>NC_064616.1:125018333-127774166 GCF_023898315.1 Schistocerca nitens
GTGGCGAAGCCATGACACAAGCAATTCAGAGCAAAGCAAGGGGAAAAAAAACAATCCTTCAATCCTAGTCGCCAATGTTGTGGACTGACAAGAGCAGCCAGTCCACAATGAAGTAGCCGATAGGAAACGCGTCAACTCACGCCGTCTTGCGTTAAATCTGAAACAGGATATGTGGTAAAAGCTATAAAGAAAAGAACGGAGCTTCTCATATACTTATCTTTAATTTCTTCTTGTACATCTCTATGGTGAACACAAGTGAGACTCTCTCCAGATATGGATAACTGCGCCTTGCTAGGTCGTCCGTACTACTGGGGCCGAGTTCTAGTCAGTCTCTCGAGACCTGCCATGTGGTGGCGCTCGGTCTGCGATAACACAGTGGCGACACGCGGGTCCGACATGTACTAGAGGACCGCGGCCGATTTAAGCTACCACCTAGCAAGTGTGGTGTCTGACGGTGACACCACATATATTTTCTCCTTTCATCAATTAAATTCAATATTTCTTCTGTCACCCAAGGATTTCTATTAGCCCTAGTCTTTTTACCTACTTGATCGTCTGCAGCCGTCACTACTTCATCCCTCAGAGCTACCCATTCTTCTTCTACTGCATTTCTTTCCCCCATTCCTGTCAATTGTTCCCTTATGCTCTCCCTGAAACTCTCTACAACCTCTGGTTCTTTCAGTTTATCCAGGTCCCATCTCCTTAAATTCCCACCTTTTTGCAGTTACTTCAGTTTCAATCTGCAGTTCATAACCAATAGATTGTGGTCAGAATCCACATCTGCCCCTGGAAATGACTTACAATTTAAAACCTGATTCCTAAATCTCTGTCTTAGCATTATATAATCTATCTGATACCTTTTAGTATCTCCAGGATTCTTCCAGGTATACAACCTTCTTTTATGATTCTTGAACCAAGTGTTAGCTATGATTAAGTCATGCTCTGTGCAAAATTCTACAAGGCGGCTTCCTCTTTCATTTCTTCCCCCCAATCCATATTCACCTACTATGCTTCCTTCACTCCCTTTTCCTACTGACGAATTCCAGTCACCCATGACTATTAAATTTTCGTCTCCTTTCACTACCTGAATAATTTCTTTTATCTCGTCATACATTTCATCTATTTCTTCATCATCTGCAGAGCTAGTTGGCATATAAACTTGTACTACTGTAGTAGGCATGGGCTTTGTGTCTATCTTGGCCACAATAATGCGTTCACTATGCTGTTTGTAGTAGCTAACCCGCTCTCCTATTATTTTATTCATTGTTAAACCTACTCCTGCATTACCCCTATTTGATTTTGTATTTATAACCCTGTAATCACCTGACCAAAAGTCTTGTTCCTCCTGCCACCGAACTTAACTAATTGCCACTATATCTAACTTTAACCTATCCATTTCCCATTTTAAATTTTCTAACCTACCTGCCCGATTAAGGGATCTGACATTCCACGCTCTGATCCGTAGAACGCCAGTTTTATTTCTCCTGATAACGACGTCCTCTTGAGTAGTCCCCGCCCGGAGATCCGAATGGGGGACTATTTTACCTCCGGAATATTTTACCCAAGAGGACGCCATCATCATTTAATCGTACAGTAAAGCTGCATTTCCTCGGGAAAAATTACGGCTGTAGTTTCCCCTTGCTTTCAGCCGTTCGCAGTACCAGCACAGCAATGCCGTTTTGGTTAATGTTACAAGGCCAGATCAGTCAATCATCCAGACTGTTGCCCCTGCAACTACTGAAAAGGCTGCTGCCCCTCTTCAGGAACCACACGTTTGTCTGGCCTCTCAACAGATACCCCTCCGTTGTGGTTGCACCTACGGTACGGCCATCTGTATCGCTGAGGCACGCAAGCCTCCCCACCAACGGCAAGGTCCATGGTTCATGGGGGAGCTGATGACACTAGCTTGGTAGTAAAGACAGAGCCGATCAACATTTCAGAGTGGTGAGCAAGCGACTGCGGTCGCCGCCACAGCCGCTCTGTCGAGTACTTACCGCCATAAAAGTCGGCCGCTAGGAGAACGTCTTCCGCCATAAGCGCAGCGGCGCCGAACGCTACTGCCTACGGCACGCGCCGCATTCGAGGCAGGCATGATACACCTCCGCGCCCGTAATTAAGGCAACAAAAATTCATACCAGTAATTAACAACATTAACTGGCAGCTGCATTTGGAAAAGCCATCACTGCTAATAGCGTGTGAAACAATTAATGCGCAGCGCGACGGCTTGATTTGTCGGCTTTTAACGGCCGGCACATTACAACGCAAGCCGATATTTGTCGGTGGAGCGTCAGCAAGTTTCGGCGGCAATTATTCATTGCGATCAGTACTCCCAACATTACCGAATATGAAAGCTGAACGCTGTTGTTAATAAGAGGGGAAAACTGCAGTTTCCTTCGGCATCATTCATTCTGAACATTACGCCAGGCATTGGCATCGAGAAAAACGCGTGGATCGTGGGCAGTAAAATGTGTTGTGAATTTTCTGCGACTCGGAAAAGAATATATTGGTAAAATGAGCACAATTTTGTGTAATAAGAAGCACTCTATTATTTTTCACAAACATTAAGTTAAATTTTGTGAGGACTGGTTCAATAGCTATTAAACTACTAAGCATTAAAATTGTAGCAGCAATATAGAAATACGGATGGATAAAGATGAAATTTTATTTATTGTAACAGTATACAGTGTACGCCTGAAGTATAGCAAGCAGAGCAAATGATTATACTGATAGACGATTTGCCGGCCTGGGTGGCCGAGCGGTTCTAGGCGCTACAGTCTGGAACCGAGCGACCGGTACGGTCGCCGGTTCGAATTCTGCCTCGGGCATGTATGTGTGTGATGTCCTTAGGTTAGTTAGTTTTAAGTAGTTCTAAGTTCTAGGGGACTGATGACTTCGGAAGTTAAGTCTCATAGCGCTCAAAAACATTTGAACCATTTGATAGACGATTTGCGTATATGAAGGCGACACAAGGCAATACGCAGAGGGCCACTAGTCGGAGCGTCAGTGGGTGCAACTGGGGTGGGAAACTACAGGTCAAGTTGAGCCAGAGTGACATAGCATACATGTTACTTTGAAAGACAATGACATTATTAGAGAATGCCGCCGCAACCAGCGACAGTTTACTTGGTTTCCCTTATAAATCTCTGACGCTCAAGAACCTTGTAACTACTCAGTGTTTCTTTTTACCTGATGTTAGTAGAACCGAGTGTTGAGTTAAGACACTCTGCGTTGTTGCCCAACGAATTTTAACAGAGATCAAGTCCGCAGTGCAGGTATGTGTCAACATAAAGACCAGTGTAAGCTTTATTCTTTCAGGAAAGACGATAAAAACAAATGTTCCTGCTAGTCATTTCAGGACAACTCATCCGTAAACCAAAGTTCACGTGTGTTTAAGAAAGTGTGTAAACCATCTAAATATGAAGGAGTCATATTGAAACTGAGAAAAGTTCTTTTTATCAATGTAAAGAAAAACTAAATTGTAGCATTTTGCTGCCACGTACTATCAAGTACGCTCGGAGCAATCGACATATATGGACCCTGTGTCGTGCGTCAGAGCTCGTGGCCCTACAGGTCTTACGAGTTCCAGGCACCGTCCCAGGTGGAGTGCGAGTGGCCATTTCAGAACAGCTTTATAATTTCTAATTTTGTGCTTAAATATACACAAACTCTCGAGAACACATGACAATCTTAGGATCTTTAATGGGTACCTTTACATTGGCATACTGATTCCCCATGAGCCCCCGATGTAGCCAACGCTTTGCCAGGTATGGCGGGAAAGGCAACTAGAGTGACGCCACAGTGTCGTCACGGGACCCGCATTTCGGGTGGTTCCCGATCCAGCTTCTATCTTCCTGCAGAGTCGTGTGTGATGAAGTGTCTCTTCCGGGATGTGGAGGTGTGCCAGCTCTGTATCGAAAGCATCCGGTGCATTAACGATATGAATAGGTGTGTCAGACAGCCTGGATGTGATTTTTAGGTGGTGTCCCACGTCTGACTAAGTGAATACTGGGCTGGTACCAACATTCCGCCCCAGTGACGCGATTTGCAAACATGTAGAAAACTTTCGCATCCTTTCACCTGAACCAGTCTACATGTAGACAGTTTGCCACTCCATAAATGAACCACGCCGAACCCGTCCATAACCATATCGACCCTGTACAAACGCGGGGAAAAGCACATGCAAAACAAGAGAAAAACAAGGTTCCATAGTGCTTCTAGTTTATGGGAGATTTCATCATTTGTCGTAGCTTGGCAGCTCACTGTCTGTCAACCTTCTGACAATTCATGACCAGATGTTTCCATTGAGTGAAGCCTTGGAGAAATGCTGGCCGTAACAGAAGTCGAATATCTTCTGTATCGAGGGACATCAGAGGGGGACGGGCCACATAGGGTCTGGCGTTATCTCGTTGACAGGTAAGATCACTAAGACTAAAATAAGGCCTTAATAGGTCAGAAATGTAACGACCGCCATCCAAGTTACCGGCAGTGGGAATCAGAAGTGAACATGTGTTCATAGCGGCATTACATATCACATGCTAGGAGCATGTGGCAATCGGTGCCTCCCAGTACGGAGTTGACGCGATATGGCTCACAGAAATACTGACAATTCTGAACAGCCTATCACGTACACCTCCAAGATACTGACAGCTGGTCAACATTATTACTGTCGGAGAGAAAGGGAAATTTTGTCCATCTCGTATGAATGCTGGGAGTTCCACATTTTCCTCTGTGGCAACAAATTCCATGTCATCAACGACCGTAAGCCATTTGTGCAGCTCTTCAGCCCCATTTGCAATTTCTTGACATGACTTCCCAACGACTCCAGTACTGAGTTTTTTTGACTGTGTATCATTATGAGGTTCATTGCCAAAAAATGGTTCAAATGTCTCTGAGTACTATGGGACTTAACATCTGAGGTCATCAGTCCCCTAGAACTTAGAACTACTTAAACCTAACTAACATGAGGACATCACAAACATCCATGCCCAAGGCAGGTTTCGAACCAGCGACCGTAGCGGTCGCGAGGTTCCATACTGTGGCACCTATAACCGATCGGCCACCACGGCCGGCGGTTCATTTCAGATGCTAATTACAGCATGCTAATGAGAAATTATTGTCGAGTCTGTCCATGAGTTCTGACGTAGCCTTTGACAAAGCGCCAGTTGTGTGTTCTCAGACGGCTGCTCAGTTGTGGATAGACCTCTGGTGAAGCCCGATCGCAGATAGGTGGCTGACTTTCTGTTCGCTGGTTGGCCTGAGCGACTGCCCACCATGGAGTCTGCTCAGCTTCGCACCTATTTCCTCTCCCTCAAAGGCTGGTGGTAATCGATGACATTCTCCTCCTTACCACCGGATTGGACTCCCCGCGTCTTCGGCCCTTTGGGCGTAGGTGTATGACTTAGGGTATGTTCCCCATGACAGTCCTCATGTAGCGTTTTGTCAACTGGCTCGGCATCAATTCGGAGATTGAAAAGCTCGTCTGAGAATGCAAAGAATCCGCTGAGCAGTAGGAGACACCGCCAAGAATTTTCATTCTGTGCTCGAAGCCGAGTCTGCATCCACATAGACATTTCAGGCTCTTTCTGTAATTTTGTGTGCTTAGTGGTGGTCAACACACTGTCCAATTATTACTACGTTCGGCACATGCGCTCTTCTACGACAGAAGAGACCGTAAGAGCTCTCGCTCAGGTCTTCACGATTGAAGGCTTGGCTTGTATGATGCCCTCTGATATAGGCAAAAAACTGACATCGACGTTATTTCATGTTTCCAGGATCTGCAGTGGTATTGTCCGCCTCACATCTACAACGTTTCTCCCGCAATGAAAAGGGGAGGCACGGCGCTTGGTGCACACCTTTAAGATGCGGTTAGACAGCGCTTAGTGGACTTGTCAGCAGACACGCCGAGGGCTTACGTTGCCATCGCCTTGGTCAAGCCGGAGGAGTACGCGCTTTCTGCGTTGTCTTTGTCCACGGGAATTCGTCTGGAGTGGCATCCATGAGGCAGGCGTGCCACGCCAGCTTGGTGAGAGGGACGCTGACTGTTCTGCCGCTGTGAGAATCGGTGTGTTTGCGATACCGCCATACATTGTTTCTGGGTTTCTCCCGTGGCAGTAAATGTCGGCTTTGTTATCGCTCCAAATTTACCCTTTTCACCACACTCATCGGTTGCTGTGTCCCCGAATAACAATTCCTTGGCTTAATTTATTGGCTTTCGGAATCTTTTTTATACCCTTACTGATATTTATTACCAGGTCTGTAATTAAGCTACATGTTTAGCTGATCTTGTAAAGCAGGTTATTTTTTCTGTAGCGAAGGGAAAGTCCTCATCTTTATTAGCGGACGTTCATGAAACTCACCGAAAACATCAACTTTCAGATTCTTTTTATTTATTATTAAAACTCGAGGGCCAAAGTTTCTCGAAGTTTCAACGATAAAATCGCATCCGAAGCGAAAAATAATTAAATGTGTGACGAGGTGAAAAATAATTAAGTCTGTGACGCGACATTTCTGCCACTTCTCACTCATCATCTGTGCCACGTTAGCTGGTGTAAATATCTGCAAGGTCAGAGGGATAACAACCCGTACATTAACATTGAGAGGCTTCCAAATTCTATCCTGCAGGGTTTGAAGCCCTCTTACAGGTTTCTGTCTGACGTGAACTTCTAAAGACGTGAGTCTCTGCATGTATTCATACTGAAACGATGCGCTAAAACCACATTTTCATCTCCTCCATCTGTCAGAATTGCAGCTTATGATGAAGTTCTTCAATTTAGCGGTGGTAACCCAGGGTCGATGACGATATTAAAGAGAATGGGGTTTAAGATAGGAAATGCCACTCAATACATCTTGAGAAAAAGAGATTCACAACAGCCCCTCTCCCACCTGAAAAGTCAATCGAAGATCTGCTAAATAAAAGAAGGCAGAAAATAAGAAACCAGAGGAGAAGCCTTGAAGTGATAGAAAAACCTGTGTACACATCTGGGGCCTTCTGAGGAGGTGACGTAACAAAAACGTAACGTTGAACTTTAAATTGCATTTCCTGAAAATTATGTTTTTTAAAGTTTATTTAGCTTTTTCTCACAATCTATGAAGGCTGGAAATATGAAATGTTTTACACTTATTTCCACAAAGCCAATAAATTTTGAAATTGTGTGGGTGTAAGCTCAGATATTGGGGAAGTGCCTGGAATCTTGCACGAATCTTGTATTACACTTAGAGAATTATAATTAAAAAATTATTGAAATTCTCCTATCCGATATATTCAAAACATATCATGAGAAAAGCTTACAGTATGCAAAGAGATTACACTGAGAAAAGTTTGTAGAAATCTCGTAAATAGTTTACTGGAAAAAGGTACTTATATTATTTTTTGAAAATAAAATTTTAAATTAGATAAAAAAATTAATAATATAATCCAAGGAACTTAACGGGAAACGTGTTAATTTCATGCAAAGCATGGTACAAATTTCATTGCGGTACCTTCAAAATTGCGGATTTGGTGCGTCTTTTAAATAGTGAGTGTTTTGCATGAAAGTCCCCCCTTAAGGCAGTGATGTAACTTTCTATTTTAAACGTTGAAAAGTTAATTTTGAACTCCAAAATAATTTGTCAAACAGTTCACTATTGGTAGGTGGATGTAGTAATTCCGTCATGGTTACGTACTTTGGTTTCGTTTTCTCTGTCTTAGGAACAAGTAAGGCAGAACTAGACAGATAAACACATATTACAGTTTCTTTTTTCGTACATTGATGAGGGAAACTGCGATATCGAATGTTGCCTACTGATTTCAGGGGCACTTGGCGCGGTAACAAAGATAAGTAGGTATAGCAAAGACGAATGGGGAATCATTCTAGTGGCGATTAAGACCGGAAATGAGGAAATCCTTTGACGTAACTGACTTTTGCCAACGGGTGATTATTTATGTCCTGGCACCTAGAACGCATGTGTCAGAACGCTGAAGATGGTCTTCTGTTCGCAGACTACCTTCATAAGCATCTTATGCAAAGTGGATGACAAATGGTTACGACATGAGTGGATTTCGGAGACCTACCCGTCTCTAATGCACGATAGGTTGCGATCTCATGCAGAGGAGACGACAGAGAAGAGCGCTGGTGCAGGTACGAGTGAGTGTTTGTGAGAACACTGTTCAGCACACATTGTTAAACAGGAAACAGTGTGTGTGGGTGTGTTTGCAGTCTGATGCAAAGACACCGTCCATTGTGCTTATTGTGGGCAGAAGATAATCGATATAGGACCAGGCATCAGTGGATATGTGGCGCCTGGTCGAAACATGAACCGGTGGGGGCAATATTGCGCTATGGCAGACATTTCACCTGGGCTTTCATGGACCTGTGGTAGAAGTCGCAGACACAATGAACATTATTGTGGACCATCTGTTTCATTCTATGCATTGTGTCTCGCCGACACCGATGCCATCATGCAGAAGTATAACCGACCGTGTCACAAGACGAGACTCGTGCTACAGTGGTTTGCGTCATCTAATTCGCTGGATCTGGATTCGTCAGTTGCAACTTACATTGCGGAGGTTTGGGGAGTTGGCTGCAAAGACAGATTTTCTGTTTTATGACGCTAAGCGCGCACGTGCGTGTGTTCATATTAATCGTTCTCGTCTTATTTTTAGTTTAGCTGAGTCGTATACGAGGAATACCGTTTAATATTTCACAAATTCAGTGACGTTTCTGTCCTGGTTGCCACAACTGAGAGACCTGAATGCTAGAAGCGCCTTAACCACAGGTCTTGGGGAGCAGACAGTGCGCAACTGCTCCAGTGTTATAGGGCTTTCGTGCGTTTCCTGCTAGACTATGAGTGCACGGTGTACGGGCCAGCTAGACCTTTCTATCTGAAGGTTACTAATGCTATCCACCATGAAGGGGTTAGGCTGGCCACAGGTGCTTTTAGGACCACTTCCATACCCAATCTCTGTGCCGAGCTTGGGGAACCGCCAGTGACCATCCGGCGGTAGCTCCTCTTGGTGCGTTAAACATATAACTTCCTAGCCGCTCCGACTTCACCTGCACACCACATTGTTTGTCATCCACCTCTGGAACATCTTTTCTCCAATCGTCCACGAGCAACAATGCCATATGGGATCAGCGTGCAACGTTTGCTGGAATCACTTGGTGTGAAGCAAGCAGAATCTCAAATCTAGGGCTTCAACGACTTGCCGCTATGGTTACTGCGGAGGCCATGAGTAAATTTAAATTTAATGTAGTGAGAAGACACTGAACTCCTGCATATGTTTCTAATATATCATTTATGTACACTTTTATTGAGTACCACAACTCTACAGCAGCTTTTAATGGTGGGTCAAAACTTGCGGACTCTGTTCGTCGCTCTGCTGTTTAACCTGGGCGTGCTCTCAAGGTCCGACTGCCTCGAGACGTCATTGTGTTTGAGGCGGTATTACATGCGATCTCGCGTGGACTGGAGCAGATGAGACGTGCTTCGGATGTTAAATTCCTTGTGTGTTCTGAATCTCTGAGTGCCCTTCACCCTCTAAAACGCTGGTAACCAGAAGATAAAATAGTCCAGAATTTCCACGACGACCTCCTCGAACTTCAACGGCTGGGGAAAGAGATGTCTTTCTGATGGGTACAAGGGCACATGGGTAGTGCGGGGATCGAAAGGGCAGATGTAGCAGTCAAGGTGACATGTGGTGATCGTCAGTTATTATACCTCGCTGTTGAGGTACAGAGTCAAGCATCGACGGGAAGAGCGGTTGCAGGAATTGACCCACAAAAAACTGCGTCTAATAAAGCCCACTACGCGTTCGTGGGGTACCTCCTTTCAGCAACGGAGATGGGCTGAGATCCTCCTTACTAGTCTTCGCATGGGCCTAAGTTCTCTGACGCATGGCTTTTTGGTACCGCGAAAGGACCCTCGAATGTGTGGTGCTTGTGGTGTACAGATCACTATGAGCCACATTTTACTAGAATGTGTTTTATTTTTGAGCCACAGGACTGGCGGATCTATCCTCTATTTTAAGTGACAATGAAACGAATTCGGTTAGAGTTTTAAGATCCTGTGGCCTTTGCAACTTTTTTCCAGACATTTTAGGAAGATGTTCTTAATGTGTTAACAGGGTGACTGGCGCACCCCTGTTTTCTGTAAGTGGCCAGCCTGTCACGTATTCTTCTACCGTTATTTTGGCGCCTCTGTCTTTTCCCTTCAGTTTTCAACCCAGAAGTAGTACCTTTCAATGTCTGTCCTTTGTTTTACGGCGTCTCACATTGAGTGACAGTGTAGGTCAACGCGAGTGAGTGAGTATGCCAACGTTTTTAGCCCTTTTAGCCATATCCGTTTCTTTTAATACTTTCAAGGGTGCTGATAACCTCGCCGATGATCGCCCGCACACCCCAAAAATAAGAACAGCCGTTTGACCTGGACGCGACGGAATATATCTATGTCGCTATCCGCCGACAGGTATGCACACTCTAACCATAGGCCCGTGATTTACCGATATTGCGTGATCTCTATGTGTACAGCTGGTGCCACGTCAGGAGACCTACCAAGGACTTGTCGAATCAATATCGCGCAGAATCGCTAATGTGATGCGTTCCGAAGGTGGACCAACACGCTATAAAGGAATTGGTCATAATTTTTTAGCTCCGTCGCCGTGTGTGTTAATAAATCTGCTGTGAAGTATTGTGAAATGTATATTGTGTGCTATCAGCCCAATTCATCTTCTCCCCCTCCGTCCAGTGTCAGAGTAACTCTCTCTCCAAAGCTGTTAACAGCACTGCGAAAATCTTTTGTGGTAATCTGTTAGACAATGAACCCAATACATACACCTGGGGCGCAACTGGACGCTGTTCATTGGTAGCATCCAATCGGTCGTAATTCAAAACTGCTGTTCCATTTGGAAGAGAATGAAGACCTCCAGGGGAACCAGAACGGAAATCTGGTGCTGTGATGGGCTGCAGGACGCAAGCCACCAGTTGAGTAGACAAGGACGAGGCCTGACGTCCCACATCTACATCTACTTTCTGCTAGCACCCTCGCAGTGTGTGGCTGAGGGTACTTACTGTAGCACTAGCAGTCCCCTCCATTCCCGTTCCAGCCGCGAGTGATTTGGTGGAAGAACAAGTGTTGGTAATCCACTGTGTCAGGTCGAGCACATCTAATTTTATCTTTGTGATCTTTTGCGATAGGCCTATGTACGTTTAATGACTCAATGTGATGGTTGATTTTCCTAGGGGCAGACGCTCTCGGAAGTTTAACAGCAAACCACATCGCGATGCAGACCGTATTCCTTGTAGCGTCTGCCATTGCAGAGTTCGCTGGGCTATCGCGTGTCGCTTTCTTACAATTTGAAGCTTGAACGAATCGCACTCCACTTCTTTGCATCTTATTCGATGTTCTTCTATTAATCATACTTGGTACAGATGCCAGACTGACAAGCAGTGTTCAAGAGTAGGCTGAACTAGGGTGAGGCAAACTGCTTCCTCTGTGGCCGCCCAGGCAGCACATTGCTTGCCCAGGTTCAATAGGTGGCCTGCGAAGCGTAGCAGCTACGTGTACACGTTGATGATGATGATGTTTGGTTTGTGGGGCGCTCAACTGTGCGGTCATCAGCGCCCGTACAAAGTCCCAATCTTTTTCACAGTCCAAAGTTTTACACAGTCTGATCGAGCCACTGTCACGAATGATACTGATAATGATGATGAAATGATGAGGACAACAATAACACCCAGTCCCCGGGCACAGAAAATTCCCAACCTAGCTGGGAATCGAACCTGGGACCCCGTGATCCAAAGGCAGCAACGCTAGCCACTAGACCACGAGCGGAGGACGTGTACACGATGCGGACTAGCCATCACCCAGCCAACTTCCTGACTCCAGAGTGTGGCTCCATAGTAGTACGTACACACTTGGAATACACACTTGGACTCACAGACCAAAGTCGCAACACACATAAACATAAAGTCATTTCCACTTAGCCTAGAGACTGTCCGTCTCAGTAGGTTAGTGTTCAACGTCTCTGACTGCAAAGCTAAGGATCCGAGTCCAGTTCTCGGTATTTCCAGGTTTATACGAGTACTTTGCGAGTGGACTGTAACGCACTCTGTCTCGTTAGACAAGTGACGACCAGGAAGTCTCGCAGCCAACAGGCGCCTGAGAGCAATGTGCTGAACCCATTCCAGTCGGAACTGCATGAAAATGACTCCATGTGGCAGAGGACGACACGGGGCTGAATGATCTTTCTGGGCTGGAAAGCGGAACAGTTTGACAGTTTACACATTAGCATGAGCCGTTGAGATATTGCAAGATTGACACTAAGTGTTGCGTGTATGTGTGTTTGTGTGCGCGTGTGTGTGAGGGGCGGGAGGGGCCGGGATGGGGCGGGGGTGGTTTGGTAATTGTAGCGATGATTTACAGATTTTCCTAAGAGATGATATTCGATTAGTATCTTCAGTTTGTGAGGCAGGATCTAGAGGAAATATTTGATAACATGCGTGGATCAAGGTAGGTTCTGTGAAGAAAAAAAAAGAAACACTGAGTGGAACTTGAAGACGTCACAATTTTTGCTTTTCTTAAGCCAATATTTAACATACGTCTGTCAGCCTATGTCCATCTGTACGCAATTCTTTCAGTGATCAAATAATCTACTTCCACTCGATAACCCATTACCGAGGACTAGGAAGCTATATTCTGTTGTACTGCTATATCGGTCATAATTGTACCAAAGAACCAAACTACTGTTTTTAAAAATAATTACGAAAGGGAAAAGAAAAATGTGTGGTATCAATACTGAAAATATTCATGGGGATGAAAGTTGATGGACACAACGTGTCTCCCTCACTTGTTCTTCTTGTAGAAAAATGGCAAGCAAAACACAAAATTACCATGTGCAGCTACTGATATTAATCAGGAAGATTAAATATCAAATTCTTCACTGACATTAACTGCCGGCACAAAAATGACGTTCCGTATACAAGAGAATGTCCTGCATATAAAAAATTGTACTACATTTTATGATCAGTAAATGGCCAGCAGCTGTCCAATACCCGTATATTTAAATGTTGGAGAACGTAATGAACCGAAAGGGCTGCACGATTTGTAGCAGTTATGTGTAGGGTACGGGGCGGGTTAAACGTCATACATAGCGGTGCGGAAGCAGATTACGTCGCATACAGCAGAGCGTAACGACCGGCCCTCATAGCAGGAAATGGATGGTAGCAATGGCTGCCCCGCACACGATATCACGCCAGCACTAAAGAGGACTGTAGCGGGCAGGATGGGAATACGAGTGACACTCACAGTGCCGGGGGATAGGTACCTGGTTTCATGTCTCGCGGTGATTAACTAAAATGTGCACCAGAGAGTGCCAAGATAAGATAGCTACACCAATGGGATTTGCTGTTCCAGCTACAATGAAAATGAGATTCTCACACAAGAATCAATTGTGTTGACACCTGTCGATGAAGGCTGCGAAATGCCAAATTTTATATTTTTGTTTATGGTTAGGAGATGCTGCGGCGTGTAATAGTAACGAGTTCCACACAGTGAAGAACATTTCAAGAAAATTAAGTGAGTCTAGAAACTAATTAATATTAACAATGTAACGTGCAATAAAACAATGGTAATCCCTGGACCATCGGGGTTAAAATGCAGAGACCAAACTCAGATGAGAGTATTAAGTGCAGAAGATCAAATAAGAGAATTTCGCGTGCAGGGCGTAAGGCAAGGTATCACCTTCCGACTAGTGCCGCTCAACTTGTACACTGACGAAGCAGCGACAGAGATGATGTCAAATTTATGAATACACTGAAACATTTAAGCTTTCACGTAGTAACTGGAAACTGTGTGACAAAACTCGCCAACTGTTGCCTATTGAGAACTGTGCCCCGTAATAAAAACGCATCAGCTGAATTTATATGAAATTTTGCTGAATCAATATTGTTGCTTATTTTGTCTCAAAATGTTATTTTACACCGTACAATAGATTCTTACATTGCAACGGGTAACGTGGCTCTGTCTGGACACTATCGTATCTTACTGATTCTATTTATCAGGCTGCATCAATTAATTATAGTTGTTCCTTTGCTCAAAATACGATTCACTGTCTAGGTAATGGTGCAAGTCGAGACAAAGTTGATTTTGCCAAGTCTATGTTTTATCTAATAGGGGGGATGAGCTTCATGAAATACTTATAGATGAATAGGAAAACACTGTGAAATTAATTTGATCTTTTAATAACACAGAGAAAACTCGTACAAACATAGAGTACAATCCGTTATTAGCACTGTCACATACCATAAGAATATACTTTTGTACACAAAATTCAATTGCGTAAATTCTACTCTTTCTGATTTTTAATGAAATACTTTAACTAACAGTGGAAGGTGGAAGATAATTAGAATTATGAAGACATAATTGATAATTTTGTGGTGAATGCCAAACCGTAGATGTTGTTGGACACACTTAAATACTTGCACCAGAATATTTACTCGGCTAGCATCCGCAGCAAAATAAACTCAATGCAGATTACCTTTTCTCCAAATGAATCGTCTGCCTGTGAAATCCTTTTTAATTATCTTCTGTCCCCAGTTACACATCAGGAGAGTATCTCAGTTCTGAGTGCAGTACGTCCACGAACCAAGGCTCTCACTCTGCCATGAGGCAACACTCCCTCTCTTACCGACCACTGCTTACTACTCCTTCACTAACCCGAGATCTACTCAATAATAATACAAACTTTGGTGGTCAAAGAACACATATCACTTGAGTGTTCAGCCATGCAAAAATACTCATAATGCTAAACATTGACTGCAAGGGTAACAGGTATCAGTGTCCTTACCACAGAAACACCGCCAGCCACCTGTGTGGAGAACCTAGAACATTTGATGCAAGGAGTGGAAACCAGAGAAGCACAGAATACGATCTACGACTGAAAACAAAATAAGAAGAAGGTGGTAATGAGTAGAGGAACAGAGAGCAGCGACCTTCTTAATGACAAAATAAGGAGTGCAGTGGCAGAAGAAATGAAAGAACTCGTGGATGTGACCACGTATATCTGTGTCGACGACGGGTCCACTTGTCCACCTCCGTAGTGTCCCAAAAAGCTAGTGTCTCCTTTCATCACTAGGTGGGCCCTTTTCTCCCCCAGTCAGTTCCACATAGTTTCACCACTTCGTTTATTGCCAATTTCGGCTAAGTGCTGCTTCCTAAACTTCTCGCCATAGTCTTGCACGTTCAAATAGAGAACTAAAGATACTCCACTAAGTTTCTTTGAAAGTACTTGCAAAATTATTGAAGGTACTTAAGTGAAGATTTCATCAACGACGCTCGCCAGTTTGCTAAGGGAAAACGTCCATTCACATCCACAAAATAGTAGTCATTTCTGCTATTATGTAGATATCATTCGTCTTTATAGTAAAAATGAGAAGGGCAGGCTGCTGTGTCGTCCGAAGAAGACACAGCCATGGATAAAGCACAACAGGCACAAAGAAGCGAACTGGTGCCAGTGTCACAGAAACTCGTCTCTTGCGTGTGTTCACCAGCGCCACGGACGGCGCTGAGGCTGAATATATAGACTTCGCCTCGACCAATTGCCGGCCGAGTACAATCCGCCCGTGACCGGAAGACAACGGACGGAAACCTACTCGGAAGACAGAAGAGCAGCTCTCGCCCACTTGGTTATAGATCATCGTCCAGGGCTGACAGACAGGGAACGTTGTTTAGCGAGCTCTTAGAAGTGAACAGACAGTTGCTGCAAATTGCATTTGCTATGTACTGTGATGTTTACCTACGATTATTTTCACTTAGCCATTGACGGCCTTTTCTGTGTTATATTACAAGCAGAGTTGCGGACTTCATTATTCAACTAGTGACAAAGATAAGTAAATCTTTTTAACACATTTGTGTGCCCTCGTTACTCATTTCTTGGACTGTTGTAGTACCTTCGTTCTCCTGTCCTGCTACCTGACCCTGTGGCATAGCTGTGTAATAGTGGCAGGGAGAAATTGTCTAAGCGGTGTACTGCATCAGAAGCCGTATCACGAACTCTAAAACTCGGGCTACCGTAACAACAGTGGCAATTCGGCCTCCACAGCAGTGGAGGCGAAAACTGTTGACGAGGTTTTATAAAAGAGACCTTTCAAAATGTTATAGAGAGGCAGTCTCCAAGCATTTTTGTTTGTTATATTCAACTGGGGAGAGTGGGTGTCGGTAGAGGTAATGCGTGTAGAGGGCTATTCACTCAACTTATGCCGGCCGGTGTGGCCGCGTGGTTCTAGGCGCCTCAGTCTGGAACCGCGTGACCGCTACGGTCGCAGGTTCGAATCCTGCCTCGGGCATGGGTGTGTGTGATGTACTTAGGTTAGTTAGGTTTAAGTGGTTCTAAGTTCTAGGGGACTCATGACCACAGATGTTAAGTCCCATAGTGCTCAGAGCCATTTTAACCATTTTTGAACTCAACTTATTATCCATACCGTCCGGACCTGCCTGACTGAGCTCTTCCTCATGTGCATTCTTTTGCGCTATTGGAGGAGACGACAGAAACTCTAGGAAATTTTCCACCTCGGCATGGTTAACCTCCAGTAAAAATGAGCCACTAGCGAACCTATCATTCTTCCTAGCTTTAGTGCGACTCTTTTCTTAATCAGCCAATTAGAAGAAATGAATGTACTCCCATATACAGTAAGAAAGATAACACAGGGTACCTGAATATGATACCATAAGTAGGTTGGCATACGTGAGGGAAGTTTTTTTCTAGTTAAAGGATCCACTGGTATCATATATTGGACTTGAAATGACGAAGATGCTGTGTGAAATGTAGGCCCAACGTCCGGAGCACAGCAGTGGGTGGATCTCCAGAATTTCTCCATCGAACTTTCGAAGTTGAGGGAATGTGAAATCAACTAGAGTGTGGTAGCTATAGTTCTAACGTTCGAAATTCTAATGTTCGACTAGAGAGAACATGTGAGGATAGATTTCTTCAAATGGCTCTAAGCACTATGGGACGTAACATCTGAGGTCATCAGTCCCCTAGACTTAGATCTACTTAAAGCTAACCAACCTAAGGACATCACACACATCCATGCCGGAGGCAGGATGATAGATGTCTCTAGAAGACAGTTGCCAGGTTAAACACAGGTCAGAGTGACCTCTGCTGTGGCACTGAGAGGCAGTTACCCTGACACTGTGTTGTAGATGCGACCGGGACGGTCGCGGGGCTGAATTGACGGTATGCGCGGCGGGACCCGCGGAGAGGCCCGCGAACAACACAAGGGGAGAGGACGGACACGACCAACGATGGACAAAAAAAAAAAAAAAATGGTTCAAATGGCTCTGAGCACTATGGGACTTAACATCTGTGGTCATCAGTCCCATAGAACTTAGAACTACTTAAACCTAACTAACCTAAGGACATCACACACATCCATGCCCGAGGCAGGATTCGAACCTGCGACCGTAGCAGTCGCGCGGTTCCGGACTGAGCGCCTAGAACCGCTAGACCACCGCGGCCGGCCAACGAAGGACAGAACGAACAACAACAACAACGAACAACGGAGTCACAAGCAAACCTAACAAACACGTCCACTCGTACACAGAACAAGAAAGTAGGTATACTGTCTAGCGCGAGGCGATGTGTCCACAGACGTACGCGATATTAGACTGGCTGGCTGAGCATTTTTTTTATTGGTAATTTCACGCCTGACACAGGTAGGCCCACAGCGGCACATTACGCCGCTCTTCGGCCACAGAGAAAACTAATGAGACAAAAGAAGACAATCGTATAACAGACAGGGTGGATATACAAACGTTGACATACAAAAGTCAAACACACGGAGCCGTTCACGGGCGTAGAGTCCTAAACAAAAATGTTCAGACACGTGGACACGATGACACACACACAAACACTAGACGATGATCACCGGCGCGCGAAAGTTCACTATTCGTGTTCGAGTCCGGGGACCTGCCAAAAGAGGAAAGAAGGGGGGGAGGAGGGAGAGGGGAGTGTTTAGATGCCAGTGTCCGTGGAGAAGGGAGGGGGAGGGAGAAGGTAGGGGGCTTGGGGAAGCCTGGTGGAGGAGGGAGGGAGGAAGGGAGGAGGGAGAGAAGGGAGAGAGGGTGACCTCAGGAGAAAAACACAGGGTGCAGGAGAGGAGGATCAAATTTGGTAGGATTGGTAGATGGAGGGAATGAGGGCAACATCAGGGAGGAGGAGTTGGTGGAGGCCACCTTGGGTGAGGGTATGGAGAGTGGAGAGATGGATAGCAGGTGGGATGTGGGAATGCAGGTGTGGCAGTGGACCGGGGTGGGAGAGGATGGGAGAGACAAGCGGTCGAGGGGGATCAAGTTTTCAGGAGGTGTAGAGGATCCGTATCCACTCAAGGAAAAGAAGGAAATGCGGGAACGGAATAAGGTCATAGAGGATCAGCATGGGGGAGGGGTGACGGATGTGATAGGCGATGCAGAGTGCTTGGCGTTCTAGGATTTGAAGGGATTTGTAAAAGGTAGGAGGGGCGGAGATCCAGGTGGGATGAGCGTAGCAGAGGGTAGGGCGGATAATGGATTTATAGGTGTGGAGGATTGTGCAGGGGTCCAGACGCCATGTGCGGCCAGAAACGAGCTTGAGGAGACGGAGTCGGGAGCGTGCCTTGGCTTGGATTGTCCGGAGATCAGGGGTCCAGGAGAGGTGACGGTCAAGAGTGACGCCAAGGTACTTAACGGTGGGGGTGAGGGCGATAAGACAGCCGTAAATGGTGAGATAGAAATCGAGGAGACGGAAGGAAGGGGTGGTTTTGCTTTAAAATGATCGCCTGGGTCTTGGAAGGATTGACCTTGAGCAACCACTGGTTAAACCAAGTGGTGAACCAGTCAAGATGGGATTGTAGAGGGTGTTGGGAGCGTTGTAGGGTGGGGGCGATGGCAAGGAAGGCGGTGTCATCGGTGTACTGGAGAAAGTGGACGGTGGATGAAGGCGGCGGCGGCATGCCGCTGAATACAATAGGTATAGAAGAAGGGAGAGGACGGAACCTTGGGGAACACCAGTGGAGGGGTAGAAGGTGTAGGAATCCGTGTTATGGATGGTGACATAGGAAGGACGTTAGGAAAGAAAGGACCCAATGAGACTGACGTTGTTGATAGGAAGGGCGAAGGTTTGGAGCTTGAAGAGGAGACCGGAATGCCGCACACGGTCATAGGCGCGTTCAAGATCGAGGGAGAGGAAGATGGCGGAGCGACGGGAATTGAGCTGTTTGGAGAGGAGATGAGTGAGGTGAAGGAGAAGGTCATTGGTAGAGAAGGATGGCTGAAAGCCACACTGGGTAACGGGAAGGAGGCGGTGCAGGCGGAGATGCTGGTGGATGCATCGGGTAAGGATGGATTCCAGGACCTTGCTGAAGACTGAGGTAAGGCTGATGGGACGGTAGGAGGAGACAGCGGACGGCGGTTTGTCGGGTTTGAGGAACATCAGGATACAGGAGGTTTTCCACAGGCCGGGGTAGCAGCCGGTGGACAAGACCACATTATATAGTCTGGCCAGTGTGGAGAGGAAGGAGGCAGGAGCTTCACAGAGGTAGCGATAGGTAACACGTTCGTGACCGGGAGGGGTGTTGCGTTTTGTGTGGAGTGTAGTGATGATATCCTGAGTAGTGGTGGGGGCACTGAGTTCGTGGGGTGTAATGTTGTCCAAGTACTGGAAGCCAGGGGTGTGGGGAGGAAGAGAGGTGTCAGTTCGATCGCAGACATTGGGGAACTGGGAATAATCGAACTGGACATCATCAGGGAGGGTAAAGATATCGGACAGGTAGGAGGCAAAGTGATTGGCCTTACTAAGGTTGTCAGGGAAGGGTTGGTCATCATGAAGGAGAGGGTAGTACGGGGGTGGGTGGGGGGGGGGTCTAGATCCGGTAAGGCAGCAGAAGGCAGACCAGTACTTGGACGAGTTGATAGGAAGTATAACGTTAAGACAGGTACATGTCTGTTGCCAGTCCCGGCGTTTCTTAGCCGCGACCAAGTTCCAGACGTGTCTTTGTAGGTGCCAGTGGCATCGTAGTGTGTCCGGGTTACGCGTATGAAGGAAGGCACGGTAGTGACGGAGGGATTCACGGAGGAGGACGACCTGAGGGAGGAAGTGGGAAAGTGCGGGTGGATGGCGACAGTAGGGATGTGGGCCTCTACGGCCTCAGACAAAGTCTGCTGGAGAAAGGAGGCAGTATGGGTAACATCAGTAGGGTTGTTTTGGTTGGCAGGAGAGCCAACACCGTGTTACTAGAGAAGGCCGAAAGGCACGCGTTTTAGCTCACGCAGGCTGGCGTGAGGTCTGGAACAGGACAAGGAAATTAGAGTTTAGAAAAACGGAAGTAGCTGGAGGAATACTTAACTTTAATCCGTCAATGAAGAAAGTCGGTCTTGACGGTACATGAATCAATATCAATAGTAACTGATAATGGCGCCTTCCTAGGTCGTAGCAAATGACGTATCTGAAGGCTATGCTAAACTATCGTCGGCAAATGAGAGCGTATTTTGTCAGTGAACAATCGCTAGCAAAGTCGGTTGTACAACTGGGGTGAGTGCTAGGAAGTCTCTCTAGACCTGCCGTGTGGCGGCGCTCGGTCTGCAATCACTGCTAGTGGCGACACGCGGGTCCGACGTATACTAATGGACCTCGGCCGATTTAAAGGCTACCACCTAGCAAGTGTGGTGTCTGGCAGTGACACCACAAGGGTGGTGGTAGGTGAGTGGGTGGCTATCAATGTGGGTAGAGAGGGTATGCCGGTAGGCATCCCAGTCGACACGAGAATAAACATGGACGTATTTTGGGGGAAGGTCGATGCGAGGATCGGGATGGGGACGACGACCGTCTGCAATGGTGAGGAGGACAGGGTCAAGGACGCCCACCACTATGTGGCCAAGGAGGTTGGATGAGGAGAGGGCGACTTCTGGAGTGGTATTGGATTCAGGGTGGGTGTGCTGGAGAATGGGAACGAGGTCGCCTTGGAGGGAGGAGAGGAACCGATGCCACCGCCGTAACTGGGCAGCAGAACGACTATGGATGTTGAGGTCGGCGGCGATCACGTAGGAGAAGGTGCGGTCTATGTGGGAAAGGAAGTCAAAAGGAATAGGGGCGTTAGGGCGGACATAGATGGTGGCGCAGGTAACGGTAGGCCGGGGCAGAAGAGACTAAGGATCAGGTGTTCTGTGGGGTCAGGAAGGAGGGGTTGGAGCTGAACAGGAATCTGGTGGTGGTGGCCGATGGCCACTCTGCCACGTGCTGTCGGGAGGGGATTATTGGGGCAGTGGCGGAGGTAGGGCGAAGAGTGGACGATATGCTGGGGCTGTAGAAAGGTTTCATTTAAGAGGAAGGCATCCATGAGGTGGGTCGTGATGGTGTGGATGAGGAGGTTCTTGTTGGTGGGTAGGGAGCGGATGTTGTTAAACAACATACGGTGCTGTTGCATCAAGACATGAATTTAGACGAGGGTGTCAAGACAGGAGAAGATGAAGTGGGTCTGGTTGTGGGAATATGTGGCGTAAGCGTTCAGGTGGAAGATGGATCCGGCGGCGAGGGTTACCTGCTGGAGGGTGTGGGGCGCTGGAATGGGTGGACGTTTTGGAGGACAACGGTGACATACCTGATGATGTCCTCGGTAGTGGGGTGGGGGTCCATGGAGTTGCCATGAGGGATGGAGTCGTCCAGAAGGTAGACGGGGATGGTGAGTTAAGGAGTTTTTGGGGGGAGGGGGTCGGGCCTTGCATTTCTGGGACTAGGTGGGATGCGGGAGGTTGCAAGTGTTGCAGGAGGGAGGGGATTAGAGGTTGGGACACTGCCTGAGGAACTGCACCTGTTTGCAGTGCAGGCAGACGGGGGCCTAGCGGCACTCTGATGTGGGGTGTGCATTGTAGTGCAGGCACCTCTGGCAGCGGGTGGATTCAGGAGGGGAACGGGAGGGGTCGACCTTATACCAGCGACGGAACGGAAGGGCATCCTCCTTCAGGAGAAGGTCGATGGACAGGTCATGCTCAGATAACACCCGCATAAGGCGGGTGGGTCCGGCAGGGTTGAAGATCCAGCGCTCCATTTGGACATCTAGGTAGGGATGCGCCTTAAGCTCCGCCATCACCTCCTCCTTCATGATCGTCATACTAAGTCGTTTGATCATGGCAGTGAGGGTTGGTTGGCAATGCAGGGCTTGGGGTTGGCAGGAGGGGTAAGGGGAAGGAGCAGTAGAGAGGGAGGCCTTGGGGCCAAAGCAGGAGATGGGGATTCGGGTGAGGATGTCTGAGTGAAGGTTTGGGCTAGGGGAGGTGATGATAACAGAGTCTCGACGGGGAGTGAGGAGGGAGATGGGAGCTCTAGGGAAGTATTGGCGGAGGAGTAGCATGAGGTTCCAGGCCTTGAGGAGAGAGGAATCAGGATGGGAGAGGAGGAGGGGAGGGAGGAGGAGGAGGAGGAGGAGGAGGAGGAGGTAGCAGCGACAGGTAGGGAGACATCCATGGCATCCTGGGGGTGGAAGGAGGACGGGGATGGGACTTTCTGGGAGCAGAGGAGACAGGGGTGCTGCTGGGGAGCTGAACGGCGACTGAAGGGTGAGAGGAGGCATGTGTGACAGGAGCAACTAGGAGATGGCGGGAAGTGGCAGGTCCCGGCGTGGCTGCTGGAGCTGGCGCTGAATACGGGGATGGTGACGGTGAAGGCGATGGTGATGGTGAAGACGATGACGATGGTGAAAGGCAATGGTGTGTGTGGGGCGTGGGCCGTGGCCCTGCGGACCATCACCCTGGCGGGGGCTGTAGAGACCGAGGGATCAGAGTGAGGGAGGGAAGGGAACAGAGGAGGAGGCACGGGAGGAAGGAGCCGGGGATGGAGCAACAAAGAGCTAAGGAGAAGGGAGGGTGAGAAGTGGGGGGATGCAATGAGGGGGGCCGATTTGGCACACCACATAGTTGTGGTGGTGGTGGCGGAGGGAGAGGTGTATACAATGGCGGTAGTGTTGCCAGTGGTAGTGCTGGTGGGGGTTGTCATGATTACAAGGAGGAAAGGAACAGGACAGGACAAAAACTAAAGAAGAAAACAAGGGACTCACAAAGTCGGACGAAGACAGATGAAGACAGACGAAACGTTGACTGGGGCCGAAGCCCCACTCTGCTGCCGCTGGTGGGAGCCGACCACAGAGGCTGGATTGCTGGCGGGAACGCTGGCAGGCTGGCAGGAATGCTGGCTGGCAGAAACGCTGGCTGGCTGACAGGAATGCTGGCTGGCAGGAACAATGGCTGGCTGGCTGGAACGCTGGCTGGCAGGAACGCTGGCTGGCTGGTCCTGGAACACCTAACGATAAGTGGCAATGCTGTTATCGAAGGGTGGGTACTCTTTCGAGGTACTGCTGGAGGTGGCTGGCTGAGCGAGAGGCCGGCGCTTAAGTACTCTATCGGGGGTGCCGCTATTGGCCGCTGGAACCACATGTTCCACTGTGGCGCCCTCACACTAAAAGCGGGCCAGGAGGCGAGCGCCGCCACAGCTTACGGCGTGATGGTGCAGAGACCTGTAGGGGTCTTTGACGTCCATGACGTCTGGTGGGGATTCAAATTCCGTGGCGCACGGTACCATACACTGGAGGAGTAGGTGAAGAAGAAAGGAGTTGCGTCAGTTGCTGACATGAATATGTTAAGTGGCATCTGTTGGGTCTCACAGTTATGTGGCAATAAGAGCCTTAGTCAGGATAGGAAACGACAGAGGAGAGAACCGGTAAAGAAACTGATAACTGGACATGGAATCCTCAAACAAACCCATGCCAGAGAGTCACTCGAATTCCAGCTTCTCTGAGTCAGTCTCACACTGGCTAAGTCTTAGTTTGATCAGCTTGTTTTTTATTTCATTTCCTCACAAGGCGTCGGCCATGCATCGCATAGAAACATTGATGAGTCAGTGATTTCATGCCTTAAACAAAGATTTTAATTATGTAAAATACATGAAATAAACTTGTTAAAACAAGGCTTTAATTGCTTCACATGATTTTTAAATAACAGTCAAAATGTTGTCAGAGTCATTCTTCTTGATGCTACTATTGTGTAAACGGGATATTAGTAGTGTGTGAAAATAATCATGTTCGTGATGGAGACGAAATTATTAGTGGAGTGATGGGACCCATTGGAAGCATGATGCAGCTGGCAGGATGAGGTGAGACGGGCGTTGCTGTTGACTAAGGAAGCCTACAACTTACTGCTGAGAAGTGGGAGGTGGTTACACATCTGTGGGCGGTGATGGATAAGATATGGAGTTTCTTGGAACGTGGTATTCAGATGCAGTGGGGCAGCAGGGTAGCTAATTTGGTGATTAGTGGTTAGTACAACTGGCAGAAATCTGGTTTTATCTCTGCCAGTCTCTTCATTTAGTAAGATGTTCTATGATGTGTCATGTCACATGACCTCAAAATCAAATGTAATTTTTCGACACAGATAGTAAGGGCCAGAAATTAAAATAAAATTATTAAAACTCACTCACCTGGTCACAGGTAAACTCAGGTCATGCAAGCGACAGAGGCCTAAACGAGTCAGTACGTCGTAAGTGCGTCAGGTCGACGACACTGTCTGTCGAGTGGAGATAAACATTTGGCAGAAAGGAAACAGCGACAGAAAACCAAAGGAAGTGAGAGAAGGATATTTGTTAGCTCGTAAGGCATTTTGCAAGATTCTGTATCTCTTCCATAAGAGGAAGGAAGGATCGATACAACAGTTAACAGACTCGTGATGGATATAGCAGAATAAGGAGGACACATTCGGTCATTACGAACCTTGCCTTGCGTCGTAGCACCACGCTAGCTCCAACTCTCGTCACGAGTTGATCATTGGGATTGATATCATTCACAGTAATAGCACTCGACTCCATGATTGCGATACTGTAGCGAATCTATGCCTCTGATCCTCCAGCACAGCCTCTCAACTAGTAGAAAATATACACAAAATGATGGCCTTCACCTCATTAACTTCATGCTGCTCGCCGCCTACCATCTGCTGATGGAGAAATTGACCATTTACCATCAACACCATATCGCAGAGGGCTGCCAATATCGAATTTCAACGTGGAGGCCAGCAACATGGCCTCTCGGTGTCCACGTTCTGTTCAACACACAGGCGCCTTTGGGTGCTGACACCTGCCAAGGATAGGGCGCAGATCAACCGACCACACGACTACCAACACCGGGTATATCCTGGATGGGTCAGGAAGGGTTACCATATAATTCGCAGTGGGACCGCCGGCACTCCAGCAGCCAGTCCGAAACAGCTGCAGCCTGCTCGCCGGTAGTCCACCCACGCGACAGCGCCAGGGTCGCCGACATCTCCTGAGAGCGCAACCACTAAGCTCACTCGACGGACGTCAGCTCGAACCCAACACGCAGCTGGACGAGCAACAGCCCAGAATTCTGCAGATGAACTCTAGCGTCGTTGATGCTTCACAGGTTTCCTACAGCTGTTATGCCTTCACATAGAGGTGTCTCCATTCTTCTCTCCACACTAACATTGTTTGCAATGCGTTCTCCAATAGCAGTCATTCAGAAACAATCACTCCCATCAACATGTATTTTTTATCAGAGTCACAATATTCTCGCCAGCCTGTGACATCAGTTTATCCTCACAGGGACGCGCTGAATAGTGAGAGTGCTCAACAGGTGGTCGAGAGGGGCTCGTGTGCCGCAAACCTTATTTGCGCCTGCTGAACTCGCCAGTGGCAGTTGTCGACCTCAAACGGCGCAGTATCTACGTGGGTCTTTATACTGAAAATGGTTTCAGCGGCGTAGAATTTGCTATCGAAACCCTTAGCACTACAAAGGAAGTATTCGAGACTATTTTGGACAGTTACTGGATTCCAAGACACTAAATTTGTAGAAGAGAGAGTTTGAAATATTCACTGCCTGACATAAAAAGTGAACCTCTCAGAAGAGGACGAACATACGAAATGAACCTACATGGATTTGAGAGAATATGTGATAATATTTGGTTCAAATGGTTCAAATGGCTCTGAGCACTATGGGACTTAACATCTGTGGTCATCAGTCCCCTAGAACTTAGAACTACTTAAACCTAACTAACCTAAGAACATCACACACATCCATGCCCGTGGCAGGATTCGAACCTGCGACCGTAGCAGTCCCGCGGTTCCGGACTGAGCGCCTAGAACCGCGAGACCACCGCGGCCGGCTGATAATATTTCTGTGATTACAAAATAGAGTGAAATTTACACTTGGCAGTATGAGATAACTTCTCAGACTGACTTTGCACCCCTGTAGCCTTGATTAATGCACTGATTTGGTTTGGAAGGGTCTCATGAAGGCATTCTATCATCTCGTGAGACAAGATGGTCCGCAAATATTGTAACTGATCCTTGATATCCCGGATACCTGACCGTATGTACATTCGCAGGCAGTCAGGCATTATACCCTACAATAAGGGATGCCTCCTTACCCACCAAGCAATTTCCTACGATGGCCTATGACTGTGCATCTGAGCAAGATCTTATTATTGTTCCCTTGAGGTTCTGATATTGATACCAGAGTTTCTTATAAGACTAAAGTTGTAGTAGGAATGAGCACATCTAATATTATTAGCCATAAAGACATATTCTCTGTATGCCTCTCTGAAACGGCGTGTAAGGTTGACAACGTTTGGTTTGTACTACCACAGCTTTTCCAACACTATAATAATGGCTGCTCGATGAGTTCTGTTGCCGTAGAACGGTAATGCAAATTCGTCGATTCTTGCGTCATAATCAGATAACAGGAATGCAAGCCTCAAGGAATCAGGATATTATCTCATATGACCCCAATATGCATAAAGAATGCCAATGCAGACATCAGCTAAACTGCTAAAGTGTTATTCAGAACGTTATTTTTCCTTCCCTCTTACAGAAGGTTAAATGCACAATATTTTTAACCGTACGTGAATAAAATTTAACTTTCGCTTAAACGTTATAGTCTGGTTTCGGTTCCGATCCACTTATCAATATACCAACATAAAACGAATTAGTTAGAAATGCAGTATTCTTAGCATTACACTTTCAATACTTGTCCAATCAGTTCCATCATAAACAGCCACAGATTTACATGGCTTACTGTATATTACAAATTTTTATGCATTTCGACCATTAAATTTCCTCCACGGAACACCAGTAGAATCAAACCCATGACAACTAAATTGACCAAGTTTCTTACTAACACAGTGTCTAACCTTCTCTATATCACCGTTCTCTTCAAAAAGATTCTTTACAGCCTGACCATCGTGAGTAATTCTCTCCTTTCTGACATTAATACGCCAAACATACATTACTACCTTATTAATATTGACATTTCAATAATGCAAATGAATAGTATATAATCAAACGTCCCCTGTAATCTCTCACTTTTACCAACTTAATTCAATTCAATATTAAATGTCTCCACAAACTGCGTCTTCCAAAGACACATTTTCCCTAGACGTATCTCTGTGGTCCTTTCTCGCCAACGACGAGTCCATCGTTTCATCCTGTGAGTCAGGGAAGGCGCCTGTATTATGCAATATGCAGTGGCGAATCAATGTCTGTGTGACATCGCCAATATGAGGCAGTGAGGGTTACAGTAAACTGGGAGCTGTACATCGGCTACAAGCTACCGGACATCCAGGAGAGGTTCCATGCCACCGCCAGTATCGAAGATGTATACTAGCAGAATGACTTCATCAATGTTGTCGAGGCATATGTAATAGCACTGCATCCATCTAATGGCTAGGCAATTCCTGAGGGCAGCATTAGTGTCTCTGAGGGACGTATGCAATGGCGAACTAACATTTGTGTCCCATTGTCAGTGCACGAGTTCGAGTGTAAGAGTAAACAGGCAGCGGTGCATCGGTCACAAGCCACTGGGCACCCCGGAAAGGTTCAATGACAGCGCCAGTATCATTGACATACACTAGCAGAAGGTCTCCAGTAATGCCCTCGAGGCATATGCAATATCACAGCACCTGTGTGATCAAATGAATTCCTGAAGGGACAAGAGTGTTTCGGAGAGTTCTCGGAGAGAGCCTGTAGCATGCTGTGGAGAGCCAATTTCTCTGTCACGTCATCAATGTTGGTATTAAAATGATAGTGTAAACCATCGATGTTGCATCGGTTACAAGCTACTGGATACACCAGAGATGTTGCATGTGGTGACCACAGTCAAAACCAGCACCAGTTACATTCGTATATACTAGCACAATGTCTCCCACAGTGTCCTCGAGTAATATGCTATAGTGCAGCACCCATCTGATGAAGATGAACTGCAAAGGTGAACATCAGAATCTTAGAGTGATCTCGGAGAGTGCCTGTAGAATGAAATGGAGAAGCAATTATTGTGTGCCATTGTCAATGTGAGCGTCAGAGAATTACAATTAACCAGCAGTTGTACATCGGTCACAAGATACTCGACACCCATGAGGGGTCCCATGTGGTGACTCTAGCCGAATGCCTGCAACAGTATCATTGATATACAGAAGCAGAAGACTTCGACGATGTCTCGAGGCATATGCAATATCACAAGACCCATGTAATTGCAAGGCAATTCCTGAGGGCAACATTAGCATTTTGGAGAGTCGTCTGCAGAGGGCCTGTAGAATGCAATAGTGAAGCAATTTCCGTGTCCCATCCTAAATGTGAGGCTGTGAGGTTTGGAATAAAAATCAGCAGTGCGCCATTTACAAGCAATGTTCCATGCGGCAACAATCGCCGAAGACAAGCGCCAGTATCATAGATATATACTAGCAGAATGTCTTCAACAATGTCCACGAGGCATATGCTATAGCACAGCAGATGTCTGATGAAGATGAATTCCTCAGAGAAGCATAGTGTCTTGGAGAGATCTCAGATGAGACCTTGCAGTATGCAATGGCGAAGCAATTTCTGTGTCCCATCATCAATGGGAGTTTGTAAGGGTTAGAGTAAACTGGCAGCAGTGAGTCAGCAACAAGCTACAGGATATGCAGGAGAGGTTCTATGCAGTGTTCGTAGGTGAATGCCAACATCAGTAACATAGATACACATTAGCAGAACGTGTCCAGCAATTTCTTTGAAACATATGGAATAGCGTAGCTACCATTTGATTGAGATGGAATTCCTAAGGAGAGAATTAGTGTCTTGGGGAGACTTTGGCCAAGAGGCCATAGTATGCAGTGGTGACGCAAATTTTGTGTCCCATTTTCAATGTGAGAGTGAGAGAGTTACAGTAAATTGGCAGAGGTTCATCGGTCACAAGCGATTGGACACCCAGGTGAAGTTCCATATGGTGACTATAGCCGAATGCCAGCGCCACTACCACCGATATATATATATATATATATATATATATATATATATATATATATATATATGCAGAATATCTGTGACAATGTCCTCGGGACTAATGCTATAGCGCAGCGACTGTCTGGTGGAGATGCAATTCCTCAGGGGAGCATTAGTGTGTTGCAGAGACATCGATGGAAGGCCTCTAGCAGCGACTGTGTGGTGGAGATGCAATTTCTCAGGGGAGCATTAGTGTATTGGAGAGACATCGGCAGAAGGCCTCTAGCATGTAACAGCGAACTGAATTTGGTGCCTCACCTTCAAGGTAAGGGTGCGTGGCTTAGATTAAACTGGCCTCGGTGCTTCAGTTACAAGCTACTAGATAAACTGGAGAGGTTCCGTGTGGTGACTGTAACCAAATGCATGCGCCAGTATCATAGATATAAACTCAAAGAATGTCAACGACAATATCCTTGAGGCATATGCTGTATAACACAGCAGCCATCTGGTAAAGATGTAGATCCTGAGAGGAGCATTAGCAACTTGGAGAAATGTTGGACAGGAGCCTGTAGTATGCAATGGCGAACAAATTCCTGTGTGAGGGTGCGACGTTTACGGTAAATTGTCAGCGGTGCTTTGGTTACAAGCTACTGGACACCCAGGAGAGGATCCATGTGGCGACTGTAGCCGGGTGCCAGAGCCAGTATCATAGACTCCGACTATGTTCTCGTGGCATATGCAATAGCGCAGCACTCGTCTGATGGAAATGAAGTTCCTGAGGGGAGAATTTGTTTCTTGGAGAGACATTGACAGAGAGTCTGTAATACGTAACGCAAAGATATTTTTGTGTCCTATCGTCAGTGTGCGAGTGAGAGGGTTACAGTAAACCAGCATCAGTGCATCAGTTACAAGCGACTGGACACCCTGGAGAGGTTCCACGCAGCGACCGTAGCGGAATTCCAGTGCCATTATCATAGATATATACTACCAAAATGACTCCATCAATGTCCTCGAGTCATATGTAATAGCACAGCACCCATCTCATGGTCAGGAATTGCTGAGGGCAGCATTAAAGGCTTCAAGAGTCGATTGCAGATAACCACTAGTATGCAGTGGCGAAGCAATTTCTTTGTTATATCGTCACGTGGGTGTGCGAAGTACACTCCTGGAAATTGAAATAAGAACACCGTGAATTCATTGTCCCAGGAAGGGGAAACTTTATTGACACATTCCTGGGGTCATATACATCACATGATCACACTGACAGAACCACAGGCACATAGACACAGGCAACAGAGCATGCACAATGTCGGCACTAGTACAGTGTATATCCACCTTTCGCAGCAATGCAGGCTGCTATTCTCCCATGGAGACGATCGTAGAGATGCTGGATGTAGTCCTGTGGAACGGCTTGCCATGCCATTTCCACCTGGCGCCTCAGTTGGACCAGCGTTCGTGCCGGACGTGCAGACCGCGTGAGACGACGCTTCATCCAGTCCCAAACATGCTCAATGGGGGACAGATCCGGAGATCTTGTTGGCTAGGGTAGTTGACTTACACCTTCTAGAGCACGTTGGGTGGCACGGGATACATGCGGACGTGCATTGTCCTGTTGGAACAGCAAGTTCCCTTGCCGGTCTAGGAATGGTAGAACGATGGGTTCGATGACGGTTTGGATGTACCGTGCACTGTTCAGTGTCCCCTCGACGATCACCAGTGGTGTACGGCCAGTGTAGGAGATCGCTCCCCACACCATGATGCCGGGTGTTGGCCCTGTGTGCCTCGGTCGTATGCAGTCCTGATTGTGGCGCTCACCTGCACGGCGCCAAACACGCATACGACCATCATTGGCACCAAGGCAGAAGCGACTCTCATCGCTGAAGACGACACGTCTCCATTCGTCCCTCCATTCACGCCTGTCGCGACACCACTGGAGGCGGGCTGCACGATGTTGGGGCGTGAGCGGAAGACGGCCTAACGGTGTGCGGGACCGTAGCCCAGCTTCATGGAGACGGTTGCGAATGGTCCTCGCCGATACCCCAGGAGCAACAGTGTCCCTAATTTGCTGGGAAGTGGCGGTGCGGTCCCCTACGGCACTGCGTAGGATCCTACGGTCTTGGCGTGCATCCGTGCGTCGCTGCGGTCCGGTCCCAGGTCGACGGGCACGTGCACCTTCCGCCGACCACTGGCGACAACATCGATGTACTGTGGAGACCTCACGCCCCACGTGTTGAGCAATTCGGCGGTACGTCCACCCGGCCTCCCGCATGCCCACTATACGCCCTCGCTCAAAGTCCGTCAACTGCACATACGGTTCACGTCCACGCTGTCGCGGCATGCTACCAGTGTTAAAGACTGCGATGGAGCTCCGTATGCCACGGCAAACTGGCTGACACTGACGGTGGCGGTGCACAAATGCTGCGCAGCTAGCGCCATTCGACGGCCAACACCGCGGTTCCTGGTGTGTCCGCTGTGCCGTGCGTGTGATCATTGCTTGTACAGCCCTCTCGGAGTGTCCGGAGCAAGTATGGTGGGTCTGACACACCGGTGTCAATGTGTTCTTTTTTCCATTTCCAGGAGTGTATAAAATAAACTGGTACGGTGCATCGGTTACAAGCTGCTTGATGCACAGGAAAGGTTCCATGCGGTGACCATAGCCTAATGTCAGCGCCAGTATCATAGATACACACCAGCAGAATATGTCTGGCAATGTCTTCGAGGGTTATTGAATACTGTAGCTTCCATCAGGTGAAGATAAGCTCCTCGGAGGTGCATTAGAGATTTTGAGAGATCATAGAGATAGCCTGCAGTATGGAATGGCGAAGCGATTGTTGTGTCCCATAGTCAATGTGAGTGTCAGAGGATTGCAGTTATAGCGTAGAGGTTCCATGTGGTGACTGTAGCCAAAACCAGCGCCACTTACATAGGTATATAGTAGCGGACTGTCTCTAACAATGTCCTGGAGGAATATGCTATAGTGCAGTACCCATCTGATGAAGATTAATTCCTGTGGGAGGCATCAGAGTCTTGCAGAGATCTCGGAGAGAGCCTGTAGTAAGGAATGGCGAAGCAGTTGTTGTGTCCTATTGTCAATATGAGTGTCTGAGGAGTACAGTAAACCAGCAGTTGTACATCGGTTACAAGCTACTGGACACCCAGGAGGGGTTCCATGCTATAACTGTAGATTAGTGCCAGCGCCAGTGTCATTCATATACAATAGCAGAAGTCTCTACCGATGTCCTTGAACATATGCAATATTGCAGCACCTGTCTACTGATGAGACAATTCCAGAGAGCAGCATTAGTGTTTTGGAGATCGTTGGCAGAGAGCCTATTGTATACAATGGCGGAGCAATTTCTGTGTCCTATTGTTACTGTAAGGCTGCGAGGGTTAGAGTAAACCGGCAGCAGTACGTGTTATACAAGCTACTGGATACGCAGGAGACGTACCATGCTGTGACCATAGCTGATTTACAGCGTCAGTAACATAGATACACACTAGCAGAATGTGTCCAGCAACTTCCTCGAGGCATATGGAATAGCGCAATACCGTCTGGTGGAGATGAAATTCCTGAGAAGAGAATTAGTGTCTTGGGGACACGTTGGCCAAGAGGCTGTAGTATGCAGTGGTGAAGCAAATTTGGTGTCACATTGTAAATGTGAGAGTGAGAGAGTTACAGTTAACTGGCAGTGGTTCATCGGTTACAAGCTACTGGACACCCAGCTGAGGTTCCATGTGGTTACTGTAGCCTAACGCCAGCGCCAGTATCATGGATATATACTAGCAGTATGTCTCTGACAATGTCCTCATGGCTTTTGATACAGGGAAGCGCCTGTCTGATGCAGATGCAATTCCTGAGCGGAGCTTTAGTATGTGGGAGAGACATCAGCAGAGAGTCTGTAGTACACAATGGCGAAGCAATTTCCGTGCCCCATCGTCAATGTGACGGTGCGGCGGTTAGAGTAAACTGACAGCGGTGCATCGTTAACAAGATACTAGGCACCGAATAGAGGTGACATACTGTAACCATAGCCAATTGCCAGTGCCAGTGATCGTGACGTACACTAGCAGATAGCCATCAGCTGAATGCCAGCATCAGATACACACAAGCAGAATGTGTCCTGCAATTTCGTCGAGGCATATGGAATAGGACAGCTAACATCCCATGGAGATGGAATTCCTGAGTAGAGAATTAGTGCCCTGTGGACTGTAGTATGGATTGACGAAGCAAATGTTGTGTCCCATTATTTATGCGAGTGCCAGAGAATTACAGTCAACAAACAATGATACATTGGTTACAAGGTACTGGACTCCCAGGAGGGCTTCTATGTTGTGACTGTAGCCGATTGTAGCGCCCGTATCATTCATATACAATATACGATGTGCAATATAAAATATATACTATTGATATCGAGAAGTACAGCGAAAATGGTATAATATTTTGGTGAACCATGAGAAGATACGTATATTCTTGTAATCACTGAGTGTGGAGATGTCTGTAGAAAAGCGAGCAGGTTCGGAGCAGAAAGAGTAACGCGTTTGTGTCGAGGGAAACGATCTCGAATTTGTCGAAGAATTCTGAGAGCGACTTTGGTCTGCTGAGGGTGCTCTGGTGTAAAAGAGATGATTTTGTATGGCGCTGTATGTCACGTCTGTAGGAAGAAAGAAAAGGCTGATTGTGCTTCCCTTGGACTCGGGAGCATCGTGACATACAACCTGTGATTGCAGGCATACCATAATTTTTTCGGGTGCTGTACAGATATAAAAGATAACTTCACTGTTTGTGTAAAATGTGTATGTATTGTATTGTAAAGTTACTGTGGCTTACGTTGTGTAAAACGTGTATATGTTGCATTGTAAGGTTACTATGGTTTATGTTATGGCATGAGTTAGAGAGTATTATTGTGTGTCCTATCGTAAGAGTCTTTCTTTATTTGACGATATGTATGGTAGTTTGTATGATTTAATTTTCAGTGCAATAAGGCAATCTGCGCAGAATAACTGCTGAAAGTCTCGTCCGCAGAAGGAAAAAAGGCGGACAGTGCTTCGATATCGGCGGTATCGTTGATTCGGCGGGTAAATTTGATAAGAGCCAATCATAATGCTTGATACCTTCACATCCCTTGTGCTGGGATGTAGGAGCCTTTACATAGCGATGGGAATGTTCTTGTGTGTTGAAAGCAGGAAGGGTAATACGTGAAGGATTGGGGTATCACCTTAGGACCGTTGGGAAGAGTGCACTGGACGTTATTCTGCGCTATTTTCGTAAACAGATTCTGTTAGGGCAAGAATTTCCGTGTATACAAGCTCAGAGATTACGAAAAGTCCTACAAAAGTGCACGTTAAGTATTTCTCGGACACTATGCAATTTCGTTGGACTTGGTTATTATTTTAGATATCAATGTGGCTTCAGTATAACATCGGGAAAGTTGGTAGATGCTCTTGCGATGGTAAGTAGCCACGTGGACGTTTCTAGGGGATGCACAGCTGATCGCAGCTCTTATGTTCTGTTAGGGGGAACTTTCACCTCAGTCGGGCGGTGGCTGCTGGCGCCTGTGCGCGCTCCCTGGAGCGTCTGCGCTCTGTAGATAAGTCTTCGCCCCCGTACTATTGCGTCACCAATGGCCTCTAGGTGAACACGTATTTAGATAGGAATTTCTCAGGTGTATGAAAGAGATTTCGCCGCCACATGCCTGAGGGCAGCTGTGTGTGGTTTGACAGCTGACGGGTATGTCACTTCGTTTGGGGTTGCCTGTGCGCTCTACTGGACAGGGGGTGGTGGAGGGTACTAGCGTGCATTGATGGCATTATTTTACGAGCAGATCTCTAGGCTGTGATTTGCGTTATTTGGACAGATTACGAGTACTGAGCGTGTCTACACATCACTGTGCTGTAGCATTTAGGAACAGTTTGCAAGCCTGTACTGAAATTATTTCGGAAAATTAGGAGTTGTTTGCGTGTCTGCAGACAGTGTATTGTGGCCCCAATCACATAAGGGTATGCGGGCTGTGTGAGATGACCCCAAGCATGTCACTGCGTGTGTTTTGCATCAGTGTGATAAATGTAATAAATCACTAAATAAAATAGAGTGCACTCCTTCCTTACTCTACCCAGCAGCCCAGTGCAGCCTGAGTCATTTTCAAGCCATTTTCGCCCTACAGACCACCATCTTGGATTATGTCACAGGAGGGATGACAGTACCCTCTGGAGGCAGTAATGTGTACTAGGTCAGTTGGAGTCTAGATCTCATGGTGAAGACATTGCTGCAAAATAATGAGGACTTATGTTTAGCATAGGCAGAATCGTTTTCTCGCCATTTCGCCCCACCAGCTTTGGATGACATAATGCACTGTGCATGTTAGTAGACATTAGTGCACGTTATCCCGAAAACATGGGCTGGTAAGGGGACATGGTGGTCGGTTGAGAATCGTGGTGGACACTTTAACTATTTCCTTCCAAGTCCAGGTGGACATGACATTCACGAAAAATTCATTCTAAGCCCACAGTATTGCACTCTGGTGGTGTCCATATGTACTAGACCTCATGGTGAACACATTGTATGCCGCCATCTTGAATAACGGTACTATCGTCATCACCTGACGTCACGACAGCGCCATCTGGCGGTAGCGATGGGTACTAAGTCAGTGGGGCTCTGGACCTCATGATGAACACACTGGGCGTCGCCATCTTGGATTACATCATAGATGAGAGTGCCCTTTGGTGGTGGCGATGTGTACGAAGTCAGTTGGTGTCCTGACCTCATGGTGAACGGACTGGATGGCCATACTGCAAGGAAGTGTTTAAATAAAGACTTATGTCCAAGTCCCTTTCCCACAAGTCAATAGGAGGAGGTGGCGGTCGGGTGACTGAGGTTAATACAAGTGTCCTTTCTTTCACGCCATTGCCTTAGCTTAGTGGCGAAACCCCAAATGACCTTTGGTTTACTGCCAAAATTCAAACTTGGCGCCAATTCAAAGGAGGAAGTGGCGGTCGGGTGACTTATGTTGGTGGAGGTAGGCTAAGTGAGCTCTCTTCTAGCGATTTTCTTTGCTTAGTAAAGATAACAGTGGTGTAGTGCACTATTCTCTTGGAATTTGAACTTCCCACCATTTTTCTGTGCGAGGGGGGAGGGGGAGCCGTGGCTCTTTCCCACCAAAATTAAAACCTCCCACCAAAATCCGCCATCTTGGATAACGGCACTTGCGTCATCAGCTGACATGATTCCAGCCATCTTGGATGACGTCCTCACCGCCATCTTCGATGACATTACCTCCACCGTCTTGGATAACAGTACTTTGGGGCAGAACCCACTTTGTCTCAATATTGCTGGGGTGGAGGTGTATTGTGTTTCGCGATGAAAGGCGTTTCTATCTCAGTGCCAGTGATGGCTGTGTGTTGGTCAGGAGGCCAGTACACCTAGAGTTATCGTCAGTGGTACGTTTCTGTACGACAGTAGACTCACATGGTAATCCGACACACCCTGAGTGGAAATTTATACGTAATCTGGGATTTTACTGGTTGCGCCATTCATGAATAGAACTTCAAGGTCGCAGGTTCAAATCCTGCTTCAGCCATGGATGTGTGCTATGTCCTTAGGTTAGTTAGGTTTAAGTAGTTCTAAGTTCTAAGGGACTGATGACCGCAGATGTTAAGCCCCATAGTGCTCAGAGCCATTTGAACCATTTTTTTGAACTTCAAGGATGGTTTTCCAACAGGATAACGCTAATCCTGTAAGGTGTCAGACAAATCCAACACCTTCCATGTAAACCCTGACATGATAGCAAATCCGGCAGTATGTCACATAGCTCCAAATAAATCCTGACATTAAATTTACCAAACTAATACGATCAACGAGTGAGCAAATGGAATACCACAGACTAAGACAAGAACGCCTAAATGCATGTCATACCTTCCCACCATGAAACAGACGCAGTTCCGAGGGGAGAATCGAAAACAGAAGCCGAGAGCAGAATCGTCTAGGCTAGGAGTCCCTACGATAAGGGACGGACACAAACGTCGTAAGCTGACCGCCAAAACCACCCCCCAGCCCATGTTAAAAGATAGAGCGCTCCAGAAGAACAGTATAGATCTTACGATAACACTAAAAAGGCCACACCAGCTGCAGGTTTTAGCGTAAGACTTTTTCACGTCTCCGTTACACTGTAAACGTTAAAAACATTGCCCCACCACTAAAAGTACAACGTTTCTCATTGGATTGACCGAATTTTGTAGGCAGAGCTTAAGATTAAGACTGAGACCCTGATTGGTCAGGTGGAAACACATCCAGATAACTTATTTTAAACCAACTTCGGTAAATTGTAATAAGGAGAAGTTAGGAAGAGTTGCTTCCGAGACGGCGAGGTGCATGGAGTTGTGCAGCCCGCCGCCCCCTGACGCTGCCTAAACACCAACAAGGTAATGAAAGCACGCGATGCCGCATTTTTGAGCGCATAAGACTTCAATCAGAACTGCAGAAGTCTCATCTGTTACACCCCCGTTTTGCGTAATACTAGTGTCGATCGTCAATTAAAGCTCATGGTATTCACATTTGCTACGTGTAAAACTCCGAAACGCGATGATTTTTCTGATATATAATTATTGAGAAGCCACATCAGCCACTGTAATTGACGACAAGTTAGATAAGTAATTAAAGATAATTGAGGGTCACTGTAGACCATTTTGATAGTTTTCTCTTTTAAGTAACTTAACTTAAATCTAGACTATAGATGTAATATGGCAAAGGTCATGCTTTGATCCACTGTAGAACTTGGAAACCCATTCAGAGAATATTCATTCACATTTTTGTTGAATGATGTTGGGTTTTATCATCCTGTATTAAAATATGTCCTTTTATCAATAGTGCAATTTATAAACAATGTTTTGTGAGCAGAATAAAATTTCCAATGGTAAACGTAAGTGCTTTTTCGATATTATTTTACCAGATAACTAAAAATAGGGAAGCCTTGAACCCCTTCCACTAAATTTAGTTAGTATTAAGATTCTTTTACAGGGAGTGCAGTGGAGCTGACGCTGATATCGTTAAGTATTTGATTATATCGTCGCTAGTCTCACTGAACTCTTCAGAACTCTACATGTCATGTGTGTCTGGCGTCTCCTTACCAGCAACAGGTCCCAGGTTCAAACTAGTCAATTCCCTAAAAAGCACGCTCAGAGCATTGTTGTGCAAAAGTGGTAGAGAGACACGACTTAGAACAAACAGACACCACGTAGAATGTTAGAGAGTGGCGACCCTGCCAGGATGGTAAAATACCATGATTGAAGGTCGACCACATACCTAACTAGGTCAGAAAAATATCCTGTTGAAAAATTTTCGTAACAAAAAATTTTTTCTTAATGTTATGCATAGTCGAAAACAGTAGCTGCAGCGATAGGTAGTAAGAAAATATTCAATAGAAAGTGAGACATTCTATCAGAGACAATAGCATAATTAAGTTGTGAATTTTAATATTGTTAGAATTAAGTTTTCTCATCAATGCAAGCGCACAGGTGGCGGGTACATCGTTGACAAGTTGCTTCTGACCCAACAAGTAAGAGAATGGATTATCAGTCTTGGGTATAGTAAGTGTCAAGACGTGTGTGCAAAAAGTCTATGAAACCCGTGAGATCGTATGAGCGCATGTTAACGCGAAGTAGGGCGCGTGAATTCCTTTCAAAACAGAAAATAAGGGATTCAGAAAGATTCGCAATGGCAGATCGAGACATTGACCGAATTGAGGTAGAGACACAGCATGAATACGGACAGAGAATAGAGGACAGTACATCAGACGATGCAGTATCGCGAGAAATAGGACAGATAACGCACCATAACAAGGATAATATACGCCAAGGCATAGAAAACCTAGGTCAGCATACGAGAGAGGAGCAGGAAAGTAGAGAGACAGTCGATGAGGATTCCATCTTGCGTCTTGAATACGTAGAACCCATAGTACAAGTAATCAGAGCTCCCTCGCCACAGAGTACAAGGAATGCGAGCAGAAACGGGTCACCGCACAGTTCAATGCAATCGGCTACAAACCAACACTTGGGCGAAAACACAGAGCGTAGGACGTCGGAAGAAAACGCAATAGGACCCACCAATCTGCAGAATTATTACAACAAATTACGGAAACCATGACAAGGCAAAATAAAGAAATAGCGAACCACATTCAAATTTAGAATGCAGAAACCACGAGACATATGCGTGAGATTAAAGAACAAAACAAAAAAAATTCAATTACACCTAAGTCATATGGAAGACGAGGCAAAAGGATCTCGAGAAGTGATAGGAAACTTAATAACAGGTCACAATCAATTGAGAACAGACATTGACAAGGTACAAGTGGACGTACAAACATTGCGTAATGACACTCAGGACGAGATCAAAACATTATGTAACAACACCCAGGGAGAAGTCAAGAAACTAGAGAAACAGGTAAACGTAATTACTAGACAAGCAGCAGGTACAGCGCGTGAAATTGTTGAAAACAGTGTGTTAAACAAACGTATCACAAAAGCAGCGCTGATAAGATATGATAACCGCATAGTCAAAATAGAAGCGCAAACGAAGCAACAATTTCAGAAATTGCGAACAAAGTTGTTGCAAACCATTGAAGAGCGTAGTGAACAAGATCGAACAAGCACTGAGTCTGCACCCACATCCGTATCTGTAACAGCACCGGAAAAACAAGCAATTAACGAAGATATCATACTTTTTCGATTCCTATCAGAGGCGGAAAGTAACATACGTGAAATCAGACAGCCTGCACAGCAACAAACACGTTTCGAAATTCTTGATGAACAAACGGCAGATTGTCCGCAGATCGTGGTCGTGCGATAGTGTTCTCGCTTCCCGCGCCCGGGTTCCCGGGTTCGATTCCCGGCGGGGTCAGGGATTTTCTCTGCCTCGTGATGACTGGGTGTTGTGTGATGTCCTTAGGTTAGTTAGGTTTAAGTAGTTCTAAGTTCTAGGGGACTGATGACCATAGATGTTAAGTCCCATTGTGCTCAGAGCCATTTGCACCATTTTGAACAAACGGCACCACAAACACATGCAGAACCACAAATGTATATTTCAAGATAGTCTTGATCGTGCAATAAAGCGGAAAGGTTAGCCAGACAAGATACCGAACCAATACGTGACAATAGAAAGCCAGGTCGCGAAGAGTACAGTGTAATGCATTCAGCTACACGTTCACACCCGATGGAAGAAAATTATTGCGTACCACTTCAACGATACTACGCAAGGGTAGGCGAAAGTTAGAGTGGACAATATCCAATGGATCTACCACAACCGGAAAGAACGACGGGAGAAATGATTAGAAACAAAAGTGGCGAAGAATCGCGAATTTCATATGGAACCATGACCAACTACGACAACGACCATTTCCTCATAGTCAGAAAATTTCAACACTTTCGAGAAGGAAACCCATTACATCCACGAACATTTATTGATCAGTTCCGAGTAGGATTACCATAACACTGGACGCTAGCACACAAATTAGACTTTATATGCGCACACATGTCAGGAACAGTCACAGAAACCATGCAGAATGTTGCAGCGACATGCCGATGGTACGAAGATTTCAGAGATAAATTTCTCTCACCATATGGGTCTAGCGAAGCATAGAACAGAGTGAAGTACGAATTGTTACAGAACCCATATTTTGAAAATTCAGGAGAGAAGAGTCCCTTGAAATTTTCGAAGTAATGGCAAAGAAAAATCAATGCTTAGATCTACCATACAGTGACGGAGAGTTGATTAAATTATGCGCGATGAAGTTACCATTGATATACCAGCAATCATTAGTAGGTCGCGGTGGCAATGACTTCGAAGCATTTACAGGTATTCTAAGGGAACTAGAGTTCATATTTTCGGAAGATGACGCAAGAAAAGACGAAGCGCACGTGAAAACGAAAGTAAAAAGCAGTGGAATCCACAAGACACAGTACGAAGAAACAATAATTACGAAAAACGTGATAACTTCGCATCAAGAAACAACAGATTTTAACAAAAAAACGGTTATGGATTTAGAAGAGAATATGGCAATAACTATAATTCACCCAGGAACGGCAACAACTATAACAGAGGGAATAACGACAACCTGAACGGGTATTTGAGAACCAATAGAACGACAAATTATCAACAAAGAAACCAATATCAACAAGCTGAACAAGAAAAGAGAATACAGATAGAAGAGGTGGAGGTAAGACCACAAAACCCCGAAAAACGTTCGAATTGACAGCTAAGCGCCCATGCCAAAGAGAATAACGCACCGACCCAGGTTATTGCAGCAACTTTAACAGAGAATTAAATACCGTATCACGAGAAGAGAAGAAGGAAGAATCAAAACTGCAGGGACCAGATGACAACGAAGACAGGAAAAATGACAATATCGTGTTGGTACGAAATTAATTGGGAGAATACTGACGAGGAAGATGAATTACCAGAGGCATGCACAACGAATGTAGGAGGAAAGGACGAAGTAATGAGTATTGCATAGCTATTTGAGATGGAAACCAGGGAAAGCAAATTCAATGAGGATAATGCGCAGTCGACAGAAGTTGAAAATAAATTACTAGTGGGCACACAACCCAACGTATATAATGAAGGAAGTTATGAAGCAATAATTAGAGCATTTAAAGGCGATTATTTGGCAGTAGCGACGAAGAAGGAGAAGATAGACGAAGATGAGGAAAAAGTAGAAGATGTTGAAATTCAAATGGTTCAAATGGCTCTGAGCACTATGGGACTCAACTGCTGTGGTTATCAGTCCCCTAGAGCTTAGAACTACTTAAACCTAACTAACCTAAGGACATCACACACATCCATGCCCGAGGCAGGATTCGAACAGAAGATGTTGAAGAAAGTGTAAATGAAGGAAGTAATAGAGAAGAGGAAATAAAAGAGAGAGAAGTAGCAGTCGAAGCTTATCCTACAGAAAGTTCGAATTCACAAGGGAATTTCCTGAAAAGATGCATATATGATTCAGTGGAGGATTCGTTGATGCAAGAAGAAGAAGAACAGAACGAACCCTTTAAAATTCAACCAAATGTGAAGGCCATGGTAAAGCGTATCCCAGTCAATATTGTAATTGATAGCGGAAGTGAACTGACTGCGATCTCTGAAAATTTATTCATGCAGTGTAATTCCAATGAGGAACTGCCAGTTCTCAAAACACGTAAGATTAAAGTAAGAAGTCCTATTAGAAACAATGCTGCGGAAGTTACGAAGCAAACAAGGTTAACTCTTACATGCCAAGGTCAAAAGGTTGAAGCAAACTTCGTGATTATACCTAAACTAACTGTAGATTTGATTATAGGTGCAGAATTTTTAAATGAGAGACGAGCGATAACAGATATGGGGAAGGGTAGTGTAACATTCAGGAATGTCACACTTCTCTTTGAGCGAAAGCTAAAATAAGAATAAATACCAGTTATAAACAAGAAATGAAGAATGATGTGAGATAAAGAGGATGAAGAATTAGAATGGTATGCACAAAAGGGGGAATCGCCTCAACTCATGTTAGGATTCCATAAAGAAACTGTCGAAAAATTTCAAGAAGTTCAAGTAAATTATCAGCACAATATTTCAAGTTTATGTTGCAGATAAGATCGTCAGGAGAAAGAAGAATGAGGAGAGAGGAAGGTGGGAAAAAGAAAGTAGTTTCAATAAAAACAAAAACAAAAATAACACCAATAGTAGCATAGATTAAGGTGAAGGGATAAAGCGTAGATAGTCTAACAGCATGAAATACTAAAATGCTGTACACCACGACACTACACAAAAATAAAAAACGAATTTGAGGATTCTTGTAGAAGTTAAGACTCAAAATATCTTAGAATTGTAACATGGAAGGGGTGCCGAAATTTGTAAAGCCTTTAAAAAAGGCGTAAAACAATGTAGGTACTAGACATATGTTAGATGAATATAAGTAAATCTTTTTGTAAGAACCATTGTAAAAACTCCAACAAGGACCACATGCAACGACCCACAAGTTGCAATGCGAGAAGTATCAAGAAAGAAAAGGACGTAATTAGCAAAAGACGATTCCTACAAGGCAGAATCGTCGAGAGAAGGGAAAGGACAGCGAGACCCTTGTATCCGAAGTGGGCAGTAAATCTGCTGCTAAGTGGAACCCTGCAGAGGCACATGGAAGGCCAGGTGGGTCCTGGGACGCCCCAACTCAGCGGAGCAAGCAAAAAATGGCCCAACGGGAGGATGGCTTCTGCAAGCCACCACTGGCAAAACAATATGTGTAAAAGTCACACCACTGCTATTAAACAGCACGCCGATGCACAAAACTGAAGAAAACTTCCACAAAGTAGAAACGACACATCCAAACAATTTATCAAACTGTTACTAAGAGAAGAACTTCAAAGCGACTAGTTATCAATAAATATTCACCATATCCTGCCCAGAGAAGAACCAAGAATCAAGTAAGAAGCAGAGAAAAAGCAGGAAGAACAGAAGTTGAAGATTCGCAAGATTGAGACTAAGAAAGCAGATGGGTGAAGAATAGACGACATACCTTCCAAAATCCCTATCCTATTGTAATCTTGTCGTCTGTGAAGTATCACAACGAAAAAGACTGCATTCAGCGACACATAACGATGACTTTGACGCATACAAAGCCAGTAAACCACGATATTCCGCACTCACAGCTCCATTCCATTGTGGGACCTCCACAACAGCAATACACCGTTGCAAAGCCAACAAGGAATGACGAATGAAGCTGTACATCAAATACTTGCCCACATCCATCTCGCTCAAATCCATCAACTTCGTGCAAAAACAATCGTGAACCTCATGCTTAAACGTTCATAGGGTTGTGTGAATGTGTGAAATCAAATTATGTGATGTAGGAATTGTGCAAAAGACACATGTGAAAAACTAAATAAGGTAAGCACACCAGACAGCTAATAAACTACAAAATAACGGTCATGGACTATGGACATAAGTAAAAAATAGACTATCGATAAAAATAAGTCATTAGTTCTGAAATGGACAGTATATAAAGAACAAAAGTAAGGCATAATAAACACTAAAACTATATGCCACTTATTTTCTCCTCATAAAAATAGAAGAATAACTATATTTTACTTATTTTCTCCATATAAAAACAAAGAATAAAAAATTATCATGTTGGATGTTCTCCCTTTTTTTAACGTTTGTACCATTTCTTAGGATAATATCTCAATACTTGTGTATGTATATTTCATTGTCAAAGCAATTCTTGGAAATAATTCTTATTTGTTAGTGTAACAATATTGAAATTTACATGATATTTGGAAAATATAATCACTACATTTATAAAAAAAACAATATTTCTAAGAAAATGGGTGTGAAAGACTCCTCACTTTCGATAACAAACTTCTTAAAAAACAAACTTCACACTTACATAAAGAAAGGAAATAAATTAAAATTAATAATGATAATAGCATAAAAATATTCTTCTCTTGTCAATATAAACATATTTTTGAGAATAATATGGAAGAATATAAAAGTATAAATTAGTAATACAAACTAGCACTAATTTCGAAGGGTGGTGATATGTAAGGTATCAGACAAATCCAACACCTTCCATGTAAACCCTGACATGATAGCAAATCCGGCAGTATGTCACATAGCTCCGAATAAATCCTGACATTAAATTAACCAAAGTAATACGATCAATGAGTGAGCAAATGGAATACCACAGACTAACACAAGAACACCTAAATGCATGTCATACCTTCGCACTGCGAAACAGACGCAGTTCCGAGGGGAAAAACGAGAACAGAAGCCGAGAGCAGAATCGTCTAGGCTAGGAGTCCCTATGATAAGGGACGGACACCCACGTCGTCAGCCGACCGCCAAAACCACCCCCCAGCCCATGTTAAAAGATAGAGCGCTCCAGAAGGACAGTATAGATCTTACGATAACAGTAAAAGGGCCACACCAGCTGCTGGTTTTTTGCGTGAGACTTTTTCGCGTCTCTGTTACATTGTAAACGTTTAAAACATTGCCCCACCACTAAAAGTACAACGTTTCTCATTGGATTGACCGAATTTTGTAGGCAGAGCTTAAGGTTGAGACCCTGATGGTCAGTTGAAAACACATCCAGATAACTTATTTTAAACCAACTTCGGTAAATTGTAGTAAGGAAAAGTTAGGAGAGAGTTGCTTCCGAGACGGGGAGGTGCGTGCAGCTGTGCAGCCCGCAGCCCCCTGACGCTGCCTAAACACCAACAAGGTAATGAACGCACACGATGCCGCATTTTTGAGTGCATAAGGCTTCACTCAGAACTGCAGAAGTCTCATCTGTTACACCCCCGTTTTGCGTAATACTAGTCGATCGTCAATTAAAACTCATGGTATTCACATTTTCTACGTAAGTAAAAATCTGAAACGCGATGATTTTTCTGTTATATAATTATTGAGAAGCCACATCAGCCACTGTAATTTACGACAAGTTAGATAAGTAATTAAAGATAATTGAGGGTCACTGTAGACCATTTTGATAGTTTTCTCTTTCATGAAACTTAACTTAAATCTAGATTATAGATGTAATATGGCATAGGTCATCCTTCGATCCATTTTAGAACTTGGAAACCCATTCAGAGAATATTCATTCACATTTTTGTTGAATGCAGTTCGTTTTTATCATTCTGTATTAAAATATTTCCTTTTATCAATAGTGCAATTTATAAACAATGTTTTGTTAGTGGAATAAAATTTCCAATGATAACCTTAACTGCTTTTTCGACGTTATTTGACCAGCTAACGAAAAATAGGAAAGCCTTGAACCCCTTCCACTAAATTAGTATTAAGATTCTTTTACAGGGAGTGCAGTGGAACTGACGCTGAAATCGTTAAGTATTTGATTATATCGTCGCTAGTCTCACTGAACTCTTCAGAACTCTACATGTCATGTGTGGTCTGGTGTCTCCTTACCAGCAACAGGTCCCAGGTTCAAACTAGTCAATTCCCTAAAAAACACGCTCAGAGTGTCGTTACGCGAATGTGGTAGGGAGACACGACTTAGAACAAACAGACACCACGCAGAATGTTAGAATCCTCATACCACTGTTGTAATCGAACGTGCCTTACAGAGTGATGTCATGTTGCGTTGGCCTGCTCGATCACCAGATCTGTCTCCAGTTGAGCAGATATGGGACATCAGCGGATGACATCTCAAGCGTCATTTCCAAACATCATTAACCGTGCCTATACTGACCAACCGAGTGCAACAGTCTTGGCACTCTGCACAATCTGACATCTGGCACGAGGAGAAGACAGGGCTCTGGACGACCATGTGGCACTATCGATAGGGAGGACAATCGTGTTCGGATTAGGGCTCTGGTACATCATAATGCATCTGCAACAGCAATTTTAGCAGCAGTTGGCACAACAGTGACACAACGAACAGCTACTAATCGGTTAATTCCAGGACAGCTCCTAGCCAGATGCCTGTAGCGTGCATTCCTCTGACACCGAACCATCGCCATTTGTGCCTTCAGTGGTGTTATGCGAGAACTCATTGGAAGCTGTGGAGGAGGTCTGTAGTCTTTTCAGACGAAAGCTGGTTATGCGTCGGTGCCACTGATGGCATACAATCAATGCACGTCTGCGAGTAATATTCCGACGTTACAGTGGTTATTAATATATCAGCATTTCATGCTCACATTTTTCTATATCGCGCTTGCATTAGCCTGTGATACTGCAATGTCAGTAACTTGAATATGTTACCTAGACAGATGTATTTCAGAAATTTCATTAGTTTACATTAATTATTTTTTGGTGTTGTGACTTTTTTCACCTGTTCAGTAAGTACTGTATAATACTTCAGATACGACAGTGTTGTTAAGGCTGTGTTAAACTGTCTCGTAATTGAATGCTTGTCGAGTTTGAGTAATAACATTCAACGGGAATGCATGGCGGCAGTACAGAACGCACTCCGTCGGCTGTTCGTTTATGTTGCTGCACGACGGAAACTGCACCGGTAGTCATGCGTTGACATTTTAATTGCTCATCAATGATTCAGTAGCAACACGCTCGTTTGTTCTGCAGCCTCGGCTGGTATTTGGTATGAGCAGAGGCGAGAGAAGGTATTTGAACGCGGGGCGTACATCGCAGAAACGTTGGCTGCCTGGAATTTGCGGCGCGGGTGACGTTTATGGCGGCTGTGGTGCATTCTCGCTACTAATGAAGCAGTTCTGGGCTGTGTGCGAGCGTATGTGTGTGTGTGTGCGTGCAGGCTGGCAGCTGCACCGTGCGCACTTCCGCCAGATAAATACGCGATGCGGGCGCGCCACCACTGACCTGTCATAGCGGCTCCAGCCTGGATCTGGACTGCGGGAGAGTGGGAGAACGATGTGCAGTACTATTGACACGCGGCCAGTTATTGCGTTCGGCGTATCGGGGCACCCCGTGTGCTGTTGACGGGGATCTCCTCCAGTTAAGCTTAAGCTATCCGACTAGCGGTACGTCACGTTATTGGCACTAGAGGTCTCTCGGGCTCACGTTCGACGGTATTAGCTTTTGGTGCTACCTTTACTGTAGTCCTCTCGGTTTGAAGGTGAGCAGATATTGCCTGTCTTAAATGTCTCTGCCACTGGGAAATACTGGATGTAGCAAGTGCAGCTGCGACCGTTCTGGGGTCCCGGGTTCGATTCCTGGGGGGTTAGGGGTTTTCTCTGCCTTGAGATGACTGGGTGCTGTGTGTCTGTCATCAGCATTGACTAGCAAGTCGCTAAAGTGGAGTCAGCTAAAAGGACTTGCATGGGGTCTCCCGGCCAACAATGCCGTACGATCATTTCATTACCACACCTCCGTTATTAAAATTTCTTTCACTAGCGTCACTGCTGGTATGTATACAGAAAACTACTGTGCTGAGTTCATAGAGTTCCGAAAGGGCACAAGCATTTCTTTTCCACGAGGAAAGAAGGTTTATGAACTCTGTAGCTTGCCGCTACGTTAGTGTCCAGTTCGACAATATTCAGGTCGCAGCTTCCACTCGTAGAATAACGTCAGCCATGTCCACCACACGGGGCTAATCGTCCTACTACCAGCGAGAAGCGAGCGAAACTGAACCGCTTTCTGACGTGCACCACTTCCCACAGCATGAAACCAGGAGTGGCGCCACTGTACTTTTCCGTAACACTGGAAGTGTGGCATGTCTCCACATGTCGCCACCATACACACCGACCAGCGTCACCTGGGGTAGAACTGCGATTAATTACCTGACACAGTGCGATGCCACTCATCAACACGTCGTGATTCACCGCAAAAGCACGCCTCTGAACGTAGCCGTGTATGTTGCACTGGTGATGGCATATGATAATAATTGCCTAGTACGGTTGCTGCTGGGCTCTGACCTGTGGTGTGGGATAGCACACAACGTTACATGGCGCCGGTACCTGTCCTTGGATGGTAGGCGCCCGTGTGAAGTAAATCTCTGTATAGGGAAATTAGGGCCAACTTGCCAGTGGCCGCCATTTTGGGCCAACTGCGCCGCTGGTGATACATTGACTTCTGCGGCATATTTAGCTTTTCAAGAAGTGCATTCAACCCTCTAATGCACTGCTGAAACCGATGAGGGGCATCAAATAGAACATGTCGGATATTTAGCAATACAAAATTTCTACAAATGCTAAATGAATGTAAAAGCAGTTTTTCCTTGCTATCCTTTACTAATAGTGAAAGCAGATTTCGCAGTTCTTGTTGAGGCACCGAGTTTGAACGCGTTTCGTAATGAGAGTTAAATTGTCAGCAGGACAAAAGGCAACCAATATCAGTTCGCAAGTGGAAGGAAAAATCCATTGCTAATTTGAAGCTCAATATCGGCCTACTTCTCGTTCCTGCTACACGGTACTACGTACTTTTGCCCAATGTCTCATTTTTTAATAGGAAATAAAGCATTGGAATCAAATATATATGGGCAGTACCTTAGTAAATAGAACTGATAAACGTGACTATGTGATTACCAATGCTTTATATTTTTGTCAGATCCATCCCGTAAAATTTTGTCTGCAAATTGTTCTATGACATTAGTACAATGATTACGAAAGTACAAGAGAATACAATATTTTAAAAATGTGTTCGAATAAAACTAGGCATACGATCAAAAGCAGGCGGTAGGAAACGGTAACATCTGTATTCCCATTAATACAATGTAGATCATCATCGAAGCTCCAACGGTGATAATAGTCTCCTGATAACGTTAATGGTTAGTGAATGAAAGGTCGTAAGTGCGGTACTTGCGTAGTGCCCTTTTTTTTGTACATTATATTGTGTGGAGCAAAGTACAATTTATTATTGTGAGAGTCCTAAATATAAGTTGAAACCAAACTGTGCAGTCAGTCAGATCAATTTTTTTACTAGTCATGACTTTGTACGGTACCGTTCAGTATTTCTCGTTTTATGTGCTACCAGTGGCTGATTTATCTCTCAGATTTCAATTTTCTAACTAAATTACGACTCAACCATCCTATTTGTTCTTCTGACTTTCGTTTGCTGTTCGAATGGATTGGAAACTAAGTAACAGAAATGTAAAAAAGAGACTAAGACAAAAGGCCAGAAATGAATAAAATTAACTGAATGGCTAAGTCGAGCTCCTGCAACCTTTCCCATTGCGACGAAGGTCAACCCAAAAACAAAAAATTTTATAAGGACTTAAGCTACAGTGGTCAGATACTGAAATTAAAATAATGGGCCTGGATATGCTATTTACAGTAGCATAAAATTTGCTAAATTAGGTGCAAGCAGCAGGCTACAGCTATATTTTCCTCCTTGTTGCATCTCTCTCTTCGGAAGTAATTCTGTTCAGGTTTTCTTTTCTCGAAACGAACAGCCAAAAGCATAGCACTGAGGCATTATTCTACTTAGAAATTCGAAAATACACAACACGTCCTAAGCTTCATTCGTAACGCTTGGGCCCACAATGGCTGCTAATGTCACGTGACGCGGTTTCAGCCAGTCCTAGACTGCGTACGGCAGCAAACACAGGGGAATAGGATGGCCGCACTTTCCTTTTCTACAGAGCTTTTGTGTGAAGGGGTCGACATGCTTGGTTCACAATACGGTGCTACTCCCTTGTGGTGTTCGGAAATGGTCAGCTGGAACCTTGATAACTAGTATGTCTGTCCCGATCTCATCATGCAGTCCAATATCATGCCACTGTCAAATGCAAATGGCCCATCCCCCATAAATCACGATATTCCATGTTTCGAACAGCCGGACAAATGGAGTCCCACAATGGGGCCTCTTTAGAACTCAGTCAGATGCTGAAAATGCTGTTTCACATGTGTACGCAGCATCTCCGTGTACTGCACAGTGATCACTCTACGTCTGTCGTTATTCACGCCTCTTATATACCCCATTAGGCCAGCTAATAACACTAAACAAGAACTACACTATGGCACTCCAGTGAGCGTTCTATTTCTCGTAGAGAAATGCAACGAAAATCATTTACGTAGCTGTTGATGTTGCATATGTATACAAAGTTTCATCGACATGCAACCATGTGTAGTGGGTGCTTCACTTTTATTGTCGGGAAATGTAATTTTTCGGCAACCTGTTTAGCGACAGAGCTCAAATCTGTTGGTCGTATTCACTTCTAACAATGACTGCATGCCCATAATTAACTCGACCACGGTTAATGCCACCACTGTGAACAGTTACGATAACTGAAACAATAAGAATTAAATAATAACAGTTCAAGACAAGTTTGACGACACAGTTGCAATTTATTGGTAAACAAAAGTGACTGCGGTCTCTAACTCTTACACACACAATCCTGAAATCTCTGTTATATGTTCCATGCAAGTGAGTCCAGTACAGGGACGGATACATATGGGGGGGGGGGCGCGGGGTGTCGCCCGCCCCCCTTGCGAGGCCGCCGCATTGCCACCTGCGCCGCCCCGACAGTCAGCCCGCACACTATTCGTTCCTTTCTTTCGTCAGTCACCTCGACTGAATCCTGTTATCCAGTAGTTGTACTTTCCTATGTAGCACGCGCGTCCACGTCATCGTACTTTATACATTTCTCTCTGACACATAGATAGCTGACACATATCCTACAAGAAAAGTAGCGGCCAGTCTAGTGATCTGGACACGTTATTCTGTCTGTCATTTGTTCGAGAAAAGTCGCGAATATCCTACTACTTTCTTGTAAAGAGAACCTTCGATACGTCTCCTTATAAATACGGACTATTTTTCGAATAGGAAGCTAGAATACATTCAGAAGCAAAATTTCAAATCAAATGGCTCCAAGAACTGTGGGACTTAACATCTGAGGTCACCAGTCCCCTAGACTTAGAGTTACTTAAACCTAACTAACCTAAGGACATCACACATCCGTGCCCGAGGCAGGATTTCTCAGACAATGCCAGTCGGCAGCAGTAGCCGTAGAGCGGTTCAGATCAAAGAAACGGTGGAACAAAGGGTACACAGCTGTGGCTAATGTGGGCAGTAGACCTACAAGGTCCAAACGGGAAATAATGTACGGAAAAACCCTTAGTCCGATAACAGACAAAGGTAAGTATTGAAAATAGCATTTATTCCTTGATCAAAGACGGCAACTGTAGACATTTTGTATAGCATTGTTCAGACGAAGACACGTTTCTGGTTTTCAGTTATCTCTTTTTCACAGAATACACTTATATCTTCAGCAGTACGTTATTGTCACTTGCGTTTTGAACGCTGCAGAAGCCGTGTCCAAAATTGTAATTCCTTCATTAAGCAAGTTTCCCAACTTCCAAATTTACTTTTTATTAGTAGTTAGATATATATGCAATTACTACTGTTGTAATGTTTATTTATTTACATACAACAGTTTATCTTTTATTTTATTCCGTGTGTATAACACAGTATTTACTTAATATCGCCTCAGTAACTTTTGATAGCAAAGTGGTTTCTCTTTTTATATATTTTAATAGCAAGCAGTGCCCACTAATCGAACGCATGTAATAAAGCGTTTTTACTTTCTATATTTTCTACTGCCATCTCAGCAAATATATTACAATATCTCTCAGAGAGAAATCTTTTCATGTTGTAATATTTGTGATATCTCCATTTTTGCACACAGTCTTCTACATGGCTAATAATTTCTGGTGCATGCTTGGTGTTTTACAGTATGTGCATACTTATAAATCATAAAAATGCCTTGCAAGGACTTCACTAAATCGGGAACACAAGCAAACAAAACGGCAACATAAATATGATGGATTAAACATACATAATCTAAAACTAAAATAGTTCTGCTTTAGAGATTTGTTTACATTGTTTTCATTCATTTTTAGGTATAGTTATTGTGAAATACTGACGTCCGTCTCAAGGAAGAATAATGAGCCAAAAACAAGTGGAAAAAACGACACATATGCTAGAAGATAAACCTATGGCATCGAATCTGTGAAATGGTGCTGTCTGCGTAAATAAATAGCATTGTTAAAAGAGGACAGTTACTGTATTTTTCTTTGTAAAACATCCACCTCTGTATCAGAAAGAATGAAGAAAGAAGTATATGAGGTATGTTATAAAAATCTACTGAGCTGTGACACAGTGAAAAAGAACAAAGAATATAGGTCTTCTATTTAAAATTGCTATTGTTATTATTATTATTATGTTTGTCCCAGACCTATAATTCATATGGATAATATGAGTAGTTTACAAACTTCCTTAGTATCTTTCTTGTCATGAATTTTGTTTTGCTATAGCGGAGTGTTACATGAGGATGTACACTTCTGTGAACATATTTTTAAAGTTTCCAGCTGGCAGTATTAGAGTGAACTGTACTTGAATGTGGGAGAACTGGGAGACACAATGCTAAACAGTAAGATTGTTTTGCATAGATGATAAACATGAGTGATAAGAGTGACTAGATTGATTAAGTAGATTTTTACCCATTATTTGGAGAGAGAAATAGGTATGAACAGAAATAAGATCAAAGAAATAGACCTTTCAACAAGAAATGTTGAATACATCAGTGTTCCCCTTATCATATAAAGCTGAGAATACATAATCTAAACAAAGAAAACTGGGCCACTGAAAGTTAGTGCCAGAATACAAAGGGCACATTATGGATGATGACAAGAAGCATATGAAATTCTGTGTCCCATAACTGGCAGAAGCAGAGTAGAAGGAGAAGAAGAAGAACAGGAAGAAATTGAAAGGTGGCAATGATGATGATGCTGCAGATAACACTAGCCTCCTAAGGAACCAACACACATGACACTATCTCAGAACTGAAATCCCATGTAGCAAATTCTTGAGTTATTTAAAGTCGAGAAATGACTCTAAGCAACTGCAGGAGTGTCCTGTTCCAAATCTTCTGCATGATGAATGATGTACTTAGCAATGCTCCATATCATATAGCAGTCGAAAATAAAGCTCCCATCTCTGTTTGACAGAAAGAAAATAATTCAGATACCAGGATCTCAGTGATGTAAGAAATAATTAAGTATGGATTCCAATAAGGTTTAAATGAAAATAAACATAACTCTATGAGCACAATGGACCAGATTATAAAAGCAAAGTAGTTTCCTCTAGTACTGTTTCCACCATTCTACTGTGATTAGCATCCAAAAAGACTGATTTGGAAGATAATCAAACGAAAGTATCAGCTTGAGATATTAACAATCTCTCATTGCAAACTCTAAAGAAACTAGAATTTGGCGGCATTAGAAACTAGCAGCAACATAACATGCACATACATAGAAATATTGAAGAGAGTTGACATCAAGGTAGTTTAATATAACAAGAATGAGAAACGTTTTTAGTGCAGGACACATGTTATAGAGGTGATGAAAAGGGACAGCTGGACTTGAATGCAGTCAGATCCAGCAAATCAAAAGAAATTTCTGACAGAACCGCAAATTAAAGGGATTACTTACCCCATAGGGATTCTAGATCAGCAAACAAACAAAGCCAGCAAACGAAAAGGTAATTTCACATTTTTCCCTAACATTAACACCATGATTTTTCAAATTTTGCACTCCTAATACAGCAATAACAGTGTGATAAGAATTAAAGAGGTACCAAAAGGTAAAACTAAAGAAATAAAAATTTGTTTATAAGAACAAAAACCAAAATTAGGGAACTAAATATGAAAAATTGAAGGACTGAAAAAGTAAATGTGAAATATCAAATTATTACTACTTAAATTTAATCACAATTTTAATTTTTTAAAAGTTGAAATTAATATTTATTGATAATGTAACGAATTTAAATTTTTTTAAAATATAAGAAAATCTATCTTCATAAGTACAAAACAAAAATTTCCAGACTACAAGATTTGTATGATTATTGTAGAGGAAATAAGCTCAAAGGGTATTCAAAATTATTTGTTAATAACTACAATGAGAATGATATGAATAATAAAACTATAAAAGACCTGTCAAAACTTTGTAAATCCAAAAAATTAAATACTCATTCTAAACTTAATAAACAACAATTACTTATTTTTATTGGAAATAATAACTATAATGTTCTTAATAATGAAGTGGAGAATAAAACTATAAAAGAACATCCAAGTATTTAAAAACCAACAAAATTAAAAAGATATTCTAAACTTAATAAATGGTGATTAATTAATTTTACTGAAAATAAAAGGTGTAGATTAATAATGAGGATAATAGTAATATAAGAATTTGGAGAATACTGCTTTAAAAGAACTTCAAGAAATTTGTAACTCATAAAGTTTGAAAAATTATTCTCAACTTAATAAACAACAATTAATTACCCTTATTCTAAATAATAAGAATATTATCAATATAAGGATAACAGACTGAAGAAGAAATCATTAAAAAACTTCTAATATATGTAAAACAAAAAACTGTGCACTCCATAAACCACGGGTAAATAATCTTATTGAAATGTATGATAATAATAGCTCATATAATTATGTTAACATTAATAATAACACAGACATGAGTTTTAAAAAGCTTCCAGTAATTACATATCAAGAAATTAGACTAAAACCCTACCATCAAAATGTTTCTGGTTACAATTTTCTAAATATTGACAGTAAAAAAATTTAAACATATAAACGAATTAATAGAATAGCTATAACTATCCATTCTAGAAATATAATTTATGACATTAATAATACAAATAACATTGTAGAACCAAAGAGTTTAATGAAATTGAAGTAGTAATTGATAGATTTAAAAATATTTTGATACAAAGAAGAACGATTGAAGGTAATGCGAGATTTTATTGTGGTTCAACGACACGAGGAAGTACAAGACTTAAGCATGAAAACAAATAATGAAATTATCTTAGGAACAAAAGATTTAGAAGACTGTTTCCAAAGATGAGCATAAAATTATTGAATGAAAAGAAAGAAATGCAAAGAAGACAATATGAACAGACTTTGTATTCTATAAATAATTTAGAATAATGTGTTAATGGACACAATCCCATCTATGATTCCTCATATATCGATTTACCAAAAGTAATTAAAGACGAAAGTAACGATCAAAATTGTTTTTTATTCTATGAAAGCTGCCTTATATCTGCTGTGTAGTCCAAATATAGACACAAAGTTGTGAGCTGGTTACAGTCCCATAGAGACTCGCCAATTGCATGAGTTCCATCAGTGCCACAGGTGGTGCTCAACATCAAGATATCGACTTCAGCTCAGCTAATTGCCAGCCAAGTAAAATCCGCCAATCAATGGATGACAACACACAGAAGTGTACTCAGAAGATAGTAGAGCATCTCTCGCCCACTTGTTTACAGACCATCATGCAGAGCTGTCTTAGACATGGAATAACGTTTAGTGGACTCATAAATGTGAACAAGCTGTTGTTGTAAATTGTATTTGTTATGTACTGTGAAGTTTATCTACGACCATTTGCACCTAGCCAACACATGTAGTGTTGCAGACTTCATTATTCCACAAGTCACCAAGATAAACAAACCTATTAACTTATTTGCTTGACTTTGTTACTAATTTGTTGGTTTGTTGAGTGTTCCAACTATATAGCCATCCTTGTATTTAGGTTTATCACCAGATACAAAGACAAAAGGCTAATAATTTTAGTCATTAACTGCTACTGAATTAATTTTTATTGTTGAATTATTGGTATTGTGTTCATCAAGTAATTTTGAGACTGCATCTATCCATTTATTATTTCCGTGAAGAGCAAATCTCTTCCTAATTTCTACTTTTAATGTCCGGTGAACTCTTTCTACAACAGATGCTTTTAATTCTGTAAGATGAGAATAAGGATTGATGCTGTGTTTCACGTATGTTCTTGAATTTTTTATTATAAAATTCTTTTCCATTATTTGTTTGTAAATTTTTTGGAGTTCACTTTGTAAGTAATTTTTCAGAAGTATATACCTTTTTACCTGTTTTATCATTAACTGGAATACACAAAACATATTTTCAAAAAAAACATTGATTAAGTTAATAAATATTTACTCTTGAAATTCCTTTTACTGTTCACGAATCCATTTTTACTAGGTCAGCTAGTCGTAAATCATCTGTACAGAAAGAAGCAACATTTCTTCTTTAATTTGTTCTCATTGATTTATATAATTCATTACTAATTTCCTTATGAGTATTCATACCATCACCTATGAAACATTTTTAATAGATTTACTCTTTTAATTCTTACATATCATGCAGATCAGATACCTTCAGTCAACTGTCTTTCATTCTTAATAGTAACTCTGAGAGTGATGGGTCTCAGTAAGTTTTCTGCATTTCAAGCACCACATGTGTTTGTCCATCTATATGGATTAAGTTTAAAGTTATTATTATAATTGTCATAATAATTATTGTAATTAACTTTGCGTCTACTGGTATATTTCAAAACGTATCTTTTAACCTGAGATTTCAAAAATTCGATTTGTGTACCATTATTGTCTGATTACTATTATTTACTTCATATAATGTAACGGTTACATTTACTGTAATGTTAAAATAATCCAATTTGAAGTCCTTCTTTACATTTTTCTAGTTACAATAGTTCCTTTAAGTCTGAAATTGTATTTAAATTTGTGCATTTTTTTCCTCTCCAGTTGAAAACGTCAATTCAATTATTTGTCGATTATATATATTGTTTTCAAGATAATTTTGTGGGTTTGGATATAGAGTTAAATCTGACTTTGAGAAATAATCCACAATAGCTTCTTCTAATTTTTTGTGCACTAATAACTTAACTCTTGTTTACTAACATAATTATTGAGCTGTGTTAAAATACTTGTATATTCAGGTTCTGTAACATATTCTTTTTCTAAGTATTGTTTGGCAACTGTATCATACCCACTTACTGGATCTTTTATAAAGAGTAATTTCCTGCCTTTAAAATTTATATAGTCCTTGACTACATGACTCTTTATGAAATTATCTAATTAAAATTTCTATTTTTGTATCAATTTTTGCTTCTAATTCATTCAAGTTTATTTTGTAATTCATTACTGCCTTTAGGCTGCTGCATATTTCCAATATGTCTATTTGTTATATTCAAAATTTTATTAAACAGCTTATTTCCCAAAATGTCCATTTGTTATATCCAGAACTTCATTCAACTTACAATTGTCTGTCAACACCTTTAGTAGAAATAGAAACAAATGACTATATATTACATCATTAAAATTTTGAAATCGTTGTCCATTAAAATACCATATTTGAGCCAAGATATTTAATCAATTGTTTGGGAGTATTTCCTCCAAATTAATCAAACTCAAATTTTTATCGTTATTCTTATTGTAACCTATCTAATGCAGTGCCTAACCTTATCAGAAATATCTAAATTAACTATTCCTAATTCATATTCTTTAGGATGATTAAGTAATTCATCAGTCATAAAAATGCAACAGAAGTGTTTGATTTTTAATTTATTAACATGATTTCCTGCATCAAAGTTACTTAATGCATTAGGATACAAGTTAGTTATGTTTTGGAAATTTTTTAGTTTTTTCACTCCAGCACCAGATTTCATCTTCATTGATAAATTATATTTTTCTTGTTCTTCTAATTCTTGATCTCTCACTTTTTGAGCTATTACTGTTTTGCTACTCTACCAACTACTGTACTGGCAGCAGTTATATATGACTATGCCACCAAATTAATTGAAGAAATCTTCATTTGTATTTTGTTAGTCCAGAAGCTTCTTTCCTTTTTGTTAGATATTCGATAACGTTTTTCACAACAGAAATACCTAACTTTCCAAGAAAATTTCTTTCTGTCTTCTTTTCGGTTTTCCTTTATGTGCATCAGTTAAAGAATTATCAGTACCATGTAATCGATCATTAGTGAGTTTAATTTCAATTACTTTCGTTTTAGTATTTCCACTATGAAATTGTGCAATTAAATACATAAAAATTTTATAAAGATTATTATTTTCTTAGTCTCCAACAATTAGCATATCAACACCCAGCCTGATACCCAATTTTCTGTTTCCATACATTATTCCTGTAACTATTTTTTCTCCAATTGTTGAATTTGCAGCTAGTAGAGGTTGTTTATCTGCTTGCTGAGTTTTTCTAAATCTTAATGTTCTCTACTGCAATATTATGTTAATTGCAAGCTTAATGTAGTGGATTTATTCCTTGATCGTCTGTAGGTAATCTTTCTTCTAATTTTGTTGTTGGACCATAATAATTATAACCAGAGAGATGCATTTTGTATGGCAGTCTATTAATTAAAGTATTAACTAATCCTTACTTACATTTTTCATTTCTCCAAAATGTTTGCAGTAAGGTATTCAAAAATATATTCAAAAATGTATTACTTTATAATTGTTAATAACGAAATTCATAAATTTATTCTTTAACATGTGTATTACTCCCATTTTTTCGTTATGATTATATTTGTTCTCCATAAATAACTGCTAATCTATCAATTAAGTCCCTAACTTCATGCATCAAAACATTTTCGATTCGCGTCTCCATATATTTTTAACTAAACCACCAGCAGTTTTTTCAGTTACATTATCTACTCAATCATCAAGATTTCCTTCTGAAAAACTGGGAAAATATATTTCCACAAGTTTTTTTCAAATAATAATATTGATGTCTTTGATTTTATTTTATCTGAATTCTTATCAGTATATACTGATTTTGAGTCTTATAAAATTCGAGCATAATTTCATAAATCATTACTATCAAATTTTTCACCTAAGTCATCCTTAGTAATCTGATTTTTAGTTATTAGATTCCGTAATCCACTGTTTCATTCGTGTGTCCTTTTACCAATAGTTAATTTATGTACATCAAGTTTACTGGTTAGACACCAATGCATTTAAACATACAAACAGTTCTTAATCCAAAAACTTGATTTTCACTATGGTTGATAGACTTCAAAATTATTTCACTTATGTTTTTTTAGCATGTCAATTCTCTGTATTTTTAACCTCTTCTTTGTAGTTCTTCAATAAACCTTGTATTTCCGATTCTACATAATGTATAGCCTCCTTCATCCCTATCCTATTACTCAGTTGCTGTTATCTCATTAAACTGTTCAAAAATGTGTCAGAAATCATCAGTTTTACGACTTTTGTGTTTTATTCTGCACTTTTTGCAACATCATCACCTAACACTTCGATTCCTTGTTTTACGTTTTCGACTGTAGCAATGACAGGATGATTTTTTTCATGTTTCTCACAGTCTGTTCTGAGTTGTTTCTTCCATTGCTTAAATTCCTCTTTTAACTGCTCTTTTACCTACTATTTTTAACCATTTTAACAGCCACTGAGCTGTGCCCAGAATGTGTACTCTGCTTTTTCAAACTATCGTATTTTGCAAATTTTTAATAAGTAAAAATATTAGGGATTTATTTTAAATGTTTACTGTTTATGTTTAACATGTGATACTTATGTTTAACGTCTTATGTTTAATGTTTATGTTTTATGTTCTTGTTTAACAGTTATGACTATGTTAATGTTGTTACAAAATGAAGAGGAATGATTCATGTCCTTTATGTTCATAAAAATCGTTAATTTTTATTCTGTAACTATCATTATTAATTTTTCTTGTCATATCTACTGTAATAAAACTAAATTTATCTTCATTCCTGAATTTAAAATACAGTTCTTTAAAATCATCATATTTTAAGTCGCCACCGACAAATTCGTGATACGTTTGATTTACATTTCTATCATCATGTCTAAAAATGTTTAAAAAGTTTATATTATGACTTACTAATTGTTTTTGTATATTCGTGTACATCTGGGCTAAGTGAAAACAATATATTCTTTTGTGTCTGCCTCTAATAAAATATTTTCTAACTATATCCTGATTTTCTACAATAAAATCATTGAATACTACCACTGAGTTATCTTGCCATTGATCCAATGGTACAGTTTCATCATTATTTTCGATAAATCTAATAATCTTTTGATTATTTTTGTTTTCCATCTTTGTACACATCCAACTCTTAGTATTTTAGTTGATCCAAGCCTTTAGAATAAACATACAAATGAGGTATCTTACTCCAGTTTAACTATCCTCAACCTAAAACATAATTCCCAATCATTGATTTGGTTTTTCCAGATGTACTTAGACATATTACTGCACATCAAATAGCGCTTGACATGAGTATGCCATACTTATTCTTCGGTTTCTTCTCTGAAATTATTATTTTTGATTCCAATTACTTTTATTCATGTAATTATACAATTTTTGACAGATATAAATGAGTTACCTATTTCAGTTTAGCGATAATTCATCTGGAATAAAAAAAAGATCGATGGGTCCTAAAAGAGGTAGCTATAGTAATGTTTCAGTAGTCACTTGCTATACAATAATTCCTAGATCTTCGGAATAAGGACAAATATATTAATACAAATATTGGAGATGGTGGGGTTCATCCTTATCATGCTGAACTCTACATGAGCTTCAGTATAATTGGAGCTGATGTGCCTTCTGTATCTAATTACTGAATAGGGATAGTTGAGTTTCACATGGTTATTCATTGAGGAAACCACATTCACATGTATATTAGATGTGTTGGATCTCCAGAAAACTTATCACACTAGAGCACACACTGTGACCTATAATTGTACATCATACTGACATCCCCAAGGTAGCAATGGAACTCTGTGAATCTGTAGCATATACCTTATTATAGATTGGAAGGACATCCATCTTCTACCAGTCACGTATCGTACTTCATGGTATCAGTGACCCATGACAAAGTGTTGCTAGAATGAATTAAGTCCTTCGCGTTTTCGATACATCAGCGATGTAGGACGCCACCCTGTTCAAGGAACGTCATTACATCGAGTTACTTGTGGTCACTTGTGTCGAATTGTGCAACTTTTGAGTTCGTGGAATGCTTGGTATCAGCAGTTGCGATGTGGTATTACCCGTTATCTTAAACGAGAAAACCAAAACAAAAATAGTACCTAAGGCTTCATTTTATCATACTCAGTGAACATATAGATTACCTACGTAGTTGCAGTTTATTGAATTTGCGTAGAAACCGAATTATTTTTCTAGTAATTGAGAACGCGGCAGTTGACACGCTGTTTTCGACTTTGTGGACGCTCGCAGTTATTCTTTCGGTTGTTTTCGATTTTTCTTTGTCACCAAGTATATTGTCTGTGTCGGTCTGGTATACAGCTGTTGTTGATCACTGAGAACGCTTTTCAAATATGAAGGGCTTATTTCAATAGTGGTACAAGTCCATTACCTCCACTTTTCTGTCTGTAATGCTTCTGAAATTAATGAGACAAAGAAACAGAAAGAAAGATTTATCTCCAGCAAGAAGACATATGCTTGATATTTCTGGTACCTCAACTGCAGATTTTTCAGCGCTCATTGAACTTAAGGACTCTGTATCTCAATATGAACAAAAATGGACTTGCACCTCTATTTAAATAAGCCCTTCATATAGCAGCAGGTGGAGATCGTATGACTGCATTCAGGCAGGTAGGAAGATTACCTTTTAACACCTTCTCGTCAGAGGCGAGTCACGTCTTATGATTATGAAAGCTATGCGACTGAATTCGGATGTCATCATTTCAAAGGAATATTATCGCCATTTGCCAGACGTTTTGGAGACTGGAGTGCAAATGGGCAGATAGTGATTTTCACTGCCCTCGTCTCGAATGCGAATTCAGCGGTCAGACCGCTGAGGCCGAGTACTGTGGCAGCAACAAGCCGGCTGTCCAGAGCAGACAGATTCACAACGCTCGGTACGTTTCTACACGACACGTCGCATTCAGCCCCTGTGCTGTCTCGACACTCTTTTATTTCATTGCAACCCATCCTCAATATTCCGTCAACCACGAGTATTACGAAAGATGACAGTCAAGTAGAGGTGGGTGGTAGAGAAACAGAATTTTTGTATTTGAATAAGAGTTAGCTGCTGAGTTAGTGAAAAACACATCTGTCGACTTGGTGTGGTCACCATTGCAGCGAGATTAGGAATTCGTCTGAAGGATGGAGAGATGTTAATAGTTTATCATCACCTTCACGACGAGGACACAGACATGGATTGAGTACACAGAGGAAAAGAAATTGCCCATGCCGCATCAAAAGAAACAGCCCAACCTAGGGCCTGTGCTTTAATTGATTTAGGGGAATCAGGGTCAACAAAAATCTGGCTTGTCGAACAGAGATTTGAACCATCACCCTACAGAATAGAGATCTATCCCACTGGCAGCTTGTATTGACAGTGGGGCGACACTGCAGCACAGGAAAGTTAAGATGTGTAGCTTTAGCGCTCTTAGTCAAGTCCAAGTGGTAGTTGTGTGACACATGAGGCGCTCCATCTCTAAGGATCTAGAGGCAGCTCATTTCTCTCGCGTCACTGGGTCAAAGAGGTGACACGAGTGCTCTGTTCGGAGAAATCTGCGACCACCAACCGCCGGGGGCATCCGGCATCGGACCCGCATCCCATATGAGTGGGGTGGATATCCTCTGCTGCTCGTCTACACTTTGATTTTTCAGTGTTATCCAAAACGGCTTGAGACTAATGACGATTTCTTCCTTCGAAATGATTATTTCCCATTTCTCTGGAAGACCTTGTTTAATTAGATGAAGCGTGCCACAGATAGTATCAGTGAGTAGACAGGTCACAGTGTACCAAATCAGTCGTCAAATGATAACAGATAAATAGCAGTATCATCGGAAACCTCCTTCTTTTCATGAGGTAGGGAATACGCCAATCCCACAGGTGTACGTCAGCTCCATGCACGCCACATGGCACACGTATTACCATATGCCCTCGAAACATGGAGAATGCTCCTCCAACTGACGACTTCTATGTGCCGATGCCAGAGAGAGTGTACACTGTGGTTGTCGACAGAACGCAAATGGCACTGGGGGTGGTGAGGACACTGGGGCATGGGGAGGGTTTATGAGTGATGGAATCGATCTCCGATAGGTGATAGGTATAGCCCATCACCAGTGACTGAAGATTGTGACTGAAGGCTGCCGTCCAAGTCTGAACAACTGTTTGTTCACTCACAGAGGACCAAATTAGTATTGTACTAAAACGAAGATAATAGTATTTTTTCAGATGGGAACATGCTAGTTTTCAATAAAAATGCGACTCACAAAACATGATAAACTTTTATCTCTGTTAAATAAAGAGTATCTTTGTTAAAAGCGAAACGCCTACAGTGAAACGCCTAAGTGAGCTGCCTCCTCTTATTTCATTCAGTAAACATAACAGTATTTATGTTAATCTATGTATGACCTCGAGCACTGATTACATCATATAAATAACTTCACAATGCAATACAACAACTTCCGAAAAAGCCAATCCTCAGTTTTCTTTTCCATTACACTTCTGGGTTGACATTACTGTCGAAAGTAATAGACACACTCATAGACACACACACACACACACACACACACACACACACACACACACTTTTAATACATGTTCTCGTTCAGTCGGTAAACGTAAAAATTTGTAATACTTGTTAAGTCGTATGAATGTATTGAATACTATCAGCATGTATTTTTTTATGATCGGGCGGGTTACTCATGTAAGCAGCAATGTATTTTCAAGTAAAATTATCGGGTACGAAGTTTCACTGTATGTTTTCCCAGTCATTGAATATGCGGTGTCTGATCGCAGTAAAGGATTGCGAAAATCCGGATAATTTAGTTTAAAAAGTCCTCTGCTGCTCAAAAGTTTACAACCGTTGCCTGAATGAGTATTTTAGTCAATTATTGGATTGAAGGATGTCCACTAGGTGTTTTGTGGCGGCGTTCGTAGCGACAAACAATTCGCTGTAGAAACGGCTTACGAAGTCACCGCCACACTTTTAATAGCGGGCCGACCGGTCCGCTGGAACAGTGAACAGAAAGATGAAAACCCAAACACTCTGATTAAATAAAAGTCGGTACTTATCTTTATTAACGAAGATACAGGAACACAGTAGTGAACTCCGTGTCTACAGAAATCTGTCTAGTTCGAGTCGGAGCGGCTAGGTCAGCGTCGGCTGACGACAAACAACAACTCTGCTGCGATGAACACACAACTGACTAGCAAGTACACAATTGGGTGGCGAGTATACAACTGAGCGGCGAATACAGAACTGTCCTAGCGCTCGCGACTCCAGCGCTTAAGAAGCCAGAAGCCAGCGGTGGCGCGCGCAGACTTGCGGCGATTTCCTGTCTCGTTGGTGCTGCTTATGCGGACGGCGTCCGGACTTTGATGCTGCCAACCTTTTGGCAGCGGGCTCGGGTGGCATTACTGGCTAGGATACAACAAAGTGTAAACGTCTTGCAGTTTAAATCTGCTAAATCTTCGCAAAGCTAGCAACTATCACCAGATTTTATTAGTTTGTTAACACTGCTGGCTCCAGACAAGTAGCGCAAATACAAAGACGTACTACCGTACTGCGCCTGTATTTGGCGTCTGCTCGCTAGTGGTAGATAATGTATTCATCTTGAGCCTTTTCCACACAATGAACGAAAGGGTTCAAGAAAGATTAAAATCTACTGAAGCGCTCCAAGTGTACTAGGCCCGAAATATAAACTAGTACAAGATCTTGTCGCAGAGTGTTTAATGGATAAAGGTAAACACATGGTACCGATACTGCCGTAACAGTGTCGAAGTTATGATTTCACGTTAGTGATCATTAATTATTTACGAAATTTACAGACATTTAAAAACTTCCCTGAAAATATTTACGAAAACTGCGATATACTGACTTGCTCAGAAATTTCCTTGTGATAACGAAACGACCACAAACAGAAACAAAAATCTACACACGGAAATTTGTTTTCTGTGAGATATGTGGTCAACGGTAAGAACTCATCTTGCAGACTCTTTTGAGTATCCAAGAGCGTAGATAATTCCACTTACACTTCCTTTGCTGACTGGTAGCAGCGCTGCCAAATGCCAAGAGTCAAACCTTAGGATATGAGAGCACCAGCACGCCGCATCATGTCATTTTTGACAGCTGCGGGTTCCCTCCTCGCTCGCTACAAATCGTGCAGTTTCGCAGAACCGCTTTCTGATGACCTCACCCTCGGTACACAGCGACCAGCTGTACTGTCGAGCCGGTCGGAGTGGCCGTGCGGTTCTAGGCGCTACAGTCTGGAGCCGAGCGACCGCTACGGTCACAGGTTCGAATCCTGCCTCGGGCATGGATGTGTGTGATGTCCTTAGGTTGGTTAGGTTTAATTGGATCTAAGTTCTAGGCGACTGATGACCTCGGAAGATAAGTTGCATAGTGCTCAGAGCCATTTGAACCATTTGTACTGTCGAGTGCAGATGCTCCATAGACTTGACACCATAGTTTGTGAACGTTTCGTACAGTTTCTATATCCACATTGACAAATTCAATGACGACACGGCACTTCGAACGTATATCATTTACAAGTGCCATTTTGAAACATTGCTTAACGTGCACAATGTGTGGGAGGAAACGGAAACTGGGTGTTCGTGCTCAGGAAGCTTCAAGGAATTAATACCTAACGTTTCTCATTGGAGCATTACACTCTGGACGCCCCTCGTATGTTATAGTTATTTCTACTAAAAAAAGGGCTTGTTGTAATATATTTGTCACAGTGAAGTTAGTGAAAGACATGCAGAATGCCTGGTTAGATGTAGGTAAGCTTGCCATAATTATCTTCCAAATGCAAGTTAACAAATATAGTGCCCTGTCGATGAAATAAATATTACAAATATATTTGGAACAGTTTTAATGTGAAATGCTTTCCAATACATTACAATTTATGGTTGATCATACCAGTTTCACTTTTTATGATGAAATAATTAGTCAGTTGCTCTCTGGATGATGCGAAATTCACGGCAATCCTTTGCTTCCTGCTGTTTCTCTCTCCCTCATGTACCATAAAAAAATAACAGGTGTAAAGGATATTTTTTAATTACTTAGTGCAAATTTGGCAGACGGAAACACTACATGTTATTTAACCAAATTATTTGTTCTACTCCTTATTAAAAAAGAATAAAATACAAAGAACTCTACTTGCAGAGCTTACATTCCTCTTCACGCTCACTTCGACCTCCTTTCATTGAAAGATATTCTCTGGTATATCCATCTTTGATGTTGTTTCCCTTTTTGTGCCAGACCCTTAAAAACGTTAAATATTTCGCATTCGATATCAACAGTCACGTATCAGAATATTAGACATAATTTAATGGATTCCTGTAGATTCTTGTTCTTGAAACATAAAACTTTGCACAAGATTATTTCCTGTATTCCAGTTGAAGATGACGTGGTAACACCAGAAGCACGTAGAAAGACGCGATAACTCATTAGTTTACTTACTACACCGATAAGCCAAAATGTAACACACAAATTTTGAGTATCGGCTGTTCAGATTAATGTGAGTTTGAAGAGAACGAGCGGGAGTTTAAACTGTATTTCCTTGATATCTGTGGAACTCGATTATTTTTTTTTTATTCTGAGCCTTTACTCAGTCAAACAGGGCATTGTTTACACCATTCAAAGCCGAGACAACCCCAGTCTCCTGGAACGTAAGGCAACCCTGGTAATAGAAGAATACATGGCCCTCGTCTTGCTAGGATAAAGAAATAAGTTAATAAATATAAGATAATGCTAAAGGACAACACAGTCGCAAACAGTCAGTGGCGTTACACAACCAAAGGTGATCAATGTCAGATATCAGAGATAACAGAACAATAGAAACAGCAGTTGAGCAAATAGAATTATGTGAGTCTGTTGCTGAACTAGAGTGAGAGAACAGGACAGAGAGTAAAATTAATGTATAACTTGTAATCTTTATTTATATCGCAGTTTCTAGACCAAATGAGTTTCATAACATTATCGCAATAATTGGAAGTACCCGCTATAATTTCTTTGCTCTTGCATTCAGCAAGTTGACCAGCACCAGAGGAACGCTTTGCTGTCGCAGATTTACCTGTCTGCTGTAAGCACGGGTGGAGCGTATTTCCTATTACCCGGCCCTCCATAGTCCTGACGGTCTGACTGGTACATGACGTACAACAGCCGCAGGACATACCGTAGACACCCCCCCCCCCACCCCATTACTCCTTTTGAAACCCGAAAACAGGACCGGCCACGCCCACGGCGTACAAAACTGCACGCGTGTAGGGCGTGTGTGCCGCGAGCCAAAAACCGGCCTGTCATTCGACTTTGCTAGGCCCTTCTCGGATGTAGCCGCAACAGCGCAACGTTTCATTTAGCACTGCGCCATTTTTCGGTCGGCACAAGTCTCTGAATTAGGTATAAACGAGCTATCAGCGCAGTCTAACCTTCGCTACTTGTTCGAGGTGTGGAGGACGTTCACAGGTCCATTGGCAGTTTATACAACAAAGGGGAAGTCTGGCTATCTATCGAGCAGTTCTAGGCGCTTCAGTCTGGAACAGCGCGACCGCTACGGTCGCAGGTTCGAATCCTGCCTCGGGCATGGATGTGTGTGACGTCCTTAGGTTAGTTAGGTTCAAATGGTTCTGAGCACTATGGGACTCAACTGCTGAGGTCATTAGTCCCCTAGAACTTAGAACTAGTTAAACCTAACTAACCTAAGGACATCACAAACATCCATGCCCGAGGCAGGATTCGAACCTGCGACCGTAGCGGTCTTGCGGTTCCAGACTGCAGCGCCTTTAACCGCACGGCCACTTCGCCCGGCCTGTTAGTTAGGATTAAGTAGTTCTAAGTTCTAGGGGACTGATGACCTCAGATGTTAAGTCCCATAGTGCCCACAGCCATTTGAAAAAAAATTTTTTTTGGCTAACTATCTTCGCAGTATTTTCAGATGAATGGGAGTACCACATATTTGCTGTTAAGCGAGATTACAGTACCACGCAGAAAAAATTTAAAGATTTAGTTGACAAGGAAGGAGCAAAAATTACAGACAGGATTCATTGTTCTGTACATCAAAATGCACTTAGTGCTAAATTTGCATGCCCAAAGCACGTGAAGAAATTGGTGATACGAACAGTAAAATTTCTGAAGTCGTATGTGTTATTCCATTCTCAGTTGTAACAGATTTCAGTGGAACTGTCTGGACCCTTTATTAATTATTGCAAAGTATGTTGCTTAAGTTAAGAGACATGTTTGGAATGATTTTTCGATTTAAAACTCGCTATTGTTGAATTTATCAAGTACAAATGAAAACAAGAACGAAGCTTAGAACAACCGGAATGGAGTGTATACGTCGCATTTTAAGTGGACTACACTGCACACTGCCCAAATCTGATGGGGATGCATTTAAAAAGAAAATCGCGTTGTAGAAGGGACACATTCTCACAAAGAGAGTCCAGTTCCACAAGGTCACTCGTGTTAAAGAAAACGCGAGGTCTGAAGAATTCATTGTGTCGTTGAAAGAATTACAAGGATAGTTTTATAAATATTTTGAGGACACTGTCAATTGCACATGTTCCCGAGCTGTTTTCGAAACCGCTTGCAGTTTCAGTTGAAAGGCCTCTGCCCATCTGCAGATGTAACTGATGGACCTGCAGAGTAATTCCAGTTTTAATGGTGATTATTTTTAAATTTGCTTTCCTCAGATAGACTTTCCAAGTCTTCAAAATGTGGTCGCAAAAGTGCTACATTATTTCGATAGACATATTAGCGTGAAATGCTTTTTCTCGATTTTGTGACTAAATGAGTCACGATTACGTGACAACTTGAGTACCAAACTCTGTGAAATCATCTGATGACAGTCTTTATCAGATAAAAATTATATTATGTCTTCAGCGTGCCAAAATATTTAACTGATACTGAATATTCTTTTGTTTTTGACCTATGTTGTTGAGAAATGTGAAACATGTAACCAAGTCATATGCAGTACGCCTGTACTGCCATATAAATGAAGTGCGTTCTCCATCTTCGCACTCAGACAGCGGGTGTGGTGGTGGGGGAAATGCGACGGACAGCTGAGCACTTATGCACCCGTGCCCAGACACAGCCCACGAGGCGAAATATTGGCAACCCCAGCCCTAATAGGACTGAAATTTTTAAAATACCGATCATACCATGTGTCTTCGTAAGACTGACAATACTGTACAAAATGCTACCTACCTACATCTAAAAAAGCTTTAATCATAGGCATAATTAATCTCATGATCCACGAGACTCAGATTGTGTACTGGAGCTGCATATCCCCTGTATGTAGCTGCTTATCTAGTCAGCGGACTAGTGAGGGCCACGTACATGGAACTCGACAAACTCCTGTTCAGAGAACTAGACCAGTTAATTGTTGGGTTTAATTGCTTCAGCGTTTTCAGCGTTGCATGTGGTCGACTGCTGGCATGTCGTATGTGGTCCGTCATCAAGTTAGCCACTTGTTCATCCAGTTACCAAGATACTTAACTTTCTCTTAAAGGCGTATTGGTTGTTTGTGTGTTGTTACTCGTCTTCAGTGTTGATGTACACTCAGGTGACAGATATCATGAGATAGCGATGTTCGCATATACAGATGGTGGTAGTATGGCGTACTCAAGGTATAAAAGGGCAGTGCTTCGGTGGAGCTGTCATTTGTACTCAGGTTATTCGTTTTGGATGTGACTATTGAACTGACAGACACTGAAAGCTAAATGGTAGTTAGAGTCAGATGCATGGGACATTCCATTCATTATTAGGGAATTGAGCATTATTAGATCCACAGTGCCAAGAGTTTGCCAAGAATACCAAATTTGGGATGTAATTTCTCACCATGGACAATGCAATTTCCGAGGGCCCACACTTAACAATCGGGTGCAGTGGTGTTTATATAGAGTTGTCAGTGCTAAAATACAAGCAACACGGCGTGCAATAATCGCAGAAATCAATGTGGAATGTACGAAGAATATATCCGATAGGACATTGCGTTAATGGCCTATGACATCATAAGACAAAGGAGAGTGCTATTGCCTACAGCACGACATTGCCTGCAGTGCCTCTCCCGGGGCCCTATTCTGTATCTTTCCGCCATTTTGCCGATCAGTTCGGTATTCTAGCGCAGCGAACGGTCTAGTTTTCGAAGGAGAGCCCCAACATTATTCTGTAAGCATTTCGGAAGCTATGCCGAATGCTCCTAGCGAACTGAAATGCTGTTGTCAGTTCCTCACATGCCAACCAATCAAAAGCAATCTGCCTCAGATCTGCGCATGCGCACTGCAGCTCCACAGTGTCACGAACCCGAAGCAGTTAGCAGCCAACACAGGCATGCTATTCTTCATAGTACCGAAAAGTGTGGTTAGAATACATAATACTGTTCAAATTTCGCTGTCCACGTGCATCCATAAATGCATGATAACGATAGAATATTGACTGTGTTCAGGAAACTGTCATAAATGTCACATTATGTCATTTTTTCTCATTCACATCGACACGTTGCTTCGGATTTTACGTTTCGGGATATGACTTAGGCATGGAGTATAGTACCACACTGAACTAATACATATATACAACCACCCAAAAAATTCGTCATTGGTTCTCTTTCCTGTCGTTCCTTACTTGCTTCAAAGTTCATGGAGGTCCGTTCTGTCTATGCAACTAATTTGAAGGCAGTTTCTTTTTTACCATATGCGTTCACTTCTTTTGTTCGTGGAGATGCTTCGCAAACAAAAGAAGCGAAACGCGTATGGCAATAAAGAATCTGTCTTCAGTTGTTTCATAGACGGAGCACATCTCCACAAACCCAAACAATTGTTTAAGAGAGTGTCAAAGAATAAGAAAATTCGTAGAATGTGGTTGTTCCTCGCTCCTAGAGATCAAAATGATGAAGTAACCTACTTCCCTACATGATACGTCAACGATTTGGTTCATAAATACAAAATATAAAAAAGAAGCATCTTTTCGAGTGCATGTGACGAGTGCAGCCATAGAAGTTTGTTGTAGTTTATAACATGCATCTCGTGAATCAAAATATTTCGTATATGGTGGTATAGTATGAAAATATTGTGGTGCGACTCTTTTATCTCTGTGTAATGTTGTTAAGGATTCGATCGCAGATAAATACTTGTGACAAGCTAAAGTATAAAGACGATTGCTGCTAGTTTCATTCACAGTAATTTGTGTTGTGCTCTTAGATTCCTGTCTAACCACACACTCGGAAATCGCTAAGCATTCAGAAAAAAATGGTGAATTATTTGTGACAAGAAAAATTTTAAATTTCACTGTCAGTTGTTTCACGCACAGCAATTTCTGCTTTCATTTCTTAAACATATGGAAGTCACGAAATCGAAGATACTCATTACTAAGAAAGCACACTGTTACTTGCAAATAACAACGAATGTATCAGAAAAATGCTTAACTTAGACGATTAAGAAAGTCTCTCGAAGAGGAGAAATAATATTTTGATACCCAGCAGTATGCGAACCTACGACCTTACCCATTGTGCTACTACAACTCACTTGACTGCAGCACTTTATTTCATGTAATTCTAGTTGTGAGAGATGAAGGCTGACTTCGTTGGCGAATGACGCGGGTATAAGCTGTTAATGCATGAAATTCTGGAATGTTTCCTCTATCAGGTTTCACAAAATTCCTTTGCATTGTTACTTAAAAGCAGTAAACAAGTTTCGATAGTTAATAAGTAAACCATTTGCGGAAGAAAGTACACGAAGTCACTAGTAATTTCAACAAACACTCATGTGACATACATAAACAGAGCCGAACGTTTGAATTTTAATGATTTTTTAAACTCTTAATTACGTAAAAATAACAGGTATTTTGTGTGAATATTGACCGAAACTGACTTTTTTATGATATAATCATTCTCAGTAACAACAATACAAACCATATTTCTACCAAAGGAAAATAGTCTATCATGAACTCACTTTCCACCCGGATGTGTCCTGGTGATTCTTGAGTAACACAATCACTAAATCTGAAGCTAAAACCACTCAATACGTTTAAAATAACAAATCCTACGTCTAAATAAATCACTCTGAACCAAACGAGAGGACAATGCCGAAATACAAAACCTCTCGGTACAGTTGTCGAAAAATCGGCAGGAGGACCGATCGGTAACATGTCTCAGAAGCTTACTGAATAGCAACTTCGGATAAAGAACCGAAAATAACGTCACTACTGAGGCTAATCTACTGCACCGATCGGTATGAACGATACAGAATAGGGCCCCTGGACCCTAGATGACTGGAAAACCGTGGCCGAGCGAAAAGTTCCGATTACTGTTCCTAAGAGCTGATGGGAAAGTTCGAGCATAGTGCACACTCCAAGAAGCCATGGACCCAAGTTGTGAACGAGGCACTGCGCTAGCTGGTGGTGGCTCTATAATGGTGTGGGCTGTGTTTGCATGGAATGGACTTGATCCTCTGATCCAATTGAACCCATCATTGACGGGAAATTGTTATGTTCAGCTACTTGGAGACCATTTGCAGCCATTCATGAACTTTATGTTCCCAAACAATCATGGAATTTTCATGTCAACAGGCCACATCGCGACTGGATTGAAGAACATTCTGGACGATTGGAACTGATGACTTGGTCACTTAGGTCACCCGACATGAATACCAGTGACATTTATGGGACATAATCGAGAGGTCAGTTCATGCACAAAATCCAGCTCCAACAACACTTTCACAATTATGAACGGCTATAGAGGCAGCATTGCTCAATTTTTCGGCAGGGGACTACCAACGATTTGTCGAGTCTATGTCACGTCGAGCTGATGCACGACACCGGCCGAAAGGAGGAGTAACACTATATCAAAATGTATCAAATGACTTTTGTCAGTTCAGTGTATGTGCAGTTATTTTTTTCGGCTTGTGGACCCTATTTTGTACATGTCGAAGTTTACTCAAACAGCCAAGCCTGGATAGTTTTGAGTGGAATGTTTAGTAGTGATTCAGCATTTGATGCTTTCCAAACCTATGTCAGGTTAGCCGTGATAGCAGAGATGAATATCATCGTATTGTGTGTTGCTTTCATATCGTCAATGTGGGGGACAAACTGTAGGAGCCACAAGTTTCTACGCTTTGGTGCTACTTAGGGCATTGTGTTGATTGTTTGTATTCGATGTCACTATTGAATTACTGTTCGTGAAATATGAGTGTATTCGAAGTACAAGTCAGCCAATGAAAACATCTGAGTTTGCGGATGATACCGTTGTATCAGACAGTTCCAAAGCACTCCTCGATTGCCTTGTTTTCTGTTATGCATCCTACTAGGCGGCATAGTTCTTCTGATATCGATGGTACATCTTCAAAGCGAATTACCCCGATTTCATGGTGCAAATGATGATGTAACATCAAGTGTGACGTTTTAATTAAGCTTTGCAACAAGTCTGCGAGTCGAGGACAACAGGCCTCCTTCGAAAAGGCGGGCGGATAATACTTTTGGAGGACGGTTTCTGTGATACATGTTATATATTTTACTGCTTTAGCGGTGAACTTCTTAAGGACACGGTTTTTAAATCTAGCTGGAGCAAGTAGTTTTACTACGTGCCGTGTGCTTGATAACCCAACTGATTTCGTGTCGTCTGACTAATCTTGCAAGCCACTGCGGAGACCACTAGAAGACCAGCGAGTAGAAACTGGAATTAAGGTGTGAATGGAGAAGATTCAGTCACTTAAGAAATAAATGAAGAAATAAGGTGAGGACAGTCAGGTATGAGCAAATCAATTATGAAGATGACCATGGAGAGTATAGTTGGGCGCTGGTTCGGCAACAAGCTGCGTAACGTTCGGGTTCGTCGCTAGTGTAAATGCTGGAGCGAAGGGATTCTGATTCGACGTGAGCGAATCTGCTAGTGCCCTGGCCATTTGTTGCGCCTTCTACTCGACGGAGGAGCTGGTGCAGTGTGAGTGCACAATGCAGCTGCGTGGAGAAGCGGCAAGAGATGTTTCACACGCCGCGACGAGACGTATCCAGTTCAGCGCGTCTCTGCTCCCAGAATTCCTTCTCCCATATAATTCCCGGTAGCCTATTATCTTGGCAGTACATGGTGAGTAAGTTTCTCGTGGAGCTGAGGTTCAGAACCACTTGAGCCAGAGCCGTTGAGTGCTGTTGCGGTGTTATGTTTGGAATGGAGCCCCCTCTTGTATCATACAAAGGTGCAGGATGGGTGACACGATTTTGGCTGAATCTGTGTAAGCAGAAGCAGTTTTATGACTTCAAAGTTCGTAAAATATTTCGTCTGAGTGGGCCTTAGCAAAAGAAAAAACCTTCTCGAAAACTTTTTCATTACTTCCTGAATGATGAAGAACAGTTTTTCACTTAATCGTTTGGCGTGGTTGGCGAGCGTACGGTGTAATAAATAGATGGCTTGAGTTCGATTCCCTCTGCTACCTAACGTTTTCTTTATTTACTGTATTTTATTCTTCACAATGTTAAACTTCGTGAGATGACCAGGCAGATTTGACAGTGTATGATGGAACTTTGAACAATGAGGACGGCGAACTAACATGTACTGTGAAGACCTCTATCGTCAAGTCAAAAATCTAATGAAAAGATTACAAAGTGCCCGATTTGCTACAACAAAGGCGAGAATTGGCGTCAAGGGAAAATGTAATTATAATATATTCGATCGTGCAACATCAATTCAGTGGTACGGTTTTCATCTCAGTGATTCGCTATACTTGGAATGCATCAAAATTGACAAAACTGACCTTCATTTAAAAACGCCAATGACGTATCTCTGCGCTGAAGTATATTTCGGAAAAATGTTCTTCCTCAAAAAATGCATTCATAAAATGTACAAGGTGTGAACAATATTTTCGTTTTAATTGTTTCTTTGTCGATTATCACACATAAAACTGTAATTATACTACCTGTAGTATAAGTAAATAACAAGGAGATCATTCCTGGCTAGAATTTTTGAAATTATTGCTGTCATCAAAACATGACCCAATTATGAAAATGAATTGTTTAGCTATATTCATTATTCAAATGAAAATAATCGTAACTAATTGTAAATTGTATGTATGTATGTATATAAAGTGAACTGCAAAAGTATATTTAAATTTAGTAGTTGGTAGTTTAAAAATGCGTGAAAAAAAACAGTGAATAAAAACATCGGGACTCGAACTGGAGCCGCCGAATTATCAAATATTACGCTTACCGATGGCGCCACACCAGAAACTGATCGTCCGGTGTTCAGACACCGCTCACAATCAAAATATTTTCGAGAGCGCTTTCTCTTTTCCTACGGCCCATTTAGACGAAATATTTTAGGATCTTCAAAGGGTCATATATTTCCTTCTACTGATACTATTTGAGCCAAATCGCTGAGACCCGTTCGCGCCCTCCCCTTGTAAGTTCCACTTCGAACCCCGCAAACTCTCCGATTAAAAGAAAAGAGTGGGACAGAGTTAGCAATATCGCTTAGTGATTAATGTATCACTACAAATGTCGTCTAACATTATATCTAGTTGTTTAGTGTGTGTGTGTGTGTGTGTGTGTGTTGTCCTTGCTAAATACGCCTCATTTCATGTTGCCCTTCGGTGCGCCCCGTCATTCGAGGTTCTAAACTGCCATACATAGCGATCTCTCATTGCGTTTGTGTTTTTCAGATAACGTGCTAGAAATATCGGCGGTTGACGATCACATGCGTTGCCGTAAGATATATGAACATTCCATTCGCCTATCACGCAAAGTCCACAGGACGTCCCGTACTTGTTGTAACACATAGAGAGAGATGCTCTCGAACAGTTTGCTCGCTTGGCGCCAGGTGGCCACTGGAACTGTACGTTTCTGTTTTGTGACCAATCTAATTAGCGGTTATTTCGGTCGAGACGAACCGCAATATGGGGGAGGGCGAGTGATCAGTCGGTGGCCCCATTCGCCAGGAGCTGTCTGGCGGCCATGCCTGCAGCTGACGTGTGGAAGATGGGCCCTTGATGGGCAGCACGTCAGCACTGCGGTGTGGCGCAATTTTCTCAACGCTCGATATGAGTCGAATGTGACTACAGGTGAATCTAGCGAGAGTGGGAGATCGGGGAGTGGGCGGGTGTTGCGTCAGACCCTGGCATCTTCTTTTGCTACCGACGAGCTGATAACTCTCTGGCTGGTCTACTTTTTCTGGCTTTTGACTGAATGTGGCGTCGGCAACCCCACTAACATTGTAATGAGGAAAGGAAAACCAAATTACTTTCTGCCATAAACAAGGTAGGAGAAGACAGAGTCTAAGAAATTCAAATCGAAACTCAGGCCACGATGACAGTATCATTTAGTGAAGTGGGTAAAAAATGTTTTATAAAAATCGTGGGAAATACTCTGTGACATTCAATTTAATTACGCTGTTCGAAGTTATTTGTTTGAAATTGATGACATGTTAATAAACATGAAATTCCCACATTAATGGATGCCTTATCATCTAATCAAGAAGCATCCTGCTGGAATCCCAATAATACATTCCAGATGACATGCATAAGCTCTGCTTTCTGTATCGATTACACAATAACTGGTGCCATCAATAAAGAAGATAGAAGAGTCCGAGACATTTTAAAATTGCTTCTAATTAAGAGACAGAGAACGTCTGTTAGAGAATACAACCGCCATATGAAGTTGAGTTCATTTTTATATATAGGCTTTGACGACTAACTTTTCCACCTCTAATGCCTTTTGACCTGTTAAAGACATTTTAAATCTGCTTTTACATAGTCGACAAGCCGTCAGGGGCTCTTCAAACAAACGGCGCCGTGTTCTCGGAACGTCATTAGTAACCGAGATACAGGTATCGCAGTTCATGTGCCTATGCTGTTTTTTGCCACAATATTGATAGATGTCTGTGAGAGAAATTTAGTGATATAATGATACGTAACAAGAACTCACGAAGTAAAATTGGACATACGGTTTCTGTGTTGAAGTTGCAGCCATTGAATGGCACGCCAGCAGGAAGTTAGCGACACTCTAGAAGGAGAATTCCATCGCTGCGTTAAGACGCAACGTCATGACTGTGCGTTACGTTTTACAGACCTTAAAGAGAATTTCGTAAAAAAGAAAATTTTATTTCATTACACTGTCGTTCAGATCGCACTAAGATGAGGTCGTTAATATTTGTTAACCGCACACAATGTACAGTAAATGGTAAGATATTCATGACAAAATCCGACGCACGCAGAAGAATGCTTGTTAGCGATAAAATTAGTAAAATCTGCAAAATAAAATTTATTAGTGTAAGTGAAAATGAAATAATTTATTCAAAATGTGTGTGAAATCTTATGGGACTTAACCGCTAAGGTCATTAGTCCCGAAGCTTACACACTACTTAACCTAAATTATCCTAAGGACAAACACACACACACATGCCCGAGGGAGGACTTGAACCTCCGCCGGGACCAGCAGAACAGTCCATGACTGCAGCGCCTTTTTTTGTTTTTTTTATTTTTATTTCTACTTTTTTTATGAGGAAGGTAAAATAAACATGTGCTCCAATTTGTAATGAGAATAGATGAACAAAATATATATCACTTCCAGGCTGCCGTTGCGCAATATAAGAAATGAAATGTCTTCTTGATGGTTTTTTTTTTTTTTTTGCGCCAAGTAGTAAAATGAAAATTTAGTGGTGCACAAAGGACTATCACTTCATTGTTGAAGGAAAATTGCTCCGCTGCTCTGTGTCAGAAGGAAAACGTTAAAAACAAAATGGGAAAGAAACAGTGCCATCTGCATTGGTGAGTGTCTGGATATTATCTTAAAATTCTGAAAAGAACTAAAGTCCCAGGAAGCAATTAGGATTCACACATACAGATCACTGGCACCCTCTGCTATCCGAAATATTAGATTTGAAGTATTTAAATGTTAATTATGATTTTCAGCATATTTCAAAATATCCTCCTGTAGTCACAATGTTGCTCATTTTAAGGCGTTCAGTATCTATGTAAGAATAATAGTCTAGGAAAGTAGAATGCCCATTCTGCATTATAAACAATGCTGTGTGGCCCATGAACCACGTTGTGCGTTGTTTTTTGCTTGTGGATATCTCAGTTATTGTGGCTGTATGATCTCAAAAGGTCTACACCATAGGGCGTCGTACGGTCTATCACCGACAATCGTTGACGAAGAAATGTTGTAATTTCTTCTGCATGTCCGCATGTGAGCCTATGAATAAGCGTATCGACTCTTCTGCATGCGTCACAGTTGGGTGTTGGGTGAAGGCCTATCATATGTGGCTTTTCATTCGTTGCTACTTTATCGTTGACTGATAGATACCAGTCGGCTACGACGCGTGATGGTAACATGTCGCTGTGCACATTCCGCCATACTATACTCCAATGTGTGTGTGGATGTTTTTCTTCGAGACGATTTCTGTGGTTTGTTGTCATGAGAGGTCATAAAGTTTCCTGTTCGTCAGGCCTCCGTTATCGACGATGTTGTGTCGAATGTAGCTCATTTCCATGTAGTACAGTCGCACATGTCGGTAAGAAAGTGGAATGCCGGTGATATTAACGGGTGGGTCAAGGCTATGAGGCTTCCACCGCTGAATGAGGTTTGTGATGATACTGGTTCTCCAGGAACGAAACTCCTTCCTGATGCGATTTAGGAGCAGGGTGACACATTTTTTGTGTACCTTAATGAGGTTAACCCCCCCATGAACCATGGACCTTGCCGTTGGTGGGGAGGCTTGCGTGCCTCAGCGAACCAGATGACCGTACCGTAGGTGCAACCACAACCGAGGGGTATCTGTTGAGAGGCCAGCCAAACATATGGTTCCTGAAGAGGGGCAGCAGCCTTTTCAGTAGTTGCAGGGGCAACAGTCTGGATGATTGACTGATCTGGCCTTGTAACATTAACCAAATCGGCCTTGCTGTGCTGGTACTGCGAACGGCTGAAAGCAACGGGAAACTACAGCCGTAATTTTTCCCGAGGACATGCAGCTTTACTGTATGATTAAATGATGATGGCATCCTCTTGGGTAAAATATTCCAGAGGTAAAATAGTCCCCCATTCGGATCTCCGGGCGGGGACTACTCAAGAGGACGTCGTTATCAGGAGAAAGAAAACTGGCGTTCTACGGATCGGAGCGTGGAATATCAGATCCCTTAATCGGGCAGGTAGGTTAGAAAATTTAAAAAGGGAAATGGATAGGTTAAAGTTAGATATAGTGGGAATTAGTGAAGTTCGGTGGCAGGAGGAACAAGACTTTTGGTCAGGTGAATACAGGGTTATAAATACAAAATCAAATAGGGGTAATTCAGGAGTAGGTTTAATAATGAATAAAAAAATAGGAGTGCGGGTTAGCTACTACAAACAGCATAGTGAACGCATTATTGTGGCCAGGATAGACACAAAGCCCATGCCTACTACAGTAGTACAAGTTTATATGCCAACTAGCTCTGCAGATGATGCAGAAATTGATGAAATGTATGACGAGATAAAAGAAATTATTCAGGTAGTGAAGGGAGACGAAAATTTAATAGTCATGGGTGACTGGAATTCGTCAGTAGGAAAAGGGAGAGAAGGAAACATAGTAGGTGAATATGGATTGGGGGGAAGAAATGAAAGACGAAGCCGCCTTGTAGAATTTTGCACAGAGCGTAACTTAAACATAGCTAACACTTGGTTCAAGAATCATACAAGAAGGTTGTATACCTGGAAGAATCCTGGAGATACTAAAAGGTATCAGAAAGATTATATAATGCTAAGACAGAGATTTAGGAACCAGGTTTTAAATTGTAAGACATTTCCAGGGGCAGATGTGGATTCTGACCACAATCTATTGGTTATGAACTGCAGATTGAAACTGAAGAAACTGCAAAAAGGTGGGAATTTAAGAAGATGGGACCTAGATAAACTGAAAGAACCAGAGGTTGTAGAGAGTTTCAGGGAGAGCATAAGGGAACAATTGACAGGAATGGGGGAAAGAAATACAGTAGAAGAAGAATGGGTAGCTCTGAGGGATGAAGTAGTGAAGGCAGCAGAGGATCAAGTAAGTAAAAAGACGAAGGCAAATAGAAATCCTTGGGTAACAGAAGAAATATTGAATTTAATTGATGAAAGGAAAAAACAAAAAAATGCAGTAAATGAAGCAGGCAAAAAGGAATACAAACGTCTCAAAAATGAGATCTACAGGAAGTGCAAAATGGCTAAGCAGGGATGGCTAGAGGACAAATGTAAGGATGTAGAGGCTTGTCTCGCTAGGGGTAAGATAGATACTGCCGACAGGAAAATTAAAGAGACCTTTGGAGAGAAGAGAACCACTTGTATGAATATCAAGTGCTCAGATGGCAACCCAGTTCTAAGCAAAGAAGGGAAGGCAGAAAGGTGGAAGGAGTATATAGAGGGTTTATACAAGGGCGATGTACTTGAGGACAATATTATGGAAATGGAAGAGGATGTAGATGAAGATGAAATGGGAGATAAGATACTGCGTGAAGAGTTTGACAGAGCACCGAAAGACCTGAGTCGAAACAAGGCCCCGGGAGTAGACAACATTCCATTAGAACTACTGATGGCCTTGGGAGAGCCAGTCATGACAAAACTCTACCATCTGGTGAGCAAGATGTATGAAACAGGCGAAATACCCACAGACTTCAAGAAGAATATAATAATTCCAATCCCAAAGAAAGCAGGTGTTGACAGATGTGAAAATTATCAAACTATCAGTTTAATAAGTCACAGCTGCAAAATACTAACGCGAATTCTTTACAGACGAATGGAAAAACTGGTAGAAGCGGACCTCGGGGAAGATCAGTTAGGATTCCGTAGAAATGTTGGAACACGTGAGGCAATACTAACCTTACGACTTACCTTAGAAGAAAGATTAAGAAAAGGCAAACCTACGTTTCTAGCATTTGTAGACTTAGAGAAAGCTTTTGACAACGTTAACTGGAATAGTCTCTTTCAAATTCTGAAGGTGGCAGGGGTAAAATACAGGGAGCGAAAGGCTATTTACAATTTGTACAGAAACCAGATGGCAGTTATAAGAGTCGAGGGGCATGAAAGGGAAGCAGTGGTTGGGAAAGGAGTGAGACAGGGTTGTAGCCTCTCCCCGATGTTATTCAATCTGTATATTGAGCAAGGAGTAAAGGAAACAAAAGAAAAATTCGGAGTAGGTATTAAAATTCATGGAGAAGAAGTAAAAACTTTGAGGTTCGCCGATGACATTGTAATTCTGTCAGAGACAGCAAAGGACTTGGAAGAGCAGTTGAACGGAATGGACAGTGTCTTGAAAGGAGGATATGAAATGAACATCAACAAAAGCAAAACGAGGATAATGGAATGTAGTCAAATTAAATCGGGTGATGCTGAGGGGATTAGATTAGGAAATGAGACACTTAAAGTAGTAAAGGAGTTTTGCTATTTAGGGAGTAAAATAACTGATGATGGTCGAAGTAGAGAGGATATAAAATTTAGACTGGCAATGGCAAGGAAATCGTTTCTGAAGAAGAGAAATTTGTTAACATCGAGTATAGATTTAAGTGTCAGGAAGTCGTTTCTGAAAGTATTTGTATGGAGTGTAGCCATGTATGGAAGTGAAACATGGACGACAACCAGTTTGGGCAAGAAGAGAATAGAAGCTTTCGAAATGTAGTGCTACAGAAGAATGCTGAAGATAAGGTGGGTAGATCACGTAACTAATGAGGAGGTATTGAATAGGATTGGGGAGAAGAGAAGTTTGTGGCACAACTTGACTAGAAGAAGGGATCGGTTGGTAGGACATGTTTTGAGGCATCAAGGGATCACAAATTTAGCATTGGAAGGCAGCGTGGAGGTTAAAAATCGTAGAGGGAGACAAAGATATCAATACACTAGGCAGATTCAGAAGGATGTAGGTAGCAGTAGGTACTGGGAGATGAAGAAGCTTGCACAGGATAGAGTAGCATGGAGAGCTGCATCAAACCAGTCTCAGGACTGAAGACCACAACAACAGCAACAATGAGGTTAAGGCCACCTTTGGACGAAGATAAGGCTAAGGTTTCGAATTGAACTTTGGAAATGTGAAAATGTGCCCTCTGAAAAGAAACCAACATAACGCTTGTTGTATACTCTTGGCTAGGTGGTCGGAGATTGGAAGAGTTTGTGCCAAATAATTCATCTTGCTTGTAATGGCGATCTCTATTGTCTGAACTTTCTGTAGTATGTTCAAGTCACGGTCGGAGTGAAGTATCAAAGCAGCACGTAATTTATTAAGCATGTGTGACCAGTTCTTCGTCAGGAATTTGTCTGGTTTGGCCTTAAAGGTAACACCGAGAGTTGTGTGATAATCCTTGACTTTGCACCAGGTAACATGGGATATGTCTCCGATACCGCCTCCGATCTGCAAAGCTGTGGTTTCAATTCTATTTAGTATTGCTCCTGAAAGATACGTGAATGATTGTAAAAGAGTTTCTGCTGACTGAAGTTGTTGCGATGATGACACAGTTACGCATATATCGTCTGCGTACGCAATGCATGGGATAGTGACAGACACGACGCTAAACCCGATCCCGCTATGTCGTAAGCTGTTCAGTAGCGGCTCCACTGCAATGGCGTACAAAATCAGTGACAGAGGGCATCCTTGGCGGATTGACTGCCCAATGGAAACTTCTTTTGTAAAATGGCAGTTAATGAGAATCCGTCAAGAGGCGGTTGTAGTAAGTTTTTGTGAATTAATTCAATGAGATGAGGTCCAAATCCTAGTTTCTTCATGCTTTTAAAGAGGAAGTCATGATGTACACGGTCATAAGTCTTCTCAAAATCTAGAAAGATCAGAGCGCCCTGTCCTTTGGTTTCAGCATATGAACAGATGATGTCCCTCAAATCGCAGGCAGCTGATACTGCACTTCGCCCTTGCACTGCACTGTACTGGTAACTGCCTAAAACCTTGCATATAACGGTTTGCATCCGTAACTTAATCGATCTGGTGATGTTTTTGAAATCGGCATTCAGGAGTGTGATGTGTCGCATGTTTTCGACCTTCTTGCTATTACCTTTTTTCGGAAAGGGCAAGATGATACCTTCCGTAAATGCTTTGGGTATTACTTGCAGGTGCAAGATTTCATTCGCTATCTCGAGGAGTGTCGGACCGAGGAAGTTCCAGTATCGCTGGTAGAGCTCAGCGTTGTGACCGTCGGGTCCTGGTGAATTCCGTTTCTTTGCACTGTGGACCGCCAGTCTGATTTCGTCCTCTGTGAAAACAGATTCCAGATTTGCATTATACTGTTGTGACAAGCGGCAGCTCAAGGTCCTAAGAAAATTGTCGCACGAGTGTTCATCAACGGATTGCTTCTTGTAAAGTTGACTTTAATAGTCGTAGACGTGCGAGATGATGTCACGTTGCTTCGTGATCGCATTCTCAGCTTCATCAGCGACGGCTTCAATCAATATGGCTTTACACCGTTCCGTCGTTCTCAGGATGTGGTATAGGGAGGCCCGCTCTTCCGCGGCAACGTCTTTGGGGTGGGCTCGCACGATGATGCCTTGATGCGTTTGCGTTGTATCATCGTGATTTTCGCTTTATATCGTTTGATCTTTACATCGATATCGCGAGAAGGATTCGTAGTGCGACTGTACAGTTCTCTCAAGCAGCGATAATAAAATTCAATAGTCTGTTTGTGTCAAAAGCTTTTTTGTCGGCGTAGCTGATGAGGGTGAGGCGTAATTCAGGCTTGGCACACTGAATCCACCACTGTAGAACACTAGCGTAACGACGTCGGTGCCGCTGGACCCGTTGCCATGTTATATGCACCTCCCCCTCAAGTTAGGCGTCCTGCAGAAGGCTGACATTTAATTTCCAGCAGCCTTTCCCACGGTAAATTTGCTGGCGTTGGAGGTTAAGGTAACACTGATAAGCACAATGGTCGGAGATGATGACAGGAGCTATGTCACAGTTCACAGTGTGTCGCCGGAGGGCATCGGACACATAGATCCTATCCAGCCGACTGGCAGAATGACTCGTGACAAAGGTGTACGCTACCCGTTCACCGTGCAGCTGTTCCCATGTATCGTGAATGCGCATGCCATGAATTAAATGTTCAAGTTCCATACATCTGTTCGTGTTAGGAGTTTGGTCTCTGTCGTTAAGCACATAGTTGAAGTCACCACCAAGGATGAGATGTGCACGATAAGCGCTAAGATGAATGGGAACATCGTTTTTATAAACATTTTAACGATCTCTCTTATGAGTGTTACCTGAGGGGGCGTACACGTTAACAATCTGCACACCATTCACTCGAAGAGAAATGCCACGACGATTAGGCAGCCGCTGTACGTCCGTAGAGGGTATACCGTCACGCAGAAGTATGGCAGTGCTTACAGCATCCTGGATATTCATGTTATCAATAAGAACGTAACTGGGAACATCTAAGACTGTGACTACCTCCTGTAGGAGGGCAATGTCAACGCTGGTACCATACAAGAAATCAGTTAGCGAACCGAGTTTCACCGCACTTTGAATCCTATTGACGTTAAGTATGGTAATATTGTAGGTTTGGCTGTCGCACATGATGGCTCAGAGCACAATGAGCTCTGAGTGTTGATATCGTCTTTATCGACGGCTTTGAACCGAGCTCGTTGGTTTTTTTTCTTTATTGTTATTTTCATACCTGTACTAACAGGTAGGCTGGCAGCGGCATGCTACGCCGCTCTTCAGCCCAAGATATTATATTAGTAAAACAGAGAAACACATGAGTTGGAACAAATCGGCGGGGAAGAAACAGTAGACACATGAACATAAAAAACATGAAGCCGTTCACACTCGATGACAATCCACACTACAAACTGTTGACACGACACACAAGTAATGAAGACTGTGATGGTACACGTGAAAGATGGAGCGTGACGGTGAACACTGAACACTAAACACGACGGCACACACGAGACACTAATGGCGATGATCTCCGGCGCGCGAATGTCCACTTTGCGTGTACGAGTCCGGGGACCTGCCAAGAGGTGAAGAAGGGGAGGGGGGAGAGAGGGGACAACTAATACGCTAATGGCTTGGGAGATGGGAGGAGGAGTAGAGGGACAGGGGAGGGGAAGCCCGGGGGAGGAGAGGGGGAAAATGGAGGAGGGAGGGAAGGGGGGGAGAAGGAAGGGAGGGTGCCCAAAGGAACAAACACAGGAAGAGGGAGGGAGGATCAAAGTTGGTAGGAGGGGTAGATGGAGGGGAGGAGGGCACATCAGGGAGGGGGAGCTGGCGGAAGCCACCTTGGGAGAGGGTAAGGAGGGTGGAGAGATGGAGAGCAGGTGGGACATGGGAATACAGGCGCGGTAGTGGGCGGGGGTGGGAGAGGATGGGGGAGACAAGCGGGTGAGGAGGATCGAGTTTACGGGAGGTGTAGAGGATCCGTATCCTTTCAAGGAAAAGGAGAATGTGGGGGAACGGAACGAGGTCGTACAGGATCCGCGTGGGGGAGGGGAGACGAATGTGATAGGCGAGGCGGAAAGCATGGCGTTCAAGGATCTGAAGGGATTTGTAAATGGAGCTCGTTGGTAACGTCTGGAGTATGAAGCGAAACGTCAAAGCCATAACTGGTCAGGGAGTGGAAAAGGTCAGCAGCGCGATGGTCATGCGCGAGAGCAGCTACTGCTGCATCTCCTCGTCCTACTGCCACCACGGCTCACTGCTGTCGGGGTGCTGCGCGGTGCGCGCGCCGCCCTGCCCGCCACCGCCGGCTGAGTCTGTTAACGTGGTCGCATCCGCCTGGCCACCACGCGGGGCTGCGACTGACGTCAGCGAGTTCCTGCGGGAGCGCTGCTGCAGCTGCTCGCTCTTCCTCTTAGCAGTGCTCTGTTACCTCTCAGCGTTCAGTAGTGCCTTCAGGTGTTTGGTTTGCTCACGAATGCGTTACTGCCTCGCGGTGTTCTCGCAGCGCACTCAGCAACAAGATTGAGGTTCACTCTCGCTGCCACATTCTGGCATGTGTAGGGGTCTCAAATCATCCGACTTTTCCGCTTTGCTAGTATTCCCTTTCCTTCCCCTTCTGCGGCCATTCTTCGTTTCTACTGCAGTTTCTGATACAGTCTCTGCCGATAGGGGTGGTTCAGGCAAACTGATCTGCACCTGCTCCTGCGTCTCACACTGCTTACTTTCAGATGTGGCTGGCGCATCGTTGGTATCCAGCGGTAACTGGTGACGGGGCCGAAGCGACTTCCGTCCTGCCGTGAATGTCTTTGGCACTGCATTCCACCTGATCTGGCATCTCCGCTTCGTTAACATGTTCCGGTTGCTGGGGTTGTGGTACAGTCCCCGCGACTACCTCACTCAATAGGGGAACAAGCCTTTCGCTACCTTCTGCAGGGCCGGCCGGGGTGGCCGAGCGGTTCTAGACGCTACAGTCTGGAACCGCGCGACCGCTACGGTCGCAGGTTCGAATCGTGCCTCGGACATGGGTGTGTGTGATGTCCTTAGGTTAGTTAGGTTTAAGTAGTTCTAAGTTCTAGGGACTGATTACCTCACAAGTTAAGTCCCATAGTGCTCAGAGCCATTTTGAACCGTCTGCAGGACGTTCCCGTGGAAGCTGAAATGGACGTCGACATGTGCAGTTAACCCGCAGATGTTCTGTAGAATGGCAGATAGAACAGGTAGGGGGTTGTCCAATGTAAGTTACCTGTGCGCGACAGCCGCCAGTGACAACATACGAAGGTATATGCTTTTTAAGTCTACACGTACACTTCGCACGCCGCTGTTAACTTGGTAGCGATATGCACTCGACCATTTTTCATTGGTAACTGACAAAATAGCGCCGTATAGCGACAGAGAACGTGCAATCAGATCATTAGGGCACTCAGGTGGCACATTAAATATAATGACGGTTCTCACTCCCTATCCCGAAGGCACAATTTGGACATTACTAATGCTGCCATCATTATGACGAAATGGTCTCACGCCAGCATGCTCCTCAACGAATTTCTCATAAGTGTCACTCGAAATAAATTTGACAAATAATGAGTACTGCACGAAGTCCAACTGGAACGTGTCGACTATACCTTCAGGCAATTTGAAATCCTTAAAAATCCACTCGTGAATTTCAAACGCCGTCGGTCGCAATGCAGTGTGATCGCAAACACGCTGAACGCTGTTCGCTCTGGTTAATTGTCGACATCGTACTTACAACAGTTATACAGAAACAAACGTTAACAGCGCTCGCACACGCTGCTCAGCTCTCCACCTCAGCACTGCTCGCGACGTAAACACTGGCCCGCGCTACCGCCCGTCACCGCGCGATGTGCACTGGCCGAGTGACTGAACACGACTGCCTGAGACCGCTCGGCTAATCCCGCGGGGCAATTATTTATTCGATATATTAAAGTGCTTTCGTTGTGTAACCTGCAGACCGGTAAAAAATTATACATTAATATAATACGTTAAATAAATGAAATCAGGCACAGGCTGTCCATAATTAAAGCTCCAATTTCAAAACGCTGTAGAAAGAGAACCACTGTTCAGAATGCCGTCAGATTTGAGCAGCGTGTTACTGACGCAAGGAGAAGCGTGATGGGACAAAAATAATTTTAAGAAAATTTGACTAATAAATTTCGTTGTAAGAGCCTTAACTTATATAGGATCGGCTACAAACGACAGAAGAATCGCAATATGACGGCTGTGGTTTGAGTTGCACAGTACACTATCTGTACTGTTTAATATGAATGACTGCACATGTTTGGCAGTCCACAGTTGTGATACTGTTCGTTAGGTAATCCCACCAACTCGGATGGAAGAAAAATCGTTTTTTAACTGTCTTGAGGCCAAAAACCCCATAAAAAGCAAAATTACATCGGTTTCTAATTCTCGTTAGAGTTGCGCAAGACAAGTTCAGTGTGTTGTCCACCTTTTGCTGTTACACGATGAAATCGAGAGATAGCATGTTCCACAATAGATGGGAGTGTTTCGTGGGTCACGTTCAGGATGTATTGCATAACATGTGCCTTCAGTTCACATACGTTCGTAATTGGAGCGCTAAACACTGTATCTTACAGGTAACTCCAAAGCCAGAAGTCACACAGGTTAAGATCAGGTGATCTTGACAGCCAGGCTGTAGGGAAATGATGGCTGATAATTCTAGCATTTCCGAAATGCTTCTGCAGCAGCTGCTTGACTGGCTGTGTAAGGTACGGAGGAGCGCGATCTTGCTTCAAAATCATCCCACCCACACACCGACACTGTTGAAAGTTTGGAATGACGCTGGTGCGCAAAAGAGATTACCAGTGACGCTGCAGGTAACAGAACCAGCAGATCTCCTCGAAAAAATACGACACCTCACGGTCCCCTTTTCTGAATTAAGCGTTGCCGGTTGCTGTGACTGCGGATTTTCCGTTGCCCGTATTCTGCTGTTCTGCGTATTGACAGGTTCTTGGAGATGGAAATGGACATCTGCCCACAGAATGATCCAATGCCTTCCGCTGTCCATTTCCATGTGAGCACGAAATTCCAGACTGAGCGTTTGTCCGTCCATTCCAGACCGAACGTTTGACTTGCCGGGAGGTCAGCGAGAAGCAACTCCTGAACATGGGTGATTTTTGAGGGGATAGCAGCACACGGTTTTTCGTAGGATTTTATGAACCATGTGTGGTGTCACCGCCAGACACCACACTTGCTAGGTGGTAGCCTTTAAATCGGCCGCGGTCCGTTAGTATACGTCGGACCCGCGTTCGCCACTATCAGTGATTGCAGACCGAGCGCCGCCACACGGCAGGTCTAGAGAGACTTCCTAGCACTCGCCCCAGTTGTACAACCGACTTTGCTAGCGATGGTTCACTGACAAAATACGCTCTCATTTGCCGAGACGATAGTTAGCATAGCCTTCAGCTACGTCATTTGCTACGACCTAGCAAGGCGCCATCTTCAGTTACTATTGATATTGTAAATAATGTACAGACAAGAGCTACGTTCAACATTAATGGATTAAAGTTAAGTATTCCACCAGCTACATCCTTTTTTTTTCTAGTCTAAATTCCTTGTCCTGTTCCAGACCTCACGCCAGCCTGCGTGAGCTTAAACGCGTGCCTATCGGCTTCCTCTAAAATTCGTGGGTTGGCTCTCCTGCCAATCCACAACACCATGCTTGCAGGTGTGTCCTACATTCAGACAGTTTCCCGTGCACTACATGTCTGCATACCACCGCTCGACTCGTCCAGCGATGTTGTGGCCACATCTTCGACAGACGTCGGATCTACTGCTTTCCTCCCACTGCACCTCCAAAAAACAGTCTTTTTAAATTCTGTTATTATTTTCTTCAGACCTTCAGCAGACAGCGCACCAGTACCTTTCGTCACGCCCTTGAGTGTCCGGAACTTCTGCAGAGCTACTGGCAAACAGACACCATTCTTATAAAAGAACTTTTTCAGCAGCGCACGATCCTTGACGAAGACAGTCATGCGGGGGGTTTCGGATGAAAACTGAGGAACAGCCGTGTGCTGTGGGCCTGTTGGTGTGAATATTCTGACGCAAACAGCCTCATCTATTGCTCAAATTTTTGTTAATTTATTTTTTCTTCCGTGACGCTTCCTCCTGCGTCAATAATACACTGTTCAAACTTGACGTCATTCTGCGCAGTGGTTTTCTTTCTGAAACGTTTTGAAAATAAAACTTAATTATGGAAAAAAGACCTGCGACGAAATTATTATGTGCCGTCAGATATCTGTAGCTGATGTTTTTAAAGAGATTGTTCAAAGTGAGAACCACTTGAATGAAGGCATTTTCGTACACGCGGCATCGCTGATGACCCCACTGCTGTCAATGTATCTGGAGCAGTCGCTTTGAACAAAGCAGTAATCCGCGCTGCCATGTCCTGCACAGTTGCTAGAATCTGCTTGCAGGCTACACGCTTTGCATGGCACTAAAGGAATGAGTCAAGTGACGTGATCGTACTGCATATATCTGAACAGTATTGAGTTTTCCCCACCTATTTTTGGCACATAGGAGCCACATGATCTGACGGCATCCCAGGGGCAGATTTCCAACAATAGGGGTAATGTGTTTAAACGAAAGTGCTTGTATTTATCCCTGTTCAACGTACCGTCAACTAAATACAAGCCGATCTTTACTTTATGCCAGACCATACTTTCCCACTGTTACGACTTCTGCGTTACTTGTTAGCAGCAGACACAGTGGCTGCGCCAAAGACTGAGACGGCGTGGAGTTTTGCAATTATTTATTGAACTTTCTTTACAATTTCTCCCTCGTCGTCGATGCCCAGCCCTGCGGATCCCTCCGCCTGGCTGCTTCTGTGTAGATTCTCCGACAACGCTGATCGCACTCGGGAGCCTCAGGCCTCCAGTGCTCCGCTGAAGTCAGGATGCCCTGTGGTTGAGATGAACTCGTCGCCGCTCGGCGCCTCAGTACGGCACGCCCACGGAGCCGCGTCGCCATGAGGTCAGCTGCCGACGCCTGCTGCACCGGCGGCTGGGAAGCCGTCAGTCGTGATGTCCGCGAGGTCCCGTCATGGACGGACCACGCGCCATCGGGCTGGGTTGCTGTGAAGTCCGGGCGTCAGTCCCCGGCGGCACCTGTGACCAAGACCGCGCTGCGGCTGGTCCTGCTGGAAGTTCTCGCTGTAGTTAGTCAGCCATGGTGCCGACCGAACTCGGGCTGACCCCCAGAGCTTAAGTTGACATCTAGCGGCGAACGGATGACTCCTGCGAGCTGGAACAGACTTCCGGAATCCTCACCTACGAAGATTGAACATTCGGAACCCGACCACATCCGTCCTCAGATCCGAACTGCTTCCTGATGGCTTCTGTTTGTTGCAACCTGCGCTCCACTATTTACATCCCGCAGGAGGACGTTTTTTCCCCTCGTTGGTTGCTTTTTGTTATTACTCCCGCAGTATATTGCAGCGTAACTTAGCGTGCTGGCATCACTTCCCCTTACTCAGCACTCTCCAGGCTTTGCTCGGCTATCGGTCTGTGTGCGTCCTTGCGTTAGTCTGTTGGTAGACCGCTGCTGTCAGCAAGGTTATCTGTGCCTGCCTACTTCTCAACACCTCGGTCGCCGGTGGGCCTCTGTTTTGCCAATCTCCACTGCGTGAAGCAGCGCTTACTACATGTGGCCGCAACACCACACACCACTGTCGTTGATTGAACACCTGCCGAAGTGAATCGGAGTTTCCCCGTTGCTCAGTAGTGCATGTTTCTCAAATTTGCGTCCTGGGGTTGTGAATGTGGCCTCGTCAGTTGACGGTAATTTCTCGACAAAGCTACCGCCTGGCTGGGGCACTGCCGTGTAGCTCTTTATTTAGAGTAAAATTGAATGTGTGATATGGTACCTGTGAAGAATACGCAGTGCACATCTCCCATTGACAACAAAACCTGATTTTATCATGCACGCTGTAGCACTAAGATCGATTACAAATAATTTATATTGTGTAATCTGATGTATGTAACTATGAAATGTTTGATCTTTACTGATTAATGTCTTTGAATTGCCAGAGGGAAGTGCAAGTTTGTGATGGATATTAAAAAAAACTTAATAATGTGTTTAAATAATGAAACTTTATAAATACGCCTGTTTATAAAACAGGAATTGTATGTAGATAACTGGTTCATACTTAGGGAAGGTGTATTGTAAGGAAGGAAAAGGTGTGGGGAACCCCTCCGCTAAGGAAGTGGAGAGGTGCGAGGAGAAAGGTACATCTACATCTACATCTACATTTATACTCCGCAAGCCACCCAACGGTGTGTAGCGGAGGGCACTTAACGTGCACTGTCATTACCTCTATTTTCTGTTCCAGTCGCGTATGGTTCTGTGGAAGAACGACTCCCGGAAAGCCTCCGTGCGTGCTCGAATCTCTCTAATTTTACATTCGTGATCTCCTCGGGAGGTATAAGTAGGGGGAAGCAATATATTCGATACCTCATCCAGAAACGCACGCTCTCGAAACCTGGGCAGCAAGCTACACCGCGATGCAGAGCGCTTCTCTTGCAGAGTCTACCACTTGAGTTTGCTAAACATCTCCGTAACGCTATCACGCTTACCAAATAATAAAATAGTATTAGCGGTCAATCTGGGCGGCTAGAGAGAGAGCACATGGCGCAGTCAGTGGCCAGCAGTTGTACAGTCAACAAAGGGGGTGCCAAGTGAGGCATTCAGCAACCGATTTATGATGGAATATCCTCATATGTGGTTTCGGCAGTAAATTGGTTCTCTCTCATTTTGTAATGTCTCTAAAATGATTAATACGTCGCCAAGGAGATTTGATAGAGCATTAAACCGCCAGAGGGGAGATCACATAGCCGCCACGTGCTTGCCACCACTAGTGCACCACTGGTTCATGAACTTTGGAAATCAGATATGTATACCACTATGAACCAGTATGCTTGTGTGTGTTTTTCAATAATAAATTCAATGGAAAAAACTTTGCAACTGCACGGTTCATGAAACCAATCTGAATCCTATCCTAAACGTGCTAAAAACCGAGTATCTAGTTTATGAAGAGCCACTGAGTTGTTTCTATTTGAATGTGCCTATGTTTCAGTGCTAGAGGGCATAAATGTTGTTAGTTAAATTACTTATTTCACAGGTAAAGAGATACGTCCGTAATTTTCAACATGCAGTAAACAAACTTTATTTTGCTTTGAAATGTTTCTACTTTGAATATGTCAAAGTTTTAGGGCTAAAGGGCATAAATGTTATTAGTTACAATCACTTGCTTCTCTGGTAATGAAAGAGGCACACAATTTTGAACCTCCTTGAAACTTAACTTTTCCTTGAACTTATTTCTGAAGTTAATTAAGAATATTGTTAGTGTAAATTGCTATAAGGCATTGAAAGAGAAATAATCTCAAGTGGGATTGGAAATCAGTGTTAGTGTGATGCAAAATGTTTATGAAATGTGTGCATAGTTTGCTTGTAGAGGAAGTGCCTGTTTATGGGCCCCCACTTTAATCTTCTCTAGTATGAAAAATCTAAACTAAATACTAGCTTTGCTAATGAAATATGAAACATTTCCACAGTAGAGTGAATATAAAAAGTGTATGAGCGGTGTCATTTCATTGAATTTGTGGTGTTTGGGAGTTAGTTAATTCAAGACTCGGTTCACGCTCAAATTTGGTGTTGTGATGCCTTTCATAACATTTGGTACTGAATCGGTTAATGGTTGAGATGATAATTATTATTAATTGATGTATAGGGGCATTTCTCTTTCTGTGATTGCCAATTAGGCGAATGATAACTACTGCTATCTACTGTTCAGTTCGTCTGGTAGTTGTGTGCGTTCATTGCACTTTACAAAGAAAGAAGAACGAAAGTTCTTATGGATTGGCAAGACAGCCAATCCACTAGGAGGAAGCCGAAAGGCACGCCTTTAAACTCACGCAGGCTGACGTGAGGTCTGGAACAGGACACGGAGATGAGAATAGCCAAAAACGTACGTAGCTGCTGGAATACTTAACTTTAATCCATAATTGGTGAACATCGCTCTTGACGGTACATGTTTTACAGCATCAATAGTGACTGGTAATGGCGCCTTGCTAGGTCGTAGCAAATGACGTAGCTGAAGGCTATGCTAACTATCGTCTCGGCAAATGAGAGCGTAATTTGTCAGTGAACCATCGCTAGCAAAGTCGGCTGTACAACTGGGGAGAGTGCTAGGAAATCTCTCTAGACCTGCCGTGTGGCGGCGCTCGGTCTGCAATCACTGATAGTGGCGACACGCGGGTCCGACGTATACTAACGGACCGCGGCCGATTTAAAGGCTACCACCTAGCAAGAGTGGTGTCTGGCGGTGACACCACATTCCTCCCCCGCAAATCGGCGGACGGTTGTGGCATAAGGCTTCCACCCGCCGTGGGGAGGACCCGATGTTGACGTATGCGACGAGGTGGGGAGCCTAATAACAGGCGAGGCTGTGCCACCCGCACCCTGCCATTCGGACCGAGGGGAGCTAGGAAACGCCTGAAAACCAGCTCCAGGGTGCACATCAACATGCGGTGTATGCGCCCGTAGAGAGACGGGAGGGGCCGAAGAGTCGACCTCCATCGGGCCGGGGCACCCGGCGGGCGAAGACGACATATGGTCCGGAGCGGGCAAGAGTTCCATGGCGGAGGACAACTGGTCACGGGAAGCGATCGGCGGCGCGTGACCCAGGGAGGCGCCCGGCGGTTGCAGCGACGCGTCCACTGCGGGCGGCGCCGCGGCGGGAGAACAGGCGGCGGCGGCGGTGGCGGCGGCGGCGGCGCGTCGCCATGGGGCAAAATGGAAGGTATCGTCGGTAAGACCTGGGGCTGAGGCGAGCCAGTAGATGGGTCCCCAGGGCGCTGACCGGACGGCACCGTCGTTGAAAGCAGACGGCGAGCGGCCGATCCCATGCGACGACAGAGGCGCAGCTGGTTGAGATGCCGACGCACCTCACCAGAGGCCCCCAAAACCAGATACATCGCACGGCCGAGGCAGCGAAGAATGCGCCCTTCGAGCCAACGCCGTGAACCTCGATAGTTGCGATAGTAGACAACGTCCCCTGGAGCAAAAGCAGGTGTCTGCCGCTGCACAGGAACCTGATGCGGCGGATGGAGCAAAGACATCAAGGTTCGATGAGGGCGACTGTGGAGCAACTCAGCTGGCGAGCGACCGTCTCGGGGCTGAGAGCGATACGAGGACAAAAAGATCAATAACGCGTCCTCCCGAGAATGCGACTCTTTTAACTTCAACATCTGTGACTTGAAAGTCCTGACCAATCGTTCAGCGGCACCGTTTGACTGTGGCGAAAACGGCGCGGACATCAGATGGTGAATACCATTGGCCTTGAAGAATGACTGATATTCTGCAGACATGAATTGTGGGCCATTGTCGGAAACAATAGTCTTTGGAAGACCTTCAATGCAGAAGATAGCGGATAACGCTTGGATGGTGGCAGAAGACGTCGTGGAAGACATCCGGACAACAAACGGAAAATTACTGAATGAATCGACGAGAACCAACCATCGAGCATTCCAGAATGGACCAGCAAAATCGATGTGTAAGCGTTGCCAAGGGGAAGTGGCTTTTGGCCATGCAAAGAATTTCCGCGGTGGTGCGGATTGTTGTTCGGCACACGCTATGCAAGAAGAGCACATTTGTGTAATCGCAGCATCGATTCCGAACCAAGTACAGTGCTGACGAGCAAGTTGTTGCGTTCTCACTATACCCCAATGTCCTTGGTGGAGAAGCCGTAAGACAGAGGACTGTATCGAACGTGGGACCACGACCCTGGACTGATCATTATCAGAACGCAACAGCAAAACACCACGTCGTACAAAAAGTTTCTCCGTGTGAGCAAAAAATTGGCGAACCAACGGATCCTCGATCCGTGACTTTGACAAGGGCCATTGCGTGGCAACAAAACGCAGTACGGTAGCAAGGACAGGGTCAGCAGCTGTGGCTGTAGCTACACGACGAAAATCAATCGGAAACGATTCGACCACGTCATCGGTTTCCGCATCAATGAACATGCAAGCAAGTTCGGAGGAATCGAATGCCCTATCCTCAGCAACAGGCAAACGGGACAACGCATCGGCGTTTCCGTGCTTAGCAGTGGACCGATACAAGATATCGTAGCGGTACTGCGATAGGAAAATAGACCAGCGAATGAATTTCTGCGCTGTACGCGGAGGTACAGAATTGTTCGGATGAAAAAGCGATGTCAAAGGTTTGTGGTCTGTGATGATGGTAAAGTGACGACCATATAAGAAATCATGAAACTTAGTAACACCAAATACGAGAGCCAATGCTTCTTTCTCGATCTGTGAATAATTTCTTTGCACAGACGAGAGCAATTTGGACGCAAAAGCAATAGGGCGATCGTGCGACCCATCTTTGTGCGCAAGCACAGCACCGATCCCGAAAACCGATGCATCCACCATCAACAAAAGGGGCTTCTGAGGATCGAATGGCGTAAGGCAAGTATTGGAAAGCAACGCCGATTTCAACTGGCGAAAGGCGCGTTCGCATTCCGTCGTCCAGACGAACGGAACACCTTTACGGCGTAAGCGATGAAGCGGAGCTGAAATGGAAGAGGCGTGGCGCACATAGCGATGATAATAATTAATTTATCCCAGCACACTTTGTAGCTGCTTCAAATTCTGCGGCGAAGGCAAGTCTTGTATGGCACGGAGGTGCTATGGACTGGGATGTATACCTTGGGCATTGAGGACATGTCCCAGATAGGGTAAGTCACGAGCAAAAAACACACATTTGCCCTTCCGCAAGCGAAGACCATTTTGTCGCAAGAACTGAAATAATGTTCTGAGAATGCCTAAATGTTCTTCTTCCGTCTTTCCGGAGATCACAATATCATCCAGATAGTTTGCTGCAGTAGGGACCGACGCACAAACAGTTTGCAGATATTGCTGAAAGAATGCAGGGGCGGATGCACACCCGAATGGCAGTCGTTTGAATCGATACAAACCAAGATGCGTGTTAACCACCAAAACGCGCTGGGATTCTTCGTCCACCAGTATTTGCAAGTACGCATCTGCCAGGTCCAACTTCGAAAAATATTTACCAGGGCACAGTTTGTCGAAAACATCTTCCGGGCGGGGTAAAGGAATAGTTGCAGTCACTAGTTGGGGATTCACTGTTGCCTTGAAGTCCACACAAAGTCTCAATTTTCCGGAAGGTTTTTGCAAAATTACTAAGGGTGATACCCAGAGAGAAGCCTGCACACGTTCAATTACACCTTGTGATTCCAAATCGTGTAATGTTTTTGCGACCTCATTACGCAATACGTGGGGAACATTGCGCGCTCTGAAAAATTTCGGTTGCGCGTTTACTTTGAGTTCCAAATGTGCTTTATAGTTCTTAGCGCAACCGAGGCCCGGTGCAAAAATGTCTGCAAATTCTTCACATAGACGAGAAACACTGGCTGAAGGCACAGTCTGGTTCACTGAGAGGAACTGATTTACTATAGACAAGTTGAACAACTGAAATTAATCTAAACCAAACAAGTTCACAGCAGAAGAAGAAGGAAGGACGTAAAATGACACAAGTTTTGTTTGTCCCTTGTATGTTGCAAGAAGGCTGCACTGTCCTAACACAGTGAGCCCGTGACCTGAATATGTAGTTAGCTTAACATTTGCGGCACGCAACGGAGGTGTGCCCAGCTGTTTGTACGTGTCTTGATTGATCAGTGAAACTGCAGCTCCAGTATCAAGCTGGAATGGTATCACTTTGCCGTTAATGTCAAAGTCTACAGAAAGTTTATTGTCCTGTTGACGACAAGAGCGACTGTCTCGTGCAACATGAACTGACACTGGTACAGAATCACTTGCGACTTGACGGGATTTCCGGCGATGTCGACACACACTTTTTGTGGGACGAACACAGTCACTGTTAGAGAGAGTGCCACTGGGCAAAGTGGAATGAAATACATGAATTTCCATGGGCGAAGTTTCACGAGCCGGAGTATCCTTGGTTCGATTCCGATTCCGGCGCGAAGCAAAGGGCCTGGAATGGTTGTGTGTGTCCGATCGGAGCTTTTTCTGGCAAACACTTCGAACATGTCCTTTTTTATTACAGAAAAAGCAAATAGCCTGGCGTGGCGGGCAATTCTCATGCGAATGTCTAGTAGCACACCGGGGGCACGATTTTAGCATTGAATTTGCTTGCCTGCGCGGCACACGTGGCTGAGAACCTGGCGGCAGCTGCGCGGACTGGCGCGAGGGCAGTTTACTGTTCCGTGCAGCGCGCCCGGCAGGCCGGTTAATGTCACACACGGCTGGCGAAGTTTCAAATGATTCCTGAACAAAGTCAAGTGTGTCCTGCCGATCCAATATGTCCATGACTTGTTGAAGGGAGGGACTGACTAGTTTCAAAATCTGTTCCCTTATACGAACAACAGAAACGTTCTGTGCAATTGCATCACGTACCATAGTATCTGAATAAGGGAATCCACATTCACACTCAAAAGCACAATCCCTAGTAAGGCTTTGCAAGGTTGCAACCCACTCCCTATTAGTGTGACCTACCGTACGCTTTGTACGAAAAAAGGTATACCGTTTCACAACTACATTGACTGATTCTTTGAAATATGCGTCTAATGCAGACAAAAGTTCGTCGTAGGACAGAGTTGCTACGTCGCGTCGGGGAAATAATTTGACTATCACACAGTACGTGTGGACGCCGACGGACGAAAGGAGATAAGGCTGCCGCTCATTACCTTGACTTCTGTAGGCGGCGAGGTGGAATCCAAATTGGCGTGACCACACCATCCAGCTTTCCAATGCCGCATAAAAAGGACGAAAAGGTGGTGCAACTGCGTGTTGTGGCTGCGTGAGCTGTGGAGCGGCGGCTGCCGCATCGTTTTTCATTGCACGTTGACCCTGGACGAGCTGTCCTAGGGCATCCGGTAAGGCCTGCGTCTGCTTATTCTGTAAGCGATAAAATTCGGACAGTACATCTGGAGATTATGGCGAAGCCATTACACAAGTAAATCAGGGCAGTATAGTTAAGAAAACGGTGTGGCCTTGTCGCCACTTGTTGTGGATTGGCAAGACAGCCAATCCACTAGGAGGCAGCCGAATTGCACGCGTTTAAGCTCACGCGGGTTGGCGTGAGGTCTGGAACAGGACACGCAAAATGAGAATAGCCAAAAACGTACGTAGCTGCTGGAATACTTAACTTTAATACATAATTGGTGAACGTCGCTCTTGACGGTACATGTTTTACAGCATCAATAGTGACTGGTAATGGCGCCTTGCTAGGTCGTAGCAAATGATATAGCTGAAGGCTATGCTAACTATCATCTCGGCAAATGAGAGCGTAATTTGTCAGTGAACCATCGCTAGCAAAGTCGGCTGTACAACTGGGGCGAGTGCTAGGAAGTCTCTCTAGACCTGCCGTGTGGCGGCGCTCGGTCTGCAATCACTGATAGTGGCGACACACAGGTCCGACGCATACTAACTGACCGCGGCCGATTTAAAGGCTACCACCTAGCAAGTGTGGTGTCTGGCGGTGACACCACAAAAGTTTCATTTCGTAAAATTATAGATAAATTCTTTGAACTTAATGTTCTAAATTATTATGCGTAATTAGGCTGGTAACCGTATATTCATTCTTTAACGTGATTTTAATTACTTTCTTAATTTCCAGTATTTCTACTAATTGCAATTTGTACGATACCATAGTTCGACACCCTCTGTCCACTAGGTCAACACGGCCAAACTATGGAAAATTCCTCCCAGAGGGTAACGCTAGATGCAATGATGTGTTATACTTAACACGGAATTGTAGCGCCCGCGTTATACTTGTTTTCCCTGTGACAGGACTAGATGTTCGGTTAACAAGGAGCTTGAAGGTTATACACGACGTGCATTTGCGATATAACTGGGATCGACTTCATTGCAACGGCTCCAAGAACCGCTACTTCTGCAGATTTTTCGGTAGCAGTCTTCCTCCAGACACGTTTCCTTTGGAGCAAAAGTTCAACATCAAGAATTTTATTGGTGATAATAACGAATGGGGTACGGATTGGATGCCGTTATGTTGGATCCATTCTTTACATGGTTGTGCTCCTCTTGATGCATTGTGCTGAAATTCGCGATAAATCAAGAGCATGTCGATCAATTTATCGTTAGTCAACGCCATTACAAAAAAATGGGTCAAATGGCTGTGAGCACTATGAGACTTAACTTCTGAGGTCATCAGTCCCCTAGAACTTAGAACTACTTAAACCTAACTAACCTAAGGAGATCACACACATCCATGCCTGCGGCAGAATTCGAACCTGCGACCGTAGCGGTCGCGTGGTTCCAGACTGAAGCTCCTAGAACCACTCGGCCACCCCGGCCGGCAGGGAAGCACACAACTGAAGACATATCTCTAGTCTTGATTACATCTGCTTTCCGCCGAAAGGGGTGTAAGTATTTACGTACGTAGTGCCTCAGCGGCGTAAGTCGTCTTGGAAAAAGGCGTAAATTTCCGGGTGGCAAACCATTCAATGGCTGTAGCAAAGCACGCAAATCCTTACGTTCAGCGCATTTTTATACCATGATTTCTTGTTAAATCTGGAAAGGACTTCTACAGCAACGACTCTGATTCATCAAGCTCTGCTATTCTGACGGAAAAGAGGAAGCATACCTCCATTTAAGAAATAATGTTGATTCCTGTAGGTTAGTTATTAATGAAGTTTCGGTAAAGCATTGCTGTTTGTTTCGTGAGTTCCTGTTCATCGTTCGTTTAGGTGAGAACAAATAACAGATCAAATGGAATTAGAAGTGAAGCAGCTAGGCGTCTCATCCAGTGTACACGATCTGGAATGGTGTCAGAGCACGCTACCGTTCTACCTCTGACGCAGCCTTCATCGTTTTAGTACTTTTCTGTATTAGAAAGCAGTCTCTGAGAAACTTCGGGAGTGTCTGTGATACTGACTTATACGCACTTGACTTGGTGTGCGCGTCATTGAGACGAGCAATTTGTAGCGTTACCTGTGTCTGGAATCGAGACAACAAGTGAAATCTCCCACTCACTTCAGCAGTAATAACTAAATGCAACACCGAAATTGCTCAATTGAGACTATCGGTGACTGAGTCCAAAAGAGAGTTGAGTAAACAAGTAGCATCCTGCGAACATAAGTGCGAACAAAACACTTCTCAAATTCAAGGCAAAATGAGAGAAAAACCCAATTACACTACTGAAAGAGTAGTTTGTACTAAATTACTGAAGAGCGAAGAACGTTTCGACCCGACAAAAAGGCATACGGATGGCATCCGTTAGACTTTGTGAAAAACTGTGAGAGAAAATTTCCCGATTATTTAACTGATCAAGAGAAAATTAATGTGATGATCAGTGCTTCAGAAGGTGAGGCTGAGAGATGGGGACTGAATTCTAAATCAGATCATAATATGTTATTTGAGTAATTCAAGCAAACATTTTTTGAGGAGTAGTAGTCCGAACAAAAGCAGGATTATTTATGGCGAGAATTCATTTTGACTAGATTATACGATAATAGAGGTAGAAACTCTATGAAGTAATTCTGTGAAATGTGGTACCCAGAAGTGACCCATTTACTGTAAGAACTAGGCAAACTGAATCGGAGATAGTGTAGGAGTTGTGGAAAAAACTCCCCGAGGATTCAAAACGATACATGGTAAGCAGCCACATAAGCTTCTCATCGATTTTGGATAGAGTAAAGGACGATGATCACTGGAGAGGAAACCATGACTATCATCCCAACAATAATAACCGAATAATGGAAACTCGTGACCAGAGCGAACAAACGGAGAATGAACGATATCGCGTAAACATGAGACAGAGAGGCAGAGGTAGAGGACGCGGTAACGTATCAGTTCGCGGTAGGGGATTTGCACCGAGAAATTTTCAAAATAGAGTGGATACGGAAAACTAGGGCCCGTGTGTATTACGGGCCAGATTCGCATGGACATTGACTTTGGGCCCAAACTGGGGAAATCAAACAGAAGTAAGATATATGAATGCAAGCAACGACCTAACGGTAGGGACACGTCACAAGTCGGTGCACGGGGGGCGGCAGGTGCTGGCGTGTGTGTGTCACGCACGGACAACAGGCAGGAGCATAAGAAATAGACAACAGCTTGCAATGAACCTTGCGAAACGATCAACTGGGCGCTGTGGGACCTAAATAGCTGCGGTAAGAAGGGATGACGAAGTCGAAGATTTCAGTGAACAAATTTCGGTAGTAAATGTCTCCGAAACAAGTAAAAGTTGGGACATATTAACTACTAGAAGTGAAAAAGGGGACATCTTGTGCAAAAGGGAGTTGTCAAGGATCGAAAAAGAGCGGGATGACGTAATTAATAGTGTAAAGCAAGAAGAACAAGGAAAATTTGAAGAAAGTTATACGGCCAATAATGTAATAAAGAGAGGAGGCGTCGGAGTAGAGACGTTATCCAAAGGTAGAAAAGAGGTGGAAACAGGAAGCGTTGCGCAAGGTGCGCGTGCAGCAACTTTAGAAGAAGTTAGTGAAAGAAACGATGGCGCCGCGCTAAGTACACGAGCTGTCGTAATTAGGGAAACTAATGCAGAAGATTATAAAATGACCAGTACAAGTAGAAATCTGGCGGAGGATGAAATTCTCAACAGTATAGATGAGGTTCCGACTGACGAAAATCTCGCACAGACAATTGTCAGCGGTAGTGAGGAAGAGGTTGAGTCAAACTATAACATGCGAACCACTGAAGTGCATGATGATTACACTAAGTACTAAGTGAAAGTTGACGTCATCTGAAGTAATGTTGAAGAAGTGCTTGTAACAGTAGAACATGTGCAGCATTTAGGATATGATCAAAAAACCGAAAATAATCAAACATCAACTGATAAATTAGCTCACTGTCTTAGAGTTGCATTCATACTTGAGTCAGATAGTGAAGAAGAACTCAGTGATAGTTCCGTGGAAGAATTCATAGAAGTAGAGGAGAAGGAACAATACTTTACCAATAATGAATATGAAAGACCAAAAGAAGTTTCTTCAAAGCAAAACCCGACAGTTGAGACTGAACCGAAGAAGAAAGAGCCTCCAGAAAATATGATGCTGGGGCAGGAATTGTATACTGTAGTGAAAGATTATGACATTTCAAAACCGAAAAAGCCACCTGACGATATGACAGCGGGGCGGAAGCTACTGAGGATTGCAAAAGAAGTAGAAATCAAAAGACCGAAAATGCCCCCAGATATACAGCAATTGTCGGTTGATAACATTTCTTGGCCCCCATGGACCATAGACCTTGCCGTTGATGGGGAGGCTTGTGTACCTCAGCGATACAGATAGCCGTACTGTAGGTGCAACCACAACGGAGGGGTATCTATTGAGAGGCCAGACAAACGTGTGGTTCCTGAATAGGGGCAGCAGTCTTTTCAGTAATTGCAGGGGCAACAGTCTGGATGATTGACTGATCTGCCCTTGTAACACTAACCAAAATGCCTTCCTGTGCTGCTACTGGGAACGCCTGAAATCAAGGGGAAACTACAGCCGTAATTTTTCCCGAGGGCATGCATCTTTGGTTGGTTGTTTCGGGGAAGGAGACCAGACAGCGAGGTCATCGGTCTCATCGGATTAGGGAAGGACGGGGAAGGAAGTCGGCCGTGCCCTTTGAAAGGAACCATCCCGGCATTTGCTGGAGCGATTTAGGGAAATCACATGCATCTTTACTGTGGTTAAATGATGATGGCGTCCTCTTGGGTAAAACATTCCGGAGGTAATATAGTCCCCATTCGGATCTCCGGGCGGGGAGTACTCAGGAGGACATCATTATCAGGAGAATGAAAACTGGCGTTCTACGGATCGGAGCGTGGAATGTCGGATCGCTTAATCGGGCAGGTAAGTTAGAAAATTTAAAAAGGGAAATGGATAGGTTAAGGTTAGGCATAGTGGGAATTAGTGAAGTTTGGTGGCAGGAGGAACAAGATTTCTGGTCAGGTGAATACAGGGTTATAAATACAAAATCAAATAGGGGTAATGCAGAGGTATAATAATGAATAAAAAAATAGGAGTTCGGGTAAGCTACTACAAACAGCATAGTGAACGCATTATTGTGGCCAAGATAGACACGAAGCCACGCTTACCACAGTAGCACAAGTTTATATGCCAACTAGCGCCGCAGATGACAAAAATAAAGATGAAATGTATGACGAGATAAAAGAAATTATTCAGATAGTGAAGGGAGACGAAAATTTAATAGTCATAGGCGACTGGAATTCGGTAGTAAGAAAAGGAAGAGAAGGAAACGTAGTAGGTGAATATGGAATGGGGGTAAGAAATGAAAGAGAAAGCCGCCTGGTAGAATTCTGCACAGAGCATAACTTAATCACAGCTAACACTTGGTTCAAGAATCATAGGCCGGCCGCGGTGGTCTAGCAGTTCTAGGCGCTCAGTCCGGAGCCGCGCGACTGCTACGGTCGCAGGTTCGAATCCTGCCTCGGGCGTGGATGTGTGTGATGTCCTTAGGTTGGTTAGGTTTAAGTAGTTCTACGTTCTAGGGGACTGATGACCACAGATGTTAAGTCCCATAGTGCTCAGAGCCATTTGAACCATTTTTCAAGAATCATAAAAGAAGAATGTATACATGGAAGAGGCCTGGAGATACTCGAAGGTTCTCTCGCATTTTGGAATGGCTCTAAAATGATTAATACGTTGCCAAGAAGATTTGAATAGACCGTTAAACCGCCAGAGGGGAGACCAGATAGCAGCTAGGTGCTTGCCATCACTAGTGCGCCACTGCTTCACCAGCTTTGGAAATCAGATATATATACCAGTATGAACCAGTATGCTTGTGTATGTATGTTTTTCAATAATAAATTCAATGACAAAAATTCGTGTTTGACCTTTGAAACTGTCCTGTTCATGAAACCAAGCAGGGTCCTGTCCTAAACGCGCTAAAAACAGAGTATCCCGTTTATGAAGAGTTACTAACTTGTTTCTATTTGAATATGTCTAAGTTTCAGTGCTAAAGAGCATAAATGTTGTTAGTTAAATTACTTACTTTACAGGTAAAGAGATAGGCCCGTAATTTGGAACATACAAAAAACAAACTTTATTTTCCTTTGAATTGTTTCTACTTTGAATGTGCCAAAGTTTTAGTGCTAAAGGGCATAAATGTTGGCAGTTAAAATCATTTGCTTCTTAAGTATTGAAAGCGGCACACAAGTTTGAACTTACTTGAAACTTAACTTTAAATTGAATTTATTTCTGAAGTTAATTAAAAATATTGTTAGTGTAAGTTGCTATAAAGCATTGAAAGATAAATAATCTCAAGTGGGATTGGAAGTCAGTATTAGTGTGATGCAAATTGTTTATGAAATGTGTGCATAGTTTACTTGTAAAGGAAGTGCCTGTTTGTGGGTCCCCACTTTAATCTTCTCTAGTACGAGAAAGCTAATGTAAATAGTAGTTTTGCTAATGAAGTATGAAACATTATCACAGTAGAGTGAATATAAAGAATGTATGTACAGTGTCATTTAATTGCTTTTAAAATGTTTGGGTGTTAGTTAAATCAAGGCTCTGTTCTTGCTCTAATTTTTTTCTTGTGATGCCTTTGATAATATTTGGTTAATGGTTGAGATGGTAATTATTATTAATTGATGTATAGGGGCATTTGTCTTTCTGTGATTGCCAATTAGGCGAATGATAACTACTGCTATCTACTGTTCAGTTCGTCTGGTAGTCGTGTGCGTTCATTGCATTTTACAAAGAAAGAAGAACGAAAGTTTCATTTCGTAAAATTATAGATAAATTCTTTCAACTTAATATTCTACATCATTATGCCTAATTAGGCTTGCGACGGTATTTTCATTCTTTTACGTGAAATTAATTACTTTCTTAATTTCCAGTTTTTCTACTAATTGCAATTTGTACGTATCGTAGTTCGACACCCTATGTCCAATAGGTCAACACAGTAAAACTATGGAAAATTCCTCCCAGAGGGTAACGCTAGTTGCAATGAAGAGTTATACTTAACATGGAATTGTAGCGCATGCATTATACTTGGTTTCCCTGTGACAGGACTAGAAGTTCGGTTAACAGGGAGCTTAAAGGTTAAACTCGACGTGCATTTGCGTTATAACTGGGATCGAATTCATTGCAACGGCTCCAAGAACCGCTACTTCTGCAGATTTTTCGGTAGGCGTCCTCCTCCGGACACGCTTCCTTTGGAGCATAAGTTCAGCATCAAGAATTTTATTGGTGATAATAACGAATGAGGTACGGGTTGGACGCCGTTATGTAGGATCCATTCTGCATGTGGTTGTGCTCCTCTTGATGCGTTCTGCTGCCATTCGCGATAAATCAAAAGCATGTCGATCAATTTATCGTTAGTCAACGCCATTACGCCTACAAACTTATTTATCTATGGCTAACATACCCACAATGTAAACGTTGTATAAACAAAACTTTGAAGATGAGTGGCAGTATACTTCATAATAAACTTCAGTTCCATAGACAGGAGTTTCACTGCACATACGCTGATTCCTCCTGAGGGAAGCACACAACTGAAGACATCTCTGTAGTCTTGATTACACCTGCTTTCCGCCGAAAGTGGTGTAAGTAATTACGTACGTAGTGCCTCAGCGGCGGAAGTCGCCTTGGAAAGCGGCTTAAATTTCCGGGTGCCAAACCATTCAACGGCTGGAACAATAAGTTCAGTGCATTTTTATACCGTGATTTCTTGTTAAATCTGAAAAGGACTTCTACAGCAACGACTTTGATTCATCAAGCTGTGCTATTGTGACGGAAAAAAGGAAGCATACCTCCATGTAAGAAATAATGTTGATTCCTGTAGGTTAGTTATTAATGAAGTTTCGATAAAGCATTGCTGTTTGTTTCGTGAGTTCCTGGTCACCGTTCGTTTAGGTGAGAACAAATAACAGATCAAATGGAATTTGAAGTGAAGCAGTTAGGCATCTCATCCAGTGTACACGATCTGGAATGGTGTCAGAGCACGCTACCGTTCTACCTCTGACGCAGCCTCCATCGTTTTAGTACTTTTCTGTATTAGAAAGCAGTCTCTGAGAAACTTCGGGATTGTCTGTGATACTGACCTATACGCACCTGACTTGGTGTGCGTGTCATTGAGACGAGCAGCTTGTTTCGTTATCTGTGCCCGGAATCGAGACAACAAGTGAAAGCCCCCACTCAATTCTGCACAGGTACACCACAAATGCAACTTCTGAGTCCGTCAGTGCGACGTGTGGAATTTGGTGGCTTCATTCCCTTAGTCAACATCTGCTGTCAGTTTTGGTAAGTATGTGCAATGAAAATACTGATAAATCAAAACAGGACTTCACAGGTTAGGGCGTAAAAGAGTTTACATTCAGAAAGATTTTGTTTGTCTTTCCAAATATCTGCCTCCACTTGTGTTAACATAGATTACCTGTCACTGTTCCAGTTTCACTAAGAAATCAATAGACGCGAGGTGCCTAGTAGCTTTCAATGCTCTGTGTGAAATGCACGGGCGTTTTGTTAAAATTCACTAGCCTGCAGTCTTCTAGAGATGTCCCTTCCGCAGATAACAGCCCGTAGGCCATAGATCAATGGTCTCAAGCCTGTAATGAACTGTTATCGAGGAACTGGTACTGCTTACATGATTGCCCCATTCACTTTTTTGGGATTCCACTTGTAGTTGTTCTAGCAGAACAGGAGAAACGGCGAATTACAACCGTTAACGATTGTATTTTAACAAGTCACAAGCCATTAACAATTTCTCAAGTTCTCACTTTAAAAACCAATAACTGGTTATACATTTTTTTTACTTATTGTTTTGACTGTTGTAGACTTGACATTTCTTTCTACAACCGATCGCAGCACATAACGCACATGTGCCGGAGTGATTAGGAAGCGCAAACCATTCCGCTTGGGCGCGTCGTTTGGGTGGGCCCGATGACACCCGCAGTGCCTCGTCTGCCTTTCCGTTTAACTTTTCTTCTTAGTCTTCCATATTATTATGTCTTTTAAAATAAGTGGCCGATATCCTGCTATTTAGAGATGCAAAGTATTTTAACGTCAAGGAAATTTAATGCATAGTTTTTTATAAAATTTATGATAAAAAAATTAGCGTTTCGGCACGCTGTTTCCGATCACAGCAGTCAGTCATAGTGCTGGACCACAGTCCGGGCGGTTTTTCCCTGAAATGGAGTAAAGGACACACCATGTGTTACCAGTACTTTACACTATTTATCTACATCCAAATCCATGCTCTGCCAACACCGTCTAACATACAGGCCTCCCAGCCAAGACGAGTAGGCCATGTGACGTCACTTCCACTAGGCCAGTGGTGGAAAGACAGATTTTGCTACAACTAGCGCTGCTGGTGGCCAAAACTGGATCTAATAGGCATACCAACCATGCAACAATAGGCACCGCTACAATACATTGTTCGTTTAATTGAAAATGAGTATATGAAGCACTGCAAGAAAAAGCAGCGCCGTTTACAAAGCAATATGCGATCAGAAATATGCATCGTGAGTTGCTGTGCTTAATTTGTGTGGATTTACCGTTATAAGCAATTCGAAATTCTGTGTCTATCTTGGCTAACCTACCCGGGAAACAAAACTTGTGTTCTGTTTACTTTCAAAGTATAGTGGTTGATTCGTCGAAATTACATCTCCGTTTAACTCTGAGATTTGATTTAATCGTTCGAAATGGTGTATAAGTGTTGTGTTCCACGTTGCAGAGGAAATTACAAAAATGGGCCACGAGTAGCGGTGTTTTCTTTTCCTAAAAGCACTGAACTACAGCAGAAATGGATATCTGCAATACATCGTGAAAATTTCCAAGTTACACAGAATTCGAAGGTAAGCTCAGGTTCTTTACAATTCAGTTAGATTGTCTCAGGTTGTGTGTTCTTTAATTTAGCACGCTCTTTAGATATTCATTAACAACGTGAATTCGATTGATTTGATGCCCTTCTCTAGAAGATCAACTACATTTACATTACTGAGTCACTGGAAAACTGTGATTTACTTATGCAAGAATAGCTTTAGCCTTTTAACCTGAAATACCGAGTCAACAATAATCGATTGGATCTCAAGATAACTGACACTAATCCCATGTGTTAGCATTACTTCCCCTCGGGATTACTACATGTAGCTGATAAAAGATTTTCTCATTATTTCAAGGTCTGCGAGCTCCATTTCACTGAAGACCTCATTCTGAAACATAGTGAATATTTCGACAGTTCCACAGGGAAGAAATATTCTGTGCCACTTCCAAAACCTCGCCTTAAAACAGGAGCCATACATCCATTCTGCCTAACTTTCCGAAGTATCCTTCGTCAGCTTCTTGTTCGAGGGAAAGTGGAGATGAGAGACGAAAGCGTCTAGAAAATAGAGACTTAGAAATAGCTGTTGCAGCGAGTGTAGCAACTCATGTTCAGTATGAACAGGAAAGACATTTTGTGGACTTTAATGGTTTTGTTAAGTGTTTAGTGGGTATCAAGCTGCCTAATGACTGGAATCTGATAAAGTCAGAAAGTTCCATAACTTTTGTTCTAATAGACGTCAAAGATAGTCCTACACTTTTGTGATCTGTTGTGGTGACTACTGACCTGAGTATGTCTTTCTATGAAAGTAAAAGTGTAATCTCAAAACTATAAACCATTTAAATGACTTAATTAACACTATTGATAACTTGGAGAACTTTACTAGGAAAAACAATGGTAGCACTGGAAAAGACAACTTGCTATTCCTTACTGATTATTTGAAAGAAATGGCAAAACATTTTGATGAGAGTGAAAGTAACAAAATAATTCTTTTATGTGAGCAGTTGAATCTAATGGGAGTCCACAAGAGCCATCACAGAGACTCAACAGACTATTATATTTTGTAGTATTCTATTTTCAATATCACCACATGCTTATAAGTTTATAAGAAGTAGACAGTATCTTGTGCTACCTCATCCTAATATCCCGCAGCCGGCCGAAGTGGCCGTGCGGTTAAAGGCGCTGCAGTCTGGAACCGCAAGACCGCTACGGTCGCAGGTTCGAATCCTGCCTCGGGCATGGATGTTTGTGATGTCCTTAGGTTAGTTAGGTTTCACTAGTTCTAAGTTCTAGGGGACTAATGACCTCAGCAGTTGAGTCCCATAGTGCTCAGAGCCATTTTTTAATATCCCGCATAAAATCTGTTCAAATTTTCAAACAAACCCAGCAGCTGAGCAGCTAGGTGACAATTTTCTGATGTATATAAAACAGAAAGTCCAGTTTCTTTGTGAATCAGATCATGTTGTTTCACTAATGTTAGATGAAATACACTTGAAACCTTATTTAGACTTCACAGGAGGTAACATTTTGGGTGCTGCATTCAGTTCTTAAAATGTGGCAACTAGTGCTCAGGTTTTTATGATACAGAGTTTGTTGTCTTCATATAAAGATGTAGTCCACATTCTTCCAGTAAAAAATATAAATGGTGAAGGACTTTTCACTGTAATAAAGAAAACAGTTTCCAGACTGCATGCAATAGGTTTTAAGGTATTCTGTGTTGTTAGTGACAACAATTCAGTTGTTAGTGACAACAATTCAGTTAACAGAAGGGCAATGTCATTGTTTGCTTCCTTTCCTCAACTGTCAATTGTGTACAAACACCCCTGTAATGACACTGATCATCTTTTTTATGTTTTAGATTTTGTTTACATTTTAAAATGTGTCAGAAACAACTGGATTAATAAAAAAGATCCTGATCAGACAATTATGTACCCCCAGTTTGAAACAGATTCAGAAAATACACAGCTGTGTATGGCCTGATTCTGTTAAGTTAAATAACTTCATGACATAGAGTGTACACATATAGTAAAATTTGCCAATAAGCTTAATTTTAAGTCTCTATTTCCAAGTAACCTGGAGCGACAAAATAAACTTGTACTAAATGTGGTTCTAGGCGCGCAGTCCGGAACCGCGCGACTGCTACGGTCGCAGGTTCGAATCCTGCCTCGGGCATGGATGTGTGTGATGTCCTTAGGTTAGTTAGGTTTAAGTCGTTCTAAGTTATAGGGGACTGATGACCACAGATGTTAAGTCCCATAGTGCTCAGAACCATTTGAACCATTTTTTGTACTTCATGTTTTCAACGAGATGACTGTCCAAGGTTTGCTAGCCTTGGGGGAACATCATCATATTGAAAGTTTTGATAGCATTGCTAAATTCATTAAATTAATTTGTACATGGTGGAACATTGTTAATGTTAGCTCAGCTGGTAAAGATATCCGTTTCAAGGATGCAATGCTGAAACCACTCTCGAGCACAAGTAATTAAAATATCATATATTTAGAAAGATTTCTACCATGGCTCGATAAATGGAAACATATTTCTGATAGAACATTTGGATTATCCAGTGATACACATTTGACCATATCACATACGACTCATGCCCTTCTAGAACTGACCAAGTATTGCATGGAGGAGCTGAATTTTAAATATCTTTTGCCAGGTAAGGTTCAGACAGATGCTGTAGAAGCAAGATTTGGAAAATGTCGAACAATGGCGGGATCTCAGTATTTGGTATCTTTGAGACAGGTATTTGAAATTGAATCCAAGCTAAGAATTCAGACTCTGCTTTCCTTGAAAATTTCATCCTCTGCTCTTGGTGAAGTTGGCATTGATTTACATTCTTTTGAAAGTGACTGTGTAGATGATATTACCTTACCACCACCATCAAAATTTGAGAGCATAATGGATTTCAGTGAAGAACAAGTTCAGTCTGTTCAGGAATGCTTGCCTGTTTTCATATACTTGTCAGGATACTGTGTCACAGCTGTTCTTAAGAAGCTGAGGTGTGAAACATGTAAAACATACTTACTACTTGATAAAACATTATCAGTAACAGAAAGTGATGAAAGCTATGAACTTATAAGAAAGGTAGATGGAAGTGGATTGTATTGCCCTAATAATGAGGTCATTAATGCTGTTATTTTCACTTATTTGATTGTTAAAACTTGGTGTCTGGAGAACATGAGCTCTCCTTCATGAGATGTACATCCCAGAGAAATCTAGTTATAAGATTAGCTGTTGATGTAATTAAAAGGGAAGGCTTTTTCCTAAGGGAGTTTTCTTGCAGTCAGGTAGATCACACTGATGACAAAATTCTTCAGTCTGTAGTAAAAGTAGCATGTAATATATTTCTCAATAATTATCGTAAAAAAATTAATGACAGCCATATTGGCAGTAAAATGAAAAAGAGAAAACTGTCAACTGTAAAGTAGTTTAGAATAAATTTTGTGACAGGTTAACAAACATTTATATTTCTCATTCTCCCCTAATTCCTACTTTTCTCTACTTGATGTTTGTAGCTGCATTGCTTAAAATGAATGTGCATAAAATTAGGCCTATAATCTATTTACAATGATGTCATATCATTATCAAGAATATTCTGTTACATATATGAGAGTTTTGATGAGAGAGACAGACAAAGGTTTGAAACTTACAAAATCCCTGATTTTGCTTTGTGGGTTAAAGGTTAGAGTAGATTCAGGTTTTGTATTGTAGATTCAAAAATGATATGAGTCTCATGGGTGTCGGACATGTCAGAAGATATAACATAAAAACGTAGGACACTTTAATATAATACTCACTTCTCTGATCGTTTTGCCAGTAGATTGTCAAGATATTAAGATACTTTACAGTAAACTGAAACTGCTAATATCTACAGAATGTACACAGTCAGAACGAAACATAATTATACACTTTTATTAAATGTATCATACACAAATTATCTAATCTTGACTGTTGTGGCCAAGTGCTGTCAGAGCTTAAATCTAACAGACATTTTTACTTCAGCTGTTCTAACAGTCCCTGTTAAAAAAAATCATCTGTAGAGTACAAAAGGAGTTACCTACCAAGGAGCTTGTCAACCTGTGCTTTATCTTAAATCAAGTTTTTAATGGTTGCTGGTAATTTATTGAAAATGTGTATTCTTGAATGTTGGACCAAGGTAAGTGATTTTAGGTCTTTATGTAGATTGTTCTTATTCCTAGTGTTGATACTATGTATTGAGCTATTGGTTGGAAGTAGAGACATATTGTTTGCAACAAATTGCATTAAGGAATAAATATACTGAGAAGCAGTGGTTAGAATACCCACCCAGTTCTTCGAGTAGATTTATACATTATGTTCTTGAATTTACACGATAAATGAGTCTTATTTTACGATTTTGCATTGGTTAAATGAGCGTTTGTAATTAAACTTTTCACTGTGACAATATCTCCAATATCTATGCGATCATTGATGAACCATTCATGCTGCAGTGAATTACATTTTTTTCCCAGTAGTAAACTTATGATCACTACAATAATTTCGTCATCCTGTCTGTTTACTGTTACGAAGTATCTCTGTTAGTGTCATTTACTGACTAATGGATCTAGGTTTCTGTAGCGACGTTTTTCTTAACAAGTAAGTCAGATTTTGCATACGATTTTAAACACAACAGACGGAAATCATACTGTGTTGTAATCAGTGTGCCACATTGCGCGCGATATCATACAAGGGCGGCACAATTTCTCTGTAAAGGGCAAATTTAACGATCAGTGAATTTGTTAAGGTTTTACGGAAGAAATACACGTTCATCGGCTCTACGCACAGGCTGTCTTGCAGCGGCAGAAGGTGTTAGCCTAGCGCTGATGACGTCATAGTTCCGCCGTGAGGCCTGTGTATCAGAAGGTGTTGGCTCTGCTAACCACCCAAAGTGCATGGCAGAGGGGACGTCCCATTGTTCCAGTTATTAGGATTTCTTACCGTTCCATTGACTTATGGAGCGTGGGAAGAATAACTCTTTGAATGTCTCTGTGCACACTAAATATTCTAACATTGTCCTCACGATCCCAATGTGAGCGATACGTGGGGCGTTTAGTATATTACTAGAGTCATATTTAAAGCAGGTTCTTGACACATTGTTAGTAGACTTTCTCGGGATACTTTACGCCTATCTTCAAGAGTCTTCCAGCTCACTCTCTTCATCATCACTGTAACACTCTCCCGTGGCTCTAACAAACCTGTGCCCATTCGTGCCGTTCTTCTCTGTATAGTTAAATATCCGAGGTTAGTCCTATTTGGTACGGGTCCAACACCCTTTAGCAGTTTCTAGGATGGGTTGCACTAGTGATTTGTAAGCAATCTCCTTAGTATCCTGATTGCACTTCTCCACTATTCTACCAGCAAACCGAAGTCTACCACCTATTTTACCCACAATAGAGCCCATGTGATCATTCAATTTCATATCACCCAGGTGATTCTATAAATTGCCCGTTTCCAACAGTGACTCACTGATATTATAGTCATAGTGTAATACTCCTTTTCGTTTTGTGAACTGGACAGTCCTAAATTTCTGAACATTTAAAGTAAGTTGTCGGTATTTGCACAACTTTGAAACCTTAATAAGATCTAATTGAATATTTATGCAGCTTCTTTCCGACAGTACATTATTAGAGATAACTGCTTCATCTGCAAAAAGTCTGAGGTTACTAATAATACTGCCTTAATACACAACATGAACAACAAGGGTCCTAACACACATCTCTGGGGCACTTCCGAAGTTCTTCTACATCTGACGACGACTCCTCATCCAAGGTAACATGATATGTCCTCCCTATCAAAAAGTCCGTAATCCAGTCACAAATTTCACTCGACATCCTATATGATCGAACGTTTGACAATAAGCGTAGGTGTGGTACTGAGTGAAGTGCTTTTCGGGAATCAAGTAACGCTGCAACTACCGGATTAACTGGACCCAAAGCGTTCACTGCGACATGTGAGAAAAGTGAGATTGGGTTTCACGTGATCGATACTAGTTGGTATGGAGCAGGAAATTCTGTTCAAGATGACTCACTCTGTTTCACCTCTCAATATGTTCTAAGATTCTACGACAGAGCGATGTCATTGATATTGGACGGTAGTATTGTGAATTACTTCTGTTACCCTTCTTCTACACGCGTGTGAGCTGTGTTCGATAGTCCGCAGCTCGTGGTCGCACGGTAGCGTTCTCGCTTCTCGCGCCAGGGTTCCCGGGTTCGATTCTCGGTGGGGTTAGGGATTTTCTCTGCCTCGTGATGACTGGGTGTTGTGTGACGTCCTTACGTTAGTTAGGTTTAAGTAGTTCTAAGTTCTAGGGGACTGATGACCATAGATGTTAAGTCCCATAGTGCTCAGAACCATTTGAACCATTTTTCTGTGTTCGAGAGATCTACAGTTTACAGATAACGCAAGAGGCACTAACTCGTCTGCAAATCAAATATAGAACCTGCTACCGATTCTGTAGATCCCTTTACCGATTTCAGCTGTTTTGCAACACCATTGGCACTAACACTGATTTCACTCACCTCTTCAGTGGTACAGGGATTAGAGTGGTACAGTTTTTCTGTGTTTTTCTATGTGGAAGAATATTTGAAAACAGAGTTAACTATTTCAGATTTGGCTTTGCGGCCATCAGTTTCAGTTCCAGTCTCGTTCTATAGGGACTGGACACTAACTTCGTTGCCACGAACAGCTTTCTCATACGACCAGAACTACTTTGGTTTTTGACTATATTCTGATAGGGCAGTCACTTAAAGCTCTACACACTGCTCTCTTGACAACCAGAAGTGCTTCTTTCTGCATCTCTGTCTATACTGCTACGCTTTGTTTAACCCCTGTTATGCAGTAGTCTTCACACGCTTATCACCACTTTTCTCGCCACAGTGCCTTCCTTTTTACTTCTAAGCCCTTTTCTGCGTCACACAGACGTCTACCTAACGAAGTTAAAAACGATCACCTGTACAAAAATTCACATGGACGTGGAGGAGAATGAGCATTTTGCACTCAATGTAGGTGCAGGAAACAGACTCTGACAGATAACAACAGCGACATGCAAGCCTGATTCCGCTGTCAGAGGTGTCGTCTTGCATTGCGTGACTTCACATTTTCCCGACTGGTGCTTGGTGTGATAAACGTCAGTACATGCTCTGATCCTCTGATCTCCAAAGCCAGCATGTGGGACCGATACCGCTTCGTGTTACAATTTTTCAGTTACTGAAACAAAGTTAGTCTCGCCTGGTTGAGAAATGACTGCCTTGCGTTATGAGAAATGTTCCTTGTTATGAACTTGAAGCTGACTTTTCCATAGGTTTAACTTTTGTTTTATAGCATCAATCTTATCTGCCACATCTGTTAACAAACCACTCTCCCCTTTCATTAGTAGATTTGATTGGTAATGTCGACCATAAAAGATATTGTCACTAATCTGTTGTCCGTTAACACAGTTTATTCCCTGATCTCATCGTCTTTGTCCTTGCTGCTGTAACGATGTTCCAGTGAATGTCTTTCCAGCTCATAATAGTGTGATGACGTATTAAGCACTTTGTGTGCCATTCAAAAAACAGTTCCGTCCGTTCAGCATTGAATAACACGAGTCTCTACTTTATATCAACAAGTGTGTAGGTGGCGTTCCTAATTGAGAACGCAAATGTAATTTAGCACATATATGGTTAAAATGGCTCTGATCACTGTGGGACTTAACATCTATGGTCATCAGTCCCCTAGAACTTAGAACTACTTAAACCTAACTAACCTAAGGACAGCACACAACACCCAGTCATCACGAGGCAGAGAAGCACATATATGGAGATCGTATCTGCTCTTCTGAATATGTCCGAAAGAACAGATGTCATCGGTACCGTGCAGCTAGTTACAATGAAGTTACAATTAAATCAATACAATGCAATGAATAACCTTAGCTGCATACAGGCGTTGATGCCCCAACCGGGATACAAACCCGGGCTCTCCTGCTTACATGGCTGATGCTCTATCCATCTGAGCCACCGAGGACACAGAGGATAGTGCGACTGCAGGGACTTATCTATGGCACGCCTCCCGGACATGTCCGGAAGAACAGATACCATCTTCATATATACAGTTAAGGGTCACCGGCCATTTGATCATGTTCTGTGCGGATGCACCCACATTGCGCGAGCTCTCACAGGAATCCGTTCAGGCATGAGTAATGAGTGTAATGGGTACGGGCACTACAAATAGAGTTAGGGATAATAAGTTGGGAATGTGGGTTTGCCGGGAGGCGTGACAGAGATAAGTCCCTGCAGACGCGCTATCTTTTGCGTCCTTGGTGGCTCAGATGGATAGAGTGGCTGCCATGTAAGCAGGAGATCCCGGGTTCGAATCACAGTTGGGGAACACATTTTAAACTGTCCCCGTTCACGTATATCAACGCTTGTATGCAGGTAAGGGTATTCATTTTATTGTATTGATTTAATTGTAACTTCTTTCTAACAAGCTGCACGGTCACCAATGGTATCTGTTCTTTCGGACACGACTCATCACATGCTCGAGCCGAACTTGCACCTGTGCTAGAGCAAGGAGGCGTCTCTCAGCACGAATCTGTGAGGCGCTCTGTTGGTTAAGGGACAGTTCTCCGTGCCAGTGCTGAAGTATGGCGTGGTAGGATGCCCAGAACGCCTCAGGCGCTGGTGGGGGTATTTTGCAATTGTCCAGAGAATGAAGATTAAAGTCTTGCGCTATTGCAGGAATTGGCAGTGTGATATGAGTTTTTAAGGATGACTGTGTGCAGCCTTGTTATTTTGAACCACTGCAATTATCTGCCTAATACTAAATCTCAGTCAGAATCTTTCGGTTCTTCTGCAGATCTGGTGTATTAATGTTCATCAGTACCGGATTGCGCTGAATGCATAGCTTTTCCGTTTTTACTCGAAAATCTAGTAGATTTCCTAAGATAAATGTATGAATGAATAGTTACGGCTTCCTAGAATTTGGGTGCTGTTATGCAGCATGTGGGCATTTTGTCTGTGAATTTCAATTTGCTTCTTTTCTTCGGACTACATGCAAAGTGATTTTTTTGAAACACATTCGTTTTTGTGTCTTAACTAAACAATAATGGAATCCTTTTTGATTTTACTCTTCAGACATCAACGGACTGATGTTATGGAAAGTCCGCAGCTCGTGGTCGTGCGGTAGCGTTCTCTCTTCCCACGCCCAGGTTCCCGGGTTCGATTCCCGGTCGGGTCAGGGATTTTCTCTGCCTCGTGATGACTGTGTGTTGTGTGATGTCCTTAGGTTAGTTAGGTTTAAGTAGTTCTAAGTTCTAGGGGACTGATGGCCATGGATGTTAAGTCCCATAGTGCTCAGAGCCATTTGAACCATTTTGTTATGGAAACAGAAAACTGATCGAGATATTGACACAAGATGTCCGATAAGTGGTAGCTGACTAAAGTTTAAGTATTGTGCTCTGTTTACTATATTTCACATTTGTATGTCACTAAACAGCTGAAACGATAACTCAATCCTTTGTATGGGTTGAAGGGCCACAGAAATTTTATTGTCAGTATTTCCTAGTTATATTATTGATCAAATTAAAAATTTTAAAATGCTACCATAGTTTACTGATTAAGATGTATAGCGTTACGTTACGGGTTTAACACAACAAGCCTCGTATTAAAGTCAGAAAGTGTGTACATGTCTTGAAGCAGCTTAACTCACCGCTCGCTAATTACCCAAAGCAGTATCTGACAGTGAGAGAACTTCAGACATAATTTTAATTAATTTAAAAACTTTTTCCCGCTGTCATCCCCCAACATATAATGTAAGTCCTTACTACATTTTCCTTGTTCATTTGGCAAAACTTGAACATAAGGCATGACGTTTTACTTTGTTACTTCTTTACTACTAACTCCATTCGCAACAAATTTTGCTGACAGTATCCACATATATCTCTGAATGTACATGTATAATTATATCATTGTACGACACACTGTTCGCGAGACGTATCATAAGCATTGATATGCGTAGAAAACTATATTTTCTTAAAACGGAGCACAGATTACCCAGACTATACTAATCCAGTCGATGATTCGAAACTAATAAAAGCGACACAAACAGGTTTTTCACTTCTTCAGCCATAAAGGTTTTGCAACCTTTTCGTCAAATAGCACATTAACGCAGACGTTTGGAGCTATTTTGTACATGGGTGTCGCGTATCCAGACGTTGCCTGCTGTCGGTCGCTTCTGACACTTACGTAGGAATCGAGGGTACTGGTGTTATCTAACAGAATGATAAACGAGTAGTTCTCTTCTAACTTTATATATAAAAAGCAATGTCCTCACTGACTGACTCATTATCGCCACGTCCATACCGCTAAGGGCAAAAACTGAAATCTGGGGAGGGTACTTATCTTACACTGCAGGCTTCGTTTCAAAATAGATTTTTCGAAATTCCATCCCTAAGGGGTAAAACAGGGGATGAGAAGTTTCTCGAAAATATGTCGCTATTAAGGCCATTTTGAAGTTAGACCTACTAAAATGGATATCTGTTTGGTCCGTCAAAAATAAAAAAAGTAGGTGTTTGAGTGTTTTTAGAAATTTAAACAATTTGAGGTCAAATACTGTCTGAAATGTTTTTGAAAATAAGTCATTATTAAGAACTACTACTGTATTTTGAAAGCTACATCTATGAAAATTAATATTTGACTTCTCGTTTGGAAATAAGAAAGAATAGGTTTTTCATTGTTTTAGGATTTAATCATTAAGGGTGTGAAATAGGGTATGAAATGTATTATGAAATACTTCATCCTGAAAGAATTTTGTAACCTAAATCTGTGAATATTGTGTTCTTTGTTTTTCGGCCTTTTTCCGCAGTTGCCCATATATGAGTATTATAGGCAAGACGGTAATTAACCTACACAACTTGTAAATATATCTTTGGCATCTCTGTTAGCAACAACAAAATACCTCTGTCACTGTCTTTTTGTTTTAAATTCAACCCCTAATGGGTGAAATAGGGGATCAAAATTTTTGAGAAAAGCCTTCGATTTATAAAGAAAATTAATGTTTAATATATGGAAACTGGTATTTCGCTTTTCGGTTAGATATAAAGTACTGCAAGTTAGGGGATGGAAGTTCCTTTGCTAATATCACCACAAGAACGCAAAACGTATGATTAACAAGAACCTTGGACTCCAGCTACCAGAACCCCCTTTTTGGTTAGAAGTTCCTCCGGAAAAGTACATGTTTCTGTGACTTTCACTAGCGTGGAAAGCTTAGAACGTGTTCCAATTTGAAAGCAACTTAAAAATCTGATTTAAAAAATCTGTGCACGCCACAAAGTCTACGCGAGCGAAGCAGCGGCCACTAAATTGGTTGAAGGAAGACAATTTAATTGAAAGTCTCTTCACCGGTGTCGGCAGACAAATGTGACATTGTAGTGCTTTTGTTGCTCAGAATTACAATGCAAAAATTCTTCGGATATGCACGGATATACGAATGAATTCCGCATCGTATTTCTGAACAACAAAGCCACAGCAACATTGCATTTATCCACCGACACCGAACAGGAGATTTTCAATTAAATGTTTCCCTATTTACCGGAATACACTGAGGTTACAAAACTCATGGGATTGCGATATGCACATATACAGATGGTGGCAGTATCGCGTGCACCAGGCAAAAAAGGCAGTGAATTGACAGAGCTGTCATTTGTTCTCAGGTGATCATGCAAAAAGGTCTCCGACGTGATTGTGACCACACGACGCGAATTAATAGCTTTGAAGGTGAAATGGTAGTTGGAGCTAGACGAATTGGATCTTACATTTCTGAAGTCGTAAGGGAATTCAGTATTCCGAGATCCACAGTGTCAAGGTTGTGGTGAGAATACCAAATTGCGGGTATTACCTCTCACCACTGACAACGGCAGTGGGCGGTGGCCTTTACTAGACAACCGAGAGCCTCGGCGTTTCCTTAGAGATGTTAGGCCGTGTCCTACGTAAGTGTCAGAAGCTACCGACAGCAGGCAACGTCTGGATACGCGACACCCCAGCAACAAGCAGCTGCATCCGGAGAAAAGCTAGGGTGTCCTGCGTGCGAGCGACCATCTCCTGCTGCCAGATGGCTACTTAGCGCCGGCCACCTGTTTCTATAAAACGGTGCCCCCAAAGTGTAGTATACTGTACCTCGAGAGTAAGACTACAAAACTGTCTTTAGTCACAAAAATAAATCGAAAGTGGATGCCGTGCACGAAATTTACAGAGGGAGAATTCTTCGTGCAAAATTTCATAATTTATATCATTAGAAGATCAGGCAAAGTCTTCGAATACACGTGAATGAGAAGAGGAGCATTCGGCTATCTCATCAATAAATGAAAAATGAATGTTTTTTGCATAACCAAGAGCTTTTAATAGGCGATAAATGCAGAAGAATGAGTGACCACCATAAATAAAAAAGAATGATCACAGCACTCGAGAGTTAGCAGAGGTGTAGCGGTAGCGTATTCGGTTTTCAATGGCAGTTGATGTAAGGACATGGGTTCGATCCGGGTTGCTCCTGTATACTAAGTTTTATGTGTACTTTTTACACTGCAACGCTAAGTAATTTTTAAGGTCTTGCCAAAGTACTTGATCTTTAAGTCTTTACACACCTATCCCAGTATATCACACACGTTAAATTCCTATAAAATACAATGAACAACATTGAAGTTTTATTGATTTTTTATTGTTGCGAACGTAATTCATCAGTAGTCAATGTTAAGGTTACGCGTTTCAGTTAATCTAAATAATCTGTGTAAGTAAAGCAGACAAATCTTTTTCAATAATGTCAAACCTTTTGTGAAATGATTTGTCTAAATGTATGACATAAAAAATATTAGAGAAACATTTGATGCCCCTCATTTTCTGTTCATGATTTCGAGCATAATTCAAAGTCATGCCGAGTGTTCCTCTGATCTATTTATTTCCTTTACACAAATCGTTTTACAAAATATTTGTTCGGACACTTGCAATTTTTTTTTTCAAACTTCAGTCAGAAAGCATGATGTTATCGACATTTTACTTGCCTTCGTACCGTGTTCTATTCTCGAAAATCCTTACTTCGGTACCTGATTCGAAGGAAGTCTTTTTTATGTGCAAAATAACTAGGCCTTGAAGAGATGAACTTTTTCACACTTCATTTACATATCTTGCAGCAGACTTTCGTTAAACATTTCAGCTCAGTAATTAAGTTTTTCTTTATCGTCCTGATTGCTTCCTAGCTATTAAATATTTTCATCAACGACTAGACCTCACGCTGGTCACTCTGATATCGTGTTTGATGGTTTCTCTCTCTTTGTTTGGCTATGAAAATTCGGGCAAAACCTCATTGTGTAATTTATATGGAGTCTTATTTTCGCTCTGCTCACAAGTTTGCCAAAAACGTATCGAGTGTTAATCACTTGATAAAATAGCCCCTTGTGAGTGCTGTCATTTCCAGCAAACGTCGTTTCGGTATCTTGAACCGTTTGTGAGTTACGACAATTTTTAGGACCACTTGATTCCTGATGCGCTGGAAAGGATTCGGACGCGGATATAACAACCAAAATCTCAAGAAAGAAAAGAGATATCATTCCGCTCTCAGCTTTAAATGCTATTTGGATATATTGGTTACATTTCACACCCAGTAATGTATGGCCTAAGATGAGCTATACGGAAAGTTATATATTTTGTGCTGCCATGTACTCAGATTGGCGCCGGCCGAAGTGGCCGTGCGGTTAAAGGCGCTGCAGTCTGGAACCGCAAGACCGCTACGGTCGCAGGTTCGAATCCTGCCTCGGGCATGGATGTTTGTGATGTCCTTAGGTTAGTTAGGTTTAAGTAGTTCTAAGTTCTAGGGGACTAATGACCTCAGCAGTTGAGTCCCATAGTGCTCAGAGCCATTTTTTTTTACTCAGATTGGCGCAGCACAGTAAATATAACGAATGACGAAATTAAATTATGTCCTTTATTGAGCAAAGATATCAACCGTCGGACGATAAGTATTTCATAGCTGCTGGAGCGTCTGCTCCACTACTTTGCCGAGAAGACACATGCTGTCGCTCTCACTATCGCGTGTGCTGCAGCGACGAGATTCAAACAAGTCTGAATTGAAACGTCGCTAGTTGTAGCAGAGGAGAGGCAGCGCCACAGACGTCGCCCACGTAGGACACTTCTGTAACCATAGGTGCGATCGTGTTCCGTGGTCTGAAGCTGTAGCGCGCTGTCAGTCGCTTATGTCGCTTACGAAGGATGCGACTTTAGACCTAACTGCTTCAAATGATCGCAGAAGTCAATTTGGGACGTACGACAATCGCATCCGTTAGGACTGTGCGTTTAAATTTGGCGTTAATGGGCTACAGCAGCAGACGACCTACGCGAGCGCCTTCGCTAGCAGCACATCACCTGCTGCACCTCTGCAGGGCACGTGATAACATCTGCTAGACCCTAGATGACTGATAAGCAGATCCTGGGCAGATGGGTCCCGATTTCAATTGGTAAGAGCTTCTGGTAGGCTTCGAGTGTGGAGCACACCCAACGAGGCTATGGATACATATTGTCAACAGGGCACTAAACAAACTAGTAGTGGTCTGTGTTTATATGGAATGGACTGGGTCCTATGGCTCAATTGAACCGATCATTGAATGGAAATGATTATGTTTGGCTGATTGGTGACCGTCTACATACATTCATGGGTCTTATGTGCCAACCAACGATGGAATTGTTCGCAATTGGACTGAAGAACATCCTGGATAGTTCTAGCAAATGATTTGGCCACTTAGATGGCCACCATGAATCCCACCTATGACGTATGGGGCATAACCGAGAGGTCAGTTCATGCACAAAATTCTGCACCGGCATCAATTTTGCAGTTATTGACGGCTATAAAGGCAGAATGGCTCAGTGTTTATGTAGGGAACTTCCAAAGACTTTTTGCGTCGATGCAGTGTCCAACAGCTGCACTACACCGCACAAAAGGAGGTCCTACACAATGTTAGGAGGTATCCCATGACCTTTGTCACCTCAATGGACACATAATGAATGTACGAGCGCAGGTGACATGTGGTTGGAAGTTTGGTTCTGGACGTGAGTCGTGCTCAGATAGCCTAATGCTAAAGCGACCGCTCGCAATAAGCGGGAAATTCGGGATCGAGAGCCGGTCCGCCACAAGTTTGCATTGACATCACTCCATTAAAAAGCTTTTGGTTATCTATATTCACAACAACCAATGCATTTCAGCTTTTCATAACGGCTTTAGTCGCCATAGTGCTTGTTCGTTTAGACATGATTTTATATTTGAAGGAACTTTGCATCGTATTTCTCAACTAACCAGGTACTGCAATATGATAGATAATCTCTTTGGGTTCCCTGACAGAGTTCGGAACAGCGTTTCTAGTGGAAACTACTGAAAGCATCTGGCACCTAAGTTCGTGTTAAATTTCAAGCAGTCAGTAAGAATTCACCAAACTTGAGGATTTTGCGTGCTCTTGAATTTGGCATCCTTTTCTCGTTGCTGTTGTAACAGCGTTCCGACCTGTCTTGTGTATCACAGAGCATCAGTATAATCTCTGATTAATTTATTTGGTGTATAGCACTCAATTATATTCAGTATTATTTCAAGGAGTTTAAACCGTACCTAGTCTATGCTCACATAGAGTGAATGGAATGTCTCTTAGGAAAATGTGAAACGAATTTTTAATTGTTTCTTTAAATAAATATATTGTAGTTTAATTTTGGTAGATTTGGATGTTGCAGAATTCAGCATATCTGCCACAACCTAGTGGTCCGTAATAATATGACAAAGCCGGTGCAGCCTATCGTTGCATTGTTGACAAATCTATTCAAGATGGTGAGTCCAAGATGAGGGCCACAGGTGTGGCAGTGTGCAGTGACGTCATGGCGGAAGTTTGAATTTTGGTAGAAAAATGGGTTATTTGGGCTACCTCCAATAACCAAACCCCCTCCCCTCTCGCCATCCCCTCCCTTCTCCCCTCCCCCTCTCCACCCACCTTCCCCATCCGGAAAATGGCGGGAAAACGACTCAGCCTGTGCTGCGCTGCCAGATACGACAGATTTAAGTATTCATTAAGTATGCATTGCTCCTTCTTCTCCCCCATCAGGAAATTGGCGGGAAAAGGACTCAGTCTGTGTTGGGCTACTTGATAGGATTGAAATAAGTCTTTATCTTGCATGGATTGTTTATTTACACAGTTTGAGTTGTCATTGGCAGTAGCTTCTTCCAGTGGGTTCACCTTGAGGTCTAGAGTCCAGCTTACTAAGTTCACAGTACTACCAACAGAGGGTGGTGTAGTCTCTCCCCTTCACTCCTCCTAAGACGTAATCCAGTATGACGGTCTGGGGAAAAATGGCCGGAAAAATATCAGTCTGTGTCTAGCTGCTAGGCTGGGAGGAAGGACGTAATTGTTTACTGTGTTCTATTAACGAGGTGGAGAAGGAGGTATATTAACATTTGAGAACTGTGTCGATAGCACTGATATTTTGTGAAGACGAATATGGGCTAAATTAGGCTTCGCAACTCATACTGGTAAATGTGTGTGCTGTAAGTGTAGATCATTTGATAAAAGTCCAGTAGCATTAGTATTTGGTGAAGATGAGTATGGGCTATGTTGCCCTTTGCAACTCATACTGATACATGTGCGTGCTATAAATGTAGATCATTCGACAGAAGTCCAGTCAGTCAACCTTCCGAAGCACATTCACCCACTCTGATCCATGTGTACAATTGGGGAAATGCTGGTGATGAGCAGGGTTGATTTTAATGTGTGTACTACAGGCAAGCACACAACTGAGCACTATATCCATAGCCTCTTTCATAATGAGAAGAAAGGAAAGATAATGGACGATCATGTGGTGAATACTTTTCAACAAATAATGCAATACAGTGGAAAGATGTGAACATGCATTTCAGTACTAACGCTGGTAAATGCTTATGCTGGAGCTCCCTACCTTTTAACACTCCAAATCAACTTTGTCCTATTCCTTATGACCATAGGTGTTCACCTTGAGGGTTGGAGACCAACTGGCCTAGTTCACACCATCATTAGAGTGCCCCCACACCACCCCGTCATGCATGATATAGCCCAAGATGGCGGCCCAGAAGAAAAGGGTGGGAACCGATAGGAAACCTGAAACCTGTCACGTGTTAGGTTTCAGCCAATAGGATGGCAGTATCTACTGACATCATCGGACGGGATATCGGACAGGCTCAGCAGCTCTGTGACCTCAGTCTTGCTCAGTCAGCCAGCAGCAGTAGGAGAAGAAAAAGAAGACGAAGAACCATAAAGCATCAACAGCAGTCTCGATCCGGCACAGCCATGCACAACAGGAAGAAATGGACAAGTTAGTATCTCATATCACATCATTGTCTGTAGTTAGCAGTATTATTATTATTATTGACTGTATTCACATGTTGGTCCGTATGTAATGCTACCTCCTCTTTGTTCAGCAGTAGCCCTCGACACGTCCAAGCCTGCAGGGGCGAGTGCTAACACGTCAACCTCTGCCATGTCTGGATCTGCAGTCTCAAGTATCATCTTGCTGAGGCCTGCACCGGTCTCTCGATCAATGGCAGCAACAGCCTCTGTGTAGCGACCATGTGGTATCCTGTAGTGCACATAGCCACTTGCTGGAGCTAGACATGGAGCTGTTATTGTCTGTCCCTATCATCAGTTTGTGTGACAAGGACACACAGTCTGCTCCCAACGCATCGAATGCTGCTGGTGGCCCTAAAAACAGCAAGATGGATGACAGTACTGGTCACTGACATACTACCATCGCAGCAGAACATCCCTGTGCTAGTGCAGGCACATAGTGGAGATGCTGTTGATAAAAAGGTATCAAGTGTACCAATGCTTTTCAGTTCTACATAAAATTTAACTCCCAGTGAAACGAAATGTGTGAAAATGGGTATAGAACCACATCATCACTGGGGCTTGCATGTGAGAATATAAATTGAAAATCCATTGAAGGGTTTTAAACTGCCGATTTACGATTTATGGGATCGACTGGGAAGCTACATCAATCAGCAGATGACTACAGAGTGTCATCCAACTTGTACCCCCCCCCCTTTGGACATTCATTCGCCTTACTAGTACGACACTACCTATTACAACAGTGTATAATGGTTCTGCACTGTGTGTGAAATCAGGTGACAAGTTTGGTTATCTGCGGCACACCTCAGCTATGAACTTATACGACGTGGATACTACACTACGCCTTGCGTTGGAGAGACTGAGTTGCTGGTTGCCGAGATTGGACTCCACATACAATGACGTTGTAAACGTTTTACGTCTTCATGGTGTATATATTGATAAATTGGAGCAGTACCCTAGTTTGTACATGAAAGCTGAACCAAAAGAGAAACAGGTTAAATGTGCTAGACCTGAGTACCCATTGGCTTGAAGGAGAAACACGCGGAATTTATTGCATATTAAAAAGCTTTGTGTGGGAAATACTGTACAGGTGGGAAGAAGAAGATAAACAAAGAATCTGACGATATTTTTTTTAAATACTGCATCCAACATATGATATTTGATATAAATAATGTAGTATAGATGATCTCCTACTGTGTTTGTGTTTTATTTCATACCTCTCTCATTATAGACCAAGTATTACACTTACTATTACCATTATTTTCAATGCTGCGCATATGATCATGAAGCAGTAGCCAGTTGCCTCAAACATCTCTTCATCAGTCATTGGCAAAATGAATGATGTATTTACTCTTCACAGGTAAAATATGTAGTTGATTCCTTTGTGTAGCCAATATAGCTCAGTTGGTTAAGTGATGGAGCTATAGTGGCTACACATAGTATTACCGTCCTCACAAGTGTACCTTTCTATATATGCCAACTACGTGTCAGTACCTGACGTGAAACATCCTCATCAGAAGGACTTTGTTGTTGGTGACTGGTCTTGCGAAGATGCAAAGGAAAACCTGAAGAAGAAGAAGAATGGAATACTCCTCCCTGAGAATACACGAGTAAATATTGTAGGTCCATCCAGTTATGGCAAGACTATTATCCACCTAATGCTGCTGACAAATGTGGATAGAATCCGATATGAATATGTTTGTGTGTAGCTGACACGTCGTTCAATGCTTTTGTTAAAATATTAGCTAATTGCTGGACTCATTCACAGTATGGGTTTCTCGTTACTGATAAAACAGGAAAACTGAATGATGGTAGATACAAGCGAAACTTCCAAGAGTTTCTGTGTATATAGTTCGGTAAAAGGGGTGAGAACGAAGCCGAAAGTCATTCAGGCGCGGAAAACAGTTCGAGAGAAATTGCAGTTGATAAGGTTAGGGCATATGGATCGACAGCAAAAACTAAGAGGGAACTTTAATCCGGTTACTGAATCTCTCAGCAAAAACAAAACAACACGATAGCAATGGTGTTGCCATTGAAGAATTCATTTCCTGTCGCGTCCCTGGCCAGATAGATCAGACATTCAGTGTTAGCAGGAGAAGACCGTACATGTTGGGCATGTAGCCTATATATGTTATTGAGGATACAGTCCGGAGTGGCGATAGGCGGTTTCAGAGGACACTTGACTTAATGAATCATTTTTACAAGGACCCACGAAAAGACCCACAAATTATTCACCTAATGATAGGGACATGTACCGTGGAATACTGTAGTTGAATAATGTACATAAGATCGCAAAAAGCCTGAGCAACGGGAAATATAAAACCATTATAAAACCAATACTCGATGGTGAAAACAAAAACAACAACAGAGATTGTTTCATTTAACAGAAAGCTTAGACAGATAGACATCATCGAATAAGTATGGAGACAGTAGTTCGAGAACTGCACACACCAGCTTGCAAAACATTCCCTCGTAGGCATGTTTGATTAAAGATTTGGATGACTTGTGGCAGGCTGATCCTCTAGATATGAGGGAATATTCACGTGCGAATAATGTATTCAAATATACACTCCTGGAAATTGAAATAAGAACACCGTGAATTCATTGTCCCAGGAAGGGGAAACTTTATTAAAACATTCCTGGGGTCAGACACATCACATGATCACACTGACAGAACCACAGGCACATAGACACAGGCGACAGAGCATGCACAATGTCGGCACTAGTACAGTGTATATCTACCTTTCGCAGCAATGCAGGCTGCTATTCTCCCATGGAGACGATCGTAGAGATGCTGGATGTAGTCCTGTGGAACGGCTTGCCATGCCATTTCCACCTGGCGCCTCAGTTGGACCAGCGTTCGTGCTGGACGTGCAGACCGCGTGAGACGACGCTTCATCCAGTCCCAAACATGCTCAATGGGGGACAGATCCGGAGATCTTGCTGGCCAGGGTAGTTGACTTACACCTTCTAGAGCACGTTGGGTGGCACGGGATACATGCGGATGTGCAATGTCCTGTTGGAACAGCAAGTTCCCTTGCCGGTCTAGGAATGGTAGAACGATGGGTTCGATGATGGTTTGGATGTACCGTGCACTATTCAGTGTCCCCTCGACGATCACCAGTGGTGTACGGCCAGTGTAGGAGATCGCTCCCCACACCATGATGCCGGGTGTTGGCCCTGTGTGCCTCGGTCGTATGCAGTCCTGATTGTGGCGCTCACCTGCACGGCGCCAAACACGCATACGACCATCATTGGCACCAAGGCAGAAGCGACTCTCATCGCTGAAGACGACACGTCTCCATTCGTCCCTCCATTCACGCCTGTCGCGACACCACTGGAGGCGGGCTGCACGATGTTGGGGCGTGAGCGGAAGACGGCCTAACGGTGTGCGGGACCGTAGCCCAGCTTCATGGAGACGGTTGCGAATGGTCCTCGCCGATACCCCAGGAGCAACAGTGTCCCTGATTTGCTGGGAAGTGGCGGTGCGGTCCCCTACGGCACTGCGTAGGATCCTACGGTCTTGGCGTGCATCCGTGCGTCGCTGCGGTCCGGTCCCAGGTCGACGGGCACGTGCACCTTCCGCCGACCACTGGCGACAACATCGATGTACTGTGGAGACCTCACGCCCCACGTGTTGAGCAATTCGGCGGTACGTCCACCCGGCCTCCTGCATGCCCACTATACGCCCTCGCTCAAAGTCCGTCAACTGCACATACGGTTCACGTCCACGCCGTCGCGGCATGCTACCAGTGTTAAAGACTGCGATGGAGCTCCGTATGCCACGGCAAACTGGCTGACACTGACGGCGGCGGTGCACAAATGCTGCGCAGCTAGCGCCATTCGACGGCCAACACCGCGGTTCCTGGTGTGTCCGCTGTGCCGTGCGTGTGATCATTGCTTGTACAGCCCTCTCGCAGTGTCCGGAGCAAGTATGGTGGGTCTGACACACCGGTGTCAATGTGTTCTTTTTTCCATTTCCAGGAGTGTATTTTAATGGTTATTGATACATAATCCAAACTTCCCTGGGAATTACTTGTTAAAACCAAAACGGGTGGAAATGTTGCTGATGTGTTTGAGCGTTTCTTACAGACAGGGACGAACCGATGCCCAGACAACCTCGGCCGGCCGGAGTGGCCGTGCCGTTCTAGGCGCTACAGTCTGGAACAGCGCGACCGCTACGGTCGCAGGTTCGAATCCTGCCTCGGGCATGGATGTGTGTGATGTCCTTAGGCTAGGTAGGTTTAAGTAGTTCTAAGTTCTAGGGGACTGATGACCTCAGAAGTTAAGTCCCATTGGAACCATTTGAACCAGACAACCTCCAAACCGATCACGGTGGAATGTTTTGCAATAGATGTTTAAAGACTGTGATGCAGTGGTTTGGAATACATCACTACTCAACGTTCACCCACCTGAAGGCAAGTATCGTGGAGCGTCTGAACAGAACAATAAAGGGTCAAATATGGATGCATTTTAATCTTCGTGGCTCATACAAATGAGCAGATATCCTCCCAGAAATAATTTCTCAGTATAATCGAACCAAAAATAGCACAATAAAATTGAGACCAATCGATGTTCGAGATAATGGACTCACGGATACCGTGTACTATCGTATCAAAATGCTGGACACACGAAACGGAAAGTAGATGGTTTGGTACATATCTCAAAGCGCAAGACTGCATTTTAGAAATCATACCTACCGAACAGGTCCACAGAGATATTTACAGTTATATTTCGCTACGTACGTGGAAATATAAGCACAAACTGTAAATAGCAAATTGATCTCATCTGGAGTCAAAGGTGTGTGTTTTCTAAATTGCGGTTAACTATGTAAACAGACTTTCAGCAGTCTTCGAAAAAGTTACTGTAATGAATGATAAACTACAAAACTCGCTGTTAGCTCTTAAAAGCAAACTTCTATGCCCAAAATAACACACAAATAGCAGGCTCTCGGTCGTAGGGATATAACAGTGACCTTGATTCGTGCCCTGTTTTCGGTTCATGGCGCACATGTTTCCTCATAGTGCTGGTCGAATAAACAAGAAACAACCACGTTGTTTTCATTAGACGTAGTTTGTAACTTTCTCATCTGATGCGTCGACTGTAGCATCGAACTTGGGCAGGCACTACTCTTCCTCTTATGAGGCACATTACAGTTGTATACACTGATGCACATATTCTGCACTTCTACCTTCATAATTTAATAAATCGTTGCTTCGTTGGGGATCATCTGATTCTGCGAGTCTGTGAAATTTGCTCAGCCAGTGCTAATTTACAACAACAGGGTCGTGCTTTAAGTGTCTGTTGTAAATCACGACTAGCGTCACACTCTCGTGTGCGTGTGTGAGAGGGAACATGTCGGCGTGTAGGAAGCACCTGCAGAAGCGTCATACACTTCATACACGCAGAACTTATCGTGTATGTAGAGTGCAAGCAGGTACAGCACAGCCGGTTAAGTGGTACCTTGATTTCTAATGTATGGAAGCCTCAATATTAAGCTCGTATTCGCTCTGCTTCTGATCTCTACTCCGTCGATATTCGATATGCCTACTCTGTTACTACTTACACAGGTCGGACCACTGAAGCCTTTGCAAAGTCACGTTTTTCATAGCATCTGTGTCATGAACTGTAGTCAGTTATAAGATACTCAACGAATGCAGCTGGAATCTATGCAAGTTATAGAAATGTATGTACGTATGTAAGTACACTGGTGACCAAAATTACAGCAACAAACCGCTAATTCCCTGTCCTGTGTCTAATTCACGATATAATCATACAAACTGTCAACCAGATGTCCATACGATAGTGTTCTGCTCGGAAGATGGCAATCCGGTCAACGGACAACCATACGAACGATGATGTCAGGGCACCTGTGAAAAGAGATAGTGTTTGCTGGGTAGCCCCTCATCCACAATCGCTGCGCACAGAGTCACAGACGGTGGAGTATGGAAGAGAGAAGATGCCTATCAGACTCTTTGCAGTGGAGGACCATCTAAAGAAAGGAAGCGGGACAGCCGCACACTTATGTGACCCGATGGCTTAATGTGAATGGTTCTTTTGTTTCTTGGATGTGGCGACATTTTGTACACAGACCGAAACTGTATCACGAAGACCAGGGCAGGGACGAGTAAGTCTGATTTCAGAAGAGAGGACCACTATTTGGCTGCAAGGGTACGACAGTACAGCAATAATACTGCATGGCAACCGGCAAGTCAGCTCTCAGCATCCACTGGACGTGTTGTATCGAGGCAAACGATGCGCAGAAGGTTTCAGCAGAGTGGTATTTTTGCTGTATATCTACCTCTGACGCATCTTCACAGATGGGAACGTGTAGAGTGGAGTCATCAACATGCCACCTGGACGGTCGAACTATAGGCCAATGTTGTTTTCCCAGATGAGTTCCGATTTAGTCTGGAGAGTGGTTCTCGATGGATTCCATGTGCAGGTAAAGTGGAACACGATTTATGGACCCAAATATTGTGGAAAAATACCGATATCGAGGAGGATCACTTATGGTGTGGGCCGGGATTATGGTGACCACTCGTAGCCCTCTTCATGAAATCATGCAGATGAATCTGCAGAGTTGAAGTGCTGTCAGGTATTGTGACGGGGTCTTGAAACCTCATTTGTGGTTTTTGTGTGGTGCTGTGAGCCCAGACTTCGTACTGTAGGACGATAATGCTCGACCTCATAGAGCACAGGTGGTTGACGTTTTCTTGGAAACGCAAGATATTCCACGCATGGCGTGGCGTGCTCACTCTCCCAGTTTGAATCCCTTACATCATATCTGGGATTCACTAGGGAGACGGCTTGCACCACATCAGCATCCACCAACCGCTCTCCAAGACTGCGGGCAGCTCTGCAGGAAGAATGGGCGTTACTGCCTCAGCATGAGCCTGATGACCGTATTCACAGGATGCCCCATCTTTGTCAGGCATGTATTGTTGCCAGAGGTGGTCACACCCCATACTGAGAAACATTGACCAGTTGTTGGAACGTAGTTTACGTTCTGTATTCTTTACATTGTTTCTGATTTGCTATTACCTGTTTATGTTGTTTTGTGGCAAAATAAATACAAACTTGCAAACTTGCTTTAATTTTGGACACTAGTGTTTGTACGAATGTGTGTATATTCCACAACTTCCCTTAAACCACTGGACCTATTTCAACCAGACTTGGTACACATATCATTTCCCTACTGGAAGGAATCACTGTAGGGATGAAAGGACTGGCAGTGGAGGTGAAAAAGCAGTGTAGCCAATGATGCAAGAATACCCATAATTTTACTGTCCCGTATTTGAGAATGAGAGCACTAAGAGATGTACAAAAATCTTTATATATAATATCAAACCTTTACAAAAATTTTTCTCTATGACGATCCCCTCAAAATGATGAAAGGGAGAAAGATTGGTTGTTTACTACATTTTCGCTCTTCGTGCCATAACATTGCCGCATTAAGCATGACGTTTTAATTTATTGCGTTGTTCTCACTAACTCTTTTCGAAACACTTTTCGAAGACAGTATCCAAATTGTCCGTTGAATGTATTCACATAAATATATGAGTTTACGAGACACAGTTCAGGAGATAACACTGAGGTGCGTGAAAACTGCAACATCATGTGTGACATTTTAAGTTATTACTTCTTGGCTAATAACTCTACTCAAACCACATTTGGTACACAGTAGGCACATATAGCTACCATTCCAAGTTATATCATTGTACAGCATGTGCTTCAGGGGATACGACGTCATAAAGATTACGCTGCTCAGGACGAAACTGTACGACGAAATTAGCAAAACCTACATATGAAATATGTGCACTAATATGCATGAAATATGTGTGAAATATATTTGACATGTGCGTGTGTGAGGAAATCCACATGTAAAATGGTCATCCTAAACCTCTGGAACAATTTCAGTCAAATTTGGTACATATGTTAGTTACAATCTGGAAAGAAATGCTGTAGCATAAGAAACAGCAGCCTCCTACTGGGTCGAGTGCAATAAAGTGGAGAGAGAAGAAAGGTCCAGAGACCGACAGACAGCAAAAGCAATGGAGGAGACTGGTACAGATAGGAGGAGATAGACATAGATAGTGGAGGGGGAAACGGAAAGAGAGAGGGGAGAGAAGGAGATGAACAGATAAAGGAAAGAGGAGGATATGGATAGAGGTAGGGGGAAGGACAGACAGGCAGACAGATGGAGGAGGAGGGGATGAACACACAGAGGATGAGGAGGAAATAGGTACAGAGAGGGAAGAGGGGAAATGGGCAGAGAAAGGGGGAGGAGGAGATGGACAGAGGTGGGGGAGGAGGAGGAGAGGGGATGGAATTAGAGGGTTGAGTAGGATATGAACAGAGGTGGAAAGGCAGATGGGCAGAGGGTGGAGGAACAGATTGACAGAGAGAGGCGAGAGGAGGCGATGGAGAGAGAGAGGGGGCAAGAGGAAATGGACAGACAAAGGGGGAAGGAGGAGATGGACTAATAAAAGACTGGAATAAAGAAAGACCTGGGCAACACCACTTTCAACACCGAGTAGTTTACGTAGAAAGTAGACAACTAAAGGTAACTAATGTTGTCATACATTGTCCATCCTGCCAGAGATGCTGCAAATTCTCTGCCACAGACGCCACAATTCTTTATGATGCTTCTATATCTTCTGCCAATTAGAAATACCTCTCTACATCTCTCAATATCGGTTCTCTTCGTTGCCCTCAGACCCATAGAGCTACCCTCAAGGGTGAAACTGTTTCGCAGTCTCAGTATCCAGCGCACTACAGCTGGCTCAAGTATACTTTCTCTGCTCCCAGAATTATGCTGGGTTAGGTTGCACAACCGGTAGTGCTGGCGCTACTGGATTTCACACTGTTAGTCCGATGGCGGCTCTTGTCAAAACCAGCTGCTTCTTTGCAGCTACTCACTAGAGCTCACACAGTTCCTACACCCGATTAGATATTTTCGGTACAGCGCAGTAAGAGGCCTCGTCAGATATCGGTCCTTTCGGTGTCTCCTCTTTCACCCCAAATGGCGGCTCAGGAGGAGTTGCTAGGGGCACGCCGACTACCCTTTCGCCATTCTCAGAAACTCGGGTGGCATCGGCCACAGAGCACCAACTGCGCAAACTGCGGCTCTTGGCTGTGAATGGGAGCACCGTCCCGGTGAATTAGAGTAATTTCCGCGGGGTCCGCCGGCGGGGAAGAGTGGCGTCCCACGGGGATTCCCCCTGCGGCGCAGAACTGCCGCGCGGTGCCGCACTCGCCCTGTGGTGTGATTAATCCTCGCCACTTGCCGGCTGCGAACCCAGCCGCGCAGAGCCGAGTTGTGCCGAGCTGCCGTAATTACGGCACACCCAGGAGGGCCGGGAGAGCGCTCGCCGCTGGCTCTGGCGCCGCGTCAGACGGCGACAGCTGCCGAGGCGGTCGCTTTTTGTCAGCTCCACGTCAAAGCACGTAATATGGCGGTATGTAGGTGTCCTAACTCAGAAAGCATATTTTTGTCATATTTCTGTTTCGTTCTTCACAACTCGACGTGCCTAGACTTCTACAGTTGTGCCTACCTCTTCATCATGGAGTGGCAATTACGCCTTCTTGTAGCCAGTTGTTCCTGCATAATCCGTTTCTAGCTGACTCTGTGGTCAACCTCCTCATTTCTTAATTTGTCAGTCCATTTACATCATACCTCACTGATGGAAAAAAATAGCAACACCAAAAAAGAGTTAATATGGAGTCGTGAAATTTCGAGAATACATTTCCTAGATAACTAATTTAAGGGATGTAGGACGTCAAACGAGTCGACTTGGAGCAGGAGAGGCACCAAAGGACATTTTAATTTCCACTGTCTGTATGTTTACAAATAAACTGTTAAAACTTTGTCAGAATGACCATTAAGGATTCATTAGAATTACATTATTACCTTCAGCTGCTGACAGACATGTCCGAAAGAACAGACACCATATCCTTATAAGTATATAGTTCTGGCAATATCGGCCACGACCTTCTTCTTTTGTGCGGATGCACACATATTCCCAGAACTCTTACAGGACTCGTTAAGAATGTCATCCACGAGTAATGAGTGTGTTAGGGTGGGTCACTACAAATGTGTTCTAGGCGCTCAGTCCGGAACCGCGGGACTGCTACGGTCGCAGGTTCGAATCCTGCCTCGGGCATGGATGTGTGTGATGTCCTTAGGTTAGTTAGGTTTAATTAGTTCTAAGTTCTAGGCGACTGATGATCTCAGCAGTTAAGTCGCATAGTGCTCAGAGCCATTTGAACCACTACAAATGTAGTGTGCGGACATACAAGGTGAGAATGTGGGCCTCGCGAGAGGCATGCGCGAGATAGTCCCTACAGCCGCACTCTCCTCTGTGCCCTCAGTGGCGCAGATGGATAGAGTGTCTGCCATGTAAGCAAGAGACCCCGGTATTGAGTCGTGCTCAGGGCATATATTTTCACCTGTCCCCGTTTATATATATCAACTCCCGTCAGCAGCTGAGGGTAATAATATAATTCTAATTTCGTTCTAGACGGCTGCAAATCATTCATGTAAGTATATAGGAAGGATTCAGGATTCACACACATAGGAGTCGAAGTTCAAGAACATAAAATGTGAAACTCCATCATTTTTTGACTTACTATTGGCTGCATTGGTTGCTATAGGTACACTTTTCTTCATACGTAAGAGTGACTCTTCAATGAATTTTGCACAGCATAAAAACCATACTTACTGGTGTACAAAACTCTAGAATTTATTTAAGTTATGAAGAAATTAATGAGCTGTTACATTTTAAACTTCATGTTTAGAAAAAACTCAAATTTTATGGTTAATTATGTCAATTTTTACCATAGTTTTTAACAGATTTGAAAAATTCTAGAGTTTCATAACCTGCATGTATGGTTCGTATGCTATGGAAAATTCATCGAAGAATCTCTCTCAGAAAAGTGTACCTATAGCAACATATGTAGCCAATAGTAAGTGAAAAATGATGAAATTTCACATGTAGAAAAAAATTATTTTGATATGTTTTTGAACTTCCACTGTTATTTGTGTGAATCCTGAATCCTTCCTGGTCATTCTGACAAAGTTTTATGAATTTCTTTTTAAGTATAGACCGTCAAAATTACAATGTCCTGTGGTGCCTCTCCTACTGCGAGTCGGCCCATTTGAAGTCTTAACCCCGTTATGTGATTAAAATTGAAAGATCACATATTAATGTAAGCGTGAGATAAGGCTATGCAAATGTTAAATGCTAGTACATTAATAACAAGTGTAACCCCTAGAATGTTGAATATAAAATGCAGACGTGCATGCATAGTGTTTCACAGGTACTGGATATGAGTTTGTGGGATGAAGCTCCATGACTGTTGCTCTTGGTTGGTCAATTAAGGGATGGTTAATGCTGTTTATGGATCACGCTGGAGCTGACATCCGATGATGTCTGATATGTGCTCGACTGGAGACAGATTTGGTGGTCGAGTAGGCCAAGGTAAGATGTCGACACTGTGCAGAGCTTGCTGAGTTACAACGTTCGTTGCTGTCGAGCGTTTCCTGTTTCAGAACACCCTTGGACTGCTGTCCGTTAATGGCGGTGCAACAGATTGCAACACTGGCTTACAAATTTGCAGTTGGTGTGCGTGGAAAAACACGAGAGTGATCCTCTTGTCTTACAAAATCGCATCCCAGATCAAGATTCCAGGTATAGGTCCAGTATGCCTAGCAAACAGACATGTTGGTTGCAGGTCCCCAACTACCTTCCATCTATCCAACACACGTGCTTTACTTGCACAGACGCAGGACAAGCTTTTAGCAGAAAAAATAACAGCCCTCCATCCTTCCCTCCAAAGTGCTCTCGCTTGACACCACTGAAGTGGCAGACGATAGTTGTTTGGGGTCAGTGAAACGCACGCTACAGGGGCGTCCGGCACCGAGCTAATCTTGAAGTAACAGATCTGTAACAGTTCCTTGTGTGACAGTGGTTCCAGCTGCTGCTCAAATTGCTGTTGCAGATGCAGTACGATGCGCCAGAGCCATACGCCGAACATGACGCACTTCCCTCTCGGTAGAGCGACGAGGCCGTCCAGGGCCCGGTATTGTTTCGACCGTGCATTCTCGTGACCGCCGCTGCAAGCAGTCATATACAGTGGCTACATTCCTAGTAAGTCTTTCTGCGGTATCACAGAAGGAACATCCAGCTTCTTGTCGCCCTATTACATGACCTCGCTCGAAGTCAGTGAGGTGTCGATAATGGCATCTTTGTCGCCTTAAAGGCATTCTTGACCGACGTCAAATCATCACGTCCAATCTCCAACGAAACTAACATTCACGATCGTTGCAGCGTGTAATTAAACCAAACCTGATTTGCATCTTCATAGTGGCGCAACTAGCGGCACTCTTTGTGATAGCGCGAAATTTGAGTAGACGTCTTTCAGATGTAGGTGGACGCCTACCAACTTTCACTTACGTTTCACAGGTCCTTTTCTGTGTTGTGATTTCTTTCCGTCAGTGTGTAACACCCACTCTCAAATGCTGCAGTTGTCTTATTTTCCGGATACCAAAGGCTGTTTCTTGTATATAGCTATGTACAAAGAAAACTAGTTCTGAAGGATCTGGCGGCAGACTGGAAAGAATCCGTGCCACATATGAACCCATCTGTGCTTAATAGGTTACTGAAAGCAGAATGTCAAGGATGGAGATAGTGATCTTCATTAAGTTCTCAGCTTCTGCCTTCCACCATTCATGAGAAAACCCATAACATAAAAACATCATTCATATTATTTTAGGAATTTGAAACTTCATAGCCCTATTGTGACGGACATAAATGAGCAAATTTCTTGATTAAGTAAGAACTTTTCGAAGAAGTTAACGTTCTGTAGAATACACTGCTAAATTGTAAATATATGTACATTGGAAGAATTGCATGTTTATCATGAGCCGTACATATTTATTATTTATTTTCTACCGGTACTGGTGGCAGCGATCATCTTCACAGTAAGAAGAAGAAGACACAAAAGCTTAAACTGCACATTACATGGATATGCAATTCAGGATCCCACTGGATAATTTGAAAACCATTAGAGTCATAAAATGTTTACGGAAACCAATAAAAATTTTGTAGATTAGAGCAAACACACAGTTTTTCATATAGATCTACAGCAGAAACATGACCTCATGTACTGATCACCTGTACCGTAAGTACCATAAACTTTGACCTCGGATTTCGAATCACCTAGGCCTCAGGCAGTCCATGAGCTACAAATCGGCAAACGTCGCCCTTTGACCTCAGAGATCACACTGTATGGATGTCAGATAACATAAGATTATGATTTAGTGCCTCATATTTACTGATTAACTACAGAATTTAAGAAATAAAACATGATTTACTTCCAAAAACTGAAGTCAGATCTGTGCAACGGTCGAAATCATGGCTTCTTGTAGTTCTGTAGTTTTCGTTCTGGTTCGATCGCTCATGCAGGCGTGCAGTTCTCTCACTTTGAATATTAACTGTTGGTTCTGAACTCCAACTCGCCACTTTATGACAATTTTTGTATGACCCTGGGCCAGACTTTTTTTTTACAGGAAGTGTTATTTGACCAGTTTTCAACTCCTGGGTACTAACAGTTTTTAATGCGACCTCCGAACATCATACGGGCGATGGCGTTTTTATAGGGAAGGAATTCCTTTATGAGGTTTCGAAGTTCTCTATGATGCTAGGGGTATATGATGCACCTTTTGAGATCACACTTTGTCGGCATCCTCCGCTTGTCTGAAAAACTCATTTTACTGCTCCTCTAGCACTCGATTAGACAGCTTCTACCTTTTTGATTCCTTGTACAGCGTTTGGACGTCGAGCTGATACCCACGTGTTTTACTGATCCTTGTGCCATAACCGTAATATTTAATTATGTGCAGCAGCCGGTAAAATTTTGCATCGTTTTCCCTGGTTGCTCAATATATCTTATCTACGACACCATTCCCTTGATGTTGGAAGTAAGGGCCCTTGTAAAAAAGCTACTCTCCTTTGTGAAGTGGCGGACACTGCATGCCAAATAACAGAAACAGAGTTCTCGTGCGTTTTGGTGCCGTGAAGGCGGCAGACGTTCGGCGGACCCAAGAATTTTATTACTCCGTATTACGTCAACTTTACACTAGCGCTAGGCAAGATCCTCTATCGATTATGGTTGTACGGAGAATTAAAGCCAAGTTGATACTGTTGGAACAATATTAGATTGAGTAATTTCCGACAAGATCTCAACAACGCTCGTTTTTACAAGATGGACTGTCTTTACTGTACCATTTTATCCATATATGGATGCACATGAAACACATTTGCATTGCATCCCTCGCAAACGCCAATTGACGAGTGTCAGCGTCCCACCTTGAAATTTTCATTTTGATATTAAACTACTTTACTAAGCAGTATGATGCCAACGTCCCAGCTGAAAATCTTCGTGACGACTTTTGCCCTTTTCGGGATTGCGTCGACACTCCAGACTTAAATGGCTTATTTTTGGATGATTTCTACAAGGAAGATATAATATGATGTTGTTACCGAGTATCAATCACACATGTCACCCGGATTGCCTGCTATTTGTACAGAATTTTATGTTCATTTCAGGCCTCTCATAGGTCACACATATAATGTCGATAATCAGTGAAGTCATACAGTGTATCTCGTTTCCAGCTCCTATCAAGGAAAGTAAAATGATCCTTATCGCGAAAACCAAGGGGTAGCCTGATCTTGGCTCACTTCGTCCGATTACTCTCCAAAATTTCGACTATAAAATCGTCGCTCGAGCTACAAATACTGGTCTCTCTAAGCTGCTCAACATAACTGTTGCCGTTAACCAAAGCTGTGTGCCTGGATGATCAAGACTGAGTTCTGTTATCGAATGTCGAGATGTCGCTGCGGTGGCTGCGGCCACTAGTATCTCTGGAGCCTTGCTTTTTTCAACATTTACAAAACGTTTGTCCATATCAGTCATAGTTTTTTAATGAGTGTATTAAAAGCAGTAGGGTTTACTCACGACGCATGCAAGGTGTTAACCAATCTTTTCACTGGTATCCACGCCTCAGTTCTTGTAAACATTCACTTTATCAAAATGGTTCAAATGGCTCTGAGCACTATGGGACTCAACTGCTGTGGTCATAAGTCCCCCAGAACTTAGAACTACTTAAACCTAACTAACCTAAGGACAGCACACAACACCCAGCCATCACGAGGCAGAGAAAATCCCTGACCCCGCCGGGAATCGAACCCGGGAACCCGGGCGTGGGAAGCGAGAACGCTACCGCACGACCACGAGATGCGGGCATTCACTTTATCCACACGGATTTCAATACGACATGGTTTACTCCATGGAAGCCCCTTATCTTTGTCACTCTTAGTTTTGTTCTGGGAACTCTTGTTGAGCCGTATTGTCATACAACTACGTGGCTAGACTGTACTGGGGGAATGATTTTCGGTCCACGCGTAAGCCGATGACGTCATGGATTTAGTATGAATTTCCAACCACACTTCCGGTTTCAAGGATACCTTGGATTCCTTTTGTCGCCCGGCTTGTGCCAACGTAAATGGTCCTATATCCGCGCTCTTGCCCTTTCTTCTACTTTACCCAAGTTGTAATTCCTTCAGCGATGGTGATCCATCGCCGCTAGACCTTAGGGATCATAGTGGACCACAAATTGATCAAAAATTGCAACACTTGACTGGCGAGAGGATACTATTCGTGTTCAGGGAACGATTCTTGAAAACGAGTGCCATTTCCTCAGGCTCCTTCGCGATGTGCGTGTCTTAGGCACCTATGTTTTCAGTAATATGTATTACATTATACAGATATCCCGCTTCCCGCCATGATGGCTTGCAAACTCAAACAAGTACCAGGTCGATTCTTGTGCCGACGACACACCTTTCGAGTTCGGTGTTAATTGGAGGCCAGGTCCCGCAGGCTCGGAGGATTTTGTCTTCCCGCTGTTAAAGCGAAGGCGTCCAACTTGCTTGTACGGCTCCATCTGTTAATATCTTTTAACATGTGTGATACCGCTATGGTACCACTTACCTAGAGAGGCATGCAAGCTAAAACGTACAGCCTTCAATAGTAATTTAACACCTCACCAGGAACCAGTAATGGTTGTGACTGAGAGGAAGGAATCATGGAATGACTGGCCAAGATGGTTTAATTGAACATCACTTACCATGTCATTTTCACAATTATTGTAAACTGATATAACTATACTGAACAGTCAGGTGTAGTACAGTTCTTGTTTTATCAATGATAAGTATTAAAGGGAGAAAAAAGCAACCAGGTAATTGTTTACATTAGAACAGTAAAACAAATCCATACAAGGACCAGGAATTAGATAACCGTTTCCTGTTGATCGGAGCCACCTTTACTTTCAGGACAAGGCCGTAGATCACAGTTAAAACATAAAATCGGCCACCCGCAGAACATGAAAACAACAAAATTTCAATAGCTGAAGCAGTTAATATTCAAGCAAACGCTTAATAGTACAATAAGAAAGTAGTACAAGTGAATCACATAAGTTAGAAGGCTGTGCTTAACTGTGCGTCGACAAGCGTTCATCAACTGCCAATCCGTGGAGACGAGGGCCGCACCGTCCGGTACAACCACCGGCCCACACCCACGCAACAAATCTGCCGGAGTGTTACAACGGACAGCCCAACAAGGACCCCCACTCAAACGCCGAGCCGGAAACGCCACAGACCAAATTACAGTTGAACTCTATAGCATACACATCACCAGTTAGTTTCTAGGTTGATGATAATAAGGATGAACGCATAACAAGGTGATACACCATAACCCGCATATACGTAATAAGTAGACCACAAGAATTTGATAGCAATAAGGCAGCCTACAAATATCTACATATATATATATATATATATATATATATATATAGATCTCGGCAAATGAGGAGAGAACTATTTGAACTGCTGTGCTTATGAGTAAATGATAATTTGCTTTCACTTATTCCAAAACTGTAATTTAGAGTAACAATAAATATACACAGGTAACCTTTGGCCAGGAGAGACAATTTAAAGCTCCTTTGAACAAGTGAGGAAAAACAACCATACGGCTCAGTGGTTAAAATAAATTACTGATCACAGCTCAATTAAAAATATAATATAAAATATTCTCCTTAAGACAGATACAGATCACTGTTTGATAACCGGAAACACCTTTGGTGTGACGTCACGTCTGATGGACTGCTATTGAAGTTGCTCGTCAATATTTTATAAAGTTTTAGTTCTCAGTTACTTATTTTAAAGTTTATTTGTGTTAATATTTGCTGTAAAAGTAAGTATTAGTGGATTTTCATTAATCTCAGTCTTTCTTCCTGTGTTATTGACTCGAGTGATCTATTATTCCTGAGTGTGCTTACGTCGTTCGTGTAAGCCTCACGCCTCGGTAGTGTGTTTACATTTTGCCGCGTGCACTGCAGCTGTAGCGGCTATAAAGGTAACTACTGACAAACTTATTTGTACATTGTTATACAGTTATTAAATTTAATTGTTAACATTTTTGTTTCGTGCCGTTTGTCGCGAAATAACAATTTAATAAACTTTTGGAAACGTTCTCTCGCTGTATTTTTTAGAGTTTTCTGTGCGTTGAAGTCGTTTGGTAAATTTCGTGCTTTAGTTTTCAACTAACGTTTCTTATTGTTTCTAGTGAAATATTTCAGTAAAATTTATATTCAGTGTTTTAACTTCGTTTAGTGTTCCAGTGGCCGTTTGAATTTTTTCATTTTAGCTAATACTTCTGTGAAGTTTTGTTGGTATTGGTATTACCTGTGTTGCAGTCGTATCAACACAAGTAGTTGCTTTCTTATTAGACAGAGAATTTCGAGACCGCTATTGTTGGTCCATAAGTAGTTTTGCTGGTGTAACTGAACTCTGGTGACGTAGAGGTATAGTCTTTTTCAGTAACTGTAAAATTTTATCATGAGTGAGAAGTGTGGGCTCTGTCGTAGGTTTGTGAGTACTGGGTTACGATGTGGGATTTGTTAAAAGTATTTTCACTGGGGGGAATGCAGTGGGGAAGCCATTGGGCATTCTAGCTAGATCCTGTCCTGGGAATGCAAAATATGTAGTAGAAATAAGTTGACAGAGGAGCAGGAGCGTAAGATCTGTGCCCTTCAGGTGCAGGTACAACGCGCAAAAGAGGAACTAGATAGGTTGAGGAGGGTAGAGGGTGGTGGGGAATAATAACTGGCAGTTGGCAAGAAGGAGCTAGGAAGAGGAGGTATTCAGCTAGTTTCACTTTGCGTATTTGCAATAGATCTGACCAACTCTCAGAGTTGAGTGGAGAGGAGCCTCGTGTAGCTGTAGATGTAGGGAACATGCAGCAGTCCTCAGCAATTAGGAGGCCTAGGTCAGCTGCAAAGTCTAACATAAAGTAGAAGGTTATGCTGCTAGGTAGTTTGCACGGTAGGGGTGCGGACCAGCAAGAAGTGTTGAGGAGTGAGTACCAGGTCACCAGCATTGCGGAGCCTAGAGCATGGTTGGCTCAGGAGAATGACAGCATAGGGGAGCTATGTAGAAATTTTACGAAGGAGGATCAGGTAGTGATAGTTGGTGAAGCAGGGAACAGTCTTGATAGGGACGGGGAATATGATGTAGGTGGTGACCTGGTAAAGATAGCTACTCAAACTGGTGGCACTAATGTGCATTTCGTGAAACTGTTTCAGCATCATGATCGGCCTCACCTTAATGCGGCTGTTAGGCGCGTTAACATGGGGCTGGGGAGGGCACTGATGGCAGAGGGCATGGGTCACATCTCAGTGGTGCTAGTTGGGTCTGTCATTAGATGGGGATTCACTAGGAATAGCCTGCAACCTCAATAGGTATGGGTAGGGGAGGCTGGCAAAGCTTATAGGTGACAGTGTAGCAGGTGGTGGTGATGGTAGGATCACTCATGGAAAAATTCCTGTAGTAGTTGGCGTTAGAGCTGCAGCTTTTTTAGGTTGAAGTCAGCTGATAGGTATACCTGCTTAAATGAAGCCCCTCTAACTAAGGGCTCACCTTCTGAGGATGTAATGTTTCCAAGTAGAGAGGAATTATCATATTTCATCAAAGTATAAGAGGTATTAAAGATAAAGTTAGTGTACTGATTATTGATGTTGACTCTGAAATTATTGGTATATTAGAGCACCACTTAAATAATTTGACAATTCTGAGGCTTCCTTTACCAGAATACAGATTTGCTGGCTGTTTTTCAAGGAGTTCCTTGCGGGGTGGGGAAGTGGCTATGTACGTAAAAAAACAGTATTCCATTTGAGTCCATAGACGTATCACGACACTCCACTGAACTGTCCGCCCTGATGGCTGAGTGGTCAGCGTGACGGATTGTCGTCCTGCGGGCCCGTGTTCGATTGCCTGCTGGGTCGAGAATTTTCTTTGCTCACGGACTGGGTGTTGTGCTGTCTTCATCATCATTTTATCCCCATCCGGCGCGCAGGTTGCCCAGTGTGGCGTAAAATGTAATAAGACCTGACTCGCAAGGGGCCTCCCGGCCAATGACACTAAACGCTCATTTCCATTTTTACTGCACTGAACAGATATTTGAATGTTGTGCATGTGCATTTGAATTTAGTAAGACTAAACTTCTAATTGTTGTTGTTTTTAGGTCCCCTAACTCTGAGCCGGCCGGGGTGGCCTAGCGGTTCTAGGCGCTACAGTCTGGAACCGCGCGACCGCTATGGTCGCAGGTTCGAATCCTGCCTCGGGCATGGGTGTGTGTGATGTCCTTAGGTTAGTTAGGTTTAAGTAGTTCTAAGTTCTAGGGGACTGATGACCTCAGAAGTTAAGTCCCATAGTGCTCAGAGCCATTTGAACCATTTTGTGTTACGACCCGTGGCTCTACCCTTCATTCCATCCCTGCGAAACCCTACATTTCAGCAGGATAATGCACGACCGCTTGTTGCAGGTCCTGTACGGGACTTTCTTAACACAGAAAATGTTCGACTTCTGCCCTGGCCAGCACATAATCCAGATCTCTCACCAACTGAAAACGTCTGGTCAGTGATGGCCGAGCAACTGGCTCGTCACAATAGGCCAGTCACTACTCTTGCTGAACTGTCCTATCGTGTTGAAGCTGCATGGACAGCTGTGCCTGTACGCGCCATCCAAGCTCTATTTGACTCAATGCCCAGGCGTATTAAGGCCGTTATTACGGCCAGAGGTGGTTGTTCTGGGTACTGATTTCTCAGGATCTATGCACCCAAATTGCATGAAAATGTGATCACATGTCAGTTCCAGTATAATATATTTGTCGAATGAATACCCGTTTATCATCTACATTTCTTCTTGGTGTAGCAATTTTAATGGCCAGTAGTGTAAATATAACACATTTCTGATGCTCTTTGGGGGTTGATTTCCAATAGCACGTTCTAAACGGGTTACTAGCAGTAATAGGCAGCCCAGGTGGCTGACTAGTGGGATAAGGATATCTTATACAACAAAGCGGGAATTATATCAAAATGTTAGAAGTAGTCACAATGAAGCTATAGTATCCCATTACAAACAGCATTGTAAGGTGTTTTAAAATGTTATTAGGAAGGCCAAGAGTATGTGGTATACAAAGAGAGCAGCTAATTGACAGGATAAAACAAAAACCATATTGTCGGTTGTGAAAGAAGTTTCTGGTCAGCAGCACACAGTCGACGATATAAAGTCAGTTCACAGTAAAAATATTTCTGATACTGATAAATCAGGTGTATGTACAATATTTGCCAATGATTTGCTGAGCGTTGCTGGTGAATTAAATAAACATTTAGTTTCTACATGAAATCGTATAACTTTCTTGGCAAATACCTTTCCGAGATTGATGCCTGACATACTTCTCTGTGATACAGACAAGAGGGAGATTGAGTCAATAATTAAATCACTGAAAACTAAGGACTCTCAAGGTTATGATGGAGTGTCTAGCAGAATATTCAAGTACTGTGCTGCACATGTTACCCCTGTATTTAGCCATATTTTTAATTTTTCTTTTAGGAATGGTCTGTTTCCTGCACGATTAAGGTACTCTGTAGTAAAGCCGCTTTATAAAGACGGAGAAAGGGATAATGTAGATAATTTTATACCTATTTCTATGCCATCAGTTTTTGCAAAAGTTGTTGGAAAAGCTTTATATGTAAGGATAATTGATCATTTTATATCACACGATTTGCTGTCAAACGTACAGTTCGGCTTTAGAAGTCGTTTAGCAACTGAAAATGCTATATTATCTTTTCTCTTTGAGGTACTGGATGGGTTAAACAAAAGGTTTCGAAAGCTTGGCATATTTTTTTGATTTAACTAAGCCATTTGATTGTGTTGATCACAAAATATTGCTCCAGAAGTTGGATGGTCAAGTGGGGGGTGCCCCAGGGATCAGTGTTGGGGCCTCACCTGTTCCTTATGTATATAAATGATATGCCCTCTATTATTATGGGTAACTCTAAAACATTTCTATTTGCTGATGACAGTAGCTTGGTAGTAAAGGCTGTTGTGTGCACCATTGGCGCGATTTCAAATAGTGAGTACATGACCTAAGCTCATTTCTTGTAGAAAATAAACTAACCCTAAATCACAGTAAGAGTCAGTTTTTTTACAGTTTCTAACACACAATTCAACAAAACCTGACGTTTTAATTTTACAGAACTGACATATTATTAGTGAAACTGAACAGTTCAAATTTCTAGGTGTTCAAATAGATAGTAAGGTGTCGTGAGAATCCAACGCTCAGGATTTGGTTGAAAGACTTAATACAGCAATTTTCACTATTGGAACGGTGATCGTTCGACACGAAAATTAGTCTATTTTCCTTCTTTTCATTCGCTTATGTCGTATGGTATTATATTTTGGGGTAACTCTTACCAATTCTAAAAGGATATTTTTGGCTCCGAAAGGGGCGGTTCTGGCAATAAGTGGTGTAAGTTCACGAACCTTTTGTCAACCCTTGTTAACGAGTCTGGGTATTTTGACATTTCCCTCTCAATATATATAATCCTTACTGTCGTTTCTTTTTAACGATATCAGCTTATTCCCAAGAATAGGTAGCTTTCACTCGGTTAATACTCGGCGGAAATGAAACCTGCATTTGGATCGGACTTCCTTAACTCTTGTGCAGAAAGGTGCGCAGTATATGCTGCATCCATTTTCAATAAGCTACCACTCGAATTCAAAAGTCTTAGCAGTAATCCACGCACTTTCAAATCGAAACTGAAGAGTTTCCTTGTGGGTCACTAATTCTATTCTGCCGAGGAGTTCCTTGAAAAATGAAGCAGATTCTTGTTGTATTGTTGATTACGTTTAATTAAACTTATGGACTGACTTTTTCGCGTTCATAAACATTTATTTTGATCTGTTATTACTTTTATGTTGTAACTACATGTACTGAGACGTTCCATGACCTTGGAGATTTGTTCCTCAGTTTGGTCCTACGGAACTAGATGTGAAAAAAAAAAATAAGTAAATTAAATAAGAACTTGGAACTCACACTTATAAAAGTGACTTAGCATTAACACTGGAAGGTACCGAAACACCAAGGCGACAAACCTGAGGCTAAACAGATAACTAGCGAGTTTAATTGCATTTCAAACCATCAAAATTGCCAAAGACAGCTTCGAGCAGCAATACAGCAGCTGCGAGCTGCTGTGCCAGGTAACAGTTAATGTCCCGATTTACAGCTTCACGTCTGCGGCTTGAGTTAGCAGGCCCCGCCGAGTCGCGCAGTACTGTCCTTCCTCCAGGATAATGCGGCCAACTGACGTCACACAGGCGCAACCGAGGCCTGGGGCGCAACTCGATCCGGAAAGCCAGCCAGTTTACACGTGCGGCACTCAACGGCCTCCAATTCGGTACACTCTTTACAAGCTCGCTGCCACAAACGCACTCACCCCCACCGTCCAAGCGCTCGCTCCTCACTCTTTCCCTCGCCGATAACAAATCAAAAACCGGCCAAGGCGGCAAGACCGTAAATACAGGACAGCACCAAAGGTATCAAAATAAGCACCGACCGCAACATGCGAGCCTCACCACAAACTGGACCCCTGCGAGGGCAGTGCTTGATCTGGCGGACACGCAACCTGTGCCCGGCACCCTTTCCCTCATCTCATCTCACACCTATAGCATGACTGGGGAGGTCACCTTGTTGACACGGCATGGTCCCACAAAGCGAGGGGTAAACTTACTGGGGTTCCTGCCCTTTCCGTCACACATAATTCACATAAACATGTTGACCAACGTTAAAAATTGCCCCTCCACGTCCCCGGTTATAACGGACTGCCTCCTTACGGTGAGCCCCATCGCCTGTTCTCCTACGTAATACCTGGCCTAACCACCTCAGGCAGCGGATACTCCCCCACACGTTAGGGAGTGAGGAGTTAACCGGATGCGCAAAAAACCGGTATAGCTTGGTGCGAGTCCTATCTTACAGTGCTGAAAGCGAAGTTCAACCTCGGAAAAGATTGGTCTCTTTTTTCCGGACTATCTGCGTGAAAAGCAATATGTGCAGCCACCAAATTCCTATTCATCCATTCAGCAAAGGACGGTTCCGTGTAATAAGGTGTCGTAGTCACCTGTTAATGCCATTTTTGAAACAAAACCCGCGAAATTCCCAGCAAACAAAAACTGTGACATTAGTGCTCAACAACGTAACAGGAGGATCAAGCAATGAAATGATTTTATTAGGCAGGTTCGCACTATCTCCCGCCATTGTACCAGTACTGCGCATCGACCACGTGAACCTACTAAACGCATCAACAGGGACGAAAATATACCTATAAACAGATCTCGTGCGTGAAAAGCGACCCACGTAATCGATGAAAATTCGCTGCATTGGAAATTCTGTCCATGTGGAGTTAAGAACTAGGTTTGGGCCTTTTGCGTTCCTCACATTGTCTAGTTAATTCCTTCACATCTTTATACATGGAAGGCTAGGTAACGGGCTCACTGATCTTATGAAGCGTCCTATAACGGCCAAGGTGCCCCCCTCTCCAACATCTAATAATGATAATATTTAAAGACGGCCGGAATTAGCTCCCTAGGAAGGTAGATTTTCCAAACTCCACCTCTTTTGGTTTCCGCACACTGATCGCCTTTCCTAACCTGGTATTCAGGTACATCTTCTCTGGACTGGATTCACTGCTTAATCTTTCCTAAATTAGGGCCCCAGATCCCCAAAGAGTCCAGACACTTCACCCAAAACCACAGACACCAAGGCATCTTGTGGGGCTACCTGTTCTGTAGGGCTCTCCTCAGCATCAGCTTGAAACATCAGCGACCACACCGTCGGGACTCCTGATGTGCCTGACTTCAATCGCTGATATCCTGATGGTCCACCTTGCAATCTGACCGGTTTTCGGGAGACACGCCAGCTCCTAGGACAGGACTTTGTTGTCCGTCTCCAGCACGAAGGAACGATGTTCAAGATAGAATCGAGGAGTGGCTCCAACACATAGGTGGAATATTGGCCTCAGCACTAGTGAGGGTATGTGATCCATAAGCCACAGGGCCTTGCTGACTGTCCTACCGTTGCAGCAGTAGTGCATGTAGCTGCAGATCACGAGGCGTCAGTTTGAAGGACGAAGGGCAAGTCAAAATCAGGGACTCCTAAAACTGGATGGTTTGCTCAGCCCATACTTAAAGGCATCAAAGGTAGCCTGTTGGGTATCAGTCCACGTAAATTCCTGATTTTCCCTACGCAGTTCATTCAGAGGGGCCGCTAATTCAGAAAAGTTTTGAATATATTTCTTAAAGAAGTTAGTCAAACACACAAACCGCACCAACCACTTCTTACTCCATAGAGGATGGAAATTCAGAATGGCTTACGTGCGGTAATGTTCTATTCGTACCCCATCTACTGATATTAAATGCTCTAAAAATGATATTTCTGGACAGACCAAATCGACGTTGTATAGTTTGACTGTTAAACGTGCATCTCCCAACCTAATCAAAGCCTGACAGAGGTGCTCCAGGTGTTTGGAGAAGGTTCTGCTATATACAACGACATCATCTAAAAATTGTATATGGACGGAATCCAACAGGCACGAAAGGACTACAGCTCCCGTGGATAAACCGGGAGGGACCTGGTTGAATTAACACAAATTCCAGTCTGTAGGGAAGGTCGTAACAGCCTTAGAAGCCGTCGCTGTGAGGATCTTTCAATAGGCTTGGTTGAGGTCCAGGACTGTGAAGTATATCACATTGGCGAACCAAGTGAAACAGTGGTGGAGGTCTGGCAAAGGAATAGATTCCAGCATTATCTTCTTACTTAACACACAAGAATCCGCTATAGGTCCTACCCATGAGCTAATACGTTTCTTAACTAAAAATATTGGAGACGCATAGGATGAGGTGAAAAGCTGGATAACACCCTAGCCCAAAATCTTCCCAATCTCTCCAAGCAAAGCCTTTATTTTCAGGAGGGCCAAACGATACGGTGACTGTCTAACAGGAATATCACTGCTAAGTTGAATATGGTATTCCACCTAATTAGTCATTCCAAGGTTATTTGTCAGCACGTAAGGAAACTGCTTCATTACTTCACGACAACTGTTGTGCCTCAACCTCCGACAAATACTACAAATGAAACTCCCCATGAGTAGCAGCTGCCGAATGTACCCAACGACCACAACTTCAATGACAAAAGACCAATTTAGTTGGTGGTACTAACTTGAAATAAAACGACGTTTGTCCATAATCCATTACTAATCCAGTTTTATCCATAAAGTCACAATCAGAAATTAATTCAAGACTCAAATCCTTAATCACGATGATCCAAGATTGCGAAGAAAATTTCCCAATTCCGCAACTGACTCGCAAGGTTCCCTCAGTAATCAGTTGCTGACCACTGGTGGCGCAATACCTTATAAAGGCCGTGTGCAACTGCCCGAACTTACAAATATGATGATGTCTGATATACAATACCAGTCATAGCTCAGGAGTGACGAACCCATTAACATGCATAGTGGTTCATGATTAATATGGGTGCAGGCAAACGGCAAGATTCGATTACTTGCCGCACTGAGATGATTACAAGCGTGAGTAATCTTATTTCGGCTAATCTGCCTGACCCTACTCCTGTGTCACCTGTTCAGTGCCGCGATCGACACGGCGGCTGTACTGCAGGACAAAGTGTCTGGTCCGCCCACAACGAAAACATCTGTTGGATTGGTTGGCAATATTATCACCGGAAGCTGAATTACTTCCACGTCCAGCTCGCTTAACATCACCACTACTACCCGCTCCTAGCATCGACTTTTGCAGCGGCAATAACATCGCAAACTTAGATGCTGATCGCCTTTCAAAGACGCACCTCACTGCCGGAGTCTTATTATACCGTTGGAGTAAATCGTCTAGCCTCTCTCTGTTGATATAGCTTCCTTGACAACATCCTCGAAACCTGTCTAGTCTCATCGTAAGCTTCCTATATTACCATTGGACATAGCTTTGTCGTGGCATCAGGGTCATTCGTCGTTTGATAACGACTGGCGACGGTCTTTTTCGCATAGGCATTCGCCCGACTGATCAGTGTGTCGAATGACATTATGGTGATATATTACTTCACAGGCTGGTCTGTTGTGGACGGGATAGTGGGCTCTGGATTCGTCAACAGGTGGCTTTTCTTTCACAAGGACCTGAATCAGCTTTTTCGGATGAATTTCTTATTCGTCTGAAAGTATCGTTCATTTTCCTCAGATGAAAATGAGTACGATTGTTTGTCTTCTACATATACATCTACATATATACTCCACTAGCCACCAAGCGGTGTGTGACGGAGGGCACAATTTGCGCCGAAGTCATATCCTCCCCCTTCCCCCTCTGTTCCACTCGCGGATCGCACGAGGCAAAAACGACTGTCTGAACGCTTCAGTACGAGCTCTAATTTCCCTTATCTTCGAATGGTGATCATTGCGCGATTTGAAAGTTGGTGGTAATAATATATGCTCTACATCCTCGGCGAAGATCGGATTTCGGAATTTAGTGGGCAGCCCCTTCCGTTTAGCGCGTCGTCTGTCTGCAAGTATGTCCCACTTCAAACTTTCTACGAGATTTGTAACGCTCTCGCGATGGCTAAATGTACCAGTCAAGAATCTTGCCACTCTTTTCTCATCTTTTGACCTTCCTGATCCCTTGAATCAGACCCAACTGGTAAGGGTCCCATAAAGACGAACATACCACAAGACTGGACGAACTAACATACTGTAAGCAGTTTTCTTTGTTGAAGGACTGCATCACTTCAGGATTCTACCAATAAACCGCAATCTAGAGTTCGCCTTGCCCGTTACTTGTGTAAGCTGATCATTCAATCTGAGATCATTTCGAATAGTTCCACTCAGATACTTGACGGTTGTTACTGCTTCCAAAGACTGGGCTTTTATTTTGTACTCTTACATTAATGGGGATTTTTGCCTTGTTATACGCAGTACGTTACACTTATTATTATTGAGAGATAGCTGCCAGTCATTACACCTCGCATTTATTTTCTGCAAATCCTCATTGATTTGTTCACAACTTCTGCGTGATACTACTTTCCTGTAGACTGCAGCATCGTCGGCAAACAGTCTAATGCTGCTGTCAATACTATCAACCAGATCGTTTATGTAAATCGTAAAAGCGTGCACCTTTTGGGGCAAGCGATAGTGCGGAACAGAGACGAACGCCGTTAGAAAGTCGAGAAATATAGCATCAACCTGGGAGCCGGCATGCAGAGCCTGTTTCATGTCGTGCAAAAAGAGGGCCAGCTATGTCTCGCATGGCCGATATTTCCTAAAAACGTGCTGGTTTCTGCGTTACTTCTGGGTTACTACATTCGCTATGTTGTTGATTGAGGGAACGAACCTGATACCCATGTCTTTCACTAGTATCTGGAGACCTTGCACTGGAAGTGGAAAGTGCCAAGATGGCCGCCCAGTCGGTTGCAGAGTGATGGGACTCTGCATTCGGACGCGCTTTTCCCAGACAAAAATATGATTGTGGCCAGTGGTACTTACTTCTCTGGTGCCGGAAATTTTCATTCACATAGTGTGTTCTCGTTTACTCGTTGGTACTGTAAACCAAACAGAGAGAGTGATTAAAGTACTTGTAGTGCGTTCAACCGTTGGCACTGTTTCGCCGTGTGAGCGGAGAGGCCGACACCCCTCCGGTGGCCAGAGCGTGTAGGTTTCGCGAGTCAGCCGAGTCGATGCTGGCGTGTCAGCAGGCCACGCCGCATGTTGTGACACCTTGCCATCGCCAGCCGCAGAGGAATGCGACACGACAGCAGCGACCACCAGCTGCCCAGCGCCCCGCCGTCGACGTCAGCAGCAGCGGCCACCAGGTGTGCTCCCAGCTGTCCATAAAGAACCGCCTGCCTACACTCTGCCCTGGGACCCTATCCTATATGGTTCATACCGATCGATGCAGTTGGTTAGTCTCGGTAGTGACGTCATTTTCGGTTCTTTATCCGAATATCCTATTCAGTAAGCTTCTGAGACCTGTTACCGAACGGTCCTCCCGCCGAATTTTCGACAACTGTACCGAGAGGTCTTCGATATTGGTATGGCCTTTTCGTTCAGTTAGCTGCGGTTTATTTACACCTATAATTTGCCATTTTAAACATACTGAGCGGTTTTAGCATTGGATTTAACGACTATGTTACTGAAGATCACCGCAGGAGGTGTGTGGTTGGAAAGTGAGTTCATAATAGACTATTTTCCTTTGTTAGAAATATGGTTAGGTTACGTTGTTTCTGTGAAGATTACTAATTGACAAAAAAAAGAACAAGATCATTAGATATCAAGACACCTGCTATGCTTATATATATTACGTGAGTGTTAGCTGAAACTACTAGTGACTTCGGGTACACTTTTCCGCAAATAGTTCACTTATAAATCATCAAAAAAACCTTTAAGTAACAATGCAAAAGAATTTTGGGAAGTCTGATAGAGGAAACCTTCCTAAATTTCATGCGTTTACAGCTTACGCCCATATCATTCGGCAACAAAGTCAGCCTGTGTCGCTCTCGATTGCAGTTACATGAAATAAAGCAGCGACAGCATGCCAGTTGGCAAGGTGACTAATTGCCGTGGTGAAGGGCGTAGGTTTGTATTCTTCGTGTTTGTAACACATTCTGAGACATTATTAATCGTCAAAGTTAAAGATTTTTCTGAAATATTGTTTGTAATTTACACATAAGAGCGCCCTTTCTCAGTAACGTGTATCTCCGATTTCGTGACTTACGTATGTTTAAGAATTGAAACATGAAATTACTCTGCATAAAACAACTGAAAGTGACATTCATACCACTTCTTGTCACAAGTAATTCACCATTTTTTTTCGGAATACGTAGCGATTTCCACGAATGTGGTCAGACAGGAATCTAAGAGCACAACGTAAATTACTGCGAATGAAACTAGCAGCAATCGTCTTTATACTCTAGCTTGTCACAAGTATTTATCTGCGATCGAATACTTAAGAACAGTAGACAGACATGAAAGGTTCCTGCCACAAAACTTTCAGACTATACCACCATATATGAAACATTCTGAACCCCTATGCGGGTCTGGGGATTAGAACAGGCCTGAGGTATTTCTACCTGTCGTAAGAGGTGACTAAAAGGAGTATCACACGTTTTGGCCTTTATGTGATTGTCCCCCGTAGGGTCTGACCTCCATTTTTCAAACTTTTCCCGAAGAGCGTGTCAACTAGGGAAGGGCACCTTATATGGTGCATTGTGTCCATCGTGCCCATCTTTATCACACTATCTCGTCGTCGCACTGCAGTCCAGCTTATTCTCCATATCTTAGGTGAGGACGCCTTCCTGGATGCGTTTTCCACCATGCACTATGCAGGGTTGCTTTTTGCGCTGACGATGACCATGGACTTCTTTGCATCTCATATCCAGCAAGGTAGCCAGTCCATTGGGGTGGGGCCACCATGTAACTTGTTGGTTGTAGCCCCTGACCACACAGGGATCACTCTGCTGATGCCTGCGCCGTGAACGCCCCATGTATGCCAAGGAGTAGATGCCCATCACCCTGGGGCATCAGGACGCCCAGCAATGGCCATCCTCCCACGTTACCGTAGCTGCGGGTGGGTGGCGCCCATGGGGGAGCCCCCATTCAGAGTGGTTGGCATCAGGGCAGATGATGTGCGATGAAGCGTACCACGTCATCACTGGCTGGTGATCAAACACCAGCAATCTCTAAGCATTCCCTAAGCATTACCCTCCTTGGCCACACCATGGGAGGAACGCCAGGCTAAGGATGGCAGCAAACTTTATTCAACCTGGTACCTCGTATGTACAAGAACTGATGGGGACTTCTTTGTTTTGATGAAACCACAGTTTTTTGTAGAGCATTTTGAGGACAAGTTTGGGGAAGTGGAGGGCTTCTCCAAAATACGATCTGGGTCAGTCTTGATAAGAACAGCATCGTCTCCTCAGTCACGGGCATTACTCGCTTGTAACAAGTTGGGAGATGTTTATGTTACCATCACACCACATAAGATCTTAAATATGATCCAGGATATTATCTTCCACAGGGACCTTCGTTTGCAGTCTGACGACGAGCTGCGCGCCAATTTGGAGTAGCGAGGTGTTCATTTCAAGTGGCGCGTCCATCAGGGTCTGGGCGATATTCAGGTTGCCACCAGTGCCTTCATCTTGGCCTTCGAGGGTGTCACCTTATCTGAGAAGGTCAAAGTGATGGTGCACCGCTGTGATGTCTAGCCATATCCCTCCCCCGGGGTGGTGCTTCAAGTGCTGTAAGTTCGGTCATATGTCTTCCCACTGTGCCGGCCGCGGTGGTCTCGCGGTTCTAGGCGCGCAGTCCGGAACCGTGCGACTGCTACGGTCGCAGGTTCGAATCCTGCCTCGGGCATGGATGTGTGTGATGTCCTTAGGTTGGTTAGGTTTAAGTAGTTCTAAGTTCTAGGGGACTGATGACCACAGCAGTTGAGTCCCATAGTGCTCAGAGCCATTTGAACCATCTTCCCACTGTACTTCAAGTGTCATATGTCTAGACTGTGGACGTCCATCACATCCCAATAATCAATGTGCCCCACCTCCCATCTGTGTCAACTGCGGAGAGCATCATTCACCTTGCTCGCCAGACTGCAGGATTTTACAGAAAGAGAGGAAAAATCACAGAATACAAGACCCTGGACCAACTGAGGTGATACACTGAGGCTAAGAGAAAATATGAGCACCTACATCCTATGGCTATGACCTCCTCACTTGCCGCTGCTACAAGAACAGTTGAAGCCCCACCAGTTCCATGAATTCCAGTTGGCTGTCATAGCCAGAAGGCTACAACTGACCCCTTGATGATGGGGTGCATTCCCCCCCCCCCCTTGTTGCTACCACACCACATACCTCAGGAGCACTGTCCCTCCAACCATCGGGGACACCGGTCCCCACTTCCCAGCTGGAGAACTGTAAGTCTTCTTCGGTTCCTCTCGCCAGGAGGGGGTCCGTTGGGTCACTCCCTTCCCCGGTTTCAGTGAACCCCCTGGCAGGCACTTTTACGTTATTTGCAGAGTATCCATGTAGATGTAGATGTAATGGTAAAGATGACGCCTGCCAGTGGCTGAAGAGCCCAAAGGCAGCTGGTCGTATAGCTTCACAATCATCGTCAGATCCAGAAACTGAATCAGTCAAGCCCTTCCAGCCAGAGAAACCCAAGGAGCATTGAGAAACGTCCAAAAAGAAGATTCCTAAGATCAAGGAAATTGTGGTGGCACCCAGACCACCACTACCTATAAACCCTGTATCTGGGGATAAAGTGGACATTCTGGTGGCGGAGGCCCTAGATCTCGCTGGACCCTCAGACACATTCGATATAGACTGCTCAGGAGAAACGTCGGTGGCAGCAAGTGACTCTGAGGCGTAAACTGCCTCACCGAATGTTCCATGCCTTTCCAGTCTCACGATAATGTCATCAAAAAATGGTTCAAATGGCTCTGAGCACTATGGGACTCAACTGCTGTGGTCATCAGTCCCCTAGAACTTAGAACTACTTAAACCTAACTAACCTAACGACATCACACACATCCATGCCCGAGGCAGGATTCGAACCTGCGACCGTAGCAGGATAATGTCATCCTCCAGTGGAATTGTGGCGGTTTTTAACACTGCCTGTCTGAGTTATGGCAACTGTTAAGCTTTACACTTGCTTTCTGCAGTGCCCTCCAGAAAAACTGGTTCCCAGCAATGCAGGCCCCTGCCCTCCACAGCTATATGGGATATTACATTAACCATAGCGACTGTAATCGATTGTCTGGTGGAGTTGGCGTTTATGTACTAAACTGAATCTGTAGTGAAACTGTGCTGCTTCAAATCTCTCTTTAAGCTGTGGCTGTCACAATAAAGACGAGGAAGGAAATAACTGTCTGCAATGTATATCTTTCTCCAGATGGTGCAGTACCCATGAAAGTATTAGCTGCACTGATTCATCAATGCCCTAGACCTATCGTACTTTTGGGAGATTTTAATGCCCATAATGTCTTGTGGGGTGATACCATGCTGGTTGGCTGAGGCAGAGATGACGAAACTTTACTGTCTCAGTTAGACCTCTGCCTCTTAAATACTGGGGCCACCACACATTTTAGTGTGGCTAATGGTAGTTACTCAGCCATTGATTTATCCAGTTTCAGCCCAGGACTTCTCCCATTTCTCCACTGGAGAACACATGACGACCTTTGTGGTAGTGACCACTTCCCCATCTTCCTTACACTGCCCCGGCGTCAAGCCCATGAACGCCTGTCCAGGTGGGCTTTAAACGAGGTGACCTGGGAAACTTTCACCTCTGTGGTCACCATTGACTCTCACTCACACGGTAACATGGACGTAATGGTTGAGCAGGTTACTACAACAATCGTTATTGCGCCGAAATGAGCGATCCCTCGCTCTTTAGGGTGTCCCTGGCGAAAGGCTGTCCCTTGGTGGTCGCTGGAAGTCACTGAGGCAATTAAGGATCGTCGAAGAGCTCTGCAGCAGCATAACTTCCTTGGAGAACCTCATAGCCTGTAAGTGGCTCCGTGCCCGTGTTCGCCAGCTTATCAAAAGATAGAAGCAGGAGTGTTGGGAGAGATACGCCTTGACCATTGGGTGCCAAGTCTGGATGAAGATCAGATGTCTTTTTGGGGCCGGCCACAGTGATCTAGCGGTTCTAGGCGCTCAGTCCGGAACCGCGCGACTGCTACCGTCGCAGGTTCGAATCCTGCCTCGGGCATGGATGTGTGTGATGTCCTTAGGTTAGTTAGGTTTAAGTAGTTCTAAGTTCTAGGGGACTGATCACCACAGATGTGAAGTCACATAGTGCTCAGAGCCGTTTGTCTTCTTGGGTACCAGACCACAACACTTGTCGCTGGCATTAACATAAATGGCGTGTTATCTACCGACGCAAATGCGATTTCTGAGCACTTTGCTGAGCAATATGCTCGAGCCTCTGCATCAAAGAACTCCCCCACAGCGTATCCCACCCTCAAACGGCGGATGGAAAGAAAAGTCCTCTCCTTCGCTACACGCCACACTGAACCCTATAATGCCCCATTTTCAGAGTGGGTTCTGTGAGCGTGGGGTTGATCTGCTATTCTGTTATTCTGCGCAAGGGATTAATCTGAGATGTACCCTTTACCCTGTGGCTCCTCCTCGCTCCAAGAGCGACAACGGAACGGAGCCTCTCCACGCCAGATGTGAAGGCGTATATGTTTCGGTCACTTACATTACTCCTTCAGCTCAAGGCGTCAGAAATGTCGTCAGCCAATCAGCATTGCTCTTTTAAAGCGGGAGAACGACGTTTCGTTTAAGGCGACCAATCTGGAAATCTGTAGTATCGGCGTTTGGCATTTGCTGTCTCCCTGTGAAAATCTCTAAGGCTGCGTGCTATGTGTGAAGATGCTCCCACACAATGTAGCGGAATTTGCTTTTAAGCCAAACACAGAGTCGTTTTCCCTTTCACTCGGGCACACGCTGTCTGCTCTACGGGTGGCTGAGATTGACTTGTCCTCTGAAGGGACCGGTCTCCCGGTGTGTGGTGTGCCTCTCTCGAACTAAAAGCTCCTGTGACCATCGAGTCTGGAATGTATGTGTGTACGCCAGCCTCGAGTATTTCAACCCTGATGCGCACTTGTATGAATTCATGTAAAGAATACGTAAATAACAACATTGACATTATCTTATCGAGTCCGGGTTCAAATGAAGCGTTTTGATGTGCGGAATATGATTGTGAGGGCGGAATATGTAAGCAATGAAGGTCAAGAGACCACGACGTCTTACAATGTCATATTATCTATCGGCGCAAATGCGATTTCTGAGCACTTTGCTGGGGACTATGCTCGAGCCTCTACATCGAAGAACTCCCTTCCAGCCTATCCCACCCTCAAACGGTGGATGGAAAGAAAAGTCCTCTCGTTCGCTACACGCCACAGTGAACCCTATAATGCCCCATTTTCAGAGTGGGAGGTACTCAGTGCCCTTGCACATTGCCACGACACAGCTGCTGGGCCTGATCGGATGCACAGTCAGATGATTAAACATTTCTCGTCTGACTACAAGCAACATCTCCTCGTCATCTTCAACCGGATCTGGCGGGATGGCGTCATTCCATCGCAATGGTGGGAGAGAACCATCATTCTGGTGCTTAAACCCAGTAAAAACCCGCTTAATGGGGATAGCTATCGGCCCATCAGCCTCACTTACGTTCTTTGTAAGCTGGAATGTATGGTGTGTCGGCAGTTGGGTTGGGTCCTGGAGTCACATGGCCTACTGGCTCCATGTCAGGGCGGCTTCCACAAGGGTCGCTCTACCACTGATAATCTTGTGTCCCTTGGGTCTGTCATCCAAACAACCTATTCCAGAAGTCAACACCTGGTTGACATCATTTTTTATTTACGAAAAGCGTATGACACCACCTGGTGACATCACATCCTTGCCAAATTAAACGAGTGGGGTCTCAGAGGCCCGCTCCCGATTTTTACCCAAAATTTCCTGTCTCTCTGTACTTTCCATGTCCAAGTTGGTGTCTCCTGCAGTTCCCCCCATATCCAGGAGAATGGGGTCCCACAAGGCTCCATATTGAGTGTATCTCTATTTTTAGTGGCCAATAAGGGTCTAGCAGCAGCTGTAGGGCCGTCTGTCTCACCTTCTCTGTATGCAGACGACTTCTGCATTTCGTACTGCTCTACCAGTACTGGTTTTGCTGAGTGGCCCCTACAGGAAGCAATCCACAAGGCGCAGTCATGGGCTCTAGCCCATGGTTTCCAGATTTCGGCCACAAAGTCGTGTGATACGAACTTCTGTCGGCATCGTACCGTTCATCCACAACCAGAAATTTACTTTGATCCACTCACCGTAGTGGAGACACATCGATTCTTATGACTTGTTTTCGACGCCCGATTGACTTGGCTTCCTCACCTCTGTTAGCTCAAACGTAAGTGCTGGCAGCACCTCAGTGCCCTCTGCTGCCTGAGCAACATCAGCTGGGGTGTAGATCGCTCCACGCTGCTGCAGCTGTACAGAGCCCTTGTTCAATCCCTCCTTGGAAGTGTGGTTTATGGTTCGGCGGCACCCTCAGCGTTGCGTTTACTCGACCCAGTGCACCATTGTGGCGTTCTCCTACCGACAAGAGCTTTTAGGACGGCGGTGAACAGCGTCCTGGTGGAGGCCAGAGTCCCTCCATTACAGGTTAGGCATGCACAGGTGCTCTCCAGTTACGTTACACGCGTTCGTAGTTCTCCTGCTCATCCGAATTACCGCCCCCTTTTCCCTCCCATGGTGGTTCATCTCCCTCATCGGCAGCCCAGGTCAGGTATTACAATTGAAGTTTGTGTGTGATCCCTTCTCTCCGAACTGGAGTCCTTGCCTTTACCACCTATACTCGAGGTTCATTCGAGAACACCTGCATGGTGTACACCTAGGCCGCAGCTTCGTCTGGACCTTTCACATGGCTCTAAGGACTCAGTTAAGCCTGCGACTCTACGCTGTCACTTCCTCTCAGTTCTCGACATGTACCGGGGCTATGAAATGGTTTACACCAATGGCTCGATGGCTGACGGTCGTGTTGGCTTTGCCTTTGCTCATGGAGGACATATAGAACAACACTCGTTACTATATGGCTGCAGTGTTTTCACTGCAGAGCTGCTGGCCATATCTCATGCTCTTGAGCGCGTCCGCTCATGCACAGGTGAATAATTTCTCTTGTGTACTGACTCCTTGAGCAGCCTACAAGCTATCGATCAGTGCTACCCTTGTCACCCTTTGGTAGCGACCATCCAGGAGTTCATCTATGCCCAGAAAGGGTCCAGTTGTTCAGAGGTGTTTGTCTCGACCCCAGGTCACGTCGGAATCCCAGGTAACGAACTTGCCGACAGGCTGGCGGCCAAACAGGCTACACGGAAACTACCTATGGAGATCGGCTTCTCAGAAATTGACCTGCGTTCAGTATTACACCGCAAGGTTTTGCGGCTTTGTTAGACGGAATGGCATAACCTCAGTAAACACAGCAAGCTGCATGCCATTAAGGAAACTACGAATGTGTGGAAGACCTCCGTGCGCGCCTCTCACAGGGACTCTGTGGTTCTCTGTCGGCTATGCCTTCGCCTTTCGTGGCCGATGCATGGTTACCTCCTCCATTGCAAGGAGCCACCTCGGTGTCACTGTGGCTCACGAATTACGGTCATCCATCTCTTGATGGACTGCCCACTTTTAGACGCTCTGCGGCGGACTTTTAACTCTCCCAGCACACTCCCTTTGGTATTGGGCGACAATGCCTCAACAGCAGCTTTAGTTTTACATTTTATTCGTGAGGGTGAGTTTTACCATTTGCTCTAAGTTTTAGCACATGTCCTTTGTCCCTGTGTGTCCCCCACCCCAGTGCTTTCAGGGTGGAAGTTTTAATGTGTTGCGGAGTGGCTGGCTTTTCCTTTTTATCCTCATTGTCAGCCAGCCATGGTTACCTGCTTTCTTGTTTTAACCTCTTCTACCTGTTTCTTGCGTCTTGTAGTTGTCTTGTCCCCTTTTGTCTATTTAAGTGTTTGTTGCGCTTCAGCCGTTGTTGTGGTTTTTCCTTTCATTCTGTTTTGTGTTGTAAGTCTCATTGTCTTATTCTCCCCCTTGTGGCACTGTTTCCTTCAGAACAAGGGACCGTTGGCGTTGCAGTTTTTTCCCTTCCCCCATCTTTTAAACCAACCACTTTGATTCATCAGATGCATGTTAGAAACTACAACGAACTTCTATAGCTGTACTCGCCACACGCTCTCGAAAATGTAATTTTTTAAATTTTGTTTTTATGTATCATATGGGAAAGTAGGCTACTTTATTATTTTGATCTCTAGGAGCGAGGTACAACCACATTCTGTGAATGTTCTTGTTCTTTGACACTCTCTTAAACAATTTTTCGGGTTTGTGGAGACTTGTTTCGTCAATGCCACTAATTGACGGCAGTTTATTCCCATACACGTTTCGCTTATTTTATTTGTGAAGCATCATCATGAATAAAGGAAGCGAAACGCATATAGCAATAAAGAAACTGCCTTCAATTAGCCACGTAGACGGAATTTACCTCCATGAATTTTGAAGCAACTAAGATACGACAGAAAATAGAAAAGATGACCTACTTTTTGGGTATTTCTATAGATGTATTTGTACAATGTGGTAGTACACTCCATTCCTAACTCATATTCCGAAACATAAAATCCAAATGAAGGGGTCGTTTTGAATGAGAATAAAATGTCATAATGTGACATTTACAACAGTTTCCAGAACACAGTCAATATTCTGTTGTTATCATGCATTCATGGAAGCCTGTGGTCAGCGAAATTTGAATAGTATTAAGTTCTCTAACCACACTTTTCGGTACTGTGAACAAGGGCATGCCTATGTCGGCTGCTAGCAGCTTCGAGTTCGTGCCGCTGTGGAGCTGCAGTGCGCATGCGCGGATGTGAGGCAGATTACTTTTCATTGGTTGGCTTGAGGAGAACTGACAATAGCGTTTCGGTTAGCTAGGAACGTTCGCCATCGCTTTCGAAATGTTTACTGAATAATGGGGCTTTGTTTCGAAAACAAGACTGTTCGGTGCGCTCGCGTGCCGAAACGAGTCTTCTGCAAGAGAATTACGATGAAAATGAACTCATCCCGTCCCTGACACACTCAACTACGTTATTGGTGCATTAATACTATTATATATATGATATGGCAGTCGGTGGTTCCATCCACTATGAGGGCGTAAGGCAAATCAAAAGACAATTACACTACTGGATAAACTTCGAAACAAAATTAATGCAGAGGACAGATGAATTGTAGATGAGCTTACATATATTGCACACAAGATAATGTACAAACAACACTGACACACTCATACACAGTTTCACCCAGCCGAAGTACATCACAACACACACACACACACAAGACGCACACAAACCGGAATCACCACCACATGGAAAACGCTACGACACATGTAAATGTGAACAATATCGCCGGCCGCGGTGGTCTAGCGGATGTAGGCGCTCAGTCCGGAACCGCGCGACTGCTACGGTCGCAGGATCGAATCTTGCCTCGGGCATGGATGTGATGTCCTTAGGTTAGTTAGGTTTAAGTAGTTCTAAGTTCTAGGGGACTGATGACCACAGCTGTTAAGTCCCATAGTGCTCAGAGCCATTTGAACCATTTTTTTGTGAACAATACATCAAACCAGTCAAATTTGCCTCGAGAGGCACTCTAAACCCTGGACAAAAGAAACAAGGAATAGACAGAGCAAAACCCAGAACTACCGAAAACAGACTTATAAAAGTATACAAATTAGATGAACACAAATTTGAGGGAAACAGGTGTGGCATTTACAACGATGTCAACATGCATCTAGAAACAGCTAGCATCCCAAACATCAACAAAGACACCGTAATACATACATTCAGTTCAACACAAGTCACCACCATCGCTGACACCACACCAGCAAGCAACATCAACACCATTGAAAAACGTGTGAAGGCAAAGAGCATTGAAAAAATGAAGTGTAACAGTGTGACATCCCAAAAAGATCTTAAAATGCCTCCGAATCAGCGACCAACGCCAAACCACAATCCATCCAGTATCACCACAGGAACCACAGCAGGAACAAGCACCCACAGCAAGCCAGCTACACCTAATTATGATAATTCAGAATTTAACTTACTTTTAGGTAGACTAGAGAAGAAAGAAACATTGCAGACAGCACAAAGGATGCTACTTATATTGCACGATCCAAAGGGTACTCTCAGCAGGTCATAATTATTCGACTTAGACAAAATGTGTACATATTATGTAAGAGAACACGGATAAACACATTTCGATTACTCACAGACAGGCAGTGAATGTTTTGTACACGTAAAACACTCAGAGAAAGTAGACGAAAAATGAATATCTTACAGCTTAATACAAAAAACGGTACTACAGTTAGCGCGGAGTCCCAAAAATAGTACAAGATTATGTGTTTACAAGAACCTTATAATAGAAAAAGTTAACTAATATGTCTACCAAAACATGCTACCACAATAAAAGGCAGCAATGACTGTAAGGCTGCAATAGTAATTTTAAGTAGAGTTTATAACGTAATTAAGGTGACACAGTTATGTAATGATCATTCAGTTACCAAAGAGATAACCAATGGGAATGTTAAAGGTGTGATTGTATCCATGTATTCCCAATATAGGCATCAAATACAACCTTACACAGATCACGTCAGAGACTTAGCAGTGTATGTAAAAGCGAAAAATTTGCGGTAAGTGCTGACATTAATTCAAGATCGACCGTCTGCAACTCAGACAGAACAGGTGACAGGGATCGCATAATCACCGATCTAACATAAGAAAAATGATTACAGGTAATTTGCACAGACGTACCTACACCAACATATGCAGTGTTCGATGTTGTGATCAGTAATATCGATTTCACACTAGCAAATAACGGAGCAATAGCATACGTAACAAACTAGATCATCCACGACCATATAAGCAGTAGTGACCACAATGTTATAACATACTTACACATACTCAGAACACAACTACCAAATTACACACCAGACATTAATTTTTCCACAAAGCAGACTGAAAGAAATTAACAGAAATTATCCAACAATACGATCTAGAAAACATCGATGTATGTATCAAGTACAGAGCACACAAGCTAACACAGGAAATACAACAAGCACAAAACACATTAATGCTGAGAGCATAACGCTCTCTGATATCATGAATCAATGAACTCATGAGACTCAAACATTATCCAGACGTAAACGAAAATTTAATCAAATGGTCATACTAGATAGAGACTGCAAGACTTGAAGCATCTAGGCAAGCACAAGACTTGTAGAGACACAGCCTATACAACACACGTAAGCAACAGTGGGAACGATTTGTAACAACACAAAGAGAGCAAAATATATGGCGAAAACCATACAAAATACTGACAGAGAAGACAAGAACCGCACCATTTCTGGGAACGCTAAGGTAGGACGGCGGCACGGTAACGAGGGGATGGAGGAATACAGCGGAGTTTCTGCTGTATAAACTGCTCCCTGACGACGTCATCGATGCAGACACACAATATCACACAACACAGACTTCGATATACCATACAACAAAGGAGCTGTCACCTGTCCTTTTGCGCAAGATGAGTTTGTGGTAGCAATCTCAGAGCTCAGAAACAAAAAAGCACTTGCACCAGATAGTATTGGAAACAATGAAAAACTAGCACAGCAGATCACCCAGTTCTTAACAACGTTACTGAACGATGTCAACGTGATAACAGTTTTTTGAAGGAATTAAGAAAAACAAACAGCACGTTGTTAAATCGGTACCGGAAACGTCGTGTAATCGAATCCTGGTTAGACCACGAATTTTTGTTTCCTTCTTTTCTAACCTCTGACCTCTGATTGTTATTAAGATTTGTCACAAACGCAACGTGTTTCGGGTTGCACGTTAAACTGTACTTCGGTTTCTCCCGCTTGGATAACTAGCTAGGGGGTTGCAATTCACCAAAGTGACGTCCAATTGAAACACTCACACCTGGACATTGAGCCATATGAAAGAATCTCTACAGATACTGATATATTATTCTTCTATACATATTATAGAGTTAAATCCCCCGGTTGTTTTTTCTACCTATTTGAAAGATAACCTCACGAACTACTGTCGGGGTTTCGATAAGGATTTCACTAATAGATACTCTGTTTCACGAGAAAGGTTTGCGTTTGTAATTTAATATTTGGTACACACTGGCTGAACTGTGATGCATTACAGACCCTCGACGATTTTTTTCTGTCTGTGTGTGAAGCCTGCTCACAGAATTTTGACACGCGCAGATCAATGAACGCGACCGGAGCGCCGGCCGGGGTGGCCGAGCGGTTCTAGGCGCTACAGTCTGGAACCGCGCGACCGCTACGGTCGCAGGTTCGAATCTTGCCTCGGGCATGGATGTGTGTGATGTCCTTAGGTTAGTTAGGTTTAAGTAGTTCTAAGTTCTAGGGGACTGATGACCACAGATGTTAAGTCCCATAGTGCTCAGAGCCATTTGTACCATTTTTGAACTCGACCGGAGCGGGTACAGAGCCTCTTATGCATGGCTAGCAGCAGTAGGCCAGTAAGTCGGCTGCTTAAAACGTTTAATTTATATGAAAGTGATGCTATTTAGTTACCTAACATTGTTTCTGATATCCGTAACTCCACATAGCTCCCCTTGAACAAAATTGCTTTTAACCGCATGCGAGCTGTAGATGGTAACAAGGGAAACTGTCCATCGCAACCCCGCTCCTCCCCTCAGATTCAGTGCGACGATGATCCAGTGGACAGCCGTCAAAAGCTGAAGACAGATGAAGCATGAAAACAGGAAGAAAGTGTACTGAACTGCGAAAAAAGAAGAAAAATAAAAGCTGTGAACGGTCTAAACATAAAAGTGTGGAACATCGAGAGAATTATAGCCACGGCGTCGTGGTAGTGAGGTCCCAGGGGTGGACTGCAAAGAGGGAGATCAGTGTTGGAATCTCCCTCGTGCAACGTTTTTTTGACAAAATTATGAACTGTCCGTTCGGTCATTGACGTGTCTGTTCGCTGTATTCAAATTTTTGTTTGTGTCGTGGTGTGACGTCCGTTTTCAACGGCGATGTGTAAGGAAGGGACCTATAATGAAAGTTGATTCCACACACTACTTCATTAGCAACAGAAACGGAGTGGCTCTCGAATGGGGATTTTAAACGTTTGATCAGGCGACAAGTCAACCGAATCCTCCACCGGAAAACATGTCTGGTATGTCATACACGACAATGGTGACAGTATTTGTGTCGCATGATAGGAATCTCTTATGGATGCACCTAACTTGTACGCCTGGGGAGTGAGTGAGATGTGCCTCCTAGTCCGAGTTAGATGTTCCTGTGGATGTGAAAGTAATGGCCTGCCCTCGCTATTCATCACATTTACTTACGGCGGTAATATATTCCTACCGTTTGCATATTCTGTAGCTTGCGTGTAGCGTGACTATTGTCAAGACAACAGAAGGAGAACAGACACGTCAGTGACCAGAGGGACAGTTCATAAATTTGTGAAAAAAAGTAATGGGGAATGATGGACATTCGAACAAAGGTCTCGCACTTCGCTGTCCAACACCGTGACCACATAACCACACTGCCGTGATCTTTCAGTTCACTCGATGTTTCACGTCTTGAGCTTGGACCAGTCTCTGTTTCTATTTTGCTACTGTTTTCAAAGTTCAGTGCACCTTTTCCTATCTTCATGCTTGATCAATGTTCAGTTTTTGATGGGCTATCCACTGGTCACCTTACCACTAAATATGAGGAGGACGCACTGTAGACTTTCCCTTGTACTCCTAAGTGCTATCCGTGCAAAGTGGACGGTGTGTAAGAAGTCGCCTCGATTTTCAGAGATATATGTCCAAGTGATGCTAAGTGTTATTATCTTTACATATAGAAAAGTACTCTCTGTACATATAGAAAAGCACTGTCTTTACATATAGAAAAGTATAATCTTTACATACAGAAAAGTATTATCTTTACATATAGAAAAGTATTATCTTCTTAATAATCTTCAAATCGTGTGATACACCCTTAATTTTTATGCATGAAGTTAGTGAATTTACTGATGAGACTTGGCTTGCCTTTGTCTATGGTCATTTTCTGAAATCAGATTAATTAATTTAGTACGTTTGCATTCTGAACTGCTGGTGTATCCACGTATACCACAATAAAATAAAAAACAGTGAATGGCTGGGGCACTATGAATGAGAATAGTCGCATATTTAAATTTAGAAAATTAATGACAAGTTGTTATTCATCCTTTTATAACTACACATGAGCTGACAAACTTTACAAAAAAAACAAAGACAAACGAAATTCACTAAAGGAATCAGGCTTGATTAACAAAGCATTCAACGGGGTGGGAAATATACAAGCTCTACCCTGAATTAATGAATTTTACAACGCAATCAGACTTAGTTTACACTAATTATATTCAAATGGAGTCAACTACGACCAGGTACACCACAAGCTATGGATCGTGGAGACAGGGAGCTGTTAATATCAGTGAACAACCCTACGCCGGTGCAGCAGTACTTTATTCTTTCACCTTGATTCAGGCGGCAGCAGAAAACGGCACACTGTGGGCGATGGGCAGAGCGCGGAGGCAGCTGTTATGTCCTGACGCGTCCACGTAAACTTCCAAATTACGCGGACTGGCGTTCTGATTATTACAACGCGGGAGACTTCCCTGTCAGAGCCATGAAATCTCTGCTGATTTCATTGTGAGGTGCAGCCGTTCATTGTTCTGGGTAACCAATGTCATTCACAGGCACGACAGCGCGTAGTGGAATTGTAAAACGTCAGACAGCCGACTCCAGATGAATTAGTTCACCCTCGTGACGCACGACGTGTCCAAGTTGATATGCTGTTCCACTGTCAGTACAGTTGTTAACCGCCGCTAGCAGTAAGGATGGCTGGTTCAAATGGCTCTGAGCACTATGGGACTCAACTGCTGAGGTCATTAGTCCCCTAGAACTTAGAACTAGGTAAACCTAACTAACCTAAGGACATCACAAACATCCATGCCCGAGGCAGGATTCGAACCTGCGACCTTAGCGGTCTTGCGGTTCCAGACTGCAGCGCCTTTAACCGCACGGCCACTTCGGCCGGCCAGTAAGGATGGTGACGCTGATGCGGATATCTGGTGCAGAATATGGGTCGAATATTGCTCACCACCACATGTGAATTCCTCTCTGTGCTGTCAGCATAGATCAGATATTGTTACTGTGGTATCGATAGCTACGATGCCACGGCGTAGGTGCAAGTTCTTAAGTTGGCACTACGACAGACACCGACGACAGCGCCCTCTAGCCGGTGCTGGGTAGCTCTACGCGCTCCGCTCCTGATTCAGCCCATTTGATTCCGAGGAGACGACCTAGCAACATTGTTTCTTTTCCACAGTGGGCGAACCACTACTTGTACGTAAAGTTAAGTAAAGGTGATTTTAGTTCACAGTGCTATACCGAGAATCTTACCTCACCTGCTCCTGCTCACTTCCTACATTCGGCCCAACCTTTCAGTTTTTCGGCAGCAGGCCCACGCACCGGCGGGAAACAAAAAGTGGTAACGAGATTTTCTTTTCTTTCCTTTTTTTTTCTTTTCGTGGTAGCCTCAGTACAAGACTTCCAACTGTGCAAACCATGGCTCCGCTGTCCGATCTTGTACGCTTTCAGGCTCAGCAAATGACGCAGCTGCTTGCAGCCATAAATGGACTGGTCACACTACAAAGTGCTGCTACTTCGGCGCCTCCGAGGCCACCGCCTGTACCGACGCCATCACCGACGGCGCCGCCATTTCGTGCCTTCAATCCTGACGTTGAACGCTGGCCAGAATACATCGCCCAGCTCGAGGCACACTTCGCAGCTTACAACATACCAGGTACAGAGCGGCTTGCCTTTTTCGTTGCCAACGCAGGTGTTGTGTTGTACCGTCTGCTCGTGAAATTGTTTCCCACCACCCGCCCAGAAACTAAAACTTACGACGAAGTGACTGACGCTTTGTGACTCCCACTTCCGTGATAGGGTAAATGTGGTAGCTGCACGCTACAAATTATTTCGTCTCCGGCGTGGCCCTACTCAGTCCTATAAATCTTGGTTAGCGGACCTTCAGGGACTAACTTCTGACTGTGCTTTTAGTTGCTCGTGTGGACGCTCATATGCGGATATAATGATTAGAGACGCTATTGCGCAGAATGTGGCGGTTCACCGCATCCGCGAACAAATCCTCAGATTTAAAAACCGGTCTTTGCAGGAAGTAGTGGACTTGCTAGACAGACAAGATACATTATACATGGCTACTTCCACGTTCGAAGTGACCCCGGGTGTGTGTACTATTAGCGCGGCACAATACGTGCCCTCCCACCCGCCAGCACACATTTCAAACCAGGCACCCTCTAAGAAACTGAAATCATGTCCGAACTGCTTTCGTTCCCCCCCCCCCCCCCCCCCCGCAAAAAAAAAAAAGGCTCTGAGCACTATGGGACTTAACTTCTGAGGTCATCAGTCCCCTAGAACTTAGAACTACTTAAACCTAACTAACCTAAGGACATCACACACGTCCATGCCCGAGGCAGGATTCGAACCTGCGACTGTAGCGCCTAGAACCGCTCGGTCACTTTGGCCGGCTTTCGTGCCCACCCACGGGTCAATTGCCCATCCCGTCAAGCACAGTGTTATTTCTGTAATAAAAAAGGACATGTGCAATCTATGTGTAGTAAGAGAAACTGTAATTCGCAACTAGTCTCCCGTTCGCGTGACTCGCGAAGGCCGCGCGGGATTAACCGAGCGGTCTCAGGCGCTGCAGTCATGGACTGTGCTGCAGTTCCCGGCGGAGGTTCAAGTCCTCCCTCGGGCATGGGTGTGTTTGTTTGTCCTTAGGATAATTTAGGTTAAGTAGTGTGTTAGCTTAGGGACTGATGACCTTAGCAGTTAAGTCCCATAAGATTTCACACACATTTGAATTTTTTTTTTTTTTTTTTTTTTTTTTTTTTTTTTTTTTTTTTTTTGACTAGCGTGGCCGTCACCGCAACGGCAACCTCCATGATCAGGATTCACATCAGCCTGTGGACGTTAATGCTATTCATTCAAAGCCTTCTACTTCACGTGCTTCGAAGGTGAACCGTGATTTTTTTTCAAGGAATTTTCTTGAGAATTTATTTTATTTACTAACGATTCATCAAGAACATTAACACATTTAATCACACTACGTAAGCGTGGAAGTAGTTGCCAGGGAGTAACTGACGAAATCATAATCAAATTCCTTTTTAACATATGGTAATTTATTCACTTTAATGGTGCCTAAAGCATTCTTTAAAAGAAACAGATTTAAAATTATAATACCCAGTGGTGATGCGCGGCCTGGGGGCGTTTTCATTGCCCCCACGTGAGCAATTCGGTGTCGCGGGTGGACAGTGCGCCCTGGCAGTTCCGCTGTCCGCCCCCTCAGCTGGGCCGCCCCTGGGTCCCTCCACCAGCCGTCGGAAGCAATACTCAACGACGGTGCGTCGTTTCAGGGGGGAGGGATGTGGAATCGATAGCTACGATGCCACGGCGTACGTGCAAGTTCTTAAGCTGGCACTACGACAGACACCGACGACAGCGCCCTCTAGCAGGTGCTGTGGAGGTCTACGGGCTCCGCTCCTGATTCAGTCCATTTGATTACGAGGAGACGACCTAGCAACATTGTTTCTTTTTCACAGTGGGCGATCCACTACTTGTACGTAAAGTTAAGTAAAGGTGATTTTAGTTCCTGCCGTACCAAGAATCTTACCTCACCTGGTCCAGCTCACTTCCTACATTCAGCCCAACCTTTGAGTTTTTCAGGAGCAGGCCCACGCGCTGCCATCCAGGCGGGATACAGAAGGTACAAATTCATCTTTCCTTCTGCAACTGTCCAATAACTCTCAAAAATCGGCTTAGTGATATCATCAAATAACAACTGTTGCAATGACCTAAAATACTAGGTTACATTAAGAATTTTTAGTGCAGAACGTCCTTTTTCATCTGGTCCTATTCGCCATTCTCTTCCTATCCATCTAGAAACTTACTACCATGACTCTCATGTGCTCACGCAATGTAATACAAATATTTGCCTATGATGTACCTCTGGCGTTGGCGATCCACAATCGAAAGGTCTCAAGACGAACATCATCACACTCCTGGCAGTTATTCATATGTGATAACACAGACAAAATGGTACCTCCAGCGAAAAACATCGTACCATAGGCGATTAGCCACAAGTGTAGCCACACTTGGAGACCACCAACGAGAGTATTGGGGCAAGGGGGTATTCTGGCACACTCTGCAATGTTGCCAGATGTATCCAAGATGGCGGCGATGGTGTCATCCAAGATGGCGGCTTGTAGACTTGGCAACAGCGCATGACGTCATCCAAGATCGCGACTGTGATGTCATCCTAGACAGCGGATTTTGGCGGAAAGTTTGAATTTTGGCAGAAAGATTGGTGAACTGGTCTACCTCCATTAACCTAACCCCTCTCCCCTCCACAGAAAAATGGCAGGAAGTTCAAATTCCAACAGGACAATGCGTCACACTATGGTTATCTCTAAGAACCTAAGAAAATCGCGGGAAGATAGGTCACTTGGGCTACCTCAACTAACCTAAGCCATCCAGCTGACACCTCATCCTAGGAACTGGGGCCAAGTTGGAATTTTTGTGGTAAAGAAATGTCAATTGGGCTATCTCTACCAACATAAGAAAATGGTGGGGAAGAAAGGTCACCTCCACTAACCTAAGTCACCCAACCTCGACCTACTCCTAGGGATTCACGGGAAAAGGATTCAATCAGTGCTGGACATAAGTCCTTATTTAAACAATTTAATGCAGTACAGCCATCTGGTGTGTTCACTATGATGTCCAGGCTCCAACTAACTTAGTACACAGTAACACCAGCAGATGGCACTCTCATCTGTGATGTAATCCAAGATGGCTACTGATGACGCATGTATCGTTATCCAAGATTGCAGGGAACAGTGTGTTCGCCACGAGGTCTAGTACGCAGTAACACCACCAGAGTGCTCTCCCGTTACGTAATCCAAGATCGACATTCGCAGTATGTGAAAGCCCCATCACCCCACTCCCTGCCTGCAGTCAAGCGCTGAGAGAGAGATATTGCAATGCTTTCTCTCTCATGCGATTCTAACGGAGCATGCGCCACGTGTATATCCCGCGGGAGCATGAATGCTGACGTCACAGCATCTATCCCGCACGCGCATACTGATGTCACAGATCGTCTTCTAGAAATATGCTAGCGAATCTAATAGAACACATGTGACACATTGCACATCTAACGTATGAATTACCTAAGTACTTAATTCCACTCCAATTTTAATGATATTCGATAAGTGAATGTTGTTGTTGTTGTGGTCTTCAGTCCTGAGACTGGTTTGATGCAGCTCTCCATGCTACTCTATCCTGTGCAAGCTTCTTCATCTCCCAGTACCTACTGCAACCTACATCCTTCTGAATCTGCTTAGTGTATTGATCTCTTGGTCTCCCTCTACGATTTTTACCTTCCACGCTGCCCTCCAATGCTAAATTGGTGATCCCTTGATGCCTCAAAACATGTCCTACCAACCGATCCCTTCTTCTAGTCAAGTTGTGCCACAAACTTCTCTTCTCCCCAATCCTATTCAATACCTCCTCATTAGTTACGTGATCTACCCACCTTATCTTCAGCATTCTTCTGTAGCACCACATTTCGAAAGCTTCTATTCTCTTCTTGTCCAAACTGGTTATCGTCCATGTTTCACTTCCATACATGGCTACACTCCATACTAATACTTTCAGAAACGACTTCCTGACACTTAAATCTATACTCGATGTTAACCAATTTCTCTTCTTCAGAAACGATGCTACGGTCGCAGGTTCGAATCCTGCCTCGGGCATGGGTGTGTGTGATGTCCTTAGGTTAGTTAGGTTTAAGTAGTTCTAAGTTCTAGGGGACTTATGACCTAAGATGTTGAGTCCCATAGTGCTCAGAGCCATTTGAACCATTTCAGAAACGATTTCCTTGCCATTGCCAGTCTACATTTTATATCCTCTCTACTTCGACCATCATCAGTTATTTTACTCCCTAAACAGCAAAACTCCTTTACTACTTTAAGTGTCTCATTTCCTAATCTAATCCCCTCAGCATCACCCGATTTAATTTGACTACATTCCATTATCCTCGTTTTGCTTTTGTTGATGGCTCTGAGCACTATGGGACTCAACTGCTGTGGACATCAGTCCCCTAGAACTTAGAACTGCTTAAACCTAACTAACCTAAGGACATCACACAACACCCAGCCATCACGAGGCAGAGAAAATCCCTGACCCCGCCGGGAATCGAACCCGGGAACCCGGGCGTGGGAAGCGAGAACGCTGCTTTTGTTGATGTTCATCCTATATCCTCTTTTCAAGACACTGTCCATTCCGTTCAACTGTTCTTCCAAGTCCTTTGCAGTCTCTGACAGAATTGCAATGTCATCGGCGAACCTCAAAGTTTTTACTTCTTCTCCATGAATTTTAATACCTACTCCGAATTTTTCTTTTGTTTCCTTTACTGCTTGCTCAATATACAGATTGAATAACATCGGGGAGAGGCTACAACCCTGTCTCACTCCTTTCCCAACCACTGCTTCCCTTTCATGTCCCTCGACTCTTATAACTGCCATCTGCTTTCTGTACCAATTGTAAATAGCCTTTCGCTCCCTGTATTTTACCCCTGTCACCTTCAGAATTTGAAAGAGAGTATTCCTGTTAACGTTGTCAAAAGCTTTCTGTAAGTCTACAAATGCTAGAAACGTAGGTTTGCCACCATGTACAGGAAGTGAATGTATCACTTGGAAATTAAATGATTAAATGAGAAGTTCGAGGTTTTCCCGCTAGGGGTGAAGTCACCATTCATTCATGACGTATCACCCCCCACCTCTAGAATGCTGCGCTCCTATTGGCTACTGCATCAGTGATGTGATTCGACATAATAGAAGCTGTATAAGCCAAGCCACAACTGAACTCGCCCTTAGTCTATTTCTGTACTTCTACGAGTTTCTCAGAGGTCTATCGATTGTAATTTCATCATCATCATGAAGCATACCAGCAGCAGCAGCAGCAATAAGCAGCGCCGAGGAGATGAAGATCAGTTACCTGGTAAGTACTTTTTCGTTGTTCAGATATCTGATTAGGCCACAGTCCTCACACTGCTGTGCCCTTTAACGGATTGTGCCTGTGTTCTATGTTTGTTTGTCAAATATCCGTTTGAGCCACAGTCCACAGACTGCTGTACCCTTTAACGGATTCTGTGTCTGTATTTTAGCCGGCCAGGGTGGCCGAGCGGTTCTAGGCGCTACAGTCTGCAACCGCGCGACAGCTACGGTTGCAGGTTCGAATCCTGCCTCGGGCATGGATGTGTGTCATGTCCTTAAGTTAGTTAGGTTTAAGTAGTTCTAAGTTCTAGGGGACTGATGACCACAGCAGTTAAGTCCCATAGTGCTCAGAGCCATTTTGTTATGTGTTTTCTGTGTTGGTCGAATATCTGTTTGGGTCTTTAATGGATTCTGTGTCTGTGTTCGGTGTTTGTTTGTCAAATATCTCTTTGGGCCACAGACCACAGACTGCTTCGCCCTTTAACAGATAGTGTGTGTGTGTGTGTGTGTGTGTGTGTGTGTGTGTGTGTGTGTGTGTATGTGTGTGTTCGCGTGTGTGTGTGCTATAGACACTTTTTTCCATACTGGATATTATACTCAGTCTTTTCTGTCTTTCTAGAATTCATCCCTTGCATGTTGGCTGAGCTAACCTATCAGCTAGACGTCGAGAGTGCTGGAGCACAGTTCGAATGTAAGTACATATGTAAAATATAGTTCTTAGATAAAATAATTTCATGTAATATATATTGGTTTTGTAAGACATATTCTTTTCATTTCATTCTAGATGATTCTGTGTGTAAGGAGGGAGTCGCTGAGGTTGCCATGCAATCAGAGTAAGGTGGGGGTGGAATCTCTGATTGGGTTCATGAGATGGCGGCCGCTGTGGATGAAGAAGAATCCGATAGCGCAAGCGTATGACCCTTTTAGGTGAGGCGGAAGAGATACCGAAGTGGGTGATAGACCTCAATGAATGTGTCGATGAGTTGCACAAGCCATGGAGCCAGAGTGGAGAAGGTGAATGTTTTCGAACTTTATTATTACAGCAAATAATTACCATTATTTAGTCTTATTATTTATTGTTTTATATCTAGATCATTAATCTTACTTTTTATATTTATGTTACAGGCGTATCACACAAAGTACATCATGTATTTAGAGTGGTGGTTGCAGGGGTAGGAATTGGCTACACACCACAAAGACGTGCAGCACCATGTACAGCACCTATCATGCCTGCTCGAGAGGCAGCAACACATGCCTCCGCACTGCTACAAGTCCACTGGCGCCCATGGGCAACTCAGCCAGCAGAAGAAGAATGGCATCTGTCTCCCACCTCACCGGTCAGTAATGGGGACGTCAGACCACGGGAACCATTGCCGCAGCCCAGCTGTTCCCACTGACCGCCCGCATCTCGTGGTCGTGCGGTAGCGTTCTCGCTTCCCACGCCCGGATTCCCGGGTTCGATTCCCGGCGGGGTCAGGGATTTTCTCCGCCTCGTGATGGCTGGGTGTTGTGTGGTGTCCTTAGGTTAGATAGGTTTAAGAAGTTCTAAGTTCTAGGGGACTGATGACCATAGATGTTAAGTCCCATAGTGCTCAGAGCCATTTGAACCATTTTTGAATCCCACTGACCATCACCGCCTCCGCCTCCTCTGACCGTTCGTCCCCGCCATCAGAGAAAGGTGTGTGTACCAAGGCGCATACCCCTCCCCCCCCCCTACAGCAGATGCACCCTCACCAGCCCCGTCATCGTTGGGATGGACTTCTAATTGTAGTAGTAGTAATAGTAATATTTATTATTCTATGTCTAACGGTAGTGATCTCCCCCTTCCTATTGATAGTGAAGGACATCAGAATAACAGTATAATGACCCCTCTAGAATACTTAGCAGTAGCTACGGCTTTTGATGGGCGTATCTCAGTCACAAGGATTGAGAAACCGGGAGGGAGGTATCGCAACTCTGTCGGGTTTATAGAAGCGTGCCTGTCTGTCTTAGAGACTGAGCCCCTCAAAGTCCTAGACAATCCGAGATTTAACACCATTAAATGCAGTGCTGTACTCTGCTGCGAGCTGAATCACCCACCTAATCATCCTGGTGATGCAGAGGTTACAACTCTGCACTACATATGGGGTGATAACGGCGTTATTTCTCGGAACACTTCCATTGCTGAGTGGTATCATGAATCCAACTTGAGTGCTATTATGGCCCGGTTTTCAGAGATGGAAGTTCGGGGATCTGTTATAGCGCTCACCAATATACCACACCTTGACATCCATATACATGTCTTTGTTCCGGTAAATGGAGGGTCAAGGTATATCTAGCTAGCTGGGGATATAGCTAACAAGAAAACATGCATTAATGTCGAAAATCGATATGATAATGCTTGTTTTGCATGGTCAATCCTGGCTTGTGAGAGATAGAAAAATCCGGAGCATCAGAGTACATACCAGGTAGGTGATAATATTCAACTGTGTTATAACTTCAGTGGTATCGAGTTCCCCGTCAAGATTCAGGACATACCTAAATTTGAGGCGCATAATACGAGAATATCAGTTCACGTTTATGGCCTGGAGAAGAATAATGACAAGTCAGGTGAGCAAGACAAGCACACCATCGTCAGCCCCCTCCATTTCTCAAAATTTGCAGGTGAGCATGAGCTGCATGTAAACATGCTGCTCTTCTCTAAAGGTGATAATTACCACTACATTTGGATCAGACATGTCCCGCCTTCTTTATTCCCAGTTAATTAACAAATGGTTGGTGGTTTGTGGGATTAAAGGGACCAGACTGTTACGGTCATCGGTCCTAACGAAACGGTGTAAAAAGCATATTTCTTTAAGGTGTCTGAATTATTTTTCATCAGACAAGTTATTAGTGATACGTCTATTAGATTGTGCTTCCAAGGACCTGGTACGTGTTCTTATGCCCACAGAGGAAAATAAATTCATTAAATTTCAAAATGCTCACCACCAGCAGCAATGCTTGTTTGTAGTGTACACCGACTTGAATGCCTGCCGGCTCCTATTACTCGCTGTGAAGGAAACCCCTTAGCCTCGCATACAGCCTTCACACAAAAACACCTACCTTATGCGGCAGAGTTCCCAGTTGTATGTGGATATGATTCTTTACTTAACCACTGCGAGTCTTATGTCAGGGACAATGCTGCAGTTTGGCTTCTCACTGAGCTTGAAAAACTTTCATGGGAAGCTGATAAGCTCTACAGGACCAACATTCCCATGACCAAATCAAAGGAAGACGATGAATTGATGAGGAAAAGATCAAACTGGCGACTTGGAAAGGAGTTTTCCCATACGAGTATATTGATAGTATGGCAAAACTCGATGAAACCAGGCTTCCCGACATATCTGCATTTATCAGTACTCTCACAGGCGATGCCGTAGCTCCACCAGATTATGAGCATCCCATGAATGTCTGGCAGGAATTCAACATCCCCAATTTGGGAGAATATGCAAGACTGTACACGGACACAGACGTGCATATGCTTGCAGATGTTTTCAAAAAGTTCTGGAGTGTATGTATGGCCACATACTCTCTAGACACCACCTTTTATTACACGGCACCTGGGTTGTCCTGGGATGCTATGCTCAAAAAAACGGGGCGAAGCATCGAACTTTTGACTGATACTGCAATGCTTCTATTTATTGAGTGCAGGATCTGTGGGAGATTTTTCAATGTATCCACAGGCATTCCAAGGCAAGTAACTCACAGATGGGTGTCTGGTTTCGTGCATCTCTTGATTCGAGTTACATTATGTACTTAGAATATGAATAACTTATACGGGCATGCCATGATGCAGCCACTGCCAGTTGGTGGGTATTGAAGTGGTTAGGAGGAAAAATAATGGGCTTGAGGCCGATTCTGATGCAGGGTATGTGCTTGAGGCAGGCATCACATATTCTAATAATTTGCATGGAGAGACAAGCAACTTGTCATTATGTCCAGAGCAAAAAATTCGGCGAGGAAGCACTGTCCCTAAAGTGTTGACTCCTGTTGGAGATAAGCAGAGGTATATTATTCATTACCGTAATCTCCAGCAGTGCTTCAGCTCAAGGATGAAGCTTATTAGAATCACCCAAGCTATATCCTTCAGGCAATCCCCCTAGTTCAAGGAGTATATTGAACTAAATACCGAATAGAGGGTGGTCACGAGTAATGATTTTGAAAGAGATTTTTATAAATTAATGAACAATTGCATTTCTGGGAAAACTATGCAGAATGTAAGAAATGAACGTGATATTCTGATTAGAACTGCATAGAAATGGAGTCATGGCATGACAAAGTGTATCGCCAGGCCTAATTTTAAGTGTGCCACAATCTTAAATGAAAACTTTGTTGCTGTGGAGATGTCGAAGACTGCAGTAGAGTTTATGAAGCCTATTTATTTGGGGATGTGCATATTGTATATCGCCAAATTCTACATGTACCGCTTCCACTGCAAGTTTTTGAGGCCTCATGTTTTAGAACTGAAGTTGCTTTATATTGAAACAGGCAGCTTTATCCACTGGATCAAGAATTGCAATCCATATGATGTAATTAGGTACCACAGTAAACAATTCGACACATCTTATTATGAGGCCGATAATCCTTACGGTATTGTTCCTAAGAAAAATAAGGTTATCGATCTCATGAAAGATGAGGCGAATGGTTTACCAATTGTAGAGTTTGTGGGACTGAGGTCCAAAATATATGCATATAGTACAATAGATAGGGGCACACAGAGGTGGGCAAAGGGTGTTCGACGTGCAGCATCTTGCACCCTCACGGTGGAATACTATTTGCAGTGCCTGTAAGGTCACAGCATTCAAGGCTCCGCACATCATTTGGAAAACTAATATTCGATCGTGAGGTCACAAGGTACACACTGCACTGCAGTCTAAAATCGGACTGTCTCCTCATGACGATACAAGAGTCATTTATGAGGATGGGGTGGAAACACTCCCATACTCACTCTATTTACTTGAAGCGAAAGTAGGGATGGGGGATACTGATTGAGAGATAGAGAGGGAATGAGTGTGTGAATGGGGTGGGGGTGTTTATGTATCAAATAGTATGGCTCTTTTATCACAGTGTAATTATTGGTTTTGTGTGTGTGTGATGTGTGGTGTGAGTGTATGTGCATATATGTGAGTGTAAACATATGTATGAATGTGTTTGCATATGTGTGTGAGTGTAAAATGTGTATGAATGTGTAAATACATCGAGTTTTATATATGTAATAACCATATGCAGAAAAAAAACCAAATGCAAAAATTATTTCCTATACAGGGTGGTCAGAAAATGTTTGAAATGCTTGTAGGGATGTTACAGGTCAGGTTGTACTGAGACATAAATGCTAAGAAAGAAATTCGATATGCTGCTCCATTTCAGAGTTATTTAGCAGAGAATTTAGGCAATCGGGGCGTCGCGCGCTCGCATTCAAGCGGCCTGCCAGGGGCGGTGTTGCCCAATGAGTGCTTTGCCTCGTTAGCTGAAACTTGAATTTATGTGCGCGATGATCTCACTGGCTAACTTCAATGCTAAATAACTCGGAAACGGCCCAACGTATCGAATTTCTTTCTTAACATTTATGTCTCAGTACAACCTGCCCTGTAATATCCCTACAAGCATTTCACACATTTTCTGACCACCCTGTATATGCACCATGTGCTTTAAAATAGAAAATTATTGTGACTTTATTTAAATATAAGGACAATGTGTTGAAAAAAATTATTGTGTCTCTGCGTGTGTAAATAGAGTAGTGTTTAAGCTTCACGTACCACTAGCCACCCAGTCAAAGTAGTTTGAATTCCATCCATATCATTTCTTTTTTTTTGTACGGCAATTAATTGTTATTATTAAAATATATCAGCGGTTTGTGGTGGAAGATTTCTAGAGCCACCCATTAAAAAAAAAAATTTAGAGCTGCTCAGTTGTGTTGGGGCCATCCAATTAAATGTTGTTATTAAATTATTTCACTTATATATATATATATATATATATATATATATATATATATATATATATACTAACTACACGCTAAATACTATTACTAACGAATTTCCATCCAAACAGACTATATTGAACCTAGCTGCTCTCTGTTGGGGCCATCCAATTAAATGTTGTTATTAAATTATTTCACTGATATATATATATATATATATATATATATATATATATATATATATATATATATATATATATACTAACTACACGCTAAATACTATTACTAACGAATTTCCATCCAAACAGACTATATTGAACCTAGCTGCTCTCTGAATTAATGTTCTCCTACTTAACTAGATGGCTCTAAATATTTGTTTTGAAGTAGACATTTCCCATGAAATAATTTATTTATTGAGTGACTCCAACTTAACTAGACAAGTTATATATATATATATGGAGGTAGATTGATCGTGACCAGGCCAAATATCTCATGACATAAGCGTCAAACGAAAAAACCACAAAGAAGAAAACTTGTCTAGCTTGAAGAGGGGAACCAGATGGCGCTGCCTTAGGTCAAACGGATATAAACTGCGTTTAGGAACCTCCATTTTTTATTACATATTAGTGTTGTACTTAAGGAAGTATGAATGTTTTAGTTGGACCACTTTTTTCACATTTCTGAGAACGCACGCTGTTACAGCGTGATTACTTGTAAATACCACATTAATGCAATAGATGTTCAAAATAGTGTCCATCAACCTCAATGAATTTGGCAATATGTGTAACGACTTTCCCCTCAACAGCGAATAGTTCGCCTTCCGTAATATTTGCACATGCATTGACAATGCGCTGACGCATGTTGTCAGGTGTTGTCGGTGGATCACGATAGCAAATATCATTCAACTTCCCCCACAGAAAGAAATCCGGGGATGTCAGATCCGGTGAACGTGCGGGCCAATGTATGGTGCTCCGACGACCAATCCACCTGCCGTGAAATATGCTATTCAGTACCACTTCAACCGCATGCAAACTACACTCCTGGAAATGGAAAAAAGAACACATTGACACCGGTGTGTCAGACCCACCATACTTGCTCCGGACTCTGCGAGAGGGCTGTACAAGCAATGATCACACGCACGGCACAGCGGACACACCAGGAACCGCGGTGTTGGCCGTCGAATGGCGCTAGCTGCGCAGCATTTGTGCACCGCCGCCGTCAGTGTCAGCCAGTTTGCCGTGGCATACGGAGCTCCATCGCAGTCTTTAACACTGGTAGCATGCCGCGACAGCGTGGACGTGAACCGTATGTGCAGTTGACGGACTTTGAGCGAGGGCGTATAGTGGGCATACGGGAGGCCGGGTGGACGTACCGCCGAATTGCTCAACACGTGGGGCGTGAGGTCTCCACAGTACATCGATGTTGTCGCCAGTGGTCGGGGGAAGGTGCACGTGCCCGTCGACCTGGGACCGGACCGCAGCGACGCACGGATGCACGCCAAGACCGTAGGATCCTACGCAGTGCCGTAGGGGACCGCACCGCCACTTCCCAGCAAATTAGGGACACTGTTGCTCCTGGGGTATCGGCGAGGACCATTCGCAACCGTCTCCATGAAGCTGAGCTACCGTCCCGCACACCGTTAGGCCGTCTTCCGCTCACGCCCCAACATCGTGCAGCCCGCCTCCAGTGGTGTCGCGACAGGCGTGAATGGAGGGACGAATGGAGACGTGTCGTCTTCAGCGATGAGAGTCGCTTCTGCCTTGGTGCCAATGATGGTCGTATGCGTGTTTGGCGCCGTGCAGGTGAGCGCCACAATCAGGACTGCATACGACCGAGGCACACAGGGCCAACACCCGGCATCATGGTGTGGGGAGCGATCTCCTACACTGGCCGTACACCACTGGTGATCGTCGAGGGGACACTGAATAGTGCACGGTACATCCAAACCATCATCGAACCCATCGTTCTACCATTCCTAGACCGGCAAGGGAACTTGCTGTTCCAACAGGACATTGCACGTCCGCATGTATCCCGTGCCACCCAACGTGCTCTAGAAGGTGTAAGTCAACTACCCTGGCCAGCAAGATCTCCGGATCTGTCCCCCATTGAGCATGTTTGGGACTGGATGAAGCGTCGTCTCACGCGGTCTGCACGTCCAGCACGAACGCTGGTCCAACTGAGGCGCCAGGTGGAAATGGCATGGCAAGCCGTTCCACAGGACTACATCCAGCATCTCTACGATCGTCTCCATGAGAGAATAGCAGCCTGCATTGCTGCGAAAGGTGGATATACACTGTACTAGTGCCGACATTGTGCATGCTCTGTTGCCTGAGTCTATGTGCCTGTGGTTCTGTCAGTGTGATCATGCGATGTATCTGACCCCAGGAATGTGTCAATAAAGTTTCCCCTTCCTGGGACAATGAATTCACGATGTTCTTATTTCAATTTCCAGGAGTGTATGTGCCGGACATCCATCATTTTGGAAGTACATCGCCATTCTGTCATTCAGTGAAACATCTTGCAGTAACATCAGTAGACCATTACGTAGGAAATCGGCATACATTGCATAATTTAGATTGCCATCGATAAAATAGGGGCCAATCAACCTTTCTCCCATAATGCCGCACCATAAATTAACCCGCCAAGGTCGCTGATGTTCCACTTGTCGCAGCCATCATGGATTTTCCGTTGCCCTACAGTGCTCATTATGCCAGTTTACATTACTGCTGTTGGTGAATCACGCTTCATCCTAAATAGAATGCGTGCCAGAAATCTGTCATCCTCTCGTATTTTTTCTTGTGCCCAGTAGCACAACTGTACATGACATTCAAAGTCGTCACCTGCAATTCCTGGTGCATATAAATATGGTACAGGTGCCCTCGATGTTGATGTAGCATTCTCAACACCGACATATTTGAGATTCCCGATACTTGCGTAGTTTGTCTGCTACTGATGTACGGATTAGCCGCAACAGCAGCAATAACACCTACTTGGGCATCATCATTTGTTGCAGGTCGTGGTTGACGTTTCACATGTGGCTGAACACTTCCTCTGTCCTTAAATAACGTAACTATCTGGCGAACGGTCTGGACACTTGGATGATGGCGTCCAGGATACCGAGCAGCATACAAAGCACACACCCATTGGGCATTTTGATCACAATAGCCATACATCAACACGATATCGACCTTTTCTGCAATTGGTAAACAGTCCATTTTAACACGAGTAATGTATCACGAAGCAAATACCGTCTACACTGCCGGAATGTTACGTGGACCCTGTACTTATACGTATGTGACTATTACATCTATCACAAAGCGAAAAAAGTGGTCGAACTAAATCATTCATATTTCTTTACGTACTACATGAGTATATAATAAAAAATGTAGGTTCCTACACGCAGTTTATATCCGTTTGACCTATGAGAGCACCATCTAGCGGGCCAACCATAGCGCCATCTGGTTTCCTCCTTCAAGCTAGATGAGTTTCGATCTTTGTACTTTTTTCGTGAGATATTTGGCCCGGTCACTATTAAAGGACCTCCCTGTATTTGCCTCGTTAAGTTGGAGCCACTCAATTAATTTATTATTTCACGGGAAATATCTACTTCAAAAAAAGTATTTAGAGCCATCTAGTCAAGTAGGAGAACGTTAATTCACATACCACCTCGGTTCAATATAGTCTGTTTGGAAGGAATTTCATTGGTAATAGTATTTAGCGTGTAACTTAGTCTATACCTGTGCTTTAGTTTTAAGTATGGCTCTATAAGGAAAACAAACATGCCGTTCGAGGTATCTCCAACTCGTGTTGGATTCTAGTAATAAGTTAAAAGTATCTCTGCGTTGAACTGACCTGTATCTGAAGACCTATATGTATATTGAACATCACTAATTAAGTTGTAAACTCAAGAACTGAATTGAATTGAATAAAGGAAAAAAAATTCGTTACCCTTCATCAGTGTTGTTATTTAAAAAAGACCTGTTCATTATTATTTTTGGTAAAACATATCTGTGAACATTCTGAAGTGACATCTGCACTGCACGCACTGTCTACAAGACATAGCGCCTTTAACGTACACAATTTCTGAGAATCCACAGCAAGCGAGCTGAGAGGAATGTGGAAGCCTATCTATTAATAGCACACGTATTGCTACTCCCTTGCTGGCAGCGCACAAGGCTGTGGTAAGTAGGTCACACAGTTCCAGTGGAATGCAGGTATAGATGGAAGCAGGTATAGTATCATGGAAAAACTTACATGCTAGGGACGTAAGTCTCAAGGAAAAGTACACAAGCATTTTTATGAAAAAAATTCTTTTATTTCTCATCGAATTTGAAAGTAAGTTCACATTTTCATAAGCAGATACAGCAAAACGTTTTTGATCCATATTCTTGAGTCAACATAGAGAAGGACACCCATAGAATTCCACATCTTGAATAGAATCAAATTTAAAGATTCGACGCATCCATGAGATCTTCTCCTTCCAATTTACATAGATGATGGTATCCATGTGATCGAATAATCTAAGTGCAGTCACCATATACTTATAGGGTATGTCAGGATCATCCCAGTGAATTCCGTGGTAGAAATGTGTTAACCACCTTGCACTCTGCCATGTTTTAGCACCCCTCACGTGCTTGAAAGACCTTGGTGATGCAATGTTTGCTGAGAATGTCTCTATTATTCCAGCATCTTGTGTGTACCCTACAAACGCAACATCTTTAAACACGAACTGTCTACGCTCACCATCATAGAAACCCAGAGCGTCTGCAATGACGTTCATGTCTTGAGACGTCATTGTGAAATGCTCTAGGTACGTTGCAGTACCTATTCATTTATACAGCTCGTTGCACAACACTGGTGAGCGGCTAATAGTTGATAACACGGCCATGTCGAACTAGAGCATACGCGGCAGTGTGTTCTGGGAAATATGTCGAAGATTAAAATTCAGTTCGCACAACTATAGGTCCAGACTTAATTATATTAGTCTGTTTCAAGCAGTGTATTACAATGATCAGTGAAAGCCCCTTGAACTTACACGGACTGAGTAGACACCCTCCTTCCTCTCCTATGGCTATTTTGTAGTAAGAAGCACGTAACCTTGCATACATGTCATATGCTAGACTGTAAACATTTTGATTGCACTGCAGATGTAGGTTGCCATATGGATAGAATTTTGAATTGAGATAGACTTTGTCATTAGTTAACTTGCAGTTGTCGAACACGGTGGAATCATTTGCTATAATACCTCTTCTTTCAGTCTGAAACGCAAGTATGGTGAATCAAGGTGTCTCTAGATGGGAGGAGGTTTTAATAGCCCATGTTTCTCTGCTCGCAGTTGGTAACACTGGATACTCAAAAACCTCCCACGAGCAAAATGTCAGTACGAGAAATGTACCTGAATTCAGGACTTTTGAAAGCTTCAAACGCTCCTCGTCTGATACACTGATGTGAGGAATTTTCCTTATTATCTTGGTGATTGTGATCATATTCTCCTCTTGAGCTCCTTGAATGTATGATTTATTGTCTGTTCCACTCCGCACCAGAACGAGCTCCTGTTTAACGTTCATAATCATCTGTCTCATGTCCTCAAAGTACCCCATAAGCATTTTTAGAGGTATGCAGGCAGTAAATCTCTTGTACTCTGCAACTGTTCTATCCTCTGGATCGTCTATGAAACATCCTGCATTTTCTAAACTATGAAAATCTGTGGGTGATGCAGAGCCATATGTTTTAAGGGTTGATGTTATGCCGCCATTGCGTCTACAGTCAATCTCAGGCCCACTGAGTTCATTGCATAAATCTTGGAATAGGAATGCTAAAGCATTACGTGTCAACTTGGATCCCACTTTATTGCTGCAGACAGTTTTCTTGAATGACCCCTCTGGATACATGAAACTTGTATGGAAGCCTTAGTGCGTCTTGGTGCTGGATGACAATCCTGATTTCATTGTTCTTGTTAAATGTGGTTAAAGCGTAAGGTTTATGGGAGAAGTATTCCTGACGTATAATTCTCTCATCATACTCTACTGGACTAATTATGTTGAGTGAGGACATCATTACGTGGTTTCAGGCTAACTGATGTAAGAAACTTGTACCTTGCACATGTTATCACTTTGCTGCTCGGTAGAGAAGTGGCATGATGTGGATTGTGTGCTCTTGTTTTATACCATATGCCCATCCTGCCTTAGATGTAACCGTACAATGATTTCCTCACCATGAAAGTCTACAAGTTGATTATTCTGGTCCACAATACGCAACTCGAAATAGTCCAATGTCTGAATTTTCACTGGAAGGTATATTGCATTGGCAAGGGTCTCAACAATCTTATACCCCGTTGCAACTGAGGGGAAGAATCCGTAAACAGAGTAAATCAGACTATCGTTGAGATAGGAGTTCACTGCAATGTTACACTCGACACGGCTTGTGATGATGGGGAGTATGCCCACAGACTGATCCGACTTGTAAAATTTACTTGGATCCTTCTTCAAAACCTGTCCTTTTGTGAAACCCAGCAGCCTCCCCATTGAACATTTCTGGTTAAAGTCAATCGTTGCATTTACAGTCCTTATTTTAAATTTAAGTGTATTGATGTTTGCACCTACTTCAATGCCTTTTCCAGACTGTTTTAAGACTACTTTTAAATTATCGATATTGTATACACGATGTTCTATTTCCACAATATCTTTTTCACCATTAATATCCCGATGTAGTTTATTGTTAGTCTCAGTGATATTAGGGATTCTATTGTATGTCTCCAGTCCGATCAATGCAATACTCCAATCACCAACACTTAAATCAATTGGCGCGAAGTAATTGGCATGCAAGTGTACGACATTGCATCTGATGAATGAATGTTTAAACCCCCTCCTTATATAGTATGCTTCTTCTTCTTATTCTTCTTTGTTAACGTCAAGAGAAACATGATGCACAGATGTCCACAGAGGTGTGTATTAAAGTTCTGATAGCGTCGATAATTGTAGAACCACGTCTTCTGTGAGTAAAGTATCTTTGTAACTCTTCTTGCGGCTGCGGTTCACTAAATGAGTCGAAATAGTAGACCGTATCTGCATTTTTCATAACATATATTAACCAGTGTGTGCCGGGGCCTCCACCAACATCTAAATTCACAATGTCGCATTCACCAGTTTTCCACAGTCTTCGGTAGTGTATCCCATGTAGACACACCACGGAATCTTGGTATCTTGAATTTGGCTCTAACAAACTTAAGAAGATCTGTATTTATGAGCGGTCGATCCGGTAGGACCGCTAATGGGATTTTTTAATTTTTTGAAAAGACCAAGCCCTTTCCTGTACGGTTTCAAGTATAGTCCTTTTCCGATGGCTGCGGCTTTCATCATGCGGTTATGTCTTCTTGCCTCTGCTAACTGTGTTTGGGAGTTTTGCGCGTTCTTGACCGTTCAAGCGATAGCTGCAGCACCACCAGCGAGGGGACCTACCACCGAGAGCGTGGAGAGGGTCGGGATGAGAAATGGAATAAAACCTCCCAATGTCTTGGGTATTGGTAGAGCTCGAGGTGCTTTAACCGATCCTTTTTCTTCTTCTTCTTCCCGCATCTTCCTGCTTCAGTGCGATTTTAGCTGCATCCATTGCTGTCAGGTCACATTTCATCAAACAGCTCTGCTTCCCGCCCTTGTCCTTCTTCTTTTTTAGTGCAAAACGTGCAGCATTCATAACTCGTTTGTAATTCACCACTCCTAAGCCAAACTTAATTTTTCCATGCATGGTTTTATCAACTGCAAATGCTGCGATGCGTTGACCTATACCAATATACTTTCTTCTCCGTATCGTCTTAGCCTTATCAGCTAATATCCTATCTGAAATGTGACGACTTGATACATCTTTATTACAAGCATATGAAATGTCGTGTTCTACACACGCTTCGTCGAGCAGATTAACCCCCTTCTCACGTCGCGCCAAGCGTTTCTGAAGCTTTGTCCCAGGTCCACAGTAGTTGTACCCAGGGATGTGTAATTCCACTTTCAGTTTGTCTAGAATACCACCACCTCCTCTAATGTGTCTCCTAGCACACATGTTATGCTACTGCGATGGTTATGGACTATGCGCGCCCATTATACACCAGATCACCGGCATCAATCCAACTATTTTGTGTAGCGGGGAAACCAAGCCATTTGACTCGTGCTTTATTTCCACGACGTCTTATGACTCTCTCCACGAGAAAAACATCCGGTTCTGAGCTTTTCTGCAACTCCTCGGTGAAGAAGCAGCCTGCAGTTTCTTCACCTTTACTATCCTTCAATATATAAGTTCTATGATTCGTTCGTTGCACCGCTGAAACTGTAAATATCTCAGTTGACCAGTTCCGTAGGTATGATTTCTCACATGCCGTCTTGTGTTTTGAGATGCATACCTAACTACCTACATTAAATTTCTGTCTGCGTTGAGCCAGCATCTTAATAATCTGTTTCCGACTTCAAGTATTGGTTTTATAATGGTTTTACATTTCTTGTTGCTCAGGCTTTTCGTGATCTTGTGTACACCAGTCATGTGCACTATTTCACGGTATGTTTCACTATCATTTACTGAATAATTTATATGTTTTTTGGTAGGCCTTAGGAAAATGAGATTCATTAAGCCGGGTCTTCTCTCAAACTGTCCTTCACCAATCTGCATTGTGTCATCAGTTACAGTTACAGGATACGTAGCCAACATGTACGGTCTTCCCTGCTAACGCCGATTGTTCTGTCCCTCTGACCGGGGGTGTGACGGATAATGAATTCGTCATTGGCAGCACCCTCGTTATCGTGTGTTTTTGGTTTTGCTGACAGCTTCCTGAGAGATTCAGTAACCAGCTTAAGGGTCTCTCCTAGTGTTTGCTGTCAATCCATGTGCCCCAACATCAGCAACCGTAATTTCTCACGAACTGCACTCCGAACTTGAATCACCTTCTGCTTCGTTGACATCTCGGTTAATACTAATCAGACATCTCCCCAGCGTGAGGCTTTATACATCCGGTCTTTTCTTCTTCCTCTTACTATGTACCTGCTATCCCTTCTCAACAACAAGGAACTCTACATCTGTTTCCCCTTAGTAGCCTCGACCTTAGTTTGGGACTTCATTAAGTAGCTCATTTAACGCATTCGCCATTCTCAAAAGAGTCTGGTAGTATGTCTGTAGTTCCCTGTACATACCTCCAACTTAATGCACAATAGCCTGAATTTTCGCATTCATGTACAGGCGAATGTTCTGTCTGTGTACACCCATTCTCTCGGGTTGAGAGCTAGACATACGAGCGAATTTGTCCGTGGTACAGCGTATACTGATGTACTAATCTTTCTTACCGTGCTATATATGTAAAAACTTTTGAAATTTTCACCAGCATCCACCATCACTCAGTTTTCTTGTTTTATCAATAACGTAAAACCCATACTGTGAATTATTCCAGCAATCAGCACATATCTTCACAAAAACTATGAACGACATGCTAGTCCCGACAAATGTGTTTTAAATTCATATGGTCTCCTTTGAAGTCTATAATGAAGTTTGCATTATCCCTAACCAACTGCTTCGGAATTAAGAAATACGTTTTGGTTAGATAAAATACATCAGCACCCATACGATGACCGAAACAGAAATATTTTTGAATTTGGTCTTGATTTTCCACAGCAACATCGTCAAATATGAAGACATTGTTTGGTTTTACTTTTTCACGTGGAGGGATATCACTTTCTCTGAATGTTGTGTATGTAACACCATCTACACCGCGCAATATCTCCTGCAACAGCTGATACTTGGGTTAAAACAGTGTTTTTGAGAATACACAAAAATGCTCAAATCGGACTCCATCTACATGTGTTAGCAGAGTCATGAGGACATTAGTCTTCCCACAATTCGATGGACCTACAATAACTGCTCGTATATCATCAGGAAGGAGAATTTCGTTCTTCTTCTTCTTCTTCTTCTTCAGGTCTTCTTTCGCATCTTCACAGGACCAGTTACCGACAACAAAGTCCTTGTGATGAGGATGACTACGCCAGGTAAAAACAAGTAGTTGACATATATAGAAAGGTACATTGGAAAGGATGATAATAGTATGTGTAGCCACTATAGTTCCATCACTTAACCGACTGAGCTATATTAACTACACAGAGAAAAAAGCTATATATTTTAACCATTAAGAGTAACTTGATCAATCATCATCTCAATAACTCATACAGCATTGAAAGAAATTAATAGTTGTAATTCTTTGACTATATTGAGAGGGGTATGAAATAAAACACAGTTTGAGATTATATATAAATAAATAATTTATTTATTTGATTATCATATATGGGATGTAGTATTTCAGAAATATCATTACAATCTGCATGTATCTTCTTTTTCGCATCTGTACAGTATTTGCCAAATAAAGCTTTTTGACATGCAGTAAATTCAGCGCATGTCTCGCTCAAGCCGATAGATGCCTTACAGTACTCAGGTTTTTCTCAGACACATTTAATCTGTTTCTCTTTAGGTTCAGCGTTCATGTGCAAACAAAGGTGCTACCTCAAATCATCTACATATACACTATGCACACGTATGGAGTTTACAACGTCATTGTATGCAGAGTCTATGTTAGGCAGCCAAAGATTCAGTCTCTCCATTGCAAAACGTTACGCAGTATCCAGGTCGTATAATTTCATAACAGAGGCATGCCTTAGGGAAACACGGTTCACACCCGATTTCACACATAGTGCATAGTCAACATACACAGTGTCACGCCAGTAAGGCGAATGACTGGGGGAGAACGAGTAGGATAAGACTCTCTAGTCATCTGCTGATTGGTGTATCACTCTGTACGACATATTTCATCCCAGTCGAAGTCAGGAAATGGCACTTTAACAACCGTCGATACATTTTCACTTTCCATTCTCGCATGCTAGCCTTACACATGATGCACTTCTATACCAATATTTACACGTTTCGATTCACTGGCAGTTAAACTGTATGTTGAAAGACGTGCACTTCATTCACCATTCAGAGCTCGTATTTCATATATCTAATGCCAGCAGTCTGGTATTCTGTAATATAATAATTCAGGTCCTGGTAATAATTTCTATTGGTTGCCTAATTTATTTGACAATGTTTACAGTTTGTCTCACTCTGATCTGTGAGAGGAGCTTGGCGCTAGGAATTTTCTTTATTTATGGGCAAGGGTAGCAGTCTTCCTAGTAGCCATGATGGCTTCCCATTACCCATCCTTTTTCCGATCGCCAGGGTAGCACGTGGTGTCGTTTGAACGTTAATACAAGAGGTCGTTAATATATAATTATCCCCCGTTGATGAACTGGGAAGTGTTCATGATTCAGTGTAAGTGCGTGAGCACTAAATCCACTTACATACCAGAATTACAGCCCCTACAACGAAAGATATTAACCTGTAAAAAAAAAAAAAAAAAAAAAAAAAAAAAAAAAAAAAAAAAAAAAAAAACCAGCCACCACTTTTAACGTGGAAGTGAAAAGCAGAGGTAGTGGCCTAAGTTTCTCCTGTTCTCAGTTTCCCAATCTGCTTTACCAACCTTGTAATTGCTATTTATGCCCGATTTCAACGTCGCGAGGTTGCCTCCCTGTAAGACTCTGGTCCTCTGATAGGCCAGTTCAGGTGTGCGCCCGTTTTTCCCGGATGGATAGTGGGCGAAGGGGCAGTGGGCAGTTCTACTGTGACCGTGCCTGAGGCTGGAGGTGCTGCTTCCAGAAGATGAAGTTTCCGTAAGCAAGAGCGCCGACGCGCATTGTAGCTTCGCGCCCTGCGGCCCCGAGGGAACCTTATAGGTCATTTTTACGTATGTGCGTTCCCTAAATTACGGTTTACGCATTTTTTCCAGGTTATAAGACTGTAGGTTTCCCGTGTACAGTTGGGCAATGTGCGCAATGTGTTGGTTAGTCACAGTAGCTCACTTTTCCGCTTCGTCTGGCAGTAGCTCTTTCAGTTCTTCCGTGCAAAATTTGACTCAGAATTTAGGTCTTCCTAGCTTGAGATCTTAGGCCCTTTGTCCTACGCCACGTGGTGAGTGTCTGGCGCCCCTTCATGTTTCGTTAACGTAGTCGGACCGCGAGCCAAAGTTACCTTGTATGGCCTGTATGAATAGTTTCGCGTCTTGCTGGTTTTATTCCTTTAGTACAGGAGGCTACCTAGCGATTCATCTCCAGTAGCATCTTTCTTAGTCCTTGACTGATTCATGGTGGTGGTCGTTGCATGCCTGCAACCCCTTCCTTTAGGAAAATGAACTCCATTTGATAATACGGCGATCGTTCCTAAAATTCCTTTTCTCCTGCCATCGGGGCTTATTATGAACGTACGTTAGGGCAGGCTGCTCAACTCAATTCTTCTTCCCCCACCGACATTTGATTGTATCAATGTTCAATATTCAACTTTTAAATAAATGAGTCCTTTAATCTTTACATTCTTCCTTTCATTACGTGAAATCACCCTGAGTGTCACCGTAGAATAATACGGAACTATTCTCATGATAACGGTTGCTATAAGGCCGTGCAGGTCTCGCGCCTTTAATGATAGGATAAAAATTCAATATCGCGCGCCTGGCACAGCCATTGCACGCATGTTACCGATAATAGTAACGAGGGATAACGGCAGGAAGCAATGGGAGCCCTTAAACCAGTCATGTGTTAGATTGCAGCCAGTAGGATGGCAGTATCTGATGATTTCATTGGAGGGGGTATTGGGGAGACTCAGCAGCTCTGGGACCTCACTCATGCTCGGTCAGTCAGCAGCAGCAGCAGAAGAAGAAGAAGAAAAAGAACCATGAAGTGTCAACAGCAGTCGCAGTCCAATACAGCCCTGCAGAACAGGAGTAAACGGAAAAGTAAGTATCCCATATCACATCTCTCTCTGTTGTTAGCATTATTATTTCTTTACTTTCTCAGACGTTAAGTCTGGTTAAGAATGGAAAGTGACGCGGACCTTGATCAAGCGTCATTTCCTATTAACTGTACGGTATGTGTTATATTGCATTTAGGAACTTTCGGGTAATTGAACATGTATCAATAATTACGGATTTCTGTAGTTGTATATATGTTTGGATGTAGCTGTATTGCATTGATGTACTGGTGGATATTGTGTGGTATGACTCCTGTAGTTGATAGTATAATTGGTATGATGTCAACTTTATCCTGATGCCACATGTCTTTGACTTCCTCAACCAGTTGGATGTATTTTTCAATTTTTTCTCCTGTTTTCTTTTGTATATTTGTTGTATTGGGTATGGATATTTCGATTAGTTGTGTTAATTTCTTCTTTTTATTGGTGAGTATGATGTCAGGTTTGTTATGTGGCGTTGTTTTATCTGTTATAATGGTTCTGTTCCAGTATAATTTGTATTCATGATTCTCCAGTACATTTTGTGGTGCATACTTGTATGTAGGAACTTGTTGTTTTAAAAGTTTATGTTGTAAGGCAAGCTGTTGATGTATTATTTTTGCGACATTGTCATGTCTTCTAGGGTATTCTGTATTTGCTAGTATTGTACATCCGCTTGTGATGTGATCTACTGTTTCTATTTGTTGTTTACAAAATCTGCATTTATCTGTTGTGGTATTGGGATCTTTAATAATATGCTTGCTCTAATACCTGGTGTTTATTGTTTGATCCTGTATTGCAATCATGAATCCTTCTGTCTCACTGTATATATTGCCTTTTCTTAGCCATGTGTTGGATGCGTCTTGATCGATGTGTGGCTGTGTTAGATGATACGGGTGCTTGCCATGAAGTGTTTTCTTTTTCCAATTTACTTTCTTCGTATCTGTTGATGTTATGTGATCTAAAGGGTTGTAGAAGTGGTTATGAAATTGCAGTGGTGTAGCCGATGTATTTATATGAGTGATTGCTATGTGTATTTTGCTAGTTTCTGCTCGTTCTAGAAAGAATTTTCTTAAATTGTCTACCTGTCCATAATATAGGTTTTTTATGTCGATAAATCCCCTTCCTCCTTCCTTTCTGCTTAATGTGAATCTTTCTGTTGCTGAATGCATGTGATGTATTCTATATTTGTGGCATTGTGATCGTGTAAGTGTATTGAGTGCTTCTAGGTCTGTGTTACTCCATTTCACTACTCCAAATGAGTAGGTCAATATTGGTATGGCATAAGTATTTATAGCTTTTGTCTTGTTTCTTGCTGTCAATTCTGTTTTCAGTATTTTTGTTAGTCTTTGTCTACATTTTTCTTTTAGTTCTTCTTTAATATTTGTATTATCTATTCCTATTTTTTGTCTGTATCCTAGATATTTATAGGCATCCGTTTTTTCCATCGCTTCTATGCAGTCGCTGTGGTTATCCAATATGTAAGCCTCTTGTTTAGTGTGTTTTCCCTTGACTATGCTATTTTTCTTACATTTGTCTGCTCCAAAAGCCATACTTATATCATTGCTGAATACTTCTGTTATCTTTAGTAATTGGTTGAGTTGTTGATTTGTTGCTGCCAGTTGTTTTAGATCATCCATGTATAGCAAATGTGTGATTTTGTGTGGGTATGTTCCAGTAATATTGTATCCATAATTTGTATTATTTAGCATGTTGGATAGTGGGTTCAGAGCAAGGCAGAACCAGAAAGGACTTAATGAGTCTCCTTGGTATATTCCACGCTTAATCTGTATTGGCTGTGATGTGATATTATTTGAATTTGTTTGGATATTAAGTGTGGTTTTCCAATTTTTCATTACTATGTTTAGGAACTGTATCAATTTAGGATCTACTTTGTATATTTAAAATATTTGTAGTAACCATGAGTGGGGTACACTATCAAAAGCATTTTGGTAATCAATGTATGCGTAGTGTAGCGACCTTTGTTTAGTTTTAGCTTGATATGTCACCTCTGCATCTATTATCTGTTGCTCCTTACATCCTCGTGCTCCTTTGCAACAGCCTTTTTGTTCTTCACTTATAATTTTGTTCTGTGTTGTATGTGTCATTAATTTCTGTTTAATGACTGAAGTTAATATTTTATATATTGTTGGTAGGCATGTTACGGGGCGATATTTAGCTGGGTTCGCTGTGTCTGCTTGATCTTTAGGTTTCAGATAAGATATTCCATGTGTAAGTGTATCAGGGAATGTGTATGGGTCTGCAATGTAGCTGTTAAATAATTTAGTTAGATGTGAATGTGTTGAGGTGAACTTCTTTAACCAGAAATTGGCTATTTTATCATTTCCAGGGGCTTTCCAATTGTGAGTAGAATTAATTGCTTGGGTGACTTCATGTTGCAGAATTATCACTTCAGGCGTTTGTGGTATCATCTTGTATGTGTCTGTTTCTCCTTGTATCCACCGTGCATGCCTGTTATGTTGTACTGGGTTTGACCATATGTTGCTCCAGAAGTGTTCCATGTCTGTTATGTTTGGTGGATTGTTTATTTTAATGTGTGTGTTATCTATTGTCTGGTAATATTTCTTTTGGTTTGTGTTGAATGTTTGGTTTTGTTTCCTTCTATTTTCACTTTTATGTATCTTCTGAGTCGTTTGGCTAATGCTTGTAATTTCTGCTTCTTTTCGTCTAATTGCTCAGTCGCTTCTTGTTGTGAGATTTTACCTAACCTTTTTCGTTTTTTTTCCGAGATTTCATTTCTTATAAATTGTGTTAGCTGTCCGATGTCTTTTCTCAGTTTTTCTATTTTGATCTGTAGCCTGTGTTGCCATGCTGGTTTTGTGGGTTTCTTCTGTGTGTTGGTTGGTTCTGATCTCTGCCTAGTGTGTATATTTAGTGTAGTGAGTGCTCCTATATGAACCAGTTGTTGTAACTCTTCCATAGTTGTGTTTTCATTTATTTTCTTGTGTATGATTGTGTTGATAGTTTTTATTGTTGTTTCGACTTGTGGATTATTTGGTGGTCTATGCAAGAATGGTCTAATGTCTGTATTTGTGTCTTTGTATTCTATATATGTTAGCTGAAATTTTTCTTCTATATCTAACATCTGTGTCACCTCGTGTTCTATTTGTGCTTGTTCTGGTGGCTGTCTTAAGGTTTCGTTTTCCTCTGACTGTTTAATTGGTGCGTGTTGTTCTTTGTTTGTTTGCTCTGGGATGTTTGAGTCCATTACTGTATTTTCTTCTTCTTCTGATTGCACATTATTTTGTTCCAGTATTTGTTGTACTTGTTGTTTGATGTTTTCTAATTCTGACAAGGGTATCCTGTTATTTTTGATTATTACACGGATCTGATCAGCTAGTCGTTGTTCTGTTAAAAATTTTAATTCTGGGTATCTGGTAATAAATGTTGTGTATACTTGTGATCTGTATCCAGTTGTGTTGGTTCCTACGTTTGTTGCTTGGTAATAACAGAACATGAGGTGTCGATTAACTTCATCTGACCATCTCATCCTCTGTCTTTGTTTTCCTTCTAGGGTGGTTGCAGGAAGCATATCCTGCAAAACACCTCTATTTGGATTTAAATCATTTTCCAGTTGGCTTTAGCATTTTAGCAGTTGGCAGTTAGCATTATTATTATTATTATTATTATTATTATTATTATTATTACTATTCATTGTTTCCTCGTATTGGTCCATGTCTAATGCTTCCTCGTATTTGTCCAGCAGTAGCCATCGACGCGTCCCACCCAGCAGGGTCGAGCGCCAACATGCCAAGCTCTGCTGTCACGTCTGGACCTGTAGCAGCCTCGGCTACCATCCTGTTGAGACCTGCAGCAATCTCTAGACCTGTGGCAGTAACAACCTTCAGCACGTCTGAACCTGTAGCAGCCACGTGGAATCCTATAGTGCACACATAGTCCACATGCTGGAGCAGGACAAGGAGCTGCTGTTGTCCATCCCACTCATCGATTTGTGTGATGAGGACCCGCGATTTGCCCAAGAAACTTCGAATGTTATCGCTGGCGGTGGTCCTAACCAACATCATGATGGAAGACAGTACTGGTCACCGACATACGACCCATCCCAGTGGAACATCCCTGTGATAGTGCAACCACAGAGTGCAGATACTGTGGCTAAGAAGGCGTTCAGTGCACCTCTGCTTTTCACTTCCACATTGAAAGCGGTGGCTCGTTTTTTTTTTTTTTTTTTTTTTTTTTTTTTTTTTTTTTTTTTACAGGTTACTATCCTTCGCTGTAGGGGCTGTAATTCTGATATGTTTTCTAAACCAGCAAGGTAAAACAGAGGCCACTACTTCCACCGCATCAAGTGGATTTAGTGCTCACGCACTCACACTGAATCATGAACACTTCCCAGTTCATCAACGGGGGAAAATTGTATATTAACGACTTCTTGGATTTTAATGTTTCGAATTCCACCGTGTCTGGATGGGCTATCCTACGAACTCGAACATATCCGATATAGATTGGGTGAAGTTTGTGGCACCCATGCTTTTACTTATTCTATAGTCGGAAGCATTTGACGAGGCCCCTTTTGCCCAATCTGAAACTCTCGTTTCCGAGATTTTCTGTCCCATTCATATTCTGTCTTTGCACCTGCCACCCATTGACGTCTGAGAGCCAGTTCTACAATATATTCGTATTCATTGCGTACTGGAAATCATGTAAGAAGACATCATAGGTGGCGTGGCTTTTCGCACAGTAGATGTAGCAGAGAATCCTGAGGCTTTCCATTATTTTCTCCGCCAGCGACGATTGGGGATGCTTTATGGACGCAAAAATGTTTCAAATGGCTCTGAGCACTATGGGACTTAACATCTTTGGTCATGAGTCCCCTAGAACTTAGAACTACTTAAACCTAACTAACCTAAGGACAGCACACAGCACCCAGCCATCACGAGGCAGAGAAAATCCCTGACCCCGCCGGGAATCGAACCCGGGAACCCGGGCGTGGGAAGCGAGAACGCTACCGCACGACCACGAGATGCGGGCTTTATGGACGCATAGAATGGTCCTATCCTGTGCAGTTTCAACATGGCTTTCTACTTGTTTGAGCTAAACTAGGGTCCATTGTTGGAGATGATTCTGTCCACGTATCCTACTTGTGACAGGAAATCTTTCGAAAAAGCTTTGTTCACCGCTTATGCGTTAGCCTTCTTCAGTGGCGTCAATGTGATGTATCTAGGCATTAGCTCCACGACAATTAGTATGTAGTATTACCTCCTACTCGTGTGTGGGAGAGGTCCCATGATATCGGTGGCGACCATATCCTTTAATTTCGTTTGTATGATAGGGTACTGTGGCGCCTCAATTGTGACTGTTGTGTGTTTCGATCTCTGAAATATCTTACACTCAGCCAGTACTCTCCTTATTTTCATTTCCATATCTTCCTGCAATAGCACAGTGTGCGTAGCTTCAAATAACAGTTTCTGGCACTAAAGTGCCCGCAAATGAAGAGTGTATGGCATATCACTTTATTTACGAGTTCATCAGGGATGCAGATGAGCCGCAATGCACTTTCCCTTTCGCCACGGTAGAAAATCACCCCTTTATGTAACTAACAGAACTGCCTAATCTTTGTTTCTGCGTGGTCCTTTACTCTCCCCACCAAGACTGACAGAGCTGGGTCTTTCTCCTGTTCTCTCCCGATGTCTCCTTGTGGTCACATAATTTTTAAATGCTACATTTTTATATAGCGTTTACTGAAGTGCTCTGTCTGCAGTGGAATCACACTATTTCTCTCCAGTCGTACAGGTGATCTCGACAACGTGTCAGCAATGATGTTCTCTTCCCCAGGTATGTGAGTGATTGTAAAATGAAATTCTTGTAATGCGTGAACCCATCATGTCAGTCTTTTAATACATAGTTTTGCTTTTAGAAAAAGTATAACGCTTCGGGGTCGGTGTGTATTCTCGTTTTTCGACCAAACAGGAAGAATCTTAATTTTTGCAAGCCCTGGATGATTGCCAGTGTTTCCAACTCAGTGACTGAGTAACATTTGTTTGCTTTTGCTCAGGACACGGCTTCCAAAAGCTACGGTTTTGTGTACCATATTACCACCTTCTTTTTACCTCTGGAGGGTCATAGAACCCAGACCAGAATAGGAGCTGTCCCTGATCATACGAAATTCCTCTTCTAGCCTGGGGTGAGGCAGGATTGGCGCATTAACGAGCACGTTTTTGAGTGCTTGAAACTGATCCTCAGCCAGGTCGTACCATACCCACGTAGACTTCTTTCCAGCAAGTTTGGAAGGCAATGGTGTTGCCAACTGTTGTACGTGTATAAACCTCTTGTAGAAACTGACAATTACAAGTAACCCCCGGTTTTATTGTTGGGCAATGATGTGGCTGAGGAATTTGGCTTTGGACATCCCGGTACGTGATTTGGAAATATTTGCTGTGAAACCACACTCTCTGAAGGTTCGGAGTATTTCCCCTAACATCATGTTGTGTTACCTCCACATGGGTTCCACAATCAGTTGATAATCCACATAGCTGGTGATCCTTCGCTTAATAGAGTCACTAAGGATTCTGCATAATCCCCTAATTAAAGCAGCCGAAGAGGTGTTCAGACCAAATGGTAACCGTCTGAATTGATAGCACATACTGAACGCAAGAAGTAACATGTATTTACAGCAGTCCAGTCAGAGGGTTATGTGCCAGAAGCTTGATCGTAAACCGATATTGGAGATAAGAGTGACTCCATGAAAATTTTGTAGCAGCCCTATCATGTAGATTTGGCGCAAATCTAGCACCAAGTGAATGGTGTGACTTGTTTCTCAACCACAGTGATTGAATTATTGCACGTGGAGATCAGTGGTTCGATAATATCATCATCAAGCATTTTCTTAATCTCCAAGTAGACTTTTTCCTGGTATAATCTGGGATCATGTAGGGAGCCACATAAAGCTGTTGGGTTCCCATACCTGGAATGCATATTCGAAATTTATAATTGCACCTGTCTATGGCAAGAATACATCAGCGTTCTCTCTTAGCAGACTCTCCGAATCCTGCATGTCGCATGTTGGGGTATTGTCTAGGTTGCTCAAGATGCAATCTGTTGCCTCGTGGCACCTGTTGCTTCATTTTTGTCGCCTCTTGTGCTGTTGGTCTACTTCAATATCGATGTGTGCGTCCTACGGCTTCTTCCCCATTAGATGTGTAGCTCTGGTTTAAACACTTTACCAAGATCTGTGCAAGTATTGCGCGATCTCCAAATGACAATCTGATCACGCACTCTTTCTCTAGGGTTAGTTCATCTCGTCCTACATCCAGAATGGCCTGCTTTTCACTTAAGAAGTCCATTCAAAACATTATCTCGATAGACATAGCGGGGACTACCAGAGAGTTTGTCTAGCATATGACCTTGACAATTAACCACCACTCGAGTTTGAAAATGGTCCTCAGTGTGCTTCCCTGTCCAGGTATCATTTATTCTTGTCTTAGTGATTCTGAGTGCAGGCCAAGGGTGCTTTTCAGTGCACCTGTTGTTTGCACTCTTTGATATGGACGTAATGTGGTTCTAACTGTCGATAATTCCTGTCAGCCGGAGGACGTCATCTACAGTTACATGAATAATGGGTTGTAAATCCTGTCTGCTAATCACCTCTTCTTTCTCATGCAACAATTCTCCTATCTCATCATACTCCAATAACTTAATGTTGCCTGTACCGACTGTTCGCTTTATTTATTTATTTATTTTGGGCTGAAGCTGTAGCGGCTTTCAGTAGTATCCTACGCAGGCTTTCTGATTATTATAACGCGGTGAACTTAGCTATCAGAGCCCTGAAATCCCTGCTGATTTCAGTGTGAGGTGCACCCGTTCACTGGTGTGGCCAACCAATTTCACTCAAAGGCATGACTGTGTGTGCTGGAATTGTCAAATGTCAGATGGCTGACTCAGGACGTATAAGTTCACCCTCGTGACACACGATATTACCGAGTTCCACTGTCGGTACAGCTGTCAACTGCCTCTGGCCATTAGTCCACCACAAGACGCATACCACAAGTCTCACCCGCTAGAGAAACACCTGAAGTTCTCCACCAGGGAGAACCAGAAGACGAAGAAGGCAAAGAATCACAATCACTTTCCACTAAACCACGTACAGGAGCCAAATTAGCCAAAAAGAAACGCCTCCGCGTTGTACAAACCAATCGAACTACCCTCCACTCGTTGAATCTCTCCTCTTCACTCTTCTGCTGATCAGGTAAACATTCCACACACAGCACTGGAGTTCCCATGCTGGGGGAGCAAGCCTCTGCTTTGCATATCCTGAGGGGAGCCAATCAGCAACTCAATATCTCTCTTGCCAGAAAAAATAAGATTTAGACTAGGGAGGCGTTGTTCTCACAGTAAGCATGACCATGTTTCGGGAAATAACGTCTACATAGACAGGAGCGCAGTCCCTCATTTCCAAAGAGATCTGATCCTTTCAGGCCGACCATTTCCAACTTCTGAATGAACGCTTTTAAGCCTCCCAGACAGTCGTGCCTGCGAAATAGATGCTTTTCTTCACTCACTAAAAGAAGACGGTGACTTGCAGGCGTCAGGGGAGTAACAATCTTGCCTCCACTAAAAACGTGCACTAGCCACTCTGATCATATCAACCCAGCTTCTAACATGAGAATGTTTATAACTTTATGACCATCCCGCTGTCTGCATGAATGATCAGATCACAGCAGTCTCTGTTAAATCGCTCCGTCCCACTACTTTCCAACATCTACCCGCCTTCGTGACAGACTGTCGCCCTGGCCATATAAAATGAGTTGTGAGCTGGTGCCCTTCTGCTTCGACCTGAAGTGGGAAGAGTGGGGTGCCACGTCCCAAGGTCTCTCTGCGGGTACAATTCACACAGCGCAGTTTTCCCAAATCACTCGCAGAGCCAAGTCCCTGGACACAACATTTATGGCCCACAATCCATCTTTCTACCTGTTCTCTGTTGCCTCCACTACGGCCCCTCAGGTACAAGTTCTCTGCAAGCTACAAATGCAGTTGTAGGAACATTCCCCTTACAAGTTCCTCATGTAAAAAAAGTCATAAGCCATACGCACCAAATGCTGTATTGGGGAACACGAAGATCATGACCTATAATATGAATATTAATCTGACAGACAGAGTAGTTAACATGAGAGAGTGACTTGCCACCTTTCAACGTGTCGCTAGTAATAAATAAATATGGCGTGTTATAAGTATCTCCTGAGCATTGCTGAAATGAATTCTATTGTCAAAGGAAACAAGTGTCATACTCCATTACCGCGGTTTGCAAGTATAGCTAGCGAGCCTTAACGTCTAGAGTGAGTCGACAGTGAGAAGTTGGTCGTTAATGCACAGTGTAACATCAGGTGATGAGCACGCAGCGCCCCACTAATAATTGTGCTGAAGGTGTTGGCGGCGTTAGCGGGGGCGGAACGGCCGTCGACGGCTGCGACAGCCACACGGTACCTCGGGAGTCGTCGCGACTTCTTGGACCACCAATAGCAGGGGGGGAGGGGGGGGGAGCAGGCGAGGCGCCTCACGTGGCCCAAGCCTGTATGCTCACTTGTCACTGCCGCACTGTTGCTGTCTTTAACGGGCTCTGCTTCAATTGCATAAGCAATATAGTTGCCGGCGTGTACATCGCTCGAGGTCTCTTACTCACTGTGCCATCTATTGTTAACAACAATTCGGTCGTCGATGCAGCAGCTACAAAAGTCAGTAACCTAACAATCCGTCTTCTGTATTACTAAATGGTTAAAACGATCACCCCATCACAAGGTGCCTGTTGCAGGTTGCCCAACTAGTTGCGTCCAGGGCTAACAAAAATTTAATTTCGGTACTTCATATAATTATTGGTTGAAACTGAGAAACGTTACGAATAAACGACAGTCTTCGTTGCAATATTTGCAGATTACTAACACGTTTCCCGCTCTCTTCGCATCATCAGGTTAACCGCAAAAGGTGAAAAAGTAATTATTTTGTGAACGTTCTGAATTGCCAATCTGTCTTAACCATTCAGTGGCATAATAACCTAATGGTTCGAGGATGCAAGGATGTCTTAAAAAAGCAGCAGAGGGCACATTAGTCGGAATTAAAAGCCATAGTGCCAATCACCTTAGTCAATGCGAAAATCATGGAAGAAACAGTTTACGCTGGAACACAATCGTCAAACGTATGTTAAAAATGGCCATGCAGGAACTAAAACCACGATATAGAAGCGAAAGCAAATATTCAGGATAAGGGAAGCAAATTAACTCATCAAGCACCAGCAGAAAACAGCGTAGACAGCCAGGCGTTCACAGGTATGAATACCACTGACAGACAAATACTGCAGCCGATGAAATGTGTGCTGAGGCGTGGTGGACGCTTAGTCAGTCGAGGTAAAAGCGGAAGGGCCAAATGGTGGCCCTAATAGTGACGGTAACATGAATTAAAGTGCATATGTAAGTTGGTATAATTGAAATAATAAAACACACAGCAGGAAACCATATAAAACCGAGAAGTTACGTAGTGAGCCTTTAAAATCTGTTCCTGTTACATAAGCAACAAGTGGAAAATTCGTAATATCAATTATAAAATGTGACAGTGAGAGCAATGAATGGTATTATATAAATAATAACGAAATGACATAAAATTCATCGTCACCAGAATAGTAATCGAATACGCTATAATCTTTGCTACAAATAACCTACGCGACCTACCTAAAATGTTTTGAAATATGTTGGGAGAAAGTTAGTTAATGGTATAATTTAAATACGGGTGCTAGTATAGCTTTGTCGTCTTTCTCCAATTTCATAGCTTCAAAATGGCAGAATTATGCCAATCGTCAGTTGCCAATAAATTTAACAAAGAGATCTCGGACCCGCTGGGAACATAAATTTCACTTATAACAGCTTATGAGGAAGTTTTGGATTTAGTGTACTCACAAGCTGATGTATACGCAAAAAGGAGCAACTGCTACGTAAGCTAAATGAAAGACGGATCGTCTGAACAAGCTTTAGTCTTGTACACTCTCAGTCCGTGCATCCATAAAATATAATTAATAAGGCTCGCTTTCTAGCAAAACGTAATACACTACTTGATATTGCTGTATCACCAAGATAAAGCGGTGCAGTAAGACAATTGGCTCAGAGCAGACGTAGTACAACAGCAAACAGTGTAATAATTGATGCATTTTAACGCTTTTTTCCTCAAAAACTGTTTTTGTAATGTAGGAATTGATTCCTAAAATCCTTTAGAGGTATCATCAGGGCTTGTTTATGTGACAGATGACAATTTCCATTAGTTGTAGATCTGAGGCTGGATTGAGGAAACAGTCGCATAAAAAAGGTAACAAGGCGAGGTGCAGTAAGACATGACAATAATTGACATATTCAGTATAGCCTAATACCCATATATTCCAAGTATACAGAATTTATGTCATTAGTATTTTAGAAAGAATAAAGAGATACCTTGGGAAGTCCACCCTTTTTTAAACTTTGAGTTACTCATATCTGGAGAAGCCTTGCACACTATGCACTACAATCTGTTCAGTCACATCAGTTTGTCTGTTGCTCCTGAAATAATAATTCCAAAGGAATGACAGGGCAATGAAGCAGAAAAGTTTGATAAGTGATGATGAGAGAAGGGCAGCAGGTAAGGAGGAAAACTCTTTACTAGTTATTTTGTGGCAATCACTTTCATAATCTCGTCAACTAAAGCATCCGAGCTTTGAGCTGCTGAGGTGAGGTACGTGAACGAAGGATGCCAACCCGCTGGAGGCGGCGACCAGTCACGTGGCAGCATGGACTCGCGGTTTCCTTGTCCAGGACAAGGAGGGAGATCTGGCTCTAATTTTTTGCGTCTGTCTGGACTAATCAACATATATGTGCGCCAGCTAATGCAATTTTCAGTATCTTTCAAGAGACAGTTCTAGACTCAATATTACGAGTCGCAGTGTCTGTATTATTCCTGGCGGATTATATTTATTTTTACTTGTTCCCAGTAGTTAATAATTTTCTTTCCAAACGAGATGAAGTAAATAGAAATTTATTTATTTTAGGTTTATTGCACTGCAGTCTTTTGCCACCAGTTGTTGTGTGGAACCACAGACAATCATTTGTTCTTGGTATTAACAGTGAGTTTCTTTTGCTTTTGCTTTTGTGAGTAACGCCCAGAATGGAGGAATGTGATTCTCGCAGTGAGCTGAACATTTAATTACTGTCAGATTCCAGTTTTTGGGCCTCGGTCATGATATTTTGTTCTTGAACATTAATGTTTTCAGGGTATTTTTATGTTAGTCTCCTAATAGTGCCGTTCTGCCGGAGATAGCTGTTAAATTTTGCGATAATCTTGGAGACTGATGACTGAAGAACAATACCTTCTCATAAACTCGATCCTTACACAATAAACGTACTACCACAATTTCCTGAGTGGAAGGAGTTTCTGATTACTTTTAAATATGAAACACTAGAGAAAGCGCTATTATGAGGGTTGAGGGGAAATTTGAAGTACACGTCACAGCAGAAAAGTTGAACCCTCCTGTACAATAGCTGCAGGGGATCGCTAATTGGCGGTTGGTGTGTTGGCAGCTCTGAGCCAGCGTGCCAGAACTTCTTTAATGAGCCCAGTCAGATCGTTCGCGGTGGAAGACGGAGTGGGGCATTCCCACCACACTTCAGGGCAGAGGCAAACTCTTCCGCCCGTGTGAAAATGTTTGCTCCTCTTTTGGCTGACTCAACAGTAGCAGCTAATTTTTGATATTCTTAAACTAGAGCACTCTCAGTTCGGTGAACTGTAATGTATCAAACAAGAACCGGCGCCGGCCGGAGTGGCCGAACGTTTCTAGGCGCTACAGTCCGGGACCGCGCGACGGCTACGGTCGCAGGTTCGAAACTTGCCTCGGGCATGAATGTGTGTGATGTCCTTAGGTTAGTTAGGTTTAAGTAGTTCTAAGTTCTAGGGGACTGATGACGTCAGCCGGCCGCGGTGGTCTAGCGGTTCTAGGCGCTCAGTCCGGAACCGCGCGACTGCTACGGTCGCAGGTTCAAATCCTCCCTCGGGCATGGATGTGTGTGATGTCCCTAGGTTAGTTAGGTTTCAGTAGTTCTAAGTTCTACGGGACTGATGACCACAGATGTTAAGTCCCATAGCGCTCAGAGCCATTTGAACTGATGACCTCAGAAGTTAAGTCCCATGGTGCTCAGGGCTATTTGAACCATTTGAACCAAGAACTTGTTCTATTCGATAACAGTTTTTAATCTGTTATGTACCTGGTCGAAAAATATTTGCAAATGTATTCAGTGTTTTTACTTTACGAAGAAGATACTGTCTTCCATCAGTCACTTGCGTATGTCGAAGAGTTCTAGAACGTGTAGAAGATGTGCTGATTTCATGTGTTATCGTATCCTTGTAACAACAATATATTCCATAGAAGCAAACACGAGTTGGGAAAACAACTGTCATTCTGAAGGCTTCCTCGCATCTACTGAGATTCATTGGAAAGTGTGACTAGCTGTCCCTATATTTATCTCTCATTCTGTCGTTAACTGTCTCCTCATCAAGTATTGTTCCCGAAAATTCTTAGAACTACTCGTCTAAGGTGGAGTGTAAGTAGTCACTTCCCTCTACTCAGGGACTTCGAGCTGAACGTTACACATATTACGGCAGGCCCAGAAGCTTTTAATGAATATTGCGCTACACGACAAATTGACACACAGTAACTGAGGCATTCGGTTACCGCTGTGTTAACGTTCTCATTGTTAGAAAATCTCTTTCCCTCCAGATTTTCTTTCAGCTTGCTGGAAAGATCTGAATAGTAATGTACAAGACCGTCCTTCATTCACCGTCAGCATTACGTACGTCTATGCAGCTTCGGTCAGGTACGTCGAAATTGGAAATTTGTGGTAAGGACTATGGGACCAAACTGCTGAGGTCACCGGTCCGTAGACTGATGCACTACTTAATCTAACTTAAACTAAGGACAACACACACACCCATGCCCGAGGGAGGACTCGAACCTATGACGGGGGGAGCCGCGCGAACCGTCACAAGGCATCTATGACCGCTCAGCTACGCCGCGTGGCGGTCAGGTACGTGCCATTATTTCACTATGGCTGGATGGGACATGGTATTTATCCATATACCGCCATACTTTCATTGTAAATCTGTACAGAGTTCATACTTTTGGTCAGAAGAATCGTAGTGTCCTGCCTACTTCAACTTCAAAGAACGTTTCCATTCGCTCGGCATTTCCCTCCCACTGCTTGATGCTCACGTTATGCTTACCGCAGCAGAACTATGTCTGCAGAAACAAGTACTGTATACTGACAATGTGGTACTCTTGTTGCGCAGTGGCCTTATACTTGGGTGACAGCTACAATTTACTTTGGGAAGTCCCTGTTTGTTAATGACTTAACTGACGGTATCAGATGGCACCTCAAACATATGCGATGATTGACATAGTGTGAAGGACGATAAAACAGTTTAAAATAAACGATGGTAACGTAGTCTATATCAAACTGAGTGAAAGACCAAATCTGCAATAGCAGTTTATTGTCTTTTTCCCTCTATGACGTCAGATTTAATTCCCTGGAGCTACATCTACAGGCCATATTTGCAGTTTTAAACATAGCTGCGTGTGTGACTACAGCTTTATCACTTGATATTTATTTAATACGCAACATGTAAGTACTGTTTCTTTCTTGCACTGATAGTCAGTACTTACACTTCCATAAAAAAGTTTCCCATAATTTTTGTACTTATGTTATACGCCAATTTGAATGTTTAATCTCAGGTTCGATTCCCGGCGGGGTCAGGGATTTTCTCTGCCTCGTGATGGCTGTCCTTAGGTTAGTTAGGTTTAAGTAGTTCTAAGTTCTAGGGGACTGATGACCACAGAAGTCCCATAGTGCTCAGAGCCATTTGAATGTTTAATTTCGGATGGAGGCACTCATAGAAGTGCCGAAACGAGGTCAAAAGACTTAATTTTGCAAGCGATGACTGTAATTGTTTTGATTTTAATAAGTAAAAGCACTAATAATCAGCATAACCCAGCGAACAAAGTAGATAGTAAAGCGATGTACTCGCGAAACTAACACACTTCATGTGCCACTACTTCCAAGGTGCAAGTGCGTATAAAAACGTCACTCCTCGGTAAAACCATCGATTAACCGCCAGGTGGTCATCCAATCGGAACTATGCATGATCAGAAAACATCTGCAAAACCCTGTCAAAAGATGAGCCCAGACAGCTCATTACAATTCACGCCTGATAGGATAAAAACCTATGAGCACAAAAAATTGCAAAATGAACTTTGTGTAAATTAAAACATAGCTTGTGGTGTCGGCAGAGCATAAAAGAGAAGAAACCTACCATCGTCAAAGTCCGCAGGGAAAACAAATAATTAAAAGACACACACATTGGCTGTCGTCAACATACTAAAATATATTGTCAGGGGTCAAATAGAACCGCACGTAACAGCGCTAGGAACACACAGAGTGCTGTGAAGTCGAGCATGAGTCAACCCATCATGGGTTGAAAATCGCGACATCTAGCAGTGGAAACCAAATAAAACCGTCCGCAGATCGTGGTCGTGCGGTAGCGTTCTCGCTTCCCGCGCCCGGGTTCTCGGGCTCGATTCCCGGCTGGGTCAGAGATTTTCTTAGCCTCGTGATGGCTGGGTGTTGTGTGATGTCCTTAGGTTAGTTAGGTTTAAGTAGTTTTAAGTTCTAGGGGACTGATGACTATAGATGTTAAGTCCCATAGTGCTCAGAGTCATTTGAACCATTTTGAACCAAATAAAATGACACACAGGCTAGAAGTGGGAAATCACAATAACAAAGTGGATCTCCGTGTTATATAAGAATCCAGTGCAAGAGATAGGAAGTATTAACAATCACATTTATGAGAAGTAAGATACACTTAAAGTTACTTACAGCTAAGGAAACTGAACTACCTGGTTACATCCACAGCAGCACTATACAACATGACTGAGGTCCTAGTTCTTGAAGCAAAATATATTAAACAGATAATACACACCCACACAGACACCCACAGACACCCACACCCACACACACACACACACACACACACACACACACACACACACACACACACACACACATATATATATATATATATATATATATATATATATATATATATATATATATATATATATATATATTCTAAGAAGTATAAAAAATATAAGAACAAAATATCGAAATTGGTGTTACAAAATCTTCAACTAAGTTCACATAAAGAATCAAACCCTGTCATTTCTCAAAACAGGCCATATTGATATGGAGAATATACAGACCATATTATGGATCTTTTTTCTGCTTTCGCTCAGATCCATCATATGGTCTGTATATTCTCCTTGTTAATTTTCGGACTAAGCGTTGCATGGTACTCTTTGATGGCACACTGACACCATTAAACTTCTCAGTGAACAAGTGACCACACCGTTTCCACGACTTTGTTGTCACGTAACGTTCCACAACAAATATCCATTGCTCCACCGAGAGTATCATCGTACCCTTTCCACTGCTCCACTAACACTAACACTCACAGGCTGCACAATACTCTGAACTGTGGCGGGCGTACACGTAGTGTGCCTGTTACATGGCGTCGCTATATGCATATTTGCATCACATGAGCAAATATCAATCGAACTTCGTTAGAGAAATTTAGAATCCTAGGCTGGACTTTTGCTACACAAATTCACATGTCACCAAACTGAGCTCATTCCAATGTAAATTAACGCTGAAACATAACAAAACTCTATATGTTATTAGTGAAATGTAATAATAACGTCTCTGATAAATAAAGAAGTACCCTAAACCAGAATCTACAGTTGTTATTTCGAATATACTGGGAACAAAATATCATGAGATGTTTACATTCTGAAAAAGAAAAGAAGCCAGACAGACTCTTATATTGCAAGGTGAACTCGAAATGAATAGCAGTGATAGCTGTACAAATGTGTTGTTGGTACCATACAGTACCATCTTTTCAGCGTGAAACAATTAATTATATTAAGTGGGCAACACGTTTCTGTTGAACCACACTCGAATCTCAATGATCATGTGAGTATTTGGGTAATCCATGTTCTGGGCCATTTTTTTAGTGCAGGTTGCATACATTCAGGGGCAAACATATATTCAGGTTCAAACTTGATTGATTTATGACTCCTCTCCCTCCACCTAACCTATTGTTATTCTAATTGATTTATGACCCACTATGGGTTGATTTATGAAGTCCTGGGGATACCCCCATAATTCCCCCTTCTCCTTCTCTTCCCCAATCTCTCTGGGAAATACACTCGCCGATAAAAGCACACTCTTCAAAGCAAATTAATCCACTAATTAGTTAAATTGATAAATTAATTATCCCCTGGCAAACTGTAATAAAATCTTACTGAATTTATAAGGGTTTCAGTTGTGGAACATAGTTTTTACACCTCCTCTCTCATGATGGCTATTTCCCACCCTAAGAAATAGTATCTGTGTACTGTGATGTAGGCTATGTAACAGGGTTGATGATAAATCCACATTTATATGACGATTGCAAAGAAATGGAGTGGGTGGTTTAGCAATGATACAAAAACTGAGAACCATACTGCAATGTCATTAGCTGATAGCATCACGAGATCGATGTGATGAGATGTTTTGTTGATGTGGCCTCTCATCAAGAGCAGTGGCCTGGACCTAGAGTAATTTAGTAACACGTGTTGAAGTTATAGAAACCCTGGTAAAATTAGGAAAATTGATGAAAATATGACCAAAAGTACAGAGGGATGAGGGTAACTGCATGCTCACCTGGGTTTATGAGAATCATTCTATTCTTCCAACAGTGAGATTGACAACTTGTGGTGTCGCATGGCGTATAATGTCAGTGCTTTTTGAGTTTAAGTATTGCAGACTAACGCCTAGTTCCGCATGTAGTTATGTACTGTATGTCATAAATATGAAAGACACTGTCCAAATACACTGGCACACCTATGACAACATGTTTCTACTTGCACCAAGTGGTCAAAACACAGTTCTGTCTCATCAACTCAGCTCACCCTGTTTCTTTACAGGATGTAGAAAGTGGCAGATACAGTGCTCTTTGACTTCTGCTAAGTTCTGACTTAAATTGGAATGATCACATGGACAAGTCTGCAGGGAGGGTGTGGGAGGGACTGAGGATCAGTTACAAGATCCAGAGAGACTATCTAAAATCACGATAGAGTTTTTCTATAACCATCATCCTCCCTCACCTATAATTCAGTGGATGTATTGCAAAACCTCTGTTACACTGTCTGAATGGTACTGAGCTGGTATTTGTTACAAATACTGTTTGTTAGCATAGGAAATATCTAGCAGGGGCATGTTGGTGTTGCAAATATCGTCTTAATACCATATTCCTTAGCCAAATCAGTTTCTAAATTCGATGAGAAAGGTGATTTTATTACGAGAATACACAGCTGGCAACGTCAAACCGCACTTTCGGTCTGTTAATACACATCCCAGTGAGCATCGTCTGTACTCAGTGACAGTATTTTCGGGGAAGACCACTTCATTCGGAAGCAATAACATGCCTCGATTTATAATGTATGTGGAGTTTCTAACATGGATATCATAGTAATACTTGTGTGTACCTATAGAAGCAAGATCGTTTTTTATACAGGGTGAGCATAACACAGTCGCTACGATCGTGTTTTTAATAGCTGGCCACTTATAGGATGATTATATCTCTCTTCCTGAGATGTACTAGTACCATTCCCAAGAAAAACAAAGGGAGTATGTCCATTCATCCCGGAATTTTCGCTGAATATTGTTAGCCACAAGCATTCGGTTATTGGAGAAGTATTATACTTGATAGATTCGCTGTGATCAGCAGGCTTATAAAGTATGGTGGTGGGGTGTAAACTTACTGTGGTCAGTATTCCAACATGTGCAAAGCATATGACTATGTCTGGTCGTAGAGGAGATGGTTTTTGATGTGCAAAATTTCGATTTCAGTCCATCGATAGCCATAAGGCTGAGAAAAAGTTTTATGTGTAAAGTTATGTCCAGTCATAAGAAGGATATCGATTTATGTGGGCAATCGACATTTCCAGAGCCACAGCCATCAGGGGAAGGTACTTCTAATACATCACTTATTGTCCAATGACACCATATCAGTGCTGCAGTCATTATATTAAATCGTAATTATGCTGATAAATACGTGACTGATTTCTTTGGACGACACCGTTTGACATACTGGTTGTGTGGCAGAAGTAGCTCGCGACCAGAATAAATTGACATTTCTGGCTTAAGACCATCACAAGTGGCGAGTACAAAAAAGAGTTCTGACCAGCCGGCTAGTCAGCTCATGCCCACAGCAGCAAGTACAAGTCCCAGCAGCAGCCATCACTATGCTGTCTCGATAACTGAACAGTGAACTAACACTCAGTATGTATAAGGCTATCTCTGAAAGCAGTGTGTTGTATGTATTCGCTGTGGAAATTTGAATGACTCAGTAACAATCACCATGACAAGTGTTAACACTAAATGTACTGATAACATCTGAATTCATACCACTTCAAGCATCATGGACATTCTCTATTGCTGGGCAGTGTTCTCCAGCAGGCCAAATTCAGCTGATGACCTAGTGTGATATCTGAGACGTGTCTGCACAGTAGCAACTAGCACTATGTGACTCTCTGGACTGGGCTGCTGCATGTGGACATTGTTACATGAGCACATGGGATATATGAGTGTTTCAGGGATCTCCAACATTTAACTATGGCAACTACTACCACTACTATGGAATGGAATGTGGCGTAAATGTGTGACGTTTACTGTTTCTCAATACAATCCAGTGGACTCAGAAGAGAGGTGGGAGTGGTATTCGTTGCTATTATTATCCTATCACATCGTCCTGTGCCTTAAAAACCCCATCGCAACATCAAATTCCCTATTGATCAATTTATTGTTTCTGATAGTGGTACTGCGAGCACACTCACCAGTCTAACCTCTCTGCAGATTAAGGATATAGCATGCAACTTAGTTGAAATTTGAAATTTTTAGCTTTCTCCAATGTACTGGGCTTCCTACCAAATTACCTGACTGTGTCAGTAACCACCAACTGGAGGCAAGGGAATGAAATCCTATAGGGTTTGGAAACTGGGCAGTTGTGGGATCGATTCCCGCAAAATATACCAGTTCTAGTATCTACCAATAAAATGTAAGGAAAACCTGACTCCACACAAATGGTGTCGATTTAATTAATCAGTCAAGTAATGTAATAGAGTGAGGGAATATTTCCAAGACAACAACAGCTGTAGGTTTACCAGGTATCCACCATTTTGTTCAGGACAAGGTGGGGTTACTGTGGCACAAAACAGACGCTACCTACTTTTTCTCAAATGTCTATATTCCATCTGCTAAAGGTTTCCACAGCAGTAGGTGTGTGAGAACAAAGGTGTGTACCAACCACCGTTGCCAGGTCTGCATAGATGGTATGGGGGCCAGGGGAGAGGGATGGAAGGAAGGAGGGATGTGGGGACATCTTTGTCTGTGTGTCTTTGCTTACATTGGTTCACACAAACAGGAAGCAACCACCTTAGACAGAGAGGGAGAGGGAGAGAGAGAGAGTAAGAAAGAGAGTGAGGGAGAGAGAGTCAAGAAGTGAGTCTAGTATCAAATTCCAGAGTCATGCTGCTTCTGATGCTTTGTCTGCAGATGATTAGCCTGGTCCTACAGCTGCGGCAGTTCCTGGCAGATGGCGCACACAGTGCAGTACGATTGACGTAGCAGTTAGCAATGTGGTTGAAAGGTTTCTCCATCAGATGTGTTTAGCGCTTTCTCTGATAATGTAATTACGTATGGTGATCATTTCATGCTGATGGTATTCCTTGTGTGATCAGAAAAAAGTAATCTATTGAATTACTTCTTTTGATGTATTTTGTAAGACCTCTACCTTTCGAAACAGCAGTGAATGATCAGCTTTTCCCCACAAATAAAAGAGAGACTCAACCCCTATGAATTGAATTTCAATAATAAACAGTATACATTTTACTACAATATTTTGATCGAAGCAGAAGAAATGAATTAAAATTTATGCTGCGGCTGGGACTCAAACCCAGGTGCTCTTGCTTGCTAGGCAGAAGTGCTAACCATTACACCATCACAACACACTGGTCAACATTGCCGCATGAACTAACCAAGATGAGTGCCCTCCCCAATACAAACTTCAATTCATATCTTCAGCTTATTATCTGTTATATTGTCACTTGCTATATCTTTTGCTATATAACTGAGTTTGCATGTCATTGGATCCTTCCAGTCTAGCAGCATAGCGATTTTTCCCACCAATTTTTCTGGAAGGGGCAGGGATGGAGGGGATGGTGGGTGAGACATTCTCTGGTGGTGGCATTGTACACTACCTCAGTCGAACCCTGTATGTCTTGGTGTGCACACATGCGATAACTTTCCAACAACACAACACCTCCAGTCTGCAACAGTGTAAGTAGGATAAGTAGTTCCTGGATGTGGGCTTTTCCCACTAAATAAAGAAATTCAACCCAATAAAATTGAATTTTATAAATAAACAGTGTATCTTCTGCTATGTTATTGACATTGATTTCAATTTCATATCATGTCTTTTTTCTGCCAGTTTCCAGATGGGGAAGAGCAGCAGAAGTGGGGGATGAGGAGGATGGGAGGAGAGGGCCAGGAGATTTGCCAGAGGGGCTGGGGTATATTAATTTATCAATGTAAATAATTAGTCAATTAATTTGATATCAAAGATGTGCTTGTATTGAGGGCATGAGGGTGCCAGAGAGTTGGAGGTGGAGTAGGGAGAGGGAAGGGATGAAGGTTTCTAAGAATAATAGGTTACCCCCGAGGGTCATAAATCAATTAAATAACTATGAATTAAGTGAACGTGGTCATAAATCAAACAATCTTGCCTCTGATTTTACGCTTGTCCCTAACTGTATGCAAACTGCACTAACAAAATGGCCCAGAACATAGGTTACCCTACTACTCATGTGCTCACCAGAATAGTAACTGAAGATATTGCTGAGCCAACGTGGAAGGACTTATGAGTCGCAAACAATATCCTGTAGCAGAAAAACATATCCATTTAGGAAACAGTAGTCATAAAAGTTTAGTTATAGCTCGAAAAAGTAACATTACGGAATGAATTAGTATTCAGTTGCAGGTCAATGTTTGAAGTCCTGTAGTGCAATGTTGTAACAGGCCGTTACAGGAGATGAAACTAAATTTTAAAGCCCATTAATGAAATGGCGTCTCCTGCAGTAATTTGTTTCTGGATTTCAGGGGGAACAATGCTGCAAAAGAAAAGCTACTCACACTCTGCTTCTTTGGGCTATCATATTTTGCGTCATTCCTCATATTCTCCTTACTTAGCATCCACTGACTTCTTCCGCTTTCCTTGGATGAGGAAAAAACTGCATGTTTTCAGGATGAGGATGAAGTGGCTGGCCGGTGTGGCAGAGCTGTTCTAGGTGCTACAGTATGGAGCCGCGCGATCGCACGGTCGCAGGTTCGAATCCTGCCTCGGGCATGGATGTGTGTGATGTCCTTAGGTTAGTTAGGTTTAATTAGTTCTAAGTTCTGAGCGACGGATGACCTCAGCTGTTGAGCCCCATAGTGCTCAGAGCCATTTTTGATGAAGAGACTTTTGATGTGAAACGTATCCCGAGCAGCGAAAGGCCAAGAACTCCAACTAATGGCTCTGAGCACTATGGGACTTAACATCCATGGTCATCAGTCCCCTAGAACTTAGAACTACTTAAACCTAACTAACCTTAGGACAGCACACAACACCCAGCCATCACGAGGCAGAGAAAATCCCTGACCCCGCCGGAAATCGAACCCGGGAACCCGGGCGTGGGAAGCGAGAACGCTACCGCACGACCACGAGATGCGGGCCAACTCCAACTAATTTTCAGTTGTGAAAATGTGTCGAAATGACTGGTACATATGTAGAAAGGACTGATGTCATCAGTGACTTTCATGGTAACAGACTGGCCACTTCGACGTGATAACTGATGCTTTAGGCTACCTCTGGTACTGAACGACCCCACCAAAAGAGCATTTTTTTATCCATAATCCAGCCACCAAAAAACTATGTGAAATTGTTACTTACCATTTCTTATTCAGGAGTCGTTTCTGTTTCTTTCTTCTGAATATAATTTTCATTCTTTCTCTCGTTTTGTTCCTCCATTCCTCAGTGAGGATTTTCTTTATTTCCCCCTTCCTAGCTCCCTTAAAATAAGCAATATTCTTTCTGAATTTATGCCTATTCTCAACACTTTCTTCGGAAACATTCAGTCCTTCTTTTTAGGTTTCATTCATTCAGATATTGGTGTTCAGTTATTGGTATATTTTTGTTGTCCATGTTCTTTTTTAGCTTATATGTCGTCATTTTAATGTGTCCTGTGGCTCAGAACTTCTCTCTCGTTGTGTTTGAATTCTCTCCATTCTGTTACCTTGAGTGAAAGTATGCCTTCTGCTTGATCTCTATTGTGCCCGATTTTGTATTTTTGAAGCATAATTTTTTGTTTTAAAACCTTTGAGAGATAGTTTGCCGTCTCAGATTTCGTGTTGTGATGTCAAATAATTCGAATAATTTCTCCAACATATATGAATTTTTTTAACTCTGTTGACTCATTCGAATTCTGTGTCATGGATTCAAGTTGGCCCTGTACTTTATCTGTGATGTAGATATTTGTAGACCTGTTTTCTTAACATTTTCTCCAAGAAGGTTTACCTGAACAATTATGTCTCTGGGACAGATTTCTGGGTCAACTATAAAAGCAATCAACTGATTTTTACTTCTTTTTGCCCTTATTTTAGGCGGTGATTTACTCCAGCGTCTTGGAATGACATCTCCTATCTCAGAAGAATTAATCCGAAACGTCGTGAAAGACCACAGATGATATGCTGCCTCATTGGCTAACACTTATTCTTAATTGGATTGGTTGTGAAATTTCAGCGAGCAAAACAGTCCTATTTCATGTTATTGTCTGTGCCAGTAGCCACTCACAGATAACGAGGCATACGGATTATACTTACTGTTGTGGTTGGCAGGAGTGCCAACACCGTGTTACTAGAGGAGGCAGAAAGGCACACGTTTTAGCTCACGCAGGCTGGCGTGAGGTCTGGAACAGGTCAAGGAAATTAGACTCTAGAAGAACGGACGTAGCTGGTGGAAAACTTAACTTTAATCCATTAATGATACGGGAAGCGATCGGCGGCGCGTGACCCAGGGAGGCGCCCGGCGGTTGCAGCGACGCGTCCACTGCGGGCGTCACCGGCGGGAGAACAGGCGGCGGCGGCGGTGGCAGTGCGTCGCCATGGGGCAAAATGGAAGGCAGCGTCGGTAAGACCTGGGGCTGAGGCGAGCCAGTAGATGGGTCCCCAGGTCGCTGACCGGACGGCAGCGTCGTTGAAAGCAGACGGCGAGCGGCAGATCCCGTGCGACGACAGAGGCGCAGCTGATTTTTGATGCCAGCGCACCTAACCAGAGGCCCCCAAAACCAGATATATAGCGCGTCCGAGGCAGCGAAGAATGCGCCCTTCGAGCCAACGCCGTGAACCTCGGTAGTGCCGGTAGTAGACAACGTCGCCTTGGGCAAAAGCAGGTGTCTGCCGCTGCACAGGATCCTGATGCGGCGGATGGAGCAAAGACATCAAGGTTTGTTGAGGGCGGTCGTGGAGCAACTCAGCCGGCGAGCGACCATCTCGGGCCTGAGAGCGATACGAGGACAAAAAGAGCAATAACGCGTCCTCCCGAGAATGCGACTCTTTTAACTTCAACATCTGTGACATGAAAGTCCTGACCAATCGTTCAGCGGTACCGTTTGACTGTGGCGAAAACGGCGCGGACGTCAGGTGTTGAATACCATGGCCTTGCAGAATGACAGAAATTCTGCGGAGATGAATTGTGGGCCATTGTCGGAAACAATTGTCTGCGGAAGACCTTCAATGCAAAAGATAGCAGATAACGCTTGCATGGTGGCAGATGACGTCGTGGAAGACATCCGGACAACAAAAGGAAAATTACTGAATGAATCTACCGCAACCAAACATCGAGCATTCCAGAATGGACCAGCAAAATCGATGTGTAAGCGTTACCAAGGGAAAGTAAATTTTGGCCATGCAAAGAATTTCCGCGGTGGTGCTGATTGTTGTTCGGCAGACACCATGCAAGAAGAGCACATATTCGTAATGGCGGTATCGATTCCGAACCAAGTACAGTGATGACGAGCAAGTTGTTTCGTTCTCACTATACCCCAATGTCCTTGGTGGAGAAGCTGTAAGACAGAGGACTGTAACGAACGTGGGACCACGACCCTGGACTGATCATTATCAGAACGCAACAGCAAAACACCACGTCTAACAAAAAGTCTCTCCTTGCGAGTAAAAAATCGGCGAACCAACGGGTCTCCGATACGTGACTTTGACAAGGGCCATTGCGTAGCAACAAAACGCAGAACGGTAGCAAGGACAGGGTCGGCAGCTGTGGCTGTAGCTACACGACGAAAATCAATCGGAAACGATTCGACCACGTCATCGGTTTCCGCATCAATGAACATGCAAGCAAGTTCGGAGGAATCGAATGCCCTATCCTCAGCAACAGGCAAGCGGGACAACGCATTGGCGTGTCCGTGCTTAGCAGTGGACCGATACGAGATATCGTAGCGGTACTGCGAGAGGAAAATAGACCAGCAAAAGAATTTCTGCGCTGTACGTGGAGGTACAGGCTTGGTCGGATGAAAAAGCGATGTCAAAGGTTTGCTGTCTGTGATTATGGTAAAGTGACGACCATACAAGAAATAATGAAACTTTGTAACACTAAATACGAGAGCCAATGCTTCTTTCTCGATCTGTGAATAATTTCTTTGCACAGACGAGAGCAATTTGGACGCAAAGGCAATAGGGCGATCGTTCGATCCATCTTTGTGCGCAAGCACAGCACCGATCCCGAAATCCGATGCATACACCATCAACAAAAGGGGCTTCTGGGGATCTAATGGCGTAAGGGAAGTATTGGAAAGCAACGCCGATTTCAACTGGCGAAAGGCGCGTTCGCACTCCGACGTCCAGACGAACGGAACCTCTTTACAACGTAAGCGATGAAGCGGAGCTGAAATGGAAGAGGCATGTGGCACATATCTGTTATAGTAATTTATTTTTCCCAGCGCACTCTGTAGCTGCTTCACATTCTGCGGGGAAGGCAAGTCTTGTATGGCATGAAGGTGCGTGGGACTGGGATGTATACCTTAGGCATTGAGTACATGTCCCGGGTATGGCAAATCACGAGCAAAAAACACACATGTGTCCTTCCGCAAGCGAAGACCATTTTGTCGCAAGACCTGAAATAATGTTCTGAGATTGGCTAAATGTTCTTCTTCCGTCTTTCCGGAGATCACAATATCGTCCAGATAGTTTGCTGCAGTAGGGACCGACGCACAAACAGTTTGTAGATATTGCTGAAACAATGCAGGGGCGAATGCACACCCGAATGGCAGTCGTTTGAATTGATACAACCCAAGATGCGTGTTAACCACCAAAACGCGCTGGGATTCTTCGTCCACCGGTATTTGCAAGTACGCATCTGCCAGGTCCAACTTCGAAAAATATTTACCCGGGCACAGTTTGTCAAAAAGATCCTCCGGGCAGGGTAAAGGAAAAGTTGCAATCACTAGTTGAGGATTCACTATTGCCTTGAAGTCCACACAAAGTCTAAATTTTCCGGAAGGTTTTGGCAAAATTACTGAGGGTGATGCCCAGAGAGAAGCCTGCACACGTTCATTATACCTTGTGATTCCAAATCGTGTAATGTTTTTGCGACCTCATCACGCAATGTGTGGGGAACATTGCGCACTCTGAAAAATTTCAGTTGCGCGTATACTTTCTGTTCCAAATGTGCTTTATAGTTCATAGCGCAACCGAGGCCCGGGGCAAAAACGTCTGCAAATACTTCATATAGACGAGAAACACTGTCGGAAGGAACAGTCTGGTTTACTGATAGGACGTGATTTACTATAGACAAGTTAAACAACTGAAATAAATCGAAACCAAACAAGTTCACTGCAGAAGAAGAACAAAGGACGTAAAATGACAAAAGTTTTGTTTGTCCTATGTATGTTGCAAGAACGCTGCACTGTCCTAACACAGGGATATCTTGACCTGAATAACTAGTTAACTTAACATTTGCGGCATGTAACGGAGGTGTGCCCAGCTGTTTGTACGTGTCTTGATTGATCAGTGAAACTGCAGCTCCGGTATCGAGCTGAAATGGTATCACTTTGCTGTTAATGTCCAAGTCCACAAAAAGTTTATTGTCCTGCTGACGACAAGAGTGACTGTCTCATGTAACGTGAACTGACACTGGTACAAAATCACTTGCGACTTGACGGGAGTTCCGCCGATGTTGACGCACACTATTTGTGGGACGAACACAGTCACTGTTAGAGAGAGTGGCACTGGGCGGTGTGGAATGAACTACATGAATTTCCATGGGCAAAGTTTTGCGAGCCTCAGTATCCTTGGTTCGATACCGATTCCAGCGTGAAGCAAAGGGCCGGGAATGGTTTTGAGCTTCTGATCTGAGCTTTTTCTGGCAAACACTCTGAACATGTTCTTTTTCATTAAAATAAAAGCAAATAGCTTAGCGTGACGGGCAATTCTCACGCGAATGTCTAGTAGTGCACCGCGGGCAGGATTTGAGCACTGCATTTGCTTACTGGCACAGCACATGTGGCTGAGAGCCTGGCGGCAGCGGCGCGGCCAGGCGCGAGGGCTGTTTACTGCTCCCTGCAGCTCGCCCGGCGGGCTAGTTAACCTGACACACTGCTGGTGAAGTTTCAAATGATTCCTGAGCAAAGTCAAGTGTGTCCTGCCGATCCAATATGTCCATCACTTGTTGAAGGGAGGGAGTGACTAGTTTCAAAATCTGTTCCCTTATACGAACATCAGAAACCTTCTGTGCAATTGCATCATGGACCATAGTATCTGAATAAGGGAGTCCACATTGACACTCCAAATACAATCGCTAGTAAGGCCTTGCAACATCGCAACCCACTCCCGATTAGTCTGATCTGCCGTACGTTTTGTACAAAAGAAGGTATACCTTTTCGCAACTACATTGACTGATTCTTTGAAATATGCAGCTAAACCAGACAAAATTTCTTCGTAGGACAGAGTTGCTACGTCACGTCGGGGAAATAATTTGATTATCACACGGTACGTTTGTATGCCGACCGTTGATAAGAGATAAGGCTGCCCCTCGTTACCTCGAATTCTGTAGGCGGTGAGATGGAAACCAAATTGGCGTGACCACTCCGTCCAGCTTTCCAGTGCAGCATCAAAAGGTCGAAAACTTGGTGCAACAGCGTGTTGTGGCAGCGTTAGTGGTTGAGCTGCGGCTGCCGCATCGTTTTGCATTGCACGTTGACCCTGTACGAGCTGTCCAAGGGCATCCAGTAATGCATGCGTCTGCTGATTCTGTAAGCGATAAAATTCGGACAGTACATCTGGAGAGTGTGGCGAAGCCATTACACAAGTAAATGAGGGCAGTTTAGAGAAGAACGCGGTTTTGCCTCGTCGCCAATGTTGTGGTTGGCAGGAGAGCCAACACTGTGTTACTAGAGGAGGCCGAAAGGCACGCGTTTTAGCTCACGCAGGATGGCGTGAGGTCTGGAACAGGACAAGGAAATAAAAATTTAGAAAAACGGACGTAGCTGGTGGAATACTTAACTTTAATCCATTAATGATGAACGTCGGTCTGGACGGTACATGATTCACAATATGAATAGTAACTGATAATGGCGCCTTGCTAGGTAGCAGCAAATGACGTAGTTGAAGGCTATGTTAAACTATCGTCTCGACAAATGAGAACGTAAGTAGGCAGTGAACCATCGCTAGCAAAGTTGGCTGTACAACTGGGGCGAGTGCTAGGAAGTCTCTCTAGACCTGCCGTATGGCGGTGCTCGGTCTGCAATCACTGATAGTGGCGACACGCGGGTCCGACGTATACTACCAAACCGCGGCCGATTTAAAGGCTACCACCTACCAAGTGTGGTGTCTAGCGGTGACACCACACTTACCTCTGCGCGTAATGGCAGAAACATAAATTTCTTTACTTTGAACATACAGTCCTTCATTGGTTCTGCCACCACGTTTGGCTCAACAATATCCTCGTGTCGTGGTTGCTAAATTAACATTGGTGAGGCATAAATAAGCGTTGTACCGGCAGAGCGCTTTAACGCGCTATTAAAGTAAATTTTGTATTTTGTGTTCCTCACAAAGTTTGAGACAAATATTTCATTTCTCATTTTAATAAAAAGCACTGCTCGTGGGTAATATGCAACAGATCTATTATACCATAAACGACAAAACATTGCGCAGTATGACAGTTTGTAATTTTACTGAAGAAAATCCATACAACTTTTATTAGTACGTGGTACTCCAGAAAGAGAGTTCCGCTTGGATCCATGAGGCAGAACCGCAGTTCGGAGAAAGCGCGGTAGCTCTCTGACTTATGGAAAAGTAGGTGACACAATTCTGCATTAGGTGTTTGTTGTTTATGCAGTATAGTGCTTGCTTAAAGAGGCTAAGTTGACTGAAAATACCGCCGCTTGTGACATTATACCTGTAAGTCAGTAGTGGGCATACGTCCAGAGGTTTGCGACTTTTACGGAGAAAATGCGATGAGTGATTCAGAGTTAAGGAGATGCGTCCGACATATGGAAGGACGTTATCGACTCCACAATGACGAAAGAAGTAGGCATCCGTCTTTGGCTAATGAATATTGGGTTCGTACAGTTGGAAAACTAGTAATGGAAAATGGCACGTTTACTGTACACGATATCTCTGAGTACATGCTTTATATTTCAAGTTCAGTTCTTCATAAATAGCTTCTGGAAAGCTGAATTTTTGAAAACTGGGTCCTCATTAGGTGCCAAAATCTCTTGATAGGGTAACGCAAAGTACAGTACCTGGGTAGACCACTTGACTTTTTGACACTTTAAAGAAAGGTATGATTTACTAGGAAAGACCATCGATTATGGAAATCCTCAATACAGTCGACAACTAACGGAATGGAGGCACACATTGCCACCAGTAAAAACTAGAGCTAAGCAACTTTCAACATCTCGAAACTCATTTACACAGTTTTATGGGATAGACGCGGCTTTTCTACTGGAACTTTTTGCCGTAAGCTAATATAAACAATGTTGATGTTTACTGTGAATCACTTGTGGGTCTGCGTCGCGCAATACGCAATCACCGTGAAAAACACAGTTACGGTACTGATTTGTCTGATGACAGTGCCAGACTTCACAATGTGAACGAGGCATGTCAAGTAGTTTGCTTCGAGGCAGCTTGTCCACCTTCCATACACACCTAGTAGTGCCCTAGCGCCTCCCATCTGTTTTTATGACTAAATACGTACCTTGGTGGTCAATAACTCAGCAACGAGTGCGAGCTCAAAGAACATGGTATCACGTAGTTGACAACACAGGTGGCAATGTTCTATGAGGAAGGCATACAGAAACCTGTCTCACGGTATGGCAGGTAGCTACAAAATATTGGGAGCTGTATGGAACGATTGTTTAAGATTATTAGTTTGTATCGAATATGTCTCTAGTATTTCTGCTTCTGTTCCCAAATGGAACGTATTTTATTTACCTGATACAACGTATATTTTTGAAAAACTGGAGATAGAGAGAGAGTCAATTAGGGAAACGCTAGGTTGTTAGCAGTAACATTACCGCCGCGTTATGCAGCGCCAGAAATACGTATCGACTGTTGGTGGCTGTGTGTGTCTGTAGCTGTCGAGAGTCGGGAGACAATATTCTTGAGTGGTGTGTGGAAAGGTGGCACACCTCTGCACAGTAAAGTAAATATCTGATAGACTATTCCTTCTGCTGGATCATGTTACATCAGTGAGCTCTACTTCGCCAAATCAGAGTTCAGTGGTTTTGATCAAATAGTTAAAAAGCCCACCACCAGCGACAATTTCTGCTGGTAGATAGCAGATATGTAATATCGGGTTATTGGTGTTTCTAATTTTTGTGTCCCATGCCTAAGACTACACAAAAAATACCATGAGAGCCCATCAGCACTCAGGCACAACCACACACCCAGTGCCTCTCAGCTCCATGCAGCAAATCGAGACGGCGTCCACACAGCCACATCTCTTTCTGCTTCCACACCACGTCTATTAGTGTGTCATACTCATCCGCTGATAGTGTGGACATGAGCCAAAGAGGGCGGTGTAAACCGTTTACTACTTTGTTCCCGATTTGTTCTCTCGGGGATGAATTTCTTCCACCAAGACACACCAGGTATGGCATGCCTCGTACACTCTCCTCACAGTCCTGAACCAGTAGTCGCTTCATATCGGGCCTGCATCCAACTCAGTTTTCTGAAGTATGTTACGACTTTGCAGTCACCAGTTACAGAGTAATAGGACAATGAAGAGTGTGTGCTATATTAGTATCAGTCATAGTGAAAATATCATAGACTGCCAAGAGAAAGGAATGTTATTAATTTTAGGAATCAAGTACCATGCATCAAACTGTACCTAAGTAGCATTTTGTAACATATGCTTAATATATCTTATTGGTTATTTCTTATTCTGTTACCACATTTCTCTTATAGTGTCGCCCTGTCAAGCAAGTATTTAAATAGTGAGCGCGCAGTCAGCCACCTTTAAAGAACTATAGCGAATAATTCAATTTTTCTGCTACTGGGAATGTTCGGGTTGTATTAGTACAACATTCCAAATAATAACGAATCTCTGTTCCCTCATGGGTGAGCTGCAGAGATAATTGTACAACATATACAAAATTAGTAGCACAAAATATTCAGTGTGACTGCTACTGCAGCTAAATTGCAGTATCGAGGGTATCATCCTGTAACCATAGTCATTGTGTATTCAGCAGCCCGATCAGTTTATCACCACAAAGTCCCCTACCAAAACGCGAGGTTAGGATTCCTTGTAATTGAGTGTGGTCGTGCATAAACATTGATCAGAGTCAATCTGTGATGTGAAATGACGATTGATATAGGAAGAGTAAGCTGTTATATAACAGATTAGATTAGATTAGTTTCAGTTTTCGTTCCGTAGGCCCAAAAAAGAGTTGATTCTCGCGGACTTGTAACATGTCAAAAAGTATAACATAAAAAGCATAGAACCTTTTAATATAATACTCACTTCCCTGATCATTTGTCAGAAAATTGTTGTGGAATCTTGTACCACAGGCAGGAAGGGATAGCATGTTGTTTGGTGGCCAGTATCCTCGTTCTACTACACAACTGCACACATGTATTAAGAGGGTTTTTGTTTACTTAAACAGACAGCTGATACCTACATTTAGCTGAGTCCATATGTTGTGCTACGAACTCTTCTATAATAGTCCACGTTAGCCTCACTGCTGCTGAAGTACAAGTTCTGCTACGCGATGAATGATAGACGTGAAACTGGACTGCTAGTTGATGCCTCAGTGACTGCGCTTGTGACTGAGGCGGCTGAATGACTGAGACTGGCTGAGACTGAGCTAGAGACTGAGACTGACTCCTCCGGTCAATGGCACGGATGTAAATACTTGCAGTCAAGAGGGCGTTGGTGGCATGTTGCTTGCGAATCTGTCTTTGGCCTTTCTCCTGATAGACACGCTTGATCCAGCGCTTTCTATCGATCTTCTTGCTACATCTTTGCCAACCGGAGAGCTGGCGACAGCTTACGCCAGCACAACTGTCAAGATATGTAAATACACTCCTGGAAATGGAAAAAAGAACACATTGACACCGGTGTGTCAGACCCACCATACTTGCTCCGGACACTGCGAGAGGGCTGTACAAGCAATGATCACACGCACGGCCAGCGGACACACCAGGAACCGCGGTGTTGGCCGTCGAATGGCGCTAGCTGCGCAGCATTTGTGCACCGCCGCCGTCAGTGTCAGCCAGTTTGCCGTGGCATACGGAGCTCCATCGCAGTCTTTAACACTGGTAGCATGCCGCGACAGCGTGGACGTGAACCGTATGTGCAGTTGACGGACTTTGAGCGAGGGCGTATAGTGGGCATGCGGGAGGCCGGGTGGACGTACCGCCGAATTGCTCAACACGTGGGGCGTGAGGTCTCCACAGTGCATCGATGTTGTCGCCAGTGGTCGGCGGAAGGTGCACGTGCCCGTCGACCTGGGACCGGACCGCAGCGACGCACGGATGCACGCCAAGACCGTAGGATCCTACGCAGTGCCGTAGGGGAACGCACCGCCACTTCCCAGCAAATTAGGGACACTGTTGCTCCTGGGGTATCGGCGAGGACCATTCGCAACCGTCTCCATGATGCTGGGCTACGGTCCCGCACACCGTTAGGCCGTCTTCCGCTCACGCCCCAACATCGTGCAGCCCGCCTCCAGTGGTGTCGCGACAGGCGTGAATGGAGGGACGAATGAAGACATGTCGTCTTCAGCGATGAGAGTCGCTTCTGCCTTGGTGCCAATGATGGTCGTATGCGTGTTTGGCGCCGTGCAGGTGAGCGCCACAATCAGGACTGCATACGACCGAGGCACACAGGGCCAACACCCGGCATCATGGTGTGGGGAGCGATCTCCTACACTGGCCGTACACCACTGGTGATCGTCGAGGGGACACTGAATAGTGCACGGTACATCCAAACCGTCATCGAACCCATCGTTCTACCATTCCTAGACCGGCAAGGGAACTTGCTGTTCCAACAGGACAATGCACGTCCGCATGTATCCCGTGCCACCCAACGTGCTCTAGAAGGTGTAAGGTGTAAGTCAACTACCCTGGCCAGCAAGATCTCCGGATCTGTCCCCCATTGAGCATGTTTGGGACTGGATGAAGCGTCCTCTCACGGGGTCTGCATGTCCAGCACGAACGCTGGTCCAACTGAGGCGCCAGGTGGAAATGGCATGGCAAGCCGTTTCACAGGACTACATCCAGCGTCTCTACGATCGTCTCCATGGGAGAATAGCAGCCTGCATTGCTGCGAAAGGTGGATATACACTGTACTAGTGCCGACATTGTGCGTGCTCTGTTGCCTGTGTCTATGTGCCTGTGGTTCTGTCAGTGTGATCATGTGATGTATCTGACCCCAGGAATGTGTCAATAAAGTTTCCCCTTCCTGGGACAATGAATTCACGGTGTTCTTATTTCAATTTCCAGAAGTGTACATTGTAAACTGGAACTGGTAATATTTACTTAATATACTTATAACCTTTTTTTGGATCATCAATCTTCTGACTGGTTTGATGCAGCCTGCCACGAATTCCACTTGTGTGCCAAATTCTTCATATTGGAGTAGCAGTTGCAGCCGACATCCTAAATTATTTGCTGAATGTATTCCAATCTCTATCTTCCTCTACAGTTTTTTGCTATCAGCAGCTCCCTCTAGTACCACGGAAGTCATTCCCTGATGTCTTAACAGATGTCCTATCAATCAGTCCCTTCTCCATGCCAGTGTTTTCCACATATTCCTTTCGTCTCTGATTCTACATGGAACCTCCTCATTCCTTACCTTATTAGTCCACCTAATTTTCAACATTCGCCTGTTGTACCATCTCTTCTGTTCAGTTTTCCCATAGTACATAGTTTCGCTACCATATAATGCTGTGCTCCAGATTTACATTATCAGAAATTTCTTCCTAAAATTAAGGCCTATGTTTGATACTAGTAGACTTCTATCGGCCAGGAATGCACTTTTCACCAGTGCTAGTCTACCTACGATGTCATCCTTGCTCTGACCGTGTGTGTGTGTGAAATCTTATGGCACTTACCTGCTAAGGTCATCAGTCCCTAAGCTTACACACTACTTAACCTACATTATCCTAAGGACAGACACACACACCCATGCCCAAGGGAGGACTCGAACCTCCGCCGTGACTAGCCGCACAGTGCTCTGTCCATCATTGGTTATTTTGCTGCCTAGTTACAAGATTTCCTTAACTTCACCAACTTTATGACCATCAATCTATCAATCCTGATGTTAATTTTCTCGCTGTTCTCATTTCTGCATCTCCTCATTACTTTCGTCTTTCTTCGATTTATCCTCAATTCATATTCTGTAATCATCAGATTGTCCATTCTATACAGGAGATCATGTAATTCTTCTTCACTTTCACTCAGAATAGCAATGTCATCAACAAATCGTATCGTTGAAATCCTTTCACCTTCAATTTTAATTCCATTCCTGAACCTTTTTTTCATTCCATCATTGCTTCTTCTATCTACAGATTGAACCCTTTTTAATCCGAGCGCTTCGTTCTTGGTCGTCCACTCTTATAATTCTGTCTTGGCTCTTGTACATACTGTATATTAGCCATCTCCCTATTGCTTACCCCTATTTTTCCCATAATTTCGAACATCTTGCACCATTTCACATTGTAGAACGCTTTCTCCAGGTAGACAAATTCAGTGAATGTGTCTTGAATTTTCTTTAGTCTTGCTTCCATTATAAACCGCAACGTCAAAATTGCGTGCGTGGTGCGTTCACCTTTTCTAAAGCCTACCGATCGTCATATATTACATCTTCAGTTTTCTATTCTATTCTTCTGTATATTATCCTTGTTAGCAATTTGGATGCATGAGCTGTTAAAGTCATAGTGCGATAATTCTCACACTTGTTAAATCTTGCAGTCTTCGGAATTATGTGGATGATATTTTTCCGAAAATCAAATGGTATATCATCACACACATATATTCTACACTCCAACGCGAAGAGCCGTTTTGTTTCCGCTTCCACCAATGATTTTAGAAACTCTGATGGAATTTTATCTACAACTTCTGCCTTATTTGTTCTTAAGGCCTCCAAAGCTCTCTTAAATTCTGATTCTAATACTTGATCCTCCATCTCTTCTAAATCGACTCCTGTTTCTTCTTCTACTACATCAGGCAAATCTTCCCCCTGATAGTGGCCTTCAGTGTACTCCTTCCACCTACGCACCCTCTCCTCTTCATTTAACTGTGAAATTCCCGTTGCACTCTTTATACTATCACCCTTGTTTTTAATGTCACCGAAGGTTTTTCTGACTTTCCTATATACTGAGTGAGTCCTTCCGGGAATCATTTCTTTTCCGATTTCTTCTCATTTTTGATGGAGTCATTTCGTCCTAGCTACCTTGCACTTCATATCTGTTTCATTCCTCAGCGTCTTGTATTTCTGCATTCCTGAACTTCTCTGAACATTTTTGAACTTTCTTCTTTCATCGATCAAACGAAGTATTTCTTCTGCTACCAACGGTTTCTTCGCAGTCACTTTCTTTGTACCTATGTTTCTGTTACCAACTTCTGTGAATGCCCTTTTTAGAGATGTCTGTTCCTCTTCAACTGTACTGCGTACTCAGTTATTCCTTATTTCTGTATCTATAGCCTTAGGGAACTTCAAGCATGTCACGTCATCCCTTAGTACTTCTGTATTCCACTTCTTTACGTATTGATTCTTCCTTACTAATTGCTTGAACTTCAGCGTACTCTTCATCACTACTATATTGTGATCTGAGTCTATGTCTGCTCCAGAGTACGCCTTAGAATCCAGTATTTCAAATGGTTCAAATGGCTCTGCGCACTATGGGACTTAACATCTATGGTCATCAGTCCCCTAGAACTTAGAACTACTGAAACCTAACTAACCTAAGGACATCACACAACACCCAGCCATCACGAGGCAGAGAAAATCCCTGACCCCGCCGGGAATCGAACCCGGGAACCCGGGCGTGGGAAGCGAGAACGCTACCGCACGACCACGAGATGCGGGCAATCCAGTATTTGATTTCGGTATCTCTTCCTGACCATGATGTAATCTAGCTGAAATCTTTTTCAATTATATCGCCCCGTCTTGTGGTTCCTCAACAGAGTATTCGCTATTACTACCTGAAATTTACTACAGAATTCAATTAGTCTTTCTCCTCTCTCGTTCCTTGTCACAAGCCCATACTTTCCTATAACATTTTCTTCTACTATTTCCCCTACCACAGCATTACAGTTCTCTACGACTATTAGATTTTCGTCACCCTTTATGTACTTTATTACCCTTTCAGTATCCTCATGTACTTTCTCCACCTCTTCATCATCAGCTTGCGGCGTCGGCATGTATACCTAAACTATCTCTTGTCGGTGTTGGTTTGTTATCGATTCTGATAAGATCAAACTTATCACTGAACTGTTCACTGTAACACACTCTTTGTCCTACCTTTCTGTTCATAACGACTCCTACTTCCGTTATACCACTTTCTGCTTCTGTTGACATTTCTCCTTACTCATCTGACCAGAAAACTTGTCTTCTTTCCATTCCACTTCACTGACCCCTACTGTATCTAGATTGTGCCTTTGCATTTCTCTTTTCATATTTTCTAGCTTCCCTGTCACGTTCAAACTTATGACATTCCACGCCCCGAGTCGTAGAACATTATCCTTTCGTTGATTATTCAATCTTTTTCTCATGGTCACCTCCCTCTTGGCAGTCCCCTCTCGGAGAACCGAATGGGAGACTATTCCAGAATCTGTTGCCACTGCAGAGATCATCATGATACTTTTTCAATTACAGGCCACATGTACTGTGGATACACGTAATATACTATTAGAATGAAATGTAGTTATGCCCTTTTAATAAATTCATCAAACAAAAAATACCAAATTTTGACTTTTGTGACCAGGTGTTGTCAAAACTGAGATCTAGCGGGCCTTTCTACGTAAGGTGGTCTGACAGTCCCTGTTGAGATATTCATCTATGGAGTAGAAGGGGTCGTGTACCAAAATGTTTTCCAAACTCTGTTTAAATTGTGCTTTATCTGAAACAAAGTTTTTTATGGTTGCTGGCAATTTATTGAAAATTCATCTTCCTGAATTTTGGACCTTTTCTTGGAAGAAGGTAAGTGATTTTAGGTCCCTATATAGATTGTTCTTATTCCTAGCATTGGTACTACATATTGAGTCTTTGGTTACATATCAAACATATTATTTGCAACTCATTTTGTTAAGGAGTAAATATAATGAGTAGCAGTGGTTAGAATACACAGTTTCTTGAGCAGGTTTCTACGTGATGTTCTTGAATTTACATTAAAATGAGTCTTATTACATGCTTTTGGGCTCTAAAAACTTTTGCTCTCTTTGAGGAGTTAAGCCAGAAAATGATCCCATCTGATATATTCATATCTCCTAAATCTGACATTATTTGCTTTGCAAATATAGACTTCTTTAGTTGCTTCAGCAATTCTGTGATATGCCCCTCCCAACCGAATTTATTATCGAGCTGCAACCCCAGAAATTTAACACTGTCAACCTTTTCTATCTGCATGTCTTCATATGTTGTACACATGCTGAAACGAAATCTCTTACAGGCTCTGAACTACATATAGTTGGCCTTTTCCTAGTTTAATGCAGTGAATTAGCTTTAAACCATTTATTAATCTCAGTGAAAATTTTATTAGCAGCCATTGCTAAATCTGTACATGACTTGATATTTATTGCAATGCTTGTATCATGTTCAAGCAAAACATAATTAGCGTCTGACAATGCAAAGGACGACACGTCGTTAATATACAACAAAATCAATCGATCCAAGATTTAATCTTCAGGAGCACCACTTGTAATTAATTCTGAATCAGATGATGACTGGTTGTTTACTCCACAGGTATTTTGCAAGGCTACCGTTTGTTTCCTGTTACTTGGGTAAGACTTTAACCATTTTGCACCACTGCCAGTAACACCATGATATTCTCATTTATTTATGACAATGCCGTGATTCGCACAGTCAAAGGCGTTTGACGGGTCACAGAAAATGCTAATCGCCTCTAATCTGTTATCTAATCAATTAAGTACATTCTCACTGTACCTGTATACAGCCTTCTCTGTATCACAACCCTTAACCCACGCTGAGACTTGGACAATATATTACTTGCGGTCAGATGCTTAAGAAGATGCCTGAACACTGAACACAATCTTTTCAAACATTTTTGAAAAATACGGTGACAGTGAAACTGGTTGATAGTTTGACCGCATCTTTTTATCCCCTTTCTTCTTAAGAGCCTTAGGTTCAGCACGTTTTAGCGTCTGAAAATGTTCCAATAATAAGAGATTGATTACGTAAATAACTTAAGACACAACTCAACTCACATGAACACTCTTTGATTTATACCGTTAATATGTTGTCATAACCATTAGGATACTTTGATTTCAAGAATTTTATGGTGGATGCTACGTTTCTGGGAAAAATGATTGTAATTTCCATTTTACTGAAGTTAATCATAGAGACTGGTCTCAGATATTGCATTGCACTGTTTACTCAACTAGATAACCCAAAGCTGTCAGTAAAAGGAACAAAGTGCTTGTTTAAGAGGTTTGGAACACTACATGCTTGTCAATGTGTCATTTATCTTTGAGCTATCTGTTCTTCTTCCTCTACGACCTACTTGTCTCTGTCTTCACTATATCCCATATATTTTTTTGATGCATCTTTCTCATAATAAAGATACATGAATTTCTATATTACTTGCTTCAATATTTTGCACCATTCTTTATAACGCATCATAATGCTAATTTCAGAGCTGTTCCTAGATAATAGATACAGTTTCCTTTTTGTTCCACATGATATGTTTATTGCTTCTTTAATCCATGACGTACTTTGAGATTTCTGTTTCATTTGAGTTATCTTTAGGGGAAAACGGTTTTCGAATGAGGAAGTAACTTCATCAACGAATGCTTTGTATTTTCCTTAAAGTGAGAAGCACTGTAAACATCTATCCAATTCATGTCTTTAAGCAGTATCCTAAAATTTTCAATTGTGGCTGATGTACTACCCTTCTGTACTCAGATTTGATAGATTTTATACCCTGACAAGTTTCAAACTTTAACATAAGATGCTGCATGTCATGATCTGATAGTCCATTTAGTATTGTGTCTGTGATATGACATTTTTCCCTAGATTTGTCGACAAAGATATTATCAATAGCAGTATCAGAGCGTTTACATACCCGAATTCCAAAGTTCACAATAGCAATTAAATCGAATCACAGTGTTGCTAACTGCGACAATTTTTCACTGATACATATTTTCAACAAATCGATATTAAAATCTTCAGCACTCACTGTGAGATGGGACAGCAGAGCTTCCAGATATTTTCTGAAGAGGTTAACGTTCCCTGAATGTGCGCTCTTATGTACTCACTGTTTTAAAGGATTTATCATGATATACTAATTCTTTGGCACAAGCCTTTAAGTGCTGCTCTGAGCAAAATTAATTGATGTTAATATTCTTGAAATTGAAACAGTTTCTGACAAATTGACAACTCCTTGTTTCTCCATATTTCCTTTACAGAAGTAAGAAGCTAACTCAAACATTAACATTTGACATATCTATACCAGTGGTCGCATGATGTTCAGAGAGGCAAATTATGTCAACTGGTTTTCTGAACTCACAAATTCTTCAACACAAATTCATTAAGCAACCCCTCAGTCCTCAGACATTCTGATGCAATAAGAATAAACGATTTTGTGCACTGGCTGAATTACACCTGGATGGATTTAATTTTTCTCTCAGTTTCTGAACATCTTCAGTTTCAATTATGGAACTTTTGCATGTTGTGATAGTGGCTCCGTCCCCAAACAATCACCCCCCTCCCCACCAAGGTACTCGCTGTTAGCTCAGTCGGTTTTTACTTCTTTTTCCTATTGAGATGAAGGCCGTGCCTAGTATAGTCCTCTTACGTGATCCAAGCAACCGTTCCAGCTGTAAATTAACTCTGCTAACAGAAGAATTTAAATTAGGCCAATCATGGGGCCACAGAACAGATACATGTCTAACACCAGTACGTCTCATTGCTGAACACACCTTCACCAGGCTACCCTGAATTGAATAAGTATGGTCCCTGTCTATACTGTTGCCTGCCCCACCCACTATTACCAAAGTGTCCTCCTTTGTGAAGTCTTTGTAAAGTGAACCTACATCCTCTGTCATCTGACACAGACTTGCACTACGTTTAAAAACTTATGACCTGGTAACCTGACCCTAGTTCAACCGGCAACAATTGGAGAACACCTGTACTATGTGAGCAACGAACAAAAATCTTCCTTTTTCTTCACAACTTTTTCACTCACATTCACACTTCTCAAATAGGTTTTGCAAGTTTGTTGCCTCCTGTCTACTCCTGCATCTACTTGTGGCTCGTCTGATTCCTACTGTAACAACAGATCAAACCTGTTTTCCACATTAACAATAAAACTTATCAGTTTTCTTCGCCACTCCTCTAATGTGGGTACTTGGCGTGGACTTTCGTGATTGAAAAGGGTTGTTATATTGTCTATTGAAAATGCGAGGTAAATTTCTCTTTACGAACGAGTAAGTGCACTGCGTGACATGCATAGCCAATCATAGATGCAATACGCCGATATTTTATTACATTATCTCAAATGTAAACGTAGTTAGACGGTGTTACTTTATTTCAAGTGATCTTTAATTATGAGTGCTAAATATGCTTTAGTACTATACTTTTGATAATCAGGAGTTTATTATGACGAGAAAGACCGCTTCGGCTGTTTGATGAATATTTATTTATGAACCGAATAGTTTCATGCCGTTAGAGCCACATCTTTATGGATAAGTCTGTACATAAATAGGAGCAAAGTATATGAAGATCTCGATTGCATTAAATATAGTTGAACTGTACACGAAACTATGTAGGAAAATTATCTACTCACATTAATTTCATTGCAGGATATAACACTGCGATAACAGAAACCTGTAATAAGGATAAAACTGTAAACCACTATAAAACATGCGGTGTTTTGGTGATGACAACCTACGTTAACCCGGTAAGCTGAAATAAGTCTCAAGAACAGAGCCTGCATAATTGTATGATTGTTAACGAAGTTCAAGTCTAGATACAATGCTGCCTACAAAATAGACCACTTGAAGACATACACACAGTTCCCAATCGTAATACTTGTCTTATGGTGTTAAACATTTTACTTGAGATTATAGTTCTTGATAAGCAGATTATGACATCTTTTTAAATAATTATGTGAAATACTGGAAATCAAATTTTGTTGCCCCTGGAACAAGGGAACGAAGGAACATTAGAGTTTAACGTTCCATCGTCAGTACGGTCGTTAGAGCCGCACACGAGCTCGGATTACCAAAAGACGGCGAAGGAAAGGTCATGCGTGCTCTTTTCCAATGAACCATCCAGAAATTTGCCACGAAAAACCTAAATATGGCCAGCAGGACGGGAATTTGAAATGCCGACCTTCCGAATGCAAGTCCTCTTCGCTAACCACCGTCTTAACACAGGGACAGATCGTCGTGGCCACGTGCCTGGGAACGAGCACCTCTTACAAGTCAAAGCCAGTAGCAGTTTGGATACTCTTGTTCAAATGGCTCAAATGGCTCTGAGCACTATGGGACTCAACTGCTGTGGTTATCAGTCCCCTAGAACATAGAACTACTTAAACCTAACTAACCTAAGGACATCACACACATCCATACCCGAGGCAGGATTCGAACCTGCGACCGTAGCAGTCGCACGGTTCCGGACTGCGCGCCTAGAACCGCGAGACCACCGCGGCCGGCGATACTGTTGTCCAGAGAAACTATGGAGTGTGGCTGAACGACCATGAAACCACGAGTAGGCGCTAGGATTGCTGATATGTTTAAATATATCTGGAATCCGATACATCGATTTTTTAAAGATAATCATTATTCGCCCTCAACATATCGAAAAAATTATCGGTAGCCTACATCGCTATTAGATATTCTGTACGTCAGCAACCTATAATGCTGCTTACCCCAGTCGGAGCAAGAACTGAAAGGGAAACGATGCACGTTCACGCTTGTTAATAACCACTTTGCTACCAATGGTAACTGCATGTAAGTGGCACAATAAAAGGTGTCCGACGGGTGCTTCGTTCGATTTCGTCCCATATCGGATTTGTATGGAACACTTCATGTTGACCTCCACGCTTTTTCATTTCTGCAAACGCCAGCAAACTAGCAGTCGTACTGTCAAAATTTCATGGTGAAGTTAAACGTTGCAGATTCTGTTGGTAGTGCTCAGCGCAGATTACGTTAGCATTTCCCCTCACAAGTCTCCGCCCAACGCAGAGGCCAATCTCCTCAATTCAATTAGATTTTTGGTCATCAGATTCAGCAACTGTTTTTGAAGAATGTCGATGTGATGAAATAGACACAATTTGGGTAAAAAATTGCCTTTAACGCAACTGGTGCGCTATTTTCTCACATCAGACGTCTTGATACCGCTACCCACCTGCGAAATCGGAATCTGCCACCAGTATTTGCTTCACACAGTCAATGAGAAAGACTGGACGTAATAAAAGCTTAAGTAGTAAGACTCCTTCACATAAAATTATGTTCTACTACAATTTCAAATAAAAAATTTCATATATTTACCGAAAATTGACAAAAAATACAATGTAAAATAAAAATATCTACCCTCGATATTGCCATTTCGATATCGACATATCGGTGAAAAATATCACCGATCTTTGTTGATATTATTAGAAGGTACATATATGTACACTTTTCTAAAAATATCGATACATATCGGTGATATATATGGACATATAGATACTTTATCGACACCCCTAGAGGCGACAAGACGTGGATGTACATGTCTCGTGACACGAGGTGGAACTGTCGACTGCTTGAGCTTAACAGCCGCCAACCTGCATCGGTTTATGAGTCAGTCTTCCCTGTCGGTGCATCCGTTTTCCGACAGAATAAGTCTCCGCGTCACAAGAGCACAATCGCGCCCCAGTGGGTTGAGGAGTGTGACAGTAAATTCATAATGGTGGGTTGACCACAAAATCTGTCCGATCTGAACTCTGCGGAACGCACCTGTGGCGCTATCGGCCGCCTGCTTCGCGCTCAAAAACCGATAGTCCGTAATTTTCGGGAGTTATGTGATAGATGCGTCGACATATGTTGACGCGTACGCCCAGTAATCCACCAAATTATATGTTGCCTCCAGCAAGGAAGAAGTCAACAACCACCCGCTATTTACTTACGCAAATGGCGCCGTTAGCGATTTCGAACCGGCAGGTTCATCTTTAGACGGCAGTTCACGTCAAAATAGAGACAGGTTGCCGTTTGCATAAGTTTTTAATTCTTGGGGTGGTGGTGCCGTCGTAAATTAGCATCATTGTGTTGCAGGTTGTTTGCTTCTGATTACAAAATACGGAAGAGTATGTAAAGCACTTATTTGGTCTACATACACAGTTTACGTAATTAGATTTCCAATTTCAAACGTTGCAGAAAGAGAACCACTGCTCAGAATGACGTCAAATTTGAACAGAATATTATTGACACAGGGGAGAACTTAATAGAATAAAAGAAATGTAACGAAAATTTTACCAATAAATGGCACTTAAAACTGTATTGGGTCGGGGAGAATTGACGGATGAAACGCCATACGATGGCTATAACTTGACTTGTATATTACACCACCTACAGCTTTCTCTACATCTACGTGATTACTCTGCTATTCACAATAAAGTGCTGGCAGAGGGTTCAATAATCCACCTTTAAGCTGCTTCTCTACCGTTCCACTCTCGAACAGCGTACGGGAAAAACGAGCACTTAATGTTTCTGTGCGAGCCCTGATTTCTCTTATTTTATCGTGATAATCATTACTCTCTATGTAGGTGGATGCCAACAGGATGTTTTCGCAATCAGAGGAGAAAACTGGCGATTGAAATTTCATGAGAATATCCCGTCGCAACGAAAAACGCCTTTGTTTTAATAATTGCCACTCCAATTCACATATCATGTCTGTAGCACTATCACCTCTATTTCGTGATAAGAGAAAACGGCCTGCCGTTCTTTGAACTTTTTCGATGTCATCCGTCAGTCCCACCTGATGCGGATCCCACACCGCACAGCAATACTCCAGGACAGGGTGGACAAGTGTGGTGTATGCAGTCTCTCTAGTAGACTTGCACCTTCTAAGTGTTCTGCCAATGAATCGCAGTCTTTGGTTTGCTCTACCCACAACATTATCTATGTGATCGTTCCAATTTGGTTTACTTGTAATTGTTATCCCTAAGTATTTACTTCAATTTACAGCCTTCAGAATTGTGTGACATACCGCGTAATCGAAATTTAGAGGATTTCTTTTAGTACTCATGTGAATAACTTCACACTTTTCTTTACTTAGGGTCAATTGCCAGTTTTAGCACCACACAGATGTCTTATCTAAATCATTTTGCAATTAATTTTGGTCATCTTATAACTTTACAAGATGCTAAATGACAGCATCATCTACAAACAATCTAAGAGGTCTACTCAGATTGTCTCCTAAGTCGTTTATATAGATCAGGAGCAATAGAGGGCCTATAACACTTCCTTGGGGAACGCTGGACATTACTTCTGTTTTACTCGATGACTTCCGTCTGTTACTACAAACTGTGACCTTTCTGACAGGAAAATACGAATCCAGTCACACAACTGAGGCGATATTCCATAGGCACGCAGTTTGGTTAGAAGACGCTTGTGAGGAACGGTGTCGGAAGCCTTCTAGAAATCTAAAAATATGGAATCAATTTGACATCCCCTGTCGATAGCACTCATTACTTCATGAGTATAAAGAGCTACTTATGTTTCACATGAACGATATTTTCTGAATCCGTGCTAACTATGCGTCAGTAAATCGTTTTCTTCGACGTAATTCATAATGTTCGAACACAGTACATGTTCCAAAACTCTACTGCAAATCGACGTTAGTGATATGGGCCTGTAATTCAGCCGATTACTCCTATTTCCTTTTCTGGGTATTGGTGTGGTTCAGATTGGTCTAAGCACTATGAGACTTAACATCTGAGGTCAGCAGTCCCCCAGACTTAGAACTACTTAAACCTAACTAACATAATGACATCACACACATCCATGCCCAAGGCAGGATTCGAACCTGCGACTGTAGCAGAAGCGCGGTTCCGGACTGAAGCGCCTAGGACTACTCAGTCACAGTGGCCGGCGTATTGGTGAGACTTGAGCTATTTTCCAGTCTTTAGGTACGGATGCTTCTATGGGCTGGCGATTGTACATAATTGCTAAATATGGGGCTATTGTAACAACATACTCTGAAAGTAATCTGACTGGTATACAATCTGGACAGGAGGCCTTGCCTTTATTAAGTGATTTAAGCTGCTTTGTTACAACGAAGATATGTATTTCTACGATTCTGATCTTTGCAGTTGTTCTTGATTGGAATTCAGGAATATTTACTTCGTCTTCTTTGATGAAGGAGTTTCGGAAAACAGTTTTTAATAACTCTGCTTTAGTGGCACAATCATTAGTGACTTCACTGTTGTTATCGCGCAGTGAAGGTATTGATAGCGTCTTGCCACTGGTGTGCTTTAAGTATGACCAGAATCTGTTTGGGTTTTCTGCGAGATTACGAGACAGAGTTCCGTTGTGGAAATTATTAAAAGTATCTCGCAATGAAGTACACACTATATTTCGAACTTCTGCAAAACTTTGACAGTACTGGGGATTTTGCGTTCTTTTAAATTTGGTATGCTTTTTTCGTTGCTTCTGCAACAGCGATCTGACCCGTTTTGTGTACCATGGGGCATCAGTGCCCTAATTTATCCGTACTGTCCAATGTGCATGACTGCTCAAGTTCGACAGTTGTGGTTCTGTTAGGTAAGCCCATCCACCATGGCAAGATCGTACCAGATCGGATGGAGAAAATCGGGTCTTAATTGTCCTCAGGCCAAAACCGCAAAGAAGCAAAACAACATCGATTTCTAACTGTCCTGAGACTGGCGCGGGACATGTTCAGTATGGTGTCCATCGTTTTCTGACAGATGCTGAAACTGTGTCCATAACAGATCAGAGTGTCTCGGGGTCACGTTCAGAATGTGTTGCGCAAATACGGCCCTAGATAAACGATGCCGTCAACCAGTACCAAACATTCACATTTGCAGAATTAAGTGATAGCGGTTGACATGTGAGCGTATTTTCCCTTTCCCACATTCTGCAGTTCTGTGCGTTGACGCCGGCCGCGGTGGCCGTGCGGTTCTGGCGCTACAGTCCGGAACCGCGCGACTGCTACGGTCGCAGGTTCGAATCCTGCCTCGGGCATGGGTGTGTGTGATGTCCTTAGGTTAGTTAGGTTTAAGTAGTTCTAAGTTCTAGGGGACTTATGACCTAAGATGTTGAGTCCCATAGTGCTCAGAGCCATTTGAACCATTTGTGCGTTGACATAACTTTCGAAATGGAAATGGGCTTCCCTTGTTCACAGAAAGTTCCAAGGCGGCCATCCATCGTCCACTTCCGTGCGAGCAAGAAATTCCAGAGTGAACATTTGTCTCGCTGGCAGGCCCCGAAAAAGCAACTACTGAACATGGGTAATTTTGTATGGCTAGCAATGCAGCGTTTTTCGTATGATTTTATGCAGACATGTCCAGCGTTTGTGGAAATCCCCGTGCACTGCATGTTTGCACATCACCGCTCGACTCCTCCTGCAGCGCTACGGTCACTTCTTGGACAGACGTCGGATCAACTGCTTTTCTCCCTCTGCCACATTGCACTTGAAAAGAACCTGTGTTTTCCCATTTTGTAATCATGTTCTCCGGATCTCTTTCGGACATCGGGTTAATGCCTTTTATCATACCCCTGAGTGTCCAGAACTTCTGCAGTCGCTGCTGTTGTAAAAGACTCTTTTATAGTGACGGTCATGTTGGGCATCTCGGACGCAAACTGAGGAACCGCCGGGTACTGTGCGTCTGTTTGTGTGCAAACTCTGAGGCTTACAGCGGCATCCATTGATCAGGTTTTCGTTAGTTTCTTTTTTTCTATGTCGTTTTACCATTCGTCAATAATAAGCTGTCTTTCTGCGCATTGGTTTCTGTCTACAGTGTTTGGAAAATGGAACTTTAATTCTGGACACCCTTCACATGCACATAGTGTAAAAGCGCCATACACACACCCCGAAAAATTTTATCGCATGGGAAAAAGTGTACATAGATGGCGATATCACGATTGCTTCAAATAATCTTCAGTATTTGCTTAACACAAGGAAACATCACTGAAACAGAATGATGCGGTAATTCCGACGGCACCACCGACCCAAACAACTTTCACCACAAGGGTGATTTATGTAAACATCAACCAATGGCTATCTTGAGGTGAACAGGCATTTCAGGATGAACCTGTCGGTGCGAAACCTGTAACTGTGCTTTTTGTGTAAATAACTTGCGTTAATCAACTGTAGCTGGTTGTTACCCTCTTTCTTACATGGATCAAACTGTATTTTGTACGCAGCTACGGTCTGAAAATTTCAGTTTTCGGCAAAATAGCATCCATCCACCAAGGACTTGTCGAATCCATGTCACGCAGGACCGCTGCTGTACTTGATCGCCAAAGTGGATCAACACATTAGTAGGTCGATGATCATTTTGTTTCATCGGTGTATCTACTGGCTTACGTATCTCAGCTATACCAACATGTAATCCGAAAGAGTGTGTTTCGGAAAAAATACTCGTTTTACTTTTTATGTCGCGCGAACTAACGTGCGTAGTGCAGCACATTTCAATGCTTCCACATAGTGAGCAACCATATTACAGGCGCAGGCCGTGCGACCGCAGGGCACCGCAACACGGTAGGCCGTTGTGCGAAAAAAAAAAAAAAGTGTGCGAAATCTTATGGTACTTTACTGCTAAGGTCATCAGTCCCTAAGCTTACACACTACTTAACCTAAATTATCCTAACGACAAACACACACACCCATGCCCGAGGGAGGACTCGAACCTCCGCCGGCACCAGCCGCTGTGCGCAAAAGCGTCGGCACGCGGAAGCGGCGTGGCGCATCGGCAGCTGCAGCGGCGCCATCTGCTAATTGCAGTTCGGGCGGAAATATGCTTTGCGGAGCGGCTAATTGTGGAGGGCGGTTGGAGGGCCGGATGGGGGAGGGGTAGCCAGGCAGTCGCTGCGGCACTTGCAAAAAGCGGCGCCGTGATAAGCACGGCCGGGCTAGCAGCCTACCCCCACCACCACCACCACCATCCACCACCCCCACCACCAAGACCTGCTGCCACTGTCTTTTACCCGGCCTCAGCTGCGAAGAAAGGGAACAACCGGGAGAAAATCGCCAAATACCTCGTCCGTGCTTCTGGAGGTAACTTCCGCCCGTGATTCGATGGGGTGTGGGCAACTTTTCTGAGGACATAATTAAGCCTCTCATTTCGGTGGCAATCGGAATATTTCTGCGGAATGCGACTTTTCAGATTGAATTAATGAGACACAATAAGAGAAAGTATTGAAGAAAACCCCTGAAGTGCCGTCGTTGTTCGTCTCCTCCATTCACTTTTGATGACTCGTAAACAGTAAGTCAGACTGGTGCAATACTCTTAACTGTATTCCGTCATTTTGAGGGACAACATGATTCACACAGTTATAGGTACAGAATTGTATGACTTCAATATTTAAGTTAGGCTTACCTGCAAATATTAATTTGGATTCCACACACACACCATTACATTACACTTAGTATTTATTTACAAATGTAAATTAGTATGACGTCATTCCCAACAATGAGGATGTGAGATGCTAGTTTCGCTGCCTAGAACAGTTGGCCAAAGTAATGACCAACATCCGTAAACCAGCGTCATAACAAAAGTGTTCAAGCCTCGTTGGTACATTCCTTGAATAAAGCAGTCGCTATATATCTCTACTTATAACTCCCAAGAATTGTGCTTCTCTACAGTTGAATACGCCTGCCTGGTATGGACCAGATCAGTCCACACGAAGAATGTCGACATAAACCTTAATGAAACTTTCATCATGTTAAATCCCTAGTTTCATTGTCGTCTTTACGTCAATGTATGATCTCATTTCGCATGCTTTTCTTTCATCTTACAAGTAATGTCCTGCATTGTTATATTTGACAGGTAATTCTGGGTGTTTAGTTAGGCAGTTGTTACATGCATGAAGAGCATACACAGCTTGTGAAATTACTCGCTTGTAACACCTGTTCTTTGATATATTTTCTGTTGTTCTGTTATTTACTTTGATTTATGTCGTTTGTTTAGTCTCCTACGAAAACCATCCGCTAAAATTGGTTCCATGTCTTGTGCATGTACACTCGACAGCAAAAAAAGTGGGTCACCCCTGAATTCCAACGTTTAGGCTGCACCTGAATGTATGCAACCACCATAGCATATCTGTGTCGCACATAGTCGCAATCCTCAACAGTACAGTCGTTGTAAGATACACAATGGGTACCGCTAGAGACTAGTAGAGAACACCGGTTTTTGTGACAGTCGGTCCAGATGTAAAGTAACACCACAATAGTACAGAAGAGATCAGACAGTCCTTAACGTTTGTAAACTAAACTTAATTACAATAAGTGACATTTCAAATGCTATGGGACAACTAGTTTTGTCACATAAATCGTTCAGTAATCCTTAGGCACAATTAAATATTTGAGACAGTATATGGATTTATAAAGTTGCATGGCAATTGGAAACAAGTTCTTTGCTGTCTAAAAGGTTTACCCAACACATGTTGAACGTCGTTCAACGTTCAACGGGGAGTGGTTTCGCATCAACTTTATGTAATACTAAGCAGTTAAAAGAAAACGTGATTAACGACGGCAACCGCTCTACGGAAATCCCAACATTAACAGTTCACATTACTCATCAACAGTTACTTGTACACGAAGTTGTACTTTAAATGACATGACCAATGTCTGCGTTCTGGATCCGGATGCAAACCCAGAGGGTTAAGCCATTGTTAATCAAGGAAAGCTTTGTGCCTTTTCGAGACTCGATCACTAGGCAGAAAGAGATGTCAAATATTGACGTTTGCACCGGTATCAGTTATCAATTCTCAACTTGAACGTTAATGACGATATTGTTTGTACGAAAGCAGGAACCCTAACATGACAATTATCTTCTTGCTAATTAACCTCGAAAGACGTTGTATAGTGTTGCATTGTCAAGGAATAAAGGATGCACATGTTTAAAATTGAAATGCCATCATGTAATGCTGGGGACAAGGATGCGAACCCAGCACCTAATCGGATTGTTGAATAAGTACGTAAAATTAGAGTGTAGATACCACAGTTTGTCACCAGTAGTGGGGTTGGAACCTTAAATGACGACTGAAGTTGTATTGACTGACCGAGATTCGAACCCGGCGCCTACCGCCGTCGTTGTCTAACCAGGAAGAGACGAGAAATGTCCAATGTTGGTCCACCATCAGCGAGATGTGCACACGTTTAACTAGAAATAAAGTGACGAAAACGTCTATGCTGACTGAGAATCGAACGCCGCACACATGGTTATGAAGACACGTTAATAATGAACTTCATATTCAGTAGTAGCTAGGAGTAGCATGTTTAGTTGCAAATCTTAGGGCCTTACTCATCCCTAGTAACGTGTTGCCTAATATCTGCGATATCATGATGTTAATTTACAAGTGGATTGAGTGCTGTAAAGAGCAATGTTCTCTAGTAGTCGTGTATCATTGAGATGTAAATGAAGTGCCTCAGCAGAAAGCAATTTCCGTCGTGCAGCACGTATTGTTTCAGAGACACTGATTACATGTTATAAGTGCACAAAACGTGTATTATATACTAAGTATATACTATTATTTGGAGAAACAGCCGCCAAACCTGTTTACTTTTACATTCCGCTTAGTTGTCGTGGTTGAATACAGGTTTTCTTAAGGCTACATCTAATGCACAGCCCTTACAAGAAAGTGTAGTTTCCTGCGTCATGCTATTGCTAGCTAGGTGAAATATTTTGTGGTAGCTATGTTTAAAATGAATGTATTTTTGAAAGCATTGTTGGTCAAATATTTGAATAAACCGTCAACTGTAGGTGTGCCTGCACATGTTATAGCATAATAGCTGTAGCTGCGTTAGTTTGTACTACAGACTTGGGTAGGTTAGGTGTAACATTTGATCCTTCAAGGGGTGATCGTGGCCATGCGGCCCGGGTCTGTACTAGCCGCAGCTCGCGAGCAACGGGCCAGTCAGGCTGGGCGAGGCGAGACGCAAGTGAGCGAGCTGGCGGTAGCGTTGGTGGACCAACAGCCCGGGACGAGCCAGCACAGCTGCGCCGCATGCCTCTGCCTCTGCCGCTCCGTTTGACGTAAATATGTTTACCTCCTCACCTGGAATCAGTATAAGAGCGGCAATCAGAAATACACATCAGGCTGTCTGCCGTAATAGCTCACTGGGAGAGGTCTATTCGAGGTAGAGTCAAAAAATGGTTCAAATGGCTCTGAGCACTATGGGACTTAACACCTGAGGTCATCAGACATTAAAAATGCACGTTAATTTTCACTAGCACGCAGGTGTGCACGTGATAGGGCTTGAAATGAAATTATGAATCTTTTTGTTCTGGATGAGGATTCGGACCCACATATTTACCTTTGGAGGAGACCTAGAGACGACTGCAGTCTTGGGAAAAGGAATCAAATGATTGAACTATACTGTTCCGAGAGATTCAGATCCTCGAAAGAGGAGATACGAATTCGAATCACAGTCCAGCACAAATTCTTCAACGTCTATAGTTCAATCAAGTACAAGTAAAATAACAGCCCTGTTCCTTTAGACGGCTATCAGTTCATTATATAAAATAAAATTTTCTAATGTAAGTAAGTTTACTGGTGACAGTATTTCTGTTTACCCTGACCTCCACCAATGTCATTTTCCAACGTAAACCGGCTCTGCCCAGTTTGGAACGAAGGAACGTGATGTTTAATGCGGATTCTGGATTATAACAGCTTTCTCTTGAGGTTACCAGAGATAAAGTAAATCAGTTTGTGCCTGAACCCACGCATTGCACCTGTGATAGTTCGTTCCACCAGACCATTGTGACCACATTTCCCAGCCCCTGGAGTGTGCTGTAATGGATGATGTGCTTAGCTTACTAAAATAGTCACGGTGGAAAATAACGCGAGTATATTAAATGGTTAAGTAGAAGCAAGCTTCTAACATGGAGATTACGATATTCTCATGTCAGCGGGATGTAAAGACTCTTCTAGGCGTCATAGCCTCGATTTTAAGCCATTTTGAAATTTTCACTAATTCAGGAAATTTCTTAGTTCGAGAAAATCCACTGTAAAGTGTGAAGTTACCGGATAATTCGATTATCACCGTCATTATTACTATCATTTTCTTCATACCGCTGCTGGAACACATGTGCTTGAAGATCATTTAAGTCCTTTTGATCATTATAGAAGTAGTTGCCCAAGCACAAGTTCTTTCCACGTCTACGGAATCCTTTTCATGTTAATATCAAACATCAGCAATTACTCGTAGAACACATTAAAACTAAAGTAACTGATGAAGACGTTACTTGATAACGAAAACACGCTGCCTTTTTTCATTTACTTGCGCCGAGAAACGGCTGTCGAATACTGCCAAACCAAAAGCCAAGGGATCTTACTGCCTTCCAATATTCGTCACTGTCGGTTCTTCCATATGATTTGGTTGACGTGACCTGTTTCAAGTTGTGTATGACGCAGAATGTTTTAGAAAACCAATTGTTTTCCTTTGCAATAAACAGAAAGATTTTCATTCTAAGCTATCCAAGTCCTAAATTTTCGCAATATTAGTTCAAATTTAATATTCGCTTCCATAGTGTAAGGACAGTATTTCACACTTGCAAAACCTGCATCCGACTCACTGTCCTTACACTTAGTCGCTGGCCATAAATTCTAGCTCAAAGTGACGCCAGTTTAAGTAACTTAATGTAGCGAAGACTGTTTGCCAGTACTCTTTCTCATCGGAAAATATGCAATTCACTCATTGGGCTCGATAAGTACACTGTAACAGTAATTTCTGTGTGTATGCAATGCATACGGATTGTAGAATTTAGTGGTGCTCTCGCTTCCGCTTCTGTGTACAAAATGCCTGACCTAAACGGGCCCTTTATCAGTACAGGCCCTGGGCGGTGCAACATCACATTGACTACAGTAATGTGCTTATACTGACAACCTCATTGTTCGTTTTACCCGATTTTGTAATCATTTAAGTAAAACAACATGACCTTCGAGTGGGAGACATTTCGCCCCTTTTCCTTCTGTGAAATATGTCAGTAGGCTTTTTGCCTTCGAACCAGCGAAATGCGGCAGAGTACGGCTGGTAAACGATTTACAAACCACGATTTAGTGCCGTTAACACGATTTCTTTAAACACTGTCGTAGCTGAAGGAATTTAGTTTCTTCTTAAATCGTCTTATGCAGCAACGTTCACAGATATCTCAAATAGGAAAAGCTCTTTATCCAGGTACGAATGTTGTAAAACAAACTTCCCACAGTTTGTGTCAGGTTGATCTTTTCGTCTGATAGCACTGCGTAAGTACTTTGTGTAAGAGGTATTAAATTAGCGATCATCTAGCTGTGGGAATCATTGGTAGAAAACGACTTTCACACCAATGGGTACAGTACTGATAATTATTCAAAATGATTATCAACCTAAGTCTGCGTTGATCCACAAACAGAGGCGTATTTGTAATATTGAAGCAAGACTAGGTATCCTTGTCTTCCTTGAGTGGGCATTAGAAGGCGTTTACACACACATATACGAGGGTAATCCCACAGGTAAGGTCTCCTAAGGGACACACAAGTGCCAACGCAGGCACAAAACGAGAGATCCTTAATTTTAATGGCAAGCAGAAACCACAGTGTTGGCTGCATGGTGGCAAGGTGATAAAGAGCAAAGCTATGGATACGAAGGTCTCAGGTTCGATGCCTCACCAGTCCCACGATTTTTATGTGCCGTTATACACATATTTCCCCTGGGGCAGTGTTTGTTGATGTGAAAAATGCCGAGTTGCACTGTGGTCCGAAAGCCACGTAAAAATGTAGGTTCCCCTATTCACTGGCTAGGTAAGTCAACTCAAAGGTCGGATGAAAGCAACAGCATACCACCTCCAACAAGACCGTGCCTATTAAAGCACTGTGGTGTTCAAACCACTCTTGCGACTGATGACTGCTTTATTTTCTATGGGTTCTGAAACTAATGATCTTTGGGTTATTAACATTTTTGTGTTTTCATGCTGTAGCTTTGATGCCAATACACGTAAGTAACCGGCCGAGCACTGTCACCGTTCGAGTTGTCAAGATGGTAGACGGCAATGCTGTCGATCCCAGTTACAATTTTGGTCATGGCTATGTTTCAGTCGAATACCTCTATGGGCCTTTCTGCGTATTTCAAGATATACTTTTATACACTTGGTACGCTTCCAAATTGATATCTGATAGAGCTGTATTTAGCAACATGAATCAGATATGTTTTCCGTGCAATATATCGGACAACACGTCAGTGCAGCGAGATTTCGTTTATGTGTAGCGCATGGTGCAAGAAATATTTGTGTTTTGCTTGCTTCTGTGATAAGTTTCACCCCACTGAATGCGAACAAGCTCACGAACAGACTGTCAATAACTGGTATTACGCAATAACACACTTAAAAGTTGTATTTTTGCATTATGTATCCCGATGAAAATAGCCGGCCGCGGTGGTCTCGCGGTTCTAGGCGCGCAGTCCGGAACCGTGGGACTGCTACGGTCGCAGGTTCGAATCCTGCCTCGGGCATGGATGTGTGTGATGTCCTTAGGTTAGTTAGGTTTAAGTAGTTCTAAGTTCTAGGGGACTGATAACCACAGCAGTTGAGTCCCATAGTGCTCAGAGCCATTTTTTTTGATGAAAATAACTGTAAACAGGTTATATGCCTACTTGCTTATTATCGCACTTCTCGATGCTTTCCTCAAAAAATTAAAATAAAAATAAAAAGAGAGAGAGAGAGACAGAGAAAACAGAAATGGATTTCCAATATCAGCTCAGTGACGCCATGTTCGTCTCGTGATGTAAAGCAAGGATAGTTGATAGGTAATATCTCGTTGTACTAGCGATATGTGTGGCTACGGGGCTCTTTGTTTTCTCTCTGCAAACAACTAGAACAGAATTCAGTAATAGAGTGGTAAGAACACCTACTCAGTGCGCCAATTAAACACTCAGCCATTCTTCGTTATTTTGTTAATCGTCTGTAATGCAGTAAACATCCTTGATTATTGATTTGTAAATACTACAATTGTTATTGTTATTCATCACCCCACAACAGCTTTCCTATCACTCATTGCCGCCGATGCACGTAACGAATGGATCAGGATGAATGGAATGTGGGTATATTCACGGAGAATATACACATTTATCTCGGCGTCTTGTGTCAGGGTAATATGAAAGTCTGAATAAGAAAAGACGACAATAACACCCAACTATTTCTGACCTCTTAACACCATGACGACAGACAAATTGGCGTCTCACAGTATATTGATTATAATTCGTGAGCCTTTTTGCGACCTCATTTTAATACCTCGTGGGAGCAGGCATAATATTTTGCTTTTTGAACACCGAACAATAGCACACAAAGATAGTAGATGGAAGGATACAAAGAAAAAATCAGACTCATGGGTGTGGATCCATTTCATCATAAGAAGACTAAACAAGAGGGAAACATTACGAAAGCAATGAATACGCTGGTTAGTATACATTATTTGTGTAGACCTGAAAATGAAAAAGCGCAGATCTGCACAGTGCCCGCATCTGCACTTTAGTTTCTGTCTTAATGGGCATAATTTTTAGTTTCTTCTCTTCTGAATTATCAAATGAATTGATTAGTACGTGGTACAGAACAATTAGGTAACTGTGTTTCTTACAGCTTCCATTCGCACCAACATTTTTCTACATTCTCGTGCAATTCATGAAATTCTACTTCTATGATCACAAGACTGCACATAGATGCAATCGATTTCGAGGTGCAAAGTGTTTGTTATCTTACGTTTCGTGACAGGTTGGCAAAGTTGATTTCCAAAGACTTTTTATTGTATTGAAATAATATTTTGTAACAAAGTAACAAGGTAAGTGTTTTATTCGTATATATTTTGTGGGTAACTGTAATCGTGATGGAAGATTACACACCTGAATGTTTGACACAGCTGGTAGGAGAAAACGCTTCATATTAACAAACCCCGCGCCTCCTCTCCGTATCCTCCTATGACACGAGCACACGATTCTCCGCCTATAACGCTACAGAGCTGTTCCTAGTACAGCTGAGAATTGGCAACATCGTCACAAACATTTGGCAACACTGTGACAGTGCAATTACTTCCGCGTATGGTACTGAACTGACTCGCTAAATTCACTTGATATTCCCTTTCCATTTTAATGACTCGTGGTATATAATCCTCACGTAAACTAAGACACTGAGACAGAAATTTCAATATTTTGGCTAAAGAAATGCTATTCTTCACATAAGTGACAACTTTTAATATCTTTCACGATGCGTTATGAGGCTGAGCGACCAGTACCATGGCGAGAGTGGCGTGCTGGCAGCAGTGTGTCCGTAGCCCCGTGGTACCGCCCGTGTCTCGTGTACCAACGGTTAAGAAAATCGTCAGTTGTAACCGTGGTAGGGGCAGCGTGTGCGAGATTTTTTTGTGTATTATTTCATGGAGCTGCGAATTCCAAGAAAAAAATTCTGTAAGAAAATCAGAAGAAAACCTTTACACATCACATCCTCTTGGCAGCACGACTCAGTAAGTTGTGTTATTGGTCGTAGATCTCCGCTTTCTGACAAGCGTCTCTAAAGAAATTCGAATCGACCGTCGACGATACGAAATCAAATAATGTTCTTCACTTCAGACTCCCATGCCAGGGTGATAAGTATGAAGGAAATAAATTGATTAGCAAATCGCAAGAAAATAATTTCAGCTCAAAGTGCATTGGTGAAAAACTTACAATGCTGCACAACAGGTAACGCCTCATTCCGCTGCTGACAAGCAAATTTTGGGTTTCTAGGAATACGTAACTTTATTTATGAAATGCCACGTTTGCATACCTGTTGAGTATGACACAGCATATCATTTAAACACAGACCCAATCGAAATATAAGTGAGTAGTGTTTTACTAATTTGTGCAGATAGAGGCTCGCCTGTGTACAGATACTCAGTTTTGTTAAAATAGACTTTCGTCGTAAGGTTATCGTGGGTAGTTTTATTTCATTTCTTACAATACAGTGCTCAGTTTTCGTAACGTTTCTTTTAGTGTTGTTAAAACAATACTAGGCATGAGAGAGAAATTAATCATCAACGATATATGCGAATTCTCTGATGTTATCTATAACAGTCTGACAATGCACATGCAGTTTATTGGTTACATGCATGTTGAAAACTTGTTCTGAATGAAAGCTGTCAAACAAGGTTTGAAGAAGAATAAAATGCCACTACCAGACGGCAGCTAATGTAGAAAATACTTTTTTGACTATTTTGGAACGATGCACTCACCCCATACATACATAAGCTTCGAGACGCATCTGCTGCCTGGCCGTCTATTAAACCTGAAGAGAACAAAATGACGCAGAAGAAAGACTTTTCTCCACATGCGACTATTTTGGGTTGAGAAGTGAAGAGAATTATGTTCAAAGTTCCATTAAATTGTTAACTTCAGCAGACAGCAGAATTGCGTTTTAAAAAAATGTAGTAGCGGATGTAATAGAACACGCGACGTCTTATCAACAAAGCGCGACGCTTACCGTTACTCTAGTAGCTGTGACGTAGCTACAGCACCTCTGGAAGTGAACAACAGTTCCTCCAGAGCTTCGCCATTCCACAGTGATGTCAGATAATGCATATGGCCGGATCTAGACTTCTGAGAGACAGACAGTTACAGCATTTCTTTTGCACTACACGACGGTTTCAACAAACAGATACCGCAATAGAGTAGCTCAAATGGAAAGGAACACTTCCTATTTAAATTTCTGCATCCTACACTGTTGGCACTTCTTTGTAGGTGGCAGTAACGTTATTTTATTTCGGTGATTACAGAATAGAGTCGAATGTATGCACTGGGTAGCCAAGGGAGGTAGTTCATGGCGATTCGGTCAACCAAGGAAATGAATGTACTGAACAACCTGCAAACCACTACAGGGAGCCTGTGTGTCAGAATTCTCAACTTGTGTGCCGCAACGGTGTTATGATAGAGAAATGAGTCGTAGAGAATAGGGTTTGGTGGTCTGTTGGACTGATGATAGTTTCATATGATGTTGGTCTCGGATCGATTCCAACTTCTGCCGATGTTTTTTGATAGAGAGAGGCAGATTCTATTCTCTTCTGGATACGCCTAGTGAAGAAGGTATAATGGCATTGTGGTCTGAAAATCACATTAAACATGATATTCCTTCTCTACCAAGTAGACGTTAGGTGGAACCACAATAAAGTAAGGAGTGGCGACATGTAGAAACTCTATAACCGGTAACCTATCTTATACTAGTTATTTATTTATAGTGACGAAACAAACTCTGTGTATTGTCAATGGACACTTATTCCTATGTTTTATTTGAGCTTCTGTATGTCGATAAAATTGGTTCTGAAATGGGAATGCAACTCAGATCGCCCTTAACGCGGAATTTGATTTCTTCGTGACAATACAGCTCGACTACAACTTGTTTGTTCTAAACTGCAGATTCCTCAACATCTCCACATATTGCGCATGAATGGGTTGGAATCCTGGCCCAGCACTAAACTTTTCACTATGTATTATCAAGCTCTAGCATGAGAACACCTATCTGCTGGTGGATAATAAATTTTATTTTTAATGCATTTTCATTCGTTGTCAATGCTGACGATATCTGACGTTTTTGACTCCCAGTGAGTTACAGAACTATTTGCGAGATCACTGTAAGTTCAGGGATGTTATTCCGAGCTGCTGGTGGAGAAAAATTCGGTAAGTGTCGTCTCTTTGTGTGTAGTCAACAACGATATGTGTTGGGTTCGATTCCTAGTCAGAACTGAACTCTTTGTCATATTATTTCTAGTTCAAACATGCTCACATGTCGCTGCTGGTGTAACAAACCCATACTTAACGTTCATTTTCTCTAGAATATAACAGCGATATGTGCCAGGTTGGAGTCCTGGAAAGGAAAAAATTAATGTTTCGTCTCGTCATTTCAGTTAATACACCTAGCTACTGCCGAGAAAATCCGATATGTCAAAGTTGATTGTTCTTCGATAACAATCCGATAAGGTTCTGGGTTCGAATTCCTGTCCAACACAAAGTCTTACCTCACTGCAGTTCAAGTACGTTACTTGTAAGAAGCAATATTTAACATCTCTCGTAGTTCGTTAACAGGGACAATAGATGCTGGGTAGGAATTCGCGACCGTTAAAAATGTTTACGTTATGTAATTTAAAGTTGATATTTTTTAACTGATAGTGCCCAAAATCGAGGTATATCACTCTCTTTATGCCTAGTCAGGAATGACTTAATTTCCGTCAGTCACGGAATCTTAGTTTGCATGACCTGGGTTTGAATCCATATGCATTACGAGGCGGTTCGTCGTGTCATTTGAAGTTTATACATATTCTGAACTAGCTCTTCGTGAATAATGTAAATTTTTAATGATATCTTGTGTTAAATAACAAGTATGGTATGTTACTTAGAAGGGGAAATCATGAATTCGACGAACTTACTACGTGTATTACCTATCTGACGTAATAATGAGAGTGCTAACAATTCAGGTAGGCCAGTTATTGCAATAAATGCGAGCTTACAAGCCTTAAGGACAGTCTTATCTGTGATGAGGTGTTCCCTGATATTTTTAGTGTCGTGGTATTACTTTACATCCTGAGTTATTGCGATATAGAGCAGTTTTTTCTAGTGGTGACTTGTTGGAAACATTTTCAACAGTCAAACGACTGTATCAAGGTGCGATTAGAGGACCTGCTAGATAGCTGCGTTATGTGGGTTGCATGGGAATCAGGCGAAATGCAATCCAGGTCGTTCGGATACTTTTGAGCATGACTGTACTTCTTTAACAATCCGTTTAGGTGCTGGGTTCGCATCCCTGTCACAAGCTTTATATGATGGCATTTCAATTTTAAACATGAGCATACCTTGTTCCTTGTGAATGTCACCATATTAAACGTCGTTGGGGGTAGTTCCCAGGACGGTAACTGTTATGACAGGATTCGCAGTTCAGTACAAACATTTTCGTCATTTATTTTCAGGATCTGAATTGATAACTGATACTAGTGCAAACGTCTATACTTCACGTCTCTTTATGCCTAGTGATCCGGTCTCAATAAGGCACAAACAAAGCTTAGCTTAGTTAGCAATGGCTATAGATGCTGCGTTTGAATCCAGGTCCAGAACGACGACGTTGGTCATGTAATTTAATGTTCGTATTTGTGTACACGTAGCTGTTGATGTGTTACGAGAACAATGATATTACTGGTGATTCGCTGTTAATGTTGATATTTCCTTAGAGTGCTTGTTGCCGTTAATCGCGTTTTTCTACTTGTTCGTCCAGTATCCAGTTTCCAGAGCCAATCGCCGTTGAGCGACCTTCAGCACGTGGATGGAAAACCTTTCAGAGAGCGAAAAACATTATTCCAATTTCAGTACAGATTTGTAACTCCATATAGCGTCTCAAGTATTTTATTTTGACTAAAAATTACCGTACGATATATGTAAAATAATCCGTTTTCTCAGAACTTTTGGAATGTCACTTGTTGTAATTAAGGTTAGTTTATGAGTGTTATGGTGTGTCTCATCGCTAAGAACGTGTTTTCTAATATGTTTTGTATGACGATATTAGTTGATGCTTAGACTGGCTGCCATAAAGACCTTTGATCTCTTAGTAGTCTCTTACGGTACCCAGTGTGTGTAGTCAAACGACTGTACCCCACGGGGTTTTGGTGTTTAGAGGACCTGCAACACAGCTACGTTATGTTGGTTGTATTCGGCAGTGACCCACATTTTTGCTGTCAAGTGTACATCAAGATGCTTTTTGTCGTTGACGCTACAGGTGAGAGTACTTTTCTAGTCTATTGAATTTTCTACCATATTATCATAATACTGGTCCGATATATTTTAGCTTGTGCAAACCATAGATAAAAGGTACGTTATTTCGTGTTTGTCTAATTTATTATAGAATTTAGTCCTTACTGCTTTCATCTTACTCTGACAGGCGTACCAGTTTATTTATTTAGCATATTTATTCATATATTCATTCGCTACAGTCGCTGGTTCGAATCCTGCCACAGGCATGGATGTGTGTGATGTCCTTAGTTTAGTTAGGTTTAATTAGTTCTAAGTTCTAGGCGGCTGATGACCTCAGAAGTTAAGTCGCATATTGCTCAGAGCCATTTGAACCTTACATTTATTTTGAGGTTACAGTCACCCTTTCTGTCGAGTCTACCATGGGTAATTTATAGGGTATTCGTCCATATTATTGTGATGTAAAAAATTACGATGCTTCTTGACTGTGGCAGCATTTGGCACCCCCACATGGACTTCAGTTTAAATCGCACTTTGCAAGACGCAGAGTGTCAATTAGTTTTTTATTTGCAGTTTTTGGTTTTGTCTATGGTTTAAGAGCTTTTATAATGGCTCCACGTTTACTTTATACTGACGCAGTTAAACAGGGTATATGCACATACGTGTCGCGCCCTCTATAGTGAGGATACTTTAGGTTATAGTTTTCCTCATACGATACTTTCTAGTGTTTTATTACTAGCAATTTGCATCTCTGAAATCGATTTTGGTCTCCAGCCCTCTACACGGTGTTGTTACACACATGTGATAGTACACCCTTCGTTGAAAGGCTTCTGCCAGGGGCCACGTGACATTTCTATCACCTTATCGAGGTGTAACATACCCCCTCCTCTTTTTTAATTGTCCTGCTTATATCAGTGGACATAGGCATTTATAGTTTCTTTCACTCCCTTAAGGACACTCATCAGTTCTCGTATTCTGTCTGTGTAACAAATACATTCCACCAAGCATACATACTTTCAGTGATTATGGTCTTTGGGTGTATTTCGCGCTGGTTACGGTTATCCAAACCTAGATATGTAATAGGTTTTAGTGTTTAATATCTTATTCATCTGTATTTGACACCGGAATTTACTTGTTTTCGTCGATCCGTATTCCCTCAACTCATTATTACATAGGTCCATTGGTTATTCTGACTACTGGCTCCTGTTGTTCTTTAGCTTATGTTCATATTCTGATATTAGCTTATTAGTTCTATCTTAACGGTGATAGCTACGTAGTCGACTGACCATTAGACTTCATGATAGGTCTTGTCATGGACATCTAGTATATTTAACAATAAGTTTGGTATCATAGTGCAGACGACATATCTAGATTTTATTACTTAATTCTTGGCACGATGTTCATTGTTTTACTCTGTACATTGTCAGTCTGGGATGATGACTCCTCACTTTTTACCGTTTGATGTACTCGTTTTACATATAGTATTTGAGTATTTTATCTTCTTGATAGCTTTTTAAGCTTTCCCAGTGATTCAGTGGAATGCTGTACTTTTCCCATACACCGTTTGTTATTGCACGGTTTCTGCTAGCTCGTGTTTCACATTTTTGTTTTTGTAGATGTTTTACGAAAACTACTTTAGGCTATTTTACTTCATTTCCCTCCAGGTTTTGTTTCTCTCTATAGATTCACCCGATTTTCACAAAATGTCTGATTTATTTTACCTTTTTTATACTTCCTTGTTTTAGTGCTTTTAATGGTATTTTCTAGCAAACGGCATTCTTCTGGCAGCGAATGAGTGTGGTTGTCATTACTCGTTGTAATAGTTCCTAGATTCCTTCCACATTTATGACATCTTTTAAGAATACTCATGGATGGAGAGTAACGTTATCTGTAGCGACACTCTTCACTTTTCTCGATACGCTGGTTCTGCTTTACATATGACAGTCGGTTTATGTTGTCTTCATTTCATACATGAATTGGTAGCTTACTGTAGTACAGTGTTTTTAGTCTCCTTACCGATCCAGTTGTGTGATACATTTTTCCAAATACAGGTCATTTCTGGAATGTTTCCTGTACGTCCGCGTTTCGTATTTTCGTCTACAGTGATGAACTTTCTTGTTTTATTGATACTCGACCCGTAACTAGTCTGTATAGACATCTTGTTGATTCATTGCAACTGTTACTTTTAGGCTACTGCATCTCGTTTTCCTTATGAGTGTTCTTATCTATAGATTAAGGGGAGGTTTACTATATTTTTGTTCAAAAAATTGATTTTTTTAAATTGAATTTTGGGATCGGTCGAAGTGCTTAGAATCCACCCCTCCAACGGTTTTTCCGAATACGGAACGGAAATGTTTGTTATTCGCGGTTGAACAAAAAAATGCACCCGCCTGAAATCGGCCGTTTTCACGCACCAGTTGTTTTTTCTTTCGGAGGACGAGTTATTGTACCGGTCCTTGAGAGGAAACACACAAAATTAAAGTCAAAGTTTGAACGCGTGTATTTGGAAGTTAGCCCCCAAGCATTTGCATTCTGGTGTGAAGACTGTGGAGATTGCGACTTTTGTGGCACCTTCAACGAAGGGTATTCTGCATTTATGAAGACCATGACAACGATGGATGTCACCCTAGGACTCTATTCGACGCAGTTCACCAACTATTCGGACGACCACCGGATTCAAGCGGCCGAAAACCGCTCGCCACCGGCCGTACGAGCGGCTCTGGAGCAGCGCAGGATGGCACAGATCAAGCAGAACGCCCTGTATGAGAAAGAGGAAGGATTAGTTTATGGATCCGCAATAGCACATTGAACGTACGTTGCATAATATTACATTTATATGTAGTCAAAACTTCAAACGCGTTTTTCTCGAAATTACGTTTTTTTTTTCTTTATCGCGTGGTATGGTTACTTCAAATCTACTGAACCGATTGGCATGATTCTTTGTTTCCGACGAAGCTAACTAAAGTGTCTAGTTGTACCACTTTTATTCCGATCCATCAACTAAAAGTATTTTTACTTGGCCGACGAAGTCGAAAAATTTATGAAAAAACCCAACTTTTTTTCAAATGGCCGCCATTTTGTTTCCTATAGTCCAAATAACTTAAGCGAGGTACAACTCCCAAAGAATCTTACATACTTCGCTAACGTCAACTCAGTTTTGATTTCAGACGAGCCGGCTGACCTGTGACATACCACGCGTGGAGGTCTTCATCGAAATGTTGTTTCGTTCCGACGGCACTTCCGCCTTTGCTCTTCGACATTTCCTGTCGAAAAATTTCCAGTTTGTAGGGGATATACCAATAAACATTTTTTCGGGCCAAATATAGTAAACCTCCCTTTAAACTTGTGATCACAAGACATCAGCGTGCTCAATACATGACCTGCTTCTCTTCCATTTGTAGTTGGGTCACATTTCTTGTACTTCCTTGCTCTGACACTATCTGATGATTAATAATACTAGTGCCTACTTTCTGGAATTATTTATGTTATGTAGTAGACACCTTTGCCTCACGAAGTTAGTTAATTTCCCAATAAGATTATTTATTACATTATATTATTCTTTACATTTTTATCGCCTCCTACAATTTTACGTTAGTTACCTGATGATATTTTTCATTTTCTTCCAATAAAAAAATAGGATTTTCTCGCTTTTATTCTTACATATTTTTCGAAACTTATATCCTTACATATTTTTGGACAATGAAAGTATAGCATTGATGTTCACACTCTAATAGCCCTATAGTTTTTATGTATTATTTCTGATAAATGAGTTGTGTGTTGCACTACATGTGCAAATTATGTTAATATTCATAGAATATCCTTGATTGTACCCTGAATGTATTACCTCATTACTGGTTTCCTTTACTATGTATATATTAATAAGTATGCTTTGTGTCATTTATGTAATACTGTGTATGACATTATGCATTTGTCTGATGTTTTGTAATGTTTACTGTATAGGGCCTTAAGACGAGACTCTTGAGGAGTTGAAGCTGGTAGCATAAATAAAAAATCATAAAAATAATGGCTGTTGGAATATTGTTTTTATAATCGTCCTCCTTGCTGTGCAAGATGTATATATATAACACGCAAATGAAACGCAATCACATTTCTAGGAAAATGTGCAATTCCAAAGTGGACAGGTGCTAACAGGTGTGAATATTGTGGAACTATCAGTTTAAGAAGTCATGGTTATAAAATACTAAATCGATCGAGGTGGCGCAGTGATTACCGCACTGGACTCGCATTCGGGAGGACGACGGTTCAAACCCGCATCCGGCCATCCAGATTTAGCTTTTCCATGATTTCCCTAAATCGTTTCAGACAAATGCCGGGACAGTTCCTTAGAAAGGGCACGGTCGACTTCTTCTCCGGTCCTTGACGGAAACCGGGCTTGTGCTCCGTCTCTAATGACCTCAATGTCGACGGAATGTTCAACCCAATCTTCCTTCCTTTTCCTTTTTACAAAATACTAAGACGAATTATTTACTAAACAACAGAAAAACTGATAGAAACCTACCTTTTGGAAGACCATTTTGGGTTTAGGAGAAATGCAGAAAGACGAATGGCAATGCTCACGCTATGAAATATCTCAGATGACAGGTTAAAGAAAGGTAAATCGTCATTTACAGCATTTTTATATTTAGAGAATGCTTTTCTGGTGGACTAGCTCTTTGAATTTCTGAAGGTAGCATGGGTAAAATACAATGAGTGAAAAGTTATTTATAACTTTTACAGAAACCAGACTGTAGTTCTAAGATTGGAGAGACATGAGTGGGATGTAGGGGCTGAGAAGTGAGTGAGACTGTGCTGTAGTCTATCCCCAATATTAAATTTCTACAATGAACTAAGCAGTAAAGGAAACTAGGGAGGAATTTTGAAAGGGATTTGCAGTTCATGGAGAAGGAGCAAAGGATTGAGGTTTGCTGACAAGATTTTAATTCTGTTACGAGCTGGCCAGGGCTTGGAAGGGCAGTTGATTGGAATGCATAGTGTCTTGGAACGAGCTATAAAATAAAAAGAACAATATTAAAACAAGGGCAATGGGCGTATTAGCTGAACTAATTAGATTGGGAAACGACATACTAAAAGTACTCAAGGATATTTCTTGTTTTGGCAGTAAAGTAACTGATGGTGTACAGAGTAGAAGGATACAAAATACAGACTACAGAGCAGTAAAACCAGTTCTGGATAAGAGTATTTTTAAAAAGTATTATATAAGTTAGAGAGTAATCAAATATTTTCGGAATTTATTTACCAGGTGTCTACACTTCTAGTGAAGCGAAACATGGACGACACGCAGTTTAGACAAGAGGAAACTAGAAGCTACGTAGATGTGATGATACAGAATAATGGTGGAAATTATACGGAAATATCGAATAACAAATGCGAAAGTATTGAATAGAACTGAGAAAAAAGGAATTACTTTCATGTTGTTGTTGTGGTCTTCAGTCCTGCGACTGGTTTGATGCAGCTCTCCTTGCTACTCTATCCTGTGCAAGCTTCTTCATCTCCCAGTACCTACTGCAGCCTACATCCTTCTGAATCTGCTTAGTGTATTCATCTCTTGGTCTCCCTCTACTTATTTTACCCTCCACGCTGCCCTCCAGTACCAAATTGGTGATCCCTTGATGCCTTAGAACATGTCCTGCTAACCGGTCCCTTCTTTTAGTCAACTTGTGCCCCAAACTCCTCTTCTCCCCAATCCTATTCAATACCGCCTCATTAGATACGTGATCTACCCATCTAATCTTCAGCATTCTACTGTAGCATCACATTTCGAAAGCTTCTATTCTCTTTTTGTGCAAACTATTTATCGTCCACGTCTCATTTCCATACATGGCTACACTCCATACAAATACTTTCAGAAACGACTTCCTGACACTTAAATCAATACTCGATGTACACAAATTTTTCTTCTTCAGAAACGCTTTCCTTGCCATTGCCAGTCTACATTTTATATCCTCTCTACTTCGACCATCATCAGTTATTTTGCTCCCCAAATAGCCAAACTCTTTTACTACTTCGAGTGTCTCATTTCCTAATCTAATTCCCTCAGCATCTCCCGACTTAATTCGACTACATTCAATTATCCTTGTTTCGATTTTGTTGATGTTCATCTTATACCCTCCTTTCAAGACACTATCCATTCCGTTCAACTGCTCTTCCAAGTCCTTTGCTGTCTCTGACAGAATTACAATGTCATCGGCAAACCTCAAAGTTTTTATTTCTTCTCCAGTGATTTTAATACCTACTACGAACTTTTCTTTTGTTTCCTTTACTGCTTGCTCAGTATACAGATTGAATAGCAACGGGGAGAGGCTACAAGCCGGTCTCACTCCCTTCCCAACCACTCTTTCCCTTTCGTGTCCCTCGACTCTTATAACTTCCATCTGGTTTGTGTACAAATTGTAAATAGCCTTTCGCTATTTACTTTCATAACTGATCTAAAAGACGGGTGCGCTTCATAAGAGACATCCTGACCCATCAAGGAATCGTCAGTTTGGTAATGGGGAAAAGCTTGGGTTAATGTTATACAGGAAGACCAAGAGATGAATTCGGTACGCAGGTTAAAATGGATGTTGACTGCCGTTGTTAATAGAGGATGAAGAGGTTTCCACTGAATGGTCAATTACGAAAAGCTGCTTCAAATGAGTCTTTCGACTGAAGAACGCAACAGCAAAATCGTCTTTTCATTTTCCTGTTAAAGAATATCTGAGGAAACAGTCGTTGGTGACGATCTAGCAGCTGTAACAAATTTTTTAAGAACATTATTACTTGCTATTGCATGAGTTGCATTGAGCACGACAATCATAGTAAATAATCTTTCTTCCAGTAAACCAATTCTGATAAAGTTACTTTTACCGAATGTCATGTTTACAGGTTAAAAAACATAATGTTTCGCACTCGACGCCTGCGCTGCTTCGGTCATTGTTCCGGAACCAGTACCGTAGTGAGAGGCTCAGATCGCTGCGTGGCACTCCTTGACTATTCTACTGACTTTCTCTGCTGCCGTGTCGGTTCTAGCCGAAATATGAGCTAAGGATGGCACTGGAAAGAGGCAGAGAAGTCTTTGTGGCACTGAGCACTTCAGATTCGTGTATGAATGGCATTTGATCTGCCTGAAATTTTGCAAAACAGCAGTCCTGCATGTATGAAATAATAACACTAGTTAATAGTTAATTCACTTCACTTTCAGAACTTACGGGTTCGTTGGAAAAGATATGCCAATAATTCGCGTTTCACAGTTTGTACGCAGAAACTGTGTTTTCATATTGTTCTGAGGCTCTTAATGTAACTGATGAGGCTTCCCAGGATTACATAGTTTACTGTGATGCAAGTTCACATACCCCAACAAATGCTTCATCAGAAAGAAGGGGAATTTCGGGATAAACCTCTGCAGTATCCACAGTTGCAGTAGCGACAGTGTGTCTCAGTTGGTGCATTTATACACTACGGTTTCTTTCGGCTAAATTCAATATGGCACCGGCCCAAGAAAGATAGTTCCTTAGGAGCGCACAGAAAGAAAGCGGGATTACTGCGCATCGAAGGCCGGCGGGAGATGACTTGAACCTGAGCTAGGATTATCTCCGTGTTTGCTAATGGGGCAGAACACAATGACAGGCGACGGCGCCGATGGCAGTGAACACGCGTCCTGTTGCTAACAGGAATGAACGAAACATCGAGTGGCACTTTCAGAGAGCTGGTGGCTGACGAGCTTCACTTATAAAACGAAAGCGTGCTCACATCGGCTACGCTGCGCTCTTTCTCAAGCGCTAGTAAACAAAAATTTTGGTTCTCACCTTACCTACAGTCTCGCATACAGCGTGATTCGGCTGCTCAACTGATCGATTTTGTGCTACCTGCAACACCCTCAAAAACCATGCTATGCGCAAACTAATAGTCCTGGAAAAAAAATGAACACCACTTTCTACAGGAAATTTAATCTAATTAAATTTTGTACTATTACAAGTTATTGCTAAAGGCCATAGTTTTCGTATTATTCAGGAAAATATACGAAAATTGACTTCAAACATGGTTTCCTTGCATAACTCGCAAACTGTGTCCTCCAACGAAACCGTATCCCAGCACAGAATGTTAAAACTCCTACGAAAAGGTAGATTTCAGGTTTTCTGCAGGACCGATATTTTGCATGTAGAGAGCGAAAGAATACTGAAATCTCACATGTGTTCTCTGAAGGCACTGCGGCTTGCGTAAAACGCACCGGCAGGGGTACCTGAATCACACTGCATAAGCTTTATGACAAAATGCTTATCTTTCCGTTAAAGATCATAGTTATGTTGAAATTTAAGGACTACATAAATGATTGCACAAAATTCGAATTGTGTGCAATGTAAAATAGGAGTCGCTATGAATTTGCGTGTAATGTATATACGGTTGCATATAAACTGTAGCTCAACTTCTGAGGAGATCCATATCTTCCTCAAGACTCGAGAAAATGGATTGTATATAGCACATTCCATTGCGATCGTGTGCAAGAGGGAATGAAGTATTCATAAAATATCTCATCTCTCTTAAACCGTTTGAGGTATTCACAGTTCCTCCTTTAATAAACCATTGTTACGAGATTCTACCGCAATTACAACGGCCTGAGAATTTCAGTTATTGTGATGTTATGTAAACTGCATTTTAACACGGTAACAAGAGAAAGGTAGGTATTACTCAGAAATCAGTTACTGATAACGCTTCATTGAAAAAGTTTAAGGATAAGAATTGTGGAGCAAATAAATAACTACTTCTGCTGTAATTTCGGTAAAATGCTGTAACCCAGTGTATTTTTAATGATGAGCAGCGGTGATTAAAACTTACCAGAGGATTTTATTTGTAAATGATCTGAGAAGTACGAAAACAGTCTACAGTGTGCAGTTGTTCCTATTCCCATAGAGAGTGAATTACTGAACTGCTCCACCTTAAATATCTTTTAACTTGTTAAATACATAATCTAATTTCATCTTCATGAGTAGTTGCAGACGGTTCACAAAAAGAATTAACTTTGTTTTACCGAATAGAACTGTGCTTATTTTTGGCTCCAGAATAACAGTCTTTGTAGAAACCTCATGTTTCATAGCTCTGAAGCTGTGGGCGTTAACAATTTGCGTAATTGACTGCTAGTCAAGTGGAAAACATATTATCGATATCTTTAATGAACTAAAACATATCTTAGGTAAATAAGTTTAGTCCTTCACACATAGGACCAAAAAATGTCGGGGCTTATTTATATTTCTCAAATAATACTGTGGTAAGTTTCTTTACTGGGTGTTAATTATTGAAGACTAACTACGTTATACGAATCCGCTGAAACTGCAACAAAAAGGAGCAATTTCATGTGCATCTACGTCTACATAGATGCTCCGCAAGCCATCGCAGGATGCGTGGCGAAGTGTACCTTGCAACTCTACTTGTCATTTCCTTTCCTGTTCCACCCGTAAATAGAGCGAGGGAAAAACAATTGTGTGTATGCCTCCGTATGAGGGCTAATTTCTCGTATTTTATATTCGTGGTCCTTACGCGCAATGTACAAAATTTTAAATTTCCTACAAAGAGATCCAGTTTAGGTTTTTCGATAGGACTCATTTATTCATTTATTTTCCTTGACTTGTTAATCCTTTTTTTTTCCAAAGAACAGTCATGAGTGGTGAACTTTGAATAACACCTACATTTCTCTTGTTGCCATGTCAAAGTTTGCTCCTTTTGCCAAACAAAACTGTTCTCGCACTTACTCTGCCAATTTGTGTTGCAGCGTGTGCAATGTCCACGCATTTCGTCTCAGTCTGGTTGAGGTTAGCCAATACGTGGTGATGGGGCAATCCGTCTTGATGGGGACTGCGCTCGGCACGTACCAGGCAGTCGGTAATAAACATCTTTACTACATCAGAATTACGGATGCAGTCAACGTGACTGAGGATCCACAGCTGCAATACAGTGTTGTTTACAAACTGTGAAATTTTCATTAAAGTTTTTCAAATAGTTGTGAGAAAATGGGACGAATGTTTCAGAATTTACAGTTCTAAGAAAATGTGTCATGAAGTCTTACAGCATATATATCGTAGGAAAAAGTTACGAATGCGTTCCCAAATCACAAGAAGCAACTAGAAGCAGCCTGCACCAGAATCAGGCTCCTCAATGTCTTTGGGTTATTGTGTCCACATCCTTTTCCTGTTTTGTGACTGTTTAGACATTTGAAGAGTGGCAAAATCTTGCTTAGCAATACGAAAGCTGTCAAGTTTTCTTACAGTAGTTACAGTATTCTATATACCTAACAGGTTTAAAACTTTTGTCTGGCAATGTTCCCATTATTTCACGTTATTACAGCATCTGACACTCCTTGTTGCAAAGTTCTGTAACAAACAAACATATTTTTAGGAATGCAAGCCCACACGACGTTGTTGAACGCCTCATTTACATTCTGAGTCAGGCTGTACAAGCACTTCCTCAGTAGGTCAGGGTGGGCAATCCTCTTTAGTTTGGTTTGATTTGTTCCATAACTGAATCAGGGATAGATTGCTTGTGTATGAATGTGTTCAGGTTGCCAGCTGGCTGTGCCTTCCTAATTTGCTCCATGCAGGTCATACAAAAGGTGTTGGCTTCTCGTCAGTGAACACACGGTGGAAGAACGTGGCCACACTGCTTTCCCCATTGTCTCCAGATCTCCAGAAGTCTCCCTAATGACATTACCGTAATATTACTGCATCTCGTTGATAATTTTATTCGTCAACCTATACTTCATAGACATGCCTTCAGAAAGCTTGGTTCCACCGAGTTTGGTCTTGAGTGTGTGAAGGCGGATGCCCATCCTCTTTTTAACATGCACCACACATTCAAGTTTTACTAATGGAAAATCAAGGGTTTACTCTGGCAGACAGCAATGACTGCTTCGCTGTCTCCTTCTTCTAGGCATTCAGTATACTGTACACCTCTCTCATAGTCAGATCTACTGAAGACAGGTACAGCAGCAGATACTTCTTCTCCCCCCCCCCCCCGCACCCACCCACCCCCCCTCACCCCCTGCCACACGAGGTATTCTGTTTCGATTTATGGCAATATTTAGTATGTGTCTGAAAGTCAAAAACTTTACCAGTGTAACACTTGTTGCTGTGGAGCAGACATTCTTTGAAGTGTGGCCCCTCTTCTGCCAGCTTCCATCAAAGGTAAAGGGGATGTCATTTCCAGTGTCATTAATTTCTGCTGCTTCTTTAGTTACAGATTTCATTTAGCTCTCTGCTACTGTAGTGATATTATCCATTACGTAATTGGTTTACCTGTAACGTTTTGTAGAAGTTTTTGGCAAATGTGTCATTCAGATGGTTCAAATGGCTCTAAGACTATGGGACTTAACATCTGAGGTCATCAGTCCCCTAGACTTAGAACTACTTAAACCTAACTAACCTAAGGACACCACACACATCCATTCCCGAGGCAGGATCGAACCTGCGACCGTAGCAGCAGCGCGGTTCCGCACTGAAGCACCTAGAACCGCTCGGCCACGGCGGTCGACGAAATGTATTATTGCACACAGCTCATTACCATCTGTAAGACCCTTCCCTAAGCATCAACGGTCATACACTAACCACACATTAGTGTCATAGAAATCACTGTTACAACACTGTTGCGATGTGTAAAATAGGTTTTCAAGCGTGCAGACACTGCACTCCAGTTTCAGAGTGTAAAGTTTACGAGTGCGCACTAAACCTCCCCCGGGACTTGCATCTTCGCACACACTGGCGTGATCACCACTCTATTTGCAGCCCATCACTCCACGTAACACACACTGCAATAATGCTAGATCTATATGATATTAGTACTTCCACAACGTTCATCTGCGTCTGTACACGTATAAACTGTTATCTTATTTGTCGAAGCACTTGGTAGTGTTTGATGTAGAAGAGCCATACTGCTGTTGCCCTGACTTTGACCTTCATTTTCTACAAATTTCCAGTGTTGATTTTCATTTACGTGTCTTAAAAACACTTTCTCGATTCTCATTATAGAAACACAGATTACTATATATCCCACTATAACTTCAAAGAAACTTTATATAGCAACCAAAGACACACGTTTTTCCAAGAAAAGGACTTTAGAAAATGAATGCTCCAAAACTAGCAGCAACAAGGTACTTTTGTAGGATTCATTCTCATTATTCCTAATACTGACTAAAATATGCAGTGGGCCCAACTGAACGTAAAACAAATTTTGTTTACAAGCGCGCCTCTAGACATCCGACTATTGAAATGCGCTGCAGTAGATTAACCAAAACATTAACAGCATATTTCTCTACAAAACACAGAAAAACCTAACTCTTTAACTGTAAAAGAGCCGGAGACATAAAACATTTCACGAAAGGGGGCGGAGTATTATTACGCAGTAATGGATGTCAGAAGAAACGTTTAAAAATAATAATGCCGTTATATCTGCTGGACAGTAATAGACAATACATATAAATCTTCAGAAAAGAACATAGCATCTAATTACGCAAAGAAAAAAATGATTTTTGAAAAATTTCAACTTACCATCTTACCTTAAAGTGTTCCTTGACCTTTTTGCTCTGATTCACAGTTTGAAATTTATTAACAGTCAATGTATTTGGAAATTTTTTCAAGATTGATGTGGTCAGACCAGGGTTTCAACAGCTTATTTATTCCTCCAAAACGGTTCCGGGTGTGATTTCTCATATCGGAAGCCAGCAAGTCACGCTGATGCAGAACGTATTTCAAAAATATTTTAAAAGTAGTTTTAGTTGTCTGAACTGAATAAATTATATATCAATTGAAAGGGAAAAGTCTGTAGACTTTTAAAATGTGAAAAAGTAAAAATAGAACATTCCATGGCTTTGAACCTTTCAGAGCGCCTTAAAGTAGACAATCCTCCTCGTATTTTCCACATCTGGGCAGAGCGATGAAAGCTGCCTATGTTAAGATGCAGGAAACATTTTCTGGGTCAGTTTCAGTTAGTCCACTCCGTAGTAAGGGGACTCCTATATGAAGCACACATATCATATTTGATAACTGGACATGCCGTCAATCTAATACATTGGCAATGAGCCAGTTATTTCTCCTGTGGCACTCTCAGCGCCAGAGAGCAATAAATACACTAAGAAGAAGTATTTTTAGGTACACAGTCTAGGGTACCTACACTGATGAGCCAAAATATTATTACGGCAAGAAGAAAACTTGAAAAGTGAAGGATTGGTAACGTATTATACCCAGGAAACAGAAAAGCTAGATGCAGTTTTTCAACGCATTGGAGAAAACCAGAAATAGTACCAAATTAAACCTTGTATACACGGTGCAACAGGTATAAGTGCTAATATTTTTGAATGCGATAAATTAAAATATACAAACATCAATGTTTTGGTTGTTTTTTTTTTCTCTGCACAGAACAATCTTCGCACAGACACGTTACAAACTTTGCAACCTGATGTTTTCTGCATGGTCATAGGCTGACCATTTCGCTTCCACACGTCCATACTTGAACACTAACCTGCTGTCCAGGGGAAATCAGGCGTTAGTGGCCTACTCTTGCCACGTGTGTTTTGAAGTATTAACCAAACTAAAAACATACTGTTTCTAACTGCTATAAATATTGATCTGCGAATGAGTTCAAATGGTTCAAATGGCTCTGAGCACTATGGGACTTAACATCTATGGTCATCAGTCCCCTAGAACTTAGAACTACTTAAACCTAACTAACCAAAGGACATCACACAACACCCAGCCATCACGAGGCAGAGAAAATCCCTGACCCCGCCGGGAATCGAACCCGGGAACCCGGGCGTGGGAAGCGAGAACGCTACCGCACGACCACGAGATGCGGGCTGCGAATGAGCTATATATTGATGTAATGTTGTTCGGTACACTGCCTCAGTCATCAGTAAAAATATCTACACTAGTACACCTAACAGCGATTAAGATAGTCACGGTAACTAAAATCTTAAACAAAAGGAGGTAGACTACAACAAATGTTATTCAGCTTACTGGAAACACATGACGGCTGTTGATGAAAAACGAAAAGCTTAATGTAGAAAACATCAACAGAGAAGCCAGGAAAGCAAAAGAAAGTTTTAATAATAAAATCGATAGAGAAATGAAAGGACTGAAATAGCATACATAACAGCAAACAAATTTTTTAACAAACACAATACAACACTCTGGAGTACAGAAAGTGAAAAGCACATTTCGTTGAAGATGTGGTGAAGAGATGAAAATGATACACTGAGGAATTCTTTGAAGGGGCATGTTTATATGCGAATGGAGTAAGAAAAGAAGAGGAAACAGTAGAAGAGGAAAAAGGAGACAACATTCTGCAAGAAGAATTTGAGTAAGCTCTTAAGGGGAAGTTTACTATCCTTGGCCCCCAAAAAAGCATGTTCTTTGAAAATTTTTTTCTCGGAATGTGTTATAGATATCAGTGACAAATTTGGTCAAAATGTTTATTGATATTTCCTCTCCAAACTGGAATTTTTTCGACTGGAGATGTCGAGGAGCAAAGGCGAAAGTGCCGTTGGAAAGAAATATAATTTCGATGTAGACCGCCACGCACGGTATATCACAGGTAGGAGTTGTACCTCGCTTATGTTATTTGGACCATAGGAAACAAAATGGCGGCCACTTGAACAAAATAGGTTCTTTTTCATCAATTTTTCGACTTCGTCAGCCAAGTTAAATTATTTATATTTGATGGATCGGAATAAAAGTGGTAAAACTCCTAGACAATTTAGTTAGCTTCGTCGGAAACAAAGAATCATGCGAATCGGTTCAGTAGATTTGAAGATACCATACCGCGCGATAAAAAAAAAAAAAATGCGTGTTAAATGTTTTCTGCCGCATGAATGCGGTGGTCGTCCGAATGGTTGGCGAACTGCGTCGAATAGGGTCTTAGGGTGACGTCCATCGTTGTCACGGTCTTCAGAAATGTTGAATACCCTTCGTTGAAACTGCTCACTGCCAGGAAAGTAGCAATCTCCACAGTCTTCGCACCAGAACGTAAATGCTTTGGGGCTAACTTCCAAACACACGCTTTGAAACTTTCATTTGAATTTTGTGTGTTTCCTCCCAAGCACCGGTACAATAACTCGTTCTCCGAAAGAAAAAAAACTGGAGCATGAATAAGGCCGATTTCAGGCAAGAGCATTTTTTTGTTCAACTGCGAATAACAAACATTTCCGTTCCGTATTAGGAAAAACCGTTTCAGGGGTGGATTCTTAACACTTTGATGGCTCCAAAAATGCAATTTAAAAGAAATCGAGTTTTTGAACAAAAAGATAGTAAACCTCCTCTTAAAGACCCAAGGTGGAAGAAAGCAATGGGTACTGATGGCTTTCTGCAGATCTAGTCGTGAGTGCTGGCAAAAGTTTGAAACTAAACTGCTGAAACTAATTAGGTCCATCTATAACATAGGACAGATAGCAAACGGTTACCAGAGAAGAATCGTGGATCGCTTACCGTGCAGGGCGAGAGGCATTTATATCCACATCTACATACATTCTCTGCAAACCACCATATGGTGCATGACGGAGTTTATCGTAAATCACTGCAAGTCATTTCCTTTCCTGTTCCATTTAAAAATGGAGAGACGGTAAAACGACTGTCTGCATTCTTCAGTATGAGCCCTTAGTTTTCGTAACATGTCTCAGCGGTCGTTACGCGAAGTGTACATTGGCAGCAGCAGATTCATTCTATAGTCAGCTGCAAATGCCAATTCTTTAAATTTCCTCAATGGTCTTTCACTAAAAGAACATTATGTTCCCTCCAGGGATTCTCATTTGAGTTCACTAAACATCTCCATGACAGAGGTGTGTTGACAGAACCTACCAGTACCCAATCTAGCAGTATGCCTTTGAATTGTTCGATGTCTTCCTCTCTAGGCGCGCAGTCCGGAACCGTGCGACTGCTACGGTCGCAGGTTCGAATCCTGCCTCGGGCATGGATGTGTGTGATGTCCTTAGGTTAGTTAGGTTTAAGTAGTTCTAAGTTCTAGGGGACTGATAACCACAGCAGTTGAGTCCCATAGTGCTCAGAGCCATTTTGATGTCTTCCTCTAATCCGACCTGATGGGATTCCGAAACACTGGAGCAATACTGATGAATGTTTCTCACTAGTGTTCTATACGCATCGCCTTTACAGATGAGCTCTAATTTCATAAGTCCTCACAACAGACCAAAGTCGACCATTCGCCTTCCACACTACTGTCTTTAAGTGCTTGTTCCATTTCATATCGCTTGCAGTATTATAAGTTGGTAAGATTTTGCCACCACACATCACTGTTAATGATGTGCAATCGCATTATTAATCCTTTCGTTGACTGATACTGGCTAGCACCAAGCACTAACAATTTCTGTAGTACTGTGTGTCTGGGAGTTGATTAGAGCTAAGTACAGACACACACACGTTCGTCAGAAGCCACTGGTGTAGAGACTGGATCTAGGAAGAGACTTGTGTTCTGCAGGAGTGGATATTTGCTGCTGTGTGTATGTGTGTGTGTGTGTGTGTGTGTGTGTGTGTGAGAGAGAGAGAGAGAGAGAGAGAGAGAGAGAGAGAGAGAGAGAGAGAGCAGAGCGAGGAGCGGCGGCTTACAACTCTGGAAGCCACAGAAGCGCTGTAGCACAGACAGTGTGGGCAGGAGGTTGCACTCTGGTGGAACGGACAATATTTCAGAATGACGTACCTGCAGAAAGAGTGTCAGGGGCGGAACAAGGCGAAAAGACATCCTTTTAATGTAAAAGAATGCGTGCAGTCACAAACGATGACCACGAGCTCATCTCTGAGGAATCTTTTCATGGCAACTCTTGAGGCAGCTTCCCGTCAAAAAGCAGAGACTTGTTTCTGATTGGTGGAGTGCTAAGGATGTAGTGAGGAAAGGGAGACTTCCAAAAAAATTTTCTGGAATGAGTATGAGCTTCAGGTGATTGGCTGACCGATTCATGAACCATGTATTGGAGGGTAATGTGTTTGTAATGACTGTTGTGATTCGCTACCTGAGTGCAAACGTAGATGCCACGTATTCAGGAAAGAGTTGGGTACGGTGTGGAGAGGACACTTTCCTGTGTGCATATCGATAGAGGGCACTTCCCTGCCGAGATCGATCGAAGACAGTTCCGTCAAACTAGAGAGTTCACTGACGAAATCCACTGCAGAGAATTTTGAGAAGTGTTGATTACGACACAAGGAGTGCGTGAAATCGTTTCTCTGTGAACAGAGTTGTTATTCTGTTTATTTGAGTGACGGTTCCTGAGCTCTTTGGGGAGTCTGACACACAATGAGCTGATTTTTTGCAGGAGAATACCTGAGTCGAAGTCTGTTCCTAGCTATCGAGCAAACAGAAAACTTGACTCGTATTCTGTTTTGTACTGAGATAATTTCAGCCCTAAGAGTTGGCGGACGGCATACTACGACCTCCGTGTAGGCAGACAATTGCAGGTACGCTACGTACATCATGTGCAAATTGTCAACGCCCAAACGAGCAAATCGTCGGTGCTGTGCAACTGCTGTCCTTGTTTCAGTACGTGGTATGTGCATTTCGGTTCGGCTGATAGTGAAACACTCGCAGTAAATGCGTTGGGTTGCACTTGCTTACCCACTGACTTTTAGGCAAGTGCCAGGCAGGGTGTAGGTCTTCTGCTTGTCACTGTTAATCAGTACCAACCAAACCTGTATCCGTGTAACAACGCGTGGGTGGGAAGGGGGGAAGGCGGGAGTGCCTAATGGAAGTCAAATATACAGGTTGTTTCCATAAGAGCGTGCAAATATGTAACAGGACATAGAGAATGCTTCACTGAACAGTTTTAGGTAGGGAACCTGGGGTCAGAGAAACCGGCTTAAGGAGATATGGAAGTAAGCTTCTTATCTACTGCTTTTTCTAACATTACTGTTTCCCAACTTATTTATAACTAACTTGCGTTTGGACGTACTGCGCTGCTTATTTACGTATACATTCTTTATTTCCTGCAAGGAAGCTAGGAGGACGAGCCTGATTACTAGGAAGTCATGATAAAGGCTTCGTTTACTTCACTTGTCCATAAGGTAACTCTGTTGAATCGTATTTACATTATCCCATGACAGAACGTGCTATGAACCAACGACAGTCCCATTCATTACTCAGTGCTATTCAGAGACTGGGCCGGTATTATAGGCGACTATCTTATTGGGGCATATCTTCTATCTGGCCGTCTGAATAGCAACCTGTACCTGAGATTAATGTAAAGAGTTCTACCTGAGTTGTTAGAGAACGTACCCGTGGCTGTTCTTGAGAGGATGTGGATACAACATGAGAGTGCACCGCGTCACTTTTGTGTGAATGTCTGCAACCACCTCATTGTTGAATTTGATGGTCGCTGGTTTGGAAGGGAAGGTTGTACTCCATGTCCTGCGAGGTCACCGGACCTTAAACCCCTTGATTATTTCCTATAGGCGTATCTAAAGTCACTTGTGTATAAGACCCCAGTGAATGCGGAGATAGAATTAGTTGCCAGAAATGTACCTGCCTGTGATGTGATTGGAAACGCCAGGGATATTTGTCAGTGTGAGTCAAAATCTTGTTCGCCGATGTCATGCTTGCATTTAGGTTGGTGGTAGTGAGTTTCAGCACATTTTGTAAGATACAGTACAAATGCTACGTGAATTCTGTCAGTGATGGTATTTGCAGTTAACTGTAATTGATATAAATAAAAAAGTACACAACAATGTGATTTGATTCCTATTATCTCCTTAAGCTGGCATCTCCGAGCCCAGGTTCCCTACCTCAAATTTTCCAGTGGAGCATCCTGTATGTCCCGTTTAATTTTTGCACGCTTTTACGGAAACACCCTGTATATTCTACCAATCTTGAAATTACGTATAGGGTAACTTCATATTTATACAATTATTTGCACTCTATTTCTTCTTTTTTTTCTTTTCTCCTCGTAGCGTGCCGATAGGTTTCATTGGTTTGATGTGTTAAACTGAAGGGACGACACGATGTTTCGTTTTATGGAATTACCTCGGTGTGGGACGGTCATTTAATCGCTGGCGAGAATTCCATTGTGGAGATAGCATTATGCACCCACACATACAGGGCATAGGCAAAATAAAATCGCTGGCGAGAATTCCATTGTGGAGATAGCATTATGCACCCACACATACAGGAGATAGGCAAAATAATATGAACACCTGTACTTCTTGAGAATGGTTTATCAATAAGAGGTTAGGCCTCCATGTGCCCGTAATAAAGCTGTGATTCTAATGATTGTATAATCTCCAGGTGAATGTTATGCCACTCTTCGATCAGAACGTCTTCAGACTACTGTACTGCCGAGAGAGGCGACAATGTGCTCCGGAGTCTGCGCTCCAATACCGTCCACAAGGGACTGTGCTGGCCAGGGAAGACGCTGCAGTTCAGTTGCATGCTCCTCATACCACGATTGTGATGTCCTGGCTGTGTGAATGGGTGGATAAACGTCCTGAAATATGGCATCATTGTTGGGGAACAACATTCGAATCTTCGGGTGCCACTGATAACCTAAAATGTTCACATTATCGTTGGCTGTAACACGGCCTTTGAGATTAGTGATGGGACTAGAAGAATGCATGATATGGCTGCCCACACCATCACACTTCCACCTCCATGCTAAACCGTGGTAAACAAGCAATCAGCATTCTAAACTTCTTCTGACGTTCTCCAGACGTAATCCGGCCCGATGTGGGAAATAACAAAAACGTTGACTCGTCGGATCATATGACGCGTTTCCACTGAACAGCCGTCCAGGATTTATGCTCCTGACACCATGTTTTACGCTTCTTTGCGTTGGTTGTCGTCACTAATCGTTTCGGAATAGCAGCTCGTCCATGAATATTCGCCTTATGGAGATCTCTGCGGACAGCGTCGATAGACACATCGGTCTCGAAGATGGCTACTGAGTTCTGCAGTCACTTTAACCGCCGTAGTTATGTGTTGTTCTGACACGATTCCTGTTAGCGTTCGATGGGATCTGTCATTTAGTTTTGATTTGGGCGCAATATTACGTTGACACGATGACGTTCTTCCATGTTTTGTATAGGCTGTCATGACTGTTGAAACAGTTACTCTTGAAACATTCAGTAAGTTGGCTGTCTTGCTCCAGCTAATCGGGCCCCCACAACCTGCCTTTTATGATCTCTGTCAGGTCTTTTATTGCACGTCGACCTCGGCCTCCGAATGCAAACACGAAGTGTGCACTAATCGTAAACAACCTGCACTGTTGTCTAGTCCGTACTGAACATGCTCCCAGCGCAACACATGACTTACCTGCGTTACTGACCGTCAAACACAACCATCCCATTATTTTGCCTATCCCCTGTACATACGCTATATGTTACAAACACCATGGGCGTTTACAATGCTAGCTGGCTGCAGTGGCCGAGCGGTTTTAGGCGCTTCAGTCTGGAACCGCGCGACCGCTATCGTCGCAGGTTCGAATCCTGCCTCGGGCATGGATGTGGGTGATGTCCTTAGGTTAGATAGGTTCAAGTAGTTCTAAGTTCTAGGGGACGGATGACCTCAGAAGTTAAGTCCCATAGTGCTCAGAGCCATTTGCACCATTTTTTTACAACGTTACGTCTAGTTGTTTAATCGATGGTGTCAAGGAGCGCAGCACGAACATTGCATTCGAACATATTATGATTGTTTTGCACACACATCTGAGTTAACGTTTAGTGCACGGTGCTATTCATCACACCAAGTAGAAGTTTGTCTAACTGATCTTTAATCCTCCTACAGTCTCACTGCGACTAGACCTTCCCCAAAACCCCAACATCATCAGCAAATAGTCGCAAATGGCTGCTTCCCCTACCCACGAAATCATATATACACTCCTGGAAATTGAAATAAGAACACCGTGAATTCATTGTCCCAGGAAGTGGAAACTTTATTGACACATTCCTGGGGTCAGATACATCACATGATCACACTGACAGAACCACAGGCACATAGACACAGGCAACAGAGCATGCACAATGTCGGCACTAGTACAGTGTATATCCACCTTTCGCAGCAATGCAGGCTGCTATTCTCCCATGGACACGATCGTAGAGATGCTGGATGTAGTCCTGTGGAACGGCTTGCCATGCCATTTCCACCTGGCGCCTCAGTTGGACCAGCGTTCGTGCTGGACGTGTAGACCGCGTGAGACGACGCTTCAACCAGTCCCAAACATGCTCAATGGGGGACAGATCCGGAGATCTTGCTGGCCAGGGTAGTTGACTTACACCTTCTAAAGCACGTTGGGTGGCACGGGATACATGCGGACGTGCATTGTCCTGTTGGAACAGCAAGTTCCCTTGCCGGTCTAGGAATGGTAGAACGATGGGTTCGATGACGGTTTGGATGTACCGTGCACTATTCAGTGTCCCCTCGACGATCACCAGTGGTGTACGGCCAGTGTAGGAGATCGCTCCCCACACCATGATGCCGGGTGTTGGCCCTGTGTGCCTCGGTCGTAATCAGTCCTGATTGTGGCGCTCACCTGCACGGCGCCAAACACGCATACGACCATCATTGGCACCAAGGCAGAAGCGACTCTCATCGCTGAAGACGACACGTCTCCATTCGTCCCTCCATTCACGCCTGTCGCGACACCACTGGAGGCGGGCTGCACGATGTTGGGGCGTGAGCGGAAGACGGCCTAACGGTGTGCGGGACCGTAGCCCAGCTTCATGGAGACGGTTGCGAATGGTCCTCGCCGATACCCCAGGAGCAACAGTGTCCCTAATTTGCTGGGAAGTGGCGGTGCGGTCCCCTACGGCACTGCGTAGGATCCTACGGTCTTGGCGTGCATCCGTGCGTCGCTGCGGTCCGGTACCAGGTCGACGGGCACGTGCACCTTCCGCCGACCACTGGCGACAACATCGATGTACTGTGGAGACCTCACGCCCCACGTGTTGAGCAATTCGGCGGTACGTCCACCCGGCCTCCCGCATGCCCACTATACGCCCTCGCTCAAAGTCCGTCAACTGCACATACGGTTCACGTCCACGCTGTCGCGGCATGCTACCAGTGTTAAAGACTGCGATGGAGCTCCGTATGCCACGGCAATCTGGCTGACACTGACGGCGGCGGTGCACAAATGCTGCGCAGCTAGCGCCATTCGACGGCCAACACCGCGGTTCCTGGTGTGTCCGCTGTGCCGTGCGTGTGATCATTGCTTGTACAGCCCTCTCGCAGTGTCCGGAGCAAGTATGGTGGGTCTGACACACCGGTGTCAATGTGTTCTTTTTTCCATTTCCAGGAGTGTACATACAGAATGGAAGCGGTCCTGTCACACATGCTTGGACCTCTCCTGACAATACCCTTGTCTCTGATGGGCACTCGCCTACAACGAGAACGTGCCGGGTTCTACTACTTAACAAGATATCAAGCCAATCACAAGTGTGGGGACATATCCCGCATGCTTGAATGTTCGTTAACAGTATGCAGAGAGACATGTTGTCAAACGTTTTCCAGAAATCTAGGGATATGGAATGCGCCTATTGCCCTTATACCCTGCGAGTGAAGCGGTATCTCGGCTTCGAACGATCGATACTTTCTAAATCGGTGCTGATTAGTGAACAGAAGTTTTTATGTCTCACGAAAATTAATTATATTCGAACTTAGAATAAGGTGAATAACTTTGAAGTAAACCATCGACTTTAAGAATACTGGTGTGTATTTTTACGGAACCGTTTCTTTCACTCTTGGTGTATACGTGAGTCACATGCACTTTCTTCCAGCGGCTTGGGACTTTGCATGGGACGAGGGATTCGCGATAAAGGCAAGCTAGGTAACGGGCCAATGGATAACCGAAAAGGGACTCCGGCTGGACCTGAAAACCTACTTGTTTACAACTCCTTCAGCTGCTTCTCAATGCCACTTATGCCTATTTCTATGTCCTACATGCGGGATTCTGTGTGACGATCAAATGACAGTACATTCAAACGACCCTACTGCGTCAAAGATTTCTTAAGAGTGAAAATTAAAACATCAGCTTTCCTTTTGCAGTCTTCTGTTGCCATTATGTAATTTTATCTGACAAGTTAAGTTATCCCAAGGATATATTTCGTGTGCACTGTAACAGCGCCATAATTTTATGATTGCGTTCGCAGGCTCATAGAACGTTTATACTCCACATATCTCTTTCAGTAATTTCGCCTCCTAAACATTATGTATAATATTTTGGGTAATATCACTGCAGTTTCTCCTAGTTATTTGTGGTTTGTGCTAATATGGGTTTTATTCACGAAGGAATATTTTTCGCAGCTCATGGCCCCATTAATTGGCTGTGCCGTTGTACAATATTGCCAGCCATTTCCACGGCAAAGGAGCGAGGCTCCGTTTCGTAATTCGACGGCCCATTCCCCGTCGCGTAATCGAAGGGGCACCACCGCTACGTAGAGGACATGTGCCGGTGTCCTGATAATTTTACCGCAGCCGTTACAGTTACTGGGAGGTGGGGGAGATAATGCAGCAGCCCGCCGTTAGCTGCACCAGATAGCAGCCGCGGCGAACCGCTAATGCTGCTCCGGACTCATTTCCTGCAGATACGGAATAATTCAACATTAGCAGGGGCGCGGTACTCCCACAACGCGACCGACGAGACGACTCTGGCACCGGTGGTGAGACGATCGGCAACCGGCTGTAAAGAGGCGCAGCAGCACAGGCAGCCGCCCGTACAGAGTTACATACCGAAACAACAGTTGATAGTCTTCTCTATACAGTAGGCCAAAGAAGAAGCGTGAAGCCAAAAAGTTTTGTCTTCGAATAGTCTTTATTATTCTGATCGGAAATGTCAGCCATATACGAGAGGTGTTCAATGAGTAATTGCGACACATTCTTTTCCTCTCGGCCAATTTTACTTTAAAAGATGCGGAATTTGTTGTGGGACATCGTGAAATATTTCACCTTCAGCTCTTATAGTTCCATGGAGCTCCGACAGGTGGCGGCGCTATACGTAAACTTCAAAGTAGCATCTGTAACGGCGGTGTGTTCCTAGCAGAGAACAGTCACTGAGTTTCTTTTGGCGGAAAACCAGATAGCCGTAGACATTCATAGGCGCATGCAGAATGTCTACGGAGACATAGCAGTGAACAAAAGAACGGTGAGTCGTTGGTCGAGGCGTCTGTCATCATCGCAACAAGGTCGCACAAACATGGTTCAAATGGCTCTGAGCACTATGGGACTTAACTTCTGAGGTCATCAGTCCCCTAGAACTTAGAACTACTTAAACCTAACTAACCTAAGGACATCACACACGTACATGCCCGAGGCAGGATTCGAACCTGCGACTGTAGCGGTTGCGCGGTTGCAGACTGTAGCGCCTAGAACCGCTCGGTCACTTCGGCCGGCCGCACAAACATGTTCGATTTCCCGCGTGCCGGCCGGCCGCCCACAGCTGTGACTCCTTCAATGTCGGAACGTGCGGACACTCTCATTCGAGGTGATCTACGGTTCACTGTCAGACACCTCGTTGCTTAACTGGACGTCTCTGTTGGTAGTGCTGACACCCTCGTCGACCACTTAGGGCACTCATAGGTCTGTGCCCGCTGTTTTCATACAGACCAACTAACAACCATGTGTGTGGAATTGCTTGTGCGTTACGAGGCTGAATGCCAAAACGTCTGGTAGAACATAGTCACAGGCAGTGGAACCATCTGTCTGTACAGAAAAGAAACCGGCAATCCATGAAGTGGGACCTCACCACCTCTCCTCCGATGAAAAAGCTCAAAGCAGCACCCTCAGCCGATAAGGTCACGATTTGCTTCTGGGACTCCAAAGGGGTTACATTGTTTGATGTCCTGCCTCATGGTGCAACGATTTATCCTGAAGTGTGTTGTGCTACCCTCGGGAAATTGAAGAAACGACCTCAGCGGTTTCGTCGCCACAAAAATGCAAACGAACTTTTCGTTCTCCATGACAACGCAGGCCTCACAGAAGTCTGCGCTCCTGAGAGTAGCTCACCAGACTTCATTGTACTGTTCTTCCTCATCCAACCTACAGCCCGGATCTCGCACCTTCAGACTTGCATCTGCTTGGTCCAATGAAGGATGCACTCCGCGAGAAGCAATAAGTAATTGATGAGGAGCTGATTGATGCAGCAAGATGTTGGCTCCGACATTGATCAGTAGAGTTGTACCATAAGCGTATACAGGCCCCACGCCCTCCCAGTATGGCAGCGTAAGGTCGTCGCTTTCAACGGAAATGATGTTGAGAAATAGGGGTTTCTAGCCAAAAAAGCGAGGAATAATACGGTTTATTGAAATCCTGCTTTCAGAGAGGAAGTTACTTACCAAAAACTCTTCGTGTGAAATGAACACTAGGAGAAACTTCGTAAGAATGCTTCATACGATTCTGAATTTCATTGGTGTATTTATCGTAAGTACATTGGACAAATACTTAGGCAGCTTCCAGAGACATCATGCTAATTCCATGTACGAGAGTCATTAGTTTAAATGGGGTGCCTTTAATAAAATATCTCTGATTCATGAGTATAATAGAGAGCCCAGGTCCATCGTTAGAAAAATGGGAATGTCTTAAAAAAAAGCATAACGTTACGCACACGTCACTCTATTTCTGTGAGGTATTTCTATTTATGAAACATCTGATATCAGTTAACTTGGACCACTAACGCCCACAGACTGTTTTCATTAGCATACAGACTCAAGGGCATGTGATGGTACATATAGTGACCTAATATGCACTTAGCTCTTTTATTCATTTCCTTTTCAAACTACTCGTCATATAGTTGGAACAGGTTAATTTACGAGAAGGCATGAAGTTTGAATTTATAGAAGGTATTTACGAAAGGTTAATGATCACAAAGAACGTCCATTTATTGCTTCATAACACACACAATTCCGTCAAAATTTACAAAACATCATATAAGAAGGATTTCAGCAAATGGAACACAGATAAAAAGAATGGCGACACGCACTTAGCTACATAGTCCTTTAGAATGATTACAAAGGACAGTCACTAATTAAAGAGACAAACTGATGCAGAAATGAACCAGTTTGTAAGAGGAGTTTTGAAGTTTCATGACTCTGGGTTGCACTACTGGGATGAGCTGAGAACAGCTGTTACATAAACATTTTTTTGTTCATAACGTCAATATTTCATTTCACAATAACGTGTCTGTTTGAGGTTTCTACATTAGTTGAACAACGTTTATTGATCCGCTCTTTTGTTTTCTGAAGGTGTAGAACCGGGTAAGATCACTTCTAGAATTTTACAGTGTGGTGAAAGTTGCGCGTAGAGCGGAAATTTTTATAAGTTGGCATAACAGGTCAATAACCGTTAAATCTCAGTAACTGACGAGCAACGTCCAGTCTGAACAGTTGAAGTGACAACTCCTTTGCTTGGAACCCGCACTAACGACATTATTCGTGAATAGTGACGTCTTACAGTTTAACATATAGCAAAACCTGTTGTACTAAGTGTCGGCACAGTTCATAATATGATCAATAACACGCTCAAATACAGATACACAGGTGCAAGTTTCGTCCCGAAAGAGTGTGTGTGTTTGTGTGTGTGTGTGTGTGTGTGTGTGTGTGTGCAATTGAAAGAATGCTACGAAGGGGGAGGTAACCCTTTTCTAACGAAGACTTAATCATATGACGACACTTGGATTCATCATTTTGAGCCAGAGTCCAAAAGACAAAAAAAGGAAAGGAGGCATACGAGATGACCTGTTCGAAAGACGTTCAGAACGCAAGCATCAAGGGGACTGTCTTTTGGGATGCCTAAAATATCGTCATGTATGACTGTTCGGAAGATTATGGTTCAAATGGCTCTGAGCACTATGGGATTAACTTCTGACGTCATCAGTCCTCTAGAACTTAGAACTACTTAAGCCTAACTAACCTAAGGACAGCACACACATCCATGCCCGAGGCAGGATTCGAACCTGCGACCGTAGTGGTCGCGCGGTTCCAGACTGTAGCGCCTAGAACCGCTCGGCCATGCCAGCCGGCTTGGAAGATTACCGTAAAAGACTTGTGCCTACTACTGACATATACTGATGAGCAAAGTAAAGCCAGCAATGACAGGAAAACGTTGTGTGTCTCAAAAAAAAAAAAAAAAAAAAAAAAAAAGAGCGTGATACTGCTACACGTCGAATCTCGCCCCCAAACCGCCCAGCTGACCCAAGAAACCATTGGAAAAACTGGTTTGGAGATACTGCCTCATCCTCCCTACAGCAGCCATTTGGCTTCTTCGTATTTTCACTTTCTTGGTTCACTAAAGGAGGCATTACGTAGAAAAAAGTTCAGCAACCATGAGCAGGTGACAGAATTTTTGGGAAAGTAGCTCAAAGAAAGACTTATTTTCATCACGTATCAAGAAATAATTCATTGCTGAGACATGTGTACTAATATTGGTGGGGGTTATGTTGAGAAGTCCCATTTTGTAAAAATACACATTTTTTTATACATCAGTTTGTCTCTTCAGTAATAACTGAATATCGTTCGTAGCATCACAAATCAAAGTTTCATGAATATGGGGGTTACTACTACGGATGCAGTTTTCTTTAGTCGGCTCATTACATCGCATTTTCCAGGATCATAGTTGCCCACAACCACTCTTCCGATTCTTCACCCACACCCGCTTTCTAGTCGTACATGAAACTGAGGTTTTCTTTCCCATTAACATGTCTCATTACTAGGGTCCGGATTTCTATGTACGATAATGTATCAATATATGTATGAATCCATGCCCCAAAAATCTGGTAAATGACAAAAGTCATGAATTACTACCTAATGTAGGCTGGGACCTCCTTTTCCACGGCGTAGTGCAGCATCACGACGTGGCATCTATTCAACAAGTCGCTGAAAGCCCCCTGCAGAGATACTGAACCATGCTGGTTACCTCTATAGCTGTCCATAACTGCGAAAGTATTGTCAGTGCAGGATTTTGTGAGCGAACCGACATCTCGATTATATGCCATAAATTTTCAATGGGGTTCAGCGAACAAATGTGGCTCGGTGACATGGCGCACTGTCATCCATAAAAAGTCCGTCGTTGTTTGGAAACACGAAGAACATAAATGGCTGCAAATGGTCTCCAAGTAATCGAACTTTACATTTTCCAGTCAATGATCGGTTCAGTTGGACCAGAGCATCCAGTCCGCTCCACATAAACAGAGCCCACACCGTTATGGAGCCACCACCAGCCTGCACCATGCTCTCTTGACAACTTGTGTGTATAGCTTCATGAGGGTCTGCACCATGCTCGAATCCTTCCATCGGCTCTTACCTACTGAAATCCAGACTCATCTGACGAGGGCACCGTTTTTCAGTCATCTAGGGTCCAACCAATTTAGTCACGTGCCCAGAAGAGGCGCTGCAGGCGATGTCGTCCTGTTAACAAAAGCGTCGTTCGTCTGTTGCTATAGCCCACTAACGACACATTTCGCTATATTGTCCTACAAACAAACACCGCTGCTCTCGGTTATTAACTGAAGGCCGTCGCCCATTGTGTTGCACGTGGTGATAAATAATGCCTGAAATTTGTTGTTCTCGGCACACTTTTGGCGTCGGGGTCTGGGAATATTGAACTTCCTAACGATTTCCTTAATGTCCCATGCGTCTGAGTTAGAAGTCTGTTAACTGTCGCTGTGTGGCCATAATCACATAAATCACCTGATTACAAAACAGCTCCACGGGACCACTGGTCTTTTACACATTATATACGCGATGCTATCGCCATCGGTTTTGTAAGACGTCGTGGTCTCTTGACCTTCATTGCTTACATATTCCGCCCTTACAATCATATTCCGCACATCAAGACGCTTCATTCGAACCCAAACTCGATAAGATAAAGTCAATGTTGTATGAATTCATGTAAACGATATGCAAATAACAAGTAAGCGCACCGTGGTTGAAATGCTCGAGGTTTGCGTACACACATACATTCCAGACACAACGGTCACAGGAGCTTTAAGTTCGGGAGATGCAAACCGCACAACGGGACGCCGGTCCCATCAGAGGACGACTCAACCTCGACCGCCCGTGGAGCGGACAGCACTTGCTCGACTTAAAGGAAGAACGACCCCGTGTTCGGCTTAAAAGCAAATTCCGCTACATTGTGTGGGAGCGCCCAGCCTATGCATTCATTACAAATATAGTACACAGTTTCAGAGATTTTCACCAGGAGACTGGAAACGCGAAACACCGATGCTACAGATTTCCGGATTAGTCGCCTTAACCGAAACATCATCCTCCCGTTTTAGAAGAGCAATGCTGATTGGCAGACGATATTCCAGACGCCTTGAGCTGAAGGAGTAATGAAAGAGACCGAAAGATATACCCCTTCACGTCTGGCGTGGAGAGGGGCCATTCCATTGTCGCTCTTGGAGGGAGACATGTAAAGAGTGCGTGTGCACTCGTACATGTACTCAAAGAGCGAGGAACAAGTCTCTGAGCCGCGCGACCGCTACGGTCGCAGGTTCGAATCCTGCCTCGGGCATGGATGTGTGTGATGTCCTTAGGTTAGTTAGGTTTAAGTAGTTCTAAGTTCTAGGGGACTGACGACCTTAGAAGTTAAGTCCCGTAGTCCTCAGAGCCATTTGAACAGCCCTATTTGAACAAGTCTCTCCTCAGTACTTCACTGGGAGAGCACCTCTGTCGAGACCGATCCGGAGTGCGACTCTATATTGAGTCCTTGCGATTAAGCGGTTTTCACTGTGTTGGCTGCCACACTTATTGGTCGGTGTGAATGGACAGAGTTATAGAGAAACGCCTGCGAGCGAATTTTTGAGTGGCATCACGGTGGACTGGTTATCTGACCAGTGTACCATGCCAATAGTTAGGCTAGGGGCGTATAGGAGTCCTTGACTTTACGAAGGCATAGGAAGAGTTTGATTGGCGAAGGTCAATCCAGATAGAACTAGAGTTATCTTATTTGTCAGCAGCGAGTGACACAGACTGCAGTCATCGCAGCTTATGGTATGGTGCTCTACAACTCTTGCGAGCCCCATCTTATCTCCACAGCATTACACTTCACTGCATTTCACATGCTACAGCCTCGACCAAACCTAGCAACATTCTAACAGATAATTATTCAAGTTGAGTAGGCGTGGCTCTCAGCCATTCTGCCAAGTCAATAACAATCTTTAAGCTTTGTATTGAAATTTCATTAGCGAATCCTATCCTTGAAAGGTAACTTCACATTCAGAAAAGAACCCGGAAATAACTTGTTCAGTTCATAACTAAAAGTGCCATTGTGATTTCTCAGAATTTTCGTTAGTTTCATGTTTTTCTTGCACTAACTAGCACTACTCCAATACCCAAGTATCCCACTAGTTACGTTAGAAATTTGGTGTATTTTTGTATCATTTCCTTACAGCGGACAACTCCAGAAGATATTTATTGCTGAAAGTTTTTCAGGCATTTCTCTTTAGAACGTTAGGAGCATCTGTCTGACTTCTGTAGTAGTGTGGGGGTGGAAATTACATCTAGCTGGAGCCACAGGGTAAAGGGTACATCTCAGATTAATCCGTTGCACAGAATGACAGAATAGCACCCACAAGGTCACAGAAACTGGCGGCCCTGCCAGGATAGGTAAAATAGGTAAGCTACCAGGATAGGAAAGTGTCAGGATAGTTAGGTACGGCAGGTCGCAGCAGTAGCAAAATCGCTCAAATGGCTCTGAGCACTATGGGACTTACCTTCTGAGGTCCCCAGTCCCCTAGAACTTAAAACTACTTAAACCTAACTAACCTAAGGATATCACACACATCCATGCCCGAGGCAGGATTCGAACCTGCGACCGTAGAATTGGCACAGTTCCAGACTGTAGCGCATAGAACCGCTCGGCCACTCCGGCCTGCGCAGCAGTAGCACTTTGAAGAACTTTCTTTCATGTATTAAAGAGCTATTTTCAAAGATTTGGATCAGAACAGATACAGGTAGTGTAGAAATCAGAATTTTATGGAACAGGGCGTGTGTTATTGTGTTGGAAAATTTTGCATTTTTTTCGATTTTTGTGTAGCTGTTAGGGCACAGGATTTTCAGGTGATAGGCACAGACGCAGAGTGACGCAGAGACGCAGTGTGACGCAGCATCATGTAAGTTAGAATTAAGAAATAACATCTTTCTCCCTTTGCAAGCGCACAGGTAGAGATTGGTGACTGTAGCAGAGCAGACAGAACATTAGCCGAGAAGTTACGACGTTGTTGTTGTTGGTTCAACCAACTGGTAAGTGGTCGTACAGTTTTGTTGATAGGGTTGTGGTGCATTGAAATAATTTCCATGTTAACGAGAGCACAAGCCTAAATGTTACGTGAGAGATAGCAAGTAGACAAAATTGGAGAGTATCAACCAGAAAGACAGCAAGTAAACGAGCTTATTGAGAATAGGACAGACGGTGAACCTGAGAATAGGACAGACGGTGAATCAGACAATAGGACAGTCGGGGAGCTGCAGAATCATCAGGCTCAGTTAGAGTGGGATCAAATTGAGACAGATCAGCCAGATTTGAATCGAAGGGACGAGAACATCGAATTTCCAGAATATGAAATGCCAGGTAGGACATATTCTGAGCCAGAAATAGACAGCCCACGTAGGAAACGGCAAAGATTAGACGCTAAACGAGAACAGCGAACGCGTTTGTTTGTCGCATATTCAGGGGCAGAATACGCGTCAATTAAGTCAATGAACCGGCAGTTAGCTAACGTTCAAAGAGAAGTAGACAGTGAGGAAGAGTGGTAACACTTAGAATACGTCGAACCTATCGTACACATTCTAAATATACCCCAACAACAGACACAGAATTTTGCCAAGTTACGAGCGCCATGAAAAGGTTCCGTAACAGACGCAACTGTACCTGCAAACACAAGACATACACAACAGAGAGAGCAGAATGCGGAGTTGTTTGCGCCACGTAATGGTTCAATGACAAACGCAACTAGTCCTCAACACAGACAGCACGGGTTATTGCAATTATTAAACTTAGAAACGCCACAGCATAGCCCAGTAAACGACGTAACTGCCCGAGTAGAAAACAATAGATCGAGAATACATAGTTCAGCAGAAGGTAGTGTTACAGGACAGGACGCGATCATGGAGATGTTACAAAAAATGAACGCTAGTATAACGAAACAGAATGAGGATATGAATACACAGATAACAAAACAGTATCAGGAATTGAAACAGGATAATCAGGAATTGAAACAGGATACTCAGAACTTGAGACAAGAGATTAAGACACAGATTCAACAGGTTAAAATCCAGATGGAAGAAGGGATCGCCAGAATTGATAGTCAGAACACTCAGATAAGCAAAGACGCGAAAGAAGCTAGAGAAAGAATTCAGGTACTAACACAATATCAGAAGCAATTACGCACTGACGTGGACTAGTCATCGTAATCGTTGACAAAAAGGTGGAACGTTTTACGAAAAAAGCCACTCGAACAGCAATACAAATTTCGGAAGAACAAGCAATTCTAAGCAAGGTCGCAAAGGTTGCACTGAAAACATATGATCAGCGGATCAATAAAATAGAACTTAGAAACAGAGATCAGTTTGAAAAGTTTCGAACAGAGCTGATACAAGCTATCGAAGAAAAGACCGAGACCGATTACCCCTGTAGCGAAATAACTGACACGTCAAGCATTAATTCAGTACACGAACACGCGCCGTCTAAGAAAGTTCAAGTACAACCAAGGCTAGATGTAACACTCGCGCAGAAATCGAAACAGAAAACCCCGATTAAAGTAATACATGATATGCCACAGGACCAGGCACAGTATCTATAAAAACGGAACACATACATTCAGCCGATACCAATCGAAAGACGGGCAACTGAACCAGTAAATCCAATGACACAACGTAACAGCAGCACAGGTACTATACCGCGAACGACAAGTGTAGAAACACATGAACAACACTTTTGTTCACCAATGACACGATATGACGCGGATATGATTCAGGAAATTGAGAATAGGCAGACAGGCAGTAGATTACCAGAGAATAAACACGACGACACAAGCAGTGGCAGATTATTTGAGTCCATGAATCACCCACAAACCGGATTTATGAGTAGATATGATATAGACCACTTCATTACAGTTAGAAAATTTCAACATTTCAAGGAAGAAGGCGGCAGCTTGCATGCACGCACATTCATCGATCAGTTTCAAGTAGGCTTACCAAACCACTGGAGCGTAGCTCACAAACTTGACTTCATTTGTGCACACATGTCAGGGACAGTAGCAGAGGTGATGCAAAAGATCGCGGCTACCTGTACGTCTTACCTACAGTTCATAACAGCATTTGTGAAAGATATTGGTCTAAGGAGGTGCAAAACAAAATTAAATACGAGTTACTTCAGATGATAACACATGAAAACTCAGGAGACGAAAGCGTGGTAAAATTCTTTGATACAATGGACAAAAGGAATCAATGCCTAGACAAACCATACAGTAACTGAGAGATGATGCGTCTATGTAGAATGAAATTACCGGTAAAGTATCAACAGGCGACAGTAGGAAAAAATGAAAATACCGAAGAATGCAAAGAGGTTTTAAGGCAACTTGAATTTATGTTTAAAGAAGACGAGGTGAAAGAAAAAAGAAAGGAGAGGAAATAGCAAAAGGAGAGGACTAGGAACGAATATTCCAATAATAATAATCGTAATCCTAACACCAATAATTTCAGGCAAATTAACAGACAAGGACAGTGGCACAATGGAGACAATTGGCATAGAAACGATAGCCAGATTAATTGGCACCGAAATATGAACGGTAATGGACACTCATACAGTGTCGGATATGGATTTAGGAATCAAAATTTCAACGGTCAAGGGAACTTTGAAAGAGGTCACGATGTTAGAAACAACAACTGACGAGACCAGGGCGCGAATAATTACCGAGGAAATTATGGTCCACAAAGACAAGAACAACAAAGGAAAGGGAAACCAGGAGTAGAAGTTAGGCCACCAAATCCTGAAAAACGTAAAGATTGAAGGGAAAATCCATAAGAGGTTAGGCAAACTGACGTCCATTCATTGAAACAATCAAAAAAGGACATTCATGTTTTGGAAGTAGCTAGATCAAAATTAGAAAAAAACTGAAAATTGCCGAAATTCAGACAAACAAGGACTTACGAAAATTTCCGATAAAGAGTCAGCACCAGATACACTTGAATTACGCTACATATCCTGGGAAAACAGCATAGAATGGGAAAATTCTGAGAGCGAGGATGAACTGCCACCACTTCCGTGTATTAAAGAACTAAGCGACGAAGAATTGTTAAACGGACTTAGCAATAAATTTGACGAGAAGCAAATAAATGAACGCGATAAAAACAAAACACAGACGCCACGAACACAAAAGACGTATAATGTATACAACATAGGAGATAGAGAGAGGGAGAGCGTACATTCGGGAATGTTTGGAAATGAAGGAAAAGGAGAGACAGGAGCTCGAAAACAGACGAAAAGAGGTAGATAGGTCGCAAACGGTTTTGCTCACGGAGTTAACACCAAAGCAAACACAAACACAAAGGGAAGGTACAATTATCCACAGATTAAGCTATAAATCTATAGCAGAGGATTTTATGCAAGAAAAGGAAATCATAACATCCACAATTATACAACCCATATTAAAGATAAACATTGGTGAAATCACGACACAAGCAATCATAGATAGTGGGAGTCAAGTGACGGCTATATCAGAAAGCCTACTTGAAAGGTGCAATAGAGAGAAAGAATTATCGATTTTAAGGACAAAAAGGATAAGAGATTTTGGAGCCTTAGGAAAAAATGCAACAGAGGTGAAATACGAAACACGTCTTTCATTCAATTACCAAGGTTACGAGTTTGAAAACAATTTTATAATCGTACCAAAACTTACGGCTGATATGATAATCGGTGTAGATTTCATTAATGAGCGTAAGGTTCACATTTGCATACCACAAGGCTTGGTAACAATAGATGATGTAATACTATATTTTATTCAAACTTTGAACGATGAAAAAGAACAGGGAAAAGTAAAGCAATTGCATTTAAGTCAAGAAGGGAATGAAATAGAGGAGGAGAGACACCCTAGATATAAGTTTGAGGAAAACCTTGACCCACTCCCACCAGAAATAATAGAAGAAATTCATCAAGAGATTAGTAAGAAGATAGAGGAAATAGATGATATTTCGCTCCACGATATAAAAAATTTAGAAGGCATATTGATATCACATGCTTAGGTACGTGCACCAAAGACAGGTAGCATTAAAGATGTTCAATACAAATTTGAGGTCAAAGATCATAAACCCTTTTGTGTTCCACCTTATTCCACACCATATAGTTATCGAGAGCAAGTATTTCTTGAAATCAGAAAAATGTTGGATGATGTCATAACTGAAGCCGCCAAGTCACCATATAATTCACCCTTACACGTTGTAAGTAAGAGGGATGGGAGCAGACGTTTGGTACTCGATTCAAGACAAATGAACACAATTATAATTTCGGAAACAGATAGACCAGAGAAATTGGAAGACTTGATACAGAAGTTTCATGGCGTACATATTTTTTCATCCATCGATTTGCGTTCAAGTTTTTGGCAAATAGAACTGGAGCCTTCATGCCGAAAATGCACAGCCTTTATTGTCTTTGGTCGTTGCTACCAATTCAAACATTTACCGTTTGGCCTCAAAATTTCTTCAGCTGCCTTTATTCGCGGTCTGAATTCCATACTGAATCTCGACATACTTCAGAAAATTACTTGCTATGTGGACGACGTTCTTGTGGCGGAGGCAACTTGGGCAGAACATAATTATATACTGGATAATTTCCTACAAATTATGAAAAAACATGGGGTCATCGTCAACATTACTAAATCGCATTTTGGTAAATCTGAAATTAAATTTTTAGGACATAACGTATCTGCAAAAGGTTTAACGCCACACGAAAAGAAGATAGACGCTATTCGTAAGATTCCTACTCCCTACAACAAGAAAAGTCTAAGGGGACTCTTGGGGTTGATAAATTTTTACAAAAAACTTATATGGATAGACACACTTGCAACACCTAGACTGTATGCACTGACAAGGAAAAACACACCCTGGTTATGGGATAAACAAGCAGATGAAGGATTTCATAAGTTGAAGGAGGCATTGAATAATGCTCCAATTTTATCACAACCAGATTTAAGTCAGGAGTTCTGTCTAGTAAGTGATAGTGCAAAGACCGGGCTAGGGGCGGTACTATTTCAACAAATTGAGGAAAACGGTAAGAAAATACATAAAACAATAGCCTTTGCAAGTAGAGTGCTATGGAAAGCAGAAAAGAATTATTCTATAACAGAATTAGAATCTCTAACCATAGTTTGGGCATTTCAAAAATGTCGACATTTTCTGTTTGGCAGAAAAACACGAGTATACACAGACCATAAAGCATTAGAGTCTTTAATCTCCTCCAAATTAACCCACAGACGTTTGGAAAGATGGATGCAAGTACTGCAGGAGTATGGCTTTTCAATCACATACATACCAGGACCTTAAAATATTCTGGCCGATGCATTGTCTCGTTCACGACAGAGAATGGCAGAGGACCAGAAAATCAACATTGAAGATAAAGAACGGACTATCCATTATCTAAAAAACGAACCATTCGAAAATTTTATCACAAATGCTTTAAAAAATTTATCTGACGAACAAAACAAAGATCAGAGCCTCCTCAAGATTAAACACCAACTTACCGATAAAACCAACACAGAAATTAGAAAAAATTACATAGTAAAAGATAATATCCAATTTTTCAAACGTAATAATGATACTGCACAATGGCTAGCATGCATCCCTGACGAACTTATTAATAAATACATTTGGTATACCCACTTTAGCAGTGGACATTTTGGACCCAAGAAATGCTATCTAAAAATGAAACAAACAGTGCACTTCCCAAACATGGAGCGACGTATTCAACGCGTTCTTAAAAGTTGTAAAAAATGCATACAGTCAGATCATGTGACATATCAGACCAGACTCCTAATGTTTCCAATTATCCCTGATAAATTAAGACAGATTGCTGCTACCGATATTGATGGTCCAATTCCACGAAAAAGGAAAGGCTTCAACTACATATTTGTTGTAATTGAACTAGCATCAAAATACACTACACTTGCACCCTTAAAGAAAGCCACGGGATTTGCAATTAGTAAAGCACTTCAAAAGGATTTTATACAACAAGTTGGGAGAGTGGAAAGAATCATCTCAGATAATGGGCCCCAATGCAGATCAGTGCATTGGAAAAACACATTAGACAAATTAAAAATCAAACCCAACTTTATTTCCAAATATAATCCAAGTGGAAATCCGGCCGCAAGTACCATGAAATATTTGGGAACACTTTGTAGACTATTTTGTAGAAAGAACCACTGTACTTGGGACCGATGTCTATAAGACTTCCAAGAAGTAATTAATGAGACCTCACATAGTACCACGACTTATCCACTAATTACAGTATTAAATAATATAGATCTACCAGAAAAAAAAGAAATCATTAAATTTCCAGTTATTCCCCGAAAGCAACATAGACAAATCGTCGCTTCTGCCCTACAAAACATTCGCTCAGCAGCAGTGAGACGTCAAATCACTCAAGACAAATCTGCCACAAAGAAACGCTTCACACTGGGCCAAAAGGTATTCGTAAAAACTCATTACCCTTCACATAAGGGTCAAAATAAATGCAGAAAATTTTTTGCAATCTATAAGGGCCAATGATAATTTCCAAGATCACTCACGAAAATGCCGTAGAGCTAACGAACCCTAAAACAGGTAAAAGTATTGGCATCTATCATGTGAGCCACCTAAAAGAATGTGAATGAAAGAAATGGTAAAAAAGAAGAAAGGGAAACAGACAGAGGGGCAATCGCAAATCGTGTACTAACCACTAAAACAAAAAATCAATTAAGAATCAACAAAATAACACATTAATTAAAATAAAAAGAGACACAATATACACAAACAATCTCTTGTAGTGTCAAGTACGCTACAACATGCACACAAACAATAAATGGTACACAACAATCAAAAGAATGAAGAAGTGGTAGGACATAATTAGAATAAAGAAAAGAAATCATATATATACAATAATTTTTGCCACTACCAGAAAATTTTTGCATTATATAAAATCAGAGTTTTTTTGTAAATAACAAATACAAGTAAAACAAAAAGTGCAAATATTTCTACGCGTCAGAGGGACATCGCCACCAACACCAATCACCAGGTCCCTTAACACCAGATGCTTCGAGATAGCGATGGAGAGGGTACAGACATGTTGAGAAAGCACTTAGGGCGATAACAACAACATGAAGACCAACGCCACACTGGAAATGCAGGTTGCAACCAGGTTGGACTTCAGGGGGACAACGCGCAGCACAGATATTTCATATGTCAAGACACTGCTACACAACGAAAGAGTGTGGGGAGAATCATAATACGACAAGACGACAATGAAGGTACAAAAAATTACTAAGATCTACAAACTCATCAAGTAACATTTGGAAAAGCAGTCAGATCCTACAAATCCCACATCACTCCTACACTACAATTCACATATTCCTAGACATCAAATTGCCATACCGAAAAAGGTGTGAAGGACCAAGACATCACAGCACAATATTGGGTGACAATCATTGGTAGTCAACTACAATCATAGAACTGCCATACCGTCCCGACAGCAAAGGAGTACCATGACATCACCGTTTATGTAGTAAACCACAGTCATCATCATTGGTTAAAAGTACCACTCCATGATGACAATGTCAACAAGTAAGACCCAGCATCGCATTCTAGAGTGCTTCTCTCATGATTTGTGATGCCCATACAAATGAGTCAACGCCTTTCAGTATTTCAGTGGGGATCGTCGAGCACAGAAACTGACGCAGCACAAAACGAAAAAACTAATAAAACACAAATGTAGAGTTAAGAAAATCGTATATTTGTAAAAATATTTTTCCTCCTTTTTTGTAAAAGCAATTATTTTATCATATATGTAACGCCCATGTGACAGAGACCTTAAAATATTATGTAAAGAAAATTAATTAGCATAAGTAGATAATCTCAAAAATCCCTGTAAATCAAAATTAGCTTTTTATGTAAAAAAGGTATTGGTTAATAATTGGTTGCAAGAGGATAGAATAAAGAAAAAAAAAGCTTCTTCACTCTTAAAACAGTGACACAAATAATGCCTAAATAGATAAAACAAAGTCACACAACAGAGCTTTTGCGAACATTCAAGCGGAGCTTAACTAAAGAAAAGATATAACCACACTAAAACAAAAAATAACAATCTTTGTAAAGTCTATATTTGCCTAACAACAAGAGATAAATTGTCGAATTAAAAAATAGAAACAACAGCTATAAAGAAATCATTAGAAAAAAATTGTTAAGAATGGCAGAGAAAAGTTTATTGGAAAATCCAAAATAACAACTTTTGCCTGACTTTGTCAATGGTTTCCTCGGCATTGGCAAACCCCAAACAAGAATTTTGTCAGAAGAAGGGAGGTATGTAAGACATCATGGTCTCCTGACCTTCATTGCTTACATATTTCGGGCACACAATCATATTGTGCACATCAAGACGCTTCATTCGAACCCAAACTCGATAAGATAAAGTCAATGTTGTATGAATTCATGTAAACGATATGCAAATAACAAAAAAATGGTTCAAATGGCTCTGAGCACTATGGGACTCAACTGCTGAGGTCATTAGTCCCCTAGAACTTAGAACTAGTTAAACCTAACTAACCTAAGGACATCACAAACATCCATGCCCGTGGCAGGATTCGAACCTGCGACCGTAGCGGTCTTGCGGCTCCAGACTGCAGCGCCTTTAACCGCACGGCCACTTCGGCCGGCTGCAAATAACAACTAAGCGCACCGTCGTTGAAATACTCGAGGCTGGCGTACACACATACATTCCAGACACAACGGTCACAGGAGCTTTAAGTTCGTGAGACGCAAACCGCACAAGGGGACGCCAGTACCTTCAGAGGACGACTCAAACTCGACCGCCCGTGGAGCTGACAGCGTTTGCCCAAATGAAAGGAAGAACGACCCCGTGTTCAGCTGAAAAGCAAATTCCGCTACATTGTGTGGGAGCGCCCAGCCTATGCATTCTTTACAAATATAGTACGCAGTTTCAGAGATTTTCACCAGGAGACTGCAAACGCCCAACACCGATGCTACAGATTTCCAGATTGGTCGCCTTAAACGAAACGTCCTCCTCCCGTTTTAGAAGAGCAATGCTGATTGGCAGACGATATTCCAGACGCCTTGAGCTGAAGGAGTAATGGAAGAGACCGAAAGATACACCCCTTCACGTCTGATGTGGAGAGGGGCCGTTCCGTTGTCGCTCTTGGAGCGGGAACACGTAACGAGGGCGTGTGCGCTTGTACTCAAAGAGCGAGGAACAAGTGTCTCCTCAGTGCTTCACTGGGAGAGCACCTCTGTCGAGAGCCAATTGGAGTGCGACTCTATATTGAGTCCTTGCCATTAAGCGGTTTTCACTGTGTTGGCTGCCACACTTATTGGTCGGTGTGAATGGACAGAGTTATAGAGAAACGCCTGCGAGCGAATTTTTGAGTGGCATCACGGTGGACTGGTTATCTGACCAGTGTACCATGCCAATAGTTAGGCTAGGGGCGTATAGGAGTCCTTGACTTTACGAAGGCATAGGAAGAGTTTGATTGGCGAAGGTCAATCCAGATAGAACTAGAGTTATCTTATTTGTCAGCAGCGAGTGACACAGACTGCAGTCATCGCAGCTTATGGTATGGTGCTCTACAACTCTTGCGAGCCCCATCTTATCTCCACAGCATTACACTTCACTGCATTTCACATGCTACAGCCTCGACCAAACCTAGCAACATTCTAACAGATAATTATTCAAGTTGAGTAGGCGTGGCTCTCAGCCATTCTGCCAAGTCAATAACAATCTTTAAGCTTTGTATTGAAATTTCATTAGCGAATCCTATCCTTGAAAGGTAACTTCACATTCAGAAAAGAACCCGGAAATAACTTGTTCAGTTCATAACTAAAAGTGCCATTGTGATTTCTCAGAATTTTTGCAAAATGATTAATAATTTTCGTTAGTTTCATGTTTTTCATACACTAACCAGCACTACTCCAGTACCCAAGTATCCCACTAGTTTTGTAAGAAATTTTGTGAATTTTTGTGTCATTTCCTTACAGCGGACGACTCCAGAAGATATTTATTACTGAAAGTTTCTCAGGCATTTCTCTTTAGAACGTTAGGAGCGTCTGTCTGACTTCTGTAGTAGTGTGCGGGTGGAAATTGTATCTTGCAGGAGCCACAGGGTAAAGGGTACATCTCAGATTAATCCGTTGTGCAGAATGACAGAATAGCACCCACACGCTCCAGTGTGTGTGCATATCGCTATCCTGTGACTTTTGTCACCACATTGTACGCTCTAAACTATGAAATTTAATTTATTCTTAAACTCAGTCATTAAAAAATTAGTAATTATTATTGTCTTTCTCTCTCTCTCAATCTATTTTAGCATTACTTTTTATTGAAATAAACAATAAAATATTTTTCACAGTTTTCCGAAAGAAACGAGGTCCTTCGGTCACTAAAAATATTTTTACACGAAGAGGAAAATGTGTCGACTTCACAAGAAGTCACAGCACAGAACAGAAAAGGGGCTACCTTACATACAGAATAAGCATTACGTAGTGTTTCAAATTCTGATTGTAAGATCTTATTCACATACCGAAGATGCATTAACCCTGCATCCCTTTCTCCAATTTTCTTAGTTGTGTTTGGAAGACACTGTCCTATTCCTCCTAGTATGAACCCGGCGGCATATATTTCCTGTACCTGCAGGGCAGAAATTAGAGGCATCTCTTTTATCTCCAAACATGTGATTTCGGCTGGGAGTTACTGAAATATATCTTAATAAATTTACCCTGGATGCTGTTCTCACTGGATGCACTAGCAGCAGTAGGGACACTTGCTGCTTCGTTTTTGTCCATCACCTCGAGCCCCTTTCCTGTACTTTCTAAATGATCTCTGGGATATAGAGCTGGTTCAACACACTTTCACCATTGAGGAATTGTTCGAGGGGTAAACGAGCACCTTGCATCTTGTCAGTAAATCATTTCACTATCGATGGCGCCTTCGCAAAGACTTTTTTCGTGGCGAAGATTAAGATATTTTCTTCTTGAATATTCGCTAGAACTTCCTCTGCCAACCGTGAAGAGCATGTTCTAAACGCTACCTCCTAAGTATTAGCAGTCTCAATCAAGCACGTTGCTGTATCTGTGACCATCTCCAAGAGTTTTTCCTCATTTCCTTTAGCAGGCCAAAAAAAAAAAAAAAACACGTGATGCACTACGAAAAACTCTAGCAACCGTTGAATGACCTTATAGAACATATAATTAAATTTTCCCTGAGACATTTCAGTCTCATCTTTACCTACAATAATGATGGAATCTGAAGAAATGAATTAAAATTCGTGCCACAGCCGGAACTCGAACCCGGGTCTTCTTCTCACTAAGCAGAAAAAGCTGACTAATATACCACTAAAGCTCTATATTCAACATTGCTCCACGAACTACTCAACTCGAATGTCCATCCCAACACAAAACTTCAGTTCATATATCTAGCTTATTTTTCCCCTACATTGTCACTATTGCCAGGGCTCGATAGCATCCCAGCGTTGGACGTAATGGGGAAGTCCTGTACTACAGATGATCTTATACACCTTATAATTTAATTTTCCCAGAGACATTTCTCATCTTTACCTACAATAATGATGATCATCTGTAATACAAGACTTCCCCATTACGTCCAACGCTGGGGTGCTCTTCGCATGCCGGAGAGCCCTGGCAATAGTGACTATGTAGTAGGAAAATAAACTGGAGATATGAACTGAAGAATGAGATTTTCACTCTGCAGTGGAGTGTGCGCTGATATGAAATTTCCTGGCAGATTAAAACTGTGTGCCCGACCGAAAGTGCTCTACCATCTGTCCTTCCTTTCAGTAATGCTAGCTCTGCAAGGTTCGCAGGAGAGCTTATGTAAAGTTTGGAAGGTAGGAGACTAGGTACTGGCAGAAGTAAAGCTGTGAGGACGGGGCGTGAGTCATGCTTGTGTAGCTCAGATGGTAGAGCAATTGCCCACGAAAGGCAAAGGTCCCGAGTTCGAAGCTCGGTCCGGCACACAGTTTCAATCTGCCAGGAAGTTTCATATGAATTGAAGTTTATGTTTGGGGGGAGGCATTTGACTCGGGCACTTCGTGCAGCTATGTTGACCATAGTCCTGCGATGGTGTACTGATCAGCATTTCTACCTAATAACGAGGAAGATCTGGAATCGAGTCCTGACTGTGGTGCGAATTTTAATTCATTTCTTCGGCTTCCCTCATAATCGTTGAATGGTTTGATTCTCCCTGACTTTCAGGACAATGAGATGGCTTTCTTCCTGGATGAGATTCGGTCATTTTTCCACGACACGTTGGCAGTAAATCTCCGACATCAGTCGTTGTTATATGTGCAAATAACCATAAGTCTGAGTTGCCGATAACGTCTCTTGTTACTTGTATTACCTGAAAACAATTATTTTATTGAAAATTAGAAAAGATCAGGGGTATAATTTGCAATCTCAGTTTTTTTGAAGGGAGGGGAGTGAGAACATGTTCAAAAAATTTATGATCACTATGTTTCTTGATCATAAACTAAAATAAACCAAACTATGTGGCAACACAAGCCACACACATTTTCATGTTTCCATTTTAAAATATTTTTGTCTGTTACATTTAAACGTTTTAAATAATTTTGCTTCGACAGTCTACATCTACATCTACATACATACTCTGCAATCCACCATACGGCGTGTGGTGGAGGGTACCTCGTACCACAACTAGCATCTTCTCTCCCTGTTCCACTCCCAAACAGAACGAGAGAAAAATGACTGCCTATTTGCCTCTGCACAAGCCCTAACCTCTCTTATCTAATCTTTGTGGTATTTCCTAGAAATATAAGTCGGCGGCAGTAAAATTGTGCTGCAGTCAGCCTCAAATGCTGGTTCTCTAAATTTCCTCAGTAGCGATTCACGAAAAGAACGCCTCCTTTCCTCTAGACACTCCCACCCGAGTTCCTGAAGCATTTCCGTTACACTCGCGTGATGATCAAACCTACCAATAACAAATCTAGCAGCCCGCCTCTGAATTGCTTTTATGTCTTCCCTCAATCCGACCTGATAGGGATCCCAAACGCTCGAGCAGTGTTTTATAAGCGGTCTCCTTTACAGATGAACCACATCTTCCCTAAATTCTACTAATGAACCGAAGACGACTATCCGCCTTCCCCACAACTGCCATTACATGCTTGTCCCACTTCATATCGCTCTGCAATGTTACGCTCAAATATTTAATCCAGCCTAGAAGTTTGATATAAATCTTCTCTGGTACTCTCCTCCTTTGAAGTTGTAGTTTCTGCTCACACTTCAGGAATTGCGAATAACAGGACACTAGTTACAAATTTAAAAGCACTTTTGAAGATTAGCAAATATTATCGATGCGACAGACGAATTCATTTGTAACATATTACAAACCGTATTGAGTTTTATGATGCGACGGCCACACCGAACTTTAAAGATTTGTCGCATGATTATTGAATGCTACTTGTTTCATGTCCAGCTGTTGAGCGGCACAACTTTTTATACTACAACGGGAACCACTTATTGTTGAAGGCTATGTTACCCTCATTTTTAGCCGTCCTTTTAAGGTCTTAGAAACGTAATTTATAACACTCCTTCCGCACAACCAGTCTTTCTATACTACTTAAAGTATCGTTGTGAAATAAACATATATGCATAAATATGAAGAAATTAGTTAGATACGGACCAACCCCAAATAAATGCATTTATATGTACTGCCATCTCTACTCATCACCTAACTAGCTTAGCGACCGCTGATTCGCTCACGTAGAACTGTATGGCCTGCATAGATGTTTTTTTGTTTTTATTTAATTGTATTTATATGTTGTTCACAAATTTCGACACCTAAGCTTTTCACGCTAATTGAGTTCACATAAGCATGGTCTTTCCCGAATCCGAATGTACTTATGACCAAAAAGCGGTTGTGGTAGCTGGACTCTGCAGCTGTTGTTAATCATGCCTTTCGCGTTCTTATGTAGATATTTCCATAGCAACTTTTATAACCAAACAAATATTTCTTCTTATCTAACCGGGAAGTGAAACCCCATCTGTAATAAATTTTCCCTTAATTTTTTTTTAATGTTACGATATATTTTCTTAAAAATTTTCATCTCCTGTTACACTCCCTTACACGTTGAATTTCCAGAAACACTGATAAACTTTCTTTTTTTATTTCCAGCCTAGAAGTTAAATACCAATTGGCGTAGATGTAGCCCTAAAAATCCTTTAGTAGTTCTTTAGTAATTACTTATTTTCAAAAAACGTTCCCCCACTACTTTACCTGTTTAGTGGTTAAATTTCCAAAAACGCTGAAACACGTATTTTTTATTTACTGCCTGAGAAACCAAATATCAGTTCTAGATTCAAAATTCCCTGAATAGCGACACACTTTCAAAAAGCCTTTCATCCCCTATTTAAACATCGTAGGAGTGGAATTTCGGAAAATCCATTCTTAGACTATGCCTACGGCATAAGATCCACACCCTCTCCAAATTTCAAGTTGCCATCTTTAGTGGTTTGGGGTGGACTATGATGAGTCAGTGGATCAGGTTGCCTCTAATTAACCGCCATAGAGTTTGAGTTTCCAAAAACAGTGAATCACTTATTTTTTATATCTATCTGAGAAGCCAAATTTCAAATTTCACTGATTTAGCTTTAAAAATGTTTTCATAATAAAACATTTTCATAAACAATCTCATGGCCCATTTCTCCCCTTGAAGGGTTCAGTTCCCAAAAACAATGGAACACGTATGTTTTTTATCTGTAACCGAAAAGTCAGATACCAATGTTCGTAGACATAGGTTTAAAAATACTTTAACAGTTTTTAACACTATTTTTTTATTTCTGACCAAGAAACCAAGCTTCAAAACTGCCTTAACTGCGACAATTTAAAAAAAAAAGACCCTTCATACCCTATTTCACTCCGTTAGGGTTGTAGTTTCGTAAAAACCCTTCGTAAACGACGCCTACAGTATAATATCCACACCTTCCCCAAATTGCAAGCTTCTGTCCTTAGCGGTCTGTGCTGGGCGATGATGAGTCAGTCTGTCAGTCAGTCAGTCAGGACATTGCTTTTTATATATAGAGATTATCTGCAGCTATTGGCCTAGTCGTTAACGTCAGTGCCACAAGGTTGCAGGGTCCAGGGTTAGATTCGCGATCCAGTCGGAGAGTTTATCCGTTCGGTTCTGGCTGTTTCTGCTGTCCTACCAACAGCGTCACCTAAACGCACAAGTCGCCGACATGGCACCAAACAAAAAGACCTGCACTTGACGGCCGAACAACCGCAGAGGTGATCTCCCAGCCAGTAACGCCATACCACCATCTTGTTTCACCTCCTTACTTAGCTCTTTGTGTGTTTCTTCAACTATTGCATCCACATCATTGAATTACCAGCATCTTCGGATTTAGTTCCAAGTTTTTCTAGTATTAACCTAGAGGTATATTGCACATATACCTTTACTCGTGACCCAGTGTTTCATCATCATCATCATCATCATTTGAGACTGATTATGCCTTTCAGCGTTCAGTCTGGAGCATAGTCCCCCTTATAAAATTCCTCCATGATCCCCTAATCAGTGCTAACATTGGTGCCTCTTCTGATGTTAAACCTATTACTTCAAAATCATCCTTAACCGAATCCAGGTACCTTCTCCTTGGTCTGCCCCGACTCCTCCTACCCTCTACTGCTGAACCCATGAGTCTTGGGTAACCTTGCTTCTCCCATGCGTGTAACATAGCCCCACCACCTAAGCCTGTTCGCCCTGACTGCTACATCTATAGAGTTCATTCCCAGTTTTTCTTTGATTTCCTCATTGTGGACACCCTCCTGCCATTGTTCCGATCTACTAGTACCTGCAATCATCCTAGCTACTTTCATATTCGTAACCTCAACCTTGTTGATAAGGTAACCTGTATCCACACAGCTTTCGCTCCCATACAACAAAGTTGGTCGAAAGATTGAACGGTGCACAGATAACTTAGTCTTGGTACTGACTTCCTTCTTGCAGAAGAGAGTAGATCGTAGCTGAGCGCTCACTGCATTAGCTTCGATACACCTCGCTTCCAGTTCTTTCACTATGTTGCCATCCTGTGAGAATATGCATCCTAAGTACTTGAAACCGTCCACCTGTTCTAACTTTGTTCCTCCTATTTGGCACTCAATCCGTTTATATTTCTTTCCCACTGACATTACTTTCGTTTTGGAGATGCTAATCTTCATACCATAGTCCTTACATTTCTGATCTAGCTCTGAAATATTACTTTGCAAACTTTCAATCGAATCTGCCAGCCGGCCGCGGTGGTCTCGCGGTTCTAGGCGCGCAGTCCGGAACCGTGCGGCTGCTACGGTCGCAGGTTCAAATCCTGCCTCGGGAATGGATGTGTGTGATGTCCTTAGGTTAGTTAGGTTTAAGTAGTTCTAAGTTCTAGGGGACTAATGACCACAGCAGTTGAGTCCCATAGTGCTCAGAGCCATTTGAACCATTTTTGAATCTGCCATCACAACTAAGTCATCCGCATATGCAAGACTGCTTATTTTGTGTTCACATATCTTCATCTCACCCAGCCAGTCTATTGTTTTCAACATATGATCCATAAATAACATGAACAACAGTGGAGACAGGTTGCAGCCTTGTCTTACCCCTGAAACTACTCTGAAACATGAACTCAATTTACCGTCAACTCTAACTTCTGCCTGACTATCCATGTAAAGACCTTTAATTGCTTGCAAAAGTTTGCCTCCTATTCCATAATCTTGTAGATCAGACAATAACTTCCTCCTAGGAACCCGGTCATATGCCTTTTCTAGATCTATAAAGCATAGATACAATTCCCTGTTCCACTCATAACACTTCTCCATTATTTGCCGTAAGCTAAAGATCTGGTCCTAACAACCTCTAAGAGGCCTAAACCCACACTGATTTTCATCCAGTTGGTCCTCAACTAATACTCGCACTTTCCTTTCAACAATACCTGAGAAGATTTTACCCACAACGCTGGTTAATGAGATACCTCTGTAGTTGTTACAAACTTTTCTGTTTCCATGTTTAAAGATTGGTGTGATTACTGCTTTTGTCCAGTCTGATGGAACCTGTCCCGACTCCCAGGCCATTTCAATTATCCTGTGTAGCCATTTAAGACCTAACATTCCACTGTATTTGATGAGTTCCGACTTAATTTCATCCACCCCAGCTACTTTATAGCACTGCAATCTATTGACCATTTTCTCCACTTCCTCAAATGTGATCCTATTTCCATCATCATTCCTATCCCATTCTACCTCGAAATCTGAAACATTACTGATCGTATTTTCACCTACATTGAGCAACTCTTCAAAATATTCCCTCCATCTGCCCAAGGCATCCACAGGATTCACCAGCAGTTTTCCTGACCTGTCCAAAATACTTGTCATTTCCTTCTTACCTCCCTTTCGAAGACTGCTAATTACATTCCGGAATGGTTTACCAGCAGCTTCACCCATAGTCTCCAATCTGTTTCCAAAGTCTTCCCAAGATTTCTTCTTGGATGCTGCAATTATCTGTTTGGCTTTGTTTCTGTCTTCAACATAACTTTCTCTGACTACCTGAGTTCTGGTATGTAGCCATTTTTGATACGCTTTGATTTTCCTTTTACAGGCTGCCTTGACTGTGTCATTCCACCAAGCTGTTTGCTTCATCCTACTTTTACACACCACTGTTCCAAGACATTCTTTAGCCACTTTTAGTACTGTGTCCCTGTACCTTGTCCATTCCTTATCCAATGACTGTAATTGACTACATTCAATTAACTGGTACCTTTCTGAGATCGCTGTTATGTACTTGTACCTGATTTCCTTATCCTGAAGTTTCTCCACTCTTATCCTCCTACATATTGACCTGACCTCCTGCACTTTCGGCCTCACAATCCCAATTTCACTGCAGATTAAATAATGATCAGTGTCATCAAAGAATCCTCTGAATACACGCGTGTCCCTCACAGCCTTCCTGATCTGTTATTATATAGTCAATGACAAATCTGGTTCCCCTGCCTTCCCAAGTATACCGGTGAATGTTCTTATGTTTAAAAAAGGAGTTTGTGATTACTAAGCCCATACTGGCACAGAAGTCCAAGAGTTGTTTCCCGTTCCTGTTGGCCTCCATATCCTCTCCAAATTTACCCATAACCTTTTCATACCCTTCTGTTCGATTTTCAATCCTAGCATTAAAATCCCCCATGAGCAGAACACTGTCCTTGTCCTTTACTCTAACAACTGCATCACTGGGTGCCTCATAAAAACTATCCATCTTATCTTGATCTGTCCCTTCACAATGCGAATATACTGACACAATCCTAATTTTCTTGCTAGACACTGTCAAATCCATCCACATCAGTCGTTCGTTTACATACCTTATTGCAACTACGCTGGGTTCCGTTTCTTTCCTGATGTAAAGCCCTACACCCCATTGTGCTATTTCTGCTTTGACTCCTGACAGGTAGACCTTGTATTTTTCCACTTCCTCCTCTTTCTCACCCCTTACCCGAATGTCACTAACAGCTAAAACGTCCAGCCCCATCTTACTTGCAGCCTCTGCCAGTTCTACCTTCTTCCCAGAGTAGCCCCCATTGATATTAATAGCTCCCCATCTCATTACCATTTGTTTGCCAAGTCGTATCTTAGGAGTCCCTGGTTTGTCAGTTAGAGGTGAGACTCCGTCACCTCCAAAGGTCCGAGGCATTTTTCTCTGATTGTTGCCAGCATCATATTTAAAGTACCAGGGAAGCAGGTTGCTATCCTTACTTGCCCCGAGTCCCATTGGGTTTTATCCCTAACGGTTGAGGGACTAACCGGTGGATTTGGTAGTCTTTGCCGTATGAGCACAAAGGTGACCACGACTCAGAATATGTCCGAGATGCCCAGCCTTCTTCCAAAGTAACTGGTATCCCGACTGTCGGGACCAATTACTTGGCCACTCATACGTTGCCCATGGTTCATGAACTAGGACATGACTACAGGAACCCACACCATGAACCACCCAGTCCTTTTTTTCATAAAATCAGTCCGATGCTCCCACTCTCGGTCTGTCCAGATCAGTTCTGGAGCGGATGATCCTGTATTCTCCTGACCGGAAGACTCCCGATTAGGGCCGCTACTTTGAGTATATTGACTTCCAGTACCTCCATTTTAAGTTTCCGGTTCTCTAGTTTGCTGCAGTACAGCAGTGTTCTCATATTCCAGGAGGCTATTTAAAAATTAAAATTTTTTTGTTCAAATTGTCTGCATATTTTGCAATGCTAAGGTTGAGATCCGGTTGGGAAAGTAGTGTTTCTCCGGAAAACTCTTAATAAGATTTGGCTGATGCTTGGGGCATGGATCCACTGATTCTCCGGCTTTCGGGAATGGCTTCTCATTTCGAAGGCAATAAACTTATCCTGGTCATGTTTTTGTTACTGCGTACGTTAGCCGTTACACAAAGTGTTTTTATCCCTTCTCTACCACGGGGGAGCTATAAACCAAGTCATTCATTACACAAGGTCTAAGACCTTGATAGCATTTCCTAGATCCCCAGTGCTTGCAGATGAATTTGATAGAGATGATCATACGTAATATATTTTCGAAAAGAAGACAGATGACAGCTTTGTTGAAGTGCTGCACTTGCAAGTGTTTCCTGTACAACAAAGTGGATTTGATAATACACTAATGTTTTGTAATTTAGGACTGTGTGCATGCAAGTGAATAAATGCAGTATTTGTTTCCCCAGATGCGTTTAGGCTCTATCTTTTAAAACATCATGAATAGCCTGAAATACTAACATGGGCGAAAACAATATACACTCCTGGAAATGGAAAAAAGAACACTTTGACACCGGTGTGTCAGACCCACCATACTTGCTCCGGACACTGCGAGAGGGCTGTACAAGCAATGATCACACGCACGGCACAGCGGACACACCAGGAACCGCGGTGTTGGCCGTCGAATGGCGCTAGCTGCGCAGCATTTGTGCACCGCCGCCGTCAGTGTCAGCCAGATTGCCGTGGCATACGGAGCTCCATCGCAGTCTTTAACACTGGTAGCATGCCGCGACAGCGTGGACGTGAACCGTATGTGCAGTTGACGGACTTTGAGCGAGGGCGTATAGTGGGCATGCGGGAGGCCGGGTGGACGTACCGCCGAATTGCTCAACACGTGGGGCGTGAGGTCTCCACAGTACATCGATGTTGTCGCCAGTGGTCGGCGGAAGGTGCACGTGCCCGTCGACCTGGGACCGGACCGCAGCGACGCACGGATGCACGCCAAGACCGTAGGATCCTACGCAGTGCCGTAGGGGACCGCACCGCCACTTCCCAGCAAATTAGGGACACTGTTGCTCCTGGGGTATCGGCGAGGACCATTCGCAACCGTCTCCATGAAGCTGGGCTACGGTCCCGCACACCGTTAGGCCGTCTTCCGCTCACGCCCCAACATCGTGCCGCCCGCCTCCAGTGGTGTCGCGACAGGCGTGAATGGAGGGACGAATGGAGGAGACGTGTCGTCTTCAGCGATGAGAGTCGCTTCTGCCTTGGTGCCAATGATGGTCGTATGCGTGTTTGGCGCCGTGCAGGTGAGCGCCACAATCAGGACTGCATACGACCGAGGCACACAGGGCCAACACCCGGCATCATGGTGTGGGGAGCGATCTCCTACACTGGCCGTACACCACTGGTGATCGTCGAGGGGACACTGAATAGTGCAAGGTACATCCAAACCGTCATCGAACCCATCGTTCTACCATTCGTAGACCGGCAAGGGAACTTGCTGTTCCAACAGGACAATGCACGTCCGCATGAATCCCGTGCCACCCAACGTGCTGTAGAAGGTGTAAGTCAACTACCCTGGCCAGCAAGATCTCCGGATCTGTCCCCCATTGAGCATGTTTGGGACTGGATGAAGCGTCGTCTCACGCGGTCTGCACGTCCAGCACGAACGCTGGTCCAACTGAGGCGCCAGGTGGAAATGGCATGGCAAGCCGTTCCACAGGACTACATCCAGCATCTCTACGATCGTCTCCATGGGAGAATAGCAGCCTGCATTGCTGCGAAAGGTGGATATACACTGTACTAGTGCCGACATTGTGCATGCTCTGTTGCCTGTGTCTATGTGCCTGTGGTTCTGTCAGTGTGATCATGTGATGTATCTGACCCCAGGAATGTGTCAATAAAGTTTCCCCTTCCTGGGACAATGAATTCACGGTGTTCTTATTTCAATTTCTAGGAGTGTATGCGGTATGTGTTTTGCGCCGAAAATTGCTTTTAGTGCCACAGACCGAAAAACAGCTTCATCAGCAGTACAAAATACATGCAAAGAAATATCAACACACACAGTACGTGATGAATCATACAATGAGCACAAGGTTCCTAGACGAGAACTACAAGTTTCGTATACAACAGAGAATATTGACGACAAAAGGGCTTCATACACATGAAAATATATGCGCACTTCAGGCCACTGATGGTGGTCCAATCAATCTGCGTGAAACACGTGTGGCGAAGCAAGTGTTACTTTTATTTAGTTGCGTACAGTCGATCCTAACCTAACAATTAGCAATATATTAGTAGCAGCTAAGGATAGACAGATTAAAAACTTTGCAGAAGAGCTTTGAGATATAACTGAGTTCCGTAAGTGTTTATTATCTCCCTTTTCCTCTTTCCATTTCAATAGATCATCTTTTGATGACTTTCAATAATGTCGTAACCAGCATACAATGATATCTATTGTGTCGTCCGAGCCAGTAAAGATGAATAAAGGATTGCTTTATAATTTATTATCTTTCGTCTGATTTGTTGCTGCCCCCTGTTGTCTCTATGTAACAAGTGCATCCGACAGAACCTTCAATGTGTTTTGCTTCTTCTATTCTTTCTCTGTGCACTACTATTTCTTCTCTGTAGTGCTGCTTCCAGCGACAAGAAGTCTTACTCTAAATGTTGTAGCAGATGTTCCTCTAACATGTCCCTTCTTGTGGTTACTGCGTTCCAAAGACTTCACTCCTGTCTCATTCTTCCTAAAAAATTCTCACTTCATGATTTAACTGTCTATTTAGTGTTTAATACTCTTCCACAGCATGTTCCAACTACTTCAAGTCTATTCTTCCCCGCAATTCCTTTCGCCTATAGTCCATTTCCTACATAACACTCTTCTTCGGAAGAACTCTTCCAGCAACTTTTTTCTCGATTCCATGTCTATATCTGAAGCGAGGAGAACTATTATTGATTAAAACTTTGTTCGTCCATGCCAATTTCCTTGTTACATTAAGCAGTAACTGGTATGATGAAGTTATTGCTGAAGTAATGGTGTGGCTTTTGTATTTCTAAATAAGTGGAACGAAAATGAAACAAACGCTTAGAACCGATTAGATTGTAATAGTCATTAATACTCTACTGTGAACGTACATAAAAGCGTAAATTATAATAAACTGCAAATATTTTTCTTTTAAACAAATATTTTGAAATAAAGAAAATTTTGTGTACAAAGAATTGGTATTTTTTTCCTGCACAATATTTTTTATGTTCAGAAACTATTACTAGATTGTAACAATAGAAAACTTGGCAACGAAAAAATGTAATTTGTAAAGTCTGTGTAGGAGAACATAGACAAAACCACATACAGTTTTAGACACAGTACTTACAAACACATTTAGCACAGTCACTGTATATTCGTGTGCTACGACTAACACGACAAACTTTTTCTTTCATCTTTCTTGATCCAACTGCTTATTCTTATAAGTCATTATCTTTCGTACCTGGTTTGTTGCTGCCCTCCTGTTTTTCCTACGAAACCCGCCTATTTGTCATAAACATCAATTGAGGTTGCTCCATTTTGTTGGCTGTTGTAAACGCTGACGGGCGCCTTGCTTCCTGTGTGTGCGTCACATTTGTTCGACCACTTTTGGACATGTCGATCCACTCGAAGTAATGTACTGTCCCTGTACTGTGCTTACAGCCTACGATGAATTTCAGCTGTTTTCACTCCATCTAACCAAAGAAATGGTATCACTGTCCTTTGGTCTTCCATAGTGAAAACTGCTAGCTGAGCGGACTTGTTCACGCTGTCACTGACAGTTCATTTCCGTGGCGATGAAGGTCACGTGAGGCTCAAGTCACCACAGTAGTACCAACTGTAATCACGAATTCGCGGAACGTAGTATGACTACTGCAAAAGTGTTGTTTAAGAAAGTCCGGATAATTTTTGACTTACCCTCGTATTCCAAGCAGAAAATCGCACACTTGCAACATATCAGCCCCATCTACACAGTTGTGGTCTACTGAAAGTACAGCTCTTACACATGCACAGACAGCGGTCGCTCTGGCCCACTTAAGGCCGAAACAGGAAGCACTGACAGACGAGTGACAAACTTCAGGGGTCGCGCTTCACGAGAGAATAAATACACTGTTCAAAATATAACAAGTTTACTGAAGAAGAATATCGGCTTCGCGCTTCCCTCTCCTCCACAACACAAAGCAGATTTAAGTCTTAAACACAAAGCGAGGCTACGACGAGCTGGACGAAAGTCAAGGAACTCGTTTACGAAATACGGGCATGCTCACTGAAGTTCCTCAGGCAAGGCGTAAACCCCACCAGATCGCAGCTTTATCACAACTCGGTGGCAGACCCAGTGTCACGGCCGAGAGCCCTGCGCCAACAAACTTCATCAGTCAGCCCCATACTTAACGATGTGTAAAGGATGAGCCAGACAATAGGGGATTTTACTTTATTATATGTGCTTCCAAACGGTAACTTCATTTCTCCATTACGGCCAAGCCACGGCCAGTAGTGTTAGCTGCCTGTAAATTCTTTCGTCCCACGGTCTAGTAACAGGAAGTCAGCACCGAGGAAGGGCACCTTGGACACGCGCCTCTCTCATGTGCTTACGAGGTAACGCCGCCCCAGGCGTCGCTTAGCATGCAACGCTCTGGAAAGTTCTATGCCGCCCGCACGGTTTGCTCGGTCCTGACCAATCAGGGCGGAGGAAGCCGCGTGGTGCGTCGAATATACCAGGCCGCCCGTCGCCGGGCTCGCTCTCTGGTATTCTTGCTCACCCGAGCTTCTGCCTAAGGGTTGATAATTGATCTCTGTAATATCCGGTACCTCTGGCATCGGAATAACGCGTAGTCAATCAGCGGGCCAATACTTCAAATTCGTGCGTATCACGCAATTCGTCCACCGTCGTCAGGACCGAGCAAACCGTGCGGGTGGCATAGAACTTTCCAGAGCGTTGCCTGCTAAGCGAAGCCTGGGGCGGCGTTACCTCGTAAGTACCTGAGAGAGACGCATGATCAAGGTGCCCTTCCTCGGTGCTGTAACATTGAACATCTCCCGGTGCTGCGGCACTGTGGACTTAGTTTTGGCAGACAACCACTTTCGGTAGCTTCGCGAACAATGTTTCGGCAAACTCTAAGCTCTGGCTCACCCTCACCTCCATAGGCCTATGTAGCCCCTTTCAACATGCTTTAGCCAATAAATGGCCTTTCTCTAAAAATAACCCTAATCATTCCATAACGCCCACCGCCTGCCTATACGCCCATCCTGTTCAACTGGTGTCAGACGTGTGGATCCGTTCCCGTAGTGACTTTGTCGCTACACAAAATTCTTTCCGACAAGATACCGCTCGTATGCGATCTGCAAAGGCATCAAAACCCTCATTAGGCTTCTGCCTAAGGGTTGATAATTGATCTCTGTTATATCCGGTACCTCTGGCATCGGAATAACGCGTAGTCAATCAGCGGGCCAATACTTCAAATTCGTGCGTATCACGCAATTCGTCCACCGTCGTCAGGACCGAGCAAACCGTGCGGGCGGCATAGAACTTTCCAGAGCGTTGCCTGCTAAGCGAAGCCTGGGGCGGCGTTACCTCGTAAGCACCTGAGAGAGACGCATGATCAAGGTGCCCTTCCTGGGTGCTGACTTCCTGTTACTAGACCGTGGGACGAAAGAATTTACAGGCAGCTAACAGTGCCGGCCGTGGCTTGGCCGCAATGGAAAAATGAAGTTACCGGTTGGGAGCACATATAATAAAGTAAAATCGCCTATTGTCAGGCTCATCCTTTACAGATGAGAGCGGCCACCCGTTTCTCTACATCTACATCTACATCATACTCCGCAAGCAAGCAAACCACCTAATGGTGTCTGGTGGAGGGTACTTCCGGTACCACTATCTGATCCCTCCAACCCTGTTCCACTCGCTAGTAGTGCGTGGGACGAGTGACTCTCGATAAGCCTCTGTATTGGCTCTAATTTCTCGAATTTTCTCCTCGTCATCAATACGCGAGATGTATGGGGGGGGGGGGGGGGGCGGGGGGAAAGTAATATATTGTCCGCCTCCTGCTGAAAAGTGCTGTCCCGAAATTTCAATAGTAAATCTCTCCGTGTTGCATGACTCCTCGTGTTGCACGATACTTCTCTTGTAATGTCTGCCAGTGGAGTTCGTTTAGCATCTCATTGCACTTAAGGTCGCTCTGGATAGTTACGCCTGGATATATTTTAGCAGACGCTGTCTCCACCTGATTGTCATCAATATTATAACTGTACTATAGTGGACTTCTATTCCTATGTATGCGCAATATGTCACATTTATTTACGTTCACGGTCAACTGCCAGAGCCTGCACCAATCATCAATTCAATACAAGTCGTTCTGCAAATTCTTACTATCTTCTGGGGTTGAGCGTTGCTACTTTGCGGATAGCCTTAAAGAGCATCAGACGCTTCCTGCTAGATCATATCTCACGTGATAAGCATCAAACGAAAAAACTATAACGAACGAAACTCCTCTAGCTTGAAGGGGAAAACCAGATGGCGCTATCGTTGGCCCGCTAGATGGCGCTGCATTTTCTTAAATAGGAACCCCCATTTTTTATTACATATTCGTGTAGTGCGTAAAAAAATATGAATGTTTTAGTTGGACCACTTTCTTCGCTTTGTGATAGATGGCGATGTAATAGTCACAAACGTATAAGTACGTGGTATCACGTAACATTCTGTCAGTGCGGACGGTATTTGCTTCGTGATACATTACCCGTGTTAAAATGGACCGTTTACCAATTGCGGAAAAGGTCGGTATCGTGTTGATGTACGGCTATTGTGATCAAAATGCCCAACGGGAGTGTGCTGTGTATTCTGCTCGGTATCCTGGACGACATCATCCAAATGTCCGGACCGTTCGCCAGATACTTACGTGATTTAAGGAAACAGAAAGTGTTCAGTCACATGTGAAACGTCAAGCACGACCTACAATAAATGATGATGCCCAAGTAGGTGTTTTAGCTGCTGTCGCGGCTAATCCGCACATCCGTAGCAGAAAAATTGCGCAAGAATCGTGAATCTCAAAAATGTCGGTGTTGAGAATGCTACATCAACATCGATTGCACCCGTACCATATTTCTATGCACCAGGAATTGTATGGCGACGACTTTGAACGTCGTGAACAGTGTTGCCACTGGGCACAAGAGAAATTACGGGGCGATGACAGATTTTTTGCACGCGTTCTATGTAGCGACCAAGTGTCATTCACCATCAGCAATAACGTCAACCGGCATGATATGCATTATTGGGCAACGAAAAATCCACGATGTCTGTGACAAGTGGAACATTAGCGACCTTGGCGGGTTAATGTATTGTGCGGCATTATGGGAGGAATGATAATTGGCCCCCATTTTATCGATGGCAATCTAAATGGTGCAATGTATGGTGATTTCCTACGTTATGTTCTACCGATGTTACTACAAGATGTTTCACTTCATGACAGAATGGCAATGTACTTCCAACATGAAGGATGTCCGGAACATAGCATATTTCATGACAGGTGGATTGGTCGTCTAAGCACGTTCACCGGATCTGACGTCCCCAGACTTCTCTCTGTGGGGAAAGTTGAAGGATATTTGCTGTCGTGATCCACAGACAATGCCTGTCAACATGCGTCAGCGCATTGTCAGTGCATGTGTGAACATTACAGAAGGCGAACTACTCGCTGTTGAGAGGGATGTCGTTACATGTATTGCCAAATGCACTGAGGTTGACGAGCCGGCCGCGGTGGCCGTGCGGTTCTAGGCGCTGCAGTCCGGCACCGCGGGACTGCTACGGTCGCAGGTTCGAATCCTGCCTCGGGCATGGATGTATGTGACGTCCTTAGGTTAGTTAGGTTTAACTCGTTCTAAGTTCTAGGGGACTGATGACCTAAGATGTTAAGTCCCATAGTGCTCAGAGCCATTTTTTGAACTGAGGTTGACGGACATCATTTTGAGCGTTTGTTGCATTAATGTGGTATTTACAGGTAATCACGCTGTAACAGCATGCTTTCTCAGAAACGGTAAGTTCACAAAGGTACATGTATCACATTGGAACAACCGAAATAAAATGTTCAAATGTACCTACGTTCTGTATTTTAATTTAAAAACCTACATGTTACCAACTGTTCGTCTAAAATTGTGAGCCATGTGTTTGTGACTATTACAGCGCCATCTATCACAAAGCGAAAAAAGTGGTCCAACTAAAACATTTATATTTCCTTACGTACTACACTAATATGTAATAAAAAATGGGGGTTCCTATTTTTAAAAAAACGCAGCTGATATCCGTTTGACCTATGGCAGCGCCATCTAGCGGGCCAACGATAGCGCCATCTGGATTCCCCCTTCAAGCTAGACATGTTTCGTCCTTTTTAGTTTTATCGTTTGACGTTTAAAATGATTCAAATGGCTATGAACACTATGGCACTTAACATCTGAGGTCATCAGTCCCCTAGAACTTAGAACTACTTAAACCTGACTAACCTAAGAACATCACACACATCCATGCCCGAGGCAGGATTCGAAACTGCGACCGTAGCAGCCGCGCGGTTCCGGACGTTTGACGTTTATTTCGTGAGATATTTGGCCCGGTCACGATCAATGGCCCACCCTGTATATATTGTAAACAGCAACAGCCGTATCACACTTCCCTGTGGTACTCTGGATATTACCTTTACATCTGTCAGTTTTTATCCGTTAAGAGTGACGTGTTGAGTACTACCTGCAAGAAACTCTTCAATCCACTTACAAGTCTGCTCCGATACTCTGTAAGCTTATTTTTGTCTTTAAACGGCAATACGGGGCAGTGTCAAATGCCTTACTAAAATCAAGGAACACGGCATCAACCGGAACTCCTGGAGGAACAGAGCGAGCTAAGTTTCGCAGGATATCTGTTTGCGGAATTCATGTTGATTTTTGTAGAGGAGATGTTCATTTTCCCATAACATCTTAATTCTTGAGCGTAAAATATGTTCCATAATTCTAGAACAGATTGATGTCAGCGGTACAGGTTTATAATTGTGTGGATCTATCTTACGGCCTTTCTTAAAAACGGGAATGACCGGCTCCTTTTTGCTGTCGTTAGGTACCTTTTGTTGTTCAATCGGTCTACGGTAAATTACTGATAGAAGGGGAGCAAGTTCTTTCGCATAATCTTCATGGAATCTTATAGGTATCTCATCTTGTCCTGACGCCTTTCCACTACTAAGTGATAGTAGCTGCTTTTCAATTCCACGATGTGCTATCTCAACATCCGCCATTTCGACATTCGTACGACGATTGAAAAGAGGGGCAGTGTTACGATATTCCACGAGGGAACAACTTCGGCAGACGGAATTCAGTATATCGACCTTGTCTCTTATCTTCCTATTCGATGCCGGTGTGGTCGCTGAGTGAATGAATAGATTATTTTGACCCACTTCCTGATTTTACATACGACCAAAGTCTCTTAGAGGTTTTCCTCTGGTCTGTTGGCAAAGTCTTACTTTCAAAATCACTGAACGCTTCTCTCATTGCTCTCTTTACACTCATTTTCGATTCGCTCAGTTTTTATTTGTCAGCTAGGTTTTTACTTCTCTTGAATCTAGATGAAGTCCTCTATGTTTAGCTAGCGCCACCATCGGCTACGGCCATGTACACAACACCGATGCCTGAAGTCGGATGTTCGAAGGGTGCCCTCGTTGCTACTGTGTGACTTCGATAACCGCCAGAGTCACCCGGACCCTGTGCTAATCCTCAGGACGTACTGATCCAACATATTGTAGGCGACATGACGTGTGTCGTAGGTCTTCTATATTCTCCACGAGCTCGGGTGTGTGTTGGGTGATGGTTTCCTGGATGGATGGTTGGTTAAATTCTTCGTGTAGGTCACTGATTCTTTTTCCAGAGAATGAGTGAAAGACATCGATTTTGCAAAGTATGGATGGTTTTCAAATTAGAGGAGCTGATTATTCCCTACGTCGAGAAACCATATAAAATAGCTGGGAGAAACTGTTGCCATTTAAAGGTGAAGTTTGTCGGCCGGAGTGGCCGAGCGGTTCTAGGCGCTACAGTCTGGAACCGCGGGACCGCTACGGTCGCAGGTTCGAATCCTACCTCGAGCATGGATGTGTGTGATGTCCTTAGGTTAGTTAGGTTTAAGTAGTTCTAAGTTCTAGGGGACTGATGACCACAGCAGTTAAGTCCCATAGTGCTCAGAGCCATTTGAACCAGCCAACCAAAGGTGAAGTTTCGTACTGACATTCAGCTGCGAGCTGGCCAGTAGGGGGGCGGGGGGGGGGGGGGGGGTAGCGGGTACACTTGGTAGATGAGTTGTGAAATCTTGAAGCTCTTATCCTGCGCATGCAGACTGAAAAGTAATTTGTTGTCGAATGCGACCCTAAGGTGCTCGACATGATTGCTCCATGGGATTTTGTGACGGTGAAGAATCAGCCTGTCTTTAAATTCCAGGCAGCGCCGGGTAAACGCCACCACTCTCGTCTTGTCTGCATTTACAGTAATTGTGTTTTCCTTCGCCCAGTCTTCTACAGTCGTGTGTTGATGTCGTAGACGAGCATCGATCCTCCGGCTACTGGTCAGGGAGGTCGTGTTGGCTGCGAACTGGGCAAACACTGCCCGAAGCAATAGCGGAATGTTACTGACATGGATGACAAAAAGTAGTGGAGACAGTACAGAATATACGACTATAGTCAAAAAGCTATCCATGGTCTTGAGGCTGCAGTCCGGAAGTAGTTGCAAGTTCGCCAGTTTGAGTAGAAATTTGTCCCCCCAAACTCGATCGTAAGGCTTTTCGACGTCCAAAGAAACTGCCGCTGTATAAGTGGACACATTAATGTTATATGCGATAAATTCGGAGACGCGGATGAATTTTAGTTTGCAGACAATGAAGTCTGAAAGGGAATCCGATACAGACGTACAACATCGTTGTCGACGATTGGCTGCCGAATTTTCTTCAATAGTAGTGGTTTGCGCTGTTGTGTCTACGGATTATGTACCTGCCTGCGGCGGAATACTATGGCAGCTGTTTTCCTGTGTCGTGGTGATCACAAGGGAACCTCCCCATCGCACCCCCCTCAGATTTAGTTATAAGTTGGCACAGTGGATAGGCCTTGAAAAACCGAACACAGATAAATCGAGAAAACAGGAAGAAGTTGTGTCGAACTAATAAAAAATAACCAAAATATACAAACTGAGTAGTCCACGCCAAGATAGGCAACATCATGGACATTCCGCAATAAGGAGCGCCGTGGTCCCGTAGTTAGCGTGAGCAGCTGCGGAACGATAGGTCCTTGGTTCAAATCTCCCCTCAAGCGAAAAATTTTTCTTTATTTTAGCAAAGTTATGATCTATCCATTCGTTCATTGACGTCTCTGTTCACTGTAATAAGTTTAGTGTCTGTGTTTTTCGGCCGCACCGCAAAACCGTGCGATTAGTAGGCGAAAGGACGTGCCTCTCCAATGGGAACCGAAAACTTTTGATCGCAAGGTCATAGGTCAACCGATTCCTCCACAGGAAAACACGTCTGATATACTCTATACTACACTGGTGACGGCATGTGCGTCACATGACAGGAATATGTTGTCGACCCACCTAACTTGTACACTTGGCGAATGGGTAAAAAGATTCTTCTACGTTGCCCGATTTAGGTTTTCTTGTGGATGTGATAATTACTCCCAAAAAAGTGATGAAAACATAAGAGTTTGTCACATAAACTGCAACAAATGAATCCAAAAGTCTCACACTCGCACACTTTTCCCTGTGCTCTGTCAAAACATATGTTTTTTACGTTTTCAAATTTTTCCGTGTGTAGACCGTCAAATCCTGCATATGTCCAAGCAAATCTGAACATGTCCTGGAATTTTGGAGAGCGAAGTTGATTATGTGTTAGTGCCTGAACTTTGACAATTCACTGAAAATAAAAAATTAAACTTTTGCTCGAAGGAAGACTTGAACCAAGAACATCTACTTCCGCAGCTGCTCTCGCTAACCACGGGACCACAACGCTCCTGAGTTCTGTTCGTCCTTGATGTTGCTTATCTTGCGCATGGACTACTCAGTTTGTATATTTTGCTTAATTTTTCATAGTTCCACACAACTTCTTCCTGTTTTCTCGATTGATCTGTGTTCAGTTTTTCAAGGTCTATCCACTGTGGTAACTTATAACTAAATCTGAGGGGGGTGCGATGGGGAGGTTCCCTTGTCAGAAGCGAGTTGGTTTCGCGTCAACGGCGCCCTGTGTGGACATCGGTTTCGCCTCCTGGTGGCCGGTCGTCACGGCATCGGGTCGCACTTGAGAAGATGAAGCGTGCAGGGGCAGCGCTGGCTTTACGCGATATGGTTATGGGGACGGGTTGCCGACCTATCAGGCGAGAGCCTCCGACATGGCGAAGCTGAGCCTTCCTATTCGTAGGATGTTGAAGATGAGTTTAGAGGAGAGGGTAGGTTGTCACGTCTTCCCAATTTGTTTTGAAATCTTGTTGGAGAGCTCATGTTATTTACTCAAAAAGGAGTCAAATAATAAGAGCATGAAATACAGAATCAAAATGAATAAATCTAAGCAGCCAAAAAACTCTTATGAAATGAAGTATATGACTTTAGATTTATAATTTAATCATTACAATCGCGTTTTAACATTAGCGCAGGTCCTACAAATGTATTTCATATTACATGCGTCAGTCATAGAATCCAAAGAAAGTAACGCAGAAGCCGCGCGGAGTGGCCGCGTTGTTAGAGGCGCCATGTCACTGACTGCGCGGCCCCTCCCGCCAGAGGTTCGAGTCCTCCCTCGGGTATGGGTGTGTGTGTTGTTCTTAGCATAGATCAGTTTAAGTTAGTTTAAGTAGTGTGTAAGTCTAGGGACCGATGACCTCTGCAGTTTGGTCCCTTAAGAACTCATACCCACACACCCCAGTAACGCAGAACAGCCATGGTAATAAATAAAGGGAGCTATACTACTTGTTTAATGACAAACATCCATTTCGTTTACACTGCGTATGAGAATCATAACATAAAGATGTTCAAAATAAAGAGGTTCTAGCATCAGCTACAAGTTAAAATCCTCGCACTTTGACACAATGAACAAAGCACGTTACCAATGTCATGACAGTATTTCACTGGGTGTCCAGACTGATCTATATGGTCACTGGTGTAGCCATATCAATATGACAAGCTTACTAGAAGTCCGGGCGATATCCTGTTGCACACAAGTGCGTATAAAAAAGGGACTGCATTTGAAAGGTGTTGTTACATTAGCTGAAGGTAGCATCGACGCCCAAAAGTAGTACTGCGTTGGTAAAGCTGAGGACAGGACCCTTGGATAAGCGGAAGCCAAATGCATCCAGCGGTTGACAGTGCCTGGTTCCAACTAGTGGTATCGTCAATACAGAAACAGCAATACCTGGTGCTCTGATCTCTTTATGCACTGACAAGTTTTTGCTGCGTGTCACATTTTTGGCAAGAGACTAACCGGACGTGATTTCTAAAATAAACCCGCTCTGATCCATTCCGTACATATTTTCTCTTATCGATTGCTTCCATAATAGCTATGATGATAAGAACAAGCTCTTCACAGACAGTAAGTATGGCTGTCTCGTTATCCAGATTTTTAGCTCTAAAAACTACGGTTACTTTTCGTGACACACTACCACGTTTCTCATTGAAACCTTACACCCACCCAGGTGATGTTTTTAAGTTTTTTAGTCACGCCTCGATTCCGGCTTGAACGCTCTCCTGCTGTATTTTAACATCATGGATCGTTATATTTTTCTCAATGTGTCATTAAATTTATTTACACAGATTGTGTTGACACTTGAAAACTCTAATTGATACCTATCCTGGCTTCCAAAGCATTTACTCCAAATTTACACATCCTTTTGTAACGTTCTCCCCCAGTTGTTATGACCCGTCCGTACCACTTGCTACACATGGAGATATCTGACAGAACTAGACAGCCTTTGCACCCAGGCCCTGCAAGGTAAGGAGATCCCGGATGAAGTCACGATCAGACATAAGAATAACAGCCGTCATATTTCAGTGAGGGAGGGGTAGCCTCAACTTTAGAAAACAATCTTTTTATTACAGAATCGCCATACACGTTGGGTTCAAGTGTAGCGGGTGACTATGGAAAACCCTCTATAATTAGGAAGATCCATACGATGTATTCACAAAACTAAATGAAATTAATCATGATAAACACGAACACATAACAACCGTTCAAATGTGTTCCTATATGAGAAAAGGATCCCTACCGTAACTTACAATGCAATGATTACAAAACAATTTACCCTCCGAAATGTTACGCTCACAACACTTCAATATGCCCTACTGTCTGTGCTGGACAATAACGTAAATTTACCGATACCTTTATAGACAATTAAGCCCTACAAACACACACGCGATGCGTCGCTAGCATGAACACGACGGAATGAGAACAAAGTACGTAACATTACTCCAATCTCCAATAGAACTGAAGTGCACGCACAAGCTAGTGACTTCCTTGTGAGCAGGTGAGGAAACACGTGCTTCGTCGGCAGCTGCTGTGATCAGCAGTGGCGTAAGATGACGGCGGCGCGTTGACACTGTGCGTACCTGTAAACCTCAATACCTTTCTGACCTTGAATGTATCAGCAGTCGGCAACTGCTCTGAGTTCTCGTGTAGCGAAAAACTGTGTTTTTCCCTAGCTAAACTATTGGTAATGTCCACTCCTTCTCGTTTAGCGACGTGTACACCTCTGCCCTCTATAATTGTTCCGCAGAATGTAACTAACTCGGGTCGAAATCCGAGATTTTCGTTCCCTGGGAAAGCAAGTGTTCACTAAAAAGCTCTTCTAGGCCGGCAGAACAGTAAGTGTTCCGCCTGCATACGGCCCTCCTCTGAAAGGATCTCCCCCTTCTACCCACTGACCCGGTCTGTGTCTCTTTTGCGTTCCCTCCACTGTATCTTGTGTTCTTCCCCTACCACAATTCGTAGCGGCCAATGCTGACTGTGGTACTACTTGCGTCGTTTCTTGGCCAAATGAAGCTTGAGAAGCGTATTGGGGTGTAAACTACACTCCTGGAAATTGAAATAAGAACACCGTGAATTCATTGTCCCAGGAAGGGGAAACTTTATTGACACATTCCTGGGGTCAGATACATCACATGATCACAATGACAGAACCACAGGCACATAGACACAGGCAACAGAGCATGCACAATGTCGGCACTAGTACAGTGTATATCCACCTTTCGCAGCAATGCTGGCTGCTATTCTCCCATGGAGACGATCGTAGAGATGCTGGATGTAGTCCTGTGGAACGGCTTGCCATGCCATTTCCACCTGGCGCCTCAGTTGGACCAGCGCTCGTGCTGGACGTGCAGACCGCGTGAGACGACGCTTCAACCAGTCCCAAACATGCTCAATGGTGGACAGATCCGGAGATCTTGCTGGCCAGGGTAGTTGACTTACACCTTCTAGAGCACGTTGGGTGGCACGGGATACATGCGGACGTGCATTGTCCTGTTGGAACAGCAAGTTCCCTTGCCGGTCTAGGAATGGTAGAACGATGGGTTCGATGACGGTTTGGATGTACCGTGCACTATTCAGTGTCCCCTCGACGATCACCAGTGGTGTACGGCCAGTGTAGGAGATCGCTCCCCACACCATGATGCCGGGTGTTGGCCCTGTGTGCCTCGGTCGTAATCAGTCCTGATTGTGGCGCTCACCTGCACGGCGCCAAACACGCATACGACCATCATTGGCACCAAGGCAGAAGCGACTCTCATCGCTGAAGACGACACGTCTCCATTCGTCCCTCCATTCACGCCTGTCGCGACACCACTGGAGGTGGGCTGCACGATGTTGGGGCGTGAGCGGAAGACGGCCTAACGGTGTGTGGGACCGTAGCCCAGCTTCATGGAGACGGTTGCGAATGGTCCTCGCCGATATCCCAGGAGCAACAGTGTCCCTAATTTACTGGGAAGTGGCGGTGCGGTCCCCTACGGCACTGCGTAGGATCCTACGGTCTTGGCGTGCATCCGTGCGTCGCTGCGGTCCGGTCCCAGGTCGACGGGCACGTGCACCTTCCGCCGACCACTGGCGACAACATCGATGTACTGTGGAGACCTGACGCCCAACGTGTTGAGCAATTCGGCGGTACGTCCACCCGGCCTCCCGCATGCCCACTATACGCCCTCGCTCAAAGTCCGTCAACTGCACATACGGTTCACGTCCACGCTGTCGCGGCATGCTACCAGTGTTAAAGACTGCGATGGAGCTCCGTATGCCACGGCAAACTGGCTGACACTGACGGCGGCGGTGCACAAATGCTGCGCAGCTAGCGCCATTCGACGGCCAACACCGCGGTTCCTGGTGTGTCCGCTGTGCCGTGCGTGTGATCATTGCTTGTACAGCCCTCTCGCAGTGTCCGGAGCAAGTATGGTGGGTCTGACACACCGGTGTCAATGTGTTCTTTTTTCCATTTCCAGGAGTGTATTTTCCTTATTGTCTATAGCATTTATGTTTCGCTCCTACACTCTCAGACTCCGCTCGTACTCGAGGTGTCCACGTGCACCTTCGTGTTCTCCACGCCTTCACCACGTAATATGCGAGTATTTGTTAAAAATAGCGATGCTTTCCACTGTGGCCAGTTTTCTGTTTCATAAAAAAAAGAAACACAGCAACAACGTTTTTCGTGCTTTTCAAATATCTCCTGTTGTCATTCTTAAACCATTACTTTCCTAGAACCTTTCCCAGACATCAGGTGTTGTCTTTCTACGCGTGTTCTGTTCCATCGTCTCTGCCCCGCTGTTAACTTTATTTTGTGCGACTTAACAATTTTCGCAAATGCGAATTCCGTGTATTGGTCCTCTAAGAGCGACAACGTGGACCCCTGCTATGCTATTTCTTTCCGTTCCACGCAGGTGTGCGTCAGAGAGGCTCACTTAATGGCTTATTGTTCGCTAATGGTGCCTGCTTCCCCGCTGCGAATGGTAGGCTCTTATTGACCTACTTGAAATGAGTTCCACGTTCTACTTTCCTGGATGGCTGGTCCGTCGCTGCGTCCAGTTCAGTTCAAAGTGACTGCGATACTATGAGACTATGAACATGCAAAGTAGGGAATGCTTGTTGGTTGGTTTGAGGATTAAAGGGACCAAACTGCATAGGTCATCGGTCCCTGGGAATGCTTGTTAGTTCATGTCAGCCACGTATGAATGATTACTGTTCGTACTATGCAAATTAGTATCACTTTACTTGAAGTAGGTCATGTGTGGTATCAAATTCCTCAGCTTGCTGAGTAGATTACGCTTCTATATTCAAAATACTGTTAAGGGGAAAAATTATATCGACACCTAAAATTTTCTTATTTTAACACTTTAACATATCACTTCAAGGTACTAAAAGACACACTTCCTTTCTTTTTACTTTTGCAACAGGTGACAGCTCATTTCAACGGCTTTTCTGTTCTGAACAGGGGCACAGTGGCATTCGACGATATCACATCTTCTAAGCAGGGTTCACCATCAATTCTTCGTTTTTACAACCCTATCCCATTGAATCACTGTCGTTGTTGGACGAATGTGAGTGTGATGAAAGGACAGCAACATTATCATCGTTGTCATACTCACGTAAAGAAGCATCAAACGACATGAAATGCGTCAATGCAGAACGCCATACCTCTTTTCATTCCGGAAATACGTTATAATGCAACTTAGTAACATTTTTGTATGAAAATTAGAGTCAATGCGATACCCAGATCAGTCACATTTTGAATTGAATCCAGTAGAAATTTGGAAAACTACGGAAAACACAATTATTTTCAGTTGTAATACAATTTCTGTGATTGCTAGGTGCTTTCTTCCTTTTCCTTCCACCTAGACGCTTGTATATATTCCATTGCATCTACTTGGTCTGGCCTAAGGCAATTTCTGCGCAGCCAAAAACCAGCAAGAGCTGTTCAATAGAAAAATCGTTCCAACCACCACCAGTACGCATCGGCCTCTGGTGCTGGACACAGGGAGGGGAGGATGGATGCTGTAGATAGCTCTGCACTGTGCTCTGTCGGCTTCCTAGAGACACTTTGTCAGCCAGAGGCACTATGCAACATTTTATTGCTCAGAATGTCTTCGAAACATTTTCCTGGAGAAAAGGAGATTGATAAATACGAGGGACAGTCCATAAATAATGCACAGGTTGGTATTACTTTGGATTGTTTGATGAAATAAAAATGGAAATTACGTCAGCTGTATTTGGAATCTTGAGGAAGAAGCATGTGTTTTTGTTTCTTCTCTGGGCAGTGTAACATAAATTAGGTGAGAGGAAGAATTGGACACTACAAGGGTCTCAGGTTCTGTGACTGTTGACGACCAGAGGTCGTACATCAAGTTCGAAACTTTACGCGACAAGGGCCCGACAGAAACCCACAGTGCGTTTACTGAAGTTGGTGGTGAGCTAACACTGGCGCGCAGTACAGTTTCACGTCGTGTGAATCGTTTTCGTAGTGGTCATATGAGAATAGACGACAATCCAAGACCCGAAAAGTAAAAAACGTCAACAGATGAACCAAGTGTGAAGCTTGTGGCGGATTCTCTCGAAGAAGAGCGCAGTGCGACTTGTTAGGAACTCTCTGAAGCCCCGTACATTCCCCCAACATCAGGATTCCGAATTCTGATAAACGATTTTAAGTAGAGGAAAATTTCTGCGAGATGGATGCCACACCGTTTAACTCCTGAAGAAAAGCAGAAACGCCTCGACATTGCAGTTTTGCTCAAACAACGATTCGACTCTTGTGTCGAATTGTCGCGATTGATGAATCTTTGAACAGCAGTTGAAATCACAATCCAATGAGTGGAGAGCTTCGGATTTTCCACGTCCAAAGAAATTTCGACTCGCTCAGTCAAAGCTCAAGCAAATGATGATTTTTGCTCATGTTCACTATGGAACCATCATGACAAATTGAGTCGCATGTCGAACAAGTGTCACAACAATGTGCTATCATTACATCATGCAAAACCTGCGCAGAAAAATACACAAAACCCGACCTCAGTTGCTAGAGGCTGGGTCACTCATTCTCCACGACGATGCTAGACCGCAAATTGGCAATGTTGTTGCCCAAAAACTGCGTGACTACGGACGGTAAGTGATGTCACATCCTCCGTACAGCCTGCACGTGACTCCATCGGACTTCGACTTACCCGTGGACATCGTTATCTACCTCTGGAAGAGCTTCCTATAAGCGTTGCCCGAGACATACGACAGACGAACAGAAGTGTGTCCTAGATGGAATGATAGAGCTCCCAAGACGTTGGAATTCAGTCACAGAGAAGTAGGGAGACTATATTGAAAGACTGTAAAATGATATTGAAAAAAAGACGTGTAAGTTAAAAAAAGTGTATAAATTATTTATAAAATGTTCGTCGTAACATGGCCAGTTTTTTGAGTTACTGCTGAGAGAAAACTTCCTGGGGCACATCGCGATCTCAAAAAACTTTAAGAGACACGGGCAGGGCAGGGCCTGGGAATGGCTGGCACTCGCTTCAGCCACATCCACATGGTATCTTTCAAATTCCTGGTGTTCTGAGGCCTACATCGTCTTTCACAGATTTCATTGGTTGCCAGATCTTTGCCGGAGGCCTGAAGATTGCGTATATTTTATATCTCTTCAGGAGCCGACTAATCTTCCCTGTTGTTGAACTGCAAAGAATGCGACATGCTTGTTGTCTTCTTCAGATGTCTTCTTCCTTTGAGGTTTGGATGACACTGCTTGTGAGATCTGTTTGTTGTTGTAACCGTTTTCCTTAAAAACTTTGCATAAGTGGCTCAATTCTCTCGGCAAGTGTTCACCCTCTGAGACGGCTTCAGCTCGATGTGCTAAGGTCCTCAGAACTAACTGTTTCTGTGCTGGGTGATGGAAGCTGGTGGTGTGGAGATACCGATCCCTTTGGGTGGGCATGCGGTAAACGCTATGACCTAGAGACCCATTGGATTTACAGTGGACAAGCCCATCCAAGAATGTCAGGGAACCCTCCATCTCTACTTCCATTGTGCAGCTGATGTGGTCGTGGATGCTGTTGAGGTTCTCCAGGAACTCTCCTAACTTTTGTTGTCCATGTGGCCAAATGACGAAGATTTCGTCGACGTAGCGATAAAAACAACTCCGCTTTGCAGAAGCCATGTCCAAGGCGATGTCTTCGAAATGCTCCATAAAGAAGTTGATTACTACTGGAGCTAATGGACTTCCCATCGCCACACAGTCGGTTTCGTTAAGATTATTAACAACATTAAATAAGAAAGAAAACTGTATTTTACAGAAATCTTAAACAATGGCTAAAGTTAACGAAATTTCATAGAATCGTATCTTTTCAGGAATTAGACTGGTTGAAAAGATGTAGCGATTTTAATACAGAAATTATTTCTATAAACTGATTAATAATTCAGTCTTTGAAAACAATGGAAAATATTAGAAATAGACAAAATATTAAAATAGTCACACATCCAGAAAGATATCTGGAATATATTTCAAATTCAAATTGTGAACATACTACTGTATTTTCAGAAAGTCTATTTGCTGTTCATATGAAAAAAGCAATAGTAACAATTAATAAACCAATTTATATCTGCAAGAGTATTGTAGATGTTTCGAAAATAAAACGTATAAATTTCATTATAATGTTGTGAAAGCAAAGTACAGTAATAATAATGATCAATATTATATGGATACACATTCGTTTATTTGTGATGTAAAATCTCAAGATTTTTATAAAGATGTGTAATTGATTATAAACGAATTTGATGCAAGTGATTATTCAAAAGATAATTTATAGGAATACGCCAGGTGAATAAGGAAGTCTTAGGAAAATGGAAGATGAAAACTGTAGAAAAATTATGTTAGAGCACGTTAGTTTAAGGTTGAAAATGTATGATTATAAAATTGATGATAAAGTGATAGTGTTAAAAAATCTCTTGTAAAAAAGGGAATAAGTTTTGATGATTATAGAAAGTATTTAGATAACAAAATAGATCAATACAGAATAATGAATGTAACTAGATCATTTAAACATGAGTTATATACAGTTTATTGTGATAAAATTGTATTAAGTTCTGATGTTAATAAGAACATTGTATTACAAGATGGAATTAGTACATTACCATATCATCATTATAAATTAAACACAAAATAATTAATAGATGAAGAAAATGATCTCTTACAGGAATTAAACCATTGCATACACAATTAAGCAAGAAACTGTTAATAAAATAAAAAATAAATTAATTTCAATATAGGTACATGATATGGGAATTTTTATATGTGCTGAATTGATTTCACAAAACAATTTTTCACAAACATATTCAACTGTTTGATAACATCTTTCTTTCTGTTTTTGACCATGAAAGGTGCCTTCTATCTCATTGATTGATTATGGTCCTGTTATGAATATATGTAGAACAATTTTTAAAATCTTTTTTTCAGTTTTTGCAAATAATAATGTTTTTATGCAAGTTATCAAAACGTTCTTTTATATGTTCATATTTACATTTTCTGTATCCTATTTCTTTCTTTTTATGCAACTTAAACAATCTGTTTTTGAAGGTGAATTGTCATAGTTATTTTTATTTTTTAGGAATTTTTTTTCTTGAGTGCACAATGGACAAGTCATTTCCTTTTCAGTTTCCATTCATAAAGAAAAAAATTATTGAAATTATAAAATAAAAAAGTATTAAAATTTTTATATATGTGAATAGAGTTGCATTTAGATCTGAAAAATAAATAACATATATATATAATACAAAGTATAAACATTTATTAATGAAAATAATAACCCATGTTTTGTGCTGTTGCTCTAATACTGAAATATAAAAACACTGATAAGTCATTTAGAAGTAATGTAGATAATGAAGCTAAAATAATATATGATAATATTTTAAGACCTGCTTCCCAAGCAGGTCTAACGTATGATGAGAAACAGACAATATTCATCAACGAGTCTGGACGTCTTTCTTTAATCCTAAAATCAGGAAGAGAAGACGTTAAACAATTTTTAAAAAAATGTGTTACTCATGATGGTTTACCTTTAGGGAGAAAATATTACCAATATAACATAAAGACTAATACAAAACAAATCTATGAATGTGAAATGAATCATATACATGATCTAAATAGAATAAGAATAATTATATAAAAAATCACATGAAATATATGATAGAACTGTAGAAATTTTACATGAAAGGAATGGACAAGTAAATCGTTTATTACCACATCTTTTTCCTGAAACAATTGATCATAATTTAGAAACTACTTCTACTATTTTAAGATTATATGATTATAATTGTGATTACTACATCATTTGAACATAATTTAAAAATGTTCAAAAACATATCAATAATTTTAGAAATGGACATCCAAATGGTGAAGAATTTTTAAGAATTAGTTATGTACCGAAATGAAAAATTTATATCAAAGAATGAAAGAAATTTTAAAAATTATGTACTGTGGAAATTATTTCAATAGATTGTATTACTACTCATGAGAACAATTATATGGTGATATAGCTAATTTAGTAGATGTTTCTTAGATGGGAAAACTGAAATTCCAAAAGCTTTTTTCATAATAAAAAATTAAATAACATTCACAATGATTCTTATTAACATCCAACAAACAACTATCATGAAAACCATCTCATTCTATTAATTCAAATTTAAAATTTTAAAATAATCCACACAGTAAATCGCTTTTGTTTATCTTCATTTGAATATCATAACATAGTATTTCTTCTTCAATAACCAATGAGCATAACGAAAAATATATTCAGTTCATAGATGTTTAAAGTTTCAATAACTAACACTATATATATATATATATATATATATACATATATATATATATATATATATATATGTATATATATGTATATATATATATATATATATATAAAAGTTTTTATTAACATTTTAAAAATGACATTACTTTTTTCTGTAATTATTGAGTGAACTATAATAACCTAACCACTTAGGAAATGCTTTATTACCTTTTATTTCCTAAACTTTTATGAGAACATAAACATTTGGAAAATTCGGTTTTAGTAGTACTTCTCCAGAAAAATTTCCTTTTCTTTCTTCACCATTTTAATCTCTCAATTTGTATGTGATTTGATTAGAATGAACAACAAATTCAGTTCCAGAAATTTCTGTTGCCCTTTTTCGGAACCTTTTAATACATTTATTCATGTTTTATTACCAATCATACACATAGCGTTATTATCTATAAAATATGATAGATAAAAAGTTTTCAATAGATTTTTCTATTTCTTAGTTTATGCCTCATTCTTTAATATTATTCTTGTATATTTTGTGTTAGTATATTCAACAACTAATTTAGAAACTAGTTTAACCGATTTACAATTTTGTTGTAAGTCAAATTTATTCTACATTTTTTCATTTAATGTTCTATTAAATCGTTCAACAACAGACGCTTTTCATTCACTGAAAGTTGAAAAATTATTAAAAACAAATATTTTATTAGTTATTGAAATCGTTTATTACAAAAATTCTTTGCCATTATCTGTTTGTAAATTTTTTGGTTTCCTTTAGTTGAATGGTTTTTCAAAAGAATCAGCTATATTTTTACCTCTTTTACCTTTAACTGGAATAGCTGAAACAAATTAAAGAAAACATCGTTAACAGTTAATATATATTTATATGCTTTAGTTATTTTTGAAGTTTCATTTATGTTCCAAACAAAGTTTGAATAAATCAACTTGCTATAAGTTTTCTATTCCGGAAGAAATTACATTTCTTCTTTTAAAATGTTTTCTCATTGGTCTATATAATTCATTAACAACTTCTTCACAAATGCTGAATAAATTGCTTACAAATTCGCTTAACAAGTTTTCTATCTTTTAGTTTACGAACACATTACATCTCTCCTTTTAAAATGTTTTATCAGTGGTTCATGTAATTCATTAACAATTTTTTCACGAATGCTTATTAGATTACCTACAAATTTCCTATCTTTTAGTTTTACAAATCGAAGAGAGACCTTCAATTCTTCATTTTTCCATTTTTGGTGTTACTCTACAAGGATATGCATTTGAGAAAAATTTTTACTTTTCAAACTGTAGATGTGTTTATGATTATCCATTTATACAGAATTACACACAGTTGTATTATTTCAAAAATTATAATTGTCTTTAAATTAACTGGGACACTTCAAACAAAAACGTTGTATCTTATAGGTAGAAAACTAGGTTGCACACTATTTTCATTGACATTAAGTCAGGAGTATTTTGAAATGTTTGTCTCTAAGATTTGTCAGAAAATCATTAACTGTTAAAACACTGTTTATATTTTTAGCAAAAACACCATTTTTATGAATAAAATCATATTCTTCGAAGTTTAGCATTTTTTTGTTTGTCTGTAGTCATAAATTTAAATTCATATATTTGTTATAATATACTTTATTTTTGAGATTACTTAATGCATGTAGATAAGGAGTTTTTGAGAAATAATCTCAAACCTTTCTTGTATTTCTTATTTTGTAGTGTAATTAGTTAGATTAGTCATATTAAGCTGATTAAAATCAGTTTTACTGGCATAATTATTCAACTATGTTAAATTACTTTTTATTTTCAAATTTAGTATCAAAATTGTCTAATTGGGTAACTGTGTTTGTTCAATGCAACTTTTACATAATTAAATTGCATCTATCAGAAACTTTTTAACTGCATTATCTATTTTTGAGGCTACAGTTGAATGAATATCTTTAAATTTTGTTTCTAAGAACTGTAATAATGGTATTATTTTTTCGAATTGTGCCAATTACTTCCTGAATTTTTGGACCTATTGTTGATTGAATATTTTTAGTTTTTTATTAAAAATCTTATATCTTTGATTGAAAATTTTCAAATTTTGAAATTAATTATTAATTTTTTGTTCTAATGATTTAATGTCTTTGACTTTTTCTATAACATTACTGTGTTTAGCAGGTAAAATATTTTGAAAAAAATCCTATTTTAAATTTAAAATTTCTTTAAACTTATAATTCGTAGATAATATTTTTAAAACAAATAATCACAAATCGTCATTTATCACTTCACCAAAATTTTGTATCCTTTTAATGTTAGAAATATTATTTCCAAAATAACTGACTAGTTGTTTTGGTATTTTACCACTATAAAAACCAAAAACTACTTTAATATCTTCATTCTTATAATGAAAAGTCCAATGAGTACCAACATCATCAGATGTATCTAAATTTACTATTCCACATTCTAATTTTTTTAATCAGGTAATTCATCAATCATAAAAGCGCCACGAAAATGTTTCATTTTTAATTGCTGAATTAATTCTTCAGTGTCAGAATTAGGTAACAGGTAATTAAATTTTTAAATTATTTCTTTAAAAATTTTTTCTACATACATTTCCTTTCTTTTCATTTTTAAGTTGTGACTTTTGTGTTTTTCTAATTCTTTATCAGGTATTTTTTTGTGTAGAACTGCAGTTGCAGTGCTGCAGATCCACTTGTGAGTGAACCAATAGCTGCCAGATATGGTAATGCAGCTAATAATAATGGTAAAATCTGTCTTCATATCTTTTTTCTTTTTTGTCCATTAAATAGTAGGTATTATTTTGACAACCAGAATACCTCATGTAATAATCAAATTTGCACCAATTATTTATCTGTTTTCTTTTTTTGTGCAACTGTAAAAAAATTACCAATACTATTTAATTCTTCATTATCCAATTTAACTTCAACTGGCTTTGGTTTTATTTGGCCATTTGGGAGATTAGTATAATCAATATTAAGCCTACTCATTTATATAGATTAAAAATTAATAAATAGAAATTTTGTAATCCCCATCCATATTTGTTTACGTTTGATTCAAGTCTTAGTTTTCGTTTTCCATGCATTATTGCACTAACAGCAGTTGCAACCAATTTTTGACCAATTAAATCTTTATGATCATGATAGGATATGTAATATTGTTTTCATGCTTCATCTAATTTATTTATTTGTGGGTTCACCAGTTGCTAGTTTTTCATTTAATTGTGGTCCCAGGGCATACCAATTATAAATAGGTATATAAACGTCAAATGGTAAATTATTAATTGCATCATTAACTAAGCTTTCTTTAAATTAAGTTTCTCTAAATTTATGTGGTAAATTATTAAAAATTCTAATGAATTGTGGAATATTATTTATATGATCACTAAATTTATTAGTAAACATTTTTATTATTCCACCTTTATCATTGTATTAATTTTTATTTCCAGCTATTTCTTCTCTATGGGTACTATTAATCAATCAAATAATTGGCAAACATTATTCACCCAATCACATTCAACTGGTTTCTCTGAATTTTTTTTATTAAACTTTTACCAACATTTTGAACTAAGTCATTAAGATTTCTTTCTGGAAAACTCGGAAAATTATCTGCAAGAGGTGTTTTATCAAATTATTTTATTTATTTCTTTTATCTCATTTAATTTTATGTGGATCATTATCAGAATCTAAAGAATGTGAGTCCAATAAAATTCTAGCATTATTTTGAAAATCAGTAGAATCAAATTCGTTACATAAATTACCCGTACTAATATTCTCTTAGTTAAAACACTTGTTAAAACGTCTGTAGCTTCATATTCCTCAGTACAAATAGTAATTTTGTCATAATTGAATTTATATTGTAATATACCAATCTATTTAAATTGACCATCAAGTCTTAATCGAAAAGTTGTGTCTTCACTGCGATTGATGTGTTGTTACATCTTTCAGCGAGGCAGACTGACTGAAGGAGATAGCCCACATGAGTCTACTTATCTCCACCCATCAGCTGAGACAGTACTGGAGATTATGTTAATGAATTAAGTACCTCTCCTTGTGTCCAAGAGTAGTCACCAGTTTAGGGGTAATATTTCCTCACAGAAGTTGTTGCCTTGGATACAACATCAAGTCGCTAGTCATTTCATGCATTATAACAGGGTATATGAGGACTGCCTCCACTACATACTCTACATGAGAATCAGTCACCAGACCCATTATTTTTCCACTTAACCCTCAAATTGATTTTCGTGCACCCACTGAAACCTACCAACAAGCACTGTCTGCATCATGGCATAAGTAATTTACATCCAAGTATAGAATATAATTTGAGATAAGGGCTATGGTGAAACCTGCACCCATACGTGGATTACTTGCTTTGGTGGGTTTATTTACAAAGTGGAAAAGTCCCAATAGATCTCATGCCAGAAAGAAAGCACATCATCATTAGTCAAAATTTTCATGGTGCCCCTCATGTTCTTCAGCATTGTGTCTCAGGATAACCCAGGTGCCATGTAAGAAAGGGCAGAGTCCAGAGTGTATGTGGCCATGCATACGTACACACATACTAAACAGCCTCGCATATTCACCCAAATTGTGAATGCTGAATTCCCACCAGACATTTATGACATGCTTATAATGTCCAATAGTAATGGCATCGCCTGTGAGAGTACTCATAAATTAAGATATTTTGGATAGTCTAGTTTCCAAATATTCACAAGGGAAAACTCCTTTCTTAGTCACAAGCTGAAACTTTTTCTCATCAGGGTATGCAGATAGGGTTGCTGTGCATATCTTTCTAAGGCAGAGTGTCAACGAATTTCTGGAGTCGCATCTGAATTAAACGTAGTGTCTCTAGGATGCACAGAATATTTTTTGGCTGTCATTCATTTCGAGAAGGAAATATATTTCCCAGGAAACAGACTCACCTGATTTTTTTCCCAGCCGAAATCACCCAACTGATCAACTATAAAGTGAGTGTCACACCCACATAAATTATAAAAGAAGACGATTATGTGTCGTGGTAACTCATACTTCAAATTGCATGTCTTGTGAGCACCACAGCGGAACTTCCCTGTAAGATGAAAACGATCTCTAATGGGAGTTTCAAGTTTTCTATCTAACGACAGCCCATAGATGTGACAGTTAAATGCATCATTGTATAATTTTTTGTGCTCCTCCGAATCAGCCATTGGGATGTTGGTGCTGTAAAGCCTCTGAACAACCAATTAGAGTTTTTGAAGCTCAGTGAGCAACCAAACCACAGGATTAACCCAGACATGAGATTCATGGCGGTTAAGACGAATCATATGAGCATACAATTTGGTACGACACCCCCACCGGACAGCCACTACTATTTGATACGGCGCACTGCGCGTTAAATGCGCGATTATGAGTGCAGTGTGTAGCACTCGGTGGCGAACTCTGGAGTGTCTTAACGGCAATTCTACTACAGTATACAATTCGATTGGAAGTTAAAGAAGAGTACCCCTCTCCTACAGACTGCTAATTGTATCTTCTGCAGTGTGTAATTCCCCTGTTTCCCGTCCTCTGAATCTTTTCGATTTCTACCATCTATCCCAGTTTTATAAAAAAGTTCCATCAACAATTTCCGTTTTCTAAATAATCTCCATCAAAAATTTCGGTTAATATTACGTCCTCTGAATTGGCAATTTACGGCGAAACCTTGATTTTAGCGCGAAAATTCAAAATTACTTCCAAAATTTGAAATTACCGCCGACAGGGTATGTGTGGGGGGAGGAGGGGTAATGGGGGGAGTGGGGTGGTGGGTCTCACGAGCCGAATGGGAAAACCCCATGATGCCACCCAGCAGAGGGGTATTTAATTGATGAATTTAATTAATTTATATATATATTTTATATCGAAATTTTCGTCCTCCCACTACTACCGTCATTTGAGTTCAAAGTGAAGATGGCCCTTTTAATGAGTGGGACAAGTAAATCGCTGCAGTAGGACCAGCCTAGACGATTATCAAATGTTACAGAATTTGGAAGAGAAACAAAATGGCCAGTTTCGAGTTGAACTCTTGCTCTGAGGATTCCATCCAAACTTAATTATGTATGTAGACAGTTCATCAATCCCTGGGATGGAGAGTGTCGCCGATTTTCGTCTGTTATCGACTTCGATACTGGCAAGATATCGGTCCACGGAATTCGTTTCAATTTTAGTAATACGAATGTGACATAAAATCAGGCAGGGCAGGCAACCAAAACTACAATCATTAATACTTCACCATTCAAGATGACTCCGTCGGAATGGTAAAAGTCAAACATAAGGCAAGGAATGACTTTATTGCTCATATGACGAGTCTCGGAATTTATGCAACATCAGATATCCAGGACTGATTACTGCACGTAGATATGGTGTTTCAAGTTGTATGTGAAACATACATTCGCAGTCTGTACACACTCTTCATTTTAGGATTGATGTGTGCCAGTGTTTGTCCTTTAGCTCTCAAGACAATAATAACAGCACGTTGGTCCTGTTTGCAGGCATTTGGTAATCATATTTCTGCATGTAAAGCACGCACATCGGAATGTAGCGTCGGAGGCGAGCTATGTTGCTTATACTCTGCAGCAACATACTCAAACGGCAACTTTTTGGTCGCCTCTTATGGTGAGTTTGTATTTGATTTCTCCTGCCATATTACAAACAGAGAACAGCCTCGCACTCGGAGATTCCTACCAACTTGTAAACAAATTTTTTTTAGAATAAATAGTAACGTTGCAACCTGACCTGCAGATGAGGTTCGCGTCTATCAGTTTTTAATATTCGGTGAGATGTCATTAACTGATACTTGATTCTCTCATGGCTATCATACCTCTTGGATCTGGAAACATAGTACCACAAGCTGGTGAAGTGATTTATCCGCAGGTCTTGGGGAGGAGACTGTACATGTCTGCTGAAGTTGCATGAAGCTTTTCTATGATCCCGCTGTGATTACGGATATGTGGCTAACAAAAGCGGCGTATCAGCAAAGCTGTAGACTGCCGACACTATCCATCGTAAGGGGAGCAGGGTGGCCACAGTAGCCTACACGGCAACCCCTTTACGTAGGCTCAGCGCTGAGTCTTGTGAGCCGCCATTGTTATGTGGCAGAAGCTCCTCATGGTGCATCAGGCACACAGGACCTTCACTGTTACAAAATCACTGACACACGATACTGTTGCCTGCCTACTATGGACACAGTTTTCTCGTATATCGCCCGGAAGCTACGAGGCCATTTAGGATCTGTGCCAAACATAGCACAGTGGCACTCTCCAGCCGGCTGTCGCCTCGGCAATTGAAAACGTTTACAATACATTTTGGTTTAGTGAGTTACAGGAGATACCGGACACTTGCATTTGTTTTCTAGTTTGGTGTAAAGAAATTATAAGTGACCAGCGCTGCAGTAATCGTCTTTTAACATGTGGTTCAAAGCAGATATATAGTTTTGATTGCTCTGTTTTCATTTGCTCACAAGATTCATTTACTAAACAGCGTTTAACGTGGACTTAAAATCCAATCATGAAGGTACTGGAGCACATTGGGCGTATTCATGTTGAGAAATTCGTTGTCTGCTGTGATTCACTGCGTGCCTTTACATTTATAAAATGTATGCACCCAGAAGACAAACATGAATTTAACATCCAGAGCTCTTTTCTCTGGTGTCATTCTGCTGGGCACCAGATCACAAAGAAATTCAGAGATTTGGTACATGTTGTAGCAAATGAAGATGGCAGTGTGCTATCCATTAGGAGCTGCATCCTCGCTATTGTGGCACAGGGTCATTTGAAGGTGGAAAGAAGACAGGCTGTTATAACCAACATGACAAAGCAGGTGAACCAAATACTGTGCTCTGTTATACCCCCTTCCTGACACTGAGTCGAGATGATGTCATTTTCACTTGATCTGGTATGTATCACGGACTTAAGACCGAAGGCTTCCTGTCCCAGGAAAAGATATCTTTGTAGTGCTTAATGCATACAAATTTCAGAACGCCACTTTTATTTCGAATTAATATGAGGGGGTGTTCAACGGTAGTACCACTGAATTGTTTACGAGAAAAATATTTGAGTTTATTAAGTAAAAAAACAAAATTATTAACATTCTACATCTTTATTCTTCAGTCTACGTATTTGCAACCTTCTGCCGCAAGTGGACTCCGGTTTGTAGCGTGTAACTTGACGGTGTGTAACGTTACTACGTTGGTGCGCGATGTACAGCGTGCTGTAATCGAGTTTCGAATTCTAAGGGTTCGTCAACAATTGGAGCACCCTCTCCTGCGCATGACGATACCAGAAAACACACGACGATTGTGACATCTGCAAAATGGGACGCTCTGGGCTCACTGTTACGATCATCGTTCATACACTCCAGACATCATTTCATCTGCTTCCAAAACTTAAAGAACACTGTCAAGGACGTCACTTTGACAGTGATGAAGCGGTGCAACCAGAGGTGAGGCTGTGGCTCCGTCAACAAAGTCAAACATTCTACAGCGACGGCATCAGCCAAGTGATGATTTTCTGGGAGAAACTTGTTTGTCGTCCGGGTGACAATGTTTAGAAATAAATGTGTAGATATAAAGAATGCAGACGCAGAACTTAATAAAGTTAGTTTTACTTAAAAAGCTTCATGTTTTTTCACATAAAAAATTCCGTGCCATTAGTTTTCAGCACGCCCTTGTACATATTTAGACCAAAGGGCAACGACTACTTCACCAGCTAATCTGCATTTTGTTTCAGTAGACGATGAGAGGAACGTGGTACAACTTTCAGAATGTTTTGTTGGGGTTTAGGTTTTAATACGTAAGCAGATTTTTTTGTGATCAAAAAATGGTTCAAATGGCTCTGAGCACTATGGGACTCAACTGCTGAGGTCATTAGTCCCCTAGAACTTAGAACTAGTTAAACCTAACTAACCTAAGGACATCACAAACAACCATGCCCGAGGTAGGATTCGAACCTGCGACCGTAGCGGTCTTGCGGTTCCAGACTGCAGCGCCTTTAACCGCACGGCCACTTCGGCCGGCTTTTGTGATGAGTAAGATCACTTATTCTGTCGTTAGTTACGATTATAGAAAGCAATTTATGAATTTTTTTTAAATTTTAACTGCATTGATCACAAAATATTTTAGCTAGTGTGTTAACGACCCCCCTATTGAGCATCCCAAATCCACAATCAAAATATATGTACACACACACACACACACACATACACACGCATACACATACATTTTCCATTTACCTATATTCACTTACTGCATTGCTCTACAGGAGCAAATTATAAATTCACAACTGTCATAATACGGTGTGTTTGGTAATACACACCTGGAAATGGAAAAAAGAACACATTGACACCGGTGTGTCAGACCCACCATACTTGCTCCGGACACTGCGAGAGGGCTGTACAAGCAATGATCACACGCACGGCACAGCGGACACACCAGGAACCGCGGTGTTGGCCGTCGAATGGCGCTAGCTGCGCAGCATTTGTGCACCGCCGCCGTCAGTGTCAGCCAGTTTGCCGTGGCATACGGAGCTCCATCGCAGTCTTTAACACTGGTAGCATGCCGCGACAGCGTGGACGTGAACCGTATGTGCAGTTGACGGACTTTGAGCGAGGGCGTATAGTGGGCATGCGGGAGGCCGGGTGGACGTACCGCCGAATTGCTCAACACGTGGGGCGTGAGGTCTCCACAGTACATCGATGTTGTCGCCAGTGGTCGGCGGAAGGTGCACGTGCCCGTCGACCTGGGACCGGACCGCAGCGACGCACGGATGCACGCCAAGACCGTAGGATCCTACGCAGTGCCGTAGGGGACCGCACCGCCACTTCCCAGCAAATTAGGGACACTGTTGCTCCTGGGATATCGGCGAGGACCATTCGCAACCGTCTCCATGAAGCTGGGCTACGGTCCCGCACACCGTTAGGCCGTCTTCCGCTCACGCCCCAACATCGTGCAGCCCGCCTCCAGTGGTGTCGCGACAGGCGTGAATGGAGGGACGAATGGAGACGTGTCGTCTTCAGCGATGAGAGTCGCTTCTGCCCTGGTGCCAATGATGGTCGTATGCGTGTTTGGCGCCGTGCAGGTGAGCGCCACAATCAGCACTGCATACGACCGAGGCACACAGGGCCAACACCCGGCATCATGGTGTGGGGAGCGATCTCCTACACTGGCCGTACACCACTAGTGATCGTCGAGGGGACACTGAATAGTGCACGGTACATCCAAACCGTCATCGAACCCATCGTTCTACCATTCCTAGACCGGCAAGGGAACTTGCTGTTCCAACAGGACAATGCACGTCCGCATGTATCCCGTGCCACCCAACGTGCTCTAGAAGGTGTAAGTCAACTACCCTGGCCAGCAAGATCTCCGGATCTGTCCCCCATTGAGCATGTTTGGGACTGGATGAAGCGTCGTCTCACGCGGTCTGCACGTCCAGCACGAACGCTGGTCTAACTGAGGCGCCAGGTGGAAATGGCATGGCAAGCCGTTCCACAGGACTACATCCAGCATCTCTACGATCGTCTCCATGGGAGAATAGCAGCCTGCATTGCTGCGAAAGGTGGATATACACTGTACTAGTGCCGACATTGTGCATGCTCTGTTGCCTGTGTCTATGTGCCTGTGGTTCTGTCAGTGTGATCATGTGATGTATCTGACCCCAGGAATGTGTCAATAAAGTTTCCCCTTCCTGGGACAATGAATTCACGGTGTTCTTATTTCAATTTCCAGGAGTGTATATGAAGCTGATTGCACTATTGAAACTCACCAGAATGGAAGTGTGGCTCACTGCACTGACATGTCAGATATCTCATATATTTTATACAAATGCGTATGTGATTTAAAAGCGAAGCTGCTGACTCAAATGAAAGTGAGGACGAATCCTGCTGCTCAGTTGTTCTTGTCTATTCTTTTGCTGCTCTTTAAAATCAACACTGGTGCCTGGTTCTACATTTTGGACAGTTAAAAGCACATCACCATGGCCTTTGGTGGCGATATTTAACGATTCCCGACTTCAGGTATCAGTTTTAATTTCATTATTGATCGTCATAAAACGTTAAGAATGGATGCATAAAGATACAGCATTTTATTTACAATTTACCAAAGCGATATCAAATATCTATTAAAACTGAAAAATAGATGCTCATCTGAAAGTGCTTTTTTCCTTAACCGCATAAAATTTATAACAACATTGCTGTCTGAAAGAGTAAAACAAATTCTCAGAACATTAGAAGAGCCGAAAATTTGCTTGTGAACGGGGACTCAAAATTCAAAGGTAGTTCAAATAAACATAAAGTACTTGATGAAAGGAAGACTGTGGAAAGAAAAGAAAAAGGGAGGTGAATGGCGCAGAAGAAAATTTGTTCATTGCTCAGGGTTTATGAATCATGAAAGAGATTTGTATATCTGAGCCGTGGAGACATCCGGAAATGTCAGTCAGGCAGAGATTTAAAAGCGAAATTTTCAAACTGAAAAACGTTCAAACTGGTCGTATTTTACAAGCTGCTGTTTAAAACTCAGGATGTTGTAAAAAAATGCGATCTGGAAACTGAAATAGCCAGAAGTTGCTGACAGTTTCAAAAGAAGAAATCGGTAACTATTGACAGGAACGGGGAATGGAAATACAATAAAAGCGAATGATAACCATGAGACATGAGATAGTGAAGGTAGCAGAGCAACAAGTAAGCCAAAAGGAAACGGTCAAGAGAAATCGCTCAACAAAACACTTGGTATTGAATATAATTCATAAAAGGAGAAATCAAAAATGTAGAATATTTAGAACGGCTATATTAAGGAAAGAATCCTGAAGACAATAGTGTTGGAGGGAAACGGGAAGTTCAAATGGCTCTGAGCACTATGGGACTCAACTGCTGAGGTCATTAGTCCCCTAGAACTTAGAACTAGTTAAACCTAACTAACCTAAGGACATCACACACATCCATGCCCGAGGCAGGATTCGAACCTGCGACCGGAGCGGTCTCGCGGTTCCAGACTGCAGCGCCAGAACCGCGCGGCCACTTCGGCCGGCCGAAACGGGAAGTGGGTGCAACTGTAACACGTGGTATTATTAGATGAACTTGACTGAGCACCTAAACATCTAAGTCGCAACGAGGCAACTAGAGTACACGACGGTCTCTCAGAATTATTTAAATCCTTCGGAGAAAACTGTCCCACCTGATATGTAGAAGATGTGAGACAAGCAAAATACACTTAGACTTCAAGAAAGTGATGATCGTATGTCAATTACTGACCAGGAGAGCCTATCTGAGGCTGTTCGGCCACCAGATACAAATCTATCTGACATCACTTCAGCTACTTGCGCGCCTTTATGATGAAGATGAAACCAAATGATTAGGACAACAGAAACACTCCTTCCCTGAGTGAAGGAAGTCCTCAACCGGGCCGCGATTCGAACCCGGTGTGAAGTGTGGTGTTTAAAATGAGGAATGAGGGTAACTACTATAAACTTCTGTCACGGAATTATTTCGGCACAGAAAAACAACCTCCGAAGAATCTGCACGCATTCCAATTAAAAGCAATTTGTTACTTGGCCAGGCTCACTGATTGGAGTACTTTATACCTCTGTCTCTCCTTATCAAATTAATCAAGTTATTTCCCCCAACGAACATAACATCTCAAAAACAATTCTATCAGGATATTATCTGCTTGAACTATGTACCGTAATAAGGAACACGAAAGAGTTTATTTCCAACCAAAAGCAAGTTTGAATAATAGTAAGTACAATGATTGATACACTTAAGTAGCATACAGCGACTAAAATTAAGTAGGTTTGGCAAATTGGTGGAAGTGGAGGAAGTATTCCTTCGACTTCCCCTCGATGAAAAAAAACGGATAACGGAATTTAACAATTAATACGAAGGTGAAAATGGTTGACCTTACTGGCTGGTGGCCCCTAAAGCTGCAAGTACAGTGACTGTTACAAACGGCTCTGCTTTTCGCGCGAACTAACTCCTGTGTGAAATTATTTTGCCTAAGCTACAAGAATCTCACCTGCACCCAACACAATCTGTAAGACAGCTGATACAACGCGCAGTGCGTTTTCTCCGGAGTAACCTCGAACAGACAACTGGCTACTCCGGAACCTGTCGATGCTGTCTCCCGTAACCGGCGGCGTCTTCACTCGACGGCTATGTCGGCCAGCCTCCTTTTTCTACGACGTCCCCGGGCGAAGTCCTTACTCTGCGGCTCCCACGGCCGTACTGTTCGCCGCCCATTCAATAGCAGGCCGTACCGTCTGTATTTTTTCAGAGGAACGCTGGCGAGAGCCAGCGCTATCCTAAAAATTCTTCTAGCCAACCGTTATCAAGGCGGACGCCTCAGAGCACCCCACACTTCTCTAACCTTCATTCACTTCCCATTTAACAAAGTTCTTTTTCGTGACAAGCCGCCCAGCCAAGGGAAGTGGATGTGGCGTCACCGTCCCACTTCAGAAAAGTTGGACTACTCAAATTGCTGCAGTCTCGTCCGAAACGTTCTGCTGCAGTTCTTGAAGACTATGAGGGTTGCTGCAGTACATCTTATATATGAGAGCTTCCCACACGAAGTAACTGCACACTGACACACCAGGCGACGTGGGTATCCAGCTAGGGCCGTGACCAGGTTGACCTCTGCTAACAACTCTGTCAGGCATGAAGATTGTGTAACCGTGCTCCAAGGTTGGGCCTTTTGTATGGGCAATTGTTCCATCCTGCTAGAAGTAACTGTATGTCTTTTCCTCCTCCGTTAAGTGGGTCACAAATGGTTTTAAAATTTTGACAATGTAACGCGCCGAAGTATGCGTCTGATGAAAACAGATGAGACCAATAATGTGACTTGCGGACATTGTACACCAAACTCCAATCTTCTTATCATGCTATGGTCTTCGTGGAAGTTATACGGATTCACCGCTGTCCAGAAACCGTGATTCTGTGAGCTGTCATAACCACTCAGGTGAAAAGAGGCTTCATCAGACATAAAGAACACATCCATATCCAAGCTATTCATTGTTATCTCAGTGAACAGCCACTCACAAAACCAGAGGCGCTGAGGAGCATCTGCTCGTTTTAATGCATGAACAAGAGACACTCGGTAGGGATGGACGTGCAGGTCAAGGTAGAGTATTCGTCCACATGATCGACGTGATATGCAAGTCTCCTGTGACAGGCATCAGGTTGATTGCGCCGGACTCTGAAGTATTTTCTGGTGAACTGCAGCCACAGTTTCTGGTGTGCGGGCAGATTTTGGAATGTTTTTTGAATTGTTCAAACCCGATCTTGTCTGCAGCCTTTTTCGGAATAAGTGTTGCGTGGTACTCTTTGTTGGCACTTTGACACAATTAAACTTCTCAGCAAATAGCTGACCACGTCGTTTCGACGACTTTGTTGTCACGTGACTTTCCACAACCAACACCAGCTGCCGGCCCCACTGTGAGTACAATTGTCCCCTTTGTACTACTCCGCTCACACTGAAACGGCCCGCACTAGCATATGAACCGGTGTGAATAACTCAGCGGGCGTACACGTGGTGTGTACATCACGTGGTGTGGATACATGCCTACATTCACGTCTAATCGTATCCACTCATCCGGACCACTTTTATTTGTCCCACACTGTAGAACGTGCAGCCGACGGCGTTCCGATACTTGGCTGTAGCAGTGCATCCACTTCTACTAAGGGTTGTAAATGCTTTTCTCTCCCAGCTCGGGCAAAATATATCTTTCCGTCCCACAGCTCTTTCCAGCGTGCGATATTACGCTAAGCAAAATCCTTTCATCCAGCAACCAAACCCAGAAATCAACCATTGTCAATATGGTTTAAGATATGCATCTAATCGTGCAGCACAATTACTTACTGAATTAACTGATCCCATAATAGTGTCTGATTAAGGGGGGGGGGGGGGGGTGTAGGACGTCAAACGGGCCGACTTGGAGAAGGAGAGGCATCACGGGACATTTTAATAACCAGTGTCTATACTTTTAGAAATAAATTCATAAAACTTTGTCAGCATCACCAGGAAGGATTCAGGACTCACACTCATTGCAGTGGAAGTTCGAAAAAATAACCAAATAAATTTTTTTACGTGTCAAGTTTCACCTGTTTTTCACTTGCTAATGGCAGTATTTGTTGCTATAGGTACACTTTTATTCATAAGTTAGAGAGATTCTTCGATGAATTTTGCACAGCATACATACCATACTTACAGGTGTATCAAACTCTAGAATTTATTTAATTTATGAAAATACGAATGAGCTGTTATATTTAAAACTTCATGTATAGAAAAAACACAAATTTTATAGTTCATTACCTCAATTTTTACCACAGTTTTTAATAGATTTAGAAAATCCTTGGGTTTCATACACCTTTAAGTATGGTTTGTATGCTGTGAAAAATTCATCGAAGAATCTCTCTTATTTATGAAGAAAAGTGTACCTATAGCAACAAATGGAGCCATTAGTAAGTAAAAAAAAGATGAAATTTCACATAAAAAAATTATTTCGTTATGTTTTGGAACTTTAGTGTGAATTCTGAATCCTTCCTGGTCATGCTGACAAGGTTTTATGAATTTATTTGTAAAAGTATAGACAGTGGAAATTAAAATGTCCTGTGGTGCCTCTCCTGCTCCAAGTCGGCCCGTTTGACGTCCTACCCCCCTTAACGGGCTCTACAGAGTGCACCCGTGATCTTGGGGTAGTGTCTATGATTCATAATCAGAACATCGTCGCTCCTATTTCGAATGCCGCCGCTGCTTAAATTTTAATTAATAATCAGCATTGACTGCCGAAGACTTCGGGCATAAGAAGTAACCTTCACTCTGCCAACGGCCTTGTCGAAGAGGGCGGAGGAGCGGACAGATGTTCAGGGCACTCTCTTGTCCTAGGTGTGGGAAACTTTCCCTGAAGGCGGAAGAATCAACAAAGAATAGCGGCATGAGGACGCAGAAGGCAATGGAAACCACTGCATTAAAGCCAAGTAACGTGTATCCACAGGACATGTGGCCTGTTATGGAAGAAGTGTCCTAATGATCTCGCCTTTAGAATAAGATCCGGAACAGTCCCCCGTTCGGATATCTGGGATGGGATTGCCAAGTGGGAGGTTACCATGAGAAAAAGAGTGATTAATCAAAGAAATAATGACATTCTACGAGTCTGGGCGTGGAATGTCAGAAGACTGAACGTGGTAGGGAAACTACAAATTCCGAAAAGGGAAATGCAAAGGCTCAATCAAGATATAGTAGGGGTCAGTGAAGTGAAGTAGAAAGATGACAAGAATTTTTGGTCAGATGAGTGTAGGGTAATACAAACAGTAGCAAAAAATGGTATAACAGAGGTAGGATTCGTTATGAATAAGGGCAGAGATGGGTTACTGTGAACAGTTCTGTGATAGTGGTATTCTTATCAGAATCGACAGCAAATCAACACGGATAACGATAGTTCAGGTATGCATATCAACGTCGCAAGCTGAAGATGAAGAGATAGAGAAAGTGTATGAGGATATTGAAAGGTAATACAATATGTAAAGAACTAGCTAAAGCACTCCGTCGTCAGGCCACAAGTGGCGCATCCGAACCATTCGACCACCGTGACATCCTCAGCGGAGGACGTGGATAGGAGGGGCCTGTGGTCAGTACACCGCTCTCCCGGAGGTTATTATGGTTTTCTTTGACCGGAGCCGCTACTATTCAATCGAGTAGCTCCTCAATTAGCATAACAAGGATGAGCGCACCGCGGAAAATGGCAATAGGTCATGGCAGCCCGGATGGTCACCCATCCAATACAGTAAGTAAAGGGGAATGAAAATCTAATAGTCATCGGGAACTGGAATGCAGTTGTACGGGAAGGAGTAGAAGAAAAGCTTACAGGAGTATACAGGCTTGGGTAAAGGAATGAGAGAGGAGAAACATTAATTGAGTTCTGTAATAAACTTCAGCTAGTAATATCGAATACTCTGTTCAGGAATCACACGAGGATGAGGTATATTTGGAAAAGGCCGGGTGATACTGGAAGATTTCAGTTAGATTACTTCATGGTCAGACAGTGATTTCGAAATCAGATACTGCATTGTAAGGCGTACCTAGGAGCAGATATAGACTGAGATCACAACGTAGTAGTTATTAAGAGTAGGCTGAAGTTTAAGGGGCTCCGGAAAGGCTCAAAATCATGAAAAGTTCAATTTTAACTTTTTTGCGTTTTCTGAATCTGCAGACTATTACCTTTTAATAGATATATAATTTATTCAATTCCGAAGACTACAACTATTTTTAAATTGTTTTTGAAATGTGTTCTACATGAGCGTGACCCACTGTGGCGCTGTTAAACTGCTGTCAAATGATGTTATTATTAACGTCCGTGTTCATCAGGTACATTTTAGTGATGTGAGATAAAGTATGTGTTGTGGCTAACCTGTGATGGTTCAATATATATCGCTGGTGTGATTGTCGATTGTTTCATGTTTATTTACTCTGTCGTTATCTCGAAAATATTCGTAATTAATTCTGTTTCTTGAGTCTCTGTTTTGTTGAAGTATAATAATGAGTAAAAGTAAAGTTATTAGAAATCCTCTGAAGGCTTTTAAGAAAAGGAGAAATGTTGGAAAGCCAAAGGTATGTGTTATTACTGTAAACAATAAAGACGATAACCAAGTGAGTGAACCTAACCTCTCAAGTACACCTGCCCATAGCAGTCAAAGTGGGAAAGAAAATACTTCACAGAAGAAGCTTGGTTCAATGAGTGAAAACTATGAATGTTTTATGGGCGAATCGGATGTGAATGAAATATTTGATATGTCGGTTCTCAAAGGAATTTTTTCAAACTGTGTAAGATGTATTCATTGTAGTGAAGTTGGTCTGGAACTCTCCATAATAAAGCACGTAGGACTTGCTAGTGAAATACAACGAAATGTGATAAGTGTTCATACATGACTACCTTTTGGAACAGTGTTGCAGTAACTGCAACTGAAGAAAATGGTAGCAAAATCTACGAGCACAACATTAGATTTGTTTATTCCTTGCGTTCAGTTGGTAAGGGTGCTACTGCAGGTGCAATTTTCTGTGGCATCAGGAATCTTCCAAATCCCCCAACCAAGTTTACGACCTATAATAATTTAATAGGGTCTAAAGTAGAAGATGTCTGTATAGAATCTATGAAGAACGCTGTGGAAGAGGCAGTAATGGAAAATAACGATAACAGAGATTTGACTGCAGCGTTCGATGGTACCTGGCATAAACGGAGACACACATCTCTTCATGGTGTAGTATCTGCCACCAGTATGTATACAGGGAAAGTTTTAGATGTAGCAGTAATATCAAAGTATTGTAGATGTCCACAAAAATATAAAGGTACACATGAAAATAATTGCAAAGCTAACTATAGTGGCAGTAGTGGAGGAATGGAAGTGGCTGGTGTTGCCAGTATATTCCAGCGTTCTGAGGCGTGTGATAAAGTGCGATATGTTAATTACCTTGGTGACGGTGATTCTAAAAGTTTCAAACATGTTCAAGGACTGAATCCCTATGGTGATGATGTTGTAGTGCAGAAATTTGAGTGTATTGGACACGTACAGAAGCGAATGGGAACAAGACTTCGGCGACTGAAAGCTTCGTACTAAAAACAAAAACTCAGTGATGGTAAAGGGTTGGATGGGAAGGGAAGGTTAACTGACAGTGTAATTGACAAAATACAGAACTATTATGGAATGGCTACTAGGCAAAACACACAAAGTGTCGACGAAATGAAGAAGGCTGTTTGGGCTCTTTTTTTTCATACTTCTTCAACCGATGAAAATCCCCAACATAGCTTGTGTCCCAAAGAAGAAGACAGTTGGTGTAAATATAACAAAGGATTGCTAACTGGTGAAGTGTACACTCCTAAGCATAGTCTGCCTCATGCAATAATGGAGGTGATAAAACCTAGTTTCAGAGACTTAGCAGCACCTGAACTGTTGAAAAAGTGTATTCACGGAAAAACTCAAAACCCCAATGAAAGTGTAAATAGTGTTATATGGTCGAGAATCCCCAAGACTGTATTTGTTGGAATAGAAACACTTCACTTTGGTGTGTATGATGCTGTTGCGACTTTCAATGATGGCAACATTGTAAGGTGCAAGGTATTTAGAAATATGGGAATAGAGATAGGTTCTAACATGGTACGAGCGATGCTTGCTTTAGACAAGCAACGCCTTCGGGCTGCAGACAGGGCTGTAAAGAGTCTAGAAATACAAGCAAGAGTAAACAGGAGGAGGAACAAGAGGAAGCTGGAGGAGGGGTTTGCAGAGGATGAAGATAATCCATCCTATGGACCTGGAATGCACTAAAAAGTTAATCCAATCTTTGTCGCTCGATTCCCAAAACTTTTATTTTCTCATACTAATTACATGTTTTCTAAGGACCTTCCAAACATATTTGTTTCAAACTTTCAGTAAATGTTACACAGTACCTTCTGCATAATTTAACACAGCCTTTTTCCAAAAAACTGTATATTTTTGAATATATAAATAAAAAATTGCAAAAAAATGTTGTGAATTTTCATTAAAATTGAAAAAAATCATCTTTAATAACGGAACTAAAATTTTGTAAAATCCCTGTGTTAAGTTGTAGCCCATATTCCAATAAATAATTTGTAAAAAGTTCAACTTCCTACCTCAAATACTTTGTGAGGAAAGATGTAATTTATAAGCGTTATTTTAACATTGCAAGTATAGGGCGTTCCGGAGCCCCTTAAGACATTTGTCAGGAAGAATTATTACGCAAAGAAGTGGGATACGGAAGTACTAACCAATGACGAGATACGCTTGAAGTTCTCTAAGACTATAGATACAGCAATAAGGGATAGCTCAGTAGGCAGTACAGTTGAAGAGGAATGGACATCCCTAAAAAGGCCGATAACACAAGTTGGGAAGGAAAACGTAGATACAAAGAAGGCAACTGCAAATAAACAAAGGGTAACATAACAAATACTTCAACTGATCGATGAAAGGAGGAAGTACTAAAATGTTCCGGGAGACGCAAGAATACAGAAATACAAGTCGCCGAGGAATGAAATAAATATCAAGCGCAGGGAAGCTAAGACGAAATGGCTGCATGAAAAATGTGAAGAAATCCAAAAAGAAATGATTGTCGGTAGGACTGACTCAGCATACAGGAAAGTCAAAACAACCTTCGGTGACATTAAAGGCAAGGGTGATAACATTAAGAGGAATTCCACTGTTAAATGCAGACTATAGAGCGAATATGTGGAAAGAATACATTGAAAGCCTCAATGAGGGGGAAGATTTGTTTGATGTGATGGAAGAAAAAACAGGATTCGGTTTAGAAGACATAGGGGATCCAGTACTAGAATCAGTATTTAAAAGAGCTTTGGAGGACTTAAGATCGAATAAGACAGAAGGGATAGATAACATTCCATTATAATTTCTAAAGTCGTTGGGATCAGTGGCGACAAAACGATTATTCACGTTGGTGTGTAGAATGTATGAGTTTGGCGACATACCATGTCACTTTCGGAAAAGCATCATCCACACAATTCCTAAGACGGCAAGAGCTGACAAATGCGGGAATTACCGCGCAATCAGCTTAACAGGTAATGCATCCAAGTTGCTGACAAAAATTATATATAAAGGTATTGGAAATAAAACTGAGAATACGCTAGATAGCGATCAGTTTGAGTTTAGGAAAGGTTAAGGCACGAGAGACGCAATTCTGACGTTGCGGTTAATAATGGAGGCACGACTAAAGAAAAATCAAGACCGGCCAATAGGATTTGTCGAACCGGAAAAAGCGTTCGACAATGTAAAATTGTACAAGATGTTTGAAATTCTGAGAAAAATAGGGGTAAGCTGGTGGGAGAGACGGGTCATATACAATATGTACTACAGCCAATAGGGAATAATGAGAGTGGACCACCAAGAACGAATCGCTCGGATTAAAAAGGGTGTAAGAAAAGGATGTAGCCTTTCGCCTCTACTGTTCAATCTATTCATCGAGGAAGCAATAATGAAAATAAAAGAAAGGTTCTGGAGTGGAATTAAAATTCAAGGTGAAAGGATGTCAACGGTACGATTCGCCGATGACATTGGTTGGTTGGTTGGTTGGTTGTTTGGGGGAAGAGACCAAACAGCGAGGTTATCGGTCTCATAGGGTTAGGGAAGGATGGGGAAGGAAGTCGGCCGTGCCCTTTCAAAGGAACCATCCCGGCATTTGCCTGGAGCGATTTAGGGAAATCACGGAAAACCTAAATCAGGATGGCCGGACGCGGGATTGAACCGTCGTCCTTCCGAATGCGAGTCCAGTGTGCTAACCACTGCGCCACCTCGCTGATGACATTGGTATCCTGAGTGAAAGTGAAGAGGAATTACATGATCTGGTGAATGAATGAACAGTCTAATGAGTACACAGTATGGATTGAGAGTAAATCGAGGAAAGACGAAGGTAATGAGAAGTAGTAGAAGTGAGAACAGCGAAAAACTTAATATCAGGATCGATGGTCACGAAGTCAATTAAGTTAAGGAATTCTTCCACCTATGCAGTAAAATAACAGGTGACACACGAAACAAGGAGGACATCAAAAGCAGACTAGCAATTCCAAAAAGGGCATTCCTGGCCAAGAGAAAGCTACGAATATCAAATATCGGCCTTAATTTGAGGAAGAAATTTCTGAGAATATATGTCTGGAGTACAGCATTGTGTGGTAGTGAACTATGGTCTGTGAGAAAACCGGAACAGAAGATAATCGAAGCATTTGAGATGTGGTGCTACAGGCAAGTGTTGAAAATTAGGTGGTATCAAAAGGTAAGGAATGAGGTGGTTCTGTGCAGAATCGGAGAGGGAAGGAATATGTGGAAAACACTGATAAGGAGGAGGAACAGGATGATAGGACATCTGTTAAGACACAAGGGAATGACTTCCATGGTACTAGAAGGAGCTGTAGAGGGCAAAAACTGTAGAGGAAGCCAGAGATTGGAATACATCCAGCAAATAATAGAGGACGTAGGTTGCAAGTGCTGCTCTGAAATGAAGAGGTTAGCACAGGAGAGGAATTCGTGGCGGGCCGCATCAAACCGGTCAGAAGACTGATGATAAAAAAAAAAAAACAATTATGATCATAAAGTGAAACGAATGCAAGTCTCAAACACGTGCTACGTTTCATAATCTCTCTCCTGTGGTAAGCTGTTTCGCAAGGAACGTCGCACATAGTTCAGCAACTGTAACAGGTACAAGCAACAGTTTCAATGATTCATTTGTTCCACCCACGAACAACCGAATGATATGGAAGGGTGAAGAGTAACGTTGCCAACCCTTAGGAGAAATTTATATAACTAAATCTCTTTCATGCGCCAAGGGAAAGACAGGAACTCACATACACACATCTTCACGGGAATACCGGAAGCATATAGAAGATTTGTGATGGCAGCTGTTTACTGAACAACCGCACCTTATGGTCTGGAAACAGTTCAGACGCAATCGACAGCAGGTAGTGAGTTAAATGTAACCAGTTTGTATTCACTTTCACGCTACTAATGAACAAAGACTGGATAAATTTCTGTACTTTAGCTAATTTGTTTGTCTCCTTGAACTCATTTGTTCACAAAACAAATTAACGCATTCATTTCCCTAACTTTGTAAGTGACAATGATTTGAAACTTCCCACATTCACCACCACTTATACTCCGTAGAACATAAATCAAATACATCTGCATGACGTAATGTATAAGTGTAAATCTGATCGACTAAAGTGAAACAAATCCCGTACACTGGGAACTTATGGTCTGCAATTAACATATACAAATAAAGAACATTTATTAATGAACAATTTTGTGAGATATATAGTACTTGAAAATATTTATATAATTATTTGTACTGTGGCAATGACAACAAGTGCGAAATAATTATATTCAAATAAATTACCTAACTATTTATATCAATATAAGAAACACGTATCAGTGTCAACTATGTTGCTTGTGTCTGTGCATGTGTGGTCGCGTCAAGAATTACTTAGACTACCTAATTTCTCGAAACATTTACGATGAGCAGCACAATGCGCTACCAGAAAGACATGATTTCAAAAATACCACTGAACGTAGAGAGAATTAACAGAGTCATTACATTAAACTTTATAAAAACAATTCCAGTGGTAACTTTTATAGTCTCATGAAAGAGAAACAAGGTTAGGGAATGTGTGGCAAATCACTTCCCAGATATCCATTTCCTAACAAACACTGAATTTATGTCTTCAGGCGATCTCACTGCGCTCGCAACATTTCTGGACCTATCTCGACAGGCTCGGTGGATCTGAAGTTACTGGACATCCCGGGAGTGGCGTCTTTTGGAGCAGGGGTGACGGACTCCTTTCAGAGTGCCTCCGTGCGGCGGTAGTGTTGTGGGCAGCTAATTCCACCCCATGATCTGGTGTGGTGTTGTCGGAGAGGATAGCTCGCATCCTCTTCATTGTGTCGACCTGGGGTCGTGGATATATTGTGTGGCTGACGAAATGGATGGCTTGACACAGGAACTGTAGCTCTTGTGTACAATATAGGTGGTTCATAAGAGGTAAGTATGAGTCATTGTAGCTCGGTATAGAGCAAAGGAGGAGCAAGTCAGTACAGTAGCACAACTGGTGTGCTGTTGCTATCTTACAGCGTGACAATTATTGAACTGTATGAAAGAAAATCTTCATAACTTCTGAACAGTTTGCATTACGATGTTGAAACTGCACGGTTGGACGCGGGCCGTAACGCGAATTAGTATGTGCATGTATCGTTTGGCTTAGCGACGAAGCCCACTTCCATTTGGATGGGTTCGTGAATAAGAAAAATTGGTGCATTGTGGGGACTGAGAATCCGCATTTCGTTATCGAGAAGTCTCTTCACCATGAACGGGTGACTGTGTGGTGTGCAACATCCAGTCACGGCATAACCGGTGCGATATTCTTTGATGGCACGGTGACTACCGAACGGTATGTGATGGTTTTGGAAGATAATTTCACCCCCGTTATCCAAAGTGACCCTTATTTCGACAAGATGTGGTTCATGCAAAACGGAGTTCAAGCCCATCGAAGCAGGAGAGTGTTTGATGTGCTGGAGGAGCGCTTTGGGAGCCACATTCTGGGTGTGTGGTACTCAAAGGCCACTGTCGTGGACCTCTATTCGCCGCCATATTCTCCGAATGTGAACACATGCGACTCCATTTTGCGGGGCTATATTGAAGGCAAGGTGTACTTCAATACCTCAAAACAACTGCTGAGTTCAAAACAGCCATTCAGGACGTCATCGACGGCATCGATATTCCGAGAGTGCCGACCGGAGTGGCCGAGCGGTTCTAGGCGCTTCAGTCTGGATCCGCGCGACCGCTACGGTCGCAGGTTCGAATCCTGCCTCGGGCTTGGATGTGTGTGATATCCTTAGGTTAGTTAGGTTTAAGTAGTTCTAAGTCCTAGGTGACTGATGACCACAGCAGTTAAGTCCCAAAGTGCTCAGAGCCTTTTGAACCATTTGATGTTGCAAGACTTCAGAGGGTCATGCAGAGTTTCACTATTTGTCTGCGCTACATCATCGCCAATAATGCAGGCGTATCGAACATGTCATAACCGAGATCAGAATATTCCAAATATATGCAGTGACGTTTACATGTTGAATAAAATGCCCGCATCTCGTGGTCGTGCGGTAGCGTTCTCGCTTCCCACGCCCGGGTTCCCGCGTTCGATTCCCGGCGGGGTCAGGGATTTTCTCTGCCTCGTGATGGCTGGGTGTTGTGTGCTGTCCTTAGGTTAGTTAGGTTTAAGTAGTTCTAAGTTCTAGGGGACTGATGACCATAGATGTTAAGTCCCATAGTGGTCAGAGCCATTTGAACCATTTTGAATAAAATGTGTGCACCCCGTAGTTTGTGACTAATTTACGTTTATTGTCATAAGAGATCATTACCTGTCACCATGTATATCCAGGCAGATGTATTGGGGTCATGGTTGGATCCGTTTGCGTGGGCTATAGGAAGTGATAGTTCTCGTAACGAGAAAATAGAGGGCCCAATAGTCTGTCTATTCTTTGCACAGCACTGATTGGCTAAGTGTGGCTGTAAGAAAGAGTTTCGAACAGTCGTTCGCCATGATTTCAAGTAAGAATCATAGTCGAACATTAACTGAAACAAAAAGAAATAATAATCACGGAGTGATTAGGGAAAGCCTTTATGGTGCTACAGACACCTGCTACGGTCTCCCTTCATGAGAACTGTCGAGCATTAGCTGCCCTCCAGTCAAGTAAAGCCGCCTCCTTCGGCCCGTGCTGTGAACATGTTCCTAACACCAGGGACCCTCCCCTTCCGCTGCAGTCTCTTGTCGCCTTCCAAGTAATGTCCGCGGCTAAGCTACGTTGTGCAAGACGCGACAGTTGGCTGCGACTACGACGCAGCCCCCTCCTCCTTTCCCACCCTGGCAGACGGCGACGAGGCCGCAACACGACAGGAGTCGTCGCTGTTTCCCAAGCTCTGGTCGGCGGCAGCGGATTCAAATACATAAGAAAAATAAGAATTCCGATTTTCTTGCTGTAAAAAATACTGTATGTTAATGGAACAAAGTTTCATCGGCTCCCAGAGTTTTTCGATACAGATTCTCCTTTTACTTCAAAAAAATTGAAAACTGCCTCTTCCGGTTTTGCGTGTTTTTTTCGCTGTATATTACTTCTCTATCGATTGCGAGGAAAGTAAAAGGCACAAAAAATTTATGTTTGCGTATGTTACAGTTTCACATCACAGTTTGATAATGAGGTGTCTATTTTTCCGATATTCGTCACAGTTATTCCGATACTTAATTTACAAGTAATCTACTGCATAAAATTTAAATTGTGTACAGTGAAAAATGTGGTCGCTGGCTACTTTGCGTATGGTTCACGTTAGGTCATACATCGTTGCCGATGAAAAGAAGCTAACATATCGAAATTATTTTCAAAGTTGAGATCAGAATGATATCGATCTCCGTTTCCGAGATGTGGGCTCATGTATCTTCGGGAGCGTCGCGACTAGCCGCCAGTTCTGTCGACGCGCAACGTGAATCGTGTGGTCATCACACGATAGAGAATGCATTTGTTTTGTTTCGCTGATACATTTGGACCTAATGAAACCATTTTATGTCATATATTTCCCCGGTATGAGTTACTAATATTTCTCCATATGCTCTAGACAATTTCATTCAAAATGCCACGAAATGTAGGTTTCTTAAAAGTAAAGACATGCTGCCTTCAATATATTTTCTTCTCATTCTTGGGAAGAGGATAAATTACTCACCTCTAGTATTTTCTTCTGAACCTGGACGAGGATACCCAAGTAGAAGCAGACGTCCTAATAAAACCAACAAATGTCAAAAATTTACGTTTTTCAACAGAGCGAAAAAACTTTCAAATTAGTTTAATATCGCCTTGCCATCAATTATATTTTTTATATGATGTGGTAGGTAAATCATAGCGACACTGGGTTTCAGTATTACTTCCCGTGAGTATCGCATTGTCGCTTCACAGTACATCATGCGAGAAGTGCGGATGGAAATGCCATCCGTCGCTCAGCAGTATTTGACCTACACTTGTCAGTAGCAGCGCGTGTTTCCCAAGCTGCGGTCCGTCATTGACATGATGGAGAGATGTAGAGCCACATTCGATTTCACTTTAAAGTACTTAGATATTTTACAGCAAGAAGAAGACGATGACACAGTTACGTTGTTGTGCTCCACAACAAAAGGAAAAAGAAGAAGGTTCATTGTCTTTTTGCGACACGTGGCGATGAAGGCTGTTACAACATTTTGATTAACAGGCACATTTTAAATGACGATACGAAATTCAGACATTATTTCAGATTAAGTGTCAGCCAGTTTGCTCATGTTTTGGAACTTATAGAAAGTGACATACAGAGAAAATCGTGCAACCGGGTCAAGAAACCTATCAGTGCAGCTGAAAAACTCGCAGTGACGCTAAGGTAAGTGTAGTTTTATTATCTTATGTACGTTTGCGGCGCTGGGATCAGAACAATTGTTTGTTCATCTGAAACTTTTGATGCAGCTTGTATTTCTTTCGTCAGGCTTTTATCAGATTTATTGATATGGATTCAACTTTCGTATTGTCTTTGAAATCAGTCCCAGTGATGGAAACCGTATTGTCTGTCACTTCATTCAACTGAGAGGGCAAAATATTGCAGACATATCTGGAACAAAGTCTATCTTGTTATAGCTCGTTAAATGTATCAACAAAAGTTGTAAGGAAATGCACGAGAATGTGTCGTATAATATTTACATTTACGTAAATTCATCAGATTCGGCCATAATAAACCGTATTCCAGGGAATATGGAAAACAATACTATTTTACTTATCGCACATGTCATCTATATCATACATGAGACAGATGAATCTACAAGGAGCATCACAACATTTACCTTCGTTCATATGACCTAAGCTAATTTTTATGGTGGACCACAAAACCGATTGAATTGGTATGAATGAAATTATTTCAGCAAACACTGTTATGCATTTCAGTTTTCCTTGACTGGCTCGACATCTTTCTGGCAGCCATACGACTTTGTGTCGTCCGACTTCCGTCGCAACGCTGCTCACTGGTGCAGTGCTGCGGCAGCTGTCGCAACAGTCGCGCATCACATCCCAAACTCGAACTGCGCATGCGCCAGCAGGCAAATTCTGACGTCACGTAGCGACCCGTCGCAGTCGCTAGTGTGCGTCGCGTCTTGGACAACGTATCTTTGCTCACAGCCTACTGCGACAGCTGTTGAGAACTGGGTCACTGCTCGGTGCGCCATCAGCTCACCTCGACGAGCGCTTCCAGCTGACTGCGCCCTGTGCTGCTGTCGGTCGGGGCCAACGTCCTCTCGCTAGGATGCGACCCCCTCCTCCCCCCCCCCCGCCGCCACCACCTTGGTTCCTGTGGCGTCGCACTCCTGAGGTGCCAACGTATCGAAATATTTGCACATACCTCGAAAGGGATATTTTACAACAATGGATTTATAATATACAACAGTAGTGTTTCACAAAAATAATACGTTTATAAATTCAAAGAAAAGAAAACTATTCCACTATATTAGACCTAAAATTTAGGTGTTTCTCGTGTGTGTGGAAGAAGTCAGAGAGTATACCAAAAAAAACATAAAACAAAAAAATGGTTCAAATGGCTCTGAGCACTATGGGACTCAACTGCTGTGGTCATAAGTCCCCTAGAACTTAGAACTACTTAAACCTAACTAACCTAAGGACAGCACACAACACCCAGCCATCACGAGGCAGAGAAAATCCCTGACCCCGCCGGGAACCGAACCCGGGAACCCGGGCATGGGAAGCGAGAACGCTACCGCACGACCACGAGATGCGGGCAAAACATAAAACATCTGAATATAATACTCACTACGTTGATCATTTGTCAGGAGGTTGTCAAAATAGGTGAATACACTACTGTAAACTGGATCTGTTCACCTACAGAATTTATATAGTGTGAGAATGAAACATAGTTATACACCTTTCACAAATATATAATACATAAAATATCTAATGTTGAGTGTTGTGACGAAGTGCTGTCAAAACTGAAATCTAACAAACATTTTTACTTAAACTGATCTAACAGTACCTGTTCAGATGTCCATCTATAGAGTTGAAGGAGCTTCCTATAAAAAGACTTTCCGACTCTCTTTAAAATTTGCTTTATCTGATATCACGTTTCTAATGGTTGCTGGCAATTTATTGAAAATTTTGTTCCTAAATACTTCAAATGGTTCAAATGGCTCTGAGCACTATGGGACTTAACTTCTAAGGTCATCAGTCCCCTAGAACGTAGAACTACTTAAACCTAACTAACCTAAGGACATCACACACATCCATGCCCGAGGCAGGATTCGAACCTGCGACCGTAGCGATCGCGCGGTTCCAGACTGTAGCGCCTAGAACCTCTCAGCCACCCCGGCCGGCTTCCTGAATACTAGACCCCTTTTTGGACAAAGGAAAGTGATTTTAAGTAATTATGTAGATTGTTCTTACTCCTAGTATTGACACTATGTATTGAGATATTGGTTGGAAACAGAGATATGTTACTTGCAACGTATTTCATTAAGGAATAAATGTACTGAGAAACAGTGGTTAGAATACAAAGGTCCTTGAATAGGTTTCTACATGATGTTCTTGAATTTACACCACAAATGAGTCTTGTTACACGCTTTTGTACGCAAAAAACTTTTGCTCGGTTTGACAAGTTACCCCAGAATGATCCCATGTGACGTAACAGAATGAAAGTAAACAAATATGGAAGTTCTTTGTATTTACATCTCCTACATATGATATTATTCTCACTGTAAATACAGACTTGTTTAGGTGCTTCAGCAATTCTGTGGTATGCCCTTACCAACTGAATTTATTATCGAGTTATAACCCCAGGAATTTAACACTGTCAACATCTTCGCTCTGCATTTCTTTATATATTATATACATGCTGGAAGGAAATCTAAGTTCGTAACCACATGTAGTGGATCTTTTCAAAGTTTATTGACAGTCAGTTAGCTTTAATCCATTTATTAATGTCAGTAATGACTTGCTACTTGTTGCAGTGTTTGTATCATCTGTAAACAAAACAAACAAAGAGTCTGACAGTGAAACAGACAAGAGGTCATTAATGCACACAAGAAAAAACAACGGACCAGATGGAATTTCGACGAACACCACACCTAAATAATTCCCAACCAGATGAAGACTGACTAATTACTGCACAGGATTTCACAAAAACACCCTTAGTTTCCTGTTAGGTAGGTAAGACTCAAACAATTTCGCAGCACCGCCAGTAACACCACAATATTCTACTTCACTTACGAGAATGTTGTAATTCACACTATTCAATTTGAGATCAGTAAACTTAATAAGACTCTTTCTTACTTTATCTTACAGCTGTTTTGAAGTCAATAATGTCATGTGTGGTGTTGTGTTTATTTGTCGCACTACAGCTCATTAGTCATAGGTCTTATCCTAATTACTTCCTCCAATAGTGGGACTGCATGTAATAGACGTACTACTTCCCTACTGACGATCTATGTCTACCTTGCAGTTATGATTATCCTTCACCATCTTATAAAATTTTTTAATATTTAATCATGCTCATGCAATGGATTAGAATATTACGATGACTGTAGGGATCCCTAAGCCGCACTCGTTTGTTCTGCGTTCTGGACGAAAACATTTCTAATTTTTTTTAAATAAAGCACACCCATAACAAGGTACGTTACAATGTTATGGCCTGGCTATCACTGATACTGAAACGCGATGGCAACACTTGCGAGTAAATTTAGGTTTTGATGAAACAGAAACCACATACACTGTAAACAATGGTTTAGCACTCAGCGCTTTTCCAATATTGTTTTAATCTTCCTGCTTCCCTGTTATAGCATACCTGCCCACCCACGTAGATCGTGTCTCTTTGTGGGTTACCGTGTGTTGTCCGGTCGTCACATCATGTGGCCGTTGGTCTGGCCTCTGGCAATTTCGATCGTCTATACCGGTCGTCTTCCTTACGTCTTCTCCTTGCTGAAACTTAAGGTCAAAATTTAAAATAAATATACACGGTCTTCACAACATGGTTTAAGATTTTGTGCACTTTAGTTCCTTGCGATAGTCTACCTGATATTGAAGCAAACCAAGCGCTGTATCATGTGTGAGATACAGAGGCGAGCGAGTGCGCCGGGACTTACCCCAGTTCACTGCTAGTAGCGCCACGTCACCTTAACGCGTCTGCATGTAGCGCACAAGTTCAAATGGTTCAAATGGCTCTGAGCACTATGGGACTCAACTGCTGTGGTCATAAGTCCCCTAGAACTTAGAACTACTTAAACCTAACTAACCTAAGGACAGCACACAACACCCAGCCATCACGAGGCAGAGAAAATCCCTGACCCCGCCGGGAATCGAACCCGGGAACCCGGGCGTGGGAAGCGAGAACGCTACCACACGACCACGAGATGCGGGCAAGGCGCACAAGTATTGCACCACAATTTAGTATGAAATTAAAAATCAATATTTATGTTTAAAACTTTGTTAAATTATAGTGTAGTGTAATAATGTTCCAAATACCATGTCTTGATGTTCTAAACTAAATAGTTTACGGAAAAATGCCGTTTTAAGAGAAAAATCAGAGGCGCTAAATGATGACGCTAGGAAGCCAGAATTTGGTCTGAAGGTGCAGTTAGAAGTTATAAATAAGTGACGATGGTTTCCAAAACCATAAAACAAAAATTAACGCCAGAATCCACGTTTTTCGGAAAAATCAGAGGCGCTAAATAATGGACTTAGAAACTTGAAAATTTGTTTTATGCTTCAGTACACCCCAGAAATAACAACAGAGAGTCCACGTTAATCTACCTCTTATAGTTTTTGAGTAATTAAATAAAAACTATTTTTGTAACTAAAATGCACCTAAGTGTTGTAGATTAAGTACTTGAAATTTTAATGATAGAAGATTTTGGTTAAACCAGATGATCAAATATATCAAATAATAGAGCTACACCAAGATTAAGACTTGTAACATAAATAGCAACTGATATAAGTCTTAGCAAAGGTATGGTTCAGAATCAACAATCTACCGTTAGATACACTAAATAAATTCTATTAAGCAAAGTTTTCATTGTAGCGAGCTGAAACTTTCTACGTATTTTCAAACTACTAATCTGCATACCAGTAAAAATTAAGAAGTTTCTGAAGTAATTGGTAACTATATTATTAAAGATTATGTGCCCGAGATAGCGGTTGTTTGTTGACTGCCGCCGTATGCAAATAGATAGAGACAAGAGATGTTTTCTCGGCAGTCCGCACCGGCACCTTATAAATACAGCCCCCGAAGCAGTACGAAGGTTCACTTCGCTCTCAGACACTGTGAGGTCCACGCCAGTTAAACGTCTGGTCGCGCTCTGCCTCGGATGACGTCAGAGCCGAGCTGTGACAAGTGCGTATTTGGCAGTGAAAATGGATAGTGAACTCGCGAGGACTGTACACCGTCCTGGATCGTTAGAATTCGGAAAAATAACTATTAGTGTGCCGTCCGTGTGAAATTCAATTCCGCGTGGCAAGTGGTGAATTTATTTCCACTTTTATGGCGAGCATTAATTTTTGAACATTTATTGCGAACTTTCAATTGACTGATGTTAGTCAGGGCGAAAAACAAGCTTGTAGGAAGTTACCGTAGAGGTCGCCTCTGAACTGTTAAAGGTGCTGTTAGATTAGAAAGACTTGTTTTCAATTGAACATAACGCAATTTTAAGTGTTGTTTGTGATTAACTTTAATTAAATTAAATCTTGATTGGAACTTTAAACTTTTACTGAAGTCATAGTCCTGATCCCGCAAAGAAATTGGAAATAGACACTTTTCTTTCATTGGGCTGGACCGGAATGTGGCCGTGCAGACTGGAAACTAAGGTCAGTATGTTTCCCTTCGCTTTCTGGCTGACCACCAAATTAGTTGCCAGGCGCACGAGATTAAAGACGGCATCAAAACTTTAAACCAGTGAAGTAACTTACTCGCCGCAACACAATATCAATAAATTTCCATCTCAAATAATCCATGTAGCTACTTTCAAATCTGCTGCTTGGTCAAACTATAACCTTCATCGTATGTAATCCTCATGTGATTATGACCTGCAGTCTGCGTGAAATTTAAGCGAGCCTTCTCACATAATCGCAGATCAAACGTCTCTTCCAGGTCCGATAACGTGAGGTTTACACGAATGAGAACACGTCGCACGAGCCTGCTATGACGTCGGGGCTACAGCAACGAAGACTCTAATCGAAAGCCACACGATAGTATTAAGTCGTTGCGGCTCGTCCATGAAAGACTCTATCGAATTCTCCACAACTGTTCTATGATGTCGGGACTACTCCAACGAAAACGGGATCGACTACTGACACATTGTGTCCCAGAATCACTCGAAAGCAACGTGTCAGACGCACCTGTGATGTCGATACTATCCAACTCAAACGGAAGAGATTCAAAACATGCAGATACACAAACTGACCCAGTACTTCCTACGACGTATACGCCTTACCTTGGCGAAATACATGACCAGAACATTAACTTCACCCACACGGTTCTTCCAAAGTAAAGCAAACTCTTTTTTTTTAAGCCGAGATTTACAGCAGTACAGTGATTTCAAAACCACCAATGCCGTGTCGATTACAGTAGTTATCTCATTTATCTACTTTGGAATACCAGAAAAACATTCACAGAATTACCATGCGCACTCTCAGATAGTTGATTCCTCTTTATACCAAAGCTGTCCCAAATTAGACGATGAAACTTTATTACCTAGGTAATATTCATATTTACCAGTATATACACTTAACTATTATAAATACTAATCCTAATTGATCTGTATAGCGTGCGGTTAAAGGCGCTGCAGTCTGAAACCGCAAGACCGCTACGGTCGCTGGTTCGAATCCTGCCTCGGGCATGGATGTTTGTGATGTCCTTAGGTTAGTTAGGTTTAACTAGTTCTAAGTTCTAGGGGACTAATGACCTCAGCAGTTCAGTCCCATAGTGCTCAGAGCCATTTGAACCATTTTTGATCTGTATAGGGTTTTAAGTGGGAGTTCTCGACTTTTTTGTCTAATAGGGTCTGATTAGTAATCAAAACTTCTTCGATCCCCGGTTCGAATCCCGCCACTGCTTAAATTTTGATTAATAATCTGCACTGGCGGCCGAAGACTTTCGGCGTAAGAAGTCACCCTTGGTCTGATAACGGCCTTGTCAAAGAAGGTGGAGGAGGTGACAGAGGTTCTGGGCACTCAATATCCTAGGGGTGGAAAACTGCGCCTAAAGCTGGAAGAATCAGCAATTATCAATGGCATGAGGATGCCGAAGGCAACGGAAACCACTGCATTACAGACACATAACCTGTATCCATAGGACATGTGGTCTGTAATTGAAAAAGTGTCATGATGTTCTCTGCTTTGGCAAAAGTTTCCAGAATAGTGCCCCATTCGGATCTCCAGGAGGGGACTGCCAAGGGGGAGGTGACCATAAGAAAAAGACGTAATAATCAACGGAAGGAGAACGTTCTACGAGTCGGGGCGTGGAATGTCAGAGACTTGAACGTGGTAGGGAAACTAGGAAATCTGAAAAGGAAAATGCAAAGGCTCAATCTAGATATAGTAGGAGTCAGTGAAGTGAAATGGAAAGAAGACCAGGATTTCTGGTCAGATGAGCAGAGGGTAATATCAACAGCAGCAGAAAAAGGTACAATGGGTGTAGGATTGGTTATGAATAGAAAGGTAGGGCAGAGGGCGTGTTACTGTGAGCAGTTCAATGATAGGGTTTTTCTTAACATAGTCGACAGAAAAACCAACGCAGAAAACGAGGTATAGATACCGATGTCGCAAGCAGAAGATGAAGAGATAAAAAACGTATATGAGGACATACGTAAAGGGAAATGAAAATCTAATAATCATCGGGAACTGTAATGCAGTTGTAAGGTAACGAGTAGAAGAAAGGGCTACAGGGAAGTATGGGCTTGGCACAAGGAATGAGAGACCAGCAGGACTACTACAGTTCTGTAATAAATTTCAGCTAGTAAAAGCGAATACTCTGTTCATTAATAACGAGAGAAGGAGATATACTTAGAAAAGGGCGGGTCATAAGGAAAAATTTCCGTTAGATTACACCATGGTCAGACAGAGATTCCGAAATCAGATACTGGATTGTAAGGCACACCCAGGAGGAGATATAGACTCAGATCACAATATAGTAGTGACGAAGAGTAAGCTGAAGTTTAAGACATTAGTCAGGAAGAATCAATACAGAGAGAATTGGGATACGGAAGTACTAAGTAATACGCTTGAAGTTCTCTAAGGCTGATACAAAAATAAGGAATAGCTGTGTAGGCAGTACAGTTGTAGAGGAATCGACAGCTCTAAAAAGGGCCATCAAAAATATTGGAAACACAAACGTAGGTCAAAGAAGGTAACCGCAAAGAAACCATGGGTAACAGAAGAAATACTTCAGCTGATCCATGAAAGGAGGAAGTACGAAAATGTTCCCGGAAACTCAGGAATACAGAAATACAAGTCACTGAGGAAGGAAATGAAGAGGAAGTGCAAGGAATCTAAGGCGAAATGACTGCATGGAAAATGTGAAGAAATCGAAAAAGAAATGACTGTCGGAAGGGCACACGCAGCACATAGGAAACTCAAAACAACCTTCGGTGAAATTATAAGTACGGGTGGTAACACTAAGAGAGGGACGGGAGTTCCACTGTTAAATTCTGACGAGAGAGCAGATAGGTGGAAAGAATACACGGAAAGCCTCTATGAGGGGAATGATTTGGCTGATGTGATAGAAGAAGAAACAGGAATCGAATGAGAAGAGACAGGGAATCCAGTATTTGAATCAGAATTTAGAGGTGCTTTAGAGGCCTTGAGATTAAATAAATCAGAAGAGATACATAATATTCCATCAGAATTTCTAAAATCATTGGGGGAAGTGGCAACAAAACGACTATTCAAGTTGGTGTATAGAATATATGAGTCTGTCTGGCGACATACCATCCGACTTTCGGAAAATATCATTCAGACAATTCTGAAGACTTCAAGAGCTGAAAAGTGGGGGAATTATCGCACAATCAGCTGAATACCTCATGCATTCAAGTTGCTGACAGGAATAATATACAGAACAATCGAAAAAAATTGAGAATATGGTAGATGACGATCTATTTGGCTTTAGAAAAGGTAAAGGCACGAGAAAGGCAATTCTGACGTTACTGCTGATAATGGAAACAAGACTAAAGAAAAATCAAGACACGTTTAAAGGATCTGGAAAGAGCGTTCGAAGATGTAAAATGGTGCAAGATCCCGAATGAGATTTTCACTCTGCAGCGGAATGTGCACTGATATGAAACTTCCTGGCATATTAAAACTGTGTGCCGGACCGAGACTCGAACTCGGGACCTTTGTCTTTCGCGGGCAAGCGCTCTACCAACTTTTTTTTGTTTTTAATCTCATTTTGTTCGTTTATGTTCGTTGTATCTGCTCGGGGCGGACGTCGCAAGACCCCCGTTTCAGTTCGTCGTTGATCCATTAACCCAGTTTTTTTATTACAGAGCGCAGCTAACCCTCTGGCCGAACACGCTGAGCTACCGTGCCGGCTAAGACTCGAACTCGGGACCTTTGTCTTTCGCGGGTAAGCGCTCTATCAACTGAGCTAGCCAAGCACGACTCACACCCCGTCCCCACAGCTTCATTTCCGCCAGTACCTCGTCTCCTACCTTCCAGACTTTACAGAAGCTCTCCTTGAGCAAGGTGTTCGAAATTCTGAGCAAAATAGAGGCAGGCTTTAAGGAGAGAGGGGTAATACACAATATGTACAACAGCCAAGAACGAAGTGCTCGGATTAGAAACCGTGTAAGACAAGGATGTGGTCTTTTGCCATTAATGTTCAATGTGAGCATCGAAGAAGCAATAATGGAAATAAAAGAAAGGTTCAGTAGTGAAATTAAAATTCAAAGTGAAAGGATATCAATGATACGATTCGCTAATGACATTGCTGTCCTGAGTGAAAGTGAAGAAGAATTACATGATCTGCTGAATGGAATGAACGACGTGATTAATACAGAAAAGGGACTGAGAGTAAATCGAAGAAAGACGAAGGTAGTGAGAAGTATCAGAAATGAGACCAGCGAGAAGTTAAGGAATTCTGCTTACTAGGTAGCAAAATAACCAACGACGGACGGAGCAAGGATGACATCAACAGCAGACTAACTATGGCAAAATGGGCATTCGTGGCCAACAGAAGTCTTCCAGTATCAAACATAGGCCTTAATTTCTGGAAGAAATTTCTTAGAATGTACGTCTGGAGTTCAGCATCGCATGGTAGTGAAACATGGACTGTGGGGAAACCGGAACAGAAGATAATCGAAGCACTTGGGATGTGGTGCTACAGACGAATATTGAAAATTAGGTGGATTGATAAGATAAGGAATAAGGAGGTTCTGCGCAGAATCGGAAAGGAAAGGTATAAGTGGAAACCCCGATAAGGAGAGGGGACAGGATGTTAGACATCTGTTAAGACATGAGGCAATGACTTTCATGGTACTAGAGGGAGCTGTAGAAGGCAAAAACTGTAGAGGAAGACAGAGATTGGAATACATCCAGCAAATAATTGAGGACATTCGTTGCAAGTGCTACTCTGATATGAAGAAGTTTGGCACAGGAGAGGAATTCGTGGCGGGCCGCATCAAACCAGTCAGAAGACTGACGACCCAAAAAAAAAAGATCTGACCTGGTTTTTCGTAATCGCACATATTGGGCTCCTTCCGAATGGCGTCACGGATGAATTACGAGCCGGACCCGCAGTGGCAAGTAGTCAGTTAAGTGTCGAATTAACATTGTGGGGTTCCCCCCTTGGGTTTGGAGGTCGTACTTCAATAATCTCGACCGGCTTGTAAGTTCTCATCCCGTTCGCGCCAGTTTCTTTCGAAACGCTGTTTTTTAGTTGCTTCCCGCAAAATTATTCCAGTTTGCCTCCTATCAGCTGGTGGACCGTCTCCACGTTACCTGCCTTAACCGTGACCTCCTGAATTCTCATTCCGAGACTTGCTTCTTCTGTTATTTCTGTTTGGCTGTTCCCTAAGATTTCCTTCATTTCCTCTTCTTCGTCTTCGTGCATTATGGGCTTCATACGTGACATTAAGCTCTCTGAGAATATTCTTAAACGCATGGATGATATTGCCACATCTGCCTGCCAATGCCCGCTGATAGTAAAATGGTAGTTTCATGTTACAGAAACGTATCAGTTTACTTTCACAGCATCGTGCGTCGAGATACTGATTTTTCTTAGACTATGATGCTGATAATTTCACAGGGATCCTGAAACCCGATGATCGAGTTATCTTCAAAACATTATCCGGTACTTCATCCTTTGCTGTATCTCTTTAGTCCAATAACTACCCAGACAAACGTTTCTAAATTCTTAGTACGTACTACAATTTGTTGCGATCGTGCGCCTCTTCTCTGCGACTAAATCCTCCATGTCCACAGATAAGCTCCAGTTCGTACTTTACCAGGCAAGATGGTGCAAAGGTCGGTTGATTGAGCTATCCAATGTGTAGAAGGTAGTGAACTCACTATGGCTCGGTACGTCTGGAAATTTTTAACCGTCAAAAAATGTTTGTGGTCAAAAACCAAGTATTGGTTCGCATTTATTTGTTCTAGGTGTTAGGAGACACGCACTTCTTTTCTACTATGGCAAATCAGGTATTGCGACACGCTGTCACTCCTGCCATCACTATTCGCTCCACAAATATGAGAATCACATCAACTCAGGGGGACGCAATTACACACCATAGCCGCCTCCGAGTTGTTAGTGATTACGGGTGCCATTCCGCAAGGAACTCGCATCAGCCGACCTAAAAGGTGGTGCGTCTGCCATATGCACGGGCTCCGTCACGTCCGAATATACTCCTCTCGTTCATACTCCCTCGTCGGTAAGTCTTGGTCGTATTACTCTCTCTGTTGACATCTACCGCATTGGATTTCAACGATTTTGATAATCTCCAGTGTTGATCTGACACCATTGAGAATCTCAAAGTGCTGAGCCCTAATGCGCGTCTGCTCTCCGTTTAATCCTGTTGCAATAACTCCATCCTTTCTGAATTCCGCGAATTTTTTTTTTCTATGTTTCGTGTACAATCTTCTTTCCATGCTCATAGAGAGTCGCCAAAACCTTTCTCCGTGTGTCACGGCACACCTCGATATTTTAGTCTGTATCTTCGCTAACAGTGCCCCCTTTCTTGCGCCAACTGCTTCTATTCTAGCAAATCATTCGTCTATCATCGCTACTTTCGCTACAACGTTTGAGTCGGGCGAAATCTACTCTATTTCAGCGACCTCACTCGTGACGTTGTTAATATTTTCTATCATCTATTTTCCAAATTTCTTTATTTCTTTTTCGAGTTAAGCATCTCTTTTTCCTCTTTCTCCTCTTTTCCTCCACAGCTCACAAGAATTGCAAATTGTATCTTTCTTTCTATTACCGCCTTTATGCAAAGCTGGCGTACCAACACGAGATCTTTGTGCTATGTGTCTTTTCTGTGCCTAAATCGATCTATCACTGTCTTCTTTGGAAGAATTTCTGATGTGAACTACAGAATATAACTGCTTGGAAGCTACTGCTTCGCCATCGACACTCACATCCATCTCCCTCACCAGTTCTTCCTCCTCTGAATCGGGGCTGCTCATTACGTCTCACCGACTGCTTGACGGTTCCGGTGGGAAATTAATTCCATCGTCAATCATGTTTAACTTTCTAATCGAATCTTGATCTATTCCGTAAACGACTCTAGCCTCACACCTTTTCAAACGCGCCTGACTCCTGGTCAACACTCATTTAAATACAGGCAGTAGCAAATCGTACGGTATTCACTTGATAATCCACAGAAACTGTTCTAACACTGCACTAACACAACGGAAAATACCAGCAGCCCATCCAAAATGATGAATGCTCATAGCAACGAAGTGAACACCCCTATCAGGAGTGATACAGAAACCAAAAACCCAAATATTTATCAACGAAAGCTGAAAATAAAATCTACGCATGTTAAGAAATGCCCCAGCACTAGCTACAATTGACAAAACATAAATTATGACGTCACCTATGAAGATTCTAAACATCTAAATCCTGGCCAAGGGTCGACCATTTATGTGAAGTGCGATGTTTAAAATGAGGCATGGGGAGCACTTACTGTAAATTTCCATCCCGGAATTTACGTCGGCCCAGAAAGAGAACTTGGCCGGGCTCACTGATAGTAGCACTTCACATCTCTCTTTCTAATTACCAAATTAATCAAATTATTTCCCCCAACAACATGACATCTCAAAAACAATGATATCAGGAAATTACCTACTTGAATTATAGACCATACTAAGGATCACGCCGCGCGGGGTTAGCGGAGCGGTCTGGAGCGCTGCAGTCATGGCCTGTGCGGCTGTTCCCGACGGAGGTTCGAGTCCTCCCTCGGGCATGGGTGTGTGTGTTTGTCCTTAGGATAATTTAGGGTAAGTAGTGTGTAAGTTTAGGGACTGATGACCTTAACAGTCAAGTCCCATAAGATTTCACACACATTTGAACATTTTAATAAGGATCACGAAAATGTCTCCAGTCAAAGACAAGTTTGGATAGTGGTAAGTACAATGAATGATAAACGTAACTAGCATACACCGACTAAAATTAATTATGGTTGGCAAAGGGGAGGAAGTGGATGAAAGATTTCCGCGACATACCCCTTGATGAAACGGATAAGAAACTCTAGCAAATTAATACAAAAGTGAAAATGGTTTAACCTCACTGGTTGGTAGTCCCCTAAACTCTCTCGCTGTTAAAAACGTATCGAAATCACGCCTGAGCTAACTCCTGTGTGGAATTATTGTGCCTAATCTGCGAGCACAGGCTGCAAGACAGCTGATACAATGCGCAGCGCACTGTCTCAGAAGTGATCTCGAACAGACCGCTGGCTGCTGCGGAACCTGCACAAGTAGCCTGCCGTAACAACTTTCTTTACTCGATGACTCCGTTGGTCGAAGTTTCCTTTATCTACGTCGCCAATGGACGAAGTCCTTACTCCAGTGTCCACGGCCTTAGTGTCCTTATTACACGTCGCCCACAGGTAAATTATACTCACTCCGCTTTCGGACCTTAAAATTTCGACATTACTCCAAGTGGAGCAGTTACAAAAATGCGAGCGTTGTTCTGCACCTCTGTACCTATCACACGCGTTCCAGTATCGAGAAATCTGCCTCCATACAATTTTGAACGTGACATAGCGCGTAACCAATCGCCGACCGTCCCGTCTGTATTTTTTTCAGAGGGACGCTGGCGAGAGCCGACGCTATCCAAAAAATTCTTCTAGCCGACGGTTTCCACGGCGGACCCTACAGAGCTCCCCACACTACTCTTTCTTAAGAGTGCGTTTTCGTAACAAGTCGGCCAGCTAAGGGGACGGGATATGGTGTCGCCTTCTCACTTCAGAAATCTTCGCCCTGTGTTCAGACCACTGAATTTCGCTGGTGACGCTGTGCCGGCGTCTCAGGCCCCGTTTGAGAAAATCCTTCCAACACAACACAATAGATTCTCACTGTACTGATTATCTACAGAAGTGTGGGACAACTGGTAGAGGCCGACCTGGGCAAGGATAAATCTGAGTTCCGGAGTACGTGAAGTAAAACCCATCGTACTACTTACCACAAAGGATAGACTGAAGGAAGTCATCCAGTACTGACGTCACTTGAGCTAAAGAAAGCTTTCGGCAATGCTGAATGGAATGTAGCCTTTGAAATTCTGATGGTTGCATATATGAAACACATGGATTGAATGAGTATCTACAACTTGTACAGAAACCAGACTGCCGTTATGAGATTAGAAGGACATGAAAGATTGGTTCAAATGGCTCTGAGCATTATGGGACTTAACATCTGAGGTCGTCAGTCCCCTAGAACTTAGAACTACTTAAACCTAACTAACCTAAGAACATCACACACATCCATGCCCCAGGCAGGATTCGAACCTGCGGGCGGGTCCAGACTAAAGCGCCTAGAACCGCTCTGCCACATCGGCCGGCTAGATGAAAGAGAAAGAGCAGTTGATAAGGAGCTGTAGATACGGTTGTAGCGGACTCCCATTTTTAATCAGTCTGTAAGTTGAGCAAGCACGAAAGGAAAACAGTAAGAAACTTAGAAACTGAATTCAAGCGTTGAGGGAGAAGAGAAAAGGCTTTACGATTCTGTAATAACATTGTAGTTACCGCTACGATAGCAAAACATCTAAAAGAACAGTTGAATGAAATCTATAGTATTATGAAGAGAGATTATAAAACGAAGATCAACGAAAGGAAATAAGCATAGTGAAGTGTAACCGAATTAAATCGGATGATGTTAAGGAAATACGGTTAGGATGTCAGACACCGAAAGTAGAAGATTACTTTCAATTATGGGGAAGCAAAATAACAGACTTTGGCAGCTGTGGAGAGGAAGGGTATATAGTGGTGAGTTATTCATAAGCACCTCCATAACAGAAGAAGACGCTTACGCTAAAAGTACGAGACGTGTAGAAAAAAAGACACATTTCAGTGGATAGAGCTTCTCTCCCAGTTTTGAGTCATAATACGTAGATTGCCGTAGTGCCAGTAGTGCCACTAAGGCGTAGGTGCGTCAAAACGTCAAGAAACCTTGCCACTCTGTATTGTCGCATCGAACTGGTTCACTCCTCCAGGTAGGTCAACCACTAAACAAATTTCGTAAGTGATTCGCTGTCGCTATGGCTTCGCACACAGCACCAGAAGCAGCTTCAGTGAATTCCCGCAGATACTGACTTATAGTGTGTCACAATACTGAGCATCTGTAACCTAACTTAAACTTTCCTGATATGCGTCTGTATCCTTTATGTTTTGTAGTTTTCCGGTAGTAGTCTTCAGAAATCACTGCGCAACTACTGCAGAGATAGTGAATTGTATTGGAGAGAAGCGCGAAGGCAAAATTTGATTAAAAAAAGAGATCGACCTATGTGTAAGGTCGTGAGGCTACAAGAACTGGAGAGAAGTGTGAGGAACAAATATTGTAGAGTGCGAACTGGATCTGCATCCAGTGAGCAGCTCCAAGTGGATGCACATTGCAGTAGTTATGGAAAGAGAGAGAGAGAGAGAGATGTATGGGACAGACTAGTGTAAAGAGCTTATAACCTGCTCATGATCTTTGGTATACTAATGATCCATGTAATCTAATGTTTTGCACTTCACTGCAAATGCATTGATTCCAAAGCATAAATGCTATCTGAAACAATGCCAACAAGATTATTACTTGATCATTGTCGAATAAATAGGTATACTCAATAACAACGATCGACAACACATTTAATAATCAGCTTAAATATTATAGTGTAGCTGGTCGTATGTCCCAACTTTATATCTGCACAGTGAGTGTATTAGTGTGTGCGAACTTAGCTTACCACTTAGTGCGCAAATTGACAAATCCTCTGAACTGTCTTCTCATGCCCAGGGTGTTAAACAGGCATTCTGAATAAATATGACCATGGTCCTGTATGGCAGCTAATATCAGGTGCGGATCGTAACAAAAATTATTAGAAGTGCTGCTGTCAGTTACCTAGAGTGCATGAATTAATAAAAGTGAAAGTTAGGAGTCTATTCTATCAAGACAAAACAGCTATTCCCTTCTTTTATTCTATATATAATTTATCAACACTTACTTTCAGGGGTCAAGTGATAAACAACAATCATGTTCAATTACTTTTGATAATCAATAACAAAATATTTTATTATTGGACATATTGAAATGACGATTATTAAAATCGTTATCTCTACACATGAATTTTTTTATCCCAGGAAAGAATGAATATTAAAAATTCTCATCAGCTCATTTAAATATAGGTTGTCATAGCTGGTCAATGCAACGAGTTGATGGAGAATAAATTTACTTTTTGAACCAATGAAAAAACTCTAATGTACTCAATGTGAGGGTTGGTTAGTATCCTAGGCTTTTATATTCAATGGTCAAAGTGTATGCATGCTGGAGTGAGCAAAATTTAACTCAACATTTACCGTGGCCAAATGCGTGATTGTATTTTACAAAGTGGCATCTGCAATTGCGTTGTCTCCGTGCTGGAACTGAAACGCTAATTCCCTACTCTGGTCTTGAGTGAATTCACTCAGTCGCAACTTTCCTGTGTTCCATAGAACGTTAATCTTTCCCTAGTCCAAATAATGGCTATTGCACACTCACTATTGGTTGGAGTGACGTGCACAATTTCTTTGCCCCCAAAAATTCCCGCAGTAATATTTCACTGGCGCTTTGCTATCTGTCGCCACGATGCGTGCAGTGTATCGTCCTCACTTTGCAGAAAGCACACACCTGTGTGGTCCATCGCAAGATCAGAGAGAGAGAGAGAGAGAGAGAGAGAAAGCCTTAATATGAGGTCTCAAAATGCTTTTATATAAGCACCATGTGGTGTCTGTGTCACCAAGTATGGCTTCAACCAATCACCTTTTCACTAGAGGTAAATACACATTTTTATTCTTATTTCTGTCTGCCAGCGTAGCGTTGTTAATGACGTGCAACCACTTAGCCTTGGTCCCAGCCTTATTTCCGCTAAAATGCGTTTCGCTTTAACTTGTTGTTTCATGCCACTGACCATATATTGGTAGAGATTGTATTGTTAGTCTTTGGGTACATGAGATTAACTGCAGTTGCCTTTTGTTTGTAAGATGGCAAGAACTATGCCCCTTACATGAAGTCATTAAAGATCACCTACCTCACGTTGAGCGAGCAGTAGGGCAGAAAAAAATGACTGACAACGCACAATGCATCTTGTAGAGGGTATAGTATGAACGTAGTGGAATAATTAATGTCGGGTGATGGTTTTAAATTAAGTCACATGACATGAAAACTTTGTGGAAACGAGTCGATTTACTGGATGCTAGTTTACCCCAGGGAAGCATTTAGAGTTGAGTGTGTCTGGCCGGGGCAGTGGCTAAGGGAAGCGACAATAGGCAGCCTAGGGCGGCTCAAGCTTTGAGAAAGCGGTAACGGTACGCCGCCTCCAGCCACCTTAAGATGAGTGACAGTGAGTGGGTGGTTGACCCCGACTCCATACTGCTGTACCGGGAAACAGAAGAACTTCACACCTGTTGATATATGTCCGTCGTCCCGTTTTCTGTGAAACATGCGAGAAAGATGCGCAAAGCTACAGTGGATTGGTCAACAGAGGTCAAAATATGCGTGTGCGTGACTATAGCAACTTCGCGGTGAATTCACGGTCTGCACAGCCTGAAGTAAATCAGGTGAAGAGCAACAGCATGAAATACGCCGGCCTCCAATGGGAATGTTGGACCAAGGAATTTGAAGTACTCTCCTGGGAGTCAGAATTCCGGAAAACTTGGTGTTTGTGCAGACGCTAACCTTGGTGGGTGGCCTGGGGGGAGCTACATAGAATAAGTTGAGAGGAAGAGAAATTTTGTGGGAATTTGTTCACTTCCCAGAGCAGGCATTGGTCGGTGCTGGGAAGCAACACATAATTAACGTGACTTGCGCTGCAATTGGCGTAAGTGATGTTGCTGGAGGGGAAACCGAGGCGAAGAGCGGACTGGCAGAAGTCTCAGTAGAGGTCTTCCGTTCCCAGCTTGCCTAGAGTGGGTACGTGGCGTTCTTGACTGAGCTTCCCTGAGAAAGAGTGAGCATCTCTGCAGTTTAGGACTTAACAAAGGGGACGATTGAGCTTGGAGGTAGGAAGTTTTGATTCAGCTATGTACTGAGCAAGATAGCTAGGAGTGAATAGATGAGCGCAGCCTTGCAGCACCACAAGGTCGGCCGACGTCCACACAACGACGACGCTCCTCCACACTGAATTCAGTGATATTACGCCCGCTCCGGCCACTGATTAATTTGTTGGATCACGTCGGCAAAGTTTCCATGAGGGTTTCATGGGCCATGTGCTGTAGAATTCTTCTCCCACTTCGCATTATGCCTGGGTCAGTCGATAGGAATTACTTTTGAGTTATCGAGCACTACTCCATGTAAACGCAATTTATTACCACTGCGTGGTAGGAGAGTCATGTAATGTGAGGATTGAAGGACGTGGGTCAAAATAAATTTGTGATAATCGACTGCATCTGTTTTCAATGAAGTAGTGGAAATCCCAAGTCACGTTCATAATTAATTTTATGTTCAACATTTGCATCTGGTGTTCAATAGCTGCATATAACATCAATGTGCACCCCTTTTTAATTAAAAGTGATCAATTCTGAATCAATTAATGTCAACACTGCCACCGCAGTTCAATCAAGAGTCACAGGGCCTTATTACTTTCCTTGCGTTATCCGATATTGCGGCAGTTTTGCACTCTCTGTTGATCTGTTAGTCAATTAGCTGGGGTGAACACATACCAAAACCAGATAAGTGACAGGTGGGGTGTTACATATGGCGACCCTGCCAGGATCCGGCGTATTTCATGCTGTCACTCTTCACCTGATTTACTTCAGGCTCTGCGCACCGTGAATTCACCACAAAGTTGCTATAGTCACGCACACACATATTTTGGCCTCTGTTGACTGCTCCACTGTAGGTCTACGTGGCTTTCTCGCATGTTTCACAGAAAACGGGACGATGGACATTTATCAACAGGTGTGAAGTTCTCCGACTGTTTCCCGGTACAGCAGCATGGAGTCGGGGTCAACCACCCACTTGCTGTCACTCATCTTAAGGCGGCTGGAGGCCACGCACCGTTACCACTTTCTCAGAGCTTGAGCCACCCCAAACTGCCTATTGTCGCTTCCCTTAGCCGCTCCCCCAGCCAGCCACTCTCTACTCTAAATGCTTCCCTGGGGAAAACTAGCGTCCAGTAAATCGACTCGTTTCCTCAAAGTTTTCATGTCGTGTGACTAAAACCATTAACCGACATTAATTATTCCACTACGTCCATACTACACCCTCTACAAGATGCATTATGCCTTGTCAGTCATTTCGCTCAGCCCTACTGCGCTCTCAACATGAGGTAGGTGATCTTTAATGACTTCATGTAAGGGGCATAGTTCTTGCCATCTTACATGTTGATATAATGTAATTATTTAATTATTATTTTGTGAGGCTCTCATACTGTATCGTACTGTCGTTATGGATAAAGTTCATGTAAGGTCCATTAAATCCGACGCCTTACAAGCGAGCCCATTTGGTAATTAAATTTGTAATTGAGATTAGCTGAAATGTAATTATTGAACGGTTATTTACTATCGCCAACACGTGCTTGAACAAAAGTTATGAAATCATCTAATTCTGTTTGAAACAGATGTAACTAACTGCGTTTAGGCGGCAACAGTAACCATACATACGGAAGCTAAAATGAAAATACCATGTGTAAAAACGTAAATGAAAGTTAATTATCATTACAGCAAACAAAAAGGTGAGAACCAGTACTGATTAGTCACTAGCAGCACATAACGCGATATGCACTATATAATGTCACACACTGGAATCTGTAGTCCAGTTATGTGAATCAATATCTATGGCTAATTAATAATCTTTACTATATTTGCTATCACTTGAGGCCAACATTGTATTGTATTGTATTAAATTGGGATCCAGAAACGAATGAGAGGTTTCATCACGCCATAGCCTTCAGTCGGTCACAACCCCACCCCACCGCCACCCCACACCGAACCCAGGGTTATTGTGCGGTTTAGCCCCCCCCCCCCCCCCCCCAAGGACCCCCTGTGAACGTCTGATACCAGACGATTATAACTCCAAATGTTTGCGTGGTAGAATAATTATTGTTTACACTTACGTGGAATTGAGGTTTTGCGCAGCAATCGGCGACACAGTGTAAGGCGGAATAAGGTGAACCAGCCTGCATTTGCCGAGGTCGATGGAAAACAGCCTGAAAAACCATCCACAGGCTGGCTGACACACCGGACCTTGACACTAATACTGCGGGCAAATCCGTGTCGGGGACCAGCACGCCTTCCCGCCTGGGAAGCAGTGCGTTAGGCCCGCGCCTAGTCGGGCTGGAGTGCCCAACATGATTCGAAAAATAGTATCAAACACTGTCAGCAAAGATGAAATCACGAAAGCCAAGATTACTTAAAACATAAATGGAAAACGCAAAACATAATTATTTTTGATAAATATTCTACATCACTAGACTTTGCACTAATCTGAATTTTCTTACTGTATCCTCTGGTCGTCATAGGATGCAAAGGAATGTGCTTCAGTGCAATTTGAATGTCACTTAACTATTATGACTTCTTGTTTTTTAATTAGTTTACTTTAAGATTTAAATGGCAATTGCGCTTCTCCTTCCAGTTAAATATGAGGACTCGTCAACAAAGATTGAGAGTTATGTTTTCCTGTAGCTTCCGTGATAGTTTCGTATCTGTACCATGAAAATTTCATAAGAACAGGTTTTCATGTATTATGTCCATAGGCAGCAGCACTCTCGTATCGGTATGTTGGTAGAAGTGCTCTATTTTGCAGACGTTCCTTGCATTTCAAATGCCAAACTATGCAGGTGACGCGAGAGCAGCAGTATGGCGCAATATAATTTTGTGTTCCCTTAAGCCGTACAGCCACTGACACTTACGAAAAGCTGCAGCAAGCGTACGGTGAACATGCGCCACCTAGTGCAACAGTGTTTAGGTGGTTACAGGACTTGTCTGTGTTACGCTAGGTGGGACTGGTGTTTCAGCTTCTGCTGTGACTGAAGTCAACATCAAAATAGTTGCTGTGATTGTTCGTGAGGATCCGCGGATAACATGAGGTAACCTAAGTGAAGGGTTGAGAATTTCCTATGACACTTTCTTTACGACTATGCATGATTATCTCTATGTGCCCTCTGTTTGTGCCTGTTGGTTGCCACGCCCGATGACTCCCGAACAAAAGGCTCTGCCGACGGAGACAAGCGGTGAGTGCTGTGTCACTGTGCTGAGGGCAGGAATGCGTTTTTGAAAAAGATTACCATCGTTGATGCATCATTATTATCCTTAAAGAAAACGAGCCACCACAGTGTGGAAATCGCCAAGTTCTCCAACACCAAAAAAGGTGAAAGTAGCTCCGTCCGCAAGGAAAATGATTGTTATAACATTTTTTGACTTTCATGGAATGATTTACCTGTATGCAGTTTGTTGTGGCGTAACAAGACAGCCACGCCACTCGGAAGTAGCCGAAAGGCACGCGTCAACTCACGCAGGCTAGTAGATAGGTCTGAAACAGGATACGTAATGAATGCTATAAAGAAAAGTGCGTAGCTTCTGGAATACTTAACTTTAATCCATCCTTGTGGTACATCGCTCTTGACGATACAAGTGAGACTCTTTAGATACAAGCTATGTAATGCTAATGGCGCCTTGCTAGGTCGTAGCCATTGACTTAGCTGAAGGCTATTCTAACTATAGGCTCTGCAAATGAGCGAGGCTTCGTCAGTGTGCATCGCTAGCTACGTCGTCCGTACAACTGGGGCGAGTGCTAGTAAGTCTCCCGAGACCTGCCGTGTGGTGGCGCTCGGTCTGCGATCACTGTCAGTGGCGACACGCGGGTCCGACATGTACTAATGGACCGCGGCCGATTTAAAGCTACCACCTAGCAAGTGTGGTGTCTGGCGGTGACACCACACAGTTCCCCCTCACACTACTCTTACAGCAGCACATTACACGTTAGTATTGGCTTAACTGAGGGAGCACGCTGCAAGAAAATGACCAGAACTTTCTTGGACTGGTAGTATACAAGTCATACGGTTTCTGGCCCAAGTTAAAACTAGCCATGTATCGCATCCGACTTATAGCCCCGATCTTACACCCTGTGATTTTTTTTGCCCCAGTCACTAAAGGCACAGCTTCGGGACATTCGATCTGGGAACTTTGAAGCAGTGCTCAAGGGTAGTGAGCCTACTCTCAGGGAGCTGACTAAGAATGGTCTGCACCAAGTGTTCGAGGTCTGGCAAAGACGTTATAAAAATGCATTAAGGTAGGAGGGGAGTACTTTGAAAAAGATTATTTAACACTGAAGTGGCGTAATGGACATCTGTAAAAAAAATCTGTCTCAGTCTGTTGATCAGCCCTCGTAATACTTCTTTCAATATTACGGCGCTCAGTTGTAATAATGATGACGAGGAACGATCATACGGTGGTTGATGACGTAGGTGAATCAGTAAGACTGATGCTAATTATCGTTTAATGAAATTACTGCAATGTTCACTTTAGCTGGACCTACGACACTGGCAAGTCTTACACAAAACTAAACTGTTAAGTGGCACTCTGCTACTTCGTGGTGAGCTGCATATACTGCGTCGGAATGCAATGCATGTGAACAATAATTCGCAGCAGAGTCTTCTTTCGACAACAAGATAACAGGCAAACTGTACTGACTCTGGCCACACGGTACTCTTCTTCCATTATTCCATTTGCCACATCCTCTTGATCATAACATTTACTGTATCCAGATATATGCACACGCGTTGCCTTGCCTCACTTTAGGTACGACACCGGTAATGCACATCATTACGCGCACAAAGCACAGCCACATTCCGTCCAACCCAGTTCACTGCCCGATTGCAACTCTGTGAAACTCCCACAGACGCGCCTCTGCATGTTAGTGCCATGCTCCTAACAAAATCTTTGGATTTTATAATGTATTCTCCGTGACATGCTACCGTTTCTACTCCAGAAATTTACAACAATGTCTTTCAATACTTCGTTACAATGAACGAATTAAAGTTATTCAATAAATCATCGTTATTAACAAAATATTGAAAGACTTAGATTTGTGCTAATCAAATACTGATAATGCAATAATAAATGAAACGATAATTATGAGTAATGTGTTACAGTGTTATAAGCTGCAGCAAACCTATTTGGTTGGTGCATAATTTCGTAGAGTTTTTGTTTTGCATATCGGAATTCCTATTGCTATGGGTTTATTTATCGATTACCATTCTTTATTTGTAGTTCACTGTTGCTATTTCAGTTTACATACTGCCATTTGGAGATAGTGTGTGGAACTATGGACTTTATAAAACTGTGTGCCAAGTATAGAAATCTAAAACATTTCTTGCACATTCTTCTGTTTGAGATCAGCAGAGAGTTACAGCAGTGGAGGCAGCCAGGAACATTTGCGCCGTGTATGGGGATTATGCTATTGGACACAACACGGCATGAAAATGGTTTTCCCGTTTTATGGATTATACTGCCTATTGGCTTCTGTATTGGGTTCTTCGGCCGACGTTCATCTAATGATTTTACTGACGTTTCGCCAGCACGAGTGGCTGGCACTGTCAACTGCACCACCGGCAATGGAGGGTGAAGCTTTGACAGTGCAAGCCACTCGTGCTGGCGAAACGTCAGTAAAATCATTAGATGAATGTCGGCCGACGAACCCGATACAGAAGCCAATAGGCAGTTTGTCAACAAGGGGCCACGAAAGCCTTAACAATTTTGTATTGTGGAGGATAGTTGTGGCATTAGTGACTCTCTATAATCAGGACGACCTCGCGGATCTGATGAAGATTATTTAAGGGCATTAATCCACAGTGATTAAAATCAGTGTTTTCGAGATCTGGCAAATGGGATGAACTGTGATCATTTGAGCATCGTGCAACATTTGCATGCAGCGGAGAAGTTTCAATAATCGGGTGGAGGGATACCGCATGCTCCAAGCCAAAATCATCAAAATCAGCAAGTGGCCATATGTGCATCTCTACTTGCTCGTCATCAGTTAGCTCGTGAACAACACCGACTATTCTGTCCTGTGTCTTTACTGGTGACGAGACATGGTGTCTTTATGCTAACGTAAGGAAAAGAAATGAATAACTGAGCCGAAACAAAGCAGCAACTCCCCATACAAAGAACTGTGCCCATCCAAAAGAGTAGTGTTATGCATCTGGTGGAAGAGCAACGTTGTGGTGTTCTACGAAATTCTGCCCTGAGGTGTAATCATCACTGTTCTCTTTTACTGTCAACAGCTGAGACGTACTGTAGGCGCAGTCCGAGAACAACGGCTAGGAACACTGTGTGAAGTGATGCTACTCCCCAATAACCCCCGCTCGCATTCTGCTCGACTGACGGACTGATGGGAGTTGGGTTGGGAAGTCATTCCACACCCACCTTACTGACCTGATCTTGCGCCCTGTAGTTTTCACCTTTCCCGCTCTCTATGGAACAACCTTCAAGGATCTTCCTTTACGGTTAAAAATGCGTTACGAAAATGAGGTGACAATTTTTTCGCGTCAAAACCAAGTGGTTTCTACAGTCGAGGAATCGAAAACTTACCGCAGCGTTGTCAGAGCGTTGTACATAGTGAAAGAAAATTTTTTATTGATGACTAAGGTCTCTGTTATGTCTATCCGTTGTGTTATTAGTTACGGAAAACGCTATGAACTTATGTACAAATTCAATATGTTCGGATTGTAGACCACAATAAAATATAATCAGCACTAAACAGGCATGATGTCGTAAACATAGAGAACGTCTAGTCAGTATCGTGGAAGTGATGGAGAACTCGAGTTGTTATGGATTTATCTTCTGGAATTTAGTGTTTAGAGACGTGGTGTGCCGTACCGCATCGTAGCGTCACATGGCATGGTATGTTGGGCGCGGTGTGTTGTTTCTGACTGCCGGACGCCGTTGGGCGGTGGCAGGCCGAGGCGTCTGCGGGCCTGGAGACCCAGACACTGCTGCACAATTGCACATCTGCACAGCTGCTGAATATTCTGCAGGGCCGGCAGCTGGTGCACAGGTCATTGGGCACCTTGTAGTCACTCCCCCACCGCGCCGAATCCCTAGTGGACAACAGGGTCAAGTGAACCAATTGAAAACGCGTCTACATCCACACTCTGCAAACCGCTGTGAAGTATGTGACAGGCAGTACTCCGCCACCCATTCCCTGTTTACATCATTGCTCCAGCTCCACCATTTGTTAAAATTACTTCCAAAATACCGCTATACACAGTGCAGTTGGTCAGATATTGAAACTCGTGTTCACAGTCCATTTGGGAACCATATGTATAGAACTGGATGAGTCCCAAAGATCACCTTGTTTTCATTAAAATACCCTTCACAAAAGAACTGAAGGATCATTTTCACCAAAACCCTGTCATTGTCTCCGGTTGAAGCAGAAGTTTGGAATTTTCTCGAACGTGCCTGCAACCTTCTACTGTAATGGTGCAAAAGATGGCGTCCTGTAACGTCACACAAGAGTTTGGCAACAATTTCGACACGAAAGCGTGAACAATGCGGAAAAGGCTACAGCTCGGAAGTTCACGTGAGGTATAAGGTGGTTTAATGATATCACCCTGGCACTGATTTACGGCAGAATTCTCCCCTACGCCACCGTGGAAGTATCACACGATGAGATGATCATCGCATTCCGTCTTACACACATTTCACCCCTTCCCCTTCTTCCGACGCCTCTGCGATGGAGGTCAATACCACGATAGCTCTCACAAACTTTAACACTAGTTGAAAATGGCTGCTGCTGTAGCGCCTGAAGATAGGGAAACCGCACCCAAGGAGTGCTGAAGAGACAGCTAACCTGAGCGGTTCTAGTTGATATTCCTTTTTCTGAATAAATTCCGAAATATTCATCACCAACGATAGTAAATTAGAAGTACTTACGATAGTAGCCATTTATTAAAAACATTTTTACTAATGTTTTTATTTTTATATTAAACAATATACTCTATATTCATTCATATAGTTTTATTCTAGATCTAATGGATTATTATATTTAATTTCTGTATTTGAAATTTCATTTTGTTTAAGAAATCCACAAAGTTGACCTATTCAAATCTTATTTTAGTGGTCGATTTTTCCGACTGCTGACTCGCCTTAAGAAATCCCATTAAAATAAGTAAATTTGTTTTAATTGAAATTCCTTTTTTGTCTGTCAAAGAAAGGAGCAACTCTTTAAAAGGAAAATTCCACTTTTGAACTTTTTTAAATTGAATAAAAACTATTTCTTAACAAATGGTGTGTCTAAATATAAACAAAATTGAAATCTAGGGCAAAAGAATTAGGACTTAAAGGTTATTCTGAACTTAGAAAACAGTAACTTATTGATCTTCTTAAAAACCAAAATATTAACAATAAAATCAATGACAAAAATGAAATGAAAAATTATAGTGTAAAAGAATAGAAAGATAAAGCAAAAGAACTAGCAATTGACTTATTGCACTGTTTAACTATAATTTAAAAAATTACATTTTAAGGAATTATATAAATTATATTCGACAACAGCTTAAATATATAAAAATAAAATTGTTGTGTACATTAAAAATAATGATCCATTTCATGTATTTGAATGGAAATATATTCAGGATATTATGAATTATCTGTAGGTTTTTCTCAGGGAATTTGGTGATAAATTAGTTTGGGAAAGTACATTAATATTAGAACGAAATTTGCCTGTAGATTTTATTAGTGAAATTCCACCTATATTAGATCTGGATCTTTTTTTGATATATAAAACAAAATCAAAACTTCATAACAGAATTCCAAAGTACAGTAAATTGTATGTAATATCATATAGTTATTTAAGTATTAACTTCATTAGGCAATTTTAAGCAAATTAGATTGGGGAGTTATGTCACAATGTAAAATGATTAAAAATTTCACCAGCATATTTCACGACAAATTACACTGGAGTATTCTATCAAGTAAAGGAAACATACCTGAAAAATTTATCAGAGAATATCAGAGTAAAATAAACAGGGGTAAAATATCAAGCTGTTAAAATTTGAGTGAAAGGTTTATGAGACTGTTTCAAGAGTCATTGAAATGAGATGAAGAATTGTCTGAAGATTTTACTCGAGAATGTCAAGAAAATGTAAATAGGGATAATATATCATTATATCAAAAATCATCTGAAAATGTGACAAGAGAATTCCAAGATATATTTAACCGAATTCTAATAACAACTAAGTCAAATTTCGCTTAATATATCAAATGACAACTACAAGTTAAAGTAAATTGTGATGAGATGAATACCGAGTTATCAAAAACTGTCTGAAGATTCTATATGTTTACATAATGAAAATCATCAATTTTTAAAAACTAAACAGGAAAATAGAAAGTTATGAAAGTTGTAAAAGACAATAAAAAATAAATCACAGATTGCATGTAACCTTAAACGTTTCTGAGGGTACTGAATTCCCACAAATAGAACTATTACAGAACTAGGTATTAATGTAAAAATAAAGACCAAAAATATTTCTGTGGTGTATAAAACGTGCATTATATTCTGTTAAGTAAATGATCTGCAAAATATAGAAATGTTGAACTTGATCTTGATCAGAAAATTGAAAATTTATACCTTTTTCACTTGAAAAACTTTCACAAATAGGTAAAAGGGTCAAATAAAAGACATTATGAAATTTTCTCAAAATTTACATTTTGGAAAAAGTTTGTTTGAAGAGACACAATGACCAGCAAAAGAAGAATTTTGTAATAAACTGACTGACTGTGAAATAAGTGATGAAGACTATAAACATGCAAAATTAATTGGGAAATATTAATATGAAAAATCATGTTGAATATTACAATCTGTATCTTAAAACTGATGTATATGTCTTAGCTGATATGTTTGAAAATTTTAGAAAACCTTATATGAAGCTTATGATTTAGATCTATCTTGGTATTTTAAACGACCTGGTTTATCTTGAGATGCAATGTTGTAAATAACTAAACAACCACGTTAATTATTACATGATTATGATATGATCTTAATGGTTGAAAAGGGAATAAGAGAAGGAATATCACAGTGCTGTAGAAGATATAACAAAGCAAATAATAAGTATATGAACGATTTCAATGATAATAATCTAACAAATTACTTAATATATTTAGATGTGAATAACTTATATGGTTGTGCAGTAGGTCAATATTTACCATAAGGTGGATTTGAAGGTATGAACCAAATAATATTGCTTGCTCAAAAGTAAGTGAAATAACAGATACTGCTGATATTGGGTACATTCTTGAAGTAAATGAAGAATATAATTTACATAAAGACTTACCATTAGTTTCTGAAAACAAAATTATACCAAGAACTAAAGAAATCAAGTTGTTGACTACTGTGAGTGACAAACATAATTCTGTGGTTCACTATAGAAATCTTAAACACTATTTGTCTCTTGGAATGAAAATAGCAAAAATACATAGTCTTAAAATTCAGTCTATCAGATTGGTTGCAGAAATAAATAGATTTAAATACCGATATGAGAACTAAAGCAAAAATGATTTGGAAACAGATTTCTATAAATTAATGAATAATTCCATGTTCGGAGAAATTATGGCTATCATAAGCAAGACAATGGATGTATGATTTTCACTGCAGAATATGAAATATGGAGAAGAATACGAAATATGGAGAAAATACTGAGTTGTGTTATCAAGATATGGACAGTTACATTTTCAATATTAAAACTGAAGATTTTCATAAAGATATGAAATTGATGATTGATTACATTCAAAGGAGTGATCACTGAAAATATAATATTTATGGAATTCAACAACTTAGGAAGAAAGTTTTAGTAAAACTGAAAGATGAATGCAACAGAGTAACAATAGAAGGATTTTGTGGTTTGATAGCAATAGCGTATGTTTTGTAAAGTTGCTGAAAAGATAGACAGTGAACAGTACAGGAAAATTAATACTATTTGATGTCAAAAACACGAAGTCTGTACAGTTGAAATACACAAGAAAGCATTGATAACTCATTATGTTTTGGAAAATAAGATGGATGTGTCACCACAAAGATATTATGACTGTAAAAAAAACAAATAAAATTGTCTATATATATGGAGACACTATTAAAGCACCTCAACAACAAAGTGTCTGAAAGAGATTACAAAATAAGTGAGGCACAGATAAAAGTTTTTTATAACATTACTAGATGTGAATATTTAAATATTAGATATGCAGAAAAAATTGGCATGGAACTTAATAATGAGTTTAAAATTATTTTACGAGATAGATAGGTAGTTTCAATTAGTTGAAGGGCAGATGAAACTGAAATATAAGGGAATGAAGGAACTTGCAAACAGAAATAATGACTTTCAAGACCTGGAAATCATTCTGTGAAAAGTTTTTAAGACTTTAATTTTTTCGTTTTAAATTTTTATAGTCTTAAATGGACAATACCAAATACCTAAAGCATTATGGTGACTGTTTAAACAATAAGAATGCAATAGATTTTATAAAGATAAATATCGAAAAGATGGATGTTGTTTGATTTGTGAACAATGTAAATGAGAAAACATTATGAGGATTAGGACAAAATAGGGCAACCAATAAAACATATAAAACAGCTTATATTTATTGTCTTACATTAATCTTGTATTATAAAATGCACTGCAATAGTGAGCCAGTGAAATTCTTTGCGAGAATAAATAAATTTTTTTCTTAAGTGCACCTTTAAATTTATTTTCTTATATTGACAGTGAGAAAAAATATTATTTATAATAATTTAAATTGATAACAAGAAATATTCATTTATCTTAATTTTCTAGGTAGTTTATTATGAAATATAAATTTATTAATGAAATTAAGTGAGTTAGTCCTGAAATTTTGACTAAAGTAGTTGATTATTGTAGGGTATAGCTAAGATTTTGTGCGTTAGTGAACGAGGAAGTGAAATGAGCAAGTGAGCTCTTACGAAAACTGAGCTAGACTCACACTAATTTACTACTGACAAGAGGGAAATTCGGGTTAGAGTCCCAGTTCGGCACAAATTTTCACTGTCGTGATTCCATTGTACATTAATGGTAGTCCATATTCACAGCTGCGAATACATTTCTTGTATTTGATGACGGCTGTAGCTGCTGCAGAGCCTGCTACTTTGGACATGTGCACATGTCTGAAGGGACTTCGCATTGTAATTTGAAATTTTACAGGCACTGCAGTGTAGTAGGGCATGTTTCTTTTTTGATGCCACTATCCTTTTTGTCACTTGGTGACACTAGTTGATTTATTTCGTGAAGTGATTATTGATGTAATATGTCAAGAAGATTGAAGTTTTTCGAACAAAAAGCAATGGCTATTAGCAAGAAAGACAATGCACTGTAGGTAAAGTCGTTTTTTTTTTCAGAATGGCAGCAATAGTAGCGCTGCATTACAGAAATATTGCAACATCAACAGCTGCGAAGAGACCCACATGAAGAACTGAGTTAAGGAATACAATCAAGAAATTTCACTAACAGATGAAATTGGTGGTGTAGCAGTGAGAGGTAGGCAGCCCATTCCCATGACAATTGTTGATGAAGCTTGAGTATCTATAGCTGACCACGCAGCACATGCCTCACGTTCTGCAGCCAGTGCTGGAATTGTGTCATGGGACCTGTCTGTCCTCTGTTCAACAGTTCAAAACATTTTGCGGCGCATTTTGCAGTGGTATCCCTGTATGATTCAGAATGTGAAACGAATGAACCAATATACCCACAACTTCCTAACTTCGCGCTTCGTTTCTTGGGACGCATGGAAATGGAATATTCTTTGGATGGAGAAGGCACATTTTACTCTGCACGATGCCATGAGTGCACAGAACTGTCGCTAATGGGGTTCTATTCTGCAACATATTTTGCAGGAAGATACACTGGATTTATCTTATGTGACGTGAGTGATCTTCCAGATCAACTGACCTAAAGCCATGAGAGTTCTGGTTGTGGGTGTTGTGTTGGCTACTGTGGGATTCAGCACGGCCACAAACAAGGAAAGAGAGAAGTTGCCATGGCCGGTGGTAGGAATCTAAACTGATTTGTAGATTAAACTTTTAAATTAACCAGACACTTTATTTTTAAAAAGAACAGCAACATAACTTGCTTCATGTGCCTCCTACTTACAAGAACTTTTATACACAATTACTACTAGTACAATGCAGGCTATGTATTGTCTTCCAATTACTCTGCACTGATGCTGTCAAAGTCTGCAAACGAACTGGAGCAGATCAGCGAGGAGGGGCTGATTAACTAATCGTTGACAGGGGGAGGTGAATTCTGTCTTCCTGGAGGTGTGGCGCTGTCCTCTCTTCCCATTGGTGTGCGGGTCATTGCGTTCTTGATGCAGTTTCGCGGCACTGCGCTGGACGGTGTGCATTTCACGCTTCAGAACTACACAACGGGAGTGTATGAATGATCAGGCCAGTTCTAACATTCTGCGTGGTGTCTGTCAGTTCTATGATGTGTCTCCCTACCACTTTCGCGCTATGACGCTCTGAGCGTGTTTTTTAGGGAATTGACTAGTTTGAACCTGGGACCTGTTGCTGGTAAGGAGACGCCAGACCACACATGACATGTAGAGTTCAGAAGAGTTCAGTGAGACTAGCGATGATATAACCTAATACTTAATGATTTCAGCGTCAGCTCCACTGCACTCCCTGTACAAGAATCTTAATACTAACTAAATTTAGTGGAAGGGGTTCAAGGCTTTCCTATTTTTAGTTAGTTGGTAAAATAACGTCGAAAAAGCAGTTAAGTTTACCATTAGAAATTTTATTCTACTCACAAAACATCGTTTATAAATTGCACTATTGATAAAAGGAAATGTTTTAATACAGGATGATAAAAACCAACTGCGTTCAACAAAAATGTGAACGAATATTCCCTGAATGGGTTTCCAAGTTCTACAATGGATCGAAGGATGACCTATGCCATATCACGTCTATAATATAGGTTTAAATTAAGTTTCACAAAAGAGAAAACTATCAAAATGGTCTAGTGACCCTCAATTATCTTTAATTACTTATGTAACTTGTCGTAAATTACAGTGGCTGATGTGGCTTCTCAATAATTATATAACAGAAAAATCATCGCGTTTCAGATTTTAACTTACGTAGCAAACGTGAATACCATGAGCTTTAATTGACGATCGACACTAGTATTACGCAAAACGGGGCAGTAACAGACGAGACTTCTGCAGTTCTGAGCGAAGCTTTATGCGCTGTTATTCGGCATCGCGTGCGTTCATTACCTTGTCGTTGGTTATGCAGCGTCAGAGGGCGGCGGGCGACGCAGCTCCATACAGCTCGCCATCATGGAAGCAACTTCTCTCCTAACTTCTCGTTACTACAATTTACCGAAGTTGGTTTAAAAAAAACTGTCTAGCTGTGTTTTCATCTGACCAATCATGGTCTCAATGTTAACCTTAAGCTCCGCCTACAAAAATTCTGTGCATCCAATGAGAAACGGTATACTTTTCATGGTGGGGCAATGTTTTTAAAGCTTGCAACGTAACAGAGACGCGAAAAAGTCGCACGCTAAAACTTGCAGCTGGTGTGGCCCTTTTAGTGTTATCGTAAGATTTATACTGTTCTTCTGGAGGGCTCTATCTTTTAACATGGGCTGGGGTCTAATCCTGTCGGTTACTTTTCGTGGTGGGGCAATATTTTTAACGTTTGCAACGTAACAGAGACGCGAAAAAGTCTCACGCTAAAACTTGCAGCTGGTGTGGCCCTTTTAGTGTTATCGTAAGATCTATACTGTTCTTCTGGAGGGCAATAGCTTTTAACATAGGCTGGAGGGCGGTCCTGTCGTTTACCTGGCGACGTGGGTGTCCATCCCTTATCGCAGGGCCTTCTAGCTTAACACGGTTCTGCTCTCGGCTTCTGTTCTCGTTTCTCCCCTCGGAACTGCGTGTGTCTCACGGTGGGAAGGTATGACATGCATTTAGGCATTCTTGTGTTAGTCTGTGGTATTCCATTTGCTCACTCGTTACTCGTATTACTTTGGTTAATTTAATGTCACGATTTATTCGGAGCTATGTTACATACTACTGGATTTGCTTATCATGTCAGGGTTTTCATGGAAGGTGTGGGATTTGCCTGACACCTTACACAGTCAAGGATGTATGCGGACTCTTCCTGATATCAAGGACTGCATACGACAACATAGCACTCAGATTAAACCGGACATGCTGTGAACAACTGTCGACAAACTGCATTACGACATGTTGGTGGGTGAGTAGATTGCATTGAATGCACGTGGTAATTTGTGAGCACATCCTAATAAACATAAACTCCGCAAGCATTGAACATACTTATTAAATTTCAGCGTGGTGCAATGTACACAGCCAACACTGCAGCACTCGGAACACCGTCAGTTTAGTTCAACCACCCAGTATGTCACGTGGCCTACGAAAGGCAGCAATAACCATTCCTCTCTGTTGTTCTTTCCGTTAGTTTTCATCTGTGTTATTTACATCTACATCTACATTTATACTCCGCAAGCCTGCCAACTGTGTGTGGCGGAGGGCACTTTACGTGCCACTGTCATTACCTCCCTTTCCTGTTCCAGTCATGTATGGTTCGCTGCCCGAAAGCCTCCGCGCGCGCTCGAATCTCTCTAATTCAATCGTGATCTCTTCGGGAAGTATAAATAGGGGGAAGCAATGTATTCGATACCTCATCCAGAAACGCACCCTCTCGAAACCTGGACAGCAAGCTACACCGCGATGCAGAGTGCCTCTCTTGCAGAGTCTGCCACTTGAGTTTCCTAAACATCTCCGTAACGCTATCACGCTTACCCTGTGACGAAACGCGCCGCTGTTCTTTGGATCTTCTCTAGCTCCTCTGTCAACCCGATCTGGTACGGATCCCACACTGATGAGTAATACTCATGTATAGGTCGAACGAGTGTTTTGTAAGCCACCTCCTTTGTTGATGGACTACATTTTCTAAGGGCTCTCCCAATGAATCCCAACCTGGCGCCAGCCTTACCAATAATTAATTTTATATGATCATTCCACTTCAAATCGTTACGTACGCATACTCCCAGATATTTTACAGAAGTGAGTGCTACCAGTGTTTGTTCCGCTAACATATAATCATACAATAAAGGATCCTTATTTCTGTGTATTCGTCATACATTACATTTGTCTATTTAAGGGTCAGTTGCCACTCCAAGCACCAAGTGCCTATCCGCTGCAGATTTTCCTGCATTTCGCTGCAATTTTCTAATGCTGCAATTTCTCTGTATACTACAGCATCTTTCGCGAAAAGCCGCATGGAACTTCCGACACTATCTACTAGGTCATTTATATACATTGTGAAAAGCAATGGTCCCATAACACTCCCCTGTGGCACACCAGAGGTTACCTTAACGTTTGTAGACGTCTCTCCATTGAGAACAACATGCTGTGTTCTGTTAGCTAAAAACTCTTCAATCCAGTCACACAGCTGGTCTGATATTCCGTAGGCTCTTACTTTGTATATGAGGCGACAGTGCGGGGATGTATCGAACGCCTTCCGGAAGTAAAGGAAAATGGCATTTACCTGGGAGCCTGTATCTAATATTTTCTGGGTCCCATGAACAAATAAAGCGAGTTGGGTCTCACACGATCGCTCTTTCCGGAATCCATGTTGATTCCTACAGAGTAGATTCTGGGTTTCCAGAAATGACGTGATACGCGAGCAAAAAACGTGTTCTAAAATTCTACAACAGATCGATGTCAGAGATATAGGCCTTTAGTTTTGCGCATCTGCTCGATGACCCTTCTTGAAAACTGGAACTACCTGTGCTCTTTTCCAATCATTTGGAACCTTCCGTTGGTCTAGAGACTTGCGGTACACGGCTGTTAGAAGTGGGGCAAGTTGTTTCGCGTACTCTGTGTAGAATCGAATTGGTATCCCGTCAGGTCCAGTGGACTTTACTCTGTTGAGTGATTTCAGCTGCTTTTCTATTCCTTGGACACTTATTTCGATGTCAGCCATTTTTTCGTTTGTGCTAGGATTTAGAGAAGTAAAAAGGTGTTTAGTATTTCAGCTTAACGCGTGTCATCCTCTGTTTAAATCCCATTATCATCCCAGAGTGTGTGGATATGTTGTTTCGATCCACTTACTGATTTAACGTAAGACCAGAACTTCTTAGGATTTTCTGTCAAGTCGGTACATAGAATTTTACTTTCGAATTCACTGAACGCTTCACGCATAGCCCTCCTTACGCTGCTTTGACATCGTTTAGCTTCTGTTTGTCTGAGAGGTTTTGGCTGCGTTTAAATTTGCAGTGAAGCTCTCTTTACTTTCGCAGTAGTTTCCTAACTTTATTGTTGAACCACGGTGGGCTTTTCCCGTCCTTCACAGTTTTACTCGTCACGGACCTGTCTAACACGCATTTTACGATTGCCTTGAACTTTTTCCATAAACACCCAACATTGTCAGTGTCGGAACAGAAATTTTCGTTTTTATCTGTTAGGTAGTCTGAAATCTGCCTCCTATTACTCTTGCTCAACACATAAACTTTTCCCCTTTTTTTAAATTCCTAATTACTTCCATATTCAGGGATGCTGCAACGGCCTTATAATCAGGGATTCCCTGTTCTGCAATTACAGAGTCGAAATGTTCGGTTCTGTTTGTTATCAGTAGGTCCAAGATGTTCTCTCCATGAGTCGGTTCTCTGTTTGATTGCTCGAGGTAATTTTCGGATAGTGCACTCAGCATAATGTCACTCGATGCTCTGTCCCTACCACCCGTCCTAAACATCTGAGTGTCCCCGTCTATATCTGGTAAATTGAAATCTCACCTAAGACTATAACATGGTGAGGAAATTTATGTGAAATGTATTCCAGATTTTCTCTCAGTTGCTCTGCCACTAATGCTTCTGAGTAGGGAGGTCGGTAAAAGGAGCCAATTATTAACTTAGCTTGGTTGTTGAGGATAACCTCAACCCATAATAATTCACAGGAACTATCCACTTCTATTTCACTACAGGATAAACTACTACAAACAGCGACAAACACGCCACCACCGGTTGCATGCAATCTATCCTGTCTGAACACCGTCTGTGCCTTTGTAAAGATTTCGGCAGAATTTATCTCTGGCTTCAGCCAACTTTCCGTCCCTATAACGATTTCCGCTTCGGTGCTTTCTATCAGCGCTTGAAGTTCCGGTACTTTACCAACGTAGCTACGACAGTTTACAATTACAATACCGATTGAAGCTTCGTCCCCGCATGTCCTGACTTTGCCCAGCACCCTTTGAGGCTGTTGCCCTTTCTGTACTTGTCAGAGACCATCTAATCTAAAAAAACCACCCCGTCCACGCCACACAATCCCTGCTACCCGTGTAGCCGCCTGGTGTGTGTAGTGAACTCCTGACCTATGAAGCGGAACCCGAAACCCCACCACCCTATGGCGCAAGTCGAGGAATCTGCAGCCCACACGGTCGCAGAACCGTCTCAGCCTCTGATTCAGACCTACCACTCGGCTCTGTACCAAAGGTCCGCAGTCAGTCCTGTCGACGATTCTGCAGATGGTGAGCTCTGCTTTCATCCCGCTAGCGAGACTGGCAGTCTTCACCAAATCAGATAGCCGCCGGAAGCCAGAGGGGATTTCCTCCGATCCATAGCGACACACATCATTGGTGCCGACATGAGTGATCACCTGCAGATGGGTGCTCCCAGTACCCTTCATGGCATCCGGAAGGACCCTTTCCACATCTGGAATGACTCCTCCCGGTATGTACACAGAGTGCACATTGGTTTCCTTCCCCTCCCTTGCAGCCAAATCCCTAAGGGGCCCCATTACGCGCCTGACGTTGGAGCTCCCAACTACCAGTAAGCCAACCCTCTGCGACCGCCCGGATGTTGCAGACTGAGGGGCAACCTCTGGAACAGGACAAGCAGCCATGTCCGGCCGAAGATCAGTATCAGTCGGAGACAGAGCCTGAAATCGGTTCGTCAGACAAACTGGAGAGACCTTCCGTTCAGCTCTCCGGAATGTCTTTCGCCCCCTGCCACACATCGACATGACCTCCCACCCTACCACAGGTGAGGGGTCAGCCTCAATGTGGGCAACATGTCGGGCACCCACAGCGGTAGTCCAATCGGGGGATGCGTGGGATGAGCTGGCCATCCCCGACAAACCCCCGTCTGGACCCCCACAGTGATGCCCATTGGCAACAGACTCAAGCTGTGTGACCGAAGCCAACACTGCCTGAAGCTGGGAGCGAAGAGATGCCAACCTAGTCCGCACCCGAACACAGCAGTCGCAGTCCCTCTCCATGCTAAATATTGTTGTGCAAAGAACGTCTGAACTAATCTATAGAGAGCACAAACAATTCGACACAAAATTTAAACGGTTATTAAAATACAAGACTGCCTAGTAAATGCAGTAATGCTCCTACTTGTGCATTGCTGACACACTCCTCTGTGGCAGAAGGCTAATTGTACTGTCAGTAACGTACAAAGACTATTTGAAAGAAATAAACAAATGACAGACGACTACGCGACTTTACACGTCACAAATATTAAAATGCAAATCTGCCCCTGCTAAATACGAAACTACACTATGATTTGACGCATTTCATTAAACAAGTTCACTAAGAACACTCAAACAAATTTTCAACTTCACTACAACACTTATATGAACGCTAAATAAGCCAGTTGCTGCTACCTGCACACTGCTGACACACTGCTCGGCGGCAGAAGGCTAACTGTACTGTCAGTAACGTACAAAGACTATTTTTTAAAAAAAAAAAAAACCTCACGAGGTACTGCAAACTGTCTACTTCATCATACTCTGTTGTTAGCCGAATACACACTGTTTGGATGTTGGTTATGTGCTTTGTGTTCTTACAAGAAATTGGAGGCCAGTTTTTCCAGCTTGTTCTCCAGTATGTTTCTTTCTTCGACAGCTGCATCTGTGGGACTTGGCAGTATCTGCAGGTCATTGGTGAATGAAATTTGGCTTACTCCAACACCATTCTTTAAGAATACAACGTGACGTTTGTTCAGTTAACCTTTCCCAACTAACTCATTTTCCCATCCTTGCATGCCCTTCTATAACGTGCAACTGAATAAAACAGGGGAGAGTGCTGTATGCTGTCGAATTGCTATTTTAATCAAAAACTTCTTGGAGAGTTATCCTGTGAATTTCGGTTTTGAATGTGTCTGTTTGACTTTACTTGATAATTACCACTGTTTTCAGGTCCACTTTAAATGCTGAGAATTTAAAAATAATATTTCCTGGTTGACCAAACCATAGCCTTTCTTAAAGTCGAGGAAACCACTATCGGACTCTGAGAGATATTTTTCCACCTAAACATACTGTGAAGTAACACTGTTATTGTTATTTTTATTCTTGTTAATGCAACAGTAAGCACAGCTAATGAGATCATGATACTCGATTTCTTATTTTATCATTAGCTAGATAGTTCCCAAGCTTCTAGGACTGCATGATGCACTGGCCGACAATTCGTGCGAAGTCCAGTAATGTGGCTTTGATGTAGGTGACGGATGATTATTTTATCGGTGTCAACGGTTTTCTTGCACCAACTTAGATCTTTTGTCACCGTTTCCATTTGGGTGAGAGCCATTAGGCCCACATTCACTGGAATCGGCCAGAACCGCTCTAGTTCAATTTTAAAATCCTCGAATCTGATAAGTTTTTAAAGTTATCTCTCATCGATTCCGTTTTGGGATGGGAATGTTAGTGCTCTACACTTTCTTTTTCACCACAGTTGTAATTCCTTGTGTATAGCGTTCCAGCATTCCACTTGTCGGAAGTCCCACGGCAATTTGTCTTCGACAACGTTTCTTGGCTTGTGGTCCCACCACTACTTTGCTGCTGGCAAATGGCAATTTTGATACAGGTTCCAGTGGACAATTCGTGCGACAGCATTGTGCCTCTGCTTCTTTGAACGATCTTTTCGGAGCAGTCGAGTTTGTAAAGGAATAGTGTTACATTTACTCCTCCGTGGTGTGTTTTCAGTAACATGGATACCTTATTAATAGTAATTCCAGTGTGGCTGATGTTGGGAGAGGAATATCATAAGATGATTCTATAAATATATTGTAATTGTCATTCGATCACTTTATTAAATTGTTATGTAAAAATGCAATTGAAACAAATACCTGTTCTCTTCCTGAGAAAGGTGTTATTTATAACAAAGAGTGCTGTTCAACCATAGAAACAGAGAAGCCATTAGGACCGTTTGTTGCCAAGCTTTCATCCTTGTCGTGTGGAACACACTTCCTTCGAGAGAAATGCGCAGAGGTTGACCCAGCGGACAGGGTCGGTATTGCGTTAGTAGGTGGCCTCGTATTATCCGTTTTCTTGTACGCCTTTCCAAGTGTAGGTGTGAGTAGCAGATGGGCAACACTGGAGACAGTGTCCAGCGATCAGTGGTTTAGCAAAATTCATGATATATTGCGCCCTACAAGATTTCAATACAGGAAGTCGTCTCATGTAAAGTGTAGCCGTAGATGCAAGATATTTCCAGGAAAAACATAGTAGTGCAGGAATTAATTCCAAAAGGTAGGCAATATGGCGGCTTTGGTCTGTCTAAATAACATGACACTGGAAGATAGTGTGAGAGCACATATGCACCATATTCTCAATTGCACAGCGTCTGAGAAAGGCTAACGGCGTTCTGCATACGCATTTGCCCCCCGGAACCAGTCACTAACAGCATGTTTCAGTTCACTGCCATTTCCGTAGTACACTCCCCCCAAAGCTATAAGGCGGATGTTCAAAACCTTCTCACTTAAACTGCCGAAGCAAATCGTTCGTCATCTCAACAGAATGAGGGCGAGCGTAACGTGCAGAGGTACCATGCCGTCGGACAGCAATCCACCCCTCGGATTTTGAAAGGAGTGCCGTAGTCGGTGAAGGGGCTGACCATAGGCCGCTGCGAGTTATGGTCGTCCCTCTTCTGGGCTTAAAGTAGATGTGCACGACACCATTTTGATCCCAAACACATTGGCCAAAACCTTCGTTCTCGCCTAAAATTTCTTAGGCTTATTCGGTTTTGTTCGAGATCGAGAACGATGCCATTCCATTCACTGGCGCTTTCTTTCTGAACTTTTATCCTAAACCCAGATTTCGTTACCAATAACAATGTGGTTCAAAACCTTCTTGGTATCCTTGTAGTACCGAGTGAGAAAAGTCAGTGCAGTATACATTCGCTGTTTTTTAGGCTCATATCTCAGACGTCGAGGACGCTGCCTGTCACACACTTTGCAATAGTCCCAACAATCCGATTAAGAAGTGATCGTGAAATTTCAGAAAAGCGCAAGCTTTCAGCATCAATAGTGAAACATTTGTCATTTTGAATCTTTGCTTCCATCCAACGGGAACCTGTGTTGCCACTGTGTCAAGGCCGTTGGCAGGTATATATACCTGCAGTAGATAATTAGGAATTACATTACTTTGTTGTTGTTAAACTATAATACCTTGCAATGAGGAATATAACTGTAAAATTTGCCCATGCGTAAATTAAATTAATGCTACTAACATTACCATTACTTTTGAGGGGCCGTCACACACCCAGTATTTATTGCGCAATTATATTATGTCAGTACACTGCGGGAAAGCGGCACAATGTTATTGCGCAATATTTATGCCCAGTGCTCATTAGATAGAACTCTGCCTTCCAAGTAGATATGTCGGCGCTCGACGGTATGGAATTCACGTGTACTACGAATGAGATGCTTACCTTGGAGAACATAAGGAGAAATAATGCAGAACTGACGAAGTAAGTCTGAAAAGCTTGTAGTAAACGTTTCAATGGCTCAGGGAATCGTTCACTGTAACGTAGATTCGCAAACAACAACAACAAATTAAAGCATTAAACAAGTGAACCGTGTAATTTATCGTGTAAGTGCTGTTTTCGAAGTGTTTCTCTACTGTTTCAGCTGTTGCAAGCGAAATAAAACAATTGTTTGCTGATTACCGATTGAAAGCTTACGTGATCTTATGTCTGTGGTGTGAGAACTGTTGGGAGAAAGAAAAAAACGTGAATGCTCACTGGACTGCTGGCCCGATGTTATTTGCCAACTCTGAAAACTAGTAAGAGTAAACTACTACTAACTGTCTCTACACCATCAACATCAGTTTCCTCTGTTACTGTGGACAACGACGAATCTGGCGTTTCATGAACAGTCAGGAATTTCATTTCTCAAAATACCGAATGGTGCTTTAACCATCGTAGTATTAAGAGGGAGGGGATGGTACTTCATGCCCACCTTTTGTAAATACTGTATTCGATTCCGGTACTTTATATTTTAATATTTCGAAAATATTTGTATTGTTTTTAATGAATTCTTCTAGCAGACTGTATAAATGTTTTAAATATTTTTCGGTTATGCTTAACCGAAATCTTTGTCTTCCTAGTAGATGTCACTTTCCCAGTGAATGTAATATTCAGTACCTCGACATTCATGACCTTACACATCAATATCTCTTTTAAAAGTATGTTATGCGTATATTTAAGCAACAGTTAATGAAATCTGCAATGTTTAAGTTTTTATTTTTTCGTGGTCGTAAAGTACAGCCGCCCCATTGCTATTACATCTTGCTGAAAGTGTAATGATATTGCTAAGACTGTGCTACATGACTTTTCAGGTTTTGGACTCTACTCATACACCAGAATCTCTCTAAAAAGTATGATTTTAGTATAACAACAATTTACGAACATTTCTATACTTTTATTAATTTTTTACGCAGGGCAGGAAGTACCTCCCAACCTTCCTTGGCTAATGCGTTGGTATTGCGATGGTTAATAGACATCCTCCAGCACACTCCCTGATTTATTCTCATTTTTTTTTTTTTTGTGGAAATTCCTTTGGAACGAACTGAATTTCCCTCGGTCTCGGCAGGTACTGCCTTTAATTGCACAGTACTCTCCTTCAGTAAATTGCAAACCGTCGATACCGATCAATCGGTCAATATTATTGCACAATAAACACTGAGCGTGTGAGAGCTCCTTTTTAGAGATCGTCGTAAATGAGTAGAGTACGGCGGCTCGCTTGACAGCATCCCGCACCCGCTGGTCTCCGTGTGGACGCGCCTTCCCTGCTGTGAGCAGCGAGGCGCTGTGTGTAGTGTGGATGAGGCGCGTGTCTCCAGTCGGTGACGCATGCGCGTTGTGCTCGCCTGCAAGGTAGGCAGCCGCGCATCGCTTTTGGGCTCAGTCTGCGGAAGGCGTCCCTCGTAGCCGCAAGCGTAGCTGTGGGTCTGCGTCGGCCAGGGGCTGGACAGCCACCCGCGCGCTGCGACGGCTGCTACCTGCCTGCCCGTGAGTAGCGCCGGCGCTTCTCCTACTTTACTGTGGCCGCTGCACTCGTGATTTCACGCAATGCACCGGACATCACAGTTATTATCAAGATATCAATCGTTCTTAATAACTTCAGGCACCACGTTCTTAAAGGGAACGTACTTTTTTCCTCACATTTTCACTAATGTTACTTACGAACCTATGTGGAATTAACAGAGAAATTGGCTAATAGTGCATTGTAGCAGCATATTTATCAAATTTTTTTGTATTATGAGCTGTTTTCCTTTTACTGAGAAAATAAGTAGTATGACGTCTGACACATTAACATTCGCCGAATGTATTAAATGTCATTTAAAAGTATTAGTCGTCATTTAAAATCATTTGTCCACGACTCTTATCTATCTCGAAATACTACATAATAAGTGACTTTTATCCCGCAAAATTCTTCGAATGAGTGAGAGTTCAAATATGTAGTCGTGAAAGTGTTCAGATAAGCATGACAGTGAAACTTCCTGGCAGATTAAAACTGTGTGCAGGACCGAATCTCGAACTCGGGACCTTTGCCTTTCGCGGGTAAGTGCTCTACCGTATGAGCTACCCAAGCACGACTCACGCGCCGTCCTCACAGCTTTACTTCTGCCAGTATCTCGTCTCCTACCTTTCAAACAAAACGGCCTTGCTGTGCTGGTACTGCGAACGGCTGAAAGCAAGGGGAAACTACAGCCGTAATTTTTCCCGAGGGCATGCAGCTTTATAGTTTGGACAAGAAGAGAATAGAAGCTTTTGAAATGTGGTGCTACAGAAGAATGCTGAAGATTAGATGGGTAGATCACATAACTAATGAGGAGGTATTGAATAGGATTGGGGAGAAGAGAAATTTGTGGCACAACTTGACCAGTAGAAGGGATCGGTTGGTAGGACATGTTCTGAGGCATCAAGGGATCACCAGTTTAGTATTGGAGGGCAGCGTGGAGGGTAAAAATCGTAGAAGGAGACCAAGAGATGAATACACTAAGCAGATTCAGAAGGATTTAGGTTGCAGTTGTTACTGGGAGATGAAGCAGCTTGCACAGGATAGAGTAGCATGGAGAGCTGCATCAAACCAGTCTCAGGACTGAAGACCAAAACAACAACAACCTTCCAAACTTTACAGAAGCTCTCCTGCGGTCCGGCACACAGTTTTAATCTGCCACGAAGTTTCATATCAGCGCACACTCCGCTGCAGAGTGAAAATCTCATTCTGGAAGCATGACAGTGTTGGACCCAGCAGTCAGAAACGCTGTATTGCGCAGAGTTTCAAATATAGCTTCGTCGTTTTAACTACGGCCTCGCCTTCCTCGCTTATAGAATGGTTCCGTCTGAGGACAAGCTGAAACAAAAACATTTGTTACGAATGGATCAATTGCGTATAATCAATCTTAAAAACTGCTATTTGCACTTTCAGCGTCATGTATATACTGCTGTACACAGATACATGTCTCAGTGAATCAAATTCACATCCTATCATCCTGAATCAATATTTGTCCCATACAATGTTTCCACCCTGTAGTGGATTCGAGAAATTATTTTGTGACATCAGAAACCATGAAAATTACGTCATGTCGCCCCACACTGTGCGCCAAAAATGTGGTGAACTCAAGAAATTAAATGAAATCAATCACAATTGGTTCGTAATTAATGGGTTCATGAATGGATGTAAAATATTGCTTATATGATCAAAACATGAAAGAAACGTATTTTTTATGTGCTGTTTAAACAAAACAAAATTATAAATCTCAGGGCCGATTTGACTGGGCGGGACACGACTCAGTTATTAAGGGGAAGGAGGAGGGGACGAATCGTCTCACCATTATTCATTATCGTTCGGCGTATACTGCCGTGTCTATGTGGCGCGTCGCGTCGGAGCTGTGCTGCACGGGTTGGCTGTCCTCATCAGCAGTCGTGGCTTTGTGGTGTTGTCTGCCCGTTGTCGGTAGCGTGGCCGAAATTGTGATATCACGGCGTCGGAAGGCGGATGTTCGCGCTGGGCAGAAGAGCGCCTATGTCCTCCTCTCAGTTCCGTGGTATCTCCCAGACTCCCCCCTTTTCGCTTCGCATCCATCTCTCAGCTCAACTCCTCTTCGAAACATTATTCCTTTCGGCGTTGTCATTGGCGGACGAAATTTTCAATATAACCCAATCACAGCTCGCCGTTTCATTGCCATGCCTCTACGTGCAGCCGGCCGCGCTGGCCGTGCGTTTCTAGGCGCTTCAGTCCGGAACCGCGTGACTGCTACGGTTTAAGTAGTTCTACGTTCTAGGGGACTGATGACCTAAGATGTTAAGTCCCATAGTGCTCACAGCCATTTGAACCACTTGAACCTCTACGTGCAGGGTGGAAATTTTCTACGTGGCGTGGGCTGGCGTGTGCCTCGTGAATTGGCATCTTTCTCGCGATTTCACATTCTTAATATGTTTTCCTGTATTCCGAAGCTGTTGGGAGAGCAGCTACACAACACTTCTTTATAACCGCTCTCTCTGCCTGAGCCCTGGACAGACTCACGTTTAGGCTCCGGCTCTAAATCTGCCAGTGTCCGTTATTTACAAGGAATGTCCTCACTGTCGAGGGACACATCTTCTTAAGACATCTTTCACACACCTCCCTGTGCCGATTCCCTCCGCTTTTTGCACGCTCCTCCCTGTGCCCGTGAGGTGCTGGATTTGTCGGTACATCCCTGTTTACTAAGGCAGGTAAAATGACTGCCACAAAGCCAGAAGAACTCAGATGCTTTCACGCGAATGTTATTGGCGTTTCGTCTATCAGCTCTCGGCACGCTTCTCGTTGTCAGACGGGCGCTGCGCATCGTGTCTCTTCCTGAGTGAGGCGAGGACGTCGGCCAGGCTACCCGCTGTGTGCTTGCAGAATGACTGCACCCGGGGAGTCCGGGCCCTTCCTCCTCCACGGCCGCTCACGGCGACTTGGAGAAAGTGGCTGCGCTATTACACAGCTCCTTGTGATGATTATTAAGCTTCTGATACAGAAGGTTGAAAGTCATGGCAGAGTGGCACATCTGTGTTCTCTTGACCTGCCGCAGACAGACTTAAAAAACAAGAACAAAACACACACTTCATTCACTGATGTGGGATACTGTGGTCATATTATGTTTCCAGTCGTGCCCTAGTGTGTCAAACCCAGACGACCATTTACATATATGGGTGCCCTTAGTAAAGAGGTACAAGTCATGTACAGATAAATAAATTTCGCCGGCCGATGTGGCCGAGTGATTCTAGCCGCTTCAGTCTGGAACCGCGCGACCGCTACGGTCGAAGGTTCCAATCCTGCCTCAGGCATGGATGTGTGTGATGTCCTTAGGTTAGTTAGGTTTAAGTAGTTCTAAGTTCTAGGGGACTGATGTCCACAGATGTTAAGTCCCATAGTGGTCAGAGCCATGTATGCAAAATAAACATGTATTCAAGATGAGTGTAAATGAAAATAAACCGCTCATAATAACAATGTTCATTACATTGCAGATGGAAATACCATACATCCATATCACACGTCGTAGAGTTAAGACATGTGAAACAAAAACGCATATTACTGTTTATAAAGGGCTTGTTTGTCAAAAATGGCAACATGAAAAATACAAAAGAGGGAATTAAGGCAAGTGATATAAGAGTTGACCTTAAGTGGCACTGTTCATCGAAGAGCTTGCAACGGTACTTTCGCGTTCTCGTCAATACGGTACCAGAACGTTTAAGTTCTACCACCGTAAAGACGAAAGACCCGCGATTCGGAATGTCAGAACAGTGTAAGAAGTAGCGGCAGGAACACCACCACAAAATTACGCAGCTCTAACACTCCAAACCATCGACTCTCGCAGAGAGATTTTAACCGTGTTCAACCTAATAGTAAACCATCGAACTACTTTTCTCCGAATCATAGTTTTCGGGAAAAGCGGTGAGAATAATTACTTTTGGAAGCCTTTTATCAGACAAAGCCTATTATAACAATAAACTGTTTCGCTAAATAAAACGGCCGCCAGCCCAAATCGGGCACAGTGTCTACACAAAAACATAAAGTCAATTTTCGACACTGAATAAATAACTATTTTCGCTTACTACGGTCACTTGGCAGTAAGTACTATTAATCCCACTTTCTGTAACTTATGGAATTTATCACTATACTTCAGTAATTATTTAAAGAAGACACACATATGTTTCAGCAAGGATACAAAAAATATATTAAACTTATAGCTATCATTCATATGACCAACACTATTATTTAACACGACTAAATTTCATTTCTTTAGGGCTGTTATTTGCTAACGTTTTACTAACATCAATATTTGTCTGGATTTCTTTGACATGGAGAAGCAACACGAAAAATTACTGTTAAGATTGTTGCAGTTAAACAATTATGTTAATTTACTTTCAGAAATACTATTGAAAACTCATCCTCATGGTCACGCAAAGCGGTGGCCCTTAAACTGATACGTGCAAACTTTAGTATTTAATAATGATTTTCAGAATTTACTACCAAAACAGTACTATTGCCAGTAATTTACTATTATTCAAGCTTCAATAAACATCAAGATACTGGGAATAAATTCGTTTAGGTAAGGATCCTACTGAGGTATATGACATAGGAAAATCACGCTTAAACACAAAGGTAGATTTAACACTTACATTCCACTGATTGAAGATGGATGGTTCATACTCTGATACACTCCTAAATAAAGTACTTTGCCTGTTACTGATGTCGAAGATGGCGCGAGGTGGTGCTGCGTAGTAACACTGCGCAGGTACGGCTCTTGATGTACATAGCTCTGTCGTCCTCTTGGTGGCGACGATAAAATCGCAAATTTTTTAGCTATTAATTTATTGCCGTACTGCGCCAATCATGTAAAACACGTCCGAGGCCAAAACCCAGTCTTGCGGATAAATCCGGGGCCACTAGTGCTTGACCAACGTAATGCGTGTTCACCACTAGCAGTACAGCTACCGACTGTATATGCCACTTGTGCGGAAAATCTCACTCGCGCGCCCTACCACCTTTTCCGTTCCACCACAGAACGGAGTTCCGTTTTACCTATGATCCCTACACCTTTTCAATTTACACTTCTGCTTACAAAAACCCTAAGTATGAACCATCTACAATTGCATGACAGCATAAACATACAAAATTGACATAATTAATTACAGTTATACTTGACATATTACGTAATTATTTACAAAATATGTTTTAATACATTTATTCCACTTACGTCAAACAGCTTACTTTAAACAGATAAACTACACTTAACAAAAGCTTACTCTCGGTATAGTGTTTGCCTAATTTTTCAAAATGATTATGGAACAAATAAATTTTAAAATATACAGATTAATGGCAGTATTATATTTACAATAGCATTACAAGCTCTATAAAATCGATACAGAATAGATGTCAGTTGAAACGTCTGTTCACACAAAACAATAAATTTTCCGATGACACACTGTGTTAAACTGATAAGGATACGATAGATAGGATGGGACGGGTAGCACCTTCACGTTTTCGTCAACCGTGCACATGTCTTGTTACCTTATAAGGTGTACAACAATAAGATTTGTACATTTTCTTCTACCACAAGACCCACAATCAATATGTATAAAGTACTCATCACTGGTCTTTGGGAGGCCTCCTTCTCATTAACTATGTTGCATAGTGTCAGCTATGCGAGCCGCGTGGACGGACTCGAATACTAAGAAAAAAATATTGTTCCTGTACTTAACTTTCTATTGCCTTAACTTTAGCATGCAATTTTTTAAACTAAATTCAATAATGTCAGCTGTGCGAGCCGTGAAAACGATCTCGAATGGCCATAATCTAAAAACAAATCTTTTGTGTACGTTACTTTGTACACTCGCGAAATTTTACCTAACCCTTCAATTATAACATTCAAACTAATGCTAACGTGCTTCGATCAACGTTTCATGCACTACTTTGCAAAAGTAAAATGTCTTCTCTGCCAACTGCAAAGGTACTTATTGGATGCCTATGTATGCTGCTACAAAAACCTCATCAAATATTGGTGTGTGTCTGGTTTTCACCTTTCACGCTAGAGTCATTACACTGAAAACCTCGCATGGTAATACACTCCTGGAAATTGAAATAAGAACACCGTGAATTCATTGTCCCAGGAAGGGGAAACTTTATTGACACATTCCTGGGGTCAGATACATCACATGATCACACTGACAGAACCACAGGCACATAGACACAGGCAACAGAGCATGCACAATGTCGGCACTAGTACAGTGTATATCCACCTTTCGCAGCAATGCAGGCTGCTATTCTCCCATGGAGACGATCGTAGAGATGCTGGATGTAGTCCTGTGGAACTGCTTGCCATGCCATTTCCACCTGGCGCCTCAGTTGGACCAGCGTTCGTGCTGGACGTGCAGACCGCGTGAGACGACGCTTCATCCAGTCCCAAACATGCTCAATGGGGGACAGATCCGGAGATCTTGCTGGCCAGGGTAGTTGACTTACACCTTCTAGAGCACGTTGGGTGGCACGGGATACATGCGGACGTGCATTGTCCTGTTGGAACAGCAAGTTCCCTTGCCGGTCTAGGAATGGTAGAACGATGGGTTCGATGACGGTTTGGATGTACCGTGCACTATTCAGTGTCCCCTCGACGATCACCAGTGGTGTACGGCCAGTGTAGGAGATCGCTCCCCACACCATGATGCCGGGTGTTGGCCCTGTGTGCCTCGGTCGTATGCAGTCCTGATAGTGGCGCTCACCTGCACGGCGCCAAACACGCATACGACCATCATTGGCACCAAGGCAGAAGCGACTCTCATCGCTGAAGACGACACGTCTCCATTCGTCCCTCCATTCACGCCTGTCGCGACACCACTGGAGGCGGGCTGCACGATGTTGGGGCGTGAGCGGAAGACGGCATACCGGTGTGCGGGACCGTAGCCCAGCTTCATGGAGACGGTTGCGAATGGTCCTCGCCGATACCCCAGGAGCAACAGTGTCCCTAATTTGCTGGGAAGTGGCGGTGCGGTCCCCTACGGCACTGCGTAGGATCCTACGGTCTTGGCGTGCATCCGTGCGTCGCTGCGGTCCGGTCCCAGGTCGACGGGCACGTGCACCTTCCGCCGACCACTGGCGACAACATCGATGTACTGTGGAGACCTCACGCCCCACGTGTTGAGCAATTCGGCGGTACGTCCACCCGGCCTCCCGCATGCCCACTATACGCCCTCGCTCAAAGTCCGTCAACTGCACATACGGTTCACGTCCACGCTGTCGCGGCATGCTACCAGTGTTAAAGACTGCGATGGAGCTCCGTATGCCACGGCAAACTGGCTGACACTGACGGCGGCGGTGCACAAATGCTGCGCAGCTAGCGCCATTCGACGGCCAACACCGCGGTTCCTGGTGTGTCCGCTGTGCCGTGCGTGTGATCATTGCTTGTACAGCCCTCTCGCAGTGTCCGGAGCAAGTATGGTGGGTCTGACACACCGGTGTCAATGTGTTCTTTTTTCCATTTCCAGGAGTGTATTTTACGTTTGAAACTTCGTGGCAGATTAAAACTGTGTGCTGGACCGAGACTGGAACTCGGGACCTTTGCCTTTCGCGGGCAAGTGCTCTACCAACTGAGCTACCCAAGCACGACTCACGGCCCGTCCTCACAGCTCTACTTCCGCCAGTACCTCGTCTCCTACCTTCCAAACTTTACTGAAGCTCTCCTGCTTCTGTAAAGTTTGGAAGGTAGGAGACGAGGTACTGGGGGAAGTAAAGGTGTGAGGACGGGGGGTGAGTCGTGCTTGGGTAGCTCAGTTGGTAGAGCACTTGCCCGCGAAAGGCAAAGGTCCCGAGCTCGAGTCTCGGTCCAACACACAGTTTTAATCTGCCATGAAGTTTCATATCAGCGTACACTCCGCTGCAGAGTGAAAATCTCATTCTGGCTATATTTTACGTTTCTCGTCCGTCGTCCTTCCATCTCGGGTCTGTGATTTGCTGACCTGAAAAATCGCATTCCAACAGGCGCACACCAAATATTCCTACTTGTGGTAGAAAACCCACACATTTTTAAGTGTCTAGTTATTGCTTAATCCTTAAGTTTAACTTATCCTAGTATATGGTACCTATTTTTCATTCAATACCCTTTACACAATTCCTGTTATGCTGAGACGTCTCGCTGCTCACTGTTGTTGACGACGACAGTGATGTGCGCGTCGTATGACACGGCCTCCGAGATCTCGCTACGACGCACTGAAACTCGAGAAAGTGAGTTAGCCGTGGCTATACAAGACAATAAATTTATAGCTGCAACTTCTCTTTACTATGTGATACACTTTTCCAGAGGCAATGTAATACGACCAAGCCAGGACTGGTGCCTGTTGAGGATACAGATACCCACCACACGTCAGCTAAACAGTTTGTCACGAATCTCCAAGCATAATTCCTTGGTTATTTATCTGTGACAGTCACGAGCCACAAATCTCCAACTATCACATTGGCATGGTAGGCTTTATGCCCGCATTTCTACCGTCTAGGGCACCATTGGAGTCAAACGATCACAGTTTCACCCGACTTACAAGAAAACGATGTTGGCACACCACTGTAAAAACAATACTGCCCATATTCATCCTCGAAATCACGCAATATACCACAATCTTGCAGTTCACTGACGCGAGCTAGCAGCATTGTCATGAACATCTCGCGAGCTGGTTTTGGCCGCTATCAAGCGTACCACGACTTCCAAGAACGCTTTTATGAGTACGATCTTGTTTGGGCCCGTTTGTGCGACATGTTACTCGTCATTATCCCTCAACATGGACACCAGACATGATAGAGCAAAAACATTGCTCATGGAGTGGTAGTGCATCCTACACTATCGACGTTGTATGTTGCCAACATAAACCAAAAAGGATAGCAGCAGCAAATTGTTTCGCAAGACAATGCAGCGTGTTAATACTTTAAAATATCTTAATCTATTAATAGCACAATTATTGCTACCTGAAGAAGGTCTCATATATAGGTCTATTCAGGTGCAAATGGCTCTGAGCACTATGGGACTCAACATCTTAGGTCATCAGTCCCCTAGAACTTAGAACTACTTAAACCTAACTAGCCTAAGGACATCACACACACCCATGCCCGAGGCAGGATTCGAACCTGCGACCGTAGCAGTCCCGCGGTTCCGGACTGCAGTGCCAGAACCGCACGGCCACCGCGGCCGGCGTCTATTCAGGTATGTACACCACTTAAACTACTATTATTCCACGAATTCCTTTATATGAGAGATGTGGTGAGTTGTAGTAGAGGAACAAACCTATGGGCCAGGCCACACTGCATTGTTGCCAAATTTATTCAAGATGGCGGCAATGACGTCATCCAAGATGGCGGCATGTAGACGTGGCAACATCGCATGACGTCATCCAAGATGGCGGATTCTGGCGAGAAAATTGGCCAATTGTGATACGTCCACTAGCCTAACCTCAAGAAAAAATGGCGGGAATTTTGAATTTTGGCGGGGAAAATAGCCCAATTGTGCTATGTCCACTAACCTAAGCCTCCAGAAGAAAAAATTGCGGGAAGTTTGAATTCAAACAGGATAATGTATGCATAACTGTACTTCTCTTTATTGTTATTAATTATCGTTTATTAACATTCATTATCATTTATTATTATTTATTATCATTTATTATTATTTATTATCATTTATTATTATTTATTATTACTGACCTGCCTCCACTAGAAAATTCCCTCCAAATTCAAATTCCAACATGATAATGGCTGCAAAACCTTACTTTTGTTTATTATTCATTATCATTTATTAACATTCATTATCATTCACTGTCATTTATTATAATTCATTATCATTTATTATCATTCATTATTATCTATTATCATTCATTATCATTTATTATTCTTATTATTATTATTATTATTTATTATAGGCCTACATCCACTAGAAAATTGCGCCGAATTCAAATTCCAACACGATAATATCTCGAAAACTGTACTTCTATATATTATTATCATTTATTAATTATTCAAGATGTCCGATTTTCTCGATGAGAAAGCCATTTTCGTTACATCCATAACAAAAATCTATCATAAGTTCAAATCCCAACACCATAATTCATCACATTTACGATCTTTCTCCCTCACTTATCTTTTTTTTTCACTGGTAGCCTATCATAATCGAGTCAAATAATAAACTGTACTTATAGTAACGTAAGTCACGTCCTTTGATTTTGCAGGGGGAAAGGGAGTGAAGATTTTATTTCAAGCAGTATGGTCATCACGTGTTCTCCAACACAGCCAGCACACACATCTTTGATATCGCAGTGCAGACACCACGACGTCCGCGCTCCAATTGAATTAGTTCAAATCCTCGCCACCCCCTGGCCAGCGTGCAGAGACACTGCCTACGCCTGTCATGTGAGGCGGCCGGCCACTAGCGCGGGGGGCGAGCCCAGCGATCGCTCCCACATCGTAAACATGTTTTCGCTGGACACGCTGGAACTTGTCGAGTTTGACGTCACAGCGGCACCTTGTCCGCTCACCACGTGTATTCGTCGCCTCCGCACGTTTCCCGCCAAAATTGTCTGCCTCAGAGCTGAATCACGCAATGGTTAACCGTTTGCTGCCACAGTTTTGGCGCCACGTTCAAACCTATCGATGCCGACCGCTCACCATCCACCACGTGTCCCTGTGCGGACGAGAACGGAGTGCTCGACAGTGGAATCCGCCATGAGTATATAACAGCACGTTTGGACCGCACTAGAATGCCCGCTAATTGACTCGCTCTCGTGCGCGCGTAACAACTGTACAATCACTGTGCCGCCGCCCCGCTTACGTCACACACCCTCCATACACGCGACGGACATAGCCTTCTGTAAATACCTGGGAAATGACTCTTTACTTCAGACATTACGGTCATGCCGGTGTGTTCCAACTGACTTCTCCATGCTCACACAGCGAAACTCCAGAGCGCAGCTAACGTACGCGCGGCCGGCTGAGCCCGGTCCATCGACAGCTCCCTGGCCCGCTGACGTCAAGCGACCAACGGTGCCCACACACCCCCACGGCCAGCGTGCCAGGTAGGCGTCGGCGAGCGGCGCATCAGGGTCCCGCCACAAACGGTCCGGCTACGTAAACATCCTCACCCGCCCGCGAGCACTTAACGCTGGACAGGATGGAACTTGTCGACCACGTGCTGGACAAAGGACATGTTCCACCCCAAGTTCTTTTTTTTTTTTCTGAACGGGTTCCAACCAGCCGATACCTACCTCACACAACCGCCCGAGATGTTTGGAAGGTTCTATCACATGACACACTAAAAGCTATATTGGTCCTAAAGTTCGCAAATTCCCAGCACTGACGGACAGGAATCGACATGCTTGCTTTGTCCAAACCACCCTCACGCCACATGCCCGTGACTCCACAGCGCCACCAGCAGGTGTAATGATGGAGCACAAACTACGCTCTCGCCCCAAAAACTTTGCAATTCTCTCACCGATAGACAGGAACCGACGCGCTCGAAGTAGAATGTTTGCTACCGAGTTGGAAACTTCCTTCACGTCACAACGGGCGATCGACCACGTGGCTCTCTGGGACAAACAACGCTCTCACTAAGTTAACTGATCACCCGATTCTCATTATTCACCCCACACACCCCGATTACCTAATCCAGGATCTTCGCAAAAACACACACACATACGCGTGAACCGTCACTCCTGCCAAGATACGTACTCCCGCAAGTCAATTTAACACGAAGCTCTCAACTCAAATTAAAAAAATTAACAAATCAATACCACGTGCACATGCAGGAGCCATTGCATGCTCCTAGCAAACTTCTCAACTCACGTACCTATCAACTCATTCAAATTCTATATGGTCCCAAAATACTTAACCTCCCCTTTATTCATTCAAAATGTATTCGCTCCCTACCATAAACTCCTCGCCAATAAAAAAATAGCTAACAATATTCATCTCCAAAAACATTACCTTCAACGCCATTCTTAATACCATCAACATCCAATTACGCCTATATAACATACTTTTAAATAATAATAATAATAATAATAATAATAATCATTCATCCTAACACACACATAATGATCTCACTATCATCATCTCTCTAGTCTTAATAAGATCTTCACTGATACTATGAATTATTTGTGTATAATTTTATAAGTTATAAAATCCTCAGCCCTCCACCATGTGCAGGAACCATCTGACTAGTTCAGCTTTCAACTACTATGGCCGCTAGTGAAGTCATTCACCACCCCCACAGAATTCTCCACAGCCATTCGTTCATCCTAAGATCATGTGATACTGCGTCATCACACTTACATAAGGAGCCACCCCCTGGTCATCTTTCTCACTCTTCAGTTGTCCGCCGCATCGTGCGTTTGTTCTCGTGTGTGTGTGTGTGTGTGCTCTAGCTGTTTTATTACAATGAAGCGAATTCACAACACCCAGGAGTCTGCTGCGAAGAGACTTAGACTCCACGATTCGCAATTATCGAGTAAGTAAATAATTTTTATTTTTAATTATCATTTTTCCTTTATATCTTATATATTCTCCTTATTAATTATATATCTCATTGTTCTAGCTGAACTCGCGGACTTTATCCTCGAGTCTGAGGAGCGAGCAGGTGGCGTCAATCAGCCTTGTCCTGAACAAGTTCCATTACCTGGTAAGTACATTTTTTCAATATTTTGATATCTCTACCCTTTAACTCTCTGTACGAGCGCTGCATCTGTTTTGGGTAGCTCTATATAAAGATCCGCTTTTCACTTGGTTTGTGTGTGTGTGTGTGTGTGTGTATGTGTGTGTCTGTTATACTCGCTCTCTATAAAGATTTCATTTTTTTATATATATCTGCCTTCGTCCTCTCATTTCTATATCACCAAACTTCTTCTGCAAACATTTTTTACTTTATATTATACTCATTATATTCCATATTTCTAGATTACATCGACCCAGCGCTAGAAGAGCTTGATCGCCAACTCGAAATGGAGAGAGCTCGTCGTGAATAATACACCTCTAATAATAATAAAAATCATACTCGCTAAAAAATTAAATAATTTTTTCTTCTTGTTCTTTTAATATATACCCTTCTTCCTAGTGTATTGATCTAGCCTTAACATATATTTTGTTTCTAGATCATCCTAATTCCACGCAGAGCGAGGGAGCCGAACACAATAATAACTTTTTAGATGAGGACGAACTGGACATGCCTGACTGGCTTCAGGGGTTTGTAGAATGCGGCAATGAACTACTGAAGCCGTGGAATGAGATCGGAGAAGGTGAATAGTTTTCATCATTAGTCCAAAATAATTACCATTATTTACTGTTATAATAATAATTATTATTTATCCCTCTTTTAAATCCAGATCATTAAACTTATATTTATGTTACAGGTATAACACACGGCATTGCCCGTTTCCCGCGAGCGGCGGTTGCAGGCGCGGGGCTCGAGGGTGGGCGAGGACACGCCCGACCTTGCAGCTCACCGATCACCGCAGCTCGATAGGCCGCGGCGGCGGCGGCGGCCCAAACTATCTGGCGTAAATGGGCATCCCAACAAGCGGGTAGCAGCACTGCCAGGGGTCCCTCGCAGCGGCCAGCACGTGTGCGCGAAGCTCCAGCTGGCAAGATCGCCGAACCTCCGCCCGGCTGCTCGCACTGGTCGCCTACAGCCGCCGCAAGGGGAGCGGTCGCCACCGCCGCTACCCCTCCCGAAGTTGATTGCCCACGACACCGCCAGCGTAAGGTTCGTGTACCAACACGCATATCCCTCCCATTAAATGATGATGACGCACCATCGCCAACACCGTCATCCACCGGCTGCACCCTCACTATCATTAGCAGTAATAGTATTAGTGATCATCCTGTGGCTATTGGCAGTTCTCAAACCCGCCCCTTTAGTGAAGTAGATCAGGTCGGTAACACCATACCTCAGTTGCAGTACTCGGCGATTGCCGACGCCTTCGAGGAGCGAATCTCGGTCACTCGCATCGAACACCCGGCAGGGGGGGACCGCGATCCTGTTGGATTTTTAAACGTATGCCTCCCTGTCCTGGAAACCGAGCTCCTCAGGGTAGTCGATAATCCGCGTTATCCCGCCGTTACGTGCAGTGCAGTTCTCTGCATTGAGTTATCGCACCCCCCCAAAGTTCAGTCTGGTCAGGAGGAGACCAGCATTCATTATCTTTGAGGGGATAATGGCGTGATAACGCGGAGCACATCGATCGCCGAGTGGTTTCGTAAATCCACCTTGAGTGTCATATTCGGCCGCTTTTCCGAGATGGAAGTCAAAGGCTCAGCTAAGGCACTCAGCAGAATTCTACACCTGGATATCCATATACATGTCCACGATCCGTTAAATGGAGGGTCTAGCTATATCAAGCTCCCTAAATATATAGCTAATAAACAAGCATGCATTAATATGCAAAATACAAAAGATCACGCTTGTTTTGCATGGTCAATCCTGGCTTGCGAGAGAAAGTATAATTATAGAGATCGCCCCTGTCGTTCAGGCACATAATAAGTCAGTGATATTAACACACATTATAACTTTGATGGTATTGAGTTCCCCGTCAAGATCCAGGACATAGCTCAATTTGAGGCGCAGAATACTGGAATATCGGTACACGTTTATGGCCTGGACAAGAAGAAAAGCAAGTCAGACGAGCAAGACAAGCATGTCGTAGCCGGCCCCCTCCAATTCTCAAAATTTGCCGGTGAGCGTGAGCTGCCTGTAAATATGCTTCTCTTTTCTGAAGGTGACAATTATCACTATGTCTGGATCAAGGACATGTCCCGACTCCTTTCCGCCCAACTATTAACTGATTGTGGTGTAAAACATATTTGTTTAAGGTGTCTCAATTATTTCTCCTCTGAATAGTCATTAGCTACGCATCTAGTAGATTGTACATCCAAGGATGCGGTGCGTGTTATTATGCCCACGGAGGAAAACAAATTCATAAAGTTTAGGAATGCTCACCACCAGGAGCGGTGTCCGTTTGTTGTGTACGCCTACTTTGAGTGCCTCCTCGCTCCTGTGACCCGCTGTGAAGGAGATCCTACGACCTCACACACCACCTTTACAGAAAAACACGTACCTTATGCGGCAGCGTACCAAATTGTATCGTCATATGACATTAACTTAACCGACACAAATCTTACGTCGGTGATAATCCATCGATTTGGTTGCTCTCTGAGCTTGAAAAATTTTCACTGCAAGTTGATAAGCTGTACAGCGGCAACGTTCCAATGACCAAATCGAAGGAGAATGAAGATTTGTATAATAAAGCCACCGAGTGTCATATTTATGGGCTGCCGTTGGACAGAAAAGCGGAAACTCCTCATAGGGACCACTGTCATCTTACAGGGAAATTCCGTGGCGCTGCTCACAATGTGTGCAATTTGAAGTACCAATTACCTAGGCACATTCCAGTTTTGTTTCATAATTTAAGTGGGTATGACGCTCATTTTCTAGTTGAGCACTTGGCCGATTTCGGTTTGGAGAAAGATCAGGTGTCCTACCTGAGAGCGTCGAGAAGTATATATCATTCTCCAAACGAACGACGCCAGAAATTACGCTGCGCTTCCTCGATACACTACGTTTCATGCAGGCACCACTACAGAAACTTGGTGAAACTCTACCTCCGGCGGATATGCATATCACTCGAGCTGCATTTCCCGACGAGGAAATGTTTCAACTTGTGACTAGGAAAGGGGTTTTCCCATACGAGTATGTGAATAGTATGGCCAAACTCAACGAAACCATGCGAGGTGCCGGAGCTAGCAGTGTATTTAACACTAAATTCTTCCAGAATCTTCATATACAAAGGATGCCCTAAGACGCCACTATTCTAACTCCGACTTTTGCTGTTGCACATGGATTAAAAAGAAACGCGAACTGACTGTAATCGACCCTGCAAGTGTAGCAGAAAAGAGTTAGGCACCTGCAGTAATTTAATTTGATAAATAAGTTAAATAAAGAAAAGTTTCATTAACGCAGTGAGAAATGAAAGGGTTACTCTTGAAAGGTCTCTGTTGGATTCCTTTCAGGTTTAATTTCTCAAATTTGTTGTCATTTATGGAGTAAATTCCTCTCCTAAATTTACTGTGGCGTTTCTGACTATCTGGGAGGAGACTGAGTAGTGGAACGTGTTACTTTTACACGTAAACAAGAACGATCTGTCACACTACTACACCTGAAAGCGCAGTTTATATGTAATTCTTATATGTAATTCATGTCACACAGTCTCATACGGAACCTACATCCGCTTTCTGTTATATACTGTATATGATAAGATACTGTCATCCCCCTTCCCTTCTGGGTGAGAGGATGAATGATCAAATGTGTTTGTAGTTGCATGCTTGAGGGTAGCAGACAAGGCTGTCTGCTAGAGAACAGTAGGACCAACGTCGGAACAGGTAGCTACGGTTCCTAAAAGCAGAGAGGTTTCTATTCTTAGTATGGTCCGGTCCGTCCCTTGTCATGTTGGTATAGGAAGCTGCCCCTCTGGCCCCTTCCGCTTGTCTTTGTGAGCGACCCTCAGGGAGCACGCTGGGTAGTGGCAGTTGCAGTCCAGTAGTAAGCAGTTGCAGTCCGGTAGTAGGCAGTGGCAGTCCAGTAGTAGCGCAAGGCAGTTGCAGTCTGGCGGTGCGAGCGTCTGAAGTGGTAAGATCTCCGGCTAAGCGCGTGTCTGCTAAGTCCATAGGACAATGGATTTGTTAAGATCAGCTTAACTGAGAATTTAATCACTTTTATTTCGGGTTTAGCTCTAAGATATCTAAGGTTATCTTAAATTGCAGCGTAGTGTAATTCTCGTGTGAGGTTCATATTATTTTCCGGGAGTTGCTTTGTTACTACTTTGTGAGTAAAGTGGAACCACGTGTTGGTCAGTAACTCTAACTAAGATCAATCTTAAATGCGAATGCTTGTGTGATTATAACGTCTCGTCTTAACAATATTTTCAATATAGCAACTTTTCTTTATGTTCAACCCACGTGGTGTGTACTTTGTGAGACCAGTACCACGTGCTTATATAACTGTTTGACCCATCAGGTTAATAGTAAGACGTTAGTAACCAGTTCAAGGTTTTTCTTTTGTCAATTGCTTTTCGATCGAATATATTTTATTATCAAAATTACTGTGGAGTTATACGCTTTCTGTAAACCAAGTTGACCACGTGAAGCATGTGGTGGAATCATCAAAGTACCCCTCAGCTATTCTTTTCGGAAAGATTTCACAAAGAGTTAATATGAATTTAGTATACCAGTGTGTGGTAATTACATGACGGACAGGATTGTGCTACGAACGGAATTATTTTGGGTAAAAAAATTTTAATCTGTTTGTTGTGATTAACTTTCTCTTGCATGTGTTTCAATGTTCTTTGTGTGTTGTTTTATGAATGCAGTGTTGTATCCAGTCTCCCAATCTTGACTCCATATTTTATGTGTTCAGTAAGATTCCAATCTGACATTTTCACAATCGTAAATAAGGCACCAGCTCAGTTATAACTCACGGATAATATGCTGAAATTTCAATGAACAATCTTTAAAATAAATTTGCAAAAATAAACTGAATTCTTTCTTTTTATTTAAATTCTCCCTTTTATAAATATATATTACCGGTTGTTGTATGACTGTAAAAGATTATAATCAATGTTAGTCTGATTGGTAATGTGGTAAACCAAGACTAGATACCCAGTCGTGAAACAGTTGCCCAGTAAACGCACGATTAACCTCCCCAGACAGCGCACAGCTTTCAATAAAGCTTTCATTGGCTAGTAGCACTGATCATCATACCAAAATTAAAGCTACAACTTTACACATGGCGACCCTGCCGTAATGTTGTAGCCAGACTGCAACTGCCTTGCGCTACTACTGGACTGCCACTGCCTACTACCGGACTGCAACTGCTTACTACTGGACTGCAACTGCCACTACCCAGCGTGCTCCCTGAGGGTCGCTCACAAAGACAAGCGGAAGGGGCCAGAGGGGCAGCTTCCTATACCAACATGACAAGGGACGGACCGGACCATACTAAGAATAGAAACCTCTCTGCTTTTAGGAACCGTAGCTACCTGTTCCGACGTTGGTCCTACTGTTCTCTAGCAGACAGCCTTGTCTGCTACCCTCAAGCATGCAACTACAAACACATTTGATCATTCATCCTCTCACCCAGAAGGGAAGGGGGATGACAGTATCTTATCATATACAGTATATAACAGAAAGCGGATGTAGGTTCCGTATGAGACTGTGTGACATGAATTACATATAAGAATTACATATAAACTGCGCTTTAAGGTGTAGTAGTGTGACAGATCGTTCTTGTTTACGTGTAAAAGTAACACGTTCCACTACTCAGTCTCCTCCCAGATAGTCAGAAACGCCACAGTAAATTTAGGAGAGGAATTTACTCCATAAATGACAACAAATTTGAGAAATTAAACCTGAAAGGAATCCAACAGAGACCTTTCACTCTATCAATGAACAGAATGAAAGTTCTATCCAAAATAACATGATTTATTATGACTAAAATCAAAAAAATAAATAAAAGACATGAAACATTTTTACAATACATCAAATTGGCTCAAATTGGATACTCAAATAAATACTGTGAATGAGAAGTTGTCCCTAAACTAGATTGTGACATTTATGACGACGTTGTATGTGGAGCCCATTCCTTGCAACTCAAATCTTAAGAGAAACACACAGCCAACCCAACATTAATTGCTGCTACAGTAGTGAGAACTCAGACAATGAACACCCAAGACAGAACAAAGTTAGAAAAAGACGAACAGGCGCGCTCTGCTTAGCTCTGATTATCACCTAGGAAAATCCCTATCTGCCGGTGCTGCGGACATACATTACCAAACTGTCTTCGTAACTGCAAGAACACGATCTGGCGTACCGGAGGCGATGGCTGGTTGCTTCGATGTCCCGTCGTGGTGATGACAATGTCGCGAGTATAGCCCGAAACTAATTATCCTGATCTGGTTCAAAATGGTTCAAATGGCTCTCAGCATTATGGGACTCAACTGCTAAGGTCATTAGTCCCCTAGAACTTAGAACTACTTAAACCTAACTAACCTAAGGACATCACAAACATCCATGCCCGAGGCAGGATTCGAACCTGCGACCGTAGCGGTCTTGCGGCTCCAGACTGCAGCGCCTTTAACCGCACGGCCACTTCGGCCGGCCATCCTGATCTGGTTGTTCCAGACTAAAGACTTCCTAGCAATACAAATGCGCCTCTGAGGGAGACAAAGAAGGCTCGCCGCACAATCACTGATGGTACAGTGATTGATTTTAACAAGCGAAGTCACACTGTAACTCCGATACAGTCAACTTTAGCCAAAACTGCTCAAGACAGACAACATAGGCCGCTTGTACGCAGAACGCTCAATTACCAACTGTACTCGGAAAGTTACGTTGAAGTCGAAACTTCAGCAACTTCGTCAAACAGTTACAATTAAATAAAAGTATATTAGACAGCCAACGGAAGGCAGGCTGTCCAGAGCAGCGAGAGCTCAGTCTTGTAACCTATTCCGACCGAAAGGCGAGAGCCGACTCCCACAAGAGCACCCGTGCAAACCGAACACAGAACATTCCCGCCCCCACGACAGTGGCCGTGGTTAACTGTTCCAATCAACAACTCGAAAACCGGCGGAAAATTCCACTCTATTGCCGGAGCACTACCATTTCATCAATGGAGATTCTTGGCGCCAATTTCTGCGCCGATTTTGCTACGTCACGGTGCTATGCCCTGAGTAAGCCAATCACAGTTACTATACGGCAGAAAACGCGGGAATTTGCGCGCCAAGGCTGCTTGGGAACACAAGTCATTCCCACGCCTCGCTGGTAGCCCGCCAGAAAGTGTTTTCGTTAGGTTTCTGCAAAGTAACGGAACCTCTAGCCCAGCCGCTACTTCAGGCCCCTCCGGGCGTGTCTTGTGACAATGTCGGCGTCTGGAAAGCATTCACTCGACTCCCTCACACCCGTCGGCTTACCGTTTCAAGATCAGCAGAGCCCGCCTGTCACCGGACCACCTGGCTGACGAGAGACGCTGCGTGGGAAGTCCGCGTGTGAAGGAATAGCAAGTTTTCACCGCATGCAATTAGAGAGGAAAATCGTAAGATAGAAATATGAGAGGGGGCTCATGCCACCTCTCATAGGCCCCACGCCATTTTAGATTGTAATTGGTGAGCGGTTGGCTCATTTTTGCGCAAGGTAGTGAGTCAATCGCCCAAGTACAATCTTACAAACTGACTCCACATGCCGCACTCTATAAAAAAAATCATTGCAACTGAATAATGCAGCTCATAGAGGGCGGATTATTTATGATGTAGCCAACTTCACCTTCTTAATATAGCACTCACATCACGCATCCATACCCAGGGAGCCCATTCCAAACACCGATTCACACAGACATTCACTCTCTAAATATGGCCCGGGCATGTGAGCCAAATATGGACCAATTTATTCTTTACAATCAGAGTTGGAGTGCTCCGCAATTAAATGCCCAAGATGATATAACAATTTGAATCATTAAACTAACTTGAACTCACTCACACATGATACTATTTACGTTAACAATCTCTTTGTGAGCTTTCAGAATCTAATTACAACCTCCGATTCATTCTGTCTTCCTGCAGCAAGAATAACCTGTACAAAATGTTCCCTGAACTGATGGTCCATTCACAATGACAGTGGTTGTATCTGCTTCAGTTTATCGGGACTTCAGGCACACTGTTTGCATACACACAATAATAAATACAAAATACAAACAAAAAACATGGTGTGGATAACAATACAGTAATTTGTAATTTGTGCGCCCTACTCTATCACTTACGTAAGAATTACAGTGTAAAACACAAACACATACAAGGTATAACATACATTACAAAAACAACACTAGAGAAAGAAATTTAAGAAAAAAAACAAGGTTCATGGGGCATCAAGTTGTGCTTGCACATTGCGCAATGTTCACGACTGTGCTGAGAATCACATTGCTGGAAATATTCGAAGCACTTCACAAATTCGTTAGTTTCTCTGAGGGGGTTGGTATGTTGAGTCATATGCATTGATGCACGTGGTTCCATGTCTTGAGCATCAGAGGGGGGTTTTTGGGATGGGGCCACAGTACTGACATCACATAGGGCTAAACGTCAGGTGTTGTTGCTACATTGTTGCAACAGCAATAGGGTGTGCTGGATCATCTGCAGTACGCTGTTGAGATTGCAGCAAGACCCACGCATATGATCACGGCAGTATGGTAGGAAGACATAGGCTCTCCTCATGTCGATTAAATGTCTCTGAGGACTACTAGTTGGGATGCATCACTAGTCCAGGTCTCTTCTCTCCCTGGACAGTACTTTAAGTTTCCAAGTATTGCAGTTCAACGAGTGATGATGGCACGTGGAGTGACTCCACAAGTGTGTGAGGTGATGCAGACAGGATCGAACTAGGAGCGACAATTCCTACAATTGCTCTCTAAGTGAGAGGAGAAGTTAAAAATGAGACAATTCATTTGTTAGAGTTTGTGGCACGATACTGATTTGTGTATGCAGATCGGCCCCTGCTAGTGAGTTGTAAACACTCAAATAGGTGATTATATAGCGTCCCTTTCTGTCCTGAGGCACATGAGGCGCAGGTTCCGACACCTTATGTGATCTTTGTGTACTCACGACAACGTGGTCTGCCGCAGGGAATCCCTCCAAACGGCTGCCGCGTTCGGAGAGCTAGCTGGCTGTTGCGTGCTGGCGCGTGTCAGTGTCAACGGCCAGCCACACTTTCGCTTGTGGCCCGGTGAGGGCTGTCTGCCGCCTAATCCCTCAGGTATACGGCGCGGTGACTGACATCTTGTAGGACCGGATGCTCCCGCGCCCTTCTCGTCAGGTGGGGCGCTGACGCTCCCCTTCTTGCAGGTAGCTGATGACCTCTTGTTTTTGCTCCGCCTGGCCTCTGCATTGTCACGATTCCCATCATCTGCACAGTTCTGACAAAAATCTTATGCCTAACTTTTTTCCATGACCTTCTATGTTATAATAAATTTACATAACGATACATTGATGGTCTGTCATTTCAGACAGTCTTATTTTAATTTTATAGTTATCAATCTACACCTATCATTATAACAAAATCTTGGTGTATCTAATCTAGACATGGAAATAATCTATCTTGATATTTGTATAGAGACCGATCTCACTACTGTACATGGTGTATGACACAAATATTTAGTGGATTTAGTGGATGAACAACTAAATGTGTGGGCCCGCACCAATATTACTATTGCTTATACAGATCGACAGTAGACATGCTCAAGAATTAACTACCATATGCCAACGATCTACATTCTATGTCTTCTGAATAAATTATGTTATTATGCAGGCTTAAGTTTTACTGAGCTATAAAGAACATGCAACTATTCTAAGTTCGCTCGCCGGTCGTCCCTTCATCTCGGGTCTGTGATTTGATGACCTGAAAACATCCCAACAGGCGCGGCCCAAACATTCCTACTTGTGGTAGAAAACCCCAATAATATTAATCTAGTTATTGTTAAATCCTACGGTTTAACTTATCCTAGTATACCATACATCTTTTTTTTTTTTTTTTTTACAGTACTCTACCATAATTCCTGTTACGCTGAGATGTCTCGCTGCTCGCTGCTCGCTGGGTTAGCCATGGCTAAGACAGTAAATTTATAGTTGAACTTAATTTTGTATGTGATGCAGTTTTAGCAATGAAAGCGCACCTTTCCAGAGGCAATGTAATATGACCAAGCCAAGACTGGTTCCTGTTGAGGATTCACTCGCCCACCACACGCCAGCTACACAGTATGTCACGAATATCCATGTATAAGTCCTTGGCTATTCATCTGTGACAGTCACGAGCTGCACGCTAAATCCCCAACCAGCACATTGGCATGGTAGGCTTTATGCCCACATTTCTACCGTCTAGGGCACCATTGGAGTCAAACGCTCACAGGTTCGCCCCGACATGCAAGACAACGATGCTGACGCATCACTGTAGAAACTATACTGCCCATATTCATCCTCGAAATCACGCAATATACCACAATCTTGCAGTGCACTGACGCGTGCCTGCAAGCATTGGTATGAACGTCTCACGAACTGGTTGTGGCCGCTATGGAGCGTATCACGACTTCTCAGAACGCTTCTAAGAGCACGTTCTTGTATGCGCCCATTTGTGTGACATCTCCTCATTCATCATTATCCCTCAACATGGACACCAGACAGGAAAGGACAAAAACATTGCTCATGGAAAGGTAGTGTCTCCTACTCCATCGACATTGGAAATCGCGAACATAAACAAAAAAAATTTAGCAGCAGTAAATTCTTATACGAGAAAACGCAGCGTGTTAATACTTTAACAATCTTAATCTATCAATGCAACGATTATTGTTTCCCGAAGAAAGGTTCATATATTTGCCTATTCTACTATGTACACCACTTAAACTACTATTATTTCACGAACTTCTTTGTGTGAGAGATGTGGTGGAGTCCTATGGGCTAGCGCCAATACCTTGTCAGAATCCCCCTCCTCTGACGTGCATTAGGATCTGCAGGTCTACTTTCAATCTCCTGGCTCCACTGTTGTCCTTGGTTTCGCTCTCTCGAATTACGGTCGCTTTGCCGTTCGTTATTCCTCCTCTCCCAGGTTCCTTGTCTAGCATGACCCTGTTCCCTGACGTTCTGTTTTCCGTGTCTCTGGTTTCCATAACCTTGAATAGCGTAACCTTGTTTTCCGTAACCCTGGTTTCTAAACTGACCAGTGCGATTATGCGATCTGTTGTCGTCTTCCCTTGCTGGCCCCTAGTGTTTGTTATTTTGCGCCTTCTTCTTGTCCTTTGCGTCTTGTTTATCAAAGAGTACTTCGAGTTCGCGCAATAGACCCTTGAATGCTTCTATGTCAGATCCACACTTCCCGACAAGTGTCTGTTGATACCTAACTGGCAATTTGGAGAAGCAAAATTTAATGACTTCTCCCTTGCTATATGGACTATCTAAAAACTGATTCTTCTTGAGTAAATCATCAAAAAATTTGGTTGCGCTCCTATGCCCGGATACTTCCAGTTCAGGACAAAATATTATTTCCTCTTTAATCCTGTCTTGCGTTTCCTTTGACCAGTAGGTCCGCAGGAATGCACCAACAAATTCCTGATACGTCCGACACGTCGCTGCCACACCCTGCATCTTTTCCGTGGCTTGGCCTTCGATGTGTCCACACATGAATTATAATTTTGCCTGGGTTGGCCATGACGACGGTAATGAATTTGTAAACTGCATCACCCAGCTCTTCGGATGCCTCGACCCTCCATTATCTTTGAACTTCTGGAATTTTAGTATCGACAGAAAGTGATTCTGATCAAAATCCTGTCCGATCCTCGCACTGGTGTTGTCACTCGTTTCCGATACTTGCACTTCTGCTGAGTGTCCTGATCTATCTTGCTGATAACTGCGATGTGCTACCTCTGTATCACAGTGGAAGTGGCACCGCGAATTCACTCTCCTAAGTGGGCTATAATTACTGGAGCTATTACTAGCAGTTTCTGCGTGTGCTTTGTTAGTTCCGCACTCTGTCACTGGGCTAGAGCACTGCGGGCTTTTCCTCAGAGACACAATTCTGTGAACTCCATCATTGGTATCTGAACGCGCAGGGCTCGTGTGCCCGTTTCGCTCTAGTTTTGCTATCCGACTCTCGACTTCTTTCAATCGTTTCGTGATGTTCGCAACCGCGATATTACCTTGGGTTTTTAAGAACGCTAGGGACCCCCATGAACCATGGACCTTGCCGTTGGTGGGGAGGCTTGCGTGCCTCAGCGATACAGATGGCCGTACCGTAGGTGCAACCACAACGGAGGGGTATCTGTTGAGAGGCCAGACAAACATGTGGTTCCTGAAGAGGGGCAGCAGCCTTTTCAGTAGTTGCAGGGGCAACAGTCTGGATGATTGACTGATCTGGCCTTGTAACATTAACCAAAACGGCCTTGCTGTGCTGGTACTGCGAACGGCTGAAAGCAAGGGGAAACTACAGCCGTAATTTTTCCCGAGGAAATGATTAAATGATGATGGCGTCCTCTTGGGTAAAATATTCCGGAGGTAAAATAGTCCCCCATTCGGATCTCCGGGCGGGGACTACTCAAGAGGACGTCGTTATCAGGAGAAAGAAAACTGGCATTCTACGGATCGGAGCGTGGAATGTCAGATCCCTTAATCGGGCAGGTGGGTTAGAAAATTTAAAAAGGGAAATGGATAGGTTAAAGTTAGATATAGTGGGAATTAGTGAAGTTCAGTGGCAGGAGGAACAAGACTTTTGGTCAGGTGATTACAGGGTTATAAATACAAAATCAAATAGAGGTAATGCAGGAGTAGGTTTAATAATGAATAAAAAAATAGGAGTGCGGGTTAGCTACTACAAACAGCATAGCATAAGGGAACAATTGACAGGAATGGGGGAAAGAAATACAGTAGAAGAAGAATGGGTAGCTCTGAGGGATGAAGTAGTGAAGGCAGCAGAGGATCAAGTAGGTAAAAAGACGAGGGCTAATAGAAATCCTTGGGTAACTGAAGAAATATTGAATTTAATTGATGAAAGGAGAAAATACAAAAATGCAGTAAATGAAGCAGGCAAAAGGGAATACAAACGTCTCAAAAATGAGATCGACAGAAAGTGCAAAATGGCTAAGCAGGGATGGCTAGAGGACAAATGTAAGGATGTAGAGGCTTGTCTCACTAGGGGTAAGATAGATACTGCCTACAGGAAAATTAAAGAGACCTTTGGAGAGAAGAGAACCACTTGTATGAATATCAAGAGCTCAGATGGCAACCCAGTTCTAAGCAAAGAAGGGAAGGCAGAAAGGTGGAAGGAGTATATAGAGGGTTTATAAAAGGGTGATGTACTTGAGGACAATATTATGGAAATTGAAGAGGATGTAGATGAAGATGAAATGGGAGATAAGATACTGCGTGAAGAGTTTGACAGAGCACTGAAAGACCTGAGTCGAAACAAGGCCCCGGGAGTAGACAACATTCCATTAGAACTACTGATGGCCTTGGGAGAGCCAGTCATGACAAAACTCTACCATCTGGTGAGCAAGATGTATGAGACAGGCGAAATACCCACAGACTTCAAGAAGAATATAATAATTCCAATCCCAAAGAAGGCAGGTGTTGACAGATGTGAAAATTACCGAACTATCAGTTTAATAAGTCACAGCTGCAAAATACTAACGCGAATTCTTTACAGACGAATGGAAAAACTGGTAGAAGCGGACCTCGGGGAAGATCAGTTTGGATTCCGTAGAAATGTTGGAACACGAGAGGCAATACTAACCTTACGACTTATCTTAGAAGAAAGATTAAGAAAAGGCAAACCTACATTTCTAGCATTTGTAGACTTAGAGAAAGCTTTTGACAACGTTAACTGGAATACTCTCTTTCAAATTCTGAAGGTGGCAGGGGTAAAATACAGGGAGCGAAAGGCTATTTACAATTTGTACAGAAACCAGATGGCAGTTATAAGAGTCGAGGGGCATGAAAGGGAAGCAGTGGTTGGGAAAGGAGTGAGACAGGGTTGTAGCCTCTCCCCGATGCTATTCAATCTGTATATTGAGCAAGCAGTAAAGGAAACAAAAGAAAAATTCGGAGTAGGTATTAAAATTCATGGAGAAGAAGTAAAAACTTTGAGGTTCGCCGATGACATTGTAATTCTGTCAGAGACAGCAAAGGACTTGGAAGAGCAGTTGAACGGAATGGACAGTGTCTTGAAAGGAGGATATAAGACGAATATCAACAAAAGCAAAACGAGGATAATGGAATGTAGTCAAATTAAATCGGGTGATGCTGAGGGGATTAGATTAGGAAATGAGACACTTAAAGTAGTAAAGGAGTTTTGCTATTTAGGGAGTAAAATAACTGATGATGGTCGAAGTAGAGAGGATATAAAATGTAGACTGGCAATGGCAAGGAAATCGTTTCTGAAGGAGAGAAATTTGTTAACATCGAGTATTGATTTAAGTGTCAGGAAGTCGTTTCTAAAAATATTTGTATGGAGTGTAGCCATGTATGGAAGTGAAACATGGACGATAACCAGTTTGGACAAGAAGAGAATAGAAGCTTTCGAAATGTGGTGCTACAGAAGAATGCTGAAGATAAGGTGGGTAGATCACGTAACTAATGAGGAGGTATTGAATAGGATTGGGGAGAAGAGAAGTTTGTGGCACAACTTGACTAGAAGAAGGGATCGGTTGGTAGGACATGTTTTAAGGCATCAAGGGATCACAAATTTAGCATTGGAGGGCAGCGTGGAGGGTAAAAATCGTAGAGGGAGACCAAGAGATCAATACACTAAGCAGATTCAGAAGGATGTAGGTTGCAGTAGGTACTGGGAGATGAAGAAGCTTGCACAGGATAGAGTAACATGGAGAGCTGCATCAAACCAGTCTCAGGACTGAAGACCACAACAACAACAACAGGGATTTTGAGTGGGATTGTGTTGTACGTCGCAAGCGCCCTGCGAAAAGTTGCTTTTGCGATTTTCATTGCCCTTGTTGCTGCCGTTTTGGCTAGGCCTGCTACTTTTTGTGCTACTATTGACATTTGTTTTGCTTCTCCACATTTATTGTTAGTAATTACCCAAGAATTTCCCCTATATATGCGAAATTATTGCGTGAGTGTCCTTCTTGCGCTGTTCGTCAGCTTCTTCCTTCTCCTTCTTACGTTGTTCGTCAGCTTCTTCTTTCATTGATCGTAGGAAACTCAGTATTGGGTTAATGTCATCTTTTTGATCGTCGTCACACAAGGGCGATGTCACTCTGGACACCTGGGCGCTAGAGCTCTGACGTGACCGAGCTGGCCTCTGTCTGCTCTCGTTCGTTTGACTATAAACTTCTGCTACCGTCTCGACCTGTGTGCCTGTCTCTGTTTCATCCTCTACCTCACTATCATAATCACGGCCGCGACGTTGCTCTAAGATCGCGTCCAAATCACCTTCCTCATCAATGACCCTGCCGTCCTGTCCTGCTAAAAATGTGCCCATCTCATCTCTGAACCTACCCCTGTCAGTAACGTGCCCCTTATCCATTATGCTATCCTCTTTTGTTTTAGCTTCAGTCGCTAATAGTCGTGCCTTACTTCTAGTGAACATTCATGAAAAACAGATTTATCTAAAATGGACGATAAAATAATCTACTCTCTAAATTTTTACACATAGACATAAAATTTCATAACGCCGTTCCAACGCTGTAATTACATGCACAATTTGTAGTAGTACAGAAACCGCACGCAAACCCGACAAAGTGTGATGTGATACGGACATCACATCAAAGAAACACAAAAAACAATGAACAAACAAAAAATATATACACTGAAAAAAAAAACTGTAATACTGCGCCGCAACTTAAAAACAAATCGCGGAACTACAAGAGAAAGAACTTGGGTATTAATTATTAAAAAAATAGAGAAAAAGAATTTGAATGTTCCTACTAAGAATACTGTTAGCTTATCAGTGATTCACAGGAAAGATCCGAGGCCAAGGGTCGCCATTTTATGCGAGGTGCCGGGGCTAGCAGTACTAAATTCTTCTAGAATCTTCATATATAAAGGATGCCCTAAGCTCCCCCCCCCCTATTCTAACTCCGACTTTTACTGTTGCACATGGATTAAAAAGAAACGCGAACTGACTGTAATCGACCCTGCATGTGTAGCAGAAAAGAGTTAGGCACCTGCAATAATTTAATTTGATAAATAAGTTAAATAAAGAAAAGTTTCATTAACATAGTGAGAAATGAAAGGCTTACTCTACCGATTAACAGAATGAAAGTTCTGTCCAAAATAAGAACATGATTTATTATGACTAAAATCAAAATAATAAACAAAACACATGAAACATTTTTACAATACATCAAATTGGCTCAAATAGGTTACTCAAATAAATGCTGTGAAGGTGAAGTTGTCCCTAAACTAGATTGTGACATTTATGACGAAGTGGTATGTGAAGCCAATTCCTTGCCACTCAAATCTTAAGAGAAACACACAGCCAACCCAACATTAATTGCTGCTACAGTAGTGAGAACTCAGACAATGAACACCCAAGACAGAACAAAGTTAGAAAAAGACGAACAGGCGCGCTCTGCTTAGCTCTGATTATCACCTAGGAAAATCCGTATCTGCCAGTGCTGCGGACATACATTACCAAACTGTCTTCTTAACTGCAAGAACATGATCTGGCGTACCGGAGGCGATGGCTTGTTGCTTCGATGTCCCGTCGTGGTGATGATAATGTCGCGAGTATAGCCCGAAACTAATTATCCTGGTCTGGTTGTTCCAGACTAAAGACTTCCTAGCAATACAAATGCGCCTCTGAGGGAGACGAAGAAGGCTCGCCGCACAATCACTGACGGTACAATGATTGATTTTAACAAGCGAAGTCACACTGTAACTTCGATACAGTCAACGTTAGCCAAAACTGCTCAAGACAGACAACATAGGCCGCTTGTACGCAGAACGCTCAATTACCAACTGTACTCGGAAAGTTACGTTGAAGTCGAAACTTCAGCAACTTCGTCAAACAGTTACAATTAAATAAAAGTATATTAGACAGCCAACGGAAGGCAGGCTGTCCAGAGCAGCGAGAGCTCAGTCTTGTAACCTATTCCGACCGAAAGGCGAGAGCCGACTTCCACAAGAGCACCCGTGCAAACCGAACACAGAACATTCCCGCCCCCACGACAGTGGCCATGGTTAACCGTTCCAATCAGCAACTCGAAAACCGGCGGAAAATTCCACTCTATTGCCGGAGCACTACCATTCCACCAATGGAGATTCTTGGCGCCAATTTCTGCGCCGATTTTGCTACGTCACGGAGCTATGCCCTGAGCAAGCCAGTCACAGTTACTATACGGCAGAAAACGCGGGAATTTGCGCGCCAAGGCTGCTTGGGAACACAAGTCATTCCCACGCCTCGCTGGTAGCCCGCCAGAAAGTGTTTTCGCTAGGTTTCTGCAAAGTAACGGAACCTCTAGCCCAGCCGCTACTTCAGGCCCCTCCGGGCGTGTCTTGTGACAATGTCGGCGTCTGGAAAGCATTCACTCGACTCCCTCACACCCGTCGGCTTACCGTTTCAAGATCAGCAGAGCCCGCCTGTCACTGGACCACCTGGCTGACGAGAGACGCTGCGTGGGGCTCATGCCACCTCTCAACCATGCTACTCGACATAACTGCATTCTCCAGCAACCTCACAGGCGACACGATAACGAATGCAGAGTATGAGCATGCCGTGAATGTCTGGCGGGAATTCAACATGACCACATATTCTCTGGACCCTGCCTTTTATTACACGGCGCCTGGGTTGTCTTATGACGCGATGCTCAAGAAAATGAAGTGCAGTATCGAATTATTGACCGATCCTGACATGGTTCTTTTCTTTGAGCTGGGTATCCGTGGGGGGCTCTGCCAATGTATTCCTAGACATGCGAAAGCAAATAACCCATGGATAGGTGACAGGTTTAACGCATCCCTTGATTCAAGTTATATAATGTATCTATATGTGAATAAGTTATACGGACATGCTATGAAGGAATGTCTGCCTATCTGCGAGTTTCGCTGGCTGTCTGAAGATGAATGTAAGGGATTAGGTGGAAAAAGTAGGGGGGGGGGGTATGGCCGCCGATTCTGATGTAGGGTATGTTGTGGAGGCAGAACTCAAATACCCTATTAGTTTGCATGACGGGCATGCCGATTTGCCACTGTGTCCAGAGCAACTAGTTCCACGAGGAGGTTCCACACCGAAACTGATGACAACGCTGGGGAACAAGCAGAGGTACATCATTCACTATCTTAACCTCCAGCAATGCCTCAGCTTGGGTATGGAGCTGGTTAAAATCACCCGGGCCATCTCCTTCAAGCAGTCCCCCTGGCTGAAGGAGTATATTGATCTGAATATGAGACAGAAAACTTCTGCGTCGTGTGACTTTGAGAAAGATTTTTATAAATTAATGAATAATTCAACTTTCGTGAAAACAATGGAGAATTTGAGGGAACAACGTGAAATTTTTATTAGAACGCAATGGGATGGGCGTTATGGCGCACGAAAATGCATTGCCAGACCAAATTTTAAACGGGTCACTATTTTCAATAAGAATTTTGTTGCTGTGGAGATGGCTAAAACTGCAGTAGAGTTTACTCAACCTATCTATGTGGGGATGTGCATACTAGACCTATCCAAACTCAACATGTAACGCTTTCATTATGAGTTTGGGAAAACTCATTTCGCAGATCCTAAATTACTCTATATGGATACAGATAGTTTCATCTATTGGGTGAAGAACTGCGATCCATATGAAGTAATTAGGTACCATGCCAATTAATTTGACACGTCTTCTTATGCAACCGATAATCCTTATGGTATTGGTCCGCAAAACAAGAAGGTTATCGGTCTCATGAAAGACGAGACGAATGGATTGCCGATTGTGGAGTTTGCAGGTCTTCGCCCAAGATGTATGCGTATCGCACATTGGAAGAGTTGGCTCTGAGCACTATAAGACTTAACTTATAAGGTCATCAGTCCCCTAGAACTTAGAACTACTTAAACCTAACTAACCTAAGGACATCACACACATCCATGCCCGAGGCAGGATTCGAACCTGCGACCATAGCGGTCACATGGTTCCAGACTGTAGCGCCTAGAACCGCACGGCAACCACGGCCGGCTCACATTGGAAGGTCCCACTCAGAGACGGGCTAAGGGGGTACGACGGATGGCATCACGAGCTCTATCTATCGAAGACAATTTGCAGTGCCGACGTGGTGGTGTTCACGGTGCTGAGCTGCAGCCGCCGCATATTGTCCGGCAAACTAGTATTCGATCGATAGCGCACGAGGTGTACACTGTGCTGCAGTTTAAAATCGGTCTGTCGCCTCATGACGATAAAAGGGTCATCTGTGATGACGGCATTGAAACTCGCCCGTACTCACACTACTCACTTGTAGCGAGAGAAGGGGTGGGGGACTCTGATTGACAGAGAGAGAGAGAGAGAGAGACAGCGAGGGTGTCTGCAGAGTAGTATTATGACACTTTTATCGTAGTATAAATACTGAATGAGAGTGTTTTGTAGTGTGTATCAGCTTGCGTACTTCCGTGTATGTCTGAGTGTGTGTGAATGTGTGCGAGCCTGTGTTAAGTGTGCATGTGTGTAAATATTATTTATTCTATCAAAGTAAAAACAAAAAAATCATAAAAAACATATAAAACTAAAATAATCCCGATTTTAAAAAAAAGTCTTTATATATATTTGTATATTTTTTCTCCACTATTACTAGTCAATGGCTATATGACTGAAAGCAGATAAAAATTTTACACCTCTTATAATCAAATAGAAGAAGACGAAAATACAAATTTCGCAGTTCGTATCTGCTTTGATCTTAGTAATAGCTGTAAGTTTCACCTGCCGCTAGCCATCCAGTCAGAACTAGTTTTTTAAGAATGTGAGTTCCACCAATTAAATTCTTTATATATACTTCACTGTTGAAAAAAATCTTTATACTGAGAAATATGTGTTCACCTGTTTTGTTGTAGTGGAAAATGTCTAGAGCCACTTGCTTCAATGAAATATAATTTAAATTGCTAGTGGAAAATGTTTTAGAGTCACTAACTTGAACTAAAAATACGTTTGCTTTCAGTTAAAAAAGTGCTTCTGGTGGAACTTCACTAGAGATATTATTTACTTTGTAAGATAATATAATTACGTTCTAGTACCTCTGCTTTATATATATATATATATATATATATATATATATATATATATATATATATATATATATATATATGAATAATGTAAAAAACACGTATCTGCAAAGATAAGAACATTCATATTTTTACTTAAAGACAAATAATGTATCTGTAAACTCATATAATGTGAAAAAAAAGTGAATCATTTTACTGTAATCTGATATATCGCAAACAAAATCTGAATTGAATAATACATTCAATTATTTTATTGTAAAAAAAATTTGCCGAGTTTGTTATTATTTGACCCTCAATCATAATCCATATACGTTGCACTGGCACAGAGAGAGACCTTAAGGTTTTTACTGATTTAAAGACAGAGATGAAATCTGAATGACGCGTGCTGGACTTCGTCCGCCAGTCACAAACAGACCCCGCCACTCTCTTTGTGGTCCTGTCACTTTAAGCGGTGGGCATATGGCGAAGCCGACCCTAGCACTCTCTCTTTCAGGTCCTGTCACTTTCAACGGCTGACTCATCGCCACGCCGGCGAGGTGGAAGCAGGTTAACTGGCTCAGACAGCTCCAGTGGAATGCGCTTCACGAACAGTATCACCAATAAACTTAATTCTATGGTAGTAGGTGTCACAGAAAGAAAACAACAAGCATTCTTATGGAGAAAAAAAATTATTTATTTATTTGTGAGCCATTTTAAAAGTAATTTTACATATTCAGATGCTGGCACAAAACTATTTTTTTCTTCTTCACACGTTCGCTGTCTAAGTTGATGGATAGGGGGTACAATCGTTGTATTCCAGGTTCTGGATAGCCGCATATTTGAAGATTCGACGCAGCCAGCTACTCTTCTCATCGCCTTTAACGTAGATTATTGTCTCCTTGTGATCAAATACTCTCAGCAATTGCAGCAAATGTTTATAAGAGATGCCAGGGGCGTCCCATATAATACCGTTATAGAAATTTGTTAGCCACATCGCGCTTCTGGCTGTCTTATTGCACTTGACGTCTTTAAATGGTTTCGGCGATTCAACTCATGATACAAATGTTCCTATTACTCCATCACTTTGCGTGAATGCACAGTCTTTAATTATCAAACGCCTGCACTCATCATAGTAAAATCCTAGAACGTCAGCTACGATCCTCACACCTTCAGGTAACATCGTGATCTGCCCTGGAGCTAGCAGAGTGTGTATTAATTTATACAACTCGTTGCACTACACCAGTGAGCGGACAGTAGTTAACGAGACGATGATGCAGAACGAGATCATATGCCGAAGTCTGATCAGGGAAGTTTGCTGAAGATTCAAATTCAATCTGTACATCTATAGGTCCTGATTTAACTATCTCATTCTGTTTTGAACAGTCAGTCACGATTATTAGCGCTAGCTTCTTGAAACTATGTGGGCTGAGTAGGCATCCTTCATTTTCAACACCTTCGTAGTAAGATGCTCGGAATCTCGCATACATGTCAAATGCCAGACTGTATACATTGCTATCCCACTGTAGATGTAGATTCTCATATGGGTAGTATTCTGAATTCAAGTAGACTCTGGCGTTAGTTAACTTGCAGTGGTCAAATTCAGTTGAGTCCTTTGATACATTAGCACGCCTTTGAGTTTGAAATGCGAGTATGATGAATCGAGGTGCTTCCAACTTCACTGATGTTTTAATAGCCTAAGTATATGTGGACGCTGTAGGTAGGACTGGGTATTCAAATAAGCTCCCATGATCGGAAAGTTAGTGGTAGGTAGGTGCCAGCATTCAGAACTTTTAAGAGCTTCAAGCGCTTCTCGTCGGCAACGGTGATGTGAGGCATTTTCCATGATATGCTATTAATCTTGATTTGAACATTCTCTGCAGCAGTTTGAGAGAATGAATTCGCGTCACTTGCACTTCTCACCAAAATAAGTTCCTGTTTAGAGTTGATAATTATTCGCTGCATATCCTCAAAATAACCCATAAGCATTTTTAGTGGCACGCATGTGATAAATCGGCTTTGTCCACCCTCCCCATCCGCTGCATCTATGAACCATCCAACATTTTCCAAACTGTTTGAATCAGAGGGTGAGGCTAAAACGTATGTCTTAAGGGCTGATGTAATGCCAACATTTCTAGTTCGGTCTATTCCAATTCCGTTGAGTTCATAACGTATCTCTTGAAACAGGAATGGTACGGCATTTCGATTGAGCTTCGAGAGCGCTACGGCAGCCCCGCCAGCTTTCTTAAATGTGTAGTCCAGATAGAGGAAGCTCTTGCTAGGCAGTGTTACCGCGTCCTGATGCTGGATAACAATCCTAACTCCATCATTTTTGTTAAATGTGCTTGAAGCGTAGGGCCTGTGTGAGTGGTATTCATGACGAATAATTCGGTTATCATACTCTACTGACTGAGTTACGTTGAGCGACGTCATTCAGCGGTTTTAACCCTGCTGAAATGAGGAATTCGTAATTAAGGTGTGTTATCACCTTGCCCTTCCGCGTTGCACTAACAGGTTGTGAGCCTGGTGTGCTAGCTTTGTACCTTATTCACATCTCGTCTTAGATGCAGGCGTACAATGATCTCATCTCCTCTAAAGTTAACAAGCTGATTATTCTGATCCACAATACGCAGTTCAAGGTAGTCCAGTGTCTGAACAGTCACCGGGAGATATATAGCGTTTGTGGGGGCTTGAATCAATTTATCGTTCAGGTATGAGTTTGTGGCAATATTACACTCAACGTGGATTGTACTCACTGGGAGTATATCTACAGCATGATCTGATGCGTAAAATTTACTTCCGTCCTTCACCAAAACACGATCCTTCGCAAAACCTAGCAGTGCACCAATTGAATGTCTCTGTGTAAATTCGATCATAGCACTCTCTGTCCGTATTTCAGAATTAAGGGTATTAATGTTTGCCCGTAGTTCAATACCTTTTTCTGACTGATTTAAGAGTTCGTTTAAATCATCAATATCGTAGACACCAGGTTGTATTTGTAGAATCTCCTTCCGGCCGTCAATTTCTAGATGTAGTTTATTGTTGCTCTGTGTAATATTTGGAATGGTGTTATAAGTCTCTAGACCAATCAGTGCAATACTCCAGTCCCCTGCACTTAAATCAATCGGCGGAAAGTAATTTGCGCGTAATACTGATCCTCGCCCTTTTAAAGTCAGAGTGTATGACATTGCATCTAAACATTAAATGATGGTCATGTGTTCAATGACAGCTCTTTTATACATCGCGCACATTATTTGACGATGACGCATTCTAGAGGGGGTTCGCCGTCGTTGTGATGAGGAACATAGCGCAGAGATGACCACAGAGATATGTATTAAAGCCCTGATATCGCCGGACATTGTAGAAGTCGCGTCCTTTGCTGGTGAAGTAGCGTTCTAATTCTTCAGGTGGCTGTAAATCGCCGAATGAATCGAAATACTGAACTGTATTTGGACTTTTCTTAACATACGCAACTCAATGGGTCCCTGGACACCCAGCAATATCTGAATTTACAATTCCGCACTCATTAGTCCGCCACATGGTCTTCGGTAATGTATCCCGCATAAAGACGCCGCGGAATCCACGAATGTGAAGTTTTTGTTTAATAATTTTAACTAGATCTTTATTCGTGAGTGCTCGGTCGGGTAGGATAACTAACGGAATTTTTTTTATTTATGAAGAGACCTAGTCCTTTCCTGTATGGTTTCAAGTAGAGACCTTTTCCGATAGCTGCTGCCTCCATAGCGCGATTATGTCTTCTGGCTTCGTCTAGTTGGGCTTGTGCATTCTGTGCATTTTTGACCGTTTTGGTTACAGCTGCGGCACCGCCTGTGAGTGTACCTATAGCGGAACGGGATAATTCCGCCCGAAGTCTTTGGTAGTAGTAGGACCCTAGGTGGTTAAATTGAAGTCGTGTTTTTCTTCTTGTGCCCACCATTGAACACACGTTTAGCTGCAGACATCGAGGTGAGAATACAGTTTTTCAAACAACCGGTTTTGTTCTTCTTCTTCCTGTTCTTCTTCGCTCGCAAAGCTGTTAGCGCTGCATTCATAATTTCTTTGAAATTCATCACACCCAAGCCCAACTTAATTTTCCCACGCATGGTTTTATCAACCACGAATGCAGCAACGCGTTGACCTATTCCGAGATCTTTTCTTCGCCTTATTTGCTTGGCTTTATCTGCTAATATCCGGTCGGCGACATGGCGTGCTGGGAGATCCTTATCTGCTGCGTATGCGAGGTCGTGCTCAAGGCAGGCTTCGTCTAGTAGCTTAATACCTTTATCGCCTCGTGCCAGGCGCTTCTGAAGCTTTGTTCCACAGAAGTTATATCCGGGAATGTGCAATTCAACAGGCAACTTGTCAAGAACACCACCTCCATCTCTTATTATGATGTGCCTCCTATCGTGCATGGTACGCTACTGAGGAGATAGAGGTCTACTCTCCCTGTTATATACTAACATGTCAGCTTCGATCCAACAGTTTTCTGATGATGGAAATCCTAGCCATTTAACCTGTGCTCTATTCCCACGACGTCTTATCACGCGCTCGATGAGAAATACATCTGGTTCCGAACTCTTCTGCAATAGCTCCGTATAAAAGCATCCTGCAATTTCTTCGCCCTTGCCGTCCTTTAAGATATATGTCCTAGGGTTGGTTCGCTACACTTTGGACACTGTGAATATCTCAATCGACCAATTTGGTAAGTACGATTTCTCGAACGCTGTCTTGCGTTTTGAAATACGTATTAAGTCGCCTATACTGAACTTCTGTTTGCGAGGGTCGAGCATTTTAATCCGGAAATATACAGTGTCCATGAGTGAATTATCGCGTACAACGATCGGTCTCATTTTTATTGTACTATGTTTGGTTCGATTATACTTTGCAATCATCTGTGAGAGGATACCTACCCCCTTGTACGAACCGCGAAGATTAAACTGCATCCACATTTGAGCTTTGATTGTTCTGTTCAACCACTCGACGATATTAACTTTAAGGTGGGTAAACGTGGAGTAGTGGTGTATGCCATACCGCGCCATCACAGTCTTGTAATGGACATTGTAAAACTCCCCACCGTGATCGGTTTGAAGATTGGTCGGGCATCGATTCGTTCCTGTCTGCAACAGACGCTTAAACACCACAGCAATATCTCTACCGGTTTTAGTTTTCACAGGTAATGCCCAGGCGAATTTAGAGTATCAATAACCATTAAAATGTATTTCAATCCATTATTATGAGGTGAATATCGATTCATACCTACAAGATCAGCTTGCCAGAGGTCATCCAGCCCTTTAATCATGACATGTCTACGAGGGTATGTTTTGCGTGCTGGCCTGTGCAGTTCTCGAACCACAGTTTCCATACTTATTCGATGATACCTCTCTCTCGAAGCTCTGAGATTATGGATACAACCTCATTCGAATGAGCTGTATTGCCCGCAGCAGCCAAAGCCATCAACAGTCGAAGTCTGTCTATTAGTTCATCTGGGTCATCGTAATATATATACTGACGGACTTGATTGCTCACTCCTTTATGCTGAAAGTCTACACCCTCACCGACACTTTTAGTTTGCTAATTGAGTAAAGGTTGTATAATGGTAGTGTATTTAGAGTTTTCAGGCTTTTTCAGTGTTCCGTCGGGATTTTTGCACAGATCAGTCAAGTTAATTATTTCCCGATAGTCTTTGCGATCATCGGCTGAGTATTTTAAGTTTTTTGTTGGCCTTAGGAAGATTATATCCATTAAGCCAGGTGTTCTTTTAAACTCTGTATCCCCGATGCGTATTGTGCTATCGGATAAAGTTATAGTTTGAGAGCCCAGCATGTACGGTCTCGCCCTGCTGACACCAAATGTTCTATCTATCTTAACGGTCGGATACTGGTTGGTGAATTCTGCGATTGGGTCATTATTGTGCAAAGCTATCTGGGTGATAGATTCGGTAACAGGTTTAAAAGTTTCATTTAGTGTTTGCTCGCGATCTATATGCCCCAACTTCAGCAAACGTAATTTCTCTCGAACTGCCTTGCACCCCTGAATGACTTTATGCTTTGTCGACATCTCGAAGGATACTAATCAGAGCTCTGAATATCACGTGGTTTTATATATGCTCTGTTGTACTTCGTCTTCTCCGTTTTTCCTACGCCACCTTCGTCAATAGCAACGGCCTCGGCTTCTATCACGCCCTCAATTGCGCTAATTCTGTTCTCTATCCGGTTTTGGTGAATGGCAAGAAGTTTCTGGGTATCCTTTAATTCCCTTGCAACTTTAACTAGTCTGGATTCAAGATTTTTAAATTTGATATCGGTGTACATTCGGGCACTGTGTCTTTGCACACCTAATCTCTCAGACTGAGAGTCCGCCATGCGTGCGAATTTGTCCATGGTGAAATGTTAACTGATGGGATAAGGTATTTTCGTACGTTTACATATGGAGAAAGTCTTGGAAGTTCCGGCTGTACCTACCGTTATTTAGTTTACGGGTTTTATCAATAACGAGAAAGCCGTATTGTGAGTGGTTCCAGCAATCAACACATATCTTTACAAATTCATTGTACGACATGTCGGTCCCTTCGTGAGCATGGTAAATGTGCTTTAAATTGAGATTGTCTCGTTTGAATGGTATAATGAGATTTGCGTTGTCCCTCACCAGCTGTTTTGGGATCCTGGAATACGTTTGACTCAGATAAAATACATCAACACCCATATGACGGCCAAAGCAGAAATATTTACGGATTTCATCTTGATTTTGAACAGCGACATCGTCAAATATGAACGCTGTGTTAGGCTTTACCTCTTCAGGTGGGAGGACGTCGTCGCTTTCACTGAAGGCTCTGTACGTTATACCGTCTACTCCATCTAATATTTTCTTCAGTAACTGGTACTAGGGGTGAAAGAGTGTTTTGGAGAAGACGAAAAGGTGCTCGAAGCGGACTCCGTCTATGTGCGTTAACAGAGCCATGAGGACATTTGTCTTACCACAGCTGGATGGACCTACAAGGGGAAGGAGTGGTCCATTCTTGTTGGGCTTCTGATCTTGGTCATCATCACAGGACCAGTCACCTACAACAAAGCCCTTGAGGCGAGGGTGTTTCACCCAGCCCGCCATGATACCTACTGTGGTAGGCCAAAATGAGGAATACGCTTTTATATGATTAAAAATATGTGTTTGTGTGTAGTCACTATAGCGCAGTCACCCTACCAACTGAGCTACAGCGGCTACACATGAACTCGAGGTGGTATATTTAAAAGGAAGGCAGTCATGTAGATTAACGTAGGTGACATTTTGTGTTGACAAATAAAAAGCACGCAATGACAAATTTAATATTATAAAATAATATATTTATTTATTAAAATATTTACAAATATGATCAGCATGAGAAAATATCAGTACATTCTTTTTTAAGCGGTGCAGCAGAAGTACAGTATTTGCAAAATAGCTGCTTCTTGTATGCTTGAAATTCAGCACGTATATCTCGTAATGTTATGGGTGAATTACAATAGTCCGGTATTTCATCAGTAAATTTGAGGTCGATATTTTCAACACTTATTCGAGGAATAGCACAAGACTTGGGCACAGGTGTTATACACATACTAAAACAATGTTCTATATCATCTATGTAGATGCTACATGTGTGAAGCGAGTTAATGACGTCGGTGTACACTGCCTGAACATATGGGCACCATCTATTTAGTCTCTCTATCGTACTAGTTAGAGCCATGTCTAAATTTAACAAGTTATCAACAGTGGCGTGATGCATGAAAATACTATAACCATCAGCACTTTTAATTTTTAGTGCAGCATCATCATAAATTGATAGAATACTCACAGTTAGACTGCCACAGTACATGTCCTGGTAGGAGTGAGATGGATAATATTCGGTAGTCATATGATTCTTGATTTGTGTTTTTAAACGACACAGTTCATCCCACTCGTAGTCAGAAAAATTTCACTTTAATATTTTTGAGCACATTTTCCAGCACTAACACAGTGGAGAGGCTACCGTATTGTGAAACTTCAAGTCCTACATGGATACGTTTCGAACCATTAACTGTTAACACATAGCTTGAGGCGAATAGTAAAGGTTGAGGTGAAGCGGCGGTCGGTATCTTCTGATCCACGACATCCACACCAGCGCTGTTAGCCTGCTGTTCTGGCACTGATGGCGGGATGTCCCTTGTGAGATTATGATCAGTGGACGGCGCGTACGAAGGAGCCCAGTATTGTGAAGCCCCGTCAAGCGCAGCCTCTGGCACCGACATTAACACCTGGCTATCCTGCTCCAGCATGCTGAGAAGCTGAGCTACAGCATCCTGCATGGACGAGTCTGAGGCCTTCACGTGTGTGGACCAGGACATGCTGGGACCTGCTGATGCTGGCGTCACTGACGAAGCTGCTGGAGGACCAAGATGAATATCCATAAGAAATGATGTGATGTTGGTAGAGAAATATTAATAATAGCAATAATAATAACAATAATAATAATTTGAGGACTTACTTTTCTGGTGCTGGTTGCTCCTCCTCCTATTCTGCTGTGGTGGTGACTGACGCTTCATCTTGACCGACTGGAACAGAGATGGAGGAGCTGCTGAGTCCTTATATAGAAGCCAACTATGTCATCATGATGCTGTGCTGCTATTGGTTGAATAAGGTGAACTCGTGACCTATCGAAGTGCCCTATAGCGGATAACTCGTGAACTAGATCAGTTCGTCGCTCTGCTGGATCGGAGGCAGTCGTCTCTTGTGGGCAGGGAGCTTATATGTGGCCTTTAGAAAAGGCAGACAGTTCCAACAGTAGCAGATGTTTCCATGAGATGGGTAATGCATTTTGAAAGCATTTCGTTGGAGGGAATTTATTTGGAGGACTGTGTTCTTATTCATATGTTCCAGGATTAATGCACGTTTCCATTCAGCATGTAGGAGGTTATGGGGGCAGTCATCAGCTGTATGCTTGCAAACTACACTGCTTTTGAACCCATCGCTGTCGAACACCAATAACTCATCGATTGAACACATTCTGCAGGATGGGCTTCAATGGTATATACGTTGTATACGAATATGCTTACGCCGAAGCGAATTGGCGTCAACTGAACGTCTCTTGCGTTTTGGAAGAGTGAATGTTTGATGGTAAATAAGCCTGCAGTTTGCGAATGCACAGGAGCATATGCTGGTTACGGAATGCATCCTGGCTCCATCCCTCTGCATTGCCGAAATCTGTTGAACAGAATTCTTGTACTTATTGCTCCGACACTCCTCCATTATCATACGCTTCCACACCTCATGTAGTGAATTGTGGCTACAGTCCTCCCTCGAATGTCTACATGAAATGCAGTTATTGAAGGCTGCTCTATCACCCACATCCATCTCTATGATCAAACACATGGCAACGACAACTCAGCAAAGACTGAGTGTGCAGGAGAACGGTAATGGTAGTTCAGTGGAGGTTGCACAATTGGCTTTCTTCCCGCCAAAATCAACCATCTTTAATCATGTCACGGTGGCGCTCTCTAGTGGCAAGGGCATGAACTAACACAGTTGGACTGTATACACACATGCATGATATGAATAATAATAAATAATAATAAATGATAATGAATGTTAATAAATGATAATTAATAATAATAAAGAAAAGTAAGGTTTTTTGCATACATTATCCTGTTGGAATTCAAACTTCCCGCCATTTTTTCTTCTGGAAGCTTAGGTTAGTGGACATAGCACAATTGGGCTATTTTACCCGCCAAAATTCAAAATTCCCGCCATTTTGTCTTGAGGTTAGGTTAGTGGACATAGCACAATTAGCCTATTTTCCCCGCCAAAATCCGCCATCTTGGATGATGTCATCTTAGATGTTGCCAAGTCTACATGCCGCCATCTTGGATGACGTCATCGCCGCCATCCTGAATAAATTTGGCAACAATGCAGCGTGGCCTGGCACATAGGTTGTCCCTCTACTCCTATGGACTTCTTTCCTTTCAGCGTCTCCAATGCATAAGCATTGTGATGAGCCGCTCTCCTTATACGGTACAGGCCGGTGCAAACAGAGTAGAATTTTTGGTATTTCATTTTTTGTTTGTTTGAGAGTCGGGAAGATTTCCCGGGCAACCTGTGTCCAATTGGGAAGTGTCGTACACGAGCTCCCCTGTCTGCATGTCTGTTCCTGACCTCTGCTGCAGCCTGTATCCTCTTGAGAGCCAAATCCACTACGGCTCGGTGCTGCGTCCGCACCCTTGGTGGAAAGTTTACTACTTTGGCCGGCCGCTGTGGACGAGCGGTTCTAGGCGCTTCAGTCCGGAGCCGCGCGACTGCTACAGTCGCAGGTTCTAATCCTGCCTTGGACATGGATGTGTGTGTTGTCCTTAGGTTAGTTAGGTTTAAGTAGTTCTACGTTCTAGGGGACTGATGACCTCAGATGTTAAGTCCCATAGTGCTCAGAGCCATTTGAACCATTTTTACGACCTTGGTTATCAAGTCCTTAGGAATCCGGTTTTTCAGTACTATAATGAGTGCTAATTTTGTTACGCCATGGGGTGCCTCACTGATCGCCTCCTGGAATGCTTGAAGGAAAACGTCCCATGTCGTGTGCTGTTTGTTACAGTACAACCAGCACAAGTTTCACAGATCCTTAATAACCCGTTCTGCAGCATTCGTGCTTGGATGGTGTAATGATATAAAATGGGATCAATTTTACATCGTCGTAACGAGTCCTTCCATGTTTTTGACTTAAACTGTTGCCCGTTATCAGAAATAATTCTACTGATATCACCAACCTGTGGTAGGAAATCCCGGATTGGCATTCGTGATACAATTCGTCCTGTCCCCCTTTCGCCCTCTTCAGTGCCGTAAAGGTAACGTATTTGGACGTTAGTTCAACAAAGACTAATATGTAAGTATATCCTTTTCTTGTTCTTGGCAAAGACCCCATCAAAACCTTTGCCGCTAATTGTCTTAATTTGGTCGGTACGATTGGGTATAATGGTTCCTGCTTGCTCACAGTGGTGTGCGTAACCTTTTGGCTGTCTTTACACACCGATAGTACCCCCCGAATTCGATGCTCCATGTTACCAAAGTAACACTTGGTACTTAGCTTGAGATTGCACTTGCGTGGTCCGAAGTGTCCGTAGCTGAGGTGAGTATGCCATATAACCTTGTTTATTAGATGTTCAGGGATGCATGCCACCCCCCCCCCCCCCCAATTCAGTGTCATTGGCATAATTTCCGTGGAAGATCATGCATTTCCGCAAGAGGTAGAAATGCGTGACGGTGGCGTGTCTTCTGTCTATCCATTTGGCAGGGTCCTTGTCTTGTTCCTTCTTGATGTACTGCATACTACAGGTTATAAAATTTTCAAAGGCTACTTTTTGCATATAGAAAAGGCAGTAGTTATTTTCCTCCAGATCTTTCTCCATGTTGTGGTCAAATCCGATTGGTGACCGTGAAAAGGCGTCTGCAATAACGTTCTGACTGCCGAGGATGTATTCTATCGAAAAAGTGTACTGCTGCAGATATGATGCCCACCTAATGAGCCGCCTGTGATCAAGCTTTGCAGTCATCAGGAACTCGAGTGCCTTGTGGTCTGTGTAGCCCCTCGTCTTGCTACCAAGCAAACCGTACCTGCATTTTTCAAACGCCCATACAACAGCCAGAGCATCTAACTCGGTTACCGAGTAATTCCTCTCACTCTTGGCTAGTACTCTGCTACCAAATGCAGTTGTCTTCCACACCCTGTTTCCCTCATGTGTATGGTCTTAGAACACCATGAGACCCAGGCCTGAGTATGAACTGTCCGTTACTATGCCACGCTCTTCTGCTAAATTAGGGTGTGTGAGGATGGGTGCTTGTACTAATGACAATTTCAATGCTTTCCATTCAAATTCGGCAGCCTCATCTCTGTTTTATGTTCTTCGTGCAGGATTTCTGATAAATCTTCGTAATTTATCATACGTAGTTGGGCCAGGTCCGAGGTTACGTGAGAAATTCCCGCGACCTGTGTTCGCACTAGACTGGCGTCAATCCAATTAAACTCCCCATCGTCTGACGTGCAGTAGGATTTCAGGGCCTAGTTTCAATCTCCTGGCTCCCCTGTTGTCCTTGGTTTCGCTCTCTCGAATTACGGTCGCTTTTACCGTTCGTTATTCCTCCTGTCCCAGATTCCTTGTCTAGCTTGACCCTGTTCCCTGACATTCTGGTTTCCGTGTCTCTGGTTTCCATAACCCTGGTTTCCTAACTGACCAGTGCGATTATGAAATCTGTTGTCGTCCTCCCTTGCTGATCCTTGGTATTTGTTACTCTGCCCCTTCTTCCTATCCTTTGCGTCTTGTTTGTCAAAGACTACTTCGAGTTCACGCAATAGACTATTGAATGCCTCTATGTCACATCCACACTTCCCGACAAGTGTTTGTTGGTACCTAACTGGCAGTTTGGAGAAACAAAATTTGATGATTTCTCCCTTGCTATATGGACTATCTAAAAACTGATACTTCTTGAGTAAATCATCAATAAATTTGGTTGCGCTCCATCTTTCCGAACACTTCCAGTTCAGGACAAAACATTATATCCTCTTTAATCCTGTCTTGCGTTTCCTTTGACCAGTAGATCCGCAGGAACGCATCAACAAATTCCTGATAAGTTCGACACCCCGCATTTTTTCCGCGGCTTGGCCTCCGATGTGTCCACACATGAATTCTAATTTTGCCAGGGTTGGCCATGGTGAAGGTAATGAATTTGTAAACTGCATCACCCAGCTCTTGGGATGCATCGATGCTCCATTATCTTTGAACTATTGGAATTTTAGTATCGAAAGGAAGTGATTGTGATCAAAATCCTGTCCGATCCTCAAATAGGTGTTGTCACTCGTTTCCGATACTCGCACTTCTGCCAAGTGTCCGGATCTATCTTGCTGGTAACTGTGGTGTGCTACCTCTGTATCACAGTGGAAATGGCATTCAGCATTCACTCTCCTAAGTGGGCTGCAATTATTGGAGCTATTACTCGCTGTTTCTGCGTATCCATTGTTAGTTCCGCACTCTGTCATCGTGCTGGAGCACGGCAGGCTTTTCCTCGGCGACATAATTCTGTGTACTCCATCATTGGTATCCGAACGCGCAGTGTTCCTGTGCCCGTTTCGCTCTAGTTTTGCTATCCGACTCTCTACTTCTTTCATTCGTTTCGTGGTGTTCGTAACCGCGATATTAGCTTGCGTTTTTAAGAACGCTAGAAATTTTGAGTGGGCTTGTGTCGTACGTCGCAAGTGCCCTGCAAGTTTAGAAGTTGCTTCCGCGACTTTCATTGCCCCTGTTGCTGCCGTTTTGGCTAGGCCTGCTACTTTTTGTGCAACCATTGACATTTCTCTTACGTCTCCACATTCTTTCTTTATTGTTAGTAATTCCTCACGAATTTCTCCTATTTGCGAAATTACTGCTTGAGTGTCCTTGCCGCGCGGGATTAGCCGAGTGGTCTTAGGCGCTGCAGTCGTGGATTGTGCTGCTGGTCCCGGCGGAGGTTCGAGTCCTTCCTCGGGCATGAGTGTGTGTGTGTTTGTCCTTAGGATAATTTAGGTTAAGTAGTGTGTAAGCTTAGGGACTGATGACCTTAGCAGTTAAGTCCCATAAGATTTCACACACATTGGAACATTTGAGCGTCCTTCTTACGCTGTTCGTCGGATTCTTTCTTCTTCTTCTTACGCTGTATCTCATCTTCTTCCTTCTACTTCTTACGCTGTATCTCATCTTCTTCCTTCTCCTTCTTACGCTGTTTCTCATCTTCTTCCATCTCCTTCTTACGTGTTTCTTCAGCTTCTTCTTTCATTGATCATAGGAAGCCCAGTATTGGGTTAATGTCATCTTTTGATCTTCGCCAAACATGGGTGATGTAACTCACGACACCTGGGCGCTAGAGCTCTGACGTGGCGGAGCTGGCCCCTGCCTGCTCTCGTTCGTTTGACTATAAACTTCTGCTACCGACTCGACCTGTGTGCCTGTCTCTGTTTCATCCTCTACCTCGCTATCATAATGACGGCCGCGACGTTGCTAACTTGTGGCATTTATGAATAAGTGGTATGTGGAGCCAATTACTCGCAACTCAAATCTTAAGAAGAATCATCCAGCAAATTCAACATTAATTGCGCTACCACAGTACTGAGAACTCAGACCATGACACGTCCAAATCGCATTCCTCATCAACGATCCTGTCGCCCTGTCCTGTTGGAAATGTGCCCATCTCATCTCCGAACCTAGCCATGTCAGTAACCTGTCCCGCATCCATTACGCTATCATCTTTTGATTTATCTTCGCTCTCTAATAGTCGTGCCTTAGTCCTCGTGATCATTTATGAGAAACAAATTTATGTAACATAAAGACAACAATTCAGCAGAATCGTCATGCCTACTGCTACTAATGATGTCTAATGAGCACAAGAAAAAATAATATACTCCCTGTATGTGTACTATCCAGACAGACATAAAATTACAACTACGTCGTTCCAACGCTGTAATAACGTGCACGGTTTGTTGTGGTACAGAAACCGCACACAAACACGACAAAGTGTGATATGGTATAGACACCACATCAAGGAACCACAAAAACACTGAACAAACAAAAAATATATACACTGAAAACAAAGAAACTGTAATCATACGCCGCTACTTAAGACTAATCGCGGAACTACCAGAAAAGGAAATTGTGTATTACTCATTAAAAAAGTAGAGAAAAAATTTTTAATGTTCCTACTGAGAATACTGCTTGCTTATCAGCGATTTACATGAAAGATCCAAGGCTAAGGATCGACAATTTATGCGAGGTGCTGGGGCTAGCAGTGTGTTTAACACTAAATTCGGTTGGAATTTGCATACGGAAAAGATGCCCTAAGACCCTCTTTTCTAACTCCAACTTTTGCTGTTGCACATGGATTAAAAAGAAACTCGAACTGACTGTAATCGACCTGCAAGTAGGGTTGAGAAGAGTTTGGCACCTGCAATAATTTTAATTTGATGAAAATTAATTTTACAGTAGAAAGTTTAATTAACGTTGTGACTGAAGAAAGGGTTGCTCTACCTAACTATAGAATGAAAGTTCTGTTCGGAATAACAATTGGACTTGTTATGACTAAATTCAAAATGGAAGAACACATGAAACAATCTCAATACGACAATTTGATATACAGAAGGTGAAGTTGTACATAAACTAACTTGTGGTATTTATGAATAAGTGGTATGTGGAGCCAATTACTTGCAACTCAAATCTTAAGAAGAATCATCCAGCAAATTCAACATTAATTGCGCTACAACAGTAGTGAGAACTCAGACCATGACAACCCAACACAGAACAAGGATAGAAAGAACGGAAACAGGCGCGCTCTGCTGAGCTCTGATTACCATGTAGCAAAATTCCCTAATCTGCTGGTGCTGCAGACATACATTACCAGGCTGCCTTCTTTAGTGTAATAACATGATTTGGGGTACCGAAGGCAATGGCTGGTTGCTTCAACGTCACGTCGTGGTGATGATAATATCGTGGGTATAGCCCGATAAAAATTATTCTGGCCTGGTTGTTCCAGACTAAAGACTTCCTAGCAGTTCAAATGCGCCTCTGAGAGAGAAGAAGAAAGCGAGCCTCACAATCACTCACGATACAGTGATTGATTTTAACCCGCGAAGTCACACAGTAGCTCCGATACAGTCAACTTCAGTCAAAACTATTCAAGACGGACAACATAGGCCGTTCGTATGCAGAGCGCACAGTTGCAAACTGACTTCTTCTCGAACTCCTGTTCTCACTAATAAATCAAATTTTAGCCCCCGCGGCGCATCTGCGAAAATTTTCTCGTTCTCCCTACATTTTACTAAATTACCCTCTGCACCCCATGCAATCTGATCTTCGAATAAACTGACCACGGTTTTAGTGCTCCAATTCATGACCACCGCTCTAATCTTGAGTATGTCATTCCTGATTATAAAATCGAACGACAACACACAGATGACAATTGCATTCACGTGGAAGGTACTTCTTCCGTCGCGTAACGACACCAAGGCCTCTTTCTCTACCTTCTTTCCTTTCGCCCCAAAAGCGGGAATTAGTGAGATTCCTTTTACGGGTATCTCAGCTAATTTAATGCCAATTTCTACCAGTTTTGAGTAAAGAGACGTTGAAAAAACTGTCATTTCCGACCCAAAATCCAGACATGCTCTCGTCTTAATTCCTTCCACGATTATTTCAATGAGGGGACACCGATTGTCCACTTTCTCCGGCAACTTGGTTCATCACAGTACTGGCCAATGTCGCCTTGCGCTTGTGATTGCCAGTACCTCACATTGCGTATGTGATGGCCCTTCTCTGCCGTGGCGTCCCCTGCTATTTCTCATTTGCTTTGATCATTCATTTGCGTGATCTCACGCTCTCTGCCTGAGGTGGGGTCTGAGGTGGTGAACCTGCATTATTCTCACGGTCTCTCCCATAACGCGACGCCTGCACGCAGTTCAGTTAGGTTTGGCAACTCGTTGCTGCGTTGTTCCCCACGGTGTAGATAATGACATCTATCTCGCTCTCGCCTCTTCCCCTCTTCTCTCGTTCGTCTGTAATTATGCCAATTCTGTCTGTCATTGCGCTGCACAAACCCTTGCGGCGTCCCATTTTCTGTCCTAATTGCGTGTCCATTTGCTGTCCTTTGCTTCTCCTGCTCTTAGATTTCGTCAAAGGACCTTAAAATATCGAGGAACTGTTCTCTCGACCGTGCTCCGAGGAGTGTACGTTGTACATGAGCAGGAAAATGTGAGTGCATCATGAAGCACCATTCCTCATCTGACATTTTGTCATCCAAGTATCCCGCCAGAACGACAAAGTAAGTAGCGTAGGTTGCCATGGACTGGCGTGACTGTGATGCATACTGTCCCCGATACATACGCATCTTTGCACTCGCCTGAGCAGCCAGGTTCCAGTACGTTGTCAGAAACTTAGTGCAGAAATCTTTGTAACTAGTGTTCTCGCAAATTGTAACGTCAAACTAGAAAGCCTCCTTCTGATCAAGCGTCTGGCGTGCAACGACTAAAGCATTACACTCCTTTCACACGCAGATACGCGTCTAAATTCTTTAGGTATGCTTTCAGATGAATGCTGTGCGTGCGGCCGAAGTTGGGCAGTGGTATGTCCACCCATGCATCGGTAGTGCGACCTGTAAATTCGTTGGCGCGACCTGCGTTACAAGGACAATACCTTGTCGCATTGCAGGCGCTTCTTGCTCGAGAACTGACACTCGTGTTTGTGTTTACTTGGTTCATTTACTTTCCTCATCTATGCACACATACACATCAGTCATCTTTGCGTTTAACCGCGTTTCTAAGATGCCAATCTTCGTTTCACACTATTTTCTCACCTCGGTTAGGTTGTTTTATTTTCTTATACAGCATTTTTCATCTTTTCCCGCTTTCTTTGAGCGTATGCTTCCATTTTACTAAATTTGTTCACATTCGTTTCTTTTAATGTGTGTCAGGGCGCTGATAACCTCGATGTTGAGCCCTCGTAAGCCCCAACACATACACACACACGTAGGAGCCCCCGTTTTTTATTGGACATTACGATTCTACGGCAAAATCTACATGAGTTTTGTCTGAAGCATTTTCTTCATTTCGCCATAGATGGCGCTGTAATCGGAGGAACAGAGATGAGTGCACAATAGTACTTTAAGATCTGCTACTCAATGGCCCTTGAATATCCAGTGGCTCGTGGGACACCTCATCCATGCTGCGATGGTAGAACAGGGCAAAATTCATAATTTCTAATTGGAAACTACATTCGCAACGTTATATCTCTCCAACATATCGAACGGAGGACTACTCGACACGCCACTGTGGCCATGGCTCGAAGCGAACGCCACTCTGCTTTTCCAATTAAAGTAAATGTTCAAACGCAGTACCGCCAACTTCAATACACTTAGTGATCGACCATACACGGGGCAGAAGCATATCTGCTTGAATGTCAGCACAGGTATCTGATGCGATAGACCATGTCCCCACGGCCTGTTGGCACTTGCTGGCACACCTCATCTTTTAAATATCCCCACAGAAAGAAACCCGGCGGCGTCAAATCCGGCGACCTAGCGGGTTAACTGCTTTGTTTGGCGATCCACCCACCAGTGTAAACACAGTCTAATACCTCCCTTGTTTCAATTGCGTAAAGCACTGGGCAACCGTCATGCTGAAACCACATGCGTTGTCGAACGTCTCGCGCAAAATCCTGCGGTAGTACCGTTAGTTCCTGTTCCAAAAAGTTCGATATTAGAGTCCATCCAATGAGCCGCCGATAAAATACGGACCTCTGAGTTTTTTCTCCATTATGCCACATCATACGTTAATTGACAGAGACATAGATGGTCAAGTTGCCGTAAGAAGTGGGGATTGTCTACAGTCCAGTAATGCATGTTATGTCGGTTAAAGCTACCATGGTTTGTGAATGTAGACTCATCGGAAAACAGTACCTCCGCAAAGAATGTGGGATATTTTTCATTTATTGATGTGCCATTTCACAAAACACTAACCGATTATGGAAATCGGCGCCATGAGTAAAAAAAAAAAATTCAAATGTGTGTGAAATCTTATGGGATTAACTGCTAAGGTCAGCCGTTCCTAAGCTTACACACTACTTAACCTAAATTAACCTAAGGACAAACACATACACCCATGCCCAAGGGAGGACTCTAACCTCCGCTGGGACCAGCCGCACAGTCCATGACTGCAGCGCCTAAGACCGCTCGGCATATCCCGCGCGGCGCCATGAAGTCCTTGATGCTGACGAGGCATTGTTGTGACGATACTACCCACAGACATACCGGAATTTTGATGTAATTGCCGGGCGCTTACTAACCTCTCCTGTAACACATTTGCTTCGGTTTTTTTCTTTTTTTTTCTGCCGATCTATACACTGCCATCAGACATAAAGGGGTTCACATGGTAAAAGAGCGAACAAGAGCGAGCTTTCTCTGGGAAACGTTTGCATACAAGGCAACAATGTCATCGAAGTTTCTCCAACATTCTCCGTCAATCAGGATGATTGCTATTTTTTCTTCTGTGGTTCCATCACTCATCGTCCACTTGACGCATATTCTCCAAATGATAGGTAGGTATCTAGGCAATAAACACTGCACAAGTCTTGTAATATTTAGAGCTGCTACCTGTTCTATATCTGCACAATACGTAAGCTCCGGTTGCACTGTACTGCCTGTTATGGTACGTCGTACATCACTACATGGCCACAGTGGCGCTGCGAGTAGTCCCCTGTTCGACATGTCGCACGAATACAAACTTGCGTATGTGGTTTCGAATTGGAAGTTATGAAATACTGGCCTATCCCACCCTCGCACCATGCTGCCCCACGCCACCCACGCACAGTGTGGGGTGGCAGGTCGAGTGTGGCCACGTTGAATGTCTCCATCCGAGAAATACAAATAGGAATTGAAACTCTTCTTTGACTCGATGTGTAGTTTTCGAGATATTTCAATGTCTTCAGCTAAAATGAGTATCCTGTATTTCTTCCTTTTCGCGGATATCCGTTTCAGTCTGCTTTTGCTATGTTCATACATAGTTATGACGAGTGATTTGCTTCATGGGGACATTCATTGTAACCGTGACATCGTGTGATGTTGTAGATCGTAACATCGTGAGATGATGTAGATCACACTCAGGATGACTTCGAATATTTTAAACAAGAAAATTTAGAGGGTTAACAAATGGCGTTTTCGTTCTGATTTCAGTTGAAAGTACCTTCAGTCCATAAATCCAAAGGAGTTTTATTTTCAAATGCGACATTTTGCGGCAGAATCAGAAGGCCAAGACGGACCTAAAGCCACATCAAGGATAGAGAGCGGCATTATTCCGCTGGATATCACGCGTGACCAGTGTAGAAGGCCAGGGGTGAGGGCAGACTGTGAAGAAAGATGGACGGCTCATACATTGCGCCATATACTGGCACTGCTGTGTTTTCAGGACACTCCGGCCGTGGAAGTATGAGTTTACATCAGAACACTGCATTGACGAAAACTAATCTCTGTATGCTCAACAGAGTGTAAAGAAGCATGGATTCCCTTCTCGTACGTGTACGCTGTGGAAGTCGACTGGTGCGCAGCTACCATTGCTGAACTGAATACTGCACTCCGAGAGGAGCGACAAAATGAGAGCAAAAGCGTGGCGCAAAGGTTCATGCTAGCGGTGTAGAGTCCAAAGTGTAAATCAAGATGCGTCTAGATTTGTCGCATAAATTAGAAAAGTCGTTCACAAACGATTCTTAAATATAATAACTGTAGATAGTACAAGCTTTCTGCTTGATTACTGAACAGGTAATGTTCTATTTCCTGAATGATGCTTTCTGAAAAAATTCTACGCATGTGTCGCTGACCGGTTTCAGGAAACAGCTTTATGGAAATAGATGTTACTTCAAGACGGAGGTAAAGGACTTTACTTTAACTTAGAAGTAAACGTTTCGTAATGTAACCATTATAAACAGTCTGCGACACACTAGAGTTTAAAAAATGGTAAAAATAATTTGGTTTCTGTGTTAGCAGAGGTTCCAACATGTGCTTGCCGCTAGTTACGAAAGTTTGACATAACATACGTTCATACTTGGCATGGTTATTTATCTCATCAGATGGTCTAAGGTCACTTCCGTTCTGATGCCAGATATTTTTTGGGTAGGAATGAAAACAGCATTCAGTACTCTGCGTGTTCTTCTCCACCAATCAGCTCTATCGTCTTCACCACAAAATTTCCGAATGTTAGCAGAAGGAGGAATCTCTAAATATTGAAAGAATATTTCTTGAAATGATGAATTGTTTATATGTACAGGATGAACGTTAGTAGGGGGACAAAGCAGGAGTGAGTGCATTTTGTTAGTGTAGGTTGCCTACAGGGGCGAACCTATTGTTCTCCTTTGACTGACAGTTACTCAACCTATTGTTCTGTTTGATTGACAGGTACTTAACCTATTGTTCAGTTAAGCAGTCTTCCATGTCACCCTCATTTCCTTAAACTATTGTACTGCCTTTGATACCAAATTAAGTAAATAGTGATGTCCTCCCACCATTTTCTGGTACACTTTTCGGATTTCACATGCTTTTGAACGTCATTTCTGGCGCATTCTTCTCCGTTACCCACCCCTTAAACTATTGTACTGCATTTTACATAAAAATTATTAAAATTTACCTAGTGTTATGCACTTAACCTGCTGTTCAGCTGCATGTCACCCACTCACACACACCCTCCCCTAACTGTTGTACTGCTAACACCATATTGATATAAAAACATATGCAAATAAATTAAATCGATATTCTTCACATGTATGGGGAAATTTTTTAAATTAACAGCACCATATTGGTCGGTGAAATCTATGGAATATAGTTTAAACAAAAAATCAGTAGTAAAAAACACATCCTGCCACTCAGTGTCCAATGTTGCCAGCTCCAGACACATCCCCAGGAGTCGGGATGCACCGGTGGTCCGGCCGAAGTGGCCGAGCAGTTCTAGGCGTTACAGTATTATCCCCAGTCCTAGGAAATTATCTAACAAAGTCTTACAATCAGCGCCTCTGGAAGGTGATGCATCCTGACAAGACTATCTCAAACAAGTTTTATGAAGGACAGATATCCGGCAGTATGTGTGATAATGAATACCACACCCGTGGACATAATGCTTGGAAATACATCACTGACATGGGTTGGTGTACTGTAATCATCATCACTATCGATAGAACAACAAGGTAAATGCGAATTCGTTCTTCCTTGCGGTCCTAACGTGGCACCTCGTCCATGATGTGTTAACCTTCCTGCTTTCAACACACACAAACGTTCTGACTGCTGTGTAGAGACTCCTATATCCCAGCACAAAGGATGTCTTGTAAATTAATGGGGTATTATGATTGCCTGTTATTGAATTTGCCCACCGAATTACTGATGCCACGCGTGTGGCCTTTTCCTTTTCTTTCTGCAGACAAGACTATCAGTGGCAAAAAGCTATTTTACACTGATCGCTATATTGCACCGGCAACTAAACCTTGCAAAGTGCCCTACATATCATCAGATACGGAACGACTCTTACTCAATTACACTGTCCTCCCTCTGAGGACAAGAGCTTAAATACTAGATCGTGAAACCGATCTCCAATCCAGAAATATATCACCGCATTACGTGCCGATGTAGTAAACATAAAATTCATATCCTGCAGCATACAAAATCAGCCCTCTTACATCATTCCCGATGGGCGAGCAGAGCGTCATCAGCTGACCAAAGCCACACTCAGAACTGTTCTACAAATTAGGGCTCGTTCTCCTTCGGCACAAACGCGTTACTGTTTCTGGTCCGAAAATGCCTTCTTGCTTGCTAGTCTACACTCATCGCCAGACTCTGACATTACAAGAACACATGCTTTTTGCATTGGTTTGCCATAATATTATACCATTTTCGCGGTACTTCTCGAAATTAACCATACAACAGTATCTTACCGATCGCTTGGGCAACATAATTCCGAAGATATGGACTGGAAAATATTTCTCTACAAACCTCAACTTTAGCGAGGTGGAGCATGCTCTACACCACTGAGTAACTAGAAACTTATCTTGTCTGTGATGACCTTTACGTGAAAACTCTAAACAAATAGAGGCAAATGACATACCAATGTCGGTCATGTAACAGATTCTAAATCATCCCTACAATTTACGAAGTCAACTAAGGTGTTTCTCATGTCTAGAGAACCGGCGAATGTGTCTTCATCCTGCTAGACTCAACCACCACAATAAATAAAGAAGTCAGATGTGAAGAAGCATGGGAGGGAAAAATGGCCCAGTGCAAAAACAAATGTCCATATCGAATCTAGTCGAATTTACACTTGATCTTGAAAGTTGCCCAACACATACCAACTATTAGTTCGCTATTCACATGTCTAGAGGACAAAACGGTTATGTCAGCTACATTCCTACACTCCTACAGCTTCTACCGTTAATGGGAAACGTGAATCATTTCCGTCACCGGCGATGCATGCCAAGCATGCACAGGTAGAACCCTCCTAGGAAATCGATCACATATATGTTTCATCATTGTACTTATGACTGAATGTTACGATTGCGGTCTCAGTTGAACGACATTCGACAATGAGCGAATTATCGGAAATCCACTCTGCTGATGGCTGTGGCTCTGGAAATAGAAATATCTGTACCATTCTTATGACTTGACATACTCTTCACTTTGCTGTAGCAGTACTCCACATCAAATCCATAGCTTCCTTACGACTGGACATAGAGTTTTCCTTTACACATAGCTTCCTTACGACTGGACATAGAGTTTTCCTTTACACATGTCAGAATGTAAATACATACTTTATAAGCCTGATGCTCAAGGCATCATTTACTGCCTATTACTAAGTATAATACTTCACCAATAAATGACTGCAGACGATACAAAGTAATACTGACCGAAAATCAACGGTGGGTGGTCATGTCTTATAAGTTTTCCTTGAGAGTGCTAACACCGTGTCTTAGAAAGAGAGGCGTAATCGTCTTACAAACCGCTATATGTTAAAATAAAAAGAAGCACAACTGTATTCCCATAACAAGCAGTCATGGTTCTACAGGTGCACACAAGTATCCAGTTAAAAGTTATACCAGCTTTATAAATCCACTTATGGCATTACCTACTAATGGCAGTTTTTCCAGACACTGAATATAAATACCTTGACACTGAATATAGATGGTGATCGCCGGAGTGCATATTATCACACCAACAGTGCACAGTGCACCCTCGTAATGAAATAATCGAATTTTGAAAGTGATTCAGCTAAGGATCGTGGTATGAATCAAGTATGTGCAACCCCTTCACGCCGCCATCGCTAGATATTTCTCCAGCATTTGTAATGCTTTCTGTCTTGATGCCATATCATATTTCTGTCACTCTATTATCTGGAAATGAGGCACCTTTCTCGAACCTATCTGCTACAGTAAAATTCCAAATGGGTTTTGGTAGCCCCTATGTATCTTTCAACTATCCCTCAGACTCTGAGCTACCACCCCTACAGCTTTGCGCAAGTGATTGTTCCAATGTAAGTCGGAACTGAGTAGAAGTCAGAGAAAGCAATATCTACCATCTTCAGCAACCCGTGTAGAAACAGGCGAAGCTGACTTACTGTGACAAAACTGTGTTTGGACCATTCGATGGAAACGAAGCCTGCTCCTGCAACACGAGGTACTATAAAAGACAGAAAGGGAACTGGGGAAAGGACGTGGATTTTTCTACTGCAGTGTGATGCTTCTCCCAACTTCAAGTAACTACTACAGATCCACAACCCTCAGGGTCTATTCACGTCTATCGTCCCAACATTCTATCATCGATATTCTGTTCCATCCACCAGAGGAAAATTACGAACTATAAAAGCTTCACTAACTTCATCCGACAGAGAACTCGATAAGATTTTTATCACACCTCTCCTCTCATATATCGAAAGCAAATACTCCATGCGTGGTGGCTTCGAGCACATGTGACGATCCTATTAAATATACAGGCAATGATCTCCTATACCCTAGGAGAATGTTTGAAACATTGTTTTCTGCTGTAACACGCTTTTTACATTGCCTTACATTTTGTTTTTCCGCCACAACATCGAGATCTGTGTCAGGTTCTAAACTGACATTAACATGTTCTGATCCATTGCCTCTTGCAGAAAACTAGACGTCGCACGATGTAAATCATGCTGTTACTGCGCCTACCATAACATGCCACACACACACACTTGATGATTTTAAATAAAAGACAGTTACAACATAAGGAAACTGGAAGAGTTTGGTGGCGTTGTGGAGAATTTCCGAGCTGCTGTCCGAAAGTGATTGACAACCTCTACATTTAAACTCATCTGTCACAGTGACGGAATAGCTGATGGCACCGCATTCCATTTCGACTGATTGCTCGTATTGCGGTCATGTACACGATCATTGTTTCGGTGCTGTCCGTCCCCAGAAGGTGTTTTCCCTCCCCCAAAACTCTTTCTCTAACTCAAACACGCGATGTCAGTCAATCAATATGTGGTAACCTACAGCGCACCAGTGGACGGATGCTTGCGTTTCTGAGCTATCACTCGTTTGGAATGTAGCTCTGGTAATATTCCAATGTAAGAAATATATTTCAAGCACATAACATACATCCTTCTTCCCGGTTTCTCTACGATAAACTATGTTATCGAACCATAAAATGAAAAAAAAACTACTTACATAAAAATGGTTCAAATGGCTCTAAGCACTATGGGACTTAACATCTGAGGTCATCAGTTCCATAAATATTGAACTACTTAAACCTAACTAACCTAAGGACATCACACACACCCATGCCCGGGACAGGATTCGAACCTGTGACCATAGCAGCAGCGCGGTTCCAGACTGAAGAGCCTAGAGCCGCTAGGCCACAGCTGTCGGCTATTCGCAGTTACTAACGATCATTTTATATAGGGCTGATGCAGGCATAGTATAATTTCTGAACCGTGATCGGATGTGAACAGTGGACGCTATACATGGTTCAAATGGCTCTGAGCACTATGGGACTCAACTGCTGAGGTCATTAGTCCCCTAGAACTTAGAACTAGTTAAACCTAACTAACCTAAGGACATCACAAACATCCATGCCCGAGGCAGGATTCGAACCTGCGACCGTAGCGGTCTGGCGGTTCCAGACTGCAGCGCCTTTAACCGCACGGCCACTTCGGCCGGCGGACGCTATACATCTCCGGAAAGCTATATTATGCTCGTATCACGCAGATCAACTGTTTTAAGGAAGAAGTTTTTTCGTTTTACGGTTTGATAACATAGTTTATCGTAGAGAATCTGGGAAGAAGGATGTATGTCATGTGATTGAAATATATTTCTTACATTGGAATATTAACAGCTCTACATTTCATATGACTGATAGGTCGGAAAGGCAAGCGATCTAACATTGTAGTTTTTTTTTTAAATGCAGAACGTTGTAGCCTTAGGAGTGCGCGTGTTTACGTTCTCTCTTACCAATAAGTGCCAGATACTGATCCTAGACTATTGAATAAGACTTTAAAAATGATAGCTTGGTTTATTTATCTAAAAATACTTCGAACTCCATCCGTCTGGAGCTCCATAGCGCATAAAAACACTCGGTTTTTTGTTCTTCTTACCGTCTGCTATTACATTTTGACACTTTCAAACCTGTTACTGTACATCGATGAGGAGTGCTAACTTCCTCGACTAGGGCGTACCTCGAGAAATCTTGTGCACTTCAATGTGTGCAAACTCAGCAATCCCCATTCATTCACAAGACGTGGAACGTAGCTGTCCACTTCTGGTCGGTTGTAGATTAAATCAGTAACGGTGCTGCAGGGCGGGTTGGTCAAAGACAGTGTGCGTGGGGTCTTTCAAACTCTAATTTTACCCTAAGACAGAGAGAACGCTCTGTTACTCCCATAAGCTGACAGATGGATCGCAAATTAAGCACTATGCTCGAGGTGTTAGAAATATGTAGAGTGCAGTCTGATATACTTTGATGGTGTATGTGTTCGAGAATTAAAAATGAATGGACGTACTGCACCATCATCAATCCACTTTCGCAATCATACTCACAAAGTGGAGAAGGGATGGTTTAGCTACGATACTGAAATTGGGGAGCATGCTGTCATGTCACTGGTCTGTGTTGAAATTACTGTAAAATTGTTAAAATTGTTCACACAATCAACTGTAATGCTTTTTTTTTTCAGTACATCCAGAGTGTCTTTCCCATCCCATCCGTCCGCTGGTACGCTGTTGGTTACCACATAATAACTGACAGACATCACTTGTTTGAGTTGGAGAAAGAGTTTTGGGGGAGGGACAACACCTTCTGGGGACGGATAGCACCGAATCAGTGATCGCGTACATGACCGCAATATGCGGAATCAGTCGAAACACAACACAGAGCCATCAGCTATTCCGTCACTGTGACAGATGAGTTTAAATGTGGAGGTCGACAAACACTTTCAGACAGCAGTTTGGAAACTCTCCACAACGCCGCCAAAAACTTTCCCGTTTCCTTATGTTGTAACCGTCTTTTATTTAAAATCATCCAGCATAGGCGGCGTGTTATGGTAGGCGCAGTAACAACATGATTTACACTGTGCGACGTCTAGTTTCCTGCGAGAGATAATGGATCAGAACGTGTTAATGTCAGTTTAGGACCTGACACAAATCTCGAAGTCGTGGCAGAAAAACAAAATGTATGGCAGGGTACAAAGCGTGTTACAGCAAAAAATAACAATGTTTCAAACAACGACACAGTGTCACAGGGAGCGTCTCTTGCGACTTACAGTATAGTCTGTGTGATACGGTCATCCTCCTACAGTGTAGGTAATGATACTGTAAACTGTTCTGTGAAGTGGATCAATACCTGTATACTTAATAGGACCGTAACATGTGCTCAAATCCGGCATGCATGCAGTATTTGCTTTCGATATATGGGAGGAGAGAGATGTGGTAAATATCTTATAGAGTTCTCTATTGGACGAACTTGTGGAGCTTTCATAGTTCGTAATTTTCCTCTGGTGGATGGAACAGAATAACGATGATAGATTGTTGGGCCGATAGAAGTGAATGAACCCTGAGGGACATGGATCTGTAGTACCTGCTTGTAGTTTGGAGAAGTACCATAATGCAGTAGGAAAATCCACGTCCCTCCCCCGTTCTCTTTGTGTCTTTTATACTACCTCGTGTGGCAGCAGCAAGCTTCGTTTCTGTCGAATGGTCAAAAAACAGATCTGTCACAGTAAGTCAGCTTCGCCTGTTTCTACACGGGTTGCTGAAGGTGGTAGATATAGCTTTCTCAGTGTTCAACAAAGTTCCAACTTACATTGGAATAATCACTTGCGCAAAGCTGTAGAGCCGCTAGCGCAGAGTCTGAGGAGTAGTTGGAAGATACATAGGCGCTAGCTAAAACCATGTTGGAATTTTACTGTAGCAGATAGGCTCGAGAAAGGTGACCCGTTTCGAGATATGAGAGTACAAGAAATATGATATGGCATCAAGACAGAATGCATTAGAAATAATGGAGAAATATCTAGTGGCGGCGGTGTGAGGGGGTTGCAGATACATGATTCATACCATGCTCCTTAGCCGAATCACTTTCAAAATTCGATAATTTTATTACGAGGATGCACCGTTGGCGACGTGTAACCGCACTGCTGATGTGATAATATACACTCCGGCAATCACGGTCTATATTCAGTGTCATGGTATTTGTCTCGTAAAACCACGTCATTCGTAGATAATGACATACGAGGAATTATAAAGCCGGTATAGCTTTTTACATGGATACTACCCTCTTCATGATATTGTGCACGTCAACTATTCCTTCTGGAGCCCACCCATCTTTCTGTTCCTCCTTGGGAATGTCCACCAGATACCTGCACATCACGACACCTTTGCTGTAATTCAAGGTGGCATACTGCTCAGTTTCAATGGCATATTCCACAAATGATTGCGCGTCTGTAGATTGGGAACTAGCGGTTTCCACCAACAGCGTCCCATTACGCAATCGCTTAACAGATTTCCTATTGACAGCAATGCCCTCGAGCCCTTATTGAATATAGAAAGGTGAAACTTTCTCGAAGCTGCCCTCTTTCCTTTTAATGATTAAAAACACTTTCTGACTGCCAGTATGTGTTCTGTCACTAGTCATGATACCCTGAGATTTCGCTCCTGAGTCAGGAGGACTGGCTACACGTGCCCTCTTGCTGGATTGGGTGTTGGTTCCTACCAGCGGCCCACCCTTTTCGCTGGGAGGAGGCAAAAAAGATTTCGAAGGATTCATCTCTGTCCCACGAGCAGTTAGACAACTAGGAGTAAACCAAGACAGAGCCCCGCATGCCTAGGTAAGCCTTATACAACTAAGGTGCAGCAGGTTCCCCAGAGGTTGCCCGCTAACGACTGTTGCACATCAACAGCCATGCATCTCATCAGTGTGCAGCACAGCTTGAGACTGAGGTTCTTTTTATGCGGGTAGTCAAGCCAAGATCCCAATTCCCTGAGACACAAAACTTTTCACCGCCACGCTGCACGGTGGTCGCTGAAGCATGCCCAGGGCTTACGGTGACAGGGGACTGTCGGCGTTGACCAGTCCCCAGCTCAGCTACCTCGGGATCGCCAAGCCCGTACCTGGCAAACAAATGCTGAGCCACTAGGGGCGTCGCCACCTACGCACGGGATGGGACGGGGGGTCGACTGTGGAATCATTGGGTGTCCCCTTTCGACACAAAGAAATTGGAATTATAACTTTTTCTGATGCGATGTGTAGTTTTCAAGATATTTCAACGTCTTTAGTTAAAATAAGCACACTGTATAGACGCTTTCCCAGCATGTGCAGATCATCTAGGGACCAACATTTGAACTAAAGTCCTCCCGAAGAGCTCATCTGCATGGGAAACATGAAAACGTTCACACAAGGTAAGTGAAACACTGAGAAAGTGCTCTCTGTAAAACTACGGCTGGCTGTCTTTCTGGTAAACAAACACTGCCCGCATCTTTATGAGCATCATCCACCAAGTCTTATGGAAATGTTAACAAGAAGCGTACAGGAAGCGCATTTTCCCAGTGTATATCATCTCGAATTCTTTTCTTCCTCGCAAGTGTTCTCAATAGTTCCGGCTGTCACTTCCGAAATTGCTTCATAGCAGTACTCGCCGATTCTGATTGATATGGAAAATTTGGTAGATCCTGAGATCAACGTAGCGGAACTCGAGGCAGAACTGAATTCCAATCCCAACTCCCAAATTCGAAAATACCTCTGACTTCACAACCGCACTGGTCCGTCTTTATAATCAGTGTCTTCTCCATAGATGTCTCCAAAGATATCTACCATAGGTCATATTCTTCAGAATACAGTCCATATATATTGCCTTAAATAGGAAGTAAAATCTTCCTAACCCAATCGCGAGCCTACCAGTGCTTCAAATGCCTCCTCTACAATAATCATGTAACTCCTGATTACAAAAGTCCACCCACATCCCCCAGTCGTAAGCCGACCACATGCACGAACAGTATCCTAACTGTCAGTCTCCACCTCTCTGTAACACTTGCAGCCAATTCCACTCCACATTCAGCTACAGGTGTGAAGTTAAACCGCGTGCAGCCAAACCTGACCATCGTGATCCGTCCTAACGGCAGACCACTCCACCCAAACAGCTGATGACATCACCCGCTTCATTACCATTGTCATTCAAAATGCTCATCTGATCTTTCTGTATCCTGTATCAAGTCACTCTGGCTCACCGCTCCGTGTTCAATGTAAATACCATTGCCAGGTTTTCACAGAGAGCCCCTACTTCCTATTTTCCTGAATAAGCAAACTCCCCTAATACCATCCTACTCGACTTGGTGAGCTCATCTAACTACGCAGCACTCACACATCACGCCAGATCATAGCTATTATCCTCCCATCAGCACAGTCCTAACAAACCATATCCAACAACCTTCCCTCCTCCCCTACAATTCAAATGCCAGCTCTATATACTAACTCCGTCGATTGCTCACCATGATGTCTTCGCACCTACCCATCACCCAGAGGTGGCGATAAAGCACAAAACGTCATCGCTTCCGAGCAGATCGCCATGCAGCATCAACTGTATCCTTCCAGCACCGCCCTGGTTTTGAATAATATCATCTTTTTCTCGGCTTACTATCTTTTTAATTCTAGTTTTATGTTTCCCAGTCTGTAGACTGAAGAGCGATTACATCGCTGCTGCCAACTCGGCCCAGCATGGGCGAATCACATGACAATTCAGGAAGAAGTGTAAGCAGTATTTTAAATGGAATGCAAACAGTCTCGGCAGCAATGAAATATTTGTTTCAATAGTTACGTTCATGAAGTCATAATACCCTCCGTTAACCGCCTCCGCCGACCATCGTGGAATAAAGGTCTGAGGATGGTCACATACTGACCGAAACCGGCAATTATTGAAACAAATGTTTTATTGCAGTAGAGCCTGTTTGTATTTCACTTTTAGAGTACTTTTAAACAGACCGCTGCTTCCACGAGAGAAATGTTCTCAAAAATTACTAAGTAGTATTGAATGAAAATCATGGAATCAGGCGCTGTACCCCGTTCGATACGCACAGGGTGGGCAACGTAAACTGGCCCGGAAGATACAGGGTAACCCAGAAGTCAATTAACATTTGAAAATGCAATAATTCACGGAATAATGAAGAAAGGGAGGGAAAACCTGACACTCATACTTCAAATGACATGAGGTTTTATTGAAACCAGAAAAGAGAGCAAAAACCGCCGAACAGATGGCGCTGTACAGCAACACGTCAGTGACGCCGCATGAGAATCTTTAAAGAATGAACTGCAGTGAGAGAGGCAGTCAGATGCGCCTCAATTCGCGGCAAGTCACTGTTGGTGAAGCTTTGCTACCAGAATGGAAAATCCGCTACTGCAGCTTTACGATCTTGTCGCCATAAGAAGGATATTCGAACAGGTAAACGTCCCGTGTCGCTGCAAAGAAAATGATAACAAGTTCGAAGCCACGGGTTGTTCAGACGATCGGCCCCAGATTGGGCGACCAGATACAGACAGATGTAGTTGTAGACACTAATCGTTACTGCTGCTCGGGCTGTCCAGGAGAAAATGGAGACTTTAGCGGGTTCATCTCCTCATTGTGAAGTTAGCGCTCGTAAAGTCACACGCCGTACCATCATTCAACACACTACTGTTTTGAGGCGTACCCTCCAATTCCATCCCCACAAAATCGAGCGTCATAGTGAGCTGTTAGCCACCGATTTTGTAACACAGAGAGGATATGCGGCGCTAGCACTTTAAGAAATTGGGGAAGATGAAGATTAGATTTTTAATGTGTTGTGGACTGACGAAGTCCATTTCACACTCCGAGCGTCTGTCAGCAACCACAATTGCAGAATTTGGGCGACTGAAGATCCTAGAACTGTTGTGGAAATCCCATTGCATGATGGGAAAGGCACGCTACCTGACGGGTGCGACGTATGCAGATATGTTAAAGAATCGCTTCGTCCCTAGCCTAGCTAATAAACACCTACTGCAAGGTACTACATTTATGCAGGATATCACTACACTTGTGAAACAGCTCTTGCGCACATTGTGTGGTAAGGCTCGCCTCCTCAGCTGGCACGTCCGTCACGCTTCTCCTCCAAGGTCCCCAGACCACAATCCGTGTGATAATTGGTTGTGCGGTTGCCTGCAATCGAAAGCCTACCACGATCGTCCGACCTCGTTAGGGATGCATAAAAACGACATCCGACGGCAATTTCTCACCATACCTACCGACATTCCTTACAGTGCTGATCACAACATTGTACCTTGACAACAGATGCTGTCGATCAATGACAGTCGACATGTGGAGCATTTGTTATAAAGAACAACGTCGTTGCTAAAAATCAATTGTTATGCTAATTATTGCTGTTGTATCATATGAAGTGCCATCTGTCGGTCATTTTGTGCACATTTTCGCTTTAATAAAATCTCATCTTATTTGAAGCATGTCTTTCAGTTTTTACCCCTCTAAGTTATTCCGTGAATTACGAGATTTTCTAACGTTAACGGCCTTTTCGGGCACCCTGTATTTGTTGCACCTTCATGTAGGCAACACAGCTTACATCATCCAAAGCCAGGGCAGATGGTGTACGTTGGGTTGCCTATATTAAGTTTGTTGTTGTGGTCTTCAGTCCTGAGACTGGTTTCATGCAGCTCTCCATGCTACTCTATCCTGTGCAAGCTTCTTCATCTCCCAGTACCTACTGCAGCCTACATCCTTCTGAATCTGCTTAGTGTATTCATCTCATGGTCTCCCTCTACGATTTTTACCCTCCACGCTGCCCTCCAGTACCAAATTGGTGATCCCTTGATGCCACAGAACATGTCCTACCAACCGATACCTTCTTCTAGTCACGTTGTGCCACAAACTCCTCTTCTCCCCAATTCTATTCAATACCTCCTCATTAGTTATGTGATCTACCAATCTAATCTTCAGCATTCTTCTGTAGCACCACATTTCGAAAGCTTCTATTCTCTTCTTGTCTACACTATTTATCATCCATGTTTCACTTCCGTGCATGGCTACACTCCATACAAATACTTTCAGAAACGACTTCCTGACACTTAAATCAATACTCGATGTTAACAAATTTCTCTTCTTCAGAAACGCTTTCCTTGCCATTGCCAGTCTAAATTTTATATTCTCTCTACTTCGACCATCATCAGTTATTTTGCTCCACAAATAGCAAAACACCTTTACCACTTTAGATGTCTCATTTCCTAATCTAATTCCCTCAGCAGCACCAGATTTAATTCGACTACATTCCATTATCCTCGTTTTGCTTTAGTTGATGTTCATCTTACACCCTCCTGTACATACCGTTCAACTGCTCTTCCAAGTCCTTTGCTGTCTCTGACAGAATTACAATGTCATCGGGAAACCTCAAAGTTTTTATTTCTTCTCCATGGATTTCAATACCTACTCCGAGCTTTTTTTTTGTTTCCTTTACTGCTTGCTCGATATACAGATTGAATAGCATATGGGACAGGCTACAAGGCTACTACCCTGTCTCACTCCCTTCCCAACCATTGCTTCCCTTTCATGTCCCTCGACTCTTATAACTGCCATCTGGTTTCTGTACAAATTGAAAATAGCCTTTCGCTCCCTGTATTTAACCCCTGCCACCTTCAGAATTTGAAAGAGAGTATTCCAGTCAATATTGTCAAAAGCTTTTTCTAAGTCTACAAATGCTAGAAACGTAGGTTTGCCTTTCCTTAATCTTTCTTCTAAGATAAGTTGTAGGGTCAGTATTGCCTCACGTGTTCCAACATTTCTGCGGAATCCAAACTGATCTTCCCCGAGGTCTGCTTCTACCAGTTTTTCTGTTCGTCTGTAAAAGAATTTGCGTTAGTATTTTGCAGCTGTGACTTATTAAACTGATAGTTCGGTAATTTTCACATCTGTCAACACCTGCTTTCTTTGGGATTGGAATTACTATACTCTTCTTGAAGTCTGAGGGAATTTCGCTTGTCTCATACATCTTGCTCACCAGATGGTAGAGTTTTGTCAGGACTGGCTCTCCCAAGGCTGTCAGTAGTTCTAATGGAATGTTGTCTACTCCCGGGGCCTTGTTTCGACTTAGGTCTTTCTGTGCTCTGTCAAACTCTTCACGCAGTATCATATCTCCCATTTTATCTTCATCTACCTCCTCTTCCATTTCCATAATATTGTCCTCAAGAACATCACCCCTGTATGGACCCTCTATATACACCTTCCACCTTTCTGCTTTCCCTTCTTTGCTTTGAACTGGGTTTCCATCTGAGCCCTTGATATTCATGCAAGTGGTTCTCTTTTCTCCAAAGGTCTCTTTAATTTTCCTGTAGGCAGTATCTATCTTACCCCTCGTGAGATAAGCCTCTACATCCTTACATTTGTCATCTAGCCATCCCTGCTTAGCTATTTTGCACTTCCTGTCGATCTCATTTTTGAGACGTTTGTATTCCTTTTTGCCTGCTTCACTTACTGCATTTTTGTATTTTCTCCTTTCATCAATTATATTCAATATTTCTTCTGTTACCCAAGGATTTCTACTAGCTCTCGTCTTTTTACCTACTTGATCCTCTGCTGCCTTCACTGTTTCATTCCTCAAAGCTACCAATTCTTCTTCTACTGCACTTCTTTACCCCATTCCCGTCAATTGTTCCCTTATGCTCTCCCTGAAACTCTGTACAACCTCTGGTTGTTTCATTTTATCCAGGTCCCATCTCCTTAAATTCCCACCTTTTTCCTGTTTCTTCAGTTTTAATCTACAGTTCATAACCAATAGATTGTGGTCAGAGTCCACATCTGCCCCGGGAAATGTCTTACAATTTAAAATCTGGTTCCTAAATCTCTGTTTTACTATTAAATAATCTATCTGAAACCTTTTAGTATCTCCAGGGGCCGGCCGCGGTGGCCGAGCGGTTCTAGGCGCTTCAGTCCGGAACCACGTTGCTGCTACGGTCGCAGGTTCGAATCCTGCCTCGGGCATGGATGTGTGCGATGTCCTTAGGTTAGTTAGGTTTAAGTAGTTCTAAGTTCTAGGGGACTGTTGATCTCAGAAGTTAAGCCCCATAGTGCTTAGAGCCATTTTTTTATCTCCAGGGTTCTTCCATGTATACAACCTTCTTTCATGATTCTTGAACCAAGTGTTAGGTATGATTAAGTTATGCTCTGTGAAAAATTCTACCAGGCGGCTTCCTCTTTCATTTCATAGCCCCAATCCATATTCACCTACTACGTTTCCTTCTCTTCCTGTTCCTACTGTCGAATTCCAGTCACCCATGACTATTAAATTTTCGTCTCCCTTCACTACCTGAATAATTTCTTTTATCTCATCATACATTTCATCAATTTCTGCATCATCTGCAGAGCTAGTTGGCATATAAACTTGTACTACTGTAGTAGGCATGGGCTTTGTGTCTATCTTGGCCACAATAATGCGTTCACTATGCTGTTTGTAGTAGCTAACCCGCACTCCTATTTTTTTATTCATTATTAAAACTACTCCTGCATTACCCCTATTTGATTTTGTATTTATAACCCTGTAATCACCTGACCAAAAGTCTTGTTCCTCCTGCCACCGAACTTCACTATTTCCCACTATATCTAACTTTAACCTATCCATTTCCCTTTTTAAATTTTCTAACCTACCTGCCCGATTAAGGGATCTGACATTCCACGCTCCGATCCGTGGAACGCCAGTTTTCTTTCTCCTGGTAACGACGTCCTCTTGAGTAGTCCCCGCCCGGAGATCCGAATGGGGGACTATTTTACCTCCGGAATGTTTTACCCAAGAGGACGCCATCATCATTTAATCATACAGTAAAGCTGCATGTCCTGGGGAAAAATTACGGCTGTAGTTTCCCCTTGCTTTCAGCCGTTCGCAGTACCAGCACAGCAAGGCCGTTTTGGTTAATGTTACAAGGCCAGATCAATCAATCATCCAGACTGTTGCCCCTGCAACTACTGAAAAGGCTGCTGTCCCTCTTCAGGAACCACACGTTTGTCTGGCCTCTCAACAGATACCCCTCCGTTGAGGTTGCACCTACGGTACGGCTATCTGTATCGTTGAGGCACGCAAGCCTCCCCACCAACGGCAAGGTCCATGGTTCATGGGGGGTGCAAGACAATTTTCCGAGCCGCTTTTATTTTAGCCATCGCGTATTTATTTGCGCTCACGCCTCATCTTGTACCGTACATACCGTCTCACTCGTATTCGAGCGGACACTGCAAGCGCGCCGGCCGCCTGGCAGTGCCAGCTGCGAGTACAGGCCGGTTCCCACTAGAGCGCGGCAGCGCGGCGTGCGGCAACGGCAGCGGCAAGCATTTTCCGCGTTGACGCGGCGGCTCGCGGAATTGGCGTTTCCACCTGGAAGCGGCAGACGCTAGCGGTAGCGAATGACGGACTGCCACTGAGGTACGGGGCGGGACCCACTGAAACTCCCGGTGCGTTTGAAAAACTATTTCTTACACCTACATGGAGGAAAGACGAAGTTGGGTGAAGACATACCAATTTTTCATTTTCTGTACAATGTATCCTTTCACATATTCCATTATGCATGTTTTCTCATTTCACCATAAACAGATTTCATGACTACCGTTCATCATTGTTCACTATGTAGCACATTGATTAAGAATCATGAAAGAATAATACATATTTGGAACAAAGTTTTCGAAACCAGATTTTAAATTATAAGACATTTCCCGGTGCAGACGCAAACCTACAATACTTTATTAGTTACGAGCTGCAGTTTACAACTAGAGAGACAGTAAACGGTAGCAAATTAAGGAAATGGAACTTGAATAAGTCAAGACCCACAGTTTTTCGATAATCTTAAAGTTAGCGTAATGCAACGACTGACTGAAACAGAGGAAGGAATCCGCTAGAATACGAATGGATATCTTTGAGAAAAGAAGTGGTGAATGTAGCAGAGTATGAGAACGGGAAGAAGGTACAGTAGAAATCGTTAGATAACACGTGAAATATTAAATCTGACAAGAGGGAAAAATATAAAAATGCAGCAAATAAAGTAGGCCATTGGAAATAGAAATGTCTAAACATGACGTTGACAGAAAGGGCAACGTGATTTTGCACTTGGAAAACATAAGGGAATGAAAATGAGAAAGAACAAAGAAAACTTTGCTCAAAGTAGAAGCAACTGTCAAGAACACATTTGGCAAGCCAGAACTAAGCAAATAAGAGAAGGCTAGATAGTGGAAGGAATATGTAGACAGGTGAGGGGGAGGGGTTGTACAAACTAACATAAGTACAATGTTAGATTCCTGTGAGATGTCTGAACATGCAAGGCAATACTGATCCTACCACTTAACTAAGTAGATACACTGAAGAACAGCGAAACTGTGTTTATAGCATTTGCATGTTTAGAGAAAGGTTTTGACAATCTTAATTAAAACATTCTTTGAAGCTCTGGAGATGTCATCGATAAAACACAGGGACACAAGATTATCTACAACTTGTACAGAAACCAAACTGCATTTCTAAGACTTCAATGACTTGAAAGGGAAGCAGTAATTGAGAAGGCAGAAGTAGAGAGGATATAAAATGAAGACTGAATAGCAAGAAAAGCGTTCTGAAAAAGAAAATTTGTTCACATGGAATATAAATTGTAATGATTGGGTACTATTTTACAAAGGTATTTGTCTGGAGTGCAGCCTTGTAAGTGAAACGTGGGCGATGAACAGATCTGTCGAGAAGACAATGGACGCTTTCAAAACGTGGTGATCAATAAGAATGCTGAAGATTAGATATGAGGATCGTGTAACTAAAGAAGAGATACGGAATTAAATAGAGTAGGAAGAGGAAATCACGGCACAACTTTGACTACAAGAGGGGAAGTTGACAGGACATATTATGAGGCGTCAAAGAGTGAGGACAAAGGGGTTGGGTGATAGTATTCTGATAATAATCATTTGTTCAAATGCTATTCTACTATTTTATCTGTTAATGTAAGCAGTGAATTTAGTCTTCCATGCACTCCTCCACAAAACATTTAAACCAAAACTGAAATCAGCTGAACACCAAACCTTTCAACCACTGTCTGACAACTACTGCATTCACTTTCAACTTTCTATAACTATCACTGGCTAGCCCCACACATATACAAATATAAGGAGAACAGAAATAAACAAACAATTTCAGCATATAATTCTTTAGGTTGGCAACATGTACATAAACAAACCAAACAGGAAGGGGTATGAGGTGAACACACTCTAGTTACGACTTCAAATCAGTGTTTTCGGTAAAATGTCTACAGCTAGTGACAGAAGAAAAAAGAGCGAACATGAAAATGTGCTTATGTTCCATAATCTAAGTTTTAGTTCAACCCCCAGCATGTGACCAGGTGAGGGGAAACGTATATGTCCGCCAAAAACTCGATTCACTGTAAGTAATCAGTTATGCATTTAAAACCAAACTGAATCATTCTAGATTCCACCGAAAATGCCTTAAAGTAAAAGGCGAAACGCGCCTTGAACCAATAAAGTACACTCGATAAAGAAAAAAAAACGTTTGTTACTTACCAAAGGAAATAATCAATAGCTGTAGATACTTAGCAAATTACATCTTATGACATACCAGCAAATTAGTTTCTGTTTTACTTCTCATTCCACACGCTATTAAATGCTGTTTAAAAAAAATCATCTATCCCTTCTGAAAAACTGTAGTTTCTTTCATATCTCGGTAGATAAACAGATTTTGGATATTTATCATGCGACGAAATACATGACTTTTTACAAGTTATCGTTTGCAAAAAAACGCTTTTAGATTTCTTGAACCGTTTACGAAATTTGCAGTTGATACAACCACATGGTTTACGACGAGCAGGACGAAGTATCGGTCGCGTCGCAAGCGACCCGCGCACGGTCACCGCACAGCCCATCCGCCGACATATCATTCAATATCTCGAGAACGGTGATAGCTATCGTTCTGCTCTCAGCTTTAAAAGCAATTTCGATATGTTGACTAAATTTCATACGCAATAATGTATTACCTAAAATGAACTGTACGCAAAGTCCACGCAATGCGTTTTTACCTCTGCACACTTATTAAAATTTCGTGTAAAGGTTTACGTAAATGCGATACAGCACGTAACCACGACGAATATCGAAAAGAAATTCGGCCCTTTATCGAGAGAAGATATCAGGCTGTAACATGCCCAAGAATCAAATTTTTCTACCGAATCGTTTCCTTGGAATCGGATGATAAGTATTTCATAGCTGCCGCCGCGTCCGCGCCAGCGGTTCGGCGAAAGTTCTTGTGGCCCGGGGTTGCGTACCTGACGTCACGCTCAGCGCGTTCTGTGATTGGCGGCGCGCACCTGGGGCGCGTCACGCGGCAGCGGAAGCGGTTCGACATGGGCAAACCGCGACGCAGAGCCCGCCGCGCCGTGCCGCTGACGCCGTTTCCATGGCAACCACGCCGCTGACGCGCGGTTTTGACGCGCGGCAGCCCTAGTGGGAACCGGCCTTACTGCACCCTGCTCCAGGTGGCGTGGCGGGTGGACGCGCTCCACGAGTTTCGGCAGGCGTTGTGGAGCCACACAGGTCCGCGCCGGCTCACCCAGCGCCCTCAGCTCTAAAAATGGTTCAAATGGCTCTGAGCACTATGGGACTCAACTGCTGTGGTTATCAGTCCCCTAGAACTTAGAACTACTTAAACCTAACTAACCTAAGGACATCACACACATCCATGCCCGAGGCAGGATTCGAACCTGCGACCGTAGCAGTCGCACGGTTCCGGACTGCGCGCCTAGAACCGCGAGACCACCGCGGCCGGCGCCCTCAGCTCTCTCAGAATGCTCCTAGTTAGGTTCACGGCTTGAACGTCGCATCCAGTGGCATTAAAAAATCAATAGCTGTCGTCTGTGGAGTAGAGGTCAGCTGACCTGAAGTCAAGGCAGGCAGCCTCGTGTCCGTTGAGGGCTCCTCGAATATTTTTGACACAGTTCGCAAGCTGTGGAAGGCTGCATGGCCTCTTGCTTGAGACATAAACAACCATTATTTTATTTATCGATCCTCTGACCGGATTGATGACTGATGCCGCCTGCCCCCAATTCCTCTCTTATGTCAACAATTTCATCTCATAGCAGTACGTACAAACCCAATGTGTTCATTTATTTGTTGCATATATTGCATTATTTGTCCACCTCTACAGTTTTTACACCTCATGTGCCACAAAAGCTATTCTTTGGTGCCTTATCAAGTGGCAGAACCCCGTCTCAAGCACTTCGATTCTCTTCTTTTCCACTTTTACTACGGTCTGTAATTCACATCCACACGATGCTGTGTTGGAAGAGCATTGTCCTATGTTCTCTGAATTTTTTTACCTCTAATTAAGTAATAGACCTCCGTCGGCTGGGATTGGCCTTTTTGCCGGCGGTAGTCTGCTTTTTATATCCTTATTTTCTGTGGCTATCACACCTACATCATGATACTCCACAAGCGACCTAACCGTGTTGGTACCACTAACTGACGCCGCCTTCGTTCCACTCTCGAATGGCGCGTCGCAAGAATGATTGGCGGAAAGCTTTTGTATTGGCTCTAATTTCTCGAATTTTCTCGTCGTTGTCATTTCGCGAGATGTATGCGGGAGAAAGCAGATGTTGTCCGTCTCTCGGAAAGTACTCCCTCGAAATGTAATGTGTGTCACTGCAATTGGTTGAGTACCGCTGCCATGTTCTCGTGCCGACAAAACGATCCGGTGGCTCTCCGTTGCATCTTCTTTATCTCTTCTATCAGTCCTATCTGGTAAGAATAACATATTGATGAACAATACTCAAGAATCGGTCGAACCAGCGTCTTGTGAGCCATTTCCATCATGGAAGAGTTATATTTCCCTAAAGTTCTTCCTACGAATCACAGTCTGACATTTGCTTTTCCTAGTATTTGTTTTGATACTGTCTTTCCATTTAAGGTCGCTCTGTATAGTTACTCCCAGATATTTTAGGGTATATACTGTTTCCAGAAATTTGTCATCAATAGTGTGGTTTACAGTAGGGGATTTCTTATCCACTGTATCCGCCATATGTTGGATTTATTTACGTTCGGCGTCAACTGCCAGAGCCAGCACCGTTTATCAATGCTCTGCAGGTCATTCTGCAAACTGATAGTGTCTTCTAGCGTTGCTACTTGGTTATAGATCATCTGCGAACAGTGTTAAAGATCTTCCGCCGCTTTCTACGAGACCAGTGTTTCTGCTACTTCCCGATAACGCCGCCCCCCCCCCCCCCCCCCCCGTTTAATCGGAAAGTGATCTGTGGACCCTCTTGCAGTACTATCTGAAATTTCACATGGTATTAAAAAAATATATTAATTAAAATTACCACTGTCAAGAAGATCAAGAAAAGTAACGCAATAGGTAATTTATTGTAAAGACGCATGATTGTTGGCTAGTGACCGAAATTTCATTTGAAAATACAGTAACTTACAGTAATACAATTACAGTACACTAATACAGGAAGTACGGTATAATGCATTACAGTAAGTACAGTAACTGAAAATCCACGTTTCTTTTAAGGAAATCCACTTGATAAAAAATTTTCTCAAATGTAGGTCAACTAATGTGAGGAATAAAATTCTTTGTATCTTTCCATAATTTCATTTAAATTTGGAAGAAGTTTTGTTGCTATCTGTTCGGATTCGACATTAGGACGGTTTCGCTTTAATGTTTTAATACTGCAAAGAGCAGAAAAGTTCTGCTCACGTAAATAAGTGGTACGGAAAGGCAGCAAATGTTGTAGAGCCTTTTAAGACGACTCTTGATACTCACAGCGCACATGTAACCAAAAACTACAAAGTTCATTTCCTTTGAAAACGTTTTTCCTTGAAGCATAGCATGATACTTCCAATAGCTGTTCTTGCTCTGTGACAGAGAGATTCATATCTTGTATGTCATGGATTTCTACATTAATGAAAGAATTTAAAGAATTTTCAATCCAAAAATTACTAGGTGGGGGACCAGGAAAATATTTTCTCTTGTGCCCTACAAGGGTCTTATGCACTCAGCAGAGAGTTTTTCACCTGAAGAATCAGTGAAGACCTTGAGCACTGGAAATGATGAATAGTTATTGTTCTGCACTCGTCCTCCTCTCAGCAGCAGTTTCTTAATTGTAGCTTCAACTTTACTCTCAACCTAGAAGATATGAACATTAATTTCTGCCCGCATCTCGTGGTCGTGCGGTAGCGTTCTCGCTTCCCACGCCCGGGTTCCCGGGTTCGATTCCCGGCGGGGTCAGGGATTTTCTCTGCCTCGTGATGGCAGGGTGTTGTGTGCTGTCCTTAGGTTAGTTAGGTTTAAGTAGTTCTAAGTTCTAAGGGACTTATGACCACAGCAGTTGAGTCCCATAGTGCTCAGAGCCATTAATTTCTTATAGCACTAAGTAAAGTTCGTTGAGAAAGGAGAATATATCAACAAAACAGTCCACTTTACACAACCAAAAACAATCACACCATTTCTTGCTGGAAAAATAATGCTGCTTGCCTAAAAGAATCAAGCGCACTGCCTCACGCAGCTCGGAGGAACGACATAGAACTTTCCCTTTTGACAATCAACGCGCTTCAGTATTTAATAAATGTTTAGTGTGTTCATTGTCAATTTCTTCACATAAAACTGTGAAATGACGGGAATTCAGAGAATGTTATTTAATGAAATTATCAAGTTTTGTAACTCCATCCAGAACACAATTCAAATTCTCAGGCATTTTTCTCACTACACTTCTTTTAACTGTCTCTTTGGAAAGGTAAACGGAATTTATTTCGTTAGCAGTAGATGTATACAAACTAAACTGTGATCAGCCATTCGATTCCTGAGCTGATTAACGTTCTTTTGCGTGGCAAAATGGGATAAGTTCGCAGTGAAACTATGGTTGCAATCGTCTGCAGTGGAACTAATGATTACTGGTGATGTTAAGTCGGACAATGCTTTTGAAAATGAGCCTTCATTTTCGCAAGCTACTACAAGCGAACGTGTACGAAAGATGTATTAAACAATGAGTATACTTTACTGCTGGTGATAAAGGTTTCACTTGAGCAATTAGGCCGTCTTCAAACCTGTAAAAGCACGTACTCCGTCCGTAATGATAGTTACACATTTTCCCACCTAATATCGATGGTCATCATGAACTCATTCAAAACACGTCTTCTGCCGCTGTTCTAAGAATCTCCGTACAGAACAGAAGCTCTTCACAAATTGTTTCTCAACACTCAAGACGGATGAAAACCAACAGACTTGTTTTTCTGTCTATGTCTGTACTTTCATCAAGTTGTATAGAATAAAATGAGCTACCTTGAATTTCTGAAACTAATTGTTCTTTCATGCTGAAATACATGCCGGCCGCGGTGGTCTCGCGGTTCTAGGCGCGCAGTCCGGAACCGTGCGACTGCTACGGTCGCAGGTTCGAATCCTGCCTAGGGCATGGATGTGTGTGATGTCCTTAGGTTAGTTAGGTTTAAGTAGTTCTAAGTTCTAGGGGACTGATGACCACAGCAGTTGAGTCCCACAGTGCTCAGAGCCATTTGAACCATTTGAACTGAAATACATTGTTAATTCTTCTTTCAACTGTCTCTTTGGAAAGGTAAACGGAATTTATTTCGTTAGCAGCTGTATCACATACCATAAATTCACACGCAACTTTCGCAGCTGGTAGGATTAAATTTTCCGCGACTGTGTAGGGTTTATCAGATTTAGCAATTAGCAATAACGAAGGTACTCATCGCAGCACCTGCCTAGTTTTCTCTTCTTTCATACACGTTCGCTTGTAGTAGCTTGCGAAAATGAAGGCTCACTTTCAGAAGAATTGTCCGACTTAACATCACCAGTAATCATTAGTTCCACAGCAGACGATTGCACCCATAGTTCCACTGCGAACTTAACCGATATTGCCACACAAAAGAACGTTAAGCAGCTTAGGAATCGAATGGCTGATGACAGTTTAGTGTGTATACATCTACTTCTCATCCCTCTCCACTCACGTGGCATGTATCATGTCATGAACACCTGACACCTGTGACTGTCTCTAATACATACTTAGTTCAGTAAAACTATTACCCTCCTCTTTTGTTTGATGATATGTCGGAGAGGAAACACATGAGTAACGCCATTCGTTGAGGCAAGAAGTGTGTGTGGTAGCGTCATGCTTAGGCTTTTCATGATTTCCCTAAATCGCTCCAGGCTAATAACGAGATGATTCCTTTCAAAGGACACGGCCGACTTCCTTCCCCGTCCTTCCCTAATCCGATGGGACCGCTGACCTCGCTGTCTGGTCCGCTCCCACAAACCAACCAACTAACCAGCTTAAACCCAACTCGAGTTAAACTGGCAAAGAAAATGCTCGTGATTAAGCTAGTTTCGAAAACACCACGGACTAAAACTGTAAGGTGGCGATAAAAACTTCAAAAGGTGAGGGACACTTACAACGCGTATTTCTTATCTAATCATATGATCTTGTTGCTGAAGTAAAAAGAAGAGCAGCTTCTGTTGATTACTTGACGATACAGCAAGTCTCAAGTTCTACTGTTTTTTTTTTCAATTGTTCACTCATGGATAATTAAAGAAACAGAAAATTTTTGCTTCAACAATAATAAACCTATAGTGCAATACTATTGATTCAGAGTTACCTTCGCTATAACGGAAGTGGTTAAAAACCAAGGTTGCGTGTGTACATCATGTTGATACTTTTAATCTTTCCACAAATTAATTGAATTAAAACAACGTTCTTATATGTATGAAGGTAGTATCAGCTCCCGAAAGAACAGATACCATTGATGACTGTGCAGCTTCTCTAGAACGAAATGATAATTAAATCGAGACCCTAGCTGCAAACAGGTGTTGATATACATCAATGGGGTATGTTGAAAATGTGTACCTCGACCGGGACTCGAACACGGGATCTCCTGCTTACATGGCAGACACTCTATCTCTCTTTCTTTTATGCGAGCGGTCGCCTTAACCGCTTTTTTTATTATTATTAAAGGTAGTGTTTGTACACAACAAAATGAAAATAATCAATATATCAAATTAACCTGTAGAGACAGCAACGCAGCCACTTTTTTTTTTCACACAAATGGATAAAGGAATGCCGTTCCTCTGCGGCTACATAACCAGAATAATAAAAGTCGTCCCGTTACGACATAAGCATGCTCCTTGCTATAGCCCGCTGCGGATTTTTCGATGACTGTCGTCTCGTCGCGGTGTTGTTTCTGTTGTTTGTTCAATCTCATTAAAAATAAAGAAACTGGAAAGAAGTTCCAAGGTTATCTTCTCATGTCATAGATAATCCAGCTGCGAGGCGGGTTATGGAATGCGCTCCAAAGAAAATTAGGAAAATAATATCTGTATTTAGGGTTCTTGACGATTGCACAATGTCGTTCGTTGAGATAATACCAAAAATCGGGTACTGTCATTTCGCCATTACCGAATAAGTAGTGAACAGCGTGGCTGCTAATCCACGTCACAGTGTTCGTTTTTCTCTTGGGAAATACACCACATCTGGGAAAATAAGTCATCGTGTAACTATCCTGTCGGGAGTTGTGCCAATTTCTGACGCACCAAATACCAATCGTTCTTTGCCGACCCTCATTCGAAACGATGTTCATCTGTGTCAAACACTCGGCATGTGGCACACAAGAGTGTGTCGGTGAGGTGGATGTGATGTAGGCGGGACTGGCACTACTGTTTCCCATTAACAGTTATGTACGATGCAGATTGCACGTCAGAAGCAAGGATGGTGGCATTCATTGCCTGCCACACAGCACGCCACTTGGTAGTGCGGTGTTTGCTTTCAATCACATTCGGCGTCCTGTTCAGTTGCATGGCGGTATACATCGCCCTCGTCGTTATCAAGCGTGTGGGCAGTAGTGTGGTGTGGATGTAGCTTAATTCAAGGAAAAATTGGCTAATGTAAAAGAAAAGTGCGAGGATGTCCGATATCATCACAGGGGGTGTGAGTGAGATTGGTCGTAAGGCTTCCAGTAATAGACTTGTGAGGCACGTCGGGCTTCGTCGCCACAGGCGCAGGTGACAGCTGACGAACAGGGCCTTCGCTCTGTTCTGAATATGGCAAAGGCCTAAACCCCCTCTGCCTCTCGGGAGGGTTAGGGACTCGTAACGAATCTTAAATAACATGCCCATACTAACAAAGGATCCCAAAACCACCAACATGCGGTGAGCCAGAGTAGGTGGTATCGGGAGTATCTGTGCGAAATGGGGGATGTGTGACGCCAAACAGACGTTAGCATATCGCGTCCGTTGCAGGAGGTCTATATTTCTATGACGGTGGTCACTTATTCCTGCTTTCATCTGATTCAGTAAACGCCTTCAGTTAAGGGCTGTCGAGCGCTTCATGTGAGATGTGAAATCAATGCCAAGACAGCGGACTGTGTTATTAATTCGTAGCGGGGCGACGCATTCGTCGGATAGACCTCTGCCTATAGACAGGGCGTGCGATTTGTGGACATTGAGATTGCTACCCGATGCCACGCCGTAGGTCGCCACCCACGCCAGTGCTGCACGAACATCGTCATTACTGCGAAGAAGGAGTACCAGATCATCAGCATAGGCAGCGCAGCAAAAAATGTGTCCACCAAGGGACATCCCAGTCAGGCGTTGTCGGAGGCCACTGAGTAGTCGTCCCCGGACGAGGGCGTACAATATCGCCGAAAGAGGGCAGTCTTGTCGACGGAGCGGTGTATCTGTATCGGCGGCGTGAGACGGCCGTTATACACTCCTGGAAATTGAAATAAGAACACCGTGAATTCATTGTCCCAGGAAGGGGAAACTTTATTGACACATTCCTGGGGTCAGATACATCACATGATCACACTGACAGAACCACAGGCACATAGACACAGGCAACAGAGCATGCACAATGTCGGCACTAGTACAGTGTATATCCACCTTTCGCAGCAATGCAGGCTGCTATTCTCCCATGGAGACGATCGTAGAGATGCTGGATGTAGTCCTGTGGAACGGCTTGTCATGCCATTTCCACCTGGCGCCTCAGTTGGACCAGCGTTCGTGCTGGACGTGCAGACCGCGTGAGACGGCGCTTCATCCAGTCCCAAACATGCTCAATGGGGGACAGATCCGGAGATCTTGCTGGCCAGGGTAGTTGACTTACACCTTCTAGAGCACGTTGGGTGGCACGGGGTACATGCGGACGTGCATTGTCCTGTTGGAACAGCAAGTTCCCTTGCCGGTCTGGGAATGGTAGAACGATGGGTTCGATGACGGTTTGGATGTACCGTGCACTATTCAGTGTCCCCTCGACGATCACCAGTGGTGTACGGCCAGTGTAGGAGATCGCTCCCCACACCATGATGCCGGGTGTAGGCCCTGTGTGCCTCGGTCGTATGCAGTCCTGATTGTGGCGCTCACCTGCACGGCGCCAAACACGCATACGACCATCATTGGCACCAAGGCAGAAGCGACTCTCATCGCTGAAGACGACACGTCTCCATTCGTCCCTCCATTCATGCCTGTCGCGACACCACTGGAGGCGGGCTGCACGATGGTGGGGCGTGAGCGGAAGACGGCCGAACGGTGTGCGGGACCGTAGCCCAGCTTCATGGAGACGGTTGCGAATGGTCCTCGCCGATACCCCAGGAGCAACAGTGTCCCTAATTTGCTGGGAAGTGGCGGTGCGGTCCCCTACGGCACTGCGTAGGATCCTACGGTCTTAGCGTGCATCCGTGCGTCGCTGCGGTCCGGTCCCAGGTCGACGGGCACGTGCACCTTCCGCCGACCACTGGCGACAACATCGATGTACTGTGGAGACCTCACGCCCCACGTGTTGAGCAATTCGGCGGTACGTCCACCCGGCCTCCCGCATGCCCACTATACGCCCTCGCTCAAAGTCCGTCAACTGCACATACGGTTCACGTCCACGCTGTCGCGGCATGCTACCAGTGTTAAAGACTGCGATGGAGCTCCGTATGCCACGGCAAACTGGCTGACACTGACGGCGGCGGTGCACAAATGCTGCGCAGCTAGCGCCATTCGACGGCCAACACCGCGGTTCCTGGTGTGTCCGCTGTGCCGTGCGTGTGATCATTGCTTGTACAGCCCTCTCGCAGTGTCCGGAGCAAGTATGGTGGGTCTGACACACCGGTGTCAATGTGTTCTTTTTTCCATTTCCAGGAGTGTATAACACCTTGGACGTCGCGCCACATAGGAGACGCATCACTACCTCAACTATGATGTCCGGATACCCCATGTGTCGCAGTACCTACATCAAAAATGTGTCGTCGTTTCTGTCAAAGGCCTGGCTAAAGTCGAGTGAGGCATAAACTCTTGGCACTTGGCGAGCTTTGGCTAGCGCGATCGTATCTCGATATCGGCACAGTGCAGTGCGAATATTGTGATCACCTCCTAACGATGTCTCGTCCTGCGACACAATACAATCGACCGATCGCTTTAGGTGTGCTGCCAGAAGCCGGGCGAAAATCTTCATGTCACTGTTGAGTAAGGTCAAGGGGCGGTATCACTGATCCTAGATCCGCCTCGTAGTTTGTGTATGGGCACAAACAGTCCTTCTAGGAACGCCCCAGGGATCTGAGTTGTGGGAGACGGGTAATATCAGTCCATGCTGGTGTCAGCAATTGCTGGTATGTCCGATAAAATTCCAGAGGAAGGCCATCAGGTCCCGGGGACTCATGAGCAGCCCCCGCCTGTATTGCTTCAATGATTTCCTCCTCCGTTACATCTGCAGTCAAATCCACTTCCGCTGTCGGAGAGATCGTGCCATAAGTGAGTTGAGAGACTTCGGCGATCACCTCTGTGGGATGTCGGTGTTCCGAGTACAGTTACGACGTGTAGTAAGCCTGAAGGGAGTGTCCTATATCGCGCTGGGAACCAAGACGTCGTCCGGCTTCCGTCGTGATAGCTTGGATCAGTGTCCTGTGTTGGCGCCCTCCTTCTGCAATGGCGTGGTACATGGACGGTTCCACCTGGGCCACTCTGTCTTGAGTGCGCGCTCTTGCGATCGCACCCTCAACGTGGCAACGTATTAATCTGATGATCTGTGCCTTGGCACGGTTCACCGTCGCCTGCCTTGCAGTTGAGTACGACAGTATTGTACATTCCCTTAAGATGCTGTAATAAAAGTCCATGGTATGTCTCTTTCATGCTGCTACATCTCGACCGTAGCCTATCAAGGTCTTCCGGGGGGCTGGTTTGGAGCAGGATAACTACCACGACAAAGCGAACCGGTTGGTGCCACGTCGGCGATGCAGGAATCCCACGTGTTCTGCATAAGGCGCCGACATTCCTGAGAGTCTAGGTGGGTGACGTTCAACTTCCAGGGACCACGGCTGTGCCATACCTCCTAGCGGCCGAGGGTAATGGCGCAGATGTAGGCCTCGTGGTTAGAAAACGCTGTGGGCCAAACTTAGGCAGCTCTCGTCCCCACAGCTATGGAGTGCGAGATGTAAATCCGGTCGATGCGGCTGGAGGAATGGCTGGTGTAATGCGCAAATCCGGACCGATCGCCACAAACATGTTCCCACGAGTCCACCATTTGAAGATTATTTATAATTGTCGCAAGTTCTGTGCAGGGAGAATGGTTTGGTAATTGATCCTTAGGTGCTTGGCAACACTTGGAGTCCCCTCCTAATATCAAGGCGTCCTGACGGCTCAGAAAGAGGGGCGTGATTAATTGAGCGCTAAAGGTGGAACGTTCGCGACGCCGACCAGATCCCGACGGCGCATAGATGTTTATAAGTTTGACTCCTTGGATCGTAAGAACCACGCCTCTGGTGTCAGGGAGGTACTCGACGACTTCTGCGTGTATACCTTCGCGGAGGAGGATCGCCACACCACTGCCATTGGCCGACGCATGTGACGCCCAAGTCGTGTAGCCATAGGGTTCCTGGAATTCTTCGACATACACCTCTTGAAGGAGCGCAATGCTGATGTCTGCTGCGTTGAACAAATCCTGTAGCATGGCTACGTTATGTCGGGCACGTATGTTATTGATGTTAATCATTGCTTCACGGTATGTTTGGTCAGCCAGGTCTTCAACTGGGTTGTTTAGAAGGCCAGGTGTGGGCGGCAGGGGCGGCCCCACAGAGTCTGAAGATACAGACGTAGTCACAGTGGCTGATCGGAGCTGGGAAGAGCCGAGGGAGCAGCTCTGCCTGCGGCATCAAATGGTTCAAATGGCTCTGAGCACTATGGGACTCAACTGCTGAGGTTATCAGTCCCCTAGAACTTAGAACTACTGATACCTAACTAACCTAAGGACATCACACACATCCATGCCCGAGGCAGGATTCGAACCTGCGACCGTAGCAGTCGCACGCTTCCGGACTGCGCGCCTAGAACCGCGAGACCACCGCGGCCGGCCCATCAAATGGTTCAAATGGCTCTGAACACTATGGGACTTAACATCTATGGTCATCAGTCCCCTAGAACTTAGAACTACTTAAACCTAACTAACCTAAGGACAGCACGCAACACCCAGTCGTCACGAGGTAGAGAAAATCCCTGACCCCGCCGGGAATAGAACCCGGGAACCCGGGCGCGGGAAGCGAGAACGCTGCCGCACGACCACGAGCTGCGGACCCTGCGGCATCCTCCGGGTGCTGTGGCTCATCCTTGGCATCATCCGCCCAAGAATCAGACGCAGCAGTTGGAAACTGTTGATTAGTGCTGTCATTAGAGCGCTCGAGCGCATGTTCAGTAGTAGAAGTGGTTGTCAGTCTGAGGCTCAGGAACTGTATTCGCCGTAGCATCGTGACGGGACGAGCGGATTGTGGTGGCTGAGTCCTGTGTGTCATCCGACTCCGGATCTGCGTCCGGATCACACATCCGACGCAAGCAATCATCGGATGGCGTATGGCGCCGTTTCTTATGCTTTCGCGTGTATCGTTGTTTTCGGACATGTTGTTCTGTGTCATAGTGCGGGCGGCAATCGTCTGATGCGGTCTCCATTGGTAGGAAGGCAGAAGTCGGGACAATTTCTGTTTCTACTTCCATCTTCTCTTTTGGCTCGTCTCGGTGGCACAACTGATCATCGTCTTGAGGTGAGTCTTCCGATGACGTCGTGGAGGGAGATATGGTGTCCGCCACACTGTAATCGACCATTGACTGCAATATGGTGTTTCGACCCTGGGCAGGAACAGCTGCTGCGGTGCGGCCGTTGCATACGTGATGGGGAGTGAAGTAAGTGTCGCTGGGGATGAAACTTCCCCAACCATGGTCTAAGTCAAGCGGCGTTGAATACCGGCCGATCGGACATGTCCTTCCTGGCCACAGCCGGCGAAAGTACGCGGTTGACCTTCGTACATGTCAATGGCTCTGCAGCCTCCAATTACTAGATAGGATGGCACATGCTCGGTCAGTGCAATCTTAATTTGTCGCACTCCGTTTAAGACGGGGTATGTCTCAAACGTTTTCCATTCTTCAGTCAGGTGGCTTAGCACGTTGCTGTACTGTTTGAAAGCTGTCATCACAACATCTAGCGGGACTTCAAATTCCAGCTCGATGACCCTCAGAGTGCGAAGGCCTAATCCAGTGTGGTCGATCGTTACTGTTCCTATGTGGCCATCAGGATGCTTAAATTTAAGTCCATAAGTGTGTCTGCACACAACATCAGTGCACACCTCTTCATTGGTCAGTTTTATGTATACGACACTGTTTGTTATAGGTGCAACATGAAGTTCTTCTCGGATGAAACGTTCAATTTGAAGTGCTCGACGTCTTGCGTAGTCCACCTGAAATGTGATCTTAATCGTGGACTTGCGGTACGAGTGTGCCATGGCACTACCGGGAGACGTACGCATTACACTCGCCGCAGCGGAAGGTAAACAGGAAAACACTCGTGCGCGCGGTTCGCCAACTGGCGGGACACAGGCACGACATCCTTGCCCCACCACTTCTAACAGCGGATTTTGTTCATCTGAGCCACCGAGGGCACAGAGCGTAGTGCGCCTGCAGGGACTTATCCCTTGCACGCTCCCCGTGAGACCCAGATTCCCAACATGTCCACACCACTATATTGGTAGTGCGCCTAACAGATGTTTACCCATCACACTTTTACTCGTGGCAGGTTAATCTACCAAGTCCCATACGAGTTGGGGCATAGCGTGTGCGTTCGCACAAGAAGGTCAATGGCCGGGTCGATATATTTTAACTATATATGAAGGTAGTATCTGTTCCTGAAAGAACAGATACCATTGATGACCGTGCAGCTTCTCTAGAATGAAATGATAATTAAATCGACACCCCAGCTGCAAACAGGCGTTGATATACATCATTGGGGACATGTTGAAAATGTGTGCCCCAACCGGGACTCGAGCCCGGGATCTCCTGTTTACATGGCAGAATCTCTATCCATCTGCGCCACCGAGGGCACAGAGGATAGTGCGACTTCAGGGACTTATCCCTTGCACACTCCCCGTGAGGGGAGCGTACCAATGTAGTGGTGTGGACATGTTGGGAATGTGGGTCTCACGGGGAGCGTGCAACGGCGCACTGTCCTCCATGCCCTCGGTGGCTCAGATCACCGGCACGGTGGCTCAGCGTGTTCGGTCAGAGGGCTAGCTGTCCTCTGTAATAAAAAACTGAGTTAATCGATCAACAACGAACTTAAACGGATGTCTTACGACGTCCGCCCCGAGCAGATGCAACGAACAGAAGCAAACAAAATGAAATTAAAAAAAAAAAAGGATGGATAGAGCGTCTGCCATGTAAGCAGGAGATTCCGGGTTCGAGTCCCAGTTGGAGTATACATTTTCAACATGTCCCCAATGATGTGTATCAACGCCTGTTTGCAGCATGGGTGTCGATTTAATTATCATTTCAACGTTCGTATATCCCGGTTGAGGTCTATCTTCCAAGTAGAAATGATTTAAAAAAAAAAAAAAAAGGAAGAAGAAAGACTGGAATTCGTGTTAGTGGTGGGAACTTTCCGCCATTTGACGATGACATTCCGAGATGTTCTGCAGTTAATGTGAAATTGCTTTTGAAAAGGTGCCCTAACAAAGAAGAAATTTCTCTCACTTGAAGTATATAACGGTTGACTAGCTTTGGGACAGAAATTTAGTAAAGTAGGAGAACATTTAAGTTTGCAAACGTAAGTATAATTTCTAGTTGCTTTCTTTTTAGTAAGTGAAAAAAAAAACTTCTAGCATGACAGCTGTGAGTTCCATTTTATTACAACACATTTCAATATTTAGGCTTCGCGGACTCCCTGTCTAGGCCCTGCGGACCCCCAGGGATCCACAGACCCAGCTTTGAGAAACACGGTACTATATGTCTTATATACATTGTGAACAGTAAAGGTCCTATCACATTTCCTTGGAGAACTGCGAAAATTATTTTTACGTCTGTCGATTTTGTTACGTTAAGGGCGACATGTTAAGTTCTTTCTGTAAAAAAGTCTTGAATCTAGTCGAAAATCTTGTGTGATACTCGGTAAGCTTGTATTTTATCACTAAACGGCAGTACGTGAAAGTGTCAAACGCCTTCCTGAAGCCAAGGAACACAGCATCTATCTGAGCGCTGTCATCTACAGGGATATGGCTACTATATTTCTTTTACGGCAGCACTTTTCCTTCACTTCGTCAACTATATCGTCCCCAGTTTTGAAATTCAGTTCATACCTAAACTCATTTCTGCTACTCTGCATGAGTTTCGTCGTTCTTTGGTTTATTCTCGATCGAAAGTGTGGTCATAACTCTTTTGACGCCGTTCATCAGTCCCTGAAATTCTTCTTCACTTTCTCTGAGGATAGCCGTGTCATATCTGGAATCTCATCATTGATTTCTCATCATCCTGACTTCTAACGCCACTCCTGAATGTTTCTTTTACTTCCAAGACTGCCTCATCTATGTGCAGGTTGAACAATAATGGTGAAAGACTACATCCCTGTCTGTACCTTTTCATTCTTGGACTTCGATTATTATCTGCTCCCACCCCCTTCTCCTTGTTCTTGTTGATACTGTACATAACTCGTCTTTCCCTATAGGTTACACATATTCCCCTAGAATTTTGATAAAATTGTGAAATATTACACTGTCGAATGCTTTTAACAAAGTCTATAGATCCTATAACGTATTGTAATTTTCTAATATCTTCTCAAATAATGCTTTTCTTTCATCGTCTTCACATTTTTAACTTCAGCCTAGTTTCTGTACATATAAGATTATATATCGTTTGTTAAATACTCTAAAATTTGTCGAACAGAAACAAGTAAAGTTCGTTTCTTCTTTTGTAATGTTAATTAAATTAGAAAGGTTATGAGTTCCCAGAAGATAAATTGTTAGTCGTGAGTAATAACAGTCGCCAGGGGTTTGTTGCAGCACACCCTCCAGAAAAAATCCAAGAGCCATTCAATGGAATTCAAGATGTGGGAATCCGCAGGAGCAGACACAAGAAGAGTACTTTACATTGCACATGTCTTCCATCTACCTATCCCTAAATAGACGCCATAGGAACCCATCTCCAGTAGTACCTGCTTACGGAGGAACAAAAGGACTAGGAACCCACAAATACACATCCTTGCCATAAAAGAGATGTTTTCTATCTCGTAGGGACCGGTACACCCACCAAATCTGATTTCTCACCACATCACATTTCCTATAACGGTCATAGGTGTATTTGCAAGTACTCTGTTGTATTTAGGTCACATGTACTCACCACGATCCATGCAACATAGCCTCTTCCAAAACAAAAACACAACTTTTTTATTGCTTTTACCTATCACGTGCCACAACAAAATGTTTTCAGGTATTCCGTGTAGTGATGTTATCTACACACGCACAGTGAGCCTGGAGACCATTAAGAGAAAGACAAGCTGTGGTCATACTGTATACGCTGTAGCTGTTTCGTAGCGACTGTCGACAATTCCCACTCGTTTGCAAACAAGGCAGTTGTGGATGTCGCGACAATCCTCTGATTTCTAACACTCCATGCTGTTCCTGCCCAGTCACAGTTGTGAGCTACACTTTGTGACACTCAAACGCCGTTTGTTGTCTCACATGGTAACCGAATAGCTTGTTCACTGCATGTTGTACAGCATATCAGTTTATCACGTTGTTCACCCAATCCTCCGACGACTGATGGCTGTTGACCACTGGAGGTATGTCGCAATTGCCAGGAATGTGCGTAGGAGGTGGGATCGGCCGTATCTCCAGCTTTGGCGATATTGGGTGTCGCGCGCTCCAGGCTGACCAACACACAACATTCTAGCCAAAACAGATCACAAGATGTTCGCGGCTAGTTTTAAAAGACTTGAATAAGGGATTGTGTACATTCTAATGCCTTCACACTACGTACGGATGATACCTGCAACTAAATGGTCATTCTAGTCGGATATCCACTGGTGAGGCAACACATTATCACTGTCTGCGTACTAGCATGTTGGTGCACTCTTGGAGTGATACAGCAGCAAATATGTGGAGGATGGATTCGAAAAGAGCTTGACAGATTTCTGGAGGTATGTACTGTGGTATCACATATCGATACCGCCCTATGGGCGTCATAATTGGCAACAAAGTTGCAAGTTTCCGTCAGATGCAGACAGCGATCGTGGAGGATCTGGTAGACTCAATGAAGGTCGCCTGCTGAACCATGCCTCCAGTGCCTCGGCACCACGGGTGCCCTCTGCTGCCGCAATACAGGACGCTTGGCGGCGGCCAGGCCGCCAGCTCGCACTTGCAGCCTCTACGCTATGGGAAGCTACACATACGCAGCCTAGTCACGGCTCCGACTCCATCGCTGGTGCTTTAATACAGAGAGCCTGTTCCTCGTAGACACTGAGATCTGGACTTAATTTCTTGCTGCATTATTTGCAATGAGTCTTCATCTGCTTCGAGAAATACAAGTTAATTAAAACTTCTGCTTACTGTGTTATCTTCTTCGCTAATCATTTCTGCTCCTGTCCAGCTTTACTACGATAAAAGTTGCTGCACCACTCCATAGCCCAACTCTGCTTGCCTTTGTTTACAAAGTTGTACAGAACATGTGCCACCAGATGTCTAAGCACAGGTCATACAATTCCCGTAAATGAAGAGCGGTAGTTTTTAAGGTTGCAGAACTGGCGATCCATTTAATCCCTGATATCATCCATTGAAACTATTGTGGCACTATTCTGGCTTCATGACATCCACAGTTATTCTTCCTGATATTCGCCACTGACAAAAACATCGAGCATAATGGGGAGTAGGTGTTCATATGCTCTACAGCTGTCACGATGCTTTAGATTACTGTGCTGGCGTAAGCTGTCGCCAGCACACCGGTCGGAAAAGATGTAGCGCCAAGATCGATAGTAGGTGCTGGATCAAGCGCGCCTATCACGAGAGAGGACAGAGACACACCGACAAGCAACATACCGCCAACGTCCTGTCTACAGTATGTATTTAGGCCGCCGCGGCTGACCAGAGAGCCTTACTGAGTCACTTATTCACTGACTCACGCAGGTTATGACAGTGCATAGCTACCAGATTAGTGACTAAAGTTTGGAAGAGCAAGATTCCCAATAGTGTCTGCAAGAGGACTATTAATGGTGAGATTGTACCACGAACATGGACTCTATTCAAGTTATGTCACAACTTCGTGTTCCTGTAAATAAAGAACCATATTAATCCACATGTGCATTTGTGTTGTAGAAAGAGGATACCGGCCACCCATAGCAACATCCTCTCCCTTGGTTCCTCATGGTACAAGACTCCACAATTTCTATCACAGGTCCCATGGAAGCCCAGGTATATGTCCACCCACCGTGTAATAATGCCCCCACACCAGTCTACATCCGTGATGTGGTGGATGTTTTGAGTAGCTGTGTGCCAACGTGATGGCATATCCGGACATGGCCACTATCCTTGTATAATAGGAAACCTGATTCATCCGACCAGGCAACTTGTTTCCACTGATCCATGGTCCAGTCTCGATGATACAGTTACCACATCAATCGCAACTGACGATTTAGTTGTGTCAGCATGGGTCGTCTGCTGCGCAGGCCCACGTTCAACAATGCGCACTGAACAATGTGCGCCAAAAAAAATTGTGTCTGCTGCAGCTTTGTATTCTGTCGTGAGACCTGTCAAAGGCCGACGTCTGTCCTTCTTTACACAGCGGTAAAGCCTTCGATTCCCACGTCCTACGATGAGTCGTGGATGTCCAGCAGCTTGTCGCCTGCCCATAGTTACACCGTCCTCCAACCGCTTTTTGTAGACGCTCACGACAACAGCACGCAGACAGCTGAACAGCTTCGCAGTCTTCCAGATGCTGTCTCCGCCGTTGTCGTCAGAAGTGAAAACCACTGACTGCCGGGGCTAGTTCCATTCCTTTCTTATTTTTTATTTCGTACTTCTGCGCTCCATATGGACAGAGGAGATGAAGCTGTCAGCGGTACAGTCAATCTGCTCTTCAGCCAATTGACAATAAAATTAAATGAGACGAAAAAACAAGAAACAGATGGGCGAGATTTAGGAATCAGTTTAAAACTTTTTAAAGGTGAAAATGAAATGGAAGTTTTTGTGTTAACGAGAGATAGGCCTTCTCGCACTTTTAGTTGAAAACTGTAATAATAAAAGGTAAAATGAAACACAGTAAGAAAACGTTTACAAGCATTATCAACGTGATGCTGAAACACTGATATTTAAAAGAAACACCTTCTGTCATTAAAAAATGGAAGTACGTGGTCTGGGATAGGGAGGTTATTCTTGAAGCGGAAAGTTTGGCTGATGAGGAGGGTGGGAATGTAGTGGTCTAAGGAAGGAGGACTGGTGCATTGTAACGATGGGGTAAGAGAGGCTGTTGGGACAGGAGAGGGGCTGGAGTAGAGAGGCTATTGTTAAGGCCAATAGTTGCTGAGAAGAGGGAGTGGGGAAAGAAAGCCATACAGGTAAAAAGGGTGGTAAGGAAAAGTAGTGAGGGGAGGGAGAGGTAACCTAGCACTGGTTTTCCGATTATATAGGCACGATTGCCGCCCCTGGTCCCAATGAGAGAGGGCCAAAATGATGAGTGTACAGAAGATAGGTTGGGGAGCTCATAGCAGTTCCGGCCTGCCGTGGGAATGGATCCCATGAGAAACATGGGCCCCATAACTAATTTGTGACGTCACACTAGCCGGAGTATCCATCACACTTCGCACTCTCTCAGCTCTGTGCAGCGCCTCTGACAGAAATGTAGTGATTTAAGGAAGGAGGATTGGTACATGGGGCATGGGTGGCTGTAGGGAAAGAAGGAGCATTGGTGTCGCTAACAGTAGCTGTGAAAATGGGGATGGGGGAAAGAAACGAAGATGGGGGCGGATAGGGGGTAAGAAAATATGGGGAGAGGAGGGAGAGGAATCCCCAATGAGGTAGAATGTGAGGGTGGACTTTTAGCTGGCAGGATGGGTAAATGTTGGGGCAGATCTTATGATCTGGGAGAGGGAGATGATTGAAGTTGATATCAAAAAGCAAGCAAAGACGGATGCTTGACACCTGCAGGGAGGAGGGAGTGGCAGTTCCAAACGTTGCGACGGCCCCTCGCGCCACCTGGCATAACTCGGCCCCGCGATTGGCCGGAGCTGTATAAGCTGTTCAACTCACGCGCATGCGTCGTTTCGGTCCTTTCCACCACTCCTGCCTATATAAGCAGGAAACCGTGCCCTACCTGGCACTCATCAAATTCCCGACTCTTCTCACTCACATTGAACAGCTCCGAACAATCTACACCAGAAGCAAACTCGACTAGAATAATCCGATCGTTTCCCGTTTACTTCCCACTCCTCATAAGCTGCTTCGCCTTTACCAACACGTCCTAGAAACCCTAAACCTACACACCCTACAGCTACTCTCCAAAAGAATCAACCACACAGTTTACGAACTCCGCCCTGATATTTACCGACTCTTCCAGCTATTAGTCCAACCCACCAAACCACTTCATAAAGGATTCCTCTCCCTCCCCTTTCCCCACCCCCCCTTTTCTTAACAACTATTAGAGTCACCAATTCCCCCACTACTCCACCTCTTCTTCTGTCCCAATAGCCAGTCATAAGCCGGCCGCTGTGGCCGAGCGGTTCTAGGCGCTTCAGTCCGGAACCGCACTACTGCTGCGGTCGCAGGTTCGAATCCTGCCTCAGGCATGGATGTGTGTGCTGTCCTTAGGTTAGTTAGGTTTAAGTAATTCTAAGTCTAGGGGTCTGATGACCTCAGATGTTAAGTCCCATAGTGCTTAGAGCCATTTGAACCATTTAGAGTCAGTCATACCCCATCGCTCCTATGGACTAATCACCCATCCTTACTCCACCACATTCCCATCTTCGTCAACGGCCAAAATTTCCCTCTTCAGCAAACACACTCTTTATCCCACGGCAGGTTCTTCCGGTTCTTAGTGACAATATGTGCTTCTTTTAAGTATCAGAGTTTCAGCATCAGTTTATAGTGTTCTTAAACGGGCGCTTATTGGTTTCGTTTTGTCTTTCGTTGTTACCATTTTTAACTACCAGTGCAAGAGGTCACTCGTTGCTTATAGGGTGCCTAGAGGATGTTGCGTTCTCGGAATGCTGTACAACAATTTAAACAAATAACAATGGTAGTTTTATTTCAAGAAAGGAAATTGACAATACTTAACTTTACTACAGCTAGCGAGAGGCGATATGAAAACAGCACAGTTCTTGCTGTACACGAGTACATGGAACCCTTGATACGGATCACGACAATCTGACAGCGTAGCACTAATGACGTTGCAGACTCGGGCCGATCTGAGCGGCCGAGGCTGGCAGGAGCGTCGCTTTTATTCACGTCTTGCAGGGGGCGCGCCTGGCGCGGCGCGGTCCTACTCCGCGTACCATTGGCCGCCGTTTCCTCACCGCCTTCTCTGGTCTTGCGTTCAGCATCTTCGTTCCGTCGTTTGTGGTTACGCCAGAACAATATCTCTCGTATATCTAAAAACTTCCATTTTACTTTTCCTCTTGAAAAGTTTTAAATTTAATGTAACTATCTACCCTATTTGTTTCTTGTTTCTTTTTCGTCTAACTACATTTTTTCTGTCAGCTGGCGGAAAGAAGGTTGCCTGTACCACTGACAGCCCACCCACTGCCCATGTGGGACGCAGGAGGTGAAATAACAATAAAGGAAAAGAAAACAGCTCCAGTGATCAGTCAGAGATTTTCGCTCCTGACGACGATGGCGGAGGTGGCCATGGAAACTTAGCGATTTTAGACTCTGCTTGAAAACCTAGGAGTTTTGATTCAGACGTGCTGCCGCGAAAGACTCCGAAGACACAACATTGTATGTTGTTAGCAAATCACGTCTTATCCTTAGCGTCTCACATCCTCTCCGTCAGTCGCTATTTTATACCGCATTTAAATTGAAACTGAAAAATCGTTTCTGACTTTTTAACAAGTCTCAAAATGCAAATGATAGAAATTTTTAAACGTAAACGCAGACATTCATTACGTTTTCTCCATCTATACAACGATAGCTTTGAAAAGCTGGTCCGTAAAACCAAGTGAGTAAGCAGTAACGGCTTGGAAGGGATTCACATTGTCAAATCGTCTTCTTACTAATAACTTGAAAGTGGAAATTTCTGCCCAGACATTATCTGGTAATCAGTACACAATATTTTCAGCGGTCTCCTACAATCTATTGACCTCACCATCCGCTTCTAGCGACATTTTTTTCGTGTGTCTTATGCAGACTACCTCTCGTTCTTAATGCGTTCTGACGTCACTTTACTTCACAAGCTTTCTCAAACAATACTTGCTTTCGAGATTTTTCGGAGTGGGCTGTTCGTATATCTTATAAGTAAAATCTGCAGCATACATCTTCACACCACCTTACAGTGTTTTATTGTTCATTACTGGAACACCGCTAACAATAAATAAAATGTTTTTATATGAAAGGAACGTGTAGCTACCATCATATAGGCAGCTGACAAAATGTGTGAAGCTGTTGGAGTACGTTGCCTCAAAGATCAGCATTCGGTCCAGACAAACTGGGCAGCACCGGTGGCTTGTAAACATCGCTGCACCCAACCAATGTCACACTTCACCGAGAGGATTGCCTTACTGAGCAGCTCGTATTTTTCTATCTTCTCCCTTCAGGCTGTGATCCTGTGTCAGTTATAGGATTTGGCATCGTTTGCGGTCTGTCTATGCCTAGAGTTATCCTGCATGCATGTGTGAGAACGTCGGTGAAATGTTTGCAGATCGTGTAACTGAGACGGAATAAGTGTACCAGCCTAGTATCCACCTCATCGTATGTGTAAAACCACCTAAACGCCGCATCCAGGCGGTTCGGAACGCTGGCCCTGGATGTTAATCCGTCGGGCTGATTCGAACAGCGGGCGGCGCGTCTCTCCGAAACCCGCAACAGGTGCGCTAACGTCCGTGGGGGTTCTATGCAGGTCATACAATCTCCCTGTTCTCAGTTGTCCAAGGTAATGCCTTAGTGTCAGTCAGGAGTCGATCACCGACAGAACCTGAACTGCGCACTCATATGGGATGTGCTACTAGCAACATCAGTGTACACTGTATTCTTGGAATCCCTACAGCCTATGGTCGAACACGAGTGAACAACGATGAAATTTTGTAGAACACAAGTGCCATGTAAGTGTAACCTCGAAGCTGAAGATTCTCCACTGAAAGGCAGACAATACTGACCCCACATGCCTTCCACTAACGTAAGAGCAGACGCTAAAATATCTTTCGGAAGGTATGTATTATATATAGGGCATACGTATCGCCGTCGCTTTCGGAGTGCATATCAAGCGGAAACACAGACGTACTGAATTTTTGGAAAATTTATGACAAAAAATGGCTCTGAGCACTATGGGACTTAACTTCTTTGGTCAGCAGTCCACTAGAACTTAGAACTACTTAAACCTAACTAATCTAAGGACATCACACACATCCATGCCCGAGGCAGGATTCGAACCTGCGACCGTAGCGGTCACGCGGTTCCAGACAGTAGCGCTTATGACAAAAGCAAGACAAACTGCGTCCATTTATGACAGACTTGTCCTGGTAACCAGAGCTGCCGACACACGTAGCGACCACTGCAAAATACTTGTACTGAAGTGTCGTCAATGCATGCACTCTGTTCGCACTGTCACGCTTAATCGATGTTTCAGTGGCTACACAGCGCAGGTTCGCGTTGGACTAAGACCAGCCATATTGCGAAATTACGGAGGACAGCGGACAACATACGCCGGAAAAGTGGCCGCTAGAGAGACGCCCCGTAAGTGTCGCACGCTACGTTACTTCGAGGGAGGCTCCCTTCAGCCGAGGCCTTTCTGTAAGAGCCCCGTTAGCTTTATGAGTCTCTTAGGTGGGACGCGTGCAGCGAACGGAACGCCACCTGGGGAGCCATCCCCCGGTCTCCGCTCCAGCTGTGACACGCATTACCCGAACCTTTTCTCGTGGGACGGTAGCGAGTACCAGCGCGCTGTGGAGGTACTGAAAAACATAAAGCAGCTAAGCAAGTCAACATATAACCTTTCCCTTTTCTTCTTGTAGTAAGCTCTTTATCGGGTGTTTCAAATATAATTTTACAAACTTCAGGGACTGGTTCCTTACACCAAAGCAAAAAAATAAGTTCGTATAAATATACAGGGTGTTACAAAAAGGTACGACCAAACTTTCAGGAAACATTCCTCACACACAAAGAAAGAAAAGATGTTATGTGGACATGTGTCCAGAAACGCTTAATTTCCATGTTAGAGCTCATTTTAGGCTCTTCCATCTACGCTCAATGGAGCACGTTATCATGATTTCATACGGGATACTCTACCTGTGGTGCTAGAACATGTGCCTTTACAAGTACGACACAACATGTGGTTCATGCACGATGGAGCTCCTGCACATTTCAGTCGAAGTTTTCGTACGCTTCTCAACAACAGAATCAGTGATCGATGGATTGGTAGAGGCGGACCAATTCCATGGCCTCCACGCTCTCCTGACCTCAACCCTATTGACTTTCATTTATGGGGGCATTGGAAAGCTCTTGGCCGGCCAGAGTGGCCGAGCGGTTCTAGGCGCTACAGTCAGGAACCGTGCGACCGCTAAGGTCGCAGGTTCGAATCCTGCCTCGGGCATGGGTGCGTGTGATGTCCTTAGGTTAGTTAGGTTTAGGTAGTTCTAAGTTCTAGGGGACTGATGACCTTAGAAGTTAAGTCCCATAGTGCTCAGAGCCATTTGAACCATTTTTTTTTAAAGCTCTTGTCTCCGCAACCCCAGTATCAAATGTAGAGACTCTTTGTGCTCGTATTGTGGGCGGCTGTGATACAATACGCCATTCTCCAGGGCTGTATCAGCGTATCCGGGATTCCATGCGACGGAGGGTGGATGCATGTATCCTCGCTAACGGAGGACATTTTGAACATTTCCTGTAACAGTGTTTGAAGTCACGCTGGTACGTTCTGTTGCTGTGTGTTTCCATTCCCAGATTAATGTGATTTGGAGAGAAGTAATAAAATGAGCTCTAACATGGAAAGTAAGCGTTTCCGGACACATGTCCACATAACATATTTTCTTTCTTTGTGTGTGAGGAATGTTTCCTGAAAGTTAGGCCGTACCTTTTTGTAACACCCTGTATATTCCAAAATCGTTTCTTTTGGAGGTATTAATGAAAGTTGACGTTCGGAGGCTAATCACGTAGAGCCCAACAACATCAGTCACCTCATTGCATCCTAATTAAGGGTGACGGAAATTTAATTATGATGGTTGACTGGAACTCTATAACAGGAAAAGAAAGAGAAGGAAAAATTGTAGGTGAATATGGACTGGGGGAAAGAAATGAAAAACGAAGCCGAGTGGTAGAATTTTGCATAGAGCATAATTTAATCATTGCCAACAATTGGTTTAAGACACACGAAAGAAAGTTGACCACAATTTATTGGTTATAAGCTGCAAATGAAAACTAAAGAAATAGCAAAATGTTGGAAATTAAAGAGATGGGACCTGGATAAGTTGAAAGAACCAGAAATTGTCGAGAGTTTCAGAGGGAGCATTAGGCAATGATTGACTGGAACAGGAGAAATAAAGAAGACGAATGGGTAGCCTCGAGAGGCGAAATAGTGTAGGCGGCAGAGGATCAAATAGAAACAAGGTTCTGGAGTTGACGACATTCCGTCAGAGCTACTGACAGCGTTATGAGAGCGAGCCATGACAAAACTCTTCCATCTGGTGTGCATGATATAGGAAACAAGCGAAATACTTTCAGTCTTCTAGAAGAATGTAATAGTTCCAATTCGCAGGTAAGATGGTGGCAATAAGTGTGAATATCACCAAACTATAAGTTTAATATGCCATGGTTGCAAAATGCTAACACGAATTCTTTATAGAAAAAAGGAGAAATTGGTAGAAGCTGACATCGGGGAAGGCCAGTTTGAATTTCAGAGAAGTGTAGAAACATGCGAGGCATTACTGACCCTTACAAGATAAGAAGGAAAAACAACTCATGTTTATAGTATTTGTAGAAAGCTTTTGACAATACTGACTGCAACACTGTGATATTCGGAAGGTAGCAGGAGTAAAATATAGGGAGCAAAAGTGTATTTATTATTTGTATATTAATCAGATGGCAGTTGTAAGAGCTGAGGGGCATGAAAGAGATGCAGTGGATGAGAAGGGAGTGAGACAGGTTTGCAGCCTATCGCCATTATTGTTCAGTCTGCACATTGAGTAAAGGCAACAAAAGAAAAATTTGGAGTAGCAATTAAAGTTCAGAAAGAGGGAATAAAGACTATGAGGTTTTCGAATGACATTGTGATTCTATCAGAGAACGTAGTTGAACGGAATGGATAGTGTCCTGAAAGGAGAATATAAGATAAACATCAACCAAAGCAAAATATGGTTGAAATGGTTCAAATGGCTCTGAGCACTATGGGACTTCACTTCTGAGGTCATCAGTCCCCTGGAACTTAGAAGTACTTAAACCTAATTAACGTAAGGAAATCACACACATCAATGCCCGAGGCAGGATTCGAACCTGCGACCGCAAAACATAGATAATGATGAATGCATTCGATTTCAATCATGTGATGCTGAGGGAATTAAATTAGGGAACGAGACACTTAAAGTAGTAGACGAGTTTTGCTATTTGGGTAGCAAAAACCTGATGATACCAGAAGTAGAGAGGATATAAAACGTAGACTGTCAGTGACAAGGAAGGCGTATCTGAGGAAGGGAAATTTGTTAACATGGAATGTAGTCTTAAGTGTTAGAAACTCTTTTCTGAAAGTATTTGTTTCGAGTGTAGCCATGGACGATAAACAGTTTAGACATGAGGAGAAAAAATTTGGAAATTGGTGGTAAGTTCCTATGGGACCAAATTGCTGATGCCATCAGTCCCTAGACTCACACACTACATAATCTAACTTAAACTAACTTACGCTAAGGAGGAGGAGGAGGAGGAGATTAGTGTTTAACGTCCCGTCGACAACGAGGTCATTAGAGACGGAGCGCAAGCTCGGGTGAGTGAAGGATGGGGAAGGAAATCGGCCGTGCCCTTTCAAAGGAACCATCCCGGCATTTACCTGAAGCGATTTAGGGAAATCACGGAAAACCTAAATCAGGATGGCCGGAGACGGGATTGAACCGTCGTCCTCCCGAATGCGAGTCCAGTGTGCTAACCACTGCGCCACCTCGCTCGGTACGCTAAGGACAAAACACACACCCATGCACGAGAGAGGGCTCGAACCTCCGATGAGGAGGAGGATAGAAGCTTTTGAAATGGGTTGCTACAGAACAATGCTGAAGATTAGATGGGTAGATCATGTACCTAATGAGGTGGTAATTTAACAGTATCTTGGAGAAAAGAAATTTTTGGCATAACCTGACTAGAAGAAGAAATTAGTTGATAGGACACATTCTACGAATCAAGGTATCACTAATTTAATATTGGAGAGAAGTGTATGTGTGTTTGTGTATGTGTGTGTGTGTGTGTGTGTGCGTGTGTGTGAGGGGAGGGGAGGGGGTGGTAAAAATCATAGAGGGAGACCAAAAGATGAATACAGAAGCAGATTCAGAAGTACGTTATTTGTATTAATTACTCGGAGATGAAGACGCTTGCACAAGATAGAGTAGCATGGAGAGCTGCATGAAACCAGTCTTCGGACGGAAGACCACAACAGCACTGGCTTTGTGTTGCCTGGGACACTTGTTTATATTCGTCATTCGTCTGCCTTCAGTGTGTCCATTGTGTGTGTGTGAGAGAGAGAGAGAGAGAGAGAGAGAGAGAGACAGAGAGAGAGGGAGAGAGAGAGAGAGAGAGAGAGAGAGAGAGGGAGAGAGTAAACCGGAAGTCCTGCGTTCAGAATTGGCAGGATATTCATTTCGTGAGCAGGCAGACACTATTTTTATGCGTGGATGCGTGAATGGTAGTGGACACGAGGCTGCACCGTTGTATCGGAGGACGATCCATATAGAAGACAGCCGAGTCACGTGACATTTGGAGCTGAAAATCGTCGCGTTGTCGAGACAGGTTCCGCAACACCACAGACCCAGGAGATCTCGTGTTGCTCGTCCGCCTGACCAGAAAGAACGTGTTCTATGGGCTGTCGAAGAGGGCATGTGGTCCTGGCACGTTGTGCATCGCCAACATCAGCATGGAGGATACTTAATGAGCAACTCATGTATCCGTACCGCCTTCAGGGTGTGCGGGGCCTTACGCCTACCGATCAGCCATCATAAGAGAACTTTTGCGCTGGTTTGTTGCACAAATTGCCAGTCGTCTCTTCACTGTTGTTTATACAGAAGACTACGTCTGGAACAGATGGAATAACAGATGTCCACAGCTAACACTTTTGGCCGATCGCAATCGTCATGCTACAGTACAGGCTAGACATCAGCAACAGTTTAAGATTAACGTCACGTCTTACAGAAGATGCTTACAGGGACATTATTCAGAGCAGCCTCTAAGACCTACCAAAAGACGTGCTCGTGCAAATAAGAAGAAACATATGGATTATGCGTATGCAGTCTCAGTGTTCAACATGTACTGGTTGGTATCAAAATCGACAGATGAGTAGGTAGAGGAGAATCAGCTCCACAGACTACACGTTCCCCCGACCTCTGTCCTTTGGATTATATCTAGGGGTACCTTAAACAATTGATCTATGCAGCAGACCACTAGGATGCGAAAACTCTTAGTCGACGTGTCATGGAAGCCTGCGAAACAATTCCGAACTGTCAGGGAGTGTTTGAAAGGATGTTACAATCAATGATTCAACGAGCGCATGCGTATTTACAAGCAAGGGGAGGGTAATTCGAGCATTGATTATGAGCTTATTCTAAATTGCAGACTTTCATTAATAGCTCGAAGAGGAGCGATTTTGGGACATATGTTTATACGGTTTTGTTTTGTTGTAATAATCTTGTCCCAAAATTTTGTAAAAGTATTTTTGAAATACCCTACGTAAATTGTAAGAGCTGCATTTAATCCTGTATGAAGTTATGATACATGGCATTAAAAAATTTGACTTTTAATCAGTGGTCCCAGATGAATCACAAGGGTATCAAAGTCGTTCAGGATCACCATCATACTGAAACAGCTGTAGTCTGGTTTCGGCTGGAAGGTACCATTCCCATCGGAAAAGAATCAAGCATGAAGAGATGATTACTACCAAAAGCTCCATGCAGGTTTCTCTTAGCATAATACTGCCCACACTGCCTCTCGTCAACGAATACTGTTATCTTCCTCACCGCGCGACTGCTACGGTCGCAGGTTCGAATCCTGCCTCGGGCATGGATGTGTGTGATGTCCTTAGGTTAGTTAGATTTAAGTAGTTCTAAGTTCTAGGGGACTTATGACCACAGATGTTGAGTCCCATAGTGCTCAGAGACATTTGTTATCTTCCTCGCTACTACACCTACTTCTAAGTTTATCAACGGATGTTTCCGCTGATATTAAGGGCTCAGCTTTCCAAATGGAAATCGCTGTCCAGGCGATAGTCAGGAGAAAACACCTTTGTATCTATATATCATCATTATTTATTTATCAATTACCGCCCGTGCCTTCATCACATAAAAATGATATGAAAATTAGCCCACTCATACGTTACAGAAGTTTCTGAATTAATTTTTGTCTTCATTTTCTTTACTGTGAATAATTCTGCAGCTTTATTGCCATTCCTTGAGGGTGTGGCATCCAAGAGTGGATGAGCGGCAGTCATAGCTTAGACATGTCTTCTGGGGGAAACTATGTATCGGGGGATCGCAGAGACTCGTTAGAGCCCTTTGAACATTCTGTGATGGCACTGGTAATTTAATATTATTCCAGACTCAAAAGTGTGTCACGAAGCTACTGTGCTGGCCCCTGAGAGAGTTACCATTATTATGATCCTGTAGACGGCAGCTAACACGTTCACATGGACTTCGCGAGTTACGAATGTTTTGTGGCTTTCGGGCCGCTGTGGGTCTGTAAACCAGTGGAAACAGTACAATTGTCACCATAAGACTCAAATTACTGAAATCATCATCATGATAATGATCATCACAAGGAATAAAGGGATTTTCCTCTGCCCAGTAGTACTCTGGTCTGTCCACTGTTCTTTGGCCAAGCGGTCTGCCTACTTTGTTGTTTTGCCTGGTAATCCAGCAGTGACTTTAGGCTTTGGCTGTTTTGCATTGCTGTTAAATGCTCTTTTCATTTTGTCCTCAACTTCGCTATTCATACATTCGCATTAATTGCTTTTAGCTCTTTCCCGATATCTTCGTTTGTTCCCACATAAAGGAATATGTAGCCAGCTGTTGATCTCAGGAGCCTCTTCTTTGCACTTAGATTACTTTATACAGTTTATGTACTTGCTACCCAGTTTTTGAAATGTCTTTGTATTGCACTGCATAGGCACCGCACTACTATTTCGATAACATTTTCTTCACATCGTTATTTGGTTTGCAAGTAACATCAGAGTCAAGATAAAGTAACTTGATAACTTTTTGTATCGATTTGTTATTAGTGACTATTGTGACCTTAACTGGGTCACATCCCTAAAGTACGGTCGCAGGTTCGAATCCTGCCTCGGGCATGAATGTGTGTGATGTCCTTAGGTTAGTTAGGCTTAAGTAGTTCTAAGTTCTAGGGGACTGATGACCTCAGAACTTAAGTCCCATAGTGCTCAGAGCCATTTGAACCATTTTGAACATCCCTAAAGTCTGTCACTTCTGTCTTTGATGTGGAACATTCTAAATCGTAAGCAGTTCCTATTTTCACAAGCAGTTTTTGCCAACGCGGTATATGATATGCCGTTGCAGCTAAAATCAATGCTCGTATGCAGAGAAAGTTGTGTCTACAGTAGCGTTATTAATTTTAAGGTGTTTTGGTAATTGTTTTTACCGTATATTTAAAAAATCAGTAAGAAACAAATAAAGGCGTGTGGGTGACATAAGGCACCCTTGGAGTCATTCCATTTAAAATTGCAGTGAGTGTTCAATTAAATATACTTGTGCACGTACACTCCACTCAAAGCTTAGGTCTCGTTCGAATGCTGCCTGCCGTACGAGGAGCGAGATACAATGAGGTGGCAAAAGGTCATGGGACAGCAATACGTACACACACAGATGGCGGCAGTATCGCCTACACAACGTATAAAAGGACAATGCATCGGCGGAGCTGTCATTTGTACTCAGGTTATTCACGTGGAAAGGTTTCCGATGTGATTATGGCCGCACGACAACAATTAACAGGCTTTGAAAGCAGATTGGTGAGTGGGGATAGACGCATGGGACATTACATTTCGGAAATCGTTATCGAATTCAATAGCCCGGGATTCACAGTGTTAAGAGTGTGCCTAGAATACCAATTTCAGGAGTTAACTTTGAACATTGACAAAGCAATGGCAGGCGGCCTTCACTTAATGACACAGAGCAGCGACGTTTGCGTGAAGTTGTCAGCGCTAAAAGACAAGCAACACTGCGTGAAATAACCGCAGAAATCAATGTCGGACGTACGGCGAATATATCCGTCACGACAGTGCGGCGAAACTTGGCGTTAATGGGTTATGACAGCAGACGACTGACGAGAGTATCTTTGCCAACAGCATGAAATCGCCTGCAGCGACTCTCCTGGGCTCGTGATCATGTCGGTTGGATGCTGGACGACTGGAAAACCATAACCTGGTCAGACGAGTCCCGATTTAAGTTGGTAAGGGCTAATGGCAGAGATAGAGTGTGGCACTGACCCAGCGAAGCCAACGACTCAAGTTGTGAACAAAGCACGGTACAAACTGTTAGTGTCTCCATAATCGTATGGGCTGTGTTTACATGGAATGGACTGGCTGCTCTGGTCCAAATGAACCGATCGAAATGGTTATGTTTGGCTACACGGAGACCTTTTATAGCCATTCAGGGATTTCATGTTCCCAAACAACAATGGAATTTTTATGTATTACAATGCTCCACGTCAACAAGCCACAGCTGTTCGTGACTGGTATGAAGAACATTGTGGACTATCCGAGCGAATGATTTTCCCACAGAGATCGTGCGACATGAATCCCACCGGACCTTTATGGGACATAATCTAGAGGTCAATTAGTTTACAAAGCCCTGCATCGGCTGAACTTTCGCAATTGTGGACAGCTGTAGGGGCAGCACGGCTTAATATTTCTGCCGGGGACTTCCAAGGACTTGTTGAGTCCATCCCACTTCGAGTTTAGGCAGGACGCCAGGAAAAAGGAGAAACGACGCGATATTAGGAGTTATCCCATGGCTTTTGTCACCTCAGTACACGATCGTGGAACACATCTGGCCAATATGTGGACAATCCCTGCAGCCGTTATTGGCAAGATTGGTACTGCCGCCGCTCATGTTTTATCCGATCACCTCCTTATGTGGTCTCAACAGGTTGCGTTCACCCCGTTCCAGACCTCTCTGTCTCAGAAAAAAAAACTGAGAAGGTACTGGAATCGAAGCCGGGCCCTACTGCAGTGTCACTAGCTTTTTCTTAAAACACATACTTAATTAAGAAATGGTATTCAAATAAATGAAAACTAAGAAGTAATGGGTGTCTGAAATAATTTAAATAAGAAAAATATAACAATATAAAATGTTCTAGAATAATACTAATGAATCAAGGGTAGGTCCGCCGTTTTGCAAGTACACAAATAATTGTTTTGTTTTACCACCTAAACATTTTCCACCAGAGCTGTGGCATCCGCAGTGGGTTATTTATTATCATACTTTTATTCTACAGATGTGCGTCCTGCGAATGCCAACGAAAATCAGCCGAAGGCTAAATTAGGACATCGTGTCATCATAGTAGTACTTTGCTAGTCTTTGCCACGACAAGTTTGTTTTTGTGTATGAAACGTGTTTTTCTGTACTTGAACTGAGGTTTTCTGCTGCTCGTTTGTAAATATTGCGTCCTGTTATGTTGCTGTGGCTTGGATACACGTCTGACTGCATAAATTTACGTCTCTGATCCCAATATGCGGGGGACAGTGGGGTGATTAGCGTGCTGAAATGTAAGCCCAGGATGGCTTGCTATGAAGGGCAATAAAACGAACCGTAGAATATTTTCGACGTACCACTGTGCTATTAAGGGTGTCGAGTATGATAACCAACGGGCTCCTCCTATGAAATGAAATGATATCGCAGACCGTCACTCCTGGTTGTCAAGCTGTATGGCCAGCGACATTCAGAATGGAGTCTCACCCCTTTCGGAGGCGTCTCCAGACATGACTTCGGCCTGTAATCTCGCTGACTGGGGTAAAACTGTCTTCAGTGACGATTTCCGCTTCGAACTGAGCCCCGATAAGCAGCAAGGTCTGGAGGCGCCGCAGGCAGTGGTGGGATACCAACCTGACTGTCGCCCACCATACGACCTGATAACCAGGAGTGAGGATCCGTGATGCTGTTTGTTTTCATATGAGGCTCCCTTTAACTGTCGCCCGCCATACAGCCCGACAACCAGCACTGAAGGTCTGGGGCGCTGTTTCTTTCATAGCGGAGCTCCTTTGATTGTCATTCGCGGCACACTTAACGGCACAGCGGAACTTCGACAATATTCTATGCCTCGCTGTGTTGCCTTTGATGGCATACCATCCTGGGTGTACATTTCAGCAAGATAATGCCCACCAACACACGGCGAGAGTTTCTACCACCTGTCTTCATGTTTGCCTAACCTTATTTTGGCCGGCAAGATGCCCAGATGTCTCCTACACCGACAAAGTTTGGAGCGTTATGGACAAGGACCCGCCAACTACCTCGACACTTTCACGATCTAACGCACTATTACAACTTAAGACGGCACATCCAACAACTCTATCAATCATAGCCAAACAATAACTGCCTGCAGAAGGGTCAGATGTGGACTAACACGTTATTGACTTGCTCAATTTTTGAAGCTCATTCTCTTCAATAATTCATCCAATTCTTCTGAAATTATAATAATTTGTTTGTCTATCCATGTACATCATATGTATTGTTTTCCGTCCCATTGGCACAAATACTTCATGGAGAGACAGATTTTTCTTTTTTTCCCTTTTGTTATCAAAGATCGTGCTTGGGAGTAACACGACAGACATTTGGAACCAAGAGCGAGTGGCAGCCGAAAAACGGTCCATTTACCACATCCCTAAGCTGCAAGATTTGTGCCTAATAACTGCGATAATGCTGGTCAAGCTCAAAGTGATGCCAGCTGCCACATACGGAAGTCATCTAATATGGACCTATCTGATGGCCAATAACCACAGTAAGCTAGACAATGTTAAAGACAAATTCCTAAAAAGAGATGAAGTGACACGGTTTCAGAGTCATTACTGGGCTCATACCGATATCAGTTTATGTATATAGACTCGAGTGGCCAGTGAAAATTTGTTCCAAGGCAGTTGTGTGAACCTCTGTGTCAAGGTGGCTTAGTGTGTAACGCACCTGCCTGGTAAGAGGGAGACCCCGGTTCGATTCCCGCCCTGGTACAAGTTTGCACTCGCCGCTACAGTCTATACTCATCAAATCATATCGGTATGAGACCGGTAATGTTTCTGAAACAGTGACATTTCATTTTTATAAGTACGATGTACCTGGATTTCTGGCTGGATGCCCCATCTACGTTCGACGCTGTGGTGGTATTCCAGAACATGGAGAGCCTCGGCAATTCTCTTTATGTGTAAGCGGAGTTTAAAGTAGAGTGTGGCGGCAGTGAGAATCTGGATCGAGGAAGGAGGCGTGCCAGAGTAATCCGTGCAGTTGTGGGGACCGTTGTCCCAAGGTAGCACAGTGCCTAGTAAGCAGGAGGTCTGGCTTCGATTGTCGGCCTTGGTACAAATTTTCACTCGCCGCTAAAGTCTATACGCGTAAAATCCTAAAAACAGCTCTGTCAGTCTTAAAATTCACGAAAAATTACCACACCTACATAACAGTACAGGAGTCTTTCTTCATAGAAGACATCAGACAACGCTTCGATCATCCAGAGACGCAAGCATATAAAACCGTCATGAATGAGACAGGGAGAGAGAGATCACAGCCAAGGAACAACCGAAGGAAATCATAGCAAGCAGTGAATTTGGATACGTGGGTACTTCCAGCTCCGCCATCTGTACATGCGTTTAGGCAGTCAAGGCTTGTATGGTGTCGTCCGAAGTGTGGGTTGCCAAATCAAGCCATGCTTCACCATTTAGTGGAGCGTGGAAACAGAAGTCAACCACTAAGCACATTAACAAAAGACTGGTGAAAGTATAACTTAAATGTAACTACAGTGGTTCATGTGCACATTGCGTTTAAGATAGTTATTATTCTAAGTTTATTAGCCAGATTATTTCATTTTAAAGCACGGAACTCATTCCACAGTTTTGCATCTGCCTTATGTTTAGAAGGTTGACATCATATATTCTGCATGCGGTTCTTCTTTGATATCTCTGATTGGGATACCTTCACGCACAGAGATGACGATGCCTGAGTTGTCTCTGACAAGGGAACCTCCCCATCGCACCCCCCTCGGATTTAGTTATAAGTTGGCACAGTGGATAGGCCTTGAAAAACTGAACACTGATCAATCGAGAAAACAGGAAGAAGTTGTGTGGGACTATGAAAAAAATTGCAAAATATACAAACTGAGTAGTCCTTGTGTAAGATAGGCAACATCTAGGATAGCGTGATCCGAGGATCACCGTGGTTAGCGTAAGCAGCTGCGGAGCGAGACGTCCTTGGTTCAAGTCTTTCCTCTAGTGAAAAGTTTACTTTCTTTATTTTTGCAAAGTTATGATCAGTCCGTTCGTTCATTGACGTCTCTGTTCACTGTAATAAGTTTAGTGTCTGTGTTTTGCGACCGCACCGCAAAACCGTGCGATTAGTAGACGAAAGGACGTGCCTCTCCAATGGAAACCGAAAACATCTGATCGCAAGGTCATAGGTCAACCGATTCCTCCACAGGAAAACACGTCTGATATATTCTATACGACGCTGTTGACGGCATGTGCGTCACATGACAGGAATATGTTGTCGACCCACCGAGCTTGTACACTTGGCGAATGGGTAAAAAGATTCTTCTACCTTGCCCGATTTAGGTTTTCTTGTGGATGTGATAATCACTCCCAAAAAAGTGATGAAAACATAAGAGTTAGTCACATAAACTGCAAAAAATGAATGCAACAGTTTCACAGTCGCACAGTTTTCCCTGTGCTCTCTCAAAACATATGTTTTTAACGTTTCCAAATTTTTCCGTGTGTAGACCGTCAAATCCGGCATATGTCCAAGCAAATCTGAACATGTCCTGGAATTTTGGAGAGCAAAGTTGATTATGTGTGAGTGCATGAACTTTGATAATTGTCTGAAAATAAAAAATTAAACTTTTCACTCGAGAGAAGACTTGAGCTAAGGACCTCTCGTTCCGCAGCTTCTCACGCTAACCACGGCACCACGGCGATCCTGAGCTAATAATTTCCTTGATGTTGCATATCTTACGCATGCACTACTCAGTTTGTTTATTTTGCTTATTTTTTCATAGTTCCACACAACTTCTTCCTGTTTTCTCGAATTATCTGTGTTCAGTTTTTCAAGACCTATCCACTGTGCCGACTTATAACAAAATTTGAGGGGGGTGCGATGGGAAGGTTCCCTTGTGAGTGTGACGTTCACGATTGTTTGAAAATCAAATGCTACTAAGGTTTTCTGTGCGACGTCTTGTAAGAGAACAATTCGGCTTCACACTCATACAGGAATTGTTAGAGCGCAGCTGTTATTAAATCAGATATGAATCGATTAATTTCCAGGGTAAGCACTGTGTACACCTTGTGACAATTTTATCATGTTCAGTTTTACGTTTTTTACGTTCAGTCTGACTATGTTAAGACCTCGGACCACTCCATTTGAATGTCTTTTGCAGTAACGCATTCGCGATTTTCTCTCTTTGATTTAAGGTGGTTTGTTCAAGTCCTTTTTTTGATGATGTTTACATTAAGGTTGCCATTTTGTACGACTGCGAAAACCGACGCTACCTTGCTGAACAGGTGAGGTGATGTAAGGACCCTACAGATGACCTGCCTTACCCTGGTGGCCTGGTTGCAGTAGCTGGGATACGTGGCATTGGAAAATACGTGCCATAGGTGAAGGCACAACTCCACGCTGTCGTTCCAGTAACTCATGGAATTCCTGTGTCATGGAATCACTCGCAACTTTATTATCTAATACTGCGTCATACTCAGCTTCTTGAGTGTCCTTTTTAGACGAATGTCCCGTTTCAGTAATGCCGTCATCAGAACTGTTAGATTCGTACGTTCATCTATTAGTAGCTATCAACGAAGTATCGTTTTCAGATATAGACTTATCGACTTCGAGTTTGCTTTCCAGCAGCTCGCCATATGTCAGATTTATGCTCGATTCAGAACGATCTTGCCTGAACTTTGTCAGGTGACAGATTTCTCAGCTACGAGCTCTGCTAAGGTTAGTTTCTTCTGTTGGTGCAGAGATTTTTGCGAAACGAAAACATGTTTAGGAGAATTTTGACAATGATGATCGCTTTCATTTCGTAATAAGCAAGTAAAAACTTGGCTTGAGTGTGAAACCTGCACCTTGTACCCTGCGACCTTCATGTGGGATGGAATATTGGCTTTTATCTGCATTTCTACAGACTGCACACAATCAAAAACTTGCAATTTATGTGTACTGGACTAGTGTTCATTTCTAATGTCTTTAACTTTACCAAATGTACTACTTTCAAATAGCCAATATCTGCTTCAGACGGGAGGTTAAAGACACGAACAACTTTAAAATCAACTCCTGCGCTGGTAACACTAACAGAAACAGTACTCACAATTTCCTCATGATGATAAAATTCAGTTCCTCCTCCGTGCTTCATCAGTAGCTGCTCCAATAACACAGGGTTCGGCAGTTTCACTAAGAAGGCCACAATAAGTCGTGTGGACTTGATTACTTGTGATTCCTACTACGTTCACTATCCAGTCGTGTGAATTCAGTCAACTTGGTTTCACAGCACGTGTAGACCTGTTGAATTGTGACTGCAAGGTGTTTTTGCTTGGAAACTTGACAGACATGTTGTCAGTTAAACCTAGCGGTTACTCACGATTGAACATTCAACAATACAGGAAGCACGAAAGAAGAAGGAAAGAGGAGCTTCCACACACAAAAATTCTGTCGCACACACAGACACACAGACACACACACACACACACACACACACACACACACACACACACACAGACGAAACGCAAACGTAGATGACACAAAAGGTGTCAACAAGACTAGAAGCCGGAGTACATAGCATGTACCCAGGTTGCAAGCGGGACGTGGATCACATTCCATAAATTCTGTCACTCCTCTTTTTGATGTGGAGCTATCTCAGTCATATGTGATTGCTAACTTCACAAGCATTTTCAGCCGTTGCTGCCAAAATCATTGGTCTCCACTTTTTTTGTCATCAATCTTCTGACCGGTTTGATTCGGCCCGTCCACGAATTCCTCTCCTGTGCCAGTCTTTTCATCTGAGAATAGCAGTTAATCCCACGTACTCAGTTATTTGCTGGATATATTCCAGTTCCTGTCTTCTTCTACAGTTTTTACCCCTAGATCCCCCTCTAATAACACGGAAGTTGTTCCCTGATGTCTTAACAGACGTTCTATTATCCTGTCACATCTCTTTGTCGGTGTTTCCCATATATACCTTTCCTCGTCGATTCTGCGCAGAACCTCCTCATACCTTACCTTATCAGATCACTCTATTTACAACATTAGTCTGTAGCACCACATCTCAAAGGCTTCGATTCTCTTCTGTTCCGGTTTTCCCACAGTCAACATTTCACTACCATACACTGCTGTGCTCCAAACGTACATTCTCAGAGATTTCTTCCTGAAATTAAGGCCTCTGTTTGATACTAATACACTTCTGTGGTCAGGAATGTCCTTTCTACCAGTGATAGTCTGCTTTTTATGCCCTCCTTGTTCTATTAATCACGGGATATATTGCTGCTACGTAGCAGGATTCCTTACCATCGTCTGCTTCGTGATCCCAATTCTGATGGTAAGTTTCTCGCTGTTCTCTTTCTGCTACTTTTCATTACTTTCGTCTTTGTTAGGTTCACTCTCAGTCCGTATACTGCACTCATTATAGTGTTCGTTCCATTCAACATACTTTGTAATTCTTCTTCAGTTTCGCTGAAGACAGGAATGTCATCAGAATATCTTATCATTGATATCCTTTCTCCTTGAATTTTAATCCCACTCTTGAATTTTTCTTTTATTTCTGTCATAGCTTCTTCGATGTATAGATTGCACAGGAGGGGAGAAATATTACATCCCTGTCTTACACACTTTATAATCCGAACACTTACCTCTTCGTCTTCCAGTCTTATTGTGTCTTCCTCCTTGTGCATACTGTATATTACCCGTCTTTCCCTGCAGCTTACCCCGATTTTTCTCAGAATTTCGGACATCTGGGGCCATTTTACGTTGTCGAATACATTCTCCAGACCTACAAATCGCACGAACATGTCTTGATTTTTCTTCACTGTTGGCCCCACTATCAACCGCAACCGATCCTCAATTTTCTTCTCCATTTTTGTGTGTATTATTCCTTTACCAACTTGGGTGCGTGAGCTGTTAAGCCGATTGTGCTATAATTCTCGCATCTTCGGCTCTTGTAATCTTCGGACTTGTGTATGCGATATTTTTCCAGAAGTCTGATGGTATATCCAGTATATACCAACCTGAATAGTCGTTTTGTTACCACTTCCCCAAATGGTTTCAGAAATTCCGTTGGTATGTTATCTACCCCTTCCGTCTTATTTGATCTTAAATCTTCCAAAGCTATTTTAAATTCTGATTCTAGTACTAGATGCCGTATCTTTTCCCTATTAACGCCTGTCTTTTTCTATCGCGTCATCAGACAAGTCTTCCCCATCTTAGAGGCGTTCAGTGTATTCTTTCCCTCAGTCTGATCTCTCTTCTGCATTTAACAGTGCAGTTCACATTACACACTTAATGTTATAGCCCTTTATTTTAATTTCAACGAAGGTTGTTCTGACTTATTATATGGTGAGTCAGTCCTTGAGACAATCATTTCCTTTTCGATTTCTTCATGTTTTTCATGCAGCCATTTCGCCTTACTTCCCTGCACTTCCTATTTATTACATTCCTGAGTGACTTGTTTTTCTGTATTCCTGAATTCCCCTGACCATATTTGTAATAACTTCGGTAGTAGATCAACTGTAGTATTTCTTCTGTTACCCATCGTTTCTTCGCAACTACCTTCCTTGTATCTATGTTTTTGTTTCCAGCATCTGTGATTCCTCTTTTTCTTCTTCAACCGAACTGTCTGCTGAGCTATTCATTATAGCAGTATCTATAGCCTCAGAGGACTTCAAGCGTATCTCTTCATTATTTTGTTTTTCTGTGCACCACTTCATTGCTACTTGATTTTTCCTGACTAGTATCTTAAACTTCATCCCACTTTTCTTCATTACTAACTTGAGATCTGAGTCTATTTCTGCTCCTAAGTACGTCTTACAATCAAGTATCTGATTCCGGACTCTGTACCTGACAATGATTAATCTAAATAAAATCCGCCTCTGTCTCCCGGCCTTTCCCAATTTTATCTGCTCATCTTGTGATTCTTGAAAATAGTATTCGCTATCATTAACTGACACTTATTGCAGAACTGAATTAGTCTTTTTCCTCTCTCATTCCTGATAACAAGCCAGTACTCTAGCGCAACCCTTTCTTCTCCTCCTTCTGCTACAACCAAGTTCCAGTGCCCCAATGACTGACACATTTTCATCTCCATTTACGCACCGAATTACTCGTTTAATAACATAATATACTCTCTCTTCATCTTCTGCTTGCGATGTCGACATGTATATATTAACTATCGTTGTCGGTATTGGTTTGCTTTCGATTCTGATGAGAACAAGCCTATCACCTAACTGTTGACCGTAACTCACTCTCTGCCTTACCATTCTATTCATAAATAATCATATTCCCGTTATACCATTTCCTGCTGCTGTTGATATTACCCTACATTCGTCTGACCAGAAATCCTTGTCTTCTTTACATTTTACTTCACTGAACCTAACTGTGTCTTGATCGGGTAGTAGAATTTCGCTTTTCAGATTTTCTAGCTTTCTTACCTCGTTCAAACTTCTGACGTTCCAGGCTCCGACTCGTAGAACGTTACTCTTCAGTTGGTTATTCAATCTTTTCCTCATAGGCACCTCCCCATAAGCAGTTCCCTTCTGGAGATCCGAATGGGGACCAGACCGGAATCTCTTACCAATGGGAAGATCATCATGACACTTTTTCATTTACGGGCTACCTGTCCTATGGATACACGCTATGTGTCTTTATTGCACTGGTTCCCATTGCCTTCTGCAGCCTCATTCCGTTGTTAATCACCTGTTCTTCCAGTATGTGGAGTCAGTACCCCACTCCAAGGACAGGAGAGTGCCCTGAACCTCTGTCCGCTCCTCTGCCCTCTTTGACATAGCCGTTGGGAGAACGATGGTGACTTCTTATGCTAGAAGTCTTCAGCCGACATTGCTGATGATTGTTATTCGAAATTTAAGTAGTGGCGTGGTTCGAACGCGGGATCGAGGACGTAATGAAAGTAAGACCACGGGTGCTATAAAAGCGTTATTCACTGTAAGTCATTTTGGTATTAATTTTTGCCATTTATTTACGAAATTAGCAAGGAATAAATTAAGGAATGTAGCTGAAATAAGGCACTCTTTTCTAGGCCCTAAGAGTCATCCCATTTAAAACTGTAATATATGTTCACTGATGCATACTTCGTAAATATATACATGACCTAAGGGTTGGCCCGGTCAGACGGGTATCTACAAGGCACTACCATAAGCCATCTGCGACCGTGCCACATGTTATTAGCGCGCCGCCAATCTTTCCAGCAGCTGTTGCCAGTATTTGAACACTTCTTTATTCAAGCGGCTCCTCATTTAGCCTCTCAACGCTGAGTGGACCTCGTTTCAACCCTCCCTACGTTATAAAAAAAAACTTGACGAGTTTTTGGGAAGCGGTCCTCCTTCCCCCTGCCCCACAGGAGCTACGCAAATCATTCTGCTAGGGAGGCAGCTGACGTAGTTCATATTGCTCTTATGTAAAGCTAGTGAAGCACTTTTTGCAGTAAGATTTGAAATAATTGGTTTCCGTTTACCTTCTCAGAGCTTTTTCACACTTCATGAAAGGAATGTAACTAGGTATGTTAAATTCTCAACGTCCCACTTTTAACTGTGTTATTATAGAATTTACAATCTGGGCATGGTTTGTCTTTAGAAAATCGTAGTGTGCATCATTTATAATTGCTTCCGCTGTTGCCCCAACAATCATGCACTATCTTTGGGTGTATTTTACATTGATGAGCCAAAAAATTATGATCTCCTGTTTAATAGCTTGTTTGTCCGTCTTTGGAACGAAGTACATCACTGATTCTGCTTACCAGGGATCCGACAATTTGTTGGTAGGTTTGTGGAGGTAAGCAGCATTAGATGTCTACGCACAGGTCGTGCAACTCGCGTAAATAACGGCCCCTGACTTGCATATGCGATGATGGTGACCGATAGCGACTTAGATGGGTTCCATAGGATTTACATCAGGCGAATTTGGTCTCCAGGACCCCAGTTCACCATAACGCTCCTTAGACCACGTAGCACGGTTCTGGCTCTGAGACACCGTCAAATATAATGATGAAAGATGACATATCTGTCGGGGAAGCCATCAAGCATGAAAGGATGCAGGTGGTTCACAGCTGTCAGCGTGTCATCGATTACTGCCACAGGTCCCATGCCAGTGCAGGAGAATGTCTCCCACAGGACAATACTACCCCGTGGCGCGCTGCACCTTTCGAGCTGCCGTTCACCTCGATGACGGCGTCTGTAGTGACGACCATAGATCTAGTGTAGCAAAAATGTAGTTCACCTGAAGAGCCAACACGTTTCCATTGATCGACGGTCGAATCCCTATGGTTCCGTTCCCACTGCAATCGTAACTGACAATGTGGTTGGGCCAACATGTGACCTCGTAGGTGAGGTCTGCTGCAGAGCTCCATGTTGAACAATGAACGATGAACAGTGTGCTCTGAAATACTCGTGCGTGCTCCAGCACTGTGCTCTTTCCGAAGAGATGCCGCAGATCCCAATCAATCCTACTTTACATAGCAGACAAGTCTCCGAACCCCACGTTCTGTGAGAGTCGTGGACGTCCAACCATTTAGCACCTAGTGGCACTTTCAGTGTCCTTCTACCTCTTTCCGTAGACGCTCAAGACAGCAGCACGTGAACATTCGACCAGCTTAGCCACTTTTGAGATACTCGTTCACAGGCTCCGCGTAACAATAATCTGCCCTCTGTCAAAGTCGCTTATCTCAGTGGCTTTCCCCATCTGCAGCCCATATCTTGGCTAGGGTGGTGTCCCGTCCGTGTCTGTTCCGCTTACATACATTTGTTATCGCGCGCTGTGGCCACAAACCCACCTGGCAGCATCCAATGTCGCGGTGGCAACGTGTACGCTGTGCTTAACTTGCTTACTTCTGTGACTTTTCCATTCCAGTTTCACTCTTAAAAATACGTGTACTGTGACTGTAGTCGACTGGTTTGTCACATGTATGTATTTACAAAGACCGCTTAGAATGTTTAAAAACGTATCTGTTCTTTTATTCATACCCATGCAGTTCTGAACTTATATAGTTAACATCCCAGCGTGTCAGGTACATTACTTATAGTAGGTACTTAGTCTTATGTTTCACACAACAAACCTGAGCTAGTACGAGGGAGCGCTCGTAAAGTTTTAAGCATTACCTCGAGAAAAACAAAGTTTACGTAATTAATCTTCAGGTTTTTTGGAGGTACAGTCATGCTCAAAAGTAGCCGAACGACCTGAATTGCATTTCGCCTGATTCGCATGCAACTCACATAACGCAGCTGTCTAGCAGGTCCTCTAATCGCTCCTTGGTACAATCGTTTGACTATTGAAAATGGTTCCAACAAGTCACCACTAGAAAACACTGCTTTGTATCGCAATAACTCAATATGTCAAGTAATACTACGATACTACAAATATCATGGAACACCTTATCACAGGTAAGACTGTCCGTAAGGCTTGTAAGCTCACATTTCTTACAATAAATGACATACCTTAAATGACACAACTCTCATTATTACGTCAGATAGGTAATGCACGTAGTAAGTTCGTCGTATTCATGATTTCCTCTTCAAAGTAACGTGAAAACTGGAGCTAATAAATGACATAGTATTATAGAATAATGTACATAAATCGTTTTACAGAGAACATTGGCACTCATTGCCTAATTATAAACCATCAGAAGTCATCATTGAAAACAAAAGCTAATAAATGACATAGTATTACAGAATAATATACATAAATCGTTTTACAGAGAACTTTGGCACTCATTGCCTAAATATAAACCATCAGAGGTCATCATTGAAAACAGGAGCTAATAAATGATATAGTATTACAGAATAATGTTCATGAGTCGTTTTACAGACAACATTTGCACTCATTGCCTAATGACAAACCATCAGAGGTCATCATTGAAAACAGGAGCTAATAAATGACATAGTATAACAGAATAATGTACATAAATTGTTTTACAGAGAACACTGGCACTCATTGCCTAATTATAAACCATCAGAGGTCATCATTGAAAACAGGAGCTAATAAATGATATAGTATTATAGAATAATGTTCATGAGTCGTTTTACAGACAACATTTGCACTCATTGCCTAAATATAAACCATCAGAGGTCATCATTGAAAACAGGATCTAATAAATGGCATAGTATAACAGAATAATGTACATAAATTGTTTTACAGAGAACACTGGCACTCATTGCCTAATTATAAACCATCAGAGGTCATCATTGAAAACAGGAGCTAATAAATGATATAGTATTACAGAATAATGTTCATAAATCGTTTTACAGACAACATTTGCACTCATTGCCTAATGACAAACCATCAGAGGTCATCATTGAAAACAGGAGCTAATAAATGACATAGTATTACAGAATAATGTTCATCAGTCGTTTTACAGAGAACATTAGCACTCGTTGCCTATTTATAAAGCATTATATATATATATATATATATATATATATATATATATATATATATATATATATATATATATATATATAAGCAATGCATTGCGTTGGGTAATTACTAAAGAATGAAAATATTTGCTTTTGAGTCGTTGCTGCAAATGAAGATGTGTAACGTCATTCGTCATGAGTCAGCTGTAGCAAGATTATTAAACAAGTAGAGTATATGTAATCACATTCATAAATGAAATAGGTTTAATGAACAACTGCTTATAGCACATTAATTTCATAAATAATTTCTCCCGCAAAATACAAAAATGGATTATTAAACTGAAAGAAGAAACGCATTTTATGCTGAAAAGTAGTGAACTTCGAATTAACAGGTACTGAAATGTGTATAAAAAAAATGTGTTCCCTAGCTGTTCTTTCCAAAACCTTCAGTCATCATACTATGCAATATAACACATACTGCCAAAACGAACTGCATCAAACACTAAAATAACTACATAGCATTAATACATAACTTCAACATTATCCTCATCTGTAAAGAAAAAACTTCATTATCCATATTATCATAATTCCATTATTATCATCACCTGTAAAGAAAAACTTCATTATCCATAGTAGCATATTCTTCATCATTATTCATCATCATTCATTATCATCTGCAAAACAGTCTTTTCGTTATTCATTACAGAATTATTCCTTATATCTAGCATATTTTATCCCTAAAACTAAGATGTGTAGTTCTGTCTGACAGCCTGCATCAATCGCCTCGTATTCTGAAAGAAAAAATTAGTTAAGACTGCTATTCTACGATGTGTATAGTATATTCTTGTTAATGCTTGTTAATTCTGATTCATTTACTCTTCCTCATGAGGTTTTTTTGCATCTTCTTTCGTCCATTCCGAAGGTGAAATTCCCATTTCTGTTTAATTTATTTCGTTTATACGTTATTTCTTTCTGAAAATGATGAACAAAGATTAATGTCTTGCATTTAATTCATATACCCATTAGATAAAAACTGGTTTATAGTAGCATAATTGAGCATACAGCATAGCATGACTGAAAACGTAATATGTCAAAAACATAGATAGTGTTCAGAGGCAAAAATGTACCCAGTGTATCACAATGTAGCAGCAAAAAAAAAGAAGTAAAGTAGTCACGATGTTGAGATATCATAAGGCAAAATGTCAGAGTCAACTGGTGTTTGCTATATCTTAACTATTTCTTAGTGCATACAAACAAAACAGGAAAACAATCATACATACATAAAACTGGAAAATATGCACGGTCTGATGTGTAACGACAAGAAAAGTGACCTGCTAACCTTACCTTGCCGGGCACTTGCCAAGAAAAGTACGACAATCATCAGTAAGTAGTCACATAAATATAACTGCACAAATGGTCATAAAATGTGTAAGTTCATCTGGAAAAATATGCACGGTCTGATGTGTAATGACAAGAAGAGCGACCTGCTAACCTTACCTTGCCGGGCACTTGCCAAGAAAAATAGGAAATGGCATTACAGCATGTTAAATCATAAAGTATCTTCATTCAATAAAAGGTTTAATATTCGATATGTGGTGGTTTCCTTTGGATTTTCTGGTTCTCAAAGTTTCGACGTGTACAACATTGGGGTGAGGAATGCTGCGAATCCGATATAGACCTGCGTATAGAAGTTCAAATTCACTGCACCTACCTTTTACTCTATTGGATAAATAGTGTGTACGTACTAATATCTTCTGTCCATTGTGAAAGTCACGGCGTGTACAAACCTGTTTTTGCGGTCTTCTCCGGCGCTCTGCGGCACGTTTGATGTTGTTCAGCGCAATGTCTATTATTTCATGGTGTCGTAGTCGACGAGACGTAGGAAAGTTTACTAATTCTTTAATTTTGTTAGGTGGTTCAACATTTTTCAGTATAACAGACGGAGATAGCATAGTGGATTCATATGGTATGGAATTAATTACATCCTGGAATGAGAGTATGTGTGTGTCCCAATCAATATGTCTTTTATGGCAGTATATTCTACACAGTTTACCAATTTCTTTCATTAATCGTTCACAAGGGTTCGAAGAAGCATGGTACCTGGATATATAGATCGGAGAAATGTTTCTAGCTCGTAACATACGCGTCCATATAGCAGATCGAAACTGTGATCCATTGTCGGAAATTACTTTCAACACATGCCCTACATGAAACTGAAAATATTTTACAAATGCTTTCGAAATAGTTTTAGCAGTAGCTTTGCGTAACGGAGTGAAGGTAACAAATTTTGAAGTGAGTTCAACAGCGACAAAGATGTAGCTAAAACCTCCATTAGTTCTGGGAATTGGACCAAAAATGTCTACAGCGGCCATGTGTCTTAATTTAACAGGTACAATGAGATGTAATGGAGGAATATGTGAAGTCGTATCTGACTTAGCTTTCTGGCAGATTTTACATGACGCTAAAATTCGTCGAATACGTTTCTCCATGTTCTTAAAATAACAGTTCTGTCTCAGTATAAGAAAACATTTTCTAGCTCCGTAATGTCCGTAACTTAAATGAGTATACCAGATTAATTTGTTAACAAGTTCGTCAGGAATGCACAATAACCAATTGTTGCTGTCAGGATGAGAGCGGCGAAACAGAATGTCATTGCGTACAGTGTAATGGTTTCTAATGGTAACATTATTCCTATCTTGCCAAAGGTGTTTAATCTCTTTCCATACGTTGTCTTTACTCTGCTCTTGTGCTATGTCCTGTAATGACGACGAAATGAAATTTTCAAATGCAACTTGTTGAATGTACATGACGCTGAAATTTGTTTTGCAGAAGTTGGTTGCGATGTCTTGCTGATTGTTGCTGAGAGAACGAGATAGTGCGTCTGCTACAACATTTTGTGTGCCGGGAATGTGAACAATTGTAAAATTAAATTCCTGCAAGTAAAGTTTCCATCTGCTTAATCTGTCGTGAGTAAATTTAGCCGAAAGTAAAAACTATATAGCTCTGTGGTCTGTGTAAACGGTGGTATGTCTCCCATACAGAAAATGCCTAAATCTCGTAAAAGCCCAAACAACACATAATGTTTCAAGTTCTGTAACGGAATAATTTCGCTCAGCAGCTGACAGAATGCGACTTGCAAAAGCGATGTTTTTAATTACGGTACAACCATCTTCTTCAATTTCCTGAAAAATGTGTACGCCTAAAGCGGTGTTAGAACTGTCGGTGGCAATAGAACAATTTCTAGTAAGATCTGGGTGCGATAAAAGTGGTGCATTCAACAAAGCATGTTCCAGGTTCATAAATTCAGAATGTGGTTGCTTATCCCAGGACCAAATAGTGTTTTTACCTGTCAATTGACATAATCTAGGCGTGTCTAAAGCAGAGTAATGAATAAATATACGAAAAAAGGTAATTAAACCCAAAAAGCTGCGTAGTTGTTTTTTTGTCGTAGGAACAGTAATGTCACGTAGAGCTTGAAGTTTTTCCGGATCAGGCGTAATGCCTTCTGCTGAAATTACATGTCCAAGAAATTTTATAGAAGTTTTACCGAAGTGCGATTTACTGAGATTAACTGTGAGTCCTTGTGCACGAAAAGTTTGCAACAGTTGTTCTAGAATCAGATTGTGTTCAGACCAGTTAGCTTCTGCAATAAGAATGTCGTCTACGTACGTTGTAATTCTGTCTTTAAGTTCTGTCGGAAGTATTGTATACAAACCGCGAATAAAAGCTGCTGAAGAAATGGTTAAGCCGAACGGTAATTTACAAAATTGATAACAGTCACCAAAACAGAGAAATGCTGTGTACTTTCTACAATTCGGATGGAGCTGAATTTGCCAAAATCCCGATTTCAAATCTAATGTGGAATAAATAGCAGTACCATGATATTTCTGTACTTGTTCTTCTAGTGTCTGTGGGCGATCTGTTTCATTAATAATAATGTCATTGATGTGACGCGAATCAAGTACGAGGCGAAGTGAACCATCTTTTTTCTTAACAATATGGAGTGGGTTTATGTACGGACTAACTGCCGGTTCAATAATTCCCTGGACAAGCATAGCTTGCAATTCTTTCTTAACTTGTTCTCTATGGATATATGGAATGGGATAATGCTTGGCTTTAAATGTGTCGTGATGTTTGACTCGAAATTCATACATAAAACCGGACATAGTACCAGGAACGTTGTCAAAAACTGGAGCTTGCTGTAAAAGAATTTTGTGTAGTTGCGTGCGTTCGTCGTCTGTATTTGCACTGCTTTGTTTAACTTTATCAGAAATCATCTGTATTACGTCATAGTCGGTTTCGTCTGGAGTATTATAGTTATGTACGTACGTATCTGTGAACAATGTGGAATTACAGTCTAAGCTACGTGATACGGAAATGACCTCTGTGCGATTAATTGTTTGTTCTTCTGCAGATAATGAGTGCTGAAATTTTAAAGCCAATTGTACATTTTCATCCTTCAACATTAAGTAGGAATTCTGAAAGTCATTAATTGCGTCGTGTTGTACCAGAAAATTCGTACCTAAAATAACGTCTGTTGTCAATAAGGGAACAATCCAAAAATTTGAGTGAAATGTATGACCTGCAATACAAAATGATAAATGTGTCTGTAATTTAACGTCTACTCCTTTACTCGATACTGCTCCTTTCACTTTCGTTTTGCCTACTGACATAGGTGATCCGGAATCGATTACTGCTGAAAATTTCGATGAACCAATTTTAATTTCGATGACAGGATGTGAAATGGTTTTCTGAACAACTGGTCTTTCCTGCAAAAGAGTGTCTCTGATATCGTCAAAAGTAATAACATTTTCATGAACAACATTCTGTGTGTCTGAAGTATTGCTTACATTGCTGGAAGATGCGACCTGTACAGTATCTAGTCAAATTCTATCTGACGTATTATTATTATCAGGAGGATTCTGTGGCATTTCGACTATTTGAACTGTTCTGTTATTTCTTCCAGACGTATTACGTTCTGGATGATACCTACTGTCTGGTTCATTCATGAGAATATGTTGTTGCTGATCATTTTGCTGCTGGTAGGACCGACCGTTATTAAACGTATGTTGATAATTGTGCTCATTGTTTTTACGTCTGTCGTGATAGTCATTTCTATACGGTGCATTGCGATAGGAATTGAAATAGTGTCTTTTCTGTACGTAGTTATTTCCTTGTTGCTGTGCGTTACTATTTGTTGGAGCTGAGACTATACGTGCACGCGGTGAAACATTAAAGCCTGGCTGACCTTGCACACTGCATTGTTGGTTAGGTATGCTAACCGGCTGGTTTCATGCTGTTGCGGAGAAAAACCTCTATTGTTACCATAATGTGTTTGCTGTTGCTGATAATTTTGACGATACTGATAATTAAAATTTTGCCTGTTATTAAAGTTCTGGTGGTTGTCGTTCCTAAAGCGTCTATTACCTTTGCTATTGAAATTGCGTGGCTGATCTTAATTACTGTAAGTTTGTTGGCCTTGGTTATTATATGAAAAATTTTTGTTTACAAAGGAATAATCCGATTGCTGCACTTCCAAAAGCTGTAACAGATCTCTGAATGCCGAAATGTTTTCCTTCTGCTGACCCGTTAAAAGTGACACTCTTAATGACCGTGGTAATTTAGAAATGCATAATTGTATAAGTGCAGATTCACCTTATGGTTCACTTAAGTACTGATTTTGTTGGACCATGTGCTCAAAAAATTGCGTGAAACTGGGAAAATTTGAGTTCTCATAATTCGGTAAACTAATTAGTTGATCCTTAATTCCGCGCTGTGTCGTCTTCGACCAATACGCTGACAGAAAAGCATTCTGAAACTCTTCTACCGAATAGCATTGCCTCGCGATCGGTCTCATACGAGTTGCCGGTTCGCCTTCCAAAAAACTGCAAATAAATTCAGGTTTATGTGTTACGGGCGAAGTCGGTGGAAAAGCAAAGCTTAATTGTTGTATCTAATCCAGTGGGTGAATCTGTGTTCTGTCATTTTTGAATACTTTAAATTTTCTCACTGATAGAAAATGTTTGTAATCAAAATTATCGTCTCTGTATGTTGGAACAGGTTCAGGATTGTATGAGCATCTATTTGTCTTTGACTGTTCGGAATCTAATTCACGTACTCTTTGTAGATTACCTAAATTATACTGGCTGTGTGAGTGTGAGAAATGTTCGGAATTCGCCGTATGCTGTGACGTGTTATTAACTGAAATATTTTTTATCTCTGTCACTTCTTGTTGTAAAGTTGACAATTTTCTACGCAATGTACACTCATGGAAATGGAAAAAAGAACACATTGACACCGGTGTGTCAGACCCACCATACTTGCTCCGGACACTGCGAGAGGGCCGTACAAGCAATGATCACACGCACGGCACAGCGGACACACCAGGAACCGCGGTGTTGGCCGTCGAATGGCGCTAGCTGCGCAGCATTTGTGCACCGCCGCCGTCAGTGTCAGCCAGTTTGCCGTGGCACACGAAGCTCCATCGCAGTCTTTAACACTGGTATCATGCCGCGACAGCGTGGACGTGAACCGTATGTGCAGTTGACGGACTTTGAGCGAGGGAGTATAGTGGGCATGCGGGAGGCCAGGTGGACGTACCGCCGAATTGCTCAACACGTGGGGCGTGAGGTCTCCACAGTACATCGATGTTGTCGCCAGTGGTCGGCGGAAGGTGCACGTGCCCGTCGACCTGGGACCGGACCGCAGCGACGCACGGATGCACGCCAAGACCGTAGGATCCTACGCAGTGCCGTAGGGGACCGCACCGCCACTTCCCAGCAAATTAGGGACACTGTTGCTCCTGGGGTATCGGCGAGGACCATTCGCAACCGTCTCCATGAAGCTGGGCTACGGTCCCGCACACCGTTAGGCAGTCTTCCGCTCACGCCCCAACATCGTGCAGCCCGCCTCCAGTGGTGTCGCGACAGGCGTGAATGGAGGGACGAATGGAGACGTGTCGTCTTCAGCGATGAGAGTCGCTTCTGCCTTGCTGCCAATGATGGTCGTATGCGTGTTTGGCGCCGTGCAGGTGAGCGCCACAATCAGGACTGCATACGACCGAGGCACACAGGGCCAACACCCGGCATCATGGTGTGGGGAGCGATCTCCTACACTGGCCGTACACCACTGGTGATCGTCGAGGGGACACTGAATAGTGCACGGTACATCCAAACCGTCATCGAACCCATCGTTCTACTATTCCTAGACCGGCAAGGGAACTTGCTGTTCCAACAGGACAATGCACGTCCGCATGTATCCCGTGCCACCCAACGTGCTCTAGAAGGTGTAAGTCAACTACCCTGGCCAGCAATATCTCCGGATTTGTCCCCCATTGAGCATGTTTGGGACTGGATGAAGCGTCGTCTCACGCTGTCTGCACGTCCAGCACGAACGCTGGTCCAACTGAGGCGCCAGGTGGAAATGGCATGGCAAGCCGTTCCACAGGACTACATCCAGCATCTCTACGATCGTCTCCATGGGAGAATAGCAGCCTGCATTGCTGCGAAAGGTGGATATACACTGTACTAGTGCCGACATTGTGCATGCTCTGTTGCCTGTGTCTATGTGCCTGTGGTTCTGTCAGTGTGATCATGTGATGTATCTGACCCCAGGAATGTGTCAATAAAGTTTCCCCTTCCTGGGACAATGAATTCACGGTGTTCTTATTTCAATTTCCAGGAGTGTATTATTAGACGAATCTATCTCACTGATTGTCTGCTGTAGATTTTGGAATTCAGGTGTCTGATTAAACGAAATCGGCGAAGTGTCGTCTGATTTGCTGTCATTATTACTTTCAATAACGTCAATACGACTGGCCAATTCATCATATTTTTCAGTCAGTATGTTTACCTGATCATCGTTTTTATTATCTGAAGCATTAATTTGTTTTTGTATTTTACATGTGGTTTCATTCAATTTTTTAACGTCGGCTCTGATGACATCGGAATCCTGTGTTAGTTCTAATTGTTCGAGTCTGTCTGTCACTGTCTGAAAGTCTGCTGTGTGTGTGTCTGTTTTCGATTTAAGATCGGAAATTTCATCACGTAATTCTGTGTTCAACTGTTTAATGGTATTAATTTCGTCGGACACTGTACCAATATTGTTGTCTACGTATGTTTTTGCTTTCGCAAACAATTTACGTTTATCTTCCTGTCTCTGCGCAGTAATTGTTTCCATGACTTGTCGTTTTACTTTATTCTGATCCTGTATAAATTTACGGAAACGCGTATCACTGTTTTGTAGGTGATGATTAAAACGTTCGTCAATTTGACTGTTCTGTTGGTCGAATTTCGCGTCTACCTTAGCATCCAGTGTCCGCGAAAGTTCTGCTGTCATTACTTTAAACTCGTCGCGTAATTGTGTTGCCTTTTCAGAGCATTGTTTACCGACTGCACTAATTTCATCTCTAAGTGATTCTGTTGCAGCTATTTGCATATCCCTTAATTCTTGAGCTACAAATCTAATTTCTTCACTACTTTTCCTAGCACAAGCCTCAATTTCCTCACGTAATTGTTCTTTAGAATGACATTGTGCGGCAACGGCTGTAATCTGTTCACTAAGCTGTCTGGAATTGTTGTCTAATTTTTCACTCAACTGTTTGGAAGTGTTGTCTAGTTTTTCATTAAGTTGTTCGTTCTGTTCACTAAGTTGTTTGAGATTGTATTCATGTTCTTTTTTCGATTGTTTAAGACTTTCATTAATTTGTTTGACGTTTTCATTAGTTTCATTAAGTTGTTGTTTGAGATCTTCACTCTGTTGTTTGGAATTGTTATCTAGATTTTTATTAAGTTGTTTGAGTTTTTTATCAAATTGTTGTAGCACTAGTGCCATAATTTGATCCAAGCCAATATTACCTACTCTATTCTCTGTGCTGTTTGATGGCGTACCTGCAATTGTCACGTTTTGTGTGACCATTTGGTCATTCTGTGATTCTTGAAAATGTTTGCCAATCGGATGAGCACTGTTAGTCACTACACCGGAATTAAATAAATCCGTCGTACTTTCAGTACACAGTTCATTTTCATTAGAAAAATTTATCTGTTCGTCACGTGAATTTTGCAAACAGGTTGTGTTAAGCTGGGCAGCGCTCATTGCAACAGAACGCCCCGCGTCATCAGTTGTCGTTAAATTAACAGAGGACACAATTGAATTCATTTGTTCATCATTAACAATAAAATCATTACCGGTGATCAGCACGCATTGATTGTCTGTAAATGGGGAACTGTCATTATTACACTGCGTGTCGCAAGTACTATCGGTGAAGTTATTTAAGTCGGTTATTTCACTCATTATACACCGCGATGTACTGTTAACAGTTTTTCGCGGCTTTTTTACACAAATCAAGATTATTCACTAATGAAACAAGCACAATGCAAAATGCAACAAACACTATTACAACAAAGAGTAACAAATTGCCAATGATCTGTGGAAGAAAGAGTGACAAATTAGTAAATGCGTTGCGCCAAATGCTAATTATATTTGAGTAAATAAGAGCAGATATTTGACTACTTCTCAGAAGATTCACAAAGAAATACGATCCTGGTCCGGATGTCGCCAAGTGTAACCTCCCCGATGTAATTTTAATTAAATGAAAATTTGAAATGGAGCCAAGCGTAACCAACAAAAATGTTAAATAATGATGTGAATGCAGCCAAGCGTAAACTCGCCACACAAATAATGGAATGAAAATTGGCCATAAACCAACAACAATAATATTAATTAAATAATGAAACATGAACTGAATGTAACATCTGAACGGAAATAATTAAACCTGATAAATTTTATAAGGGCAGCAGCGCTGACCTTCGGCCCTGTATTCTGAATAAAAAAGCAACATTCTTACCTCAATAAAACTGCATCTATATCTGCTCTTATCTATCGACATAGCCTCGTGCAATGATGGCATATATTTAATTTTGATTCTTGGAGGAAATGCATAGGAAATATTCTTGAAATTGAAATGAATGTTTTTCTTTAAAAGAGTTACTTCATAGAAAATTATTATTGCGGCATTTTTTAACAAATTAATTACAATTAACATACATTATTAGATGTGCGCAATGCTGCGTCTTTACCTTCTACAACAATACATATCGTCCCGAATCGTGACCAGAGTCGCGAGAAGAACACGCCGCCGACGCATGCCGACTTCTGCTCGGTACAACTGTCCACTCGCTACTACTGTCGACTGACTACTCCTGCACACTCGCGCAGACTAGCGCAGACTGACTTCTACTGCCGACTCGCTACACACAACTGCTAGCACTGTCGTCTCGCGCGGTCAAGCGCAGACTAGCAACGATAAATAACTCTCTGGTCAGAGATTCTGTCATGCCTCGCCATCGCTGGTAACGAATACATACGTCTTTCAATCTTGAACGTACAGTGATCTCGCAAATAGTTCTGTGTCTCACTGGGAGTCAAAAACGTCAAATATCGTTAGTGTTGACAACGAATGAAAATACCTTAAAAATGGAAATTATTATCCACCAGAAGATAGGTGTTCTCATGCTAGAGCTTGATAATACATAATGAAATCATTAGTGCGGGGCCAGGATTCGAACCCATTCACGCGCAATATGTGGAGATGTTGAGGAATCTGCAGTTTTGAACAAACAACAAATTTTAGCCGAGCTCTATTGTCACGAAAGGATCAAATTCCGCGTTAAGGGCGGTCTGAGTTGCATTCCCAGTTCAGAATCAATTTTATCGACATACAGGTACTCAGATAAAAGATGGAATAACTGTTCTGTGAGCGTACATGGCGTTTGTTTCGTCACTAGAAATACACAACTACTATAAGAAAGGTTACTGGGAGATAGAGTTTCTATATGTCGCCACTCCAGACTTTATTGTGGCTCAACCTAACGTCTATTTGGTAGATAAGGAATATCATTTTTAATGTGAATTTCAGACCACAATGCCATTATATCTTCTTCACTTGGTGTAGCCAGAAGAGAATGGAATCTGTCTCTCCCTATCTAAAATCATTGACTGAAGTTGGAATCTAACCCAGACCATAGATATATGAACCTATCATCAGCCCAACAGACCACCAAATCCTCTTCTCAGTGACTCGTTTTTCTATCATAACATCATTGTACCACACTGGCTGAGAATTCTGACACACATGCTCCATGTATCAATTTGCAGCATGTTAGTAAATTCATTTACTTGGTTGACCGAATCACCATGAACTAGCTGCCTCGGCTACCCAGTGCATGCATTCAACTTTATTTTGTAATCACCAAAATAAAATCACGTAACTGGCACCAACACAGAACTGCCAACAGAGTAGGATGCAGAAATTTAAATAAGATGTATTCCTTTCCACTTGAGCTATTCTATTGCGCTATCTGTTTGTTGAAAACGTCGTGCAGTGCAAACGACAAGGTATAAATGTTTGTCTCTCATAAGTATTGACCTGGCGATATGCATTATCCCACAGCGCTGTGGAATGCAGAATTTCTGGAGGAATTGTGACTTCTGGAGCTGTTATAGCTACGTGTCAGGTAGTGGCGTAACGGAAAGTATCGCGCTCGGTAGATAAGATGTCGCGAGTTCGAGTACATTTGCTGCCATATTTTTTGAAACACAAGTTTACTGTCTGCTAAAATTATCAATCTACTGGAACCTGTAAAATAATTTCCTTCACTTTTCAACCCAAAATAGTCGTATGTGGAAAAAGGGGTAACTTCTGCGACATTTTATTCGTTTCAGGTTTAATAGACAGACAGACAGTAGATGCTTCTCGAAACTTTTGTATTATGTATGGGTAGAGCGCATCGTGCCAAAATACGTCGGAAAAGTATTTTCTACATTAGCTGTCGTCTGGTAGTGGCATTTTATTCTTCTTCAAACTTTGACAGCTTTAACTCAGAACAAGTTTACTACATGCATGTAATCAATAAACTGCATGTGCATTTTCAGACTGTTATAGATAACATCAGAGAAGTCGCATACATCGTTGATGATTAATTTCTCTCTCATGCTTACTGTTGTTTTAACAACATTAAAGGAAACTTTACGAAAATTGTGAACTATATTATAAAAAATGAAATAAAACTACCCACGACAATCTTACGACGAAAGTCTGTTTTAATAAAATTGAGTATCTGTACACAAGCGTACCTCTATCGCCACGAATTGGTAAAATACTACTCACTTAGATTTTGATGGGGTCTATGTTTAATTGGTATCCTATGTCATACTCAAGAGGTATGCAAATGTGGCATGTCATAAATAAAGTTATGTATTCCTAGAAACCCAAAATTTGCTTGTCAGCAGCGGAAGGAGGCGTTACCTATTGTGCAGCATAGTAAGTTTTTCACCATTGCACTATGAGCCGAAAGTATTTTCTTGCGATTTCCATATCGATGTTTGATCTGACTGCTTGTTGCTCTTTCACAGAAGGGATAAAAAAGCTACACAGAGTGAGAATGGAACTATATCAGACGCTTTTTCACAGGTCAGCACGTTACCACAGAGCTGGCGAAGAAGAATGTGCTTCAGTTTCCTCTTACGAGGCCAATAGTCGCTAGAACTTGTAAACCGCTATTTGAAGGGCGAGATTAGTTGCGATTTCCACGTGCAACGACTTTCCTGATCTGAAAACCGTAAATTTACAATCTTTTGTTACACCTCAAGCGATTATATCTCAGATTATTCAATGGAAATGACAGGTAAAATCAAGTGAATTTTGAGGCTTACTTCCGTGCACACCAGGTAGTAACTCGTCGATCACAGAGTTGCCAAACATACATTTCCTTGTTGCCAAATCTCAGTTACAATACCAGCAGAAGAAAACAAACCGATGTCATCTTATAGCCGGCTGCGAAGTGACCATAGCTGGTGTCTCCAAGTCGCGGCTGCTACGGCCTGCAATACGTAATGCGTCTCATTCGCAATTCTGTAACTAGGTTTAGGGACTGGAGCGTAGTTACTAATAATACTCAGAACTGACTGCAAACTAAGCATCATAAATCAGTAACTTTCATAGTTGTTTTTATATTTCTTTCGTAAGCGTACTCAAAACTAAGAAACTCATTCACAGATGTTTTCGTGCCTCGACGAGCACAACAAACAAATAAAAATAAAAAATGAATGTGTGTGTGTGTGTGTGTGTGTGTGTTGGCACAACAAACAAATAAAAATAAAAAATGAATGTGTGTGTGTGTGTTGCCAAAAGGCAAGAAATCTTACTGCTTTCTGATATACGTCGCTGTCAGTTCTTCCATATGAGTTGGTCGACGTGACCTGTTACAAGTTGTGTATGACATACAATGTTTTAGAAAATCAATTGTTTTCCTTTTCAATAAAAAGTAAGATTTTCATTCTAAGCTATCCAAGTACAAAATTTTCGCAATATTAGTTCAAATTTAATATTCGCTTCAATAATCTAGGAAAGTATTTCACAGTTGCAGAACTCGCATGTGACTCATTGAGCTTCCACTTAGTCGCTGGCCATAAATTCTAGCTCAGAGTGACACCAGATTAAGTAACCTAATGTAGCGAAGACTGTTTGCCAGTGCTCTTTCTCACCGGAAAATACACAGTTCACTCATTGGGCTCCATAAGTACACTGTAACAGTAATTTCTGTGTGTATGCAATGCATACGGATTAGAATTTAGTGGTGCTCTCTCTTCCACTTCTGTATACAATATGCCTGACCTAAACGGGCCCTTTATCATTACAGGCCCTGGGCAGTGCAAAATCATACTGACAACAGTAATGTGCTTATACTGACAACCTGACCGTCCGTTTTACCTGATTTTGTAACCATTTAAATAAAACAATATGACCTTCCAGTGGGAGACATTTTGTCCCCCTTTTCCTTCTGTGAAATTTGTCACTAAGCTTTCTGACTTCCAGCAAGCGAAATGCTGCAGAGTACGGCCGGTAAATGATTAACAAACCACGATTTAGTTCCGTTAACACGATTTCTTTTAACATTGTCGTAGCTGAACTAATTTAGTTTCATCTTAAATCGTCTCAAGCAGCAACGTTCTCAGACAACTCAAATAGGAAAAAGCTCATTATCCAGGTACGAAGGTTGTAAAACAAACTTCCCACAGTTTGTGTCGGGTTGATCTTTTCGTCATATAGCACTGCGTAAGTATTTTGTCTATGAGGTATCACAAGTAGTGTTCCTGTAGCTGTGGGAATCATTGGTTGAAAACGAGTTTAACACCAATGGGTACGGTACTGATAAATATTCAGAATGATTATCAACCTAACTCTGAGTTCATCCGCAAACTGAGGAGAATTTATAATACTGAAGCTAGACTGCGTATCCTTGTCTTCCTTGAGTGGGCATTGGAAGGCATTTACACACATGCATGCAACACTATGAATACTTCGAACGCTATAGTTAACGTTGCTCTCATAAACTACTTTTGTTTTTTTAATTCTCCTGAGTCTTCAGCGTGCAATACGTGTTGTAGATACAGTCTTAGAGCAAAAAATTGACCGCCGAGTCGTTCACATAAGGTGAATCCTATGTTCGGCAATATGTTCGATCTGGCAACATTGTAGACTCCGGCACTTCCCAGAGGAAGTCTTGACTTCAGTCTTAGTAGTTTATTCTTGACTGCAACCGTAGTCTTGAGGTAAAGCGCGAGGCTAGCTAATACGACGTCTGGTAACTATAAGCACACGTCGACAAAGTTTTTATCGCCCCTTTCCTCTCGGTGCTGAAGCTATGAGTGTAATTCAAGCGAATCTACAATAGATTTCGCTTTCTGTCACACTGGTAATAATAGTTTGGTTCAACAATGCTTTAGCGAAAGATTTCTTTGCCGACCATCTGCCTCTGAACACCGCATGCGTCTGAGTCTTCTGGGACCCGTTTACTGCCTACCGGCGGGGGCTGAGGCACTGCATTGTCTCGCCTTCTGCCGACAACGTCTGCTCCACTCCGCACTCTCGACCATGTAAAATGCTTTAATGTTGTTGATTGGTGACTCATAAAATCTGTCTACGATTTGTGTTTCACGCTTGATAGCAAAGGAGGCACAAAACCGTTTTTGTTTGATGATTATTTCATTACACTAGAATGCAATAGATCAATGCGGCACACAATTAATTTCATTGTTTCTGATCCAGTGCACTACAATTAAAGCGTTACATTCTGTTCTTTTTCCTTTCACGGGAGGTTCCTTAAATAATTTATTATTGTCATAGATTCATATGTGTTAGTCAAGGCACAGAGAGTAAATGCAATGTAATGTGTTTGGTTTCTTTCTTTGATTCTCTATGGTGAATGGATGCAAAAGATTGTGTAAATACCTATCAGAACCTGCTCTATAGCTACTCAGGCAAATTGCTTGTTTTGAGGTCTATACCTTAATTAACGGAGACGTGAACGCTGTTCACAATTGATATATAAAATATTCAATTGGATTTAAGGCGACAAAATTTCCCATATTTTAAGCTACCCAGAGAAAAAGTAAGTTGCTAGAGCCGCTGTTAGCAAATGTCTGCAGGGAGTTCCTAGTTGCTACTGTGGAAATTTAGCATAGAGGCCCTATAGTAGTCAAGAGGTTCATTTCCTTCATACTTATTACCCTTGCATGTGAGTCTTAAGTGAAGAACGATATAGGAATTCGTATCACTGATGGTCGATTCGAATTTCTTCAGAGACGCTGGTTTAGCGAAGCAGCTTGGCAGTCAGAAAGCCAAGATCTATGACCATTAACACAACTTACTGAGTCGAGCTACCAAGAGGATTTGATGTGAAAAGGTTTTCTTCCGATTTCGATACAGAATTTTTTCTGGAAATTCGCAGCTCCATAAAATATACCAGAAAAAATAAACTCGCTCACGCTGGCCCCTATCATGGTTAGAACTGACGACTGATTGAGCCGTTATGACCCGAGACACGGGCGGTACCACCTTTTCTTCGTTTTTTTTTTTTTTGGGTCTCCTTCCTCCCCTTCAACCCATCCTTACGCTCGTCAGAAGTTGCTTTCGCGGCCTGGCTTCATCGTCATTAAACGAAATTTTTCTTCTTCACGATGAAATAAATTACTTCTTCTGTAAAGAAAAGAAACTTGTTTTCCTTTAAATCAATCACCTGCGTAATGTTCTTCTTCATGATGAAATAAAAAGACTTCTTCTGTAAAGAAAAGAATAGTATTTTCCTTGAAAACATTCCCCTGCTCGTCCTCCAACAAGGTGGCACTGACTCAGCTGACACGCGATCCTCAAAACTCGTCTTCTCGAAATTAATAAGCCTTCACTTTATATACCCCAAGCATTAAAGCTTGGCCTCGGTCGTTAAGTGATCCTTTCTTTTTATCCCAGGTTTCCTTCTCGTAGTTGTGAGGGCAGACGTCGCTGAAGTCCGCAGACCGTCCTGTGGTGTGCTGGAGTGTGATGTTAGGCAATGTTCCTTCGGATAAAGTGACATTCACAACGTGAGTCACAAACTGAAAACTTTCTCTCGACTATCGACGATAGTACAAAATTAAGTCCTAATGTAAGCAAGTAAAAAAAAAGTACAAGTACAATAATTGTGAACTTGGGTTTTAAAAACTGAACACCTGTTCGTTCGTCCATCTGTTCGTCTAGCATCCTCTTATAAGTCTCTTCATCGTATTTGTGTCATATCGTCACTAGTTGTAATGCCGCGATATAACTGGCAAACTTTCTCTTATATTTTGGGTCCCTCATCAGTAACTTAGCCTGTGTGGCTAGGTATACTCTGTAGCCCATGTATGTCCGGTCTTCCTGGGCATTAATGATGTAGTGCAGTGTGTGCGCTGCCAACCACGTCCACGTGTTCTTTTTGGTTACCGGATAGTAAGTTCCATTCGGTTGGAGAATCGATGTTAGAGAGATGTTCTGCGTTGTTGTCCTGCAGATCGATATCATGGTCCTACGACACCAGTTCAATATATGGCCGTTCTCACCACAGGCACAACGGTGTTGTAACGTGTCGATGACATTACATTCTCGACACTTGTCCGACACCGACAGATGTATTTTATGGAGTCGCTCTCTAGTTGGTATTGTCTGATTGACAATTTTATACCAAGTGGATCGGACGTCAGTGCCTAGACCACTGTTATTGATGTTTGTCCAGATTCTAGTCCAATCCGTAGAGGGGTACTTCGTCACCATGCGGATGGCTCTTCCAGTTTCGTTCATCAGGCGATATAGTTGAGCAGATGTTAGATCACTTAATGGAGCACTCGATTTCGACTTCAGGTAGCTGGCTTCTAAGAACAACATCCTGATATGATTCGCCTTATAGTGCACTTCCCCCAGTTTTATTGGTATTAGCATGTTGTATGGTTGATATGTCCTTATGGCCATACGAAGTGTGCTGTCGGGGTATTTGTGGCACAGCTGCAGTGTATTACGTACGAGGAGAGCCTTGCATTTCGTTGGGACATCTATTAGACCCAGGCCCCCTTCCGCCGGAGGGAGAGTGACGACGTTCATCTCCACCTTGAATATCTCACCCCTCCAAACATACCATCCGACTGCCGACATGATGCCCCTGGCAATAGTGTCTACCACCGGGAGAACCTGCCCAACATACCGGATTTTGGAAAGAATCTTGGTATTGATGAATTGAACTCGTTGAAGCAGATTCTGTTCTCTGTTTTTATTTTGTTGAAGGCAGGCTTTCGTGATGGCCAAGAGTTCTTTCCAATTGACTGCCGTTGTTCTTATAGGGCAACTACTCATTTTTACACCTAGCAGTTTGACAGTCTCGCACAACCTGTAGGGACAAGTTACATCTGTCGGAAAGCCTCCCCCAATCGGCAATAATCTGGTCTTCGTATAATTTATTTTGGAGCCTGATGCTCGTTCGTATTCAGTGATACTGTCAGTGATCTCCCGTAGCTCCTGTTCCGACCGTATGACAGCACTCACGTCGTCCGCATAGGCAATACATTTTATGTTGCATGAGTAGACAGTTAAGCCCTGAAGTTTGCAATGGAGCATCCGGAGAAGTGGCTCAATTGCTATTACGTAGAGAGGCATAGACATGGGGCACCCTTGTCTTACTGATCTTTCAATAGGAATCAGTCGGGTGAACTGGCCATTAACAATGAACTTAGAAGTGGCAGCGGTGTACATATTTTGAATCACTGTAATGAAGTTGTCACCGAATCCAAGATGTTTCATAATTTGGAACAGATAGCGGTGCGAAACCCGGTCAAAAGCCTTACATTGGTCTAAAGCAAGAATTGCTGCAGTCGGCCGTGTAATTGCACTGAACGAGATGATCTCTCTGTAATCCGCAAGACTCTTGAAGATAGTGCGTCCAGGTACTGCTGCTGACTGGCTGTGATGGATTATCGTCCCTAGGACGTTTTTAATTCTATGTGCAAACACGCGGGCCACAATCTTATAGTCGGAATTCAGGAGGGAGATTGGTCGAAAATGATTGATGGCTTCGTGTGGGTGTTGTTTCGGAACAAGTACTATTAAACTGTCATTGAAGTCTTCTGGTAGTTGCAGACCTGCTCTAATTTCGTTACATATATGCACAAAACAATTTTCCAGTAGATGCCAGTATTCCTTATAAAATTCAATGGGAAGTCCATCCGCGCCAGGGGATTTATTAGGCTGAGCCTTCCTCAAAGCCATCTTAATTTCATCCGCAGTGACTTCACTCATCAGTGACTCTCTGTCAGCCTCGGCTAGTGTCGCTGTTAGAAGATCTTGCATGGCGGAGATGATCTCATTATCTGTCGGGTCTGCCATATAGAGTCTCCGGTAATAGTCAGTGATATATTCTTTATTTCCATCTGAGTCGTCAAGAATCTGCCATCTTCCGTTTTCAATTTACTGATCAGTTTTTGTCTTGCTCGTCGTTTCTCTCTGCCGAGGTGGAACGAGGATGGATGTTCATCGGAAGTACTGTTGGTGTCTCTAGAGTGGATTTTGGGACCTTCCATTTGTTTCCGTTTCAGTAGTAACAACTTTGCCTTAATCCTTTTAATTTGTACGATGTTTTCGTGCGTGACAGACGTTTCGGAGTAAAAATCACATAGGCATCTAAAGTAAAATTCAAAGGTCTCCTTTTGCAAGCGGCTCCTGGCGTAGCTATAGGCCTTCAAGCACCTAATAAGTCGAGGCTTCGTATAGTGGCACCACCACATCGTGACAGACGGATAAGTAGCCTGTCTGTGTAGACTCGATTCCCAGAGCTCCTGCAATTGTTCTCGTAGCCCTTGCTCTCGGAGGATGTCTTCATTTAATTTCCATTCTGTTTTGCCACGGAACGTTTTCTGTCTGGTCATACGAATGGTACAGTGGTAGGCCAAGTGGTCTGAGAAACATATTGGCCACGTTTCCGTTGCCGATATTTGCCCCCTCAAAGTTTTCCCCACATAGATCCTATCGATGCGGTTGGCAGTTTGTGCGGTGTAATATGTAAAGCAGCTTTGTTCCCCATATAGTATTTCCCATGTGTCCACCAGTTCCAGCTGACGCACTGTTTCTGCGAGAGTTGGACAACCATTAAAATTCGGCCTTTGATCTTTAGGCTTTAAAACTCAGTTGAAGTCACCCCCAAGAACCACGTCTTCTGGATTCCGTCGTAACAGGTATAACAGATCAGTAGCAAAGAACTGGGCTCTGCGCACTCTATTTTGATTACCAGAAGGGGCGTAGATGTTTATAAATCGTATACCGTGAATTAGACACGAAATGCCTCTCCCGTTTTCCAGTAGTTCGACGTCAGAGATGGTCACTCCCTCTTTGATTAGGAAAGCCGTACCGGAGGAGCTATCCGGAGTGGTGTTTTTTACCACTTCGTAGCCAAGAATGTCTAGGTGAAGGTTGTCGTCCACCTCCCGCAGCATCACAATATCCTCGTCACAGCTGTAAAGGTAGTCGCGAAGACTGTACAGCTTCTGAGACGAGGTAATTTTATTGATATTTTACGTGGCTAACTTGTAGTCCTGAAACGGAGGAGGCATTTCCAGCCAGTGGTGCGAAGTCTTAATCCAAGTATGGAAGGGAGACGTCGGTGGGAACCATTAATAAGTATCAGAAAAGTAACCAGCGTCCCCTGTCGGAGTTGTTGAAGCAGGTCCTGTCATTTTGAGTTCTTCATCCCTCACAGCTGAGGAAGCACCTTTCGCCGAGCCGACCTTATTCGTTTCAGTGTCCACTGACATGCCTTCTACGTCATCTGCTCAGTCGCCAACATTAACTGAGTCCCTCTTGGTGTGTGAGGCTGTCTCAGCCAGACGGAGGTGTGTGGAGCTATCTCTGAAGCCCCGTCTTGTAGTCTTTTCCCCTTCAGCGAGAGCGTGGTCTCCGACCTCTGACTGGGGCTTCGTGGTGTCTGCCACATCGCTGGTGCCACTCTGTTGCTTCTCATCAGGGTTTCCATGTAGGGCATCGGTAAGGTCGCGGGCAATTTGCAAATCTTTCTCACGCAAACGTGGTGCAGTTGGCTCGGCATTCTTGTGGGCTATCCTCCTTTTCTTATGTTTCTTCGGCGAACTACCTCGCCTTCCATTATCGTCAGCCTCTGGAGATGAAACGCTATCTTGCCCAACAGTTAATCCTGCCGTTTGCGCTGAGACAGGCATCTGTTTGTTGCCAGTGTCCGAATCGTTGATGTTTCCTTGGCATTGTACATCACAGTGAAGGCTGGCCAAATTCGTACCCACTGGCTCGTTAGTTTCCGTTGGAACCTCAGCGGTTACATCAGTGATGTCCTCTGTGGTGGATGTTTCCAATGGCGTCACTTGGTCGTCGTCCAAGACGTTGAAAATTGTGTCCACAACTGAATGTTCCAGGTTAGCCATGTTCGTGCGGGCTGCCGCCACATATGTCAGCGGTAGTGAAGTCATCGTATTAGCTGGCACGGTGTCTCCTGGTGGCAACTGCGTCACCCTTCGTTGGATACATTGAGCACGAACGTGATCCGTGGCACCGCACCCAGAGCAGGTACGCGGTTGACCGTCATATATGACGATCGCCCTGTATCCACAAATACTAACGTAAGATGGTATGTGCCTCTGCAAATCCATTTTAACCTGCCGAACACCGTTCAGGACAGGAACCTTAAACGTCGCCCATTTTTCGGCAACATTGCTAAAACTTTACCATAATTTTTGAGCACCGCGTCGATTTCAGCCGCAGGTACTTCAAATGGTAACTCAAAAATTCGAAGAGTTCGAAGACCAAATCCTGCATGCAAAACCTTAACCTCCCCGATGTTCCCAACACGGTGCTTAAATTTAAGCTTACCACTACATGACTGCAAGATCTGTTCGCAAATATCAGCGGTTTTAAACTTGATGTAGACAACGCTACTAACGATCGACAGGTGTACGCCGATAATATCGTCAAAGGATCTTTTCAGACTTTCCTCAATCCATAATTCTATCTCAAAAGACTTCGGTCGTGCATAGTTGTGATCGAATACAAATTTCAACGTGTCTCTGCGCGTTATGTCGTTCATGTTCCGGTTCTAAACATTGTCACACAATAACACGTTATTGTGGCCGCTAGAACAGCGTCTACTCACCAGTAAACAGCACACAGCCAGCAGCAGCGAGGACGTAAACACGCCGCGCGTCCGCTCGCCACGGCCGCTGAAGGCCGACAGCCGGGCTACGGACACACTGCTGCCTGTACGCCGCTGTCGTCATGGTATTTGTCGCTCTGCCTCATAACGCATCGTGAAAGATAATAAAAGTTGTCACTTATGTGAAGAATAGCATTTCTTTAGGCAAAAAACAAAATTTTCTGTCGCAGTGTCTTAGTTTACATGAGGATTATATAGCATGAGTCATTTAAATGGAAAGTGAATGTCAAGTGAATTTAGCGAGTCAATTCAGTACCATACGCGGAAGTGATTGCACTGTCACAGTGTTGATGATGTTGCCAATTCTCAGCTGTGCTAGGAACAGCTCTGTGGCGGTGTGCGAGGAGAATCCCGTGCTCGTGTCACAGGAGGATACAGAGAGGAGACGCGGGGTTTGGTTAATATGCAGCGTTTTCTCCTACCAGTTCTGTCAAACATTCAGGTGTATAATCTTCCATCACGAATACAGTTTCCTACAAAATATATACGAATAAAACACTTACCTTGTTACTTTGTGACAAACGATTATTTCAGTACACTAAAAAGTCTTTGGAAATCACTTATGCCCATCTGTCACAAAAGTAAGATAAGAAACACTTTGCACCTTGAAATCGATTGCACCTATGTGCAATCTTGCGACGTTTAAATATTCAGTTTATTGCAAAGGAAAACAATTGATTTTCTAAAACATTGTCTGACATACACAACTTGAAACAGGTCATGTGGACCAAATCATATGGAAAAACTGACAGCGAAGTATATCGGAAGGCAGTAAGATCTCTTGCTTTTTGGTTTGGCAGTACTCGATACCCATTTCGGGGCCCAAGTAAATGAAGAAAGGCAGCGCCTTTTTGTTATCAAGTAACGTCTTTATCAATTACTTTAGTTTTAATGTAATCTACGAGTTATTACTGATGTTTGATATTAACATGAAAAAGGATTCCGTAGACAGGGAAAGAACCTGTTATTGGGAAACTACTTCTATAGTGACCAAGAGGCATCAAGTACAGTGTTCCAGCAGAGGTACGAAGAAAATGATGGTAATAATGACAGTAATAATCGAATTATCCGGTAACATCACACTTCCCAGTGGATTTTCTCGAACTAAGAAATTTGCTGAATTTGTGAAAATTTCAAAATGGCTTCACATCGAGCCTATGATGCCTAGAAGAGTCTTTACATCCTGCTGACAAGAGAATAGCATAATCTCCATTTCAGAAGCTTGCTTCCACTTAATCATTTAATAGTTTCGCGTTTTTTCCAGTGTGACTAATTTTGTAAGCTAAGCACATCACCTATTACAGCACACTCCTGGGGCTGGGAAATGTGGCCACAGTGATCTGGCGGAACGAACTATCACAGGTGCAATGCGTGGGTTCAGGTATCTACTTTTAAGAGGCACAAACAGATTTACTTTACCCCTGGTAACATCAGGAGAAAGACGGTATAATCCAGAATCCGCATTAAACATCACGTTCCTACATTACCAACTGGGCAGAGCCGGTTTACGTTGGGAAATGACATAGCGGAAGTCATGGTAAACAGAAATACAGTCGCCAGTAAACTTACTTACATTAGAAAATTTTGTTTTATTTGATGATCCGATAGCCATTTAAAGGAACAGGGCTCTTACTTTACTTGTACTTGACTGAACTAGAGACGTTGAAAAATTTGGTGCTGGGCTGTGATTCGAGTTCGTATCTCCTCTTTCGAGGATCTGAATCTCTCGGAACAGTATAGTTTAATCATTTAGTTCCTTTTCTCAAGACTGCAGTCTTATCTAGGTTTCCTCAAAAGGTAAGTATATGGGTCCGAATCCTGATCCGGTACAAAAATATTTATAATTTCATTTCAAGCCCTATCACGTGCACACCGGTCTGTTAGCGAAAATTAACGTGCATTTTTAATGTCTGTTCATGTGTTGCCAACAATGGCAATAGGTGTCGTTATTTCTGGTCAAACTCGCACACATCATACTATTGGTGAGAAAGCAACTGATACTTAAGCTATATTCGTGGATGCACGGTAGGTATGCAGTTCGATTGTCGCTTAGGCACAAACGTTTGTATCCTTATTTTAGAGTCAAACACCTAGCAGCTGTTAAGAAAAACCGATACGTAACATTTGATTTTACTTAGTTAACAAACCGATTACGTGTTGGGTTCGTATCTCCGTCACAGAACTTCACGTCATGCACTTTATCTTTAAATGCATGCACACTTTCTTACTTCAGAATAGAGGTATATCAGACATCTTTCGTGGTTATTTAACAGGGACGAAAGGGTCTCGATAGAAGTCCCGGTTTATTACAAATACTGTCGTCTTTTATTTTCAAGTTTGGATTTGGATACTGGTATTGGCAAAAAATTCGGTTATTCATGACTCTTCATGGCTAGTCGTCAATCTGATATGATTAGATTAGATTACACTAGATTAATTCTTGTTTCATAGATCATGAATACGATATTTCGTAATGATGTCGAACGTGTCATTTTAATGAAAGATTTCTTTACATACCATGATTTAATTTCTTTACAATTTTTTACTCTCTCTCTCTCTCATTCTTTTTGATCTCCCTCTCTCTCGCTCTCTCTCTCTCTCTCACTCTCTGTCACACACACACACACACACACACACACACACACACACACACTCATTCATTTTTTTTTTATTTGTTTGTTGTGCTCGACTATCGGCGATGCACGAAAACTTCTGTGAATTAGTTCCTTAGTTTTGAGTACACTTACGAAAGAAATATAAAAACAACTATGAGAGTTACTGATTTATGATGCTTAGTTTGCAGTGAGTTCTGAGTATTATTAGTAACTACGCTCCTCTCCCTAAACCTAGTTACAGAAATGCGAATCAGACGCATTACGTATTGCAGGCCGTAGCAGCCGCGACTTGGAGACACCAGCTATGGCCACTTCGCAGCCAGCAGTAAGATCACACCGGTTCGTCTTCTTCTGCTGGTATTGTAACTGAGATTTGGCAACAAGGCAATGTATGTTTGGCAACTCTGTGATCGACGAGTTACTTCCTGGTATCCACGGAATTGAGCCTCAAAGTTCACTTGATTTTACCTGTCATTTCCATTGAATAATCTGGGTTATTATCGCTTGAGGTGTAACAAAAGGTTGTAAATTTACGGTTTTCAGCCCAGGAAAGCCGTTGCACGTGGAAACCGCAACTAATCTCGTCCTTCAAATAGCGGTTTACGAGTTCTAGCGACTATTGGTCTCGTAAGAGGAAGCTGAGCCACATACTTCTTTGCCAGCTTTGTGGTAACGTGCTAACCGGTAAAAAAGCGTCTGACATGGTTCGCAGTTCCAGTCTCACTCGGTATAGCTATTTTATCCCTTCTGTGAAAGAGCTACAAGCAGTCAGATCAAACATCGATATGGAAATCGCAAGAAAATACTTTCGGCTCATAGTGCAATGGTGAAAAACTTACTATGCTGCACAATAGGTAACGCCTCCTTCCGCTGCTGACAAGCAAATTTTGGGTTTCTAGGAATACATAACTTTATTTATGACATGCCACATTTGCATACCTCTTGAGTATGACATAGGATACCAATTAAACATAGACCCCATCAAAATCTAAGTGAGTAGTATTTTACCAATTCGTGACGATAGAGGTACGCTTGTGTACAGATACTCAATTTTATTAAAACAGACTTTCGTCGTAAGATTATCGTGGGTAGTTTTATTTCATTTTTTATAATATAGTTCACAATTTTCGTAAAGTTTCCTTTAATGTTGTTAAAACAATAGTAAGCATGAGAGAGAAATTAATCATCAACGATGTATGCGACTTCTCTGATGTTATCTATAACAGTCTGAAAATGCACATGCAGTTTATTGATTACATGCATGTAGTAAACTTGTTCTGAGTTAAAGCTGTCAGTGTTTGAAGAAGAATAAAATGCCACTACCAGACGACAGCTAATGTAGAAAATACTTTTCCGACGTATTTTGGCACGATGCGCTCTACCCATACATAATACAAAAGTTTCGAGAAGCATCTACTGTCTGTCTGTCTACTAAACCTGAAACGAGTAAAATGTCGCAGAAGTTACCCCTTTTTCCACATACGACTATTTCGGGTTGAGAAATGAAGGAAATTATGTTTCAGGTTCCAGTAGATTGATAATTTTAGCAGACAGCAAACTTGTGTTTCAAAAAATATGGCAGCAAATGTACTCGAACTCGCGACATCTTATCTACCGAGCGCGATACTTTCCGTTACGCCACTACCTGACACGTAGCTATAACAGCTCCAGAAGTCACAATTCCTCCAGAAATTCTGCGTTCCACAGCGCTGTGGGATAATGCATATGGCCAGGTCAATACTTATGAGAGACAAACATTTATACCTTGTCGTTTGCACTGCACGACGTTTTCAACAAACAGATAGCGCAATAGAATAGCTCAAGTGGAAAGGAATACATCCTATTTAAATTTCTGCATCCTACTCTGTTGGCAGTTCTGTGTTGGTGGCAGTTACGTGATTTTATTTTGGTGGTTACAAAATAAAGTTGAATGCATGCACTGGGTAGCCGAGGCAGCTAGTTCATGGTGATTCGGTCAACCAAGTAAATGAATTTACTAACATGCTGCAAATTGATACATGGAGCATGTGTGTCAGAATTCTCAGCCAGTGTGGTACAATGATGTTATGATAGAAAAACAATTCACTGAGAAGAGGATTTGGTGGTCTGTTGGGCTGATGATAGGTTCATATATCTATGGTCTGGGTTCGATTCCAACTTCAGTCAATGATTTTAGATAGGGAGAGACAGATTCCATTCTCTTCTGGCTACACCAAGTGAAGAAGATATAATGACATTGTGATCTGAAATTCACATTAAAAATGATATTCCTTATCTACCAAATAGACGTTAGGTTGAGCCACAATAAAGTCTGGAGTGGCGACATATAGAAACTCTATCTCCCAGTAACCTTTCTTATAGTAGTTGTGTATTTCTAGTGACGAAACAAACGCCATGTACGCTCACAGAACAGTTATTCCATCTTTTATCTGAGTACCTGTATGTCGATAAAATTGATTCTGAACTGGGAATGCAACTCAGACCCCCCTTAACGCGGAATTTGATCCCTTCGTGACAATAGAGCTCGGCTACAATTTGTTGTTTGTTCAAAACTGCAGATTCCTCAACATCTCCACATATTGCGCGTGAATGGGTTCGAATCCTGGCCCCGCACTAATGATTTCATTATGTATTATCAAGCTCTGGCATGAGAACACCTATCTGCTGGTGGATAATAATTTTCATTTTTAAGGTATTTTCATTCGTTGTCAACACTAACGATATTTGACGTTTTTGACTCCCAGTGAGACACAGAACTATTTGCGAGATCACTGTAAGTTCAAGATGTTATTCCGAGCTGCTGGCGGAGAAAAATTCGGTAGCTGACGTCTCTTTGTGTGGAGTCAACAACGATATGTGTGGAGCTCTATTCCCAGTCAGCACTGAACTCTTCGTCATATTATTTCTAGTTCAAACACGCTCACATGTCGCTGCTGGTGCCACAAACCCATATTTAACGTTCGTTTTCTCTAGAATATAACAGCGATAGGTGCCGGGTTGGAGTCCTGGGAACGAAAAAATTAATATTTAGTCTCGTCATTTCAGTTAAAACATCTAGCTACTGCCGAGAAAATCCGATATGTCACTGCTGATGGTGCTTCGATATCTATCTTATTAGGTTCTGGGTTCGAATCCCTGTCCAACACAAAGCTTTACCTCACGGCATTTCAAATAAGTTACTTGTCAAGAAGCAATATCTAACATCTCTCGTAGTTCGTTAACAGGGACAATAGGTGCTGGGTAGGAATTCGCGTCCGTTAAAAATGTTTGCGTTATGTAATTTAAAGTTGGTATTTGCTAATTGATACTGTCTAAAATCGTGGTATATCACTCTCTGTATGGCTAATCAGGAATGACTGTTAGTTTCCGTCAGTCACGAAATCTTTGCTTAGTCTGCATGACCTGGGTTTGAATCCATATGCAGAACGAGACGGTTCGTCGTGTCATTTGAAGTTCATAGATATTCTCAACTAGATGCTCGTGAATAACTTATATTTTTAATGTCATTTTGTGTTAAAAAATAAGTACGGTATGTTACATTTAAGGGGAAATCATGAATACCTCGAACTTACTACGTGTATTACCTATCTGACGTAATAATGAGAGTTGTATCATTTCTGTTATGTCATTCATTGTAAGAAATATGAGCTTATAAGCCTTAAGGACCGTCTTACCTGTGATAAGGTGTTCCATGATATTTGTAGTATCGTAGTATTACTTTACATATTGAGTTATTGCGATACAGAGCAGTGTTTTCTAGTGGTGACTTGTTGGAACCATTATCAATAGTCAAACGACTGTACCAAGGAGCGATTAGAGGACCTCCTAGAGAGCTGCGTTATGTGGGTTGCATGCGAATCAGGCGAAATGCAATTCAGGTCGTTCGGCTACTTTTGAGCACGACTGTACATATCCGCAGTTCAGTTACATACTGGAATCCCCGCGTAACAGTATCGCAAATTGGCACTAGAGAACTGAAATCAAAACGGCGCAACTCAATGATACAGTGAAGATACACCTGGAATACAACAAACATTAATTAGGAAATTTAATTCTTTGGAGCGATTATTAAATTTTGATGACTTCTCCTCATATTGTGGCAATGTCTACCAAACGTTGGCAGCGTGTCCGTGGGCAGCCTAAGGAGTTCTTAATCAAATGCTTTATTTCTTAATCTTAATGCGTCTGCATGCTGCTGTCGTGGCGTGGTGGAGACCGAAGTTCGATGTCACCCCACGGAGTTATGATACCGAGGCGTGTGACGCCATATGTAGGCAGACGGGAAGAGAACAGAACGCTTACAATACTATTTGCGTCCAAATTATTTTTTGGAATATAGATCGTACTGGCAGACTGGTCTGTAGCGACGCTTGAGGTACCAAACCTGACAGTGTGATTGTGAGTTGGCGAAACACATCTTAGATGCGATGGCTGATATGTAGTCCGAGGTTTAGGTTGGTGGAAAGGGCGCAGTTTGGTTTGGGTGGAAGAGAACCATTGGAGGCTGCAGGTAGCCCTAGAACACCGCGGCTGGAGCGACGCCACCAAGCTACGAATCCTCTGGCCGGCTCCTGGATGACAACTGCTGGTCGTGGGGCTCGTTTTAGGGAACAGGAGCAGTTGTACAGGTGGTACGGAACGTACCGGTAGGTAGATCTCGTTGATGGCGTTCTGTTTTCGTCAGGGTTTTCTAACATTTGCAAGGTCTTTCAAGAACACTTTTACAAACTTTGGAGACAGATTCCTAACACGAAAACGAGAAAAGAGTTGACATAAACATACGTCCGAAAATCCTTCCTTCTCGAGCTAATAATGAAAGTCCCCAATTTAGATGACTGGAGTTCATCAACAAATAAACTCATAATAAACGTTGGATATGTTCACCTTGCTTGCAATCACGCATGCACTCGTCGAATCATGGACTGTCACACCCTTTCAGATGGACACTGGCGGTTTCTAATGTTTTTGCATGCTTCCAGTGACACATCGTTGAAGAGTTTCTGCATCCATGTGGTCTACTGCACAAACCAATTATTTTTCAGGAGATAATGACCCAAATGATTGATTTCGGGGGAACTTGCAAGCCACAGAACTGGTTGTCCTCTACATATCCATCTGTCACGGAAGATACTTGTCAGTGTATCTCGAACACTAAGACTGAAATGTGCTCAAGATGCACCATGCATAAATCAAATGTTCCTTCTTATTTGCAGGGGTATATCATCTAGCACGTCTTCTCGATTGTCCTGAATAAAGCGTCTATAGGCAGCACCTGTAAACGTGCTGGAAGAATGTATGAGCCTACCACACAGGCACCTGTAATTCCAGCCCACACACTGATCTCAAATTGATGTAGCATGACGATTGCGATGTGACTATTGTGGAAATTTGCTATTCCATTTCTTACAAACGATGCTTCGTTTGTGAACAAAATTGAAGAGACGAACAAGAAATTGGCGGTTTGTTCGACGAACCATCGGCAAATGTTTTCCGGTGGTGGGTGATCGGCAAGCGTAAGGTCCTGCCAGACACCTTCAGGTGGCTTGTGGAGTATGGATGTGGATGTAGATGTAGATGTAGATGCTGAAGATGGTACGGATACACGAGTTGGTCTTCAAGTATCCTCCAAGCTGAACTTGGCAAACCAGACCACTTGTCTTGCCCTCACACCGGGTTCTTCGTCGACAACCTGTAGAGCGTGTCCTTCCCGGTCAGGGGCACGAGCAACAAGTGGTCTTCCTCGATCCATAGGCTATGGTTCTGTGGTTGCTGTCTCGGCAATTCGATGACACACAACCCCATAGGTTGGTTGATACGGACTGCTCCGATCTGGAAACGCAGTCTGATACAGCCGTGCAGCCTCGTGTCCATTACCATTCGCACGGCTGTACGTAAAAATCAGGTCTGCCTGCTCACGAAATGAGTATCCTTCCATGTTTCAACGGAAGACTTTCAGTTAACTCACTACCTCTAGTACACGTTCACAATCTATACGTTGAAGACACGATTGGCGAATGCAAACAAGTCTTCCTGACAACACTACGCCATCTAGGATATAATAAGTGAAACAAGTGCTCAGATAAGTGAAACTGTTGGGTTGTATCTGGAAAACTCCTGAAGGTCAACTTTCTTAATATTTCGAATACAAAGGATTTACGGACGTAAGATTGTATGAACGTAACCTGACTCAAAATTTGCAAATGTATTTCTGAATCACCCTGTATATCCGCGAAGTGCTTGGCAAACGGTACTTGCTACTGTACGTCTTGTTTTCAAAAATGCTTATATGTGTTGGAGAGAGAAGAACAAATAAGATATAAATCAACCAAGGAATGGGGCAAGGATGTACTTTTGCTTCTACTCTATTTAACATTTACATGATGAGTTTGGCCTAAGGGACGTTAATGCCATCAGAGAGACAGCACTGACGTTGCAGTTCATAATGAAAGTTAGACTTAAGAAAAATCAAAAGGCGCTGACAGAAAAGGAGTTCGATAACGTAAAACTGTGCTACATCTTCTAAACCCTCAGAAAGCTGGTGCAACTGAAACTATGGAAACATACAATATGTATAATAACCTACGAGGAACAATATGAATGGAAGACCAAGAAGAGAGTGCTCGCATTGAAAAAGCTGTAACACAGAAATCTAGTCTTTCTCCCCTATTGCTCAATCCCTAAATCGAAAAACTAATAAGTGAAATAAAGCAAAGGTTCAAGATAGGGACTAAAAACTCAGGGCGAAACGATATCAGTGATAATATTCGCTAATGACATTGCTAATATCAGTGAAAATGAACAAGAATTACAGGGGCTGTTCACCAAAATAAACAACGTAGCGAGCATAAATCAACGGAAAGACTGAAATAAAAAAAGACGGAACAGGCAGATGGATAAACCCTGTGTGTGAGTGTGTATGTGTGTGTGTGTGTGTGTGTGTGTGTGTGTGTGTGGAAACTACTTTCTACACGTAAGAGGTCCGTCACATTCCAATCGCGTACGTTTCTCGTGAGTTATCATCGGTCCACACAAAGAAACGCGGAGCTTGCCGGGCTCTTACTGAATTCAGGACTTCCTTGCAGATAGAAGTCAACACCTCATTCAGAACGGAATCAAATTGACAGATGTAAAGGTAATTTGTGGAGAACCCCGACGGAGTGTTTTAGAGTCGTTACAATTTACAATACAAAAGGTGTTAGAGTTATAAGTGCATATACTTTTATCGGTGGATGAGGATACTGTACAGAACAACATTACGTCAGTTTTTACTCACTTTTCCGGCTAATTAACATATTTATTAGGAGTAATATGTTTTTAGGTGGTTAGTACCTGCAAGTATGTGTGGCAAGAGCAAGTCATTAACGCTTATTTTTCCCTGAGCAGCAGGTCAGGTGCTGGAGCTTATACACATAGTAGCAAACCGGTTACTCTATACCAGCTGGTATAGTCCTTGTGATGCGGGTACGAGTGTGCAGAAAACATCAGGTCGTAAATTATGTGATGTGTATGGGGGGAGACTGTTAGAAACAGAGAAAAAACAGCCAACGCGCTGTAGTGGGTAATGTCGAGGTACCAATGATCAAAGTATCTCCACTACACCAGTAACAGCCTGTATGTCAATGGTCTAGTAGATAACAGTGGATGCTCGACGAGACTATTCGCTGATAATGGTGTTGTCTATGGGATGGCTGCAACACCAAAAGACTTTAGCAGGACGACATGCAAATTTTCAACGACAGTCAGCTGAAGCTGAATGTAAATAAAAGAGACGTATTGCGCAATGATATCAGCTACTTCTGGATTACACCATTGGTACCAATCATGGGTTCAGTAACTACAGTATTACAAAATACCTAGGAGGAGCCCTCAGGGGCGAAGTAAAATGCAGTGACGTTATAAAACAAGAAGTGTGAGAAAAACAGATGGTTAGCTGAGATCCACTGCAAATACCTTAAGGAAGTGTCATTGTCGAAAGAAAGAAGTTGCTTACTAAACACGATAGCGTGAAGCCACTGTCATACCAATACCTAAGCCCGGTAAGTAAAAACACCTTCCTTCTAGCTACAGCCCCATTTCTCTCACCAGCTGTGTTTACAAGGTGTTGCACGTACGATTCATGCCTGGCTGGCCGTTCTGCAGTTGACTATCTCGTCACTTTATCCACCCATGTCATGAACGGTTTACTGCGAAAATCCCAGGCCGTGGCCGTGTTTTTCGATTTGGTAAAGGCCTTCGACACCACCTGGAGGACTGGTATCCTCTGTACTCTCTACAAGTGGAGCTTCCATGGCCGCCTTCCCCGTTTCCTTCAGGAAATTTTAAAAGACCGAGTTTTCAAGGTATATGTGGGTTATGCCTTATCGGACACCTTTATCCAGGAAAACGGTGTGCCTCAGGGTTCCGTCCTGAGGGTCATCCTCTTTGCTATCTCTATTTACCCTACAATGGCTTGTCTCCGGACATATACAGCTCCCTTCTCGTTACGATTTTGCCATCTATTGCAGTTCTCCAATTGCCTGTATCATTGAGTGGCGTCTTCAGCGATGTCTCGATCGTCTTTACTCACGGAGCATCGACAACGGATTTCGTTTTTCCACTAACAAAGCCCTGTACATGAATTTCTGGTGTCGCAATTAGTTTCTTCCACCGTCTTTACATCCTGGGCCTGTTGCTCTTCCGTTCGTTGAAACTACGAAATTCCTGGGGCTCATTCTCGATAGGAAACTTTCTTGGTCCTCCTATGTGTCTTGCCTGGCAGCCCGCTTTATGCGGTCCCTCAGTGTCCTAAGTGTTCTCAGTGGTACTTTTTGGGCAGCAGATCGTACCAGCCTCCTCCGTTTGTATCGGTCTCTTGTCCGTTCGAAACTAGACTATGGGTGTTTCGTCTACGCGTCTTCAAGTCCGTACCTGTTACTCCTTCTTAATACTACCCACCATCGTGTTCCGTTTGGTCTCTGGCACCATTCATACTAGCACAGTTGAGAGTCTGTATGCAGATGCTGCAGAACTACCGCTGTGCTATGTCGTGACTTTCTCCTCTGCAGGTATGTATGCCGTTTGTCTGCCGTGCGTGGCCACCCATCCTATGCCTCCTTCTTCGATGGCTCCTTTGATCGCCAGTATGGATCGCGTACCTCCTCTGTTACGTTCTGGAGTTCGCTTTCGGCTCTTGCTCCGGCAGCTTAACTTCACGTTACCTCCCACTTTTCCGGTGAGTGTGAACCCTTGCCTCCGTGGGGTGGCCCGTGTTCTCCTTGGCCTTCATTCTCTTCCTATGGACGCTACACTAGCCTCGCTTTATCTCCTTCAGTTTCACGACCTTCGCACGGAACTTCGCTATGGTACCTTTGTGTGCACTGTTGGCTCTCGGACTGACCGTGATATCGTCATTGGCGCTACGTTTTTTGGTATCGGCTTCTGCAGACTGCTCAGTATTTACAGCTGAGCTTCCCGCCCTGTGTCAGGCCACGCAGTACACCCGGCGACACAGGCTTTTCAATTGCGTCATCTGCTCAGGTTCTCTCAGCGCCCTTCAGAGGCTCTGTGTGCTGTACACTGTCCATCCCATAGTGCAACGGGTTCGGGAAATCTGTCACTAGCTCACTCTTGATGGAGCCACTGTGATGTTTACGTGGGTTGCTGGTCTCGTCGGTCTGACATGAAACGAGGCTACTGACGCTGCTGCCAAGGCTGCAGTCCTCGTATCTCAGCCCGCTAGTTCTTACTTTCCCTCCTATGATCTCGGTGTTGCCGTCTGTCAGCAAGGTGTCGCTTTGGCATCAGCACTGGTCCTCCCTTCACGGAAACAAACTCTGGGTTATTAAGCCTCTACCAGCGGGTTGGAAAATCTCCTCTCGGCCCTCTCACCGTGAGGAGATCATTTTGGCTAGAGTGCGCATCGGGCACTATCTTGCTCAACAAATTCCAGTAGCAGTAATTACAAGAGAGGCGTTGTGCAACACGAAAAATTTCACTACTGAATTCCGTGAGGGCAAGACATTACTTCCTCCCACGTGCGTTTCGCGACACAGTTGAGACTAGAAACTATAACAGCAACGACTCTGTAATATTGTACATATAAGCAATTCTTCCCATCTGATTTGTCGATAAACTTGTGTAAATGATGTTCTGATTTAAATTTTTTTGTTTCAAGCCATTGTGTGAAGGGGCTCCGGAAAGGCTCAAAATCATGAAAAGTTCAATTTTTACTTTTTTGCGTTTTCTGAATCTGCAGACTATTACCTTTTAATAGATATATAATTTATTCAATTCCGAAGACTACAACTATTTTTAAATTTTTTTTTGAAATGTGTTCTACATGGGCGTGACCCACTGTGGCGCTGTTAAACTGCTGTCAAATGGTGTTATTATTAACGTCCGTGTTCATCAGGTACATTTTAGTGATGTGAGATAAAGTATGTGTTGTGGCTAACCCATTTTCAGAGACTTAGCAGCACCTGAACTGTTGAAAAAGTGTATTCACGGAAAAACTCAAAACCCCAATGAAAGTGTAAATAGTGTTATATGGTCGAGAATCCCCAAGACTGTATTTGTTGGAATAGAAATACTTCACTTTGGTGTGTATGATGCTGTTGCGACTTTCAATGATGGCAACATTGTAAGGTGCAAGGTATTTAGAAATATGGGAATGAAGATAGGTTCTAACATGGTACGAGCGATGCTTGCTTTAGACAAGGAACGCCTTCGGGCTGCAGACAGGGCTGTAAAGAGTCTAGAAATACAAGCAAGAGTAAACAGGAGGAGGAACAAGAGGAAGCTGGAGGAGGAGTTTGCAGAGGATGAAGATAATCCATCCTATGGACCTGGAATGCACTAAAAAGTTAATCCAATCTTTGTCGCTCGATTCCCGAAACTTTTATTTTCTCATACTAATTACATGTTTTCTAAGGATCTTCCAAACATATTTGTTTCAAACTTTCAGTAACTGTTACACAGTACCTTCTGCATAATTTAACACAGCCTTTTTCCCACAAACTGTATATTTTTGAATATATAAATAAAAAATTGCAAAAAAATGTTGTGAATTTTCATTACAATTGAAAAAAAATCATCTTTAATAACTGAACTATAATTTTGTAAAATCCCTGTGTTAAGTTGTAGCCCATATTCCAATAAATATACTGTAAAAAGTTCAACTTCCTACCTTAAATACTTTGTGAGGAAAGATGTAATTTATAAGCGTTATTTTAACATTGCAAGTATAGGGCGTTCCGGAGCCCCTTAAGAAAACTGTGAACAAGTTTCAATGTGAATATTAATGTTTATGTCAAATGTCAAGTAATATTGTAATAGAATTGAAATGTAACAAATGTTGAGACTGTTGTAAGATGTTTAAAATTGTAACCGTGCGTCTGGTCCATACGTAGGCAATGTGTTAGGATATGTAGAATGCAAAACCTCAGGTGAATACCCTGTCTGTAAGGGAGCGATGAAAGGTGGATGGCAGGCGAGCGCGGGAAAATGCGCACGGGCACTGCACGGCACAACGGGCTCAGTAGTTGCTGGAGTTTGGCTTTGGTTTGAGCTACACCTTCTGGAGCGAGGAGGCTCTCCTGGAAGACATAACTTCACTTAGCCTCGGGTATGCCGTTCCAACGCCCACACAGCATGGCAAAATTCCATAGGCACTAAATGGAAAAGTATTGCGACGCTAAGAAGAATTAAAGTGCCGATACATCAAGAGCCGTAGCTGTGGCTGTATGTGTGCTCTGTGCCTCCGCCGCATCGATACTAGCAGGTTGAAACTTTTAGTACTGTATTCGTGTGGATCAGAGAGTGAACTGTGTTTGTCTGGTGAAATAATAACCTAAATTTTACCAGAACTTTTCCATCATTTAATTATCCTCGCTACTAACCTAGACAGGGTCCTTTCCAAATGTTGTGCAATCCGAGTGTCCCGAAATGAAAATTAAAATTTGTGTTAATAATAATTATTTGCAGAACTAGCTATATTAGAATCGTGTTTAAAGAAATGTTTTGTTAATGAACCAATAAATGAATAACGAAGGTCTAACGAAGTTGAAAGATAACTTTAGTATTGATATAGTAATGAAGTTTATTATTTCGAGACAGATTTAAAGGCATTTAAATGAGCAGTAAATACGATGAAAAGAGTAGTAACTTATATACTGGAAATCTTGAACGCATAATAAATTCAGTAGCCGACCGGAGTGGCCGAGCGGTTCTAGGCGCTACAGTCTGGAACCGCGCGACCGCTACGGTCGCAGGTTCGAATCCTGCTTCGGGCATGGATGTGTGTGATGTCCTTAGGTTAGTTCGGTTTAAGTAGTTCTAAGTTCTAGGGGACTGATGACCACAGCAGTTAAGTCCCATAGTGCTTAGAGCCATTTGAACCATTTTTTTAAATTCAGTAATCATTTTTTTTAAATACAGCGATCATAACAGTTCCGGGGTCCCCCCTCATTCATTTGAATTCTGGAGTGTTCTAAATTGGTTTGACCAGCAAAAGTTAAAGTCAATATAAAAGTCAAAATTTATCAGTGTTTTCAAAAATGGTTCAAATGGCTCTGAGCACTATGGGACTTAACATCTGTGATCATCAGTCCCCTAGAACTTAGAACTTCTTAAACCTGACTAACCTAAGGACATCACACACATACATGCCCGAGGCAGGATTCGAACCTGCGGCCGTAGCAGTCGCGCGGTCCCGGACTGAGCGCCTATAACCGCGAGACCACCGCGGCCGGCATCAGTGTTTTATCTTTATCAAAATTGACATTTTGTGTGTGGCACGAATGGGTAACCTATGCACGGTTTAAATCAGATTAATAGACAGTATTAAGTTTTGTAGTATACATTATAGTGTAGTGTTATGTATTCATCCATATCAGTACAGAACGCGAAACTATCAGTTCAATAGATTTTCTGGTTCTAAAATTCGACTATATTATGCAGTGTTACAACTTGTTGTTTTGCATGAATATATATCAACATGTATAGGGAAGAAACTCAGTTAATGCCTAATTAGGCTGGCGACCGTATAATTATCTAATTGGTAGCATCTTCTGGGTTGCTTTTGATCCATACTGACGTGTAATTACATTTCAAACTTACTTATTACAGAGTGGATGTAAGTCTCATTTGCCACCATTCAGGTAAACGCGGTCGATGACTATACGAAAATCCTTTCTCATAAGGTGAATCCCGCTCACTTACCATAGCACAGGCTTTAACGAGTACTGTGTCAGGGATTACAAAACTCATATAAGCTAGGGCTCAAACGTAGGTTTACCGGCAGCGGTTCTTCCCATGCGCCATTCGCGAATAGATCAAAGAAAGGTAGGACAGAGAGTGGTTCAAGAAGTACCCTCCTCCACACCACTTAAGGAGGCTTTCCGTGTATCGACTAGAAGCAGATGTCGCTGTAGGCGTCCAGCTGCCCGCTTTATGGCGAGTTAGTCAGTCCTCCGCTAAGATTTGCATCACTTGCGATGGACTTATTATTTACTCGCTGGCGACGCAACAGTGTTTCTAGCACTAAGAATTGATAGTTGTTTCAGCAAACACAAAAAGAATTCCATGTTGTTTCCAAGTGCTAGAGTTTCACATCTCGAAATGTAAGCTTTCTATAAAAGTCGTCTGTATGTGAAAATACTGAAACTTCTGTTTTAAAAAAACTTGCTCCTCCTATAAAGCGTACTTTAGGTACTTTAGGTATCGTTTTCAGCTCCTGAGCAAAACAGGTTGCTGATTGGCCCTGTGTTTCACATGTAAGTTGCGCCATGAAACCAAACTTTAAACTCATTCAAATGCAGAATATAAAATAATGAAAATGAATCTAACTATATGTCAAAAGAAATTAATTTGTGCTAATTGAAAACTATTTAAATGAAACTCAATTCCGAAGTACAATGCCTGACTTGAAATATCCACAAAAATAAATTACTGCTCTACTCAGAAGAAAATAACGGGTTGACATTACCTACACTGATCACTGTAAATTAAGCATCTCCCTACCACACCACCTGATAGTTCTGACTACGCACAGTTTGCTCACAAGAATACAAGATGAGATCGGCCATGATAAAAGTGACTTATTTCTTGCTCAGCATGCTATAGTGTATCTGGCTGTACTGACAGTTCTCGGAAGCAGCTGCTGCAGCAGCAACAGGAAAATAATCTACTCAACTTGTTTTATATACGAAGACAGTAACTTGTTCTCGAAAGAACAGTTACCGAGCGAGGTGGCGCAGTGGTTAGACACTGGACTCGCATTCGGGAGGACGACGGTTCAATCCCGCGTCCGGCCATCCTGATTTAGGTTTTCCGTGATTTCCCTAAATCACTCCAGGCAAATGCCAGGATGGTTCCTCTGAAAGGGCACGGCCGACTTCCTTCCCCCTCCTTCCCTAATCCGATGAGACCGATGACCACGCTGTCTGGTCTCCTTCCCCAAACCAACCAACCAACCAAAGAACAGTTACTGTTGATGACCGTGCAGTTTTTCCCTGGAATAAACGATGACTAACTGACAACCTCAGCTGCCGACAGGTGTTGTTGATATACCTCGATGTGGACAGCTGAAAATGTGTGCCCCGACCGGGACTCGAACAATACATATGTAGAATTGTGGACAGTTGGGAATGTGAGTCTCACGGGAAGCGTGCAAGGGATAAGTCCCTGCAGTCGCGCTATTCGTCTGTGTCCTCGGTGGCTATAGAGCAGTCTGGCTTTAGCTGTCGCAGCGGTCGCACGCTCCTCAAGTTTGCTCCGTGAACGTTCAGTGTTTACGCCAGTGTTTTCGAGTTTCGCGCTCGTTTATTGACGTTTTGCACGTGAATTAAGCGTTATCAATTGAGCATTTTGTCTTCGTCGTGTCATCTTTCTACGTAGTGCTGTTGGGATTTCGGCGTTGTCCGAGATTTCTTCGCTGCAGAACACCATGGCAAACTCCGTGAGAAAAAACACCGTGATTTTCACCTTCGACAAGTACACCCGTCGAGTACAGCCCTCTGCACTTGAAATACACGACTGGATTACCGAGGTAATTGGCCTTCATTCTGAATCTGTTCATACCATGCAGCTAGACTCTGATGAATACTGCATTTATGTAAAGTTCAACGATTCCGTGAGTGTAGACCGCTTTCTGGCAAAATTTGGTTATGAAATGGAATTTATACACCGTGATGGTACTAAAAGTACTATAAAACTCCGGAATTCCGAGTCTGTAATTAGGAATGTTAGGGTTTTGAATATTCCCATAGAAGTAGACAACTCGAAAATTAAAGATGTCCTTTCAAAATATGGGGTTGTCAGTCAAATAGTCAACGAAAGGTGGGCTTCGCATTTCAAGCTGCAGTGCTTTAACGGCATTCGTTCCGTGGAGATGGAAGTGAAGGCAAACATTCCCTCCCACATCTTTGTTGACGGGCACAAGGCGCATGTTACGTACTCAGGGCAAACCCCTACATGTCATGTATGTAACGAGTCTGGTCACCTCCGTCAGGACTGCCCTCGCCGTGTTTTTGTGCTAACAAATAACCTTACGCAACGCCGGAAATTAACACTCAACGATTTGTTGCCAGCCAGTAATACAACAGAGCCGGCGGCTGTCGTGGATTCTGTTACTACCTCTGAAAATGTTGCACTTAATGTTAATGACTTTCCGTCTTTAAAACCTGCATTAACTGCTGAAATTCCGTCCCGTGACAGCGAGATTCCCACTAAAAAGCGTCGTCTAGAGGACACTGGAAAAAATGTTTGAGGACTCTTCCTGTGAAACACCCGTTGCCAGGAGGCCGAAGCCCAGTCCTGAAGATCTGTTGGAAGTGGAAAAAGGAGATGGAATGCAGGTCGATGTGGCTCCCACTTCCGCACAAGGACTTATACCGTCACGAACAAATAGTGACGCAGCTGGTAGTGACCTTTCACGGAAATGTGACCCTGAGCCTGAGGTCACGGCTGAAATAACCGCATCAAGTGCACAGCCCATACAGTGCGAACAGTACGAGGAAGTACCAAGTAAACAACCTGCTGACTCCGAAGCGCAACGCCGCGCCGAAGGAGGAAATAAACAAGCATCACCGCCTCGCCAGCAAGACAGCACAACAGACACCACGCCGGAACCAAATATTGACGACTCGCAAGCCACGGCCGTTGCCCCATTCAGCCACCGCCGGCTGCAGCTACCGACACCGGGTCTTGCTGTCACGCGTCATCAAGCGAAAGCCACACCAGAGAAAAAAGACATCAAGAAAAAGAATATTAAATATGAAGTCATCAGGGCCAACACTGACGAGGAGAAAGAGAGTGGCCACAGTGACTTATAGCAATGCATTGTCGGGATTTCAGGATACTTTTCTTCTCAAGCTCTTTGTTTAAAAGCAGTGCAAATTTTCTAGGAATTTAGTACATGTAATGGGCACACAGCTTGTAAAGATCGTGCTTTGTAGGGAAGCACGTTGCTGCTATAATCATACCGATCCTCATCCCAAATAGCTTCTTATGGTATGTCTGTGATGCAAGCTTATAGCATTACTACTATTAACATTAATAAAATACAGTCACCCTTGAAATTGGCAGCACTAAAAGAATTCTTGTACCAGTCCGGGACAGATATCGCGTTGCTACAAGAAATTGCGATAACGGAATTTCGGATCCCAGGCTTTTTTGAAATTGTAAATGTTTCTACGGAAGCCAATATCGGTACAGCCATTCTTATAAAGGAAGGCATTCCGGTGACTCAAATCGAACGACTAGAATCAGGAAGAGCCATAGGCATAAAAATATTCGATGTGACAGTGCTTAACCCTTACGCCCCATCAGGAAATTCCCACAAATTGGATCGTGCGAAGTTTTTTCAAGATGAACTGATTTATTTATTGAGGAAAAATCCGTGTTCTCTTGTACTAGGTGGAGATTTTAACTGTGTTTTAAACCAGAAAGATCAACAACCCAACTTCAACTACTCGCCACAGTTAAAACAGTTAGTAAGTGATCTACACCTTAAGGATGTGTGGGAACTTCAGCACCCGACGTCAGTCGGGTTCACGTATATAACCAGCCACTCCCGCAGCAGACTAGATAGAATTTACGTGTCATCAAATTTGCAAAATTATTTATTAAACGTTGAAACTATTCCCGTGTATTTTAGCGATCACAGTACACTTTTAACTTGCTTCAATTTAAGTGTACAGCCAACCCGTCGATTCAGAGGCCAATGGAATTTAAATATCTCTGTTTTAACTGACGAAGAACTAGAACAGGAAATAAGAGTAGCGTGGACTATGTGCCTCTGCACAGTAGACAAGCACCCAACAGTCATTGACTGGTGGACTAGGAGGGCTAAACCAAGGCTGCGGAAAGTTGTCATGCAGTATAGTGCAGCGAGGCACAGGGAGTTGAGGAATACAATGGAGTTTTACTATAAAGTTTTAAGAGACTTATATCAACAGGCCCATGATGACGTAATTCGTCTGAATGATATCAAACAAATAAAAGCCAAGTTATTAAGCATTAAACGGCAACAGATGGAGGGACTCAAAATTAAATCGAAAGCCACATCAGTCGTAGCAGATGAAACAGCTTCTTTGTATCACTTGGTGCGGCATGCTAAAAACAGACGTGTAACTGTAATTGATGAAGTCCAGACGCATACTGGTACGAGGCTCACATGCCAGAAACAAATACTGGACGAAGTCCACAGGTAATATGAAACCTTATATGCCCCTACCACAGTGGAAGATGCAGCTCTCGAGGACTTTCTCACTATTTTAGGTCCACAATTGTCGGGAACAGACAACGCTGATATCCTGTCACCTATTACTAAAGATGAAGTGCATGAGGCAGTGCGTAACTCACCTCTCAAAAAATCTCCGGGACTTGATGGCCTCCCTGTGGAGTTTTATGCCCGCTACTGGTCTATAATTGGGGACAAGATCACTTCCATGGCAAATGAGGTCCTGAACGGAAAACCGGTCCCTGCAGAGTTTAAGGAAAGTAAAATAGTACTGATTCCTAAGAGTACAGGCAAAACCAACTTAATCAATTTTCGGCCTCTTTCGCTACTAAATTCTGATTACAAAATAATTTCGCGTATTATCAACAAAAGACTCTCTGCCTTTTCCAACAAAATATTGAGTCATCATCAATCTTGTTCTCCGACCAGAACGATATTCGAAAGTCTATCTGCATACAGAGACGTCATTGCAATTACCTCAGTGACAAGTATAAAATGTGCGTTAATCTTTATAGATTTCAACAAAGCTTTTGACCGCGTTAGTCATAGATACCTCTTTGCGACGCTGTCAAGAACGGCTTTCCACCCCCAGATTGTGAACATGCTAAGAAATATTGCAACATGTATAAATGCGAAAATAGCAATCAATGGCCAAACATCTAAACCCATACAGATAAGGCGAGGGGTTCCACAGGGCAGTCCCTTATCTATGTTTTTATTTCCTGTATCTTTGGAGCCCTTCCTCCGCACTGTCCACGCAAGATTAACAGGCATAACATTGAGTGGTGAGAAAACTGTCATACGAGCTTATGCTGATGACGTGGGCGTTGTAATAAGAAATAAGGAAGAGACAGTTACACTGGAAAGAGAAATCCAAAGGTATTGTCTAGCGTCGGGAGCGACAGCAAATGAAAACAAAAGTCAAATATTGAATCTACGGGGCCTAGATCACCTTCGACTGGCATGGGCAAAACAAGACAACAAACATAAAACTTTGGGAATAACCTTAATGGCATGTCCGATGAGGATGGCTGCTTTTAACTGGACGGAAACTAGGACGAAAGTTCATTGTGCTGTAATGGAGAACATCCATCGAACTATGGACTGCCGGCCAGGGTGGCCGAGCGGTTCTAGGCGCGTCAGTCTGGAACCGCGCCGCCGCTACGGTCGCAGGTTCGAATCCTGCCTCGGGCATGGATGTGTGTGTGATGTCCTTAGGTTAGTTAGGTTTAAGTAGTTCTTAGTTCTAGGGGACTTATGACCTCTGATGTTCAGTCCCATAGTGCTCAGAGCCATTTTGAACTATGGACCTGGTGCAAAAAGTCAGATTCATCAACTCCTGCGTTTTGTCTAAAGCGTTTTTCACTGCGCAGGTATTTCCAATCCCTAAACTAGTAGCGAAAGGGATCATGTCCACTTTTACCAATTATTTATGGAGAGGAGACATATTCAGGGTTGGTGCGACTACCGTTATACTGGATGTCAGAAACGGGGGCCTCGGTTTGGTGGATATTCGCAATAAAGCGTCTGCTCTGTTCCTCAAACGGACGTTCCATATACTCAGAGAACTTCCACAATGTATAACCGCAAAGCTCTTTGAGGCTGTGACACCCCATAGCCTGCAAGCACCGATTGATGTGCGAAGAATTAATGCCCGTCTGCAGTTTGTGAGGAACTTTTTCCTCGAAGCAAGTTATCTTAGTGACGAAATCAGAAGCAACACACTTATCACAGCGCGCGACATCATACTTGAAAGGAAGTTAAATGAGGGTAGAAACAAAATTGAAACGAAATTCCCAAATTGTGACTGGAAAGCTGTATGGCGGAACATCAACTATGCCGGGCTATCTACAGACGCTATTTCCGCATGGTACAAAACAGTTAATAATGTCATCAGCACTAACGAGAGACTATATGGGATCGGTTTAAACCAGACAAACCTTTGTGGAAAATGCAATCTGGTGGATACACTCAGCCACAGATTCACCTGTGGTGGCAATGTGCATAACTGGAATTGGATCAGGCAACAAATCGCTTTTCTCACCAGATCCTCTACGGAATATATAACGCCATCGCTCCTCCTGAGACCAGACATGACATACTTTCCGAAATTAAAAACCAACGCCGTTAGCTGGTTACTGGGAAAATATGTTAGTTATGTCATCCACACACTTGGGTCGGACCACGAGATAGAATTCTGCGTTTACATGAAGTGTGAATATGCAAAAATCAGCACGTATCGCAACCACAAGAAGCACTACGGCAACATGCTGAAGATCATTTTTGAAAGAATGGGCTGTTGGTTAAATATGTGGGACCACTACAACACCTTGAACGAGAACGAACAGAAGAAAATTAAAAGTCACTTGGTTTCTTATTATTATTTACTATTACCTTGCTTCCGGAACATTTTTTTTTCCAAACATTTTGTTCAAAATTACTCGTGTTCGACTTGCAAAGTTTTTGTGTGATTCGAGAAGAATTGTGAAGTTTTTTTTTTTTGGTCAGTTTTTCAGTTTCTACTTACAGAAGAGGTTTCTTTGTCTCTCTTACATCGGAGAATGGAAATATTGTGTTAAGATTTCTGCACACTTAGTGCTATGACCCAACAGGGAACATGAAAAAGGGGTGGGAGGGGCTTGGGCCTCGACGCACTGACAGTGCCGTGAACAGACCCCACCGCTAGTGCGGCGTGTACCACGCGCTGACCATCCTAAAAATACAAAAAAAAATAAATAAATAAAAAATAAAAAATAAAATACAAAAATAAAAAGAAAATAAAAGTGTTTAATAAAAATTGGATTGCTGGGAAAAAAGGATGGATAAAAAAGTGGATAGAGAAAAAAAAACAAAAAAGGATGGAAAAAAGTAAAAAAAAAGATGGATAGAGCGTCTGCCATGTAAGCAGGAGATCCCGGGTTCGAGTCCCGGTCGGGGCACACATTTTCAGCTGTCCACATCGAGGTATATCAACAACACCTGTCGGCAGCTGAGGTTGTCAGTTACTCATCGTCTATTCAACTTGTTTTTTTTTTCTGAAATGTTATGTGACTTCCTGTAACATAAGGGGAAATGATTCACACACGACAAAATATTCAAAACCTTACTAAGAATAATGGAGGTGGGTTTTAATTGAAAGAAAATCGTTCTTGAAAAACTAAACTTTGATTATTGACAAAAAGACAGCACAGTGTAAGAGGAATTAGCAATTACAAAATTCGCTCATTTCAAAATTTACAAACATTTCAACCAAATGCGTTATTTGTGACGTAATGAAAACAAAGAGATCAAATTAACACTGAACGTAGCTCTTATTCATCTAAGGGACAAAGATTTTGCTGAATTAATAGTTATGACAAACAGAAATTTTATTCTTCCGGCTGCAGTGGTTGTCCTGGAAAATTTCTCCAGAAATCTTCCCATTAAAAAAAAAAAAGTTCAAATGGTTCAATGAAATGGCTCTGAGCACTATGGGACTTAACATCTGAGGTCATCAGTCCCATAGAACTTAGAACTACTTAAACCTAACTAACCTAAGGACATCACACACATCGGCCGGCCGTGGTGGTCTCGCGGTTCTAGGCGCTCAGTCCGGAACAGCGAGACTGCTACGGTCGCAGGTTCGAATGCTGCCTCGGGCATGGCTGTGTGTGCTGTCCTTAGGTTAGTTAGGTTTAAGTAGTTCTAAGTTCTAGGGGACTGATGACCACAGATGTTGTCCGATAGTGCTCAGAGCCATTTGAACCATCACACACATCCATGCCCGAGGCAGGATTCGAACCTGCGACCGTAGCGGTCACGCGGTTCCAGACGAAAAAAGTCATGTATTTTTAAAAACAAGTATTCATATCTACAATAAAACGGTGCTGAGCACTATGGAACTCAACATCTGAAGTAACCAGTCCCCTAGACTTAGAACTACTTAAACCTAAGGACATCACACACATCCATGCCCGAGGCAGGATTCGAACCTGCGACCGTAGCAGCAGCGCGGTTCCAGACTGGAGCGCCTAGAACCGTTTGGCCACCACCATATCTACAATAAAGTATTCCAGTTTCCTTCTCCCAGATTCATAAAAAGCAGATCTCATTCTCTGAAAAGCTCAGTTGCTCGCTACTGGGCCTCAAAGAAGAATGTAAAAGCGCTGCACAAGTGACTGACCAGTAAGTCAACCACAGGTAAAACTATTCTTATTCACTAGTCATGCCGTGCCCTCGTTCATCTTTGCCCCAGTACAGTAAAGATGAATTATTGTACAATAGCAGAATACATCTGAGAACATTACAAACTAACATCAACAGTTAAACGATAATACAATCAAGAGCCAAAGAAACTGGAGCACCTGCCTAATATCGTGTAGGGCTCCCGTGAGCACGCTGAAGTACCGCAACCTGACGTGGCATGGACTCGATTAATGTCCGAAGTAGTGTTGGAGGGAGCTGACACCATGAATAGTTCAGAGCTGTCCATAAATCCCTAAGAGTACGAGGAGATGGAGATCTCCTCTGAACAGTGCATTGCAATTTATACCGGGTATGCTCAATGATGGTCATTTCTGAGGAGTTTTGTGGCCAGCGGAACTGTTTAAACTCAGAAGAGAGTTCCTGAAGCCACTCTGTAGCAATTCTGGACGTGTGGGGTGGCGCATTGTCCTGTTGGAATTCCCGAGTCCGTCGGAATGCACAGTGGACATGAATGGATTCAAATGGCTCTGAGCACTATGGGACTTAACATCTATGGTCATCAGTCCCCTAGAACTTAGAACTACTTAAACCTAACTAACCTAAGGACAGCACACAACACCCAGCCATCACGAGGCAGAGAAAATCCCTGAATGGATGCAGGTGAACATACAGGATGCTTACCTACGTGCCACCTGTCAGAGTCGTATCTACACGTATCAGAGATCCTGCATCACTCCAACTGCACACGCCCCAGACCGTTACTGAGCCTTTACTAGCTTGGACAGTCCCTGCTGACATGCAGTGTCCATGGATTCATGAGATTGTCTCCACACCGTACACGTCCATCCGCTTGATACAATTTGAAACGAGACTCGTCCGATCAGGCAACATGTTTCCAGTCATCAACAGTCCAATGTCAGTGTTGTCCGGTGCAGGCGAGGCGTAAAGCTTTTTGCCGTGCAGTCATCAAGATTACACGAGTGGGCCTTCGGCTCCGAAAGTCCATATCGATGATGTTTCATTCAATGTTTCGCACACTGACACTTGTTGGCGGCGCAGCATTGAAATCTGCAGCAGTTTTCGGAAGTGTTACACTTCTGTCACATTGAACGAGTCTCTTCAGTCGTCGTTGGTCCCGTTCTTGTAGGATCTTTTTCCGGCCGCGGCGATGTCGGAGATTTGATGCTTTACCGGATTCCTCATATTCACGGTACACTAGTGAAATGGTAGTGCGGGAAAAGCCCCACTTCATCGCTACCTCGGAGATACTGTGTCCCATCGCTCGGGCGTCGACTATAACACAGCGTTCGAACTCACTTAAACCTTGATAACCTGCCATTGTAGCTGTAGTAACCGATTTAACAACTGCGCCAGACACTTATTGTCTTATATATGCGATGCCAACAGCAGCGCCGAATTCTGTCTGTTTAGATATCTCTGTATTTGAATACGCATGCCTATACCAGTTACTTGGGCGCTTTAGTGTAAAAATTTTTACCTGACAGTGCTATCAGTTCTTTAGCTTTGCAACGTTCTTCCGCAGCGTGAAGTGCGGGCCGGTCAGTGTCGGTGCGCTGCGCCCCTCCATTACATTTAGGTGTGTTATTTATGAGGAGCGTCACCAGCGAACAGCCATTGAGCGAGATTAAGGGTGGCACGGCATGAGGCAGCAAAACGGCGCGGGAAGTGTCTTCCGGACAGCGAAGACCGTGCCGCATAAGATAGCATCGGCCGTATACGAGGAGAACAGAAAGAGGAAGAGGACGGTGAGTGGGAGGGGAGGGCTGTAATTGCAGGCTAGGCTGTCGCACCGCCCCGTACGTCAGAGGCCTGCGCCGCGCCTTTAGCGTGTTGAGGTCGTGTGCGAGGCAGTTGCCTAGTGCCCTAAGTGCCCGCTATGGCCGCACTTCACTGTGGCAGCCACATCACCCGGGACAGCGTTCGTCTACACAACCTACTAGCAAATCCGGCAGGGCTTGACAAATGCTAATTCTGTATTGGAATTCCATATATATCCTAATCTCCTCCTCCTCCACCTTCTTTCTGTCCATCTGCTCCTCATACCTCTCTTTGTTCTCTCCTCCTCCTCTAACCTCTTTGCCTCTCTCCATCGCCAACTCTTCCCTCTTCTTGTCCATCTCCTCCTTTCTCTCTCTCTCTCTCTATCTCTCTCTCTACGTCTCCTCCCTCCCCATATCTATGTCCAATTCTTCCCCCTCCCTCTCTGTCCGTCTCCTCTCCCCCATCACCACTTTCTGACCTTGAGACTTGTTTGTTGTTATTGCAAACAAAACCCTGATTAGGAATTGAAGCAGCTTAAAATGAGTGGGAAATTCGGTTGGGATTATTGGTATACGGGATATGAGAATACCTATCCAGTTGCTGGATCTATCAGAACAGCTTCAATACCAGTATTTTTCATGGTTTTAATCAGCGAAGGGGTAAGATTTCAAAGTTAGGAAGATTCTGACTCCGCACTAGTATTCTAATCACAGTATGAAAAGCCATAAATATAACTTTCCTGTTTTTTGTTAAAACTAACTTCCAGAAAGGAAACCGAACCGCACCCCTTCACAGCACTGCACAGCATTTTATTTCTCGTCGTCATTTTCAACAGAAAATCTGAACACTGTTGTTTAAAAAATACGTAGCTTATATCAGTATGAAGAATGGCTGCAATAAATATTCTAGTTTGACACTGCAGGTACGCCGGGGATGTGTAAGTTCTTGACCAGGTTGTTTCAAATTGTTACACAATGCTTTAGCAAACATTTGGGTATAGCAAAGGATATATTAATGAATTAAAAGCCACTCGAGATGCAGTGTTAACAATATTATGAAGTTCACACATAACAAAATATTAAAAACAGATGGAGTGGTATGTAATTAACTGAAAAATAGTTAAGGAATCAGCATCATCCAGACATGGGGAATCGAATAATTGATAACTGGACATATATTTTTCAATAAGTATTTATAAAAGGGAAAAGTTCTTGACGTTTACTTCAAATTTTTACGCAATGCACATGGGATATATATATATATATATATATATATATATATATATATCTTCATACATACACATTAAAAATATACATCCAATTATCAATTATTATTTTCTCCACATCTGTGTGATGCTGATCTGCAACTTGAGCGGCTTTTAATTCGTAGCCTCGCTTGCTCGGATGTTGGTGGTGGTGAGTGCGTGGAGGGAGGGGGGGGGGGGGAGCTGGGGCAGCACGTTGCTAAGTCAAACGCGATAACCTGATCACCAGCAAATATTTGTTACATGGTGTTTATCATTTGTCAAAGGTTCGCGAAACTTCAGATGCTTGCATAGTCTGAAATATTCGATGTTTGTACACAAAGCAGCACTCTCCGTCCAATAGGGAGTTCTGTTTTGTCATTACGTTGGTGTCAGTAACAAACATGACATGCTTTCGGTGCTAAGTGTTGCACTTGTTACGACACTACAATATTTTAAGTACACACACTTTTTAGTAATGCTTTTTGGTGGCCCTTTTAGGTTACTTTACTATTTAAAAATACTTGCAAAGAATAAATTCTCTGAAAACTAAGTCTCGAAAATGGCAGTCACTTCTAGAATTTACCTGCTATGTTCTAAAAAGTAGAGTTGTGAGTTGTTGGACCGCGCTTGCTGACTGGCTGCAGGGAAGAGAGAGAGAGAGAGAGAGGGAGAAAGAGAGAGAGAGCGCACATGCCCCCCCTCCCCCGGCTGCCAGCAACGGATCTGACAAACGGTTCATAAGTCAACACACTGCTCAAGTACGAGTTAAAATATAGGTTAAAGAATAACCACTGCGTGGCTGTTGTCGCAAAAATGCACTATAAACATGTAGGTGCATCTACAATAATGTTTCAAACATTATGCAATATGAATTTTTTATGTTTGGGTAATTTTCACTAATCGTGAAGTATTTTTATGCACTGATTTCAAATATGTTATTAGTTCTTTCTATCAGTTTCTACACAAATACAGTAAACTTACGTTTCGTTTAAACCCATGTTGCACAGACAGATTTTTTTCCGCAAGTAAGGGAAATTTAATTATAGTAAGATTGGCCACATTTGTCACACCCATCTGGCTATTCATTGTTGACATCCTACAGAGCTGTTATGTGTTTTTTTTTTTATGCTGTGAAATGCATATTTACAATTTATTAAAAATGGGTCGCAAGAGTTTGAATGACCCGAATGTGCGTTTGTGGCAGCTACGTAATTGCCAAGGAAAGACCGGCCATTCGAAAGTTTCGTAAAAATTGTCTACTACATCTACTTTGGTATCAGGCTCGATTATCAAGATTTTTTCTTGAACTCCGAGCCGTATACCAAAGTAGGAGTAATAGACATTTCTCACGAAACTATCGGCTATTACGTCGATGTAAGTCACACAAGGTATGCCGCACGTTCAGTACACCATAATGGGACGGGTGTAAACCTCAAAGCTGTGGTGAAATACACGGGATCGGATACATTCATGGACAATATGTGGGCATTTGAAAGTAGTTTCCATGTGACTTGGTCAATATGCGGCTCCACACAAAACGCCGCCTCTCATCTGCGACTGGGGCGGTCGAGCCAAGGACAAGCATTCGATGGTAACTGAATGAAAAACCCTCGATCCTGATACACGGAAGATAATAAATGAACCAAACAAGGTACTATTACCTCCACTTCATATCAAGCTTAGATTAATGAAACATTCCACTATATCACTTCCACAAGAGAGTGACTGTTTCCTGCACTTGGTAACAAGGCTTACAAAAGTATCTTATGAGGAACTTAAAGGAGTGGTCTTAGTGAGGCCGCGGATCTGAAATTTAGTGAAAGACAAATTGCATGAAAGTGCAATGAATCCAGGGCAGGAAAAGAGGTTGACTGTCGTTTAAAGAAGTAGTGGCAAACTTTTTGAGCAACAACAGACATCCAAATTATAAAACTATGTTTAAAGCAATATTACAGAGTTGCATCAAATCAGGATGTAACATAAGCATGAAGCTTCGTTTTCTACATTCACATATTCATTATTGCCCTTCAGGGTAGCATAAGCAGAACGGTTCCATTTGGACATCAAAGAGAAGGAAAAGAGATACCAGTGAAGGCGAAATGTGAGCATGACTGTTTTACGTTAATAGGAGATGGCACTCGTCAAGGGAGACAACCAAGAAAGACAGGTTTCGCCCCATGTCAGAAAAATCATGCTGTAGTGAAATATAGCGAAGGGAAATTAAATTGTCACACTTATCATTTTTAAGTGAACATATATAGTTGTCTACTCCAATTCTACACAAAATTACAATATAAATAACTTATTTTTAATGCAGTTAAAAAAAATTCCCTTTCAGAAGAAACTCGTGATTTCACCTGAAACTTCAAAAGTGATTTTCACAAAAATCTGACGTGATGCAGAAAGACCTAAATCAAATGTGACATCAGAATGAAAAATACTTTAAATATGAACTAACACTACTAAAATATCTTTCCAAAAATTTTAAAACGCAGCATAGTGTAATAGATTATTACGCTAATAATAATAGACAACCAATGTACTGCCACAGTATCAACCATGCAGCCACTGATCAGTGCCTCATCAACGATTAACACAAGTTTAGGAATTGTAATTGACAGTCAAGGGAACAATTCAGAAGCATCCCCACCAAGTCACAATTCTGGTGGTATTAACTTCTGTGTTATCTCTCCTACCTAGTGTTTTTCTATTCTTCTTAAATACCAAAACATTTTTTATACTTTGCTTTCTATATTTTATGTTCCGTTATCAATTCTGCAGAAAAATAAAATTACAAAAAAAGATGCCAGCGTCCACCGGTTGGGACTTGCGCAACGGTACGCGCAGAGGTAGGCGCTAGAGAAGCCTGTAATCAGACCGCTCAGGAGGCCATGGCGGCTGAGTGGCCACCGAACCAGCAGACCACAGGAATACCCATAATAGAAGACAGAAACTGAAATTCTCTTGAGCAGGAAAATTAGCAGGCACCGAGAGTTCCCAAAGGTACTAAAGGAAAACGGCTTCAACCTCATTTAAACACTGCACAGCCATGGGCTGCAGAATTTTGTTCATAGCGAGATAATGACATAGCTGAACGTGCCCTGTGTTCTTATATTGCCGAATTTATGTTGTTGTAAAAATATTTTAACTTTATTGTTGTTATAATTCTTGAAGCAACTGCGTGACACCCCTGCTTCTCGACTTTTCCGAAAGGTCTTTCCAAATCCAACATTTTTCTGCTTCACAATTTCTTCGAAATAACGCGTGACATAGTGAGCACTGATGTAAAAAAAAATTGTAATAACTATAATAAAATTTCCAACGTTATCAGTAAAGACCGTTTTCCTAAGCACAATAAAATAGTAAAATAAGCAAGCAAATAAGCAGGAAAAATTAAGAAAATAAGCACTAAAGTAAGCAAAAATTAATACACGCAAATATGATAGTTTCACAGAACTCTTACCTTACAGTACACAAGGAAGGTCACCTTGAGATTTTCCCGTGTAAAACTCCTGCGCCTATCTGTGAAGAATGATTTGTACAGTAGAAATGTTATTTCGACGTCGCTTGACGGTGAATTCCTCTTCAATATTTGTTTCTTCAACAGAAAGCTTTTTAAAAATTTGACACATTGTTTTGTAAAATGAACTTTCCTCTAGCGCTTGATTCAGTTTGTCGAACGCAACTTTTGCAATCCCGTGTGTGTCTGACGACAATGTTACTAAAACATTGTCTATCAAAGAAAGTGAATATTCCAGGGAATTATTAGGAACTTCCAGCTGCTTTAAAATATCGGGTATTTTTGAGAAATGATTATGGGTGCTCTGTATCTTTAGTTGGCCACCGTTTTTAGCAAAATGTTCTTGTTTTGTGTCAATAATGACCGTAACTTTGGCATTTAAGGAATTCAAAACTCTTTCTTCACTGAAATGTTCCGCGTAGTATGACACAGCTTGTAACCACGTTGCCCATTAAGTTTAAACAGACCGAAGAGGTAAAGCCAAATTTGGATGGAGTTCGTGGAATTTTTGAATTCTAATTGATGATTTGACAAACGCTTTCTTCACGTTAGTGACTTCAGACATCTTCAGTGACATGATGTAAACGCTGAGCAAGGCACGCCAGATGAAGTAATTTAGGGTAAAGAACTTTTAATCAATTTCCCGCTTTAATGATAAACGCACCAGCGTCACTGAGAAATAACGGTACACGTCATACCGTGTCATTTCTACCCGCAGAAATCTAACAAGTAACTGAAAAATTTGGCAACAGTGGAATTATTTCCTCTGTCGAGTACTTCTATATTAATCAGAAATGATCTGCTGCATGCTTAGCACCAAGTACCGCGCTACACACGCGCTGTCCCGAACCATGGTTTAGTTCATAGAAATCCCTATGTTTTCGTGCTTCAGTCCATTCTGAATATTACAAATTACTCCTTGAAAACACTGTGGCATATAGGTTTTGCACAGTGTAGATTCCTTCCGTATCCCTTGTTAGTGAATTTTTCTAAAAATACGCGAAGCTGCGCAATACTCAGTTGCCACAACGGAATGTCGTAACAAATTAGTGCTAAGCAAAAGTCTTTGAAAAATATATCACTACAACTCGATAGTTCGCCAACATTGCTTTTCATCAGTTCTTTGTTTAACACAGATTTATTCTTAAACCTCTCCTTCTGCCACATGGTATTGATGTGCTGCGCAATGTAATTTCTTTTCTTCGCAGAAAAACTCTTCTCACATTCCAAACAAAATAAGACAGTATCGTCTTTCCTATAAATATTTCTTTCTAACTTGTTTACGCAGTTGCGTAAGAATAATGGGTTCAAATGGATCTGAGCACTATGGGACTCAACTGCTGTGGTTATCAGTCCCCTAGAACTTAGAACTACTTAAACCTAACTAACCTAAGGACATCACACACATCCATGCCCGAGGCAGGATTCGAACCTGCGACCGTAGCAGTCGCACGGTTCCGGACTGCGCGCCTAGAACCGCGAGACCACCGCGGCCGGCGCGTAAGAATACTAACGGAGAAGTTTTTGTTCGTGGCATTCCCTGATTACAACAGCGAGCAGTCATAGACACTTTACACAATACAGTGCAGCTTGGAGCTCGGAGATTCACCGGCCATGCCAGTGACATCATTGCGATGCGATAACTGAGTGATGACTCATCTGTGCAATCGCAGCAAGTTTTTGTCCTGGCGGTGTTACGTCATAGCATCCTCGTTATACCATAGCGGTGCTTTCTTACGCGTTCGGCAAAAGTTAACTGTTATAAGCCGATAAAAAAAAACAATCACTGATTGATTAACGACGACTAGGAGTGAAACATGCATCTTTAAAATCATAGTTTTCGGTTAAATGTGCTGTTTTCATTAAGAATGGTAAAATAAGGGATCAAAAACGTTTTCATGTAAAATAAGCATAAATAAGCACAAAAAAACCACAGTTAAACCGCCTATCTAGCTGTGCCTTACGAAGTATAAGGTTTCTGCTTTCCATAAAAGCGATGAGAAATTAAGCATTTTGCTTAGAAATCCGAGCTTTGTTACCACTATTAAAGTCGTAGGCGTAGATCACACCTGGAAAGTTAGAGTGACGGGTAGTTATGTAAAGGGGCAGTGAAATGAAGATGATGCATATGGAATAAAAGTAAGTAAACTGTTTATATTTTGAACACTAATCGTCATAAAATTTAATACGTTTATCTCACTGTGAGACGCCACAATCAATGCCTTGAGGGAAACATATTTGCCCTTGCCTACGAAACCATGATTGTACCCAGGCGGGTACCTCCTCGTCCGCAGAAAATCGACGGCCACGATTGTTTTTCTTCAGGGCTCGAAAAATATGGAAATGGCATGTAGAGAGAAAGGGCCAGTATGGAGGAGGAGCGAGGGCTCCCCAGCAAAGCTTCTGCAGCGTAGTGGAAACAAACTTGACAGATGTGGGTGGACATTATCCTGTAACAGAGCGATGCCACCCGTCAACATTCATGAGCGATTCGACTTGAGGCGCGATTCAGTTTTTGCGTAGTGTCCACGTACTACTCGTGCGTCAATTGTGGCGCCGTGTTCCAGAAACTCAATGAGCAGCGGACCCTTACCATCAGAGAAAAGGGTAATCGTGACTTTAGCGAAGCTGGTGTGCCTGTTGTTTAGACCACACTGCAGAAGTCTCGCTGAGAGGCCTTGTCACTCTACCCTTTGTATTTCCACAATTTTGGAATACTGAGGAAAAAACATTCGTGGCCGTCTATTGGCTTCAGATGAAGAGGTGCACGTCTGGCTACGATCATGTTCCCGCAGGCAATCGCAAACATATTTCCATGAGGGCACTGACCGTCTTGCCTCACAATTGGATAAATATATTAACAGTTACATCTACATCTACATCTACATTGATACTCCGCAAGGCACCCAACGGTGTGTGGCGGAGGGCACTTTACGTGCCACTGTCATTACCTCCCTTTTCTGTTCCAGTCGCGCATGGTTCGCGGGAAGAACGACTGTCTGAAAGCCTCCGTGCGCGCTCGAATCTCTCTGATTTTACATTCGTGATCTCCTCGGGAGGTGTAAGTAGGGGGAAGCAATATATTCGATACCTCATCCAGAAACGCACCCTCTCGAAACCTGGACAGCAAGCTACACCACGATGCAGAGCGCCCCTCTTGCAGAGTCTGCCACTTGAGTTTGCTAAACATCTCCGTAACGCTATCACGGTTACCAAATAACTCTGTGACGAAACGCGCCGCTCTTCTTTGGATCTTCTCTATCTCCTCTGTCAACCCGATCTGGTACGGATTCCACGCTGATGAGCAATACTTATGTATAGGTCGAACGAGTGTTTTGTAAGCCACCTCCTTTGTTGATGGACTACATTTTCTAAGGGCTCTCCCAATGAATCTCAACCTGGCGCCCGCCTTACCAATAATTAATTTCATATGATCATTCCACGTCAAATCGTTCCGTACGCATACTCCCAGATATTTTACAGAAGTAAGTGCTACCAGTGTTTGTTCCGCTATCATATAATCATACAAAAAATGATCCTTCGTTCTATGTATTCCCAATACATTATATTTGTCTATGTTAAGGGTCAGTTGCCACTCCCTGCACCAAGTGCCTACCCGCTGCAGATCTTCGTGCATTTCGCTACAATTTTCTAATGCTGCAACTTCTCTGTATACTACAGCATCATCCGCGAAAAGCCGCATGGAATTTCCGACACTATCTACTAGGTCATTTATATATATTGTGAAAAGCAATGGTCCCATAACACTCCCCTGTGGCACGCCAGAGGTTACTTTAACGTGTGTAGACGTCCCTCCATTGATAACAACATGCTGTGTTCTGTTTGCTAAAAACTCTTCAATCCAGCCACACAGCTGGTCTTATATTCCGTAGGCTCTTACTTTGTCTATCAGGCGACAGTGCGGAACTGTATCGAACGCCCCCGGAAGTCAAGTAAAATAGCATCTACCTGGGAGCCTGTATCTAATATTTTCTAGGTCTCATGAACAAATAAAGCGAGTTGGGTCTCACACGATCGCTGTTTCCGGAATCCATGTTGATTCCTACAGAGTAGATTCCGGGTTTCCAGAAATGACATGATACGCGAGCAAAAAACATGTTCTAAAATTCTACAACAGATCGACGTCAGAGATATAGGTCTATGGTTTTGCGCATATGCTCGACGACCCTTCTTGAATGCTGGGACTACCTGCGCTCTTTTCCAATCATTTGGAACCTTCCATTCCTCTAGAGACTTGCGGTACACGGCTGTTAGAAGAGGGGCAAGTTCTTTAGCGTACTCTGTGTAGAATCGAATTGGTATCCCGTCAGGTCCAGTGGATTTTCCTCCGTTGAGTGATTCCTGTTCCTTTTCTATTCCTTGGACACTTATTTCGATGTCAGCCATTTTTCGTTTGTGCGAGGATTTATAGAAGGAACTGCAGTGCGGTCTTCCTCTGTGAAACAGCTTTGGAAAAAGGTGTTTAGTATTTCAGCTTTACGTGTGTCATCCTCTGTTTCAATGCCATCATCATCCCGGAGTGTCTGGATATGCTGTTTCGAGCCACTTACTGATTTAACGTAAGACCAGAACTTCCTAGGATTTTCTGTCAAGTCGGTACATAGAATTTTACTTTCGAATTCACTGAACGCTTCACGCATAGCCCTCCTTACGCTAACTTTGACATCGTTTAGCTTCTGTTTGTCTGAGAGGTTTGGGCTGCGTTTGCACTTGGAGTGAAGCTCTCTTTGCTTTCGCAGTAGTTTCCTAACATTGTTGTTGAACCACGGTGGGTTTTTCCCGTCCTTCACAGTTTTACTCGGCACGTACCTGTCTAAAACGCATTTTACGATTGCCTTGAACTTTTTCCATAAACACTCAACATTGTCAGTGTCGGAACAGAAATTTTCGTTTTGATCTGTTAGATAGCCTGAAATCTGCCTTCTATTACTCTTGCTAATTCCTATTAACTTCGATATTCAGGGATGCTGCAACGGCCTTATGATCACTGATTCCCTGTTCTGCACTTACAGAGTCGAAAAGTACGGGTCTGTTTGTTATCAGTAGGTCCAAGATGTTATCTCCACGAGTCGGTTCTCTGTTTAATTGCTCGAGGTAATTTTCGGATAGTGCACTCAGTATAATGTCACTCGATGCTCTGTCCCTACCATCCGTCCTAAACATCTGAGTGCCCCAGTCTATATCAGGTAAATTGAAATCACCACCTAAGACTATAACATGCTGAGAAAATTTATGTGAAATGTATTCCAAATTTTCTCTCAGTTGTTCTGCCACTAATGCTGCTGAGTCGGGAGGTCGGTAAAAGGAGCCAACTATTAACCTAGCTCGGTTGTTGAGTGTAACCTCCACCCATAATAATTCACAGGAACTATCCACTTCTACTTCACTACAGGATAAACTACTACTAACAGCGACAAACACGCCACCACCAGTTGCATGCAATCTATCCTTTCTAAACACCGTCTGTGCCTTTGTAAAAATTTCGGCAGAATCTATCTCTGGCTTCAGTCAGCTTTCTGTACCTATAACGATTTCAGCTTCGGTGCTTTCTATCAGCGCTTGAAGTTCCGGTACTTTACCAGTGCAGCTTCGATAGTTTACAATTGCAATACCGTTTGCTGCTTCGCCCCCGCATGTCCTGACTTTGCCCCGCATCCTTTAAGGCTGCTGCCCTTTCTGTACTTGCCCGAGGCCATCTAACCTAAAAAAACCGCCCAGTCCACGCCACACAACCCCTGCTACCCGTGTAGCCGCTTGCTGCGTGTGATTACTTTTGAAATAATACACAGTTTACTCACATTTCTTCCGTTTCTGTAGTTTTCGTTTGACTGCTACTTATAACTGAAGTAAAGACCAGCCAGACAGTGTCATACTAATAGCCGCTTCCAGCCCTTCCTCCCAGAAACAACATCTGTATCGGTCCCTACTTCGTGGTTCGGCTACCGTGTGAACTACAGGTAGAGCCGACGGACGCCGACTTTTACAGATTTTGTCACGTACGACGCAAGCACGCCTCTGGCCTTATCCGGGAGCGAATAGCCCATAGCCAGAGGCAGGCACTTCAAACAGTGTGGTTAGTCACATATCGTTTTCAGACCGGAACAAAATAGAACAGCTACCACCAGATTTCGAAATAAGTCCGAGAAAACTTGATAATGCTGTGTCAGCAGCATCTGCACAAATTCAAACAAAAATTATGCACAGGAGCAGTATTACATCGACTGTCCAGTTCACATACCGTCGCTCGACGTCAATACCGTTACTCAGTAGTGCAGGGATGGAGAGGTTGATCCGGGAACACTCTTTTTTCTGATGAAATGTGGCTGCGTTTATCAGGGTACGTGAACGAGCAGAACCGTATTTCTGATAAGCCTCACTAGTTACACTCGGTATTACATGGAGAATGGAGTATGGTGTGCAGCCAGTACTACACAAATTACTGGCTACAAGCTTTCTCTAACGAAAATCAGATAAATATTTCTTTATTTAAACAAACAGTTTCGATTGGCTTTGCTGTTCTCCTCAGGTCTCAAAAAATCTTATTGTTATGAAACGTGTTCATTTTAAGTTGGACCTCAAGCCAAGTTGTCACATGGATGAAAAACAGCTCGTTGTAAAAGGTTTGTATAACATAAATATTAAGTTTGCTGTTTATCATAACTAAAATATTTAGCTACCTATTTTAAATATGCACTTTTTTATCTACATGGCAATTTTGCCTGAGGTCCAACCTAAAATGAATACGTTTCACAACAAAAAGATTTTATAAGACCTAAAAATCACTGCAAAGTCTGTCGAACCCAGTTGTTTTAAATAAAGAAGCATTTATGCGACCTTGACTTTAGAAACTTTTTAGCAAGCAAACCAGATCGCTCTTTTGGTCTTCTCAAAATGAGAAAGTTCAGACAAATTACTAGAGAAATATATTTCCACCAGACAATAACACTTATTCCGAGGTGTTTTCGATGGCAGTACTACTTTCACAGACGCGAGGGTGCAATGATAGCGATACAAAACCGCTCTTCATCGGACAGCATCTATAAAATATAAAGACATAGTTCCTATAGCTGTACAAGTTTTTTAAATTATTAAAGTGGACAGTTGCACACGTAATAATTTACGTAAAATATTTAAGTCTTTCAAAAGAAAATAATGCTGTCTATAGAGTGTCATAGGTACAAACCAAAAGTACGGCTATATAGATGACCCTCAAAAAATCAAATAATCCTAATAATCACAGGTAAAAAAAATGTTTTTTCTACTACGATGTGTGTAAAAGTACAATTATGCCATTGTTACAACACCTTTATCGACGTTTAGAAGATATCTCTTATGGTGAAATGCTGCGTATGTGGCACATGTTCGGGAATACGTAGCACGAGTCTTGGAGAACAAGCGTACAGATCGTGGCTGGCCAGAGCCATAGCCTCCCAGGTAACACAACATAAACCCGTGGGATCTTTTGTGCAGGGATATTTAAAAGCTTTTCTGTATTGCAGCTCTGTTGACAGTGTATCTGAAATCCGAGAATGGATTACGAATGGCCTGCAATGTTTTAACGTTCACCAGCAGCGATCAGCAGACGTGTTGAAATCTGCCTTCACACGAATGGTGACTATCTGAAACGCTCGTATTAATGTGTTTGTCGTCAAATGCATATCTGCCGTTTGGATCCTCTGGGACTCTGTTGCAAGCTGCTCGTATACTCAGTCGTAGTATGTCGTATCGGAGAAATATTTGGTCCCCGATTATTTGCTTCTTTCATTTTCCTCTAGTCGTCCCTTTAGTTTGTGCCAATGGAAAACACCCTGTACTAACACGCCACTGCACTTTACATTTGTAGGAAGTGAGCGATGGGGGTGGAAGGTTGTTGTAGGCGAGTGTTTCGAAAGGGACGTTGGATGAGAAGGTGAGCGAAGTTTCTGGAAAAGTGGAGGGCAAAACGTGAAGAAGAGAGGGCCTTAGACAGAGGAAAATGAATATACACTTTAACCGAAATGGTAGGTGAATTTCCTAATAGCTGACGCGAAGGTGGTTAAACTTTCATCGAGATAGTGCAAGGAGACTGAATAGGTGTACGGATAGGAAGATATGTTCGGGAAGGTGTGGTTGAGTGCGAGGGTTGGCAATCAGGGATGAAATGGTAGGATGGTTGGTGGGAAGGAACCATAGGAAACACTATGATGTTTAATCTGCTAGAGAAGAGAGGGAAGTTAGTAAGTTCGCACGAGGCTCGAATGGCGAAGGATAAACGGATTGTTAGGGCGACGCAGTGTGCTGGGCGTTCTACTGCACACATCAGAAAAAGTTTTGCATCACCCCAGTCTCGAGAGTACCGGAACCTATACAGTAAATTGGAACAGAGATCAACATAAACATCATTTCCGCCCTTTTTATTGCTCATGGAAACCACACATTGTACGTTGTACCACCATACAGCAAGACCTTCAGAGGTGGTGGTCCAGATTGCTGTACACACTGGTACCTCTAATACCCAGTAGCACGTTACCTTGCATTGATGCATGCCTGTATTCGTCGTGCCATACTATCCACAAGTTCATCAAGGCAGTGTTGGTCCAGATTGTCCCACTCCTCCTGTGGCTGCACAAAAAGCATTATTCAACATGGTGGCGTTGCTGTCATGGTTCCTCCGAGACATAATCCATAGGTAGCGGTCATCCACTGCTGTAGTAGTCCTTCGGTGGCCTGAGCGAGGCATGTCATTGGCAGTTCCTGACTCTCTGTATCTCCTCCATGCCCGAAGAACATAGGTTTGTTTCACTCCGAGATGCCTGTACTCTTCCTTTGCTGAGAGCCCTTCCTGGCACAAAGTAACAACGTGGATACGATGGAACCGCGGTATTGACCGTCTAGGCGTGGTTGAACTACAGACAACACGAGCCATGTACCTCCTTCCTGGTGGAATGAATGGAACTGATCGGCTGTCGGACCCCCTCCGTCTAATAGGCGCTGCTCATGCATGGTTGTTTGCATCTTTGGGTGGGTTTAGTGACATCTCTGAGCAGTCAAAGGGACTGTGTCTGCGATACAATGTCCACAGTCAACGTCTATCTTCAGGAGTTCTGGGAACTGGGGTGATGCAAAACTTTTTTTGATGTGTGTATTTGAAGTATGTGGTGGCGTTGGTATAAGAGAGTGTAGACCGATTAAGGCGTCGTCACTGCGGGGTACCCTGGAGGGACGCCAGTGATAGATACAATTGTTGTAGTATTTTTTCTGCGTGTTGAATGCTTTCGATATCAACGTGTTTATAAAATCTTTCGACGTATTGCACAATAACTCCAACGGGAAGATTCAGTCGCGCTTGGATAAAAACGTCGCCTATTGTGGCGTAAGACGGGCAGCTCTACGTACATCGCTCGAGCAGAACGCCTACAAAGGATAGAAGGAAGGTCTGCGTTGGCCGTAATTTTGATGGTGTATTGACAGCAAAATGGATTTTCAATAACATGGTGATCATCTTCAGTGCTGTAGTGTACAAATTAAACTCATTGGCACTCGTGTCACGTTATTATCAGTAACCGAAGCTATGTAACGTTCACCATACCTCACAAAGGTACTTATTTTTTTGTTTTATTTGTGGTAAGTAAGTTCCGACGGGACCAAACTGCTAAGGTTATTGGTCTCGCGGCTTGCACACTACTTTAAACTAACTTAAACTAACTTACGGTAAGGACAACACACACACCCATGCCCGAGGGAGAACTCGAACCACCAAAGGGGAGAGCCGCGCGAACTATGACAAGGCGCCCGAGACCGCGCAGCTAGCCCGCACAGGCTTACACAGCTACACATTCGACTCTATTTTGTGGCCTAATGACGTCGCTTCTGCAGCTCACGTTGTGAACGGCCTTAAACCACTACTCGGGATCCCAGCAAAAATTTTTTTCACTTTATCTTCACCATGATGAATCGCAGTCTTCAGTGGAGACCTCATGAGAGAATGAAACTACGCGTTGCTACATCTGCGAAAAGAAATGAGATTCACTATGAGTTGCGACTAAACCTTCCAGGAAAGTGAAAAGACTCGTATTTTTCATTACCTTTATTAACAGTAGTAATTCCAAGACGAAGGCGGCGTCACGAGGAATGTTGGAAGATCTTTGTAGCAGCAGATTACGAATCACCGAACAGCGTGCTGCAGTGGCTATGAAGCACTAGACGCTCTGTCTGGAGGAGCAACTCTCGCATTCACATGCGAAGTGTCTCCGACTGACACTAATGTCAGGATGTTACGACCTCTTTGCCCTGCCCACACTTGTGCTCCTCAGTAATGACCTCGCTATCGGTGGGACACTGGGGTCGCACCTATCTCCCAGTTTCTTAGTAAAAACCATAACACGTTTGTCATAGCGACTTGAGCGCTATTACGAAATGTCTCTCGGTTTTGCCCATATGTCGCGAGTAATCTCGTGACCACACAGGTTTTGCACGTAAGCCGAAAACTAACACAAGACCTTTTCTTTCTGAGAGGATACTTCAGTCATTATACATTCCACTGTTTCACAAGCGGATGTCATACTGAAGTACCGGCATTAGGTGAGGAGGCAGTAGTTATTTACTCTGCGAATGACCGGTGATTTTCTTGTAGAACATCGTTCACTGCGTTAGTGTATCATCTGTCTGCCTTCCTCACAATCAATCTCCAGACTTTTTATAAAAGCGAAACTATACCAGAAATATATGTGGACGACGTTACGAAATGGATACTGTATGAGGCAGTAAACGAGATGGATGGAAGAAAAGTAAGTAACATATTTATTATTTCAAAATTAATCGTCGAAACTTTTATTACATTTATCCTATTGTGAGACAAGATGGTCAGTCCCTTCATGGAAAAAGTTTGCGGTTGTCTACGGAACCATAACTTTGTCCAGACGATCCCCTCTTAGTCCGAAGCAAATCGACTGCCGCGAATTTCGGGCTACCAAGAATATGGAAATCGCATGGGGAGGGATCGGCACTGTATGGAGGATATGTAAGGACCTCCCAGCGGAACGTCTGCGGCGTTGTCTAATGAACCTTGGCAAAGCGTAGGTGGGTTTTATCCTGGAACGGAATGCTGCCATCCGTTAACTTTCCTAGGCGTTTGGAAACAATGACGAGCTTAAATTTTTGCGATGTGTGCACCTACCACTGTGCGATAATTGTGGCGCCGTGTTCCAGGAAGTCAATGAGCAACAGGCCGACGGACGAAATCATTTTGTTACAAGATAATGCCCCCCCCCCTCTCCCACCCCTTCACACCTGCCAACATGGAGCCAAGGCTGTTTTGACTACGCTGCAGACGTTTCGATGGGAAGCCCTTACATATCCTTCAGATAGCCCCGATCTCTCTCCGTTCGGTTTCCGTATTTCTGGAGATATTACAATCGTGGTCACTGATTACCTTCGGACGAAGAAGTTCACGTATCGGTACAATCACGGTTCTGTGTCAACTGCAGACAGTTTTAAATGAAGTATCATACTGAGATAAATGTATTACCATTTATTGTCGTGTTAGGTTGTTTGCAGATGACGCTGTCGTTTATCGACTAGTAAAGTCATCAGAAAATCAAAACAAACTGCAAAACGATTAAGAAAAAATTTCTGTATGCTGCGAAAATTGGCAACTGAGCCTAAATAACGAAAAGTGTGAAGTCATTCACATGAGTCATAAAAGGAATACGTTAAATTTCGGTTACATGATAAATCAGTCCAACATAGACGCTGTAAGTTCAACTATATACCTAGGAATTACAATTACGAACAACTTAAATTGGAAGGAACACACAGAAAATGTTTTGGGGAAGGCTAACCAAAGACTGCGTTTTATTGGTAGGACACTTAGAAAATGTAACAGATCTAGTAGAGAGACTGCCTACACTACGCTTGTCCGTTCTCTTTTAGAATACTGCTAGGCGGTGTGGGATCCTTGCCAGAAAGGATTGACGCAGTACATCGAAAAAGTTCAAATAAGGGCAGCACGTTAAGTATTATAGTGAAATAGGGGAGAGAGAGTCACTGAAATGATACAGGATTTGGGATGGACATTACAAAAACAAAGGCGTTTTTCGTTGCGGAGGAATCTTCTCACGAAATTCCAAACACTAACTTCCTCCTCTGAATGCGAAAATATATTTTTTTCACGCCGCTATACGTGATTGGAATAACAGAGAATTGTGAAGGTGGTTCGATGAACCCTCTGCCAGGCACTTAAATGTGATTTGCAAAGTATCTATATAGGTAGATATTAACCCTCTGCCAGGCACTTAAATGTGATTTGCAAAGTATCTATATAGGTAGATATTAAACAGTGTATCTACTTTTTTCCCTCTGTCTCGTTTTCATTCGACTTCCCTTCATATGCTACAGATTACAGCTCTGAAAGACCCATGAGGAAAGCCTCACCTTCTACAATAATTGTAATTGTAATAAGTCCGCACCTCATAGTCTAGTGGTTAGTGCCACTACGTCTTAACGACGGGGTTCCGGGTACGATTCTCGGCCGAGTCGTAGATTTTGTTCACTCAGTGCACTGGTTGTTTGCGTTGTCATAATCACTTCATCACGTATTCATCACGAAGACGCCGAAGTTGCCACAGTGACTTCATATAGGAAGTATCTTCATTACTGGACCTTCAGCATATATTATGTTACATGAGAACATTATGCAGAGATCTAGTATACAGTATGTTGCTTGATATTTTATTTTTATATATGTACTTATATCTGCTTTATTGCCTTCACCAGCACATCTGTCGAAAATTGCATTTATTTATATTTTACGTAATACAAAATTTATAAAGCTTTCTTAAATTCGATGTTGTACTCATGTCCTGACGTTGTAAACTGACGAATCTGTGAGTAAACTACTGCTCTTGTCTGAAGCTGTTGGATGTAATATTTTTTCAGTAATGTTTCAAAGTTGTTCGATCATTTCATGTTGAACGTGTAATACGTTCCTTATTATTTTGAGAGTTGTAGAAATTAAAGTTTGACAGCGAGTTATTTACTGAAAAACATTTATGTTGCTCCTCGTTCACGCAGTGTATCGCGGGGATAATCCTAAGATTGTATGTGTACTTCAAATTCTCTCCAAAATATTCGTAATTGCAGCTTTGGGGATTTGTAGTTCGTTTTCAACTTCGTGTTTTTATTTCTTAGGTATGTAAAGAAGGTACACATTCCTTAATTTTCGGGCATGCAGCAGCGCATACATTAGATCTTCCACTGATATTTGCACCGCGTACCGTCCGGCTATCCTCAGCGTGGGTCGCAAGACTGATAAGACGCCAAAAGCGGTTTTATATGCCACACCACGGCGGTATTGCGCGTGCGCGTCACAGATGATGGTAGCCGGCAAAGAGGTACATTTATACACGCGCCACCTGTGGTGAATGCGTTGAGACATTCGATTCGCTTATCGATGTACGTCCGGCGGCGGTAACACCTTGACGACTTCTCTGCACTTTCATTACGCCAAGAGCCGGGGTATATGTGGTCGTGCTCGGCACCTTGCCGTTAGTTTTGCAACTCATTCTGAGGATGGCCCGACGGTAAGGGCCAGAAATATCAGTGGAAGAAGTAATATCTGCGCGGCTGCATGCCCGAAATTTAGTGGATCACTCATTACGCCGCGAGAAATTAAAAATGCAAGGAGCAGATGTATTGATGAAGGCAATAAAAATGAAATAAGCTTATGTACAAAAATAAAATACCAAGCAGCATACTGTCTACATAATGTCCTACTCTAATGAAAGACTTGCACGAGGCGACCGAACAATCTCATTTGTGGCCATCTGCGCAATAATGCCATACGTTCATCATTTCCATTTTTAGCACTCTATTTACGCTGTTTCTAGAGGTGAAATATAATTTTTGTATTATTCGTCCCATACTCTAGTGTCCTATTTCACGACTAATCTGAATATATAAAAATGTGCCTGTAAAATATACCATCTCTAGTCACTAGACTACACGTAATTTGTAACACGTTGTGCAACGAATATGTAGCTTCAGTTTTTCCCTCATACAGAGGCTTGTATCATGTCCGGAGGCCGACAACATCAACAGTAATGACGCAAGCGGCTTCCAAACATGTACGAAAGCTGAAATCCGACTTCAGGTCCGTATCTCACATGTAAAAAAAGAATAAATAAAAGATAAAAAATTAAAAAAACGTATGAGTCGGCCACGTGGTGAATACTACATTCTTAACAGTACACGAGCGTCGTAAAGCTGTGTGATATGCACAATAGGCCGTAACAAATGAATGGAGAATACGAAATAAAAATAAGTGTATCTGTCTTTACTGCACGGTTTGAAAACCGTGGTAACTACAAAAATTATTATGAACATGACAGCTGCAACAAACAGAATGCAGTTATCATGAACATAACGATAGTTAACGTATAGGGTCTATGATTGCATTACAACAGTAGACGTTCACCATCTAACACCACAGATGGTCTGGAGCCGCTTGGTATGTTATTTTTAGCAGCAAAGACAGTGTCTATTTAGTTTCTAAGGTTTGATTAAATTCGAACCCATTGTATACCCACGATGCACAGCAGCCATTGATTATTCAAATGTGAAGGACAGCAGTCAGTCGTAGAATCCACAGTTTATTGCAGACCTAGGTTTGGACTGTAGTGAACGGCCTTACTTCAGTTATAAACTGGTTCCCGTCAGATGACCGACGCTAAGCGCTGTCAGGTTTGGCTTGGCTCAAATGGCTCTGAGCACTATGCGACTTAACTTCTGAGGTCATCAGTCCCCTAGAACTTAGAACTACTGAAACCTAACTAACCTAAGGACATCACACACATCCATGCCCGAGGCAGGATTCGAACCTGAGACCGTAGCGGTCGCTCGGCTCCAGACTGTAGCGCATAGAACCGCACGGCCACTCCGGCCGACCTGTCAGGGTTGGACAGGTCTGTCGAGGGCTGCTGGCAATCGGGTTGCACTGAGCCCTTGTGAGGCCAATGAAGAAGATACGTGATTGGGAAGTAGCGGCTACGGTCACAAATTGGCAAAGGCCGGGAAAGCGGTGTGCTGACTACATGCCCCTCTATACCCTCATCCAGTGAGGTCTGGGGGTTGAGGATGACACGGCGGTCGGTCGGTTACCGTTGGGTCTTCACGGGCTGTTCGGGATGAGTTTAGATTTCGACTATATCATACTCGTCATCAGTTCTCAAACACAAGAACAGAAAGAAACAAGAACGAGTAGAAAATACGAGTACATCGCAGGTGTACAAACCAATGTAAATGAACACACTATTGAGCCATATAGGCACAACCATGTTTGAGCATAAACATGATCTACTAATCTATACCAGGAATAAATTACGGACTGACTGCTGTCGCTCTTTACGTTTGAATTTCCAAGGGCTGGTTTATTTGTGTAATGAACGACTGACAGTTGTGATATAACCCATAAATCACCCTGAGAAACTTTCTTACGTAGATACTCTGAACTTTTTCTACTTTCAACAAACGTAATGACTCTAAGAAATTTACTTCAACACAAGCAAACGGAAGTATTAAGTGGTACTAAGGTATTATCGGCCCTCAAGTCTTCGCAGTCAGATGCGCGCACGACGTGTGTTCTTTGTGTTCCTACTCTCTGAACAGAAACTCACGCTCGGCGTATCTTGCGGACGACACAGTCTGACAGAATCCAAGCGCAACCCAGCGTGTAGAGACATTCCATTAGTGACACTGCTAATCCCCGGCCACACTATGGGGCAGAGGGGTGGGGTGCGGGAGTGTTAGGGAACCCGTGACGTTACGTTCAAAGTTACTGAATCTGCCAAGTTGCTCACAATGGGGGACACTTCTGCCGCCCGAGTCCTGGGCCTCAGCTTACGATGGCATTCATTCTAGTACCGCAGTGCGCGTCAGTGCGTGGTCGATGGGAAATCCTATTGGGCAGGAGTTACGCGAAACAAATGACAGGAGACATCGTCGTGTAAGAGCTTATGAGAGAAAAGTTTCTGGAAATATGTAGTATGCTCGTATCGAAGCACTTGTTTGTGTTATTCACACCAGAGAAGAATATGGCCACAAGGAGCAGATATTTGGTATTAATATTCGTTAGCGAGCATGTTCTGTCCTAGAAACGTTAGAGTGACACACGACGTCATTAAAGTAGAATGATGTTGACTCCCTCACACATCGTTCTGTTATGGAAACAACGTAGTTTGTTGCACCGGTAATTTTACAGATTCTCTAACTTACGACCGAAGACTGAAGTCTATTTATAACAGTCGACCTACGTAAGTGACATAAAAACGCAATATCGAAATAAGGCGACAAAGAATTTACATCTGTATAACTAAAAACATCAGTGGCTGAAAATTAAGGTGATGAAATAAAGGCAGGATAACGTACGGTAGCTTGGTAACCTAGTTCTGCAAATGCGTGGGAAGTGCAAACAGTTGCCGTAATTTATATTCTGGAATTTATACTTGAGAAAGAAGGTACGTTGCTTCCGATATGAAGTTATGTAGCACGCAGTAGAAGTCACCACTCAATCTCTTACTTCCGTAAGAAGCGTCCTTTAACTTGTGTATGTAATATACGAGGCAGTAGTGATGTTTATCAAAACATGACGAATAACAAGAAAATCACACAACACTTTATGTGAAGAGTAGAAACTTGAAATACAGCTGACTGCCGTTTGTGTAAACAAAAATGGTTCAAATGGTTTTGAGCACTATGGGACTTAACTTCTGAGGTCATCAGTCCCCTAGAACTTAGAACTACTTAAACCTAACTAACCTAAGGACACCACACACATCCATGCCCGGGGCAGGATTCGAACCTGCGACCGTAGCGGTCACGCGATTCCAGACTGAAGCGCCTAGAACCGCTCGGCCACCTCGGCCGGCTTGTGTAAACATAAAAACCATGTGTTTCAAAAGTCATCCTACAGGACAATTACTGTAGTCGATGCTAAATCGTACATACTTTTAGAACTTTCAAAATAAAGTTCGGAATTAGACGCATGGAAAACTCTCTTAAAAACCTTATATTATGTTGCTTTTACAGGAAAAAAGTAGCTTAATACGAAAAATAAAGTTGTAGCATCTGTTATTAGTGATTCATAAGCACACTGACACTCTGGAAAGAAAAGTAGGGGAAAGGTGAGTTAAGGGTGGGGAGGAGAAGTGTGCTGGATTTACTTCAAACATATCAAGCTCAACAGCGTGAAAAGTTAATCACCCTCTAAGAAGAGTACGTCGGTCGCCGAGGGACGCAGCGGGTGGAGAAGAACTGGAACCAGGAGGTCATATTGCCCGCTACCCCTAAGCGAAGTCAAGGAACTTAAGAGACGTCCATGTGACCGTCGGCTGTATGAAGTCAGCGCAGTGAGATGGTTCGCCTTGGAATGGCAGATAGGAGGCGCTGTCGCATCTGGACGTGAAGAAATTTGCTAGAGTTGTTGCTGTATCAACGTGGACCGCCCAAAATGCCTGAAAGCAACTGCGTTGCATTCGCTGCTACGTAAAACGGTGTAGGAACAGTGACCGTGCTAAGGTCCTAAAAGATAGTGACCAGAGAGAAGTTTCACAACTTCTCAATGAAAACTGGTTCAGACCGCAAAGAAATTGGAATTGTCTTTGACAGTGAATCAATGTCCATTTCAAGTAGTTTCCATTCAAACACCGCGGAAGTAACTGCAAACGATGGACATTTGAAGTAGAGTATCTCGCAAAATTCCTTAGAAATATAGTGCCACTGCCGATCTGTAAGTGTATCCCAAACACTCCAAACCTACGACTCTAGAATTTAGGACCTGAGCATGTAAACAGCGATAAGTGTATGTAGTAATCTCTAAATAAAGAATATGTGTGGCCTTCATGTTAGTTTGTTGTGGCTATAAACCGCACATACCTTGTTTTTCAAATGCTGAAGTGTGTGCCTTCCATCTGCGTTTATATTCGAGATGATAAAAACTTTTGGGAAACTGGCAGATGGGAACTCTCTTGTTGTGAAAACAACTGTCAGTGGCTCGTATTTTTCTGCAGTCGAATATTCCTGTCCAATCTGCAATAATCTACCCACACAGTAGATCTCATTGTTAATGACACCAACTTCGTAACAAGAGAAGCAGAACAAGTATGACAGAACTCAGCCATATTAAATAACGCTATGGTGATGGAATTAGATTATACACTGAAGCGCCAAAGAAACTGATATAGGCATGCGGATTCAAACACAGAGATGTGTAAACAGGCAGAATAGGGCGCTGCGGTCGGCAACGCCTATATAAGACAACAAGTGTCTGGTGTAGTTATTAAATCGATTACTACTGCTACAACGGCAGATTGTAAGGATTTAAGTGAGTTTAAACGTGCTGTTACAGTCGGCACACGAGCGATGGAACAATGCGTCTCCGTTCGATGAAGTGGGCATTCTCCCGTACGACCATTTCAGTAGTATACCGTGAATATTAGGAATCCGGTAAAGCATCAAATCTGCGTCCGGAAACAGATCCTGCAAGAATGTGACCAACGACGACTGAAGAGACTCGTTCAGAGTGATAGAAGTGCAACACTTCCGCAAATTGCTGCCGGGCCATCAACAAGTGTCAGCGTGCGAGCCACTCAACGGAACCTCATTGATACAGGCTCCCGGAACCGAAGACCCACTCGTGTACCCTTGATGATTGCGCGACAGAAAGCTTTACGCCATGCCTGTGTCCGTCGACACCGACATTGGACTGTTGATGACTGGAAACATGTCGCCTGGTCGGACGAGTCTCGTCTCAAACTGTATCGAGCGGACGGACATGTACAGATATGGAGACAACATCAGGAATTCATGAACCCTTCCTGTCAGCAGGGGACTGTTCAAGCTGGTGGAGGCTCTGTAATGTTATGGGGCGTGTGCAGTTGTAGTGATATGGGACCCCTCATACGTTTAGATACGTTCTGAGGCATGAAGGGATCTGTTTGGAAGTTGATGGGTCAGAACTCTAGAAGGGGGCCAAGAGTTCACTTCGGTTCAAATGCAGGCGGGTTGCAGTGTGGAGAGCTGCGACTTCGTTGTGTAGGTGGCGGCGACGACGGCGACAGCGAAAACTCGTTGCATACTCTTTGTTTGGCATAAACTTCACCTCCATGAACAAGGAGCGTAAAATAACACGTACTTCTGGTCCAACAATTTGACGAACAACTCTTGTATACAATAAAAATCTTATACCGACCTGTGGCGAATGGCATATCATGCACATAGCACAGGACACATTCTATGGATAACGACGACAAAACTGAAGAGGACCCTCCTGTTACAGGTAGCTTAGAACTTCCAAACTGGTGCCCACGTAAACAACATAAGCATACTCGTAGACATGGAGAAAAAGCAGTTGAATGCCGCTGAAGTAAGAGAGCCAGAAGGGTGAGGACGACTTCCTTCATCATTGCAGCCTACTTCAAGGCATGTACCGCAGATTCGACTGCAAACTTTCTGCGTTCCAGTGTATCCTCGAAAATCCGTGGAAAGCAAATACATATGCCGATGCTGTAGCTTAGAATTCGGCACGCAAAAAAAGAAAAAAAGAAAAAGGCTTTTCTGATGTCCTCGAGTCAACATCATACACACATGATTCTATAAATTTATCAATTCTCGTAAGGAAATCAAGGAGTTTGTACATATACACTCATACGAAATATAAATCAAACGATCTTTGCCTAGGAACTATTAGCTGCTGTATCTCAAGTTCTCCACGTTGCAACAATCACGATAACATAGACGCTGAAGGATGTCTCGTTGTCTGTACTTTCCCACATTGTTATAAGTACCCATTTCATTAGCTTGTTCTTAGCTTTGCCGGTGCCTGTTCTCAACCTGTTGAGTGATCTGAGTGTAACCCAGTCCAAGTAGTGTCTGGCTCCACCCCTGCTTCGAGGAGACTTACTTTGGCCCTAACAGTTTTTAACAGCTTTCCGTGATTGATGTGTTTAGCGCAGATGTTGACTGTAAAAAGCTCTCGACTTTAACGTAGGTCTTGATGGAGACTGCCTCCTAGTTGGCCAATAATATTGCACAATAGTATTCTAGAATATTATTGACGTTGTACCTAGAGTGATCAATAATATTGTGAATTATATTGTCAGTAATATTAAGTATCGGAAGGTTGGGCGATAAAGACGCTGCTGCTGGTGTAAAAGTTGCTCTACTTCATAGTGAATAGAAAAATAAGGTGGATAAAAAAATGGAAATGTCGTGTGGCTAGGGCCTCCCGTCGGGTAGACCGTTCGCCTGGTGCAGGTCTTTCGATTTGACGCCACTTCGGCGACCTGCGTGTCGATGGGGATGAAATGATGATGATTAGGACAACACAACACCCAGTCCCTGAGCGGAGAAAATTTCCGAACCAGCCGGGAATCGAACCCGGGCCCTTAGGATTGACAGTCTGTCACGCTGACCACTCAGCTACCGGGGCGGACATAAGGTGGATGACAGATTCGTTCAAGGAGCGTCAAAGATCACTCACGAAAACTTGTTGAGAGAATTGAGGTAGAAAGAAAAAAAAGATTGTTACAATATTTTTTGTCTTGATGGTGTAACAGGAAATGGCTCTTCCCATACACAGTGTCACAGCACTCTCTCGGCTGACAATAAGACTGCCTAGGGTGGTACAAATCCGCTCGAACGAAAGAAGCAGAAGCAGCCGTAAACGAAAGTGAAGGAGTAATAGCCGGACGCCTGAAACCAACTCAAGGGGATTGTAGTGCACACAGGCTCTGCTGTCCCTGATATACACCATGAAGTAGCCGCAGACGTCGAAAGGATACATGTGCAGAAATAGAGCTAAGCGACGCCTAGAAGATCGATAATATTGACTATATTTCCCGACAATAATACTGACCGTTTAGAAGTGGGATTGAGAAATTCCGCAATAACATTGTAAAGATCAAAAATTATGCAAGTATATTGCGCTTCCTGGGAATATTGTGCAGTCTATGGGCAATGTTGACAGCATCCTTGACAGTTTGTCGCTTGCTACACTGCCAAAGGAGCTACGGTTGCAGTAGATTTGTTGTTGTGTGTGGAAAATGAGTTCAAAAAAATGTCTCTGAGCCCTATGGGACTTAACATCCGGGGTCATCAGTCCCCTAGAACTCAGAACTACTTAAACCTAACTAACCTAAGGACATCACACACATCCATGCCCGAGGAAGGATTCGAACCTGCGACCGTAGGGATCGCTTGGTTCCAGGCTGAAGCGCCTAGAACCGCTCGGCCACACCGGCCGGCAAAATGAGTTCAAACCAAGATGAAAGAGCATTGTTATTAGTGTGTATAGAAATGTAAGAATGATGCATCGTATGATTTGTTCCTCAAGATATAGAGGGAGCGACCATGATGGAAGATGTTTTGGAAAATTTAATTAACACAAGGTCATAAGTAAGCGTATGCAAACAACACCGACAGACTTTAGGGACAGGTTCCTTACACCAAAATAAGGAGAATTGGCTCGTAAACATGGGCTCTAAATCCCATAACTTAAAACCTATGTGTACCTGTCCATTAGAAGAAAAGCGTTTCACAATAGAGAAGGATGAACAAGTCCTCAAAGCTCTTAAGCTATTCATTTTAGACCCTATGTTTACTAGAGTTTTGATCAATACTTCCTCCTCCCAAAATAAGTAAAAAGAGACCTTAAAGTAGAAGAGACCTGTTTATATTATCGAAGATGAACAAGTGCTCATATCTCCTATGGTTTGTCTTTTAGTGCCCATGTTTACTAGATGTCTTTACTTACTTCTGTCTAGGGAAAGTGTCCCTAAAATTTTTCGGCTTTTTTTTCACAGCCTGCAAATGTTTATTTATGTTTATACATTACTTACTGAAATATAGTCCTTTAGTGCATCTCTTATTTCGTGACACGTTTCCATAACAACTTATACGTCTCAAATACGGTAAGGTGATACTGCAACTGCATATTTAAAGTCATTGAAGAAATTTCCAGTAGCAAGGTACTGTAGAGTGGTAGATAACCGCTAACTCGTTGGAACTGCGTTCCTCATTGCACCATTATTATGTTTTTTGATGATTTGCACATGAACCTCTGCAAAAATTTATCGGGTTAGCTGACTGCCAGACGTATGGACCTCCAGTGGCTGGGCATATAGATTACTACCAACAAGTTTCCAGACGATGTTGTTTCGGGTTCACATTTCACCCTTGGTATTAAGGCAGTGCGGTACGGTAAGTGTTTTATGCGTATAAGGTATATCAGCTCAAAATAATACTACAGGTCAATGTCCCCCCTCCCCCCCTCCCCCCAAATCACTTTCAGTTTTCTTCGTTCTGGTCGGTTTCGTAGGTGGAAGTGCAGACTTGATTTTCGGAAGCGAGAAAGAAAGCGAAAACCATCACACAATCACTGAGATTCTGTATGACACCTTTCAGCCACACGATCACACGGAGAGGTAGAAGAAAGAAAAGCATGTGAAATTTTCTTCTACGCCTGAGGTACTTTCCAGAGAATGGCAACCCTTCTCCATAACTTTCTCCGTCGTTTGTAGTGACACCAGGAATGCGTCATGTGTCAGTTTAGAAGCCGGCACCAGCTAGCGTCGTCACTCACTGCCCTGGGCCGCAGACACCCCGCAGCGCTTCGTGTCCTCTAAGTGCCGTGAATAGTGCATAGGTGCACAGTAATCGACCGCCGCTCGAGGATAGTAGTAGACCAGATGGCGCTCCGCTGCCTCCAGTTGCTGACGCATAAATCACAATCGCTATCGGCAGCGCCGGACACCACATAATTAACCACCGCTTAATTGTTAACGCCATATATTAGCGGTCGCCGGGCGCCGTCCCATCGTACATTATTGTAGCGGTGTCCGCTCTGTCATACGAGGGCATCTGTGTCGCGGTGGTTACAGGTGTCCCCTAGAGAGAAGCACGAGATGTAGTGCTAGATACTGCAGACATATCACATCAATCCAGCTCTACAGAGTGGAAATCTTTTGTAGCACAGGCACGGGTGTCTGTAGAAGCTTATCTGAGATGGAAAAACGCCTAAAATTGCCATTTTTTATACACAGTGCCTTTATAGCCGTCTGTAATTGCGAAATTGTAGCCGGTGCAGAATTTTGTGTACCAACTAACCCCTCTGTTATGTTCCATAGAAGTAGAAGTTCGAAGTGATTCATGTTGGACGATCTGGGTGCCTAAATCACTCGAACGGTCCAGGATGTTCTCCAAACCAACTGCGAACAATTGTGGCCTGGTGATATGGCACATTATCATGAACTTCATCAACGCGGCAAATGGTCTCCAAGTAGCCGGACGTAACCACTGCCAGTCAAAGATCTGTTTAGATGAACCAGAGGACCCAGTGCACTCCATGTTAATACAGCGCACACTATTATGGAGCCATCTCCAGCTTGCATCGTTATCAGCTGGGGTCGTCTGCTGCTCATTAACGTCAAATTTCGCAGCAGTGTCCTAACGGATATGTTCGTTGTATGTTCCACATTAATTTGTGCGGTTGCTTCACACATGGTGTTTCTTTGTTAGCGCTGACAACTCAAGACAAATGCCGCTGTTTTCGGTCGTTAAGTTAAGGACTTCGGTGATGGATAATGCCTGAAACTTGGTGTTCTCATCACACACTTGACACAGTGAACCTCAGAATATTGAATTCCCTAACGATTTCCGACAAGAATGCCCCTGTGTGTAAGTGCGTCCGTCATTCCGCGTTCAAAGTCTGGTTATTCCCATCGTGTGGCCACAATCATAACGGAAACCTTTTGACATGAATCACCTGATTACAAATTATAGCTCCGCCAATGAAGTGCCCTTTGATAATTGTGTATGCGATTCTTCCACCGTCTGCTTATGTGGGTATCCTTATCACATGATTTTTGTCAGGTCAATGCAACTGATTCGGTGAGTTTGAGAACGTACCGTCCTTACATCCTTTTGATTAGATGTATACAAAACCAATTGTATCTCAAAAGAATGATAATTAACAACTAAGTACTCTACAGATACGAGGAGACTTCAGAAACAGTTTACATATTAATATGGTAGGCTATGTAACTTTTATTGAATTCTGCACTTCACTTCAAAGGGGCACACATTCATGACACTGTTCTTCCCCACAGTCAAAAAGTAAACTTGTCAACTGTAAACAACGACTGGAGCATTCAACGAATCTTTCAGTTTCTCGACGATGGATATCCTCCACTCCTCGGTTCTGTAGACTTTCGACAACAGCTGTGTGAACGTCCTCATCGTTATAAAACATCTTTCCCCTTACATTATGTTGCAGCTTGCCAAAAGGATGGAAATCGCACGGTGCATCAGTGTTCGTCAGGATAGAAGTCAGGAGCGGAGGGCGTTGTAAAATGACAATTAATTGAGTGGAATGGACCCAGTTTATTCTTGTAATGATGGTACAGTGGTGCCTACGTAGGGCTGAGCAGCCCCAAGAGGGGTTGCCGTCTGCTCATCAGAGAGGCAGAGGCTAGAGGAGCGACTACTCGGGGCCGAGGTCAGAAGCTAAGAGAGCGCGGAGCTGTTCCCAAGCCGCCCTCGCCGCTCCCGGCCGCGTCCCCACGTGATCACACGATTAGTCTCTGGAGGATTGATTCCGCCAACGCGCCTTGCTAGTAGCGTGCCCCCGTCAGCGCAACCAACCCGTGGGACTTGAGTCTGACCGAGGAGCACGTGGCAGGAATGTGCCGACCATGGTCTTCCGGCCAGCACCTTCCACCAAAGTATGCCCAAGCCGGCTACGGCCGAACATTATGCATTGAAAATTTATTTAAATAAAATGTTGTCGGCAATGATCCCTCTTGGGGGTCTCCTCCCTGCACATCCTTTCCCCTTCCGAAGAAGGCTCTCTGGATGAAAATGAATGAGCTTATTCTAATTGATTATTCTATTTAAAAAATATATGATCATTATGAAGGGTCCCATAACATAGTGATATCAATATGTGCAAAAGTTACAAAGTGGCCTGAAGGGCCTGAAGGGCCTGAAGGAAGGCTCTTGAATAACAAACTTGTGAAGTTGGTGCGACGGCAGTGGGGCGGCGCCATGCTGTGAATGTGTGTCGGCGGTATCAGTGGTGGTGGGTACCCAGGCGATGATGAGCGGCACCGGAGCAGAGCACACTGAAACACTCCACCCTCGTGGGGGTGAGAGAATGCTCCCAGGCCTAACAGTCACAAGGGGGTTTTTCCCCGTAATATTACTTTGAGTTCTTAAATCTACGATTACAATGGTAATTTCCCAAGTGGGTGAATGAGAACATTACAAAATGACAAAAATTTAAAGAGAAAACAAAATGACTTACATAAGGGTTAAGACTCGACAGTTAACTTGTGATTCCATAGACTTTACATAGAAATACAAATCCATTACAAAATTAGTTCATTGACCTGACACCTAGACTACAACTTAATTCTAAGGGGGGGTCATGCCTGATCGCATGCACCAAGGTTGGCAGGTAGTTTCAGGTGTGATATTCACCTTCAGGTTGTGAGGGTGGTACTACTTCTCGGAAGGAAGTGAAACATTTACAAAATCCTCTTTTACAGAGTATCCAGGATACTATAATCAGAATCATTACAATGACGATTACTGAACCAGCGCTGGGTAATACAACGGTGGTTAATCGCTTGGTTTGGTGCCAATCAGCAATATGTGAGGCCACTCGGTCAAGAGCAACTTGGTTGTGTTCCTGGGTAAGGAGATGATTGATCGATTGGAATAAATCTGAATCATTGGTATTCGGTAAATTCTTCAGCTTCTCATGGTGATGGATTTTAAAAGAGAGTTCAGGAAGGTATAAGGTAAATGTGGGAATGGTGACATGAAAGGTGGAGTGCAATTGAGCTGATATCCTCATAGAAGCAGCGTATACGTCACATCTTGAACTATTATATACTAGGCCACTAGACGCTGAACGCGGAGGCAGTACTAGGCAGCGCAGGCTAAGCGTAACTCGCTGGAAGAATTTTTCAACCTGCTATGGGACGAAGGCCAAGTGTCGTTAATTAATTTGAGATTTTGTACGAAGAAAGTTTTTTTTTTTTTTGAATAAAATGAGAAGGAATCCTGTGATCGCGGTGTGAACCTGCACAGCCTAGGCACCTCCCACGCATTGGCCACTACGCAGGGGCACCCACCCCGCTAAGGTTCGACACGGCGAGACAGGTGAAGTACTTCATAAATTTCAGAAATAATATTGAGTGGTTTTTCAGCTGTAGAAAACCCGAATGAGGGTAGGACAACTCAAGTTAACTCAATAATCATAGGATCTTTACTTACAGAAGTGGTCAATAGAGAGATTAACTGTACTGAAGTCGGAAATGAATGTTAGCGAGAGCGAGTCTGTTGCTCGTGAATACGGAGGCTGGGCGTGAAGCAGTGGAGGCGGCGCAGCGCAGCTTTATCAGCGCTGAGCCGGCAGAGTGCTGAGCTCAGATAACAGCGTCGGAGAGCGCTAGTGGCTCTACGTCCGAGACTAAGACATTGTAAGTGCAACTTAAAAGTAACAGTTTATTGAAAAGCAATAATAAACGAATAGGTGATGTCACAAAGACGTTTGATTCCATTTTAACAGAGCAACTTAAGTGTTCAACAGGTAAATTGATTACGTTGTTGATTAAAAGAAACTGCTACTGAACATAACGTACATACGTACGTACTTCCCTTTCCCCTTCCGAAGAGCGGAGGGCATAAACGATAAAAGCCTTGTTCGTGTACTTAGTATATGACAATAGAGGTCTGGTAACATCAACAAGTTACACCAAGGAAGTGTGGATATGAACGGTGTGAGTGTGTTGTAAGTTGTTACTGGGCGTATGAAGTGTTGTGTAAATGTGTGACTAATGGTAGCTGATGGCGGATACGTATTGAAGGCCAATAGGTGCTATCAGAGATACTTCCAGTCGAGAAACAACGAAAATTAAAAGGGAATACCGAATATGACACAAAAATAGCGTATAACCATAAAGTGTACTAACATTAATCATAACTATAAATTGATAACAATAAAACATGACATTGAAGTAATCATAATTGACAAGAAATAAAATAAAGGGAATATTTCCCGAACATAACTTCCGAATCGGATACGAAATCCGTCAGGGGAAGTTGTTTTTTTTTGTAGTCGGTTGACGAAGTACATAAGGGACTACGTCAGTAAAATCCGACAGTGTGTGTATATAACAACATTGTTCTTAAAAGTGCAGTTTGCACTGTCAGATGGTGAAAAGCAACTAATCGGTTCAGCAACGGAAAAGGCTGCCATCTGGGGAACGGTATCTGAATCTTTGGCAGAATCCGATGATTTTGCATTGGAATTGCCATCTAGAAGAAAGTGGCGTTGTATAAAATGTAATAAAAGAGCGTCTGGGGCTCAGTTCATTTGTGGTTGAGTGCCAAAGGCGTAGTGTGAGTGCAAATTGTCTCACGGTAATTGATGTATGAATTGTTTTGTGGTCAACCGAGGAGCCTAGGATTCGGTGACGTGTAAGTACAAGTTCGCGGTGCGTAATGAGCTACCTGCGAGTGACTCGACTATTAAGTTCAGCAGTGCATTAGTGCAATCTGCAGACTTGGATTGATGATTATATAATTTGCAGGGCAATGGAGCAACCTGCGGACAGTGCTAAGGCAACCTGTCTAATAATTGAGGGGTAGGCAGTGCATTGGAGCTATCTGCGATACCGTGGTTCAGCGGGCCTAAGGGCGTCCGTCTGACTTAATAAGAATTAGTGTAGGCACATGGGTTTCCTGCGATACCTGTAATAAAAGTATCAGCGGCGTTATTAGCGACCTGCTGTACTAGGAAAATGTCGACTGTTCAAGCAATAAAAATTAGCTCTGAAGCTAGAATAGCATATATGCATAAATAGCGTCACTTTTTGTGCGCGCAGTACATAACACTACATAGAATGAAAATCATGAACTATAAATCACTAGCGCTAGCATAATGACATAACTAAAAACAATGACATATATTGACAAGAAAATAAAAACACAATGATGTATAATAATAATGCTGTAAGTAGTCGGAACGCTCAACGTTAACATTTAACACTGGCCACCTGGGGCTGGCTGCTAGGCTGCGTGTGTGTTAGTTTTAAAACTGACGATAACAAATTGAACTGAAAGGACAACTAGGCACAGTTCCCGTAGCGCTTACATCACCGGCTAATTAGAGGCAAAGTACGTATCTCAAAATGGATCATCGGCCGATATTTTGGGGCAAGACTGCAACAAGGGAGAGCAATATCTCGGTGTAAATAGGTGGTAAGATTAAAAGACCGGTACTGTCGGAAGAGGGTACCTAACATGTTGTAGGGGCCTCCTCATCGACAGAAGAAGGAAAACAGGATAGAACAATGACCACGGCGGTAGAGTAAAATAAATGGGGAGGGCAAAAATAACTGCGTAGCAACCAAGGAACAATCGCCCACCGATATACGGCAGCCCGGACGATTGGTCGTTTGTGCCTCGTCAGTAGCGTGAAAAACCCGTGGCATTTCATTGGTTTGCCCATATCTGGCTGCAGTTTGTAGCTTACACAATGAATCAAAGCAGTAGTGAAATTTCACTTATAGGATTGGCAGACTAATGTATGCAGAATAATGTAAATCGTTAAAAACTTCGTGTGATTTATCCAGCTAGTGTGAAACAAAACGAGGAAAAGAATTTAAACAATGAATCACATCTATTTAATATTTATGTTAAGATTTATTGGGATGTTTGAATGAATTTTGTTTGCCGTGTCTTCCGGCTGCATGAAAGAAACCAGCTTGGAGCTGTTAGCGAGCGCGCAGCGCACGCGTAGGTGCGGAGTAGGCACCGGCACGTCAGCGGTTATGTGAGACGGCGTGTAGCCGCGAGAGACCGGTCGCTATTGCAGCGACAAATATCACGCGCTTAGCGTGTACAAGAAATTACGATGAATTAGAAATTGCTAATTATCTAGAATAAGAGTTTTTAAAAAGGCTGTTAGTTATATAAAATGATGGTAAATGCATTGCAGTCTGTCATACATGGAGGATAGGGCAGTAATTTGCGGTTTGTTTTTGTAACTACTAGGACGCGCCGCGTGTTGGACGCTGGAGGCGGCAGCGCACGTGGTGATAAGATACGTCATCGCGCGGAGTGCTGTTACTGGCTGAGAAAAAATGATGGCCGCTGGCCAGTTCTTGACGAGGAGAAGGGACGGCGCTGAAGAGGGGAGGGGATGCGACAGCTGATGTGTTGCCCCTCCAACAGCTGGTCCCGTAAACAAAGCGTACGAGGCGTATGCATTTCAAGCCCTGGCTTTTTCTGTTCCGATTACTTACGATTAGCTGCAGCAAACACAGAACTATGACATATAGTACAATACACTAGACGTCAACGTAACAAGTATTAAGAAAAGCTCGGAGTAAAAACACTCCACATGTACTGGTTTGCCAAATAGATGGCAATAGAAGACATTGAAGAATATTATTCGGAGTTAGCAGCCGCGTTTCTGCCAACACCAAGTGTAATGGTTGCATTTGAGGCAAGTCAGTTGCGTGACGTCTAATGCGTGGCATTGCTTGCAAAACATAAACATAATAATACATATAAAAATGAGCAAAAATACATGACAGGACTGGAAACTGACAATTGAGAATGGCTGGGAACTCCGTGGTGGCCAGGCACCTCTTGCTTCCAAGTCCCTGGAGAAAATGACTTAAACTAATCTGCAATAAGACATACCATAAAACTCTAATTAGGCGTGATTAATCACGCGACCTCAACCCATAAGGGTGTCGATTCCGCAAAGGGTATCTACAACCCTGTGGAGGTAATCTCCTCCGTTTTTTCTTTCGTCTTTGTCCCACTTGAGGTGGAGGTGACACAGGTGGATCGGGGGCTGCGACCTGTTGTGGTGACACAGCCCTACCGTGGTAAGGTTGCAGGCGGTCAAAGTGCACTATCACCGTACGATCGGTTAATTGCAGTTCTGCATTGACTGGTGAGGTCAACCGTACAATCCGATACGGGCCTTCAAAGCGGGGAGAGAACTTTTTAGTTCGTCCCTTTTTGATTGCCGGGTTTCGTAGTAACACTAAATCACCTGTTTGATAAGTCGGTAAAACAGCATTTTTGTTCTGCCTGTGCAACTGTTTATTAGTAGCTTTGATATTATTCCTCTTTACCTTATACCAGATCGCTTTTAGCCGGCGGGCTAAACCTTTTACTTCCTTTATTTCTACACCTTGAGGTAGTTTGTCTATTTCGAACGGCGAATTCATCGGCCGTCCAAACACAGCTTCGTAAGGGGTATACCCCGTGGATTCATGTATTCGGGTGTTGTATGCAGAAGAAATATACGGTACATATCTGTCCCAATCAGCGTGCGTTTTTGCAACATAATAGGATAACATTTTACAAATTGTACGGTGTACGCGTTCAACGCGACCGTTGGCTTTAGGATGGAAGGGAGTTGTACGCCATTTTTTGATTCTTAATAATTTACAAACTTGTACAAATAAAGCAGACATGAAATTGGTTCCTTGATCCGTTAAAATGGCATCAGGACTTCCAAAAGGTAGTATCACACGATTTACAAACTCTCTCGCCACAGTTTCAGCTGTCATGTCGGGGAGGGGAACCAAAATTAGATAACGTGAAAAGTGATCAATAACAGACAAAATGTATTTGTTACCTTGTTGCGACTGTGGAAAAGGACCTTGGAAATCTAAAGCAAGAATTTCGAAGGGTGAAGATGCCTGAGGAAGTGTCTGCAGCGGCACTCGCGGATGCCTATTTTGTGCTCGTTGTGCACACGGCAGGCAAGATCTTACATACCTGTCCACGTCACGTTGTCGGTATTGCCACCAATAACGTGTCGCAATTCGAGCGTTCGTAGCGCGTTTTCCGCTGTGACATGCTTGGATTGTATCATGGCATTGCCGTATTATACGTTGCTGCAAGCATTCTGGTATTACAAAACGATTTCCATGGGGAGTTCTTCGATACAAAAGGTCGTCTATTACTTCAAATTCTGGCAAGGTGGCGTATCTTTGACACTGAACGTCCACCTGCTGTGCTTCTTTTAACTCTTCAATTGATACCTCATCTGATTCAATGACACGCACTTTTCTACTTAACGCATCAGCATTTTGATGCAACCGACCAGGCTTGTGCCGAACTTCAAAATCATATTCTGACAGTTTCATGGCCCAGCGCATAAGTTTGCTGCTAGGGTCTTTAAGATTCAATAACCACTGCAGAGCAGAGTGATCGGTAAGAACTGTAAACTTGCGACCATAAAGGTAACATCTAAAATAATTAATTCCAAAAAGAAGGGCAAGCAATTCCTTTTCTGTAGTACTGTAATTAGTTTCTGCTTTATTCAGTTGACGAGAGGCATACCCAACGGGTTTTTCCTCACCATCTTGCACTTGGCTTAGGACACATCCTATAGCAAAATCAGATGCGTCACAAGATAAAATAAAAGGTTCAGCGAAGTCTGGGTAAACAAGTAGAGGTGAACTAGTTAAAATAGTTTTCACTGTTTGAAAGGCGGTCGAACATTCATCCGTCCAAACAAAAGGAGTATCCTTTTTCAACAATTTAGTAAGTGGTTTGGTAATAGTAGCATAATCTTTAACAAAACGGCGGTAATAATTTGCAAGACCAAGGAAGGATTGTAATTCCTTTAAATTTGTTGGAATAGGAAAAGTGTCTACTGCTTCAGTTAATCGTGGATCTGGTTTGACTCCGCTGGAACTGATGACATGACCTAAATACTGCACTTGTGATTGAGCAAAAGAACATTTTTCTAATTTTAAGCTTAAATTAGCATTTTGCAAGCGCAACAGTACACTCCGTAGATGTTCAGCATGTTCAGCAATGGATTTTGAAAATATAATTATATCATCAAGATACACAAGGCAAATAGTAGGTTTCAACCCACGTAATGGCAGATCTGCAAATCGCTGAAAGGTTGCTGGCGCGTTGCGAAGCCCGAAAGGCATCCTTAAGAATTCATATAAGCCACCAGGAACTACAAAAGCTGTCTTAGGTCGATCTTGAGGAGCAATTGGAATTTGATGATACCCACTGCGCATGTCTAATGTTGTGAAGTACCGGCAATTGCCCAGACGATCGAGTGTTTCATCGATCCGGGGTAATGGATAATGATCTGGAGTAGTAACTTTGTTTACTGCTCGCATGTCTACACAGAGGCGATAGGATTTTTCTCCGTCTATAGATTTCTTTGGAACGACTATAGTTGGGCTAGACCACGCACTAGAAGAGGGTTGTATTATTCCTGCTTCTAGTTGCTGTTGTATAGTTTCCTCTAACACTGACTGAAGATGGTAGGGAATTCGGTACCCTTTTTGAGCTATTGGCCTAGCATTTCCGGTTGGAATCTCATGTTGGATTAGATCTGTTGCTGGTAAATATTTTCTGTCTTCAAACAACCATGAATACTCATTCAATACTTCATTTATTAGCTTTTGTTCATGCAATGGGAGGTGACTAAGCTTAGCTTTAAACTTATCTGTGAGATGTGACGTGACTGTCAAAAGGTGTTGAGAGGCGGCAGCAGTCTTTTTCTTTTTCAGAGAAGGGGTTCTCTTTGACAACTCATCTTCTGTGATAACCTGTAAGCTGGCTAATACTGTACCACGCGGTATTAAAGCTTGCTTGTGACTAAAATTGTCTAAACACACTGGTACGCAATTTTCTTTCTGAACTTGCTGTGCTTTGCACAGGCTACGTTTTACGTGGACCTGCATCTGGTCAAGAGTTTCATTCTGGCAGACTGGATCTACCAAGAAATGAACCTCTTCGGATTCACGTATCCCGACAGGCACCCAAAGGATCTTTCCTGTGCCTTCTGGTATCTCCACGGGATTATCGGCTTTTAGCATCGTTACGGGAGACTCCGAAACTTGGGAAACGGATCCTTTTTTCCCAGCTCCGCTCGCCCGCAACGTGCAGTCACGTCCAAAACGGTGCACGTTGTCGCCGAATTGGACGGTATTTAACCTATAGTCAATAACCCCCTAGAAATGACGCAGAAAGTCACTTCCCAGGATGATGTCGTAATCCGTGCGCCTGTTCCGTACAACCTCCATCGTAAAAGCATATTCCGTGGAGTCCAACATGAACTCAACGCAACAGCTGCCATCAGGTTTCACTATGCCGGGACCAATACCACTGATATGGTACCGCGGCGGTTGCAATGTTCTTTTATCTCTCTTCGATAAAAATGCCAAGCTGATCTGTGCGCCTGTGTCAATTAGCACGCGTATTGGTTTGCGGCCTCTAACACCATCGACAACCACGCTTGCCACCTATGTGATTCCCTTATCAACTAGGGGGGTCACTATTTTTAACGGGGGCCGGGAGGGGTGGCACTTCCTGCCCCGCGGCCGTTTCCCGAATTCTGTGGTTGGTTTGCATTTCGCCTGGAATTTGCAGGCTGTTGTGGCCTACTATTTGGACAATGCACGCTTTGGTGACCCATGTTCCTGCACTGATGACAATATGGCACGCGACATTGCTCTGCCACATGTCCTTGTCTATTACAGCGCCCACACTTAGTATCGTTCGAAAAGACACGTCGGGGCTCGCTTTGCCGCGTGGAGACGGACACAAATCGGTTCGCCTCCTCTCTTAAAAGTGCTAATCGCACGGCTTCGTGTAAAGTGCGGGGGGAAGCTACCTTGATTTCGCCCCCTATTTGAGGGTTTATGCCACGAATAAACACGTCTATCGCACGACATTCTGATTCTTCCAACAGAACCTCGTTACGAGCAGAACTGGCACCTAGTGCGTACGTGTGGCATGCGACGCTTCGAATCCTGTCCGCGAATGCTTCTAAATCTTCACCCGTTTTTTGCTTAAGGGTGGAAAGCAAGTCGCGATAGTAACTAGTACCACGTTTGTCTGTATACCTTTCAATCAACCCTGTTGCAAGGGACTGGAAGGTAGGGGCATTTTTCAAGCTCTCGACCGACTGCACGTAGTTCCGCGCTTCGCCGGTGAGTTTCATTTTCATCACGCTCAAGAGAAATTCATCTGGCCAACCGCAAAGCTTTCCGATGTCCTGGATATTCTGCACAAGCGTTTGAATATCCTCGTGTGGCTTTCCAGCGAACGCCGTAATAAACGCTACTGCTGGGAAGCTCTGCACCAAAGTAGAGGTGGCTACTGCCACAGGTGATTCTGCACTAGTGAGTGGTGGAATCACCTGCTTCGGCTGTTCTTCAACTAGCACTGGCTTAGCAACATTAGATCGCGGAGAAGCCATTTTAAGATCATCTATCTGTTCCTTAAGCTCCGCGTTATTTAGAATTAATCGATTTAACTGGGACTGCAGCGCCAAGAGGGGATCTTCATCCGCTCCGGCTGCTCCTGCCTCCGATTGCTGCCTGGTGATCGGCATGTTACAATAGTATGGGCATCTACACCACCGTAGCGTCGCGAGCGACTTACATTATTTGGCGGCGTGCAGACGACGGACGGCGGCGGTGTCGACGAGCGGCGGCAGGCGCGTTGATCACGCGTGGGCGCAGCAGGCGGCGGGCGACAGCACGGACAGCTGCGACGGCGGGGCGGCGCGAGGGCCGCACCCCGGACCCTGGCGCAGGCGGTGACCCGTGGCAGCTACGGACAGCGGCGGCGGGGGCGGCGGCGGCGGCGTCGGCGAGCGTGACTGCATCGCGGACCCTCCTCGGCTCGCGTACGGCGGCGAACTGCGTCACGCTTGTGGCGCGCTAGTGCGCGGCCACGCACATTCTGCAACGCAGGCGACCGGCTGGCACGCGCATGGCGCGCTGCAGCCTCGCCACGTTCGGTCTAGTTTCCCTAATTGCTCAGCCTCGGCCCCTTTGTAGTACTCATAACTGATGAGTTGATTTTACAACCGTAAGGTGGGTCGCATCCCACTTCTGACACCATTTGTTCGTCAGGATAGAAGTCAGGAGCGGAGGGCGTTGTAAAATGACAATTAATTGAGTGGAATGGACCCAGTTTATTCTTGTAATGATGGTACAGTGGTGCCTACGTAGGGCTGAGCAGCCCCAAGAGGGGTTGCCGTCTGCTCATCAGAGAGGCAGAGGCTAGAGGAGCGACTACTCGGGGCCGAGGTCAGAAGCTAAGAGAGCGCGGAGCTGTTCCCAAGCCGCCCTCGCCGCTCCCGGCCGCGTCCCCACGTGATCACACGATTAGTCTCTGGAGGATTGATTCCGCCAACGCGCCTTGCTAGTAGCGTGCCCCCGTCAGCGCAACCAACCCGTGGGACTTGAGTCTGACCGAGGAGCACGTGGCAGGAATGTGCCGACCATGGTCTTCCGGCCAGCACCTTCCACCAAAGTATGCCCAAGCCGGCTACGGCCGAACATTATGCATTGAAAATTTATTTAAATAAAATTTTGTCGGCAATGATCCCTCTTGGGGGTCTCCTCCCTGCACATCAGCTAGACTTGCCGATCAGCATTACGGATGTCTGTGCATTCTCGATTAAATTGTTGACACTATTTGACTATGGCTGTTCGCGCCAATGCGTTTTGTCCCTATACTGTCAGAATTTCGCGGTGGATCTGTAGGCTGATGCCACTCAGATGTTTGCCCACAAGACTCGTACGGTCCGGTGTATTTCGACTTTTCAGCGCGTTTCCAGTTGCCGCGCTACGTCACTCGGTGACACACCTGTTATCCGCACCGCAGCGGAACTGTGTCCGCAGCAGGCCTGGATCATGAACTCTCTTCTGAAAATGCCTTGTGCCCTTAGCGTAGGAAGACATATGTAGTTTTCTCTCTGATCTGTGTGTAGAGTATTTTGATACTTAAACGGAAAGACCGAGCGAGGTGGCGCAGTGGTTATCACAGTGAGGTCGTATTCGGGAGGACGAAGGTACAATCCCACGTCCGGTCGTCGTGTTTTTGGTTTTCCGTGATTTATCTACACTGAAGTGCCAAAGAAACTGGTATAGGCAGGCGTCTTCAAATACAAAGATAGACTACTGGCCATTAATGTTGCTACACCACGAAGATGATGTGCTACAGACGGGAAATTTAACCGACAGGAAGAAGATGCTGTGATACGCAAATGATTAGCTTTTCAGAGCACTCGCACAAGGTTGGCGCCGGTGGCGACACCTACAACGTGCTGACATGAGGAAAGTTTCCAACCGATTTCTCATACACAAACAGCAGTTGACCCGCGTTGCCAGGTGAAACGTTGTTGTGATGCCTCGTGTAAGGAGGAGAAATGCGTACCATCATGTTTCCGACTTTGATAAACGTCGGATTGTAGCCTACCGCGATTGCGGTTTATCGTACCGCGACATTGCTGCTCGCATTGGTCGAGATCCAATGACTGTAAGCAGAATATGGAATCCGTGGATTCATGACGGTAATACGGAACGCCGTCCTGGATCCCAACGGCCTCGTATCACTAGCAGTCGAGATGACAGGCATCTTATCCGCATGGCTGTATCGGATCGTGCAGCCACGTCTCGATCACAGAGTCAACAGATGGGGACGTTTGCAAAACAACAACCATCTGCACGAACAGTTGGACGACGTTTGCAGCAGCATGGACCTGGTTGCACGAATGGCAAAACGTAATTTTTTCGGATGAATCCAGGTTCTGTTTACAGCATCATGATGCTCGCATCCGTATTTGTCGACGGTGTGGTGTACGCACATTGGAAGCGTGTATTCGTCATCGCCATACTGGCGTATCACCCGGCGTGATGGTATGGGGTGGCATTGGTTACACGTCTCGGTCACCTCTTGTTCGCATTGACGGCACTTTGAACAGTGGACGTTACATTTCAGATGTGTTATGACCCGTGGCTCTACCCTTCATTAGATCAAATGGTTCAAATGGCTCTGAGCACTATGGGAGTTAACATCTATGGTCATCAGTCCCCTAGAACTTAGAACTACTTAAACCTAACTAACCTAAGGACAGCACACAACACCCAGTTTCATTCGATCCCTGCGAAACCCTATATTTCGGCAGGATAACGCAAGGCCGCATGTTGCAGGTCCTGTACGGGCCTTTCTGGATATAGAAAATGTTCGACTGCTGCCCTGGCCAACACATTCTCCAGATCTCTCACCAATTGAAAACGTCTGGTCAACTGTGGCCGAACATCTGGCTTGCCACAACTAATCTTGATGAACTGTGGTATCGTGTTGAAGCTGCATGGACAGCTGTACCTGTACACGCCATCCAAGCTCTGTTTGACTCAATGCCCAGGCGTATCAAGGCCGTTATTACGGCCAGAGGTGGTTGTCTGGGTACTGATTTCTCAGGATCTATGCACTCAAACTGCGTGAAAATGTAATCACATATTAGTTCTAGTACAATATATTGTCCAATGAATACCCGTTTATCATCTGCATTTCTTCTTTGTGTAGTAATTTTAATGGCCAGTAGTGTACATAAAGAGGCAAAATACGGCGCTGCGGTCGGGGACGCCTATATAACACAGCAAGTGTCTGGCGCAGTTGTTATATCTGTTACTGCTGCTCATCAAGATTTAAGTGAATTTGAACGTGGTTTATAGTTGGTGCACAACCGATGGGACACGGCATCTCCGAGGTAGCGATTAAGTGTGGATTTTTCCATACGATCATTTCACGAGTGTAGTGTGAATATCAAGAGTCCGGTAAAACTTCAAAACTCCGACATCGCTGCGGCCGGAAAAAGATCCTGGAAGAACGGGACCAACGACGACTGAAGAGAACCATTCAACTAGACAGAAGTGCAACCCTTAAGCAAACTGCAGCAGATTTTAAAGCAGGGCCATCAACAAGTGTCAGCGTGCGAACCATTCAATGAAACATCATCGATATGGGCTTTCAGAGCCGAAGGCCCACTCGTGTACTCTTGATGACTGCACGACGCAAATCTTTAAATTGGACTGTCGACGACTCGAAACATATTGCCTGGTCGGACGAGCCTCTTTCCAAATTGTATCGAGCGGATGGAGGTGTACGGGTATGGAGACAACCTCATGAATACATGCACCCTGCATGTCAGCAGGGGACTGTTGAAGCTGGTATAGGCTCTGTAATGGTGTAGGCGTGTGCAGATACAGTGATATGGGACCCCTGATACGTTTAGATACGACTCTGATAGGTGACACATTATGAGGCATGAAGGGATCAGTTTGGAGGTTGACGGATCAGAACTCTAGAAGGGGACCAAGAGTTCACTGTAGTTCAAATGCAGGCGGGTTGCATCGTTGAGAGCTACGTCTTCTTTGTGAAGACGGCGGCGTCGATGACGACAACGAAAACTAGGATATAGGACATCTGATACGTGTAGATACGACTCTGACAGGTGACACGTACGTGAGCATCCTGTCGGATCAACTGCATCCATTCACGTCCATTGTGCATTCTGACGGACTTTGGCAATTCCAGCAGGACAATGCGATATCCCACACGCCCGTAACTGCTACAGAGTAGCTCGAGGAACACTTCCGGTGGCCACCAAACTCTGCAAACATGAATATTATTGGGCATATCTGGGATGCATTGCAACGTACATTTCAGAAGAGATCTCCACCTCTCGTACTCTTACGGATTTATGGACACCCCTGCAGGATCCATGGTGTCAGTTACCTCCAGCACCACTTCAGACATTAGTCAAGTCCATGCCACGCCGTGTTGTGGCACTTCTCGGTCTCGCGGGGGCTCTGCGCGATATTAGGCAGGTGTACCAGTTTCTTTGGCTCTTCAGTGTAAATCGCTTCAGGCAAATGCCAGGATACTTCCGCTGAAAGAACACGACCGACTTTTCCCCATCCTTCCCTAATTCGATGGAACCGATGACCTCGCTGTTTGTTCCAGACCCCTAAACCAACACGGAAAGTATATTTTAGCAGCTGATGCGATCTTTTGGTATTATTTAATCAATATGAAAATGTTTTATTACATGAATACATCCAGCGTAGCGAATGAACTATGAAGTATAGATAGAAAATATTCTGAAAATATTTATTATGTTCCACTAATATTAGGATGACTGTGGGATCCTGCCCACTCGTGTCTTGTAGGGTGCCTAGAAAGCTGTTTTCTCGTATAGCTAGACAACATATAAGCAAATCATGTTAGTGGAGTTTAATGCAGTAATTGAACTGACAATACTTAACTTTCGGTTCTACGTGATGGGTCGCAGGCAATTGGAGACAGTGAAATAATCAATGTCCTTTGATAGATACAATTTCCATGCAAGCTAATCACACAAGTTCGTCAGTCATTCCCATAGCTAATATCACTGTGGCTCTTCTAGTGCTCTCCTCTAGTCCGGGTCTACTATTGTGACCGCGGCTATGCGGCGCGTCGCTTGTATTCTTTTCGTGTAGATGCCGCTTCTCTCTTGGTGACGTCCTAGTCAGCTTACTATTGGCTGACGTCGTCTCACTGTGCTCTCTGCTGTATCGTTCTTGATCTTCGCGCCGACGCTTGTCGTTATACGCCGGAACAATGGCAGTGAACGTAAAATCAAAAATATAAAAATTCTGCATTATTTTAAGAAATCGAGTTGGATATTAACAAAAATAAACAGCAAAAAAACCACTTTGGCGATCCCACAAAGTGGAGAATCTGGGAACATACATTAAAAACCACTTTTTTGGTAACATCTACAACACTTCATGCACTTACGAAACTTCATATGTGACCATGTTAAGATATTTAGTGCATTACCTCCATGTGCTCACTCTTGAACGGCACTGTTGAACGGCGTACCTTAAGTTGAATAAAGTGTGTTTTGAAATCAACTTTCGTTGTGTTGGTCGGAGAAAGCGGTACCGAGGTCCTCCAGTCGACTGGATGTATGTGGCGAACCTTCCTGAAGCTCAGTTTTCAAACTGGCCAGTAGAGCCGACTTTTAACAGCCGTGAACTGACCCGAAGCTGTGTTCGTCACTTGAGTTTGTCACGTTGGTGTGCAAGTCAGGCTAACTGGAGTGCAGAACTCGTAACTCTATGACCGCATTTGGCGCCGTGTAGCACCCCATATGAGCAGTTCACACTGAGGCGATACGATGTACGCGTACGACACGGTTACGTGATGCGACACGCGATACGACGCAGAAGCAACCCGCGTCGGCAGAGTGCATGGAAAAATAAAGGAAGTGGACTGTCTGACACTGGGGCGACAGTGATGCGGCATCGGAACCTATCCCTGCCGTATCGCCGGACGCATCGCGGAGTGCTGGTCGCTCCACGCAACTCGTGTCATACGATACAGCGGAGGGATATATCAAGTTATCTGATGTGCCTCAAAAATTACGAGGGTCGTTCAATAAGTAATGCCCCTCATTCTTCTTCTCAGAACCCATTTATTGTTAAGAGTCAGAATTTGGTGACAATATACAGCAATATGACTTGTCCATGTCCTACTTTGCAACATAGTCTCCATCACTTTCCATGGCCGTACGCCAACGTTGTGGAAGAGCATGTATTCCCTGCAGGGAAAAGCTCCTGTCCTGTAGGCGTAGCCATGTTTTCACTCCATGACTGACAAAAATGGTTCAAATGGCTCTGAGCACTATGGGACTCAACTGCTGAGGTCATTAGTCCCCTAGAACTTAGAACTAGTTAAACCTAACTAACCTAAGGACATCACAAACATCCATGCCCGAGGCAGGATTCGAACCTGCGACCGTAGCGGTCTTGCGGTTCCAGACTGCAGCGCCTTTAACCGCACGGCCACTTCGGCCGGCCATGACTGACACTATAGTCATCTTCAAAGTGTGTTCCCCGTAGAGAATCTTTAAGCGGCCTAAAGAGGCGGAAGTCGGAGGGTGCCAGGTCTGGACTGTGGGCAATGATGTCCAACGAGCGTGGCTGATCATGGAGCTCTGTTTCGGCATCTCCTGAGGCCGTAACTTTCTTTATCCATCGCCCAACTATACTCCTATCAACTGCAGCATCGCCATACACGACACAAAACGTTTATGGACGTTCACCACTGTTTCTTTTTCTGCACACAAGAATTCAATAACAGCGCGCTGCTTGTAACGTGAGTCGTATGTAGACGCCATTTTGACGCTGTATTACGGCTCTGCCATCTGTCAGAACGGTTCGAAAATTCACCGGCGCACAGAACAATCACCAAATGTGAAGCACCAACAAGGACGTTTGTCTATCTATATTAATGCGTTTAAAAAAAAGTATATGTGGGAAATTACTTATTGAACGATCCCCGTACTTTGTGTAGAGGAAGCGAACTTACATCCTTCTCTGTGGTTAGTTCCTCCGAAAGACTTTTATTTTCCGCACAAAAAGTTAAAACCCATTGCTTTGGGGATCGCGCATGTTCTCCACAACGCAATTTCTCTCATTCGATTTTAAGGAAACTATTCGCTAATACAAAATAAAATATGTAAGAAATTATGTTTCCGCACCTTACATTCTGACATCACAGCTTGACTGTGAACTGATCTTCTTTTCATTATTGGTCATCGTTACTGTGATACTTCGCAGTAAGTAAACCGTCGGGTATTTTTGGAAAGTCTGAAGTGAATAATATATCCAATGCCCAGTTTACCTTTGATGGGCTTTAGGTAACAAGTTGGTGCATACAAAATGTAACTAACATATCGAAATTGTTTTTAACGTTGGAAGGAGGGCGATACCTGCTTCCGCTCTCGACAAAAAAACGTCGGAGTCTCCGATAAAGCCGGCAGCTACGCACCACAAGCGACGCTATTGCCACGTGCTATGTCCTGCTAAGTGGAGTGCGGAGCAGCTTCGTCTTTCTTCGTTTCATATGCTCCCTGTAAAAACCGAAGGTGGAAGAGAAAAACTTACTAATATGAAGGAACACCGGGAGCCATAAGGTGATACTTCGCAAGTAAGTAAACCATCGGGTATTTTTGGAAAGTCTGAAGTGAAGAATATAGCCAACGCCCAGTTTACTTTTGATGGGCTTTAGGTAACAAGTTGCTGAATACAAAATATAGCTAACATATCGAAATTGTTTTTGACGTTGGAAGGAGGGCGATACCTGCTCCCGCTCTCGACAAAAAACGTGACTGAAACCTAGATTCCTACTACTTCTGGACAAGCACCTGGATGAAGCCGAGATTTTTCTTATCATCATAGGCCTCTCTTCATTTTCTACAACTATATTGTCTACCACTAGGCAGAGTTTGCCACCCACTGCTAAAACATAAACGGTAACTGATTTCACTTCGGATCCAGCAACGTTTCCTCTGAAAGCTTCTCAAGGTGAATCATGAACTACTTTGCGAAGCTGAACTATTATTTCTTTATTAATTTGTAACCATTACTTATACAGGATGTACCAGAAATGCTGCTACAACCTTCAAGGCTGTTTTGAGAAACCAATCGAGGGTACGGCACTACAGAGCGTCGAGGTTACAGTCGCCTCCGCCTGCCACTGACCCAATCCTTCGACAGCTGACGTGACTTTGTACGCTGTCTGTCGGTAGGTGGAGCGTGTCGCAACGTTACTTGTTATTCGATGATCGCGAATGATTGCAACGGTCGCCAGCGGAGACGATGGAGCTAGCTGCTGCATGCAAAACCCCTTTCTCTTATGAATGCGATGCTCTGTTGAGTCGGGGGCTGGCCTTTTCGCACACGGGTTTCCACCTGTGATCTCTGAACAACAAACATTGGGAGTCCGTCAGCGCACAAAGTCGCATTTGCTGCCGAAAGGGTGGCGTTGTGGCAAACACTGGCGCCTGTAACTTCGATGCTCTGTAGCGTCGTTTAAGTTTCCAGACACGGTTCGCGTTCAATAAATATAGAGCCTGAAAATCATAATTATGTAAATGAGACTAGTGTACGCGTTAGCTGTACGAAGAAATATTGGGTTTATTTCATCTTCATTCTTTTATCGAAAGCTTAGTGACAACGTTTTCTTCCGTTAACTTGCCCTAACGGATAAACTTAGTATGCATAGGGCAACCTGCGTTTCTTCTGCGTCAGAATCCGTAAACAAAATAAATATTCGTAGCATGTGCATAGATAAATACCGGTTGAGCGGACATATTCTTCTTAGGATCTTGAACAAAAAGGAAATTCGTTCCTACTGTTTAGAATGGCTTCAAGCAAGTATAATGAATGCAGAAATGTCGATTGTAAAACTGAATAGCCGTCCGCTGTGACCGATCGGTCCTAGGTGCTTCAGTCCGGACTCACGCAGCTGCTACGGTCGCAGGTTCGAATCCTGCCCCAGTCATGGATTTGTGTGATGTCCTTAGGTTAGTTAGGTTTAATTAGTTATACGTCTAGGGGACTGATGACCTCACATGTAATTTATACATTTTACTCCAGTTAGGGAACAGAAAGAGTTTTTTATACAAGTATTTAAATTCGGTTCGTAATAACCATCTTCAGACATGAGTACACAGTTAACGAACATTAATTGGGACTGTAGACATATGTGCGGCCTTCGTTCATTCCGATTTTGGATGGATATTTTACTTGGTAAACATTGGTTGGTTTTAGAATCGACGTAGCCTGAAACCAATCACCGACTAAACACACATCCGTTTTAGTTGCAACTCTGGCTGTCCCTTTTTTCATTACAGAATACAATATGACTATTTTTAAAACCTTTGTCTGTCTGTGCGTCTGTCTGTTTGTTTGGACACGCTAATTTCCAAAACTATTAGAAGAATTTTCTTGGGGTTTCAGCAAGTAATTTGACGTAGCTTGGGGCAACATATAGGCTTCTTTCCATCAAAATCGGTTCACGTAAATACAGATATCTCAAAATCTTAGAAGTCTGCTCAGCTTAGCAGTTCGGATCACTCCCTCAGTGACACGATCACCACAGTGTAGAACGTCAAGGTACCAGTAGATGGTGCTGTAGGACACTAAAGAACCAGTAACGGTGCTGTCCTTTTACCTCAGTGAGAGAAGGTGTTTTAAGTCAGTGACAGAATTAAACGCCGCTATCTTATTTTTACGATTACAAACTAATACTGAATTTACTCGTCTAGGACATACAGATTACTGACTTCGCTTTGTGTATTAAAAAGTTAACGAAGTGGTTTTGCTTCTTTCTGTAGGTTTTACTTTCGGTTAAGAAAAAAGACAATTTATTGCTTTTTCTGTGTGGTCTGAGTGGCTACTATAACATTCCGATTTAGTTTAGTTTGTGTTGTGGTCCACAAAATAATGGTGGGACAGATGACTGATTCAGTGTACAAGAGATGTTCAAGAACTGCCCCACCCATCTCAATGCACTTATGAGCGTGTTGGAGGGTGAGTTGTGCTGCTCATCGAACATCACCTCTGCGGGCTTTAACGCGGGCAACAGCGTCTCGGTGATGCAAGCGACAAGTTCTTCACGTATATCCGCCTCCGTAGCGTGCACATCCTCCTTTAACCAGCAGCATAAACGAAAGTCTAACGAGGTTAGGTCGGGTAAACTGGCAGGCCAGTTAGTAAGTCCGCCACGGCCAATCCACCGTTGAGGAAATGTGTTATTCAGATGCTGGGATACTTCTCTGGTACACTGAATCGATGATTCATCATTTTGCAGGTACACCTGACATCTTTGCTCTAATGTCACGTCCTCCAAATGTGCAGATAGGTCTTGTATCAGGGAATGTGCGTATGCTGCGGCTGTCATGCAATTTCGCACGAACGTAGGCCCTATCACCAGATCATCAATCATATCACACCAGAAGTTCACTGAGAACCTAACTTGAAATCTTGTTTCGTAAGTGTCATGTGGGTTCTCGAGCGCCCATGTATGAGAATTGCTGGTGTTCACTATGTATAAATGCAGCCTCATCCATAAATAAAGTGTATCGGACGATGTCTTTGTGTACACCCAAACATTCGTGGAAATTTTGTCTGCTTACTGTGTCATCTGGATGCAAATGTTGCACGGGCGGGGCATGGATGGGTACAAGCCCTTGGAATGCAATGTACACCACACTCGCCTTTGTGGAATATTGAGCAGACGGCTAATGCGCCGTTTACTGGTGGTTCAAAAATGGCTCTGAGCACTATGAGACTCAACATCTTAGGTCATAAGTCCCCTAGAACTTAGAACTACTTAAACCTAACTAACCTAAGGACATCACACACACCCATGCCCGAGGCAGGATTCGAACCTGCGACCGTAGCAGTCCCGCGGTTCCGGACTGCAGCGCCAGAACCGCTAGACCACCGCGGCCGGCTTACTGGTGGTGGGACTGTGTTGGGCTATTGCAGCAATGTCTTGCCTTTCCTTAACAGACAGGATGGGCTCATATTCTCATGTTACTTACACAATGGCTAGTGTTCTGCATTCACTTAATGCTTGAAAAACCTGGGAAATACCCTGGCAGAGGGGATCGCCGTCCAGGGAGATGTCTCTGGTATTCTGTCACAGCCGCAAGGGTCTGCCATTACAGTATTCGTGCACAAACAATATGTCTGCCTATTCTACATGGGTAAATGTATGTGGCATGTTGGTATCACGGACGAAATGGACTTTCTCAATTAAACAACACTGAAGCATGACTCACAAATGCTCACTGATCCAACCGACGATTGCACAATGGGTAGACTTACAGCTATTGCCTCGTTGACATGTCGCAGTGCTGCCATCTGTTGGTGGGACCCCCATTCCTCTTGTAGGACGGGTCAGTCACCTGTTTCGCCATTATTCTGTATACCACAGCGCCTACACAGCATTTCCGTAATTAATATTCGCACTTGTCTTCATATTCATTCATGGATGTGTGTACGTCTTCAGTCCACTTCATTTCCATAACACTTGTTCACAGGACTTTTCTGTTTATTTTCACATGTGGAATTGCCTACCAAATTATGTGACATTCTTCCCGAATGCCCCTGTATGCTATCTAACACATGTCTTTTAATTAAAATTCCATGTGAATAGAGAGGAAAAGAGATAAAAATGCAACATTCGTATAGCGCGGTGACTACCACGAAATTTCTTGTTTCCCTTCTTTTTACGACTCTTAACATTATGGATTGTGTGAGACATCATGTGTGGTATAAATCAATGGACGCAGTCCACATAAACAACATATGTTTTTTTCATTTTTGCCGGAAAAATGTTTATTTGGTATGTTTCCCTCAATTTAAACAATGTTTATTAACAATCTTTTATAAAAGATCGGTAATTAAGAATTTATAATTGCAATGAAAACTGGAATTTTGTGTGTTTTATTTAATTATAATTTGGAAGGCATCCATTTTTGATAATAAATGTTAGTTACATGTTTTATTATTTGATGAATGACACCTTTAAATGGCGTAGATATCTGAACTGAACTAGAAAATAAACAAATAAGTAATGACAGCAGTGGTACTCGAACCAGCGATTGCCAGTCTCGAGAGCTACCGAAGCTTTCTTATTTTCTATATTTTATTCGATTTTTACGTATTTTAAGCTTCACGGAAATGCTCGTAGAGCACCCACCTTTGTTTAATGATTTGTATAGGCGAAACATCGAACCCAGGTCGCCCTCGTGGTTGACAAGCATTAACCACAGACCCACACAGCCCATCGAATGATTATGGTAACAATGAGTAAATGTAAGTCGCTCAGAAATTTTGAGTGTTGCGTGGAACGTCTCGGGTGATTGATATTTGAATACTGAACTTCATGTACTATTAAAGTAAATTACAAAAACCCTGTTTCTGTTTGGCCTCTTGTTAGCTATCGACGTTCAAATTGAAACACATGTCCTAGCAGTCCACAAATTTTCATATTCCTTATGCATACTAAGTTGTTCAAACAATCACGAACGTTCTCTCTCAGTTATTGGCCGTTTCCTCAGTGCTTTCTGCCCAAAATATCCTTTCAGTTTGGGGAAAAAGATGGTAATTACTCGGGTTCAAATCCCGACTGTAACGCAGATGTTCGTAAACTTCCCATTTTAACTACCGAAGCAGGTCCTTCGCCAATGCAGTAGAAGGTGGGCGAGCGTTATCGTCAAGAAGCAGATACTGCCGGAAAACCCCACAGACGCCGATTGTTTTGAACTGCGCGGAGCAATGTTGGAGGGTCTGACAGTAGACTGCTGTATTTATCCAAGTTATGTCTGAGGGTATAACCATACGTCTAGCTTGCGTTAGAGAATGTTCTCGAGCCGCTCCTGCGAACCTCGTTTATTTAATCAAACATTTTAAGACCACACATATAAACAATAAACGACCGTCCCTTCTCGCTGTTACTGTCACACTGGCGCCAACTATTAGGGACGTCTACGGGAGATCTGCGTGTCTCGTCGCTTTACTCTTAGACACTCGCATCAAAGAGAACGATAATTCCAGCGTGAAACACGTTCAGCTGGGCCGTGGCCAGTACCCTCGGTCGTTTACTCGCTTTGAAAAAACGTAAGTGTTCGTTTTTTTGCCGTTTGCTGTACCTCGATAATGGAGAGACTGTGAGGTAACGCCCTTACAGCAGTATAAAGGCATTCACTTTCCTGTTGTGTTATTGCATTGTTAGTACTTTGTCCAAACTACGTTCTTCCCAATTACCTCAAAAATTCACTTCGTAATTCATGTTGTTAGGATTTGTAGTCCTTGCAGTGAAATTGTCACCCAGTATTCTCGTATCGCTCTTTTCATCTCACACGGGACCTCAGATTGCATTCCACTACTACAGACACGCCGTGCAAGTATTCCCAAAGGTTTTCGAAGGGGTTCAAAACCAGGCTACGTGCAGGCGAGTTCAAGACATCGCTATCTTTATCTTTAAACCACTTTTTTACTGTGTAGAAACCTGTACAGATGCATTATCTTGTTGATAGATTAGAGTTTCATCCCTTAGGTCCTTACGCCTTCTAATCCATTCTGTCTTTAGCATATCGGAATACATATTAGATTTCACCTATGCAATATGTTATTTACTTTCAGTGCAGAATGCTGCCCAAATAGTATAACTTTTACCACCAAAATTTCTGTTCCTTCTTACCTACTGCTCTGTTCTCAGGTGGTGCCAATCATATCTAAATTCATCTGGGCCATCCAAATTAAACTTCTTCTCATCACTGAAGATCATTTTATTTCATTATCAAGTCCATGACAAATGCTCTTCAGCAAACTCCAATCTGGCTCGATTATTTTTGGGTGTTCGAGCAGGTTTCTGCAGTCGTCTCTTCAATGCAAGATGCTTTCATTTGACAAAATTTGTCGTATTTGTCTTGCAGTTACTAGCAATTTTAAAACAGCTACAACTTGACAATAATAACGGTTTGCGGCCATTGATTTGTGCAAAAGTAACAGTTTCGATGCCTCAGATAATTTTCTGCTTGGCCCACATTTCCCGTTCCGCCCACATTGCGCGCTGAATCTAACACAATTATAAACCACTGTAATTGAAACTGTTCAACGTCTTGATGATTAGAGAGTCCCATTTCCTTCTACGCATCGATTTTTGCTTTTTCATCACATGGTTACTGTTTTCCGCATGGCTGTGTCACAATCGAGGTTCATGTACACAACATGCACTGTCACTAATCACTGTCACTAATGGTATCTGTTTCCTGTCTGCAGGAAAGGCACACTAACACCGTACAGAGCCGCCTGCTTTATAGGAGTTCCACTCTCCACTGACTGAATCGTTCATGACGTGTTATAAACTCTACAACTGATATCAAATGCGACACCATTTGACTGCATTTGTCAGTGCGTTGGATCTCATACTATTGCATATAAATTGTGCGCAACTATTCCAACTAGCAGTGTTAATTTTCGTACCAATATTAATGCCTTTATAGTGTTTTCCACTACAGTATACTATGGAAACCTTTAAAAATTAATATTTTGTGTACATTTGCAGAGATATTTACGATAAATGTGTTACACGGTAGATGAAGCCAACAGCAATCGTCATTGCAGGTAACACATCACCAAACATAGTCATGTTCAGAAAAAAAAACAGAACACGTAGAGCAACTACAGGTAGGACGTTCATATTCACATGTCATGTACACCAGTATATTCTGCGGAAATGATTAGCAATTGAACCATTTCGACTCTCGGGTTCAAGGTCAACATCGATATCGTGGTGCAACACCACCGATATGGTAAAGTGTGTCCGCGGCTCAGATTGTCGCTCTAAATGGAGGGTAATGTATCAGTGTGACTTGACCAGACATACAGAATGCCCCGCAGAAGTTATCGCGAATCGTATCATCAAATCGATGAGTTTGGAAGAGGGTGCATTATTGGCATGAGAGAATGTGATGCATCCATCCGGGAAATTGCTGCTCGCGTAGGTGAGGTGTTTTGGCAGTGATAAAAGTGTGTGCCAATGGTTGATGGAAGGCCATAGAACACGACGAGTTGGGTCAGCTCACACCACCCAGCCCACTCGCGGAGACGATCAGCCCCTCACCTGAATGTCATTGCAGGACAGATCTGCGTCCTCCTTACCTCTGGCGCAACGGTGGAACAGCGAAACACATCGTACACTATCAGAGGTGAGCGTCCGTCCCCGTTTATTATAGCTTAGGTCACGTGCGCTTCATCCACTTCTCAGCCAACCTTTGACGAACTGTCAGAAACATGCTAGATGGAAGTGGTGTATGAAACGACGTACTGGGGACAGATGGAAGTGGTGTATGGAACGACGTCACTGGGGACAGATGGAATTGGTGTATGGAAAGACGTCACTGGGGACAGGAATGGCATCAGAGAGTGTTTTCGGACGAATCCAGTTTCTCTTTGTCTGAAAATGGTGGCCACATTTTGGTTTGCCACTGACAGGGTGAGCGGCATCACAGTGACTGCATTCACACAAGACATACAGCTGCAGCTCAAGGCATTATGTTGTGGGATACTATTGGGTACAACAACAAATCAAAGTTGGTGTGTTTCCAGGGCAATGTGACCAGTGCGAACTATCTGAATGACATCCCGTGTCCTGTAACCATATCGTTTCTGCACAACACCCCAGATACTACCTTTCAGCAAGACAATTCATGACCACATATTGCTGCATGAACACATGCGTTCTCATTGTCACAGGATGTCAGCCTTTTGTCTTGGCCCACCAGATCACCAGACTTGTCACCAATCGAAAATGTGTTGCATATGGTGAAATGGCACATGCAGCACTGTGACCTAATGCCAACCACCATGCATGAGCTTTTGAACCACATGAATGCAGCATGGATGGCTATACCACAGGACGCCATTCGCGTCTTATATGTGTCGATGACATGATGCACGGAACAAGTTATCCGGGCTCATGGTGGACCCTGTGCCTACTAGGCAACAGGACACATGCTGAGCTGAGATGACTGAAATGCTAGTCATTACTGCATGACATACTAATGTACTTGTCCGGTGAACATGAGCGTCCTATCTCTAGTTGTTCAAATCTTCTGTTGTTTCTGAACAGGAGTGTACTTTACAGACTCAATTATAGGACATTCCGCCACACTTACAGCAAATGCAGCATGATGTGCCCTGAAACCTTCCACATTTATCCATAGGTTATATATACAGTATGTAACTGGTAAAAGTGAAGATATTTTTGCATGTGGTACCCTAATATGTACACACATTGAAACGTCCCCTTTGAAAAATTATACAGGACTGTGCTTAACCTGACACACAATATTTTTAGCGCAACGCAATCTGACTTTCAAAAATCCCTACGAAAGAATGGCCCTGGCTAACATTAACCTATACCTTTCACAAATCACTTACCTCACCAAAAATCTTCGTTACTCGAACTACTGCAAAACAGCGAGCGCCACTACTGCCAGCTAAATAAAAGATTCAAACTACGGAAGGCACTAACTACCGATAGGCATAGTTAGCAAATGAAAGATTTTAATAGAGAACAAACAATGTATTTACCTTAATAGTGTTGAAAAATCATAATATACATAGGAGTTCATGACATCTAGTCTTAAAAATTTCCAAACTCCGCCATCTCTCTCCCCACATCCACCACTTCTGGCGGCTCACCTCCAACTGCGCAACGCTACGCGCTGTTCACAGCCAGCTGCCTAACACTACAATGGCGAGTATTACAACAATGCAAAGCAGCCACAGACTGCACACAGCACAGCCAGTGATTTTCATACAGAGGTGGCGTTACCAATTAAAAAAACCTAAACAGCCTACTTACATAGCCCCCATGCTCCCCACAAAAAATTTACAAATTGTTTTGGACAGTGGCCAATAATGATTTGATGATTTTTTTTTATAATTACAATAACAAAGATATCAATTGCACACACTTATTGATACAATGTTGGTCAAAAGGTAAACTTTCTCACAGTCCATAAAGACAGTCCTAATCGTTCATCACAGTAAAATATCAGTGTTTTCTCAAAGTCTGAGCAGTAAAAGATAATGCACATGGAAGTAGTGGATTTCCATGCAGTCTTGAAGAAGTAGTGTTGTCCTTCCAACGGAAAGACAGTGCTGACTCTTGACATGCTGACAGGTAATGGGCCACAGCAGAGCAAACCCACAGCAGAGTCATTCGACGTTTTGAAGAATATTGGTAGGTATATAATCACAGAGCAGACCCACTGTAGTCCTCGTAGAGAGTATGGTATAGGTGGGCCACCAGAGGCGCAGACCCACTGCAGTCCTTGTAGAAATAATGGTACTGGTGAGTCAGCAGAGACGCAGACCCACTGTAGTCCTTGTAGAAATAATGGTATTGGTGGGTCATCAAAGGTGCAGACCCACTGTAGTCCTTGTAGAGACGGCCAGCAGCCATCTGTTGCAAATGTGCTGGTGCACAATCACCATCGAAGAGTCTTGCGGACAAGTCCATAAACCATCACTTGTGCACTCACAAAGTTTTTTTGTAATGTCCTTAGAACCAGCAATGCTGTTATCCAGTCCCTTGCTGAATTATTAACACACGTGCAAACACTAACAGTACCTGCTTCTCACATATTGTCCATATACTATGACCAACAGAAACGTGTGCAGTGAAATGTAACTTACAAGTTACTTAATTTGATGAATTGGTGTCAATTACAATTTTATAACAAGTGATACAACTACAAAGGTACAAAATACATCATTTAAGAACATAACAATACAGATAACATTTGTAATAAAACAGGCTTTACAAAAGAATAGAAAAAGACATATACATCAGTGTTACAGGAATTATGACATAAGTAAATAAATAAAATAATGAGAATAGTTTTCGAAACATTAATTTCACACATGAGCATTGAAACAAAACAGAATTAATAATGTCTATAAACATCTTTACAAAGAAAATAACATAGCATTTGAAAAATTCTACAACATAAATCTTATTAGCTAAACGCATAAGGACAGGAATAACACAAATATACCAGAGTACACAAACACATAGCGGAATAACAGAAAGGGAAAGTACAGGGTTTGTTTTACTGCAGTATCTTGCAAACAAAACTTTCTTTACTTCTTGGAGATCTCCCTTCGTTCTTCATTATTTCAAAAAGTGCTGTCTATACCTGCTTTCTGTACTTTCTTCGTAAAACGTCTCAATGCATTTCTACCAATTCATCGCAACTCATTCTCTTATATAGTCTACCCCTGTTAAGCTAACTTAGCCGGCCGAAGTGGCCGTGCGGTTAAAGGCGCTGCAGTCTGGAACCGCAAGACCGCTACGGTCGCAGGTTCGAATCCTGCCTCGGGCATGGATGTTTGTGATGTCCTTAGGTTAGTTAGGTTTAACTAGTTCTAAGTTCTAGGGGACTAATGACCTCAGCAGTTGAGTCCCATAGTGCTCAGAGCCATTTGTTAAGCTAACTTAAATCTACTGAGCTCAGATACTAAACTAAGGGACGAGGCAATGCAGCAGCACAAAACAATTAATACAAACAGCAATGCCAAAAAAAATGGACATTGGCAAATCAATTGCAATAATCCGACTAATATAAGGCAATGAGCAACAAACAAGAAAAATAAATCAGTAGTAAAACTAGCTTAACAGAGTAATACAAAGTGAAATTTAGTAGCACTATGCATGGCAAACAGCAGTAGCAAATGCTATAACTAATACCTAAGCATGGCAAAGATCAAGCAGAAAAAATATTACACTAAAGACAACAATGCAGACAAGGGAAATGTCTATTCACATCTTAATGTCTATGTAATTAAAGTGGTGCGCCACAACAACTTATTGTAAAAAAAAAAAAATATTACCATGTACTTGAAAAGAAAATTGTGTGTGCAGTTACTGTTACTAGTCCCTTCTTATTGTTCTTTCCTTTCCAAGTGCTCCTTTTTTTAAGAATGTGGATTACAAAATTATTATTTAATAGATCTGTTGACAGAAAGTGTTCACATTAGCAAATGCATTTTATTTTATAAAAGCAATGCTGCAACACAGCTGGAAACTAGATATCGAATGAAATAAGCAACTATGAAAAGCAAAGCATAAAAATATCATTCAATAGTCATGTGACATTTCATAAGTTAGTAGAAATTCTCTCAACTCTCGTAGAAAGACGCTTGTCATAATCAGGTGTGCAGACGTATCTTTCCAAGTAATGAGCGTGTCGTATTTGCGAGTGTGTCGTATTTGTGATGCTTTCTCTAAAGGAATGTCAATGGCGAGGATACTAGCCTCTTTTTTTCTCCACCTAATGGCTTTCCTTTGTCAGACGACTACCTCTCAGCTGGGCGCCAAAAACGCATTACGTCAAGGTCACTTATCTTTCTAACTGAAATATTTACAACAGCAGTTTCCTCTACAATGACAGTCTCATATAAAAATTTCACAGGTCAAGAATTTGCGTTACAAATCTGTAGAAACAAAATCTTATTGATATAACAGTGTCCAAAAAAATTTTCGTCGGCATTGTGATACATTCACGCATTTACACACATTTCATAACTCTTAAAGTACGATTCTTGGTTTCCAACATCCTTTTCCACAAATCAGAGTCCCTAACCACTACTCATTATTCATATACGTATTCGTCGACACTTCTTCAATATTTCATCATAATAAATACGTAGCATAATCAAATTCCTCATATATGGTAGCATCATCTTATTGATCATAAACATACCTCAACAGCATAATACACATCGTTGTCGTAAAAATAACGTCATAACACCTCAGTCAAATCAAAAACGTCGTAGCTTTCTGCAGTAATGTCAAAACCTGAAAAAAATTCTCTGCTCATTTCAATAGTGTCATCTACCTCAAACGTACTTTAAAATCATGCTCCCTTACCAAATACATCATTCAAAGCTCTCATAGTATCACAATGGTTCCGAAAAAATATGAACAGTTCACAAAGTACAGACAAAATACAATTTCATAAGTGTGAAGTTACCCAACTGTGAAATCGCGTAAACATCTGTCACTGACGTAGTAAAAAAAATGTTTGTCTCTCTCAGTTAAGTAATCAGATAATTCTGTGTTGGAGAAATATGGTACCGATGTGTAAAGTTGTATAAGCAAATACCATATTAGCTAGGGCTCCTTGTGTTTGCCACACACATGGTACACAAAGAAAGCGTGTACCCCCCTGAGGATTAATGTAATTATACCCTCAGGTGTTACAGATTACAGCAATGGAATGAAATGTATCACGGAAAACCCTTGTATCATTGTACTTCAAATATGTTAAAAAATAAATGTTTTAAGTGCGAAATTAATCACTCAAATACGTGTACTGTAGCGCTAAACTGTGCGTCATGTTGTAAAATAATCTCTGTGGAAGTCTCGTAGTTATCGTCCTCCGAAAGCTAAGTTCTGCAGAAGCCAACGTACTTACCTCACGATAAACAAAAGTGAAATGCTTTGCGTATAGATATCGTAGTTATTACGTACCTGACCGTGGTCAAGAAAGTACTATAATGTAACGTATTGTTGTGCTACAGAAAAGGCTGTCTCATTGTAGCTATACCACAAAAGTTACTACTAGAACATGTTTTACTTTCCAGAATAATGAAGAGAAACTGTGCAGATATAAAACAGAAACACCGCAAAAGCAACATTGTACATTGTCACTCATTAGTAGCGTCGTGATATAATCGTGTAGCTGTCAAAGAAGCCAAATGCTAAGTCATCTTTAATCCCACAGAAAGTACTTCAAATAAAGGATGTATTTTCAAGTAAACCAAAATGTTCCATTAAAATCTCATTAGCAGTACTGGTATATGCTCGAAGTATGTGAGCCTTATAGTCGTTACGTAATCATGCAACTAACAAGGAAGAATATATAAATAACAACTCTGTGTCGTCTGTTCACTATAACAATGCATTCGTAATTACTTGTCTAAGTTCCCTAGGTTCTTGAATGGATAGTTAACTTTAGAACATAGTGACATGTTAACAGTTCGTAAGTGTGACAAAGAGTACCAGTAACGTGAAGTGAAAGATTTTATGGCAAAGACAAAGTTAAAAAACATTATCTTCCAATAAACGGTTTTATATGCGAAATGTGGTGTAACCCTTTACTCTTTCTAGTACGCTGACTTTCAACTGAAAAGCAATTGTCATGTTTTATACGTCGGTAAGGAGTGCTAAATCTTTTCTCAAGGTTAGCGTCTGTGTTATTTTTCTCTGAGCCAGCCGGCGCACGCGGTGCGAGTCATTGTCTGTTCCTTTGTTGGCGCGCGTCGTTATTGGGATTAGGAGACCTAACTTCTACAAATTCACCTTGACGAGAAGGCCCTGCCCTGTTTGAAGCTCGCCAGTTCTGATGGAATTCAGGTCTGTCGTTTTGTTGGTAGTTTATATAGTTTCTTGTTTGTCGGTCATGTGGTGGAGAATTTCTCCCGGAATCGTAACTGCGCGCTGAACTGTTGCGTCTGAAGTTATTTTGTCTCCCTTGATAATAATTGTTTTGGTTCCCCTATTGTCTGTTTCTATGGTTGTCTCTGTCACATTCATTACAATGGAAAAGCGATCTTTCTCTGTAACTATTATTCTGCCAACGGTTGTCATACGGATGGTGTCTGTTTTGGTCACGATTTGTGTTGTGAGAATAGTCTTGTTGCGTCCAGTTATTATTTCTGTCATCGTGGAATTGTGACGGATATGACCTGTAATTGTTGTGTTCCTGTTTCCGTGTTCCGCGATTGTCAGTGTCAATTTCTACTTCTTGTAAGAGTCCCTGAAAAGCTTCAATGTCGTCTTTGCAACGTCCTGCCAAAATAATATGTCGTAAATGTTCAGGCAATTTGATTAAGCAAATTCGGATGAGTTTTGAGGGGCTGTATGGGTTTGACAGGTACTATTCTTGTGCAACATGTCTTCAAAATATTTCAAAAGACTGGAAAATTCAGATTGTTCGAAATGTTTCATCATTATGATGCTATGTTTTACTCGATCTTGTGTGGCTTGAGACCAATATGCTGAGAGGAAGGCATGATAAAATTCTCCTTCACTGTGACAATCGTGAATGACCGATCGCATTCTTACAGCTGGTTCATTCTCTAAATAGCCACACATAAATTCTAATCTGTGCTCTAATGACCAGTTGGGAGGAAAACAATGAGAGAATTGATGGAGCCACGCTTGTGGATGAATGTCGTTGCCAGAATTCTTAAACGTTTTGAATTTACGTGTAGTAATGAACAGCTTATAGTCAAAATCATCATGTCGGCGAGTCGCATGTCGGTCATTGTTACGTCGTGTCGGCAGTTCAATCTCAAAATTCGGTGCACATTGCCAATTTCTTTCATAATTTCTGAAATGCGCTGTGTTATTATTTTTTGGTTGTTCCGTATTTCTAAGTCCCTCTTCCCGTGTTGGAGCGCGAGTGTCATCTGAAATACGCAATTCTTGTATTACCTGTGTCAGCTGATCTTGTACTTCCCGGATTTCTCTTTGGTGTTGCGTATTAATTTGATTCTGATTTTGTTTGAATTTCCTAATTTGTTCGCACTCTTCTGCGTCATTAAAGACTACCGGTTTTGTGTTATTCAGATTATCATCTACCTTCGTAGATAAATTATTTAGCTGATCCGAAAGTTCAGCTATTTTCTCTGATAATGAACTAATTTCCTCCATGTGTCTTTCTGAACCAATTTTCAGAGTATCTACTGTGTCCTTTAAGTTTTCCTGAGTTTTTGCAAGTTGTGTAACCAGATCGGTAGATGCAACTGAGTCAATTTTAGCTTGCAAGGTCTCATGATTTTCATGAACAATAGTTTGCAGTTCTTTTATGGCTGCTTCGTGATTCTGTAATGCATTTTCATGCCGCGAAAAAATAGGTTGAAAATGCTCACAAATTTGTGTTTTTACGTCATTACAGACTTTTTGACATTTCGATTCAATGTTATGTAACTCAGTAGTTAAATCTTCACGTGTTTGTTCAAGCGTGGTGTGAAGATTTTGTTCCATTACGTCTAACTGTTGCTGTGTTTGTCTCTGATTTTGTTCCATTGTGTCTAACTTTTGAAGCTTTTGCTGTGTTTGTCTCTGATTTTGTTCCATTGTGTCTAACTTTTGAAGCTTTTGCTGTGTTTGTCCCATTTGTTGTATTAATTGTAATAACAATGCATAGGTGTCTGAAACATGTTCCTCAGTGCTTTTCGGCAGTGAATTTGCACCGGAAACATTCACATTTTGACAAGCAGAAAATGTGTCTTGACTCATTTGAGAAAACGGTGAGGACCCAAAACCTGAGTCTAAAATATTTGCAAAATTGTGTCCTGTCATTCCCGATTCCTGAGGCGAGCTGTTGCCGACCGATCGATCGATAATGCTTCCCTCTTCACTAATTGTTTCACTGTCCACGCCATTATTTGCCGCCCGCTCCATTTCTCTATGCACTATTACCAAATTACTACGTTGAATGTCTGTTACTTCATTACACAGTGGTGCTACGCTCGTCGTCACCATTCTTTCTCTGTTTACTTTGGAGCCTAGTGTTACGTTTTTCACACGCCATTATTGTCACAATATTTCACACGATAACACAGAAAAGCACAATTTGAAGAGCAAAAATAAGAGAACACGTTAACTTAACGCTGAAAATAATATCTATTAATTGCAGCTGCGAAATACTTGGTGCAAATCTACATGCATGCCACAACTGTTTTACTGTACAACAATGAAAAACTACAACTACAAAGGAAATTCTCTCTATAATTACGCGCTAGCAATAGACAAAGGCTGCACTAATTGCACAAACTACAAGAAAAAATCAGAAGATTTCAGTGAGATATCCTCGGCTAAGGGTCGACATATGAAACGTCCCCTTTGAAAAATTATACAGGACTGTGCTTAACCTGACAAACAATATTTTTAGCGCAACGCAATCTGACTTTCAAAAATCCCTATGAAAGAATGGCCCTGACTAACATTAACCTATACCTTTCACAAATCACTTACCTCACCAAAAATCTTCGTTACTCGAACTACTGCAAAACAGCGAGCGCCACTACTGCCAGCTAAATAAAAGATTCAAACTACGGAAGGCACTAACTACTGATAGGCATAGTTAGCAAATGAAAGATTTTAATAGAGAACAAACAATGTATTTACCTTAATAGTGTTGAAAAATCATAATATACATAGGAGTTCATGACATCTAGTCTTAAAAATTTCCAAACTCCGCCATCTCTCTCCCCACATCCACCACTTCTGGCGGCTCACCTCCAACTGCGCAACGCTACGCGCTGTTCACAGCCAGCTGCCTAACACTACAATGGCGAGTATTACAACAATGCAAAGCAGCCACAGACTGCACACAGCACAGCCAGTGATTTTCATACAGAGGTGGCGTTACCAATAAAAAAAAACCTAAACAGCCTACTTACAACATTAGTGTGTTGGTTGCTTTTTCTCTGCGTCTTACAAATTTCCCGAAAACAAGTTACATAATTTACCTACTGCTGTTTTCTGCACAGTCGTAACTGCACCAGTAATTGGACCACACCTGTCAGTATAGACGAATCATTTTGAGTCCACATGTCTACTCTCCAACAGTTGACCTGGTACTGAAGAGATAATAAGCAATAATGGCTTGCTCTTGTCACGTGTACTTGGAGAAACTGTTGTTGTTGTTGTTGTTGTGGTCTTCAGTCCAAAGTTGGGTCTGATGCAGCTCTCCATGCTACTCATGCAAGTTTCTTCGTCTCCGAGTAACTACTACAATCAACATCCTTCTGAATCTGCTTTGTGTATTCATCTCTTGGTCTCCCTCTACGATTTTTACCCTCCACGCTTCCCTCCAATACTAAATTGGTGATCCCTTGATGCCTCAGAACGTGTCCTACCAACCGATCCCTTCTTCTAGTCAGCTTGTGCCACAAATTCCTCTTCTTCCCAATTCTATTATTAGTTACTTGAGCTACCCACGTAATCTTCGGCATTCTTCTGTAGCATCGCATTCCAAAAGCTTTTATTCTCTTCTTGTCAAAACTGTTTATCATCCTTGGAGGTACTAACCAACCTAAAACATGTGGCTTGTAGTAGCTATAATTAGTGGTCTGGAAATGACGTCAGTATTGACTTAATGTTGTTCAATACATCGTCCTCAGTCACCAATAGAAATACCTGCAGTCCTACGGGTTACGTCCCGCATTTGACTGGTTTATCGATTACTTAATTAAATAGTCATTTGGCCTTTAGTAATGGCGTAAGTCTCGTGAAAGTGGTACTACTTATGTAAATTCTGGTACCACCATTTGATACAGTTCAAACACATCCCTACTGACAGTATTTGCCGGCCGGTGTGGCCGTGCGGTTAAAGGCGCTTCAGTCTGGAACCGCGTGACCGCTACGGTCGCAGGTTCGAATCCTGCCTCGGGCATGGATGTGTGTGATGTCCTTAGGTTAGTTAGGTTTAATTAGTTCTAAGTTCTAGGCGACTGATGACCTCAGAAGTTGAGTCGCATAGTGCTCAGAGCCATTTTTTTTGACAGTATTTATTCTTTGACGTTTCCTGTTTTTCTTAATTTGAGTGAATGTGCACAAATTTGTATTTAAATTTCTTATAAGTAAACTATTATGCCTGGAATATTGTGTGTGTTATGAGAAGGTCTGACGGAGAGAGACGCTCCCATCGCAGAATCAGTAAATTGTTTATATTTTCAATGGGCGTCCATTGACTTCGTCAGTTCATTTATTTTGATGAGCTAAACAATGCACATATGGGGGTGTGGATGTCCTTCGCGGTCACTGTGTTCTGTGCCGACAAACAGGAAACTTCTGTTTTCAAGATACATGCGCGTAGATTCACACTTCTACAGTGTTATGAACTGGGTAGCTAGTGGCCACATTGTGCTTTAATATTACCTGGTAAAAGCTGCTGACTGTCTATAACATACTGAAAAGTCTAAATAGTAGTAACTGGTGCTTCCGTGAGATGTACTTTTATCATATACTAATGATGTGGACTTTTCATAAGAAGTAGGATAATGGCAGGACGACATCACTTTTTTAATTTTGCAATTCTCTCCCCTGATGACATTATGAGTATTACCTAGTTGGTATGTGGTGCTTCCCACTCCCCCATAGGATCTATGCCACTTTTTGAACTTCGCGTCCTTTTGAATTAGAATTCTATGCCACTTTCCCTGTAACCTATTGTTCAGTTCCGGCACGCTTCGCCTCCCCCCCCCTTCCCCCTCCTGGCCATGCACCAACCCTCTTGTAAATACCCCAGCCTTCCTCACACCCTCCTGGAAGCCCTGTGCCATTCTGATATTAAAAAGCTGGACTACCAAATTGATTGATTTAATCGATATCCTTTTGTGTATGTAGGACGGTTTCCTTCTTTTTCTTTCCTTGCATCCTACTGGTGCAGTTAAGGCCAAAATCAATACTGTTTCGATCCCTCGACACCCAGTTCGGTTCCCAACCTCCTCCTGGTTAAAAACAATATTGATTACTGCACATAATCTCTAATTGAGTCTTTTGCAGAGTATTTAAACAAAGGGCATGGCTTTGGATCTCAAATAGATCCCTGAAAACATGTCTGGTGAAATAAAAAACTTCCCAATAGCGTCAGTCGCCGCTCCTCCTCCCCTCTCCCCACTCGTCGCCAGCGCCGTCTGCCGGTCGCAAACCGCTGGGCCACGCGCCAACCGCTGCAGCGTGCTACCGCGAACCACGAGTGAAGAACGTGTGCAGCCTAATTCGGTAACTGGTACCGTTAGGATTGCTCGGCTGCCGGTGCAGGCGAGAAATCCGTATGAGGCAATTGACTGACCAGGATTCGATCCAGAAACACTGCTGAAGTCAATAAATTGCTGTGGTATTCGTCACATTTCAGAAATGCTGAGCACGCTTAGTTTATATTTGCTGCTGGTGAAGGATGTTAAGTCACTTATTTCTTATTTTTCGAAGCACAGTTCTACAATGGAAATCCCATACTCGTGTCTAAGCACAGACAGAGAAATCAGAACAATTACACTCCTAAAAGTACATGACATATTTCTTAACCAAGATCGTGGAAGAAAAAAGAAACAGAATTATAGCAGATAGGTTGTCTAAAAGATTTCCCTAGAATTCGAATGACTGTCCTACAGACGAGGAAAATAGCAGGAATTTTCGTTGTCTTACAACTACTGGTCTGGAAATGCTCTAGAGCCACAGAGGCGGGTGGGGCACGGTATCTCACCTGTGGTAACCAAAGGAGGCTAGTCCGCCTCAACTTGTCTCTGAAGACTCAGACAAAGAAGACATCATGTGACTCTCTGATGACGGAAGTTTCCGTAGATGCCGTGTTCAATCCCTGTATTGTTCGAACCAGCCTGTAGAGAAGCCTATGCATCCCACAAAGGATGTCCTGTGACTTTCAGATGTCGTGGAATTTCCTACGAATGGAGCATCCCGACCGGTTCTTACTGAATTTACCTAACAAAATGCGGCTCCTGGTATGTGGGAACGCTGTCCGCAACTTTCTACAGGTGGGAAAATTACGAGAATATCAGCGGAAATCTATTTTTGTACAGATCGAAGAAAAACATACAGCAGTCATATTGCACTGACAGTTAGACCCTGCAAAAATGGTCTACAGATCATGAAGACGGAAACTATTCCTAAAGACACTTAGCCAATTACACTTTTCTTCTACTGTCGAGGAAAGCTTGAATTTTTCTGCGTTAAAACGATCTCCAACCAGGCTACATTACCACAAACGATTGTATCACCATACCATGTCGCTGTAGTAAACACAGTTCATATCCTGCATCACACAAAATCATAACTTCCGCATCATGTATATAGCTATTGAACATCAGGCACTCTTACACATACCGCAAAGGCACACAGATCCCAAAAACAAAAGCACATGCGCCATGTATAGTGGCAGTGCTAGATATCCCCCGCGAGGTTTATCAGACATACGCAACGGCCAGCGATCACAAGGCAAGTGCTCCAGCATGCGCTGGCCTGATGTGTGATTGGGGCGACCTCCGCAGACATCAGCCACTCCCTGAACTGGTGTGCAAAGGCTGGCTGATTCCTCTGGCAAGAAGGCGCTGTAATATTTCTGGCTTATTCAGCCATCATATTAGGCTCCAGGAAGCTATTCCCAGGGCAGTGGAGATGCAATGTGGGATGAGGTACCGGTGACAGATGTTAGATTCGGTACCATTCCTGTGAGAAAGACCGCCTGCATGATGCTGCTGCTCTGTGACTGGCCGCTGTGTTCGGCGGTAGGGCGCCTAAACGTTAAACTTTAGTTGCTATTATTAATTAAACCTGTCATCCAAATTACTTCATTTTTTAATAAACATCTCTCAACAGCCAGCTATCAATCAGTCATTTCAAAATTATTAAAATCAAAGTATTACTTAAACAAAAGACTGACGATATTATTGCCGATGCACTTCGGTGGCGTTCGGGTCACGCCTTGCAGGCTTGGCGCTCAAAGTGAGACACTCCGGCTCTCCAGTTCTGACCATCCCAGTAGACAGACATGTTGTCTGTTATAGCAGTATTTGTTCCATGCAATTTTATTTACTACAGTGCCGACCGTCGCTAGGTACAGACATGTTGTCTGTAATAGTAGTATTTGATTCATGTAATTTTATTCTCCAGTTCTGACGGTTCCAGTAGACAGACATGTTGTCTGTGGCAGGATGTATTTCACGTTATTTTAGCCAGGGATAATAACTGTGGAAAGATATTTCAATACGTTGTGATCAAGAATAGTTTCTCGTATCTATATCAATAAAAACGCGAGTGGCATCCCAAATGAGTTATAGTTTATTCGTAGCAGCAGTTCCTTGCGCAGTTAATTTCAGCCTCAAGAAAAAGAATCCACGACCTGCGTGCTGTTTTAAGCGCTGGGGAAATCATCATCATGGAGACAGCAGGTTAGTGAATTGTACAAGAACTTATGTATTCCACACAGGGCAGTGGAAACAACTAGGCACCTCACGTGTACTGCATGCACAGTACAAATGTGCTCAGTGACACGTCATCTGCAGTAATGCAGAGGAGGTAAAGAAGGATGAAAGTATTAACACTACCTCACTTTCATTCCTTTTTCTTGCCGTAGCGTCTGCTAGCAGTACTGTTTCCAGCCGGAACTGCTTGCTGCAGTGATTTCTGCAACGAATTGAGACCTTCTCCTGACTCTGAGATTACAAGAATATTTACTTTTTGAGCTCTGTCGATGAGAAATCCTTCGACAATCGCGAATAAATTTACCGACCGCGAAAACGATATCAGCTGCGATTTCCTATTATACACGCAAAAAAAAAGAAAAAGTATGATATTTGCGACACTTTTATACTGAAATCGAGTGGCATATGAAAATTTGCAGAATTTCATGTATTTTCCCATGGTTTGCCGGAATATCATACCATTTACGCGACTGTTCTCTATATCAACCGCACAGCAGTACGCTACCGGTCGCCTGCACAGTACAATTCTGAAGATAAAGAGTGTAAATTACACATTTAGAGAGCCGAAACTTTAGCATGGGATGTGCTGCAAACAATTAAGTAACTGCAAACTTGACTTTTATGTCAAAATTAGAAAATAGAGGAAACAGTCGGTGCCAATTTTTTATTTTTATTTTTTTTCTTAACGAATACCGATGTTAATTATATAACAGATTCCAGATCCCCCCTGTACTTTAGAAAGTCAAATGTCGATGCAACTAACACATCACAGTTGACTTTCTCTCAATCAAATAAAGACGGGAAACGTGTAGAATGGCAGTATACCTCACAATCGAACGAGAGGCCTCTGTTTCCAGTCTGCAGTAATCAATCGCAGATAAAAGCCTCTAGAACAGAACGTTTCTTGCAAGGCATTAAACTTCTCTGCATCTCTTCAGATAATGTGTTAGACTGGTCAAAGCAATTCTTTGACGCTTCTCACTGCTGATACCTTCAACCTATACCTGACGGAAACTTTTGTGGTCTGTCGTTCGTTGGATTTAGTATCACATAAGATATGTTCACAATACCGCTGTTGGAAAAATTGATGGGAATGCCACATCGCTGTATAACCTAGTCCACATAAATTTGACGAGGAAGTTCACTCAGAAATCCTTCCAAATACGGTTACAGATCGTGCCCGAGGATTACACGACGAACGCGTGCGGAGGTACTGCAAGCGAGTCTGCGAAGGCGGCCAGCAAGCGTGGACTCAACTGCCTGGTGAGGGTGCATGTGGAGTCCTGCTATGATTTCGCAATAGCGACGTGTCCATTTTTCAGGATACAAGCACAGATACGCAGTCAGCCTCACGGATATAGATGAAGGAGAGCAAACAGAAGGTGTCGCAAGTCTAGAGCAATAGCATACATCTGGATGTACGTGGTATGCAGCTGGCTGTCCTCTCCGTTCACAAATTATGGACTCTGTCTATGATCTTCACAGACAAAGTCCTCTCTGAGATACAGCTCTCTAATCTCCCCGCTGTCAAAACTTTCAACAGCAGCCTCCAATAATACGGCTATTTCCGAAGCATTCTGCTGTAAATGCTAAAAACTTTCTCGGCAGAGCCGGAACCAAAATTCTTGTCTGGAACAACTCACGAACCGCTAAGCGTTCTGGTTGCATGTACTTAAAAAAAGGATGGTTACCATACTTTTAGTTACCTAGATTCAACCACTTTTCAAGGTCATAGCCCACCTATAACCCCTCGCCTCCTCCTTAATACGAAAGACTCAAACATACACTCCTGGAAATGGAAAAAAGAACACATTGACACCGGTGTGTCAGACCCACCATACTTGCTCCGGACACTGCGAGAGGGCTGTACAAGCAATGATCACACGCACGGCACAGCGGACACACCAGGACCCGCGGTGTTGGCCGTCGAATGGCGCTAGCTGCGCAGCATTTGTGCACCGCGATCGGTCTCATACGAGTTGCCGGTTCGCCTTCCAAAAAACTGCAAATAAATTCAGGTTTATGTGTTACGGGCGAAGTCGGTGGAAAAGCAAAGCTTAATTGTTGTATCTAATCCAGTGGGTGAATCTGTGTTCTGTCATTTTTGAATACTTTAAATTTTCTCACTGATAGAAAATGTTTGTAATCAAAATTATCGTCTCTGTATGTTGGAACAGGTTCAGGATTGTATGAGCATCTATTTGTCTTTGACTGTTCGGAATCTAATTCACGTACTCTTTGTAGATTACCTAAATTATACTGGCTGTGTGAGTGTGAGAAATGTTCGGAATTCGCCGTATGCTGTGACGTGTTATTAACTGAAATATTTTTTATCTCTGTCACTTCTTGTTGTAAAGTTGACAATTTTCTACGCAATGTACACTCATGGAAATGGAAAAAAGAACACATTGACACCGGTGTGTCAGACCCACCATACTTGCTCCGGACACTGCGAGAGGGCTGTACAAGCAATGATCACACGCACGGCACAGCGGACACACCAGGACCCGCGGTGTTGGCCGTCGAATGGCGCTAGCTGCGCAGCATTTGTGCACCGCGATCGGTCTCATACGAGTTGCCGGTTCGCCTTCCAAAAAACTGCAAATAAATTCAGGTTTATGTGTTACGGGCGAAGTCGGTGGAAAAGCAAAGCTTAATTGTTGTATCTAATCCAGTGGGTGAATCTGTGTTCTGTCATTTTTGAATACTTTAAATTTTCTCACTGATAGAAAATGTTTGTAATCAAAATTATCGTCTCTGTATGTTGGAACAGGTTCAGGATTGTATGAGCATCTATTTGTCTTTGACTGTTCGGAATCTAATTCACGTACTCTTTGTAGATTACCTAAATTATACTGGCTGTGTGAGTGTGAGAAATGTTCGGAATTCGCCGTATGCTGTGACGTGTTATTAACTGAAATATTTTTTATCTCTGTCACTTCTTGTTGTAAAGTTGACAATTTTCTACGCAATGTACACTCATGGAAATGGAAAAAAGAACACATTGACACCGGTGTGTCAGACCCACCATACTTGCTCCGGACACTGCGAGAGGGCTGTACAAGCAATGATCACACGCACGGCACAGCGGACACACCAGGACCCGCGGTGTTGGCCGTCGAATGGCGCTAGCTGCGCAGCATTTGTGCACCGCCGCCGTCAGTGGCAGCCAGTTTGCCATGGCATACGGAGCTCCATCGCAGTCTTTAACACTGGTAGCATGCCGCGACAGCGTGGATGTGAACCGTATGTGCAGTTGACGGACTTTGAGCGAGGGCGTATAGTGGGCATGCGGGAGGCCGGGTGGACGTACCGCCGAATTGCTCAACACGTGGGGCGTGAGGTCTCCACAGTACATCGATGTTGTCGCCATTGGTCGGCGGAAGGTGCACGTGCCCGTCGACCTGGGACCGGACCGCAGCGACGCACGGATGCACGCCAAGACCGTAGGATCCTACGCAGTGCCGTAGGGGACCGCACCGCCACTTCCCAGCAAATTAGGGACACTGTTGCTCCTGGGGTATCGGCGAGGACCATTCGCAACCGTCTCCATGAAGCTGGGCTACGGTCCCGCACACCGTTAGGCCGTCTTCCGCTCACGCCCCAACATCGTGCAGCCCGCCTCCAGTGGTGTCGCGACAGGCGTGAATGGAGGGACGAATGGAGACGTGTCGTCTTCAGCGATGAGAGTCGCTTCTGCCTTGGTGCCAATGATGGTCGTATGCGTGTTTGGCGCCGAGCAGGTGAGCGCCACAATCAGGACTGCACACGACCGAGGCACACAGGGCCAACACCCGGCATCATGGTGTGGGGAGCGATCTCCTACACTGGCCGTACACCACTGGTGATCGTCGAGGGGACACTGAATAGTGCACGGTACATCCAAACCGTCATCCAACCCATCGTTCTACCATTCCTAGACCGGCAAGGGAACTTGCTGTTCCAACAGGACAATGCACGTCCGCATGTATCCCGTGCCACCCAACGTGCTCTAGAAGGTGTAAGTCAACTACCCTGGCTAGCAAGATCGCCGGATCTGTCCCCCATTGAGCATGTTTGGGACTGGATGAAGCGTCGTCTCACGCGGTCTGCACGTCCAGCACGAACGCTGGTCCAACTGAGGCGCCAGGTGGAAATGGCATGGCAAGCCGTTCCACAGGACTACATCCAACATCTCTACGATCGTCTCCATGGGAGAATAGCAGCCTGCATTGCTGCGAAAGGTGGATATACACTGTACTAGTGCCGACATTGTGCATGCTCTGTTGCCTGTGTCTATGTGCCTGTGGTTCTGTCAGTGTGATCATGTGATGTATCTGACCCCAGGAATGTGTCAATAAAGTTTCCCCTTCCTGGGACAATGAATTCACGGTGTTCTTATTTCAATTTCCAGGAGTGTAGATAACTGTAAATGGGAGACTATCTTATGATGTTTGACTCGGTAGAGAACACGCAAACAAATATATTTGTACAAAAACTTTTATTAATTTTTGCAGATGCATTTACACACACAAAACAACTTTGTCTTTATTTTTTGGCGTAGTTTTAATAACATTTAGCTTAATTTTTAACTTGCAATTTAAATCTACATCTGAATCATATATTTAATTCTCCAGCTCGTAATCTGCTAAGTACAGAGAAGGTATGTTCTCGAACTCTAATACATATCTAGTTTTTCTTCCTGTAAACTATTTCCTTCATGGCTTTAAGAATCAGTTCTGTTCCTTCTTTCACTTCTTTTAACCGAGAAGATATGGGAATTTTAATCTTCCCTCTTATTTCATGCATAACACCGTTACTAAAACACACTACCTCATACTGTGTGTATGTTGACAAATCATCAGATTCACATTCTTGCGGAATTTCCGTATAGAACTTTAACTTTAGAATTTTTGCAAACGCATTACCATTAAAAGCTGTTACTAATATATCAATAAACATATCAGAACCACCGTTATCATGTGCTTCATCATTACTCCCCTTTTCCTGCACCCACACCACATTCAGATTGCAGACAGTGTTATATATTCAATTGGTCTCACGAAGTGAGACTATTATTTTTTCAGAAACTCCGCAAGCATTGAACATACTTATTAAATTTCAGCGTGGTGCAATGTACACAGCCAACACTGCAGCACTCGGAACACCGTCAGTTTAGTTCAACCACCCAGTATGTCACGTGGCCTACGAAAGGCAGCAATAACCATTCCTCTCTGTTGTTGACTTCTTTACGTTAATTTTCATCTGTGCTATTTACATCTACATCTACATTTATACTCCGCAAGCCACCCAACTGTGTGTGGCGGAGGGCACTTTACGTGCCACTGCATTACCTCCCTTTCCTGTTCCAGGCATGTATGGTTCGCTGCCAGAAAGCCTCCGCGCGCGCTCGAATCTCTCTAATTTTACAATCGTGATCGCTTCGGGAAGTATAAGTAGGTGGAAGCAATATATTCGATACCTCATCCAGAATCGCACCCTCTCGAAACCTGGACAGCAAGCTACACCGCGATGCAGAGTGCCTCTCTTGCAGAGTCTGCCACTTGAGTTTCCTAAACATCTCCGTAACGCTATCACGCTTACCCTGTGACGAAACGCGCCGCTCTTCTTTGGATCTTCTCTATCTCCTGTGTCAATCCGATCTGGTACGGATCCCACACTGATCAGCAATACTCATGTATAGGTCGAACGAGTGTTTTGTAAGCCACCTCCTTTGTTGATGGACTACATTTTCTAAGGGCTCTCCCAATGAATCTCAACCTGGCGCCCGCCTTACCAATAATTAATTTTATTTGATCATTCCACTTCAAATCGTTCCGTACGCATACTCCCAGATATTTTATAGAAGTAAGTGCTACCAGTGTTTGTTACGCTACCATATAATCATACAATAAAGAATCCTTATTTCTGTGTATTCGTAATACATTACATTTGTCTATGTTAAGGGTCAGTTGCCACTCCCTGCAACAGGTGCCTTTCCGCTGCAGATCTTCTGCATTTCGCTACAATTTTCTAATGCTGCAACTTCTCTGCATACTACATCATCATCCGCGAAAAGCCGCATGGAACTTCCGACACTATCTACTAGGTCATTTATATGTATTGTGAAAAGTAGGGTTACCATCCGTCTCGATGTATCGGGACCTTCACTTCTATGGAGCTTCATGTCCCGACAACACACGATTTTGCAAAATACTGTTACCTGCTTGGCTCAAGTACTAAGTAAATACAGCCTCAGTTTTATTTATATCAACATGTTTATGTCTGCAAGGTCGTCACAAAGATGGCGTTGGGTGTTGCGTATGCCGCATCGACGATGCAAGCACCTCCTAGATATAGCTCCATCATTCGAGAAAATACCAGACTTCTCCAGTAGTCCACAACTGGCACTATATAAGCAGAGCCACGCGGAAGAATCGGGCAATTCCCACTTGAATATAAATCTGATAAGACGATTCTTTCTAAACGTAATACGAACACGCACAAGTTAGTAATGTTTGAAGTGTTTTCTGCTGGTATACAGGGCGTGAAGTGTATAGTGACGTGTACGACGATGACTAAAGTGCTGTAGTCGACTGTTTACCATCTAATAAACTTATCATAGCTTAGGAAAATCCCTAAGGATGTAAGGCGGTAGTGCCACTTCTCGGATGATTACACAAATGAGTGTTTTTCTTATTTTGTCAAGAAATGACATACTGATCAGGAAGGGTTGTGTGAGATTTTTAGCTGTTTCATGTCAGTAGCTAACGCATGTAAGGCAGATGGGAGGTGTCGCATGTCTATGAAGACTCATACTAACAGATTCGCGGTAGCATCGACATCAAAGCTTATATATAGATTCATTATTAAGGAAGATAGCTAGGAAGAACTGCTAGTTGTTACTGCAGAACTAACAACAGTTTATAAAGTTTTCAAGCATCATCAATCCTTCAGTCTTCTAGTCTGAGCCGTAAAAATGAATACCGCAATACAGCCTGACTCCAAAGTCGCAGCAAAGCACTCTACAGCCAGGACGAAAGCTACAGCGATTGATAAAAATATTCTCGCACTACAAAATGGTTCAAATGGCTCTGAGCACTATGGGACTTAACATCTATGGTCATCAGTCCCCTAGAACTTAGAACTACTTAAACCTAACTAACCTAAGGACATCACACACATCCATGCCCGAGGCAGGATTCGAACCTGCGACCGTAGCAGTCGCACGGCTCCGGACTGACCGCCTAGAACCGCTAGACCGCCGCGGCCGGCTCTCGCACTACACTCAGCGTCCATGTGCATAAATCAATTGCAGTTTTAAGGCATAGGCACCAACCTATCGAACCACAAGGCTGGGAAGATGTTTCCTTTAGTTGTTCAATATGTTTCTGAAACTGACGGAATGCAACATAAGCTGTTGAAGTTTGATCTGCTAGATAAAGAAACATAGGAGACAATTTCAATGTTTTGTCTAGACACTTTAATAGAACTGCAATTTCATTTAGATAAATTAATCGGTTTTTATGGAGACAATACCAGTACTAACTACGTGGGGCTTCATCGACGCACTCAGCGGAATGTTTCACCAAATTAAAGAAAAACTAAGAAAAAATTTAGAAGGAATTGGATGCTCTGCCCATATTTTTAACAATATTATATCAAGCGCTGCTCCAGTCTTAACTGTCGACATTGAAATAATCGTCATGAAAATATTTAATTATTCTACAGTTTATACACTCCTGGAAATTGAAATAAGAACACCGTGAATTCATTGTCCCAGGAAGGGGAAACTTTATTGACACATTCCTGGGGTCAGATACATCACATGATCACACTGACAGAACCACAGGCACATAGACACAGGCAACAGAGCATGCACAATGTCGGCACTAGTACAGTGTATATCCACCTTTCGCAGCAATGCAGGCCGCTATTCTCCCATGGAGACGATCGTAGAGATGCTGGATGTAGTCCTGTGGATCGGCTTGCCATGCCATTTCCACCTGGCGCCTCAGTTGGACCAGCGTTCGTGCTGGACGTGCAGACCGCGTGAGACGACGCTTCATCCAGTCCCAAAAATGCTCAATGGGGGACAGATCCGGAGATCTTGCTGGCCAGGGTAGTTGACTTACACCTTCTAGAGCACGTTGGGTGGCACGGGATACATGCGGACGTGCATTGTCCTGTTGGAACAGCAAGTTCCCTTGCCGGTCTAGGAATGGTAGAACGATGGGTTGGATGACGGTTTGGATGTACCGTGCACTATTCAGTGTCCCCTCGACGATCACCAGTGGTGTACGGCCAGTGTAGGAGATCGCTCCCCACACCATGATGCCGGGTGTTGGCCCTGTGTGCTTCGGTCGTATACAGTCCTGATTGTGGCGCTCACCTGCACGGCGCCAAACACGCATACGGCCATCATTGGCACCAAGGCAGAAGCGACTCTCATCGCTGAAGACGACACGTCTCCATTCGTCCCTCCATTCACGCCTGTCGCGACACCACTGGAGGCGGGCTGCACGATGTTGGGGCGTGAGCGGAAGACGGCCTAACGGTGTGCGGGACCGTAGCCCAGCTTCATGGAGACGGTTGCGAATGGTCCTCGCCGATACCCCAGGAGCAACAGTGTCCCTAATTTGCTGGGAAGTGGCGGTGCGGTCCCCTACGGCACTGCGTAGGATCCTACGGTCTTGGCGTGCATCCGTGCGTCGCTGCGGTCCGGTCCCAGGTCGACGGGCACGTGCACCTTCCACCGACCAATGGCGACAACATCGATGTACTGTGGAGACCTCACGCTCCACGTGTTGAGCAATTCGGCGGTACGTCCACCCGGCCTCCCGCATGCCCACTATACGCCCTCGCTCAAAGTCCGTCAGCTGCACATACGGTTCACGTCCACGCTGTCGCGGCATGCTACCAGTGTTAAAGACTGCGATGGAGCTCCGTATGCCACGGCAAACTGGCTGCCACTGACGGCGGCGGTGCACAAATGCTGCGCTGCTAGCGCCATTCGACGGCCAACACCGCGGTTCCTGGTGTGTCGGCTGTGCCGTGCATGTGATCATTGCTTGTACAGCCCTCTCGCAGTGTCCGGAGCAAGTATGGTGGGTCTGACACACCGGTGTCAATGTGTTCTTTTTTCCATTTCCAGGAGTGTATATGGTAAGAACAGAGATGCTGAAAGAGCTCTGCTTATGCGTTGAGATCAATCATCAGATTCTTCTGTTTCATTCAAAAACGAGATGTCTGTCTTTAATGTCCACAATTGAGAGAATTATTAAGTTCTGGATTCCATTAAAACAATTTAACAATTTTTTGACTACGAAGACACGCCAAATAAAATAGTTTCAGATTTTTCAGAAGTCCGATTGGTGAATATTACTTTATGTTTCTGCGGTCAGACTTGGCTCATATATATATAACGCGAAGAAGAATAAAGCCTGGATAACTGAAATGAGAAATATATCAATCGACACTTAAACATGTCTGAATGAATGAAAGACTATCAATTTTATTGGCATGCAAACCAAGATAAATTTGAACAAATTAAAGAATGAGACCCTAACCAAGAAATAATTAATTTGGTTTCAAAGTTTGAGGAAGAGACAAAGACTTTCTACGTCATAGCTTTTGATTACGTAGAGAAATGGGCTATACCTTTTAATAAATATCAAGTATTTGATAGGTTGACGTTATCTGAAACCCCAGATTGGATGAGGTCTGAAAACATTATTATATACGTGACCAAAAATGTTGAAGATTTCAGGTGACAGTTACTTTCTGGAATAGGTGTATATGAAGAGCTTTTTAGATAGTAAGCATGACTCGGAAGAGCAGAAGTCTAAACACTCCGTGGAAGGAAGATTGGTTTATTTTCTTCAGATAATTCTGAAAGCAAACTGCTAAACTTATGCGACTATTTGTTTTCTATTCCCGCACACAACGTCTCTGTGGAAAGAGAATCTTCGCTGATGTCGGCCCAGTGGACTGATGAAAGAAACTGATTGTTGCCAGGGACTGTGGAATCAATCCTACAGTGTCAGTATAACTACAAGCTGACATGCATAGATTTCTTATACATACTTAAAATGGAAAAACGGCTTGCTGAAAAATGTGGAATGTTCCGAAAAATATGATGTACCCACCACTTCTGCAGTAAGAAGTTCCACGTAATTCTGTTCAAAACAAAAAGTAATTACATTAAATAAATTTTTTACTTCATTTCTACACCCTCATCTCAGTCTCCCAACGAGGTCCCAGCTAGATATGGCAACACTAGGTATAACATTATTTGTCGAAATCAGACCCAGTTCGGCGATGCCTATATCTGACGGTATTGTGGAGAACAATTACCTGGATTAAGACAAATATGTTTCTCCTGCTTTAATACTGCACTTCTGTATAATATTGATACTGTCTTTGTTGGAGTCAGTGTTAAGAATCTCCACATAGTTCGCAGGTAGATAATTAAAAATGCATGCAGGCAGAGCGAAACTTATAAATTTCTCTCTCGTACTTGCACATCAGTTAATTTTCGGGTATTCTTATTACCCCACTAGACACGCTGCAGAACATTGCTAAACACCACGCAGCAGCTGTTCTGCAAGTTATTAGTTATCTGACAGCGCTTGGATGTGACTGGCACAGCGTCTAGTGGAGCACATCGTAAATATTGTTTAAAACACTTAAACAGTTTTGCACAGAGTCAATCAAACGATAAATTACGTACTTGTATATTGTAGCCTCCATTTTGGTAATACCATGTTGTTTAGCCGAGGAGGATGTAAAAGTTTCTCGTAATAGCATGTCTGGACACTTTATCAAATCTATAAGGTGATTACAGATAACTTTATTCACACCTGTGCTTGTGATCTGACATATAAATTTGTTGTAAATGTTTGCTCTACAGCTGCACGTCATCCACGTTAAACAGTCTTTTCCAATTGTCTTATCTTTGTCCACAACCACATTGATGCTTTCCTGGCAGTCTCCTTCCATGCAGAAGTAGTGGTTTAATATTAAGTAGTAGCACATCTGGATTTTATTACAAATCCCCGCGAAGTATTCCTTTATGTCAAAAAACAAAAGGTAATAGTCGACTTCACACAATTGCTGCATTATTCCAGGCAGCTCTTCCATTAGAACATCCATTTTAACGTCAGCTAGTTCTGCTTTATATAAGGACTTTTATATTTCTTCGCAATGCCTTCCACTGCTTCCTTGGCGATTTTATCAAATATTCCTCTTGCTGTCACACTGTCACGTCCATGTAGGAGAAACGGTAGCTTCGCCCTGACACCATGTCTTGCAGTGACGAACTTGGAGAATTTATTACTTAGATAATAGTTAAATGAACCACACGTCTCCTTCTCTAACATCACAGATCGTCCGTTCTCTGACCGTTCCTGACAGTCCACATGGAAACAGATTTTAACTACGATAATGTCATCGCAAAACCGTTTTGTTTTAGGAGTGAGCACATTTAAAATCTTATTCCTAAGGAGCGTACAAATTTCGGTGTAATTTATGTCGCCAATGTCAGAAACAAGATAGGCCAGGTTCTCTAATAGTAACCAAAAACCAATATGTTCGTCGATTGGACAGGTCCTCCTCCCTCCAAGGGATGGGATGGGACCCATGCAGCCGGAATGTGAAGTAATGTGCTTTCTGTCTTGGCTAGCACGATCTTGAGCAGTGGGGTGCACTCAGTCCTCGTGAGGCAAATTGAAGGCCTACGTAACTGAGAATTGGCGGCTCCGGCACGGCAGGGACAACCGTGTGCTGACCAGACGCCCCTCCATATCCGCATGCAGTGGCGCCTATAGGCTGAGAACGATGATGTTTTCTTTGTGGGGCGCTCAACTGCGCGGTCATCAGTGCCCATACAAAGTCCTAATTTTTACACAGTCCAATTTTTTACACAGTCCTCTCTAGACACTGTCACTAATGATAATGATGATGACGAAATGATGAGGACATCACAAACACCCAGTCCTTGGGCATAGAAAATCCCCAACTCGGCCTGAAATAGGCTGAGGATGACACGGTGGTCGGTCGGCACCGTTGGGTCTTCCTACAACTGTTCGGATGGAGTTTCAGAATGAACAGTAAATGTAAACTGTAGTAGTTACATGATATCACAATACTCAATACAGTGTACCGAGAAATACACTAAAACCCGGAAACTAAGGCTGTTGTATCACAACGTAGATGTTACGGACGCCCAGCCCCTGTAACTCTGCCGCCCTTGTTCTCGGCGAATGCAGCGATCAGCGGGCAGCTAACGGCGGCCCTACTCAGGTACCAGCCGCCAGAGGCCCGGAGGCAGCGCCAGCGGCGGCCTTGCAGCCTGTAGCGAGCGGGGAACGCGGCCAGGCGCTCGTCCTGATTGCGCCTGCTGAATATTCAGCGCCCGGCCTGCTTGCGGTGCGGTGCAGCGATCACCGACGACGTCCTGCATCCCTCCCTCCCCCCGCCCCCCACCACCACTGTTACAGGCCAGACAGCGTCTACTGGATCCGGTCCCGGCGTGAAACTGCAGCGACACAGCACACTGGCGGCTGCTCTTAGGTGCAGCGCCACACACTGTTGGAAATCGTCCAGTGCACTCGAATCACCGACTTCTGAACTTCTGCATAAACTCCAAACGTGAATGTTGCTGAACACGCAGTTGTCCATTCGCACTGAAATGTCTGCTGAAGTCACATGCATGATTCCAGTGATGTGACAATTCGTGTTATAGAGCCAAATTCTGTCGATGGCAAATATTTTAAATATCAGATAAAAGGAGCAACAGGCCAGATTTCGTGCAGATATTATAATAAACGGAAAGACAACTCTTATCTGTGTTTTACAGACATACGATGTCACAATTTCAATACAGAAATAGAATGATCCGCAAAACAGAATTTAGCATAATAAAATATGACTACATCCACAAATAAAACTAAAATAGTAGCTTCTTTGGAAGGAATCCCACAACAATAAAAATGTTGGCGAACAGTGCAATAATAAAACAGGTCAATCATTTAATTATCTGGTATTTGGTATCACATATGAGTACGGCAAAAAAATAAAAAGTTGCAAAATTTGGAAACATATGTGAGAAAATACAGAGGTACTTCAGAAACTAAACTCGAAAGATAACATGAATGGAGTGTTTTAAAGTAACAGCTGTTGTCACACTACTGTACGAAAGTGAGTGACTCATCATTTACAAACAACTAGAAAGTATGGTTAAAAAAATGGCTCTGAGCTCTATGGGACTTAACTTCGGAGGTCATCTGTCCCCTAGAACTTAGAACTACTTAAACCTAACTAACCTAAGGACATCACACACATCCATGCCCGAGGCAGGACTCGAACCTGCGACCTAGCGGTCGCGCGGCTCCAGACTGTAGCGCCTAGAACCGCTCGGCCACTCCGGCCGGCTAGAAAGTAGGGTCTAGGCTGTCGAAATGAGATTCGTAGGCCTGTGGAAGACAGTGTCAGAGTAGGAATTGGACACATTTAACATCTGACACAAAACTGAAGGCAACGTAAGAAAATGTAGTGATAATTTTTGTTATTATTATTATAAATTTAGCTCCAGTTTATTGAATCATACTGCCAACAGCCTGCTAAGATTGTAACTCTCATATATAAAGACAAACCATAAGACAGTCTGAACAATTGAAGATTACAATGGTAGTATGAAAAATTATCTATATGAAATAGAAAGAAACGACTCATCTGAGCGAAAAGTTTTTATTTCTCCATGTAGTCTAACTCTACACTGATGCACTTGGTCTAGCGATGTTCCAGCCCCTTGATCCCATTTCGAAAATTGTTTCTCTCCGAGCCTGCAAAAACTGTGACTGTAAGTTTTTCATTTAAAGTGAATCTCTGGCCATCGAGAAAATTTTGACCTTGGGAATAAATGGATGCTGATGGTGCCATATTAGGTGATTAAGTTATAAGACAGATGTGTTTATAGTTGGTATTTGAGTTCATGTATCTGTGCCATGGCCATGACACTTGTGTGTGGATGCACATTGTCTTGATGAAACATGACTTTCTTACGTCCCAAACCAGGCCGTGTATCGCCTGGCTTTTGCTATAGTTGGTTCAGGGGGTTAGCGTAGTATTGTCATATAGTTTTTTGACCATTGTTCTGCAAAACCCCTTTCGCACCCAAGAAAACTGACGCCATGACCTTTCCAGTCGACTGTGCAGCCTTTGCTTTTCTTCGTGGCGGTGATTCAGCACGTTTCCGCTGCTTTGACTCTTGTTTTGTCTCCTGGCTACAATAGTGGACACAAGTTTCGTCTGTGCCCATAATCCGGCGTTCTATTCGTTTCTGATACTGTGATACTGCGTTAAGCTTTGCGGCACCCATCTAGCAGATACTTTTCTCATAGCCAGTTCCATTGTTAAAAAGTGATATGCCTGTTCATATGACCTCTGTACAGCTTTAGAAATTTCACACACTTTTAGTCGGCAGTCCTCCAAGTTGCTTTTATGCACTTTTACAGTAATTTCAGAGGAGTTGGTTGGAGAGGAGCGTGGGGGGGGGGGGGGGGAGGTACACCTTGTCCGGCCACTATGTCAACCATCATCTAAGCTGTCCAGATCAGATTTAAATCCGTGTGTCCCCTTCGTAACAGTGATAGATGGAGTAGTAATGTTCCCCATTGTGTTCTGAGAATCGGCATCAAATTCCTTTGGTTTCATATATTTCTTTACAAAGCTCTTAATCACAGCTGGAGTCTGGATTTCTTCCAACTTCAGAAATCACTACACGGGAAGACTAACACAGTGACCTCACACCATAAGTCTGACGCCTCATGTGTTTACTTCTATAACCGTATGGCGTCACTGAGCGGGAGTACAAGTCGTTCTATCCGATGCCTCTTCGTCGACGTCAGATTCTTTGTGATAAAGATGAGGTGAAATGATGAGGGCGAAACATAAACCTTTATCAGAAAGATAAAATCTCCTACCCTCTGCGGGACCCCACGATCTACGAACCATCATGGTTGGCAGGTTAGTTGAAGAGCACACAGTAACGCGCCCATCTTGCGAATAGGTTTTCTGCCTGGTCCGTGGCACGTCTGTTGACTGCAGTCAGAAAATGCTTAGCTAAAAACATTTAAAAATCTTGCTACGAGAAGTTGAAGGACGATCCGATGCACTTCCAAGTGGTTACGTGGATTTCTGGTCAGAAGATTGTAGGATAACAATGGTATAACATGAGTAGAATTCTTTATGAATAGGAAGGTACGGCAGAAAGTGAGTTACTGTCAGCTGCTTATAGATCGGCTTGTTATCACCAGAATTGACAGCAAACTAACACTGACAACAATAGATCGTTATACATGCCGACGTCGCAAGCAGAAGAAATAGAGAGAGTATATGAGGAAACGGAAACGGTATTTCAGTACGTAAAGGGAGATGAAAATCTAATAATCATGGAGGTTGGGAATGCGGATGTAGGGGAATGAGTAGAAGAAAGGATTACGGGGGAACATGTGTTTGAAACTATGAATGAGAGACGAGAAAGAGTAATTGAGTTCGGGAATAACTTTCAGCTAGTAATAGCGAATACCGTGTTCAAGAATCACAAGAGGAAGAGGTGCACTTAGAAAAGGCCAGGAGATACGGGAAGCTTCCAGTTACATCAAGGTCAGGCAGAAATCTGATCATCATATAACGGAATGTAAGGCGTACCTAGGAGAAGATACAGACTCAGATCACAATTTAGTAATGATGAAAAGAAGGCTAAAGCTTACGAGACTAGTTAAGAACAATCAGTGTGCAAAGAAGTGGCATACTCAAGCGCTAAGGAATGAAGATTCACTCTTGCTGTTCTCTGAGGCTATAGATACTGTGATAATGAATAGCTCTTCAAGCAGTTCAGTTGAAGAGGAATAGACGTCGCTAAAAAGGACAATCAGAGAAGTTGGAAAGAAAAACGTAGGTACCAGGAAGGTAACTGCGAAGGAACCATGGGTAACAGAATAAATAGGGTGATCGACGAAGGAAGGAAGTACAGAAATGTTCAGGAAAATTCAGGAATACAGAAATACATGTCACTCAGGAATGAAATAAATAAGACGAGAAGAGAAGATAAGGCGAAATGTCTGAAAGAACAATGTGAAGAGCCGCCCGTAGTGTGGTGTCACCGCCAGACACCACACTTGCTAGGTGGTAGCTTTTAAATCGGCCGCGGTCCATTAGTATACGTCGGACCCGCGTGTCGCCACTGTCAGTAATTGCAGACCGAGCGCCACCACACGGCAGGTCTAGAGAGACGTCCTGGCACTCGCCCCAGTTGTACAGCCGACTTTGCCTGAGATGGATTACTGACAAATACGCTCTCATTTGCCGAGACGATAGTTAGCATAGCCTTCAGCTACATTTGCTACGACCTAGCAAGGCGCCGTATTCAATTGATATTCTATTAATGTATCATCAAGAGCGATGTTCTACTAATGTGGATTAAAGTTAAGTATTCCAGAAGCTACGTACTTTTCTTTATAGCATTCATTACGTATCCTGTTTCAGACCTCACGCCAGCCTGCGTGAGTGTAAGCGCGTGCCTTTCGGCTGCCTCTCATTGTGTCTAGGCTGTCTTGTCTAGACACAACACGTTGTGGCCGAGCGGTTGTAGGCGCTACAGTCTGGAACCGCGCGACCGCTACGGTCGCAGGTTCGAATCCTGCCTCGGGCATGGATGTGAGTGATGTCCTTAGGTTAGTTAGGTTTAAGTAGTTCTAAGTTCTAGGGGACTGATGACCTAAGAAATTAAGTTCCATAGTGCTCAGAGCCATTTGAACCATTTTGAACAATGTGAAGAACCGTAAAAAGAAATAGGGAAAAACGGGCAATATACAATATACAATAGGCACAAGAACTATGAGGGAACAGTCAGACTAGAAGGCCAAGAACGAAGGGCTCGGATTAAAAAGTGTGTAAGACAGGGATATAGTTTTTCGCTCCTACTGTTCAATCTACGCGTCGAGCAAGGAATGACAGAAATAAAGGAAAGGTTCAAGAATGGGATTAAAATTCAAGGTGAAAGGATATTAATGATTATATTCGCTGATGACATTGGTATCCTCAATCAAACTGAAGAAGAATTACATAATGTGCTGAATGGAATGAACACTCTAATGTTTGCAGTATATGCACTGATAGTAGATCGAACAAAGACGAATGTAATGAAAAGTAACAGAAAGAAAACAGCAATGAACTTCACATCAGAATTGGAGATCACGAAGTAGACAAAGTTAAGAAATTCTGCTGCCCAGGAAGCAAATTAACCCGTGATTAAAGAAGCAAGGAGGACATAAAAAGCACACTGGCACTGGCTAAAAGGACAATCGTGATCAAGAGAAGTCTACTAGTAGCAAACACTGGCCTTAGTCTGAGGAAGAAATTGCTAAGACTGTACGTTTGGAGAACATCATTGTACGGTAATGGAACGTGGACTGTCGGAAAATCGGAACTGAAGAGAATGGAAGCATCTGAGGTGTGATGCTACAGAAGAATGTTGAAAATTAGGTGAACTTGTAAGATAAGAAATGAGGAGGTTCTCCAAAGAATAAGAGAGGAAAGGCGTACACTGAACAGAAGAAGGGACAGCATAATAGAACATGTGTTAAGAGATAACGGAATAAATTCCATGGGTCTAGAGAGAGCTGTAGAGGGTGAAAGCTGTAGAGGAAAACTGATACTGGAATACATCCAGCAAATAATTGAGAACGGAAGTAACTACTCTGAAATGAGCCGCATCAAGTCAGTCACAAGACTAATGACTCAGAAAAAGTTGTTTCTCTTTATGGGTCTTACGAGCCAGCGTCACTGGGCGATTCGCGCAGTGAGTTGCGGCACAACGACCCAATATAAAGCATCGACGAAGTGCTTGTATGTCACGACAGTAGGAGTTTATATGTAAACTGAACGGTATCACTGCTGTCTGATGCAGCGAGACGCTACGCGGAATCAGCGGCGACGAGCGAGAATGTGTACCGGACCGGGATTCGAATCGGGGATCTCCCGCTTGCTAGGCAGGTGCGGTAACCACTGCGTTATCGTAACTGCGCGGACTATCTCCGCACGGCTCACGGCAGATCCACATTCCCACCGAGCGCCACGTATCCGCAGTCCCTGTCCATTTTACACACTGTTTGAAAGGACAGACACCACGCATTCATATTCGATGGGACTTACCTTTATGTTCCATTCAAATACGACAAACTTTGCAGTAATCTCTGTGAACCGCCAAATAGCACAGTCGTCAGACAATGACGAACTAGCGTTCTCGAAAGCATACCATAAGAATCAAATCTGAAGTGAAGATTCCTTAACCTGTTAGCAGACGCTACATTTTTAATTTTTAATAATTTTGCTGTCTACTTCAATACATCTCCTTCGCCTTACCTTTCTTTCAAACTAATGTGTGTGAAGTTTACCGTCCATCCTATCCACTTCTAGAAGAGATCCTCGCTTTCGGATAGAACGTCCATATCGTTTGCAAAGGTTTATGCCGTCCGCGAAGGCCTATACCGCCTGTAGAGCTTAGCACCGATACCTGTCCCCGTTGCAGTTTTAACTTCCCTTCTTTCATTGCTTCTTCGATGTTCACGTGAGTCGACAATATTAATATGTAACCTCGGCTTACACTGTTCATAAATATAACGTGTCTTCATTCATTTGATACTTTTATGACTTTAATAGTAGTTTGCAGACACCATCTTTGTATGACAGCTTACGTCTGATGTCTCACGACAGAGAACGAGACCTGTAACGAGTGGGTGTATTCAGTTAAAGTCGTTTTATGGCGATTTAAGCCTTCGAAACTCGCGTTGTGGATATAAATAAAGACTGGCTGGTAACAGTAAACTTGTTGTTTCATTCGAGTTTTGCTATTTCCACTCCATTTATGTAGACGTCATAACTTTTCTCGGTCTATGCTTCCGTCTTTAGACTCACTCATCTCTAGATTGCGAACATTCTATGTTACATTAACAACAGCTTCCCGTAGGTGCGTAACTCCACAGATAGAACTCTGGCTTAATTGTATACTGTGTTTGTAACTTACTTTACTATTCCGATGTTATCAGAATGCAGAATTAATCGGTAAATACCACTGACGTAATTATCTTGGGGTATCTGTCGAGACGTGGTGTCGTGTTGTCACGACGTTTCGCAGAGCTTTCAACTCGTCATCTTCGGGTGAAGTCCTTCAGGCAAAACGTCACCTGAAGACAACCAACAGGAACGTCTTCGAAAAGTTGTGACAACACGATGCTACGACTCGGATGATGACGCGAGAATACTTTCTCAATATACTAACCACAACGGGGTGTTACGAAGTCATTCCTTTAAAGGTAACTGTGTAGCTGCCAGATGGGGTCATGGGGACCAGCATTTGTTACAGACGGAATGTTCGCTTTCCGTCCTTTATTTTTCGGGTATGGCCCTGAGGGGCGGCAGGGTGTAGGTATTCTGCGGTATGTGTGCGTCATGTATATTGCCTATATATAATCCGGTCACCTACTCCGTAGGATAGACGATAGGGCCAGCGAAGTTACAGTTTCTGATTCGCTTCTAAAATATCTTTCTGTGATTACAGATACTCATTCTTGAGACTTACTTGTTGAAATTCAGTCCTGTCAATTTACTAGGGTGGGTTTACCTTGTCCGCGATAAGTTGACATTTTACTGCTGCTGCCAGAAGCGGAGAAAATCGGAACTGGCTGAAAGATATTCATTTGTTTCCGAGAGCTGCCAACGTTAAGCTGTCCCTGTACGCGAAGCACTGCAATGGGCGTTGAATAAGTAATGTGAAGCATTTTTCTGTGAAATCGGGTTCGTTTTATTGAGGGTCCCAAAACACCATATTATTCCTCTTTCTACAAAACCCTATTTTTCAGAATATTCTCTGTTCAATGAGACGGCCTCACGTCGCCTTACTGCGAAAGCTTCTGTGTACCACTCTACTGGACAACGTCGGATCCAACGCCTGGCTGCATGAATAAGCTCCCCATAAACCACGTACTTATTCCCATGGAGTGCATCCTTCATTGGACCAAACAGATGGAGGTCGGAAAGTGCGAGATGCGGGCTATAGGGTGGATGAGGAAGAAAAGTCCAGTGGAGTTTACCGAGTTCGGGTGCACAAACTTGTGTGACGCCTTGCATTTTAATGGCAAGTCGAGTGAAAATGTCCGCACGTTCCAACACTGCAGCAGTTACTGCTGTGTGCGGCCGGCTGGCACGCGGCAGATCGGACAGGTTAGCGCGGCCTCGTTGCGATGACGACAGGCGCTTCGGCCAGCGAGTCACTGTGCTTTAGTTCATCGTCAGGTCTCCGTAGAGATTCGACAAGCGCCTACGAATATCTGCGATGCTCTGATTTCTACCCTAAAGGAATGCAGTGACAGCTCTCTTCTTGGAAGGCACCTCGGTTACGAACCACATTTTGAAGGCTTCGTATAGCGGCGCCACCTATTGAAACTTCACAGACAGTACAGGGCCTGAAGCGGGAATATTCCACATCTCCCACAACAAATTCTGCATTTTCTCAACCGAAGTAGCCCGAGAAAAAAATGTCATGCATTACTTCTTAAATGCCTCTCGTCTAACTGCACTCACTGTTAAATGAAATGTTGGCTGCACCTCGGGAAGCAGGTACCGCCGCCTTCCTCTCACCGCTCTTGTCTATCCGACAGTGCTAATGCTGGGAGCGAGACACTCCTGCTGCCGGTCCCGCCAGCCACCGCCCGAACCCGTCAACATAACGTGGGTAGACCTGCTGGTCTGTAGGTCCTGCTAGTTCGGTGAAATGTACCTTCCCAAGGCGGCCAATACTAAAGGACACCTGGCGTCTCTGAGAAAAGTTGTTGTCCCGTGACGTGATTTACCACCTCTAGTGATGCCTACAGAGACTCTGAAATAACACGTATGTCGAAAGATAATTAAGAAGCTGTTGTGTTGGCAGAAGAGCAAACACTGTGTTACTAATGGAGGCCGAAATTCACGCGTTTTAGCTCACACAGGCTTGCGTGAGGAGGGAAGGACTATACTGACGTGAGGTCTAGATCATGACAAGGAATTAGAATTCAGAATGCGGACGTAATTAGTTTGATACTTAAATTTAATCCGTTAATGATGAACGTCGCTCTTGACGGTACATGATTCACAATATTATTAGTTCAGAATACATTCTTGAAGAATATGGCGCCTTGCTAGGTCGTAGCAAATGACGTAGCTGAAGGCTATGCTAAACTGTCGTCTCTGCAAATGAGAGTGTATGTAGTCAGTGAACCATCGCTAGCAAAGTCGGCTGTACAACTGGGGCGAGTGCTAGGGAGTCTAGACTACACCTACCGTGTGGCGGCTCACTGATAGTGGCGACACGCGGGTCCGACGTATACTAACGGACCGCGGCCGATTTAAAGGCTACCACCTAGCAAGTGTGGTGCCTGGCGGTGACACCACAGAAGCAACTACAAATGTTTTTATGAAATTTACTTCTCTGTTCATCCGCCCCCGGAGCAGAGTGGACAGTGCTGCTGACAGCCATGGGGAGGGCCCGGGCTCGTTTCCGGTGCCGATTAGTAGCGGTGTCGAGGTTAAAAATCCCGACAACAGAGGGGAGAGCTGTGTGCCGACCCTACGTCCCTCTACACCGCATGGAATGACGCCTTTGGCAGAAGATGACTCGGCGGTCGCTCTGCCCTGACTGACCCTCCTAGGGTCAGATCGCAGAATTTGAGCTTTTTACTCAAGCGATAACTGGTTCAGAAACAGATGCCCGTTATCAGATGGCTGCCTTCACATATTCACTCTTGCATGCTGTTAGTAACATGTCGCCTACTGTAGCGTTGTGTGAGACATATTTGAAAATTTGTGGTAAGATCCTGTGGGACCAAACTGCTGAGGTCGTCGGTCTCTAACCTTACACACTACTTAATCTAACTTCAACTAGCATTCGCTAAGGGCAACACACACCCATGCCCGACGGAGGACTCGAACCTCTGACGGGGGAAGCTGCGCGAACCGTGACTTGGCGCCGTGACTACCCCGCGCGGCGAGACATATTTATTTTGCGCTTAGGGAAATGATTTTGATTCATTTGAACTTATTCAGATTAAATTATCTTATCCCAGTGCGCTATATCAGCTGTCAGCGGACAAGAATGATTCTCAAGATGTAACAGAAACAAAGTTCATTAAAAATACAATTCCCTTTGTAGTGGTGGTGATCTGCAGGCTGAAGGCGTAATTAAGAAACAGTAATTGGGTGGGAGGCTGAATTACAAAAAGAACAAATAGTTTCTCACTAAGTGGCAAGACAAGAAAGAAAGTTCTGGTACTGCGCACCGCGGATTTTGAATCCACGCCAGACGTCATGGACATCGGAGACCCGTAGAGGTCTCTGCACCATCGCGCCGTAAGCCGTGGCGGCGCGCGCCTCCTGGCCCACGTTTACTGTGAGGGCTCCATGGTGGAACACGTGGTCCCAGCGGCCAATAGCGGCGTCCCCGATCATGTATTTAAGTGCCTGCCTCTCGCTCAGCTACTCATCCTCCATCAGCTCCTTTCCCGGTTCCCTCCTTCGCTTTTACTCTCCTTTCCCCCCTTTTTTTTGTTTTCCCATCTTCTGTCCAGTTTCCCCCCACCTGCTCTCGACTGTGGTGTCACATTTGCCAACTTTTTAGTGCAGTGTTCCAGTGACTATTCAGTGTTGTTTGTCTTTCTCGTGTTGCGAACAGAAACCATGCTGTCGCTAGGTGTGAATTTTATGTCTTTTGCGAACTGAATCCAGACTGTCGCCGTGTTTTTTTAATTGTCTATTGTTTTCCCTGTCTGCTTCGTATGTATTTTTATTAGCATCATCATCCCTCTGTTGTTGTTTCAAGTTCCACGATTTCTTTTCGCCTTGTTACTCTCTAAGTCTCCGATTTTATCGCCTGTTTTGTTATTATTTGTTCTCTTGATCTTTGTCACAAAATCTGTCGGCTGAAGAGCGGCATACTAAGCTGCTGCCAGCCCGCCCCCTTCGGGGGGAATTGAAATTCAATAAAGAAAAAAAAATGCTCAGCTAGTCAGTTTAATCTTGGCGTGCATCTCTCGACATCTCGCCTCAGACAGCGTATTTACGTTCTTGTTCCGTGTACGAGTGGATGTGGTTGATTAGTTAGGTTTCCATGTGACTCTGTTGTTTCTATCTTCTTGTTGTTCATAAGGTCCTTCGTTGTTCATGTCCGTCCTCTCCCGTTTGTGTTGTCGTTCGCGCTCTTTGCGACTCGTCAACCTCGCGACCGTTCCGGTCGCAGTTACAACATAAGTCTTGGCAGAAGGTCATATCTAATGACAACAGTTAATACATGAACTAATTAGTTATGGCCGAAAGTCGGTTTTGAAAAGTACTTAAACCGTCTTGAATGAGGTTGATGGCTGTCAACCTAATCCTGGATATTGACAACTAGGTCAATTAATGTTTCTGGAGTCGAACGCCAATCACTGATAGTGAAGGTCCAGAATGGGTAAGAGCAATTGGAGTTCGGTGTAGTCAGAGTTACAAGTCAAAACTGTTGACGCGACGTCGTAGGCCATACGTCGACTGGTAGAGGCCCACATCCTTGCAGTTCCCCTGGGAATAAGACTCGGCAGCGTAGCTGGTGGTGGACTGCGACGCGTCTTCGTGGAAGCACCGAAGTAAGCAGCGGGTTGTGGGAGAGCTGTTGCTCTAGGTGCCTGGCCAGTGGCTTTCTCGGTGAACACTACCTCCTGTGGTCTGTGCGAGACCTTAAATGAGCCACCTGTGGCAGAATACTCGGCGCACTGTTTTTAATGGCATGTCAGTGCGATATAAACTAGACCCATGCTCATAAATTAAGGATAATGCTGATACATGCTGAAACAACGCTTTGATAGGCGGTTTGAGGGTTTAAATCACCTCGGGGTATGACCACGCGGTGCATTTGACCTGCTGTCGTCGCAAGGTGGCGCTGGCAGCAGTCCACATACGCAGAGGTGTGTTGGTGCATGTCAGAGTTCGGTGCAGCGAGTAAGTGTGGTGACGTTTTCAGACGTGGTAATGGTGACTGTGTGTTGAAAATGGCTCAGAGAACACGTATTGATGATGTTATGAGGGGTAGAATACTAGGGCGACTGGAGGCTCGTCAAACATAGCAGGTCGTAGCATCGGCCCTCCGTGTGCCAGAAAGTGTGATCTCAAGATAATGGCAATGGTTCCAGCAGACAGGAAACGTGTCCAGGTGCTACGGTAGGGAACGTCCACAGTCTACAACACCACAAGAAGACCGATATCTCACCATCAGTGCCCGCAGACGGCCACGGAGTACTGCAGTTGACTTGCTCGGGACATTACCGCAGCCACTGTAACAGTTGTCTCCAGACACACAGTCTACAGACGACTGAACAGACATTGCGTATTCGCCCAGAGACCTGCAAGGTGCATTCCACTGACCCCTGGTCACAGGAGAGCCAGTAAAGCCTGGTGTCAAGAGCACAATACATGATCTTTGGAACAGTGGTCCGAGGTTATGTTCACGAACGAATACAGGTATAGTCCGAACAGTGATTCTCTCCGGGTTTTCATCTGGCGTGAACCAGGAACCAGATACCTACCCCTTAATGTCCTTGAAAGGGACGTGTAAGGAGGTCATGGTTTGATGTTGTCGGATGGGATTATGATTGGTGCACGTACACCTCTGTATGTCTTTCACAGAGGAACTGTAACAGGTCAGGTGTATCGTGACGTCATTTTGCACCATTGTCCGCCTTTTCAGGGGTGCAGTGGGTCCCACCTTCCTCCTGATGGATGGTAACGCACGGCTCCACCGAGCTGCCATCGTGGAGGAGTACCTTGAAACAGAAGATATCAGGCGAATGGAGTGGCCTGCCTGTTCTCCAGACCTAAAGCCCATCGAGCACGTCTGGGATGCTCTCGGTGGACATATCGCTTCACGTATTCAAACCTCTACGACACTTCAGGAGCTCCGACAGGCACTGGTGCAATAATAGGAGGCTATACCCCAGCATCTGCTTGACCACCTGATCCAGAGTATGCCAACCCGTTTCGCGGCCTGTGTACGTGTGCATGGTGATCATATCCCATATTGATGTCGGGGTACATGCGCAGCAAACAGTGGCGTTTTGTAGCACATGTGTTTCGGGACGGTTTTCTCAACTTATCACCAATACTGTGGACTTACAGATCTGTGCTGTGTGTGTTCCCTATGTGCCTATGCTATTAGCGCCAGTTTTGTGCAGTGCCACGTTGTGTGGCACCACATTCTGCAGTTATCCTTAATTTATGAGCATGATTGTAGTTTGTGTACGTCGTGACCTCTAGCGGCGGATCTGGTACCCCAAGCCGGCTGGAGGCTTGACTCCGTTTCTGCTTCACAGGCAACAGAACAGGCTGGCCGCCACTTGGTCCGAGATCTGCCTAACGGGTGTGTCATGCAGATCTACGTCTACATCTACATGACTGCTCTGCAGTTCACAATTAAGAACCCGGCAGAGGGTTCATCGAACCACCTTTACGTACTTCTCTACTATTCCACTCTCGAACAGCGCGCGGGAAAGACAAACAATTAATTATTTCCGTGCGAATTCTAATTTCTCTTACCATATTATGATATTCATTCCTTCCTATAAAGGTGAGGGCCAAATAAAATATTTTCACTCTGTGAGGAGGAAGTTGGTGATTGAAATTTCGTGACAAGGTCCTGCCAAAGCAAAAAAAGCCTTTGTTATAATGAGTGCCACCCCAATTCATGTGTCACATCCGTGGCACTCTGCTTCACTCCGTCCCCCCCCCCCCCCCCATTTCACGATAATACAAAACGAGCTGCCCTTCTTTAAACTTTTTGGATGTCCTCCATCAGTCCTGTCTCATGTGCATTACACAGCGCACAGCAGTAATCCAGAGGACGGTGAACAAGGGTAGTGTGAGCAGTCTCTCAAATAAAAAAAAAAATGGTTCAAATGGCTCTGAGCACTATGGGACTCAATATCTTAGGTCATAAGTCCCCTAGAACTTAGAACTACTTAAACCTAACTAACCTAAGGACATCACACACACCCATGCCCGAGGCAGGATTCGAACCTGCGACCGCAGCAGTCCCGCGGTTTCTCTCAAATAAACCTGTTACATTGTTTAAGTGTTCGGTCAACAAATCACAGTCTTTGGTTTGCTTTCTCCACAATATTATCTGTGTTATCAATCCAGTTTAAGTTATTCCTAATTTTAATTCCCAAGTATTTAGTTGAATTAGCAGCCTTTAGGTTTGTGTGATTTATTGTGTAACAGATATGTAGCGGACTATTTTTAATGCTCATGTGGATAGCTTCACTTTTCTCATTACTTCGAATCAGTTGCCACTTTTTGCACCATACAGACCGTATAAATGATTTCGCAATTCGTTTTGATCATCTGATGACATTACATGACGGTAAATGCCCGCATCATCTGCAAACACTCTAAGAAGAGTGCTTATATTATCTCCTAAATTGTATATGTAGATGAATAACAATACAGGGCCTACAATACTTCCTTGGGGGACGCCAGGTACTACTTCTGTTTTACTCGACGTCTTTCCCTCAATTGGTACGAACTGTAATCTTTCTGACAAGGAATCACGAATCCAGTCACACAAGCGGCACGATACTCAGTAGGCATGCAATTTAATTGAAAATAGATTGTGAGGCACGGTGTCAAAATCCTTCTGGAAATCTAAAAATATGGAAACAATTTGCCGTCCCATGTGGATAGCACTCATTACTTCGTGAGAATAAAGAGTCCGCAGCTCGTGGTCTCGCGGTAGCGTTCTCGCTTCCCGAGCACGGGGTCTCGGGTTCGATTCCCGGCGGGGTCAGGGATTCTCTCTGCCTCGTGATGACTGGGTATTGTGTGATGTCCTTAGGTTAGTTAGGTTTAAGTAGTTCTAAGTTCTAGGGAACTGATGACCATAGCTGTTAAAAATTCCTTTCTTGGGTACTGGTGTAATTTGTGCAACTTCCAGTGGTCGTAGGCGCTCGGCTGGGATGTATTACAGAGGAGCTGCGTTACGGGACAAAGCTTTCTCCCATGCGCCAACTTGCTTCTGTTACCTTTCTTTCCTTCAGCCATCATACGCAATTTGGTTTCCGCTACTATGTCATTCATAGTTTCGGTATTCAGTAAGACTTTATTATGTTTGCCGCCTCTCATCACTTTAGTATTACACATCATTAACTGATTTAACTGCCACCAGTTCGTACAGCCGAGGACGCTGTTTCGTAAGACGCCAAAGTCGCAGCCCGCCGCTCCCGGCCCAAATACTCCTAGGTGGTGGACGCGCCTGAGTGGCCATGCACCCTGCGTCGGTGAAGACCGGTTCAGAGAAAATTATTTTTTCCGGCGGGCGTAATTGAAATCGGCCTCCTTCCGCGCCATATCTCAGGTGCCCGTCTGCTCCTAGCGTCTGTTATCTGCTCCCGGCTTCCGGTCTGCCGCGGGCGCCACCGAAAGACGCTTTGAGCGGATTTATCGCCTCGCCCACAGCCGTTTAATTCTGTAATTGGGCCCTCCCCACCGGAGGCACTTTCGCTGCACCGACTGGCATCGAAAGACGATAATTCAATAACAACCACGGAAAAAAAGAAGGAACGCCAGGCCCAACACCTCCGGGCCTGGTTTTGCAACGTTGTACCATCACTATTGCTTTGCATAAAAAATGAAGCAATCGAAAATGAAACCGTGCAGCAGTGTTGTTTGTAACGTTTCAGAAGATCAGTAAATCGAATTTGTCTCATAAGCTGGCCACACGGCACTCGTATTTTCGTAATCCAAATATTACGACGTAAAGTCTAGCGCCTGGACGGTTGTCGAGAACGATAGAGAAGAGATGGCTGTGAGAAGACGTCAGCCAATCGCACGCTGACCGACCCCTCTCCAGGACGACAACGCGACAGCAGCAACCCCTATGTCAATAGGATATAAGCGCCACGACCGACTGGCGCCGACCCAGTTCTATAGCAGCGTCAACTCTATTCACATCGCTTGTACACTCTCTGCAACACATACTTGGGAATTGTTATACTGAAGAGATTGCTTATTTTGTATGCCGCCCTTTGCTTGAGACACATCTGTGTAATTGGTGAAGTTAAGTATTGTCACTTACTTTTATGTAATAAGACTCATTAATACGATTTGTTTAAATCGTTTGTCTAGCAAACCAAGTACGTAGGATTCCTAAACCACGAGCATAGAGACATAATACCAAAACAATTATAAAAGTGTGTATATGTACGTGTTTATGTGTTTATGTTCTAAATCTCCTCCCAAACCACTGGACCGATTACAACCAAACTTGGTACACATGTGCCTTACTGTCGGGCAACAGTCACTGTGATGGTACGAACCATCTCCCTATAGCAGTTTAAATGTGACGTCGTAAGTAATGAGATGCGTGAAAAACTGATGCATCATTTATGACACCTAAATTTATTATTCCTTTGCTACTAACCCCATTTGCAATATATATCGCAGAGAGTATTCATTTATGCCGCTGAACGTACCTACATAAATACACTGATGAGCCAAAATATCATGACAACGTGCTTAATAACAGGTCCGTCTTTGCAACGAATTACATCACTGATTCTGGGTGCCAGAGGTCCGACAGTTAATTGGCAGGTTTGTGGACGTATGTGGCACGAGATGTCTATGCACAGATGTCTATGCACAGGTCGTGTACTTCGCGTAAATAACGGGCCGCTGATTGGCGTAACGCAGCTATGGCGCCCGATAGCGATCCATATCGTCGCCGAGACGTCAACGTGAGTTCACTATAAAGCTGCTCAAACCACTGTAGCACGATTCCAGCTCCGATACACAGATATTTATTCTGCTGGAAGATGACATCGCCGTTGGGGGAGCCATCGAGCATGAAGGGATGGAGGCAGTTCGCAGCTGTCAACGTGTCTCCGATTAGTACCACAGGTCCCATGCAAGTGTAGGAGAATGTCTCCCATAGTATAAAACTGCTCCTACCGGCCTGCGTCCGTCGCGTGTTGCACATTTCGGGCCGCCATTCACCTCGATGACGGCGTTTGTGAACACAACCATCGACCTTTCTTTTTTCTTTTTTTTTGGTCATCAGTCTACTGACTGGTTTGATGCGGCCCGCCACGAATTCCTTTCCTGTGCTAACCTCTTCATCTCAGAGTAGCACTTGCAACCTACGTCCTCAATTATTTGCTTGACGTATTCCAATCTCTGTCTTCCTCTACAGCTTTTGCCCTCTGCAGCTCCCTCTAGTACCATGGAAGTCATTCCCTCACGTCTTAGCAGATGTCCTATCATCCTGTCCCTTCTCCTTATCAGTGTTTCCAACATATTTCTTTCCTCTCCGATTCTGCATAGAACCTCCTCATTCCTTACCTTATCAGTCCACCTAATTTTCAACATTCGTCTATAGCACCACATCTCAAATGCTTCGATTCTCGTCTGTTCCGGTTTTCCCACAGTCCATGTTTCACTACCATACAATGCTGTACTCCAGACGTACATCCTCAGAAATTTCTTCCTCAAATTAAAGCCAGTATTTGATATTAGTTGACTTCTCTTGGCCAGAAATGCCTTTTTTGCCATAGCGAGTCTGCTTTTGGTGCCCTCCTTGCTCCGTCCGTCATTGGTTATTTTACTGCCTAGGTAGCAGAATTCCTTAACTCCATTGACTTCGTGACCATCAATCCTGATGTTAAGTTTCTCGCTGTTCTCATTTCTACTACTTCTCATTACCTTCGTCTTTCTCCGATTTACTCTCAAACCATACTGTGTACTCATTAGACTGTTCATTCCGTTCAGCAGATCATTTAATTCTTCTTCACTTTCACTCAGGATAGCAATGTCATCAGCGAATCATATCATTGATATCCTTTCACCTTGTATTTTAATTCCACTCCTGAACCTTTCTTTTATTTCCATCATTGCTTCCTCAATGTGCAGATTGAAGAGTAGGGGCGAAACGCTACAGCCTTGTCTTACACCCTTCTCAATACTAGCACTTCGTTCTTGATCGTCCACTCTTATTATTCCCACTTGGTTGTTGTACATATTGTATATGACCCGTCTCTCCCTATAGCTTACCCCTACTTTTTTCAGAATCTCGAACAGCTTGCACCATTTTATATTGTCGAACGCTTTTTCCAGGTCGACAAATCCTATGAAAGTGTCTTGATTTTTCTTTAGCCTTGCTTCCATTATTAGCCGTAACGTCAGATTTGCCTCTCTCGTTCCTTTACTTTTCCTAAAGCCAAACTGATCGTCACCTAGAGCATTCTCAATTTTCTTTCCATTCTTCTGTATATTATTCTTGTAAGCAGCTTCGATGCATGAGCTGTTAAGCTGATTGTGCGATAATTCACGCACTTGTCAGCTCTTGCCGTCTTCGGAATTGTGTGGATGATGCTTTTCCGAAAGTCAGATGGTATGTCGCCATACTCATATATTCTACATACCAACGTGGATAGTCGTTTTGTTGCCACTTCCCCCAATGATTTTAGAAATTCTAATGGAATGTTATCTATCCCTTCTGCCTTATTTGACCGTAAGTCCTCCAAAGCTCTTTTAAATTCCGATTCTAATACTGGATCCCTATCCCTTCTAAATCGACTCCTGTTTCTTCTTCTATCACATCAGACAAATCTTCACCCTCATAGAGGCTTTCAATGTATTCTTTCCACCTATTTGCTCTCTCCTCTGCATTTAGCAGTGGAATTCCCGTTGCACTCTTAATGTTACCACCGTTGCATTTAATGTCACCAAAGGTTATTTTGACTTTCCTGTATGTTGAGTCTGTCCTTTCGACAATCATATCTTTTTCGATGTCTTCACATTTTTCCTGCAGCCATTTCGTCTTAGCGTCCCTGCACTTCCTATTTATTTCATTCCTCAGCGACTTGTATTTCTGTATTCCTGATATTCCCGGAACATGTTTGTACTTCCTCCTTTTATCAATCAACTGAAGTATTTCTTCTGTTACCCATGGTTTCTTCGCAGCTACCTTCTTTGAACCTATGTTTTCCTTCCCAACTTCTGTGATGGCCCTTTTTAGAGATGTCCATTCCTCTTTAACTGTACTGCCTACTGCGCTATTCCTTATTGCTGTATCTATAGCGTTAGGGAACTTCAAACGTATCTCGTCATTCCTTAGTACTTCCGTATCCCACTTCTTTGCGTATTGATTCTTCCTGACTAATGTCTTGAACTTCAGTCTACTCTTCATCATTACTATATTGTGAAATGAGTCTATATCTGCTCCTGGGAACGCCTTACAGTCCAGTATCTGATTTCGGAATCTCTGTCTTACCATGATGTAATCTACTTGAAATCTTCCCGTATCTCCCGGCCTTTTCCAATTATACCTCCTCCTATTGTGATTCTTGAACAGGGTATTCGCTATTACTAGCTGAAACTTGTTACAGAACTCAATTAGTCTTTCTCCTCTTTCATTCCTTGTCCCAAGCCCATATTCTCCCGTAACCTTTAGCCGGCCGAAGTGGCCGTGCGGTTAAAGGCGCTGCAGTCTGGAACCGCAAGACCGCTACGGTCGCAGGTTCGAATCCTGCCTCGGGCATGGATGTTTGTGATGTCCTTAGGTTAGTTAGGTTTAACTAGTTCTAAGTTCTAGGGGACTAATGACCTCAGCAGTTGAGTCCCGTAGTGCTCAGAACCATTTGAACCTGTAACCTTTTCTTCTACTCCTTCCCCTACAACTGCATTCCAGTCGCCCATGACTATTAGATTTTCGTCCCCCTTTACATACTGCATTACCCTTTCAATATCCTCATACACTTTCTCTATCTGTTCATCTTCAGCTTGCGACGTCGGCATGTATACCTGAACTATCGTTGTCGGTGTTGGTCTGCTGTCGATTCTGATTAGAACAACCCGGTCACTGAACTGTTCACAGTAACACACCCTCTGCCCTACCTTCCTATTCATAACGAATCCTACACCTGTTATACTATTTTCTGCTACTGTTGATATTACCCGATACTCATCTGACCAGAAATCCTTGTCTTCCTTCCACTTCACTTCACTGACCCTTACTATATCTAGATTGAGCCTATGCATTTCCCTTTTCAGATTTTCTAGTTTCCCTACCACGTTCAATCTTCTGGCATTCCACGCCCCGACTCGTAGAACGTTATACTTTCGTTGATTATTCAATCTTTTTCTCATGGTAACCTCCCCCTTGGCAGTCCCCTCCCGGAGATCCGAATGGGGGACTATTCCGGAATCTTTTGCCAATGGAGAGATCATCATGAAATTTCTTCAATTACAGGCCACATGTACTGTGGATACACGTTACGTGTCTTTAATGCAGTGGTTTCCATTGCCTTCTGCATCCTCATGTCGTTGATCATTGCTGATTCTTCCGCCTTTAGGGGCAATTTCCCACCCCTAGGACAAGAGATTGCCCTGAACCTCTATCCGCTTCTCCGCCCTCTTTGACAAGGCCGTTGGCAGAATAAGGCTGACTTCTTATGCCGGAAGTCTTCGGCCGCCAATGCTCATTATTTATCAAAATTTATGCAGTGGCTGGGATCGAACCTGAGACCGAAGACGTTTTGATTTTGAATCAAACACGCTACCCCTTGACCACGAGTACAACCATCGACCTAGTGTAGCAAAAATGTAATTCATCCGAAGAGCCAATGTGTTTCCATTGATGATGATGATGAAGTCCCATACTCCGAGGAGCGTAGGGGACGATGCGGGAGACCCGCACCGCCGTACTAGGCAACGTCCTAACGGGGGTGGTTTGCCATTGCCTTCCTCCAACAGTAATGAGGATGAATGATGATGATGAAGTTGACACGACAACACCCAGGCATCTCGAGGCAGGGAAAATCCCTGACCCCGCCGGGAATCGAACCCGGGCCCCTGTGCGCGGGAAGCGAGAACTCTACCGCAAGACCACGACGTAAAATCCCGACGGTTCCGTGTCCACTGCAATCGTAACTGACGATGTCGTTGTGTCAACAAGAGGACACGTAGGGATGATCTGCTGCGGAGCTCTGTTTTAAACAATATACGATTAACTGTGTGTTCCGAAAACTTGTACGTGTACCAGCATTGTGCTCTTTCGGCAGAGATTCCTCAGATCACCATCTATCCTACTTTACAGAGCAGACAAGTCTCCGAACCCCACGTTATGTCCTGTCGAGAGTCGTGGACGTCCAACCATTTAGCGCCTAGCGGTAGTTTCAGCGTCCTTCTATCTGCTTCTGTAGACGCTCAGGACAGTAGCAGGTGAACATTCGCACATTTCGTCGTTTCCGAGGCACTCGTTCACAGGCTCTGCGTAATAATAATCTGACCTTTGTCAAAGTCGGTTATCTCATTGGATTTCACCATTTGCAGCCCATATCTTCGCTAGGGCGATCACCCGTTTGTGTTGGTTGCGCTTACATACTTTGGTTACCGAGTCACGTGCAAGCAACGCCACCGGGCGGCATCCAACGTCGCGGTGGGCGGTGTTCATAATGTTTTGGATTATCAATGTATATCATGGCACAACATATTTTTCAAGAGATATGACGTCATAAACACTGAGAATGTATGAAAAAACCCACATCATTCACGTAGTTTTAATACATTTATTCTTAAGTAGTAACACACTTCTGTAGTCGACCCAGCTTACGGAAATTCCTGACACCTGGCAGCCTTTTTCACAGCTTTCATTTGTGAAAGCAAATGGCTGTAGGCGAAGACAATAGCCGCCTACAGGCTTATAAAGAGGCTTTACATGGAGATGTCTACAAAATCACGCTGTGTACCCAGTTACCCAGACATGCCACTACGTATACTGTTTATAACCAAGTTCTAAGTTAAATAAACAATACAGAGAATTTGAATTTTGCATACTACATTTCTTAATTTCGATGCTGTACCTTTGTGTTTTCATGAATACGTACAAATGATTTTTTTTCAATGTTACACTAGAAACAGCTTAGTTTTTGTCTTCGTTTCTAACAGTAAATTGGCAGAATAAATACCTGGACAATTCTAGGTTTGTCAGCTAGTTTTTGGTTTTTATGATACATGCATTTCAGAACTGAGATATCAATCGCCCTAAAAGTTTCATGCAACTCTCAAATATTCTCGAAAAAAATCGTCTTTGAAGTTTTCCGACCGTGTTTCATAAGTTAGATGCGTTCTATTTTTCGGTGGGCCCTGTGGCTCTATGCTAGAATGCTCGCCTACAATTTGTGAGGCCCGAGTCCGAGTTCTGATTGTGGTTCATTTTTAAAGAAAGTTTCATGTTGCATGCCCCATTCAGTGAAGCTTAAAATACATGAGTGTAAAAAAATAATTTGTATGTTTTTTTAGCTTCAATAATTCATATTGAAATATTATACAAGAGATCAGTAGTTAAGAACTTATATTAGCAACGAAAATTGCATTTTTCTGTCCAATATGCAATAATAAGTAAGAATACGTACATATTTCATAGAAATCCCTATTAAATGTGTTGATAAGCATACATTTTATTAATTTTACATTTAAATTACATAGATACTCAAACTGGACAGAAAAAAATCAAAATAATAATGACCAAAATGAGATTCGAACCAGCAATTACCAGTGTTGAGCACTGCTATTTTTTCTATCTTTTTGCTTTTTATGTTTCACAGAAATGCTGGCAAAACATGAGGCTTTGTTTCCAAATTTCAGCCAGCTAGGAATCGAACCCAGGAACCATATGTAGCAGTCACGCAGCGTATAAAAAGAAAATCGACCTTACTTTAGGGTATTAAAGATGCACGGAAAACTTCAAAGTCGATTTCCTCGAGAATTTTTGAGACTTACATGGACAACTTTGTCGACTAATATTTCAGTTCTGAAATTGGTGTACCATAAATATAAAAAATTACAATTCTCCGACGGCTGTGTCGTCTCCTTGTCACCTTGACTTTTTACGAAATTAATTTGATGAGTTGTGCTTGATGTGGAAATGAGAGCACTGTGTGAAACTTGCACAACACTAATTAACAGGCCAGTCTCACACTACAACATTTCGTCAGAGATCTAATAACTAATGAAAACACTTATGCATATATCATGCAGGAGAATGCAAAAGCACACAGTACCGAACCCTTTACAGCAATATCAAGAAGTGGATTTGATGTAAACAATCCTCACAACAAATAATATTATTACGATTAACCCAAGTACTTTTGTGTCCTTTGGCAATTTAATGCAACATATACCTCAAAAACTTCCCTTGGGTCCACGTTAGCTACACACAACAAAGTGTGGAAGCAAAAGTAAACGATAGAACAGCATATTTTGCATTGCTGAATATAATAAAAGGCAAAATTATATCAAGAAATTCAGTGATATAGTAAAGAACCATTATCATACCTGTACTAACATACGGTTCTAAAATATGAACATGAACAAAATCAGAAGTGGTGAAACAAATAATCTTTGAATGACTAATTTGAGAGTGATATTTGTAAGAACCTACAATAAAACCACAGCAGAATGGAAAATCTAACATATACAGAATCCTATGATTTATGTAGAGGGCCAGACATAATAACCAAAATCAAATCTGGGGGCCCGGTTTACTTGAATACGCACTTGGAACACTGTGGGAAACGACAATCATTCAGGTGTTTAGACAGACAGCACACTGACTGACCGACGTATAATAATATCGGTAGCTTGCTACGTTTGATGGAGCTCAGACAGCGCCATATAATGCAAATACTTAAGGCCCATTATTAATGCATCTCGCCTTAGCCCAGTACGAGATGGCAGTCACTTGGCCGAGGTATGCTGCTGCCTCGGGTCTTGCCCAAGACGGCACGGTGTTCGTCGAGCGTGGCCTTCGTGACGCACCCTCCTCCTCCTCCTCCGCCAGCAGCGTTTCTTCGTGCACAACGGCCCTTTGTGCGGAGGCGGTGATTTCACCCTCCGACCCTCCACTACTCCGCTCCGCGGTGTTGGAAGGTGGTTGACTGGTGACGTAACCCACTGCCCATATTCTACAGGTCGCTGCTGCTACCCTGGGCTGGCAGTGGTGGCTCCGGGTGGGCACCCCCGGTATAGAAGCAAACTGTGGTCGGCCCGTACGGTGGCCAGGTAGAGCTGTGGTACTGAAACAAGTAATTTTAGTACAAATGGCTATATATAATATACTCTTTGACACACGGCTATGCATTTCGGCACGTACATTAAACACTTCGGAGGCCGGTGGTGTGGAGAAGCTAGTGACACTATTTCTGAACAGTACCAGGCTGGCTCGCTTCACAGCACTGTGACGGCTATGTTATATTTCACAAAGCGCAACATCCGCACACGCCTGTGGCTGGCGCTGCTGCAATGCTCTTTCTAACTTTGGTCATTTATGGCCTAATATCGCTCTTGAGCAACAGCCGAAATTCTCTCAGAATGTCTAGATAACGTTCCTTTCCTGTCAGAGGCAAGAGTTCCTAGTCATATGTAGTAAGCTATCGATTAAAATGGAAGTGATATCTGGCGGTCCGAAAGGTAGTATTATAGGCTCTCTGCTGTTCCTTATCTACACTACTGCCCATTAAAATTGCTACACCAAGAAGAAATGCAGATGATAAACGGACATTCATTGGACAAATATATTATACTAGAACTGACATGTGATTACATTTTCACGCAATTTGGGTACATAGATCCTGAGAAATCAGTACCCAGAACAACCACCTCTGGCCGTAATAACGGCCTTGATACGCCTGGGCATTGAGTCAAACAGAGCTTGGATGGCATGTGCAGGTACAGCTGCCCATGCAGCTTCAACACGATATCACAGTTCATCAAGAGTAGTCACTGGCGTATTGTGACGAGCCAGTTGCTCGGCCACCATTGACCAGACTTTTTCAATTGGTGACAGATCTGAAGAATGTGTTGGCCAGGGCGGCAGTCGAACATTTTCTGTATCCAGAAAGGCCCGTACAGGACCTGCAACATGCGGTCGTACATTATCCTGCTGAAATGTAGGGTTTCGCAGGGATCGAATTAAGGGTAGAGCCACGGGTTGTAACAAATCTGGAATGTAACGTCCACTGTTCAAAGTGCCGTCAATGCGAACAAGAGGTGACCGAGACGTGTAACCAATGGCACCCCATACAATCACGCCGAGTGATACGCCAGTATGGCGATGACGAATACACGCTTCCAATGTGCGTTCACCGCGATGTCGCCGAACACGAATGCGACCATCATGATGCTGTAAACAAAACCTGGATTAATCCGAAAAAATTACATTTTGCCATTCGTGCACCCAGGTTCGTCGTTGAGTACACCATCGCAGGCGCTCCTGTCTGTGACGCAGCGTCAAGGGTAACCGCAGCCGTGGTCTGCGAGCTGATAGTCCATGCTGCTGCAAACGTCGTCGAACTGTTCGAGCAGATGGTTGTTGTTTTGAAAACGTCCCCATCTGTTGACTCAGGGATCGAGACGTGGCTGCACGATCCGTTACAGCCATTCGGATAAGATGCCTGTCATATCGACTGCTAGTGATACGAGGCCGTTGGGATCCAGCACGGCGTTCCGTATTACCCTCCTTAACCCACCGATTCTATATTCTGCTAGCAGTCATTGGATCTCGACCAACGCGAGCAACAATGTCGCTATACGATAAACCGCAATCGCGACAGGCTACAATCCGACCTTTATCGAAGTCGGAAACGTGACGGTACGCATTTCTCCTCCTTACACGAGGCATCACAACAACGTTTCACCAGGCAACGCCGGTCAACTGCTGTTTGTGTATGAGAATTCGGTTGGAAACTTTCCTCATGTCAGCACGTTGTAGGTGTCGCCACCGGCGCCAACCTTGTGTGAATGCTCTGAGAAGCTAATCATTTGCATATCACAGCATCTTCTTCCTGTCGGTTAAATTTCGCGTCCGTAGCACGAAATCTTCGTGGTGTAACAATTTTAATGGCCTGTAGTGTATGTTACCAGCAAAACTCGATTTTAGGATGAACAAGTTTCGCCTAGGTCAAACTCGTTCGTCCTGTTACCGATAGGATAAAGCAGTTTAGCCTAGGTCGAATCGGTGTATCCTAGGTAGAAACATGCTTTAGGATAAACTGGTACGTCCTAGTCTGAACTAATTTTACCAAGTCGGAACGCATGTCGCTGCTCCGAATAATCTCTGGCTCGCCCCTCGCGCCTCTCAACCGCTCTTCGCTCGCACTGTTCTTTGTTTTGAATGGTATTTTGCATCGATGAGTGTGGGTGTTAAATTGCTGGTTGCGTTTCAAAGTTTTTTTAAAAATCCTAGTATAATTATTGTGAGGCGCTTCGTCATGGCTGAGCCTTCGTGTAGTAGACAAGCCAATCGAAAGCTGAGGAAAGAAGTTTCTGGAGGAAATTTTGCAGAGTGAAAGCAAAAAGTCTTCTCATTATAATGTGTTATCAGTAGACGAATATGCGGATTTGGTTAAACAAGTAGAACGCGGAAAAGTTGGAAAAAAGAACATCATTAAAAATAAGACTGAAACTATTTGCTGTTCTGAAAATTGGTGATGTGAAAAAACTCATTGCACGGCGTGAAGGGAATATAAAATACTTTGTTCCAGCTGATGAACTTTATTATGTGATTGTCGCAGCTCATGGAGCTGTGGGTCACGGTGGTCGCGATAGGATATTAGCCGAGACATCAAAAAAATGTTGCCAATATCACAAAGGAAAAGATATGTCTCTATTTATCAATGAGTGTGTTTGTCAACAAAAGAAGACAAAACAGAAAAGAGGGCTAGTTTCAAAGCCAATTCTCCATTCGAAAATGAATAGCAGATGCCAAGTTTCTAAATACAGCCAGATGGGAATTTAAAATTCATTCTAGTTTACCTAGACCATCCCACAAAATTTGTTCTCCTTCGTGCGTTAACACCAAAGAGGGCTAATGAAGTGGCTTATCATTTGAATGACATATTCATAACTGTAGGGGCGCCGTGCATTCTTCAAACTGATAATGGCAGAGAATGTCAATAACGTTATAAGTGAACTCGCAAATCTTTGATCAGAACTGAAAATTGTGCATGGAAAACCAAGGCACAGCCAAAGTCATGGTTCTGTTGAACGTGCCAACCAAGACGTTGAAAATATGATAAGTTCTTGGTTGAAGGACCATAATTCAACGAAGTGGTCGGAACGATTAAGGTATGTAAAATTCATGAAAAATCGAGCATACCATTCTGGCATAAAACAATCACCTTACAAAGCGTTATTCGGAATCGAACCTAGAGTAGGACTTTCCATTTCCTCGTTGCCTCAAGAAATCATAAATGATATTTAGGATGAAGATGACCTAAAGATGGCAATCGAAGATGACAGCAATACTGAACACTACGAAGTCAGTGATGATGATAACACTGTGAAAATTGACGCAAACGACATTCAAAATGCTACAAAAATTGCGACAGAAAATTTTAAAACAAACAAGATAAAAGAATGAAAGCTTCCGCTGACAAATCCCATCCACCTGCTTACATTGTAGACAACGTAACAATACCTATCCCAGATGTAGATAAAGGCAGAAGTGACCTTCGAAACATAATTGGAGTAATACTTCAAAAGACTGATGAGCGCCTCTTCAAAGTTGGCACTAAACATGGCGTACTTCAAAAACATTATTGAAGGTATAATTTCATTAAAATTTTCCATAATTTTTTGTAATAAAATGTTTAAAAAATATTTCTTTTAACGTATTTTTTTATTTTTTAGAACTGATTTCGACGTCTGCATTCAGAAGTTTGTAGATGTGGGAGAAATTATCCAGGATATTGAGATATCTTTGAGGACTGCAGCCACAAAACATGCTGTTGGATCAGGGCAAGGTTTCGTGAAATCCAGTTGCATGAAAAATTGTACAATAAACAAATGCAATTGTAAGAAAAACAAAGTACGCTGCAATTCCAAGTGACACCAAAGTAAACATTGCAAAAATAAGTAAAGAAGCAAATTTCAGATACGGTGATATCTGTGGATGGATGGATGTATGTAAGTTGATCTAGTGACAGATGTGAAATTACTGATTACTCAGTAAGTAACTTTAATGAACTATATTGACTATTTTGTATCTGTTCCTTTATACTTTGAAAAGCTTATAGAAGATACAAACTAGGTGAAATTAGTTCAGACTAGGACGTAGCAGTTTATCCTAAAGAACGTACGAGTAAATTCTAACTAGGATAAACCGATTCGACCTAGGCTAAAATGTTTTAACCTATCGGTAACAGGATGAACGAGGTTGACATAGGCGAAACTAGATCATCCTAAAATCGGGTTTGGCCGGTAACATCTATATAAACGATTTAAGAGACACTATGAGCAGCCATCTCAAGTTGTTTGCAGATGATGCTGTCATTTATCGTCTTGTAAAGTCATCACAAGATCAAAACCAGTTGCAAAACGATTTAGGTAAGATACATGTACGGTGCGGAAACTTGCAATTGACGCTAAATAATGAAAATTGTGCTGCCATCCACATGAGTGCTAAGAGGAATCAGATAAACTTCGGTTACACGATAAATCAGTCAGATCTAAACGTCGTAAACTCAACTAAATACCTAGAAATTGCAGTTATGAACAACTTATACTGGAAAGAACACACAGAAAATGTTGTGGGAAAGGTGAAACAAAGACTGCTTTCTTATTCGCAGAACTTGTAGAAGATGCAACAGGTTTGCTAAAGAGACTGACTAGACTACGCCTGTCCGACATCTTTTGAAGTATTGCTGCGCGGTGTGGGATTCTTAGCAGATAGGATTAACGAAGTACATCGAGAAAGTGGAAGGAAGGGCAGCATGTTTTGTGTTATAGAGAAATAGGGGAGATACCGCCACTGACACGATACAGGATTTGGGATGGGCATCTTTAAAACGAAGACGTTCCTCGTTGCGACGGTATCTTCTCACAATATTTTAGTCACAAGCCTACTCCTCCAAATGCAAAAAAATATTTTGTTGACGCCACTCTACATAGGGAGAAACGACCATTATAATGAAATAAGGGAAATAAGAGCTCGCACGGAAAGATAGAGGTGTGTGTTTTTTCCGTGCGCTCTTCGAGGTTGAAGTAATTGTGAATTAGTGTGAAGGTTGTTGGATGACCCCTGTACCGGGCGCTTAAGTGTGATTTGGCGTGTAGTCATGCGGATACAGGCGTGAACATCAGAGAAGATATCAAAATCCTACGACTCAGGTACTGGAAAAATAAATTCCAAGACGGAAGTACCTGGCAATGCTAAGTGAAACCAGCAGCTGAGAGCTTCCATAGATCCGCTTTACGAGACGTTCGATAAAATTTATTTCGATGTAAATTAGGTATTTTGTGTAGAACACAGGATTACCTGCAGTCACATATTATACTTTACAACATGTTCTGATGATGACTCAATGACATTGTATGGAATACGTCGAAAACTTTCACTTAAATGTATCCTGGCACACGTGCCTAGGGTGTCGGGATCCCCACGAAATATGCACATGCACAGTTAAATGTCATGCCGATCATACCATTATTAAGATGGGACAGTAACTGCATAAAGACGTGAAAGCCTTATAGATAAGGAATAAAGTGGCAGTCAGTGAAGAGGTGGAAATGGTAAGATGACACAATTTATTTAAAACTCGTACTGAAAAGAAATTTATATATTTCTTGAAGAGGCCCTTAGTAATTCTGAGGAACTTCAATAAATGCAGGAAAAGGAAGAGTATAAGAGTATAATTTTAGAATTAACAACTAAACAACTTGATTTGAGAGAGAAAAAACTGTTAAGATTCATCAAATGCAAACAGATGAACAATGCAATTATGGAATTGAAATGAATAACTAAACTGAAGTTACTGAAAGATTAAGTTTCACTTCATTCTAGTGGTTCTGTCTCAACACAGGCGAAAACACACATGAACAATGTCTGTGGCTGTCGAGGCCAGACTGCAGCCAGAGCAGTGGGGTATGTGGCGCCCCTGGCAAGAATTTAAAATGGCGCCCTCTACAGAACCCCCCAGGAGGCAAAGAACGCACCCCCTTATCAATACAGAGAGATTGATATTTTCCCTTGTCCCAAGAAAATGTGAAGGCGTTTCTTGGCAAATATATATGTGCAGTATTGTTAATTTACAGAAATTTAAGACAGAACGAAACTAATTTACAGCCCAGAATCAAAGGTGTTATGAAGGATTAAGAAAGAGAAACACACATTTAAATACAAAAACTCGTTATATTTTACAAAGCCTATTTCAAAATACATTGAGTTGCTAGGTATACCTATATCAAATTTAACTTAACGCTGTTATTAAGCTCAGTTAATCTATTTAAATGCTACTTTCCTGGCTTTGATTTTCGCAAAATTATCAAATAATGCCTCTAAGTTAAGTTTCGCTGCCTCTTCATGTTCAATCGATAAAATTGATAAATTTGACAAACGTTTATGTCCTATGGATGTTCTTAAATAATTCTTGATGAGCTTTAGTTTACTGAAGCATCGCTCACAAGACGCCACCGTAACAGGAAGTGTTAAGTATATTCTAAGAGCTATTTGGATATTCGGATATATATCTTCCAACGAAAGCTCTTGAATCTTTTTAAGAATGTCAAGTGATGTTGCTTTTGGAACATCGTTAATGAGTTCTTTAGCTTGCATTCGAAAAATTTCCTATTTTGGTGACAGCTTAACTACATCTACAACATGTGAATATTTAATCCCAAAATCTGCTGCATGTTTAAGAAGAACATCAATTGGCTGTATTTTTAGAGCTTCTCCCATTAGAAAATAAAATTCTGAAGATATTGAAGCCATTGCCTCACACCTTTTAGTGAGTTCTGTCAGGATCTGATCATAAAACAAATTTATTTCCCTCTGAAACTCCTGGTTTGAGTCGAGATAGTCATCATGCATTTGTTTGTTTGAATCTAAAATATGTTGGCTTATGATCTTCCGTCTTTTTTCAGCAAAATTATCAACGATACCAATTTCTTGCGCTTGCTTTGTTGCATAGTCTATTGCTGGACCAATACCTTCATCTCGGATTTCCTGAATTGTATTTGACAATCCCTTTATCATTTTGCTAGCTTTATCGACTGCAGCAGTCTCTTTCTGAAGCGACTTTCTGATTTTATCAATCTAGACTAGAATCCTTTCCCACAGATGCAAAAGACATGGGAATTTGAAGTCGATTTGCTTGATGAGTCCTTGAGCCCCCACTGATGTTTCCAGGTTCCATTTGTCTTGGTTAATATCAGCCATTTCCTTCAGACTTGCATACAGTTCGTTCAGTGTTCTTTTTAAAGCGGTGACTGCTCTTCCTTTTGGTTGACCACCTAGTGTCACAATGACCATCCAACGTAATGTCGAAGTTACTCAACACAGCATGCCATCTTCCTGTAGAGCCACTGAAGAAAGTAAATATCTTTCGAACTGTTCCAAAAAAAGTAATCATTAGAGGCGAAACAGCGCCAGCATGCGATCCAATAAGGTTTAAACTGTGTGCAGCACATAGTACAAACCGAGCATTATCGTTTTGTTTGAGGATCTGAGCACGCACACCCATATATTTTCCAGCCATATTGCTGCCATTATCATAACCCTGACCTCTGCAATTATCAATACTTTGCCCATCTTCTTTAAGTTTTTTTAAGAATGTCCACTGAAACGCCTTCACCTGTTTTTTCATTAGTGTTGATAAAGTCAATGAAACTTTCTTTAAATTGACACTTCCTATCTGACAAGTCAACAAATCTGATAACTTCGCCCATTTGATCAATGTGAGCACTGTCTGGAGTGCAGTCAAAGATGATCGAAAAGTATTTTCCATTTCTTACTTGATTCACGATTTTCTGCCTCACGTTACTCCCAATTAAAGTTATGAGCTCATTTTGGACATTAGGGGATAGGTAACTGAGTGCCATTTTATTTGATTTAAAGTATGCCAGCCGGCCGCTGTGGCCGAGCGGTTCTAGGCGCTTCAGTCCGGAACCGCGCGATTGCTTCGGTCGCAGGCTCGAGTCCTGCCTCGGGCATGGCTGTGTGTGATGTCCTTAGGTTAGTTAGGTTTAAGTAGTTCTAAGTTCTAGGGGACTGATGACCCATAGTGCTCAGAGCCATTTGAACCATTTTTTTAAAGTATGCCATTTGTTCTGCTAGTTTAGAATGATAGTGACTTATTACTTCTAATGCGCTTAAAAAAACTCCACTACTTGACTCGCCAATGATTTCTTTCTTTGCTGTTCCTCGAAGTGGTAGATTATTCTTAGCACAAAATATAATTACATGTATGACTACTCTCAGTACGTTCCTCCACATCTCTACCTCTGTCTGAATACTTTCTTGAATTTCATCATCTAGACGGTTTTGCAAATCTTTCCACTGCATGTAACACAACCTGTAGCTGGACGAGTTTTCGTGATTGTAAATGAGAGGGTTTAGGTGTTTCCAGTCATTGAAGCCTTTATTAAAATCTGAAATTGAAGATGACTTTCCACGATGATCCTTCTGAAAGAGGAGATAGGGAAAACCAAATAGAGAATCCTCCGACTGGCTATAAAGTTACCATTGTCTTCGCACGCGTTCGCCATTTGTGAGCTTTTTGTAAAACCACTTGCCATCGAAACGTCTATCTCCATCCGACACGGGAAACTTGAAGGTTGATACGTCAACTATTTGAGGGCCATTTTCAACCAGCACAGTTCGAATTCTATCGATAATCAATGGATAGCTAGGCCATTTTTTGGGTCATTAAAAACTATTTCACCTATTTCTGATGAGCAGTCTTCTTCTAGTGGAGGTAAATCATGACAACCACCTGCTGATCCTTCTTCATCTAAAGAACTGTGTGTGGAAGATTCGTACTCTTCATAGTTGTTTTCTGAAACTGGTGGGGCTATATGATGGGAAGTTTATGGTTATGGTTAGTTGTCATCGTTTGTATGTGGATGTGTTTCCGTATCATCAGATTCAAAATCGGCATTACTCTCATCTTGATCTATTGCAGTGTTACGTGTGTCCACCTCCTTGTTAGGTTTTAGGCAATTTTTCAAGTCTCCTGAAAGGAGAACTGCAGTTCTTTCCTTTTCTTGTCTTACTTTTTAAATGCACTTCCAGATAGTTTTTAGGTCCCATCTCTTTGTTGTATGCAAGGAAATATTTTAACCTGGAATAACATATAAATGAAAATAAAATGAATCTATACACATAATAATAACAATAACATATGAATAATTTATGATGGGCCACACGCAAAAGAACCCTCTGGGCTCAAGTACCACCAACTGGCTCAAGTACTCTCCCCAGGTCAGGTCGAATCTAGACGAGATAATCAGACTTGTCATGTCGAAACTTGCCTTGATTCCTGCCACTTGTAGTTGTGGAAGTTACCTAAAAGAAATCACAAAAGCATTTATACAGTGTGTTGGCGCTTACAAGGAAAGGACGGTCCACACGTTATAATTTGTCTGCACAGATACCTGCGCAAATGTGTGTGCATGCAAAAGATCGCCGCAAATCAGATATTAGATTGTAGAGCGTACCCAGGAGCCGATATAGACTTAGATCACAATTTAGTAACGATGAAAAAATGGCTCTGAGCACTATGGGGCTTAACTACTAAGGTCATCAGTCCCCTAGAACTTAGAACTACTTAAACCTAACTAACCTAAGGACATCACACACATCCATGCCCGAGGCAGGATTCGAACCTGCGACCACAGCGGTCGCGCGGCTCCAGACTGTAGCGCCTAGAACCGCTCGGCCACCCCGGCCGGCAGTAATGATGAAGAGCAGGCTTAAGCTTAAGAGAACCGTCCGAAAGAAACAGTCGGGAATTAAATGGGATACCAAAGCTCTGAGGAATGATGAGACTCGTTAGAAGATCGCGAAGGCTGTGGATACTGCGGTCGTTAATACCAGAGTAGGAAGTTCAACTGAAAAAGAGTGAACATCTCTAAAAACAGCAATCACAGATGTTGGGATGATAAAAATAGGAACCAGGAAGGTAAATACGAAGAAGCCATGTGTAACAGAGGAAATACTTCATCAGATCGATGAAAGAAGGAAGTATAAAAATTTTCTGGGAAATTCAGGAATACGGAAATACAAGTCACTTACGAATGAAATAATTAGGAAATGCAGGAAAGCTAAGGCAAAATGGCTGCAGGAGAAACGTGAAGAAATTGAAAATGGAATGATCGTCGGTAAGACTGATTCAGCATATAGAAAAGTGAAAACAACATTCGGGAAAATTAACCCAATAGTAAACTCGGTTGGTCTGTCAGACCACGGAGAAATCTTCAAATTGGTTCAAATGGCTCTGAGCACTTTGGGACTTAACATCTGAGGTCATCAGTCCCCTAGAACTTAGAACTACTTAAACCTAACTAACCTAAGGACATCACACACATCCATGCCCGCGGCAGGATTCGAACCTACGACCAGACTGAAGCGCCTAGAACCACTCTTGTCGGCACATATAAAAGATAACAATAATAGTCGTCTGATGGTAATTAAAAATCGATATAATCTGTAACGGTCTGAAAGAACAGCTACGTGTTTGATGTTTTTGCATCCCGTTTCCAGGCTCGTGCACTGCCGGGTTAAAAGCAACGGTGGTAACCTTAAGAGTGCAGTGGGAATTCCACTGCTGAGCGCAAAGGAGAGGGCGGATCGATGGGAAGAATATACTGAAGGACTCTCTATTAGGGGGAAGACGTGTCAGATGGAGTGCTAGAAGAAGAGACGAGTGTTGACATAGGGGATCCAGTATTAGAGGCAGAATTTAAGAGGGCTTTGGAGGACTTGAACTCTAATAAGGCTGAGGGGATAGGTAATATTCCATTGGAAATTCTGAAGTCACTTGGAGATGTAGCAACCAAACGACTGTTCAACTAGGTGAGTAGAATCTATGAGACTGACGACGTACCATGAGACTTTCGGAAAAATATCATGCACACAATTCCGAAGATAGCAAAGGCAGATAGATGTGAGAACTACCGGACAATCAGATTAACATCTCATGCATCGAAGATACTGACGAGAATAATAAATATAAGAATGGAAAAGAAAATTGAGGATCTGTTAGGTGACGATCAGTTTGGCTTTAAGGAAGGTAAAGGCACCAGAGAGGCAGTCACGACACTGCGACTGATAATGGATGGAAGATTGAAGAAAAATCAAAACACTTTCATAGGATTTTTCGACCTAGAAAAAGCTTTCGACAATGTAAAATGGTGCAAGATGTTCGAAATTCTTAAGAGAATAGGAGTAAGCTATAGAGAAACGTTATCCATCGACTCTTTCATTTGATCTGAATGTCAAATATCAAGGTAAAAAACCAAAGCAGCGAAACAATGTATAAGTATATCAGAAATAACGGTGACAATAATTGCGTGACTTTTTAATATTTCTCTGAATTCAGACAAATTTTATTGCCAGGGAAACCACATTACGCACACGATGTTGCTTTGTAGTAGACAACACTAACGATGAAAGAGCTAGAGAATTTAGAATTGGCATATTTGTTTCAAAAAAATTTCCCATAGGGAGATGTGTATTGAGAAACATATTGCAGCCCGATATGACTGGAACTGAAGTGCTCAGAGCTTGTTTTACGAATGCAAATTGACTAGTGCAGTATCGTCAGTTTTAGTGAATCTTTAATGCACAATGCACGTAGATCTGATATTAATAAGGGAATGAGCGTTAGAAGGACAGTTCCAATCAAAGGTGAAAAATACAAAGGCGACTTTACATTCAACGTCTGCTATTGACACTTTTTTACACAATAATGCCCGTTATTAATCTGGATGGCTCATTGTTACGTGTGTGAATGGACCAGAAACTTTGGTTCACGCCTGATAATACCAGCTTTACGTACAGAAGAATCGTAAAGAGAAAAAACAAAAACTGTAAGAGAGAGAGAAATAAACATCTGGCATTTTTCACACGTCAGGCTTTATTTCCATATTAAAAAAGTTATTGTTGTCGTTCTGTGTTCTGTATTTCAGACAAACGCTTTGGGAAATGCAAGAAAGTTCTGCTGGATTTTATTAACCCGGAGAGTCTCAGTGAAATGCACGAAGGGATACTTTGTGCCTCTTGTGGCAAAACATCAGATAGTAGTACAGTGGAAAAAATTCAGAGATACTATCAATATCTCGCGTCTGTTTGGCGCGTAAATCATAGTTGCTTCTTTAACACTGCTTGCTTTTATTAAAAACATTCATCTGAGATTATAATGAAATTAGCATCACTTTTATATTTATCGAATGTGATGACATTTAGGATAAAACAACTGATTTCATCTTCAATACTTTTAAATCCTACGTGCAATTTTAAATTGTACGGCTGTTATAAACAATATGGCAGACACTCAAATTCCCTTAGATAGCATATCAAATGTCACTGAAATAAACAATAAAGGTGCTACAGTTATCAAACACGAGTATGTTCATGTTTATTAATTTTAGTAAATGAAATGTAGTTGTGAGAAAGAAAAATTTTATGACTGGCATTGTAGATGAATGAGTTCATTTTATTTTGGATAATCAAAAGTTAAACTCTGTTTTTTTATGTACTCGTTAACAACAAGACTGATAATTTTAGTATCTTCCCTAGGGACACTTTCGGCAGCACCTATGTCGATTGAAACTTATAGTGACATATGCATGACTTTCCACAGATTTCGATATGTATATATTGTTACAATGTAGTTTTACCTACTGCTACGAATTTCAGAGAAAAAACTTTACTGCAAAAAAAAAAAAAAAAAAAAAAACACTCCATAAATTAAGCAGATATACGTAAGAAGAGTCAAATCATAAATTGTGCGATTCTGCTGTGAGAAAAACGGGTAAAATATTTAACTGCCTGATAAAACAAAATAAGAGTTTCATTCAAACATGAATGAATCCTAGCTGCTTATGAACCATGAGCATGAGCACAGGAAACGTATTGTTATTACAGAACACATGACTCACCTTCCTCTTGCTACACAGTCACAGATGAACTGATAACTGTTGAGTTTTGCAGGGCCGTGTAACTGTGAATGCAGCATCGGTAAGCCTTTGGGGGGGGGGGGGGGGGGCAATCAGCCTCACGGTCGACAGGATTAGTGTCGGCACCGAGGTCCTTCTGCGAACTGGCGACAGACAACACGGGGGTTCGTGTCCGGTCTGGGTTACTTCCGCTCGCCACCTACCACAAACACCTGCTGCTATGAAGGTGGGTGGCGGTTTTGAAACCTGATAGAAAGACGACCTGGATGGCGCGTCGACACTGCCAATGAACTTTTAAGTGATAAATTATTTCGCAGTATGATAACCAGGTAATGCCGAAAGTGTACATGGTGCGTTCAGCATGACTTGTTCGACGTCGCTCTCGTAAGGCGTTGTGCTTCAAAATCCTCACCCCCAAACGTTTGGGCAAGTCGTAATTACCCTGACCTGACGAGAGTACAATTAAGCCAAAAGGATCTATGTTCCTTCAAAACCTCAAATCTGCTAATAAATTGTCGACTCAGCGGAGATAAAATAATAAGGTAAAAAGATTTGATATGGCAATTACCACAGCAAAATTAATGAGACCAGTAATATTAACAACGAATCTTGTTTATAGGTGTATGAGATAATTGTTATTAAATAGCTCTAATATGACTTTCTGGGTACATTGTTAAGGTAATAATTTACAACTGTTGCCATAAGCTAATATAACAAGTAAATAATATTTACTTACCTTCAATATAGAGTATACGTTTACTTGCTCAATTAAACAAGAAATATGTCAACTGGATCTGACCACAATCGCACTTTATGCATCTGTAGGAAGATGAAGATGTCAAAACTGGTTTGCAAGGTTATGTGCTCTCGTGCTCTGATAAAAAAGTTCATGGAGTAAGGAGATTCGGGTTGGATAACATATATTAGCTGAGCACTGCCAAAAAATCGAGAATAAATTATTATTATTATTATTATTAGTAGTAGTAGTAATATTTTTCAAAAGTTTATCTAAAAAGATAATACCGGCCGCGGCCCACATTCTGTTTCGAGCAGACAGCACGTCTACGCCATAGTCTGCGTTTCTTGGACTGGTCACATGGAGTGACATGAGGAAAGTGCCTCCCAGTAAAGCAAAGAGGATTCTCGTCATCAGAGCGTCTTCCTTTACTATCTCTTCTCCGTTCTGTAGCAAATTTTTCCACAATTTCTCGTACCAGACTGGCCGCGGCGCAGCGCTATTTTTTCAGAGGGCGGCGCGGCGCTCCGTCACGTCATCGTCGGCGGCCTTTGGAATTTGCGCCGCCCCTGCTCTTGTGCCCCTGGCGGGGGCCACTCCTGTCAACCCCTAGGTACACCCCTGTACACGATATAAAGCAGGTGTAGCAGTTTCGTTGGCTGTTCAGTGTAATATACGTTGCTAAGCATTTTAACAAGTCAACGTGTGACAGTTATACACTAAAAAGGAGTAGTATTTGCTAGTTATGCGAAGAAGACATTGTGAAAAAGCAAAAAAATTATGTTATGTAAAATTCATTACTACGTATTGAATAGAAACGATAAAATAAAACTACGAGTTCTTCTCCAGTGCCAAAATTTTCGTATAAGACTAGTACTTGTAACCTAGGGCCTAAAATAATTTGTTGAATGTATTGCAATTTTTGTCTTCCCTCTACAGCTCCCTACACTAGCATGGAAGTTATTTGCTTGTGCCTTAACAGGTGTCATATCATCCTGTCCCTTTTCCTTGCTAGTTTTGTCCGCACATTCCTCTCTTCGCCGATTCTGCAGAAAACCACCTCATTCCTTACCTTATTAGTAGACGTACATTTCAACGTTCTTCTGTAGCACCACATCTCAGATGCTTCGATTCTCTTCTTTCCCGTTTTTCCCACAGTCCATGTTTCACTACCACACAATGCTGTGCTCCGAATGTGCATTCTCAAAAATTTCTTCCTCAAATTACGGCATATGTCTGCTACTGGTAGAATTCTCTTAGCCAGGAAAGCCTTTTTTTTTCAGTGCTACTCTGTTTTATGTGTCCTCCTTGCTCCGCTTATCATGGCTTATTTTGTTACCTAGATAACAGAATTCCTTGACTACATATACTCCGTCAGCCCCAATTTTAATATTAAGTTTCTCGTTGTTCTCGTTTCTGCTAGTTCTCATTACTTTCCTCATTCTTCGATTTACTCTCAATCCAAATTCTATACCCATTACACTGTTCATTCAATTCAACGGACCCTTATTTCTTCTTCAAATTTAATGAGGTCAGCAATTGCATCAGCGAATCTTATCATTATACCCATTCATCTTCATTTTTAATCCTGCACTTGAATCTTTCTTTTATTTCTATCATTGTTTCTATGCTGTATAGATTAAATAGTCGGGCGAAAGACTAAATCCCTTTCTTGCACGCTTTTTAATCCGAGCAATCGTTCTCCCACCCTTATTATTCTCTCTTGCCTCTTGTACATATTATATTTTACCCGTCTCTCCCTGTAGCTTACCCACTCCCCACCTTCATTTTTCAAGAACATCTTGCACCATTTTGCACTGCCGTACGATTTTTGCACATTGACAAATCCAATGAACGTGTCTTGACTTTTCTTCAGTCCTGCTTCCGTTATCAATCACAACTTCAGAACTGTTTCTATGGTGCATTCGCCTTTCCTAAAGACAAACCGAGCGTCATCGAACAGATTCTTGTGTTTGTTTCCCAATCTTCTGTATATTATTCATATCGGCAACTCGGATGCATGAGATTTTAAGAGGATTGTGCATTCATTCTCGAACTTATCGGCTCTTGATATCTTCGGAGTTGTGTGGTTGGCGTATTTACGAAAGTCTTAAGTCATTTCGCCAGCCTTATACATTTTGCACACCAACACGAATAATCGTTCTGTTTTCACTTCCACCAATGATTTTAGGAATTCCGGTGGAATATTACTTATCACATACGCCTTATTTCATCTTAAGTCTTCCAAAAATCTGTTAAATCTGATTCTAATACCGGATCCCTTACTTCTTCTTCATCGAATCCTGTTAGTTCTTCCATCACGTCATCAGAGAAGTCTTTCCGTCATAGAGGTCTTCAGTGTACTCTTTCCACCTATCCGTTCTTTCCTCTGCATTTAGCAGTGGTATTGTCACTGCACTGACAATGTTACCACCTTTGGTTTTAATTTCACCGAAGTTCGTTTCTATATGCTGAGTCTGTCCTTCCGACAACCATTTCCTTTTCGATTTATCCACATTTTCATGCAGCTATTTCGTCTTAGCTTCCCTTGCCTTTCCTTTTTATTTCATTCCTAAATAACTAGTATTTTTATGTTCCTGAATTTCCCTGACCATTTTCTAAAGTATTTCTTCTGTTACCCATGGTTTCCTCGTATTTTTCTTCCTTGTACCTACATTTTTAGTTCCAACTTCTGACATTACCCTTTTTAGAGATATCCATTCCTTTTAAACTGAACTGCCTACCGAGCTATTCGTTTTTGCATCACCTATAGCCTCAGAGAACCTCAAGGTTACTTCTTCGTTGCTGAATATTTCCGTATTCCATTTCTTTTCACATTATTTCTTCCTGACTATTCTCTTGAACTTCAGCCTACTTTTCGTCATTACTAAATTGTGATCTGAGTCTATATCTGCACAGTGGTACGCTTTACATTCCAACATCTGATTTCGAAATCTCTGCCTGACCAAGGGGTAATCTAACTCATATCTTCCCATATCTCCCTGCCTTTTCCAAGTAGGCCTATATCTCCTCCTATTGTAATTCATGAACAGATTATTCGCTGTTATTAGCCGAAATTTATTGCCCAACTAAATTAGTCTTTAGTCTCTTTTATGGCTACTGCTAAGGGCATGTTCACCCACAACCCTTTCTTCTCGTCCCACCCCTACACTCGTATCCCAATTCCCCATGACTATTAGGTTTTCACCTCCCTTTACGCACTGAATTATCCTTCAGTATACTCAGATACTTTCTCTCTCTCTCTCTCTCTCTCTCTCTCTCTCTCTTCATCTTCTCCTTGCGGCATTGGCATGTATACATGAACTATTTTTGTCGGTGTTGGTTAGCTGTCGATTTTGATGAGAACAAAGCTATCACGGAACTCACCCTCTTCCCTACCTTAATCTACATCTACATCCATACTCCGCATGCCACCTGTCGGTGTGTGGCGGAGGGTACTTTGAGTACCTCTATCGGTTCTCCCTTCTATTCCAGTCTCGTATTGTTCGTGGAAAGAAAGATTGTCGGTATGCCCCTGTGTGGGCTCTAATCTCTCTGATTTTATCCTCATGGTCTCTTTGCGAGATATTCGTAGGAGGGTGCAATACACTGCTTGACTCCTCGGTGAAGGTATGATCTCGAAACTTCAACGAAAGCCCGTACCGAGCTACTGAGCGTCTCTCCCGCAGAGTCTTCCACTGAGTTTATCTATCATCTCAGTAACGCTTTCGCGAGTACTAAATGATCCTGTAACGAAGCGCGCTGCTCTCCGTTGGATCTCCTCTATCTCTTCTATCAACCCTATCTGGTACGAATCCCACACTGGTGAGCAATATTCAAGCAGTGGGCGAACAAGTGCACTGTAACCTGCTTCCTTTGTTTTCGGATTGCATTTCCCTAGGATTCTTTCAATGAATCTCAGGCTGGCATCCGCTTTACCGACGATCAACTTTATATGATCATTCCATTTTAAATCGATCCTAATACCTACTCCCAGATAATTAACGGAATTAACTACTTCCAGTTGCTGACCTGCTATATTGTAGCTAAATGATAAGGGCTCTTTCTATCTATGTATTCGCAGCACATTACCCTTGTCTACATTGATATTCAATTGCCATTCCCTGCACCATACGTCAATTTGTTGCAGGTCCTCCCGCATTTCAGTACAATTTTTCAGTGTTACCACCTCTCGATATACTACAGCATCATCCGCAAAAAGCCTCTGTGAACTTCTGATGTTATCCACAAGGTCATTTTTTGTATATCGTGAATAGCAACGGTCCTAGGACCCTCCCCTGCGGCACACCTGAAATCACTCTTACTTCGGAAGACTTTTCTCCATTGAGAATGACATGATGCGTTCTGATATCTAGTAACTCTTCAATCCAATCACAAAATTGGTCTGATAGTCCATATGCTCTTACTTTGTTCATTAAACGACTGTGGGTAAGTGTATCAAACGCCTTGCGGAAGTCAAGAAACACGGCATCTACCTGGGACCCCATGTCTATGGCCCTCTGAGTCTCGTGGACGAATAGCGCGAGCTGAGTTTCACATGATCGTCTTTTTCGAAATCCATGCTGATTCCTTCACAGTAGATTTCTAGTCTCCAGAAAAGTCATTATACTCGAACATAATACGTGTTCCAAAATTCTACAACTCATCGACGTTAGAGATATAGGTCTATAGTTCTGCACATCTGTTCGACGTCCCTTCGTGAAAACTGGGATGACCTGTGCCCTTTTCCAATCTTTTGGAACGCTGCGCTTTTCTAGAGACGTACGGTACACTGCTGCAAGAAGGGGGCAAGTTCCTTCGCGTACTCTGTGTAAAATCGAACTGGTATCCCATCAGGTCCAGCGGCCTTTCCTCTTTTGAGCGATTTTAATTGTTTCTCTATCCCTCTGTCGATATCTACCATTTTGTCATCTGTGCGACAATCTAGAGAAGGAACTACAGTGCAGTCTTCCTCTGTGAAACAGCTTTGGAAAAAGACATTTAGTATTTCGGCCTTTAGTCTGTCATCCTCTGTTTCAGTACCATTTTGATCACAGAGTGTCTGGACATTTTGTTTTGATCCTCCTACCGCTTTGACATAAGACCACAATTTCTTAGGATTTTCTGCCAAGTCAGTACATAGAACTTTACTTTCGAATTCATTGAACGCCTCTCGCATACTTCGTGTAATTTTTGTTTGTCTGGAAGGCTTTGGCTGTGTTTATGTTTGCTGTGAAATTCCCTTTGCTTCCGTAGCAGTTTTCTAACTTGGTTGTCGTACCACGGTGGCTCTTTTCCGTCTCTTACGATATTGCTTGGCACATACTCATCTAATTCATAACGATTCCCACTCCTATTAAACCTTTTTCTGCTGCTGTTCATTTAAGCCTGTATTCATCTGACTAGAAATCCTTGTCTTCTTTCCAGTTCACTTCACTGACCCTAACGGTATTTAGAAAGAACCTTAGGGTTTCCCCTTTTCAGATTTCTTAGCTTCCCTATCACGCCCGGACCCGTAGTACGTTATCCTTTCGTTGGCTATTCAATATTTTTCTCATGGTGGCCTCACTCCTGGCAGTCCACTCCCAGAGATCCGAATGGAGAGATCAAATAACACTTTTTGATTACAGGCCACGTGTTCTATGGATACACATTACGTGCCTTCAATGCTGTGGTTTCCATTGCCTTCTGCATCATCATGTCTTTGATCGTTGCTGATTCTTCCGCCTTTTAGGGATAGTTTCCCAGTCTCTGTCCGCTCCTTCATACAGGTTGACAAGGCCGTTGGCAGAATGAGGGTAACGTCTTATGCTGGAAATCTTCGTACGTCATTGATGATTATAAAAAATAATCATCAATGACGGACGAAGATTTCCAGAAAAATTTAAACAGTGACGGAGTGTGAACCTGGAACCGAGTACATTTTGATTACTAGTCAAAGACGCTCCACGGCTGCAGAGAAGCTATACAATCAAAAACCTCTCTGTTTTCCAGTGCGAGTTGGTCAGTCAGCAAGCCAAACCCTTAGAGATAAGGTGGGAATGTTCCTAAATTTCAACTCCTTCTAAAAGATTCATTTTGCACCCTCTGTCGGCAATATGCAAAATTTCCATCTCGAGTAAATATTGCGGGCTATAGGTGTGTTTTCAATTTTAAGATGTTCTGCGAAAGTTGAGTTATAAGAATTATCACCATCTTGTTGAGTGAGTGCTCGATAAAACGTGTTTTAAAAGCTCTCATTGTTTGTCCTATGTAAAAGCTCGGGCACTCATTCCACTGAATTTAATATATTCCAAATTTGATATATTTTTCCATGTTGGCCTCTCGTTACTCACTGAGGTGAAAAAGTCATGGGATACCTTCTACTGCTTTTGTCCGCCGAAGTGCAGCACCTAGGCGTGGTATGGACACATCATATTGTTGGAAGGTCCTGCAGAAATATTTAGCCTTCTGCCTCTGTAACCGGCCATAATTGCGAAAGTGTTGTCGATGCAAGATTTTGTGCACGAACTAGCCTCTCGATTATGTCCTATAAATGTTCGATGGGCTTAACGTCTGGCGATCTGGGTGGCCAAATCTTTCGCTCGGATTGTCCGGAATGTTCTTCAAAAACTGTGGCCTGGTCACATGGCGTACAGTCAATCATAAAAATACTATCGTTGTTTGGGAACATGAAGTCCATGAGTGGCTGTAAATCGTCTCAGTGGAGTTGTTGAAGCACAGGACGCATTCCGTTCCATGTAAACACAGCCCACACCATTAGGGAGCCACCACCAGCTTGCACAGTGCTCTGTTGACAATTTGGGATCATGGCTTCATGGGGCCTGTGCCACACTCGAACCATCCGTCAGCTCCTAGCAACTGAAATCAGGTTGATCCGACCAGGCCACGGTGGTTTTCCAGTCGTCTATGGTCCAACCGATATGGTCACGAGCCGAGGAGAGGCGCTGCAGGCGATGTCGTGCTGATAGCAAAGGCACTCGCGTCGGTCGTCTGCCGCCATAGCCCTTTAACGCCAAATTTCGCCGCACTGTTCTAATAGATACGTTCGTTGTATGTTCTACATTTATTTCTGAAATTATTTCACGTAGTGTTACTTGTCTGTTAGCTCTGACAGGTCTACGCAAACGCCACTGCTCACGGTCGTTAAGTGAAGGTCGTCGGCCTCTACGTTGTCCGTGGTGAGAGGTCATGCCTGAAATGTGGTATTCTCGGCACACTCCTCACACTGTAGATATCGGAATACTGAATTCCGTAACGATTTACGAAATAAAATGTCAAATGCGTTTAGCTCCAACTATCATTCCACGTTCAAAGGCTGTTAATACCCGTCGTTTGACCATAATCACGTCAGAAACTTTTTCACATGAATCACCTAAGTACAAATGATAGCTCCGCCAACTCACTGTCCGTTTACACCTTGTGTATTCGATACTACCACCACCTGTATACATGCATATCGCTATCCCATGACTTTGGTCACCTCAGTGAATATAAAATGCAGGTTACTGAAATTATTAGTGGTAAACGCCACATTAGGTCATATATTTTTAACATCTTGGCAGTCCTATATGACATGCCTCAAGGAAAGGAATTGTAAAATACTTTTGTTCAGTGGCTCCAACATTATTCAGAAGAATTGGTGTGCTTACTAGTTTTAGCCTTATATAGTTCTTGCGTCTTCCCCCATGAACCATGGACCTTGCCGTTGGTGGGGAGGCTTGCGTGCCTCAGCGATACAGATGGCCGTACCGTAGGTGCAACCACAACGGAGGGGTATCTGTTGAGAGGCCAGACAAACATGTGGTTCCTGAAGAGGGGCAGCAGCCTTTTCAGTAGTTGCAGGGGCAACAGACTGGATGATTGACTGATCTGGCCTTGTAACATTAACCAAAACGGCCTTGCTGTGCTGGTACTGCGAACGGCTGAAAGCAAGGGGAAACTACAGCCGTAATTTTTCCCGAGGACATGCAGCTTTACTGTATGATTAAATGATGATGGCGTCCTCTTGGGTAAAACATTCCGGAGGTAAAATAGTCCCCCATTCGGATCTCCGGGCGGGGACTACTCAAGAGGACGTCGTTATCAGGAGAAAGAAAACTGTCATTCTACGGATCGGAGCGTGGAATGTCAGATCCCTTAATCGGGCAGGTAGGTTAGAAAATTTAAAAAGGGAAATGGATAGGTTAAAGTTAGATATAGTGGGAGTTAGTGAAGTTCGGTGGCAGGAGGAACAAGACTTTTGGTCAGGTGATTACAGGGTTATAAATACAAAATCAAATAGGGGTAATGCAGGAGTACGTTTAATAATGAATAAACAAATAGGAGTGCGGGTTAGCTACAACAAACAGCATAGTGAACGCATTATTATGGCCAAGATAGACACAAAGCCCATGCCTACTACAGTAGTACAAGTTTATATGCCAACTAGATCTGCAGATGATGAAGAAATAGATGAAATGTATGACGAGATAAAAGAAATTATTCAGGTAGTGAAAGGAGACGAAAATTTAATAGTCATGGGTGACTGGAATTCGTCAGTAGGAAAAGGGAGAGAAGGAAACATAGTAGGTGAATATGGATTAGGGGGAAGAAATGAAAGAGGAAGCCGCCTTGTAGAATTTTGCACAGAGCAAAACTTAATCATAGCTAGCACTTGGTTCAAGATTCATAAAAGAAGGTTGTATACCTGGAAGAATCCTGGAGATACTAAGAGGTATCAGATAGATTATATAATGGTAAGACAGAGATTTAGGAACCAGGTTTTAAATTGTAAGACATTTACAGGGGCAGATGTGGATTCTGACCACAATCTATTGGTTATGAACTGCAGATTGAAACTGAAGAAACTGCAAAAAGGTGGGAATTTAAGGAGATGGGACCTGGATAAACTGAAACAACTAGAGGTTGTAGAGAGTTTCAGGGAGAGCATAAGGGAACAATTGACAGGAATGGGGGAAAGAAATACAGTAGAAGAAGAATGGGTAGCTCTGAGGGATGAAGTAGTGAAGGCAGCAGAGGATCAAGTAGGTAAAAAGACGAGTGCTAATAGAAATCCTTGAGTAACAGAAGAAATATTGAATTTAATTGATGAAAGGAGAAAATATAAAAATGCAGTAAATGAAGCAGGCAAAAGGGAATACAAACGTCTCAAAAATGAGATCGACAGAAAGTGCAAAATGGCTAAGCAGGGATGGCTAGAGGACAAATGTAAGGATGTAGAGGCTTGTCTCACGAGGGGTAAGATAGATACTGCCTACAGGAAAATTAAAGAGACCTTTGGAGAGAAGAAAACCACTTGTATGAATATAAAGAGCTCAGATGGCAACCCAGTTCTAAGCAAAGAAGGGAAGGCAGAAAGGTGGAAGGAGTATATAGAGGGTTTATACAAGGGCGATGTACTTGAGGACAATATTGTGGAAATGGAAGAGGATGTAGATGAAGATGAAATGGGAGATAAGATACTGCGTGAAGAGTTTGACAGAGCACTGAAAGACCTGAGTCGAAACAAGGCCCCAGGAGTAGACAACATTCCATTAGAACTACTGATGGCCTTGGGAGAGCCAGTCATGACAAAACTCTACCATCTGGTGAGCAAGATGTATGAGACAGGCGAAATACCAACAGACTTCAAGAAGAATATAATCATTCCAATACCAAAGAAAGCAGGTGTTGACAGATGTGAAAATTACCGAACTATCAGTTTAATAAGTCACAGCTGCAAAATACTAACGCGAATTCTTTACAGACGAATGGAAAAACTGGTAGAAGCGGACCTCGGGGAAGATCAGTTTGGATTCCGTAGAAATGTTGGAACACGTGAGGCAATACTAACCTTACGACTTATCTTAGAAGAAAGATTAAGAAAAGGCAAACCTACGTTTCTAGCATTTGTAGACTTAGAGAAAGCTTTTGACAACGTTAACTCGAATACTCTCTTTCATATTCTGAAGGTGGCAGGGGTAAAATACAGGGAGCGAAAGGCTATTTACAATTTGTACAGAAACCAGATGGCAGTTATAAGAGTCGAGGGGCATGAAAGGGAAGCAGTGGTTGGGAAAGGAGTGAGACAGGGTTGTAGCCTCTCCCCGATGTTATTCAATCTGTATATTGAGCAAGCAGTAAAGGAAACAAAAGAAAAATTCGGAGTAGGTATTAAAATTCATGGAGAAGAAGTAAAAACTTTGAGGTTTGCCGATGACATTGTAATTCTGTCAGAGACAGCAAAGGACTTGGAAGAGCAGTTGAACGGAATGGACAATGTCTTGAAAGGAGGATATAAGATGAACATCAACAAAAGCAAAACGAGGATAATGGATTGTAGTCAAATTAAATCGGGTGATGCTGGGGGGATTAGATTAGGAAATGAGACACTTAAAGTAGTAAAGGAGTTTTGCTATTTAGGGAGTAAAATAACTGATGATGGTCGAAGTAGAGAGGATATAAAATGTAGACTGGCAATGGCAAGGAAATCGTTTCTGAAGAAGAGAAATTTGTTAACATCGAGTATAGATTTAAGTATCAGGAAGTCGTTTCTGAAAGTATTTGTATGGAGTGTAGCCATGTATGGAAGTGAAACATGGACGATAACCAACTTGGACAAGAAGAGAATAGAAGCTTTCGAAATGTGGTGCTACAGAAGAATGCTGAAGATAAGGTGGGTAGATCACGTAACTAATGAGGAGGTATTGAATAGGATTGGGGAGAAGAGAAGTTTGTGGCACAACTTGACTAGAAGAAGGGATCGGTTGGTTGGACATGTTTTGAGGCATCAAGGGATCACAAATTTAGCATTGGAGGGCAGCGTGGAGGGTAAAAATCGTAGAGGGAGACCAAGAGATCAATACACTAAGCAGATTCAGAAGGATGTAGGTTGCAGTAGGTATTGGGAGATGAAGAAGCTTGCACAGGATAGAGTAGCATGGAGAGCTGCATCAAACCAGTCTCAGGACTGAAGACCACAACAACAACAACAGTTCTTGCGTAAGACTAACCAGATATCCGTTGTTGAGAGCAATGTGCTTAACGTTGTCAAGCTCTGTGACAATACCAGGGTGACCAAGAGGGACCTGAAACATGCGGTCAATCATAGCATGAAGAAATGCCATTTTGTGCCTAAAACGATGACAGGAAGAAGCATGGAAGATGTTAACTGTCGTAGTAGATTTCCTATAGATATCAAAACTAATTTTTCCGTCTACGACGCAATTTCAAGTCGAAGAAACGAAGTTCACGGAACGGATTTTCTGCTTCGTACGTAAATTTGATTTTCAGATGGTAGCGATGTAGAGAGACGCTAGAAGATATGAAGTCGTTCACATCGACTTCGAATATGACAATGGTATCATCCACATAGCTTCCGTAAAATGAAATATTACTAACCATACATTACTTGTACTCATACATATCTGAACCATTTTTTTTCATCTCTTATAACTAAAAAGAGAGACAAGAAATGCGTCTACTTCGATCTTTCCTCATAGACATTACTTGCTGTCAGCCAAACTGCGTGAGTTAGACACAGCCTCATCTGGACGTTACTCCCCTACCGAGAGGTTTCTGACAGATACTAAAAAGCCGTGTCAAGGAAAATTTTGTGCGACAAGCATGGGAATGACGCGTATATGAGTAACGAGCCCTGGGAAAGCCTACCTGCTGCGAGATGCCGCCTGGCTGGTGCTGGGGAACCCAGTAGATGCCACCCACATACACGGCGTTACCGAGGAACGTCTGATGGCCGCCACATCTGTACTGTGGCGTCCTAATACCCCGAATCTCCTCTCGCAGGCATTTATGCCTGCATTGCGCGCCCTCTCCACCAAGCGTCACGTCTGCCCATGAAGAGTTATTATCATTTGCGTATACTGCTGGTGATGTCCGATTTTCACAGACTGAATTGGTAGTCAGAGGTTCATATTGTGAGCCAATAAACAGATTGTAATAATACTTAGAAACTGCCCTTTTATGCTGTTATACATTTTTAAAAGTAACAATGCCTGTCGACATTAGCAAAATAAAAGTAGGATAAATTAGAATGTCGGTGGTGTTTGTTACAGGAGTCTTGTGCAAATTATTTACGAGATATCGTAATCTGGAAAGTACCCCTTCGACACCTGTACAACACCTGTGCTAGCACACACTAAAGAACAACACAAATGCGTACAATACTTGGGTGGATTATGACCAGTAACGAGTCAACTGACTACCACAGGTTGTGTTCAAAATAACCATCGGCAGTGGCAATAAACGCTTCCAGTCTGGTATGGAATGAGTGCCGCACATGTGCTAGCATTTCAGCAGAGATGTCCGAGCAGGCTGCATATCAACAGATGGACGAAGCTAGTACTGGAGTGGAGTCCGAGAGAGCACCGGAGGCCTAGAGGAAGACCACCAGACAGATGGGACAAAGACATCAAGAAGATCGCTGGTAACACCTGGCAGAGAACAGCCCAAGACCGTCCCACTTGGAGAAGGCTGCTCAAACCCTACCTGAATCAACGACTCGAAGAGGCCACATCGTTTAATGATTGAATTGGCTGATGACGATGATGATGATGATGATATAGTATGTCCTTGTAGACAGCGTCTTTCAGATTTCCTCACAGAATAGAGTCTAGAGGCGTCAGATCCGGGAAACCAGCTGGCCAGCATACAAGTCTTCTGCGTCCAATTCAAAGATTTGCAAAAAAATTAGTGAAGACATGCTGTAGTATTTCGTGTACTAAGGACTGGACAGCCGTTATGTTGGTACAACAGATTCCTCCTCTTCAGAGGAATGTCTTCTAACATCCGTGGAAGAAGGTCTGTTAGGAGGCAGCGATACTTCTGTGCATTGAGTGTTCTGTTTATGAAACATGGGGCTATGAGCTAATGGTTCACTATCCCACACCACACCTTTACACGCCATGAACGCTGACGTTTCAGCTGACGAACCCAATGGTGATTGTCAACAGACCAATACTGCACGTTCTGGAGGTTTCCCTGGCTGTGACTGCTAAATGTGGCTTCATCAATAAACAAGATACGTGATACATTTGGAGTATACTATCTTAATGCCCATGTGCAGAAATTAACGCGATTCATATAATCGTTTTCATGCCGCTCTTTATGGAGAGAGATTTGATAGGGATGGAATCTATGTTAATGGAGACTTAACATGACTTAGCCAGGTCCTCGTGCGATTGTGCGGGGGCTAACATGCTGATAAACTGCAATAACAGCAAGAACATTAATTTCTCCCTCTTCTGTCGTCACTTGTTTCCTGCTATTACATTGTGTAGGTGTTACACAACCACCCTCACGCTGCTGGTTGAAGAGAATAATAAATAACTGCCGAGATGTTTATCTATTTGAATGTCTTGCCGTAGACACTGTACCGGAACGAAAAGCATTCTTTCTACACTTTCCATATACCAGGAGCATGTCGACTTCTACTGCAATGGTAAATCCAATTGTCCACTCACGACCTGCTGCTGTCACTCGCTGACCGATTAGCAATTCGCAGTGCACTCAAGAAACACACACACTGTAAGCAAACATGACAACATCGTATCTAGCAACTACGCGCAGTTTGAATGGTACAGATAAATGTCGGTGTGCAAACTGTTATACGATACTCGTAAACCACTGGCATTAGAATCTTGCAAAACACAACACTGACATTCTAATTTACCCTATCTTTAGTTTCTTAATGTCACTAGGCATTGTTCCATTTTAAAAAGTGTATGTTTGCACAAAAATACACTTTCTAATTATTATTACAATCTACTGATTGCCCATGATTAGCAACAAATTCTGTGAAACCACACATCAATAGCAGTTTCTACTTCCGCAATACTTGCGGTTCAAGTTTTAAGTGATTCACCGTGTATATGTTATCCCATGACAGTACAGAGCGTCGAAGACGCAGGCCTGCCGCTATCCATTCCCTTGCCAGCAGACGCGAGCTGTAACGGTGGCGAACTACAGACCTGACTCCCCACAGTGGATCTTAGCAGGATGTCAGGTGGCGCCTAAGGCTCGCGCTCGTAGCCGCCTAATAGCCCCAGCAGTTGTTTCAGTACACACACACGCGTGCGCGCGCGCACACACACACACACACAGATACACACACACACACACACACACATGATGGTGACACAGCAGCCACAATGCCGCAGCATTACTGGATTGGAAGGTAGCCGGTACCTACTAGATCTAATTCCATACTCTGGAAACCACTGCGAAATGCCTGACAGACGTTTCGTCCCATTGTACCAGTTACTAGACCGTATTGTAGTGTGAACTAGAGAGAAATAATTGTGTAACATCAGATACCGGTCGCCCCACATTGAGCGACAAAATTGTAGTGAATTCGAGAAATTAAATGAAATCAAACACAAACGGTACAGAATAAAGTGGTTCATGTATGAATGTAAAAGACTGATTATATGATCAGAATATGAAAGAACTGTATTTATGCTGTTTACTCAAAACAATGCAAAATTATAAATCTATGGGCCGATTTGGCTGGGCGTGGACACGACTCAGTTGTTAAGGGGAAGCAGGAGGGAACGAACAGTCTCACCGTTCTTCGTTATCATTCGTCGTGTAGTGCTGTCGTAGGCAGGTGCTGCGTCAGTACGGCGCATCGCCTCGGAGCTGTGCTGCGTGTGTCGGCAGCCCCATCAGCAATCGAGGCTTTGCGGCGGGTCCCAGGTACAATCTCCGCGTTGTCTGCCATCATCGGTTGCATGGCCGAAGCTGTGCTGTCACGGCGTCGGAAGGCGGATGTTGGTGATGGGTGGAAGAGCGCCCGTGTCCTTTCGCTTCCGCGGTGTCTCCACGACCCCTCCCTTTCGCTTCTCATCCACCTCTCAACTAATCTCCTCTTCGAAACATTATTCCTTTCGACGTTGTCATTGGTGGACGAAATTTGTAATGTAGCCGAACGACAGGTCGCCATTTAATCACCATGTCCGTCCATGCAGGTTGGAAATTTTCTATCTGGCGTGGGCTATCGTATGCTCGTGAACTGGCATCTTTCTCACGATTTCACATTCTTAAGATGTTTTCCTGCATTCTGAGGCTGTTGGGAGAGCAGCTACACAACACTTCTTTATAACCGCTCTGTCTGCGTGAGTCCTGGACAGACTCATGTTTGGGCTCCGTCTCAAAATATGCCGGCGTCCGTCATTTACCATGAATGTCCTCTCTGTCGAGAAAAACATCTTCTTAAGAATGCTGGCTTCTTTCACACGCGTCCCTGCGCCGATTCCCCGAGCTTTTTTGCACGCTCCTCCCTGTGACCGTGGGGTGCTGGAATTGTCGGCACATCCCTGCTCCCTAAGGCAGATAAAATGACTGCCGCAAGGCCAGAAGAACTCAGATGCTTTCACGCGTGCATTTTTGGTGTTCCGTCCTAATGGCTGCAGATGTCCATCAGTTCTCGGCACAGCACGCTTTTCACTGTCACACAGACCCTACGCATCGTGTCCGTCCTTGAGTGAGGCTCAGACGTCGGCCCAGCTTCCCGCTGTGTGCTTGCAGAATGACTGCATTCGGGGGCTCGCCCCAGGCAGTCCGGCCCCTTCCTCCGCCACGGCCGCTTGCAGCGACTTGCTAAACGGGTTTCATTATTACATTATGCATTTCACTCACATATGGAGCGCAGGCAAAATAACTGTTTAAATGCCTCCATGCCTTCTGTAATTAATATAATACTACGGGAGCGATACATTGGGAGTTGTAGTATATTCCTAGAGTCATCACTCCAAGCTCGTTATTGAAATTTTGTGAGTAGGCTACTTCGTGACAGTTTGCGCCTGTCCTCAAGTGTCTGCTGTTTCAATTCCTTAGGATCTCTATGACAATCTCCCATGGGTGAAACAAACTTTTGGCCATTTGTGCCTCCCTTTTCTGTATACGTTCAGTTTCCTCTGTTTGTCCTATTTCGTATGAGTCCCATACAACTGAGCAATATCCAAGGATGGGTCGAACACGTGATTTTTAAGCAGTGTAAACTAATCGTATAAACTAATTGTATTTATCTACTATTCTACAAACGAACTGAAATCTGCCACCTGCTTTTCCTACGATTGTGCTTATGTGCTCGTTCCTTTTCATACCCCTGAAAAGTATCATACTTAGATATTTGTGTGAAATGACCGCTTCCAGTTGTGACTTATTAATACTAAAGTCACAGGATTCCGTGTCTTTATTTCGTTTCGTGAAGAGTACGATTTTGCGTTTCTAACATTTAAAGCAAGTTCCTAATGATTGCACTACTTTGATAGACAGAAAAATGCAGGCACTGTTTGATAAATTCGTTTACAAATCCATCCATATTATAAAAATGAATCTATATATTTATATTTCACATATCTTCCTAAACTACTAGATTGATGTCAACAAAACTTGGTACAGTCATGCTCAAAAGTTTCCGAACGACCTAATTTGCATTTCGCCTGATTCGCATGCAACCCACAAAACGCAGCTGTCTAGCAGGTCCTCTAATCGCTCCTTGGTACAGTCGTTCAACTATTGAAAATGGTTCCAACCAGTCACCACTAGAAAACACTGCACCGTATCGCAATAACTCAAGATGTAAAGTAATACTACGATACTAAAAAATATCAGGGAACACCTTATCACAGATACGTCTGTCCTTAAGGCTTCTAAACTCACATTTATTGCAATAAATGATATACCTGAAATGTTTCCAATCTCATTATTACGTCAGACAGGTAATGCTTGTAGTAAGTTCGTCGTATTCATGATTTCCTCTTCAAAGTCATATACAATACTTGTTATTTAACACAAAATGACATTAAAAATTTAAGTTATTCACGACCAGCTAATTGAGAATATGTAAGAACTTCAAATGACACGACGAACCGTCTCGTTCTGCATATGGATTCAAACCCAGGTCATGCAGACTAAGATTTCGTGACTGACGGAAACTAACAGTCATTCCTGACTAGGCATACGGAGAACGATATACCTCGATTTTAGACAGTATCAGTTAGAAAATATCAACTTTAATTTACAGAACGTAAAAATTTTTAACAGACGCGAATTCCTACCCAGCATCAATTTTCCCTGTCAACGAACTACGAGAGATGTTACATATTGCTTCTTCACAAGTAACGTACTTGAAATGCCGTGAGGTAAAGCTTTGTGTTGGACAGGGATTCGAACCCAGAACCTAATCGGATTGTTAACGAAGCACAATCAACTGTGACATATCGGATTTTCTCGGCAGTAGCTAGATGTTTTAACTGAAATGACGAGACGAAACATTATTTTTTTCCTTCCCAGGACTCCAACCCGGAACCTATCGCTGTTATAATCTAGAGATAACGAACGTTAAATGTGGGTTTGTTAGACCAGAAGCGACATGTGAGCATGTTTGAACTAGAAATAATAAGACGAAGAGTAAAGTGCGGATTGGGAATCGAATCCCACACATATCGTTGTAGACTGCACACAAACAGACGTCAGCTACCGAATTTTTCTCCACCAGCAGCTCTGAATAACATTCTTAAACTTCATAGTGATTTCGCAAATAGTTATATGTCTCACTGGGAGTCAAAAACTTCAGATATCGCTATTTTTGACTACGAATGGAAATACATTAAAAATGAAAATTATTATCCACCAGCAGATAGGTGTTTGCATGCTAGAGCTTGATAATTCATAATGGAAACATTAGTGCCGGGCCAGGATTAGAACCCATCCACATGCAATATGTGGAGATGTTGAGGAATCTGCAGTTTTGAACAAACAACAAATTGTGGTCGAGCTGTATTGTCACGAAGGGATCAAATTCCGCGTTAAGGTTGGTCTGAGTTGCATTCCCAGTGCAGAACCAGTTTTACCGGCATGCAGAAGCTCAAATAAAAGATGGAATAAGTGTCCTGTGACCCTACATAGCGTTTGTTTCATCACTAGAAATAAATAACTAGTATAAGAAAGGATACTGATCATCATCAGCTTCTACATGTTGCCACTCCTGACTTTATTGTGGTGCAGCCTAATGTCTACTTGGTAGAGAAGGAATGTCATGTTTAACGTGAATCTCAGACCACAATGCCATTATACCTGCTTCACTTAGCGTAGCCAGAAGCAAATAGAATCTCTCTCTCCCTATCAAAAAGCATCGTCAGAAGTTGGAATCGATCCTAGACCACCAGTATATGAACCTATTATCAATCCATTGGACCACCAAATCCTCTTCTCGGTGACTCATTTTTCTGTCATGAGTCGGATGCAGCACATTCGACGATAATTCTGACACACAGGCTCCCTGTAGTGGTTTGCAGCATGTTCAGAACGTTCATTTACTTTGTTGATCGAATCGCCATGAACTAGCTGCCTCGGCTATCCAGTCCATACATTCGGCTCTATTTTGTAATCACCGAAATAAAATAACGTAACTGCCACCTACACAGAACTGCCAACAGTGTAGGATAGAGAAATTTAAACAGGAAGTGTTCCCTTCCATTTAAGCTACTCTATTGCGCTATCTGTTTGTTGAAACTGTCGTGCAGTGCAAAAGAAAAGCTGTAACTGTCTGTCTCTCAGAAGTCTAGATCCGGCCATATGCATTATCTCACAGCACTGTGGAATTCAGAAGTTCTGGAGGAACTGTTGTCCGCAGCTCGTGGTCGTGCGGTAGCGTTCTCGCTTCCCGCGCACGGGTTCCCGGGTTGGATTCACGGCGTGGTCAGGGATTTTCTCTGCCTCGTGATGACTGGGTGTTGTGTGATGTCCTTAGGTTAGTTAGGTTTAAGTAGTTCTAAGTTCTAGGAGACTGATGACCATAGATGTTAAGTTCCATAGTGCTCAGAGCCATTTGAACCATTTTTGGGGAACTGTTGTTGACCCCTGGAACTGCTGAAGCTACATGACGGATAGAAGCGTAACGATAAGCGTCGCTCGCTGTAGATAAGATGACGCGAGTTCTGTTACATTCGCTGCTACATCTTTTAAAACGCAATTTTGCTGTCTGCTGGTGTTATCAATTTAGTCGAACTTTGAACATAATTCCCTTCACGTCTCAACCCATAATAGTCGCATGTAGAAAAAGTGCTAACTTCTGCGACATTTTGTTCTGATCAGGTTTAATAGACGGCCGGGCAGCAGGTGCATCTCGAAGCTTTTGTATTATGTATGGGGAGAGCACATCGTGTCAAAATAGTCAGAAAAGTATTTTCTACATTAGCTGTCGTCTGGTAGTGGTTTTTTATTCTTCTTCAAACCTTGTTTGACAGCTTTAACTCAGAACAAGTTTTCTACATGCATGTAATCAATAAACTGCGTGTGCATTGTCAGACTGTTATAGATAACATCTGAGAATTCGCATACATCGTTGATGATTAATCTCTCTTTCATGTTTCGTATTGTTTTAACAACAATAAAAGAAACCTTACGAAAATTGTGCATTGCATGATAACAAATGATGTAAAACTACCCACGATAACCTTACGACGAAAGTCTGTTTAAATAAAACTGAGTATCTGTACACAAGCGTCCCTCTATCGGCACTAATTAGTAAAATACTACTCACTTAGATTACGATTGGGTCTGTGTTTAATTGTTATGCTGTGTCATATTCAACAGGTATGCAAATGTGACATTTCATAAATAAAGTTATGTATTTCTGGAAACCCAATATTTGCTTGTCAGCAGCGGAGAGAGGCATTACCTGTTGTGCAGCATTGTAAGTTTTTCACCATTGCACTATGAGCTGAAAGCATTTTCTTGCGATTTGCTCATCGATGTTTGATCTGACTGCTTGTAGGTCTTTCACAGAAGGGATAAAAACGTTAGCGTCAGCGAGACCGGAACCGCGAACCATAACAGACGCTTTTACACAGGCCAGCACGACAGCACACACCTAGCAAAGTGGTATGTGTTGTATCTTCGTCTTACAAGGCCAATAGTGACTAGAACTCGTACACGGCTATTTAAAGGACGAGATTAGTTGCGATTTCCACTTGCAACGACTTTCCTGGGCTGACAACCGTAAATTTACAATCTTTTGTTACACCTCAAGCGATAACAACTCAGATTATTCAATGGAAATGACAAGACAAATCAAGTGAACTTTGAGCCTTAGCTGGCGTCACAAAGACGCGGCTGAAACGACCTGGAATAGGTAATGCGTCTGATTCGCATTTCTGTAACTAGGTTTAGGGACTGGAGCGTAGTTACTAATAATACTCAGAACCGACTGCTAACTAAGCGTAATAAATCAGTAGCTCTCATAGTTCTTTTTATATTTTTTTCGTAACTGTACTCAAAACTAAGAAACTCATTCACGGACGATTTCGTGCCTTGCCGATAGTCGAGCACAACAAACAAATAAAAAAAGACAATGTATGTGTGTGTGTGTGTGTGTGTGTGTGAAAGAGAGAGAGAGAGAGAGAGATAAAAATAAAAATGAGTGAGAGAGAGGGTAAAAAATTGCTGTAAAGCATGTAAAGAAATCTTTCATTAAAATGACACGTTTCACATCATTACGAAATGTCTTATTCATGATCTATGGAACAAGTATAAATCTAATCTAATCTAATCTAATCATATTGCTGACTATCCATGACGAGTCATGAATTACCGAAATTTTCACCAATATCAGTAACCAAATCTAAGCTTGAAAATAAAAGATGACAGTTTTTGTAATAAACCGGGACTCCTATCAGGACCCTTTCATCCCTGTTAACTAACCACGAAAGATGTCTGATATACCTCAATTCTGGATTAACAAAGTGTGTATGCATTTAAAGATGAAGGGCATGATGTGAAGTTCTGTGTCGGAAATACGAACCCAACACGTAATCGGATTGTTAACTAAGTAAAATCAAACGTTACTTATCGGTTTTTCTTACCAGCTGCTAGGTGTTTGAATCTAAACTATGGATTCAAAATTTTGTGCCTGAGCGACAATCGAACCGCACTCCTATCGTTCTTCTCTATTGTCCACGAATATAGCTTAAGATGTGTGCGTGTTTGACCAGAAATTTTTGGCAACACATGAACAGACATTAAAAATGCACGTTAATTTTCAGTATCAGGCCGGTGTGCACGTGATAGGGCTTGAAATGAAATTATGAATATTTTTGTACTGGATCAGGATTCGGACCCACATACTTACCTTTGGAGGAGACCAAGAGAAGATTGAAGTCTTGGGAAAAGGAACGAAATGATTGAACTATACTGTTCCGAGAGATTCAGATCCTCGAAAGAGGAGATACGAATTCGAATCACAGTCCAGCACCAAATTTTTCAACGTCTCTAGTTCAACCAAGTACAAGTAAAATAAGAGCCCTGTTCCTTTAAGTGGCTATCGGTACATCAAATAAAATTAAAGTTTCTAATGTAAGTAAGTTTACTGAATATAGTATTTCTGTTTACCATGACCTCCACCTGTGTCATTTCCCAACGTAAACCGGCTCTGCCCAGATGGGAATGAAGGAACGTTTAATGCGGATTCTGGAGCATGACATCTTTCTCTTGAGGTTACCTGAGGTAAAGTAAATCTGTTCGTGCCTCTTAAAAGTAGATGCCTGATCCCACTCATAGCACTTGTGATAGTTCGTTCCACCAGACCATTGTGGCCACATTTACCAGCCCCATGAGTGTACTGTAACGGATGATGGTCTTAGCTTATAAAATTAGTCACGCTAAAAAAAAAAAAATGCTACTCTATTAAATGGTTAAGCAGAAGCCAGATTCTGACGTGGAGATTATGCTATTCTCATGTCAGCAGGATGTAAGGACCCTTCTAGGCCTCATAGCCTCGATGTGAAGCCATTTTGAAATTTTCACTAATTCAGCAAATTTCTTAGTTCGAGAGAATCCACTATGAAGTGTGACGTTACCGGATAATTCGATTATTACCGACATTATTACTATCATTTTCTTCATACCGCTGCTGGAACACATGGGCTTGAAGGTCATTTAAGGCCTTTTGGTCATTATGGAAGTAGTTGCCCTAGAACAGGTTCTTTGCCTGTCTACGGAATTCTTTATATGTTAATATCAAAAATCAGCAATTACTCGTAGATCACATTAAAACTAAAGTAATTGATGAAGACGTTACTTGATAACAAAAACTCACTGTCTTTCTTCATTTACTTGCGCCTAGAAATGGCTGTTGAATACTGCCAAACCAAAAGCCAAGGGATCTTACTGCCTTCCGATATACGTCGCTGTCGGTTCTTCCATATGATTTGGTCGACGCGACCTGTTTCACGTTGTGTATGACACAGAATGTTTTAGAAAATCAATTGTTTTCCTTTGCAATAAACAGAAAGATTTTCATACTAAGCTATCCAAGTCCAAAATTTTCGCAATATTAGTTCAAATTTAATATTCGCTTCTACAGGGTGTCCCAGCTATCGTGTCCACCCAAAATATCTCTGGAACAATAACAGCTATTGGAAAACGACTTTCACCGGTATCAATGTAGGGCTGGGGCCCATGAATGTACATATTTGGAAACATACTAAAACGAAAGCATATGTGTTTTTTAACTCAAACTTATGTTTTTTTTAAATGGACCTCCTATATTGTTTCTTCAGCAATCCATAGCATGACAAAGCACATACACAATGGTGTTGATTGCATCGCAATATTCCCATTACATCCCGAGATATCGAGACGCGAAGTTGACGCTTGAAACACCCGACATGCGCTGCTAGCGCACGTCCTGAGGCTCAGGCGTGAACCCCATGCTGCCCGTAATCGCGATGTGATTGACATGTGTAATCACACCTCCATCCTTATCAAGAGGTCCGAAACGAATAATACGGTCTGCTGCCATCAACTGTCATAAGCACATAATGGTTTCCCTCTTGCACGTTTTACGTATCTACGTACACAATAGGAACCAGTACCGATCGGTATACACCCGTCAGGTTGTCTTATTTATCCTGCACACCCAAAATAAGGTTTATATAACGCGTTATATGACCCATTGTGCCTGTCGCGCAGGGCCTGGTTCTACCTAGTCAAGTGTCCAACGTAGTTCCCACTACTGCCACAGTTACCACTTCGCCTTGTTTATGATTTGCGACCCATGCAAACTCCTGTACTCCACCACCCTCCGAGCATCCCATTTGTTGTTGCTTTGGCGTGCAGGACACCGCTTGCCAGTGTAGTCGTGCATCAGAGTAATCTAGTGACGGCACGGAGGTAGTACACACTGTGAATAAACGTTGTGTTGTGGAACTTATACTGTACAGTATAATGTACACACATGAAGATATGGTAGAAATGCTGCTGATCTATGGAGAATCTACGTTGACGGGAAATACGTTATGAGATTGCTTGTTTGTTGATAGTACTGTTAGCGAACATTATGATTATTAAGTTAATATGTCTGTTTTCTACCCTACTCTACATACCTGTACTGTGCCCTGTTGTAGGTGGACGAAATGCTGTTCAGGCAGAACGACTGTACAGAAGACGATTCCCTGACAAGCCATCGCCTTCGCGCCGGATGTTTGGTCGTCTCACATCTCGTCTACGTGAAACGGGAAGCTTAAATTCAAGACCTCGACATCGTCCTAGAACACGCACAGATGAACGTGCCGAAGTTGCTGTGCTCGCTAATATAGCTGTGAATCCTCAAATCAGCACACGTCAAATTGAACGTGAAGTTGGTGTGTCGAAATCAAGTGCACAGCGTATTCTTAAACGTCATAAATTTCATCCTGACGATGTTCATTTACAACAGGATCTTCATGGAAATGACTTCCGCAATACGGTAACATTTTGTCGGTGGGCTCAGCAAAAACTTCTGACTAATCCAAATTTTTTTTGCAGATGATTTCTTTACCGACGAGGCATCATTCTCCAACAAAGGAATTGTCAATATGAGGAATATGCATTATTGGTCCGCAGACAATCCACAATGGCTCCGTCAGGTAGAGCATCAACGTCCGTGGAAAGTTAATGTTTGGTGTGGGATTATAGGAGATACCATTATCGGACCTTTCTTTATAAATGGCATCCAAAATGGCAGACAATACTCCAGATTTATACGACACAATCTTCCTGTTCTCTTGGGCACCGTACCTCTGAACCGGAGAATGGTCATGTGGTATCAGCATGACGGATGCCCTGCACATAACGCCTTACGAGCACGACGACTTCTGAACCGTAAGTTCCCTGGTAGGTGGATTGGACGAGGTGGCCCAGTTAGGTGGCCGGCCCGATCTCCGGACCTTACACCGCTGGATTATTTTCTTTGGGGAGCAGTGAAGGATGCTGTTTACCAACATGAACCAACAACACCAGAGGACATCAAGCAACGCATTATTGATGCTTGTACAGCCATCAAAGAGGAAACAGTAGCACGAAGTAGGGCATCCTTCATCCGCAGAGTGACCCTATGTATGCAAGCCAATGGGCATCACTTTGAGGATGAGATGTGAACGCAATGTTTAGTATGTAGTGCTGGTATCACAGTGGAAGTTTCTACAAAGGGCTATTTTACCCAGTGATGTTAAGAAACATTTGTTTGCAACAATTTGTCATTTAACGCATTAGATAAACATAACATTGATAATTATGTGATAATAAAACTAATTGCTTAAACATGTTTACATTCATCCTCTATGTCCTACCTGTACTTCCAAAATCAAAACATTTTTACCTAAACAACGGTAAAACTTTTAGTCCACTTGCTCGTTTCACTAAAACCATCAACATGAATTTTACTATTACGAGTGAATGATCAACTGTCACTTGCGCTAGATCTACAGTAAAGTAAAGTTTTAACGTTGAACGGCATTACCTTTTTAGTAACGGATTAACGATAAGCGAAGTTAACTTTGTGACTAACGTTGCGGTACACAGATATGTTACAGAACCGCATCGCCCCTAGCCTATGGGATAAATACCTGCTGGAATGCACGAAGCTAATGCAGGATGGCAGCAGACCGTATTATTCGTTTCGGACCTCTTGATAAGTATGGAAGTATGATTACGCATGTCAATTACATCGCGATTACGGGCAGCACGGGGTTCACGCCTGAACCTCAGGACCTGCGCTAGCAGCGCATGTCGGGTGTTACAAACGTCAACTTCGCGTCTTAATATCTCGGGATGTAACGGGAATATTGCGATGCAATCAACGCCATTGTGTATGTGCTTTGTCATGCTATGGATTTCTGAAGAAAAAATATAGGAGGTCCATTTAAAAAAACACAAGTTTGTGTTAAAAAACACATATGCTTTCGTTTTAGAATGTTTACAAATATGTACATTCATGGGCCGCAGCCCTACATTGATACCGGTGAAAGTCGTTTTCCAATAGCTGTTATTGTTCCAGTGATATTTTGGGTGGACAAGATAGCTGGGACACCCTGTATAATGTAGGAAAGTATTTCACAGTTCAAAACCCGCATCCGACTCATTGTCCTTACACTTAGTCGCTGGCCATAAATTCTAGCTCAGAGTGACACCAGTTTAGGTAACCTAATGTAGCGAAGACTATTTGCCAGTGCTCTTTCTCACCGGAAAATATGCAATTCACTCGTTGGGCTCCATAAGTGCACTGTAACAGTAATTTCCGTGTGTATATAATGCATACGGATTGTATAATTTAGTAGTGCTCTCTCTTCCACTTCTGTATACAATATGCCTGACCTAAACAGGACCTTTATCATTACAGGCCCTGGGCGGTGCAACATCATATTGACAACAGTAATGTGCTTATACTGACCTCACTGTTCGTTTTACCTGATTTTGTATTCATTTAATTAAAACAACATGAGCTTCCAGAGGGAGACATTTCGTCCCCCTTTTCCTTCTGTAGAACTTGTCAGTAAGCTTTTTGCCTTCCAACCAGCGAAATGCGGCAGAGTATGGCCGGTAAACGATTCACAAACCACGATTTAGTGCCGTTAAGACGATTTCTTTACACATTAGCGTAGCTGAAGGAATTTAGTTTCTTCTTAAATCGTCTAATGCATCAGCGTTCACAGATATCTCAAATAGGAAAAGCTCTTTATCCAGGTACGAAGGTTGTAAAACAAACTTCCCACAGTTTGTGTCAGGTTGATCTTTTCGTCTGATAGCACTGCGTAAGTATGTTGTCTAAGAGATATCACAAGTAATGTTCCTGTAACTGTGGGAATCATTGGTTGAAAACGAGTTTAACACCAATGGGTACAGTACTGCTAAATATTCAAAATGATTATTAACCTAAGTCTGAGTTCATCCACAAACTGAGGCGTATTTGTAATATTGAAGCTAGACCGTGTATCCTTGTCTTCCTTGAGTGGGCATTGGAAGGCGTTTTCACACACGGCCGGCCGCGGTGGTCTCGCGGTTCTAGGCGCGCAGTCCGGAACCGTGCGACTGCTACGGTCGCAGGTTCGAATCATGCCTCGGGCATGGATGTGTGTGATGTCCTTAGGTTAGTTAGGTTTAAGTAGTTCTAAGTTCTAGGGGACTGATGACCACAGCAGTTGAGTCCCATAGTGCTCAGAGCCATTTGAACCATTTTTTCACACACGTATACGAGGGTAATCCCAAAGGTAAGCTCTCCTAAGGGACACAAAAGTGGTAACACAAGCACAAACGAGAGATCCTAATTTTAATGCCAAGCAGAAACAATAGTGTTGGCTGCATCGTGGCAAGGTGATAAAGAGCTGGAATACGGATACGAAGGTCTCAGGTTCGATCCCTCGTCAGTCCCACGATTTATATGTGCAATTTTACAATTATTTCCCCTCGGGCAATGTGTGAAAGATGCCGAGTTGCACTGTGGTCCGAAAGCCACGTTAAACTGTAGATTCCCCTATTAACTGGATAGGTAAGTCAACTCAAAGGTCGGAGGAAAGAAACGGCATACCACCTCCAACAAGACCGTGCCTATTAAAGCACTGTGTTGTTCAAACCACTCTTCCGACTGATGACTACTTTACTTTCTATGCGTTCCAAAATTAATGATCTTCGGGTTATTAACATTTATGTGTTTTCATGCTGTAGCTTTGATACCAGTAAACATAAGTAAGCGGCCGAGCACTGTCACCATTCGAGTTGTCAGGGCGGTAGACGACGATGCTGTCGACCCCAGTTACAATCTTGGCCACGGCTATGTTTCAGTCGAATACCTCTATCTGCCTTTCTGCGTATTTCAAGATATTCTTTTATACACTTGGTACGCATCCAAATTGATATCTGATAGAGCTGTATTTAGCAACATGAATCAGATATGTTTTCCGTGCAATATATCGGACAACACGTCAGTGCAGCGAGATTTCGTTTGTGTGTTGCGCATGGTGCAAGAAATATTTGTGCTTTGCTTCCTTCTGTGATGGGTTTCACTCCACTTAATGCAAGCAAGCTCACGAATAGACTGTCAATAACTGGAATTACGCAATAATACACTTAAAAGTTGTATTTTTGCATTATGTATCCCGATGAAAATAACTGTAAACAGGTTATATGCCTACTTGCTTATTATTCGCGCTTCTCGATGCTTTCCTCAAAAAATAAAAATAAAAAGGGAGAGAGAGAGTGACAGAGAGAGAAAACATCAATGTATTTCAAATATCAGCTCAGTGGCGCCATGTTCGTCTCGTGATGTTGCAAGGACAGTTGATAGGTAATATCTCGTTGTACTAGCGATACGGTTCTTTCTTTTCTCTCTGCAAACAACCGGAACAGAATTCAGTAACAAAGTGCTAAGGACACCTACGCAGTGCGCCAGTTAAACACTCAGCCTTTCTTGGTTTTTTGTTAATCGTCTGTAATGCAGTAAACATCCTTGATTATTGATTTGTTATTACTACCATTGTTACTGTTATTTGTCACTTCACAAGAGTTTTCCTATCACTCACTGCCGCCGATGCACGTAACGAATGGATCAGGATGAATGGAATGTGGGATGTTTCGTCACGGAGAATATACACATTTATCTCGGCGTCTTGTGTTCAGGGTAATAGGAAAATCTGAATAAGAGAAGACGACAACGGGATGCCGGTGATGCAGGCAATAACACCCAACTATTTCTGTCGACTTAACAACATGACGACAGATAAATTGGCGTCTTAGTGTATTTTCATTCTAATTCGTTAGCCTTCTTGCGACCTCGTTTTAATAACTCGTGGGAGCAGGCATAATATTTTGCTTTTTGAACACCAAACAATAACACACAAAGATAGTAGATGGAAGGATACAATGGAACAATCAGACTCATGGGTGTGGATGCAGTTCATCATTAAAAGACTAAACAAGAGGGAAACATTACGAAAGCAATCAATACGCTGGTTAGTATACATTACTTGTATAGACTTCAAGATGGAAAAGCGCAGATCTGCACAGTTCCCACATCTGCACTTTAATTTCTGTCTTAATTGGCATAATTTTTAGTTTCTTCTCTTCTGAATTTTCAAATGAAATGATTATGACGTGGTACAGAATAATTAGTTAACTGTGTTTCTTACAGCTTCCATTCGCACCAACATTTTTCTGCATTCTCGTGCAATTTCTGAAATTCTACTTGTATGATTACAAGACTGCATATACACTCCTGGAAATGGAAAAAAGAACATATTGACACCGGTGTGTCAGACCCACCATACTTGCTCCGGACACTGCGAGAGGGCTGTACAAGCAATGATCACACGCACGGCACAGCGGACACACCAGGAACCGCGGTGTTGGCTGTCGAATGGCGCTAGCTGCGCAGCATTTGTGCACCGCCGCCGTCAGTGTCAGCCAGTTTGCCGAGGCATACGGAGCTCCATCGCAGTCTTTAACACTGGTAGCATGCCGCGACAGCGTGGACGTGAACCGTATGTGCAGTTGACGGACTTTGAGTGAGGGCGTATAGTGGGCATGCGGGAGGCCGGGTGGACGTACCGCCGAATTGCTCAACACGTGGGGCGTGAGGTCTCCACAGTACATCGATGTTGTCGCCAGTGGTCGGCGGAAGGTGCACGTGCCCGTCGACCTGGAACCGGACCGCAGCGACGCACGGATGCACGCCAAGACCGTAGGATCCTACGCAGTGCCGTAGGGGACCGCACCGCCACTTCCCAGCAAATTAGGGACACTGTTGCTCCTGGGGTATCGGCGAGGACCATTCCCAACCGTCTCCATGAAGCTGGGCTACGGTCCCGCACACCGTTAGGCCGTCTTCCGCTCACGCCCCAACATCGTGCAGCCCGCCTCCAGTGGTGTCGCGATAGGCGTGAGTGGAGGGACGAATGGAGACGTGTCGTCTTCAGCGATGAGAGTCGCTTCTGCCTTGGTGCCAATGATGGCCGTATGCGTGTTTGGCGCCGTGCAGGTGAGCGCCACAATCAGGACTGCATACGACCGAGGCACACAGGGCCAACACCCGGCATCATGGTGTGGGGAGCGATCTCCTACACTGGCCGTACACCACTGGTGATCGTCGAGGGGACACTGAATAGTGCACGGTACATACAAACCGTCATCCAACCCATCGTTCTACCATTCCTAGACCGGCAAGGGAACTTGCTGTTCCAACAGGACAATGCACGTCCGCATGTATCCATGCCACCCAACGTGCTCTAGAAGGTGTAAGTCAACTACCCTGGCCAGCAAGATCTCCGGATCTGTCCCCCATTGAGCATGTTTGGGACTGGATGAAGCGTCGTCTCACGCGGTCTGCACGTCCAGCACGAACGCTGGTCCAACTGAGGCGCCAGGTGGAAATGGCATGGCAAGCCGTTCCACAGGACTATATCCAGCATCTCTACGATCGTCTCCATGGGAGAATAGCAGCCTGCATTGCTGCGAAGGGTGGATATACACTGTACTAGTGCCGACATTGTGCATGCTCTGTTGCCTGTGTCTATGTGCCTGTGGTTCTGTCAGTGTGATCATGTGATGTATCTGACCCCAGGAATGTGTCAATAAAGTTTCCCCTTCCTGGGACAATGAATTCACGGTGTTCTTATTTCAATTTCCAGGAGTGTAGATGCAATCGATTTCAAGGTGCACAGTGTTTGTTATCTTACTTTTCGTGACAGGTGGGCAAAGTTGATTTCCAAAGACTTTTTAATTTACTGAAATAGTGTTTTGTCACAAAGTAACAAGTTATGTGTTTTATTCGTATATATTTTGTGTGAAACTGTAATCGTGATGGAAGATTACACACTTGAATGTTTGACACAACTGGTAGGAGAAAACGCTGCATATTAAGCAAACCCCGCGCCTCCTTACCGTATCCTCCTGAGACACGAGCACGGGATTCTCCTCTTATAACGCTACAGATCTGTTCCTAGCACAGCTGAGAATTGGCAACATCGTCACTAACATTTGGCAACACTGTGACAGTGCAATCACTTCCGCGTATGGTACTGAATTGACTCGCTAAATTCACTTGATATTCCTTTTCCATTTGAATGACTCATGCTGTATAATCCTCATGTAAACTAAGACATTGAGACTGAAAATTTAGTTTTTGGCTACAGAAATGCTATTCTTCACATAAGTGACAACTTTTATTATCTTTCACGATGTGTTATGAGGCTGAGCGACCAATACCATGATGACAGTGGCATTCTGGGAGAAGTGTGTCCGTAGCCCCGTGGTACTGTCCGTGTCTCGTGTTCCAATGGTTCAACGATTCGTCAGTTCTAACCGTGGTAAGGGCCAGTGTGGGCGAACCCTTTTTTTGTGGTTTATTTTATGGAGCTGCAAATTTACAGAAAAAATTCTGTAACGAATTCAGAAGAAACCCTTCACACATCAAATCCTCTTGGCAGCTCGACTCAGGAAGTTGTGTTAATGGTCATAGATCTCGGCTTTCTGACTGACAAGCTGCTTCACAATACAAACGTCTCTGAAGAAATAAGAATCGACAGTCAATGACACGAAATTCAGTATTGTTCTTCACTTAAGACTCACATGCTAGGGTGATAAGTATGAAGGAAATGAATTGATAAGCAAATCGCAAGAAAATACTTTCAGCTCATAGTGCACTGGTGAAAAACTTACAATGCTGCACAACACGTAATGCCTCTTTCTGCTGCTGACAGGCAAATGTTGGGTTTCCAGAAATACATAACTTTATTTATGAAATGCCACATTTGGATACCTGTTGAATATGATACAGCATCCCAATTGAACACAGACCCAATCATAATCTAAGTGAGTAGTATTTTACTAATTCGTGCCGATAGAGGCACGCTTGTGTACAGATACTCAGTTTTATTTAAACAGACTTTCGTCGTAAGGTTATCGTGGGTAGTTTTACTTGATTTCTCATAATACAATGCACAATTGTCGTGAGGTTTCTTTTACTGTTGTTAAAACAATACTAAACATGAGAGAGAGATTAATCATCAACGACAAATGCGAATTCTCTGATGTTATCTATAACAGTCTGACAATGCACATGCAGTTTATTGATTACATCCATGTAGAAAAATTTTGTTCTGAGTTAAAGCTGTCAAACAAGGTTTGAAGAAGAATAATGTAGCAAATACTTTTCTGACTATTTTGGCACGATGCGCACTCCCCATACATAATACAAAAGCTTCGAGATGCATCTGCTGCCCGGCCGTCTATTAAACCTGAAAAGAGCAGCCTGTCGCAGACGTCATCCCTTTTTCGACATGCGACTATTTTGGGTTGAGAAGTGAAGGGAATTATGTTCAAAGTTCGATTAAATTGATAACTTCAGCAGACAGCAGAACTGCGTTATAAAATATGTAGCAGCGAATGTAACAGAACTCGTGACATCTTATCTACAGTGCGCGACGTTTACCGTTACGCTACTATTCGTCATGTAGCCACAGCAGTTCCAGCGGTCAACAACAGTTCCTCCGAACTTCCGAATTCCACAGTGCTGTGAGATAATGCATATGGCCGGATCTAGACTTCTGAGAGACAGACAGTTACAGCTTTTCTTTTGCACTGCACGACAGTTTCAACAAACAGATACCGCAATAGAGTAGCTTAAATGGAAGGGAACACTTCCTGTTTAAATTTCTCTATCCTACACTGTTGGCAGTTCTGTGTAGGTGGCAGTTACGTTATTTTATTTCGGTGATTACAAAATAGAGCCGAATGTATGGACTGGATAGCCGAGGCAGCTAGTTCATGGCGATTCGATCAACAAAGTAAATGAACGTTCTGAACATGCTGCAAACCACTACAGGGAGCCTGTGTGTCAGAATTATCGTCGAATGTGCTGCATCCGACTCATGACAGAAAAATGAGTCACCGAGAAGAGGATTTGGTGGTCCAATGGATTGATAATAGGTTCATATACTGGTGGCCTAGGATCGATTCCAACTTCTGACGATGCTTTTTGATAGGGAGAGAGAGATTCTATTTGCTTCTGGCTACGCTAAGTGAAGCAGGTATAATGGCATTGTGGTCTGAGATTCACATTAAACATGATATTCCTTCTCTACCAAGTAGACATTAGGTTGCACCACAATAAAGTCAGGAGTGGCGACATGTTCTGACCTGGGAATGCAACTCAGACCGCCCTTGACGCGGAATTTGATCCCTTCGTGACAATACAGCTCGACTATAATTTGTTGTTTGTTCAAAACTGCAGATTTCTCAACATCCCCACATATTGCGCGTGAATGGGTTCGAATCCTGGCCTTGCACTAGTTTTTTCATTATGAATTATCACGCTCTAGCATGCAAACACCTATCTGCTGGTGTATAATAATTTTGATTTTTAATGCATTTCCATTCGTTGTCAACACTAACGATATCTGACGTTTTTGACTTCCAGTGAGACGTATAACTATTTCCGAAATCACTGGATATTTTTCCGAGATTCTGATGGAGAAATATTCAGTAGCTGACGTCTGTTTGTGTGTAGTCAACAACGATGTGTGTGGGGTTCGATTCCCAGTCAGCACTGACTTCTTCGTCTTCTTATTTCTAGTTCAAACATGCTCACATGTCGCAGCTGGTCTAACAAACCCATATTTAACGTTCGTTTTCTGTAGAATATAACAGCGATAGGTGCCGGGTTGGAGTCTTGGGAAGGAAAAAATTTATATTTCGTCTCGTCATTTCAGTTAAAACATCTAGCTACTGCCGAGAAAATCCGATATGTCACAGTTGATTGTGCTTCGTTAACAATCCGATTAGGTTCTGGGTTCGAATCCCTGTCCAACACAAAGCTTTACCTCACGGCATTTCAAGTACGTTACTTGTGAAGAAGCAATATGTAACATCTCTCGTAGTTCGTTGACAGGGAAAATTGATGCTGGGTAGGAATTCGCGTCTGTTAAAAATTTTTACGTTCTGTAAATTAAAGTTGATATTTGCTAACTGATACTGTCTAAAATCGAAGTATATCGTTCTGCGTAGGCCCAGTCAGGAATTACTGTTAGTCTCCGTCAGTCACGAAATCTTAGTCTGCATGACCTGGGTTTTAATCCATATGCAGAACGAGACGGTTTGTCGTGTCATTTGAAGTTTATACATATTCTCAATTAGCTGGTCGTGAATAACTTAAATTTTTAATGTCATTTTGTGTTAAATAACAAGTATTGTATATGACTTTGAAGAGGAAATCATGAATACGACGAACTTACTACGTGCATTACCTGTCTGACGTAATAATGAGAGTGGAAACATTTCAGGTATGTCATTTATTGCAATAAATGTGAGCTTAGAAGCCTTAAGGACAGTCGTATCTGTGATAAGGTGTTCCCTGATATTTTTAGTTTCTTAGTATTACTTTACATATTGAGTTATTGCGATACAGAGCAGTGTTTTCTAGTGGTGACTTGCTGGAACCATTTTCAATAGTTAAACGACTGTACCAAGGAGCCATTAGAGGACCTGCTAGACAGTTGCGTTATGTGGGTTGCATGCGAATCAGGCGAAATTCAATTCAGGTCGTTCGGATACTTTTGAGCACGATTGTACATACACTGCTTATTGTCTGGAGAGAACTACTGTGGGGGAACAGCGACTTAGCTCATCGTGGATATAGGTTTGGAGATGAAAAATTTGGATAGACTCTGAAATCTCCACTGCCCTGCAGGACCAGTGTGTTGTGAGGCTAGTATAAGAATACGTTCTAGGCGCTACATATGTTGATGGGCACAGATGAGCACACAGAGGAGCTAGGAGAAAATGAATAGTATGCGTGGCGAGGCCAGAGGGAAGGAGAAGGAGAATATTGGTGGAGAAAGGGGGGAGATGGAGAGATGTGAGATGGTGGTGTAGATGGAGAGAGAAAGAGAGAGGAAGTGATAGACCTATAGGGGTGAGACGATGAGGCAGACAGGGAGAAGGTGGAGGAGAAGATGTTTGGAGTGTATTTAACATATGCGTATGTGGGCAATGTCGCGAGTAAAGAACTAGTATATTAATAAACGCAACAGAAGGTTTCGGCAGAGGTGTGTCAGAAACTCGCGATTGCTGCTGGAAGAGAGCCCCAGTGCGAAGCGTAACTTGAACACTCAGCATCGTTGTTGGAAAATGTATCCAGACGTCGATTCCTCTCTTCAGTTTGTTCAATCACCCTCTGCAGTCACTCCAACTTTGTTGGTATATTTTTGTTACAACTTATATGTAACGAGTGCGTGGGATTAGTGGAGTTGAAATTCTTTTTATAATTCTGTGGTAGGTTGCACTTTCGTTCTGTAACAGGAACTTTTCACACACACGAGCTTCCTATAGAGCAGCCGATGTGTCCAATATTGTGTACCGGCCCATGAGTGCCAAATGGTCTCATCATCCATAAAAATGAACTGAAATTTAACAATAATTTCTTCCACAGAGAAAAATGCATAACGAATAGCCATCTGCTGAACTTCAGGTCGACCGATCAGGCATTACGTTTTACTAAGTATTTCCTAATAACTCTCTTTTACACCATGGTACATCATGTTAGAGGTAACAGGAGGAAGGAAGCGGTGCTGGTGTGCATTTTATGGCCAAGTTCAACGAAGTAAATACACTACGAAACACCAAAAAATAATTAATGTAGAGAAATGAAATTTTGGGAATGCATTTATATAGGTAAATATTTAATTGATTAACACTGCAAGATCACAGGGTAAAGTAAGTTCGAGATAGCCCCTTGCAAATGTGAAATGCTGGTGCATTAATAAATGATTTAACCGCCAGAATGTTGAATCAATCATACAAACATGTATGTATTGTGTCGTACAGGTGCCGGATGTCAGTTTCTGGGATGGAGTTCCATGCCTGTTGCATTTAGCTGTTTGTGGATGACACTGAAGTTCTCGTCAAATGATGGACCATATGCGCTCGACTGGAGACAGATATGGTGATCGGGCAGGACAAGGCAAAGTGTGGACACACTGTAGAGCATGGGTTACCAACAGCGGTATTTGGGCGTGAATTATCCTGTTGGAAAACACCTCCTGGAATGCTGTTCATGTATGACAGTGCTACATGTCAAATTACCAGACTCACGTACAAATTTGCAGTCAGGGTGCGTGGGATAACCACGAGTGTGCTCCTGGTGTCATACGAAATCGCACCCCAATCCATAACTCCAGGTGCACGTCCAGTGTGTCTAACACGCAGACAGGTTGTTTGCAGACCTTCACCTGGCCTCCTCCTAAAAAACACACGGCCATTACTGGCACCGAGGCAGAAAGAGATTTCATCAGAAAACACAACAGACCTCCACCCTGCCCTTCAAGGAGCTCTCATTTGACACCAGGAAATTTGCAATTCGCGGTGGTTTGAGGTCAGTGGAAAACACGCTACGGTGTGTCTGGCTCGGAGCTGTCGTTGAAGTAAAAAATTTGTAACAGTTCCTTGTGTCACAGTGGTGCCTACTGCTGCTCACATTGCTGCTGCAGATGCTCTAGAGTTATACGCGCAACACGATGATCTTCTTCTCAATAGTGCCATGTGACTGTCCGGAGCGCGCTTTTCTTGCGGCCGTATATTCTCGTGACCACCGCCGCCAGCAATCTTGTACAGCGGCTACATTGCTGCCAAGTCTATCTGCAGTGTCGCAGAAGGAACATATAGCTTCTCGTAGCCCTATTACACGACCTAGTTCAAACTGAGTGAGGTGTTGATAATGGCGTTTTTGTCGCCTTAAAGGGATTCTTAACTAACATCAACTCACATCGTCCAATCTCAAATGTAAGTAACGCTCACGACCATTACATAACGTATTTAAAGAAAAGCTAATTTGCATGATCATAGTGGCGCTACTAGCACCGCTCGTATGAGAAATATGAATAGACATCTTTCAGATGTAGAAGCACGCCTTCCAACTTTCCTTTACGTCACGCAACTCCTTTTTGCTGTTGCGATTTTTTTCCCGTCCGTGTAGCTGCAACAAAGCAGTTGTTCACAAACGTGGACAGTGCTCCTAAACTGGCTATGACATTGGGCGCATATAATATGTGGTGTCACCACCAGACACCACACTTGCTAGGTGGTAGCCTTTAAATCGGCCGCGGTCCGTTAGTACACGTGGGACCCGCGTGTCACCACTATCAGTGATTGCAGACCGAGCGTCGCCACACGGCAGGTCTAGTCTAGAGAGACTCCCTAGCACTCGCCCCAGATGTGCAGCCGACTTTGCTAGCGATGGTTCACTGACTACATACGCTCTCATTTGCAGAGACGATAGTTCATCATAGCCTTCAGCTACGTCATTTGCTACGACCTAGCAAGGCGCCATATTCAGTTACTATTCTGAACAGATAATATTGTGAATCATGTACCGTCAAGAGCGACGTTCATCATTAATGGATTAAAGTTAAGTATCAAACTATCTACGTCCGCTTTCTGAATTCTAATTCCTTGTCATGTTCTAGACCTCACGTCAGTATAGTCCTTCCCTCCTCACGCCAGCCTGCGTGAGCTAAAACGCGTGCGTTTCGGCCTCCTCTAGTAAACACGGTGTTGGCTCTTCTGCCAACACAACATACTGTAATAACGTATCGATCATCATCATTCAGCAAGGCTTCGGCTGACTAAGAAAGGCGACATAGATACGCAATTGCTCACACACAAAGATTCAAACTCACAGAGAAGTTGAAAACAAAGTTCACCATTTTCTATTGATGACTGAATCTTCAACGCGGAGTTTTAACTGGCACCGTGAGGAATAATGAAAGTTAATGGTGCGCCGGCCGCGGTGACCGTGCGGTTCTAGCTGCTGCAGTCCGGAACCGTGGGGCTGCTACGGTCGCAGGTTCGAATCTTGCCTCGGGCATGGATGTGTGTGATGTCCTTAGGTTAGTTAGGTTCACGTAGTTCTAAGTTCTAGGGGACTCATGACCACAGATGTTAAGTTCCATCGTGCTCAGAGCCATTTGAACCATTTGAACCCAGGGTGGCTGGTCAGTAGATCCTGCTAGTTTGGTGAAATGTACCTTCCCAGGGTGGCAGCCGGCCGGTGTGGCCGTGCGGTTCTAGGCGCTTCAGTCTGGAATCGCGTGACCGCTACGGTCGAAGGTTCGAATCCTGCCTAGGGCATGTATGTGTGTGATGTCCTTAGGTTAGTTAGGTTTAAGTAGTTCTAAGTTCTAGGGGACTGATGACCTAAGATGTTAAGTCCCATAGTGCTCAGAGCCACTTGAACCATTTGAAAGTTAACGGTGCACAAAGTTCGTGAAGTCAATCATGGCCGATTAAGGAACAAGTTCAGTCCCACCTGAATCTAAGTAAAACAACAGCGGAAATATCTCTCTCGAAAATCCCGTACTGCTTTAACTATAGAGCTTAATCCTTATAGTGAATCCTAAATCAAAACTGAACGAACTCCCATGCAAAAATCGCACAGAAGCAGGGCGTCCTACTTACAGAATAGTGAGTCTCCGCTGCAACTCCTCTCATGCTCGCCTCACAACTTCTGTGTAAAACGCAAGTTGCCTCGCCTGTGCATGCAGACTGAGAACAAACTTGGTGGGGGCGCACTGTCCAGTCGTCAAGATGAATTTGCCACCAATATCTGGCGTCTGCTCCAGTCAGAAGACAGAAGAGACAATGTCTGATTCTCCCGCATCAAATTTTTCCGCTGGCTTTAACGCCCAAACTTCGAACACTATGTCTCTAACGCGTCGCTCCCGAGGAACCACTCCCATCGCACCTTGGCAGACGGCAGTAGTGACAGCTGGTGCCACGGATGGGCTTCGAAGATAAGGTATGTTTCCCACCATCCACTGCGTGGTTAAATCACGGAGTTGCACCAAGAATTTCGCCGGTGACATGCGTTGTAATTATACCCAACCAGCGACCATCCATGTTTAGGATTGTTCCTTACAGTTGCACAAAATGTTGAACATCAAATGTCGTTAAAATGAGAAACAAACACAACTGCAATTCGCAACGTCAATTTTCCTTCTGGCACGTAAAACATATGAGAAAAAAGTCGGCAGAGAAGAGATGGCTTGCCCAATTGATCAAACCACGCAATTATAAAATCATAACCTTATATGAAATGTGGGCTGACCGGCGCTTTTCCAAGTGTTTGTCTTATTTTAGAACAACACACACGCTGCGGAACACAATTAAGGGATCGCTCTTTCGAAACCCCGTAGTTGCGTCCCGTTGCTTCCCCTGTAACGGTGCAAAAGCGTGACGATCTGAAACGACGCTTCAAACAGCAAGATGAAGACACGTGCGAAAGAAAGACTAGAGCTCAAAAGGTGATGCGACGTATAGAGTTGGTTAACAGTACCCCACTGGCACCGTAGTGCATCACAGTTCTGCCCAACGCCTCCACACGATAGGAGGATCGTCACACTTAACCCACATTTCACCCCTTCTTTCGACGCCTCTCCGATGAAGATCAGAAGCACGACGCCCAGTGTTAAAATCACTATGTTTTCTTGTGAGTGGCCGAAGAAAACGTTTCAGACACACCGCCGCTCGGATTCTACAGGAAAAGACATCGGGGGTGGCGAAAAGGGCGTCAATGATACCACCCCTTTCTTTGGGACGTTGATTCCCACACATTTAGCGGTACGAAACGATAGTTGGCAGAGCGATGTGCAACAAGAAGAGGCTCTTGACAGTCTTAGATACAACTGACATCTCCCTGACGAATCAACCTTTCTCTGAGGACGTCGTGGGTTAGCAAAACCGCTGAACGTGATCTCACTGCTTTGCACTGCAGAGCGACCCCAATTTGTATTCTGGCGTGTTTGGTAGAACTACTAATTTTTTGGGGTCATCAGTCTTCTGACTGGTTTGATGCGGCCCGTCACGAATTCCTCTCCTGTGCTAACGTCTTCATCTCAGAGTAGCATTTGTAACCTACGTCAACAATTATTTGCTGGATGTATTCCAGTCTCTGTCTTCCTCTACAGTTTTTGCCCTCTACAGTTTCCTCTACTACCATGGAAGTGATTCACTCATGTCTTACCAGAGGTCCTATCATCCTATCTCTTCTCCTTATCAGTGTTTTCCACATATTCCTTTAGTCTCCGATTCTGGGCAGAACCTGCTCATTCTTTACCTTATCGGTCCACCTAATTTTCAACATTCGTCTATAGCACCACAGCTCAAATGCTTCGATTCTTTTCTGTTCAGGCATTCCCACAGTCCATGTTTCGCTACTATACAATGCCGTACTCCAGACGGACATTCTCAGAAATTTCTTCCTCGCATTAAGGCCTCTATTTGATACTAGTAGAATTCTTTTGGCCAGGAATGTCCATTTGCCATTGCTAGTCTGCTTTTGATGTTCTTCTTGCTCCATTCTTCATTGGTTATTTTACTGCCTAGGTAGCAGAATTCCTTAACTTCATTTACTTCATCACCTTCAATCCGGATGTTACGTTTCTCGCTCTTCTCACTTCTGCTACTTCTCATTAGTATTGTCTTTCTTCGATTTATTCTTAGTCCATATTCAGTACTCATTAGATTCATCATTTAGTTCAGCAGATAATGTATTTCTTCTTCACTTTGACTCAGGATAGCAATGTCATCGGTGAATCGTATCATTGATATCCTTTCACCTTGAATTTTAATTCCACTCCAGAACCTTTCTTTTACTTCCACCATTGCTTTTTACGATGTACAGACTGAACAGTAGAGGGGAAAGACCACATCCCGGTCTTACACCCTTTTTAATCCGTGCACTTCGTTCTTGGTCGTCCACTCTCATTATTTTCTCTCGGCTCTTGTACATATTGTGCATTACCCGTCTCTCCGTATAGCATACACGTACTCTTCTCAGAATTTGGGAAAACCTGCACCATTTTACATTATCGAACGCTTTTTCCAGGTCGACAAATCCTATTAATGTGTCTTTATTTTCCTTTAGTCTTGCTTCCATTATCAACCGCAACGACAGAACTGCCTCTCTCTTGCCTTTACGTTTCTAGAGACAAACTGATCGTCATGTAGCACATCCTCAATTTTCTTTTCCATTCTTCTGTATATTATTCTTGTCAGCAACTTGGATGCATGAGCTGTTAAGCTGATTGTGCGATAATTCTCGCACTTGTCAGCTCTTGCAGTCTTACGAATTGTGTGGATGATATTTTTCCAGAAGTCAGATAGTATGTCGCGAGACTCATACATTCTACACACCAACGTCAACAGTCGTTTTGTTGCCAGTTCCCCCCAATGATTTTAGAAATTCTGAGGGAATGGTATCTGTCCATTCTGCCTTATGTGATATTAAGTCCTCCAAAGCTCTTTTAAATTCTCATTCTAATACTGGATCCCCTATCTCTTCTAAATTGACTCGTGTTTCCTCTTCATTCACATCATACAAGTTTTCTCCCACATAGTGGCTGTTAATGTACTCTTTCCACCTATGTGCTCTCTCCTCTGCATTTAGCAACGGAATTCTTGTTCCACTCTTAATGTTACCACCCTTGCTTTTAATGTCATAGAATTACTATGGACGTTCAGAACCATGCGATGACATTTGAACGTGATCCGAAGCAGTAAACGGTTCTCACGTTTTTTCAGTACTCCCATTGCACGCCCTGTTCTGGCATGATCGAGTTGGTTTTCCTACGTTGACACATGCGTGAGTAAAACGACAAAGGGTCCCACAAAGGTCCCCCAGTTCAACAATAAACTCGATAGCTTCGTCCTTATTCCACTTACACACACACCGCAACAGACAGCAGCACACGAGAGCTGACAAACCGTGGTAATAAAGCGAGGCGATGGGTGGCGAAGGACTGCTCCCAAAGTAGGTGGTGTTGGAGCAGCAGGGAGGGAAGTGCCACCTACTATCAAGGGGGCAGGTGTAGTCTTACAGTTCTGAGAGCTGACTGGAATTGGTGCAACGGATGGGGATGTAGCAGTAGTTATAGCGGCTGCGTAAGAAGTCATGCACATGGGATGGAGTCTTTAAAATTTCCTCTTAGCCTTAGTGTAGGTCAGTCGGTCCAGGGTCTTGTATTCCATTATTTTCCTTTCCTTTTGAAGAATCCTGCAGTCTGGCGAGCGAAGGGAATGGTTCTCTCCACAGTTGACAGTTGATGCGGGGCAAATGGAGTATTGGGATGGGATGGACGACCACGATCTCGACATATGAGGTTGGAAGTACAGCGGGAAGACATATGGCTTGACATCATAGCAGTAGATATTACCTTCACCTTCTCAGGTAATGTGTCACCCTTGAACGCCGAGGTGAAATCACCGGTGGCAACTTGATTATCCCTAGGACTCCGGTGGACACGCCAGATGAAATGGACACCTCGTCGCTCTAAGTTAGCGCACAGCTCGTCATCGGACTGTAAAAGACGATCCCTGTGGAAGATAATGCCCTGGACCATATTTATGCTCTCATGGGCCGTGATACTAACAGAAATATCCCCCAGCTTGTCACAAGCGAGTAATACCTGTGACTGGGCAGAGGAGGCTAATTTTATCAAGACTGACCCAGACTGCATTTTGGACAAGCCCTCTGCCTCCCCAAACTTGTCCCCTAAATGATTTACAAACAACTGAGGCGTCATGGACACAAACGTTTCCCCATCAGTTCGCGAACATAATAGGTACTGGGGAGAATATGATTTGCTGCCATCCTTAGGCTGGCGTTCCTCCCACAGTGTGGACAGGGAGGGGAACGATTTTGGGTCGTACTTCTGTGCAGTGAATTGAGCCCGTGAGGCCGGCCGCGGTGGTCTCGCGGTTCTAGGCGCGCAGTCCGGAACCGCGCGACTGCTACGGTCGCAGGTTCGAATCCTGCCTCGGGCATGGATGTGTGTGATGTCCTTAGGTTAGTTAGGTTTAAGTAGTTCTAAGTTCTAGGGGACTTATGACCACAGCTGTTGAGTCCCATAGTGCTCAGAGCCATTTTGAGCCCGTGAGTGCTTAGAGACAGTTGGTGTTTGACCACCAGCAAGAGACGATGTACCACGCTTCATCGCGTGTCATCCGGCCTGATGCCTCCCACTCTGACCAGGATGGCCTTCGTCAGGAGTCTCGATGCCCCAGGGGGATGGGCATCTACCCCTTGGCATATGTGGGGAATTAACGGCGCAGCCATCAGCAGAGCGATTCCTGTGTGATCAGGGGGCTACAACCAACAGGGTACATGGCGGCCCCACCACAACGGACTGGCTACCTTGCTGTATATGAGGTGCGAAGAAGTCCATGGTCATCATCGGCGCAGAAAGCGACAGTGCATAGTGCATGGTGGAGAACACACCCAGGAAGATGTCCTCACCCAAGAGATGGAGAATGAGTAGGACTGCAATGCGACGACGAGGAAGTGGGTTAAAGATCTCCATGCACCATAGACACAATGCACCATGTAAGGCGCCCTTCACCAATTGGCTAGCTCTTCGGAAAAATTTAGAAGATGGAGGTCAAACCCTACAGGGGACCATCACATAAAGTCCGAAACGCGTGATACTCCTTTTAGTCGCGTCTTACGATAGGTAGGAATGCCTCGGGCCTATTCTAACCCCCGGACCCGCAGGGGGGACGTTGACAGGTTGGAATGATGCATAGAATGAGGACTTAGTGCCAGTCATCATTCCCTCTTGAGTGAACAGAGACATGGGGAATGGTAATAGATCTTACGCGAAGAAGTTCGTCAGTTTTTCATCCGATTTTTTCAGACCGTTGGTTTTATATTCGAATTTGGTGTTTCAGGAGTGTTCCCCTGCAAACTTCAACATTACTTTTTTCCCAATATCTTCACCCATATGACAGTTGACCCCTTTCTCTTCCACATCTCCACTGATTAAGGACATTATCGCACCCGTTTCACGAAACGGAAGGTACTTCAAAAATCAGTCGCATAGTCTCTTTGTATCAGCTTCATTTCGAATAATTGACGATGATCTCATTTCCTCGTGCTGCTCTGTTTATGAGATCACACTGCAGAAATCCTCATTCGCTGCGCATATGTTCTGTAGGTAGATCATCCCCAGTGTCCATCACGTGAGGACAGTTTCAGTTATGGCACGGCGTCGGATCCACCCTAGACAGCTATATTTTCAGCACGTCATCGCCTGTTGACTGGTCATGTCTGACCATATACCTCACCAGATCTTTTGTGAACGCCTGATGGCGAAGAATCCATAAGCTGTAAATTGTGGATATTCAGTGGAATCCATCTTGTTGCTCAAGTCCAACACGTGCTGCAGACAGAGGTGCGCATACTTGGCATAAAAAAGTGGCCGGCAGCATGGACGAACGGGTGCTTTTGTTGGATGTTATTCGGATGTAAAGCCCAGTTTCTCAACCTCTATGGTCGCATGAAGTGTTTCACCAATGCCACCATTCGAAAGTAGGTAACCCGCAGCTGTGCAGTAGGTCCATTGTCTTCAAGTTTTTGTAGGACACTGTAAGGTTTTATTACTAGTGATTGGAATATTTCATTTTCGTGCCCTTTTAAAAATATAGATTTGTAGCATTCTGACAGAACATTTTCGCGCACACTAGAGAGACTATATACAAAAACTGGTTCAGTTCGTTCCTTTACACATCATTCACACTAATCATTGTGACGTAGTAATTTTGTAGTGCTCTAAACCTCTTTAAAATTTTCGCAGCAACTCACTTATATTAGGTTCGCAGAAATCATCATTACGTTCTTACCTCTGTTTCTATATATATGTGTCCTCTGCCTTCTAATTACTAAGTTGAATAAATGTTTACTTTACTGAATCATTCCATACAGGTTATTGATGATATAAAGACAATTTCATATGATGAAACGCGAAAATTAACTTAAAATCATCAACAAAAGAAGCTTAGAAAATAAAATTTGTGACACACCCAGGTAATGAACCTGTGTCTGAACTTCTCTATTGGTCTAGTTCAACACAAAATTCAGTTCCCGCCTTCAGCCTGTTTTCCCCTTCTTACATCGTCAGTATTGCCGAGGCACTCCATTATTGGAAGAGCAGCTCAGCTCTGTACGGAATGGGGAAATCTTGCCTGTACCTCAGGCATAGGTGACCTTTTGACCGAACGGATGTACACTCTTTGACATAAAACTCGGCCGGCCGCTGCAGAGGCGAAGTCCGTGCCGATCGCAACATGGGACAAATAAACCGACCAACTCGCTAATTCTCTAAGTCCGGCTATCTGCACAATCTGGCAACACTGTAGACTCCGGCACTTCCTGGAGGAAGTCTTCTCTCACGTTAGACAAACGGTAGACTACATACGCCCGTGGTCTAGCGGCGCCGGCACGGTAGCTCAGTGTGTTCGGACAGAGGGTTACGTACCCTCTGTAATAAAAAATCTGAGTTAATCGATCATCAACGAACTTAATCGGATGTATTACGACTTCTGCCACGAGCAGATACAACGAACAAACGCGCACAAAATGAGAACTAAAAAAAAAAAAAAAAAGAAAGAAAGAAAAAAAAAATAATGCCGGAACGGTAGCTCAGCGTGTTCGGTCAGAGGGTTAGCTGCCCTCTGTAATAAAAAAACTGAGTTAATCGATCAACAACGAACTTAAACGGATGTCTTATGACGTCCGCCCCGAGCAGATGCAACGAACAAAACGAGATTTAAAAAAAAAAAGCGGTAGCATCCGTTAGGTCTGTCTACAATGTCTATGGTTCGAGACCAGCTGGCGCAGAAAATTTTTATAGCCTCTTCTCTCTGAATGCTGAAGACGTGAATGTAATGGTAGCGCACATTCAATCTATTTCACTTTCTGACACGCCGATAGCAAAATTTTATCCAGTAACCATTTTGCGGCATATTTCTTGCAGACTGTCGTCCTCTGATCGCCGTGTCGGCAAAGCTCCGGGATCCGTTTGTTGGCTACCGGCAGCGCCCGTGGCGACAGCACCGGCGGTGCGCTCCCCCGTTCTGTATCGAAAGCGTCTGCTACCGCTCATCGCTTTTGATAATTTAAACCTCTTTATTATTAAATGTTGCTCCACAGAAAATTTCTACGATTTCCATTGTTGCTCGAAAGCAACGGAGACAGACGCCCTGATTAGTAGATGGGTACTGTATTACATTAATCGGCAAGATGTGCCGCACATATGGACAATGAGGAAGTCTGCGTCTTCATACGTTTCCTCCTTGAAATCTGTATGGCCAGAAATTAATGTTATAGACTGGAACGAAATCAAACTACCTCACTGCATTCGATGATAGGCGAATGTGAGAATACTACGTCGCGACCGCGAAAAGTAATTTGAAAGTTAACGGAATTTGATATTTCCTTTGAGTAATTCGGTGAACGGTAAAGTGTTAGAATTCAATTGTAAAGAAGGTACGACACAAATAGGATGAATGTGACGAACTATTACAGCCTAAAGATCTGGCACTCACCACAAAGGTCTGATGAAGAAAATGATGGTGAGTGGATGACTGAGTGCTAGGAACCATTAGTTTATAAGTAGGAAATTGTTGATTTACCATAATTCTCTTTTTGTAATGGTCAATTTAAAATCCTGATTTAGGTTAGTTTGTTTCAAAATCTGATGTGGAAGTGTAAAAAATACTATCTCGTGGCTTAAACTGATCGAGCTGCTAACAGAAATTCATAGTAGAAAGTAATGCTCTTAATTTTGATTTGAAAGAATTTGTAGCTTGCGTGTGTTTCAATTTGTAATTTGACGAGTTTCTGAAATTCATGGATAAAGGCAAGGTTGCCAATTTAATATGAAATATTAAGAAGTCACCTTTTGTGAAATGAGTCAGTAGAAATTTACTTGTGAAGCTGATTCTTAGAACAACGGGATATGAAAGATACGTGGGAATCAGTGAGATCGCTTTCCTGAATTGAATAATGGGGAAACAGCATAATAGTAATTCGTGTAGCCATACTATGCACGCTATACAAGAACTGTAAGTATTGTGAAAAGTTCTGTGTGTGTATTTAAGTATCTTTTGGACTGAAGGTTCTGGATTGTATATTATCTAATGGTGCAGAGGTATAATTAGGAAATCAGTATAGGTAACTTGTGGAGTTTTTTTTTTTTTTTTTTTTTTTTTTGCAATAACGTGTCGCGCACAAATATGAGGGGAACGTAAATTTCGGAATCGCGACCGCGCGAACTTTCCAACCACGCGAGAGTTAGCTAACGTCGAGGCACGTCAATAAATGAGAAGTGTTTTTGAGATCAGACAGTGTTTGAAGAAGTTACAGAATTTTTCTAGTAGTGGTCCGCGTGGAAATACTGTTGTGTCGGCAGACTTGCCAACACTACGCACACTAATTGAACGAGGCGGCCAAGATGCACGCGCTAACTCACGAAGGATGGAGTGCGGTCTGAAATAGGAGACTTAATGAATGCTATAAAGAAAAGTACGTAGCTCCTTTGGTACTTATCTTTTAATCCATCCTTTGTATACATCGTTCTTGATGAGACATCTGGAGATTGTGGCGATACAAGTGAGACTCTTTAAATACAAGCTATCTAAGGCTAATGGCGCCTTGCTAGGTCGTAGACATGAACTTAGCTGAAGGCTATTCTGTCTCTCGGCAAATGAGAGCAAAGGCTTCGTCCGTATAGTCGCTAGCAACGTCGTCGTACAACTGGGGCGAGTTCTCGTACGTCTCTCGAGACCTGCCATGTGGTGGCGCTCGGTCTGCGATCACACAGTGGCGACACGCGGGTCCGACATTGAAACGTCCCCTTTGTATCACTACTGTGCTTGAGCTGACACACAATATTTTGTTAGCGCAACGCAATCTGACTTTCAGAATTCCCTACAAAAGAATGGCCCTGACTAACATTAAACTATACCTTTCACAAATCACTTACCTCACAAAAATCTTCGCTACTCAAGCTACTGCAATACAGCGAGCACCACTACTGCCGGCTAAATAAAAGATTCAAAGTACCGAAGGCAATAACTACTGATAGGGATAGTTAGCAAATGAAAGATATTAATAGAGAACAAACAATGTATTTACCTTGATATCATCATATATAAATATAGCAGTTCATTACAAATTTCAAAACTCCGCCATCTCTCTCCCCACATCCACCACTGCTGGCGGCTCACCTCCAACTGCGCAATGCTACGCGCTGTTCACAGCCAGCTGCGTAACACTACAATGGCGAGTATTACAACAATGCAAAGCAGCCACAGACTGCACACAGCACAGCCAGTGATTTTCATACAGAGGTGGCGTTACCAATAAAAAAACCTAAACAGCCTACTTACATAGCCCCTATACTACCCACAAAAAATTTTACAAATTTTTTTGGGCACTGGCCAATACAGATTTGAAAAAAATTTTCATAATTACAATAACAAAGAAATCAAATGCACACACTTATTGATACAATGTTGGTCAAAAGCTAAACTTTCTCACAGTCCATAAAGACAGTCCTGATCGTTCATCACGGTAAAATAGTAGTGGTTTTCTCAAAGTCTGAGCAGTAGAAGAAAATGCACACGAAAGTAGTGGATTTCCATGCAGTCTTGAAGAAGTAGTGTTGTCATTCCAACGAAAACACAGTGCTGACTCTTGACATGCAGACAGGTAATGGGCCACAACAGAGCAAACCCACAGCAGAGTCAGCCAAAGTTTTGAAGAGTATTGGTGGGTAGGTCATCACAGAGCAGACCCACTGTAGTCCTGGTAGAGATTATGGTACTGGTGGGTCATCAAAGATGCAGACCCACTGCAGTCCTTGTAGAGATAATGGTACTGGTGGGTCATCAAAGATGCAGACCCACTGTAGTCCTTGTAGAGATGGCCAGCAGCCATCTGTTGTGACTGTGCAGGTGCACAATCACCATTGAAGAGTCTAGCGGATAATAGAGCAAGTCCATAACCACCACTTGTGCACTCACAAAGTTTTTGAATTGTCCTGAGAACCAGCAATGCTGTTAACCAGTCCCTTGCCGAATTATTAACACACGTGCAAACAGTAACAGTCCCTACTTCTCACATATTGTCCATATACTATGACCAATAGAAACGTGTGCAGTGAAATGTAACTTACAAGTTACTTAATTTGATGAACTGCTGTCAATTACAATTTTATAACATAAGAATACAATAACAAGGTACAAAATACATCATTCAAGAACATAACAATACAGATAACATTTGTAGTACAGGCTTTACAACAGAATAGAAATAAACATATACATCAATGTTACAGGAATTATGAGATAAGTAGGTACATAAAAGTTCAGAATAACTTTCGAAACATCAACTTCACACATGAGCATTAAAACAAAACAGAATAAATAATGTCTAAGCATATTTAAAAGTTAAATAACATATTATTAAAACCAATTATATTTGAGGATAACAGTATTCCTCATTATAGTGAATAGTATTAGAAAAAAAATTCTATGAAACTACACAGAGACAGGAAGAAAACAAATACACAAGGGCACACAAACACATAGTGGGATAACACAAGGAAAGGACAGGGTTTCTTTTACTGCAGTATTTTGCAAACAAAACTTTCTTTACTTCTCGGAGATCTCCCTTCGTTCCTCACTATTTCCAAAAAGTCCTATCTATACCTGTTTTCTGTATTCTAACCATATTTCTTTCAAAATAATTATGGCTCATTGTACAATACTCATTTTGGCCCAAATCTTTTTTTTATATACCTTGTCAATGCATTGCTTCCAATTCATCATAGTTAGTTTCTTATATAGTCTACCCCCTCTTAAGCTAACTTAAATCTACTGAGCTCAGATGCTAAACTAAGGGACGAGGCAATGCAGTAGCACAAAACAATTAACACAAACAGCAATGATCAAAAATACAAATGGCGAAGCAAGCAACATAAATTACAACTAACATAAGGCAATGAGCAGCAAACAAGAAAAATAAATCTGGCTTAGCAGAGTAACACAAATTGAAATTCAGTAGCACTATGCCTGGCAAACAGCAGCAGCAAAAAAAAAAACTTATCTCTAAACATGACATAGCTCAAGCAGAAAAAATATTACACTAAAAATGGCCATGTTTAATACCTATGTCACATATTAACACTAGAGTGATGCATCACGAGAACTTACACTAGCAGATAAGTTACCAAATCGTAAAGAAATTATTTATGCAATTCCTGTGAAGGGAAATGTCTATTTATGTGCCCTCGTTTTCTTGGAAGTAGATCATAAATTTATTATTGACTGGATCCGTAGGCATAAAATAACTATATTAGTACATATATTAAATTTTATAATAAGCAATGCTGCAGTGCAGCTAGAAACTAGATATTAAAGAAAATGAGCAAATATGTACAAAGGAAGGCATGAAACATCATTCATTAGCCATATGGCATTTCATAAGGTAGTAAAAAATTCTCTCAATTCTCGAGAAAGATGCTTGTCATAATCAGGTGTGCAGATGTAAGTATCTTTCCAAGTAATGAGCGTGTCGTATTTGCGGTGCTTTCTACAAAGGAATGTCAATAGTGAGGATAATGGCCTCCCTTTTTTTTCTACCACCTAATGGCTTTTTCTCAAGGTGGCTGGCACACCTGGCCGCTCACAACGAATTACGTCACGGTCACTTACCTTTCATACCGAAATATTTACGACAGCAGTTTTCGCTACAGTGGCAGTCTTATATAAAAATATTTCACAGGTCAAGAATTAGTGTTGCAAATCTGTAGAAACAAAATCCTATAAATGTAACAGCGTCCAAAAAATTTTCGCCAGCATTGTGATACATTCACGCATATACACACATTTCATAACTCTTAAAGTACGATTCTTGGTTTCCAACAACCTTTTCCACAAGTCAGAGTCCCTAATCACTTTACATTACCCCTTACCTTATTACACATATACATATTCGTCGACACGTCAATCTTGCGACGACACTTCACTATTTCATCGTAATAAATACATAGCATAATCAAATTCCCCATATAGCATCAAATTGTTCATCATAAACATACCTCAACAGCATAATACACATCGTCGTCATAAAAATAACATCATAATACCTCAGTCAACTCTCAAAATCGTCGTAGCCTCCTCCAATAATTTCAAAACCTAAAAAAATTCTCTGCTCATGTCAAAAGTGTCATCCGCCTCAAACGCACTTCAAAAATCATGATCCCATACCAAATACATCATTCAAAGTTCTCATAGTATCACAATGGTTCCAAAAAAAAATATGAACAGTTCACAAAGTACTGACAAAATGCAATTTCATACGTGTGAAGTTATTCAACTGTGTAATTACGTAAACATCTGTCACTAATGTAGTAAAAAAAATGTTTATCTCTCAGTTACATGATCAGATAGCTGTGTAATTTGTGTGTTAGAGAAATATGGTACCGATGTGTAAAGTTGTATAAGCAAATACCATATTAGCTAGGGTTTCTTGTGGTTGCCACACACATGGTACACAAAGTAAGCGTGTACCCCCCTGAGGATTAATGTAATTATACCCTCAGGTGTTACAGATTACAGCAATGGAATGAAATGTATCATGGAAAACTTTCTTTGTAATTAAAAAATCTTTAAAAATAAGTGTCTTAAGTATAAGATTAATCACTCAAATGCGTGTACTGTAGCGCTAAACTGTGCGTCTTGTCGCAACATAATCTCTGTGGAAGTGTCGTAGTTATCGTCCTCCGAAAGCTAAGTTCTGCAGAAGTCAATGTACTTACCTCATGATAAACAAAAGTGAAATGCTTTGTGTATAGATATCGTAGTTATTACGCTTATTGTTGTGATGAAGAAAGTACTGTACAGTAACGTATTGTTGTGCCATGAAAAAGGCTGTCTCATTGTTGCTATACCACAAAAGTTACTACTAAAACATGTTTTACTTTCCGGAAGAATTCAGAAAAACTGTGCATATATAAAACAGATACACCGCAAAAGCAACAAGGTAAATTGTGTCACACATTAGTAGCGTCGTGATATAGTCGTGTAGCTGTCAAATAAACTAACCACTGTGTCACCTGGTATCTCTCAGAAAGCACCTTGAATCCATAATGTATTTGCAAGTAAACCAAAATGTTGCATTAAAATCTCATTAGCAGTACTGGTAAATGTTCTAAGTATGTGAGCCTTATAGTCGTTACGCAATTGTGCAACAAACAAGCAAGAATGTACACACACAATAACACTGTGTCGTCTGTTCACTATAACAATGCATTCGTAATTTCTGCTTAAATAAGTTCTCTTGGTTCTTGATTGGATATTTAACTTCAAACATTGTTGCATGTTAACAGATTCTAAGTCTGACAAAGCATACTAGAAATGTACAGTGAAAAATTTTATGGCGAAGACTAAGTTAAAAAGCAGATTATCTTTCAATAAAAGGTTTTACATGTGAAGTGTGGTGCACTCCTTTACTCTTCATAGTACTCAGAGTTTGAACTTGAATGCAATTATCATGCGGTATACGTCGGTAAAGAATGCTAAAATTTTTCTCAAGGCTAGCGTCTTATGTTATTTTTCTCGGAGCCAGCGGGCGCACGCGGCTGCCTGCTTGTGCGAGTCATTGTCTGTCTCTCTGTTGGCGCGCGCCGTTATTGGGATTAGGAGACCTAACTTCTACATATTCACTCTGACGAGAAGGCCCTGCCCTGTTTAAATCCCGCCAGTTCTGATGCAATTCAGGTCTGTCGTTACGAATATCTCGTCAGTCGTCATGTCGGTAGATTTCATAATTTCTTTCTTGTCGGTCATGTGGTGGAGAATTTCTCCCTGAATCGTAACTGCGCGCTGAACTGTTGCGTCTGAAAGTATTCTGTCTCCCTTGATAATAATAGTTCTGGTTACCATATTGTCTGTTTCTCTGGTAGTCTCTGTGATAGTCATTACTATAGAAATGCGATCTTTCTCTGTAATTATTTTTACTCTGCCAACGGTTGTCATACCGGTGGTGTCTGTTTCGGTCACGATTTGTGTTGTGAGAATAGCCTTGTCGCGTCCAGTTATTATTTCTTTCATCGCGGAATTGCGACGGATGTGATCTGTAATTGTTGTGCTCCTGCGTTCCGCGATTGTCAGTGTCAATTTCCAGTTCTTGTAGCAGTCCTTGAAAAGCTTCAATGTCGTCTTTGCAACGTCCTGCCAAAATAATATGTCGTAAATGTTCAGGCAGTTTGATTAAGCAAATGCGGATGAGTTCTGAGGGGCTGTATGGGTTTGACAGGTACTGATTCTTGTGCAACATGTCTTCAAAATATTTCACAAGACTGGAGAATTCAGATTGTTCGAAATGTTTCATCATTATGATGCCATGTTTTACTCGGTCTTGTGTGGCTTGAGACCAATATGCTGAGAGGAAGGCATGGTAAAATTCTCCTTCACTGTGGCAGTCGTGAATGACCGATCGCATTCTTACAGCTGGTTCATTCTCTAAGTAGCCACACATAAATTCTAATCTGTGTTCTAATGACCAGTTGGGAGGAAAACAATGAGAGATTTGATGGAGCCACGCTTGTGGATGAATGTCGTTGACAGAATTCTTAAACGTTTTGAATTTACGTGTAGTAATGAACAGCTTATAGTCAAACTCATCATGTCGGCGAGTAGCATATCGGTCATTGTTAGGTCGTGTCGGCCGTTCCATCTCAAAATTCGGTGCACATTACAAATTTCTTTCATAACTTCCGAAATGCCCTGTGTTATTATTTTGCGGCTTTTCCGTATTTCTAAGTCCCTCATCCCGTATTGGGGCGCGAGTGTCCTCTGAAATACGTAATTCTTGTATTACCTGTGTCAGCTGATCTTGTACTTCCCGGATTTCTCTTTGGTGTTGATTCAGATTTTGTTTCAGTTTCCTAATTTGTTCGCTCTCTTCTGTGTCATTAAAGACTACCGGTTTTGTGTCATTCAGATTATCATCTACCTTCATAGATAAATTAGTGAACTGATCCGAAAGTTCGGCTACTTTCTCCGATAGTGTACTTATTTCCTCAGTGTGTTTTTCTGAACCAAGTTTCAGAGTATCTACTGTGTCCTTTAAGTTTTCCTGAGTTTTTGCAAGTTGCGTAACCGAATCGGTAGATGCAACTGAGTCAAATTTAGCTTGCAAGATCTCATGATTTTCATGAACAATAGTTTGCAGTTCTTTTATGGCTGCTTCATGATTCTGTAATGCATTTTCATGCCGCGAAAATATAGGTTGAAAATGCTCACAAATTTGTGTTTTTACGTCATTACAGACTTTTTGACATTTCGATTCAATGTTATGTAACTCAGTAGTTAAATCTTCACGTGTTTGTTCAAGAGTTTGTTCCAATGAGTCTAACTTTTGAAGCTGTTGCTGTGTTTGTCTCTGATTTTGTTCCATTGTGTCTAACTTTTGAAGATTTTGTTCCACTGTGTCTAACTGTTGCTGTGTTTGCCTCTGATTTTGTTCCATTGTGTCTAACTGTTGCTGTGTTTGCCTCTGATTTTGGTCCATTGTGTCTAACTTTTCAAGCTTTTGTCCCATTTGTTGCATTAATTGTAATAACAATGCACTGGTGTCTGAAACATGTTCCTCAGTGCTTTTCGGCAGTGAATTTGCACCGGCAACATTCACATTTTGACAAGCGGAAAATGTGTCTTGACTCATTTGAGAAAACGGTGAGGACGCAAAACCTGAATCTACAGTATTTGCAAAATTGTGTCCTGTCATTTCGGATTCCTGAGGCGAGCTGTTGCCGACCGATCGATCGATAATGCTTCCCTCTTCACTAATTGTTTCACTGTCCACGCCATTGTTTGCCGCCCGCTCCATTTCCCTATGCACAATTACCAAATTACTACTTTTAACATCAGTTAATTCATTACTCGGTGGCGCTAACACACTGCTTTCGTTTTCACTGTCATTTCGCAGTTTACTTTGGAGCCTAGTATTACGTTTTTCACACGCCATTATTGTCACAGTATGTCACACGACAACACAGAAAAACACAATTTGAAGAGCAAAAATAAGAGAACACATTACCATAACACTGAAAATAATATCTAGTTAATTGCAGCTGCGAAATACTTGGTGCAAATCTACATGCATGCCACAACTGTTTTACTGTACAACAATGAAAAACTACAACTACAAAGGAAATTCTCTCTATAATTACGCGCTAGCAATAAACAAAAGCTACACTAATTACACAAACTACAAGAAAAAAAATCAGAAGATTCCAGTGAGGTATCCTCGGCTATGGGTCGACATATGAAACGTCCCCTTTGTATAATAGTACACTACTGTGCTTGAGCTGACACACAATATTTTGTTAGCGCAACGCAATCTGACTTTCAGAATTCCCTACAAAAGAATGGCCCTGACTAACATTAAACTATACCTTTCACAAATCACTTACCTCACAAAAATCTTCGCTACTCAAGCTACTGCAATACAGCGAGCACCACTACTGCCGGCTAAATAAAAGATTCAAAGTACTGAAGGCACTAACTACTGATAGGGATAGTTAGCAAATGAAAGATATTAATAGAGAACAAACAATGTATTTACCTTGATATCATCATATATAAATATAGCAGTTCATTACAAATTTCAAAACTCCGCCATCTCTCTCCCCACATCCACCACTGCTGGCGGCTCACCTCCAACTGCGCAATGCTACGTGCTGTTCACAGCCAGCTGCGTAACACTACAATGGCGAGTATTACAACAATGCAAAGCAGCCACAGACTGCACACAGCACAGCCAGTGATTTTCTTACAGAGGTGGCGTTACCAATAAAAAAACCTAAACAGCCTACTTACAACCTGTACTAATGGACCGCGGCCGATTTAAGCTACCACCTAGCAAGTGTGGTGTCTGGCAGTGACACCACAAATACCATCATTGCTTTGCCCAATGGTAATAAGAGTGATAGTGTGTCGCTGTGACGTAATGAATCAAGCATTGTTGGCTATCCTTCATTCCTTCCCGTGGGTAAGGTTATCTTCGTAAGAGACCATAGGAAGTAGAAATATCTTTATATGGGCTGTTACAAGATCAGCTGTTAGGCAATTTTATCCTGTATGTTACTGGTAATACCGTTAGTGTGTTTTGAGAGATGAAAGAATGAAAAGAAAAGAAATAGCTTACAGAACGGAGGAGGAGTTATTATACAGGCCCAGTTACAAATCCGGTTACTTACGCATTTTTTTTAAACACAGTCGGGTTATTAGCAGTGTAGGAAATTTGGGGTTAACATTTCAAAATCAAACATTTATCCGTTGCGCATACATTTGTTTATTCCTTTGAGTAAAGAATTTGATTATTAGTTACTATGTGTAACAAACACGCAGTGACACATTTAATGAAAATACACAGGGACCATTTAGCTTTAGTAGGTTTCCAGAACACTTTAGGACCTCACAGCTGGGTTGGCCTTTATTTTTCTTTCCGTACCCTACCCATCCTCCCTCGTTTTCTATAATTGCTCGAAGGCGTCGGGGAAGTGATAAGGGTCAATTACTCGAGAGATTGTGATGATCGTACTTCCGACTAATACTATGAATACATAATTTCCATACTGTGAAAAAATTCGACAACTGCAATGGCTCTGTAGTCTAAGCTACAGGTTTATAAATTATTCGGAGAATTCCACATTCCAAAATACTTTGCTAACAGCTGTTGACAAAAACTTACATTGACAAGGGAAGAGTGCTGGGACGGAGATCAGAATACAGAGCGAATTGTAATATAGTTTAAGGTGCCAGTTATAACACACAGGTAGGCCTTCTTTCAGAATATACCGTCCTCCTATGCTTTGGTAATGATGAAGTGGGGTGTAAGTTGTTCAATACAGTGCAGAAGTCTGTTGAACTGCTAGACTCTGTTGCATGGTTGTAAAGCTAATCTGCTTCGCTTATTCAAAACGATTGCTTGCCTTCACTATACAATTATTTTTTCTATCTTTCCACTGACAAAGATATATAGAAGAAACAAATCTGTTTTGTAGCGAGATATTCTCTACGGACTTTACACGTGCTCGTTCGCTCAAAGTGTTGCATTTACCGAAGGCGACCGTGGCCACTGACGTCGCCTGTTCACACCTCGTGTCAACGCGGCCCCGCACTCGGAGTAAACTCCTGCAGTTGAGATAAACAGCTGATTTCAAGAATGTAATGAAATAAGTCTTCCCTTCACATTAGTGAGAACTAAATACCACTACGAGAACGTATCTTCATGTAATGCTCGTTGATCAAGAACAATTCGTGTATGCAACGGTGCTGTTATGACTAAGATTATAAAATCTGAAATACGTAACCCAATTCATATCTTTGCATGCGCCTACGGAATATTAAACATGAAAACAATTTGTTTCTTTGTCATATAATTTTTAATCAAGGCAATGCAGGCAGTTGTCAGATGATATCTAAATTGAATGTAAAGGAGGAATAGAGAAAGAGATATACGAGAAACAAATCTCGAACCCATGAACAACTATGTACTATCCTGGAAACGTGCTGATGCGGCTATCTCAATTTCAAAGGATGAGGAAACCATCCTGCCCATTGTCCGAGGACGATATTGCCTGACAGAAACACATCAGGGTGAACGGCTTTAGGCTGAGACCCCAGGAACCTCAAACTACGTCACCAGTACGTTCATTCTCTGATTCCTAGCCCCGTCATCACGCACTTCCCATGTCAAAGTAACTGGCAGAAACGAGAGCGAACGACCTGCGATTAGGTGATACAGACCTACATCCATTTAATATTTTCTTGTCATCTCGATCACATATTGAGAGTAATCACCACAGGAGGAGTGGTTTTGAGTTAGGATACGTATTTCAGTTCAAAATGGTCCTTTCATGCAAAAGGTGGCCATACTCCCATGTTTCACGTTGCGAGCTGTATACGTCAGCTACGATTATGGTAAGGGCAGTATTTACTCCTGTGCGAACAAGGCACTGGTGCAGTAAAGCGCTCAATTTATATAACTATAGATGTTTTTTTTTCATTAGTTCCAGTTTTTCTGCAAAAGCTTAATCTTATCAATCCCTTCCGCTACTGCTCTTTTTTAAGTTCTAATGCCTAAGGGACCAAAGTGCTAGGGTCATCAGTTCCTAGACGTAGAAACTACTTACACTAACTTAAACAAACTTATTCTAAGGAAAACACGCACATCCATACCTGGGGGAGGACTAGAACCTCCGGCGGAAGGAGCCGCGAAATCTGTGACACGGCGACCCAGACTGCCCGGCCACCCCACGCGGCAACTGCTATTCTAAAGGTCACAACTAAGAGACCATTCATACACCCTCCGTATCATATGTTTCCTGGAATACTCTCAGAATTTGCGTCAGTAGTATTCTTCGCGAATACCAATTTACATCAACAACAAAACAAGATTAAGTCCCTGAAGAGATTAGAAGTAACTGTCCGAGACACGAATTTGTGTTGTTTACATCATCTAGGTGTCAAACAAGACGGTAACAATTACTGAAGCAATAAACGAGGTTATTATTGGTGTATTAACTATGGCACCTATCAAGATAAAAACGTATGAAAATGCACATCAGCGCATTTTCCCATTGTTCCCTTGCTTCTTCAGTAGTCTCACATTACATTTTTCTTTGTGAATCCATCAATGATTTCGATGTGTTGGACTATTATGAATTCAACCTATATGACAAATTTCAATCCGGTTTCCGTAAACATCACAGCACAAACACTGCTCTAATTAAAGTAACTGATGACCTGAAATATGCCATCGACAATCGAAAGGCAACAATTTTGACGCTACTGGACTTCAGCAAAGCTTTTGACACTGTTGGCTTTGACATATTGCTCAGAAAAATGCAACAGCTTAATTTCTCTGATAGTGCAATGAGATGGTTTGAAAGCTACTTAAAAGACAGACAGCAATGTGTTGTCTGCGTAAATGAAAAATCTTCCTGGAAACATGTTTCCTCGGGAGTGCCCCAAGGATCAGTCTTAGGACCACTTTTGTTTTCTTTATATGTCAACGATATTTCTTCGGTTCTGTCCTCCTGTAAATATCATTTCTATGCCGACGACCTCCAGCTCTACCTAAGCGTCAGACCTGAAGATATAAACACTGAAATCGCTCAGATGAATGATGATCTGTCTTCAGTAGTGACATGGGCGAAAAACCTGGGGCTTAAACTAAATGCAAAAAAGACGCAAGTAATCTTAATAGCCCATCAGAAATTAATAAGTTCAGATTTCCGCGAACGGCTACCCCCTATTCTGCTCGACGGTACTCCAATACCATATCAGAAAACAGTGAAGAACTTGGGTGTAACTTTGGATGAGCATCTCAACTGGGCGGAGAATACAGTCGCAGTGTGCCGAAAGACGTCTGCTTGTCTCTATGCTCTCAAAAAGTTTCGGAACATATTTCCACAGGACTTGAAACGCCAGCTCGTGCAAGCACTCGTTCTACCGGACCTCCACTATTGTGATGTGATTCAACAAGGCATGAATAGTGAAAACAAAAGACGGCTAGAGCTAACCATGAATGCCTGTGTGCGTTACACCTGCAACATTCGCCGATATGATCATGTTAGTGCTTCATACTCCGAGGTAGGGTGGCTGCGGCCGGACAAATTGCGTGACTACCACACACTATGTCTACTCCACCGACTCCTCGTCGCGCAAGCACCCCAGTACCTTGCTTCAGAGATTAAAAACCTGTCATGTCATCATAATCGAAACACGAGGTCACTCTTATTTGGTATCCTAACTGTGCCCACTCACAAAACAAAAACTTTGGCAAACTCCTTCTCAGTTGCCGCTGTCCGCCTCTGGAACAAACTGCCCCTTACCTTCCGCAAAATTCAATCTCCTGCTGCTTTTAAGAAGAAGTTGAAGCATTTCCTACTATCATCCTCATAAAGTTCTCCACAAAATCTGTCAAATAGCAAAGCTATCTTGCTCCTGAGATGCCTTCCTCTTCATCTATCTCTATTAGCCACGCAATCTTCTTTTCCTTTATATTTCCTTAATTATGTTTCATCATGTCTCTATTCCTCTCCTCCCTTCACCATCAGTCTCCTTCATACTCCCTGCTGCCTGCACTCCTATCTTAAACCTGTCTCTTCAATAATGTCTAATTATAACAGTACTTGTGATCTAAGAATATAAACTCTATATGTATGTATTTTTCCAGGTGTACCTTTCAAATTGTTTATTTCACTTTTTATACTAGATGTAGTTTAACATGCCTACTAAAACATATGAAGAGAGGGCCTGATGGCCCTAATCTTTCCAGGTTAAATAAATCAATAAATAAAAAATAAAATAAATAAATATTATCCATAATAACGCCTGATATTCTAGTGATTTATAACAAATTTCACTGAAGTTGATCATTACAAGTACACAATTCATTCGGAGATTTCAGTGGTGTAATGTGCTATCGGGTTGGCGTCTGACGGCGCAGCTCCACTAGGGCTGTGGATAGCAGTGAGGCCTTTCTGATCTGTCCAATGCTTTCTTCATATTGCTACTGTTTTTGGTACTTGGTAGGCGTTTTGAAAGTGTTTGGCATACCTGCGGTCATTCACTCCCTTTCAGTACTGGTGCCGATGGACCATTCTCAATTCCCATAACATTATCTTTTTACATTGACGAGTAATCTGGATAGTCGTCACGTTCATGTGCCATCTACATCGCAAATTTAATATTACGGTCCTAGGAACTACCCTGCAATACGTTTTGTGTTTCATAATCGAAACTATCTGCATTAACGGTCATCAGAACAATTTCAGGGAACAGAATGCAGCAGTGCCTTGGTAGCTACTTGAGGACCTCCTTGAGTCGTGATCTAAGGAAAGGGTAGTTGCTGGTTAACATTATATTACACTAGCGAGAAGTACCGAATTTTCCTTTTTCTCTGCAAACTTCCAGAACTAAATCCAGTAGAAAAATGCTAAGAAGATATTTGCTTTGTGCCAACTCAACGATCTACCTATTTTTATAGGTTTTTATTTTCACAGACATTCTCGTTCTGCATTGCAATAAACTTCATTCATTATTTGCTTGTTCTCGTTACTATTATAATTGTCATTCTCTCACTCGCAAGAGTTTTCACATCCCTATTTGGTATCGATGTACATGAAGAGTGCCTATGAAAGAAGGGAACACTGAATGTTACGTCATGCAGAATACACTCATTTACTTCGGCACCTCGTGATCAACGCTACAGGAGAAGTGAGATACATAAAGTTGACAATGGGAGGACAGATATGGTGGTACAACTCTGCAACTATTCCTGTTGATTTAACACAGTATTACCAGATAAGCTGGTGCTGCGGAATCGAAAATGTAGTACGGACTTTGCCACAGTAGCAGAGAACTGCTAATTTCGGACCATGACAGCGGATTACCCTTGGGTCAGCTGCTGGTTGGTGTGTTGCAACTGTAAATGCAAGGCTTTGTTTGATAGTCTTGTGCTGATGCTGACTCAATAAATTATGCCAGTGCATAAAAAACGGTTTAGTTTTGAGACCTAACCCTCGAGGGGGGGGGGGAGGCACAAGAAGCAAAAAAACAAAAAAACACAAAAAACAACGCAGGAGGGTTCGAACAACTACTTTCATGCAGAGACATGCATTTGGAATCTGTTCATTGTTTAAGGGGCCAAACAAGAGGGCAACATTACAGGAACAATGATCAGGATACTTACAAGGGGAAGGCCTGAGACACGGCCAACCGATTCGGCTCAAGTTTTTCAGGTCGCTTGTGTACAACATAAAGCGAAGGACTAGGATATATTGGGTCAACACCCCCGAATTTTTGAGAAAATCGCCCCTAAGGGTTATGACGAGCAATCGACTCAAAATTGAAGGACTCGATAGATAATTGTAAATACAGCATTTTTCATCATCAGGTATGGGGCCCGCAATCGCAAACTTTTTCAGAAATCGAGGAAAGAAACCTTTACAACTGACGCTTCTGTATCCACATGGTAAGCGTTTTTCGCCGACCGCACCGATAGTCGCCGGCACGGTAGCTCAGCGTGTTCGGTCAGAGGGCTAGCTGCCCTCTGTAATAAAAAACTGAGTCAACGGCTCAACACTGAACTTGAACGGGTGACATGGGACATCCGCACCGAAAAAATGAATAGAACAAAACGAGAACAATAAAAAAATAATAACGCAACGGCCAAGGTAACTGTCTGGGATTCGGAGAACCCGGGTTTGAATCTCGAAGAAACCTAACGGTGTTCTTCTTTTCGTTTGTATTCTTCCATATCTCAATTGATAGGGATAGGAGGGTTAATGAGATAAGTAAATCAATAAGGAATGACAATATTAAGGTAGGCGAATAAATTTCTCAAACGCCGAGAAACAGAACTGCCCGATTCCGGTAGCGCGTTGATAACGCATCTGTCTTGCAACACTTTTACAAACCAAAACACAGCGTAGGTAACTTCCCGCTTGCCATCTTCTGTGAAAGGCTCCCAACTATATATTACAGCGCTAAAGTGCGCGTCATTTATGTTGGCGGCCGAGTTTAGCTTCGTTCTGCGCATCTGACGTCACAAAACACAGTCAGCCAATGAACAGAGAACGATGTTGCCACATCTCGACTGCAGTGCAGAGCATGGACGAGTGTCTTCAGTTTTAGAAACGTTCAGTCATAAAGTAATAGAACAAAAGTAATGTCTTGATAGCAGACATTCTTTTATAGAAAGTTTGGAAAAAGCATTCTTTATACCAATTGCTTCATATTCTATTAACTAATTAAACTAAACAAGCAATAAGACTCCTAATTCAGGCGATAGTAAGGAAAGGTGTTTGTATCATTCTCACGAACCGCTTTTTCGCAATAAAGAACAGCGGTAATTGTTTATTTCCTATTGTACTTCGACGAAGCGTGAGTAATTCATAGTCATACCAACAGTGTTCGTCAGTATTTTGCGTCACGTCTTATATTTCTCATGGCAACAAGTATACAGACGAGGTGCGTTAGCGTAACGGTTAAGGTGTTGGGCTGCTGTGCGAAGGGTTATGAGTTCAAACCTTGTGCGATGCTTAATATTTTCATTATTTAAAAACAATATCGAAGTGCCTTACTTCACGAATTATATTCGTTTGAATGCAATTTTTCACTGCTCGCCTGTGCAGACACATGGTGTTCCCACTGCTTTGACACACTTATCATTCGATTTCACAAAAACTATTTGGCCGAAAATTTGATTTTTACATGTCTTCTTGACTGATACCTTCCCCCCCATAAATGACTTAATTTTGTTTCGATGTTCAACGCAGTTATTATGCAGCATTAAATGTAGTAAACCATTGCACGAAATTTTGAAGAGTTTGCAGAGGTAGAAGTCCATAGCGTATACTTTCCGTATGGTCGATTTTAGTAGCCACAATGTTGAGAATGAAATGTGGACAAGATACCTAAATTTCATATAAAATTTACTGTATAACAATATCTCATTTAATTTAAGTACCACATAGGTGTCGTATGTAATATTGAGAAATATTCCGTCTTTCGCGACTGTAATAAAAGTTTTATTTACACCGGACGCGTTTCGCTTTATTTTAAAGCACTTCAATCAATGAAAGGTATGGCACATACACAATGGTACTCATGTTCTCCTTCTTGTTTTTGCTCCACAGTCACGGTTTCACCAATGGTACTGAAATATATTCCTCTTCTGCAACTGTAATAAGCGACTTGTTTAGACCAGACGTGTTTTCCTCTTTTGAAGCACCTTCAGTGGACAGTATTTTGTCTCCTCCATTGCCAAGTTACCTTTCGTAGTTTTGTGCTGCGGTAACACAATATTCAACGTTTGTGTTGGCTGATCAGTGTTTTAGCAAATAAATGATGTTTGTGTGTGACACACACAAAAATTATATTTGACATAGCTCAGAGCACTTCACTGATAGACGGTATATTCAAGTCCTAATGTTTTTGTAAGTCCACAGTTTTGTTTAATGTATTTTGTCTACTTCCTTTTGATTGATTGAAGTGCTTTAAAATAAAGTCAAACGTGCTCAGTGTAAATAAAACTTTTGTTACAGTCGCGAAATATTACATACGACACCTATGTGGTACTTAAATGAGCTATTGTTATACAGTAAATATTATATGAAATTTAGGTATCTTGTCCACATTTCATTCTCAACATTGTGGCAACTAAAATCGACCATACAGAAAGTATACTCCATGGACTTTTACCTCTGCAAACTCTTCAAAATTTCGTGCAATGGTTTACTATATTTAATGCTGCATAATAACTGCGTTGAACATCGAAACAAAATTAAGTCATTTATGGGGGGGAAGGTATCAGTCAAGAAGATGTGTAAACATCTAATTTTTGGACCAAATAGTTTTTGTGGAATCGATTGATAAGAGTGTCAAAGCAGTGGGAACACGATGTGTCTGCACAGGCGAGCAGTGCAGTGACAAAGTCGCGCACAGCGCGGAATGCAGGGAGCACGTCTTTGTAGCAGCGAAAGGGTTAATGCGGCCGTGGTGGCTTTACTTCATGAACTGCGCGCTCCCCCTTAAACGTAAGTTTGAGAACTGTACTGTACTATGGCGCTGCTTCTCTTGGCGTGTACAACTGGCAACGCAGCAATCTCCCGCGTCTTGGCGGGCATGCGCGAGCCGCCAAGATAAAAGAATTGAACTATAGTCGAAGGGTGTACATCCTCCATTATTCAGATTATGCACCTGAAAGATACGACACTGATAACAATAACTATTTACTACGGCATCAACAGACGAGCTAATTACTACAAACTACACACAGTACTCATCATATGTTACTTACGGAAGAACACTGTATTCATTCACAAAACGTATTTCATTCCACGCATTAACGATGGAAAAATCACTACACGTATCCGCGAGCTTCGCGGCAGCCTAATGACGGAAAACAATTCTTTCCGATTGACTTCGATTAGGCTCGAGCTGCACACCTTCACTCTTCCAGGTGCACAACTATGATATGACGAAGAGGCAACCGGGACAACATAACTCTCCCCGCGTGCATTCTGTCCCGTGCCTCGCTGTAAACAAGCGTCGTGCGGTTGGCTATCTGTGATTCCTCGTGAGGAATTCGCAGCACTCTTACTCAGAGTTGTTTTCATATGAGAAGGCTTAAAAATTTAATACTTTACTAACTCACGGCGTTTGGGAAATTAGTTTGCCTACCTTATTATTATCATTCCTTATTGATTTGCTTACCTTATTAAGCCTCCTATCCCTATCAATTGAGATATGGAAAAATAAAAACGAAAAGAATAGCATCCGCTAGGTTTCTTCGAGATTCCCACCCGGGTTTTCCGATTCCCAGCCAGTTACCTTTCGAGATTCCCACCCGGGTTTTCCGATTCCCAGCCAGTTACCTTGGCCGCTGCGCTATGGGCACTGTCGGCGAAAAACGTTTACCAAGTGGGTAGAGGAGCGGCAGTTGTAAAGTTTTCTTACCTCGATTTCTGAAAAAGTATGCGTTTTCGGACCCCATACCTGACGGTGAAAAATTCTCTATTTACAATTATCTATCGATCCTGCCAATTTTGAGTCGATTGCTCGTCATAACCTTTAGGGGTGATTTTCGCAAAAACGCGGGGGTGTTGACCAAAAATATCTTAGAGTGCTTCGTTTTAGGTTGTATACAAGCGACCTGCAAAATTTGAGCCGAATCGGTTGGCCGTGTCTGAGGCCTTCCCCTTGTTAGTGTATAATAGAGCATGCAGAAAGCAAGGAGGAAACGTATGAAGACGCAGACTTCTTCATTACCCATATATGTGGAATATCTTTCGTGTTAACGAAAGTAATATCCCGCTTTATCTCTTCTTAAATCTCAAATGAAATGAGTGCCATAATGAATCGAATATTTGTTGATTGCATCTCTTCTTCCATCCATCCCTACCAACATATTTCTTCATTCTATATGTATGCTGCAAAAGATTGAACGTGGACACATTCGACATCGATGTGCAAAGCGTTTCATATCTTACGTTATATTCAATTCGAATAAGCTTTCGATGTATTTTTACTTCCTTTGTATTTTGAGATGATTATGAACGTTACGGAAAATTATCTCACGTGCTTTATGCTGAATGAGAAACACTGAATCATCCGTTTTGCTTTACATACGTTGAAATGATATAATGTCGGCGTCACAGCCTTCTTCCACGCCAGAAGCTGAAACTTGGATCATTCTGGATTAATGATAATTGAATGACTCAGATGTATACATAGCCGACAAGGCGACGTCAGAAACTATCAGAGGAGAACGCCGCAAAGAAACCAAACGTGCGAGTGCGCGTCTCCCGTCTGAAGAACCGTATCGGACAATCACGACAAGCATTTCGCTAAAGAGCTGCCTCGTAAGAGAGCCGAGAATTGGTAGCGTTGTAGCAAGTATTTGTCAACACAGTGGTAGTGCATTTACTTCCGGGTGTAGCCCGGCTTGCCTCGTTACATTCACTTGACATTAGTTTTTCACATCGAAGACTCATACGATATATTCAATACGATATAATCCACTGTAAGATGAGACACTTACAAAGTATATTTAATTTGTGGACTCCAAGAACGGCATTCTACACATAAGTAACACCTGTTTGTGTGTTTAATGTTGCGTTTTGAAGCTCAGGCAATATCAAAATGACGCTAGTCCACCTGTTGCCGCCAGTGTGTCGTTAACTCAGTGGTTCCCTTATCAGTTGCTGTGTTAGTACTATATCAGATGGCAGTTCCTACCTCGGTGAAAGCCGCTGAACATAACCTTTTATTTTCCATTTTAATTAATGGAGTTGCAAACTGCTAGTAAAAATTCCTTATAAGAAATCTCAAGAATGCCTTTCCACATAAATCTTCGTGCAATTTCGAATTATGTTAATATCATGGATATCTGCTTTATAAATGCCAAGGTGCTTCACTGTAAAATAGTTTCTGAAAAGATTCAAACCGACTGTCAACGATACGAATTTGAGCTTTGTTCGTCATATAGGTCTAACATGTCAGGAGGTTGTTTATTAAGTGAACATGTTGAGTAATATAGTTCCTCTCTTCTAAATTTTTGCAATAGCATTTAACTGTAGACGTTTTATGACACCGGCGTTAGCAATTCCTTTCCGCTCTGTGAAACCTCAAAAACGATAAATTTTTCTGGTTTAAATATGATGACCTTAACTGTCACTTCCGATCAACGTTACATACCTTTTGAATCCATACTTGGAACTCAAAAGGTTCAGTGTTCCTGGATTGCTACAGAGCATGCATTGCAACGTATTCACACAGTTTATCGCATAGACTTACCATAAGGAATGAAACAAAAACTGTAATACACTTTACACCACAGACGCTCACTCTGGCTTGACGAAAGCATCCGAATATTGGTCAAAAGTTGCACAAATAATTGACTTTGAAAGGAAAAGAAGCGAGGTAGGAAGCATTTATAAATTCACAGAATGTAGTGAGGTGGTTTGATTTCGTCCCAGTCTATAAACTTAACTTCGGGACATACTCAGCTTTTGACGGTTAATGTAATACAGTACCCATCTACTAATCAGGGCGTCTGTCTCCGTTGATTTCGAGCGACAATTGAAATCGTACAAATGTTCTTTGGAGCAACATTTAATAATAAAGCGTTTTAAATTATCAAAAGCGATGAGCGGTAGGAGGCGCTTTTGATACAGAACGGGGGAGCGCAGCGCCGGTGCTGTCACCACGGCCGCTGCCGGTAGCCAACAAATGGATCCCGGAGCTTTGCCGATACGATCAGAGGACGACAGTCTACAAGAAATATGCCGCAAAATGGTTACTGGATGAAATTTTGTTATCGGCGTGTCAGAAAGTGAAATAGATTGAATGTGCGCTACCATTACATTCACGTCTTCAGCATTCAGAGAGAAGAGGCTATAAATTTTTTTTGCCCCAGCTGGTCTCGATCCACAGACATTGTAGACACACACACAACGAATGCTACCGCTAGACCACGGCCGTATACAGTCTACCTTTCCTCTAACATGGGACAAGACTTCCTCCAGGAAGTGCCGCAGTCTACAGTGTTGCCAGATTGTGCAGATTGCCGGGCTTACAGAATTAGTGAGTTGGCCAGTTTATTTGTCTCATGTCGCGATCGGCGCGGACTTAGCCTCTGCAGCGGCTGGCCGCCTGTCGAGTTTTATGTCAAAGAGTGTACATTTTCCTTGAGAAACATGACTCAGCTTTATGTTGGATAATGATAGAAGCTGACTGTTTAAGAAGCGGAAAATAGGCTGACGGCGTGAATTTAAAATTATGTTACGGTGGGCATTGGACTACGGAAGTCGGTGCGGCTGTGACTGTTGTACTGCTACGGCGACGTTTTGACTAGCACGTCTGTCTAATGAATGGGAGACCTGACTTCAAGTCCTGTCCGCAGCATTAAATTTAATTCATTTCTTGATCTTCTACCATTATCGAAGATAAAGTTGACACTCATATGTCCTGAGGGAAATGTAATTCCATCAAATCAATAAAACTGTCGAGTTTGAAAAATTTACCAAACTTTGAAAAGCTGTATCTGAAAAACTAACATATCTTCCGAGCACATTTTGGTTTTAAATTGTTTAAAATTGTATAAAGTTCAGAAATCTTTCATGGTAAAAATGGGAAAAGAACGAAAAAGCGATGCCTACTACCATAACTTGATGCAACTTAGGCCCCTCTTTTCATGACGCGGTTACTGGACTACTATCTATCTCAGCCGAAATAGTTGCGTTAGGAGAGGTATTGGAGAGAAAAGCCAGTAATTCGTTACGTTATTTAACCCTTGAAACCAGTGTGTCAGTAGATCGTGCTCAGAGCAGGGAACAAAGTGAAGGTGAGAACTTGCAAAACAACGCAGCGCATCGGCTGGCCAGCTCACACACTGTTGCTGGACGTTAGAACTGTAACTGAGTGTTTGTGAAGGAGGAGAATGACCCTGGTATGCTGTTTTTCTCTAAAGTGGTAGATTTTCCCGTCGAATCATATGTTCAGATAGGTATTGCAACAATTTACTACTACGTTCTATTAGATGAGTAACGAAGAAACCTATTGTTATACAACGTAAGACGATCGATGTCTAGGATAGTATTGTGAGAGTAGTTCCAATCATTAAAAAGCAACTCGTAATACTGTTATAGGTGGACAAGTGCTCTTGAAGTGTCCTTCATGGCATAGCACTGGGTCTTTTCATCATTTGTTAGATTTATTAATACAGGTTAAACATCGCGTAACTGTTGTAAGTTATTGTCTGGTGGAGAAAGACAAGTCCAATCAGTCAAACTGCACTAACTGCACACCGTACTTCTGGCGATGCAACTAATGAGGTGAATCAAAACACCAGTGTAAGGTCGCTGCAGAAGTTCACATATCTCAACGGTAAGCAAGAATGAGACAACAGAAAAAATGACCAGATGCCAGCAGGATTCACTCACTGAGGGTCTCGTGCATACTTAATTACGTAAATAGATAGTTTATCCACCCCGTAAATCGAGAATCCTGAGCATTTTTTTCTGTTATCGGTAGTGATGCTGGCAAGATATCGATCACAGGGATTGGAAGACTTTCGAGAAAGTTTTAATTTGAGTAATATAAATGCGACATTAAGACATGCAGGAGGCAGGCGACCATTATTATAATAATCAGCAGTTCTGCTTTCAGGCTGGCTGAGTCGCAATGGTAGAAGTGAAACATCAGACGAGGAACGACGTTCTTGCCCATACGACGAGTTTCGGAATTCTACATATTCATCTACATCTACATGGTTACTATGCAACTCGCACTTAAGTGCCTGGCAGAGGGTTCATCTAACCATTTTCATACTATTTCTCTCCCATTCCACTCTCGAATGGCACGTGGTAAAAAGGAACACCTAAATATTTCCGTTCGAGCTCTGATTTCTCTCATTTTATTATGATGATCGTTTCTCCCTACGTAGGTGGGTGTCAACAAAATATTTACGCATTCGGAAGAGAAAGTTGGTGATTGAAATTTCGTAAATAGATCTCGCCGCAAAGAAAACCGCCTTTGCTTCAGTGACTGCCACTCCAACTTGGGTATCATACCAGCGACACTCTCACCCCTATTGCCCGATAACACGAAACGAGCTGCCCTTCTTTGCACTTTTTCGATGTCCTCCGTCAATCCTACCTGATAAAGATCCCATACCGCGCAGCAGTATTCCAGCAGAGGACGGACAAGTGTAATGTAGGCTGTCTCTTTAGTGGGTTTGTCGCATCTTCTAAGTGTCTTTGTTTCGCCTTCCCCACAATATTATCTATTTGGTCTTTCCAATTTAAGTTGCTCGTGATTGTAATTCCTAGGTATTTAGTCGAATTTACAGCCCTTAGATTTGTGGGATTTATCGTATACCCAAAATTTATCGGATTTCTTTTAGTACTCATGTGGATGACCAGGCACTTTTCTTTGTTTAGTGCTAATTGTCACTTTTCGTACCATACAGAAATTCTCTCTAGATCATTTTGTAATTGGAATTGATCGCCTGATGATTTTACTAGACGGTAAATTACGGCGTCATCTGCAAAAAATCTAAGGGGGCTGCTCAGATTATCACCTAGATCATTTATATAAACCAGGAACAGCAGAGGGCCTATGACACTACCTTGCGGAACGCCAGATGTCACTTCTGTTCTACTCGATGTCTTACCGTCTATTATTACGAACTGTGACCTATCTGAGAGGAAATCACGTCACACAACTGAGACGATACTCCATATGCACGCAATTAGATTAATAGTCGCTTGTGAGGAACGGTATCTAAAGCCTTCTTGTCGACAGCACTCATTACTTCATGGGGATAAAGCTGTGTTGCACAAGAACGATATTTTCTGAATCCGTGTTGGTTATGTATTAATAAGTCATTTTCTTCAAGGTGATCATTAGATATCCAGGAGTGATGTCGGCGAATGTTTCTTTCAAATACGACTTGAAACGCCATATCTACATGCAGTAATCGCTCCTGGATGTCTGATGGATAAATTCCGAAATGCGTCATACGAGCGATGAAGTCATTCCTCGGCTGACGGTTGACTTTTACCGTTGCGACCCACTCTGCCTGAGCGCAGAACTACTGAGTGTTTTAATTTCATAGTAAATGAAAAAAAATATTTTTAGCTTTTGATGAGTGAATTTGGGAGTATCAAAACACGTAGCATAAATGGCCGGATACTGACTCGAAAGCTTCAGTGTTTTACATCGCCAAAGGGACATAGATCTCAGTATGGGAGATTAATTTGAACTCGACATGTCTAAAGATTTTAAGCGGGGTAGGACGTCAAACGGGCCGACTTTGAGCAGGAGGGGCACCACAGGACACTTTAATTTCCACTGTCTATTCTTTTACAAATAAATTCATAGAGCTTTGTCAGCATGACCAGGAAGGATTCAGGATTCATACTCATAGCAGTGGAAGTTGAAAAACATAACAAAGTAATTATTTTTACATATTAAATTTCATTATTTTTTCACTTGCTATTGGCTGCATTTGTTGCTATAGGTACACTTTTCTTAGTAAGTAAGAGAGATTCTTCGATGAATTTTGCACAGCATACGAACCATACTTACAGGTGTATGAAACTCTAGAATTCTCCAAATCTATTAAAAACTGAGGTAAAAATGAGATAATTATAAAAATTGAGTTTTTTCTAAACATGAAGTTTAAAATGTAACAGCTCATACATTTTTTCATAAATTAAATAAATTCCAGAGTATGCTACACCTGTAAGTATGATTTGTATACTTTGCAAAATTCATCGAAGAATCTATCTTACTTATGAATAAAAGCGTACCTATAGCAACAAATGCAGCCAACAATAACTGAAAGAATGATGAAATTTCACATGTAAAATAAAATTATTTTCTTATGTTTTTGAACTTCCACTGCTATGAGTGTGAATCCTGAATCCTTCCTGGTCATGGTGACAAAGTCTTATGAATTTATTTGTAAAAGAATAGATAGTGGAAATTAAAATGTTCTGTGGTGCCTCTGCTGCTCCAAGTCGGCCCGTTTGACGTCCTATCCCCCCTTAAGACAGACAGATGGCCGGACAACAAAACGATCCTATAAGGGTTCTGTTTTTACCGACTGAGGCACTGAATGCCAAAAATGGAAGACAGTGGGTCGACAGCGAGAGAAATTCGTTATTGAGGTAGGGTAAACAGGATACAGAACCGGGCTAGAAAGGAAGTGAAGCATCCGCAAGTCTTTGTCCGATGACAGTCTAACTTTGTACACGTAGGTTATGCTGTAGGTCGAGCGGGGAAAAGTGTGCATTAATGTCGTTCATGTTTACTGTTGCTACGAAGCGCGGTAGGTTATAAAAGGGGCGAGAACAAGGAAGGGCACAGAAATGTCGCGTACTGGTATGAGTGCTTCTCAGTATCATACAGACGGGCCTCATTGTGGGCCTCCATTCGGCCGGCTGGTAGAATCGATTTGTGTGGTATTGGAATGTGAGAGTGGTCCGCATGGGAACGTGATCACAGGCATACTCGTCGGCCACGTGTAACCACCACTGGTAAGAATCGCCCTAGCCCTTTCACATGTGCGACTGCTGTCTCAGAACAAGTACTGGACTGTCTGCAACATTCTGCATCATTCCGCACTACTGATCGGAGACTAGCGGCTACCGGGCTTCCAAATTACTCTCCTTTGTGTAGCCTGCCATTAACACCACAACACAAATGAAATGAAATGATCGTATGGCATTGTTGGCCGGGAGGCCCCATGAGGGGAAGTTCGGGCGCCGTATTGCAAGTCCTTTTTAGTTGACGCCAATTCGGCGACTTGCGAGTCAATGATAATGAAATGATGATGAAGAACACACAACAACCAGTCATCACGAGGCAGAGAAAATCCCTGACCCCGCCGGGAATCGAACCCGGGACCTCGTGCGCGGGAAGCGAGAACGCTACCGCAAGACCACGAGCTGCGGACACCACAACACAAACGGCTGCATTTGGAACGGTTCGTGACAGGAGAGCGTGACAGTGTATTCAGCGACGAATTGCTGTTCTGATCTGCCCTGGATGACCATCATCGGCAAGTATCGCGGACATCTGGGTTGACGCGCCATACTTCCAGTGTTTTGGAGAGGCACAGCCGTGGTACTCCCGACGTCATAGTGTGAGAAGATGTCGGTTATGAGTTCACGTAACGGATGGTAGTGGATAAAGGGTCTCTGACTGGAGAAGGGTACATCACAGACATTTTTCTTTCTCATGTGTTACTTGTTAGCAGACCATATCATGGTATAATTTTTCAACAGGACAATACTCGTTGAAACATATCTCTTATTCACTGTCTCCATGCAGAGGCTATTCTTAGACGGGCTGCTAGATTTGTTACCAGAGGATTCTCAGAACACTCTAGTGTTACGGAGATGCTTCGGCAACTCAAATGGGAATTCCTGGAGGAAAGCCGCTTTTTCGACGAACACTTAACAAATTTAGAGAACCGACATTTGATGCTGACTGCAGAACGATTCTACTAACGCCAACATACATTGCCCATAAGGATCACGAAGATAAGATACGAGAAATTAGGGCTCATATGGAGGCATATAGTCGTTTTTCCATCGCCCTGTTGGCTAGTGGAGCAGGAAAAGAAATGGCTGGTAGTGGTACAGGGTACCCTCTGCCACTCACCATATAGTGGCTTGCGGTGTATGTATGTAAAGATGTTGAGAAATTCCTGTGGCCAGCAAGATCCCCAGATAGTTCCCCAATGGAATGTGTGTTGGACTAGCTCGGACATTAAGTCCTTCCCAGTGCCAGTGTGCAAGGTAACAAGGACCAGGTACAGCCGTTGTGGGCCAGTTTGTCTCAGCAGTGTACACAGAAGCTCTATGGCACCTTTTCCAACTGCACGAGTGCGCAGTTCCAGGCCAGAGGGGATTCAACGGCAAACCAATAAGTGGGCTCATATTCTCATGATCATTCTATAGTTCAATCCATTTTGTAATCACTGGAATAACACCACGTACGCTCGCCATCCGCGTGGTTTCATTTCATGTCCACTTCCCGTTCTCGGTGATCCCCTTTTTTGTCAGGTAGTTTATTTGTACCTATGTAAATTCATTATGGCGTTTATAATTCCATTTGATTTTGGTGGAGCCACTGTTCAATATGGACTTTCGCCCTCGGTCATAAAATGGAGATACTGTAATATTACCATGTAACAAACCAAGTTATTTCCATAAAACAACGATGAGTGACAGAATCAGTTCTTAGGTACTGACGAGGGGTAGAGGTCTAATGTACCCAAGATAGGAAATCCTACTATTATTAACACCTCCTATCTGCTTCTGGCAGTCTTATTTTTCTCTGTTGTGAACAATAGAAACAACTGATTAGTCAGGAGCAATATACATAGCTCCAAAAAGCCTTCGCGCATCGCTGTGACATCTACATCTACATCTACATCTACGTCTACATCTACGTGATTACTCTGCTATTCACCCAAGTGCCTGGCAGAGGGTTCAATGAACCACCTTCAAGCTGTCTTTCTACCATTCCCCTTTATAACGGAGCATGGGAAAAACGAGCACTTAAATTTTCTTGTGCGAGCCCTGATTTCTCTTATTTTATCATGATGATTATTTCTCTCTGTGTAGGTGGGCGCTAACAGAATGTTTTCCCAATCGGAGGAGAAAACTGGAGGTTGAAATTCCATGAGAAGATCCCGGAGTTGGAAAACGCCTTTGTTTTAATGATCGCCACTCCAATTCACGTATCATGTCTGGGGCACTACCTCCCCTATTTCGGGATAATACAAGACGAGCTGCCCTTCTTTGAACTTTTTCGATGTCATCCATCAGTCCCACCTGATGCGGATCCCACACCGCACAGTAATACTCCAGAATAGGGCGGACAAGCGTGCTGTAAGCAGTCCCTTTAGTAGATCTGTTGCACCGTCTAAGTGTTCTGCCAATGAATCACAGTCTTTGATTTGCTCTGTCCACAACATTATCTCTGTGAGCGTTCTAAGTTAGGTTATTTGTAATTGTAGTCCCGAAGTATTTAGTTGAATTTACAGCCTTCAGATTTGTGTGACTTATCGCGCAATCGAAATTTAGCGGATTTCTTTTAGTACTCATGTGAAGTGCCCACCAGGCTAGCCGTGCCGCCTAACGCCCTATTTTTCGAGCGGGAAGGCGTGCCGGTCCCCGGCACAAAACTGACCGGCGGATTAGTGTCGAGGTCCGTTGTGCCGGCCAGCCTGTGGATGGTTTTTAAGGCCGTTTTCCATCTGCCTCCGCGAATGGGGGCTGGTTCCACTTATTCCACCTCAGTTACAGTACGTCGGTGATTGCTGCGTAAACACTTTCTCCACTTACGCATACATCATAATCACTCTACCACGCAAACATTGGAGATACACTCGTATGGAATGAGAAGTTCCCCGGCGTGTCCACTGGGGGTCGAAATGCAAAATAACCCTGGGCTGGGTGTGGGGCAGCAGTGGGGCGAGTGGACTGATGTAGCCTGTTGTGGGGTGGCCGAGCGGTTCTAGACGCTTCGGTTTGGAACCGAGCGACCGCTACGGTCACAAGTTAAAATCCTGCCTCGGGCGTGGGTGTGTGTGATGTCCTTAGGTTAGTTAGGCTTAAGTAGTTCTGAGTTCTAGGGACGGATGACCTCAGATGTTAAGTCCCATAGTGCTCGGAGCCATTTGAACCGTTTGAACCTGTTGTGGGGTTGTGTACCACTGAGGCTACGGCGAGGGCGAAGCCTCTCCGTCGTTTCTACGTCCCCAGATCAATACATACATACATATATACATACATACATGTGAATAACTTCATACTTTTGTTTTTTCAGGTTCAATAGCCACTTTTCGCACCATTCAGGTATCTTATCTGAATCAGTTTGCAATTCGTGTTTGTCATCTGATGACTTTACAGGACGGTAAATGACAGCATCATCTGCAAACAATCTAAGACGGCTACTCAGATTGTAATAATATATGCTATTATTTGTCTCGGGTAACTGCTTCCTAACAGAATTTACGTCTGCCACGCCCTGATCCGTTCTGCGATATTAGAAGTAATGCCATAGTACGCCGAGACGCAGGCCGTGAGGGGCGAAAATGCACCCCATTGTGAGCAGCTTGGCAAATTTGATAACTTTGAGCGTTGCATCACGAATTTAATGACACTGCCCGATAGTGTGCCAGACATTAGCATTCGCTAATGGAATGTCGCTACACGATGGGCTATACTGGTTTCTATCAAACCTTGTCACTAACAAGTTACACCGGCAGCTCCGATCACTACTGAGAAAAGAAAGGGGCAACATTTATGTCGTGAGCGTACGTGACTACAAGAAGTGAAGTGTCTGCAAACCTTCGCACCACAAACTACTTCTGTTTGCTTGTGTTGAAGGAAATTTCTTAAAAGGTACGTCCAAAAAATTCGGTGAATGGACTCAGAAAATAAAGGAAGAGATAGTTACCAACAAAATGCCTTTATTGGCCTTCAGAATAATCACAGCCAGCTGCAACACACTCCTCACACGGTTTCTAAAGCTGCCGGAAGCTATCAGCAAACGCTTATTGTGGAATTGTTTGAAGTACAATGCTCACGTGTCGTTGATTGTGCGCAATGTCTGCGAATCGCAAGCGGTTCAGGGCTAATTTAAGATGCGGATTAAAAAGAAGCCTGCGGTGCCAAATATGGAGAATAACGAAGGTCTTGAAGAAGAGTCACCTTGCACTGTGCGAGAATGTCGAGCACACGGATCGCAGTGTGCAGACGGGCGTTGTCGTGGGGCAAAATCTGTTGTCCACTACGGTACAGTTCTGACTGAACCCGCCGTTTGAAGACTCGCGTTGGCAGACTTATCGTCGCGTAGAAATACATGATGGCTGACGTCCTTGCTCTCGAGGAAAGGGACCAACGTCGTCTTCATCTTGGAGTCTCTCAACCGGTATTTCCTCTTTTTTGGAAGGGGGTGGGCGGGGGGAGGGAAGCTGGGAAGACGAATGAAGACAATGCCATTGGCTGTCGCTTGGACTCCACATTGTATTTACAACGCACCAGGTCTCATCTCCTGTAATGATGGTTTCCAGAAACTGCGGATTCTGGTCAGACATTCACGTTAACTAGTTGCTACATTTTGCAATGACGCTTCTCACACTGACTACATTAGATTGGTCGAAGCGCGCACCACTGCTTCACTTGGGCGATTTGCACTATAAGGGGGAGGGAGGGGGCAGGGGTGCTTCTTGACATGTGCCTCAATGCAATTGTGCGGTCATCTTATCCAAACCAGCATGATTTTTAACATATGGGGCCAGTCTCCGAACATTTTACACGCGCCTATACTCCGTTCATCATAAGAATAAACCTGATGTAAACAAACGCAAACGCGATGATTGGTCAGAAGCCGTAGCACACGTACACTGGTGTTGTTACGCTCTTGGAAGTAGGGCCTACGTATGTATTACATATATTAAGTTACGCTAAATGCAGCTTTAAGATATTCAAATATATTAATAGCCATCAACGTTTTTCTTACTCACGCTTTAGTTATTTAGTTTTTATTTCAAAAATCGTGTACAGTCACAGCCTCTGCACTGTTGTGCTCTCATTGCCGGGCTGTTAATACGTGGCATGAAGATAGCTGAGGCTGCTTCCTGTTCCGTAGTGAAACGCGCGTGTGGAACACGGTTAAAAAGTGCCGAGAAATAGCTTGTTCTTAATGTTGTTATAAATTTACTAAGGTAATCAGCTTTGAAAATTTATTGGAAAATGACCCCACACTTCTTTATAGCAGAATCGTTAACATAGTAGTTTGTAAATTTCGTACGGTACAAGATTCGCTGGTTCAAGTCTCGCGAGAGTCAATTTTCTTTCCTCGTTCAATTTAAAATACCTACATCTCGTAATTGGAAAATTCATCATCGCTTTTTATGAATAACACACGTCTTCTTGTTTTTAATTACATATTGCACGCGAAATACCTAATTTCCTTTCAAATATAAATTCTCAGTTGTCGATATTTCACTAAAGATTGTTAGTTAAGGTTGCTTAAGTTAACATAACAATTTAATTTTTAAGACAAAATGAAAACCCAGCACTCTTTATTTGGACTATGTCCTTTGTTTTATACCTAGATATGTGTCATAGAAAAAATGAAAAACAATCATTTTCGTACCATCGATCACACCATACGAATGCTGAATTTTTACATTTGCCACTGTACAAATACAATACGAGCCCAACAGAACTGATCTGGAGCAAAGTTAAGGAATATGGCCCTAGAAATGACAAGACTGTTAAGTTGCCAGACGTACTGGAACTATCGCACTTAGCTTTGTCACATGTCACTGCCGGAACGTTGCCAGGATATACTCGTAAAATGGTACGTCATAAAAAAGAGGAGAAAATGTGGCGCCTGGTTGGCTTCGTGGTTTCTGTTGTTGATCGACTTGTTACCAACGTAGAAGATGACATTCGGATAAAGAAGGAGCTAAGACATTAGCAGAGACTGATTGTAATTACTGCCATCAATGGCTTTAGTGTTCAACAGTACGGTGAAATGCCTGGAGCATCCTTTCGCACTACACATAGCTCGCTCAGAAAAATTTCCCTGTGTTTAAGTTAGGAATTTTCATCACTCTTGTTTGTAATTAGAACACTACGTCAGGTGAGAGCGAGAGCATTTTATGCTTTCCGTCTAGTCACCTAAGAAGGGTGCGGTAGTGATAGAGTTTTGCCGAACATTATTTCATTCTCTTTAAATATTAAATGACTCGAAGGTATATTGTTTGTTTGTCCGTCTCTTTTTACGTCTCAGCTGCAATTACTCATATCATTGTAGGCGAATTGGACCTCCGTTTGGCCAGTGCTGTCCAAGTTTAATGTGCCGGTAAAGCTGTTGTCCCGCACGTTATCGCTCAGTCTATGTGCGTGTAACACAGCAGAAAGCGTATCCTTATGATCGTACTTGACTGTACTGGTCACAACTTGGCTTCCGCTCCACATGAAACGAAATCCAATGAGATTCAATCAAACGCGGAAAAATATATAGGGTAATGTTTACATCAGGTTTATTCTTATGATTAACATAGAAGATTCATTATCTGTTCATTTGTTCAAATAGCAGTAACTTCAGAGTATCTAGATAATAAACTTACTCTAGGTGGTTTTAAGAGCTCTTCCAACTAACTATCATGGGTTACGTAGAACTATGTTGTGTCTAGCCAAGACAGCCTAGACACAATGAGAGGAAGCCGAAAGGCACGCGCTTAAACTCACGCAGGCTGGCGTGAGGTCTGAAACAGGATACGTAATGAATGCTATAAAGAAAAGTACGTAGCTTATGGAATACTTAACTTTAATCCACATTTGTAGAACATCGCTCTTGATGATACATGCTTCACACTATTAATTATTAAAGCTATGGCGCCTTGCTAGGTCGTAGCAATTGTAGCTGAAGGCTATGCTAACTATCGTCTCGGCAAATGAGAGCGTATTTGTCAGTGAACCGTTCCTTGCAAAGTCGGCTGTACAACTGGGGCGAGTGCTAGTACGTCTCTCTAGACCTGCCGTGTGGTGGCGCTCGGTCTGCTATCACTGACAGTGGCGACACGCGGGTCCGGCGTATACTAATGGACCGCGGCCGATTTTTTTGATGGTCCACAGAGAAATACATAGCTAATATGTTTTATTAGCTGCCCTAAAAGATTCTTAAGTAAAATGAGGACAAATTCAGTTTTAATTAGACTATTCGTATTACCAAGTCTTACATGTATGTACACAAGCAAACTGGGAAAAGGAAAGCGATTGTAATACGTTATTAAGTAACACTTTTTCGTTCATTAAGTTGTAATCATTATGCATGGATCTAAATGTACGACACGGTTAGCTGAAATCGGCTTTTATGGTCATTTTCAAGTGCTTTCTTAGCCGGAACAAAAGAATGAACATCAGATACATTTCATCATTATCAAATCATTGACAGAAATGTCGACTAGTGTAAGGGCATAGGTGAGGGCAACAGGGAAGTCAGAAAAAAAAAATCCACCTAAGTGCATACTACACCGGCACCTGGACACAAGTGAATTACCTGCATGACCCAAATAAAATGTAGGAACATAGCCGCAAATAAGTGAATATGCGAGCGGCAGCATAAAAAAAATTAATCGCCACTATATGACATACGTACCGCATTCTGAGATTTATGTATCAGTAAACTGTAGATTTCCGTACTCCAAATCGTTTACCGACAGATATTGTCGAGGCAAGGTTAAAATAACAACTGACCCTTTTTTACGAGGCAGCCGGAAAGAGATTTCATAATAGTTATGTTACGATGTTCAAGTGTGGTAATGACTCGCAAGTCTACAGAAAATTGATATCAAAAGTATGCTGACGCTTTCGTACACTGATTTGTTAAACTTTGTCAGCTGTGCAAGTACGCTGTGGTCTTACAGTGAATACACAAATGTTTACAGGCACTTTCCAATACAGGTGCTGTTAAACATGCCGGAACTGCAGAAGAAACCACAATAGGTTCAGAGCTATACTACCGATGTCGACTCGAATCTGTGTGAAACGTCACAGGGAACATGAAGCTGCCCCTCTTCCCAGGCACCAAGCAAAAGCAGTGCGTAACACATTCTGATTGGATACTGCTTTACCAAATTAAAAGAACTTCACTGGAGACTTGGCACAGAGTCCGCGAATCAAATCATTGTCTTTGGGTATATTAATGACTATAGCTTTATTTTATCAGCATAGAAATGTATCACAAAGTTAATACGGATCCAGGTGTTGCAATTGCTGATTATACATCGTTATGAAATGTATAGTACCGAACGTACCTAAGACAACGTTGGAAAAAAAGAAAAATGCAAAATCAGTGTACATAAGTAGTGACTATGATCGCCAGGACACTGATGAACATAACAGCGTGAACATTAATAAAAGCGCCAAACTGCAGGGATGGATTCCTGACTGGAAAATGGAGGAAAAAAGGTGCTATGAACGACTGTCAGGAAATGTATCGTCGCCATGGTAGCTGGCGCTGAAGAGTGGATGATCCTATGACCACGTGTCGTCTGTTCCTTGTGTGTTTCAGGCTGTGTGATTGACGCAGAGTACTGTAAGCAACATAATGGTCCGGCAAACTTTAACATGCCGAGATGGTGTTTGTGTACGGCCAAGCAGAAGGAAACACTCGAGAGCCAGCACGGCTGTATCAAAACAAGTACCCTCACAGACACCAACCACATCAAACAACATTTCAAGTTCATTTTGTGCGTTTGTGTGATCGTGGATCCTTTCAGACAGACAAACGTGCACGGAGGCGGCTGACTGTGCGTACACAGATTTGGAGAACCTGGTTCTACAAGGTATTGCGACGAACCCTAGTACAAGCTGGAGGCAAGTGGTGCGCCAACATGGTGTAAACCAAAGTACGATTATGTGTATCCCGCGTGACAACCGCTACTATTCCTGTCACCAGCAACGAGTGAAAGGATTAACAGCAGTGGATTTCGCTTTATGCGCAAGATTTTTCCAATGGTTTTTTCACCAGCTCATCATAATTATGCGATTTCTGTCATCAGTTCTCTTTATCGACGAAGCAAGCTTTAACAGAACTGACACCATCAGTCTGTACAATCGCCATCTGTGGTTATACACAGTCCTCCAAGAATGGTTGAGGCGCCTCGTCAGCATCGGTTCAGCGTCAGTGTGTGGGCTGGTATTCTTGGTGACCACATACCTGGACCGGTTATTATTCCACAACGTAGGAACGTACTTGGACTTCCTGCGGAGTACTCTACCAGGTCTGCTTGAAAATGTGCATTTAACAAAGCAGCAGGTTATGTGGTTTGTGCATGACGGAGTACAACCCCACTTCCGCCTTACAGTTCGCCAACATCTCAACAACATATTCCTCGGGTGCTGTAAAGGATACAGAGGCCCTGAAACGTGACCTGCTAGACCGCCGGACTAAAACCCGCTAGATTTTTACCTCTGGGGGCATGTGAAAAACGTTGTCTATGCTGTACCAGTTCCTGACGTGCAGACCCTTCAACGTCGTGTTCACAACACTTGTGATGCAATTTGGAAAGAGGCTGGAACGTGCAGAAGAGTGCGGCAACCCATGATGCCGCTTTGAAAGTTTGTTGTGACCTGGGTGCGATGCAGCTCTATACTGTGTTCCGGGACGATTTGTTGCTCGTGCACGCACATTGCCCTTTTCCAGACTCATGTTCATAGAACCTATTTCCGTTTCCGGTCAGGAATCGGTCTCTCAAGTTGTCAGTTTTATTAATTACAGGCGTACACCCAAGACCACTGTTTAGTGAGTGGCAGAGGATACTCAGCATTGTGTCACGCTTTAGGGTTTCTTCAATTTTCAGACGCATATGGAGCGCGAGAAGCATGACTGACTAACGTTCTCTGTGCGTCCTGAAATTAGACTGAACTTGTCTTCCTTAACAATGTTTTTCTAATCTTTGTAAGTTTAATTCTGCGTAATAATTTGCGTCTGCCTTACATATTCTGAAAATTTACATTTTTCAACGTGTTCGTTAGTCACAAAACGTTTCCTGTGACTCAAAAACAACCGCCAACCGCGCATGTTCGTGCTGCTCCTCTCTATACATATCTACATCTACATCTACATACCACAGTAGCAGCATGGCGGAGGGTATCTTATAGTACTTCTAGTCATTTTCTTTCGAATTGTGCTCGCAAACAGAGCGAAGGATAAACGACTCCTCCTTATGAGCCATAATTTCTTTTATCTTATCTCCGTGGTCCTTACGCGCAATGTATGTTGGCGGTAGTAAAATCGTTCTGCAGTCAGCTTCAAATGGCCGTTCTCCAAATTTTTTAGTTGTGTTCCTCGAAAAGAACGTCGCCTTCTCTGAGAATTCCGATTTTAGTTGCCGAAGCATCTCTGTAATACTTACGCGCTGTTTGCACGTACCGATAACAAATCTAGCAGCCCGCCTCTCACCTGCTACGACGACTTCCTTTGATTCGACCTTGAACTGATCTGAAACACTTGAGCAGCACTTAAAAACAGATCGCACCAGCGTCCTGTATGTGGTCTCCTTTACAGATGTTCCACACTTTCCTAAACCTCTCCCAATAAATCGAAGTCGATCATTTGCCTTCCCTATCACAGTTGTCACATGCTCGCTCTATTACATATGTCTTTGAAATATTTAAATGACGTGACTGTGTCAAGCAAGCCTCTGCCAATGCTGTATCCGAATTTTACGGAATTGGTCTTCCTACTTATCAGCATTAACCTACATTTTTCCACATTTTGGTCTAGCTGCCATTCATAACACCAACTGGAAATATTGTCTAAGTCGTCCTGTATCTTCCTATAGTCACTCAACTACGACACATTACCATACATGACAGCATCAACAACAAACAACCACAGACAGCTGCCCATCGTGTTCGCCAAATAATTTATCTATATAGAGAACAGCAGCGGTCCTACAACATTTCCCTGGCGCCCTCCTGACGATACCCTTGTCTCTGATGAACACTAGACGTCGAGGACAACATACTGGGTTCTGTTACTTAAGAAATCTTCGAGCCACGCACTGCGAACTTATTCCATATCCTTGTAGCTTCGTTAACAGCCTGTAATAGGGCACCATGTCAAACGCTTTCCGGAAATTTAGAAATATGGAGTCTGCCAGGTGCCCTTCATCCACTGTTCGCAATATATCGTGTGAGAATAGGGAAAGCTGCGTCTCGCCCGAATGATACTTTCTAAAACCATGCTGATTCGTAGACATAAGCTTCTCAGTCTCAAGAAAGTTTAGTATATTCGAAAAGAGAATGTGTTAAAAGATTCCACAGCAAACCGAAATTAGGGATACAGGCCTGCAATTTTGCGGGTCCGTTGTTTTGCCCTTTTTATATACTGGAGTCACTGTGCTTATTTCCAATCGCTTGGGACATTGTCCTGGGCGAGAGATTCACCATAAATGCCGGTTAGCTAAGTAGCCAATGCCAAGGAGTGCTCTTTGTAATGCCGAATTGGCGTTCCATTCGAATCAGGTGACTTATTTGCTTTCAAACCTTTCAGTTGTTTCTCTGCGCCAAGAATTCTTACTACTAAGATGTCCGTACGAGAGTCTGTCCGATGTTAAAATGAGTTTGTACGATTCTCCTGCGCCGGCCGCGGTGGTCTCGCGGTTCTAGGCGCGCAGTCCGGAACCGTGCGACTACTACGGTCGCAGGTTCGAATCCTGCCTCGGGCATGGATGTGTGTGATGTCCTTAGGTTAGTTAGGTTTAAGTAGTTCTAAGTTCTAGGGGACTGATGACCACAGCAGTTGAGTCCCATAGTGCTCAGAGCCATTTGAACCATTTGATTCTCCTGCGCGAACGATTTCTTGAACGCGAAATCTAAGACATCGGCTTTCGTTTTGTTATCTTCAACTGCTACACCAGATTGGTCAACAAGGGACCTTCAATAGCGTTCCTTATTCCTACCTGGTTAGTATCACACAACTGAGCGATGTTGTTCACATTGGGTGGGACGGACAAGTGATTTCTAAGCAGCCGATTTTGTAGAATGTCAGCATTTTCCAAGTATCCTGACAATGAAACATAATCTGTCACTTGCCATAGCTATGACTGAGCCTATATCATCATCCCATTTCATATCACCACATTTTGTTAGATTTATGTATTTCTATAAATTAACTGATTCCTGCTGTGATGTAGTTTCTGTATTTTCTGAGTGTACATGTGTTATAGATTTCCGAACATTTGAAACAATTTACTAATCTTTGAACCATTTTGAAAGCTTATCAAGAGATTTCTGCATATCTTTGGAGCTTTTGTCAGGTAGTATTTAGTTATAAAGTGCAAAATGTCTACGATTGCTATTAACCCTGGCAGCCAGGTCATTAACACACAGTACGAACAACAAGAGGCCCAACACACATCCCTAGTGTATTGCTGTAGATACCGGTATTACTATCGGTGAGTCTTCAGCCAAGATAATATGCTCATACGCCTTAAAAAGAAATCTTCAAACTACTCACAAATTTTGTCTGGTGCCCCATATCATCGCACTTTTGTCAGAAAAACATTGGTGTGATACTAACTAAAAGCCTAAAATGCTTCAACCTTATTATAATAATCCGTAGCTTTCATTATGTGGTGATGTTGCAGTGGTTAGCACACTGGACTCGCATTCGGGAGGACGACGGTTCAAACCCGCGACTAGTCATCCAGATTTAGATTTTCCATGATTTCTCTAAATCGATACAGACAAACGCCGTAATGGTTCCATTCAAACTGCACGGCCGATTTACGCCCCCCTTCTCGACACAATCCGAGCTTGTACTCCGTCTCTAATGTCCCTAATCCCGAAGTGTCGTTAAATCCAACCTTCCTTCCATGATGTCAGGTGACAAAAGTACAACTTGGGTTCCACATGATCGATATTTTCGGAATCCATGCTGGTTGGCATGGAAGGTATCATTCTGTTCGGGATATCTCGTTACGTTTCAGATCATAGTATATTCTACGATTCTATATCAGACGGAGGTCAATGAGATAGATTGGTGGTTTTGTTGATCACTTCGAATATCCTTTTTGAAGGCAAGTGTGACCTGTGCTTTCTTCTAATTAAGGGGCACGGATTTTGGTCAAAGAATTCAAGGCGTTTTATGGCTAAGAAGGAAGAAAATCCAGTTACAAATCCTGTGTAAAATCTGTCGGAGATTCCATAGTAACAACCCACGTCAGCAAATGTCGTCCGCAGTTTGTTATTGTTATTTACTGCGTGCAAGAACTTATGTGCACCGTCTATATGCTATCATTCCATTCCATTAATAGGACACAAATATGTAAACACATTTTTAGTACCGTGATGTACGTTCGTGATATACAATGACACTTGACATAGTGTGGGCACAAACTGCAGTATCCTGAAAGGATAATGAGCGAGAACGGTCATTATGACATGTGGATGGAAATGCATTTCATGGGAGGTACACCCACATGAAGGTCGAGATGAGAGATTTTTGTAAGTGTACGTTTCAATGACGGGGAGTATGTATGAGAACACGCCGGACGAGCGGGAGTGTTCTGTCTACTGTAGTGTTTTCACACTACCACTGGTTCCGTCTCATTGTGTCGATGGGGATTCTGAGCGCCCGACCCATGGGACCAGTCATACTTCCACATCTCTGTAGTTCCTGTGGATGATCCTTCCACCGATATTGCTCTAACTCAGTTCCTCATATCCATGCGGAGGCATCCCGACATCATCTGGCCGGCCGGTGAGTCAAACAAGATGGTCCAGTCGCATGGCAACCTGTGAGGGCAGCTGAATGAAGTCGAGTATACAGAGCCGAGACACTGGAACAACGCGGTCATGCTACCTGAGACGCCATTCGTTTACAGGGAGGCACAATTGATTGTGGGAGTCGGTCTTTGCAGCACTGTGTCTGCGTATGCTTAGGGGCTTGCGGGGGATACACTGAACATCTTGTCTAACGGTTTACGCATCACAGCCTGTAGTGCACTGCACCGAACACGTTTAATGAATTAATAAGTCCCCTGTAGTACAGACACAGTGCATTTTTGGCCATGTGACCATGTGATTATTTTTGTTCCTTATCCTACCCGGGCTCTTTTCCTGTATTTTTCCAATTTAGCAAAATTCAAATGGTTCCAAGCACTATGGGACTTAACATCGGAGGTAATCAGTCCCCTTGACTTAAAACTACTTATAACTAACTAACCTAAGGACATCACACATCCATAGCCGAGGCAGGATTCGAACCTGCGACTGTAGCAGCAGCGCGGTTCCAGACTGAATTTCCTAGAACCTCTAGCCATAGCGACCGGCCCCATTTAGCAAAATCGTCCTTTACTCAGTATCGTTTTGATCCTATCGAACTAGTACAAGGTGGTCTCAATTATAATAGCAATTCGAATAATAACAGGCTAACAGGTGTATAATGCAGTCTAGCCGGCCGCGGTGGTCTCGCGGTTCTAGGCGCGCAGTCCGGATCCGTGGGACTGCTACGGTCGCAGGTTCGAATCCTGCCTCGGGCATGGATGTGTGTGATGTCCGTAGGTTAGTTAGGTTTAAGTAGTTCTAAGTTCTAGGGGACTGATAACCACAGCAGTTGAGTCCCATAGTGCTCAGAGCCAATGCAGTCTAGTAGGGGAAGGTTTTGTACCTTGGAACGCATCACGTTTCCTCATCGGTGTTTCAACTTAGTGACCAATTTTAGAATTACATGAGAGAATACGTACTAGAGACCACCGTAAACAGTTTCCGCATTTTATACTGTTTTCGTTGTTGTTGAAGACGAGTTTATATCTTGAGCAGCATTTGTAAATATTTTGACTTCTATAACTGCAAGTGCTGTAGAACGTGTTAAAGGTGTTTGGAAGATACTGTTAGTTCTTCAGTTATAGAATTTTATGGCAGTAAAATTCTGTATTTTTTAAAAATATTAATATAATTTACGGGTAACAGTTAAGCCAATCAGCGTCCGTCGTGTAACATCTTGCACCTTGTAACGGGCGAAAGTCTTCTATCATGTAACACGGGAAATTCACATATGAACTAAGTTTCTTTAATGTCTTAACAATTTTATTTTCTGGAAAATGGAAATTTATTTTACTTTCCAGAAGCTTATTTTGCAAAAAGATTTTTACTTGTAACCGCTTTTTGATAACATTTCTTGTTCATCTGATATCACTAACTGATTGTTAGCCTGTAGTAGAATTATATACACGATAATCACAATGTTTTCACGACTGCAGCACTTTTAAATTTGAATAGAATATTTAATCCTAGATAAGTGAGCATGTTGTATCTAGCAGTAGCCATTCTCATTTGGAAAAAGCCAACTTTTTACGGAGTAATTTAAGTAAATTCAGAAAAAATATGCAGCATACATGAAGTGACTGCCATCATTTCATCACTGAATAAGAAAATGTATGGAACTTCTATTACACGGCTGGCTAGAAGTGGAAGCCTGGAATGGAAGAATTTGTTTGTGTAATGTATGTTGCTTTCACTTTTGCATCGAAAAATGAACGAAATTACTCACTCATACATATATTTAACTAAAAGGTATAGAAGACAATAGAAGATAGGAAGACAAATAGATTAGGAGCCCATCCCAACCGCCAGTGTCTGCGATCTTCAAATAGACAAGGACACCACACCTCCTTGCTAATTGCTTATATTTCGTACTTTTGCTCCACTTCAAAGAACGTTCTTAGCACTGACAAACCTCCATATGTCAGACCGTCAGATCGGTACCAAACGTTGTATTTTGACAGAGAATCAACCAGACCTCAGATGAAGTTTGTGCCAGCTTTGTCTTGTTGGGTGAAGGGTGCACATATAAAACGTTCTCTTTGTTTGTTCATTTCACTTTGAGAGCAAACTGGGACACACAAAATGGATCCTTACTACATCTGGAAGGGGGGAAGATGTGGAACATCGGGCGGTAAATCAGTGGGATGTTGATCGCAGAGCACACAACACCCTGGCCGTCCTTCTTAAAGTACGAGAGCGGAGTCAAGGTGGGTGCCAGAGTAGCGACACATAATATGTACCGCACGCCAGCGTTGTGGGTGCCCCGTTCCGACAAGGCACAGTTCGGGTCATACGTCGAACTTGTTGAATAACTTGGTGGCGTATTCTGTAGTCTTGTTCTTAAGGTATCATTCCCGAAGTGCTTCATGAATTTCTCGCGTCCTGTTCCAACTCGGCACCCAGAGCATCCACTTCCGGCACAGACTTTGAATTGTCTGTACGCATTCAACCCTGGAATCACAAGTAATGCTCCACGCTGTCCATCCTTACAGAACGTTTTGCTCTGTCGTGCACTTGTAGAGTTGCAATTTCGTCTTGGCATTATCATCCTTATTGATGACAAAGGAGATTAAGGTGTAAACCATTTTATCCGTGTGTGTCTCCTGCTCTTGCGTGTGAAGCGTAAACGTTAGTGACTGGTCCGAGACAACTCCCATCAAGGAATCCTTTGAGTGCGAGGTCGCAAGTTCAATCCTTAGTAAGGTCCATTTGAAAGTGTATGGTTAACGATTGTGGCAGGAAAAACACTGGCTGCTAATCACTCACCTAGTCCGTCAGGAGAGCGACACAAAATGAGTGTCCCGGGGGTGCAGAGATCAACCTTCTATGTGATGTACATCTTCACACAATGGACATCGTTGACATTCAAGAAACGATAAGAACAAGCCTTTCACTTGCACCATGAACACCGAATGAAAAATGGCGAATCACATTGATCACAAATGTTCGCACCATGAAGATCGAACGCGGAATCCTTTGGAGTTACAAACCGTGCAGGACGTTCAACTAGGTATCCGCTCTTGAGGAATACAGAATCATAGTGATGCAACGGGGTGATGAGAACTGATGGAATGTGATGGCCTGCAACCAAATACTCAAGAGTCTGTCGTGTAGCTTATCGTGAAACTTACTGTCAGACCAGGAATGAAGTAAGATCAAGTTATTTTCCACCAGCTATTGGTCAAAAACAGTGCTCGTACCATAGTTATAGTTGCCTTGTGCACATTTTCCCTACTGCCCATGTGAGATCACGCGCACGAGAATTAATTGTAGTGGGCAGAGCACATCCAACTTCTCGCAGCACAATAAATAAGTTATCAGTCAGCTTGCCACCCAGATTAACGGTTGCCATAATTGTATACGAGTGAGTTAAGGCAACGAGGTCAGATGATCTTGATACAATTCTCTTGGTATCTGTAATTTCCAGAGTTTGTTTCATATGCGTTTTCTCTTCAAATCCCGATTGGTCAGAATTGAAAACAGATTCTGTACTGAACGTTGGGATATGGTTCGTTATCTCATCTACAACATTTCGAGGCGATTCCGCGACTTGCTGGGATCGTCAGGCTGACGCTTTATCTGAAATTTAACTGTCTTACGTCTTCCAGTTCTGTAGTACTGTCTGAGGTAGTGCAAACCGTCCACTGCTTCCCTTGACATCACTGTCATCTATGTCGTACGAAATTGACTTGTTTAACGTAGTAGGTCACTGTCATGCACATCATGTAAATTGTATCGAGCGTCCTTGAAACGCGCAAACACCAGTTGTTGTAACATATGCGCCTTGTCCTTCCTTGAAATTCCGTAGTTTTTCTTAGGTACTACACTGTTATGCTCATGAAGAGTTATTTGAAAGCTGCCCGCATCTCGTGGTCGTGTGGTAGCGTTCTCGCTTCCCACGCCCGGGTTCCCGGGTTCGATTCCCGGCGGGGTCAGGGATTTTCTCTGCCTCGTGATGGCTGGGTGTTGTGTGCTGTCCTTAGGTTAGTTTGGTTTAAGTAGTTCTAAGTTCTAGGGGACTGATGACCATAGATGTTAAGTCCCATAGTGCTCAGAGCCTTATTTGAAAGCTGTTCATAATTTTTTTTTTTGCTATGCTGCGTATTATCTTCCATGTACGATATTATGTTTAGTGCACGCTCCTGCGACAACGATTGTCCGTTACTATGTTTCACTAGAGATGGGATTTACGGCTTCCTGTCCGACAGGGATGATGATCTTCATGGATTGACACATGTTTCAATAACATTTTCACTTTTTAAGCACATGTCGTCATTGGATTCCGCATATTCATTGTCCGTACGGTCGTCCGCAAACGAACGACCCCAGACATTCCACTGACCATCTTGCAGAAACGCTAACATTACATCTGTTACTTCTTTGTCACTCTGCGTAATTCCTTGGGTCTCTTTACGACTAAGTGGCAACTTCGGCAACTGTTGCTGTCAGTATAATCCAATGTTTCCTTTGTTCATCGTTTCCACTGCTCTGCTTTGTATTAACACCACTAGCAATGTAGCACTGTTGTGAGTTACACGTTGACTAAGCGGTTCAACTACGTTCTGGAACCTCATGCTGTGCTCACAACAGGATACCTCGAGTTCAGCCATTATCGGCCAATACTGTGGTTGCTTCAAAAAATGGTTCAAATGGCTCTGAGCACTATGGGACTAAACATCTATGGTCATCACTCCCCTAGAACTTAGAACTACTTAAACCTAACTAACCGAAGGACAGCACACAACACCCAGCCATCACGAGGCAGAGAAAATCCATGACCCCGCCGGGAATCGAACCCGGGAACCCGGGCGTGGGAAGCGAGAACTCTACCGCACGACCACGAGATGCGGGCACTGTGGTTTCATCTTAGACACTATGTGGGGCGTCGAATGCCGTAAACATAGAAGACCTTTGGCGACCTCGTACTCAAGGGGTTCATTGTAAGTATTTCTTAGACGCTGATCAGGGAACGTGTTGTTCCAAAACTCGCAGTGAGAGGTGTATTAGTGGCCGCCTCCTTCGCGTGAAGAAGACGTATCTCATCTTAGTGGCGCTGATGGTAATTTTATTTGCAAGTGTATATGCATCCATGACATGAGTCTGCCGTGGCGCTCTGGTGGGCGATGTTTCGTCCCGACGTAAAAACCGCAGTGTCGTCATCATAAAGGCTGTGGACTTTATGAGGACCCCTCCGGAGGTCATAGCGTGTAACCTGAAGAGAAGGGCCGAAATAATGGATCTCTGTGGGATGCCTTCAGCTGGAGTTTTTACTGCAGTTTTCTTGTCATCAACAGTGACACAGAAAGTTCTTCCTCGTAAAAGACTGTGAACACATTTGAGGTCCTAATTCGTTGACAGACAAAATCTATCCACAGATCAACACGGATTTAGAAAATATTGGTCGACTGGTCGCACGAAGCTCACTTTTTTTTTTATTTTTATTTTTTGCTTGATATCCTGTTCACCGTAGATGAAGTGCAACAGGCTGATTATATCTTCCTAGGTTTCTAGAAATCTTTCGACACACTGTCCCACTGCATACTGTTAACGAACGGCCGAGCATATGGCCCTCAGATATGTGAGTGGCTCGAAGACTTTTTAAGTAATAGAACCCAGAATCCCAATACATTGTCTTCAATGGCGAGTCTTCATCAGAGACAATGGTATCATCAGAAGTACTGCAGGAACGTGTGACACGACCGCTCTTCTTCCTCGTAAAAGACTGTGAACACATTTGAGGTTCTAATTCGTTGATAGACAAAATCTATCCACAGATCAACACGGATTTAGAAAATATTGGTCGATTGGTCGCACGAAGCTCACGAAAAGCGACAAACTGCAGGGACGGATTCTGGATAGGAAATGGAGGAGAAAAGGTATTATGAACATGTGTCCTGGAAGACAGTACAAAGCTGCATCGAATCCATGTAACAACAAAATGCTCGATTTCACAAGTCGCATCATCGATTTCCGCACTCTTCCGCACGTTCTAGCCTCTCTCCGAATAGCGTCACAGGCGTTGTGAACACACTGTTGAAGGGTCAGGATGTCAGTAACTGGTTAAACATACACAACACTTTCTAGATGCCCCCAGATGTAAAATTCCAGGGTGTTTAAATCTGGTGATCTAGCAGGCCATGCTACAGGACATTCGTATCGCATGGAACGTCCTGGGAAGATGTTAAAGTGTTGGTGAACTGTAATGCAGAAGTCGAGTGGTGCTCCATCATGGACAAACCACACAACCTGTGTCTTTGCCAAAGGCACATTCTCAGGGAGAGTAGGTAGAGTATTACGCAGCGAGTCCAAGTTCGTTCCTCCGTGAAGCTGTTGTGAAATAATAACCGGTCCAAATATGTGATCACCAAGAATACTATTCCAGACACTGATACTGAACCGACGCTGACGAGACGCCTCAACCATTCCTGGAAGATTGGTTTAAAATGGTTCAAATGGCTCTAGGAACTATGGGACTTAACTTCTGAGGTCATCAGTCCCCTAGAACTTTGAACTGCTTGAACCTACCTAACCTAAGGACAACACACACATCCATACCCGAGGCAGGATTCGAACCTGCGAGCGTAGCGGTCGCGTGGTTCCAGAGTGCAGCGCCGAGAACCGCTCGGCCCTCGAGGATTGTCTGTATCCCATACATGTCGATTATGCAGACGATGATGTCGGTTCTGCTAAAGGTTGCTTTGTCGGTAAGGAGGACTGATGAGAGAAATCCCATAATTGTGATGGCCTGGTGCAAAAACCACCTACAAAATCTTGCCCATAGAGGGAAATGCGGGGCTGATAATCCTTGCACTCGTTGCAGGTGGTAGGGATAGTAACAGTTGCCATGCAGGATACATATAATCATAGTTTTGCTTAACCATGTTGGCGCGCGGCACGTCTAGAGCTTGTACTAGGGTTTAGGACAATATCCAGCAGGACCCAGTCCTCCAAGTCTGGTATACGGACATTCTGCTGCCTCCATGCACGATCGTCCGATGATCACAAAAACGCCCAAAAAGGGCTTGAAATGTTATGTGATGTGGTTGGTGTCGGTGATGGTATATGTTTTGGTGTAGCCGTGCTGCATCTCGACTGCTCCCATCTGCTTCGCCGTACACAAATATCATCTCGGCTTGTTCCCGACATGAATGTCGGACCATCGGACCATTCCGCTACTTACAGTTACTGCGTCAATCACACGGCCTGCAACGCACAAGGAACACACGGCACGTGGTCAGAGGAACTTTTATTTGTCAGCGCTATCTATCGTGGCATGTCAACGATGCATTTCTGAACGTATGTTCATAGGAGGGACTGATGACGCCGTGGTTTGGTCCCTTTACTCCCCACACCAACCGACCAACCAACCATGTTCGTAGGACCCTTTTTCCTCCATTACACCCTGTATCAGCGTTCTGACAGGTTGAGCAGAAATCTGCGGTTGATTTCTGATGATTCTGTAGTGTATGGGAAAGTATTGTCTTTGAGTGACTGTTGGACAATACTTGATGACTTGGATAGAATTTTGGTGTGACGAATTGCAACTTGCTCTAAATATAGAAGATAAGTTAATTCAGATAAATTGGAAAAACAACTGTATAATTTTCGAGTACAGGGCCCGTGGTGTGCCGTTCGACGGAGCCACGTCAAGTGAATACCTATGCGTAACGTTGCAAAGCGATATTTAATGGAACGAGCACGTAGAAGTGATTATAGGGTAGACGAATTGTCGACTAGAGTTTATTGGGGGAATTATACGGAAGTTTAACTCAGCCATTAATGCTACCGCGTACTGAACACTAGTGTGACCCATTCTTGAGCACTCCTCAAGTGTTTGGAATCCCCATTACATCCGATCAAAGAAACACACCGGAGAAATGACTGGCAAACTGATGTATTTCATACTGGAATGCTGTATATCTGAGTACGGGAAGAACATATTCGCAGAACAGTCTTGAGATGTTATAGATAACTGGCATTTGCAACAGACTGTAGAGCGATCCTACAGTCACAAACACACATCTCGCGTAAGGAGCCCAAAGACAAAATGGTTGTTACGGAAGCACACAGACTGTGGTTCCCCTCTCTCCAGTTGCGAATGGAACATGAAACGGAATGGCTAGCAGTGATATTAGATACCCTCCATTATGCATCTTATTCAGGCTTGCAGAGGATGTTAGTGGCAAAACAAAAGTGTGCCGGACAATATTTGATCGACCTCCAGTCAGGCCACGCAACTTACATCATCCGCGAGTTGGAGGCCTACCTGAAGATGCCAGTTTTATCTTCGCCACCTGATAGATGATAGATGGAGCTGAAGATATGACAGAGACAGTGCTACTGAATTGGTAACTGCCACAGTACCCGCCGTTAGTAGTACCGCCCACTACATCCGACACTGTGTTCGTGGCGCCCTCCAGCTGTTGATCGCTGTGAGCGGGACAGCAGGCACTGCGAGCGCAGCCGCCCTTGGCTAATGGCGGTTCCTGGGCCGCCGCGTGCAATGCATAAATCTCACCCCCCTCCAACCCATCGTACCCCCCCCCCTCCCCCGGGAGATGCCAAGCTAACCGCACATTAATTGTTTACGCTACAGATGAGCGTGCCGCTACGTATTACTGCCGAGCCAATACTAATGGCGGTGGCCTGTCTGGCCCAGAACACGTGCCCCCTTCCCACACATCTCCGACGATGGGTCTCTAACCGGAACGTCACGTCTGTGTCCATTTACTCGTTCCCTAACTTATACAAAAAAGAGCACCGTTAAAGCGAACTGGGAAAGTCGTCAGTCGTTAAACGCCCTTCAAAGAGCGCGCCAGTATTCCACACCCAGAGAGCGAGCTATCGTGAGTCCGAGTACTGAAAAGAGATTAGCAGGTGTCGCTTCCTCCACAGCCACTGCCTTATGTTCAGTGGCAGTGAACACCTTAAATAGAAGAAAACTGCTGTTATTGGTGCAAAAATGGATAAGCAGTCGGGAGAAGAGACGGAGCTTGACAATTCTTCGAAATTAACTACTTTTAGAGAACGAAACCCCGTTTTGAAATTGAAGATAAGGGTATATTTTAGTTATTGATCGTGTTACACGGTTGAAAGTAGCATCAAAAATTGGGATGAAACGATAGCAATGATAAGGCTCCCTAATGACATTGCTGTTCATTAGTGTACGACAAGAAGAATTATAGGATGTTTTGGATGGAATGAACAATCAATTCAGGAGAGGGACTGAAGTGAACCAAAGTAAGACAAAAGCAATGGGCGCAAATGAGTACATTGACAAACTTACCATGAAAATTGAAGACCACAAAGTAAAGGAAGTGAAGAAATTCTTCTGGCATGAAAGCAAATGAACCCGTGATGGGCTGAGCTAGGAGGTCATAAGAAGCAGACTAGCAGAAGCAAAACACACAGGTAGAGGAAGAAAACTACTATATTAAACATGGGACTTGATCTGAGGAAGAAATTTCTAATAATATACATCTGAAGCAGATTACTGTATGCTAGTATGACATTCATAGCTTGTAGTCCCCACACGGGGAAGTTCGGCCGCCTGGTTGCCAGACTTCAGTTGACGCCACGCTAGGCGACTTGCGCGTCGGTGATAGTGGAACGATGGTGAGGTCAATACAACGCCCAGTCCCCAAGCGGAGAAAATCTCCGGCGGGACTAGGAAACGAACCCGGGCCCTCGGCACAGCAGTCAGACTCGTTGACCATTCAGATAAGGGGACGGACTGTATGGTAGTGAACCGTGGAAATGGGAAAACCGCAGAAGTAGAGTATCAAAGTGTTTGAAATGCTATAGAAGGTTGTTGAAAATTAGGCGGACTACGAATAAATGAAAAGATTGTGCGCAGAATCGGCGAAAAAGAGAGTATATGAAAAACACTAACAAGGAGATGGAACGAGATGATATGTCATGTGTTACATCAGGGAGTAACTTCCACGTTCCATCGCGCTAGAGGGAGCTGTAGTGGATAAAACCTGTAGGGGAAGACAGATATTGCAATGCATCCAGCAAATGATTGAGGTGATAGCCTGGTTTGGTTTGTTTTGTTTTAGGGCGCAAAAACAACTAGGGTCATATGCGTCCGTGTCAAAATTGTAGAACACGAAGACAAGGAGAGGAATTAAAAACAACCACACGTTAATCCCGATTGCCCGAAGAAAAGGCAGCTAAAAACAGGGACGTAGAGAACGGTATATAAAACACGCCATAGAGAAACGGAGGTCCTGAACTAAATGTCGTTCGCCATATTGCTACGACGGGTAAAATGTAAAACGCGGTCGACAGCACAGACATCATCGGAGGGAATGTAAGAACTAGTGGGCTGAGGTACGACGACTGCAGCCTTGGCAGCAGCGTCAGCGGCTTCGTTTCCTGTCTGACCGACGTGACCGGGAACCCGCATAATCATCACAATGGCTCCTCATGACTGAGAATGTGACAGCTTTCCTGGACCTGTTGCACTAAGGGATGGCCGGTGTACAGCACACAGTGGCTTTGAAGAGCACTCAGAATGTCGGAGCAGATGACGCAATTGAAAAGCCTTTATCCCCGGATTTACTGCATGACCTGATAAGGGCGAAGCGCTCTGCTGTAAATACTAAGCAGTGTTCCAGAAGCCGATACAGAATGCAACATATAGGCCATTTGGTTACTACTCTACAGTATCCATTAATTAACCAACGGTATTTTCTACAGTCAAGCCATGATAATGTACAAAGATGTGTGGCTATGAATTTAATGACATCAAGCATTTTAAATTACGTGCATTTCAAAGAGTATCTGAATGGTTTGTCAAAGATGACAATTATTACAGTTTGATTTAAGTTTAAAATGAGAATAATTAGTTTTATAAACACTTGAAGTAAACTTATTGTGCTTAAATGAAATATGACACATTGAGTTCATTAACTACCTCATAAAGGACTACTATTTGTCAAGGAAGAAAACATAAACTGAGCAATACACAGTAACTTTGTTGACTTGTTTCAAGGGCATGACTGAAGTAGATATTATCTTAAACAGATCTAACATCATAAGTAAGACACATCATGAAACTAAACTGTTACGCGAAACAACAGTAAGTATACGAAGTAAAATTATGGAACAAGTGAAACCACAGATTCTGAAATTAAGTAAAGTACTGCTGATTTTGTATTCTATCTTCTACAAAATTGATGTGCTCTTCTCACCATTTGCAGGAAATATCCAGTAATGTTGTGCACAAAAAATTGTTTTAAAGTTACTACATTAAAGCTTTCTGTATATGTACTGAGATGTTTTTCCTAAACATGGAACTCTGAACGATTTGCTATGGTCTTGAGATGGTGAGTCGAGCACAACATATTTGCATATCCTGTGGCCGACACACCAACTCAAGACGTGCTTTCTTTTCAGTATAGTCGTGAGTCCACCAAGGCTTGAGTGTAAGCATAGTTAGATGCTGTATGTTTAATTGTATGTAATTCTACTTGGAATTTGTCACTACTCATAAGGGTGGACATTAGACGATGTATTAGTGAATGAAAGGCAGGATGTTTACGTGTTGCTGGCTTTGAAAAATAGCTAATAATACTAGGTGATTGATGGTACACTTTCTGTAAATATTAAAATATATGGTGGAGGTCTCTTATATCTGAAGTTAAGTCCAAACAATTTATAGAGTTATCCACAAAATAATTTCTAATTGATATTTTTTTGTGTAAGACTTAAATGTTTGTGAAATCCTTGAAGTTGTCTGTTAGTACCTGTCCATATGGACAATTCATCATCTATATGCCCACAATTAGTAACTAACTTTGGAAGATAGTGGATTATTTTACAAAATTGTCCATGAGAAATTCTGTTGGGACCAGAGTGAGGGCGAATCCCATAGGTGGACCATCTGACTGAATGCATATGTTATCACTGAAAAGAAATCATTTTGTGTTAGGCGAGTACTTGTTGCTAACCTTATATGATGAAGTACAACTGGGTTGCCTCTCAAATTGCAGAGTAGTATCTGAGGTTATTTCGTCGCTCCTGTATGCATATCTTAGTCAATAAACTGCTGATTGAAAAATAAACTAGTTTGACTCAGATTTTTCGCTAAGTCAGTGGCACTCACGTTGGAAAGACTAGGTTTAAACGTGTTTTTAATTTTGATTTCCGTCACTAGGTTTTAGCTTATTTTTAATTATGATCGATCCCTTTGCCTTTGGGGATAATTTTTAACATGGGCTGAGAATGAAGATATTATGGGAGGTGCTGGGATGTTGCCTTTATGCTTTGTTTCGTATCGAAACACCGTGACTATAATCATTACGAAGCACTGCCAGTGATATCAAAATATTATCATTTGAAAATTGTTATATATTCTTTTTGTGTTAGCGTTTAGTTTTCAGATTTGCTATGTTTTTTGTAACTTGAAAAGTTATTGAGAATAACATACCTGAATGCAGCCCATGCACTGACCTCATCTTCGTTTCGCAGGGTGGCCACTGCGAGGCCGTCACCTCTGAAGACAATGGGTCGGCGCTTCTTGCCCTTCCTCTTCCTGTTATGTGAGTACGATTAACGTCAGTTATGGCAACTTGATTTCTTAGATAATTAAATAATGCATTCTTTCGCTCCGGCTTACAATCTGATTCATCAAAAATCTCAAAATGGTATGGCACATACTTTTGAAAAACAGTGTTTCCACAAAGTCCTTTTATAAACCACATTTGTGGTTAAAACTGCCAGATGAGCTATACCTATGCATGAAAATGGAAAAGGAACGGTAGCATTCCATCACTGGGAGACAGTGAAAGGGGTGAAAATTTTAATAAAATTACATTGTTCAAAATCAAGGAAAAGTGACACATCTAAGATAAATCCTTGCTGGACAATTAATTAAATTTAACTATGACATTTTCTTTAAAGAAATAAAATTTTAATTAATGTGATCCACAGTTTCCATAGCAATATTTTGTGCGTTCCTGAAACGTTTCTGAGAGATGAAAATTTGATAGTGAAACTCATGAGGTACAGAAATAGTTTTAAACAGTTCTAATTTTGATAAAATTGCATTCACTTTGCAATTATTAATTTTCACTGACATGACGGTGGCAGTTTGTTAGGTTTCTTTGCATGAAGAAGGCCGCCATGATTGAAAGGACATCTCTACCGACAAGTGGTTGGATGATACTGCCAGGTAATGCTAGCGCAAAAGACGCATAGAGAGCCCACAGATCTCGCTTTTAAACTATACTACGTTTGACGAAAACACATCGCAGACAGTTCTCAGCGCTGCTGGAAGCTTTCAAGCGTGGGATGCAAATAGCTGCTACCAATGCTGCGTTAAAGCCTCAGGCGGTAACAAAGATGGCAAAACTGTGGTGTTGCCATAGATCTGTAAAAATTGTGGCGAGCGAAGCAGTCACACCAAGACCATTTTTATTTCTCTCTCTGTGTTGCTTGCTCTGTTTATTTGGTGTTTCCTGTTTTCGGATTGTGACCACCTTCTTAAAAGTGTGTTGATCCACATTTGAAACGCAGTACGACAGAGGTTCTGCGTAGCATGGGTTCAGCGTGTCTTTGGTTGGGCCAATTGTTCGTGATTACGGAGCAGGTGCCCAGTGGCGTTCCAGATGTATTCCGTTTGGCCCAAATCGCACGAATTCAGTTCCCCAGCCATCAAGGTGAGTTCACTATCATGCTGCATCAAACACGGTTGCAAGATTTTGCCATTGTGAGTCTGCCAGTTACCCTGCTGCAAGAGGCCGTCACCACTAGGGAAAACATCAACCGTGAAGGAATTCAGGTGGTCTGCAATGATCTTCACTCATTGTAAGCCCCGCGGTCCCATGGAAGAGCAAATGAATGCTCCCTATAATATAATTAATACTGCACACACAGTACTGCGTCGAAGCTGCAGTGCGTTTTTCGAGCAGCCAGCCGCATGGACGATGGCGTAACTGGATGCGACCAATGACATCATTTAATAAGAAATGTGCCTCCTCCAAATTGGTGACATTCATTACCACACCTAAGCTATACGACGCAACGCTCGTATCCCAATGATACCTAGCGGGCGAAACAAATATGAGAGGCCGTCAGGATCTCATATTAGTATTATACCCAGTATCAGACTGTGAGAAGGTGTGGGCTACTACTCTACCTGCGGAGAGCTGAACGGATATCGGGGAAAGGTGGCAGAAATCGCAACACTAATAAATTAAAGGTTTAAAAAATAAAACAGAGATGTTTTGTGAAATTAGTATAGAATTATGTCTTCTTAACTGAGGGCAGCTTTCACTGAAAAAACACATTCAGAAAAACAACGTACACTGATCACCCAGAACGTTATGACCACCGTTATGTTATCGGCGATAGCAGCGTCACCTGGCGAGGAATAACTGCTAGCCACATACACACACGGAGCAAGTAGTTTCAGCGAGTCTGCTGTCTGTGTGTAGAATGGGGAAGGCGCGCGATCAATCCGAGTGTGACTGAATGCAGATTGTGATAACCTGGAAGCTCGGCACGAGCATTTCGGAAACTGCAAGACTTGTCGGGTGTTCGAAGAGTGCTGTGGTGAGCTTCTTCAGCACGTGGCGAAACCGAGGTGCAACTATGTCCAGGCTTCATGGAGTTGGGCGGCCACCCCTCATTACAGAGGTCTAACGTCGTACTCTGGGCACATTGGTAAAATAGGTTTGACGGCCAACTGCGGCGGAATTAACATTAGACGTTAATGCTGGACAGAGCACAAGTGTATCTGATCACACACTGTACCAAACACTCCTAACGGTGTGCCTCCGCAACCGACGACATATGACTGAGCCAGTGTTAGCACCAGGACATCGGCGAGTACTACTGATAAAGGCATGAGGCGTGTGACCATCTGCACTGGAAAATGGTGCAGTGGCAGAGCGTTGCATGGTCTGCTGAATACCGGCACCTACTTCATCGTGCCGATGGGAGGGCGCGTATCCTTCGTCTTCCAGGGGAACAGCTCCTAGACAGCTGCACTGTGGGAACGTTCATGTGGACATCCATGGGCCCAGTGGAGCTCGAGCAAGGCACCGTGCCTTACCGCATGGCTGACGCTGCTGCCCTCCCATAGAATCGCGAAATACTCGCGATTGCCAAACGGCTGAAATGACGATCGAATTCGAGCGCCATTACTAAATTGAGCACGAAGTAACGAACAAATAAACTCTGCTGCAGCGCGGCACTGAGTTCCTATAGCCAAGACGCGGCCACGGGCGAGACGGCAACTTATGTTTCATCCAATGAGATATTGCAGAATGCCCCTCAGCTTCGGTGCTCAGGGGATTTGTTAGCTGGCCGCTCGTCACATTAGTGAGCCTACACCTGAATGAAGTAGTTCTGGCTCCAACTTTCTCGGTGGTCCAGATGCTAGCTGTCACCTACTTGGCCACAGAACTGGCCGCTTCCTTATTGCCCCAGAGGTTTGCTAACCTGGCGCATCCGCGGCTGTTGGAGCGACATCCTTTCTTGTATTCGTACGCCGCTCAAGACCAAGAAGACGTCCCGTTTCAGTTTCAATCCTATTAATGACCACCGCCATATTGAGCAAATTACTGATTCCTCTCAAAATGACGGCAGCCGAAATATCATTCCAGATTTCAGTTCCTCTGTATCTAGAGAGTTGTCATTACAACGTTTCTTTTGTTTCTGTAATTCTTTTGACACTTTAATTCATGGTTTGTATCTTTAGGTACTTCGAAATGAAACTGATATGCAGTTACGGATGCAGCAGTGGTACGTTTCTCATCAGAATGTCCGGAACCTGCCACTTGATATCATATTCATTAATTACTTCTCGACTCATTCGTTGCTTCCAGCCTTGAGCGGCTCGCCCACATGCACATCATGGTACGAGGTGATCTGGGGAAGGTTCGAACACGATGTGCTGTCTGAACACGCCTTTGGTTGGTAATAAGTGAATGCTATGTTTGCGTTATCTGCACGATTCCATTAGCGCCAGTAATGCAGTTTCAACCGGAGCTGTAAGGAAACGTGCTATTACTCACCAAGGGTTTAGGCTTCAGAAGAATAGCTACCATCAGTGTTTTTAAAATATTCTAATGAGGTAGCAAGGGGACATCTATCTTAGAATAGACTACAACTGTTCCCTGTAATTGTACTTATTGGAATCATTTTGCGGCCCCTCCCGCCGGAGATTCGAGTCCTCCCTCGGGAATGTGTGTGTGTGTGTGTGTGTGTGTGTGTGTCTGTGTGTGTGTGTGTTGTTCTTAGCATAAGTTAGTTTAAGTAGTGTGTAAATCTAGGGACCGATGACCTCAGCAGTTTGGTCCCTTAGGAATTCACACACATTTGAACATTTTTTTGGAATCACTTTTGCACATGTTGGATCATTACAATGCACTAGAGCAATCTCAGGTATCGCCTGTTCAGACAAGGGGACCCTAGCATTCAATTTTTCAAATAACATAAAATATAAAAATCAATAATATCATAAAATTCAGAATAGTTAATTATTTAACTGAGACAAAGACTCTCTGGTGGTAGAAGACAATCCTAATGTCGAGTTGAACAACGCTACCAGCTCCAACTAATCTTGTTCTTTGTCCGGAACCGCGCGACTGTTACGGTCGCAGGTTCGAATCCTGTCTCGGGCATGGATGTTCGTGATGTCCTTAGTTAGGTTTAAGTAGTTCTAAGTTCTAGGGGACTGATGACCTCAGATCTTAAGTCCCGTAGTGCTCAGAGCCATTTGAACCACTTTTCTAAATCTTATTCTTTCCCCACAATTGTTAACCAAACGTGGCCATCGAGCACATGAAGGAAATACGATAATTTCGGAAAATAGTACAAGGAAGACAGGTCTCCTTACTTTATGCTTCGTGTCACTGGAGTAAAAACTGGCTTGTGACACGACATTTACATTTTATGGCGTGCTGCGTTCTTTACCTTGTGTTACACAGCGTCATCGGCTTGGCTGCTGCCGTATGTCGTCGGATCTGTAAATCTATCAAAATCCTATACTGAGCCTGGCTGATTCTATATCAGCAAACTTGCCCTACGTTTTCGTGAAGCAAAAAACGTTAACCTCACCCTTGTCTGCTTTTGATGGCTAAACACACGCACAAGCCTGGCATATCGTGTGTTACTCTGCCCTCGCTACTCTCGCAAGAATTTAACTTTATTGGCTCTCTTCGTTCTCCGCTCAGGAGATTAACGAAAGGAATTCGATTAGCCCTTGACTGAATTTTGGTGCCAGGTGAACCTTTCCCTGTCGTCACGTCAGACAGGGAAGCCCTCTGACTACACTGGACAACGTCTCAAGGAGAAGTGCCTGTCGCGTTAGGCAGTTGCGCTTCTCCTCAGCCTAGCTTCCCTTCCCTGTACAGTGGGGTTGGACGCTGGATGGAACAGCCAATGGCAGTGGTTCTTTCATTTCTAGTAGCCATGGCTGCCCAATCATCAAATGGCTTAATAAGTACAGTGTCGTATAACTGGCTGGCTTTCAAGTGAACAGCCAAGTCTCTTACCCCCTTTATTGACACTCCATCATCCACAAGAGTGTTAAGTTATGTCCTCACGTGCCACTCGCGTGATATACTGTTCTTTCCCCAGTTCTCTGCCGTGCCTGTCATCTGTACCTCATCTTTACCAGGCTGCGGCTCTGCAAGCCATTGTGTCACAGCGTGGACAACTGAAACTGGTTTCGTCTCCAGTGATGCTTCCACTCTGAAAAAGGGAATTATTCTCGTCACTCTGGGTACCACTTGTATTAAATCTCAAACAAGTAAAATATACACACAAAAACCCGTCCCATGTTACAAAAGCAGTGTCTTACAACACTATAAACTACACGTAAAACTGACGGAACCGACATCCTAAGTCCCGATGCCTTACAGTTGTAACTCGTTTCCATTGATCCACGCTCCAATCTCAGTTATCTTGTACCCACTGCCATCGTACTTTACGATGTAGTTGCCAGCTACAGAGCCACGTGTTCAACAAAGTGCGCTGAATGGTGTGCTCCAAAGCACTTGTGCATACACGAACACTGTACTCTTCCGTCATATCCACCATAGATCGTCTGCTATCCAACTTTACAGAGCGGCCAAGCCTCCGACCTCCGCATCCTGTAATGAGACGTGGACATTCAACACCTTGTCGCCTGCTCCAGGTTTCAACGTCCTTCGATGACTCGCCACAGATTCTCACGACAGCAACATGTGAACAGCCGACCAGGTCAGCCATTTCCGAGATGCTCGTTCGAAGGCACCGGGACGTAACAATGTCTCCCTTTGTCCAATTCACTTATGAAGACACAAAGGAATTAATGACATTAGGTGCTAGTGAGCATTGTTTTAAATCAATGGGGAAATTTAAAAATTTTTGACGAACCGTGATTTAAACCCGGGCGTCCTGCTTACTGGGCAGATGCGCTCACTACTGCACCAACTTTGCTTTTATATTATCAAAGTGAATTGGTACTATCATAAAACTTCAGTAGACCATCAAATCATCATATAATATGAGATGCAAATGGGAGAAAAAAATTAATTATGAAGAACAAAATAATAGGAAAGGAAAAAAAAACCAAGAACATAGCTGAAAAACCACCACCAAGGTCGCATGATACTTACAAACAATTTTTTTATAGCTGTTTATATTTATTTAGTTTTCTTAAAATTTTTATTTACTTTGTATTTTATATTTTATATAGAAACGAAAAACAGAAAGACAACGAATCGTAGTATATTCCAAATGGCAAACTAAGAAAAAAACCAATATGATTTCAAGGATTGTATACGCTCATGCGTATATAAGTATACTTCACCTATACATATTTTTCAACAGAACTTGAACGATGCTGAGTCAAAACACAAAAAAATCGAGCAGGTAAACTAGGAGTGAGAAAACCGAAGCAAATTAGATGGGAAATATACGCAACAACGAAAACACCTGTCATCAGAAAAATGAAATTAACCAACACTTTTACGACGGAAAACCAGGTTGTACATGGCGAAGAGGGCTCGATATCGAGGCATTTGCAAGCATGTCATGTGATCTTCCCCCTCACCTTCTATAACATAATGAACGACGTGTCCCAGTAACCACATAACGGTATGGGTTTTCGACCGAGGAAAGAATGAAGAATGTGGTCGCAATATGATGTCCGTAGTGTAGAACGTCTCAGAAGATAGAGTAAGTAAGGCCAATTGCCTCCTAATCCAAGACCAAGTTACCATATGACTTCCACAACTAAAGCGACGTCGTATTGTATCTGTAGGCGTACAACGACTCCATAAATCAATGTCTCTAAGCCCAATACGGAAAAGTTGCTCGTTCGTTGGAATCAAGTTATTTACTGCCTTATACCAACAGGACGCCAAATGTCGTCCAGTTTGTTTGCGGCGATCCTCTTTCAACGACGTTCGGGCAAGCGACTGCTTTCCAACGAGGCTGTAGGAATTTAATGGTGAGGACCGGTCTCCATAAAATGTCAGCCTCTAAATAGCTCCCCACAAGATAGAAGTCACGAATGTGTTTTAACTCGTAATTTATGCGACGAACATCAATACAGGATTCAAGACTAGCAGGACGGACACAAGTAAACGAGACGTGAATGTGTGAGTTTCTTGAGTCAGCATCAAAACAGTACGTCGCACATATAGCATCTGCGTCTTCCTTTGTACGTCAGCCAGGCCCAACCCCCGAAATGAACGAGACTTTGTGATCAGCTGATACCACAAGCAAAAGATATGTCTTCTTCATAAGAAATCAGACAATTGCTGTAGTCTCTTCGCCATCATCGAGAGAAGCGGATAAACTTAGGTAATAAGTTTTGCATAAGACATATGTATCCAGTATTCGGACTTTCTGGAGCAGAGTAAGAGAACGCCATTCATGATCCAGTATCGCTCCCTAATTTTTTTTCCGTAACAGACTTCCAGCTGAGCCTCGCCATTTTGAGTGTAAAATGATCAATGATGATGCCGAGAGACGTATGTCGACCCACTGCAGTAATTCATGGAACAACGGCGTCATCGGAGACTCGCAAAGTAAGAAGCCTGCATTTACCTTCATTAAGTAGTGAACCTCAACACCGACAATAATAATCGATTACAGCCTTCAGTCGAGGTATCTCCGCAGTACTGCTGACTAGAACTATCACACCATCCGCGTATGCATGAACAGCTACAGACCCTCCGGAAAGTTTCCAGCCTTTCAGTTGGGATGCTGGCATCGGACGTAGGGGGTCCAGAGACAACACAAAGTCACTGACAGCGGGCCCCCTTGAGGCACTCCGCGGTAGCGTTCTCGCTTCCCGCGCCCGGGTTCCCGGGTTCGATTCCCGGCGGGGTCAGGGATTTTTCTCTGCCTCGTGATGACTGGGTGTTGTGTGAAGTCCTTAGGTTAGTTAGGTTTAAGTAGTTCTAAGTTCTAGGGGACTGTTGACCATAGATGTTAAGTCCCATAGTGCTCAGAGCCATTTTTGAGGCACTCCCCAACGGATATTTATCGGGGGCATCAGTTGGCCATTAACAACAACCGAAGCTGAAATACCCTTAAACAGGTTTGAGAGCACTCGCCGTGTGTCAACAGCAAAACATGACTGCCTCCAGAATCCGAAGCAAAAAGTTGTGAATACCACGATCAGACGCCTTATCAAAGTCTAGGAAAGCAAGGGCACAAGGAATGGACGTTACAGCAGCAACCGAAACCACGTCAAAACACCCGACTATAGGAGTAAGAATGATATGACCAGGTATGCAGCTCTGATGTTTGGCAACAATCATCGCCACCAGACCCGACGTCCTACTATTAACTGCCCTCGCCACAGTCTTATAATAAAAGTTAACAAAGTAATTGGGCGAAAGCTATCAGGACAAGCTGGTCCAGGGATTAAAACAGTTTTTTTCCACTTTGAACGAGGTCGGCGCTACTCTACCCTGTAACGCTTCATTCAAAAGAGAGGTAGCACTTAACGGCGGCCAAACGCGTACATAAAATTCCTTGGGAAATCCATCCAGACCCGGAGAATTTTGAAAAGGCGATCCCACGATAAGTTTGTCAACTTCCTCAGGCTGAAATGCCACTAAGAACGCTTCATTATGTCCAGGTGTAATTGTCCTATCCTAGATGATGATTAGTGGGTCGTAAGGCGTTGATGTCGATGTCGCAGGTGTCTACACAGTATAGATGTAAGACACGCAGTAATCAGCTTGCTCCAATACGATACGTCCGTTATTTGTCGTGAGAGCATGAATACAAGCGCGTCGGCGACTGGTCGGATGCCAAAGAAAATGATATGAGGAAGTCAGTTCTTCCGTCACCAATGATCCTTGGGTCGTATTTTCAATCCTTCCATTTGTATTCTTTTCAAGGTCAACAATTTTGCCCTCATACGCGTAACATCCGCTATTTGCAGAGGGGCGTGATCCGCACCACCATAAAGTTCATGCAGGGTGGAATAATAATATTCGTAAGTTCTCCGAAAGTCTCGTGCTTTGGCAGCACAGAAAAGTATCAAAGTTTGCCCTAGCGCCGGTTTTGCCAGCTGTGTCCAGCAGTCAAGGATAGGAGAGTGCTTCCAAATGGTCCGCAGAGTACGCTCCCACACGGCTGGCATCACGTTATCGAGAGAGGGGTCAGCAAGGTGAGCGACGTTTAACATCCACGGAGGGCGAAACAATTTGACTAGTTGGCGTTCTAGATTGAGGCCTGTAGTCACAGCACAGTGATCCGTAAAGGAAGCTGGGATGACTTCAGCATTAAGATTGCAGTCGCGCAGGCAGTCTGATAAGTAAAATCCATCTAACCGGCTACTAGAATTCGCAGTAAAATGAGTAAATTTAACTAACGTCGGGTATTTACATACCCAGACGTCTTTCAGGTGTAAGGAGCGGGCAAATTCTTGTAATTCGCGACAGAAATTTAAATTTGGATATTGAACTGCAGGCTGCAACACAGCTAAAATTACCAACCAACAGAATACCCGGAGGACACTTAAGCAACAGATAAACAATATCGTCTTTATAAAAACGCAACCAGTGCCAGATGGAGCATATAAAGGAACCAAGGTAAGATTAAAAAGTTGACAATTTATGCCGCTGACAGAAGGCAACATTTCCACCTCAGCAACAGGAATGACTTCGCGAAAGAATAAGGCGGCCCTGTACAATATTTAGGTGCTACGGAGGACACAAAGACGAAGGGGCGGGGGAAGACTCCGCTCCATCTCCACACACAGGCAGCTCAGGAGGAGCCACTTCGCGAGCAGGAGGGATGATGGAGGTAACTTCTTCGCTACTCACCGTACCACGGACGGGACGTATCGTAGCATCGAGAGTAGCAGCGGACACAACTGATGCGGAGAAGGTTGGCGCAGAAGGCACAGTCTAATCCTTACAATCCTGAGTGCGACTTCGCTAGTTTGTCATCAGTTCAGGTTCTATCCTGGGGGCAACAGGATTCGGAACCTATAGCGGAGGTAAAGGCGGAAATCCATTAACACTATTTGACTCTTTGTTCATTATGATCAGAAGCAGAAGTTGGTCCGACGGCGGGAGTGGAAGGAACAAGATCAGCAACCGTCAATTTGCGACGCTGCACTAATGACGGCTTTAATACAAGAACCCTCCGCGGGCAATAGGAACGAACGAGTCCACTTTCATTGCATAGGAAGCAGGTTCCCTCTTGACCAGTACACATGGCACGGACGTGGTGACCACACACTTGTAAATGTGATGGAATGTTACGTTTGACATGCTTTTTCACGGAACGCATTCCACAATCACACTGTAATCTGTGTTCAGTAGACCACCGTTAACGACCATAAAGAGTCAATATGTCCTTTAGAATGTTCTCATCAACTTCCGGCGGGAGCTTCAACACTCGAACATTGGTATATTCGATCTAACCCTGGAATTCTACCCAAGAATTGTTGACGATCACTGCTACCCATTCGTCGATTCGACGAACACCACCACTTTTCAGGTGTATAATCAACAATAACAGCAGTTTATGTAGATTTGAGGCTCGGAATGTATGTAATACTCGTTTACAATCAATAACATATCAAAATTTCAAAATAAGTAGGGTCCAAACGAGAACTAGTATGGAGATATAGGTAAAGAACTATTTCAGAAGTAGGTTTAGTTCGATGTTTATTAATTTAAGGGCAAACAATTAAATTGCTTCTGTTTTTGGCCAATAATCACTTGAAAATCTGTAAGAAAAGAAGAATATAACTATGTAACAATAAGCATTACAATAGATTCCACTGTAAGAATCAGAGTAATACTGTAAGAATAAAAGTAACACATTACTATATAGAGATTTAGAAACTAAAAGAAACTCCTATTCTTCGGGGGCTCCTCACCATGCATGTTCGTGAATTGGAGAGTAAATAAATGCTTTTGAACCTGTACATTACATACTACTACAGTCAATTACTCTCGGTATATTATATATATATATATATATATATATATATATATATATATATATATATATATATATATATATATATATATCACAAAGAAGTCAAACAATCTCCACAAAGCATGTGATATTTTTAATTTTTATTGCAGTTTTCGCATATTGATTTTTTCATTCTTCGTTTCTTGTAAGGACAGTATGCACATACACTCCTGGAAATGGAAAAAAGAACACATTGACACCGGTGTGTCAGACCCACCATACTTGCTCCGGACACTGCGAGAGGGCCGTACAAGCAATGATCACACGCACGGCACAGCGGACACACCAGGAACCGCGGTGTTGGCCGTCGAACGGCGCTAGCTGCGCAGCATTTGTGCTCCGCCGCCGTCAGTGTCAGCCAGTTTGCCGTGGCATACGGAGCTCCATCGCAGTCTTTAACACTGGTAGCATGCCGCGACAGCGTGGACGTGAACCGTATGTGCAGTTGACGGACTTTGAGCGAGGGCGTATAGTGGGCATGCGGGAGGCCGGGTGGACGTACCGCCGAATTGCTCAACACGTGGGGCGTGAGGTCTCCACAGTACATCGATGTTGTCGCCAGTGGTCGGCGGAAGGTGCACGTGCCCGTCGACCTGGGACCGGACCGCAGCGACGCACGGATGCATGCCAAGACCGTAGGATCCTACGCAGTGCCGTAGGGGACCGCACCGCCACTTCCCAGCAAATTAGGGACACTGTTGCTCCTGGGGTATCGGCGAGGACCATTCGCAACCGTCTCCATGAAGCTGGGCTACGGTCCCGCACACCGTTAGGCCGTCTTCCGCTCACGCCCCAACATCGTGCAGCCCGCCTCCAGTGGTGTCGCGACAGGCGTGAATGGAGGGACGAATGGAGACGTGTCGTCTTCAGCGATGAGAGTCGCTTCTGCCTTGGTGCCAATGATGGTCGTATGCGTGTTTGGCGCCGTGCAGGTGAGCGCCACAATCAGGACTGCATACGACCGAGGCACACAGGGCCAACACCCGGCATCATGGTGTGGGGAGCGATCTCCTACACTGGCCGTACACCACTGGTGATCGTCGAGGGGACACTGAATAGTGCACGGTACATACAAACCGTCATCCAACCCATCGTTCTACCATTCCTAGACCGGCAAGGGAACTTGCTGTTCCAACAGGACAATGCACGTCCGCATGTATCCCGTGCCACCCAACGTGCTCTAGAAGGTGTAAGTCAACTACCCTGGCCAGCAAGATCTCCGGATCTGTCCCCCATTGAGCATGTTTGGGACTGGATAAAGCGTCGTCTCACGCGGTCTGCACGTCCAGCACGAACGCTGGTCCAACTGAGGCGCCAGGTGGAAATGGCATGGCAAGCCGTTCCACAGGACTACATCCAGCATCTCTACGATCGTCTCCATGGGAGAATAGCATCCTGCATTGCTGCGAAAGGTGGATATACACTGTACTAGTGCCGACATTGTGCATGCTCTGTTGCCTGTGTCTATGTGCCTGTGGTTCTGTCAGTGTGATCATGTGATGTATATGACCCCAGGAATGTGTCAATAAAGTTTCCCCTTCCTGGGACAATGAATTCACGGTGTTCTTATTTCAATTTCCAGGAGTGTATTTTTCTGTCGTCATGAAGACGACTTGGTTGTTGGTGGCTATTATCAGCTGGTTGCATCACATTCAGGCATATGCATATCATACTGTTGAGCAATAGTGGGATTGGTTGTCTGTGTCGAATGTGCATCCAAGACGACATCAATTCGTCAGCCAGTGTCATCGCGAATGCAAACTTTGTAGGCGCTCTTTGGTTATTTGGAAGATTGGCAACATAGATGACATAGGAGTTGTGAATAGCTATGTCCACCATGTTATAGAAGAGGGAGAGGGGCCAACGTCTAGTTTTCCTACCACAATTGATATTACAGCACACTTGGTCCAAAGTATCCACTGCTCCTTTTGTGGAATTATAATTCATTACAGTTTGTGGTTTGCCAGTTTCTTCATTTATGCTGTTGTCATAATGCATCGTAGAAATAAGAATAACCATTTTTTTTTCCTGGTTGGTTTGAACGAAACTGCGGTGATGTTCTGGGAAAACAAGAAGAAGCTTGAGCCGGGGCCCCTATTGCTGAACTTGGGATCTGCAAAATTCTTCGGTAGATCTCGCTTATTTTTCTTTATTGTCCCAAGCATAGTTATTCCATGACTCGTGAGTAAGGTCTTTGCAAAAGGTATTCTACTGAACCAGTTGTCACACGTCAAGTTACGGTTAGAATTGCTCAGAGGCTCCACAACTTTAGTAGTGATGAATTCGCTAAAGGACATTTCTCTGGGGAGCGTTGTTTTGCCGGCGTATATTTCAGCATTGAACATGTAGCTTGTTGAATGATCGCATATCATGAAAATTTTAACCCCGTGCTTATTGGGTTTCGATGGAAGGTACATCTTGAAAGGACAACGGCCTCGAAATCCAACCAACTGCTCGTCAATAGTAACATAAGGGCTTGGTCTGAAGTTGCCTTTACAATTTATAAAGAATGGGTTCTATATTGGAGACAAGAGGGCTAATCTTTCTAAAAAAAAAAAAAAAAGGTTCAAATGTGTGTGAAATCGTATGGGACTTAACTGCTAAGATCATCAGTCCCTAAGCTTACACATTACTTAACCTAGATTATCCTAAGGACAAACACACACAACCCTGCCCGAGGGAGGACTCGAACCACCGCCGGGACCAGCCGCACAGTCTATGACTGCAGCGCCTAGACCGCTCGGCTAATCCCGCGCGGCGCCAATCTGTCTATCTTTCACCTTTCTGCTCTCGTTTCTTTGTCATCGAATCGCAAGCAATTTATGAGAAACTTGAATCTTGATGATGACATTGCGGCTCGATATCTTTCTCCGGACCTCGTTGTATCAAACAGAACGTCAACTGACATGTGATTGTCCTTTTCAGCAGCACTCATCACAAGCAATCCAAACAGAGATTAGAGTTCAGCATTTGTTACTTCTTTTGTAAAGTTAGGCGAATCTTTGTATTGAGAACGTTGGTTTTTATTTCATCGTTGGTGTAAGTAATCATTGCGTCCAACATATTTGAAGTAAACAATAAATGAAAGCACTGACGTGAACTTTGTTCATTTTTCGCGTGACCTGCAGGGCCTGGAGTCAAGTGAATCACATTCCTCTTCGGCGTTTTTCCCGGTTGTTTGATGGTGTTGTCTTCCAGCTGTAGCTATCACCTTTCCAGGTACTAAGAATTTTACTCCCTCAGATGACACAAGAGGTGATGTAATGGTTAGAGCTGTTAGTTTCAGATACCCTTTTTTATGACGCCCTGTTCGTTTGTTTTTCTGCATACATTCAGAAGATGAGGTTGAGGCTTGAATGATGTGGTTTGCAATTTCCTGCCCCACGTCGTCGATGGGTCGACGATTGGTCTCATCTCCATCTGACTCTGAACACTAGGAAGGCTCATAGCTAGGGTCGGTCTCTTCTGACATGTTCAACAACTCATCTTCAGAGTCCTCTTCCTCCGACGACATCACGTCGCCGAAATCTTCTTCTAAAAGTGCTCTAATTTCGTCATCATCCAAGCATCTTCTACTCGAAGCCATTTTCCACAAAAAAATTAAGAGTGTTGTTATTACTACCAAAATATGTGGCGAATTTACTAATGGAGCTACACTACTTCTAGTAAACGTGCGCTGTTACTGCTACCCCCTCGTCATATCAATGAAGGAATTTTATTCCGTAATGCTACCCATTAGTCCCTCTGACGAATATGGTTTCTTCTCTTACTGCTACTCATTCGTCGTATCGACGAACCGACATCTAAACTATTGAAGGAACCTCACCAGGGGCTGCGTTCCGCCGACTGTTCTTGCCAAGGTCACGTAAATTACTAATCACTCGAAGCATAGGTGACCGCGCACGACACTAGGCAGCGGTACTGTGCCTCAGTACAGTAAACATCCTTGCATGTTCGACTCATCGACGAAGTGTACCATTCCAGGGTTAAGCATCTGCGGGTGACGGGACTTGAAAACCATGCCGCGACAGTAATCGTTCAACGTGAAAGGGATCCACAAATTTCACGTAAAACACGTACTCGTCTGCATCAAAATAGGTAGTCTGGAGCTGATCAGAGTTCACTTGAATTGTATCGACAAGCCTATCGTGGATTTCAAGAGACCCAGGCTGCTCGTGTCGCTTTGTTTTATCGAAAGTAAAGCTCACATTACCTTTTCGTGGAATACACGTGCAAACCATGGTAACCATAGCGGAGTGGCCGACGCCGCTGCAAGTGGACGAACACAAACAGACAGTAAGGGGGAGCGGAGGCGCTACGACTTCTCGGCAGACAGAACAACACTAACGAGGAAAACCACACACAAGCGACGCTGTGGCAAGTTAAATAAATAAGAACCTTCCCGCTCGGCGCTCGAAGCAGAACTACTCCACCACCCGGACACATTGGTCATCCCAACAGCACCGACAGCCTTAGCACGTCTCCCTTATGACCCGCCGTGCGCTTCTAGGCGCTACAGTCTGGAGCCGCAGTTTCGAATCCTGCCTCGGGCATGGATGTGTGTGCTGTCCTTAGGTTAGTTAGGTTTAATTAGTTCTAAGTTCTAGGCGACTGATGACCTCAGAAGTTAAGTCGCATAGTGCTCAGAGCCATTTGAACCATTTGAACCTTAAGACTCAAATTCTCAACTTACCCACACACTACTGATGTAGTGCCCCTTTCCCATTATTCTCATACGTTTCGCCTATCCCCATAAGATTTCGAGCATGATGTGCATCCACACTGAAGTGATCAGTTGCTCGTCCCTTCATAATGTCGTGTCTGTTCTCTTCGACATATCCTAATGAACAGACAGCACATGCAATGTCACAGGTTAATGCAAGCGCGAGATAAGCCATTGCAAACATGAAATGGTGCTGTAACCGCTATAACGTTGAAAGTAAGGATGCAAACGTGTCTGCATTGTGTTGTACAGATGACAGATATCAATTTGCGGGTTGAAGTTCGATGCCTGTCGCATTTGGTCTGTCAATATAGCGATGTTTGTGGATGAATCTGAGGTTGTCATTCGATGACATCCTGTATGTGCTTGATTGGAGTCAGTGGTATGTGGGCGAGCGTTATCCGGTTCGAAAACACAACCTGGAATGCTGTTCATGAATAGCAGCACAACAGGTCGAATCACCAGAGTAACGTACAAATCTGCTGTCAGAACTGCCGCGGTCACCCAAAACCATCACTCCAGTTGTACGTCCACTGTGTCTAGCACACAGACAGCAGTAGGGGGACAAGTTATGTTCTGCCCCACATTCCATTGTCGCCAAATTTATTCAAGATGACGTCAATTACGTCATCCAAGATGGAGTCCTGTAGACTTGGCAACAGTGCATGACATCATCTAAGATGGCGGATTTTGGTGGTAAGTTTGAATTTTGGCGGGAAGATAGGTCAATTGCGCTTCCTCCACTAACCTGACCATCCAGAAAAAAATTGGTAGGAAATTCAAATTCCAGCAGGTTAATGCGTCACAACACGAAAATGACGAGAAAATTGCGCTACGTCCACCAACCTATCCCCAACCCCTAGAAAATGGCGGCAAGTTCAAATTCCAGCACAATAATGGCGGGAAAAACGGACTTGTCTTTATTAATATTTAAACAATATCATGCAGGTGTGTTCACCATAAGGTCCGGACTCCAACTGGCTTAGTTCATATTTTCGTCCGCAGAGGGAGCCACCCTTACATGAGATCATCACGAATCTTCCATTCTTCAAGATGGCTGCACCCCATCTGAGTTCTCCACTGGGTCTGGGCTCCGACTGGCATAGTCCATATCAGTGCCACCAGAGAGCGCTCTCCAGACATCAGATCATGATCTAAGTACCGTAATTCAAGATGGCTGCACCTGATGTATTCACCACGAGGTCCATAGCTCAAGTGGCTTAGTTCATGAAGTGACCACCAGAGGACGCTACTGTGATGTCGCATGATGACACAAGATCATCTGCTCTCTCTCGTGCACGTTGTAAAAAGACACACGCCACGTCACCGGCCCGTGGGCGTCCGACCGCTTACATCACACACCCTTGTCTGCCACCTCCATACATGCATCGGACATGGTCTTCTGTAAATATGCTAACACACACATCGCGCATCTAACCTATCAATTACCTAGGTCCTTAATTCCATTTCAATTGTAATCATATTAAATAATTCAATTTACAATTTCATACAGGTATCAAAAAGGTGCTCACTATACTTTCAACTACCTAGTTTTAATTAATTTTCAAGGACCAGATCGCCACCTCTTCCTAGGAACCGTCTCCGAGTTTGAATTCTGGCAGTAAAGAAAGGTCACTTGCGCTTTCGCTACCAACCTAAGAAAACTGAGGGGAAATACAGGACACTTATACTAACCTCATCCACCCGACCGCCACTTCCTCCTAGGATCAGGCGCCAAGTGTGAAATCTACCAGTAAGCAACACTCACTTGCGTTTTTCGCTACCAACATAACAAAATTGCTGTAAATGACCCTCACAACCACTAACCTAAGTCACCAGACCGCCACATCTTCCTAGCGGCGGGTAGTAAAAGACTCAGCCCGCACTAGGCTGATGGAGAGAGGAAGGAATGGTTCAAATGGCTCTTAGCACTATGGGACTCAACTGCTGAGGTCATTAGTCCCCTAGAACTTAGAACTAGTTAAACCTAACTAACCTAAGGACATCACAAACATCCATGCCCGAGGCAGGATTCGAACCTGCGACCGTAGCGGTCTTGCGGTTCCAGACTGCAGCGCCTTTAACCGCACGGCCACTTCGGCCGGCGAGGAAGGAATGTAATTCATTTATTGGCGCGCAGTTTTTTTTTTGGGGGGGGGGGGTGGATTATGTGTATCACAGAACACACGCGCTGACATGCCACACAGCATACAGACCTGCAAACCACTCCTACATTACTCATGTATAAAGCTCTACGCACACTCTTGCAAATTGTAAACCGTCAATAATAACACACTACACAGCCTACAGACATGCGAACCACTCATAAACAATGCACAGCAGTTACGTCCAGATAGCCAAACAGCTCCTAAATTGTCAAAATAATAGTCCATGTAAAAGACTCTGCTTGCCAATAGTCAGCTGTCGAAATCATACCCCAGCCTTTATCTAAACAATTAGAGGCAGCACCACCACCAAGTATATTCACCATTGAGTTCATAGCCAAATTGACTTAGTTCATACGGGTACCACTAGAGGAAGCTGTAGTGACAAAAGTACCGTAATCTAAGATGGCGCCACCTAGTAGGTTCATCACGAGCTCTAGACCCCAACTGGCTTAATACATTTCCTTGCCATCAGAGTATGCCAGAGTGACTCCAACTGATGACGCAAGTACAATTATCCATGATGGCAGCAAACAGGGTGTTGTCCACGAGGTCTAATAGAACCACCAGCAGAGGTCGCTGTCATCCGTTTCCTGAGGTAAACCAAGATGGTGAGGGACAACGACCCAGCGTGCTCAGTGCTGCTGGGGAGAGTAACGAATGACTGCACTCTAGTTAATTTTCGAACATTTTATGTAGGCATGGATTATATATATCACACTATCACAAAACATCCATCCAGATGTGCCTGGGGGCATATAGCACAGCCCAAAGACGGACAAACAATTCGTAATGACAGTACACGATAGCAAACTGCTCTTAAGTAATGGAGTACACATATCTGCAAACACTCTCAGTACTCGTAATCTGTCCAAATAACGCATAGAAGAGACTACAGGGCCACTCGCAAGATAACGCAACAGACGAGCGCGCACTCTCCACCACACCCTGTCCCCCGCGAAATCAGCTGTCAATAAGCTCACAGGTCCCTGCTCGGCATTCGCAAACATGAGGTGGTGTCAGCCGCATTCATACTTCATGCCCGTGAAATTCCTATCCAAATCCGTGTTCACCTAGACGCCTACAATGACACGAGCGAAGCTGGTCCGCACGCGCCCCAACTCTCGCGAAGTGAGGCGCCTGCTGCACGGGTCCTGCGCGCTCCGTCACAGTCCCAGAGCCGGCGTCGTCGAACACAGGTGAAAGTTGCATTCCAAGCAGTGCTCACGCAAGTCTCATATGCCCGGCATCTTCAGTTGCCATTTGTCTCTGCCATTGAAGGCATAATAGCACAGGGCGTGTTGACACACACGCACACACATTTAACCATACTTAACTACACAGCGTGGCTCTCGCCTCGCCAAGAAACGTCTGCGTGACGACTCGCCATCTAAAACGTTCTCAACGTTACTCTTACATCACATGGCACTGTAAATAACTAACATACGACAACCTCTTGGAAACTGTATAATGTCCGAGAAATAGTTAAACCTCGCTTTCTAGATAACTCAGATTGTGTGCACGGATATTCTTCCAATATCAGCGCCCGTTTACAAAAATAACATTCAATCCACTCTTCCCAACGCTCCTAACGTGGCACCCACCACAATCAATTGAGAATTCTGATTCGCTCTTATCGGAATTACCCGCCAAATTAGTGATGCAGCCGGTATCGAAGTGTGATCCACTTTTTCTTTCTGAGGCATTCTGTGCTTATTTTGCACAGATCGCTAAATTACACTGACAGTTAAACATGCAAAATTGTCAACACCTTATTAAATACATACTTGATTCACAAGAATATTGGAAGAGAGGAGGACATTTACCAGTGTAACTAAAATTAAATATTACCATGGCTGCTACATTCTGACACCGTACAATGTACTGTTAATCTCTCCTCTTGACGACTGAGCCTCACTATCTATAGCGCATGTAATTTTCCACGTAAAAAATCGCTCAACGTTATCCATGTACTCAATCTATACGTCCCTCACGATAGGACACGCAGTCGTTCTCTCTAGTCATCCATTAACATAAAACATAGTAACTTTACAATGCAGTGTAAGCCACACTAACTTTGAAATAGTGTATATGCACATTATACACAAACAGCGCACGTATATTTTATATATGCACAGTACTCGAAAAAATTATCGTATGCCCACCCTCAAATTGCCTATAAGCCATGATACTAGCCCAGTCCTAGGGAAGCACTGTTATCCTGTTATTTCTTTCTACAGACGCTGCACTCAACGGTAATACACTATTTTACACTCATCACCATTTTTTACCGACAATTAAACATCGCAATGTTGTATACAGGTCACTAAATACATACCAGACTCGCAGGAATATTGTAATGTCAAACCGATTTCCAACCAGGTAATATATCACCGAATACTGACTCGATCTAGTAAGCATGCAATTCATATCCCTCACCATACCAAATCATCCCCTTTACATCAGCCAACCGAAGTCACTCTCAGAACTGATGTGCACAGACAGGGTCGTCTGCCCGCGGAACAAACGCGTTACGGTTTGCGCTTTCTTGCTCGCATTTCTACAAACATCTCCATACTCGCCGATTACAAGAACACCCATATACTCGCCATAATATCATGCCATTTTAGCTGTACTTCTCGATATCAAGCACCAGGCAGCATCCTACCGGTCACTCACGCAACATAATTCTGAACGTATAGACAGGGAATTATTTCTTTAAAAACATGAAACTTTAGCTAAGCGGAGCCTGCTCTAGACAGCTCAATAACTAGAAACAAACAGACAATCTAATGACTGTTATGGTCACAGGTTCGAATCCTGCCTTTGGAATGGATGTGTGTGATGTACTTAGGTTAGTTAGGTTTAAGTAGTTGTATGTTCTAGGGGATGACGTTAGAAGCTAAGTCCCATAGTGCTCAGAGCCATTTGAACAATCCAATGTCGTGATAACATCACTGAATTTTGAAAGTCATTCGGCTAAGCAACGAGGTATGTGACCAGTATTTGCAACTCCTTCTCACCGGTAGATATTTATCCAGTCTGTGTAACGTATTCTGTCTGGATACCATGTCAGAGGCTCCGTTATATATCCACTGAGTTGTAGGCGATGACTCATTGTCTAGGATCACAAACAGTAGTAAATCGTTTGCTTATTGAGGTCGTAAGAAATGTACTCTAGCTTTTCACACCTCTAGTGTTACACTATCCGCTAGAAATGATGTCTATGATTTGGAATCAGGTCCTCCCATTCAACCACATACCTGCACTGGATCACAGCCACAAGTGAATCATATTTCTGGCGCTCTCATATCTCGAAACGAGTCACCTTTCTCGAACCTATCTGCTACAGTAAAAATCCAACATGGTCTTAGTCAGTCCCCGCACATCATGCAACTGCTTCCATGTCTACAGCTTTGCACATGTGATCATGTCATTATAAGTCGGAACTGAGAAGAAGTCGGACAAAGCCATACCCACCACCTTCTGCAGCCCGTAAAGGAACAGAGCGAACTGAGTTACTGCGACAGGACCGTTTTTCGACCATTCAGTGGAAATGCACGCACTGTGGTGCGTTCCCACACTACATGCAAGTACTACAGATCCACATCCATTCAAATCTATAAGCCAAATACGCTATCATCGTTATTGTCTACCGCCCAGCAGACAAAAATTAGCAACTATAGAAGCTCAAATAACTTCATCTGATATAGAAATCACATAGACGCCATTTCTCGCGCGTTGACACTAAGCTGCATTTGGGGTCCAGCGCGGAGTGAGAGAGACAAAGAGACAGAGAAGGAGAGAGAGAGAGAGAGAGAGAGAGATTTCGTAATGCTTCCCAGAATAGCAAAGCGTGCAGCCCTCCAGGCGTTCCTAATGCCATACTTCGTCCCTCACTCAATTTACCTGTCAAACTGCTGCTGCTGCTAGTGCTCCCTGTGTGGAACGAACCTGTTAAATACACACGTATTGATACACTACAGATCATAGTTTAAAGTTTCATCACCTCTACTCTAGGAATAATAATCGTGTCTCACATACTATACTGTAAATCTCAAGAAACGCCCCCTGTGGCCCTGTTTAGTTGTTTGAAACACTGTTTTCTAACTCACTCACCACCAAACATTTCATCTTTCTGCCACGACTTTAAGGTCTATGTCAGATTCTAAACTGGCATTAAGAGGCTCTGATCCACGACCTCTCATATAAAACTAGATATCACACTATGTAAATAATATTCTTACAGTGGATTGCATAACACTAAATGATTTTTAAATAAAACACACTTATAACATATGGAAACTAGAAGAGTTTGGCAGCATAGTGGAGAGTTTCCAAACTACATTCCAAAAGTTATTCATAACCTCTACATTTAAATTCGTATGTCACCATGACGGAATAGATGATGGCTCGGCGTTCCATTTCGAGTTATTTGTAATTTTGCACTCATGTACGTGATCGCTGTTTAGCTGCTAGCAACCCTAAGAAGTTGTCACCCATCCACAAAACTTCTTCGTCAACTGAAACAAGCTATGTCACTCAATCATTATGTGGTAACCGATGCGCGGATGTGATGGAAAAGACACCGTCGATGTACTGTAATATTAATCAACAGACTTGATAGTGCGAAGAATTTTACACCAAGTTCAGCACCGTCCAATGATGTGACAGCAATTTTCGCCAATTTCAGCATCATAGCTAAACCACGTCCTCTCCACAACGCGAGTATCATTGCGAACATCGATAGACGACTGAGCAGTACGTCCATTAACTCTTAATTCTCAAACACATAAATTATCCAAGTATACTAGACAGTGCTCTACATATTTCTATCACCTCTAGCATAGTGTTTAATTTACGATCTATCTCTCAGCGTATGGGGGTCACATACGTTCTTAGGGTAAAAGACCAACCTCACACAGTCATTGACCAACCCAAACTGCGACACCATTAGAGAATTAATCTTCAAGCGATCAGAAGAAGAGCGCTACACTCCACATCTCGTAAATGAATATAGCTTTCCAAGTCGTAGCCCATCCAAGTACACGAGATTTGTCGAGATGTGGCCATGTCGTGGAGCTTAGCGCTCCTTATCGATGTATAGTAACAGATTTCAAAGTGCCGTAATGTAATAGCGTACAGTTAAGAAGAACAGGAAAAGACTTATTTTTATACGCGATGGAGTTCCAAACGAATTGAGTTGGACACATTTTTAGCTAAATCAACGAAGCTATCAACTCTAAATTATTGTTCTAGAGTGCAGGAACTGTACCTGGAAGGTATTGGTAAGATAGAGAACATAAACACACACACTCCTATGACTACAACGTTCTGCACTTAAAAACGGTCTACAGTGTTAGATTGAATACCTTTCTGGCCTATCAGACATACATCCTTCTTAAAGGTTTCCCTACGCTGAACTAATTTATCCAATCGTAAAACATTTCCTTTGCATGATATGAGTGCAGTATAGCTTTGCGGGAACGTACAGTGTCCACTGTTCACATCCAATCACTGTTCAGAAATTAAACGATGCCTGCATAAGGCCTACATAAAATGATGGTTAGTAGCAGGGGATTTATCCTACAAGGAAACAGATAAACGGATAGCAGCAGCGTCCGACATATGAAAATTACAAGTCATTCCGTCAGTAACTCTGTAAATAGCGCAGCAGTCGGACAAATGTGTACACAGGGATTACAGCACATCACAAGCTCTTACCGCTAAGTTAGTTATGACCACGAAGTCTCGATTTTACACCTAATATGTGACAGGGGCGATCGCATAAAATCAAAATTCGTTTAGAGGAATGTGTCAAGTTCCATCACAAATGGTTCAAATGGCTCTGAGCACTATGGGACTCAACTGCTGTGGTTATCAGTCCCCTAGAACTTAGAACTACTTAAACCTAACTAACCTAAGGACATCACACACATCCATGCCCGAGGCAGGATTCGAACCTGCGACCGTAGCGGTCCTACGGTTCCGGACTGCGCGCCTAGAACCGCGAGACCACCGCGGCCGGCACAGTTCCATCACACATGAGATGGAAGTCCCCTGATGACCGACAGGTTTACCGTTAACGACTGCAAGCAGACAGTGTTTAAAACACATACGGAACACGTAGCTGTATAGAACGCAGGTTGTGTCACGTGACTGATGCATCCGGAATCACTGGTACCTCAATAGACATAGAGTACAATGCAGCCTCAATGGGAAAAAATTGACTGCTTCCCTTATTGCCTTAATTTCGATGTCAACGTTTTCTGGGATTCCTCCTGTTGCAATATACTTGGTCCCATATACAATTTGTTCTACGCGAACCAGAATTTCACCGCATTAGGCTCTATATTCGGTCAATATATACCTCTTCCCTCGTCACTTTTCGCAATTCTATCGATTTGAAGTCAGATCTATATATATCAGATCATGACAACATCTCGTTCTGTGTACTAAAATTGATTGCAAATGGAGCACAGCTGTCAGCACTTAGCCCAGATACACTGATCGGGAGGTGTGATATAGCACTGCTCTCGACTGTATCCACTCACCTCCACATTCGGGGAGCATTTGCTCTGCTTTCTGTATGTCTCTGTACATGTACGCCTCGCCGACGGCTAACAGGACCCGGTCCCATCCACTGGCGGATCAAACTTCGAACATAAAATACGTTTCCCGACGTAACGCGTGCTTGGTCTACCCGTGAACGTTAACGCAGATGTGGTTCATGATGGATCCGTCTCCAAACATAGCTCCGTATATATAGTCCGAGCAGATCTACACCCGAATGATGACTCGGATGTGATAGATTGTGTATCTCGTTCCTAGCACTGCTTCGTACATTGCACGTGACGGATCCACCTCCAAACCCAATCCCATGCGCAACATATTGTGGATCCGCATCTCAACAACCATCCGATATAACATGCAGCGGATCCATGGTCGAGCGCTAACTCCGGTAAATTGAGTCAGGGACGAAGTATGCCATTAGAAACGCCTGAAGGGCTGCACGCTGTGCTACTCTGGGAAGCATTACGAAATTTCTCTCTCTCTCCACGCTGGACCCCAGATGCAGCTTTGGGTCATCGCGCGAGAAAATGGCGCCTATGTGAGTTCTATATCGGATGAAGTTATTTGAGCTTCTATAGTTGTTAAATTTTGTCTGCTGGGCGGTAGACAATAACGATGATAGCGTGTTTGGCTTATAGATTTGAATGGATGTGGATCTGTAGTACTTGCATGTAGTGTGGGAACGCACCACAGTGCGCGCATTTCCACCGAATGGTCGAAAAACGGTCCTGTCGCAGTAACTCAGTTCGCTCTGTTCCTATACGGGCTGCAGAAGGTGGTGGGTATGGCTTTGTCCGACTTCTGCTCAGTTCCGACTTAAAATGGCACGATCACATGTGCAAAGCTGTAGACATGGAAGCAGTTGCATGATGTGTGGGGACTGACTAAGGCCATGTTGGATTTTTACTGTAGCAGATAGGTTCGAGAAAGGTGACTCGTTTCGAGATATGAGAGCGCCAGAAATATGATTCACTTGTGGCTGTGATCCAGTGCAGGTATGTGGTTGAATGGGAGGACCTGATTCCAAATCATAGACATCATTTCTAGCGGATAGTGTAACACTAGAGGTGTGAAAAGCTAGAGTACATTTCTTACGACCTCAATGAGCAAACGATTTACTACTGTTTGTGATCCTTGTCAATGAGTCATCGCCTACAACTCAGTGGATATATAACGGAGCCTCTGACATGGTATCCAGACAGAATACGTTACACAGACTGGATAAATATCTACCGGTGTGAGGGAGTTGCAAATACTGGTCACATACCTCGTTGCTTAGCCGAATGACTTTCTAAATTCACTGATTCTATCACAACATTGGATTGTCTGTTTGTTTCTAGTTATTGAGCTGTCTAGAGCAGGCTCCACTTAGCTATAAAGAAATAATTCCCAGTCTATACGTTCGGAATTATGTTGCGTGAGTGTTCGGTAGGATGCTGCCTGGTGCTTGATATCGAGAAATACAGCTAAAATGGCATAGTATTATGGCGAGTATATGGGTGTTCTTGTAATCAGCGAGTCTGGAGATGTCTGCAGAAATGCGAGCAAGAAAGCGCAAACCGTAACGCGTTTCTTCCGCAGGGAGACGACCCTCTCCTTCCACATAGTTGTGAGAGTGACTTCGGTTCGCTGATGTAAAGGGGGTGATTTGCTATGGTGAGGGATATTAACTGCATGCTTACTAGATCGAGACAGTATTTGGTGATATATTCCCTGGTTGGAAATCGGTTTAACATTACAATATTCCTGCGAGTCTGGTATGTACACTCCTGGAAATGGAAAAAAGAACACATTGACACCGGTGTGTCAGACCCACCATACTTGCTCCGGACACTGCGAGAGGGCTGTACAAGCAATGATCACACGCACGGCACAGCGGACACACCAGGAACCGTGGTGTTGGCCGTCGAATGGCGCTAGCTGCGCAGCATTTGTGCACCGCCGCCGTCAGTGTCAGCCAGTTTGCCGTGGCATACGGAGCTCCATCGCAGTCTTTAACACTGGTAGCATGCCGCGACAGCGTGGACGTGAACCGGATGTGCAGTTGACGGACTTTGAGCGAGGGCGTATAGTGGGCATGCGGGAGGCCGGGTGGACGTACCGCCGAATTGCTCAACACGTGGGGCGTGAGGTCTCCACAGTACATCGATGTTGTCGCCAGTGGTCGGCGGAAGGTGCACGTGCCCGTCGACCTGGGACCGGACCGCAGCGACGCACGGATGCACGCCAAGACCGTAGGATCCTACGCAGTGCCGTAGGGGACCGCACCGCCACTTCCCAGCAAATTAGGGACACTGTTGCTCCTGGGGTATCGGCGAGGACCATTCGCAACCGTCTCCATGAAGCTGGGCTACGGTCCCGCACACCGTTAGGCCGTCTTCCGCTCACGCCCCAACATCGTGCAGCCCGCCTCCAGTGGTGTCGCGACAGGCGTGAATGGAGGGACGAATGGAGACGTGTCGTCTTCAGCGATGAGAGTCGCTTCTGCCTTGGTGCCAATGATGGTCGTATGCGTGTTTGGCACCGTGCAGGTGAGCGCCACAATCAGGACTGCATACGACCGAGGCACACAGGGCCAACACCCGGCATCATGGTGTGGGGAGCGATCTCCTACACTGGCCGTACACCACTGGTGATCGTCGAGGGGACACTGAATAGTGCACGGTACATCCAAACCGTCATCGAACCCATCGTTCTACCATTCCTAGACCGGCAAGGGAACTTGCTGTTCCAACAGGACAATGCACGTCCGCACGTATTCCGTGCCACCCAACGTGCTCTAGAAGGTGTAAGTCAACTACCCTGGCCAGCAAGATCTCCGGATCTGTCCCCCATTGAGCATGTTTGGGACTGGATGAAGCGTCGTCTCACGCGGTCTGCACGTCCAGCACGAACGCTGGTCCAACTGAGGCGCCAGGTGGAAATGGCATGGCAAGCCGTTCCACAGGACTACATCCAGCATCTCTACGATCGTCTCCATGGGAGAATAGCAGCCTGCATTGCTGCGAAAGGTGGATATACACTGTACTAGTGCCGACATTGTGCATGCTCTGTTGCCTGTGTCTATGTGCCTGTGGTTCTGTCAGTGTGATCATGTGATGTATATGACCCCAGGAATGTGTCAATAAAGTTTCCCCTTCCTGGGACAATGAATTCACGGTGTTCTTATTTCAATTTCCAGGAGTGTATTTGGCGCCCTGTAGACAACATTGCGATGTTTAGTTGTCGGTGCAAAATGGTAATCAGTGTAAATTAGTTTATTACCGTTGAGTGTAGCGTCTGCAGAAAGAAATAACAGGATAACAGTGCTTCCCTAGGACTGGGCTAGTATCATGGCTTATAGGCAATTTGAGGGTGAGCATACGATAATTTTTTCGAGTACTGTGCATATATAAAATATACGTGCGCTGTTTGTGTATAATGCGCATATACACTATTTCAAAGTTAGTGTGGCTTACATTGCTTCGTAAAGTTACTACGTTTTATGTTATAGGATGACTAGAGAGGACTACTGCGTGTCCTATCGTGAGGGACGTATAGATTGAGTACATGGATAACATTGAGCGATTTTTTACGTGGAAAATTATATCCGCTATAGATAGTGAGGCTCAGTCGTCAAGAGGAGAGATTAACAGTACATTGTCCGGTGTCAGAATGTAGCAGCAATGGTAATATTTAATTTTAGTTACACTGGTAAATGTCCTCCTCTCTTCCAATATTCTTGTGAATCTAGTATGTATTTGATAAGGTGTAGGGAGTTTTGCGGTTTAAGTGTCAGTGCAATTAAGCGATCTGTGCAAAATAAGCACAGAAAGCCTCAGAAAGAAAAAGTGGATCACGCTCCGATACCGGCTGCATCACTAATTCGGCGGGTAGATTCGATAAGAGCGAATCAGAATGCTCGATTGATTGTGGTGGGTTGGGAAGAGTTGATTGAATGTTACTTTCGTAAACAGGATCTGTTATGGGAAGAATATCCGTGCACACAAACTGAGACATCTAGAAAACGAGCGTTAAATATTTCAGGGACATTATACAATTTCCAAGAGGTTGACTTGTGTGTGTTTTTTTTACAGTGCCATGTGATGTAAGAGTAACGCTGAGAACGTTTTAGATGGTGAGTCGTCACGCAGACGTTTCTTGGCGATGCGAGAGCCACGCTGTGTAGTTAAGTATGGTTGAATGTGTGTGTGTGTGTGTGCGTGGCAACACGCCCTGCGCTATTATGCCTTCAATGGCAGAGACAAATGGCACCTGAAGATGCCGGGCATATGAGACTTGCGTGAGCGCTGCTTGGAATGCAACTTTCACCTGTGTTCGACGACGCCGGCTCTGGGCCCGTGACGGAGCGTGCAGGACCCGTGCTTCGGGCGCCCCACTTCGCGAGGTTGTGGCGCGTGCGGACCAGCTTCGCTCGTGTCATTGTAGGTGTCTAGGTGAACACAGATTTGGATTGGAATTTCACGGGCGTTTAAGTATGAATGCGGCTGACGCCAACCCATGTTTGCGGAGGCCGAGCAGGGACCTGTGAGCTTATTGACAGGTGATTTCGTGGGGGACAGGGTGTGGTGAAGAGTGCTTGCGCGCGTCTGTTGCGTTTTTTCGACGCGGCACTGTAGTCTCTTCTATGCGTTGTTTGGACAGTTTACGGGTACTGAGAGTGTTTGCAGATATGTGTACTCCATTACTTACGAGCAGTTTGCTATTGTGTATTGTGTACTTGAAATTAGGAATTGTTCGCTCGTCTGTGGGCTGTGCAATATGCCCCCAGGCACATCTGGGTGGATGTTTTGTGATAGTGTGATAAATATAACCCATGCCTACATAAAATGTTCGAAAATAAATAGAGTGCAGTCATTCATTGCTCTCCCCAGCAACACAGAGCACGCTGGGACATTGTCCCTGACCGTCTTGGTTTATGTCAGGAAACGGATGACAGCGAAAGGCAAAGCTCCCGAGTTCGAGTCTCGGTCGGGCACACAGTTTTAATCTGCCAGGTAGTTTCATATCAGCGCACACTCCGCTGCAGAGTGGAAATCTCATTCTGGAAACATCCCCCAGGCTGTGGCTAAGCCATGTCTCCGCAGTATCCTTTCTTTCAGGAGTGCTAGTTCAGGAAGTTTCGCCCGCAGCTCGTGGTCGTGCGGTAGCGTTCTCGCTTCCCACGCCCGGGTTCCCGGGTTCGATTCCCGGCGGGGTCAGGGATTTTCTCTGCCTCGTGATGGCTGGGTGTTGTGTGATGTCCTTAGGTTAGTTAGGTTTAAAGAGTTCTAAGTTCTAGGGGACTGATGACCATAGATGTTAAGTCCCATAGTGCTCAGAGCCATTTGAACCATTTTTTTTTTTCAGGAAGGTTCGCAGGAGAGCTTCTGTAAAGTTTGGAATGTAGGAGACGAGATACTGGCAGAAGTAAAGCTGTGAGTACCGGGCGGGAGTCGTGCTTCGGTAGCTCAGTTGGTAGAGCACTTGCCCGCGAAAGGCAAAGGTCCCGAGTTCGAGTCTCGGTCGGGCACACAGTTTTAATCTTCCAGGAAGTTTCATATCAGCGCACACTCCGCTGCAGAGTGAAAATCTCATTCTGGAAACATCCCCCAGGCTGTGGCTAAACCATATCTCCGCAATATCCTTTCTTTCAGGAGTGCTAGTTCTGCAAGGTTCGCAGGAGAGCTTCTGTAAAGTTTGGAAGGTAGGATACGAGATACTGGCAGAAGTAAAGCTGTGAGTACCGAGCGTGAGTCGTGCTTCGGTAGCTCAGATGGTATAGTTGGCCTTTGGCTGTGCTGCGGTGAGGACGCGCTGTTTGTGTTCCTGCCGCGGAGCGAGCGCTCGTGTTGTTTACATAGTACTCGGCCGTTTCGCGCGTGCCGTACTCAGCATATAGATCACTATGGCGCACCAATACAGAGAATCGACGCTCAAATTTACGTTCCGCAACGAATTTACACGGCCCAAAGCACTCGAAGTCGAACGATTTCTACGAGAAGAAGCTAAAATCCCGGCGACCGACATTCTCGGCATTCACTTGTCCATTGTGAGTCGTATCGTATATGTCAATATCATCAACGACGCAACATGTGAACGGATCCTTCGCGACACGAAACAGGGCCACCGTTTCTGCCATGCTGATGGCAATGTGGGGACTGTGCACGTTGATTATTCTGGCATGGGACTTCGCACGATCAGAATTTTTTAACTTCCTTTCGAACTACAGGCGGAGGACGTCGTGACAGCGCTGCGCCCCTACGGCACGGTCCATGATCATATTGCGGAAAAATGGACGCAATTCCAGACGTATCCTGTGCTGAACGGCGTCCGCCAGGTCCAAATAGAACTTAAAAGACATGTACCTTCATATCTGAATATCGGTGGCTGCCGTGCCATCGTCATCTACGATGGGCAACCGAAGACCTGCTCTGGTTGTGGGAAGGAGGGACACCTCAGATCAGAATGTATGCAACGTCGAATCACTCAACTGCCGCCGGCTGAAGCGGACCCGCCATAGCAGCCGACGCTGCTTCCTGTGACTTATGCAGCAGCCCTCACGACAGCTACCACTTCACCACGACAGCCGACATCCACTGTTGGGTCGCGGCTCCATGCTCCAATACAGGGCGATGACGACACACCCGTTCCACAAGCTACGGATTCAACTCCGATGCCGCCGCCCCCGTCGACGGATAACAACATACATGACGATAGCATGGCCGTAGACTCGCTTATTGTGCCTACGGCTGCCTTTGTGCCGGAACGTCGTGCATCTTTGCCATCGTCTGACACAGAAGGACACACCAGGAAGGAACGCTCTCCGAAGCGACGGAAGCGGAGGCGTAGAGCAACTTCCGAACAGGATGCGACACAGCCTCCAGAGGATGACGATTCCACCTTCAATGACGACGCTACCACAGAGGCAGCTGCCATTTGCTGCAGTGTGGCACCATCGAACGAAACTGAGGACAAACCACATATATCTACAGTGGCAAAATCGGATGCCGAGATGCAGGACAGATGCTGCCCACCACCTTCTGGAGTGCAAGCACCCATGCCGTGTCCTGAGGAAGCTAGGGAGGCCGATCTTGCTTTCAGTTCCCCGACGTGGGCGGATGACCACGACGACGACGGAACCACGCAAGTTACGCTAACAGGGCCCACGGCATTGGCACCGGCTCTCTAGAAAGGACTGCAGGTGAGGTTTTGGTGGATGCGGAGGTGTCAAAACAGTCAGAAGCGTCATAGGTAATTCCAGTCTTAATGGATAACTTAACACCTGCGGTTCGGCGACAAGCTTATCGTATCGCCACGCTTAACCTCAACACGATACGAACGGCAGTGAAGATCCAGTTGCTGCGTGAGATGCTTCGTTCTTCGGATGTTGACATTGCCCTGTTGCAAGAAGTATATATAGCGGCCCTCCCCGTTTTCTACGGTTATGTGACATATGTGTCACCGGCGGACCGGAATGGCAGCGGTACGGCAATACTAGTGCGCGACGGAATTGCCATCGAAGAAGTGACTAACCTTCCGTCAGGAAGGGGGCTGGCGATCACAGCACTGGGCACGCGCATCATTAACATTTACGCTCCATCAGGAACTGACCAACGCCGCGAACGATCGCTGTTCTACTCGGAGGATATCGCCCCCCTCTTTATCAGCCGCTTCGAGCAATATATCTTTGGCGGCGATTTTAACTGTGTGCTCCACCCCAAAGACCAAGTCCCACATTTCTCGACTTGTCAAGAACTTCGGCTCCTGGTTGGGAGACAGTGCACGGTGACCGTCCCGGGCCGACATACCTTACTAGTCACTCCGCCAGTCGCCTAGACCGCATTTATGTCTCACGAGCTCTAGCAGCGGGAGTATTGGACGCCGAACGTTGGCCGCTTGCCTTCTCCAATCATAGCGCTTTCATATGCACACTCACTCTACAACAGCAGCGGATATGGCGCGGCCGAGGACCTTGGAAGCTGAATGTGGCACGTCTTCAAGCCCCGGAATGCCGTCAGATTATCGCCAACACATGGCTGGATTGCGAACGTCGTCTTCCCCGATACCCGTCGACTCTAGCATGGTGGGTGGACTGTGCAAAACCAGCCTTTCGGCTTGTGCTAACACAATTCGGAAAAGATATCGCAGCTTGGCATCGTCACACATTGGACTTTTATTACACGATGCTTCGCGAACTCGACAGCCAACCACCATCGCCAAATCGACAAATGGAAAGCCGCCGAATTAAAGGTAAAATATTATCTCTTACGAGGAAACGTTTGGAGGGGGTCGTAGTGCGATCGCGACGTCAAGACCGAGTGGAAGGAGAAAACCCGTCTATGCATCACATCGTGCTCGACAGCCGCCGACGCCGACAGCAGCTGATCACGGACCTCGTATTGCCAGGTGGTAGGGTCGTAATGACTCAGGCGGCGGTTACAGAAGCCTTCGCAGATCACTATCGCCGGTTTTACGACGAGGTGAATACAGAGGACGAGGAAGCGGACGATCACGACATACTGCGGCACGTGTCGCACACCCTCGACAATGCAGCAGCGGCGACGCTGTTAGGTGGGATTACACGAGACGACATCGAGGACGCGCTTGACAAGGGAGAACAAATCTCCCGGGCCAGACGGACTGCCGCTCGAGTTTTATCGTACTTTCCGCGATCTCATGATGCCCCGATGGATCATCATGTACCAAGAACTGATGACCCCCGGTTCCCACGTGCCACCTGCATTCGTGGAAGGTCTCCTTACATCGATTCACAAGCCTTCCAGAGGTCGGACGGTCGAGGACTACAGGCCAATTACAATGCTCAATTCGGACTATAAAATCTTCGCCCGACTACTCGCCAGCCGCATAAAGAAGGTTCTGCCCCTACTCCTCTCAATGGATCAAACGACACAGGGCGGAGTGACCAACATGCAACCGGAACCAGTGAATGAAGGGATTTAATAGCCATCGCCACATCCTGTCGCCTTCGAGCTGCTGTGATCTCCATTGATTTCGACCACGCCTTCGACAGAGTTCGCCACAAGTCCCTTCTGTCCGTTATGGCCCGTATGGGCTTCCCGCCTGTCTTTTTTCTCGACATCTTTCAGCGCCTTTTCCGTGGAGCTGCATCCCGTGTACTGGTGAATGGACGGATTGCGGGTCCCTTTCCGATCCGACGGTCTGTTCGCCAAGGATGTCCACTCTCCATGATCCTTTACGCGATCGCACTCGATGTCGGAGGGTTGAAAAACAGGCTCTCGGGCATGTCATTGAGGGATCACACCTTTCACTGCAGGATATATGCTGATGACCTTCTATTACTTGTCCGATCTTGTGACGAGGTACGCTCGGTGGTACAATGGATCAATCGCTATGGTTTAGCAGCGGGCAGCCTCATGAATGTGGCCAAGTCGGCAGCGATGCCCATTGGGAGAGGTCTACAGGAGGACGCTTTAGCCCCACTCCCACTAGTTAACAAGATCCGATTCTTGGGCATAACATTTACACAGGATGTGCGCCGCACGGCTGCCATGAACTATGCACGATTACTACAGGCAATCCGCACATAAGTTCGCCGGAACTTACTTCGACGGATGGACCTCCTACAGCGTGTGGAATACCTCAACCTTCACGTGGCAACTAAGATGACCCACATGGCCCAGGTCCTACCGATATCGATAGCGATGGCACACAGACTGCAAGCAGCGTTTGGATATTACCCTACCGCCGGACACCTATTCAAAGTCCGCTACGAAACACTCACCCTCCCTCCGCTTGATGGCGGACTGGGACTTATAAATGTACGAGCGAGGGCTACAGCATTATACTTGTGCACAATGATGAAATTGTGGACCCACAAAGATGCTTCCCTTACGGGTCGTCTGTTAGAGGAATTGCTGCCGGCGTCTCTTCTGCCACCTGTCACGGTTGCGCACATTACACCCTCACTCTCGCACCTCTCGGCATTTATTATTGAGTATAGTTACGTGCACCCAGACCTTCCCAACACTCGCACTCCCAAGGCGAGAGACTTTTACAGACTGCTGCTAAGGTCCATGCCCCGCAACGTGATTGAGAGGAAGAGCCCTACGACCCTATGGCCTGCAGTGTGGAGAGCGGTCCAAAAGTCGTTCCTCCCCACGCGGGTACGAGCCGCGTGGTACCAGGTGGTGAACGGGAAGGTTGTAACACGACAAAGGCTGCACGCTATTGGGATGGCGGATTCCCCCCTTTCCCCACGTTGCCACCTCGTGGATACTGCTGAACACCGTTTAACATGTGGATCGGCGTTAGAGGTATCGCTGCTAGTGCAGAAGATCGTCGCCTGTTACCTACGTAACGGGCCTCGCAAAATTGAGCCACGGCTCCTCCTTTGTCCAGGGGATACTTATTTCCCACCTGCGAAGACTCACACTCTTACATGGTTCAAAGGCATGTCCATATACTACCTCTTTCGAGATGATGAGAAGATGGTGCTTGATTACTGGCAATTTCTCCAGGACAGTCATAGCACACTTGAGTGTACACCCCGATACCGACAACTATTTGCGAACTATTTGCGCAGTGTCTTCGATAACCCCCCTCACAGTTGGGGAGTACCGGGCAGAGGATGACCGCCTTCATGGGGCTCCACACGCTGCGAAATGTTGTACCAATTTGGGACATGGAATCTGTACGCAGATGGGCCATGCACATGGAATGGCGTGCGGGATTTGGTTACATTTTTCTTCCTTTATTATCTATCATCACACTTATTGGTTTCAAATTCTATTTCATAGTTTAGAAGGAAGTCTTGTTCTGTTGTTGCTACGGATGTACATTCTAATTTTGTTTGTCGTAACTGAAAGACGCCTTTTTTCATCTATAAAAAAAATTAAAAAAGTGATGTTAGAGCACTTGGCCGCGAAAGGCAAAGGTCCCGTGTTCGAGTCTCGGTCGGGCACACAGTTTTAATCTGCCAGGAAGTTTCATATCAGCGCACACTCCGCTGCAGAGTGGAAATCACATTCTGGAATTTAGGAGTTGTTTGGCTATCTGGACGTAACTGCTGTGCATTGTTTGAGTGGTTCGCATGTCTGTAGGCTGTGCAGTGTGTTATTTTTGACGGTTTACAATTATCAAGAGTGTGTGTAGAGCTTTATACATGAGTTATGTAGGAGTGGTTTGCAAGTCTGTATGCTGTGAGGCATGACAGAGCGTTTGTTCTGCGATACATATACTCCATCCCTAAATAAACTGCTCGCAAATAAATAAATTTCACACCTTCCTCTCTCCATCAGCCTAGTGCGGTCTGAGTCCTTTTACCACCTGGCCCTAGGAAGATGTGGCGGTCTGGCCACTTCGGTTGGTGGTGGTGAGATTCGTTTGCAGCAATTTTCTTACGTTGGTAGCGAAAAACGCAAGTGAGCTTTGTTTCACACTTGGCGCCTAATCCTAGGAGGAAGTGGCTGTCAGGTGGATGAGGCTAGTACAAGTGCCCTTTCTTTCCCGCAATTTTCTTAGGTTGGTAGCGAAAGCGCAAGTGACCTTCCTTCACTGCCAGAATTCTAACTCGGAGAGGGTTCCTAGGAAGAGGCGGCGGTCTGGTCCTTGAAAAGCAGTTGAAACTAGGTAGTTGAAAGTTTAGTGAGCACCTTTTTGATACCTTTATGAAATTGTAAATTGAATTATTTAATATTATTAAAATTGAAAGAGAATTAAGTACTTAGGTAATTGATAGGTTAGATGCCCTATGTGGGTATTAGCATATTTACAGATGACTATGTCTGGTGCGTATATGGAGGTGAGTGACGAGGGTGTGTGATGTAAGCTGTAGGACGCCCTTGGGCCTGTGGCGTAGCACGTGGTCAGTTATAATGCGCACGGGAGAGAGCAGACGATCTTGTGTCATCACGAGACATCGCGGTAGCATCCTCTTGTGGCCACAGTATTAATTAAGGCACTTGAGCTCTGGAGGTCGTGGTGAATACATCGGGTGCAGACATCTTGAATTACAGTACTTGCGTCATGATCTGATGTCAGGAGAGTGCCCTCTGGTGGCGCTGGTAAGAACTAAGCCAGTCGGAGTACGGACCCAGTGGAGAACACATCTGCTTGAAATTGGTTAAATAATAAAGACAAGTCCGTTTTTCTCGCCATTATCGTAGGTGCGCCGCATTGTCATGTTGGAATTTATACTTCGCGCGATTTTTACTGAGGAGATCGTTAGGTTAGTGGAGGTATGCGAAGTGTAGAATCGTACACCACGTGATGGATACACTGGGTGCAGCCATATCGAATAATGGTACTTATTTCATGTTATGATGTGAAGGTGGCGCTCTCTGGTGGCAGTGATATTAACTAAGACAGTAGGAGTCCATACCCAGTGGAGATCACAGACTGGTTGCAGCCATCGTGAATAATGGTTGTTGCGTGATGATCTGACGTAAGTGTGGCAGCCTCTGCTGACAAGAATATGAACTAAGGCAGTAGGAGTCCACACGTCATGGCGAACACACCTGCATGATATTGTTTAAATAATAGTAAAGACAAGTCCGGTTTTCCCGCTATTATCATGCAGGAATTTGAACTTGGCGCCATTTTCTAGGGGGTTGGGGATTAAGTTACTGGATGTAGCGCAATTGGTCTATTTTCCCGCAATTTTCGTGTTGTGATGCATTATCCTGCTGGAATTTGAATTTCCCACCCATTTTTTTCTGGGTGGTTAGGTTAGTGTAAGTAGCCCAATTGACCTATCTTCACACCAAAATTCAAACTTACCACCAAAATCCGCCATCTTGGATGGCGTCATGCACTGTTGCCAAGTCTACAAGCCGCTATCTTGGATGACGTCATCGCAGCCATCTTGAATAAATTTGGCAACAATGGAATGTGGGGCAGAACATACCCTGTCCCCCTACTGACAGCTTGCTTGCAGGCCCTCAAGCGGCCTCCTTCTAACCAGCACACAGCTGTCACTGACACCAAGGCAGACCCATCTTTCATCAGAAAACACAACTAACCTCCACCCTTCCCTCCAAAGAGCTCTCGCTTGACACCAATGAAGTTGTAAATCAATGGTGGTTTGGGGTCAGTGGAATCCATGGTACAGGGCATCTGGCTCGGAGCTGTGATTGTAGTAACCGTTCTGTAACAGTCGGTTGTGTCACTGTGGTACCAACTGCTGCTCAAATTGTTGCTGCAGATGCAGTGCAATGCACCACAGCCATGAATATGTTGGTTTTGCCTCTCGATAGTGCCACTTGGCGGTCCGGAGCCCGGTCTTCTTGCGGCCGTACATTCTTGTTACTACCACTGCCAGCAATGGTGTGCAGTGGCTACATGCCTGCGAAGTCTTTCTGCAATATTCCGGAAGGAACATCCAGCTTCGCGTAGCTCTATTACATGACGTCGTTTAAATTCAGCAAGGTGTTGATAATCTGGGTCTTTGTCGCCTTGAAAGCCTTCTTGTCTATCATAAACTCACCACGTTAAGTCTGAAAGGTAACTAACGCTTATGCTCGTTAAAGCATGTGTTTAAAGCAAACTTGATTTGCATTCTCATAGTGGCGCTATTCTTACCCGAGTATTCCGAAATTTGATTACATATCATCTTTGAAATGTAGAGACGGCCTACCAACTTTCGTTTATGTCACAACTTCTTCTTAGTGTTGTGATTTTTTTTTTCCATCAGCGTATATAAAATTCGTTTATGTCAGTGTATTTCCCAACTTAAATCCCTTTCACGCTAGGATGATTTCTCATTCACCTCTATTCCACTTATATATAAGTTGCAGTCTAATGGAAAACAATAAGTTAACTGTTTACAATTTCTAAGGTAATCGTTACAACTGTTAATACGTTTATCCCACTTAGAGTCAAGGTGGCCAGTACCTTCGAGGAAAATATGTTCGCGGTAGCCTGCGGAAACTCGATTGCGTCCATGCGTGCTCCTCCTCGACCGAAGCATGTGGACGGCCACGTTTGTCTTTTTTGAGGGCCCGAAAAATACGGAAATCGCGTGGTGAGAGATGGGGATTGTGTGGTGGAAGTGTCAGAGCTACCCCGAAAAATTTAGACAGCGCAGTCGAAACAACCTTGGCAGCACGTTGGTGTGCATTGTCCTGGAATATAATGATGCCCCCCATCCACGTCCCTGGGTGTTTCGACTCGACAGTGCTCTTCTTTTTTTAGTGTCCATGTGTTGCTAAGCGTTTATTGTGGCTAGCCCCTTCAGTCAAAGAAGAAGGTCATCAGCCTTTCTCGAGCTGACCTCCACGGCTTTGGATTTTTTTTTTTTTTGGTGGGGCTGAATCCATTTGCTTCCAATGATGCTCGCTCTCCGGCTCAGGATGATGACGCCGCTTTTGAACTCCCACCACAATACGCGAGAAGGAATGCTGTTCTCCATCGCGATACCGTTCCAGGTGCCACAGTGATGTCGTCTTCAATTTCTGCTCCTCAGTCAGGCTGTGGAAACCCCCTACGCACAATTTTTCGAATTTTCAGACACTTTGTCACAGTGGCATGAGCAAATGGGAACCACCCCTTATTGCATACTCGAATTCTACGCGTGACTGACTCCCAACATGAGCCCAATTTCTTCCACCATAGGGCTTCGGTCATTCCTGACGATAGCAATCACCACAGCAGTGACAGAGGGGGAAATGACGTGATGAGTCTGTTCTGGCTGACTGCTGTCTTTCAGTGAGAACTGCCCCTTCGGAACCGTTTATTTCACGGAAACACACGTGCACGTGACGCACTGTGTTCGCCACGTGAATCGGACATTCCGGCGTGAATTTCACTTCCTGACACTCCTCCCGCAGTCAAAAACCGCACTTCGCCTCGCTGTTCCTCTCCCCCTGCCTTCACAGTGAAGTCGGACGCACACGAGACTTCCTGACCTCACGCCGAGAACGTCTGACAGGCAAATGGCGCGGCGGCGAACGTTCGCACTGTTCCCGTCTTATTACTAGTAGAGGACACTTTTATTCATAGAACTACGTGCATTACCAACATCTGTGCCAGTTTATACAGGGTCTTTGCTTTATCTTGAGACGACTAAATATCTCGAAAACGAAGCATCGTACGAAGAAAATGATATAGGTGAAAAGTTAGTCTTACTGATGGGGATATTGTCTGTGCTACAACTGACCACCTCCTAACCACGCCTCCTGCGTCGGAGGGGTCCACTTCGTATTGTAAATAGGGACAACACCCCCCCTCCTATTTTTTAATTGCATTTCGGACTTTACACGAAAAAATAATTACAGTTTACTCAAATCATTGTTTTCCATTCGCGGTAGATGGCACTATAATCAACAAATATCAATACATAAAATTTAGGGCGTACAGCCGCATAAATTTGACTTCTTCTTCTAATATTTTGGCTGAATACCGTCCAGCCATCTTCAGAGTGAGCCGAGGTGACTGACGCTCCAGCACTTGCTCCGTCCTTTAAAAGCCGTGGACCGCACCACTGCGCATGCGGCCGCAGATACACAAGGTGCCAGAGACGTTAATCGGCGGCAAAGACGTATTCTATATTCATGGAAATAGATCTATGGCTGATCAGTCGATCCTCACGGTAATATCGATGTATCACTGCGAGCTTCACCGTCGCGACGTCTTTGTGATTTTATTACAGAAATTGCCGGATTTCAAGATTTGTCGAGGCTTAAGCCGCTATCTCTATTAATTAAATTCGTCACCAAGCGTATTTCAATTGCTTCCCAGAAGGATAAAGTCGAGGCAAAAATTTCGACGTTATCGTACACCATAGAGTGCCCAGTGTCAATACAGTGCTCGGCCACCGCAGATTTATTAGGTTGTAAGAGCCGGGCGTACCTGCGGTGCTCTGTGCCGCACTCACAGGTGATCTTGTAAACCACAGGCTTCCGAAGCACCAAATCATCTTTAACGGAACCCAGGAGTGCTGCTATCTTTGATGGAGGGCGAAAAATCACTTTCACTTCATGCTTACTGAGGATCCGTCCTATTTTTGACGGTAGGCTTCTAACGTATGGTAAAAAAGCCATCGATTTAAAACTTTCCTTGTCTTCTTCTGATTTTCTTATACCCACAGTTGGTTTCATTTGTAGCGCCTTGTGTATCTGCTGCTGTGAGAACCCGTTGGCTTCAAAAACTCTTCTCAGGTGTAAAAGCTCGTCCTCCAGACTGCTCTCGTCAGCAATGACATGTACTCAATGTACTAGAGTTCTGAGCACTCTCATCGACTGTGAAGGATGGTGGCAGCTATTTGCGCGTAAATGTAAATCCGTATGGGTCGGATTTCGATAAACCGCGTGTCCCAAGGTGTCATCATCTTTACGCCGTACCAGCACATCCAAAAATGGAAGGCATCCATCTTTTTAGATTTCCATCGTGAACTGAATTTGTCTGTGGATGGAGTTCAGACGATCTAAAAATCGTTTTAACGTCTTCACCACGAGACCACACTACAAACGGGTCGTCAACATACCTCCAAAACACTGTGGGCTTAAAGCTTGCAGATTCCAGCGCCTTCTCCTCGAAGACCTCCATAAAGAAGTTGGCCACCAAAGGCGACAAAGACTACCCATGGCGACAACGTCAGTCTGTTCATAAAATTCGTTATTGAATAAAAAATATGTCGAGGTCAAAAAACGTTCAAACAAAGCTGAAATCTCTTTATAGAAACTTTTTCCAATGAGAAACAATGATTCCGGAAGAGGAACCTTTGTGAACAAAGACATTACATCGAAACTGACTAACATATCAGAGTTGCTCAGTTTGAGTGATTTCAGTTTGCCAATGAAGTCCACAGAGTTACGTGTATGATGAGCGAATTTTCCCACCAGAGGCCTTAATAAAGATTCTAAGTGTTTGGCACAATCATAGGTTGGAGAGCCGATGTTACTCACTATCGGACGCAGAGGAACACCATTCTTGTGGATCTTTGGAAGTCCATAAAGCCTTGGAGGCACCGCATCACTTGGTTTCAATTTTCGCACAACTTCTGGTGGAAGGGGGGAGGCGTTCAGAAGCGAAGCAGTCTTCCTAGCCACCTGGTTGGTGGGGTCTTTACTGATCGTCCGGTATGTGCTGTCACTCAGTAAACTGTTCATGTTATCTACATCTACATCTACATCCATACTCCGCAAGCCACCTGACGGTGTGTGGCGGAGGGTACCCTGAGTACCTCTATCGGTTCTCGCTTCTATTCCAGTCTCGTATTGTTCGTGGAAAGAAGGATTGTCGGTATGCTTCTGTGTGGGCTCTAATCTCTCTGATTTTATCATCATTGTCTCTTCGCGAGATATACGTAGGAGGGAGCAATATACTGCGTGACTCTTCGGTGAAGGTATGTTCTCGAAACTTTAACAAAAGCCCGTACCGAGCTACTGAGCGTCTCTCCTGCAAAGTCTTCCACTGGAGTTTATCTATCATCTCCGTAACGCTTTCGCGATTACTAAATGATCCTGTAACGAAGCGCGCTGCTCTCCGTTGGATCTTCTCTATCTCTTCTATCAACCCTACCTGGTACGGATCCCACACTGTTGAGCAGTATTCAAGCAGTGGGCGAACAAGCGTACTGTAACCTACTTCCTTTGTTTTCGGATTGCATTTCCTTAGGATTCTTCCAATGAATGTCAGTCTGGCATCTGGTTTACCGACGATCAACTTTATATGATCATTCCATTTTAAATCACTCCTAATGCATACTCCCAGATAATTTATGGAATTAACTGCTTCCAGTTGCTGACCTGCTATTTTGTAGCTAATGATAAGGGAACTATCTTTCTATGTATTCGCAGCACATTACACTTGTCTACATTGAGATTCAATTGCCATTCCCTGCCCCACGAGACATTAAAACAGTGGCATTACCCTCATCAGCTGGAAGGACCACCGGCTCGGTATCCTACCGACGTTTACGTAGTGCAGCCCTCTCAGCCACAGATATGTTATTCCTTTGTGGGCGAGCCTTCATAACTGCTTTACAAGTTTTGCGTCTTATTTCTTCTGCTGATTCTGTAGAAAGACGACGAACAGCTTCTTCAACTGCACTGATGAAAGCTGGTATCTGTAAAACCTTCAGCATGGGTGCAAAGTTTAATCCTTTTGCTAAAACCATCATCGTAGCGTCGTCCAAATCTTTATCCGTCATGTTAATGACGCAGCGTCGAATAACGGTTTCTTGCTGCGAAGACGTCACTAGCCGGCTAAACTTTGCCATCTATCTGGATGTGGTTACCTCACGAACCCAGTCTGACTTGGCCCACATTATACCATCGCTCCAGTTCCATGAATTGTAGGGTAACTCCACAGATATCCTTAGATGTAGGCGATAGAGTTGTTCCGAAACCAGGTCCAATTTTCGGAGGGTAAAACGGATCATCTTCTTAAGAATATCAGCACCAGCGTTCCTTAAAATCTTATTCTTTATCAAAATTTACTAACCTGGCAAACTTTGGAACTATGCCACGGTTACTACATCTTAATAAAACACTTAAAGAGCTCAGTAACCTCACTCTCAAGTGTCTTAACTTATTCAATCGGCGAACGCTTAAAACCATCTCCTCCCCGAAGAGGTACTTGATGTGCATCTTCATATTTTCGCGGCGCAAATACTGACCCATAAAATTTCGGGCGTGCAGCCGCATAAATCTGATTTCTTCTTCTAATATTTCGGCTGACTACCGTCTAACCATCTTCTGAGTGAGCCGAGGTATCTGACGCTCCAGCGAACCCGGGCCGTTAGGTATGACATTTTAGATTATAATTCAACCAAAGGGGCTGTAGACACACTCGATCAGCTAACAGGTCCATGCAAACGGAAAACCAGTAGTTGGCCTATGACAGTTTTGTACAATATTCTTGATCTTGCTGCTTATAATGCATATGCCTTGTTGGACTTCGATTGACCCTAACTGAAATGCAATAATATTGACTAGAAGGAGAATATTTTGGAGGAACTTGGAAAGTCAGTGGTTGCAGAGCATATTGCATCAAGGAAGAATTTTGCAAAAACTAGAGATTTTTTGAGAATCTCAGGAGCATTCAAGACCCTGAATAACTGGTGGATGTGGCTAAATCAGTAACAACAATAAACTCTACTAAATGTGCATGTTGCAGGTTCTGTGCTTCAAGCAATGACTATAAAACAAACATGTGTGGAAAGTGTAATAAACATATATGCTAAACACACGTCATCTACTTGTGTCCAAACTGCAGCCAGTAAGAAGGAAATAAAGTGATTTGGGCAGACAGGCAGATGGTTGTTGAGAATAACCTTTTGGTGGAAATGTCTGTTGTTCCTAACATACACTGCGTGAGTATTAATATGATACATTTTCCTTGGGGAAGTTCTGAGTATTATTATTATTATCGCTGTGATCATTAACAACATATTGTAATATAACAGACTCGACGGCTTACAACTATACGAAAAATACTTGTGAGTGGAATTTTTTTCAGCATTTTATTATGTTGGGTCATACTGACCCGAACAGTACATTTGCGTAGTAAAAGTGAACAGAACAGCAAGGCTAAATTTCATTTTCCAGTACAATATCGTTAGGCTTTTCAATGTCTGGTTGGAATCTTCATTTAACGTAATCCAGGAGCAACGACTTGGATGTAATAAGTTTTGTGTTCCCATCGGGATGCTTGATATGTAAGTCCCCTTGTCCTCACCATTGGGGTGTTTGATGTCGGTGAATCCCCTTGCCTCTCACGAATGGGTCGCTCGATTTCGGTAAGTATCCATGGCAGGTGTGCTTGTCACTGTCAATTCCAGGACATTTTCTTACGTTACTGGAATTGTTGTGACTAGTATTTGGCCGGTGACTGCGTAGCGGCCAGTGTGAGAGCTACGGCGGTTGGATGGAAACTCTCACCTAAATAAGTCACCCTGATTGCGGGGTTGGAGGGCGACCACGGAATCAAGCATTCCGAATGTCTGAGGTCTCACCACAATCATCCCCGTAGGGAAAAGAAAACTAGGTTGGGATACAAGTAATTTATTTGCCAGAAATACCAACGTCTAGCCATCTTATTTGTTCTGTACCATCACATTTGCAACACTCAAGTAACGTTTGAATATCAGTATCAACCCTTAGAACACAAATGTTTACATTTACATCGTAAATGAAACATAGAGTCAAACGAGTCGGTTCTCAATTGGAGAAACATGCACACTTGATATTTTTCGATCACAGCGTCATCTACGTCGAATGGTAAACAACGGTTCGAGTGAACGGTATGTATTTTTTGTTGTAGAATTCGAATGTGCAATAAAAGGTGGGGGGGGATTCCTCATTTAAAAATACAAAGTTGACCCGTCCACACAGATAGGGTGGCTAGGAAGTGGGCAGTTGTCACACAGGAGGTAATACGCTGCTGAGTTCCGCTGCCGCTTCCCCTTGCTCATATTCCTCACTCGTTTGCCCCAGCTAGAGCTGGCCAAGAGACCCGACTAACCAGTGAGGAAGTCGCAGTCTGTGAGCAGTGCGCTAGTGCCTCCTGTTACCTACAGTTCTATCACAAAGACCAGAGAGTATAGAACTGCCCCCAAGGTTTCTCAGACACCGTAAGGTAGGCAACCTAACTTAATCATCCATTATGAGTGCGGATAATACAAGCAGGCTCGCTTGTCTTAAGGTGCAAGAAAGACTTAGTGGGGCGGTTTTATTTCGCGCTGCACGGATGACGAGAGTCAGAGGGGAGTCAGAGGCTGGCCGGTGCAGCCGAAGCAGGCAGAGCGGTCCCCCGGCAGGAGCCGCGCTGTACAGACGCTGTGGAGTCACCGAATAGTGCGCTTCCGATGATAATTTAACGTACTCTCATACGGGGATAAAAGGAAACCGAGTACGCTCTCAAACGACGAAAAACAGCAAACGGTCACTCAAATTAAGTGTTCTGTTGTAATTTAGATGCCGAATAGAGAAGCATTTTCTCTGATAACACTACTGCCCTTACAGCCACGAAATATGTCTAAGATCTGACATCATTAGATGTGGGATACACAGCGATCTGCAGTGTATATATAAATAAATATATAAGTGTTCGTTTGAAAAAATCGTAAATCATCAAAAGTTCTTGTCTGCTCTGAAATTTTGACAGAACGTTATATACAGTAGAATCTGGATTTGCAATAACACTAAACTCGAGCAATGTCGGGGAGGCAGGGGAAGAAGAGCTAGATATAGGAGTTGGAGGAAATGGACGTAGAAACGGGTGGAAAAGGTGAAGGACAAATAGAGTGGGAGAGGGAGGGCAGAAGAAGGGAGGAGATGGAAAGAGACGGAGGCAGGAAGATGGACATCGGAATGGGGAGGAGATGATGCACAAAGCGGTGAGAGGGGACAGAGAGAAAGAGGGGAGGAGGTGACAGAGTGAGGGAGGGAGGGCAGGAGGAGATGGAGAGAGAGGGAGAAAAGAAGGTGGACATAGAAATGGGAGGAGGTGATGAGCAAAGAGGGCCAGAGAGGGAGAGGGAAAGAGAGAGAGAGAGAGAGAGAGAGAGAGGGCAGGAGGAGATGGAAAACGAGGGGGACGAGAGGATGGATAGAGACAGAGGGGAGGAAATGACCAGCAAAAAGAGGGAGAGAGAGGGGGAGGGGGGCAGGAGGAGATGCAGGGGGAGGGGGAGGAGGTGTTGGACTGAGAGATGGTAAAGGAGGAGGAGATGGAGAGAGAGAGGGGGAGGAGGATATGAATAGGGACAGGGGAGAGAAGAAGATTATGGCGTATATCCGATTCCTATATGTATCGAAAACGTGGGCTTTCTCTTTCCTTTCTGTTCCATGTAGCCAGCCAGACTGAACCATAGCAACGAATGGCCCGGAACAAATAGTAATACTTTATAATAAATTTCAGTGCTGTCGATGGCAATATAATGTAGTGGGAGAGGGAGGGCAGAAGAAGGGAGGAGATGGAAAGAGACGGAGGCAGGAAGATGGGCATAGGAATGGGGAGGAGATGATGCACAAAGCGGTGAGAGGGGACAGAGAGAAAGAGGGGAGGAGGTGACAAAGTGAGGGAGGGAGGGCAGGAGGAGATGAAGAGAGAGGGAGAAAAGAAGATGGACATAGAAATGGGAGGAGGTGATGAGCAAAGAGGGACAAAGAGGGAGAGGGAAAGATTCCGGTGATTTGCAACCATGCTCAGATCTACAGAAACAAACAGAAAAATTGTCGTTCAGCTAATATGAAAATCTCCTACTTAACGTTACAAGAAAAAAAGTATAGAAACAATAAAGAAACCTACCGCACTTGCACTGTATTTGGTGCCTACATAGTGTTAACCACCACTACATCGTCATTAAGCGTAACTTGTCAATGCGCAACGAGTGACTGGATAGACCATTGTATTTAGTGTATAAAAGCAGGGGGAGGATGATCGCTGCTTGGGCTTGCCCATGACCACTGTGCTTTGCCAGTTGGCGCACGAGGACCGACAGTTACACTTTTGGAAAACAATGGAAACAAACTAGTAGACTCTTGTTGGACGCAAATTCCTAATTTACTATTGCTCACCCTCTTTCTACGTCCTCTTTCCTTCACCCATGTTTGCCTTACTGGTAGCAGAATGCGTCAGAGAACCTTATTACATTGTTTCACCCCAATTTTATTCCCGCCCCTGTACATATATGATATCCGCCATTGCTTCTTCAATGTGCATATTGAACAGTAGAAGCTAAAGACTGTATCCCTATCCAACCCCCTTTTTAATGTGAGCACTTAGTCTTTAGTTTTCCATTTTTATCGCTCCCTCTTCAATTTTGCACATACTGTATAATATCTGCGCAGTTCACGTAGACTGTGTTGTCTGCACAGATTCTTTTTCTTTAATCAAATTTTTATGTTGTTCACAAACTGCAACACCTACAAGGTTTTTTGCTGATTAAGAACATAGAGGCATGGTCTTTTCCGAATGTACTTCTGGCCAAAGATCGATTATGTAGCTGGAGTCCAACGTTTTTCTTAATCGTACCTTTTCCTCTCTTGTGCTGATATTTCCATAGAAACTCTCATCCCTTAATACTTATTTCTTTTCATCGATCTCTAGTAACTGGAATCGAGCAAGACCAGAGGACACAGGCCGACTTCGTTAACGGAGAATCGCCGGTACAGTGCAGAGCCACACAACAGGGACTGACAACACAGACCGCACGATGAAATAACTAGACCAGAGAGCACAACCAAATCGGATACCGAGACATACCAACTATTAGCGACCAGAGCAACGATGAATACCACGCTGTCACAACTGCGGTCTGCGCCACTGCACTGTCGGCTTTATGGACCACAAATAAGCCGGCACCGCGGGCGTGGCCCATGAGTAACGCTATAGCACTGACAGCAGTGCTCGCAGATTATAGGGTGCCGCCTAGCGGCTGTGGCCTACGTCCATGCCTTCTGGCGGGCTATCTGGGCTATCCGAATTGTTACACTGGGATACCAGGTCCCTTCCCCCGAAAATGGACATTTAGGGCCTAAACCGTCCTGTAAAATGTTTTGGGAGGTGACAGTAGGTGTCCTGTCAGAGGAGGTCGCCAGCTGGTAGAAGGAACGTAGGATTTTGGGCACTGCACAGTGTGGAGGATTGGCACAGAGCAGACAGAGGTCATGGTGATGTTTCGACCTCCATACCCGAGTCCACCATAGCTGCCGATATTATTCTTGAGCGCAAATGGTACCTGTGAGGCGGAGGGGTGTGTAAGGGCAAGGACTCCAACTCAGAATGACCCATTGCTGGAGCTGAAAGCTAGAGGTGGGCACAGAGACGGTTCATGTGGCAACACTCCAAACCCCGCAGGATATCAACTGTCATAATGTGCCGCCCGTGAGTTGCCACTTCTGTAGCCAGCATCTGTGAGGGTTTTGCTACATAGGAATGTGTCCAAAGAGCTGAACCTGGAAGGCATCATTCAGCATGTCTGGTCTCTGGTTCCTTTGGTTGGGGTAACAGGAGATGTAGGTGGGTATGCAGCTGTCGAACATGGAGGAGTTATGCTGGGCTGCAATCATGGACATGGGTGGACATGTAGGTACTCCGGAACATCACCTGTCATGTTATATCCACCCACGGACTTTGACGTCTATTGCTTAAATGTGTTCAACATCTGCTCCGCTTCGTCATTGGAGGAGGGGAGATGTGGAGAGCTACACAGGTGTTTGATGGCACTGGTGGTGCAGAGCTACTCAAAGACTGTAGGTGTGAATTGGGGTCCATTATCAGTTATGAGAGTGGGTAGAAGCCCTTCAATAGAGAGAATCTTCATAAGGGTATTGAGTATGGCAGAAATTATGGTAGACACCAAGTTGACCACATACAGATAGTTCCAGTAAGTGTCCAGAGCGATGGGCCACATAAAGCCTAGGAATGAGCCAGCAAAGTCAAGATGAACAAGATCCCAAGGGCGACTGGGAGTAGACCAGGGGAATAAAGACTGAGATGGAGCAGCCTGATGGTGAGTACATGCAAAACAGTGGCACACCATAGCCTCCACACCCCTGTTCAGTCCTGGCCAGTAGACATATTGGCTGGCAAGGGCTTTTATCCGTGACATACCCTAATGCCTGTAATGGAGGAGTTCCACAACATGAGTGCATAAGGCAGCCATGATTGCAACACAGTGGGTACCACCTCCTCATCCAGCTGGAACACACTGAAGACGATGGACAAACGATGCAACAGGCGAGATAGACTTGGAGCTCAGGTCTCAAATGGTTCAAATGGGACTTAACATCTCAGGTCATCAGTCCCATAGAACTTAGAACTACTTAAACCTAACTAACCTAAGGACATCACACACATCCATACCCGAGGCAGGATTGAACCTGCGACCGTAGCGGTCATGCGATTCCAGACTGAAGCGCCTAGAACCGCTCGGCCACCAGTTTCCAGCAGCTCAGGATCTGCCAACTTCGAAAAATAAGTCGGCCACTCATGGAATCCATAGTGTACTATACGCCACAAGATAGATTCACGGCTCGTGTCTGCCACATTGTGAGTAGTGGTAAGGGGAAACTCATCCAAGGTGAGCTGTCATGCAACGTCAATGTGGAAACAGGAGATCTCCATATGGTCAGACGCTGGGTGTGGTCCTGGGAGTAAATGCGAGAGGGCTTCCACATCTGCATGTTGTGCAGTAGGCTTGTACTTGATGAAATAATTGTAGGCAGTAAGAAAAAGAGCCCAGTTCTGGAAACTTTGGACTGTCGTCTCTGGAAGACAACAGTGAAGCCCAAAGCGGGTTGCTAACTGTTAATGGTCTGTAACTAGGGTGAACCAGGTCCCAAAGGGTTTAAATAGAATTTTTTCTCAGCAAAAATGGACGCCAAGGCCTCTCTCTCAATCTGAGAGTAATTGCATTGGACAAGCACTAGTGTACTGGATGCCTAGGTGATTCATTGCTCCATACCATCACCATTATGGTGTACCAGTGCTGCACCAATGCCTCAGGGAGAAGCGTCCACAGCAAAAACAAGGGGGCCTTATTGGGAAATGGAGGATATGCAGGGGACAGAACGTTACATGTGCTTCAGCTGTGTAAGGGCCTACTCACAAGCCACTGACCACTGAAATGGAATGCCTTTTTCCAGAACTTGTTGATAGGATACAAAATATGTGCTGCCTATGGAAGGAACTTACAATAATAGTTCATTTTCCCCAAAAAAAGCCTGCAACTCCTGAAAGGTTTGGGAACATGTAAGAGAGACACTAGTAGATACAACATGGTCAGTAGGCGGAATCCCATCTTTGGTGAGTAAGTGGCCAAAGTAGTCCATTTATTCCTGAAGAAGCTGGCATTTGTGCAGATGCCACTTGAGCCTTGCATCAGGCATTGTAGTATAAAGAGGGTATGTAGCTTACACAACTGGTCTTGGTGCATAATATCCATAACAATTAAGTCATCAAGGTAATTTGCATCAGCTGGGATGTACATGGCTAACTGTTCCAAGTATCTCTCGAAGATCACTGTAGCAGAAGTGATCCCTAAAGTCAAATGCGTGTATTTGTATAAGCCGAAAGGCGCGCTGATGGCGACAATGCATTGCGATTCCTCATCTAGTGGAATCTGTAAATAAGCATCAGCAAGGTCTATTTTAGAAAAACATTCACCTCGAATAAGCTTTGAAGGAGTGGCTCTTGATGCAGTATCGGGTAGGTTTCCACCATAACTTTGAAATTAATCGTCGACTTAATCTCCACAAAGCCGGAGTGAGCCTTTTGGCTTCTGGACCATAACCAGGTGGGTGGCCCAAGCACTAGTTTTGACCAGTTTTATTACCCCCTGAGGTCGAGCTTAATGGCCGTCCGTAAGGAGAATGGAGGAGCATGTGCTCGACAGAATGGGGCACTGCATGTGGATGTAAGGAAATATGTGCTGCAAAATCGGTGTCGCACTGCAGGCAAGGCTCAAACAGAGATACAAAAACGTCATCAAGTCCCTGGAAGGAGACTGTGTCCAGGACGCCCTAAACTTCATCTGTGGTGGAGAACCCAAACAGCGAGAAAGTCTCCAGGCCTAAAATGTTGCCAGCTAAATAACTGTTGAAAACATACACCATTCGTGGCTGCATAACCATCTTGTATGTTTCTGTAATGGTGAATTGACCACTGAGGGGAATAGAGCTGTCATCATATGTAACCAACTTGCGAGTTGGTGGGGCCAACGCCAGGTAACCCAGACGAGTGTGTATCGGGAGACTGATCAGGGAAACCATATCTCCCGTGTCGACTTGGAAAAGAACGTCCTGACAAACAATCATGAGCTCAGTAAACAGTTTGGTGTTTGCAAGGATTGTTGAGGGAGCGATGGCCTGAAGTTCATGCACCGTCCTGTGACGTAGGTTAGGAGTGGGCTTTGACTGATGTGATGACACTTGACAGCAGGCAGCTCGGAGATCCTTTAGCATTGGTACAAGAATGCAGACCCTGCTGTTTGCGCCGATGTGACTGGACTGACTGCTCAAAGGTCACTGACACATTTGAAATTGACGAATCATGATGCTATCATTGGGTTGGTTTTGGTTCTTTTGGGGAAGAGACCAAACAGCGAGATTATCAGTCTCATAGGATTAGAGAAGGATGGGGAAGGAAGTCGGCCGTGCCATTGCAAAGGAACCATCCCGGCATTTCACTGGAGCGATTTAGGGAAATCACGGAAAACCTAAATTAGGATGGCCGGATGCAGGATTGAACCATCGTCCTTCCGAATGCGAGTCCAGTGTCGTTGGGAAGAAGGCTTTAGAGAATTCCATCCCTGTCACGGTGGTTGAACCACTGCAACCTGGGGGCGGGCCATAAGAAGTTCACTTGCTGCCTGCGCGATCTCGGAAGAGTGAGCGATTTTCAGTATGTCGCCCAAGGAAGAATTGTCGACCTTAAGGGATGCGGTGCGAACTTCTGGATAGGGAGCCGATTGGACCACTACGCCACGAGTCAGACACTCAGCGTATGAGGTTTTGCAAGACGGTTTGGCACAGGTATAATCACAACTACGACTCAGACCTTGCAAACCCGTCACCCATGTACAATAAGACTGGTCTGCTTGCATGTGGTACTGATGGAACTCGAGGTGTGATGCGACCACGTGAAACCATTACGAGTTGTAGGTAAACAGCAACGAACACATTTCCTAAACATTGTGTGCATATGGGTTTGAGAGGGGAGCCAACTTCTTAATTAAGGAAAATGTCCCCAGACAAGCCCAAGAAAGGAAGAGTGACCGTTGGAGAGCGTTATCAGAAAAGCGGCGAAATACTGTTTCTGCCGCAGCAAATGCGTGTCCCAGTTCTCCTTGGTATCGTTAAGCGTCGGAAATGGTGGTAGGCAGTGCTCCGCTGGGAAGGACCACAGTTTGATGGATTGTGAATCTTGTACCTGAAATTATTGTGACAGAAGCTGAATTTCCTGACGCAAATGATACGTTCGCTGCCGGAACTGCTGTTTCAGGAGAAGCTGTTGCTGTTGTTCGACGAACGGTACAGGTTTTGCGTCCACAGTGTACTGTTAACCTTTATCTCGTCGCCGATTCTAGTAACTGGAATCGAGCGAGACTGGAGCGCACCGGCCGACGTCATTAATGAGGAATCGCTGGTACAATGCAGACACACAGAACTGGGATGTCTGAAAACACAGACCACACGGCGAAATACCAAGACCAGAGAGCAAAACCGAATCGGATACTGAGACGTAGCAACTATCAGCGGCCATAGCGATGATGAATAGAGAAACGATCATGAACGCTGTCAGGACACGACTGCAGTTTAATCACTTTTTTTTTCCTTTATTGTATTTCAATGCCCCATCTGAGGCGGGCTGCCAACAGCATAAGCGCTGCTTTTCTGCCAAAAGACATTATTTATACAATAGAAGACATTTAAAATAACATACAGGAGAAAATATGGCGTACACAGATATAAAAAGGGGATACATTATGGAAGAGAACAGGCAAAAATGGGGCGGCTGTAAAATGAGGATGAAAACCGTAAAAATGTACCGCACAAAAAAACCACACACTGGGACAATTAAAGGAACACAAGGCAAAGTATGGCCGGAACGTAAAAATATCGATGGAAGGCATAGCACTTAACAATCACTGACAGTAACATTATGTACAAGTCCAGCACACAATTAAATTCACAGCTCTTGACTTCAAGGGAGAACAGCACCAAACACAACACTGACGGAGTGCACTGAAGACGATGAGCAAACTGAGAGGATCTGCAGGGGCATGGAGATGAGGGAGAAGGGACGGAGAGGTTGGAGAGGGGCGAAGACGGGCAGGGGGGGGGGGGGGGGGTGGGCGCTGAAGAGGACCTGGGCGGGAAGGACATAGGAGGGAAACAGTCGAGTAGGAGGTGCAGGGACTCAGGGGGAGAAAGAGGAAAATCTGCTCTTGGAGGAGGAATGAAGAGGAAAAGGGGGCCCTGGTGAGGGGAGGGGGCGGGGGGGGGGGTGGAACAAGGCCAGGTTACAGTTGGAAGGAAGGATAGATTTCACGGCGAAGTTCAACATCCGGGAGGGGGAAGTGCTAGTCTGAGCCTTGCGCTGCCGGCATTATAGCGCCGACCTCGATGTTGAGCGCCCATAAACCCTAAAATTATAGCGCCAACGTGGGCACCGGTAGGCCGGCGCAGCGAGCCTGGCCTGCGCATAGTGCTTTGGCGGCGACAGCAGCGCTCGCAGGTTATACGGGCGCCGCCTAGCAGCTGTCGTCTGCGTCCAAGTCTTCTGGCGGGATGTCCAGATTGTCGGACTGGGATACCAGACCAGCCGAGAAGTGAATGACCAATTTTCATAGATTTAACTTGAAAAGTCTTTAATACAACGAATATTTTCTTAAAACATTTCATCCGCTATTTCGCCCCTTAAGGAGTTGAATTTCCAAAAACAGCGAAACACGTGCTTCTTTTATTTCTAACAGAGAATCCACTACAAGTTTTCATAGATTTAGCTACCAAAAATGGTTTCATAATGAAATATTTTCAGAAAACTTTTCAGCCCCTATTTCAACCCTTTAGGAGTTGAAATTTCGAGAACACTGAAAGATGTATACATATTTTTTCCCCTTGATGATTAGGCCTGCGGTGACATATATGTCTTGAATGGACATTGTAAGTAAGGTTGCAATACCCCTGCTGACATCATTTATTGTGTTTTGCTACAGCTGTTTCGGAAGATTTCCATTTTCAAGTATGTCTCCGTTGTTCTGACATATATACAGCAGCTGATGCAACAGTATCTGGTGACTGTTCTCGTTATATTTCGCGTGAAATTTTGAAGTATCGATTTCATGTCATTTTTTGTTGTTTTATGCAGTATGGCGTAGCATTTTGATATAATATTGTAGACATTTCCGATAATTGTTTTGAAAGTTCACACCATAGATCTATGGTGTCAACTGTCAAAACAGTTGCAAGAAATATCTACGATATTATCTCGAAATATTACACACACCGTATAAACTAGCCTAGAATCGACGTTAAATCGAGATTTTAGAATTTCACGTGAAATATAACAAGAAGAGTCACCACTTACAGTTAGACAGTTAGACAGTTATGTCACGACACCATAAACGTACCTGAAAATGGAAAGCTTCGGAAAGAGCTGTCCTAATAATCAATAAATGTTTTAAACTGTGACACTGGAACCTTACTTACAATGTATTTTTTTCTCTAACAGAGAAGTCAAATGCCTGTTTTCTTATTTGTGAGTTTAAAAATACTTTAGTAGTCCTTTCGTAAAGATTTTTTTCGAAAAATATTTCACCCACTGTTGCACTCTCACACTGGTTAAATTTTCAAAAATTCTAAAACAAGTATTTTTTTTATTTCTGGCGGAGAAAGCAAGTACAAATTTTCTTATGTGTGCTTCAAACTTGCCTTACTAGCGACATATTTTCAAAAAACGTTTCATCCCCTATTTCACCTCCTTAGGGACGGAATTTCGAAAAATCGCTTCCTAAATGACGCTTACGTTATAAGATAAACATTCTCTAAAAGTTTCAAGTTTTTATGCTTTGCGCTTTGGTCTGGGTGACGATGAATCAGTGAGTCAGTCAGTCGGCACATTGTCTTTTATACAGTTATACATTAAAATGCATAACATACACATTTTAGTAGGAAACTGCGTGAGGGTGGTTTAGATCGGGATCTTAGACTAAATGGAATACCGGTATTCATGTAACGGGCACTCACCCACTCCACAAAAGGTCCTTGAAAATTCATCAACTAGTCTGTATCCCGTTACAGGAAGCCTCTGAACTGTTACAATTCTAATAATACCTCTTTTCTCCCAATTCTATACAGTACCTCTAAAATAGTCATTTTTCAGCATTCTTCTGTAGTATCACATTTCAAAATCTTCTATTCCCCTCTTGTCTGAGTCGGTTGTTATCTACCTTCCGCTTCAATATTAGGCTACGCACAAGGCAAATACTCTTTAAAAAAGACTTCCCAACACTGAGACTTATATTCGATTTCAGTGACGTGTGTACCGAAGAATATATTGGAATTTTTAGGCGGGCTGGAACAGCAGGCTTCCATACAACCATAGTAGTACATCGCTTTCAACGAGCGGTGAAGGAATAAAGGCCGGGCTGACATCGGTGTATACCCTTGAGTTAACGGCCGGCTCCCACTTCGCCGCGTCCTAACGTAGCGTGCCGCTTGGTTCCTCACGGCTGTTAGATATCGGACATACCCATAATGCAACGGCGGCTGAGCGGCGACAGACGCCATGATCCAAGCGGAATTTATGTTCTTCTCAATTTTTAGAATGCCGTTACCAGCTGACGACGGAATCATTCACTTTATAATTACGGTACAAACTCCTTCTTAAAATGTTACTGAAACTCAATTATAGTTCCGTTTCTAATAACCTCACTCTAGAGATCATACTTGACTCCACAGCATAACATAACTACCGGGTGACTTTTCGCAGCCACGTAGTTATCTCCCATTGCGATGCAGAAAATTAATTTGTGGTAAGGTCTTACGGGACCAACCTGATAAGGTCATCGGTCCCTAAGCTTACACACTACTTAATCTAGCTTAAACATACGCTGAGGACAACACACACACACACACACACACACCCATGCCTGAGGGAGGACTCGAATCTCCTTCGGGGGGAGCCGCACGGACCGTGACAAGACGCCCCTGACCGCGCGGCTACCGATGGGCGGCTGCGACTCAGAAATTTGGCTCAAAGGTCTCTACTATCTTCCTCCGTAACTGTGCAAAGGCCCGGCAACGCTTCGAACATCGAGCTCGAAAGATCACATGACTTGCAAGGTGGGTTAACGACGTCACATTGGTACCAAGTATCACCTATGTTCTGTCCACACCATCGCGGACGTGCCGCACTATGGGAAGGTTGTAGCACCCCATCTTACCAATGAGTCACCCCTTCTTTTGACGCCTCCGTGATGGAGAACAGAACCACGACGGACAGAGCTGTAATCGCGCGGTTTTCTTATGATGGGCTAGGAAACCATTTCAAACAATCCGCCGCTCAGAATCGATACGAAAAGGCAAAAGGGGGCGGCAGAAACAGTGTCAACGAAATCACTCTTCTCCCTGGAGCTGCGATTCCCATACATTTCGCGGTCGTAAACAACAGTTCGCACTGTGACGAGCAACAACACGACTTTCTAGCCAACCCGTGACACTGCTCAAAGCCCCAGACGACCAGCCCTTATCTACATCTACATCGACATCGACATCTACATGGATATTCTGCAGATCACACTTCACAGTAATTCTCTGTTATTCCACTCTCGAAGAGCGCGCTGAAGAAACGAACATCTGTATCTTTCCGTGTGCGTTCTGATTTCCCTTGTTTTGTTACGGTGATCGTTTTTCCCTGCGTAAGTTTACGCCAGCAAAGTATTTTCGCATTCGGAGGAGAAAGTTGGTGATTCAAATTTAGTGAGAAGATCCCAAAGCAACGAGGAACGCCTTCGTTTTGACTATGTCCACCTCGAGTCCTGTGTCATGCCCGTGACACTCTCTCCCCTACTTCGCGATGATACAGAACGTGCTGCCTTCCTTTGAACTTTCTCGATGTAGTCTGTTAAACCTATCTGATGAAGATCCCACACGGCCCAACAGTTCTCCAAAAGAGGACGGACAAGCGTAGAGTAGGCAGTCTCTTTAGTGAATCTGTTGCATCTTCTAAATGTTCTGCCTATAAAACGCAGTCTTTGGTTTGGGTTCCCCCACAACGTTTTCTATGTTTTTATTTCAATTTATGTTGATCGTAGCTGCGCGGGATTCGCCGAGCGGTCTCCGCCGCTGCAGTCATGGACTGTGCGGCTGGTCCCGGCGGAGGTTCGAGTCCTCCCCCGGGCATGGGTGTGTGTGTGTTTGTCCTTAGGATAATTTAGGTTAAGTGGTGTGTAAGCTTTGGGACTGATGACCTTAGCAGTTAAGTCCCATAAGGTTTCACACACATGTGAACATTTTAAGTTGTTCGTAGTTGTAATTCCTAGATATTTAGTTGAATTTACGGCCTTTAGACTTGGTTTATCGTGTAACCAAAGTTGAACGGATTCCTCCTAGCACTAATGTGGATAACCTAAAAATTATCATTATTTAGTGTCAGTTTCCAATTTTCACACCACAGAGATACCTTATCAAAATCATTTTACAATTAGTTTCGATATTCTGATGGCTTTACTACACGGTAAACGACAGCATCATCTGCAAACAACCTAAGACGGCTGTACAGATGTTCTCCTAAATTGTTTATGTAGGTAAGGGACAAAATGGGGCCTATAACACTCGCATTCGGGAGGACGACGGTTCAATCCCGCGTCTGGCCATCCTGATTTAGGTTTTCCGTGATTTCCCTAAATCGCTCCAGGCAAATGCCGGGATGGTTCTCTTGAAAGGGCACGGCCGACTTCCTTCCCTAATACGATGAGACCGATGATCTCGCTGTTTGGTCTCTTCCCCCAAACAACCCAACCCAACCCAGTGTAGCACATGCACCTATAACACTATCTTTGGAAATGCCAGAAATCGCGTCCGCTTTACTGGATGACTTTTCGTTAGTTACTACGAACTGTGACGTCTCTGACAGGAAATCACGAATCCAGTCGCATAACTGACACGATATTCCATTTGCATGCAAATTGATTACAAGCCAGTTGTGACGTACGCTGTCAAATGCCTTCTGGAAATGTTGAAATACGAACAAATTTGGTATTCTTTGTCGACTGCCCTTAACACTTCGTGCGAGTGAAGATCTCGTTGTGTTTCACAAGAACGATGCCTTCTAAATCCGTGTTGACTACGTGTCAATAGACCGTTCTCCTGGAGGTAATTCAAAATTTTCTAATAGAATATATATTCCAAAATCCTTCTGCATATTGGCGTTAATGATATATGCGTGTAGTTTCTGTAATTTAGTGGATTACTCCAACTAACTTTCTTGAATATTAGTGTGACCTGTGAAATCTACTAGTCTTTGGGTACGGATATTTCGTCGAGCGAGCGTATCTATACGATTAAATATGGAGCTATTGCCTCAGCATGCTCTGAAAGAAACCTAATTGATATACAATCTGAACCGGAAGAGTTTCCCTTATTAAGTGACTGAAGTTGCTTCTCTATACCGAGGATACCTACTTCTAAGTTACTCATGTTGACTGCTGTTCTTGATTCGAATTCAGGAAGACATTCATCGTCTTCTTTGGTAAAAGGAATTTCGGATGGCCGGCCGAAGTGGCCGTGCGGTTAAAGGCGCTGCAGCCTGGAACCGCAAGACCGCTACGGTCGCAGGTTCGAATCCTGCCTCGGGCATGGATGTTTGTGATGTCCTTAGGTTAGTTAGGTTTAATTAGTTCTAAGTTCTAGGGGACTAATGACCTCAGCAGTTGAGTCCCATAGTGCTCAGAGCCATTTGAACCATTTTTTGAATTTCGGATGGCTCTGTTTAGTAGCTCTGTCATACCAGCACTCCCATCGATAGTTCAAATGGTTCAAATGGCTCTGAGCACTATGGGACTCAACTGCTGAGGTCATTAGTCCCCTAGAACTTAGAACTAGTTAAACCTAACTAACCTAAGGACATCACACACATCCATGCCCGAGGCAGGATTCGAACCTGCGACCGTAGCGGTCTCGCGGTTCCAGACTGCAGCGCCAGAACCGCGCGGCCACTTCGGCCGGCTCCCATCGATAGTATTTCCATTGTTATCGCGCAGAGAAAGTATTGATTGCGTCTTGGTACTAGCATGTTTTACACACCTCCTGAATCTGTTTGGAGTTTCTGATGGCTTTCGAGACTAAGTTTCGTTGTGTAAACTGTTATACCAATCTCGCATTGAAGTCAGCGCTAAATTTCGAGCTTCTGTAAAAGATTTCCAATCTTGGTGGTATGACGTTCGTTTGAATTTGGCATGCTTTTCTTTTTTCTGCAACAGTGTTCTGACCTGTTTTTTGTATCATGGGGGATCTACTCCGTCGTTTGTTAATTTATTTGATTTAAATCGTTCAAGCACGTCTCTCTAAGCAGATCGTGGGCCAGAAACCGCACTGAACATGATCGCACATCTTTGGAGCGCAATGCGACATCAATTTTGTCCATAAAGTATAGGGTGTAAGCACTATGAACCATTCAAAACTATTCCACCCGCTTTAAATATTATCTGAAACAGCAAAGGGCGCTTATATTTTTTCAGCACTCCTGTTTCGCGCGCTACTGAGGTGTAACCACGAGGACCTGCGCCATTGATACACACGTGAATTAAATGGTGAAGGGCTCATGTACTTGTACAGAGAAAACCTTTGATCTAGCTGCCTGCAAAAGGCTACACTGTTGCCCTTGTGCCTTCTAGTGCGCCTGTGGTATTGGAGCGTTGTCGTAGGGACTGCCTATTTGCAAATGCCTAGGACTTCGTCACAGATTCTCTCCGTACAGGTTGTAATGGAACTGACCAATAGAGCACATTTTGTTATGAGATATTATACACTAATTAAAGTGGTTTTCGAAAAGCATTCGCTTAGTATCAGGGTAAGTGTTGCGATCAATGCAAATTTGAAAGTGTGTATATTTAAATTACGACTTTTATTATTTGTAAAAGATTGACTTGAATTATTTATATGTACAATTTTGTCACTCATCTTATTAATTTCACTGAATTATCCTCTATGCTATTTGATATTTCATGTAACTTAAAAATGCAGTATCAATAATCTATACAGAAATCGTAAGTTCTTTGTCGTTATGACTCGGCGATCTTTGGTCAGCAATGTGATTTCGGCCACTTGTGTTTTGGCCGTGGTCGAGAGTTGTTGTTTTTATGTGTGTTTCTTGATAAACATAAGGTGTCCACAATGCACGTGGTATTTTATTTTTGTGATTCGAGATTGTTAAATTTATTAAATTACTTGCGAGTTCAAATTTCTGACAATAAATAGGTGTTCTTCTTCTAAACAAAAAAATCGTGGAAACCTTCTTCTTCATTTCGGTAGTTTGGTAGTAGTCAAAACCCGCACCTTTTTCATCCAGAGCAGAAAAGGAATCAATCATCGCCTAGACAACGAAGCCACAACGAAAATAAGCTGTTTTCTCCAGGCCTGTTAGTATTGCATCACTCCATGACCACTCCACAGGGGACACGAAACGGTATAGCTGATAAAGCACAATCACAATTTACTGCTCTGGATTGCGTTAACATTCCGTCAAATAGTTTTGAATGGTCCCTAGTGATTCCACTCTGTACACAAGAGCAAAAACTGCGGCCGCACTTCAACGCAAACGGATACAATCACGTCGGTGCTACTGCTGACTCACAATGCCCTTCGGAAGGACTGAAGCGTCCGTGGAGAGTCAGCAGTGTCAAAGGCCGTCAAGACTGCCGTCCTGTTGCTAATCGCATCGTCAACTGTCGTTTCCGACCGCAAAATGTGTGCGAATCAACGCCTCAAGAGAAGTGGTGATTTCACTAACGCCCTTTATGCCACTCCCTGAGGGCTTTTCGCATCGACTCAGAGCGGCGGTGCGTCCGAAACGTTTTCCTCGGCCACACATAAGGAAACCGCGTGATTTCAAAGCTGGCCGTCACGGTTCTAACCATCATTATGGAGGTTTCAAATGAAGGGGTAAAATGTGTGTAAGTGGAGGGGTGCGAAGACCTTCCTATCGTGTAACACGTCCATAGTGGCGTTGGGCAGAATTGTGGTGAATTTATTTGCCAATGTGACATCATTAACCAACCTTACACCTCACTTGAACTTCTGAGCTCTGCCCTTTCGTTTGGCGTGGGTCGACATTTTGTAGTTAGAAGCGTCTGCGAGCTCGAGGACGACGTCCCAGGGTGCCACGCTTTCGCACCATTTCAGAGAAACGTTTCAGGCACTTTTGAGCGAAATTACAAACTTCTGCGTCGCAATGGTAGGTAATTACGGAGTTTCGAAAACACTGTATGCAACTGTATAAAATAACTACCCCTGTTAACATGTTTTTCAGTGGACAAAGCATAATTGAATCATATGTTTAGTGATGGTATGAAACGTGATTGTGTTAGAGATGACAAATCAGGAAAAGGATATTATTTCCCCAAAAGTACCGCTAATAAAATATGAAAAATGACTAATTGTTCATTTTAAAACAGTCTTCAGAGATTGCGTGATTTAACTGTAAATTAATGTTTCTTACATGAACTCTCGAGGATTTCTATGTTCACTTCAACATTTGCTTGATTTACAAGCATAACAGATAGTGGAAAGCTCCTCAAACAGTCTTCAAGTGAAAATAAATTGTATGTTTTACTGCAACGCATTGCGCTAGCCGAATATTTAATGACACTAGAATTAACCATTGTGTATCTGTAATTTGTACTTTATGGCTACCGTCCTAGTTGACTTCCTGGCGTGTTTTGTCCGTAGCGGATGTCTCTTCAGAAGTTTCGAAGATTCTGTATTCGTCGTTTCGACGCGCTCTTCACTATGGTAATACCGTGGACCGCTTCGGCTCTTGGCAACGGTGTGGAGAAAATGCAGTACTCTCTCACATTACAGGGCGAGCTCTGCATGCGAGGAATACAAAAATGGCAGTAACAAGACTCTATTCTGCTCATATTTCTGTCGTGTCAGGTACTGTGGTAAACAGCACTGACACAAACAAGGAAGGATAGAAATTGCGATGGCGGGGAACAGGAATCCAGAACCATCTATACAAAACATTTTCAGATTAGAAGTACACTTTATTTCTAAAACGAAAATAAACGTAACTTCTCATTATAAAGTGGCTGTCTGTGCCTCCTACTTGAAAGTTCTTTACTTTGCATTAGTACTCACAGAACACAGGCTAAGTAACGCCTTCCTATTACTTAGTAGTGATGCTCTCGAAGACTGCGACCAAACTAGGCTGACCAGCGATGGACGGCTCGTTAAATCAGCGTTAACAGGGGGCGTTGAACTCTGTCTTCCTGGAGGTGTGACGCTGCACGCTATTTCCAGTAGCGCGCGGGTCGGGGCCTCTTTGATGCCGTATCGCAACGCTGCACTGGTCGGTTTGCAGTCGATGCTTAAAGACTGCACAAGTTCGGTAGAAAAACGAGGTTGAAGGATATCATTTTTACAAAACACTAATCGCTCTTAACCTGCCATCCACTCCCGCTTCTTTAAAGAATCGAACTCGTATTTATAAACGTCCGTTGCAAGCATCTCAACGTTTCTGACGTCATATCTCCTGAATTGTGTGTCGTACAATGATATAATTGCGCAGGTCACGGTACAGTAATATGGGTACCCAGAATGAGATTTTCACACTGCAGAGGAGTGTGCGCTGATATGAAACTTCCTGGCAGATTAAAACTGTGTGCCCGACCGAGACTCGAACTCGGGACCTTTGCCTTTCGCGGGCAAGTGCTCTACCATCTGAGCTACCGAAGCACGACTCACGCCCGGTACTCACAGCTTTACTTCTGCCAGTATCTCGTCTCCTACCTTCCAAACTTTACAGAAGCTCTCCTGCGAACCTTGCAGAACTAGCACTCCTGAAAGAAAGGATATAGTGGAGACATGGCTTAGCCACAGCCTGGGGGATGTTTCCAGAATGAGATTTTCACTCTGCAGCGGAGTGTGCGCTGATATGAAACTTCCTGGAAGATTAAAACTGTGTGCCCGACCGAGACTCGAACTCGGGACCTTTGCCTTTCGCGGGCACGTGCTCTACCATCTGAGATACCAAAGCACGACTCACGTCCGGTACTCACAGCTTTACTTCTGCCAGTATCTCGTCTCCTACCTTCCAAACTTTACAGAAGCTCTCCTGCGAACCTTGCAGAACTAGCACTCCTGAAAGAAAGGATATAGCGGAGACATGGCTTAGCCACAGCCTGGGGGATGTTTCCAGAATGAGATTTTCACTCTGCAGCGGAGTGTGCGCTGATATGAAACTTCCTGGTAGATTAAAACTGTGTGCCCGACCGAGACTCGAACTCGGGACCTTTGCCTTTCGCGGGCAAGTACTCTACCATCTGAGATACCGAAGCACGACTCACGCCCGGTACTCACAGCTTTACTTCTGCCAGTATCTCGTCTCCTACCTTCCAAACTTTACAGAAGCTCTCCTGCGAACCTTGCAGAACTAGCACTCCTGAAAGAAAGGATATAGCGGAGACATGGCTTAGCCACAGCCTGGGGGATGTTTCCAGGATGAGATTTTCACTCTGCAGCGGAGTGTGCGCTGATATGAAACTTCCTGGTAGATTAAAACTGTGTGCCCGACCGAGACTCGTACTCGGGACCTTTGCCTTTCGCGGGCAAGTGCTCTACCATCCCCCAGGCTGTGGCTAAGCCATGTCTCCGCTATATCCTTTCTTTCAGGAGTGCTAGTTCTGCAAGGTTCGCAGGAGAGCTTCTGTAAAGTTTGGAAGGTAGGAGACGAGATACTGGCAGAAGTAAAGCTGTGAGTACCGGGCGTGAGTCGTGCTTCGGTAGCTCAGATGGTAGAGCCCTTGCCCGCGAAAGGCAAAGGTCCCGAGTTCGAGTCTCGGTCGGGCACACAGTTTTAATCTGCCAGGAAGTTTCAATATGGGTACCGTCCACACAATGTGTTGCACACAGAGTAAATATAAAAGAAGTAATAAATTAAAACACCATGCTGATTCTGAAGTTCCAATGCATAGAAAGCGCAAATGCAGTAAATGGCAAGCTTTTGTCATTTCATTATTTTATGGAGAATGTGAGTAAGAAAAAGTTTCGGAAAAGTTTGAAATTAGGTTCGAAGTTTTTGGAAGTAGCATGTGCTCTCGTTCTGAAATAGTAGATGAGTAGAGTCGGCGATTTTTCGCTCTTGACTTATTGCGCTAAAATAGTAACGTAGAATTACATCTCTTAACGAGTAGATCTTGCTAGAATTTTAAGTTTTTATATTCGGTCAACAATTATACGAAATACCGAAAATCAAATGTTTGTTTCCCGTGAAATTTGTTAGACAGGCAACGTGCAACTGGTACTGGATGATCGTTTCACTCGATCAGTAATATACGTAGACACGCACAACGAACGCGTTCATGCAAGACCTTGAAACAGCGCTATCCATTTAATGCAGTGAATTCAGTGTTGACTTATAATACTTGATGTGCAGCGTAAAATTCAGGATTTTTCTCATTTGCTTATTTTGGTATACGTGGTGTGGTAAATGCATTCTTAATCCTTATACAACGATGCATATATTGTATACAACACGAGCACTTGCCTTGAAACTAACGTGAAAATAAGAGCCAAATTGTCTTTTTTATTCCACTTTAAAATAAATATTTTGTTTTTAAACATTCATTGTGTTCCCATGCCCCTTACCAGACTCCACAAAACCTTCACGTTGATTTTCAACATTACTTCCGTCTTCTCTATCTCTTCCCCAATTAAAACCCTCCTACTTCCCTCAGCCTGTACTGCTGGATTTATACTTCTCCTAAGTAGGTCCGCTTCAACATTAACAATCACAACATATGTATCGTTTTCAGTTGTTTGTCTCCACGTGGGATACTAGACGTTGTTGAAATGCATCCCCCAAAGAATATCTTTAACGAAAAAATATTTGGAGGGTAAGTTTTCGCTACGTTGTAGCCCACAACGTTTATTAAAACTGATCCAACACTTGGGAGGTCCATACAGGGTGATCAGAAACAGTCTGAAAAGCTTGTGAGGTTTTTGGAGGGTGAATTGTGCTAATAGGTAGTTCTTAAGGAAAAATTCTATGCATTGCACCCCTTCAGAGTTAATTAACATTAAATTTAGCCAATTAGCTCGTTTCGCGCGCGAAGTCAGGTGGCAAAGCCAAATACAATTACTGACGGTGAGAGATGACTGTGCCGATCGAATGACAAATTAGCTCCAGTCACTACTCGGATTGTAAGTTTAATAATTGAAGTTTATTTGTAAATAATCTTGTCTATCTGTTCCTACCGACACATTCAGTCTCCAACTCTTATTGTATCCAAGGGAGTGATCACTTAGATGGGAGATGTTGGCAATAATATCGTATCTTTTTCCTGTGATTTTCAACACTACTGGGATCCGCACACTGCTGCGTTGCCTTCGAACGTCTTTATCGCTGGAAGTATTTCGACCTTGGCTAAAGACAAATCCTTCTTCCTTTTGGTAGATCATAATTGAACTAAGCAACGGATAACGCAAGTAATTAACTAAATAATGGTGAAGGCAACGCTCAGTGAAGCACTCAGTGAACACGTCCTCTGGACTTACACATCGAAGACATTCCAAAGTGCAAACTGAGTGATGGCGGTACACAATGACAAAATGACCGGAACAGACCTATGTGACAGGATGGAAAAGCAATATGGGAGCCCAGCACATGTTCTTAAGACAACATGTCTAATTTATTCAAACTAACCACCAACATTGGGCTGGAAACAAACACGTCCTCGAAATGACTCTGTGGCACTCAACATAACATGAAACTGCCAATACCTCACAATTTCCTAATCAGTTATTATCAGTTCCTTCCAAATTAAGTCTAAATGGTCTGCTACGAATATGTGAACTGCACACAAAATGTTGGTCAGGATGTGCCTCATTATTCAGTGATTCGGACGAATTTGTCTCAACGCTCCCACACGTTCTCACACTCACAGATTCAAATATACCGAAATTTCCTATAAATCAATCATACTGATTAAACATAGCGGGACAGCACGGATTACGAAAAACTCCGTAGTGTTACAAGATGTGACCCCAGGAAACAAGTATTCCCACATATCACATAAATTACTCAGATTCTGTTCCCATCTAAAGAAATCCGTTCGTACGCATTGTATTCTATTATAGATAAAGTCAGGGCTAGTGAGGTAACGAACAGACAAATTCAGTGTTATCTTTCACTCACCATCCTGCCACCCTGACTCAACAAATTCTGCACGACTGCTTTCTTAATTATTTCACATTCGCACGCTTCCCATATTTACATTACCGGTATAGAATTACTGTACCTGGAAAGATGACGTCGATTTTGACCCACTATATATGCCACCTGGAGAATAGTAGATGTACTTATAACGATTTCTGCGTCGTCCGTGAACAGGTACCGTAGTGGATAGCTACCAGAGCGCCACCTGTGTCTTCCCTGTAGTGGGGAATGCTTACAGCCAGAAGTGTTAGTGTGGTGCAAACTTGGTACGCAAGCAGGCAACCATGCCAAGGAGACGCGCTCGTGCTTCCTACAGCCAACCGAGGGAATGTCGAAGGAGTGAAATTGTGGACTTCCGAGTGGCGGGTTGGTCCTTTCGGATAACTGCCGCACAAGTGAGAAGTGCTGCGTGAGTTGTGCAACAATGTTGTTATCAGTGGTCGCATGGACATTCTCACAACCGTAGTCGAATTTCTGGACGTCCGAGCAGCACAAACAAAAAATGGTTCAAATGGCTCTGAGCAATATTGGACTTAACGTCTGAGGTCATCAGTCCCCTAGAACCTAGAACTAATTAAACCTAACTAACCTAAGGACATCACACACATCCATGCCCGAGGCAGGATTTGAACCTGCGACCGTAGCGGTCGCGCGGTTCCAGACTGTAGCGCCTAGAACCGCTCAGCCACCCCGACCGGCTGAGTAGCACAAACCTCGGCGAGGATCGTCGTATTGTAAAGGCAGCAGTGACAGATCGTGCAGCTATCACAGAAAAGATGAGAGGGCTTTTGAGGCCAGACGTGTCAACACTAACTGTTGCTAATCGATTATAATCAGCGAAACTACAGGCAAGCACACCTCTTGCCCGTCTTCCACTCACGCTACAGTATCAACGCGCACAGCTCGACTGGTCCCGTCAGAGGATCGCTTGGAAGATGGAATGTCGCGCCATGGTCTTCATCGGGGGAAGTAGATTCTGCTTGCACGCAAGTCATGGTCATTTGCGCATACGACGTAGGCTTGATGAGCACTGTCTCCTAGAGTTAGTTCGTTCAAGACTCACTAGCCTCAACCCAGGCCTCATAGTGTTGAGTGCGAGAGGCTATAACTCTCCTTCATCTTTGATAAAAATCACACGGTGAAAGATCCAGGATGTTCGGAGGATGTTGCAGTGTATCCCAACCAAATCGCCGAAGCGTAGCCTTCATCCGGTTGGCAGAGTGGAGATGGTCGTTATCGTGCATCAGGATGCTCGTCGAGTTCGTCGAGCATGAAACCAACATCAGTGCACGTCGCTTTGCAGAAACTGCAACACGCCATGAAGTCAAAACGACGAGGAATGCTGTTGGACGGGATCACCCTGTTGTACGATGACACCAGTCCACACAGCCCATCGGACGAAGGCCACTCTTCAGCGATTTGGTTGGAAAACACTGCAGCATCCTCCGCACAGTCCGGATCTTTCACTGTGTGATTTACACAGTTTTAGCAACTGAAGAAAGACATGAGTGGATGTCGGTTTCACTCGAATGAGGAAGTGCAAGAGTGGGTGTGGATGTGAATCCGTCAGGGTCCGAATGCGATCTATGAAAAAGGAATTAATCGTCTCGTCTCCCGGTGGGATCAATGTCTTAATGTGTGTGGTAACCACTTTGAATGGAACCATTCCATGGCCCCACTGTGGCAAGTATTCCGTTTTTATTAGACTGCCCCTAATACAAGGTGTCAGGGTTATACGATGGTGTATGAGTAAATGCAGATGTTGTGATCATTGGTACCTAAATATGTACCCACGTTAATGTGCTAGTTGTTTTTTCTCCGCCTGTAACACTCTTCTCGCAAACACGTCATTATAATTTACTATCTGCATTTTAGTAACTGCCCGACATTCCGAAGTTTCCATAAACGATTTTTACGAAACTTGGAGGGTGCAATGTAGTGCAATACGTATTTTTTTTTGTTTGTGCCCAGTTTTACTTTTAAGGCGTAAAACACAACCTCAAAAGTTATTTTACACTTTAGCTTTAAAGTGAATATCTTCAAAACGATACTACATAAAAATATTTTTCATATAAAAATTGGTATGTATTTAATTTTCTTCTGTAATAAATTAAAGATTTGCAAAACACCGCAGCACCATTAATTAATTGTGAAAAATGAAAACTTTGGCTGTATCGTAAATTAAAGAAGCTTTCATGCCCTGTACATGTTATGGAATAGAACTTGATCCTGAAATAGGATATTTGGAAAATAAGCTGCACGCAATGTGTCGTCGGAATATTTTCAACATACCTAATTAAAACATCTAAAAATTCATCACTGCTCCAATTATTTATTCGACTTGTATTGTTTTGTGATATAAATTGTTATTTTACATTTTACATCCACGTGTTTTGTTACGTTTTTTTCTACCGTTTCACATTCATGTATGTTGTTTATTGAAAATAATAAGTAAATCACTAGTGTGACATAAAATAATTACAATAATGATTGTCTGTACGGAAATGACTAAATGGCTCTGAGCACTATGGGACTCAACTGCTGAGGTCATTAGTCCCCTAGAACTTAGAACTAGTTAAACCTAACTAACCTAAGGACATCACACACATCCATGTCCGAGGCAGAATTCGAACCTGCGACCGTAGCGGTCGCGCACTTCCAGACTGAAGCGCCTAGAACCACTCGACCACAACGGCCGGCTATTTCCCATCCATTTCCTTGCGTGCCAAAAAAACGAATGACATGGTCACGGTGATGTAGGCTATCTTGGGGCTTCATTTGGTGCACCTTATAAATCTTGTAGGACTACCAGTGTAAAATCCTCCGAACAACTTTTTGAACTGTGCACTAGGGTTAACACAGTTCCCATGACAGAGCTAGAGCACTGGCTGCAGAATTTGAGGCATGTGCTGCACGTTTGGCTATAGCAACAGCAACTTCATCAACAAAATGGCACGGGAATGTGCCGCCTCCCTCTCTCTGCTGCACCAGCTAACTCTGCTGTTTCTTCAGACATCTTGATCATATTCTTTAGCCCACTTCTTAACATAGGGCCTCTTCACATCTGTTACTGTCGGTGACGGTTCCGCAATGCAGCGTTGCTATTGCTGCCGTTTTGATAAGAGAACGTTATCAGCAGTGCACGGTCTTTCTTCTCAATAGCCAGAGAGTTTCGAGCGGGAAACTTCAACCTTCTTAACCCTTTACTTCAAAAGTTACTTCATAGAGGCACAAACAGCATACTGACGTCAAAACAGCAGACGCCTCACGTTCTGGCAGCTTACATTGCCATATTTTCACCTCGTGGTAGAAAGTGCAACTACTAATTTTTTTTGGCATACTCCTTGATGGCACCGATTAAGCAACTTACTTACGGCTTTTCTGTGTTCTTCGATGTATACAGCCCGCACTCGGAAACCGTCAGATTCATTGTAACCAACCGGTATCCGCTCCCAGCTCATACGATAGCAGCGATCCATTGGGGTCGTGCATTCGGTCGGCGCAGTCTGCACGGCAGTCTATCGTTGATTGCGCGGCCGAGCTGCTGCAGCCCCATCGAATAGCGACATCAGCTAGGTCAAACTGCCGGCCTTCGAGCCGTGAACTGGTCCCGATGGCTCTACCAGTGTTCGAACCGGATCCGCCTAGGGGAGGCCGCCAAGTCGTTGCAGTCTTCCGACACTGCGACCAGTCTCCAAAGAGTCCTGGGTTCAACTCGTGGAGCCTGGCCGTTCGAGCCAGCAGGCAAACACCGCTGCGGCGTACGCCAGGATAGCTGCATAGATCACTGAACCGCACAGTGGATACCACACGTTCTTATCCCCAGGTGTCCGTCAGCGAGGTCAGCCGCCGCCAAGCTGCCACAGCGTATTCACTTGTTGTCCGCCATCCGTGGTCGGTTTCTGAGCCGCAGCCATCGGTCTCCTGTATACGAGCATTTGTACATTCCTACAATTTATAAAAATGGGTGTACACATGTATTTATGTGTGTTCCACATCTCCTCCTAAACATCTGCACCGTTTTCAACCACACTCTGCCCACATATCTCTTACCATCTGGATGGAATTACTGTGGGGAGAGAGCCATGTACCTGTCAAACTGGTGGGAGCGGGAATGAAAAAGTAGTGTAGCCCACGACATGCGAATACTCATATTTTATTCGTCCAGTATTAAATATTGAGAGCACTTGGAGATTTATAACGAAGTTAAGACATAATTTCAAGCCTTTAGAAAACTTTTGCTCGCTGACAATACACATTAAATTATGAACGGAAAAAATTTGTTGCTTACTACATTTTCGCTATTCGCGTAGTAAAACTACCGCATCATGCATAATCTTTTAATGTATTACTTATTTGCTACTAACACTAATCACAACTCATTGCGCAGACAGCAGGCACCTATATCGCTGGATCTACCTGCAAAATTGTATCACTGTACGACCCTTATTTTAGGAAGTACGACAGCATAAACATTGAATTGGAGCTATCTGAAATGGAAACTGCAGGGCGCAGTTCCTTAGACATAGGAGGTGAAACGTGCATATGCAGGCAAAGCCACAAGTGAAAAGCTCAACCTAAGCCCCTGGATCGATTTCAAGCAAATTCGGTACACATATTAGTTATCAACTGGAAATAAATATTATTATGCGCGTAAGAACCAACAGTCTCGTGTTGGGGTTGGGGATGATAATCTGGGGATAGAAGGGAGAAGAGGATCTCCATCTGGGCAAATGGAGAGGGGGAGGGAGAAGTTGGGCAAATAAGACTGAAATCAATACGTATCCGGGAAATGCTGGTACTCAGCTAGTACATATTATTTGTGGCTACACTGATAAGCCAATACATTATGACCACAGGCCAACGCGACGTTGGATGCTGCCTGGTGGCGTTGCGGGAACGTGACGTGATAGCAGAAGTATGTAGCAGGTGAGACAAGGACAGTGGATCACCCTAGCGAAGATATGGGTTGCGAATGGGAAAATCCAATGAGATTAGCGACTTTGACAAAAGGCAGAGTATTATTATTATTATTATTATTATTATTATGCAGAGTCTGTGAACGAGAACCTAGAAAACGGCGAAGCTGGTCGAATTTTGATGCGCTACCGGCCTGAGCATGCATGAAAAGAGGTAGGACAGTGGAGCTACTACTCCGCGCCATGTCGTTGGACGCCCACGACCCTTCACACAACGTGGGTTTCGGGCGCTTGTCTGCTCTGTAAAGTGGGATAGATGGTGAGCCATGGCGTCTCTGCCGAAAGAGCACAATGCTGGTGCACGCACAAGTGTTTTAGAGCACGTTGTTCACCGTACATTGTTGAACACGGGGCTCCTCAGCAGTTCACCCCTACGTGTCCACTTGCTGACCCAATGACATCAACAGTTACAATTGCAGTGGACATGGGACCATCATAATTCGACCGCTGATCAATGGAAACGTGTCTACTTGCCAGATAATTGCATTTTTGGTACACTAGGTCGATGGTCGTCTCCAAAAACGCAGCCATTGAGATGAACGGCGGCTTGAGATGTGCAGCGTGCGACGGACGCAGGCTGGTGGGAGCATTATTATGCTATGGGACACATTCTCCTGCGGTTGCATGAGACCTGTGGTAGTAAGCGAAGACACGCTGACAGCTGCGAAACACCGGTATCCCTTCATCCTTGATGTCGTCCCAACGGCGATGTCATCCTTCAGCAGCATGACTGCCAGTGTCTCGGAGCCGGAACCGTGCTGCAGTGGTTTGAGGAGCGTTATGGTGAACTCACGTTGATGTCTCGACGACCAAATTCACCTGTGGAACCAATATGGGTCGCTATTGGGTGCCATCAGCGTGTACGGAAATCAGCGGTCCGTTATATATGCGAGTTACATGACCTGTACAAAATGGCTCTGAGCACTATGGGACTCAACTGCTGAGGTCATTAGTCCCCTAGAACTTAGAACTAGTTAAACCTAACTAACCTAAGGACATCACAAACATCCATGCCCGAGGCAGGATTCGAACCTGCGCCCGTAGCGGTCTTGCGGTTCCAGACTGCAGCGCCTTTAACCGCACGGCCACTTCGGCCGGCTGCCGCATCAGACATGATCTTTTGATTTATTAGTCCTTTACCACTAACTCTATTCAACAACACATTCTACAGACAGTATTCACATCTGCCACTGGAATGGCCTGCGAAAATATATGATTGTAGGACACAAAGTTTAGGAGATATGACACCATAAACGTTGAGCTGCGTGAAAACGAAACTGCAGAGCGATATTCGATAGGGGTACAGACGAAATTTCTGTACAAATACGTGTGTGAAATATGTTAAATGTATATGAAATATATGTAACACGTGTGCATGCGCGCAAATTTGCACGTAGAAAGCTCCTCTTAAACCCCTGGATCGATTTCAAAATAAGATTGTTACACACATTGCTTACTGTCTGGAAAGAAATAATGTGGGACATAAAAAGCAGGAATCACCTAGTGGGGGAGGAGTGATAACATAGAGAGAGAAAGAGGGCAAGAAGAGATGACAGGCAGAGAGAGGAAAGGAGGAGGAGATGGATACAGGTTGGGGCAAGAGGAGGTGGATAGAGAGAGAGGAAGGTGAATATGGACAGAGAAAGGGAACAAGAGGAGATGGACAGAGAGAGAGAGTGTGGAGGAGAAATGGACGGTGAGAGGAGAAAGAGGTATAGAGAGAGAGATGGGGGAAGGAGGAGTTGGACATAGAAAGGGAAACGGAGGAGATGGACAGAGAGAATGGGCGAGGAGAAGATGGAGCGAGAGAGGAGGAGGAGTCAGAGAGAGGGGGAGGAGAAAATGGATAGAGAGGAGTATTAGTGGGTGGGGAAGGAGTGGGAAGGAGGATATGAATTGTAGTACAGGTAAATACATGTTCAGGAGATGAACTGTAGTAACTACATGCCTGCACAGTTCTGAGTACTCAAGTAGCTGAATAATAAAGAATGTTGTCGTCAAGTAAAAGCTCCTGACTGTGCACTCGCCGCAGTACTGGTTTTTTGTTAGCAGAAGAGCCAACACCATGTTACGAGTGGAGGCCGAAATGCACACGTTTTAGCTCACGCATGCTGGCGTGAGGAGGGAAGAACTATACTGACGGGAAGTCTGGAACATGCCAAGGAATGAGAATTCAGAAAGCGGACATAATTAGTTTGATACTTTAATCCATTAATCATGAACGTCGCTCTTGATGGTACATGATTCACAATATTATCTGTTCAGAATACATTCTAGAAGATAGTAATTACAGTAACTGAATATGGCGCCTTGCTAGGTCGTAGCAAATGACGTAGCTGAAGGCTATGCTAAACTGTCGTCTCAGCAAATGAGAGCGTATGTAGACAGTGAACCATCACTAGCAAAGTCGGCTGTACAACTGGGGCGAGTGCTAGGGAGTCTCTAGACTAGACCTGCCGTGTGGCAGCGCTCGGTCTGCAATCACTGATAGTGGCGACACGCGCGTCCGACGTATACTAACGGACCGCGGCCGATTTAAAGGCTACCACCTAGCAAGTGTGGTGTCTGGCGGTGACACCACAACTGGCTTGGTTGAAATGGCTCTGAGCACTATGGGACTTAACATCTGAGGTCATCAGTCCCCTAGAACTTAGAACTACTTAAACCTAACTAACCTAAGGACATCACACACATCCATGCCCGAGTCAGGATTCGAACCTGCGACCGTAGCGGTCGCGCGGTTCCAGACTGAAGTGCCTAGAACCGCTCGGCCACACCTGCTAGCGCCACAGTACTGGACATCCCTTCCCGCAGCCTCCTGCACACGCATCTCTGGATACAGTAGTGGGCATGAGGGATTGTGAAACGAGAGCTACTGCGAGTTGTGACTTTAGCCGCGAGTTGCCGGCACCACTTGTCGCATGACGTTGCAGCAGCTGGCGTGTAGACGACGGACGCAGTTTGCACAGTAGCGGGAGTAGCAGTGGAGTGACAGTGGCAAGCTGCCTGAGCGGAACTGCCTCACGTGTTCGCTGCGAGGCGTGGCGCTGACGTTGACGAGTGGCCGGCAGTCCGCGCCACAGCTCGAACGCTCCTCCCTCCAAGGGAACGACGGCGGGGAAAAACACGTCTTGTATACATAACAGGGACCAGTTGCATCCCGGCTGGTATGTCCCGCGAGTGAGACACGTGGGGCAGGCTGCTACAGCAGCCGCAATAGGAAACCCTTGTTCGACTTTTTCTTAAGCTTTTCTCGTCAGCACATCAAGTTGGATTATCGGAAGATGTTCAAGAGAAGCGTTGCACGGCCATTTGAAGTTCACCACTATCTGTCAGAAATGGTGTAGCTTATTGGCCAAAACCTGAATATGGATGATTTTACGTGCCGGAATGCTATAACTGCAATTCTGGTTCAACTGAATACACAAAAAGGCTAACACAGTCGCACATTCACATGGTTGCAGATCGAGGTTGTCTATGCAACGGTTTTCAGGAGATTATAATTTATTATTTCCTTACTACCAGCTCTATTTACTTCCAATTTTGCAGACTGTATCCACATATACCACTTGACACGAAAGTGAATCAGTCAAGAGTCAAAAGTCGTTCAAAATGGTACTCGGGTGCTTTTATAGACCGTCTGGCTCAGGAGATGTAGTGGTAGAGTGCTTCAGAGAGAACGTGCAGATTATCGTTAGTAGTTTTCCTGATCATGCCATTGTAATAGGTGGTAACATCAAACTTGACAGGTATAGATTGGGACAGTCATGTTATCGAAACAGGTGCCAGAGACATGGATTCGTCTGACATGACACTGAATGTCTTGTACGGAAATTACTTTGAGCCGATATTTAGAGAACCAAGTCGTGATGGTAACGTCTTAGACCTCCTAGCAACATACAGCCCTGAACGTTTCGAATCAATTAAAGTAGAGAAAGATATCAGCGATCAAAACCCTACGATAGTAACTATGACAACAGTTGTTTTGTGGTGGTTGTTAGTGTTTAACGTCCCGTCGACAACGAGGTCATTAGAGACGGAGCGCAAGCTCGGTTTTAGGGAAGGATTGGGAAGGAAATCGGCCGTGCCCTTTCAAAGGAACCATCCCGGCATTTGCCTGAAACGATTTAGGGAAATCACGGAAAACCTAAATCAGGATGGCTGGAGACGGGATTGAGCCGTCGTCCTCCCGAATGCGAGTCCAGTGTGCTAACCACTACGCCACCTCGCTCGGTAAACAGTTATTACAAGGAATGTTGAGCCTAGGAACGTATTTTTGCTTAGCAGGGGTGACAGAATACCAACTGCAAAGTATCTGAGTTGTCACATCAAATATTCACTGCTGAGGGCGAATATGTGGAGCAGAAATGAGAAAAATTCAAAATCATAGTTCAATATACCTGAGACAAGTATGTTCCGAACAGGGTCTTAAGGTATGGGAAAGACTTGCCGTGGTTTAAGAGTTGTGATAGAAAACTGCTACGTAAATAAACGGAGCTTCATGACAGATTCAAGAAAAGGCAACATAGCTGACAAACAAAAGCTCAGCGAAGCGAAAGTGAGCGTAAGCAGGACAATGAGAGAAGCGTTCAGTGACCTAAAAAGTTAAATTTTGTCAACTGATCTGTGTAAAAACCCTAAGAGGTTGTCATCTTAGGTGAAACAAGGAATGCTTGAAATCCTTTATTCATTCACTCAGTGGTCATACTGGCACCCAAACGGAAGATAACAGGAACAAGCCCGAAATACTGATTATGGTCATTCGAAATTGTTTCACAGTGGTAGATTGTAACACGATCCCTCCTTTCAGTCGTCGTACGAAAGTCGATTTGGTAGATGTTGAGATAACCGATCATGGAATAGAAAAGCAACTACAATTTCGTAATAGTGGGAAGGCACCAGGACCGGTTGAGCTACCTATAAGATTCTGCAAAGGTTATTCGAAATAACTTGACACGCTTCAACAGCGGCTTATCGTAGATCGCTGGAATAATAAAGGATACTTAGTAACTCAAAAAAAGTGCGCAGGTCATTCCAGTTTCTTAGAAGAGTCACAGGACAGGTGCACACAGTTATACGCTTACATAATTGACGTCAGTCAGTTATGGAACATGTTTCGTGCCCAGGAATTATAACATGTTTCCGAGAACGAGAATCTCCTCTGCAAAAATCAAAAAAAATGGTTCAAATGGCTCTGAGCACTATGGGACTCAACTGCTGTGGTCATCAGTCCCCTAGAACTTAGAACTACTTAAACCTAACTAACCTAAGGACATCACACACATCCATGCCCGAGGCAGGATTCGAACCTGCGACCGCAGCAGTCGCACGGTTCCTGACTGCGCGCCTAGAACCGCGAGACCACCGCGGCCGGCCTGCAAAAATCAAAACGGATTCCGCGAGATATTGCGAAACTCAGCTCGCTCTGTTCCACCATGAGACCTAAAGCGCTGCAGACAACGGCGTTCAGATTGATGCCGTGTTCCTTGATCTCAGGAAGGCGTTTGACACAGTCGCGCACTGCAGCTTAGCGAAAAAAAAAAAAAAAAAAAAAAAAAACGAGCTTATCGAGTGTCAGACCAGATTTGCGACTGGATTTAAGACTTCCTTAAAGATAGAACTCAACATGTCGCATGTAAAGGTAATTTCTAAAGTACCGCAAGGAAATGCGATATGACCGTCACTGTTTACAGGGTTTACAGGGTTGGAATCTTTTTAAAACTGTTCGCAGGTGATGCGGTTGTCTATAAGAAACTAGCAACGCCAGAAGGCAGTATTGATTCACAGAATATCCTCCAAAAGAATGATGAATAGTGCAGTCTCTGACAGTTGACTCTGAACGTAAATAAATGTAACGCATTTCGCATACGTAGAAATAGAAATGCACTACTGTACAACCAGCCTCTTTATGACAAATTACTTGACACAGTGTCTACTGTAGAAGGAGCGAGGGCTCTACATAAATGTTCACTTGACGGGAATGCAGTGGGGTGACGTTGTAGACAACACCCCTTTTTAAGTCATAACTTCAGTTAGTAAGTTTTTAACTCACAGTTGAGGCACTCAGTATGGACACAATTTATGACGTGGTAAACGTCAACACCCACAAGCAGCTCATCCAGGTCGGTGACACAAGTAGACCGGGGAGCCGCCACAAGAGCCCACTTTGGAAACATGTTAATGGAGTTGCCTATATTCAGTCGCTGTCTAATTCCATGCGTCGTTGTGGGGCAGACGATTTCTGTACAAGATGTGACACTGTCGTGACGTCCGCCTACGGCTACCAAACGCTAGTTAGAAACATGTCAGAATGAGACACAGTTTAACTTTATATTTTCACACACACACACACACATATATATATATATATATATATATATATATATATATATATACAGTAAACACTCCTATAGTGCTAATCGTGTGTACAATGTGGACGAGACTGGGCTCTCTGTCGTTCAGAGCAGAAAACCACATGTAATTGGACTGAAAGGTAAAAGTCAAGTAGGTGCCCTCACATCAGCAGGGCGAGGATCCCTGGTGACTGTCATATGCCGTATGAGTGCTGGCGGTACTTTCATACTAACAATGATAATCTTCCCCAGGAAGAAGTGGGCTGATACTCTACTGAAAGGAGCACCACCATGTGACAGGACTGTTTTTGCAGAAATCGACTTTATAGCTGCCGCGTCGGCTTTAGATGAGGCCAGAAGTCTGAGAGGAACTTATGAGAAACCAGCATCTACAGGTGGAAGTAATGACCTCAGACAAGAAGACACTCAGAACGCATTCAGACCTGTGGCAACTGACAGCCCAAGTGAAGATGGCCAAAGAGAAAGCAGAAGGCCAACATCGTTGTCAAACACCTCATCAAACATGTGTGTGTCTCCACAAGATATCATGCCAATCCCTCCTCTATAGAGGAAGGATTCCAACAGAGGTCGTAAGCCAGCTTCATCAGCTGTTTTGACATCTTCGCCTTATAAAACACGCCTTGAAGACTCCTTAGTGAAGGGTAAACAGAAGCTTCCTAAGGCACTAGCCAAAAGCAAGAAAAAACGTGAAGCTCCTCCTAGAAAACCATGCAAAAAACGGCTTAAGTTATCTGAGGATTCAGATGAAGATCCCAGTGCACCAACTGTCTCTTCAGGCGAGTCAGATTTGGATGTCCCAGTTGGGGAAGAAAAAGCTACTGAAGAAGATGCCATTTGTACTTTTTGTGGAGGCGCATTTTCCAAAGACGTTCGAGGAGAATTGTGGATTAAGTGTGTAGTGTGTGAGTAGTGAGGTCACTCTTTGTCTGCCGGAAATGAAGGAGACATTTACATATGCGATTTTTGCAAGTGCACTTCGCTTATGAAGCATTTTTCTATTACAGTTGCCTTTAAAAATATTTTTGTGTAGTTTAAATTTAGTATAAAATAAAATAGTTTCTAGTATTTTTAATAGTTTTCGTTTGAAGTAGTCATTTTCCCACAATTTTAAGGCATTTCCACATTACCTGCACTTCTTGAAAAATTTATGAGTTGTTGTGCTGGCAGAAAATGTTTTTTTTTAAATTTTTAACATATTTAGTTTTTGTGTTGCATAATATTACATTCATTACTAAAACATTATGAATTAGCTTTGGCTAATTTTTGAAGCTGAAAGAGAAGTAAACTTTTATTTTATACAGCAAAAACAAACTGGCTTTCCACATTTACACCCCTACCTCTAATTTATTTATTCGTGTGGCTAGGGCCCCCCGTCGGACAGGTCTTTCAATTTGGAGCCACTTCAGCGACATGCAGTCGATGAGGATGACAGGATGATGATGAGGACAGCACAACACCCAGTCCCTGGGCGGAGAAAATTCGCCGACCCAGCCGGAAATCGATCCCGGGCCCAGATGATTGACAATCCGTCACGCTGACCATTCAGCTACCGGGGGCGGACATTAGAGTAATTATTCCTTGTGACAAACTCCATACTGTGAAAATTGTTTGCATCGTCAATAATTATGAAAGGAGTTTAACGACCTGTTAAACACGTTGCAAGTGGCCACCAAGAAATAATCAAATAGCAAAAGATAAATACTTCCAAGTAATTGTGGTCAGCAATTTTCTTAACAGAAAGAAAAGAAAATATTTTCACTATTCAGATGAAAGCTATTGCTTAGAGACTCAGGTTCTTAAATTACACTACAAGAAAGGATGGCCTAGTCAATACAGTCATCTTTAAAATTATAATACTCGGCGTTTTTTCAAACAATGCAGGCTGTTTGCTGAATACAAAAGTTACCAAGTGTGAAATCTGTATAATTTCGTTCTTTATATTATTGTCGTATATTTTATTTTGCTATCTAACAACGTCAGCTGTTGCTAAATATGGTCCAAGTATTTTGACTTTTCTGTGCCAGATATTCGCCTCATGCATCACTGAAAAAGGAGGTAAAGGAAAGGGTGACAATATCGTCTCGTTAATTTAAATACACTGTGTATCCATAGCAACATTATTAAATAATATAATAAAGATGTTGATGCGTCATCCTCCAAAATTGTATTCGTCATCAGCACACGAGAGGAAAGGACATGATAAAAATGTAATGAACACACAGACAAGCTGCTATGAGTAGAATCAACACGTTGTTTTTCAATGGGCAGACAGCGCGGGCTCTCGCTACGCCTGATGCACTACTGCGGGCCTGCCCTTAACTGCAGTGCGACTGCACCAAGGCGCGTACCATGGAGAGCTGCTTTACCCGCTAACCTGTAACTTATTTATGTGTCTTGTAGTCTTCTGAACCCAGGAGGTACTTAAGAATAACCCCGTAATTAAGTCGTATCTGTGGTGTCACCGCCAGACACCACACTTGCTAGGTGGTAGCTTTAAATCGGCCGCGGTCCATTAGTACATGTCGGACCCGCGTGTCGCCACTGAGTGATCGCAGACCGAGCGCCACCACACGGCAGGTCTCGAGAGACTGACTAGCACTCGCCCCAGTTGTACGACGACGTTGCTAGCGACTACACCGACGAAGCCTTTCTCTCATTTGCCGAGAGACAGATAGAATAGCCTTCAGCTAAGTACATGGCTACGACCTAGCAAGGCGCCATTTGTAACATTGCATGTATCTAAAGAGTCTCACTTGTATCGCCACAATCTCCAGATGGCTCATCAAGAACGATGTATACAATGAGGGATTAAAAGTTAAGTATTCAAGGAGCTACGTACTTTTCTTTATAACATTCATTACGTATCCTGTTTCAGACCTCACTCCATCCTTCGTGAGTTAGCGCGTGCATCTTGACCGCCTCTTTCAATTAGTGTGCGTAGTGTTGGCAAGTCTGCCGACACTATAGTATCTACTGCATAAACTTCTGTACTGGCCACTGCACCAAAATAACATTTAGAAATGTTTATAGCGTGCTACAATTGACAGCAGAATGAGTTGGTTGGGTTCAGGGAAGCAACTAGACGCTACCGGCAAAACTTTGCCAGACATACGACAATCGAAACGTCAGGTTGCGGCGGGGGAGATGTGGATACACCTGCGAGCCCATTGCTCTGTGGGACACCACTGTTGGCTCCTCGTGAGAGTCTACGCGCCGCCGAGCAATGTTGCTCATGGATTGCTCAGTCGATCAGTTTGTTTCTTTTTTCATTTTTCTTTTTCATTTATTTTATTTTTCGCCGCTCACAAAGTATTCAAATTTCAAGACAGATATGGGCAGCAACATGAAAAGCCACAGAGATATAGAGAGTAATGACAGACAATAGTGGGGAAGGCAGTATGACACCTGCGAATCATATCGAGGTAATGTAGTGTCGGCAGACTTGCCAACACTACGTACACTAATTGAAAGAGACGGTCAAGATGCACGCGCGAACTCACGAAGGATGGAGTGAGGTCTGAAACAGGATACGTAATGAATGTTATAAAGAAAAGTACGTAGCTCCTTGAATACTTAACTTTTAATACATCCTTGTATACATCGTTCTTGATGAGACATCGGGAGATTGTGGCGATACAAGTGAGACTCTTTAGATACATGCAATGTTACAAATGGCGCCTTGTTAGGTCGTAGACATGGACTTAGCTGAAGGCTGTTCTAACTGTCTCTCGGCAAATGAGAGAAAGGCTTCGATCAGTGTAGTCGCTAGCAACGTCGTCGTACAACTGGGGCGAGTGCTCGTACGTCTCTCGAGACCTGCCTTGTGGTGGCGCTCGGTCTGCGATCCTGACAGTGGCGACACGCGGGTCCGACATGTACTAATGGACCGCGGCCGATTTAAGCTACCACCTAGCAAGTGTGGTGTCTGGCGGTGACACCACAGGTAACATACAGGATGCTAATTGGAGATCTGGAAATTTGTGGTAAGGTACCAAACTGATGAGGTCATCGGTCCCTAAGCCTACACACTACGTAATCTCACGTAAACTAACTTACGCTATGTTCCCCGACGGGAAAGGATGTTAATTGTATAAGAGGATACATATTTATTGGTGACTGAGGACAGTGTAATGAACGACATTGCCACTTGGGATTAGCCGGGCGGTCTCAGGCGCTGCAGTCATGGACTGTGCGGCTGGTCTCGGCGGAGGTTCGAGTCCTCCCTCGGGCATGGGTGTGTGTCTTTGTCCTTAGGATAATTTAGGTTAAGTAGTCTGTAAGCTTAGGTACTGATGACCTTAGCAGTTAAGTCCCATAAGATTTCACACACATTTGATTTGGACGACATTAAATCAGTATTTACTTCATTTTCAGACTAATAATTATGGCTATTGCTTTTGCGGTGCAATTACTACCATGCAGAAAATACCTTATGGTAAATTATGTGACGTGTTTGTGGCAAGTTCGTTTGACGCAGAGGAAGAGCAAGTAGCACATTAGTGTGGGTACATATTAAAGTACCAATGATCAGAATATCTACACTTATGTCCGTAACACCCTGTAGATACTTTTCAATGTAAAACGCAATCCCACCGCCTCGAAATAAACACTGATGAAATGCGTACTCCTAATTTACTAGATCACGATTTTTAGTGTTAATGTGTAGCTCCTTTCATAAAATTCAGGAGTTTCTTAAATGATGACCACTAGTTACGAAGTTTGAGGCTGCTGAACGGTAGTAACTTCGGTCAGAAGACACTGCAACATAGACCATAGGAGATTGTAGACGAGGTTCTTCATGTACAGAAGTTGCATTAGAGCAGGGCGGGCCACGGCTTACCAAACTTCGCGCGTCAGCCAGGGAACCGCTTACCTTGGCTTTGCTCGGTCCTTCTCGGAAGTAGAGGGAACAGGGCGAAGTCTTCAGTTCGTCATAGTCGTTGTGTCAGCGCGTTTACCCTTCGCTATTTTTTCATGGTATGGAGGATGTTCAGACGTCCATTGACTGTTTGGACAAAAAAGGGAGTCTGGTGATCTTTCATCACAAGCCTTTCAAAATGAATGAAAATGGTAGCGGAGAGGAATGAGAATTGGCAATATATATTAGGCAGTCTCGTACGCGATGAATACTGCATATTACAATACCATGCCGAAAGAATTTAAAGATTTAGTTGGCAATAAAACAGGCAAAAATTACGATAGACAGCACAGATTCATTATTTTTTACATCATGAACCACTTAGTGCTAAACTTGCAGGCATGGAGCACCTCAAGAAATTGGTGATATGAATGACAAAATTTCTGTAGGCACACGCATTATTCGGCTCTCAGTTGCGACAGTTATAGATGGAGCTCGGCGAAGAGTATGGAGAGTTTATACATTGCTGTAAAGTACATTGGTCTACACAAGGGGCATGCCTGGAACGGTTTTTCAATTTAAAACTCGCTATTATTGAATTTATTAAGGAAAATGAGTGCACCAACTAAAATTATAACATCCAGAATGGATTGCAGACTTCGCATTTTAAATGGACTTACTACACACTGCTCAAAGTATCACACTGCAAGGACAGGAACCAACTGTTCGTGATTTGTTGGGGATGCATTTAAAGAGAAAGCCACGTTGCGGAAGGGACACATTCTGACAAACACAATCCAGTTCCGTAAGCTCAAGGAGTTAAAGCAAACGCGAAGTTTGAAGAATTCAATGTGGCCTTGAAAGAATTACAAGGACAGCTGGTGGTAAACCTTTGGGGATGTGATGTCATGGTCCAAGAAACTCTCCTGTTCCTGACGTTCCGTCCAGGACTGCGCTGGACGAAACGTCAGGAACAGAAAAGTTTCTTGGAACCCGACCTCACATCCCCAAAGGTTTACCAGCATCTATGTCATCCGGTCGTGAAAGCCTTCATTCTATGAATTACAAGGATAGTTTCCTACACGTTTTGAAGACATTGCCAGGCATACACCAGTTTTAGAGCTTTTTTCATGACCGTTTGCTATTTCAGCTGAAAGCGCTCCTGTGCATGAGCAGACGTAAATGACTGATGTACAAGCTAATTCACGTTATTCAGACAAATGTCCTTAACCTTGACACTGACCAGGAGGTCCACATCGCTTTCCTCAGGTAGAGCTTGCACGTCTCCGCAATGAAGTTTGCAAAAGTGCTACAATATTTCGATCAACATGTATGTGCGAAAGATGTTTTTCCGATTATGATACTAAATGTGTGGAAGCAAGTACGTGAGTGCGAAAATCTGTGGAATTGTCTGTCTCTGTCCGTATGCCGACAGTTTGTACCAGATAAAAACTAAATTTCTGCAACGAGCCAAAAATAATTGAACAATACTGAAAATTTGCTTTGTCCTTGATTTGTGTTGTTGAGAAATGTGAAATACAAAATAAAGTCGTATGCAGTACGACTGCATTGCCATTTAAATGCGGCGACTCTTGTCAGCCAGAATGAGTTCCATGGCACTCGTGCCAGGGTACAACCCACGGGCCGAATTCTTGGATACCCCTCCCTTATAGTGTTGGGGTTAGCATCACGACTTCTCCAAGTGCAACTAAAGAGCTTTGTGGAAGTATATTGCGAACAGTTTTCGGATTTTCGCGCTCCTTTATTTAATACGTATGGCATGGCGAAGTATCGAACTCTTTTAATATCAGAACTGAACCACTGCCACAGCCCGCCATACAGTGTGTAAACTTTTAGATGGCAGACCTCTCCCTAGTCCTGAATCGGTAGAAGTCGGTAAACGTCGGGAGGCTTCTGTAGGCACGCAGTTTCGACTGCTGCCAACATTACGTAGCTGTACAAGATAGCCATTGTCGTCTGCTTCGTTATTGTTTTGCGCTGTACTGTTCCGCGTGTTTTTATTGTGCAGTTGTGCTAAACATTATCAAAATGAGTGAAGAGGCAGTTGCCGGCCCATCTCGGGAGTTGCCAACAACCCCTACCGGTAGGCCTACGGTTAGAAGGAAACCAGTATTACGTAGCGATGCTCGCAAAATTATATTGCGTGTGATTGAATGCTGCGAAAGGGAAAGGGAGCAGAAAAAATTGCTTCACCACATTTACAAATCTTCAGTGAGAGCTGCTACATACACAGGACAAAGCATGCGTAGCATTGGAAGATTACGCCCGTGGTTTTATATACTTTTTTTAACACATTTGCGAAACGTGTTGCGAATAGTGTTAGTAGTGAAGAAATAATAGAATAAAACGTCATGCCTGAGCGTCACTCTTTCACGCATCTCGATGTTTACCACGTCATATCCTGAATTATATGTCGTAAAGAGACATAAATTTGCCGGCGCATTTACTGATATATGTGGATACTGCATGCGAAATATGTTGCGATTAGAGTTAATACTAACGAAATAATACATTAAAACATCATGCCTACTGCGGCATATTTGCGGTATGTACTGAGAAAACGTAGTAAGTCACAACCTTTTTTCCTTTCATTATTTTGTGGGGGGTGCCAGCGAGAAAAATTTTCGTAAAAGTTAGAAATTGTATGTAACGTTTGTTGCTAGTCGCTAAGTGCTCTTATTCTCAAATAGTGGAGCCATAAATCTGGGTATTTTCCCGCGGTGGCATCTCATGTGACGTCATATCTCCTCAACAATGTGTCTTATTTCTTTTTTTTCGGCTAGGAACCTTCGTGGGCGAACGGAGAACAAATCACCAAAATTTCATCGCAATCGGTTGAATGGTTTGGGAACGCATAGTAGACATATATATATAGTTTAATGTACATGACGATTTCAGTTTCGTTTACGAACAACATTTAAAGCGAGTTTTACTTCCAAGCCTTTCGTCTGATTTCGTGCAAGCATGACGCGCAATTTGTAGTGCCAGCACTGCAACTGGTAGGCGTGCCTTGTCCCCCCCGCCAACGGCTCCTCTCCCATCGCCAGCCAATGCTTGCTTCCTCCTCTCCCCGCACTCCCCTCATAACTCTCTGTCTTACAGTTAACACACTGTACAGTTCACTGTAGCCCTCCAAGACTTAGCGACCTGTGCTTTGTGTGCGGCGGCACAACGATACACGAGATCACGTGACAGGTCGAAGCCAACGCTCCGCCAACTGTTGACACCCGCAGTCGGTGCTAGGTTGACAGCTGGCAGCGTTTACTCGCAACGGACACCCGGTAACCATCTGCACTTAGTTGCCTTTCTAGTGCGCAGATCGAAAGAAAATATCACAACCTCATCATTTCTCGTGATTTCTATCATCGGTTCTCTTTAAATCGTCATCTGTGGGTTACAGATAACCTTCGAGGAATGGTTGACGTGTCTCATCAGCATCAGTTGAGCATCTGTGTGCGACCAGGAATTTTAGGCGGCCACGTACCTCGACCGGTTACTATTCCACAACACCTCGACGGATGAACGTAAGTGGACTTCCTCCGGAACACCCTCAGTTGCTTGAGAATGTTCCTTTGGTATTACGACAGGTTTTGTGGTCTCTGCATGACGGGAGCACCCCACCATTTCCGCATTACGGTTCGCCGACACCTCAACAGCGTCTTCACCGGACGTTTGACAGGACACGGAGGCCCTGTAGCGTGGCCTGCTGGGCCATCAGACTAAACCCCTGGATTTTTACCTCCGGAGGCACCTCAAAAGCGTTGTGTTTGCTGAACCAGTTCCTGACGTGCAGGCCCTTCAACAGCGTGTTCACGACACCTGTGACGCTATTCAGAGAGAGGCTGGGACGTGCGAAGTGGTGTGGTAATCCCTGATGCGGCATGTGAACGCATGCACTGCATCCCATGGAGGCCACTTTGAAAATCTGTTGCGACGTGGACGCGATGCAGCTCAGTACTGTGTTCTCGGACGATTTATTATCGTTGCACGCACACCATTTATTTCCAGAGAAATGTTCACAGGACCTTTCCTCCTCCATTTCCAGACAGGAATCCGTCCCTGCAGTTTGTCGATTTTATTAATATTTTCCCCGTATAACGAGTAAATAAGGCTAAACATGATCAAAAATGACTGCAACTAGTTGCCCCTTGCGATGGTTGAAATTTTTATATTTTACTATGCCAGTTTCAAGTCGCCTAGCCACTAATGCTCTTAAAGAACTTTGCACCATTTAATAACGAGTCGCTAGGCGACTTGAAACCGTAGTGGTAAAATTTAAAACTTTCAACCATCAACCACCACTAGTTTCAGTGCCTTGCCTTCTGTTAAGTTTCATTCATCAGAGTCTCTGTGTTTCACATCAGTAATACATAAAAGATTTAAATATATTCAACATCATTGTAATACCATATATTAATTACTCTATTATTGTTATGATATTTATCCTTTATAGATCATTAACTCTACACATTACAGTGTTAACACTCAAAGGATGCTGATGTCCTGTAAGTGAATAAAGTGAAGTAATTACCTAAATAAATAAATAATATCAGTTTCTGATATACATTGTTCCTGAACCAAAGATCTGATTGACGTTCAACTAAAACATCTCGAACTGTCACCTGTCACTTTATCATTATCAACTGTGATCTTGATGTTTTGATGTATACTGCTCATAACATAATGATCAAAGTTGAAGTGGGCAAAAGAAAATTTCAGACATTTCACTTGGACATCAATAAGATTATACTGCATAAGATTTATATAACACTTTGACGACGAAACTACGATCGTCTGGCCGTAATTGTGGCTTGTTTGATTGCTGTTGGAGAGGGTCATCGAAATACAATATGAAATATTAATTAACTTCATTACATGAACAATAAAAAGATTAGCTTAATACAGTGCTCTGTCACAGGAGAGCTAAATAATTTACAACTGTTATTCGCTAATTCAGCAGCACGTGATGCAGTCATTAACAAACATTTCTCTTCAAGTGCAGTCTTCAGATTTACAGAAGTACAGTTCCACATGAGATCAGAACAACACTTCAGTCCTACTCGTTGATGCTGACTGGGTCAACTGAGGTCACGAAATGGCGCGGAACTCTTCCGTGCTGAGTCCTATCTGTGCTGAGTGCGAGGGCGCTGCTGTGCTGACAGAGCGGGTGTGTCTTCTTCAACTTCTCCCGTTCGTCGTTGCGGATTGCAGCAAGTCGTCGCTAACGGCCGCGGTATCGATCTGTGCTGCTGACCTTGGTAAAGCGCCGTGACCTTTGTACAACAATTTCTAGAAAGCAGGTTGAAAAGTGAACCTCAAGATAAAATGGTGGCAGTGTAATATGGAAAACAGAGACTAAACTAGTAGGTGTGGTTTGCTGCTTGGGAACCAAAATAACTAACGATGGCCGAAACACAGTCAATATACAATGCAAACTTCCACTATCATGAAAACTTGTTCTGACCAGTAGAAATAAAGACAAATTTAAGGTATTCGTCTGTAATGTAACCTGATATGTAGCCTAAGTAAAACGTGAACGATTCAGTGCAGACACAAGAAGATAATAGCTTTTGGAATTTAACACTGTAGAAAAACACGGAAGATGAGACACTTTTGTCGAATAACTTATGATGAGTTACTTAATCTACATCTACATAGATACTTCGGAAGCCACCGTACGGTGTATGACGGAGGGTACCATATACCAGTACTTCCCATTTGCCCCCTTTTCCACTCGCAAATACAGCGTGGGAAAACGAATGTATGTACCCGTCCGTATGATCCATAATTTCTCGTATCAAATGCCTGTTCTCTAAATTTTCTCATTACTGTTTCTCGAAAATAATGTCGCCTTCCCTCCAGGGATTACCATTTGAGTTCCCAAAACATATGCGTAACACTTACGTGTTGTTCGAACCTACCGGTAACAAATTTAGCCGCCCGTCTCTGAACTACTTCGATGTCCCCCTTCAGTCCGACCTGGTACGGATCCGAAACAGTCGAGTAGTACTCAAGAACAGGTCGCACCATTTGCCTACCCTACCACTGTTTTCACATGGTCGTTCCACCTCATATCGCTTTGCAGTGCTACGCCCAGATACTTCGTCGAGCAGGACGCTAGTAATACTACACTCCTGGAAATTGAAATAAGAACACCGTGAATTCATTGTCCCAGGAAGGGGAAACTTTATTGACACATTCCTGGGGTCCGATACATCACGTGATCACACTGACAGAACCACAGACACATAGACACAGGCAACAGAGCATGCACAATGTCGGCACTAGTACAGTGTATATCCACCTTTCGCAGCAATGCAGGCTGCTATTCTCCCATGGAGACGATCGTAGAGATGCTGGATGTAGTCCTGTGGAACGGCTTGCCATGCCATTTCCACCTGGCGCCTCAGTTGGACCAGCGTTCGTGCTGGACGTGCAGACCGCGTGAGACGACGCTTCATCCAGTCCCAAACATGCTCAATGGGGGACAGATCCGGAGATCTTGCTGGCCAGGGTAGTTGACTTACACCTTCTAGAGCACGTTGGGTGGCACGGAATACATGCGGACGTGCATTGTCCTGTTGGAACAGCAAGTTCCCTTGCCGGTCTAGGAATGGTAGAACGATGGGTTCGATGACGGTTTGGATGTACCGTGCACTATTCAGTGTCCCCTCGACGATCACCAGTGGTGTACGGCCAGTGTAGGAGATCGCTCCCCACACCATGATGCCGGGTGTTGGCCCTGTGTGCCTCGGTCGTATGCAGTCCTGATTGTGGCGCTCACCTGCACGGCGCCAAACACGCATACGACCATCATTGGCACCAAGGCAGAAGCGACTCTCATCGCTGAAGACGACACGTCTCCATTCGTCCCTCCATTCACGTCTGTCGCGACACCACTGGAGGCGGGCTGCACGATGTTGGGGCGTGAGCGGAAGACGGCCTAACGGTGTGCGGGACCGTAGCCCAGCTTCATGGAGACGGTTGCGAATGGTCCTCGCCGATACCCCAGGAGCAACAGTGTCCCTAATTTGCTGGGAAGTGGCGGTGCGGTCCCCTACGGCACTGCGTAGGATCCTACGGTCTTGGCGTGCATCCGTGCGTCGCTGCGCTCCGGTCCCAGGTCGACGGGCACGTGCACCTTCCGCCGACCACTGGCGACAACATCGATGTACTGTGGAGACCTCACGCCCCACGTGTTGAGCAATTCGGCGGTACGTCCACCCGGCCTCCCGCATGCCCACTATACGCCCTCGCTCAAAGTCCGTCAACTGCACATACGGTTCACGTCCACGCTGTCGCGGCATGCTACCAGTGTTAAAGACTGCGATGGAGCTCCGTATGCCACGGCAAACTGGCTGACACTGACGGCGGCGGTGCACAAATGCTGCGCAGCTAGCGCCATTCGACGGCCAACACCGCGGTTCCTGGTGTGTCCGCTGTGCCGTGCGTGTGATCATTGCTTGTACAGCCCTCTCGCAGTGTCCGGAGCAAGTATGGTGGGTCTGACACACCGGTGTCAATGTGTTCTTTTTTCCATTTCCAGGAGTGTATAATCAAACATTACAGTTCTGTTCCTCCTACTCATCCGTATAACTTACATTTTTACACATTTAGGGCTAGCTGACAATCATCAGACCAAATGGAAATTTTGTCTAAGTTGTATCTTCCGACAGTCACTTAACTTCTACTCCTTACCGTACACCACAGCATCATCAGCAAACAACTGCAGATTGCTGTCCATCCTGTCCGCCAAATCATTTACGTATAAAGAGAAGAACAGCGGTGCTACCACACTTCCCTGGGACACTCCTGACGATACCCTTGTCTCTGACGAACACGCGCCGTCGAGGACAACTTACTGGGTTCTATTATTTAAGAAGTCTTCGAGCCACTCACATATCTGTGAATTTATTGCATATGTTCGTACCTTTGTTAACAGCCAGCAATGGGGCACCGTGTCAAATGCTTTCCGGAAATATAGAAATATGGAATCTGCCTGTTTGCCTGTTATCCTCCGTCCATAGTTATCAATGTATCACGTGAGAAAGGAGTAAGCTGAGTTTCGCACCAGCGATACTTTCTAAAACCATGCTGATTCGTGCACACAAACTTCTCAATCTCAAGAATGTTTATTATATTCGAACTGAGAATATGCTCATGGATTCTGTAGCAATCAGAATTTAGGGCTACTGGTCTGTAATTTTGCGGGTCAGTTCTTTTACCTTTCTTATATACTAGAGTCACCTGCGCTTCTTTCCAGTCACTTGTGACTTTGTGCTGGGCGAGATATTCACAATAAATGCAGGCAAGGTAAGGGGCCAATGCCATGTGTAAAATCGAACTGGAATTCCACCCGGACCTAGCGATTTATTTGTTTTCAAGTCTTTCAGTTGTTTGTCTACGCCAGGTACGCTTATGTCTATATCGTCCGCACGGAAGTCTGCCCGATGGTCAAATGACGGTAGGTTCGTACGGTTCTCCCGTGTGAACTATTATTGAACGTAAAATTTAGAACTTCGGCTTTCGTTTTGTTGCTGTCTTCATCTGCCACACCTGCATACTGGTCAACAAGGGACTGAATGGAAACCTTATACCCTCTTAGCGATTTTACACACGACCAGAATTTTCTCGGATCCTCTTTTGCTAAGGTGTGACGGTGAAAGTTGTTGTACGCTCCGCGCATAGATCTTTTCACAGACTCATGAATCTCTACTAACTTTGGCTTGTGGATGTACATGTATATACTTAATGAAATAGGTAAAAAGAAATCATTGACTAAAATCATGGGCCAGTTAAAGCGACACGCTCTGAGGCGTCGACGGGTACTTAATTCAGTAATGGAATCAAGAGTGCGTGGGTATGGGAGGTGGTGGGGCGGAGGGGGGTTCAAAAACTGGTGCTCGGCCAAAGGTCGACAACAGTAAGCAGGTCAGTTTGCAGGTGGTTTGAAGTAGTTATGCAGAGACGAAAAGGCTGATACGGTATTGGCGACGGTGGAAGCTGACCCAAACCAGTCTTGAAACTGTGACCACATCTACTCATATGGTCTACGTCATATCATAGCGCTTAGACACCATAACGCCAAATACTGCTTTTCTAGCAGCATTTTATAGAATGTAGCAGGATCGCATCGTATTTGTGAGTAAATCTTGTACTTCCTTTCAGATAGAACTCAGCACGTCGTTGTTACCGGAACAGAACAGGCTGTTGTGAAGGTAATATCAGGGGTACCCTAAGGAAGTGTGATAGGACAGTTACTGTTTGTGGAAATTAGTGTAATGGCACCCGGTTATTTGTGGGAAAACATGTTTACTTACGTATCTGGTGTTACACGCATTTTTTTGCGAATAGTTTACAACAAAGCCAAACAAAGTATTACCATTGGTACGTAACAAATTTAAAGAAACGAGACAACCTTGTGGGGCGGAAATTGATATAAAGGAGCTTAATAATTGTTGGCAGGATAACCTGATGTATACAGTAAACAGATTACAATCATCTCCGCAGCTCGTGGTCTAGTGACTAACGCTGCTCCCTCTAGATTACGGGGTTCCGGGTTCAATTCCCGGCCGGGTTGGGGATTTTTCTCTGCTTGGAGACTCGTTGCTTGTGTTGTCCTCATCATTTCATCATCATCATTATTATTTGTGACAGTGGCTAGATTGGACTGTGAAAAAAATTTTGACTGTGTGAAAATTGTGACTTTGTGCGGGTGCTGATGACCTAACAATTGAGCGCCCCACAAACCAAACATCATCATCACAACCATGACCTAGTATTTAGTGGTAGCTCCATTGTTTTCAGTAACTTCGAAAGTCCTCTTGGGTATTGATTGTATAAGGGCAGTGATCTCTCCTTCCGAGATTGAGGTCCACCCCATTCGAATTTCAGTTTTCAGCTGGGCCACAATCTCAAACAGTCGTCCATTATGAGAAACACGTCGTGCTAGGATCCCATTCTCCATAGGATATAAATCCGGACTCCTCGATGGCCAGCTCAGAAGTGGAATTGCTTTATCTTGAAACCATGAGCCGGTCAGAATGGCCGAGCGGTTCTGCGCTACGGTCGCAGGTTCGAATCCTGCTTCGGGCATGGATGTGTGTGATGTCCTTAGGTTAGTTAGGTTTAAGTAGTTTTAAGTTCTAGGGGACTGATGACCTAAGACGTTAAGTCCCATAGTGCCCAGAGCCATTTGACCCATTTTTTCTTTCTTTTTATTGAAACCATGACTTTGTCTTGGCACGCCAGAGAATTCCAGAGTTATCGTATTGGACTAGTGACTTGTATCGTAAAGTTCCTCATGCATACAAACCAATTCAATTTCCAGCATTCCTGTATAGTCATTGGACTTCATTTTGGAGTGCAGCTATGCTGCGGTAGACGTTCCTTTGGCACAAGATGCTGCCCAGATCACAACACTGCCACCGCCCAAATTTTCCACTCACCCGAACGTGTTCTTCTGTACGGATATCATGCCAGTATCACTTAAAATCATCTGGCCCATACAAATTAAACCACTCCCTACCACTGAAAATTACTTTCTTCCATTCTATGGTCCAGGACGTATGATCTTCTGCAAACTTCAATCGAGCCTCCTTAGGCACGTTGTTTACAGTTGGCTTATGGCGCCGTTTCTTGAACGCTAGATTCGCATCGTGAGCCGGGATTTGTCTAGTATGTCTGAAAGTGTTAGATAATTACAAATCAGCCATGATTTTGGAGGAACAGAAGCCGTTGACTTTTGCTTTGTGCAGAATCAAACGCATATCTGATAATGACAATTTTCGTGTCTGATCATATTTGCAATTTTTGCCATACTGTGCGCCCAGCGTGACGAAATTATGAATAACACAACAGTCTGTTGATTACACTGCCCATTTTCTGCACGCCATAGTTCAAAAATTGTTCAAATGTGTGTGAAATCGTATGGGACTTAACTGCTAAGGTCATCAGTCCATAAGCTTACACACTACTTAACCTAAATTATCCTAAGGACAAACACACACACCCATGCCCGAGGGAGGACTCGAACCTCCGCCGGGATCAGCCGCACAGTCCATGACTGCAGTTCACGCCACAGTACTTGCTTTCTTGTCACCCAATTAAGGCTTTCCACGTTGTATTATCACGATAACTGCCGTAAGACGTTAGGGGATACTCTTCCAAGCTGTAACTGTAGCGAACTGTTGGCATTCAGCAGGGTCGTGTCATCTAGCGGACCTACCTTAATACCAACTTCTACTCCTTCCCACCTGAAAGAAATGCTTTTTCAATTTCTAATTACTCGGCGTATTTCTAATGGTGAAATTAGAACTTATTTTGTTTTCCTTTATTCTAAATATACGGCAAAAATTCGGGGCAATACCAAATACGTACATAAACATGTTTTTTCCACAAATAACCATGTGCCTTCATAGTAATTTCCACCACTGGATAAAAATGATTTAGTGGGTGGTGAGGGAATCTCCGTGAAGTTCTCTGCACATAATGCTGTTGTCTCTGAGAAGGTAACGCCAGGACACTAGTGAAGTGCAGAAAAGCCTGCAAGAGATTTATGGTTCGCGGTTGAGCTTTATATATCGTATTGCGTATTTTAGGATTACGATGTTGGCTACAAATCAATGTAAATACTATGAAATATCCAGGCGCAGCCATAAAGAGCGATCTGAAGTGGAATGACATAAACAAATTACAGCTATATCGGACATCAGACTGAGATTAACTGCAAAAAATTATGAAATTGTAATTCATCCATGAATGAAGTAACCTACGAAGGAGTCGTTCGAGCGGTTGTCGGATTAACACAACGGAGACAGAAGATCCGACGAAGAGCGGAGTGTTTTGAAATGAGATGGTTTACTCAGTGTGAGATGGATAGGAGATGCTCAACAAACTCCAGCGGTAGATGCAAGTAGTAGTAGGGAGATGGAGCTCCTGGCACAGTTTTAATATCAAAGTGATATCAAATTCATATACAAATTAATGAAATTGATTAATTAACTACCCCAACCACTGCCACCCCAATCTCACCCACCCCCAAGAATGGATGACGTCATGTATTTTTCTCAGCCAGCATGTGGTTCCCTGCCTCCTCCTCCTCCTCTCTCCCTGCACTGCCCTCTCCCACACCTTCCCTATTGGTGGGAAATTCGAATTTAGGTGGTAATTTCGAATTTAGAAGGAATTTCGAATTTTGGCAGGAATTTTTTTGTCCCAGGGCTGTGCTCACGACCCACTCAACCCCTCACCAGGGAACTGGAGGGAAATTAAAAGTTACAGGGCCTATTCTGGAACTCAAACACTGGTCCTTCTTGACAGAAAGCCCAAGTGCACCCCCCCCCACCCCACCCCCCACCACACCCCCCACCACACCCCCCACCCCCAGCACATATCACTGTCCAGATGCAGGAGAGGCACGTTAGTTTACGTAATTAATCACAAACTTCGTCTCTAATTACACAATTATATGTATAGCGCTGCAGGAGTAATGCCTAAAATAACGCAATACAGCCCAAATATTGACAATGAGATAGAACTGGTGTTATCCTGCTGGGAAGAGGTTTCACAATACCACTCGAAACTAGTGGCAGAAACACCCAAACACTACCCTTCACCTAGAAGCTGGCGGGAAAATGGCTAGGGTGTAAAGTACTATCTTCATTCCTTTTAGAGTGAAATATGTTCAACTGATGAGATGGTGGTGCTCAACAGAGTGGAGTTAAGGAAGTGTACTACCTATATGCATCTACCCAGCGCTGTTGGCAAGCAGGGTGCACACAGTCCTTGTGAGGCAAACTGAGGGGCTAGTTGATTGAGAAGTAGTGGCTCTGTTCTCGTAAACTGACATATGGCTCGGAGAGTGGTGTGCTGACCACATACCCCTCCATATCCGCATTCAGTGATGCCTGCAGGCTGAGGATGATACAGCAGCAGTATCCTTGGGCCTCCGTGGCAGAGTTTTGTTTATTACCTGTAAGACTACTGCTGAGAATTGTCTCTATCGGTGTTTGACGTCAGAGTTCACTATGAACACCTGCTTTACAATCATCCTGCAGCCCAGGTAATTGAGGCCAGTACACACTACCAAAACTCATGGAAAATGCATCACTGTTCTAGTTACACGTCGAAATTGTCGTGAAGAAAAAGGCATTCATAATGAATAGTTCACAATGCAACTCGTGAACTGATACATATCATCATCCTAAGAGATTCCAGAGGGGCATGTAGCGGAACGTGCGTTCTCCTTGATGTACAATCACCATTTACCGAAAATCATAGGCATCCTTAAGTCCTCTCATCCCTCCCCCTCCTTCCCTCCTTCCCTCCCTCCCTCCCTCCACCTATGAGGGTACACACGCTTTTTCAAATTCTTGCTGGCAGGGCTGCTAGAGGCATGATGGGCGAGCTCCATAGGAGGTCGCAGCTGTCCTTTTAGACAAACCATCTGCAGTCTGGGTAGCTGCCAGTGTCGTGCTCTATTGTATGTGAAGCTTTAGTCAGCATCGATAACGCTGACCACCCAGCCATGTGCTCATTGGGGACACATTGTGCTCAAGACTCTGATACCAGATTGCTGGGAGCCTGCTCTGGACTCTGTCGTTCCTTCAGGTGTAGGTCTTCCTGTTTTTCAAGAAATGGACGTTTGAAAAAGCGCATGTCCCCTCATAGGTTGAAGGAGGAGGGAAGGAGGGAGGAAGGGGGAGGGATGAGGGGACATAAGAGTGCCTCTGACTTTCGGCAGTTGGTGATTATACATTAAGGAGAACGCACGATCAGCTACCTGCCTCTCTGCAATCTTTTATAACAACGATTTTCACCAGCACACGTGTTGCATTATGATCTACTCATTAAGAGTGCCTTTTTTCCCACAACAATTTCGATATGTAACTAGAACAGTGATGCATTTTCCATGAGCTGTGGTAGCATGTAGTGGCCTCGATTAGCTGGGCTGCAGGGTGCTTGTCGGACAAGCATCTGTAGCAAATTCCGATGTCGAACAGTGATAGATACGGTCCTCAACGGTACACTTACAGGTAATACACTTATTTAACTCCTCTCTATCCAACATCAGCATGTTATCAGTTAAACATAGTCCCTGACAAAAAGAATAAAGATTGTAACTTACACCCCAGCATTTTACCCCACCAGCTTGTAAGTGAAGGGTAGAGTATGAGTGCATCTGCCAATAGTTTCGAATGGTATTGTGAAACTTTTCCCCAGCAGGATAACACCAGTTGTATGGTTTCATCAATTTTTGAGCTGTATGCGGTTTCAGGCAGCCCTTGTGTAGCACTGTGCATATAGTTGTGTAATTAGGACTGGTCCTTACGATTAATTACGTAATATCTACTTCAGTTTCCCAAGCAAAATAAATGAAGTACAGTAACCTAACCTTCCTCTCCTGTATCGGGACAGTTTCCATGCATTAGGGTTTGTACTTGGGCTTTCTGTCCACAACCACTGGTGTCTCAGTTCTAGAATAGTCACTGTCATTTTTAATTTCTCGCCAGTTCCAATGTTGGGGGTAGGGTGGGGTGGGACGTCAGCATCACCCTGGGGTAAAGAAATTGCATGGTGTGCGGGGTTGGGGTTGGGGATGCGTCTGGTTGGACGGGTGGAGGTAATAATTTATCAATTAAATTAATATCCATATCAAATTGATATCAAAATGGCGCCAGGAGCTCCATCGCCCTACTGCTGATGCTACAAGAAAGGCGTTGCTTCACAGAGTAGTTTACTGTTGAATTTCTGAGAGAGTAAGTTCCAGGTGAGACGGGCAACACATTATTTCTGCCCACATATCTGTCTGACAGTGGCCACAAGGAGAAAATTACAGACATTAGACCTCATGCAGAACTTTGGCGAAATCATTCCTTCCACATGATTTCGTGAATGAAACACTGAAGACCGAGAAAGAAAATTAAATAATTAGCTACATGTTCAATGGATCACTTGAATAATATCTGTTGTCGAAAAAACATGGAACGAGCCAGTTTACTGGGTAAGTGTAGATGATTAGTGTTAACATTAATGAACATATTACTATGTAAATCTACTGATGCAACTACACTTAAAAACTATGTTTTTACAGGTTACCAGCTTTTAAATAGAAATTCGTCCATAGTATACAAGGTGTTCTGGACGGAAAATGGTTTTAGGTTACATTTAAAACTTGCTTTGCTACCTGTCAGACAGTTTGTTGCTAGGGAAATAATCAAAGACTTTTGTTTCTGCGCACTGAATTCCTTTCTGAACGACTAACAACTTTAATAATGGGTAAGGAAAGTCATTTCTGTCTAGTGTTTTAGGTGTGAATATAACTATTCTTCTCAAATTGTGATGGATTCTTTATGACTAATTCCAATAGTGAATATATGTGTTGTGATGGTGCATTTAATATGCATCTCCTTGATGAACTGTCTACCTACTCTCTGTGGTTGATTTTGTGCAGCAATACTTTCTTTCTGTGTTACAATGTCGTGTGACTAGGGCCTCCCGTCGGGTAGACCGTTCGCCGGGTGCAAGTCTTCCTATTTGACGCCACTTCCGCGACTTGCTCGTCGATGGGGATAAAATGATGATGATTAGGACAACACAACACCCAGACCCTGAACGGAGAAAATCTCCGACCCAGCCGGGAATCTAACCCGGGCCCTTAGGATTGACATCCTGTCACGCTGACCACTCAGCTACCGGGAGCGGACATTCTGTGTTATGATTTACCCCTTAAATTTATTCACGTGAAATTACTGATTGTGAAAATTGGGAATACTTAAAGAGGTCGACCCATTTCTTGACAAGACCAGCAGTTATATGAAGAGCACAAGTAGCTGAACTTAATTGTTCGAGCAGCTCAGCAATGTGCTACGTCCAGCTCGGGTTTCCATCAGTGTGTACACCCAAAGGTTTGGAAAATTCTGCTCTGTTTACAGGCTTGTGCTCATGTGTTAACTCAGCTGTTGGTATGACTCTTTTCGTTGTATAGAACAGAACATAGTGTAACTGTTTTCTGAAAATTTAGAGAGAGTCTGTTTTAGGAGACCCACTGAGTAATTCCTTGGAAAACGTGATTAACTATCTCTTCTTTCTCTCTCATGGGATTCAGCATAAAAATAGTATTGTCTGCAAAAACGTACCAATGCTACTTGATGCATGTGAACTGGAAGGTCATTTACACATATAGGGATAGCACTGGATGCAAAATTGAATCCTATGGGGACTCCTTTATTGAATTCACCCTAGGCACTAAAATTTCCTTTCCTTCCTGCAATTGTTGAATTATTTTTGCACTCTTTTTATTAAGTGTGATTTTAAAAAGTTATGAGAAAAGCCATTTATTCCATAAACATAAGATATTCTAACAAGGGAACCGACCCATGTGTAAATAAACGATTTTGATGAAACTTGGCCGATGTTAGGAGGGGGCAAAATAATGTAATACATATGTTTTTGTTTGTGCCCAATTTTGCTTTTAATGGGTAATTTGGCGTTTTAGATTTAGAGGGAATATCTTTCAAGTGCTATATGAATCATACAAACGTTGATATGTAACTAAGGAATGGAAAAACAGTGTAATCAACTTTTGCAATAATCTCAAATTTTGCAAAATATCCCAACATCATTGATTAACTGTGAAAAATAAAAACTTTTGTTATAACATAAATTAAAGAATCTTTCAAGCCACATACATCCACGTGCAATAGAGTTGGCTTCTGAAACACCATTTCTGAAAAATAAGCCATCACTGAACTTTCAATATACATAATTAAAATATATAAGCATTCATTATTAATGATTTAATTGTGAACTTTGCTTGTATTTGTTTTATACTTTACATTTTAATTTTATGATTCACATTCTCTTAGTTTTACATCTTTTTTAGTTTATCATTTCACATATTTGTACTTTTTTAATCGAAAATTGAAAGTAACTCATTATTATGATACAAAACGTTCACAATAGTGCTAATTTGTAAAGAAATGCTCAAAACATAACATTTTCTTACACTGTGAAAAAATATAAATGACATTTTTACACATAATATGCATGACGGAGACTACACTATAAAGCGAAATTCAGTAGGATTTGAAATTGTCACCTGTGACCCTCTGAATATCCTGATTTGTATGAGGTATATTTCATTTCACTGGTAAGCCTTGACAAAGAGAGTTGATTATGTAGTAGTGACGTCAGCTTCATTATATTGTTTCTCAAGTGGAGATTGACATCATAACCATTGAACAGAACTAGATCTGGCTGCACGTGTGCTGTTGAGCCATTGGAGCCTGATGTACAAGTTTCTTGTCCTTGGGTACAATGTTCAAAACGGGTTTTTAACTTAGAATGCCAAATTCTCTTTTGAGGCGTGTTTTACTGCTTACAAATGAAGTTGGGCACAAAGGAAAAAATACGGATTGCATTAGTTTGCCCTTTCTACACACATGCCAGGTTTCATCAACGGCCGCGAGGTCTGAGGCGCCATGTTACAGACTGCGCGGCCCCTCCCGCCGGAGGTTCGAGTCCTCCCTCGGGCATAAGTTAGTTTAAGTAGTGTGTAATTCTAGGGACCGATGACCTCAACAGTTTGGTCCCTTAGTAATTCACACACATTTTTATCAGCGTCGTTTTCTATACTTGGGAATGTTAACTTGTAAGAGAGGAACATGATCTACACAATGAAACTCCCCAGAAAGATCCCAGAATATAGCAATTCGGGATATTTTAGTATTTGAGACTAGTATTGGTACAAGAAGTGCCCTTCACTATACACTGTAAGATTGCATGGTTGGCTGGTTGGTTCGTTTGGGGGAGGGGACCAAACAGCGAGTTCATCGGTCCCTTCTCATTAGGGAAGGATGGGCAAGGATATCGGCCATGCCCTTTCAAAGGAACCATTCCAGAATTTACCTCGAATGCTTTAGAAAAATCACGGAAAAACTAAATCGGTATGGCCGGACGCGGGTTTGAACCATCTCCTCCCGAATGCGAGTCCTATGTGCTAACCACTGCGACACTTCGCAAGGTGAAGATTGCATACGGCGTACAGATTTACAAGGGGTGTTTAGTAGGTAATGCAACACTTTTTTTACTGAGAGCAGATTGGTTTTGTTCAGGATTCCAAAACACCATGTTAAACCCTGCTCTTTTGGCTACAAGACCCTATTTTTTAACGTAATCTCCGCTCATTGCAATGGCCTTACACCACCTTACTGGGAAGGCTGTATAGCCACATAGTACTACTCTAGCGGTCGACGTCAGAACAAACGTCTTGCTACATCAATAAGCTCCCCATCATCAACGTACTGCTTCCCATGGAGTGCATCCTTCATTGGGCCATTCAGATAGTAGTCAGAAGGTGTGAGATCTCGGTTGTGGGGTCGATGAAGAACACTCCAGTGAAATTTTGTGTGTCAACATTGCCAACAAAGTCGTCCAGTTGTTCAGCTAGTGGTTGTTGGTCATATGTTGATCACCTCGAATGAGAGTGTCCACACGTTCCAACATTGCAGGAGTCACAGTTGTGTCCGACCTGCCGGCACCTGAGAGATGGGACAGGACTGCGCCAGCTTCTTGCGATGATGACAGATGCCTCGCCCAACGACTCACTGTGCTTTTGTTCACTGCCATGTATCAGTGGACATTCTGCAAGCTCCGAGAAATATCTGACATGCTCTGATTTTCCCCCGAAAGAAAGTCAGTGAAAGCTCTCTGCCTGGAATACCCGTCCCTTACAAACGTCATTATGAAGACTACGTTTAGCGCCGCCACCTATAGGAACTTCATGAAACTATAGGGACTGAAGCGGGAATACTCCACAATGTCGCACAACAAATTCTGCATTTTTCAAACGTAAATTGGCCGAGAGAAAAATGTGTTTCATTGCTTATTGAACGCCCCTCGCAGATAAGTGACGCACGTGTAGTAACCGCGGCCGGCGTGTTTGCTTGCTGTTGCAGGGTGCCAGCCGCTGCGCCTCTGCCTGTGCCGGCAGGGCCCGGTCTTCCTGCAGGAGCCGCCGCAGCGCGCACACTTCTCCAACTCGACGGGCACCGCCCTGCACTGCTCGGCGCACGGCGACCCGCCGCCGGTGAGTGCTGCTGCGTACCGAGTGACGGTACAACTAGCGACAGCGTCAGCGTTGTCACGGCGTTGTTATCCTCACGCGGCACGCGGTCGCAGCGGTGGACAAATCTCTCTCTGACCAGAACGACGAATTTCATTATCGGGGGCATTTCAAATACAGATGACGGTTATGGCTGAAACGAATGGTTTTCGATTATCTCGGATTTTTCCATGTCAATTTAACCTGATTGTCAAAGTCGCTTAAAGAAACCGATTTCTGAAATAATCTATTTTCGGGTTTTTATTGCCATTATTTCCTGCAAGAGACGAACAAATCGAACACAGACTGAACAAAATTCTCTCTGTCAGTTTCAAGATACATACAATGGAAATATTAAATTAAATAGGCAAACAAAAAAAATGGTTCAAATGGCTCTAAGCACTATGGAACGTAACATCTGAGGTCATCAGTACCCTAGACTTAGAACTACTTAAACCTAACTAAACTAAGGACGTCACTCACATCCATGCCCGAGGCAGGATTCGAACCTGCGACCGTAGCAGCAGCGCGGTTCCGGACTGAAGCGCCTAGAACCGCTCGGCCACAGCGGCCGGCGGCAAACAAAAGAAAACTTTGTTCGTCTACCGTTCGCTGCTCTTCTCGAAAAATGATAAGTGGTTCAATACTGCAAAAAATCACCAGTGTTCTCCTATTGATTCTAACTTTTGAAACTCTGGCCAAAACTCTTGGTGTGATAATACCACATTACGAATAGTCAGCGCTAAACGGAGGAAACTGAGAATGAATAATGCTTTTCTTGTTAATTTGGAAGTTTTCAAGGGCTGCAAGCAGATAAAGGATATTTTGTAGACATCGGCAGTAGATCAGCTACTTCCCATTTCTATTGTATACTTTGATTGGATTGTTGTTCAGTTTTCACTTTATTACTGTTACCGTAACTCTCTTCCACTTTTATTATTTCATAGAAATGCCAGACAAATCTTGAATCTTTTAAAGCAAATGAAGCATTGTACTTCATTGTTACGTCGCTTTGTAAAAATATTTCTAGTGTAGGGTTAGTTCCATTCTACAGTGCAAGGGATGTCCATCAACAGCTAGGAACTACCCTATAGACCAGGTGGGGGCGAGTTTTGTACACTGCACGTAAGCGCATAGCTTAAGACACGACACACAGTAATTGGGACATTATTGTCGCTGCAATGCTGTACGAATTCATACGCCACGTGTTTATTGATCTTTTTTGTCGGCATTGTTATTAAAAAACCACAGATCAGTTTCCCATTTGTTATAACAATACAATATTTCAAACCAATGCAAATATATTCCTTATTTTTTTTAAAATTTGATACTTGGGAATTTTTACTCGATTATTAGCAAGAAATTAAAAACAACTGATGTAAAACAGTCCAAACAAATACCGGAAAATACCGGTTACTCAGTACTAAAATACCAGTATCTATTTCGGCTGGTCGGTTTTCCCATCCCTAACTGCCAAGTGCGAAAGGTGGAATCACACTTGCCAGATTTTTGCGTACCAGTGAGAAACGTGGACAATAAAATTTAAGATCGCTTTTACTTCACAAGCACTACTTAGAAAATGCCATTTTAACTTCCATTTACAGTCCAAACCTGGTTTAGGTCGTTTTTTCATTATAACTTCTATTTTAACGCGTTGGACAGTGCATGAAGAATGTTAATAAATCGGTAGCCAGAGGGTACTGTTGCAACGTCCTTTTTAGGTAGAGGCTTGGTTACTTCCTGTCTTCAGGCCTCAGGAAAAACACCCTTGCTTAAGAACTTCGAGCGCATGTGGCGGTGGCGTAGATGGCCATCTTGCAACTCATGTTCTCTGGCATGTTACCAAAACCAAAGACATTCATCGTTGAAAAGGACGCTTTTATACAATACTGGGTGGTTTTAATTTAAATGCAGCTACTCGCATAAGTCTAGTGTGGGCAGTAATTATTGAAAGGAAGCGAAACTTGGTAGATATGCCAATGCGTTAATGCGGAACTGATTTGCGGTGGAAAAAAAATTAGCTCCGATTTTGGCCACCACGTTCAAATCTGGCGCTGTACAGCGTCTCGTCGACGTCTCCAGTGACCCTATTGAAAAAGTTTTGTAAACGGCGGTTACTAATAAAATCAACGCTATGCCTTTCTCACTTTTTTTTACCTTTCCTGCCCGTTTCTCATTTCTAACCCATTACATATGCAAATATTTCTATGCGTATTTCTTGCATTCACAGCCCCAGATTTGCACCTGTTGACCAGAATTGGAACCAATTTTTTCCAGCGTAAATCGGTTCCGTATTAACGCTTTAGAGTATCTATCGAGTTATCTGCCATGCGAATATTACAGCCACACTAAACCCCTGTGTATAGCTGCACTTTAATTATAACCAGATGATACGTAGCGGCTTTAGACAGTTACTTCCACACCTTCTCACACACTAAGACCATTTCGCAACAAGAGTGCCAAATTGTCGGAAGCATTGTAACAAATATGTCTGAACAGGCGGCGCGCAAACTCGCTCGCGGTTTTGGGGAGGGGGAGGGAGGTCTTAGTACTCGGTTCCTATATGAGCTACGAGGGACTGATTTCTTGCAACCAAGATACTGACAAAAATGTTCATTCCCATCACGAATTCTTAAGAAGATGAAGATAGAACGTCACCATCCAAGGCATATCATAGCTCGTGATACTTACAACGCATTTTGGATCACATCAGTTCTTTCTGCTCCTGCTGGATGAATGGGGAACCAGAATTTGCAGAAGGAGAGTTTTTGTTTCCTTCAGCCTGTTACGAAGGTAGGGTGGTAAAGATTTTGGTCACAGTAGTTAAATGAAGCTATATCATAGCAGTTTGTGAAATAGCAAGTCCTGCTCTTATAGCAAACCTATTGAGATACGATGCTAATAAGAGGTCGCATGTCCATTGTTTCAGGACTGCTACCTATCACCAAGGAAAAGTATCATGATCTGCAAGATCTGAAGATGTTCAGTGACACAGGAGCCCAAGAGTACTATAGAAATATTTCTTTGTGGCTGCGAATTTACAAATAAGTTTTGTGTTATTTGATTGTAATAAGTAAAAAGTGAGAAATGAAGAATGTGGGTTAAAATTGTGATTTATGCTGATAACTGAAATTACATGCTATTAACTATATTTTTAATGTGTGTGTTGTGACCATTTATTGAGTAATTGTTGGTATTTGTATACCATTTGATTTAAAGATAGAAAAGGTTGGGACATGAGCTTATTGATCATTATAGTTTACATGAGTTCAGTGAAAATAAAAATAGAGTATTGATAAACAATATTGTTCCTAATACCTGATTAATCATGAACATCCCGTACACTAATGACTAAAATCAAAGATGAATAAATTTTTGTCAAGGGAGTTGCATGGAAGTTTTATTGTGAAGTATCACCCAATGTCACATTACATTCTGACTTTAACAATCCAATTAGTGCATTATGCAAAGAAATTAAAAAATCGTCATTCAGATAAAAAGACATACATGGTCTCAATTTAATAATATTTTTTTCCACTTACAAGGAATTCTAAAGAAGAGATCATTGAGTGCACTGTATAAATTACGAAAGTATATTTCAATACCAGTGAAACTGTAACATTTTAATCTTTAAAAGTGCTTTCCTGCAAAATCTAAAAAATGGACTTAACCCCTTCTTTCTATGTGGTCTTCATATTTTTTCAAAGGAATCAAACACATTTTTACATTTAACTGGATTAGCCCAAGCAAATTTTGAAAAAACATCTATAGCAGTTTATAAATATTTATACCCTTTATTTATTTTTTATGTTCCTTTCAGACTAGCTGAATAAATTTGGACTAAATCAGCTTGACATAAATCATCACTGCCAAGAGAAATTACGTTTCTTCATTTAAAACCTATTCTCATCGATTTATATAATTTTTAATAATTTCTTCACGGAGTTGAAGGTGTAACTGATTTATTCACCCCTTTACCTACAATAGTTTTTATCGAGGATACTCTTTTTACTTTTACAAACTGAACAAAAGCTATAGCCCTTTGTCTTCCATTTTTAGTTATTCCTCAGTGAGGATTATGTATAAATTGTTTACATCTCAAATGGTAGATATGGGTTTCCATTTATAGATACAAAAATTTAATTTATTGTTCCATTCTTACATCATCATTTCATTCTAAAGTAAGTTCCCCAACACTGTGTAATTCACATGAAACAAGTACAGTTTTAAGTGACTGACTTACAGTAATAAATATTTTATCTTTCATTTCAATTTCAAGCAATGGATTATTTAACTGAGTTCGTTATAAAGTTTCCAATTCCTCAATATTATGTCTTTTCATCTGTATTTTAAAATTAGTAGGTGACAAATCATCATCTGTTTTGAACCCAAATAAAATAATTCTCTTGATTTTCAAATGTATATTTCAATATTTTATCATCCCTATGGAAATGAAAATTTTTGTTTTTGTTTGTCACACATTCTTCTCTAAAGATTTCTTAACTGACTTATGTTGGTGTTAAATCTGCCTTTGAGAAGCAATCTCAAAAAAAGTTTCTCTATTTTCTTTTTTCTAAACTAATCAGTTAGAGTAGTTTTATGAAGTTGATTACTCTTTTGGTTAAAATGTGTTGTAGTTACGTAGTTACTGAGCTGTCCCAGAACACTTGTGTATTCTGGTTTTGTAACAAGACTAAAGTCTGTTTTAGCTGCCACTAACTCATTTTCTAAATATTATTTTGTAACTGCATCAGAATCACTTATTGGATCTTTTAAAACGACTAATCTTCTACCTTTAAAATCAATATATCGTTGAGTTATTTTAAAAATATTATGGAATTCCTCATAAAATTGTTTACTTGAACTTTCTACATTTGGATCAATTTTTGCTTCTAATTCATTTTTTATATTCTCTATGTTTACTTTTTCGACATTCATATTGCCTTTAGACTCAGCAGTTTATTTCCCAAAATGTCCATTTATTACATTTATAATATCATTAAAGTTACAATTATCTAATAACTATTTTACAGAAACAAACATAAATGACTGCAAATAAATTCGTTTAAGTGTTGTATTCTTTCAATGTTATAATATGTCATTTTTTCCTAATTAATTTTCCAGGTCTTCTGTTATATTACCACCAAATGAATCACAAACAAATTTCGTATTTTTCAAGTTACAATAATAAATCCAATGGGTACCAGCATTATCAGATGTATCTAAATTTACTATTCCACATTGAAGATATTTTGGTTTATTGGGTAATTTGTCAACCATGAATACTCTGTGAAATTATTTTATTTTTAATTCCTTAGCAAGTTTTTCTATATAAAACTTTCTGATGGATTTGGATAGAAATCGATTATTTTTTGCATTTTTTAAATTTTGTCATTCCAGCTCCAGCTTTCTTTTCCATTGGCAAATTATGACTGTTTTGTTCTTCTAATTCTTTATCAGCTTCCTTTTTAACTATTACTGCATTTGAAATGGCTGTAGAACCGTTAGCTAGTGAACCAATATTTGCTAGATATACGTAGTAACGTGTCCTGCAGCAATTGTAAAAATCCTCCTCCATGTTTTGTTACTCCAGAATCTTCTTTCTTTTTTGTTAAATATTCAATAGCCTTTTTTTACAACAGGTATACCTAAAGTTATGATTAAATTACCACCTGTTTTTGTCGTTTTATCTCTCTTTTTAGGGTCAATTAAAAATTATCGATACTACTTAATTTTTCATTCTTTAATTTAACTGAAATCGTTTTTTTTACCACTAGGTAGCAAAAGTATAATCAATGCTCACGTTATTCATTTATGTAGAAAAAAAATTGTGAATACTTTTACAAACCCCTTCCATTTTCATCGACATCGAAACCGATTTTTAATTTTCGTTTTCCATATATTATTCCTCTAACTGCAGTTGCCACCAATTTTTCAGCTAATTTGCCTTTAGAATCATACAGTCTTTATTTTGCAATTAGCTGAAGTTCTTTATCTGTTTCAAGTCTTTTTCCCAAACCTTTATTTTGTTTGTAAGCAGTACCATGTTTTTTACTGGCTTCATCTAGTGGATTAATTTCCTTTATTGTCACATGTTAATCCCTCTTCTAGTTCAGTAAAAGGTCTACAGTATGATTATCCTGGTAGATGGATCTCAGGCTGGGGACTGATGACCTTAGCAGCTAAGTCTCATAAGATTTCACACATTTTTGGATCTCAGGCGTCGGTAAATTATTTAAAGCCCAATATATGATTCCTTTTCCATGTCTTTTCTTTTCCAAAATGTAAGTGGAAGAATATTCAAAAAACTAATTATGTATGAAACTCCGTTAGGGTTGTTGATGATGAAATCAATACATTTATTAGTTAATGTTTGAGTTGTTCCAACTTTTCAGTATGATAGTTTTCATTTCCAGATAATATATTACTATGAACTACTGGTAATCTATCAATTAACTGTCAGACATCATCCATCCAATTATACCCAGTCGGTTTTTCTGAATATTTCTTTATTACACCTTGACCTTTTTTGTCATCTGAACTTGAATCTGTGTCAACTTCTCTTATGAAGTTGGGAAAATAGTCATCAACAATTTGTTTTTTCAAACCTTTATTTTTTTACCTCTACTTGATGTTATTTTAGTTTGATTATTATCAGAATATAATGCCCCTGGTTTGGAAGAGATATCTGCACAGTTGGATAAATCAATCTCATCATATATTTCCCTCATATCATCCATAGTGTTCTAATTAAAAGATTAATTAATCCATCTGTAACTCCACATTGTTTATTACCAATACTTATTTTACCATAATCGAATTTAACTAGTAAACTGCTAACATAACTGTCTCGACCAAAAGGTCTTAATCCAAGAATTGTACCTTCACAGTTGTTGACCTACTGTGACATTCTTTAACATAACCACCAAGAAGGGATTGGTTGGTAGGACATGTTTTGAGGCATCAAGGGATCACAAATTTAGCATTGGAGGGCAGTGTGGAGGGTAAAAATCGTAGAGGGAGACCAAGAGATCAATACACTAAGCAGATTCAGAAGGATGTAGGTTGCAGTAGGTACTGGGAGATGAAGAAGCTTGCACAGGATAGAGTAGCATGGAGAGCTGCATCAAACCAGTCTCAGGACTGAAGACCACAACAACAACAACAACCACCAATCTAAATTTTTTAATATCACTTGTATTTCTTTAAAATCGTCAGACTTCTTTAACTCTCCACCAACAAACTCATGGTAAATGTGATTTAAATTTGTGTCATGGTGGCTGAAAGGCTTAAAAAATCATTTTTTCTGACTTATTGTTTTGGTATTTTAGAATAAGTTTGAGCTAAGTAAAAACCATCTATTCCTTTTCAAGAATGAAGTCATCAAAAACAACTGATATATTTTGACATTGATGTAATGGAATAATTTTATCATTATTTTCAATAAAAGTAGCAATATTCTCATTATGCTTATCTTCAATTATTCATGTCTCTTCTATTCATTCCAAGTATTTCAGTTGAATTAAGGTTTTAGAATGAATGTACAAATGATTAATTTTATCCTAGTTTAACCGTCCTGGTGCTAGAATATAATTATCAATAATTAATTACGTTTTTCCACAACTGCTTGGTCCTATGATTGCACATTGAATAGAGTTTGGTAAAAGTTTACCATGCTTATATTTTGACTTCTTCTCCAGAATGCTTATTTTCGGTTGCCAACTAGGTTTCATTTGATTAAATACAATTTTTTAATATGATTGATTAATCTATTTCAGTTGCATGATAAATCATCTGTTCTCAAAGAAACATCTACTGCACCTATACGAGGAAGTTATAATAATGTGGCACATGTCGGTTTTTATTCATCTCCTTTAACTCTGAATGTTTCATCAGAAAATAATAAATTATACTGTGATAGAGAAACGATCGAAATTCCTGTTGTTCAGTATAGTATAAAAAATGTTAAAAGTTTATTCATACAAAAAAGGGGACTATTCAGATTTGAAGCAGATTAAATTTTAAGCAGAGTCACTATAGATACCAAGGTAAAATTATAAATGGATATAAAAGATAGTATTGGAAGCATGCTTGGACTTTTTGGACAAACTGTTGAAGTAGATCTACAATATAAGTAGAGAAAATATGTTAATGACTAGCTTGAATGACAAACATAATTTTGAAGTTCACTAAAAAAACCTTAACCAGTATTTATTTCTGTTGTGGCTGTGCCCTCCTGCTATGTTTTGTGGTTCCTGGCTGGATGAGGAGAGTGTGGTACAATAGGTAGGTGGCAGTTTTCCTCTCACTACAGCACAAAATATACACATGGTTAAAATACACTTTATTACAGGAACCACTCGAGTACTTGACTTCGATGAAAATCTTGAATCTGGTCCATGCCCATATCACAACTATATACAGTGCCTAACGTTCCCTCACAGCTTGCTAGGGTGCGAGGCGGCGACTATCACTGTGGACGACTAGAGCACTAGACTTATTGATGTGCGATGCGAACTGAATCCAAATACGACGTGCAGAGGTACTGACTGAGAGGTTGAGCGATTGAGACAGTTCGCTCGGCGGCGGCGGCCTATATCCACGCTGCCCAGGGGGCGTTATCAGCGCGTAGCCTGGGGGCGTGTCTTGGTCTTTTCTTGTCATAGGCGCCCCTAGTTCAACACCTGCTATACAGTGCTTCCTAGTGCCGACTGGTGTGCTGGCGAAGGCGTTCGCCAACATATTCCTCCCCCCCCCCCCTCTCCCCGAAACGACACACCGTTGTCGTACACTGTGATGCGAAATACGGGGGGGGGGGGGGGGGGGGTAGATTGAGGAGGGTAGGAACATTCTCCTGAAAACACTGCTTAGGATACACGTCCAGTCCTGAGGGCGCTCCTCGGGCGATGACGGTAATGGCGACGCCGATGTCGGCTCCAGGTTCATCGGGTCGGAGAGCGGCGACGGTGGAGGCGAGGGCGCGACGTCAATTGGCTCGTCCTGGCGGCACCAACGGAAGGATTCGAAGGCCGCGTGGTCACGTTTGGCCGTGAATCAGGGGGAAGAAAAGCGGCAGAATCACGGGGAAAACGACAAATGCGAATTTCATTCTAATGACGGCACTGAAAACCATCGGGACCTGCAATTACATTCATAAATGTGCCAAAGCGTTTCTGGATCTCGCCTCGCCCCCGGCACTGACGTCGGCCAAAACCCCTGTAAAAAACAAGACCATGTGGAGCAATTCGATACTCGTGGAGCATCGTAGGCGCTTCTGCTTCTCCGTTGGACTGGGGGTGAAACGGAGCACTTGCTAGATGATGAATGCCGTTACGTTCACTAAACTGTTCAAAGTCATGTGACATAAACCGAGGCCCGTTGTCCGTAACAAGGACTTCAGGCAGTCCTTCAGTGCAAAAAATTGAGGACAACACTTGAATGGTGCTACGTGACGTGGTAGAGTTCATAGGCACCGCAAATAGACTTGCTAAAAGAGTACCACAATAAGCCAAAGAGTGTTCCAAAATGGTCCTGCAAAGTCTATGTACACTCAATGCCATGGAGATTGAGTCTTAGACCAAGCTGCGAATGTCTGTGGCGGAGCTGATTGGTTGTCCGCGCATATGCTACATTGTGACGTCATCTGTTCAATGCCCTTCCAAGTACAGTACTGGCGCGTTAACTGTTTAGTGCGAACAATTACACAATGGCCTTAGTGAAGCAGTTGTAACAGGTCCTTTTGAAACACTGTGGGAAGGAGCACACGGGATTGTACACTGTTACATTGTACTAATATCACACCTTGTTGTACAGAAAGGTTACGCCTGCGAGCAAAGTATCTGCGCACTCCTGATTTATGAATAGTGTTCAATGAGCAAGGTCAAGACGTGGAAATGTAATGCAACAAACGCTTCAGATCAGTGTCCGCTTCCATGGCCTTTGCAATTTTTATGTAATTCAGTGGGAAAGATTGCAGCAATTCAGAGTCCTGCGCATCGATCTGGCAGCAAGATGCGTCAAAGGAATCAAAATCAGAGTCGAGGCCGAATGGAAGGCAAGAAACGGCGTCAGCATTGCATGCCTTGCCGTAGGTCTGCACACAATTTCGTACTGATCCTGGGATAGATGTGAAGCCCAACGTTGCAATTTTTGAGCAGTGCTTGTAGGACGGATGAACGAGGACCGGAAGGGCTTGTGATCTGTCACTAAATAGAACTTGCGACCAAACAGATAGGGATGGGACTTTATCACACCAAAAAAAGTAGCGAGACTTATTTTTCAATTTGTGAATAATTGCACTGAGTTTGAGTTAACAACCTTAAGGCAAAAGCGATAGGTCTGTCTTGTGCACAAATTCTGCGAGAAAGCCGTAAGAGAAAGCGTCATTGTACTGAAACTCTGTAACTGAGCAAGGCATTTTTGAGCTCCTAAAATGCGTGGTGACGCTCTTTGGTTCACACGACAGGCACTTTTTTCCGCAAGAAATGCAATGAAGCATTCGGAAGGAAACGAATGTAGAATGTCAAATTGATTAGCACTGACTACAGTTCAGGTACATTGCGAGGAACAGGCAGGTCACGGATTGCAAGCAATTTAGATTGGAAGGGGTGCACACCCTGACTGTTTATCACTGTACTGTAAGTACAGTAGTTCTCTCAGAATTATGTCACACTTTTAGAGACGACACTCGAGTCCTGCATCTGACAACACTCGAAAAAGAGTACGCAAAATGACAATGTTTTCCTCTCGCCCGGGTTCCCGGGTTCGATTCCCGGCGGGGTCAGGGATTTTCTCTGCCTCGTGATGACTGGGTGTTGTGTGATGTCCTTAGGTTAGTTAGGTTTAAGTAGTTCTAAGTTCTAGGGGACTGCTGACCGTAGATGTTAAGTCCCATAGTGCTCAGAGCCATTTGAACCATTTGTTTTCCTCTGGCGTACGACCTGAGACGACAATATCGTCAATTTAGTTCTAACAGAACAGCACATGAGCAGTCAGCTGTTCCAGGAAACGTCCAAAAATGGCGGGTGCGGAGGCACTACCGAAGGGCAAACACAAATACTTGAACAGTCCTAAGTGTGTATTAACGAACACTTTCTGTGATTCTTCATCTAGGCGCTACAGTCTGGAACCGAGCGACCGCTACAGTCGCAGGTTCGAATCCGGCCTTGGGTATGGATGTGTGTGATGCCCTTAGGTTAGTTAGGTTTAATTAGTTCTACTTTCTAGGCGACTGATGACCTCAAAAGTTAAGTCCCGTAGTGCTCAGAGCCATTTGAACCATTCTTCCTCTAGTGGTATTTGCAAATAAGCATAATGGGTCATTCCATGTCAGTTCAACCAGGGGCTCCAGCTCATAGTCTCAGATTTGACTCAAATTCAGTACACTAATTCTACCTTGTATGGAACACTCGTGTACAAAGTATTAGTTTCCTCTGCCAATTAGTTCCAGAATTATGACTTGTGGAAGAAGGTGGCGTGACCCGAAAATTGCAATCCGCATCTGCCAATCTATCTTCAGACCCAACTTCAGGTCTTAATAACTTTGGAAGTATTCCGCACAGTCCAGTGAAGTTTTTACAACCTACTAATATCGACTTAGATAACACACTCCATGAATCAAAACACCAACAACATATTTCTGAGGGAAAATAAAAAATTCCAAAATGTGATTAAAAAATGTAATACGTTAAAAGGTACATATTGTAGGTGCCCTTTATGCCAAATACAACTCACTCAAAAAGGGTATAAATATTTTGTGGTAAGCTTAATGTGGCCTAAACACACACAGAACTCATCATGCCCATATCAGTCATTAAAAACCGAGTTACATGCACACGAAAATTCAAAAATTTGAAAAATTACCTGAAAAACATGGATTTTCGAAGTGTGGTAGCATAAAAGGGACAAGTGGTATCCAAGCCAAATTTCACGAACTGCATAAGTAGACCATAATGATATATATCTCAAAATTTCAGCATGTTATTGCAAGACAGTTGTGTACAATGGAAGTTGACAGATGTATTTCGTGATGTGGCCATTGTCCACAACACAATTCTGTAAAAACATACCGTAAACTGTTCTTCCTCTTCTTATCCTCTCCCACAACTGTTTAATCACCAAGCAACAACATACAGACAGATTAACACAACCTATGATTAATGTTTACTGCACCTTAACTGGTAAAAACCAGTCGATTGTGCTTCGAACAGAAGTTCTCCCACACTTTAGCTACTGTACTCTGTACTTTGAGTGGCAAATTGTACTGTCTTCCTGACACAGTGGTAGGAACTGGAACTGTTATAAGAATATGTTCAAAAGGAATCCAGCACCCGTCTGTCAAACGTGGCCAATGAAATGATCGTGCTGGTCCTGTTGGTGCCATGAAGTTTACAAATACATCACCTTCTGCTTCACAGCACTCTGCAACACATCATAAGTACCATTTGTCATCATAAACAGCAATAACATAGCAACATGGTTGCATGTTGCTGCTTTTGCTTCTAAATCCTGAGTCAGACACACTGTGAAGACAAACGTTGTGCATGAACCTATAGTTATAACCGGACAGTCTGCTCATCTGCACAATGTCAGGGTCCGCTGGAGAGAAGGGATGATAGCTCCTTGTGCCTGCAACAGTTTTAACGTGTTCTACTCTGCTTTTTAGCAACTCTTCGACTGATTTCGCCTCATCTTTCAAAACATAGAATGACTGTATGCCAGAGATATTTTACTGTACCCAGGTAAATAATTGAAGAGATGTTAGAATGTGACCTTCTGTAGGGTGCTGCAGACTAGCTCGTCATGCCATGTGTTTAATGGTAGCACCAATACCATCACAGACATTTATACCATGACTTGTTGCGAAAAAATTCCATTCTGCGTCAATCTGAAAATCATGGTAATGCATGCATAAATTTTTAATATTTTTACAGTTTTTTTACTGACTAGCTGCCCCATCACTGAAGTATTTCGCAAAATGTATGTAGGGCAGCTTGTTTTTCACATATGCCATGACAGTGCGAATGTGGGCATGAACTGAAATGGCATCATGAATTAAACAGTCACTAAAAACGCACAGGTTCATGACAGACACATCACCTGATTCACCTCTACAGTAAATCGCAAATGGCTGGAGAGCTGCTTGACTGTTGTCCCAATGATATCCTTGGATGGCATCTTGAACTATAAATGCATAATTTTCAGAAAAGTCTGGTATTACTATAATTTCATCTTGTTTCAAATTATTCTTACAAAATTGGAGATAAGCCGATTGTGCTGTTGTTGTGAAGCTGTGTGTGGTCAGTTTATCCGTTTTTTGACAACACGTTTCAACAAAATATTCCACTGTACTTTACCTTGTTTCAAGGCTTGTGCGATCCATGTGTGTCCATTGTTTATAAGAAACAAGTTCATCGTCATCCATAAGTAGTTCACCATACAGTTTGTTATTAATGTGTTCTGCAAGATTTACCTTACCATGACACTTTTCACACCTGTGTGTCATGCACTGGTAGGAACTGATGTCACACACTATCAGCTTCATTGCACCTTGGTAATCCAGACAAGAATCCTTTATAGCAGCAGACATCAGCTTAGCATTTTGATGGGTCTCACATACACAAACATTGTGTGTGCCCCTTGCACTTACAGTCACAACCCATTTTGGCTGAAGATTGAAAAAAGATGATAAACCTACTTTGGCATTGGGATACTTTTCCTTGAATTCTACATATAGTTCTGATATGTTGCATAGCAACAGTCTTTTATGCATCTGTACACGTACATTTCCCATTTTCACCATTACATAGTCCTCTTGACCTGGAAAAGAAACTTGTAGAAACACTTGCACTTCCAGTTATTGATTACAGCATTGTTGTCCTGCAAGACCTTTCTCAGGAAAGGTCACAGTGGCTGGAAATACTTCTAAATTTCGAAATATCTGTGAAGTTCAACTCTTTGCTTATATTTCGCCATCGTATGCACAACTACATTGGCTGCATACAGACAAGTGTAGAGATTTCTGTACCCTCTGTTTTTCTAGTGTCTAATCAATATACACTGTCTCCATATATCCCTGTAACCTGAACGCTCTTGTCTGAACAATGTGGCAGAAATACCTGTCCCTATCAGAGCAAAATCCTTTCTGTCTCACTCCACCTTTCAGTCACTTTCTCAGAGTACTTCTTAGTAGCAGGAACTCAAATGTGGAATAACTTCTTGCATTATATTAGAAAACTGCAGATTCAGAAGGCAGTTAATGATCTATGTAATAAAGGAAGAACAATGTTTACCATGGGCCCTGTGCACACTCATTGCCCTTCCGCATCCTGCATCTACATCCAGCTCTTCGTCATTTCCCAGTATTCTTAGCTGGTACAGGCCATTTAAATTTTCTTTCCCCAGAACTCGCTATATAAGAAAACATATATTTTGTACATCTAAAAATACTTATGTCTATCTGCCACTATCATTGTTATTATTGATATTATTATTATTATTATTATTACTATTACTATTCATTTATTACTGTTATCATCATTAGCGTCAACATCAGCAGTAGCACAAGTGCTGCCAGTATTAATTATTAGTTCATAGTTAGTATTAGTGAGTCCCATTGTCACTATTGACACTTATATCACTTTAATGCTATTCGTCATATAAAAATTGTTATTTCTTAGGTAACTATGATGTAAAACCGTATAGTACATGTGAGAACCTGGACCGATATATGAGATGGCCTGATGGTACTAATCAGAACAGGTTACGTTAATAAATAAATGAACAAGTAATATGACTTTTAAAGCGGAATTTTATATCCGCTTTTGATAGAGCGGTCCACGTCACTCTACTTGTTTTGTCGTTAAGTGCGAACAGGGACAGTAGAACGTGAAGAGTAACCAATACTCTAGCAGTGATTGAGCAGCACTGCTGCATGGTTGCAGCAGTCCGTGAGGGCCAGGGTGCCACTGCAGTCGCTGTTGGAGTTCTGGTTATGTGTTGCACATTGTCCATTTGTCGGCATACCTTTTTTAAACATGTAGCAAATATGAAACTGTACAAACATTTTGCTTACCTTGTTCGCTGTTTGAAGATGATGTAATGTGCAGATGAGATGATTTTAGAAATATAAACAAAATACATCAAAAAACTGAAGAGCATGAGGAGTCAAACAAGCGTTTGCATAATGTTGTTTCACTGTCACTTTTAGGAACAGTTTGTATTAGGGAGAAACGTATTGAGGCATACAGACTTGCAATCAATGAGCATAATGCAAAGAATAAGAAGACCAGTGATATTTTGTCCAAATTAATAGACTGCATATTCTCTTGTGGAAACTTCGAACCTTCCTCACGTGGACATGACGACAGATGTTTCCGCAAGTCCGGGGATATTTAGTAATTTTTGCCTCTAATTTGATGACTCCCTTATAAATCACCTGTCTTGAAAGGTGTTACCCAGACCATCCAGCATGAGATACTTGATTGCATTTTGAAATAACTTACAACCGAATGCAGTCTCGATAAATCAGTGTCTTTGAAGTAGATGAATGTATAACAGTATTCAAAACTGATTGTTTGTAATCAAGATACTCAGAGCGCTTTGTTCCCTTGGCATTTTATCGAGTTTGTAAATAAATTTCTTTTTGTGCGTGTTTGTTTCCTTTTACACAATTTAAAAACAAAATCAGAAAATTTTCTGGAGCAATATTCCCGCTAATTTTAGTTACGAGCTGCCAATTGTCACCATTAGCAGCAATTTCTCATCCCTATCGTCTCCTGCCCTCTGGACGCGTAGCGAATACTTGACTGTGTAGGCTGCAGTACTGTGTTTCGTCTTCTCCAATTTTTACACAGGAATAGATGGACTTGTGCTGGTGGCGTAGAATCTAATTTCCCCTCTACGACATTAGCCACAGTATAAATGTTTCACAACTGTCAGTGGTCTCTTCGACTGAACGCCAAATACAGTGATCACCAAAGTCTGATTTAATATCCGTGTTTCAGAAATGAACCACTTTCAGCAGTATATGAACTTTTCTTTTCGTTTATAGGAGCACAACCGGTTTTGTGATATTCAAAATAATCACATTTTCGGGTGTACATCTACAAGATAGGAAACAAACGATCGACATTATGATAAAAATCGGGTACATATCCCATCAGTCTATGCTCTGTGATAACCAATACGAATTATTCGTTCGTCAGTAAAAATATTAATCCCGTTATAAGGGAAGGAGCTCTCAACTTTGCTAGCTGGAACATTTTACCTTATTTTATTATTATTTTGCCCTTCTAATTGCATGTAACCGCTTCTTTATTATGCCAGTTTCTCAACTGGTTGTTGGGTTGGTTTTTGGGGAGGAGATGGTTCAAATGGCTCTAAGCACTATGGGACTTAACATCTGAGGTCATCAGTCCCTCAGACATAGAACTACTTAAACCTAACTAACCTGTACACATCACACACATCCATGCCCGAGGGAGGATTCGAACCTGCGACCGTAGCAGCAGCCCGGTTCGGACTGATGCACCTAGAACCGCTCGGCCACAGCGGGGAGGGGGGGGGAAGGGGAGGAGGAGGAGGAGGAGGAGGAGGAGGAGGAGGACGTAGGAGGAGGGAGGAGATCAGACAGCGAGGTCATCGGTCTGATTGGATTAGGGAAGGACGGGGAAGGAAGTCGGCCGTGCCCTTTCAAAGGAACCATCCCGCCATTTGCCTGGAGCAATTTAGGGAAGTAATAGAAAACCTGAATCAGGACGGCCGGACGCGAGATTGAACCGTCGTCCTCCCGAATGCGAGTCCAGTGTGCTAGCCACTGCGCCCCCTCGCTCGGTTTCTCAACTGGTCAGATTGATCTATGACGCCCTAATTGATGTGGGTAACAGTATTTTATTTTGAGAAGATTGGGCCCCCTTGCTTTCCATATCATAGGCTTAATGTTTTACTGACGTATCAGTACTTCACACTGGTTATCACAGAACATAGATTGTTATAACAGGTATCCTGTTTTGTATTATAATGTAGACTGTTTATTTTACATCTTGCAGATATACACATGAAGATCTGTTTTAACATCACGAAACTGATGGCGCTCCTGTAAACAAAAAGAAAAGTTTATGTACAGCTAAAAGCGATTATTTTCTGAAACATGAATTACTTCAGATGCGGTGGCCCTCCTGTTTAATTGAATGTCATAACCCTGTTTTAAATAATTTTTTGCGCAATGTCAACTCGTTGTTTCGTAAACTGCGGCCGCTGATACTGTGCAGTTAGTCCTTAAATGTAGGCTCCTTTAGAAGGTCCACTGCCCATTAGCTGTCATTAAAGCGTCAATCATGTCTACATCAAAGCTGTCCACTCCACTACTTCCCATAGAGGAAATTAATGATTGAATCTGTTGTTTGTTTTCTTCCTAGTGAAGCACGTAACGTGACACGCGGAATATTTCTGTCGAACGAAATGTGGCTTTTTATCTTGGTTCATCTAAAATTAAAACAGACGAACTCTAAGAAGTAGGGAGTGACTAAAAAAATAGACATGATCGTGTTTTAATGTCAACTTCAATTGAGTAGCATATGCTTGTCAGTAAACTAATTTTCAATTTAAATTTGAAAAGCCGAAGCAAGAATAATACCAAGAACACTGGTAGATAAAATGAATGATGAAAGTAGCATATGTGTACTTACTTTTTTTTGATGGGCCTGCCAAAAAATTACTCGGCTGTCAATTGCGAAAGTGAAGGCCTTCCCGATCAACTGCCGGAAAAGTTCAGCTTTCGACGATTTTTGTTTAGGTATGACAAAAGTACACATAAAGCGCTCTACTCAGTTCGAATCAACACACCGCGCAACTTTCGATATTTTTGGGGTAAAGTCAAGTGCCAGCTGTTTGCTCCTCTAATATGCCGCTGTCTTGTCAGACGACATTTAAGTAAAGGCTGGCTGGGTTTGTCCCGACGCAGCGGCGTGTGGACACACTGGATCGTCTACATCTACATCTACATCCATACTCCGCAAGCCACCTGACGGTGTGTGGCGGAGGGTACCTTGAGTACCTCTATCGGTTCTCCCTTCTATTCCAGTCTCGTATTGTTCGTGGAAAGAAGGATTGTCGGTATGCTTCCGTGTGGGCTCTAATCTCTCTCATTTTATCCTCATGGTCTCTTCGCGAGATATACGTAGAGGGGAGCAATATACTGCTTGACTCTTCGGTGAAGGTATGTTCTCGAAACTTTAACAAAAGCCCGTACCGAGCTACTGAGCGTCTCTCCTGCAGAGTCTTCCACTGGAGTTTATCTATCATCTCCGTAACGCTTTCGCGATTACAAAATGATCCTGTAACGAAGCGCGCTGCTCTCCGTTGGATCTTCTCTATCTCTTCTATCAACCCTATCTGGTACGGATCCCACACTGTTGATCAGTATTCAAGCAGTGGGCGAACAAGCGTACTGTAACCTACTTCCTTTGTTTTCGGATTGCATTTTCTTAGGATTCTTCCAATGAATCTCAGTCTGGGATCTGCTTTACCGACTATCAACTTTATATGATCATTCCATTTTAAATAACTGCTAATGCGTACTCCCAGATAATTTATGGAATTAACTGCTTCCAGTTGCTGACCTGCTATTTTGTAGCTAAATGATAAGGGATCTTTCTTTCTATGTATTCGTAGCACATTACACTTGTCTACATTGAGATTCAATTGCCATTCCCTGCACCATGCGTTAATTCGCTGCAGATCCTCCTGCATTTCAGTACAATTTTCCATTGTTACAACCTGTCGATACACCACAGCATCATCTGCAAAAAGCCTCAGTGAACTTCCGATGTCATCCATCAGCTCATTTATGTATATTGTGAATAGCAACGGTCCTATGACACTCCACTGCGGCACAACTGAAATCACTCTTACTTCGGAAGACTTCTCTCCATTGAGAATGACATGCTGCGTTCTGTTATCTAGGAACTCCTTAATCCAATCACACAATTGGTCTGATAGTCCATATGCTCTTACTTTGTTCATTAAACGACTGTGGGGAACTGTATCGAAAGCCTTGCGGAAGTCAAGAAACACGGCATCTACCTGTGAACCCGTGTCTATGGCCCTCTGAGCCTTGTGGACGAATAGCGCGAGCTGGGTTTCACATGACCGTGTTTTTCGAAACCCATGCTGATTCCTACAGAGTAGATTTCTAGTCTCCAGAAAAGTCATTATACTCGAACATAATACGTGTTCATAAATTCTACAACTGATCGACGTTAGAGATATAGGTCTGTAGTTCTGCACATCTGTTCGACGTCCCTTCTTGAAAACGGGGTGACCTGTGCCCTTATCCAATCCTTTGGAACACTACGCTCTTCTAGAGACCTACGGTACACCGCTGCAAGAAGGGGGGCAAGTTCCTTCGCGTACTGTGTGTAAAATCGAATTGGTTTCCCATCAGTTCCAGCGGCCTTTCCTCTTTTGAGCGATTTCAATTGTTTCTCTATCCCTCTGTCGTCTATTACGATATCTACCATTTTGTCATCTGTGCAACACTCTAGAGAAGGAACTACAGTGCAGTCTTCCTCTGTGAAACAGCTTTGCAAAAAGACATTTAGTATTTCAGCCTTTAGTCTGTCATCCTCTGTTTCAGTACCATTTTGGTCACAGAGTGTCTGGACATTTTGTTTTGATCCATCTACAGCTATTAACACGACTCAGAGCGACGGCGGCAGCGTGGCGCACACGGTGTTTGTTTCAGTGCGGACCACGGTTCTCATACCGCCCGAACTACAAGGCGCCAAGCGTCGACGATGAAACAGCGCGCTGAAACATGCATGGGGGCTTAATTAAAATATAAAATGCAAATAATTTTTAATTTTTTGATTTAGTAGCTGTATGTCCGATTACGAAGTCTCGTAACGGTTGGCCCTGACTAGTATTATTACGCAATCTGACTGCATAGAACAACAACAAAGAAAAAAATGGAAATTTTCATTAACACAATTAATTAATTAAGTCCCCAGCAACTATAAAACCTACGAAACCAAAGCACAAGTGTAACTGTTCTGTGTGTGGAAGTATGACTCAACGTACGCATCTGGCACGGTTCTTCTTCAACAACACAAGAAATTTTAAATATCATTTATACTGAATTAATTAAGGAAAATAGAAATACCATAATTACTCAAGAAAACCAGAATTACACTCTAATACAAGAACACAAGCCAGATGCTTTGTTGACTGAACCTGTAATGACGCATTATTCAGGACATTGAAATAATGAGAAAGAAAAGAAAAGTAGTTTGTTACCTTAATTTATATTGATGAAAAGCACTCTAGACATTACAATCTCTCCACACCGACTCGCTACTATCACATCTCAACAAGAACTTTTCAGTATCACATCTCAGCAAGCACTGCCTACTAGCTCATCTCAACAAACACTACTCACTACGACATCTCAGCACTGACTACCACGAGTTCTCCCAAAGCACTGCCCACTACGAGTTCTCAATAATCACTGCCCGTGGAGGCGGCGGAACAATACTCTCTAGCGCGATCTCTGGCGCTGTGGCTCAGTGTAGCCACCTTTCATATGCCCTTCCTCCACAGGCTAGAATTTGATGGTATTTTTGCCAGCATTGGTGGTGAAAATACCACCAAATTCGTCAAAAAAAATACAGACAAAAATAAAAGATAATATTAATGTGTAAATATCATATAACTAGATAAAATTTTGGCTTTGCACTGACCTTTCAATAACCTAATATATAAAATACAGTAAGCAAGACAAATTCTTTCATACATGTGCCTTTACATAATAGTTTACACAAGTATTATGTGGTTAAACAATTCAATCAATAGCGTCAGCAATGACGAATATGTGCAGGTAAGAGTCTCATAACTTTTCACAAACAGTAGTACACAAAAAATCAGTTTATACAAATATTCACATAAACGCTTTCCATAGCTCAAGAATAAGCAGTTGACAGTTCCAGCAGTAGCACCCAGCAATGGTCAACAGGTGCAAATACCAACAAGTAACATTATTTCAATAGAAGCAGTCCATCAGTGGCACCCAGTAATGTTGAATAGGTGCAGACACGAACAAGTAACACCATTTCAGTATAAGCAGTTCCATTAGTGGCACCAGCAATGTTGAGCAGGTGCACACAGCAACAGGTGACATCTTTTCAGTAGAAGCAGTCCATCAGTGGCACCCAGCAATGTTGAGCAGGTGCCGACACCAACAAGTGACATCATTTCGGTAGAAGCAGTCCATCAGTGGCACCCAGTAATGTTGAATAGGTGCAGACACCAACAAGTAACACCATTTCAGTATAAGCAGTTCCATTAGTGGCACCAGCAATGTTGAACAGGTGCAGACACCAACAAGTAACACCATTTCAGTATAAGCAGTTCCATTAGTGGCACCAGCAATGTTGAGCTGGTGCAGACATCAACAAGTAACACCATTTCAGTATAAGCAGTTCCATCAGTGGCACCAGCAATGTTGAACAGGTGCCGATATCAACAGGTGACATCTTTTCAGTAGATGCAGTCCATCAGTGGCACCCAGTAATGTTGAATAGGTGCAGACACCAACAAGTAACACCATTTCAGTATAAGCAGTTCCATTAGTGGTACCAGCAATGTTGAACAGGTGCAGACACCCACAAGTAACACCTTTTCAGTAGAAGCAGTCCATCAGTGGCACCCAGCAATTTTGAACAGGTGCTGACCGCAGTTCATAATATTCACTTTCACTAATCACACTGTTCATCAGCAGAATTAAACATGACTAAATGTCACACATCATGTTGAAAAGTGCAGCACCATCACTAAACAGACAGTTCAGGCATGAACAATAGTTTGAATACACATACAATGCTTTTACACTAAACATACAAATCATAATAAACACACAAATGATATCAGATAATTGTCATATTAAATATTACAGTACACAATAACAGTAAACTTATAATATTTATGGGTGTCAGTGCAAGCCACAACAAACAAGTAAAATAATATTTAGGAGATAGGTTGGGATCACTTCTCTGGGATTATAAAAGGAAAACACACAAAACACACTCACTCATCTTTCATCCACATTTAGTGCTACTGTGTAGTTGAATAGTGTTAACTGTGTAAATGCAATTCAGTCAAAATTTTATGTTCATCATGTGTATCAAGTAGTAGTGGCAGCAATGTATAACAGTCAATAATAGTTAGGCAACGTCATAGTCATCATGTCAAGACCAATGTTTGCCAAGCCAGATCAAAATGTACGGTTGCTGAACAACTGTCAGTGAGCCAAGATATGCAAATGCTTCCTCTCTCCAAAAAAAAGTATATACTGCTTATTGATTTAACAAAGTGTGTGTGTAGACAATCTTCTTTCTACTTGAGTGTTCTAGTCTGCCATCTTCATCCTCCTTGTTCCATATAGACCAACAAAAAAAAATATGCTCCTCACTTACTTCACCTCTTATCCACCAAACTCCAATAATCATCAGCATTACATAATCTCAATACTTCAATAATACCTCATTTACCTTACCTCTTGTCCACGAAACTCCAATAATCATCAACTTCACATAATCTCAATACCTCAATAATTCGTCGATACATATAAACCTCAGCACCAATATCATTTCACTTCCATAACAACTCTTTCCTCTAGTCAGTCTCCTCGAACAAGTACAGACAAAATCCTAGTGCAACTTCAATTCAGCATCCCATACAATCCGAAGACACAGTGTTCACACACAACCTCTGTGTAATCCATCTGACACAAATTTTCTACTCATTATAAATTATAAGATACATTTTGGTTCCTTGTCCATCATTAAATAAAAGAAATGCATACATGACCTCTAACAGCCTTTAGTTTGAATAACTTTCAGTAAGTAAGTACGATTACGAAGTGTTAATGAACATAATATTTCACAGTGTGTACACCACTTCAAGAATTATGGCAAACAGAAGCAAACATGTGGAGTATTTCTTGTGTCAAGTGTCACTTCCTATTTCAATTACTCACGAAAAATGCAGTGTAATAACTGTCAATGGTCTAACCTAGTGTTGGTATGTCATGTCGTTAGCTTCCTTCCTATTAGCATAAATTTATACAGCTTCCATAAAACCTCCAGTTCATGTGACTTCTATGAAGTTTCTTGTACTAATGTCGTTCGTCGAATTATAGCAGTTCATTTTCTTATCTTAAAAATATCAGGCACTGAGCATAAGCAAAACATGCAATAGCGCGACAATATACCACCAGTAGAGAACAGAATGTCAACAAGTGGATGCAGCACAATCCCTATACGAGGCTCTGCCAAGCAAACAATCTATAATTAATACCACAGTGTAACCTAAACTCTATGTTCGTACACAGTATATCAGCATTTCTATACACCAAATTAAAGAGTAGCTGTGACGACAAAACAGAAATGTGTAAATATGCAATCCATACGCAAAGCAGGAAATATGTATCTTACATAATAAACAGGTCATTATCATCATATCAGCATAAGCAAATAAATGTTCATATGTAACCTTAATAAGTAAACATGAAGGCGCAAGCAGATAAATCACAAAGTATAACTTACATACATAACCACAGTCAGCACAATTAATCAGTTGACAATTACAATTTAAATAAATAAGCACAGCAGGCACATGATAAAAAAAATATGACATCAGTGAAAAAGCAGTGCAGCCAAGCGATGCATAATATACACAAGTAATAACACTGTTCATTAATCAATAATTGTCAAAATCAGTAAATGTACACAAGCACGTCGCTTCACAAGTAAATTCATAGAACATGAGATTTAGCACAAAGTATGAATCACGTAATCGCGAGCAGCAAATTACATCTAAAATACGTACCTAAGTGGAATTATGTTACCTGAAAAATAAACTCAATTAACAGTTACCTTTTTGGTTTTTTACTTCTTTTTTTTTTTGAAATTACATTCTTCCTGAAATTTTCTCCATAGCAACTCGTCTTAACGTCGGACACGCACAGAATTTACCTGAAGGTCTTAAATATTTTACACAGCCGTATCCTGAAAAATACTGAACGTTAATAACATAATTTATAAAGTCACCATAGCTTTATACAGAATTTAGTCGGAGAAATTAGACTGTGTATTTGTTTACGGCTGTCAGTGCATTCACACTGAGCGCTCGATCAGCTGTTGGCGCGTGACGTAGGAAGTAATTGTTTGCGGTCAACGACTGCCTTGTGCAGCGCGCAGACTGACTGTTGCTTTGAGTATGTGCCGCCGCCGGAACACGGCGCGGTATCCTTGCATTCTCCGTGTGTTTACGTACAACTGTTGGTTTCTCAGAAGTATGTCATTCCACAAAAATTTTAACGTTAGATATGTGATGTATTCCCTTAGAGCGCCGAGATTTAAGAGTTTCTACTTCCACAGTATTATCATGTATAATTTTGCGAATCCTATATGGACCGTTATAAAGCAGAAAAAATTTGCGACACAAGCCTTTTCCTTTATGAGACAAACGATGAGACTTAATTAACAACTTTTGACCAACTGACAAAATTTTTAAACGACCAGGACGTTTAGCTGATTTCTCTCTTCTAGCAGCCGCAGATGCAATATTTCGTAGAGCCAGGTTGACAACTTCAGAATGCCGCAGTTTCCGTGAAGGCGGAAAAGGAACGATTTCAGAAATGCGATTTGTTGGTACTTTATTTTTTAATATCAATAGAGGCGGTAAAGAAGTTGAGTCATTAGGAAGTTCATTCAGAATGTTTTGAAAAATATGAAGATACTGATCCCAAGTCCTGTGATTCTGATGACAATAAAGACGGCACAATTTATTGATTTCTTTCATCCATCTTTCTGAAGCGTTAGATTGAGGGTGAAAAAGTGAAATGAAGATTGGTTTAATTTTACGACGCCGTAGAGTACGAAGCCAAATTTTAGAGCGAAACTGTGATCCATTATCTGATATAACCTTATCAACATGACCCACTTCTTTAAGAAAATGTTTGATGAAAGCATTAGATACTGAACGAGCTGTTGCTTCGCGTAACGGTGTAAAACACACATATTTTGATGTCAATTCCACTGCTACAAAAATGTACGCAAAACCATTAGTAGATCGAACCACTGGACCGAACAAATCAACTGCAGCCATCTCCTTTAATTTCGCTGGAATGATAGGAAACAACGGTGCTCTGTGAGAAATTGTTGGCGGCTTAGCCTTTTGACATAATTTGCATTTGGCAAGAACAGATCGAATACGTTTTTCCATATTACTGAAGTAGCAATTTTCTCGTAATTTATGAAAGCATTTTCTGGGACCAAAGTGCGCATAACTAAAATGTGTGTACCAAATCAATTTATTGACCCACTCATCAGGAATACAAACTAACCAAACAGAGTTGTCGACCGATTTTCGTTTGAAAAGAATGTCATTGCGAACTAAATAATACTGTCTGATCGCTACGCTTTCCTTTCTCCTCCACTTCTCCTTAATGTCCTTCCAGATTGGATCCTTGTTTTGCTCCTTAGCGATGTCCTGGAGCGAAGACGAAATAAAATTCTCAAACGCAACACCTTGAATGTACATCAAACAATAATGGTTTTCTTTGCAGTCCTCTTCAGCACTTTGTTTCAAACCCATAGGTGCACGTGATAAAGCATCAGCAACAATATTTGAAGATCCCTGTATGTAAACAATACTAAAATCAAATTCCTGTAGGTACAACGCCCATCGTGACAATCTGCCATGAGTTAATTTTGTCGACATAAGAAATTCCAAAGCTCGATGATCAGTGTAAACCTTAGTATGTCTACCGAACAAAAATGTGCGAAATTTTGTGAAAGCACAAACAACAGCCAAAGCTTCAAGTTCCGTAATCGAATAATTCTTTTCTGATTTAGAGAGAACACGACTTCCAAAGGCAATAGTTTTCTGTACTACAACGCCGTCTTCTTCTATCTCTTGAAATAAGTGTGCACCTAGGCCTTTGTATGATGAGTCCGTCGCCAAACAAAAATCTTTAGATAGATCCGGATGTGAAAGAAGTGGAGCAGCAACTAAAGCATCACGAAGTTGTTCAAATTCTGACTGAGCTTCCTCATCCCAACACCAATTAGATTTCTTTCCAGATAGTTCACATAAACGAGGTGTGGCCAAATTGTCCAATCTAACAAAGCGTCTAAGAAAATTACAGACACCAAGGAAACTACGAACATCACGTTTTGTGGTAGGTACAGCATAATTACGAATAGCGTCTAATTTCTCTGGATCAGGAAGAATACCTTCTGTAGAAATAATGTGACCGAGAAATTTCACCTGAGAACGACCAAATTCAGATTTTTCCAAGTTCACTGTCATGCCAACCCGTGCAAAAATACGTAATAATGAATCCAAAATTTTGTTATGCTCACTCCAAGAACGTTTAGCAATAAGAATATCGTCAACATATGAAGTAATATTGTCACGAAGATAAACAGGTAAAATTTCATTTAAGCTACGGATGAATGCTGCTGAAGATACAGTAAGTACAAACGGTAATTTCCGAAACTGGTAACAGTTACCAAAGGCTAAAAAGGCAGTATATTTTCTACAATCAGGGTGGAGTTCTATTTGCCAAAAACTTGCGCGCATATCAATCGTGGATAAAACTTTAATTCCATGGAAATGTTGAAGAAGTTCATCTAAATTTTGTGGACGGTCAGTTTCAGGAATAATAATATTATTTATCTGTCTGGAATCCAGAACCAAACGAATTGACCCATCCTTTTTAAGAACAACGTGAAATGGGCTGGTATAAGGGCTGACTGCTGGCTCAATAATGCCCCGATCTAACATGTATTGAAGTTCATTCTTAACCTTGTCTCTGTAAGCCAAAGGAATAGCGTACGTTTTCCCGCGAAATGGTGTGTGTTCTTTTACTTTAAATAAATATTGTAAGCCTTGTATAGTTCCTGTGTGATGACTAAACACTGTAGCATGTGAAGTCAAAATGTGGTGCAACTCTTCTCTTGCAACGTCATCTGGCACTTCAGCTTTCTTAACCTTTTCATTAATTAATTCTTCGCTATTAATTACATCATCCATCGCGTCTCTGTATCTATTGTCATTGTCATGAATAAACACATTGTCGTCATAATGCTCAAAGAAAACATCAGAAGTAAGAAACCTTAAACATTTTGTATCTGATTCAGATCTCGCTAAACACTCGAAAAATTTCAAACATTTCGGCATTCCGGCAACAGTCAAATTCACACTTCCTTCTTTAAAGTTCAAAATTGCCTTATGTGTGTTAAGAAACTCCATACCTAATATAATCTGTGTACTGAGTAATGGAACAATAATAAAATTAGCAGACAATTCGTATCCTTGACAAATGAAATTTAGGTTGGTCTGTTGTTTAACTTCCACACCTTTTCCAGAAATCGCTCCTCGAATTGTAGTTTTAGAAATAGGTAACACAGGACAGGCAATAGTTCTTTCACATATACGAAAAACTGATTCACTAATGACGTTCAATGGGCTCCCAGAATCTAAAACTGCAGTGAACTTATTCTTACCCACACATACTTCAATAACAGGATGTAAAAATGCGTCTACATTATTTTCCTTTTCGCCTAGCAAAATGTCTCTCATATCTTCCAGGCGTACGTAGTGTAAAGTTGTAGTGTCATTACTTTCTGAACCGTCTATATTGCTGCCAGAAGCCGAAGCTGCAAGTCATGGTCGATTGTTTGCGTCACGTCTTTGATTATTCCCGTCATTTCGCGGATCAATTTCTACTATTTCCACTTGTCTCTCTGAATTTCTGTCACGCGTAGGATGCCAATTAGGTCCTTCCTGTCTGTTAGATGCAAATTCTTGGTTGTGTCTGTTATTAAAATTTCTGTTTTCCTGTCTGTCTGCATAACTACTTCTTGTATAATTTCGACTGTCACTTCTGAAATTATTGTTAGACCTACTACCTTGGTTATTTCTGTAGTAAGAGTTTCTATTATTGTATGAATAATTTCTGTCTTGATGATACCGATTACTGTTTCCGTATGATTGATCATTCCGGTAAGAATTACCGTTATTATAATTGTCTGTGTAATTTCTGTTAGAACGTCTGTTATTGTCATAAGGCTGGTATCTATTGTCCTGTCTGTTACGTCTGTCATTCTCAAAATTACCCATATAACGCCCGTTCCGATCACTATCCCTTTTCTCTGAAAATCTATCGTAATTACTGTTACTGAAAAAATAACAAGAAGTCCCGTCGTCGTTGTCATACTCAAGTTCTTGTAACAAAGTCTTAAAAGTCTCAATGTCGTCTTTACATCTTCCGGCTAAAGCAATTTGTCTTATAGATTGTGGCAGCTTAGTTAAACAAATGCGAATTAACTCAGTCGGGCTATAAGGGTTGGACAGGAACTGATTCTTTCGAATCATGTCTTCAAAATATTCTGCTGGCGTGCGGAACTCAGACTGTTTGAAATTACGCTGCATAATAAGACTGTGTTTGACTCTGTCTTGCGTGTTTTCGGACCAATATGCCGATAGAAATGCATGATAAAAATCATTCAGATTATTACAATCTCTAATGAGTGCACGCATCCGCGTCGCCGGTTCGTTTTCTAAATATCCACACATAAATTCCAGTTTGTGACTTAGTGGCCAATTTGGTGGGAGTGCATACATAAATTGATCTAACCATGCACATGGATGTATGTCATTCTTAGAATTGCGGAAGATCTTAAATTTCCGAACAGTCAAAAAGTGTTTATAGTCAAAGTTTTCGCCTCGTGGCGACAAAGACCTACCGCGTCTGTCCCAGTTTGAATGTCGATTATTGTCAAGTTCGCGCGCCTGGTGCTCTCTTGTTGCGTCCCGTAAATGAAACAAATTATTTTCTTCAAAGCCCTCTGCTATCTGTGATTCTAAATTTCTTTTGCTGTCTTTTCCTACGATTTCGCCTTCAATTTGTTTGACTTGCTTCCGTAATGCCTCAACTTCCCTTTTAAAGCGTTCATTAAATTTTCCCTGATTTTCAACATGTTTATTTATGTTCTGGTACTCTTCAGTTTCCGCAAATGGCAATGGAGCTGTATCATCCGAATATCTGTCCCCATGTAAACTAAGATTTGTCAATTTATCAGAAATCTCCTCAACTCTTTCCGATAAGTCACCTATTTTTTCTTTCTGTTTACTTACGTCTTCCGTAAGTGTCGCGACTCGGGTTTCAGTGTTGACACATTTGGTAGTTAACTGTTCATATTGTTGTGTTAGATTATTTATTCTGTCATTTGGTACGGATTCCTCGATTCTCTCAAATATTTCTTCCTTATCGTGTGCACGTTGTAAATTTAACTCTGAAAATTTTTGTACTATCACGCGATCTCTTTCTTCCTGTTCTCTATCCTGCTCCCTTTGTCTAATCTCTACTGCAATTAATCTATTATTGTGAGCATTCAAAATCGGTTGTACTTCCTCTCTAATTTCTTTCTTTAATTCATCTTTCATGTTTTTGAAACATGTCCCTATTCGTGAATCTAACCGTGTTTCCATTGTTTTTAATTCAGATCCTAACTGTGATCCCAGTGAGTCAAAACGTGTTTCCATTGTTCCCATATCAGTTTTAATTGTTCCTATTTGTGATCCCAACTGTGATCCCAGTGAATCTAACCGTGTTTCCATTGTTCCCCTATCTGTTTCTAACCGTGTTGCCAAAGTTCCCATCTCTGTTTTAATTGTTCCCATCTCTGTTTTAATTGTTCCCATCTCAGTTTTTAATTCAGATCCCAAATTTAATATTATACCCATCAACTGCTCCATATGAACTAGTTCCAAATTCCTTTCGCCCCTAACATTTCCCACAAAACCAGCTTCCTTCGTCATAGCTGTAAGGCTATCTGTATTCAATACTATTCCAGAATCTTCTGTCGTTAATCTCGAATTCTGAAAATTTTCTGATTGAGAAAAATTTTGAAATGGTTCCGGACTATTTTCCCGACTTATTACATTGTTTTCCACTTCATTATTCAACATACTGTTCTCCTGTGTTGGCGAGCTCGCCATGTCAACAATTTAGTCATTCTGACTATCCATCATTTTTGCCTTTTTCATCGATCGCGTAATCATTTACAAATACAAAACTCGTCACTGTACGAAAATTACCCACAATGCCTCCTTATTTCCAACAATACCATTCACACGAAATGTTTCCCTCAAACACGATTAATCGAACAATTGAAATAATTGCACTAAATTGTCAAACCCATAGACAAAACAACAGAAATGAAATTTTGCAAAAAAAAAAAATACCATTAGAAGAATGACAATTACCAAATCTACACATGCAATATAGACTACAATTACTAAACTACAAATTACTACAACAATCCTACTGTCTACTGTTTCTACAATCAGAAAAATTCCAAGGGACGATCCGAAGCAGCGGTCGCCACGTGCATGGGGGCTTAATTAAAATATAAAATGCAAATAATTTTTAATTTTTTGATTTAGTAGCTGTATGTCCGATTACTAAGTCTCGTAACGGTTGGCCCTGACTAGTATTATTACGCAATCTGACTGCATAGAACAACAACAAAGAAAGAAATGGAAATTTTCATTAACACAATTAATTAATTAAGTCCCCAGCAACTATAAAACCTACGAAACCAAAGCACAAGTGTAACTGTTCTGTGTGTGGAAGTATGACTCAACGTACGCATCTGGCACGGTTCTTCTTCAACAACACAAGAAATTTTAAATATCATTTATACTGAATTAATTAAAGAAAATAGAAATACCATAATTACTCAAGAAAACCAGAATTACACTCTAATACAAGAACACAAGCCAGATGCTTTGTTGACTGAACCTGTAATGACGCATTATTCAGGACATTGAAATAATGAGAAAGAAAAGAAAAGTAGTTTGTTACCTTAATTTATATTGATGAAAAGCACTCTAGACATTACAATCTCTCCACACCGACTCGCTACTATCACATCTCAACAAGAACTTTTCAGTATCACATCTCAGCAAGCACTGCCTACTAGCTCATCTCAACAAACACTACTCACTACGATATCTCAGCACTGACTACCACGAGTTCTCCCAAAGCACTGCCCACTACGAGTTCTCAATAATCACTGCCCGTGGAGGCGGCGGAACAATACTCTCTAGCGCGATCTCTGGCGCTGTGGCTCAGTGTAGCCACCTTTCAAACATTATCGAGTTACAAACACAAGCGACATTACGCCATACGCATTCCTGATTTGAGAGCAGTGTTAAACTTCATTTATTACCTCTTTTATTAAAATGGGCAAATTCACGTTATTGATATAGCTCAGTATTGAGTCAGATAATTAATTTTAAAATCGCGTTTTTCAGCAAAAGTCCTCTTTAGCCTCTATCTTTCCTTTGAAAGTACCATTTAGCGCATTTTTAAAATGGTTCAAATGGCCTGAGTACTATGGGTCTTAACATCTGAGGTCATCAGTCCCCTAGAACTTAGAACTACTTAAACCTAACTAACCTAAGGACATCATACGCAACCATCCCCAAGGCAGGATTCGAACCTGCGACCGTAGCGGTCGCGCGGTTCCAGACTGAAGCGCCTAGAACCGCCCGACAATCCAGCCGGCCGCATTTTTAAGTCTTAAGGTGCGATTGAACCCTTTTTAGGTTGTATAAGGTTGCATCCTTGAAATGCGGGCCTTGTTGATTACTGTCTGAGTCCTTTACGCATAGGCAGGAATGGCTTATTTGCGCAGCAAGTCGCCTCCAGAGGGAACTACTTCCAGGGAGGAGGTTACTAAACGATGTCACATTTCAAAGACTCGACGGCAGTCTTCGTCAAATTGGATCACTTACACCACCGCAGTGTGCTAACCGTTCGGTTTGAGGAAGCCGCGTTACAGCGAACTGAGGTGAAGGTCACCACTAAGTACCTCCAGCACCAATGATTCGGGCGTCTTGCACAAGACGCGCATACGTCTTTCGAAGTACCAGAACGTACCAGAACAATCAGCTGGTGAGCTTCGCATTCTGCTTCTGGTATATATATGAAAATGCAAAAATTTCCCCACTTCCAGACGTTTGTTTTCTTAATTGACGGGGCCGTCTTCGCAAGGGACAGAATATTCGATACACACAATACACATCTCTGGGAGGTGTAAAACCACAAGGTAGCTGGTGTGTGACGCAATGAACAAAGATTTCTGATAAACTAGCGAACCCAGCAATGTTGCGCTGTTGCTGAATATGTATGGAAATTGCGTATACACTCCTGGAAATGGAAAAAAGAACACATTGACACCGGTGTGTCAGACCCACCATACTTGCTCCGGACACTGCGAGAGGGCTGTACAAGCAATGATCACACGCACGGCACAGCGGACACACCAGGAACCGCGGTGTTGGCCGTCGAATGGCGCTAGCTGCGCAGCATTTGTGCACCGCCGCCGTCAGTGTCAGCCAGTTTGCCGTGGCATACGGAGCTCCAACGCAGTCTTTAACACTGGTAGCATGCCGCGACAGCGTGGACGTGAACCGTATGTGCAGTTGACGGACTTTGAGCGAGGGCGTATAGTGGGCATGCGGGAGGCCGGGTGGACGTACCGCCGAATTGCTCAACACGTGGGGCGTGAGGTCTCCACAGTACATCGATGTTGTCGCCAGTGGTCGGCGGAAGGTGCACGTGCCCGTCGACCTGGGACCGGACCGCAGCGACGCACGGATGCACGCCAAGACCGTAGGATCCTACGCAGTGCCGTAGGGGACCGCACCGCCACTTCCCAGCAAATTAGGGACACTGTTGCTCCTGGGGTATCGGCGAGGACCATTCGCAACCGTCTCCATGAAGCTGGGCTACGGTCCCGCACACCGTTAGGCCGTCTTCCGATCACGCCCCAACATCGTGCAGCCCGCCTCCAGTGGTGTCGCGACAGGCGTGAATGGAGGGACGAATGGAGACGTGTCGTCTTCAGCGATGAGAGTCGCTTCTGCCTTGGTGCCAATGATGGTCGTATGCGTGTTTGGCGCCGTGCAGGTGAGCGCCACAATCAGGACTGCATACGACCGAGGCACACAGGGCCAACACCCGGCATCATGGTGTGGGGAGCGATCTCCTACACTGGCCGTACATCACTGGTGATCGTCGAGGGGACACTGAATAGTGCACGGTACATCCAAACCGTCATCGAACCCATCGTTCTACCATTCCTAGACCGGCAAGGGAACTTGCTGTTCCAACAGGACAATGCACGTCCGCATGTATCCCGTGCCACCCAACGGGCTCTAGAAGGTGTAAGTCAACTACCCTGGCCAGCAAGATCTCCGGATCTGTCCCCCATTGAGCATGTTTGGGACTGGATGAAGCGTCGTCTCACGCGGTCTGCACGTCCAGCACGAACGCTGGTCCAACTGAGGCGCCAGGTGGAAATGGCATGGCAAGCCGTTCCACAGGACTACATCCAGCATCTCTACGATCGTCTCCATGGGAGAATAGCAGCCTGCATTGCTGCGAAAGGTGGATATACACTGTACTAGTGCCGACATTTTGCATGCTCTGTTGCCTGTGTCTATGTGCCTGTGGTTCTGTCAGTGTGATCATGTGATGTATCTGACCCCAGGAATGTGTCAATAAAGTTTCCCCTTCCTGGGACAATGAATTCACGGTGTTCTTATTTCAATTTCCAGGAGTGTATATCCTAAATTCCTTGCCCCCCCTCTCCCCTCTCTCTCTGCCAATATTGTTCAAAATGGTTCAAATGGCTCTGAGCACTATGGGACTTAACATCTATGGTCATCAGTCCCCTAGAACTTAGAACTACTTAAACCTAACTAACCTAAGGACATCACACAACACCCAGCCATCACGAGGCAGAGAAAATCCCTGACCCCGCCGGGAATCGAACCCGGGAGCCAATATTGTCATCCTCCCTCTCTTTCCATACATCTCCTCTTTGCCTCATATCTCTGTGCATTACATCCTCCCCATCCTCTATATCCATCTCCGTCTTAGTGTTTAGAAGAGCAACATATATTTATATATTACAAAAATACGTACCCTATGTCTCTCCATTTGATTAGAATAATGTGTATAGTTGGAAGTAACTAAGGAAAGAAATTTTCGATATATATATATATATATATATATATATATATATATATATATATATACAGGGTTGTTCATTGATAGTGACCGGGCCAATTACCTCACGAAATTAGCATCAAACGAAAAAAGTAAGAATACAAATTTGTTCGAGCGTGACTGGGGAAAACAGATGGCGCTATGGATGGCTCACTAGATGGCGGTGCTATAGGTCAAATTGATAGAAACTGCATTTTTTTAAAAAATAGGTGTCCCCATTTTATTACATATTCGTGTAGTACGTAAATGAACAGGAATGTTTGATTTGGAACATTTGTTTCGCTTTGTGATGGATGGCGCTGTAATATTCAAATGGTTCAAATGGCTCTGAGCACTATGGGACTTAACTTCTTAGGTCATCAGACCCCTAGAACTTACAACTACTTACACATAACTAACCTAAGGACATCACACACATCCATGCCCGAGGGAGGATTCGAATCTGCGACCGTAGCGGTCGCGCGGTTCCAGACTGTAGCGCCTAGAACCGCTCGGTCACCTCAGCCGGCGCTGTAATATTCCAACACTTATTATACGCCTCACACATCTGGATGAACAGTTGGCAACAATGTGGTTTTTTAAATTAATACGCAAAAAATAGTCACGTTTGGACTTTATTTCTGTTGTTCCCGTGTGATGGCTCTGAGCACTATGTGACTCAACTGCTGTGGTCATAAGTCCCCTAGAACTTAGAACTACTTAAACCTAACTAACCTAAGGACAGCACACAACACCCAGCCATCACGAGGCAGAGAAAATCCCTGACCCCGCCGGGAATCGAACCCGGGAACCCGGGCGTGGGAAGCGAGAACGCTACCGCACGACCACGAGATGCGGGCTCCCGTGTGATACATTTACTTTTGTGACCTTATCATAAATTACAGGAAAGCATGCTGTTACTTGGTGAACAACCGTAATAGCCTCATTAATGTAATAAATGCTCAAAATGATCTGTTTCAACTTCATTGCATTTGGCAATACACGTAACGAAATTCCTCTCAAAAGCGAGTAGATGGTCTTTAGTAATTGTCGCACATACATTGACAATGCGCTGACGCATGTGTTCAGGCTTTGTCGGTGGATCACGATAACAAATATCTTTCAATTTTCCCCAAAGAAAGAAGGCCGGAGATGTAAGGTCCGGTGAACGTGCAGGCCATGATATGGTGCTTCTACGACCAATCCACCTGTCACTAATTATTCTATTTAATACCGCTTCAACTGCACGCTTGCTATGTGCCGGACATCCGACATGGTGAAAGTACATCACCATCCTCTCTTGGAGTGAAACATATTTATTAGAATCGGTAAAACATTAATAAAGGAATAGGCATACATTGCACCATTTATATTGTCATCCATAAACTAAGCACCAAATAGACTTCCTCCCATAATTCCACACCATTCATTAATCCACAAGGGTCGCTGATGTTCTACTTTTCGCAGCCATCATAGATTTTTCCGTTGCCCAATAGTGCGTATTATGCCGGTTTACGTTACCACTATTTGTGAATCACACTTCGTCACTAAAAAGAATCTACGAAAAAAAAACCTGTTATCGTCTTGTAATTTTTTTTTTTTTTTTTTTTTTTTTGCCCAGTGGAAAAAATTTACACGAAGTTGAGAATCATCGCCATACTATTCCTGGTGCATGGAAAGATGGTAAGGGTGAAAGGTATGATGATGTAGAATTCTCAATAGCGACGTTTTTGAAATTCCCGGTTCCCACTCAGTTTGGTTGTTACTGATGTGCGGATTAGCCTCAGCTGCAGCTAAAACACTTATCTAAATCTACATCTACATCCATACTCCGCAAGCCACCTGACGGTGTGTGGCGCAGGGTACCTTCAGTACCTCTATCAGTTCTCCTTTCTATTCCAGTCTCGTATTGTTCGTGGAAAGAAGGATTTTCGGTATGCCTCTGTGTGGGCTCTAATCTCTCTCATTTTATCCTCATGGTCTCTTCGCGAGATATACGTAGGAGGGAGCAATATACTGCTTGACTCCTCGGTGAAGGTATGTTCTCGAAACTTCAACAAAAGCCCGTATCGAGCTACTGAGCGTCTCTCCTGCAGAGTCTTCCACTGGAGTTTATCTATCATCTCCGTAACGCATTCGCGATTACTAAATGATCCTGTAACGAAGCGCGCTGCTCTCCGTTGGATCTTCTCTATCTCTTCTATCAACCCTATCTGGTACGGATCCCACACTGCTGACAAGGGAACCTCCCCATCGCACCCCCCTCAGATTCAGTTATAAGTTGGCACAGGGATAGGCCATGAAAAACTGAACACAGATCAATCGAGAAAACAGGAAGAAGTTGTATGGAACTATGAGAAAAATAAGCAAAATATACACACTGAGTAGTCCGTGTCCAAGATAAGCCACATCAAGGTACGTGTACACTGACGAGCACCGTGGTCCCGTGGTTACCGCGAGCAGCTGCGGTACGGAAGGTCCCTGGTTCAATCCTCCCTCGAATGAAAAGTTTTAATTTTTTATTTTCAGACAATTATCAAAGTTCAGGCACTCACACATAATAAACTTCGCTCTCTAAAATTCCAGGACATGTTCAGATTTGCTTGGACACATGCAGGATTTGACGGTCTACACACGGAAAAACTTGAAAACGTTAAAAACGTATGTTTTGACAGAGCACAGGGAAAATTGTGCGACTGTGAAACTTGCATTCATTTGTTGCAGTTTATGTGACAAACTCTTATGTCTTCATCACTTTTTTGGGAGTGATTATCACATCCACAAGAAAACCTAAATCGGGCAAGGTAGAAGAAACTTTTTACCCATTCGCCAAGTGTGCAAGTTAGGTGGGTCGACAACATATTCCTGTAATGTGAAGCACGTGCCGTCACCAGTGTCGTATAGAATATTTCAGACTTGTTTTCCTGTGGAGGAATCGGTTGACCTATGAATTTGCGATCAAATGTTTTCAGTTCCTATTGGAGAGGCACGTCCTTTCGTCTACTAATCGCACGGTTTTGCGGTGCGGTCGCAAAACACAGACACTAAACTTATTACAGTGCACAGAGACGTCAATGAATGAACGGTCAGATCGTAACTTTGCGAAAATAAAGTAAGTAAAATTTTTACTCGAGGAAGGACTCGAACCAAGGACCTCACGTTCCGCAGTTACTCACTCTAACCACGTGACCACAGCGCTCCTCGCCTTACATAGTCCTTGATGTTGCTTATCTTACACTTGGACTACTCAGTTTGTATAATTTGCTTATTTTTTCATAGTTCCACGCAACTTCTTCCTGTTTTCTCGACTGATCTGTGTTCAGTTTTTCAAGGCCTATCCACTGTGTCGATTTATAACTAAATCTGAGGGAGGTGCGATGGGGAGGTTCCCTTGTGAGCAGTATTCAAGCAGTTGGCGAACAAGCGTACTGTAACCTACTTCCTTTGTTTTCGGATTGCATTTGCTTAGGATTCTTCCAATGAATCTCAGTCTGGCATCTGCTTTATCGACGATCAACTTTTTATGATCATTCCATTTTAAATCACTCCTAATGCGTACCCCCAGATAATTTATGGAATTAACTGCTCCCAGTTGCTGACCTGCTATATTGTAGATAAATGATAAGGGATCTTTCTTTCTATGTATTCGCAGAACATTACATTTGTCTACATTGAGATTCAATTGCCATTCCCTGCACCATGCGTCAATTCGCTGCAGATCCTCCTGCATTTCAGTACAATTTTCCATTGTTACAACCTCTCGATATACCACAGCATCATCCGCAAAAAGCCTCAGTGAACTTCCGATGTCATCCACAAGGTCATTTGTGTATATTGTGAATAGCAACGGTCCTACGACACTCCCCTGCGGCACACCTAATAAAGTGCTAATAAAGTGCTTACCTTATTCGAACATTGTTTTCCTCCAAAACTTACCAAGGTTACAGCAAAGTCTACAAAAAAGCCATGGATTACTCGAGGAATAGGGGTATCTTGTAAAACAAAAAGAAAACTGTATCTGTCAATCCGAAACAGTTCCGATGTTGATGCTATAGCACATTACAAGAAGTACTGCAAAATATTAAAGACTGTAATACGGATGTAAAAGCAAATATATTACAAGGAAAAGATAGCCATATCAGATAACAAAATAAAGACAATATGGGATATAGTGAAGGAGGAGACCGGTAGAATCAGACATGAAGAGGAACAAATAGCATTTAGAGTAAATGATACATTGATAACAGATGTGTATAGTGTGGCAGAACTTTTTAATAAACATTTTATAACTGTTACCGAAAAGATTGGAGAGCTGCATCAAACCAGTCTTAGGACTGAAGACCAGAACAACAACAACCGAAAAGATGAGGGTTGTCAGGTTCGGTAGATGCTGCTATGGAATACCTCATACCAGAAATTTCTAGCAACTTCCATAATATGAATTGTACCCTCACTACCCCAGCAGAAATAATGTCCATCATAAAACCTTTAAAATCAAAAACATCTAGTGGGTATGATGAAATATCAACAAAGTTAATTAAAGAATGTGATTCTGGGCTAAGTAACATATTAAGCTATCTGTGTAACCAGTTATTTATCAGTGGAATATTTCCTGAATGGCTGAAATATGCTGAAGTTAAGCCGCTGTTTAAGAAGGGAGATAAAGAAATAGCATCAAATTTCCGTCCAATTTCACTGTTGCCAGCATTCTCAAAAATTTTCGGAAAAGTAATGTACAGTCGGCTTTATAACCATCTTATCTCAAATAACATACTGTCAAAGTCACAGTTTGCATTTCTAAAAGGTTCTGATATTGAGAAGGCTACCTACACTTACAGTGAAAATGTGCTTAATTCATTAGACAAAAAATTGCAGGCAACTGGTATATTGTGTGATCTGTCAAAGGCATTTGACTGTGTAAATCACAATATCTTTTTAAGTAAATCAGAGTATTATAGTGTAACAGGAAATGCTGCAATATGGTTCAAATCTTATATCTCTGGCAGGAAACAAAGGGTGTTATTAAGAAAGAGACATGTATCAAGCTATCAGGCATCATCCAACTGGGAACTAATTACATGTGGGGTCCCACAAGGTTCCATTTTGGGGCCCTTACTTTTTATTGTGTATATCAATGACCTTTCATCAGTAACATTACCAGATGCCAAGTTAGCTTTGTTTGCCGATGATACAAACATTGCAATAAATAGCAAATCAAGCGTAGTCTTAGAAATATCAGCTAATAAAATATTTGTGGACATTAATCACTGGTTCCTAGCCAATTCTTTGTCACTAAACTTTGAAAAAACACACTACATGCAGTTCAGAACTTGTAAGGGGTGTCCCACGAGTATATGTCTAACATACGACGACAAGAAGATAGAAGAAGTGGACAGTGTTAAATTCTTGGGATTATAGCATGATAATATATTCAACTGGAAGGAACACACCACAGAACTGCTGAAGCGTCTTAACAAATCTCTGTTTGCAATGAAAATTTTGTCAGACATAGGGGATATAAAAATGGAAAAGCTGGCATACTATGCTTACTTTCATTCGATAATGTAACATAGGATTATTTTTTCGGGTAATTCATCAAGCCAAGCTAAAGTTTTCCGGGCACAAAAACGTGCAGTAAGAGTTATATGTGGTGTGAACTCAAGAACATCCTGCAGAAGCCTGTTTAGGGAACTAGGGATACTAACTACTGCTTCCCAATATATTGATTCCTTAATGAAATTTGTCATTAAAAATATATCATTTTTTCAAACCAACAGCTCAATTCATGGAATCAATACTAGAAATAAGAATAATCTTCACAAGGATTTAAAGTCACTTAGTCTTGTACAAAAAGGTGTGCATTATTCAGGAACACACAGTTTCGATAACTTGCCAGCAGCCATAAAAAGCTTAACAACCAATGAAATTCAGTTTAAGAGAAGCCTAAAGGATTTATTGGTGGCCAACTCCTTCTACTCCATTGATGAATTTCTCAGTAAAACCAACTGATTTATATATATATATATATATATATATATATATATATATATATATATATATAACTTCTGCGCAATTTCAGTGCAGTAATGTGTTCATTGTGAATGTGTGTGTGTGTGAGTACAATCTAACTTCTGCACCATTTCAGTGCAGTAATGTGTTCATTGTAAATAAGTATTATAGTAGTTGTACTACATGTTTATTACCTTATAAATAAATAAATAGCTTTTTATTTTAAATTTAGTGCATTAGTATTTGTAAAATGACTTTCTTATAGTGTTCATTAAAAAATGACGATCATTCCACTTGGGACCTGTGGAATCGTACATTAGCTTATTTGTTTTAGTTGTAAATGTTTGTCATGTATTGTTCTTTTTCTGACATGTTCCATATCCTGGAAGACCTCCTCACTACGGATCAATTGGAATGAAAGTAAATCTAATCTAATCTAATCTAAACACCTGAAATCACTCTTACTTCGGAAGACTTCTCTCCATTGAGAATGACATGCTGCGTTCTGTTATCTAGGAACTCCTCAATCCAATCACATAATTGGTCTGATAGTCCACATGCTCTCACTTTGTTGATTAAACGACTTTGGGGAACTGTATCGAACGCCTTGCGGAAGTCATGAAACACGGCATCTACCTGGGAACCCCTGTCTGTGGCCCTCTGAGCCTCGTGGACGAATAGCGTGAGCTGGGTTTCACGCGATCGTCTTTTTCGAAACCCATACTGATTCCTACAGAGTAGATTTCTAGTCTCCAGAAAAGTCATTATACTCGAACATAATACGTGTTCCAAAATTCTACACTGATAGACGTGATAGACGTTAGAGATATAGATCTATAGTTCCGCACATCTGTTCGACATCCCTTCTTTAAAACGGGGATTACCTGTGCCCTTTTCAAACCCTTTGGAACACTACGCTCTTCTAGAGACCTACGGTACACCGCTGCAAGAAGGGGGGCAAGTTCCTTCGCGTACTCTGTGTAAAATCGAACTGGTATCCCATCAGGTCCAGCGGCCCTTCCTCTTTTGAGCGATTTCAATTGTTTCTCTATCCCTCTATCGTCTATTACGATATCTACCATTTTGTCATCTGTGCAACACTCTAGAGAAGGAACTACAGTGCAGTCTTCCTCTGTGAAACAGCTTTGCAAAAAGACATTTAGTATTTCAGCCTTTAGTCTGTCGTCCTCTGTTTCAGTACCATTTTGGTCACAGAGTGTCTGGACATTTTGTTTTGATCCATCTACAGCTTTGACATCAGATCAAAATTTCTTAGGATTTTCTGCCAAGTCAGTACATAGAACGTTACTTTCGAATTCATTGAACGCCTCTCGCATAGCCCTCCTCACACTACACTTCGCTTCGCGTAATTGTTGTTTGTCTGCTAGGCTTTGGCTATGTTTATGTTTGCTGTGAAGTTCCCTTTGCTTCCGTAGTAGTTTTCTAACTCGGTTGTTGTACCACGGTGGCTCTTTTCCATCTCTTACCATCTTGCTTGGCACATACTCATCTAATGCATATTGTACGATGGTTTTGAACTTTGTCCACTGATCCTCAACACTATCTGTACTTGAGACAAAACTTTTGTGTTGAGCCATCAGGTACTTTGAAATCTGCTTTTTGTCACTTTTGCTGAACAGAAGAGTCTTCCCACCTTTTTTAATATTTCTATTTACGGCTGAAATCATCAATACAGTAACCGCTTTATGATCGCTGATTCCCTGTTCTGCGTTATCTGTGTCAAATGGATCGGGTCTGTTTGTCTCTAGAAGGTCTAATATGTTATCGCCAAGAGTCGGTTCTCTGTTTAACTGCTCAAGGTAGTTTTCAGATAAAGCACTTAAAAAATTTTCACTGGATTCTTTGTCCCTGCCACCCGTTATGAACGTTTGAGTCTCCTAGTCTATATCCGGCAAATTAAAATCTCCACCCAGAACTATAACGTGGTGGGGAAATCTACTCGAAATATTTTTTAAATTATCCTTCAGGTGCTTAGCCACAACAGCTGCTGAGCCAGGGGGCCTATACAGACATCCAATTACCATGTCTGGGCCTGCTTTAACCGTGATCTTCGCCCAAATTATTTCACATTTCGGGTCTCCGTCAATTTCCTTCGATACTATTGCACTTCTTATCGCTATAAACACGCCTCCCCCTTTACTGTCCAGCCTGTCTCTGCGGTATACATTCCAATCTGAGTTTAGAATGTATATGGGCACCTTCATTTTTTTTTGCAGTTCTTGGTTGCGTCTACTTCTTTGGCTGAACGCTTCTGGTTTCTTTAAATACGTTAAGTATCCGGCGAAAGGTTCGGACACTGGATGCTGTCTGTCAGGATAACGATCAACATACATAGCACAAGCTTATTGAGCATTTTGATCACAATAGCCATAAATAAACACCATATCTACCTTTTCTGCGACTGTTAATCGCTCCATTTTAACAAAATTATGTATTCCGCGGAATTACTATGACTGGACGAGCCTATTATCATACCTAATTTAGGTAATAAACCTCACACAGTGTTACTGGGGGCGTTGCTACAAACCGAAACCAATGTTCCAAATCAAACACTCCTATTTATTTACGTACTATACGAATATGTAATAAAAATTGGGGTACCTACTTAAAAAAAATGCAGTTTCTATCAACTTGTCCTATGGCAGCCCCAGATAGTGGGCCATCCATAGCACCATCTCTTTTTCCCCTTCACGCTTGAACAGATTTTTTGTTCTTATTTTTTTTGTTTGATGCTAATTTCGTGAGATATTTATCCCGGTCACTATCGATGGACCACCCCTCCATGCGTGTGTGTGTGTGTGTGTGTGTGTATGTGTGTGTGTGTGTGTGTGTGTGTGTGTGTGTGTGTGTGTGTGTGTGTTTTACAAAATATACAGGGTGTTACAAAAAGGTACGGTCAAACTTTCAGGAAACATTCCTCACACACAAAGAAAGAAAATATGTTATGTGGACATGTGTCCGGAAACGCTTACTTTCCATGTTAGAGCTCATCTTATTACTTCTCTTCAAATCACATTAATCATGGAATGGAAACACACAGCAACAGAACGTACCAGCGTGACTTCAAACTCTTTGTTACAGGAAATGTTCAAAATGTCCTCCGTTAGCGAGGATCCATGCATCCACCCTCTGTCGCATGGAATCCTTGATGCGCTGATGCAGCCCTGGAGAATGGCGTATTGTATCACAGCCGTCCACAATACGACCACAAAGAGTCTCTACATTTGGTGCCGGGGTTGCGTAGACAAGAGCTTTCAAATGCCCCCATAAATGAAAGTCAAGAGGGTTGAAGTCAGGATAGCGTGGAGGCCATGGAATTGGTCCGCCTCTACCAATCCATCGGTCACCGAATCTGTTGTTGAGAAGCGTACGAACACTTCGACTGCAATATGCAGGAGCTCCATCGTGTATGAACCACATGTTGTGTCGTACTTGTAAAGGCACATGTTCTGGCGACACAGGTAGAGTATCCCGTATGAAATCATGATAACGTGCTCCATTGAGCGTAGGTGGAAGAACATGGGGCCCAATCAAGACATCACCAACAATGCCTGCCCAAACGTTCACAGAAAATCTGTGTTGATGACGTGATTCCACAATTGCGTGCGGATTCTCGTCAGCTCACACATGTTGATTGTGAAAATTTACAATTTGATCACGTTGGAATGAAGCCTCATCCGTAAAGAGAACATTTGCACTAAAATGAGGATTGACACATAGTTAGACGAACCATTCGCAGAAGTGTACCCTGGAGGCCAATCAGCTGCTGATAGCGCCTGCACACGCTGTACATGGTACGGAAACAACTGGTTCTCCCGTAGCACTCTCCATACAGTGACGTGGTTCAAAAATGGCTCTGAGCACTATGGGACTCAACTGCTGAGGTCATTAGTCCCCTAGAACTTAGAACTAGTTAAACCTAACTAACCTAAGGACATCACAAACAACCATGCCCGAGGCAGGATTCGAACCTGCGACCGTAGCGGTCTTGCGGTTCCGGACTGCAGCGCCTTTAACCGCACGGCCACTTCGGCCGGCCAGTGACGTGGTCAACGTTACCTAGTACAGCAGCAACTTCTCTGACGCTGACATTAGGGTTATCGTCAACTGCACGAAGAATTGCCTCGTCCATTGCAGGTGTCCTCGTCGTTCTAGGTCTTCCCCAGTCGCTCGTCATAGGCTGGAATGTTCTGTGCTCCCTAAGACGCCGATCAATTGCTTCGAACGTCTTCCTGTCGGGACACCTTCGTTCTGGAAGTCTGTCTCGATACAAACGTACCGCGCCACGGCTATTTCCTCGTGCTAATCCATACATCAAATGGGCATCTGCCAACTCCGCATTTGTATACATTGCACTGACTGCAAAACCACGTTCGTGATGAACACTAACCTTTGATGCTACGTACTGATGTGCTTGATGCTAGTACTGTAGAGCAATGAGTCGCATGTCAACACAAGCACCGAAGTCAACATTACCTTCCTTCAATTGGGCCAACTGGTGGTGAATCGATGAAGTACAGTACATACTGACGAAACTAAAATGAGCTCTAACATGGAAATTAAGCGTTTCCGGACACATGTCCACATAACATGTTTTCTTTATTTGTGTGTGAGGAATGTTTCCTGAAAGTTTGGCCGTACCTTTTTGTAACACCCTGTATATAGCTTATTTCCCTCCTAATGCTCATTAAAGTGTCGGGTACAAATTTGTAGTAAAGCGGAGAAGAGCGTTTCCTGATTTTCAGGAACAACGTTTCTCCTTTATATATTACATACGTGTACATGATTTATATAACAGTAAAAATTGTTTTTTAAGAACAGAAGTGACACAAGTATTTTCAAACTGAACGCAAAATTTTTGTTAATTTTCTTTTTCATACCAAAAATACCATTACCGTCCACAGTTACGAACACAAAAAAAGAAGGAACAACCAGACCGATCGGGCCGTCCTCAAGCGATGGTCTTCCACAATTAATTTTAATTTCCGACTTCTCCGGTGGATTTTCCAGAAATTTTATTTCATACAAACCTGTTTCTGACGTTAACAAACACAGAAACAAAAAATTAACCAATTCACTCATCCCCACTCAGAGGACGATCTTTCATGCATGCGGCAACTGATTTGTGTGTCGGTTTTCGTCACGACCATCTGATTCGGCCGTACCTCCTGCACTCGACTAAGGGAATTACCATAACTTTCTCCATGAAGTACTACAGGAAATGTTGGAGAATGTCTCGCTGGCCATTTGGTTGAAGCTGCCGCCATTATTCGGGAAGCAGCTGGCAGTTTCAGCGTGTTAGACGCTCATTAGGAGACAGATTCATTAATCTCAACGGACGACGTTTCCAGCAAAAACTTTAAAGCAATGTCCATCTCACAGCAGTTTGAACACCGTCTCTGAACAGCCTTAATGTCAAGACCTTCATGAATCCATGGCGAGGAAACGATGCAGCTGTGATATTCTTGTCACCTAATAAAAGAGTTCATTTTTATTGCCTCTAAAGAATCTAAAATTTTGTATTCCTAGGTATTTTGCACATTGCATATAAAAAGCAAGACGCTTATGAAGAGGCTTTTCTACTTGCTTAATTTACAGCGTTGTATGAAATAAACACAATGTACAAACAATACTCTTTGTGCGTTATAACAAAGGTATAACACATTCTGTCAGCAGTTTTGTTGATAAACACAATATTGCCGCTGTGATTTTTTAGTGACCACCTACTGAAAATGAAAAATATCCGCCACATTGCCCTTAATCCAAGCACGAGAAAACGTTAATTCAGAAAAGCGTTGACATTACTCCACTGTTGGAAAATGCCACGACTGTGAACAATTTATACAAGTACACGGGGTGTTCACTAGTTTCCGTCTGGAACTCTTAAGTGCACGAGAAACACCCGCATTAAATCTCACTGTAAGCTTCATAAGTGAATGAGTAGTAAAAAGTCAAATGAATAGTGCAAGATCCTTGATCATCAGATGAATATTGTCTTAGCTCAGAATGTTTGCTTCGGTCTTGCGGTAGCTTTCTGTTCCAGATTCTCTCTCTCATTCGAGCTCTGGTGTTTTGAAAATAATTTTCCAACTTTTCCGTAACCGCGACCAACATTCCAACAGTCCTGGAAGCACTTGGAGCCATTAGACAGCAGTCTGTCTTAAAGTGCTGAAGACTAGGAGGCAAACGCCACGGAAGCCATTTCAGCTGCCAAGTGCGAGCCATTAGGATCTCTTCCAGACAATAAAAGGGGGAGGGGGGAGGGGTTGTGGAGGGAAAGGAGGAGAAGGGGCAGGGGACTTGCGCACATCTGCATCGTTGGCACTGGCTACAAGGAGTTTTCTTCGCGACAGACCAATGCTTTTTTCCGTGTATGTGAGCTCTGCGGAAGGACGGAAGAAAGACTAAGGCTCGGCGTCCAGTCGACAAACAGGTCGTCACAGATGGAAGCTTTACTCTGTGTAGATCGCAGTTCACTTCTTCTTATGACGCGTTCCAGCAGACGGACATCACTAGATCAAGTGCTTAAGAAATCAACACGTCGTACAGCATATGACAATCTTTTACTACTTGAAGTAATAACTGTAAATGCATCACGGTCTCAGACTCTTACATAGACTTCGTGGCTTACAGTATCATTGCGGGCGGAAGACAAACCCGGGCGGGCAGAAAGACAGGAAAGGAAATCGGTCGTGTCCTAGCAGACAAACCATTCCGGAAACTCGCCTAGAGCGGTTGGCGGCAACCACGGAAAGCCAAATATGATTGGTCGGACGGTAATTTCGACAGCCGTCCCCCAGGAAACAATTCCAGCTTTCAGGGTGGCCACCAAGACCCGTCAACCCATAATAACCAACATGAACCTCTAAACTTAAATAGATAACATCAACAACAGTTCTTAAGAGACGTTTTCTTGGTATATGAACCATTACTTACTCGAAAGATCAGTCTGCTCACAGTAATTCTTCTACCAAAGAATACTCCTCCTCCAGGTACTGTGTGACATTTTTTGGAGCATTGCTGGTATAAAGCGAGTGAAATATTGTCTCTCAATCCTCAGTTTCGTGAAACGATACCGTTTATCATCCCAGTTGCTCGATCACCTTGAAGCCTGAACCGCATCACATACGATATTCGCTATGGTAATTCATAAACGTTTTGGTTACACGAAGCTGTTACGGTACAACTGACGAGTTGAAAGATGCTGTGAGATAAGCTTCCACTCGAGTGACACAAGCAGTGCTCCGAAAGACGTCGCGCAGCACACAGCAGTGGTGAAATGGGGGAGGAGTGTGTGTGGGTAAGTAATAGTTTATATCACAAGAAAAGTGTTGTTCTTGTTAATTATTTAAATTTAGCGCTTTCCGTTGGTTATTGGAGGGGTGACGGGACGTCGTAGCCTCCATGTAGCAACCACTGAGCCATCTCGTTCGGTTATATGTGTGGAAGGAGGGCGAAGGAGCCAGAAGCATCGCGAGGCGCTCCGCGAGTGTCGCCGGACGAGCTCAGGAGTCCTTGCTAAGGACTCTCTCCCTCTCCGCTGCTGTTCCTAACTACCACCTGCTCGTTGGTTTCGAGGGTTGCTTATGAAGCTTGATGATGTACTCATATTCTAAATCTACAGCACTGACATGGTGCTAACTGTGAATTTCCGAGTCTATATTGTGTAGCTCAGTAGGCAGTACAGTTGAAGAAGAATAGACACCTCTAAAAAGAGAAATCACAAAAGTGAGAAAGAAAAACATAGGTACAAAGACGATAACTGCGAAGAAAGCAGTAAACAGGAAGTGTAGGGAAGCTAATGTGAAATGGCTGCACGAAAAAAAAAAATGTGAAGAAATCGACAGAAAAAAATGATTGTCGCAAGGACTGACTCAGCATATACACTATGTGATCAAAAGTATCCGGAGATACGTTTTTCATATCAGGTGAATTGTGCTGCCACCTACTGCCAGGTACTGCATACCAGCAACCTCAGTAGTCATTAGACACAGAGCAGAATGGGGCGGTCCGCGGAACTCACGGACTTCGAACGTGGTCAGGTGATTGGGTGTCCCGCGCGGCGCTACGGTCGCAGGTTCGAATCCTGCCTCGGGCATGGATGTGTCTGATGTCCTTAGGTTAGTTACGTTTAAGTAGTTCTAAGTTCTAGGGGACTGATGACCTCAGAAGTTAAGTCCCATAGTGCTCAGAGCCATTTGAAACATTTGATTGGGTGTCACTTGTGGCATACGTCTGTAAGCGAAATTTACACACTCATAAACACACCTAGGTCCACTATTTCCGATTTGATAGTGAAATGGAAACGTGAAGGGCCACTAACAGCACAAAAGCGCACAGGCCTACCTCGCCTGTTTACTGACAGCGACCGCCGACAGGTGAAGAAGATCGTTATGTGTAATAGGGAGACGTCTATCCAGAGCATCACACACTAATTCCAAACTGAATCAGGATCCACTTCAAGTGCTATGACAGTCTGACGAGAGGTGAGAAAACATAAATTTCATGGCCGAACGTCCGCCTAAGCCACACATCACGCCGGTAAATGCATAATGACGCCTCGCTTGGTGAAAGGAGTGTAAACGTAGGACGATTGAACGGTCGAAAAACGTTGTGTGAGGTGACGAATCACGGTACACTATCACAGCACTTTGATGATTTGAGCACCTTTTTGCTTCGCAATGTTGAAGTGCCATTCGTGAATGGCTATTGCATCTTTCAACACGATCGAGCATCTGTTCATAATGCACGGCCTGTGGCGGATTGGTTACACGACAATAACATCCCTGTAATGGACTGGCCTGCACAGACTCCTGACCTGAATCGCATAGAACACCTTTGCGATGTTTTGGAACGTCGACTTCGTGCCAGGCCGCACCGACCGACATCGATACCTCTACTCAATGCAGCACTCCGTGAAGAATGGGCAGCCATTCCCCAAGAAACCTACCAGCACAGGGTGCACCCATCTGCAAGTGGTCGCTCATGTCGGCACCAATGATGTGTGTCGCTATGGATTGGAGGAAATCCTCTCTGGCTTCCGGGGGCTATCTGATTTGGTGAAGACTGCCAGTCTCGCTAGCGGGATGAAAGCAGAGCTCACCATCTGCAGCATCGTGGACAGGACAGACTGCGGACCTTTGGTACAGAGCCGAGTGGAGGGTCTGAATCAGAGGCTGAGACGGGTCTGCGACCGTGTGGGCTGCAGATTCCTCGAATTGCGCCATAGGGTGGTCGGGTTTCGGGTTCCGCTGGATAGGTCAGGAGTCCACTACACGCAGCAAGCGGCTACACGGGTAGCAGGGGTTGTGTGGCGTGGACTGGGCTTTTTTTTAGGTTAGATGGCCTCGGGCAAGTACAGAAAGGGCAACAGCCTCAAAGGGTGCGGGGCAAAGTCAGGACATGCGGGGACCAAGAAGCAATCGGTATTGTAATTGTAAACTGTCGAAGTTGCATTGGTAAAGTACCGGAACTTCAAGCGCTGATAGAAAGCACCGAAGCTGAAATCGTTATAGGTACAGAAAGCTGGCTGAAGCCAGAGATAAATTCAGCAGAAATTTTTACAAAGGCACAGACTGTGTTTAGAAAGGATAGATTGCATGCAACCGGTGGTGGCGTGTTTGTCGCTGTTAGTAGTAGTTTATTCTGTAGTGTAGTAGAAGTGGATAGTTCCTGTGACATAATATGGGTGAAGGCTACACTCAACAACCGAGCTAGGTTAATAATTGGCTCCTTTTACCGACCTCCCGACTCAGCAGCATTAGTTGCAGAACAACTGAGAGAAAATTTGGAATACATTGCACATAAATTTTCTCAGCATATTATACTCTTAGGTGGAGATTTCAATTTACCAGATATAGACTGGGACACTCAGATGTTTAGGACGGGTGGTAGGGACAGAGCATCGAGTGACATTATACTGAGTGCACTATCCGAAAATTACCTCGAGCAATTAAACAGAGAACCGACTCGTGGAGATAACATCTTGGACCTACTGATAACAAACAGACCCGAACTTTTCGACTCTGTAAATGCAGAACAGGGAATTAGTGATCATAAGGCCGTTGCAGCATCCCTGAATATGGAAGTTAATAGGAATATAAAAAAAGGGAGGAAGGTTTATCTGTTTAGCAAGAGTAATAGAAGGCATATTTCAGACTACCTAACAGATCAAAACGAAAATTTCTGTTCCGACACTGACAATGTTGAGTGTTTATGGAAAAAGTTTAAGGCAATTGTAAAATGCGTTTTAGACAGGTACGTGCCGAGCAAAACTGTGAAGGACGGGAAAAACCCACCGTGGTTCAACAACAAAGTTAGGAAGCTACTGCGAAAGCAAAGAGAGCTTCACTCCAAGTTTAAACGCAGCCAAAACCACTCAGACAAACAGAACCTAAACGATGTCAAAGTTAGCGTAAGGAGGGCTATGCGTGAAGCGTTCAGTGAATTCGAAAGTAAAATTCTATGTACCGACTTAACAGAAAATCCTAGGAAGTTCTGGTCTTACGTTAAATCAGTAAGTGGCTCGAAACAGCATATCCAGACACTCCGGGATGATGATGGCATTGAAACAGAGGATGACACGCGTAAAGCTTAAATACTAAACACCTTTTTCCAAAGCTGTATCACAGAGGAAGACCGCACTGCAGTTCCTTCTCTAAATCCTCGCACAAACGAAAAAATGGCATCGAAATAAGTGTCCAAGTAATAGAAAAGCAACTGGAATCACTCAACAGGTGAAAGTCCACTGGACCTGACGGGATACCAATTCGTTTCTACACAGAGTACGCAAAAGAACTTGCCCCCCTTCTGACAGCCGTGTACCGTAAGTCTCTAGAGGAACGGAAGGTTCCAAATGATTGGAAAAGAGCACAGGTAGTCCCAGTCTTCAAGAAGGGTCGTCGAGCAGATGCGCAAAACTATAGACCTATATCTCTGACGTCGATCTGTTGTAGAATTTTAGAACATGTTTTTTGCTCGAGTATCATGTCGTTCTTGGAAACCTAGAATCTACTCTGTAGGAATCAACATTGATTCCGGAAACAGCGATCGTGTGAGACCCAACTCGCTTTATTTGTTCATGAGACCCAGAAAATATTAGATACAGGCTCCCAGGTAGATGCTATTTTCCTTGACTTCCGGAAGGCGTTCGATACAGTTCCGCACTGTCGCCTGATAAACAAAGTAAGAGCCTACGGAATATCAGACCAGCTGTGTGGCTGGATTGAAGAGTTTTTAGCAAACAGAACACAGCATGTTGTTATCAATGGAGAGACGTCTATAGACGTTAAAGTAACCTCTGGCGTGCCACAGGGGAGTGTTATGGGACCATTGCTTTTGACAATATACACTCCTGGTAATTGAAATAAGAACACAGAGAATTCATTGTCCCAGGAAGGGGAAACTTTATTGACACATTCCTGGGGTCAGATACATCACATGATCACACTGACAGAACCACAGGCACATAGACACAGGCAACAGAGCATGCACAATGTCGGCACTAGTACAGTGTATATCCACCTTTCGCAGCAATGCAGGCTGCTATTCTCCCATGGAGACGATCGTAGAGATGCTGGATGTAGTCCTGTGGAACGGCTTGCCATGCCATTTCCACCTGGCGCCTCAGTTGGACCAGCGTTCGTGCTGGACGTGCAGACCGCGTGAGACGACGCTTCATCCAGTCCCAAACATGCTCAATGGGGGACAGATCCGGAGATCTTGCTGGCCAGGGTAGTTGACTTACACCTTCTAGAGCACGTTGGGTGGCACGGGATACATGCGGACGTGCATTGTCCTGTTGGAACAGCAAGTTCCCTTGCCGGTCTAGGAATGGTAGAACGATGGGTTAGATGACGGTTTGGATGTACCGTGCACTATTCAGTGTCCCCTCGACGATCACCAGTGGTGTACGGCCAGTGTAGGAGATCGCTCCCCACACCATGATGCCGGGTGTTGGCCCTGTGTGCCTCGGTCGTATGCAGTCCTGATTGTGGCGCTCACCTGCACGGCGCCAAACACGCATACGACCATCATTGGCACCAAGGCAGAAGCGACTCTCATCGCTGAAGACGACACGTCTCCATTCGTCCCTCCATTCACGCCTGTCGCGACACCACTGGAGGCGGGCTGCACGATGTTGGGGCGTGAGCGGAAGACGGCCTAACGGTGTGCGGGACCGTAGCCCAGCTTCATGGAGACGGTTGCGAATGGTCCTCGCTGATACCCCAGGAGCAACAGTGTCCCTAATTTGCTGGGAAGTGGCGGTGCGGTCCCCTACGGCACTGCGTGGGATCCTACGGTCTTGGCGTGCATCCGTGCGTCGCTGCGGTCCGGTCCCAGGTCGACGGGCACGTGCACCTTCCGCCGACCACTGGCGACAACATCGATGTACTGTGGAGACCTCACGCCCCACGTGTTGAGCAATTCGGCGGTACGTCCACCCGGCCTCCCGCATGCCCACTATACGCCCTCGCTCAAAGTCCGTCAACTGCACATACGGTTCACGTCCACGCTGTCGCGGCATGCTACCAGTGTTAAAGACTGCGATGGAGCTCCGTATGCCACGGCAAACTGGCTGACACTGACGGGGGCGGTGCACAAATGCTGCGCAGCTAGCGCCATTCGACGGCCAACACCGCGGTTCCTGGTGTGTCCGCTGTGCCGTGCGTGTGATCATTGCTTGTACAGCCCTCTCGCAGTGTCCGGAGCAAGTATGGTGGGTCTGACACACCGGTGTCAATGTGTTCTTTTTTCCATTTCCAGGAGTGTATATAAATAACCTAGTAGATAGTGTCGGAAGTTCCATGCGGCTTTTCGGGGATTATGCTGTAGTATACAGAGAAGTGGCAGCATTAGAAAATTGTAGCGAAATGCAGGAAGATTTGCAGCGGATAGGCACTTGGTGCAGGGAGTGGCAACTGACCCTTAACATAGACAAATGTAATGTATTGCGAATACATAGAAAGAAGGATCCTATATTGTATGATTATATGATAGCGGAACAAACACTGGTAGCAATTACTTCTGTAAAATATCTGGGAGTATGCGTGCGGAACGAATTGAAGTGGAATGATCATATAAAATTAGTTGTTGGTAAGGCGGGTACCAGGTTGAGATTCATTGGGAGAGTACTTAGAAAATGTAGTCCATCAACAGAGGAGGTGGCTTACAAAACACTCGTTCGACCTATACTTGAGTATTGCTCATCAGTGTGCGATCCGTACCAGATTGGGTTGACGGAGGAGATAGAGAAGATCCAAAGAAGAGCGGCGCGTTTCGTCACAGGGTTATTTGGTAACCGTGATAGCGTTACGGAGATGTTTAGCAAACTCAAGTGGCAGACTCTGCAAGAGAGGCGCTCTGCATCGCGGTGTAGCTTGCTCGCCAGGTTTCGAGAGGCTGCGTTTCTGGATGAGGTATCGAATATATTGCTTCCCCCTACTTATACCTCCCAAGGAGATCACGAATGTAAAATTAGAGAGATTCGAGCGCGCACGGAGGCTTTCAGACAGTCGTTCTTCCCGCGAACCATACGCGACTGGAACAGAAAAGGGAGGTAATCACAGTGGCACGTAAAGTGCCCTCCGCCACACACCGTTGGGTGGCTTGCGGAGTATAAATGTAGATGTAGATGTCGATGTAGACTGAACGTATGCCTGCGAGAGTGAATGCTGTCAACAAGACTAAGGGTGGGCCAACACCATATTGAATTCCAGCTTTACCGATGGAGGGCGCCACGAACTTGTAAGTCATTTTCAGCCAAGTGTCCCAATACTTTTGATCGCATAGTGTATTTTCCACATTTCCTCTTAAGCTGTACCTTAGCTGGTGGAGAGTGGCACGATGCTGCCAGTGTCCTCCTGTCCAGAAAAGTACTGCGCAGGGCGTGTCGCTGCTAACCGCCCCGCCTGGTGCTGTGCAGAGGATCTCGTGGCTGGCGTCGGACGGCAGCGTGGCCTCCGCGGTGCCCGGGCTGCGGCAGCTGCTGGACAACGGCACGCTGCTGCTGGTGCCCTTCTCGGCCGACCAGTACCGCGCGGAGGTGCACAGCGCCGCCTACCGCTGCGCCGCCACCAACTCGGTGGGCACCATCGTCAGCCGGCGAGTGCACGTCACGGCCGGTGAGTCCAGAGTGCCATCGTACCCCCCCCCCCCCCTCCTAGCCTCGTGTGTAAATAGTGCTCAGTACTTCAGTGAGGTACCTGTAAAATAAGCGTCCACTGACTTTCCTTTCTAAATGCCTGCCCAACCCCTTAAATTTCTAGCTAGAGCAGAAGAATGTCGAAAGCGTTTGTTTCATCTCCCAGACCCTTACTATTTCTTTTAGGGTGAGTAGACATCTGGACACCAGACGCTGCGCAGCACAATGAGAACTGAACTGCAAGGTAAACTTGTTGCAGATCACGTTCACCGTATGTGAAGTCGGATTACGCTATGGAAATGACAGGAACGTAGGATGCTTTTTTAAACACTCTGGTATAATCTAATGATCTCCGAGAGCTGGAAATAATCGCTAATAAACTGAGAAAAAGTGACAAGTCTGGTAAGCACGAGCAACAGCTTCATCGGGGGCGAATCGAGACATTCTTTCGCAGTAATTGGGTGCCCCAGGAGGTACGGAAGGGGTGAGATCTAACAATTAAAAGCATCTGAATATAGGATGTTTCAGGACGAAAAGTAAATGTTTTGGAGGTAGTCACATCATCACAAGTCGTTGTGCCCATTGCTGAGTGTCGTGATCCCACCAACCGACCGTCTGTATACTGGGAGATTACCAGCTCCTCTTAGAGCCTGATGAACAGGTAGTTTGTAGATGTTATCGATTTCATTCATCGACTTGCTCTCTGCTCTTCCTTTCGGTCTCTTGCCTTCGATCTTCCCTCCCGCGATTATTTTTTCGAGATTTGCTCCACCTCTTCTCACAATATGGCCAAATAACCGGAGAATTTCTGATTCACACGAGAAGAAAGGCACCTGGAGATAACGATTTGCTCAATTACGGACGCATTTGTTCTTCTTTCGGTACGTTTTAAGCGTAGCATCGTGCCCCGTCGCTGAAGCTCACATCCATCAAATGCTGCTTCTCGCTGTCCTTTAGGCTCCACGTTTCGCAATCATAAAAGAAGAGTCAAAAGACGAGTGTTTCAACAAGCCGAACCTTGGTGCTGTCCATTATGGCTCTGTTCTGCCAGTTCTCGGTGAGCTGCTTTTGGGGGCTAGCGTCATCTGTCTTCCTACCTCATGTTCACAGCTTGCGTGTCACAGATGATTGAGCCAAGATAGATCAAAGAATTCACGACTTATAGTTCCTGTAACCGGGCTGCGAGTTAAACCTATTCTCCTCGGTTAATTGTCATGCGTTTGGGGATGTTGAGGTTGACGTGACAGCATAGACTAATTTGAATAAAACATTTCATGTAACGTGTTTACACTTTCTATTATTCACAAAGATATTGCGCTAGAACGGAACCCAAAATGTACCCACAGAATGTGTTAATCACAAACTGCATCATATCCTCTGCTAACAGCTGTAGCTTTCCCGTTGCAAAACCTGTACAAGATACTCTACAGGGATACCCAACGTTTCTAAGTAAGTGCGTTATTCTTCAACGTTACAGCAGAATTAGCCAAGAAATCACAATGGTAGACGCAGTTGAAACATTCAGTGATGTGGACTGAAGCACAGCTTCACAGTTTGAATTTCAAAACAAAAATGACAGTCGACAAAGAAAGCCATAGCAACTGGAGGACCAACACGCAAAATGAAAACTTATATCTGCTGTACCTTCGCAAGCAGTGAACGCTCGGTACCTGTTGCACGAAAAGTTTCATTAGAATTCGTCTACACTAAAATGCCCTAAAAGACCTTAATTCCTAAAACGCTGTGCATATGCACGAACTAAGCTGAAGGGGATTGATGTGTCGGATGTCGCTGAGAACTAACCTGCGCAGTTATCTCACAAACAACCTCTTGAGTGCGAGCTAGCAAATTCAATCTTTACTAAGGTTAATTAGAAAGTGTTGCGTTAACAATTATGACAAGAAAAATATTAGCTGCTAATGACTCACGATATGCATCAGGTGAGCGACAGAAAATGAGTGTCCTAGAGGTGCAGAGATGAACCTTCTGTGTACCTGTGAATTACACGTCACAAAGTGGACATCGTCGACATTCGAGAAATGTTCAAAACGAACATCTTGAACACCAAATGAAAAATAGAGCGCCACAATGATCACATAGGTTCGCACCATCAAGATCGAAGACGAAGTCCTTGGAGTTACAAACCGTGCAGGACGTTCAGCAAGGTATCCACTTCTAAAGAATGCATATACAATGGTACTGGTGCAACGGGGTGATGAGAACTGATGGAACGTGATGGCGTGCAACCGAATGCGAAATAGTCTGTCGTGGGGCTTGTCGTGAAACTGGCTATCCTTTACGGCGTAGCTGATGATAGTGCGATAATATGTTTTGCAAGCACGGAAAAAACAAGCAGCCAGAGGCTGAATTTGTCCGGTTACTTCAGGTGGTATCAACCGCAATGTCACACACTTTTCAGGAGACATAGTTTTCTCTAAGGGAGTGCGATTTCAGGTGGTATCAACTGCAATGTCACACACTTTTCAGGAGGCATAGTTTTCTCTAAGGGAGTGCGATTTTTATACGCAAACCAGCAATCAAGCAAAATCCAAGTTATATTGATCAGCTGTTGGCCAGAAGCAGTGCTCGTACCATAGTTGTAGTTCTCTGACTCCCATTTCCCCACTCCGGCTTGCTGTGACATACATATTCCCTACTGCCCATACAAAATCACGCACACGAGAACTAATCGTAGGAGGCAGAGCAGCTCCAACTTCTCGCAGAGCATTAAATAACTTTCCAGCCAATCTACCAGCCAAACTAACAGTCGGTGTAATTGTACACGGAGGCGCCAAGGCATTTATGCTAGTTGATCTTGATACAAGTATCTTGATACCTGTAACTTTCAGGATTGCTTTCATATGCATTTCCTCTTCAAATCCAAATTGGTCGGAGTTGGAAATAAAATCCGTACTGAACGTTGGGATAAGTTTGTCTACCTTATCTACATCTTTTCGAGCCGATTCCGCAGTTTGTTTCGCATCGTCAAATTGGAGCTTTGTTTTGAAATTTAGTTATCTTATGCCTTCCAGTTCTACATTACTGTCTGAAGTTACGCATCCTATGAACTGTATCGAGCATCCATGAAACGCGCAAACACCAGTTTTTGTAACAAGTGTGCCTTGTCCTCCCTTGAATATCCGTAGTTTCTCTTATGCACTTCTCGGTCATATTGGAGCCGGCTTATTCTAAATCTGTTCATAATTGCGTTTTGCAATGCTAGTGATGATCTTCGATGCACGTAATTACGTTTAGTAGCCCTTCCTTCGACTACGGTTGTCCTACTACGTTTCACTGGAGACGGGATTTATGGCCCCCTGTCCGACAAGAATGATGAACTACATGCATCGACACCTGTTTCAATATCACTTTCGCTAATTAAGTACGTATGATAATTATATTCCTCGTATACATTGTCTGCACAGTCGAGCTTATATGACACCACACATTCCATTAACTTACCTTGCAAAATCATTAACATTTTATCTGCCGTACCTTTCACACTCTGCGAAATTCCATGGGTTATTTTGACAAGGGTTTTCAAATCGTTTCTGTATTTCTAAATTTCCACAAGGCTCTTGACACTGTACCACATAAGCCGCTTGTAGTAAAATTACATGCTTATGGAATATCGTCTCAGTTATCCAAAAGGATACGTGATTTTCTGTCAGGTAATTGACAGAAACTCATGGAGTAAAACAGAAGTGATTTCTGACATTCCCCAAGGTAGTGTTACAGACCCTATGCTGTCCCCTATCTATATAAGCGATTTATGAGACGATCTGAGCAGCCGCCTTAGATTGGTTGCAGGTGATGCTGTCGTTTATCGACTAGTTAAGTCATCAGAAGATCAAAACAACCCATCCCGCCGGAGGTTCATGTCCTCCCTCGGGCATGGATGTGTGTGTTGTTCTTAGCGTAAGTTAGTTTAAGTAGTGTGTCAGTCAAGGGACCGATGACCTTAGCAGTTTTGTCCCTTGGGAATTCACACACACACACATCAAAGAAACTGCCAAACGATATAGAAAACATATCTGTATTCCGCAAAAATTAGCAATTGAACTTAAGTAATGAAAAGTATGAGGTCAGCCACATGAGTGCTAAAAGAAATCCATTAAACGTCGATTACACGATAAATCAGTCAAATCGAAACGCCGTAAATTCAATTAAATACTAAGGAATTAACATTACGAACACACAGAAAACAGTGTGGGGAAGGCAAACCAAAGACTACGTTTTATTGACAACACTTAGAAAATGTAAGAGATCCACTAAAGAGACTGCGTACAATACACTTGTCCGTCCTATTTTGGAGTATTTCTGCTCGGAAAAACTTCTTCGTTGCGATGAAATCTTCTCACGAAATTTCAATCGCCAACTTTCTCCTTTGAGTGCGAAAATATTTTAATGGCGCCGACCTACATAGGGGGAAACGACCATCATAATAAAATAAGGGAAATCAGAGCTCGCACGGAAAGATGTAGATGTTAGTTTCTAACGCGCGCTGTTCGAGATTGGAATAACAGAGAATTATTGTGACGGTGGTTCGGTGAACCCTCTGACAGGTACTTAAATATTATTTGCAGAGTATCCAGCCGTGTGGAGTGGCCGCGCGGTTTGAGGCGTCCTGTCACGAACTACGCGGCCCCTCCCGCCGGAGGTTTGAGTGCTCCCTCGGGCATGGGTGTGTGTGTTGTTCTTAGCATAACTTAGTTTAAGTAATGTGTAAGACTAGGGACCGATGACCTCAGCAGTTTGGTCCCTTAGTAATTAATACACATTTGAACATTTTTGAACAGAGTATCCATGTAGATGTAGATGAAATGTCAACTTTGGCAATTGTTGCTTTAGGTATACTGTAAAGTTTGATTTGTTTATCGTTGTCATTGCTCTACTTGAAACATTTAATATGTAGTACATTTCCACTCCGGCAAACGACTCTGAGACATAATTGACAGCTGTATTCTTGCCTTGATTAATTGAAAATGTAAGATAGTAATTGGTAATTTTTAATTTATATAGGTCCCAATCACCCATGTCTCATTAATTTTGTCCCCGGTCTATAAATCTGCTCATTGTTGGTTTAACTTCATCAACTTGGCAATCAGCAATCATTGTCCTTTGAGGAATGTAGGTTACCACATATTTTCTCCATGGCTCTTAAATATTACAGAAAAGACTTGCTAAAACTGCCAAAATCTGTTACCTTAATAGTTTTTACTACTTCCGACTAGCTTCAGTCTTAAATTCTTAACACTTTAACCAACGTTATGAACAGACATGGGACGACGGTCTGTTGAAATCAAAAATACAGGCAGAATGCAAAAGGTATTCGCATCATGGTTTAACAACATAGTTCAGTTTGTTACATCAGATGAACATGTTATGGTGGCGGCCATTGTGTTATTTTGACATGGTAACAAGGCAGCAGTTAAACTTTTATCATCATCTTGACTGTCTATAATTCGGACACCAAATGATACGTCCTGGCTTATTACTGTATGTGTGCAGCTCCGCCAGCTACCCAAGTACACTGAAGAGCCAAATAAACGGGTACATCTGCCTAATATCGTATAGGCCCCCCCGAGAGCACGCAGAGGTGCTGCAACACGACGTGGCATAGACTCAACTATTTTCTGAAGTAATGCTGGAGGGAATTGACACCGTGACTCCTGCAGGGCTGTCCATAAAACCGTAAGAGTACGAGGGGGTTGAGATCTCTTCTGAACAGCACGTTGCAAGGCATCCCAGATATGCTCAATAATATTGGTGTCTGGAGAGTGTGGTGGCCAGCGGAAGCGTTTAAATTCAGAAGAATGTTTCTGGAGCCACTCTGTGCCAATTCTGGACCTGTGAGGTGTCACATCGTCCTGCTGGAATTGCACAATGGACATGAAGATGCAGATGATGAGACAGGATGCTTACGTACGTGCCACCTCTCAGAGTCGTATCTAGACGTATCAGGGGTCCCGTATCACTCCAACTCCATACGCCTACACCATTACAGAGGCTCCACCAACTCCAACAGACCCCTGCTTACATGCAGGTTCTATGGATATGCAGGGTCCATGGATTCACAAGGCTGACTCCATATCCGTACACGTCCATCCGCTGGATACAATTTGAAACGAGATTCGTCCGACCAGGCAACATGGTTCCAGTCATCAACAATCCACTGTCGCTGTTGACTGACCCAGGCGAGATGTAAAGCTTTGTGTCATGCAGTCACCAAGTGTACACGACTGAGCCTTCTGCTCCGAAGGCCCATATCGATGATATTTCGTTGAATGGTTCGCTCCCTGACACTTGTTGATGGCCCAGTTTTCAAATCTGCAGCAGTTTGCGGAAGGGTTACACTTCTATCACGTTGAACGATTCTCTTCAGTCGTCGTTGGTCCCGTTCTTACACGGTCTTTTTCCGGTGCAGCGATGTCGGAGATTTGATGTTTTGCCGGATTCCAGATATTCAAAGTACACTCATGAAATGGTCGTACCGGAAAATCCCCACTTCATCGCTACCTCGGAAATGCTGTGTCCAATCCCTCGTGCGCCGACTATAATATCACGGTCAAACTCACTTAAATCTTGATAACCTGCCATTGTAGCAGCAGTAACCGATCTAATAACTGCTCCAGACACTTGTTATCTTATATAGGCAATACCGACCGCAGCGCCGTATTTTCCCTGTTTACAAATCTCTGTACCTGAACACGCATGCCTATACAATTTTCACTGGCGCTTCAGTGTACATTATCTGACAGGTGTTGATGCCCAACATGCGTCATAAGGTTGTCGCTGGTGCTGAAAGAAGAAATCTGGTCACCAAGCCAAACCATCCATTACACGATTATGTGGCAATCATCCTGTGTTGTGGAGCAGAGAAAGTTTGGACACCTTGCAAACGATTCCACCTAAAGCAAAAATGGGAAACATACCCGGTTCTAGTCTTTCCTCTGATCTCCCTTGTTGTTTCTCAAACTCTTTTCATCATTATATCACTGTTCATCCTGATTACATGTCCCCCAAACCTTGCCCTTCACAGTCTGATTTCTTTAAACACGAACATTTTGGGGTAGGCATTACCGTGGCTGTTAGTGATATCGAAGGAAACAACAAATTTACTGTTACCAGTCACTGTCTATTTGTGACCAAAAAGCGTTTCGAATGTTTAACTTCCATCATCAGGTGGATTGACATGTGCTGCTATGACACTTGTGTGTGTTATGTTGCAATTTTAGGGCAACGTTTGGCAATGTCTCCAGTGGTCATTGGCTGCTTTCTTTGTCGTAACACATCACTTGTAAACCTCCATAAATATGACATTTTACATGTCATGTGTTACGACAGAGAAAGCAACCTGTCAGCACTGCAGACAGTGCCACAAAATCGTAACACAACACACATATATGTCATACTAACATACGTAAATCGATCTGATTATGGAGATTTAAGCCTTCAAAACGCGTTTCGAACTTACACACACGAGGATCGGTAACAGTAAACGTGTTGTTTCATTCGAGTCTGCTATCTCCCGGTATTCTCCCCATGCTCTGTTACACTTTTTCGATAGTTCTTCCCCAAAAAGGCCCAAAATGTCAAGATGTATTGATTTAATGTCTTTGAAGGTGCCATATAAGTTGAGAAGCTATAGAAATTATTCCATTCATATCAGCGACAAGGTAAGGGGTGCATCATTATCATGTCTGGTCCACACATTTTAAGTCCCATAGTGCTCAGAACCATTTTAACCATTTTGAATCATGTCTGGTGTTGTTTTACACAGTTCCTCTCCTTGCTTCCACCGCTATCTTCTCCCCGAAGAACCATTGGGAATTGATCAGGGTTACCCAGGGGAATCGTCCAACAAACTGTGCTACTTACATTCAAGGTCATGTGACATAAAAATGGCAGGAACCCGCCCTCCCTTCTCCCTGGACCAATCAGGACTACGTACACCCTCCCGCCTTCATCTTTTTCAACAGAGACACTTGGGTGGGAGGGGTTCCACAGTGTATGTCGAGGATGTCTCTGCTTGTTAATAATAAATAACGTTATATCACGTCACTTGAGTTCTATTTATTAATACCAGTATTACGTGACACCACCAGATTCAAATGGTTCAAATGGCTCTGAGCACTATGGGACTCAACTGCTGTGGTCATAAGTCCCCTAGAACTTAGAACTACTTAAACCTAACTAACCTAAGGACATCACACACATCCATGCCCGAGGCAGGATTCGAACCTGCGACCGTAGTGGTCGTGCAGTTCCAGACTGTAGCGCCTTTAACCGCTCGGCCACTCCGGCCGGCGACACCACCAGAGACTCGTACATGCAGACAGATATGTGTTACGTACTTTTCCACATTTTCGTAGTTTCCTCAGTTTTACGTATTTTCCACAGCTACCGTATGTTATAACAGAAGGCACTCTGGAGCACAGGAAGAGGTTTTATCTATTTGTTTAAAAATATACATCACTCTAGGTCTATTTGTTAATAACAATATTACGTGGCGCCAACAGAGACATCACTTACAGTAGGCAGATATATAAGGACTCTCAGTTTTACGTATTTTCCAAAATTCTGTGCATTGTACCTAATTACGCGAAGTATGTGTCAACATCGCGTCGCATATACATAATGATTACGTTTTCTCCAAATGTGTCTGTGAAGCCATGTCTCCCCCTCCCTCTGTATAAATAACGAAATTAATATATTTTTTCCAAATGTCTACGACTAGCTCTCTCTCTCCATCAACCTTCAGCACAGATGTCAGTCAATTTGGAAAGAGATGGTGTAGTAATTCTAATAGATCACTCATTCTCATAGCTTTCTAGGAAAACGTCTATCCAGACAGTTACATTTCCACCGCATTCTAAGTATAGCTGCAGATATCCTGCGTGACAAAATGGTATCCAAATCTCCTATCGAATTTTTTAGCTTTTTCCAACATTTTTCGAAATTTATCCTCTTTTCCTATACGTAAACGTGCAAGTTTAAAGATCAATTAATTGCTTACGTGGCCAGATGTGACTTGGAATTTTCTTTTATGACATCCAACGTTCATACAGAGCCCCAACCGAATCACATATATATACTTATTCCCCAAATGGCAACACTAATGCTAAAACACATTGATAGCTGTTGGAGGTAGTGTGTTGACGTTATTCTGCTGTAAACACACAGTTACGCTATTTGGCGGGTAGCCCCCTCCCCCCTCCCACCCCTCCAAACGACGCCAGTGCTCCCTGGAAGCGGTGGTGAGGGCGGAGGGGGCGGAGGCGGAAGAGGTGGGCTGGAGACGCGGGAGCGTAGGACCTAAGGCAGCATGATCCATCCCAAGCATTACCCTGGACACAGCGCTGGCAGATCCACCACGACCAATATTCCCCGAAGTACATCACGCAGGATTTCTCCCTTCGTAGGTGAGTGTCAACAAAATATTTTCGCATTCGGAAGAGAAAGTTGGTGATTGAAATTTCGTAAATAGATCTCGCCGCAAAGTAAACCGCCTTTGTTTCAGTTACTGCCACCCCAACTCGCGTACCATATCAATGACATTCTCACCCTTATTGCGCGATAACACGAAGCGGGCTGCCCTTCTTTGCACTTTTTCGATGTCCTCCGTCAATCCTACCGCGCAGCAATATTCCAGCAGAGGACGGACAAGTGTAATGTAGGCTGTCTCTTTAGTGGGTTTGTCGCATCTTCTAAGTGTTCCGGCAGCAAAGCGCAGTCTTTGTTTCCTCTTCCCCACAATATTATCTATGTGGTCTTTCCAATTTAAGTTGCTCGTAATTGTAATTCCTAGGTATTTAGTCGAATAGACAGCCCTTAGATTTGTGCGATTTATCGTATACCCAAAATTTATCGAATTTTTTTGGAACCCTTTTCTTTGTTTATTAGTGTCAAGACAACCAGCCAGTCCCTGACTGGCAGAAGCGCGCTGGAGGTCCTAAGCAACATGACACAGGTCGGTACTGGAACCCATCATACCTGCCATTGCAGAATATTCCAGTGATACTCCATGGACAAAGTGAGGATATAATGGATGAGAAGGTACCAGGTGCGCCCTGTGCACTTCTGCTGTTCGCTTCAGTGTATGATTTAACTGCTAGTGGTTGGAAGTGTTTTACGTATTTGTATAGAAGCATTCACAGACAGAGACCGGCGTGTTGGTTAAAAACAGTCTTGATTGCAATTTTAGTTTTTTTTTCATTTTTCAACGACGCGTTTCGCCTTATTTAGGCATCTTCAGGTTATCTTTTCAAGATGGACGCGAAAGACACCAAGATCTGCATAACGCGTTCGCGTTCACAGGAGTAATCTGTTTCTCGCTCCTGTGAACGCGAACGCGCTATGCAGATCTTGGTGTCTTTCGCGTCAATCTTAAAAAGATAACCTGAAGATGCCTAAATAAGGCGAAACGCGTCGTTGAAAAATAAAAAAACTAACATTGCAACCAAGACTGTTTTTAACCAATACTGTTAAGCACTGGTTTTCTGTATGCCACATATGGATTGGAAGAATTTCTAGAGACCGGCGTGTTGTGACAGAGATCGAGAATGCACCTAAAAGTGTTGAAATGTGGTTTACAGAGGTGTAATGGGATGAACTGTGTTGTTCAAAAGCCCTTGTCAGGCAGCAAATGACCACCGAGTATGATCCCAGTTCTCCTCCTCCAGACATTTACTAACTCCATTCGTTACGACAGTGTACAATGACTCTGCACTCTGTGTGGAACTGGGTGACACACTCAGTTATCTACAGCACCCGACCTTTAAAAACCTGTCTGGTCTACAGATGGTGCTAACCATTGCGTTGGAAAGATTGAATAAATGGCTGTCTTGTGTTAAAGCGGTGTATAGTGACATTTCGGAATATCTCCACACGATCAGTGTGCATGTAGACGATTTTGAAGAGTGGGTCAATATGGTACTTACAGAAACCAATGTACTGCCAATAAGTTTGAGAGAAATACATGTTGAATTCTATACTTACAAGACGGCTTTACTTTCTACATTCTGTACTGGTATTAACATAAAGAAAGAACCTGTTGTCGTAGTGCGCCTCATGTATGATTACTGAATAAAAGTGTCTATAACCATGTATGTCTTCTATTTCCTATCCCTCACTACACTGCAAGTACTAAAGCTATTGCAACCAGTACTTTCAATGCAATGATGGAACAGCAGAAAATTATGCCATGTAAAAGTCCATTGCCCATAAGTACCTAACACAGTCAGTCTCATGGCATGGTGGGTGAAGCATCAAGACTTTGTTGTAAGCGACTAGAGCTGTGATGGCATGCAAGAAGACTAGAAGAAGAATGTCATACTCCTTCCTGGCAACGTATGTGTAATAATTGTAGGTACACCCTTCTGCAGCATTGCAAAAGTTCTCATGTTACTGCTAACACATCCAGATGGAGTCCACTTTGAGCATGTATGTGTATTTTCAAAAACACTGTTACAGCCAAATGATGGATAAATTGCAGGGTGTAGATGGAGTGACATACATGACACTCAGTGAGAGAGTGATATCGTGGATACCGAAGAACGAAGTACACTACTTAAAAAGGGTGTAAGACACAGATGTAATCTTTCGCCCCTACTGTCCAGTGTACATCGAAGAAGCAACGATGGCAATAAAAGAAAGTTTCAGGAGTGGAATTGAATTTCGAGGTGAAAGGATATCGACGACACGATTTGCTGATGACAATGCTATCCTAAGTGAAAGTGAAGAAGAACTACATGATCTAGTGTGGCGTAACTATCCGGAGCAACCTTAAGTGGACTGACCACATAAAACGTATAGTGGGACAGGCAGACACCAGACTTAGATTCGTCGGAAGAATCTTAAGGAAATCATTGGAAGAATCTTAAGGAAATGTAACTTCCACAAAAGATGTAGCTTATAAGGCGCTCGTTCGCCCGATTCTTGAGTATTGTTCTTCTATCTGGGATCTCTATAAGGTAGGACCGATAGAGGAGATAGAGAAGATCCGACGATGAGCGGCGCGTTACGTCGCTGGATCATTTAACTGGCGAGAAAGTGTTACGGAGATGCTAAACAAACTCCACAGGCAGACGTTACAGGGGAGGTGTTGTACATCACAGAGACATTTATTATTAAAATTTCAGCACAGCACTTTTCAGGAGGAGTCAGACAACAAATTACTTCTCCCCCGCATACATCTCGCGTGTTGACCACGAGGAGAAAATTTGAGAAATTACAGCCAATACAGAGACAGACAATCATTCTTCCCACACACTATTCGCGAGTGGAACAGGGTTGAAAGGATCGGATAGTGGTACCGAAAGTACCCTCCGCCACACACCATTAAGTGGCTCGCGGGGTACGACGTAGATGTAGATGTAGATCTGCTGAATGGAATGAACAGTCTAATGAGTACAGAATATGGATTGAGAATAAATCGAAGAAAGACGAAAGTAATGAGAAGTAGCAGAAGTGAGAAAAGGGAGAAGCTTAACATCAGGAGTGATGGTCATGAAATAGATGAAATTAAGGAATTCCGCTACCTAGACAGTAAAATAACCAATGACGGACGGAGCAAGGATGACATCAAAAGCAAACTAGCAATGGCAAAACGGGCATCCTTGCCAAGAGAAGTACACTAGTATCAAACATAGGCCTTAATTCGAGGAAGAAATTTCTGAGGATATACGACTGGAATTCAGCATTGTATGGTAGTGAAACATGGACTGTGGGAAAACTGGAACAGAAGAGAATCGAAGCATTTGAAATGTGGTGCTACAGATGGATGTTGAAAATTAGGTTTACTGGTAAGGTAAGGAATGAGGAGGTTCTGCGCAGAATCGAAGAGGAAAGGAATATTTTGAAAACACTGATAAGGAGAAGGGACACGATGATAGGACATCTGTTAAGACATGAGGGAAAGACTTCCATGGCACTAGAGGGAGCTGTAGAGCGCAAAAACTGTAGAGGAAGACAGAGATTGGAATACACTCTGCAAATAATTGAGGACATAGCTTGCAAGTGCTTCTCTGAGATGAAGAGGTTGGCACAGGAGACGAAATCATGGTGGGCGCATCAAACCAGTCAGAAGATTGATGACCCAAAAAAAATTCTGTTAATGCATTTAGTCTGAGTCAGACAAATTCTAGAACCACAAAACAGCTGGTGAGGGATAGTGCAAACCCAATTATAGCAGTGAAACAGGACAATCTGAATATACGAGTAAAACACATTTACCAGGGTCATGTAAAAACCGATATGTTTTTCAATGATTTTGTAAAGATACGGGCAGATAGCTGAAGTCACCCACAGTATGGGTTTCTTGTTATTGATGAAACAAGAAAACTGAATGATGGCAGTGCAGACGGAACTTCCAGGAGTTTCTGTATATATCTCCACGGAAGGAGGTGAGTACATCAGTATATGTATCACCATGGGTAAATTCACATGCGTGTCGGGCGCTCAGTCTGATAGGATGGATGTGCAGAGACAAAACATTCACTTGCGCATGGATGCGAAAACTCAAACTCTCGAACGTAAAATTGGAGGCCTACGCAAGGAAATAGACATATTGTCATGCCCTTCTGAGAATGAACATTACACTGTATGATCGGTTCAATGCAGTTGAAAAGAATGTAAATGGCTTAACTGAAGGGAAAATAGCTGTTATTGAGAAGGGGACATTGTATGAACAGATTAATGCAATTGGAAAGAAAGTAGCGACTTAAATGAAGGGAGAATAAGTTACTGAGAACAGGAGCAGCATAAGAAGGAGAAGAGCAGGTATATAAAGCCTTACACTGCACAGAGGTCCGATTAGTATCCAACAAGACTTCGACTACAGAATCTCTGTCAGTTCTCAGCAGCATTACATGATGATGATGTGATGATGATGATGATTACATTGCAGATTCTATTAAGCGTCAAAAGTGATGCTAGGATAGGCAAAGTATTCGGTATCAGGAGAGTAAACCCAAACACGCTGGGCATGCAGCCTATAAGTCTCACTGGGAACACAATACAGATTGGTGATAGACAGTTTCAGAGAACTCCTGATCTACTGAACCGTATTTTCTTAAGACCCACAAAAACCATACATTATTCACTAAAGGTCTGGAAATATGCTGTGGAATGTTGCATCTGACCGATCTGCAAAAGAATGCGAAAAGTCAAAGCAATGTGAAATACAAATCCATTATAACACCTACGTATATTTGATGGTGAAAAATATTGTAGCAATGATGGGATTAACATTCAAAATAAAAGAGTGAGAAATCGATTCTCGCCGTATATATATATATATATATATATATATATATATATATATATATATATATATATATATATATATTACAACAACCCGAACGTATTAATAGATTGTCTACGACTGCTCATGGCGTCGGCTGCCACTGATAAACTGATAATACAGCTCATTCGTACAAAGTTTTTTCAATAATTTCTGAGCTTAGAGAGAGAGGTTTCATCGAATAATTATTGAGGCTGTAGTTCGAGAGCTGCATAAATCAGCATACAAAACATACTCTTGTAGATAAGAAATGATTAAAGGTTTGGATGACCTGAAGCAGGCGGATCTTGTCGAGATGGTGGAATATTCATGTGTCAATAATGGCTTCGAATACATTTTAATGGTCACTGATACTTATTCTAAATTTGTCTGGGCATAATCCATGAAAGTGAAAATGGGGAAAGATGTTGCACAGGTGTCTGCGCGACTGCTGCATACGGGAACGAATCGAAGCCCAGATAATTTTGAACAGAGCACGGTGGAGAGTTTTACGACAGATATTTCAAGACCACACTGGAGCGGTATGGAATACATCACTACTCGACGTTCACCCACCTGAAGGCGCGTGTCTTGGCACGTCTGAACGGAACAATGAAAACCCAAATGTGGACGCAATCCAATCTTCGTGACACACAAATGGACCAATATCCTCCAACAAATAATTGCACAGTATAATCGAACCATCATAGCACAATGAAAATAAAACCGATAGAAGTTTGTGACAGTAGACTTCTAGATACAATATACAGTCGTATTAAAATGCTAGATCCACACAAACAGCAAACTAATTTGGGTGTTTTTTAGTACGTATTTCAAAACACAACACTGCAGTTGAGAAGCCATACATGCCAAACTGGTCAACCGAGACATTCACAGTTTCCAAAGTGCAGAGACAGCATCCTAGAACCTACCTCTTACACGACAGCAGTGGTAATGAAACTGCAGGATGCTTTTACATAGAAGAGTTACAGAGGAGCTTGGAACCAATTGTGTATCTCGTAGAGAGGGTCATAAGGCGTCGATAGACAGAGCATTAGTTAAATGGCTTGGTTTTCGTGCATCTCAAAAGAGATAGATTGACTGTGGTCATTTACTATACAACAGGGTGCACAGAGCACAACCACCCCAGTACCATGACATGTATGATAGGAGACCCATTTGAGGAGGAGGTGGTATTCTCAACAAACTACCAGTCGAATTATACATTCCTAGATGTAACTACTGTGCAGCTGGCACAAATCTTCAAAACTCGTTGACATGCAGTGATGACGAGATAAATCTGCTTGACGAAGTGTGTTTTGAACACGACATCGCACACGTAGCAAATAAAGATCGTCACACTGCCGATCGAATTCTAGTTGGTATAGGTAAGACAATACGTGTGAGAAGAGATATCGGTATAGGTCAATGCACTGCAGCATTTGTAGTTGAAAAAACCATGTGTGGTTAAGTCATGTTGGGCTTGGGTGTGAAGAAGTTCAGCCAAGTTATGAGCGCTGCGTGTTGTACATTAAGGAAGAAGATTACAACCAAAGGGTGCATGAAAATGTGCATCCTCACACCGATGTATGCAGCTAAAAGCGCCATGAAGCAGAAAGTAGTGATAAAAAGAAGATCGATTAAACCACCCTGAACTCTACAAATACCCAAGACGTCGGGTGGAATTATTCCTTTCTTCATTCCTCCCGTAGCCGGTCTCTCGGCAATGGCTTCACTGGCGGGGGGTGCTGCAGCTATTGCCAGGACAGTCAAGAATGCACTAAACTCTCAGGAGCAACTGAAGGAGGCACGAAGACGTAACTACATGATGGAGTCAGCAGCCATCGGAAAAGGGCTATACTTGAAACCAAACATGGAAGGACTAGGCTTCTTCATAAACAAAAAAAGCCCCCGAACAGTCCTAACACACGGCGCTCTCACAAATACAGATCTGCCTAAGATTGATAGGAGGAAATGCAACATTCCGAGATTTTGTGGTGTGTTTATGTAGAATACATTACCGAAGATTTTGTGGCAAACAGGATAATGCGAAATTGTCAGTCTAGATGTAGCAAGAGGACCTGGAACTCACTGGGTAGCATGTGTTAAAAAACGAAAAACAAATAACGTCTATTATTTCGACTCATTAGGCGACTTGCAACCTCCTCAAGAATTACAATTATACTTTACCGGTAGAAGACATGTGTTCTACAGTTTTCGAGGCTCTCAAGCCTTTAATACATTCCTGTGTGGTTATGTATTTATCACGTTACTCCTGAGCTTTGTGAATGAAGTATAAGGATGGGAATTAAGCATCCATTTACCAGTTGAGGTGTACATGCATTGTTGTACACTCTAACTTTAAGAGAATGATTGTCTGTATTATGTGCAAATTACTTCCCAGCAACTGATTTAAGCACCGGAAATTGGAGTATCGCTCTGACTGGTTTGGAGACATACAACAACATCCCAAATATCACAGACGCCAACAATAAACTGCATCTGGAAATTAATGGTAAAAACGAAATTGTGGAAATTTAACCTGGTGTGTACGATAATTACTATGTAAATGAAGTTTTCAATCAGTCTGGAAAATGGATTGACCTCCGTGCAATCATCAATATACTTAAATCTTAAATAAGGGCACCGAATGCATCGACTGACTTTAAGCAGAAAAATTCAATAGGCCCACTACCGGGTTGTACAAAGGGACTGGGTTTGAAGACAGATTACAGTAAATTTTACAAATCTGATCAGCACAACACGTGATGAATGTAACATTGCAACGAAGTCATATCTCAACGGTAGAGTTGTTCATACAATTTACGGAATCTTCGCATCAGTTGGAACAGGGTCAAGGATGTTGAGACTCCTACCAACGCTACATACCTTCCAGTGACAGTTCAGACATTGGACTATCAATATCTGCGTATTGTGGATCAGAATAATCACATTCTTGACTTTCGTGGTGAGGAAATCACTGTACGACTACATCTACAAGATGGGCGCACGGTACAAAACCGCACTTCGAAGCAGAACGCCAAGGAAATAACAAATGTGAACTACGAGTTTCTTAAACCAGTAGGCCTGAAACCTCACAATGATGTCCTCACTCAGTATATCTCACCCAATGGAATATGATGGGCTAATCATATGCCAGGAATACTTCTAGCATAAACCTTATGCTCCAACGATATTTATTAAGAACGATGAAATTAGGATCGTCATCCAGCACCAAGACGCTTTAACTCAACCATACAAGAGTTTCACATATTTTGATGGATCATTTAAGAAAATGCATGATAGTCCTACAGTGGGATCAAGGCTTACTTGTGATGCTTTAGCATTCTTGTTCCAGGAATACGATATGAACATAATGGGGCTGAGATTGATCGTACACGTAATGTGCGCATATTATCAACCCATAAAACGTATGTCTCACCATCACCCTCGGGTTTCACTGGTTTGGATAATGGAATATTGTTCATATAAGAGCCTGTGAGCAGAGCAGCGGAAGAGTACCACCGATTTACTGCATACATACCTTTAAAAATGTTTGTGGGGTACTTTGAGGACATGCAGCGAATTACTATGAATATTAAACAGGAACTTTTTTCTATTACAGAGTGCACTGGATAGCAACTCATACATTCGAGAAGCTCAAGAGGAGGATTAGATCATCATCAATAAAATTTATGGGAATACCACATATCACTGTGGCAGACGAGGAGCGTTTGCTGCTTTTAAAAGTTCTGAATATCGGTACATATCTGCCATTAACATTCCGCTCATGGGAGATTTTTTAGCATCAAGTGCTACCAACAGTCAGCTGACAAACATGGGCTATTAAAACGTCACTGGAGACATCGAGATTTATCATTCTTGCATTTCAGACTAATAGAAGCGGGGAATTTAGTAAGTGATTTCGCTGTGTTTGACAACTGCAATTTGACTATGCCAGAGTTTGCTTGAATTCAGATTTCTATCTGTACGTCAGTTTACTGCTACAGTGGGACCAGAACGCATACAGTCTAGAATTTAATATGTATGCAAGGTTCTGTGCTTCGTACTGTGAAGGTGTTGAGAGGAATGATGCCTACTCAGTCTACAGAAACAGAAGGAGCTGACACCAATCACTGTAATAGACTGTTCTGAGCAGAATGAGATAAATCAGGACCAATAGATGTACAAATCGATTGTCGAATCCTCATCAAATTTCGCAGAACACACTGCAGCGTATGCTCTACTTCTACGTGACCATGTGGTTAACTATTCCCTTCTAGCTGGTGTCGTGCAGCGTGCTGTGTCATACAAAGACCATTTCACTATGGAAAATCAGAGTGTGAATATCATTGCTGACATTCAAGGTTTCTATGTTGATTAGTACAGACAATTAATATTTAAAGATGTTCGATTCATAACAAACACGTAAGATGCTGGTATAATAGACACTCTCAGCAGGCATTGCATCGCCGAGGCCTTTTGAGGAAATTAGTTGTTTTAAAACACGGAGATGTACAAAATGGTTAACACATTTCTCCCATGGACTCCATTGAGATGATCCTGGTATACCTTATAGGGATGTGATGTCGCTTTGAATATTCGGTCATCCTGATACCATCACATATGTCAAAGGCGATGAGAAGATCACGTGGAAGCATCGAATCTTGAAGTCTGCAGCTATTCAAGACCTAAAATTCTACGGTTCGCCTGCTCTCCATCAACTCAAAAAGGGGAAACTGTGTGAAAATAGTTTGTGTCTGCTTATGAGAAGGTAAAATCACTTTTGTTGGATTAATGAAAAATGAATTTTTTACCTCTTAGTCTTTATTTTTATTTATTTCTTTCTACCTAGGTCCCACTTAGACGTTGCCCAGATCTGTGGCTTTGTTCAAGTACAGGGGATATAATTTCTGACATGTTTGCTATATTTCTTTGGAAGCGGATACAATCGCTCGCCGCCTGCTCCCAAAAACCTGTATATGCAGCAGGATAGACGAAATCCCATGCAGTCATTACGTTTATTTTGTTTTCCTCCATCTTAAACAGCACCTCTTTGTTATTCATTTCCTCCTCCTCTTATGTTCAACCTGTTCTTCATGATACGTGCAATGCTCCTGACTCTACGTTCAGGGTTTTGTCTGTATAAATTTCAATTAAGTGTAAATGTGATCACTCTTATAGGAAGGACATGTGTAATGCAAATTCTAGGAAAAACATATATTTGCCTATTTAAAGAATGATAAGGATTTTTTGTAAAATAACCACAACAGAGACATATGGTAACATATTTCATTTGTTCATTTTTTCATGAAAATAAACGTTACATTTCATTTACAACTTCGGTGATGCTATTTTTGGTTACAGTTTCAGTTATACATTTCACAATTTCGGCACAGATACTTTAAATCCACGGTTATGCTGTTTTACAATAGGCTAAAACTTGTGCAGGGATACTTTTCTTAACAGTATTACTAGAATTTCGTGAAATATACATTAAATCCACAGACCACCTAGCATATCCACAATTTACAGTTGATTCAGTAGCACTGGCTGAGTGCATTTATAGTTTATAATTGATACAACAGCCCTTTTGCAGTTTACAAGTGACGCAGTAGCACTGGTGGAGTGCTTTTACAGAATACAATTGACACAGTAGTACTTTCACAGTTTTCGACGGACTTCGAAATATATTTGCACTAAAAACTAATCTGACTGGATAATTAGCACTGGGTGAAAGTTAAAAACTAGAAACTATTTACAAATGAGCAAGGTTGCTATTTTTTCGTCGTCAGAACAGGGATGACGACTTTTCTTCTTGCACAAGGTAACACACATGATGTATATAAATATTTACGGATGTACATGGTAAACGTATGTACATATTCACACACACACACACACACACACACACACACACACACACACACACACACACACACACACACACACACAGACAGACAGGTCATACTATTCCAGATACATACACTATTTTCAGTCTCTCTCTCTCTCTCTCTCTCTCTCTTTGCCCTTTCTCTTGCTCTCTCTCAATCGGAGTGCCTCATACCCCCACTCCCATCAAGGAATAGTGCGACTGTGGGCAAGTTTCAGTCCCATACTCGCAAATGGCCAGCTTATCGCCATAAGACGACAGGCCGACTTTAGACTACCGCAAAGAGTATACCTCATTTCCTCGAGATCGAATACTGATTTACTGCACCACATGTGGAGAACAACGGATATCGCGATACAGGCGCAGTAGATAATCTTCGATTTTGAGAGCCCTTGATGCCGCACAATGAACGTCCTTTGCCTGCATCAGGGTGTCACCTACAATGTGCGAGATACATACATCTTGAAATGTAGAACTACAAATTCCACAACTGCAGACCCATTTGCCATGCCTTTTATTTGACCGATAACGTTCTTGTTCTGAAGAACTTTAACGTAAGGATTATCGGCTTTTGTATGAGGACGTGTCGAATTCTTAGACCGATAACGTTTAAGTTCTGAAGAACTATTGCGTAAGGATTATCGGCTTTCTATGAGGACGTGTCGAATTCTTCACCATAGTACCTCATTACTTCATATGGATCACAGTTCTTCACCCAACTGATGAATCTGTCTGTAGCCATATAAAGTAACTTCAGATCAGCAAACTGCGTCTTCGCAAACTCGTAGTGGAATCAGAACATGTGGAGTTTGAATAGGTCTTGCATGCACATTCCCACATAGATAGGTTCACGTGAACTCTAGTGCAACCTTCCCTGTCTCCACAGTAAAAAAGTTTTGTTGAAAATAGGAACCCTCTTAAAATTTGGTCTGGCTATATGTATCTCTGCACCATATCGTCTATCCTACTCGGTTCTAATAACAATTTCGTGGTTTTTTCTCAAATTTTCCATCGCTTTGCCGAAAATTGCATTATTCATCAACTTAAAAAAATCTTTATCACAATCACACATCGCAGAAGCCCTCTTTGCGGTATTCGGATCAATTTACTTCTTCAACCAGGGGGACTGCTTGGAGGAGACAGCCCAGGTGATTCTGTCCAGCTTCATCCCATAAACTGAGACACTGCTGGAGATTTCATTAATGAATAATGTTTCTCTGCTTATTCTCCAGTGCTGTCAACGGCTTGGGGGTGGAGCCTCCTCAGAAATAGTTGCTGTAGACATAGTGGCAAGTCGCTGTGTGCATCATGCACACTAATAAGGTATGTGAAGTCGGCTCAACAATATACCCTACATCAGAATCAGCTACAACACGTTGGATTTCTCCACATAATTCCTTTCATTCCGTCTTGGACAGCCATCGAAACTCGCCAATCTCACAAGGGAACCTCCCCATCGCACCCCACTCAGATTTAGTTATAATTTGGCACAGTGGATAGGCCTTGAAAAACTGAACGCAGAACAATCGAGAAAACAGGAAGAATTTGTGTGGAACTATGAAAAAATAAGCAAAATATACAAACTCAGTAGTCCATGGGCAACATAGGCAACATCTATGATGATATGTGCACAGGAGCGCCGTGGTCCCGATGTTAGCGTGAGCAGCGGCGAAGCGAGAGGTCCTTGGTTCAAGTCTTCTCTCGAACGAAAAGTTTACTTACTTTATTTTTGCAAAGCTATGATCTGTCCGATCGTTCGTTGACGTCTCTGTTCACTGTAATAAGTTTAGTGTCTGTGTTTTGCGACCACACCGCAAAACCGTGCGATTAGTAGAAGAAAGGACGTGCCTCTCCAATGGGAACCGAAAACATTTGTTCCAGGAAAACACGTCTGATATATTCTATACGACACTGGTGACGGCATGTGCGTCACATGACTGGAATATGTTGTCGACCCACCTAACTTGCACACTTGGCGAATGGGTAAAAAGATTCTTCTACCTTGCCCGATTTAGGTTTTCTTGTGGATGTGAAAATCACTCCCAAAAAAGTGATGAAGACATAAGTGTGTGTCACATAAACTGCAACAAATGAATGCAACAGTTTCACAGTCGCACAGTTTTCTCTGTGCTCTGTCAAAGCATATGTTTTTAACGTTCTCAAACTTTTCCGTGTGTAGACCGTCAAATCCTGCATATGTCCAAGCAAATCTGAACATGTCCTGGAATTTTGGAGAGCGAAGTTCATTATGTGTGAGTGCCTGAACTCTGATAATTGTCTGAAAATAAAAAATCAAACTTTTCACTCGAGGGAAGACTTGAACCAAGCACCTCTCGTTCCGCAGATGCTCACGCTAACCACGGGACCACGGCGCTCCTGAGATCACACTCTCCAAAATGTTGCCTATCTTGCGCATGGACTACTCAGTTTGTATATTTTGCTTATTTTTTCATAGTTCCACGCAACTTCTTCCTGTTTTCTCGATTGATCTGTGTTCAGTTTTTCAAGGCCTATCCACTGTGCCAACTTGTAACTAAATCGGAGGGGGGTGCGATGGGGAGGTTCCCTTGTCAGTTACTGTTGCATGGCATGCCCGTATAAGTTATTATCGTCTAAGTACATGATACACTCCTGGAAATGGAAAAAAGAACACATTGACACCGGTGTGTCAGACCCACCATACTTGCTCCGGACACTGCGAGAGGGCTGTACAAGCAATGATCACACGCACGGCACAGCGGACACACCAGGAACCGCGGTGTTGGCCGTCGAATGGCGCTAGCTGCGCAGCATTTGTGCACCGCCGCCGTCAGTGTCAGCCAGTTTGCCGTGGCATACGGAACTCCATCGCAGTCTTTAACACTGGTAGCATGCCGCGACAGCGTGGACGTGAACCGTATGTGCAGTTGACGGACTTTGAGCGAGGGCGTATAGTGGGCATGCGGGAGGCCGGGTGGACGTACCGCCGAATTGCTCAACACGTGGGGCGTGAGGTCTCCACAGTACATCGATGTTGTCGCCAGTGGTCGGCGGAAGGTGCACGTGCCCGTCGACCTGGGACCGGACCGCAGCGACGCACGGATGCACGCCAAGACCGTAGGATCCTACGCAGTGCCGTAGGGGACCGCACCGCCACTTCCCAGCAAATTAGGGACACTGTTGCTCCTGGGGTATCGGCGAGGACCATTCGCAACCGTCTCCATGAAGCTGGGCTACGGTCCCGCACACCGTTAGGCCGTCTTCCGCTCACGCCCCAACATCGTGCAGCCCGCCTCCAGTGGTGTCGCGACAGGCGTGAATGGAGGGACGAATGGAGACGTGTCGTCTTCAGCGATGAGAGTCGCTTCTGCCTTGGTGCCAATGATGGTCGTATGCGTGTTTGGCGCCGTGCAGGTGAGCGCCACAATCAGCACTGCATACGACCGAGGCACACAGGGCCAACACCCGGCATCATGGTGTGGGGAGCGATCTCCTACACTGGCCGTACACCACTGGTGATCGTCGAGGGGACACTGAATAGTGCACGGTACATCCAAACCGTCATCGAACCCATCGTTCTACCATTCCTAGACCGGCAAGGGAACTTGCTGTTCCAACAGGACAATGCACGTCCGCATGTATCCCGTGCCACCCAACGGGCTCTAGAAGGTGTAAGTCAACTACCCTGGCCAGCAAGATCTCCGGATCTGTCCCCCATTGAGCATGTTTGGGACTGGATGAAGCGTCGTCTCACGCGGTCTGCACGTCCAGCACGAACGCTGGTCCAACTGAGGCGCCAGGTGGAAATGGCATGGCAAGCCGTTCCACAGGACTACATCCAGCATCTCTACGATCGTCTCCATGGGAGAATAGCAGCCTGCATTGCTGCGAAAGGTGGATATACACTGTACTAGTGCCGACATTGTGCATGCTCTGTTGCCTGTGTCTATGTGCCTGTGGTTCTGTCAGTGTGATCATGTGATGTATCTGACCCCAGGAATGTGTCAATAAAGTTTCCCCTTCCTGGGACAATGAATTCACGGTGTTCTTATTTCAATTTCCAGGAGTGTATAACTAGAATCTAGGGATGCATCGAACCTCGCACCCATGTGTGGATTATTCACCTTGGCATGCCTATGGACATATTGATGAAGTCCTCCACGGATCCGAACTCAAAGAAAAGTAGCATATCAACATCAGTCAGTAGTTCGATTCTGCGCTCCGTTTTCTTGAGCACTGCGTCCCACAACAACCCAGATGCTGTATAATAAAAGGTGTGGTCCAGAGTGTAGATGGTCATGCATACTGTCCCAAATTTGGGTTTCTGAATTCCCACCAGTAATTCGGAACACTCTCATACTCTGCAATCGTTATGGCATCGCCTGAGAGGATACTGGAGAATGCAGCTATGTCGGGTAGTCCGGTTTCGTTGAGTTTTCCAGTATTATTCACATACTTGTATGGGAAAACACCCTTCCTAGTTACAAGATGGAACGTTGCGTCATCGGGGTTTGCACCTTGAGTGATGTGCAAGTCCTCCTGAGGCAGAGTTTCAACAAATTTCTGGAGTGGCGCATGCATAAAACGCAGCGAGTCCAGGAAACGGAGCGTAATTCTAGGCATCATTCGTTTGGACAAGGATATGTATTTCTCGATACTTTCAGGCAGGACACTGACCTAATTTTCTCCCAACCACTACCAGCCAAGTGTTCATCGAGAAAGTGAGCGCCATACGCGCTTAAATGATGGAAGAAAACGGGTATGTGCCTTGGTAACTGATACATCAAATTGCACTTATTTTGATCTGCGGCACGGAACGTCCCTGTAAGATGACAGTGACCCCTAAAAGGAGTTTCCACTTTTTATGAGACGACAGGCCACAAATATGACAGTCAACCATGTTATTGTACAAATCATCATTCTCCTTTGACCTGATCATGGCGTCGTTGTTGCTCTAAAATCAATCAACTTCCCATGAAAGGTTTTTGAGCTCAGCGAGCAGCCAAATTGCAGAATTGTCCCTGACAAATGAACTGTGGCAATTAAGACTCAAATATTAGGAGCACACTACCTGGTAAGAAACTCCATATAGTACGCATTTCTCTATGAATGTATCATGTGAGGCAATGAGGTTGTCTTTGCAGCATGTCACAGGATTGAGGAGGCACTCAAAGTCAGCGTACCCGACAAAGGGACATCGCTCCTGATGGTAGGCGTGCTTAAACTTTCAGAATTTATTCTCCATGATGGGCATCTCAACACATACCGTGTCTGAGCAGAGTAGTCGACAAGATGCTTTGCTAATAACTCGCTAGTGGACGACACACTGAGACATCTGAAACAAGAAAGCTGTTTATGTCAATGTGTACGCATTTGGGATGAAAAGAGTCGGGACAAATCTTTGATCTAGACATAACGAAGATTTTCTCCATTGGAGAATAATAGCATGTTCATATGCGAATTACACTGGCCTACAAATTTTGATAAATAAAGGGGTCCAACAACTTTGTGCGTGACTTTACTATCGTCATTATCGTCATCTGGGTTGTTCTCCTCCAGGCCACAAACATTAACCAAAATACACTTATACTCCATTTTCCAGCAACGTCACAGGCTGCGCCATTTGGGTATGTCCTGGAGTTTCAAGGCGAATTCCAAACCGTCAAATTTATAAAACCCATGAACATGAGTACCCCTGCTGTTTCAAGATGGCTGCTGCTAATCTTTCTAGTAATTTCTTTCACAAGCCAGGATATACCATACAAAACAAAAGGTGTCGGTTTCATTTTCGACATTAATACATGCATGCTTAGCAGCTATATCATCAGGACGCTTGATATAGCTAGAACCTCCATTTACAGGATCGAAGACAGTGTGGAGGTGCAGGTGTAATAAAGGGTGAGTGCTTTCTCTGAGCATCTAACTTCCAACTCAGAAAACTGACCCAGTGTAGCACTCAAGTAGGATCCATTGAGCCACTCAGCAACTGAGATGCACCGCGATATCACGCCATTATCCCCCCCCCCCCCCCCCACATGTAGACAACACTTGTCTCCTCAACACCACCGTCATGTTTGGAGTTTGAATGAGCTTGCAGCAGTGTACTGCACTACACTTAATGGCGGAATACCGCCGGTCGCTTATGATTTTGAGGAGCTCTGTCTCTATGATGGGAAAACATGCTTTCAGAAGCCTGACTGGGTCTCTGTAATCTCATGCCAGGTTCTCTATGCAAGAAAACGAGATACGCTCCACAAAAACATCCTCAATCACTATATACACTCCTGGAAATTGAAATAAGAACACCGTGAATTCATTGTCCCAGGAAGGGGAAACTTTATTGACACATTCCTGGGATCAGATACATCACATGATCACACTGACAGAACCACAGGCACATAGACACAGGCAACAGAGCATGCACAATGTCGGCACTAGTACAGTGTATATCCACCTTTCGCAGCAATGCAGGCTGCTATTCTCCCATGGAGACGATCGTAGAGATGCTGGATGTAGTCCTGTGGAACGGCTTGTCATGCCATTTCCACCTGGCGCCTCAGTTGGACCAGCGTTCGTGCTGGACGTGCAGACCGCGTGAGACGACGCTTCATCCAGTCCCAAACATGCTCAATGGGGGACAGATCCGGAGATCTTGCTGGCCAGGGTAGTTGACTTACACCTTCTAGAGCACGTTGGGTGGCACGGGATACATGCGGACGTGCATTGTCCTGTTGGAACAGCAAGTTCCCTTGCCGGTCTAGGAATGGTAGAACGATGGGTTCGATGACGGTTTGGATGTACCGTGCACTATTCAGTGTCCCCTCGACGATCACCAGTGGTGTACGGCCAGTGTAGGAGATCGCTCCCCACACCATGATGCCGGGTGTTGGCCCTGTGTGCCTCGGTCGTTTGCATTCCTGATTGTGGCGCTCACCTGCACGGCGCCAAACACGCATACGACCATCATTGGCACCAAGGCAGAAGCGACTCTCATCGCTGAAGACGACACGTCTCCATTCGTCCCTCCATTCACGCCTGTCGCGACACCACTGGAGGCGGGCTGCACGATGTTGGGGCGTGAGCGGAAGACGGCCTAACGGTGTGCGGGACCGTAGCCCAGCTTCATGGAGACGGTTGCGAATGGTCCTCGCCGATACCCCAGGAGCAACAGTGTCCCTAATTTGCTGGGAAGTGGCGGTGCGGTCCCCTACGGCACTGCGTAGGATCCTACGGTCTTGGCGTGCATCCGTGCGTCGCTGCGGTCCGGTCCCAGGTCGACGGGCACGTGCACCTTCCGCCGACCACTGGCGACAACATCGATGTACTGTGGAGACCTCACGCCCCACGTGTTGAGCAATTCGGCGGTACGTCCACCCGGCCTCCCGCATGCCCACTATACGCCCTCGCTCAAAGTCCGTCAACTGCACATACGGTTCACGTCCACGCTGTCGCGGCATGCTACCAGTGTTAAAGACTGCGATGGAGCTCCGTATGCCACGGCAAACTGGCTGACACTGACGGCGGCGGTGCACAAATGCTGCGCAGCTAGCGCCATTCGACGGCCAACACCGCGGTTCCTGGTGTGTCCGCTGTGCCGTGCGTGTGATCATTGCTTGTACAGCCCTCTCGCAGTGTCCGGAGCAAGTATGGTGGGTCTGACACACCGGTGTCAATGTGTTCTTTTTTCCATTTCCAGGAGTGTAGTTTAGTTGTGCCATGACCTGATGTCCATCACTAACAGGATGGAGGAGGCAACTGCCATTAGTCTCAGGTTCTGCACTATCACTAACAATACTATTACTAGTAGCTAGAGGCTCCATCCAGTCGATGATGGTGTCGGGGATGATGGGGACAGGGGTACGTGCTAAGGCAAATGTTCCTTACATCAGCGAAGGCGAGCTGCTAGAGGAGGAGAAGGAGGAGGAGAAGGCCAATTCGTGCAACCTTGCTCCTGATGCTCCAGCCCTGATCTGCTAGCCTGAGTGGTGGGAGTCGGTTGCTCCTGCTGGCTGACACATGTACGCCAGAACGTTTGTGCCGGGGTGGGTTGGGCGGTGGCAGCTGCAGCTGCGGCTTCCCATTCAGCCACCAACATGGCCTCACACAGTGGAGCATGCCACTGTGGAGCAAGTTTCACATCCACCGCAGGCCTCGGCACTCGTGGCGCAGCAAGCTGAGGTGTCACCTCTGTGAAGGAATAACAGCAATTAAGTACAACGTTCTAGGCAGAGATCGATGATTGTACCGTTATAATCGGAGTGAGTGTAAGCAAAAAATAATTACTTTTTATGCTCTGGGTCCACGGAATTAGCATTTCATCAATGTTATCAGGAATATGTCCCACGCACTCAGTGAAGTCCTTCTCCTCGAAAAGCGCAAAGTCACAACGCCTTTGTGACTGTTTTTCATAGGTTAATTTCTTGGCCAGCTCAAGCATTTCATCCTCATTACACTGCCGTGGAGCCATCGATCCATCTCACTGAAGTCGTCTATAACATGACATTGATTATAAGAAAGAACAACAAATATCAGTGCTAAAATTATCGACGATGAGATATTGATTATACATGACTATGTGGTTAGACACTGGACTCGCATTCGGGAGGACGACGGTTCAATCCCGCGTCCGGCCATCCTGATTTAGGTTTTCCGTGATTTCCCTAAATCGCTTCAGGCAAATGCCGGGATGGTTCCTTTGAAAGGGCACGGCCGACTTCCTTCCCCATCCTTCCCTAATCCGATGAGACCGATGACCTCGCTGTCTGGTCTCCTTCCCCTTCCCCAAACCAACCAACCATGACTATGAAAAAAAAGTTCATACTAGATGAAAGTGGTGACCACTAGACGACATCCCCGATAAATACTTCTGTTAGATTCTTCTCTTGCTCCATAGCAACATCTACGACAACGATGAATATATGTCTCACATAGCTGTACACAATGAAAAGAAATTGTCTAACAGCAATATAATACAACTGTAGGTCTACTTATGTTATTGATGTGCAGCTTTCTGCCGCTGCCTTTTGGCCTCCAGCAGCCGCTCAAGTTCGGTCAGCTGTCGCTCTAATGTTACAACAAAGAGATCAAAATTTTTATAAACACTTCTTACCATTTGAATACAATAAGACTCGTTTTCTGAACACATAAACTAACATACACAAAGAATTTGGAGATGTACTTACATGATGGCACCAAAATTTCTTCAGCTTGTTGCTGCTCTCGACTTTCAGTATCCAGCTGCCACACTAATGCAGCAGAAACAATAGACATGTTATAAGCACTTCTTAGGATTTGAATACTTTAAGAGATGTTTTCTGAACAGGTAAGCTATCACACACGAATTTACAGATGTACTTACATGGCTTCCTGTCAGCTTTCAGCTGATGCTCTAGGTCAGCCAGCATTTCAGGAATGAATGCTGCAACAGCGGAAAAGAGAAATTTTACAACAATTTGTTAGAAAAGCTGTTTTTTGTATATAGACACTTATTATGAAAATTTAGCTTGATCTCGAAAAATTTGAACGCTTTGCCACGAAATTTTGTAGCTGTCACAATTTCAGCTCAATATATTTTTATAAAAACTTACAAGGCAATTGCTCCAAGGTTGGCCATTTTCAATCACAACTGCTGCTGGCGTTGTTACTAGCTCAACGTTTCATCTTGCGACTAGCACACTAACTCAGCTAGACCCTTCCAAAGACAAACTGATGATGGTTGTGGAGGGGTTGGCCTTTATATACCTTCAGGGACCACCCTCAAATTTTCAGAGGACCAATAGGAATGCACAATGCCACACTGGCAGGTTAGAACACACTTTCTTTTAGTTCAAGCAGACTGGAGCATGCATGATGTAGCTGGTTGAGAAAACAGAGCGCTGCTGTGAGGGGAGAGTGATCTTTCAAAAAAAGACCTTTGCTCGTTCTGGGACAAACAGACAGAGGGAACTTTTCAAACATCTTTTGTTTGCTGGCATGTGGTTGCTTGTTGCTGGAAAATAGGACTCAGCTGCTATCTTTCTAACAACGCCCAGTTTTCATTCTGGGACAAAAAGGTGGCGTGGCACTTCCTTTGGTCCTGCTCCAAGTGGTTGGAAGCATCATCTTTTGTTTATAGGAAGTTTGTTTTGTTTCAAATCAGGCTTAGGCGGCTGACTTCAAACAGCTGCATCCTTCGAAATACATGTCCTTGTTCGTCATGGCACAGCTGTGGGAGGAGGGCCCTTTTGTTCATTCTAGAGTCAGCAGCCACCCACTATTTTTTGCTTCAGGGACATTGGTTAGGCTCGCATTCCAATCGTTTGCCAGTTCCCTTAGATCACTGGCTGTCTCAGAGGGAGTGTGATTGTGGGTCACGGGCTGTTTCATTGTGTTACAGTCAGATCGTACTGACCAAGGTAGCAGAGGGCAACTGCGGCAGCTGTCACAAATGCAGCTACGTGTGGGTGGTCTGAGCACCCATTAGGTCACATGAGACAGCTGCGGCCCAGTGCAGGGTGGCTGGCATGGAGCACAATCGGGAGGGGGAAGATGCAGAGCCTAACACACCGGTAGTGGGAGGTGGGGAAGTGTGGGAGGGGAGCTGCTGACATGCAGGTAGCGTGGCCTCTTCACTCATGAACACCAGCACTGGGCAATGCAGTCAGTGCACTGCTCTCTCGGCGTGCTCGTTCCCAGCAGTGCACCACAGAGCATCTTAACAGCGGTTCAACTGCAGTATACGACGTGATTGGAAGTTCAACGTGAGTATCCCTGTCGCATGAAATGCAAATTATGTACTCTGCAGTGCATAATTCCCCAATTAATGCCGCCTGAATTTTTTTACATCTACATCTACATCTACATCTATACTCCGCGAGCCACCTTACGGTGTGTGGCGGAGGGTACTTATTGTACCACTATCTGATCCCCCCTTCCCTGTTCCATTCACGAATTGTGCGTGGGAAGAACGACTGCTTGTAAGTCTCCGTATTTGCTCTAATTTCTCGGATCTTTTCGTTGTGATCATTACGCGAGATATATGTGGGCGGTAGTAATATGTTGCCCATCTCTTCCCGGAATGTGCTCTCTCGTAATTTCGATAATAAACCTCTCCGTATTGCGTAACGCCTTTCTTGAAGTGTCCGCCATTGGAGCTTGTTCAGCATCTCCGTAACGCTCTCGCGCTGACTAAATGTCCCCATGACGAATCGCGCTGCTTTTCGCTGGATCATGTCTATCTCTTCTATTAATCCAACCTGGTAAGGGTCCCATACTGATGAGCAATACTCAAGAATCGGACGAACGAGCGTTTTGTAAGCTACTTCTTTCGTCGATGAGTCACATTTTCTTAGAATTCTTCCTATGAATCTCAACCTGGCGCCTGCTTTTCCCACTATTTGTTTTATGTGATCATTCCACTTCAGATCGCTCCGGATAGTAACTCCTAAGTATTTTACGGTCGTTACCGCTTCCAATGATTTACCACCTATGGCATAATCGTACTGGAATGGATTTCTGCCCCTATGTATGCGCATTATATTACATTTATCTACGTTTAGGGAAAGCTGCCAGCTGTCGCACCATTCATTAATCCTCTGCAGGTCTTCCTGGAGTACGTACGAGTCTTCTGATGTTGCTACTTTCTTGTAGACAACCGTGTCATCTGCAAATAGCCTCACGGAGCTACCGATGTTGTCAACTAAGTCATTTATGTATATTGTAAACAATAAAGGTCCTATCACGCTTCCTTGCGGTACTCCCGAAATTACCTCTACATCTGCAGATTTTGAACCGTTAAGAATGACATGTTGTGTTCTTTCTTCTAGGAAATCCTGAATCCAATCACAAACCTGGTCCGATATTCCGTAAGCTCGTATTTTTTTCACTAAACGTAAGTGCGGAACCGTATCAAATGCCTTCCTGAAGTCCAGGAATACGGCACCAATCTGCTCGCCAGTGTCTACGGCACTGTGAATTTCTTGGACAAATAGGGCGAGCTGAGTTTCACATGATCTCTGTTTGCGGAATCCATGTTGGTTATGATGAAGGAGATTTGTATTATCTAAGAACGTCATAATACGAGAACATAAAACATGTTCCATTATTCTACAACAGATTGACGTAAGCGAAATAGGCCTATAATTATTCGCATCTGATTTATGCCCCTTCTTGAAAATGGGAACGACCTGCGCTTTCTTCCAGTCGCTAGGTACTTTACGTTCTTTCAGAGATCTACGATAAATTGCTGATAGAAAGGGGGCAAGTTCTTTAGCATAATCACTGTAGAATCTTACGGGTATCTCGTCTGGTCCGGATGATTTTCCGCTACTAAGTGATAGCAGTTGTTTTTCAATTCCGATATCGTTTATTTCAATATTTTCCATTTTGGCGTCCGTGCGACGGCTGAAGTCAGGGACCGTGTTACGATTTTCCGCAGTGAAACAGTTTCGGAACACTGAATTCAGTATTTCTGCCTTTCTTCGGTCGTCCTCTGTTTCGGTGCCATCGTGCTCAACGAGTGACTGAATAGGGGATTTAGATCCGCTTACCGATTTTACATATGACCAAAACTTTTTAGGGTTCTTGTTTAGATTGTTTGCCAATGTTTTATGTTCGAATTCGTTGAATGCTTCTCTCATTGCTCTCTTTACGCTCTTTTTCGCTTCGTTCAGCTTTTCCTTATCAGCTATGATTCGACTACTCTTAAACCTATGATGAAGCTTTCTTTGTTTCCGTAGTACCTTTCGTACATGATTGTTATACCACGGTGGATCTTTCCCCTCGCTTTGGACCTTAGTCGGTACGAACTTATCTAAGGCGTACTGGACGATGTTTCTGAATTTTTTCCATTTTTGTTCCACATCCTCTTCCTCAGAAATGAACGTTTGATGGTGGTCACTCAGATATTCTGCGATTTGTGCCCTATCACTCTTGTTAAGCAAATATATTTTCCTTCCTTTCTTGGCATTTCTTATTACACTTGTAGTCATTGATGCAACCACTGACTTATGATCACTGATACCCTCTTCTACATTCACGGAGTCGAAAAGTTCCGGTCTATTTGTTGCTATGAGGTCTAAAACGTTAGCTTCACGAGTTGGTTCTCTAACTATCTGCTCGAAGTAATTCTCGGACAAGGCAGTCAGGATAATGTCACAAGAGTCTCTGTCCCTGGCTCCAGTTCTGATTGTGTGACTATCCCATTCTATACCTGGTAGATTGAAGTCTCCCCCTATTACAATAGTATGATCACGAAACTTCTTCACGACGTTCTGCAGGTTCTCTCTGAGGCGCTCAACTACTACGGTTGCTGATGCAGGTGGTCTATAGAAGCATCCGACTATCATATCTGACCCACCTTTGATACTTAACTTAACCCAGATTATTTCACATTCGCATTCGCTAATAACTTCACTGGATATTATTGAATTCTTTACTGCTATAAATACTCCTCCACCATTGGCGTTTATCCTATCCTTGCGGTATATATTCCATTCTGTGTCTAGGATTTCGTTACTGTTCACTTCCGGTTTTAACCAACTTTCCGTTCCTAATACTATATGCGCACTATTTCCTTCAATAAGAGATACTAATTCAGGAACCTTGCCCTGGATACTCCTGCAGTTTACCAATATTACGTTGACTTTTCCTGTTTTTGGTCTCTGAGGACGGACGTTCTTTATCAACGATGATGATGTCCTCTCTGGTAAGCCGTCAGGTATTTTATCGTTTCGCCCAAGGGGGGGGTCCCTCTAACCTAAAAAACCCCCGTGTGCACGCCACACGTACTCTGCTACCCTAGTAGCTGCTTCCGGTGTGTAGTGCACGCCTGACCTGTCTAGGGGGGCCCTACAGTTCTCCACCCAATAACGGAGGTCGATGAATTTGCAACCATTATAGTCGCAGAGTCGTCTGAGCCTCTGGTTTAGACCCTCCACACGGCTCCAAACCAGAGGACCGCGATCGACTCTGGGCACTATGCTGCAGATATTAAGCTCAGCTTGCACTCCGCGTGCGATGCTGGTTGTCTTCACCAAATCAGCCAGTCGCCGGAAGGAACCAAGGATGGCCTCAGAACCCAAGCGGCAGGCGTCATTCGTTCCGACATGTGCTACTATCTGCAGCCGGTCACACCCAGTGCGTTCAATAGCTGCCGGAAGGGCCTCCTCCACATTACGGACGAGACCCCCCGGCAAGCACACCGAGTGCACACTGGCATTCTTCCCCGACCTACCCGCTATTTTCCTAAGGGGCTCCATAACCCGCCTAACGTTGGAGCTCCCTATAACTAATAGGCCCGCCCTCTGTGACTGTCGGGACCTTGCCGGAGAATCGGCCACTGGCCCAACAGGCGAGGCATCCTGTGGTGGCTCGGAAACGATGTCATCACCACTAGGAAGTACCCCGTACCTGTTGGAAAGGGTTAAGGCAGCTGCCACGCGGCCAGATCCCACCTTCGCCTTTCGGCCAGGCACGCGCGAGCCCACCACTGTCCGCCATTCACCCTGGAGTGATGGCTGACCGGTAAGATGCTCACTGCCGGAAGACGCAGCGACATCAGGGGTTCCATGCGATTCCAAGGCCACCGAAGTAGGCATAGGTCTCACCACAGTTGCCCCAACGCCACTACGAGCCGACGCCTGCGCCTCGAGCTCGATGAGCCTAACAGACAAAGCCTCCACCTGCCCCCGAAGAGTGGCCAATTCTCCTTGCGTCCGCTCACAACAACCACAGTCCCTACACATGACTATGTTTACCCTACAAGCGAACGGTGTACTCGCCTTATTAGCAGCAGGAAATCGAAGTGCTCTCTCACTGACGGTCTAACCGACACTGAGCTGTTCTAACCAAACAAACAAAAGCCTGTACGATACGAGGGTCGATAGCAACGGCGATACTGTACACTACACTGTTATTAAAATAAAAGGTTGTGTCTAGTAGGCACTCAAACACGCAAGAAATTACAAAAATAAAATAGTAACTACCCAGATAACTGAAAATAAGTTGTACCTGTTTGAAGCTCGTAAAAATGTGTAACAAGCGAACGGTGTACTCGCCTTATTAGCAGCAGGAAATCGAAGTGCTCTCTCACTGACGGTCTAACCGACACTGAGCTGTTCTAACCAAACAAACAAAAGCCTGTACGATACGAGGGTCGATAGCAACGGCGATACTGTACACTACACTGTTATTAAAATAAAAGGTTGTGTCTAGTAGGCACTCAAACACGCAAGAAATTACAAAAATAAAATAGTAACTACCCAGATAACTGAAATAAGTTGTACCTGTTTGAAGCTCGTAAAAATGTGTAACAAGCGAACGGTGTACTCGCCTTATTAGCAGCAGGAAATCGAAGTGCTCTCTCACTGACGGTCTAACCGACACTGAGCTGTTCTAACCAAACAAACAAAAGCCTGTACGATACGAGGGTCGATAGCAACGGCGATACTGTACACTACACTGTTATTAAAATAAAAGGTTGTGTCTAGTAGGCACTCAAACACGCAAGAAATTACAAAAATAAAATAGTAACTACCCAGATAACTGAAATAAGTTGTACCTGTTTGAAGCTCGTAAAAATGTGTAACAAGCGAACGGTGTACTCGCCTTATTAGCAGCAGGAAATCGAAGTGCTCTCTCACTGACGGTCTAACCGGTTTCTACCACCTACTCCAATTTTATAAACAATTTCCATCAACAATTTCCGTTTTATAAACAATCTCCATCACAAGTTTCCATTAATATTGTATACTCTGCATTGATAATTGAATTTTACCGCGAAAATTCGAAATTCCCTCGAAATTCGATTTTAGAGAGAAAATTCGGAATTCCCGTTAAAACTCTAAATTCCCACCAATGGGGCAGGTGAGAGAGAGGGAGGGGGAGTGGAGGGGGCTGGTAAGAGAAAATTTTTATAATTAAATTTATTAATTTGAATGGTTATATTGCAGTGTTGCCACATATACCAGTACAACCCTGTACTCGGCTGGTGGAAGGGAAAGAAATTTGGCAACAATGCAGACTACTCTTGCGACGGCTTTGGCCTACAACTGATGCAATGCATTATCTTACAGTACATAGTTACTAATGCCAACCAAAGACACGAATATATCAAGATGTTCTTATTTAAATGCCTTTGAAGCTGCCAGGTAAGTCTAAAAGCTAGTTCCCTTCTTTTACATCACCATCTCTACCCAAGACATATCTGCCATTTTATGCTAAGAAAGAGCATTTTTCATTCTGGTCAGTGTATAGGCAGCAATTGTCTGTGGTAGGCTCATAGGGCTGTATACTTTCTAATCATTAACACGTTTTGTGTATTACCGATTTCTGCATGCTGCATTATTAGTGCTACTGGAGAATGCTACTCTTGCAGAAAGACAATGCCTGTGGTTTATGCACAACAGGGTACCCTTTCCTACGGTGCAACGTTTCATGGCGATGCTCTGGCTGACGAGTTTTGGTAGCTCGACTCCCTCATTCACTGCACCTGAACTGGTTGTATTTCAGGCTAGGTGGGCATTTAAAGGAGCTGGCACATGCCTAACCCCTCAACAATGTATAGAATTTACAAGGGCGTGTGACCAATGCATGTGAAGCAATTCGAATAGAGCCAGGTATATCTGAAAGAGTGTAATTCACTGCAGATAAGGGGTGAAGAATAAGCCAGGTTGGGTTGTACCCACAGGCATGTATGCTTCTAAGAGACAGACGGCAATCAGAGGAGAGACTGATCCATATCTCAACAGGTGTTGATTTCTAGGCATATCATTATGCGAGCTTTCCTTATACTTTTCGCCAATACTTCCCACTGTCAGAATATGTGGTACTGGTGGTGGTGGTGGTTAGTGTTTAACGTCCCGTCGACAACGAGGTCATTAGAGACGGAGCGCAAGCTCGGGTTAGGGAATGATTGGGGAGGAAATCGGCCGTGCCCTTTCAAAGGAACCATCCCGACATTTGCCTGAAACGATTTAGGGAAATCACGGAAAACCTAAATCAGGATGGCCGGAGACGGGATTGAACCGTCGTCCTCCCGAATGCGAGTCCAGTGTGCTAATATGTGGTACTATTTTTGAATATGTTGTATATGTCAGCACATGAAAAACTTGTTTCGTAAAGTAGAAGTTGGTGAGTTATCGTACATTCTTCACTTATTCCACATCAAAATGCAAATGTGAAGTTCCAGTAAAGTAATTAAACATATAGGAATGGAAAAGTATAAAGGATTCACAAGGGAAACATGTGGACATGCTACATAATTTTCTGTGAACTAGCCGCAATGCAATAGTGCAATATCGAAGACCACAGTGAGCAGATTATTCCATTGTGTTTTTATAACTTCTTTCAGACTACACTTCAGCTTTTGGAAGACGAATAAGGCAAAAATCCAGCAACTTCTATTTTCATAAATGTGACTGACTAGGGAACACTTCGAAGTGAACATAAATGATCTTGATCAAATTTCGCAGGTTTATAAAGGGGACAAACTACTGCTATACACATGTTTTTGTTTGCGCCCGATTTCACTTTTAAAGTGTAAAGCACATCCCATTAGGTAATTTTGCATATTAGGTTTGGAGAGAATGTCTTGAAAACGATTATGTACAAAATAATGTTTTTCACATAAGTTGATATTTAATTAACATTTTTGAAAACTGTATAATCAACTTTTATAAAAATTTAAAATTTTGCAAACTACGTCACCACCATTACTTAGTCATGAAAAATGAATACATTTGTTAAAGCATAAATTAAAGGAGCTTTTAAGCCACATCCATCCATCTGGAATAATGTTTGGCTTCCAACATTACATTTTTGGAAATGAGGCAGTACATAAAGTGCTATCGGAGTATTTTCAACATACCTAATTAAACTACCTGGACATTCATTATTATTCTAATTATTTGTTTTACTTATAGTTTTTTAATGTTTTAATTGTTATTTTACATTTTAATTCACATTCTGTTCTTTTGTGTTTGTTTTTTAGTTTACTGTTTCATGTACATGTATTTTGTTAATTGAAAATAGTAACTAACTCATTACTATGACACAAAATCATTGTAATAATGATAAACTGTAAAGAAATGCCTTATATATCATCTCTTTGAACATATTCCCTCTAAAACTAATATGCTAAAATATCTTTCGGGGTGTGCTTTACCCCTTAACCCTCGCAATACCAATGGGGAGGCGTACTTTATGCCCACCTTTTGAAAATATTGTAATATAGTTAATAGTTTGAAAAATATTTACTGTTTTTAAGGAATTTTTCTCGCATATCCGATAAATATTTTAAATTTTTCAGTTAAACTTTACTCATATACCTAAGTCTTAGTGGTAGGAGTGACTTTCCTGAACGAATGATATGTTCAGTATTTTCCGGTTCATGAGATTATTTGCACATGAGTAACTCTTTAAAAAGTGTGTCGTGGGCAAAAGTCACAACAATTAACGAATGTTGGTAATTCATGTTGTTGAAAGTGTGTTGATATTAATAAGTGTCTGCTGATAGACATTTTCATGTTCTGAATCCTACCAACACATCAGTACCTCTTAAAAAGTGTGTTGTCGATATTCGTCAACAGTATTAGGAATTTGGCTTTTTTAATTTTTTTAAGGTGCGCCGCAACATCCTTGACAATGCGCGTTGTGGAAAATGTGTTTGATTGTTAGCGTTGAAAGTAAAACTGGGCACAAATAAAAAGCTGTGTATTGCGTTATTTTTCCCCCTCTACACAACTACAAGTTTCATCAAGCTTGTTTGTTTACACATGGAAAATTTACCTTATAAATGAGCACTGAATTTATCAGCCTACGTTTCTCTGACCAGAGCAGTTTTTTTTCTTTTTTTGTTACTTGTGACTCTTAGAAATCTGCTGGACACTGGAGATGGCGGTTATCGCTGAATCGGTTTATTTCAGTGCTAGTTCTACTGGACTGTTAAATCTGCTCAAAATAACCGGTTTCTTAAATAACCGATTTTGAGTTTTTGATTCCTGTTGGTTCCTGTGATAAACGAAGAAATCGAACAAAGTTCGAAGAAATTTCACTCCCTCAGTTCACGATGCACAGAAGACAAATTTTAAATTAAAAAGACACATAAAAAAACTTAGCTCGTCCTATGTTCGCTACTTTTCTCGAAAAGTGATAAGTAGTTGTTGATTACTACAAAAAATCTCCAATATTCTCCTCTTGATTCAAATTTTTAGAAACTCAGGCAGTAAATCACTCTGTAATCGGGTCAGTGCTTAAAGGTGAAAACTGAGGCTAAAGAACTCTTTTATCCGTGTTAATTTGTCTGTCTTCAGGCGATAAAAGCAGATAAAGGCATGTTGTGCAGACACAGGTGACAGATCAGTTTCTTCCTTTTCTCGTTGTAAATCGTGAATCAACTGTTAAGCTTTTATGTCGCAAGTTTGTAGTTGCTTCTCCCGTTTTTAATATTTCACAACAAATGGAGCGTTGTACGTCACTGATATTGCACTTCGTAACATACTTCCAGACTAGAAATGGGGCCATTCTGTAACAGAACTGATGTCTGACGACAACCGTGAGAAACTACCACATAGACCAGTCTTGCTCACTACAAGTGTATGCGTACCATTCAGTAGGCCACGTGACATGGTAACGGGTGCCTTATTGTCTCAGCAGTGCTGCACCAATTGGTATTCTGTTTGTTGCTGCTCGTTCCTGTTGGGGTAGCCGAACGGTCTCGGGCGTCTTGTCACGGTCCGCGCTGCATCCGCCGTCGGAGGTTCGAGTCCTCCCTCGGGCATGGGTGTGTGTGTCGTCCTTGGCGTTAGTTTAAGTTATGTTAAATAGTGTCTAAACTTAGGGACCGATGGCCTCAGCAGTTTCGTCCCATAAGACCTCACCACACATTTCCAAATTGTCAGCATTCTTATTAAAATGGCACTGATCTCTTTTGCCATTTTTCATAATGAGGCAATATTTCAAAGCAATGAAAATGGCACGTTATTTGAGAAAGGTGTATTTAAAAACGAAAAATTATGGCACTGCTGCTCTGGCTAACTGACATTTCGCTACGTTTACCTTATTATTATTAAAGAAAATCACCTCTTATAACAGAGAGGAAGCAAATGCCGAAAAATACCGGTTTTTCAGAACTAAAATATCGGTATCGGTTTCAACCGTTTGGTTTTTCTTATCCCTACTGGTGACATCAGTCTCTTAGACGGTACCGTTTCTTCAGCGACCCGTGCTGGTGTGGTGTTTAACCTCTAAACCGAAACATCTGTCTCAGAGACCTTTAGGGTGTTTTAAATGTGTCGTGTGGCAACGCGATCGCTTCCACAGTACCTTCTGATTGAGAGATCAGTCACGTAGCAGAAGCACTGCAGTTCATTTTGTGGCTTCTCGTTGTCACGTATGTATTAATTTCGTAATTCGTAGAGGTCCATCTGACCGAATTTTTTCGTGTTAGAATGAAATGGCTCGGTCATTTACACCGAATATTTCGTATTAAATGTAATTTATTTTGATTTGCAGTTCCATTAAGAGATGCAAGAGATGGTCAAGAACTCTTTTTCATTCACTTATATGCAAAAGTTATGTAAAAAGTCTCGAACTCTACTTGTGCTATCCACAAAACCCTATTGTCAAAGGCATGAGGTTCATCAAAACATTGGAATACTTTCTCACAGAACCACACATCAGACGATGGATCACTATTTCCACTCTGACGCCAGATATCAAGGACCTCATACGGCAAGGTATCGGTGAAGAGGAATCTGTTGCTGGCAGTGGCGGATACATATGGGGGCGCGCGCCGCACCCCCCCCCCTCTCTCCCCTCCCCTCCCCCCTTGCAAGTCCGCCAGTATTGTCACCTGCGCCACCCCCACCATTCAGCCTGCACGCTATTCGTTCTTTTCTTTCGTCAGTCGACTCGACTGAATCGAGTTATCGAGTACTTTCCTATGTAGCACGCACGGCCGCATCGTTGTGTTTTATACTTTTCTGCCTGGCACATAGATAGCTAACACATTCGCGGCCATTCTAGTGGTCTCGATACGTTATTCTGTCTGCAATTTGTTCGATAAAAGTCACAAATATTCTACTGTTTTCTTGTACAGTGAACTGTCGATACGTAGCGTTATAAACACGGACTATTCGCCGAATAGTGAGCTAGTTTACATTTGGAAGCAGAAATATGAAGACTGAAGAATGAATAAGTAAAAAGTTCTACTTGTATCAAGTGCAAGTGTGAAGATTAGTCAAAAGTGAGAGTGATCAGTTGATTGTGAAGTATTAATAATAGTAATTCGTAGCAATTTCTCTGTAAAAATATTGTTATAAGACTCGTAACTCTTTTAACTCATTTAAGGGAGAGAACCATAATTGTAACTTTTTTATATCAGGAGATGGCATTGTCTTCTAAGTGTATATAATCAGTTTAAATAAAACTTTCTTAAACTTTGCATGTGACTAGATTATTTTTTATTACCGTAAAAGTAAAGGTAGCGTAAGGTATCTTTAGCGCCCCCTCCTTGAGGTTTTTCTGTATCCGCCACTGGCTGCTGGAGGAGATGATCAAGTTCCAACCGATAAATCGGAGAAAAACGAGATCTGTTCTCAGTGTTCGTCTTCAAAAGACAAGAAGACTTCCTACAAGGGTAAAGGGCGCAATAAGCAGATAGGTCTGGAGTGATGTAGGAAAGTATGCACCACATGTGCAGTCAGTAATGAATAAACGGTGGTTTTCGTAAACAGTTACAGTAATAGTTTTTATATCTGCCTGGAATGGCAAACATAAGTTGGAATTGGTAGCGGGACGTGACCGGGATGTGACGCAAGATCTGATGGCCGAGAAAAGATTAGTCTCAAAGTAAGGCACCAGCGATCAAGAAGATTACTTACCTTTATTCTCCACACTGAAACAGGCACCATCTATTGCTCTCGTAGCAAGTAGCTACATAATTAAGTTCACAATAGAATTCACAAATCCACAGTGATATCCAAATTGTAACTAAGTTCTAAGCCCAAGGTTGTCATTTCAGATCTATGCCATAACACTTCGATATTAACGCAGCCAGCGAGCAAGAGCGAGTGGCCGTGGCGTCAGGTCTGTGCTCCCGTTGTATCTTGTGGCCATAGAGGGAGCTGCAGGCAAGAACTATTAAATGGAGAGACGTCTTCAGCCGGAGATAACGCCAGGAACCTCCGGCGGCCGTGACGTGAAGCTAAGGCCGACCACCGCGCGTGTGCGGCCGGGCTGAGCGACGGCAGGGCGCGCGTGATAAGGTTAGGTGCGCGCAAATAGCAATAGTCTTCAGTGAAAATGAACCACAATGTTTGTGTAACAACCGCAGTTAATCTTGAATAAGTAAAACTTACACAACAGTCAATTTGGTGTTTCATGCAAAAAAAAAAAGAAAAAAGAAAATGTTACCTGAAGCATATAAACGAATTACGGAAAACTATAAATCTACGAAATGCTATGACGGACGAAAAATGAGGTCTCTCAGACCGGATGTTTCTAATTGTGTACTATCTGTTTAAGGGTCAAATTTGTTAACCTTCAGACAGAAAGTGTACACAAAGGAAGAGCTTCACAAATGGATGACCTCAATCAATCGCAGGACAGACCACTCTGCATGTTTTAAAATCACTTCCATTAGGATTTAGCCGCGTTCTTCGGCTGTGAGAGCCATGTGAGCGGCTGGGAACTTCATCGCCCGCCGGTTCTGGGACAACAGGCGCCGCGAATAAAGTAAGTCTAAAGCCCTTATTACACGATGCGCCTAAACCGTACACCTAAGCACCAGCACCCCAAGCATGCATATCTGTAACTACAGGCTGGTTCACGTAGACCTATTACACTATCCAAGCGGGATATACCTGGCGCGTACACGCTGTAGACAGTGGTAACGCGCAAAACGCCAACAGAACTGTTTGATTTCTTGTAAAAGTCGTTCGTTCTACCGCAAGAAACAGAAGGTGGAACGTGTGACATATTGGAACGTCATCTGTTCGAATTATTTATGTGACTCAAGGTTCAAAATGGCTCAAATGGCTCTGAGCACCATGGGACTTAACATCGGAGGTCATCAGTCCCCTAGAACTTAGAACTACTTAAACCTAACTAACCTAAGGACATCACACACATCCATGCCCGCGGCAGGAAACGAGCCTGCGGTCGCGCGGTTCCAGACTGAAGTGCCTAGAACCGCTCGGCCACTCCGGCCGGCGTGACTCAAGGTTCCTATTTCATAAGAAAATGTTTATCATTATTTATTAAGTAAATGCTATTCGCTTATGTAGATTACTACGGTTCCGAATTACATACCCAACAGTTAGTTTTATATTACGACACTTCGCTACACAGGTATATGTATTTATACAGCATTTTGCTCATTGAGGACCGACTTGTTTTTGAAGCTATTGCCCTGGTAGTGGCAGTAAATCTACGGATTAGGGCAGAACGACAACGAAAACAGAAAGCCAGACGTTGTTGAATTCGATCCTGCCTGGAAAGAAGGGACAAATTCACTGCTTCTGAAAGAACTGAGGTTCGAAGATCCGCATGAATTTCGGAGCTTCGTGAGGATAGACATGGCCTGTTTCGAGAAGCTGCTGTCTATGACAGAAGATGTAATTAGCAAGTGAGACACAGTTATGAAGGAGGCTATCTCACATTCTCGAAAGTAAGAATTAAATCATATGTTTATACGTTTTGTGATTATACCAGCCTACATAACGAATAATATACCGGTAAATGCCCTGTTACGTTGCAGGCTGGATGCAACATTACGTTTCCTGGCGACTGGGGAATCTTTTAAGAGTGTAGCTTTTAGCCACAGAATAGCACAGTCCACCATTTCAAAAGTAGTTATGGATATATGCACTGCAATCTGTAACACTTTAAAGGACCAATACTTAAAGGTGTAACTGTGTTGTTTTTGCAAGTTTGCACTATATATATGTGTGCTACTCAGAGTTTTGCTGTCCTCGTCTGTCCCACTGGGCCAAACTGCAAGGACTTTCTCCCTTCCACTGCAAAATTCTTTTTCTGGCATGCTGAAATCAAGCAAGAAATGTAAGCAAATGAAACCTGAACTTTCGTAAACTAAGGCATTACGATACAAATCAAAAATCACCGTATAATATTATATGCATATTACTCAGAAAGAAACGATTTCCGACTACCTTATTGTGATACAGTGGGTCATATATACACCTTTCCTCGTAGTATGCCTGATTTAAGACGCTTAACGCCTCTTTGCTCCATTTCATTTCTAGAATACGAGGCAATCAACAGAAAAAATCCTTTCACAAACAGCTAGTATAAAAGAGTAACTACAAAAAAAAAGTTTCTTTTCTGCATTTATGAAACCTGATTACTGAAAAAAATGCGGGATTTCCCCAACGCGAAAAATCCCCAACATGAAAATCTGAAATCAGCCACTACCCACCTAACAATAACCAAACAACAAAAAGAAAGCACTGTGGTACACCATTCTGTGCAAGCGCGAGTTACCGCTGCCTATTGCGCAGGATGGAGGAAAGCACAGCTCTGGGGAGGGGAAAGGAGGGGAGAGGGAGCCCTGAGGACGGGGCAAGGTTGGGTTACAGTTGGTAGCCATCCCAGTAAGGCGGTGGAAGGCAGACCAGTACTTGGAGGAGTTTACATGAAGGGTGGCATTGAGTCATGTACATGTCTGGCGCCACTCCCGTCGTTTCTTCGCTGTTAAGAGGTTAGATATGTATCGTTGTAATTGCCATTGGCAGAAGAGTGCATCCTGGTCACAAGTGCAGAGGAAGGAGCTCAGAGCCTGTGAGATTTGCAGAAAAGGAGAACTGTCTGTGAAACGAAGAGTAGGTGGTGAGAATGGATAAGTTTGGTAAGAACAGGGACATCCATGGTGCTAGCGATGGTCTTCTGGAGGAAGGATGAGATATGGCTGACGTCAGCTGATGTTGAAAGGTAAGTGGGTTGCTTTCGAATTGGGAGAACGGATTCCCGGTAGGCCTCCCAGTCGACCCAGCAGTAGTCATGGACGGGCTTCACAGAGGCAGTACAGAGGGGGCAGGAGGTGGCGATAGGCCGAGGAGGTGGCGAGAAGGACTGGGAGGTGGCCACTACCAATGGAATCTAGGACGTCTTTGGTGATACGAGCAAGGAGTGAAGTTACTTTCAGGATGGATTTGCTGTGGGAGGGTAACAAGGTAAGGTCATTTGTTTGTTTGTTTTGAAAGCTAGTGACGACTTATTGGCGGTAGTCAGCCAGTTAGGCAGCAGCAGCTGGCTGAAAAAGGCGCAGCAACAAGGAAGTATCCGATTTAGTGACTTTTACGAGTTCCTAACCAGAAGCGAATTACATAATATTATCTGTGTACTCTGATAGTTTACTTTTATTGATTTTAATATCTAACTTTTATTGAGTTTAATATCTAAGAGCCACAGTTCTTGCGTTTTCGTTTGTGTCGGAAATCAAACTGATTTTGTGTCATATTAGAAGTTCCTAATCAGCGGCGAATTATTTAGTTTCACCTGAGTGCTTTGGTAGTTAGGTTTTTGAATCTCTGCTTATTAAACTAATTTATTAGACACAGTTCCTGCGTTTGAGTCAGGCTCTACAATAGAGTTCAGCAGCACATGTCGATAGTTTAGTTTACCAGTTTTTAGCATGGATAGGGACATTGATTGTTGTGTGTGGATGTAAGCCAAGTTGGTGACACTTCGCTCTCAGCCCCAGGCTGTGATGGCTTTGGTTACACAACTTGAAGCCGCAGTGGGAGGGCACGACTGTTGTGGGCTGGCCATTGAGATACAACGGATGTCCACCATGTCTGAGTCCTCCGATAGGTCCTCACCGGTGGCCAGCCCAGTTATAGCTCGCACTGAGATTCACCCCTCACCTGTGGTCGAGTGGGAGGTCGCTCCATGGCATAGCAGGCGGCGAAAGACTTCCCAGGAGGCTGCACGTAAGGCCTCCCCGGCTGGTCTGACAAACAGGTTACAGGTACTGTCTGTGGCTGACAATGATGCTCAGCCAGATACCGCCACCTGTCCTGTTTCAGAGAAAACCTCTCAGCCTGTGAGATCTCGGCAATCACAGAGGGTGGGATTATTGAAAGTTGGTAGATCCAACGTTAGGCGCGTTATGGGGCCCCTTAGGGACATAGCCGCCAAGAAGGGGAAGAAAGCAAATGTGCACTCCATGTGCATACCGGGTGGAGTCATTCCAGACGTGGAATGGGTCCTTCTAGTGCCATAAAGAGCACAGGGAGCAGCCAACTGCAGGTTGTGGCTCTCGTCGGTACCAATGATGTGCGCCACTTTGTATCAGAAGAGATTATCTCTGGTTTTGAGCGGCAAACACAAGTGGTAAAGGCTTCCAGCCTTGCATGCTAAATGAAAGCAGAGCTGACCATTTGCATCCTAGTCGACAGGACCGATTGCGCACGTTCCTACAGAGCCGAGTGGAGGGTGTGAATCAAAGGCTCAGACGGTTCTGCGACTGTGTAGGCTGCAGATTTCTCGAATTGCGCCATAGGGTGGTTGGGTACTAGGTTCCGCTGAATATGTACTACTACTATACGCAGGAGGCGGCTACATGGATAGCAAGGGCTGTTCATTTATTTATTTATTTACACGTCAAGTTCCGTAGGTCCAAATTGAGGACCAAATCTCCATGGTCGTGGAACGTTCCAGTACATGAAATTACAATATAAAAGCAATAACAGATAAAATTAAATCTTTATGAACCCAAAAAAGTCAGTCCATAAGTTTAAGTAAATGCAATCAACAATGCAACAAGCATCAGCTTAATTTTACAAGGAACTCCTCGACAGAAAAGAAGGAGTAGCCCATCAGGAAACTCTCCAGTTTCGATTTGAAAGTACGTGTATTACTGCTAAGATTTTTGAATTAGAGTGGTAGCTTATTGAAAATTGATGCAGCAGGATACTGCACAAGAGTTATGGAAGTCCGATCCAAATGGAGGTTTGATTTGTACCGAGTATTAACCGAGTGAAAGCTGCTTATTCTTGATAATGAGCTAATATTGTTAACAAGAAATGACAGTAAGAAGGAATATATATATTGAGAGGCAAATGTCAAAATACCCAGACTCATGACCAGGGGTCGACAAGAGGTTCGTGAGCTTACACCACTTATTGCCCGAACCGCCCGTTTCTCAGTAAAAAATGTCCCTTTAGAATGGGAAGAGTTAGCCCAAAATATAATACCATACGACATAAGCGAATGAAAATAAGCAAAGTAGACTAATTTTCATGTTGAACGATCATTCCCTTCAGGTACCGTTAGAATAATAAAAATGGCAGTATTAAGTCTTTGAACAAGATCCTGAACGTGGGATTTCCACGACAGCTTACTATTTTTCTGAACACCTATAAATTTGAACTGTTCAGTTTCACTAATCATATGCCCATTCTGCGAAATCAAAACTTCAGGTTTTGTTGAGTTGTGTGTTAGAAATTGTAGAAATTTAGTCTTACTGGGATTTAGCGTTAGTTTATTTTCTACAAGCCATGAACTTGGGTCATGAACTGCACTATCTGAAACCGAGCCAATGTTCCACACAATATTCTTTACTACCAAGCTAGTGTCATCGGCAAACAGAAATATTTAAGAGTTATCTGTAATACTAGAGGGCATATCATTTATATAAATAAGGAACAGGAGTGACCCCAACACTGATCCCTGGAGCAACCCCCCCCCCTCACCCGCCCCCCCCCCCCCAAATTGACTGTACCTCACTCAGACCCCACATCGCAGCCATTCTCAGCAGTGTGAATAATGACGTTATGCTGTCTGATGCTAAAGTAAGAGGTGAACCAATTGTGAGCTACTCCCCACATTCCGTAATGGTCCAACTTCTGGAGCAATATTTTGTGATCAACACAATCAAATGCCTCAGTTAAATAAAAAATACGCCAAGCGTTCGAAACCTTTTGTTAAATCCATTCAGCACGTCACACAGAAAAGAGACTATAGTACTTTCACTTGTTAAACGACTTCTAAAGTCGAACTGTATATTTGATAGCAAATCGTGTGATATAAAATGATCAATTATCCTTTTACACACAGCCTTTTCGTTAACTTTTACAAACACTGATGGCATAGAAATATGTCTAAAAGTATCTACATTATCCCTTTCCCCATTTTTATACAGCGACTTTACTACTGAGCACTTTAATCGTTCAGGAAACTTACCATTTCTAAAGGAAAGATTACAAATATGGCTAAATACAGGGCTGTGTGGCGTGGACTGGGCAGTTTTTTAGGTTATAGGGTCTCGAGAAACCACAAAAAAAATTGCTTCAGTCACAGAGAGTGCCGGCCGAACAGAGGAAGAACATAGATACAGGAACCATCGGTAAACGTTTGTAAAATGTCGTAGCTGTGTTGGGAAAGTATCAGAGCTCCAAGTGCTAATAGAAAGCATTGATCCTCAAATCGTTATAGGCACTGAAAGCTGGCTAAGGGCGGAGATAAGCTCAGCCGAAATTTTTGCGAAGAACATAACCGTGTTCCGAAAGGATAGGCTAAACACGGTTGGCGGTGGCGTGTCTGTTTCGGTTAGAAGTAGTTTATCTCGTGGCTAAATTGAAGTAGATAGTTCCCATGAGTTAGTATGGGCAGGGGTCATCGTTGGCAACTGGAATAAAATTATAATTTGATACTTTTACCGATCTCCCAATTCAGGTGCTACCATTGCTGAAAGGTCCAAAGAAAACTTGAGTTTAATTTCGAACACGTATCCAACTCATACAGTTATTGTTGGTCGTGATTTCAATTTACCCCCGATATATCGGCGAAAACACATGTTTAATCCCGGAGGTACGCATAAGACAAAATCCGAAATTGTGCTAAACGCAGTCTCTGAAAATTATTTGGAGCAGTTAGTTCATGAGCCCACGCGAATAGTAAGCGGTTGTGAAATCACACTTGACGATTTAGCAACGAAGTTACTGAGTTGCTGAGTTAATAACGAGCATCAAAACTTATTTATACAGGGATTAGTGAACACAGGGTTGTCGTAGCAAGACCGAATAAACGCTCAAATCCACCAAAAATAAACGAAAAATATACCTATTCGAAACAGCAGATAAAAATTCACTTGACGCCTTCCTGGGAGACAATCACCAATCTTATCAAATTAAGAATATAAGTGTAGATCAGATGTGGCTTGTATTCAAAGAAATAGTATCCGTGGCAATTTAGAGATTTATACCAAATTAATCAATAAACGACGGAGCTGATCCTCCTTGGTAGACAAAACGGGTAAGAACACTGTTTCAACAACAACAGAAAAAAACGACAAATTTAGACAGACTCAAAATGTCCAAGATCGGCAATCTTTTACAGAAGATCGAAATTAAGCGCCGACTCATTGCGAGATGCTTATAATAGTTTCCACAACGAAACTTTGTCTCGTAACCTGTCAGAAAATCCAAACAGATTCTGGTCGTATGTGAAGTTTGCTAGCGGCAAAACACAATCAACGCTTTTTCTGCAGGTCGTATCTGAAGTATGCTAGCGGCAAAACACAAACAGCGCCTTCTCTGCACGATATCAATGGAGATACTATCGAAGACAGTGCTGCCAAAGCAGAGTTACTAAACACAGCCTTCCGAAATGCCTTCACAAAAGAAGACGAAGTAAATATTCCAGAATTTTAATCAAGGACTGTTGCCAATATGAGTAACGAAGAAGTAGATATCCTCGGAGTAGAGAAGTAACTTACATCATTTAATAAAAGCATGTTTTCTGGTCCAGACTGTCTATCAATTAGTTTCCTTTCAGAGTATGCTGATGCAATACCTCCATACTTAAAATCACATACACCCGTTCGCTCGAAGAAAGATCCGTACAAAAGACTGGAAAGTTGCACAGGTGGCACCAATATTCAAGAAAGGTTGTAGAGGTAATCCACTAAATTACAGGCCCATATCATTAATGTCGATATGCAGGAGGATTTTGGAACATATATTGTGTTCGAACATTATGAATTACCTCGAAGAAAACGGTCTATTGTCACACAGTCAACATGGATTTACGAAACATCATTCTTGTGAAACACAACTAGCTCTTTACTTGCATGAAGTGTTGAGTGCTACTGGCAAGGGACCTCAGGCTGATTCCGTATTTCTTGATTTCCCGAAGGCTTTTGACACTGTACCACACAAGCGGCTTGTAGTGAAATTGCGTGTTTATGGAATATCGTCTCAGTTATGTGACTGGATTTGTGATTTCCTGTCAGAGAGGTCACAATTCGCAGTAACTGACAGAAACTCATCGAGTAAAACAGAAGTGATTTCTGGCCTTCCCCAAGGCGGTGTTTTAATCCCTTTGCTGTTCCTTACCTATATAAACGATTTCGGAGACAATCTGAGCAGCCATGTTAGGTTGTTTTCAGATGACGCTGTCGTTTATCGACTAGTAAAGTCATTAGAAAATCAAAACCAATTGCAACACGATTTAGAAATGATATCTTTATGGTGCGAAAATTGGCAGTTGATCCTAAATACCGAAAAGTGTGAGGTGACCCACATGATTGCTAAAAGGGATCTGTTAAACTTCGGTTACACTATAAATCAGTCAAATCTAAAGGTCGTAAATTCAATTAAATACCTAGGAATTATATTTACGAACAACTTAAATTGTGAGGAACACACAGAAAATGTTGTGAGGACGGCTAACCAACGACTGCTTTTAACTGGGATCACACTTAGAAAATTTAACAGATTTACTAAGGAGACTGCCTACACTAAGCTTGTTCGTCCTCTTTTAGAATACTGCTGTGCCATGTGGGATCCTTACCAGATAGGAGGGACAGAGTACATCGAAAAAATCCAAACGTTTTGTGTTATCGCGATATAGGCGGGAGAGAGTCGCTGATGTGATACAGGATTTGGGATGAACATCGTTAAAACAAAGGCGTTTTTCATTGCAGAGAAATCTTCTTAAGAAAATCCCAACACTAACTTTCATCTCCGAGTGCGAAAATACTTTGTTGATGCCGACCTCCATAAGGAGAAACGATCACCGTCATTAAATAATGGAAATCTGAGCCCATACTGAAAGATATATGTGTCCTTTCTGTCCGTGTGCTATACGAGATTGGAATAATAGAGAATTGTGAAGATTGTTCGATGAACACTCTGCCAGGCACTTAAATGTAATTTGCAGAGTATCCACGTAGATGTAGATGTAGATGTAGATGTAGGTAACCTTGGAGGGTAGCAAGGACCTTAGGCCACCACCAAGGCGTGGCACGCTCGCAGCTGTTGATGTTGAGGTCTGCGGCAATCACATAGGTGAAGAAGGTGCGGTCATCATGGAAGATGAATTAGTAGATGTGAGGAGCTGCTGGATTGACATAGATAGTCGCACAGGTGAAGGTGAGGGAGGGAAAAAAGGCGCTGAGGATTAGGTGCTCGGTCGGGTCATTGAGCAAGAGTTGTGGCCAGACAGCGATATGCTTGAGGTGGCCAATACCGACCCACCTCGCGCTATGGGAAGGGGATTGTCTGGTTGGTGAAGGAAGTAGGGAGAGGTGCGGAAAAAATGGTGAGGTCGGAGGAAGGGTTAATTAAGGATGAAGTAGTCGACCTGGTGCTCGGACAGGGTACGGATGAAGAGGTATTTGTTGGCAAGGAGGGGTCGAATGTTTAGGTATGGGAGATAATACTGTTGGCACGCCAGGGTGTGGAGGAGAAAGGGAGTGAAGGGAGGAGGAGAGAGACTTAAATGAGGACGCTGAGGCAGGTGAAGGTGAAGTGGGCCTGGTTGTGGGAGTAAGTGGCGTAGGTGTTCAAATATATAATGTAGTGGGCGGAAACGGAGATCGGCTGGAGGGTGTGAGGGCGTTGAAAGTGGTGGATGTTCTGGAGGACGATGGTGAGGAAATGTATGATGTTTTTGGCTGTAGGGGTTGGGTGGAAGGAATTGTTCGGGTGGATGGGTTGATCAATGGGGCGAACCTGAATGGTAAGAATGGGGTTGGTGGGAGGTAGTTTGGTCTTGCATTTGGAGGAATAGGTGGGGCAGGATTCGTTGCGGGAAGCAGGAGAGGAGAGATTAGGACACTGTTTGAGGAAGTGGAAGGCTTTACAGTGGGGGCAAGTGTGGGGGTTTTTGCAGTTTTAGGTGAGGTGATTATTGTAGAGGAGATAGTGTTGGCAGTGGTACGATTGAGGAGGAAATGGGAGGGGTCAACGGGGTAGCGACAGTTAAAAATCAGGGCTCCCTCAATGAGGAGGTGATCTATGGAGGAGGCAGACTCAGTTCACGTGTCAGGAACATAGGTTGTTATAGATCCTTTGGGATGAACGGGTTTCCAGAGCGGGTTGGGCATTCAGTTCCGTCAACGCGGGGACTAGCACTATTTACCGCTTATATATCTACTATTACGGGCGCTGGCACCAACCAGAGAGGGCTGAAACGATGCATTCGAGGAAGGTGAGTTGAGCAGCTCATAGCAGCTCCAGCCCGCCCCAGGACCGAGTGACGTTAGGTGGCGCGAGTGGCCGGCACCACGCTCGAAACGCCCGCCTCCCCGCAAGCGTTAAGCGTCCGCCGTTGCTTCCTTTCAACATCCAAAGACCTCATCCACGCCGTACTCAGTGTGTAGCCCTGGTCTCTGTTGAAATTTTTGTTCTTCGTTCTGATCTCAGCCGCCTCTTTTATAATGGAGTCCCGGTATGTTGACGCATGAGCCAAGACTCTTGTGCTCTCAAACTGTATTTTGTGTCCGTTTTTGAGCAATGTTCAGCTGTGGCCGACTTGTCGAGCTCCATTTGCTTAATATGTTTCTTGTACTCGGTCCAACACTGTACAACTGTGCGAATTATCTGGCCTCTATAGGTGCTGCAGCACTAGCACGGGAAATCACACACACCGGGGACACGAAGAGCTATGTCGCCTTTAAAAGGGTGCCACATATATCGTATCTTGGGGCGGGCCGGAACACTTGTCTCAATCCGTACCTCTGCAGTACACCTCCTGACTTGCTGTTCGTTGCCCCACAGATATGGCAGGAAAGCAGCCGGTTTGGATTCTTCTGCCGATTCACAAGGTGTCCTTCTTCTGTGACACCTGAAAGCGTTTGCAATGTGTCTTTTGCTGTAGCCATTTTTCCTGAATACGTCTCACAAGTGCTACAATTCAGACCGTAGGTGATGATTGTCAGAAATAACTTTGGCTCTATGTATTAACGAGTTCAGGACCGCTTTCTTGTGCACAGGGTGTTGAAAACTACCTGCGTTCAAATATCGATCAGTGTGTGTCGGTTTCCTATACACTGAATGACAGCCGGCTTCCTGCCTCCCGCTCAACTAAGACATCTAAGAACGGTAGCTTGCCACCATTCTCCATCCCGACGGTAAACTTAATGATGGGATGTACACCGTTCATGTGATCCACAAACTGCTGCAGTGTATTTTCACCGTGAGGCCATATCAGGAAGTTGTCATCGATGTACCTAAGGAAGCAAGACGGACGCAACACCACAGAGTCTCGTGCCCGCAAAGCGACCAGGCAGTATCCAATGTTGTGGTTATCAGTGCTCATAATGTTTTGGCCGGTGAGCCTACAATACTTAACTCTCGTCTGGAAGCGATGCGAGGAAAGGTACAAATTTAACAGTCCCAAGAAATTGTTCGAAGTCCAATCTCTAAGTGATGAGTTGGTGGGCGAGCGGCAGCCTTCGAAGATGATGGCAGGCTGTTGTCCACTGTCGCCGATCATAACCAGACTGCTGGCGTCTGTTCCTAAAGTATAGTCACCGATTGGCTATCCAGTCGCATCTGTTTGTCGGGCCGTGCAGCCCATGTGAATGATACTGAGCATGTGAGTCAGGCGAGATGAAGTAGAGCAGCGAAGATATCGCCCACTGTAGGCCAGACCACGGGTGCTAGGATACACGGTGGGGGTCACACGTAAGCGAGCTGCGAGCTGTGACGTCACCTTGATGCCTCTCGCTACACCATACTACACTGAAGCTTACAGGCACACGGCACACAGTGGAGACACGGCAAACATCTGTTTAACACATATGCAGGTATGGTTGCAATCGAGACGAAATGATAGTGTAAATCCTCCGAATGACAATCTCTTTGACCACTTCGGAGGACTCTTTTTCCTGGGGGAAGAGGCTCACACAGGCTTAGACCATATAGACTCGTAATACGGAGAAATCCCCTGTAATGATATTTTAAACTCTTTAACTGTATCATCAGGATTATTTGCTATCCTGGGTGGTTATACACTACTGGCCATTAAAATTACTACACCACGAAGATGACGTGCTACAGACGCGAAATTTAACCGACAGGAAGAAGATGCTGTGATATGCAAATGATTAGCTATTCAGAGCATTCACACTACGTTGGCGCCGATGGCGACACCTACAACGTGCTGTCATGAGGAAAGTTTCCAACCGATTTCTCATACACAAACAGCAGTTGACCGGCGTTGCATGGTGAAACGTTGTTGTGATGCCTCGTGTAAGGAGGAGAAATGCGTTTCCGTTTCCGACTTTGATAATGGTCGGATTGTAGCCTATCGCGATTGTTGTTTATCGTAACGCAACATTTCTGCTCGCGTTGGTCGAGATCCAATGACTGTTAGCAGAATATTGAATCGGTGGGTTCAGGAGGGTAATACGGAACGCCGTGCTAGATCCCAACGGCCTCGTATCACTAGCAGTCGAGATGACAGGCATCTTATCCACATGACTGTAACGGATCGTGCAGCCACGTCTCGATCCCTGAGTCAACAGATGGGGACACTTGCAAGACAACAACCATCTGCACCAACAGTTCGACGACGTTTGCAACAGAATGGACTATCAGCTGGGAGACCATTGGCTGCGGTTACCCTTGACGCTGCATCACAGACAGGAGCGCCTGCGATGGTGTACTCAACGACGAACCTGGGTGCACGAATGGCAAAACGTCATTTTTTTGAATGACTGCAGGTTCTGTTTACAGCATCATGATGGACGCATCCGTGTTTGGCGACATCGCGGTGAACGCACATTGGAAGCGTGTATTCGTCATCGCCATACTGGCATATCACCTGGCGTGATGGTATGGGGTGCCATTGGTTACACGTCTCGGTCACCTCTTGTTCGCATTGACGGCACTTTGAACAGTGGACGTTACATTGAGAGGCACCCACATGCCTTGCTCATACTGTGGCATCAAGCAGTCAGGCCTGCAAGAAGAGTGGTCTGCCAAGCGAGTGGATTCATTCTTATTTATCGAGTAACATGATCTCTAGTACTCACACTTAAGTTACAAGTTATCCTCCTATATGATTAATACGCAACGGAAACACGCATCTGACTATCAGTAGTTTACAGAAGTCTGACTGTACACTACGCACTGGCAATACCACATTTTCTTTTTGTCTTTTATTTAACGGCTTTTGTCAACACGTGGCCACCGCACTGAATATGAATGGCGCACACATTATAAATTCGGGACAGTATGGCAACATACAATTCGAAGGAAAAGTCCACCAATCTTTTTCTTTTCACTATCTTATTTATTCCGATAAATTCTCTAACCTAAACACACAAATTCTATAACCTACAACAATAACACATGAGAAATTCCGCCCAGTGGGCATGGCTTTACATTGGTGAATCTCTATATTATGGTCTCGTAATTATTTAACGCTACAGTGCACTTTCTGGATAGGATGGTGGATCTTTTATTATTTCTCACACTTCGACTCTCACAATCATCATCACGAAACTATCCTCCAGACCAAGCAGTACAGAAGGAACAAGCATAACCCACTAATCTTTTGAAAGTACCTTGCTACTCTCCCATGCAAACCACACATACCCAAATTACATGACATACACCACACTACGACATGAAATACAAAACACTAAATAGTCACAACATTATCACTTTCAGGTTTCCCACTTCAATTAATATTCATCCAAGTTTCACACGACACTGCCCCACTTCGTAATTCTACTTTCCTACTATGAACTCTGGAGATATATGCACGTCTTCCTGTGCAATGCCGGCCGCGGTGGTCTAGCGGTTCTGGCGCTGCAGACCGGAACCGCGGGACTGCTACGGTCGCAGGTTCGAATCCTGCCTCGGGCATGGGTGTGTGTGATGTCCTTAGGTTAGTTAGGTTTAAGTAGTTCTAAGTTCTAGGGGACTTATGACCTAAGATGTTGAGTCCCATAGTGCTCAGAGCCATTTGAACCATTTTGAACCTGTGCAATGCAAGCCAAATGGCGTTGCTGGATAGACGGCCGACTCACCTTGCTTCTCCCTCAGAGTTTGAATCTAGCGTCACACGGAATCATATCACGCAAAGTAATATTAAGAACGTATTCATCACACACGCGAGTCCGCATCTGATACCATGGACAAGTACTTCTCTTTATCCTTTGTCTCATACACAGATTGAGACTCACACAGTACTCACCACGTGGAAGTACTCGTCTCTAATTTCAAGTCCTGCACACGCCATTTCTTAAAATGTCAACTTATCGTACACACGCTATTTCTTAAATTTTTCAACTTATTGTACACACGCTAGTAATTCAGCTTAACTTAAGCACACGGAAGTATTTCAACTTATTGCTACACGTGGTTTCATTGTGACCGTTGGTCACTTCCGAAGATTACTACAATCCCATTAATATTACCTGCCTGACACTTAATTCTCCCCACAAAAGTTCCTGAAATAGAGAAATTATTATTTCAAACTACTCTTAAATATTCCACATGCATACCATGTCTCCACTCTTTTGTCTTTACGGAGCACAACTAAAAAAGGTCTTAACAGCACAAGATCCAGCGGCAGAGTGCTGAAACATGGCCATTCTTTAGGTCATCTCGCACCTCTGTCGAGGTGGTGGAAGACCATGCTACCGTATTGGTCAGCCACATTTCAGGCGCTCAAAGCTCAGGTAAATTTCATCTCTTTGGTCCCACCAAAGGTGGCCAAAGGATCGTCTCAAAGATGATCATATATTCACATTCACTATCTGCGGTTAGCAGACGACCATACATTCATTCATTTCACAGATCTCACCAAACTGGATGTAGGGATTTACTTTGTGGGAGTGCACATGTGATCAATTAAATAAATAAATTGTCATTCCTTCCCACACTGGTATCCGGCTTCGCTGTATTAATTGAAATTGAGTTATTTTACAAAAAAAATGTGTTGTTCTGACAAAAATAATGAAGTATGTTGTACCTATTTTCAATGTCGGGCGGTACTGTACCCTTTCACCACCGGCTACCCATGCAGAAAAAAATGGCACGGTACTATCCTTGCAATGCGAGGGTAGTTCCGAACATTTTTTTTTAAGAAAACTGTATTTTATCTCACTCTCTCTCTGCAGTGTACCTGGTGGTGTTTCACCTTCACTTCTGCACGCTAATTGCAACTGTGCAAGTTCTTCCCTATGTTTCCTATTTGTTTCTAATTGTGCCTCTTTAAACTGTAATAGTGATTGTATCTCCTCCTGGTCGGCATAAACCTCTCGCATAAACTGTAATAGTGATTGTATCTCCTCCTGGTCGGCATAAACCTCTCGCTGCGTACTGTCAGAGCCTGTTTCGCCTGTCATACTGATCTTTTCTACATCTGCGCTAATCGTATTCATTCTGACCACTACCTCCGCAACTTCATCCTTGTGTTTATTTAGCGCCACTTTCTGCCGGGTGACTTGAGCCTCCACGCTGTCTAATGCCCCTTGTTTATCTGCAAGTAAGTCCTCCACTATCTCTTTGATTCGCTCATCCGGCAACACGTCCCTAAGTTCTGTAAAATCGCTCTCTATTGCACTTATTCGTACCTCCAAATTATTGGCTTTTTCTTTCACGGCATCACATACTTGCTTCATTGCACCCAGATTCTTCTCCCCCTCATCTAACCGATTACACTGGTCAACACTCATTTTCTTGCCAAGGATATTTGAGTGGCTTTAGGATGGGTTAGTGGTGCTGAGGACGAATATAACAACCATTTATGCAGTTTGGCTCTAGTTTTTGAGATAATGCATGATTTATTCAAAAAATTAGAAAAAATTGCTAATACTGAACTCGAGCGCTACAAACTACAATGAAAAAAGAAAATAATCTTTATAAATAGCTTCTATGAAAACCTGATAGGCATTTGTCCACGTATAAAACATAATTGAAAAGTTTCTCTATAAGTATATCATTTTCCGTCCATGACGTACCGCTTCCTGCACGCTTTCCTTTTATAGGACTGTTCAGAACAGTCACGTTGCAGATTCCAGCAATAATCTGCCATCATATGCCTGTCCCATCTTCCTTTATATCTTTCCTCTATTCCTTTCATATCTTGATGGAACCGCTCTCCTTGTTCCTCACTGAAATCACCTAGATTACGAGGAAATCGATCCAAGTGGCTGTGAAGGAAGTGCAATTTTATGCTCATGTTAGCTCCTAAGTTTTGAAAGTTAGTGAGCATGTTTTTGACCAGTTCCTCGTAATTGGGAGCTTTATGATTGCCCAAAAAACATTTTACAACAGCGACAAAACTGTTCCAGGCCGATGCTTCAGTGACAGTCATGACACTTGTAAAATTGGTATCGTTGATGAGCCTGCGAATTTGAGGACCATCAAATATTCCTGCCTTAAGTTTTTCACTACTGAGTCCAGGGAACGTATTGCAGATGTATGTGAAGCAATTACCATTTCTGTCTAAAGCTTTTGTGAATTGCTTCATTAGTCCTAACTTAATATGTAATGGTGGAAGAACAATCTTGTCCCTACTAACCAGAGGTTCATTAATGATGTTTGCTTCACCAACAGCCATATGTTCCCTTGGAGGCCATGTTTTCTGCTTCCAATGTTCGTGCTTTGCCCTACTATCCCACATGCAGATAAAACATGGGTGCTTTGTGTATCCACTTTGTTGTCCAAGCAAGAAGTTCACCATTTTCAAATCAACACAAATCAACCACTGGTGCTGCATATACTGAATTTTCTGCAGAACCATCTTGATGTTAGCATATGCTTCACAAAGTTTTGTTGAGTGGGCAATTGGAATAGATGCGTAACGATTGCCATTGTGTAGGAGAACACATTTTAAACTTCTAGTGGAACTGTCTATGAAGAGACGCCAGTCCTCTGGTGTATATTCCGGCAGCCCCAATTCAAGTAAAAGCCAGGTATATTGCTGCAATACACTATAACCTCTTCTTGGTTGAAGTATGGAAGAAGGTTTTCTTCTCTCGTCCGGTAAGCTGTTATTTTAACACTTGGATGAAGACAGTTCTTTTCCTTAAGCCTGGATGCTAAGAGTTCTGATGCTTGCTTTGAAAGATTGAGTTCTCGTATCAAGTCACTGAGCTCCTTCTGGTCGAACTGCTGGGGCTGTGTCTCACTTCCTTCGTATTCCGAACCACTACTTGTACATTCCTCGCCGTGCACATCGTCATCTGATGATGTTAGCGTGGGTAATGTTGTGAAGGTTGGTACAGGAACATCGTTGCTGTGCACCACCGGTCTTCTTGCTGACTCCAAATCGGGATATTCCCACTTTCGTTTTTTGAACCTATTAAAACCTTTCACATTAACAATGCAAAAATAGCAATCATCTGTATGGTTCTTCTGCTCTCGCCATACCATAGGCACTGCGAAGTTTAAGCTTTTCCTTTTTCGTTTTGTCCACTGCCGTAAGCACTCCACACAGCATTTACAAACTTTATGGGGTGCCCACGCCTTGTCTTGATCTCCAAGTTTAATTCCGAAATATGCCAGATACGCTTCCTTCACAAAAGGAGTGATATTCTTCCTGTTCTTTTGAAGAACGTATTCACCACAAATGTAGCAGAACTCATCTGGATGGTTCACGCAAAGACGGCGTGAAGAACTCATGTTTTCCTAAAACAAAATTGCACAAATACTACATATTATGCAGAACTTTCTTGTATTTGCATGTCAATCACATCCAACAAACATCATTAATTGTTTTGTGTGAAATGAATACTCACCTCTTATTTGCTACGTCACGATGAAAAGGTTCTATCTCCTTGAAGCTGCACTGCACATGTGTGTGACTTTCGACCATCGCCATTTTTCTTGTTTACACTGAACGCTACCTATCGGCTGTTGCGGGGATTACCTCGGCCAACAAATGAATGTCGAGTACCGCCGAATTCAAATCTGCACAACCCTCAATATCTTCAACACACGCACCGCACAACAGGACTGAACACATGCTGACAGTGTGATGTTTGCATGATGTAATCCTCAACCACACAGATGCACTCCATGAGCACAATTGTTTGATAAAGATAGTACAATATCACTAATTAAAAAACAGGTAGCAAATACATTACACCATATATGGACCCTGCAGTCGATATTATCCACATGAAACTCTCATTTCCACAAATAACCTATATCTCAAAAACCAGAGCCAATTTGGAAAAAGTACAAATATACTCGGAATGAGTATCATAACAATATCCCATTTTCGTTCAAACTTCCCTGGCAACGAAAAAAAAATTTTATTTTGTAGAGCTGTGTTATTAACTGCGGACAGACGCTCATCGATAACTGTGTGTAGCTTCCTCATTGCCTCTTTATTTCCCTTATCCATTGCCTCCAGTCTTTCCTTATTTGCTTCCCATCTTTCCTTAGTATCTCTACTCATCGCTTCTAATCTTTCCTTATTATCTTTATTCATCGCTTCCAATCTTTCCTTATTATCTCTATCCATCCTCTGTAAAAACTGCAGTAGCACACGGTCATTTGCTACTTTCGGTGCGCTCACCTCGTTTGCCTGAGAAACCTTAGCTTCGCTAAGGGTAGCTGCACTTTCACTGCATACCTGACCTAGTCCCGGCTCGCCCGCGTCGTCGGGAAAAGCCCCCGTTTGTGAACAAAGCCCGCCGCTCAAAGGATCACCTAGCAGCGGTCCACTGTACAATTCAGCCCCTTCCGCGTGTTTGCCGTTCCCGCTCATTAGCCCATGGTCGACACATACTTCCTGCTGCACTGCTACGTTCACCCCAGAATCGCTATTCCCCATGGTGACTACACTTTTCGACTGCGACCTAGTTACTACGGACATTACGCAAAAAAAATTATACAACCATCTTCCAGCCTTCGACGATATAGCAATTAATTTCATAAAAAAATAAAAGATCCTCACCAATCCAGAAAGAAATTGCAAACAGATAAAATTTTACTTCTTAACACTATCACAATATATTCCATAAAAAAATAAAAAAAAATCTTAACAGCAAACCCTAACAGCAAAATATCCTCGCAGGGTCGAAATTATGAGAGGCACCCACATGCCTTGCTCATACTGTGGCATCAAGCAGTCAGGCTTGCAAGATGAGTGGTCTGCCAAGCGAGTGGATTCATTCTTATTTATCGAGTAACATGAACTCTAGTACTCACACTTAAGTTACAAGTTATCCTCCTATATGATTAATACGCAACGGAAACACGCATCTGACTATCAGTAGTTTACAGAACTCTGACTGTACACTACGCACTGGCAATACCACATTTTCTTTTTGTCTTTTATTTAACGGCTTTTGTCAACACGTGGCCACCGCACTGAATATGAATGGCGCACACATTATAAATTCGGGACATTATGGCAACATACAATTCGAAGGAAAAGTCCACCAATCTTTTTCTTTTCACTATCTTATTTATTACGCTACATTCTCTAACCTAAACACACAAATTCTATAACCTACAACAATAACACATGAGAAATTCCGCCCAGTGGGCATGGCTTTACATTGGTGAATCTCTATATTATGGTCTCGTATAATATTTAACGCTACAGTGCACTTTCTGGATAGGATGGTGGATCTTTTATTATTTCTCACACTTCGACTCTCACAATCATCATCACGAAACTATCCTCCAGACCGAGCAGTACAGGAGGAACAAGCATAACCCACTAATCTTTTGAAAGTACCTTGCTACTCTCCCATGCAAACCACACATACCCAAATTACATGACATACACCACACTACGACATGAAATACAAAACACTAAATAGTCACAACATTATCACTTTCAGGTTTCCCACTTCAATTAATATTTATCCCAGTTTCACACGACACTGCCCCACTTCGTAATTCTACTTTCCTACTATGAACTCTGGAGATATATGCACGTCTTCCTGTGCAATGCAAGCCAAATGGCGTTGCTGGATAGACGGCCGACTCACCTTGCTTCTCTCTCAGAGTTTGAATCTAGCGTCACACGGAATCATATCACGCAAAGTAATATTAAGAACGTATTCATCACACACGCGAGTCCGCATCTGATACCATGGACAAGTACTTCTCTTTATCCTTTGTCTCATACACAGATTGAGACTCACACAGTACTCACCACGTGGAAGTACTCGTCTCTAATTTCAAGTCCTGCACACGCCATTTCTTAAAATGTCAACTTATCGTACACACGCTATTTCTTAAATTTTTCAACTTATTGTACACACGCTAGTAATTCAGCTTAACTTAAGCACATGGAAGTATTTCAACTTATTGCTACACTTGGTTTCATTGTGACCGTTGGTCACTTCCGAAGATTACTACAATCCCATTAATATTACCTGCCTGACACTTAATTCTCCCCACAAAAGTTCCTGAAATAGAGAAATTATTATTTCAAACTACTCTTAAATATTCCACATGCATACCATGTCTCCACTCTTTTGTCTTTACGGAGCACAACTAAAAAAGGTCTTAACAGCACAAGATCCAGCGGCAGAGTGCTGAAACATGGCCATTCTTTAGGTCATCTCGCACCTCTGTCGAGGTGGTGGAAGACCATGCTACCGTATTGGTCAGCCACATTTCAGGCGCTCAAAGCTCAGGTAAATTTCATCTCTTTGGTCCCACCAAAGGTGGCCAAAGGATCGTCTCAAAGATGATCATATATTCACATTCACTATCTGCGGTTAGCAGACGACCATACATTCATTCATTTCACAGATCTCACCAAACTGGATGTAGGGATTTACTTTGTGGGAGTGCACATGTAATCAATTAAATAAATAAATTGTCATTCCTTCCCACACTGGTATCTAGCTTCGCTGTATTAATTGAAATTGAGTTATTTTACAAAAAAAAATGTGTTGTTCTGACAAAAATAATGAAGTATGTTGTACCTATTTTCAATGTCAGGCAGTACTGTACCCTTTCAACAATTCAGATGTGTTACGACCCGTGGCTCTACCCTTCATTCGATCCCTGCGAAACCCTACATTTCATCAGGATATAGCACGACCGCATGTTGCAGGTCCTGTAGGGGCCTTTCTGGATACAGAAAATGTTCGAGTGCTGCCCTGGCCAGCGTATTCTCCAGATGTCTCACCAATTGAAAACGTCTAGTCAGTGGTGGCCGAGCAACTGGCTCGTCACAATGCGCCAGTCAGTACTCTTGATGAACTGTGGTATCGTGTTGAAGCTACATGGGCCGGTGTACCTGTACACGCCATCCAAGCTCTGTTTGACTCAATGCCCAGGCGTATCAAGGCCGTTATTACGGCCAGAGGTGGTGTTCTGGATACTGATTTCTCAGGATCTATGCACCCAAACTGCATGAAAATGTAACAACCTGTCAGTTCTAGTATAATATATTTTTCGAATCAATACCCATTTATCATATGCATTTCTTCTTGGTGTAGCAATTTTAATGGCCAGAAGTGTATTACAACTTCTTTTCATTTTTTTCAGTTTTCGTCTTCGTTAATAATCACTTCGCTTACTACCTTCGCGTTCCTTCCACTCATTGATAGCTTTCAGGCTGACGAAAGTGCGTGTCATTACGGAACACATTACACCGAAATCATGACAAAAGGTAACGCTTTATAAGATCGGCAACGTAAAGTCGCAGCCTTTGCAATACCTTCAGATGACCAGTTTGTGCACCGTCCATTCCTAACCACTTGTTGTTGACAGAGTGAAGAAGAGCGCTGAACCACTTTCTTACTATGTTTTATTTTCAGTAACTCAACGCTGCTTTGAGAGAGACGATCCTCTGAACCTGCATTCTATTGCAGAAGGTGTTTTACTTCTGTTTCCGTATTTCTAATTCCTGGCGTAAGCACGCAGTGTCGCATTCACAGCAGGGTTTTTTTTCACGATTAACGTTTTTTTCGAATAGTTATTTCTTCATTAGTTGACAATATATATACCTCTAAAATATCTTCTTCTTCGTTTTTGTGGCCGAATATTTCTCTCCTTGTTAGGCTCAATACTACCCCCTGAATCAGCTCTGGAGTTTGGTAGATTCAGAGCTGGATCAGCAATAGTCTTCAACTTGCGTTTCGAAGAAATATTCAGCAGTTCACTTTTAAAATCACTTTTCTAATCTTAATCAGTAAAACGTATTGGACAGATACGAGCATTTTCGACTGAAAACCAATCTACACGTTTACAAGCATTTATCCATTTTCGTTTGGTCTCATTGTTTTTAGGAAACGCATGAAACTTAATTCTTAACTTACTTAGTTCTATGATCCGGTTAGTACAACTGACAATCGCACAGCAACCGTTATTTTGTACTTAAAAACTTACGCTGAAAAATCCCTCAATACACTGATAATTACGACGTAACTCTCTACTCAATCGCTAGTCAGTAATAAAAATTCATACTGTTTTCGCTTGTAACGCAATTAAGAGACAATACGTTGTGGTAATTGTGGGCTACTTGAAGCTCGTTGGGTTCACTCTGATGTCAGCGGCGCAGCTTGGTACTGTGCGTACACCTCGTGATCCCTACCGTGTATTCCGGTATCCTTGTGCCAGACCAGAGCTACTGGCTTAACGGGCCAAACGACCGACCGGCCGACCGACAAACTGGAGATGTACAGGCAAGTTGGCCAACCGACCAACCTCCAGACAGCAGACCGCTCCACCACTTCGCCCCATAAACTGTGCCTCGTGTGCCGCTGTCGTGCCAACCGACCGACAGAAGTACGTTTTCTCTCACTCCGCGCCGTAATAAACGACGTTCACTATGACTAACATGTAGAGTCGTAAAACTACCGTAGGCTATCGTAAGTAATCGTAGTGTTCCTAGTACCTTAACTCTTTTTCGTCTTCGCTCGTACGAAACACATCTCCTCTATTTAATGAGTGCTCATAGCACTGAAGGTAAGTATTTTACAGTCAATGTTGGCTGGACATTTTTATTTATTTTGGTCCATACTACCACCTCTGAAAGTGGCATACCCTATAACCTTAGCCACAACAGTACAAGTGCATATATTCCACTGTCAGAGGTATCAGAATGGTTTTCCCTTGCAACTCCTTCGTTTCCGGTGCAGGGATCCTTAGCTGAGATTCATACATTTACTCTTTTCCTTCATCCTTGAAAGTTCGTAACATCATTAAGGACTCATTATGTATATACATACGTTTACAGGCACCGGCTACTATAACTTTGACGCTCTATAGGGTCGTTGGATGACGTTTCCCAACATGGGTTCCTGTTCAAAATACTATGTACTCAGTCCCCTTTGGCTATGCATCGCGGTTTGCCCATGTGGAACCGCTGCCTCGCGCCGCGCTGCACGTCTGTGTCGCCAATCACAGAACGCGCTGAGCGTGACGTCAGGTACATAGCTACCAGCTATACGAACTTCCGCCGAAGCGCTGGCGCGTGCGCTGCGGCAGCTATGAAATACTTATCATCCGATTTCAGGGAAACTATTTGGCGAAAAAATTTGATTCTTCTGCACCTTACAGTCTGATATATTCGCTTGATAAAGGACTGAATTTCTCTTCGTTATTCATCGTGGTTACTTGCTGCACACTTTTATGTAAACCATTACACGAAATTTTATTGAGTGTGCAGAGACAAAAACGCATTGCGTGGTTTTTCGTATAGTTCATTTTAGGTGACACATTATTGCATGTGAAATTTAGTCAACATATCGAAATTGTTTTTAAAGTTGAGAACAGAACGACAGCTGTCACCGTTCTCGAGATATAGGATAGCATGTCGGCAGACGGACCGCGCTCGGGTCGCTCGCGACCCGATCGATACTTCGCCCTGCTCGTCGTAAACCATGTGGTTGTATCAGCCCCAAATCTCGTACACGGTTCAAGAAATCGAAACGTGGTCTTTTGCAAATGACAGCTCGTAAAGAGTCATGTATTTCGTCGCATGACAAGTATACAAAATCTATTTATCTATCGAGATGTGAAAGCATTTAATAACATGTGGAATGAGAATTATAATAACATGAAACACATTAATATTAACAATAATCTATATGGACACACAAAAGATAAACCGAAACTAATTTGCTGGTATGTCATAAGATGTAATTTGCTTAGTATCTATAGCTATTGATTATTTCGTATTTTAACAAACGGTTTTTTCTTGGTGCAATGTGCTTTATTTGTTCGAGACGCCTTTCACTTTAAGGGGGGACGTTGATGAAATTGACCAAAAATGTCAATTTTCTGGCCGTGCGGTTCTAGGCGCTTCAGTTTGGAACCGCGTGACCGCTAAGGTCGCAGGTTCGAATCCTGCCTCGGGCGTGGATGTGTGTGATGTCCTTAGGTTAGTTAGGTTTAAGTAGTTCTAAGTTCTAGGGAACTGATGACCTCAGAAGTTAAGTCCCATAGTGCTGAGAGCCATTTGAACCAATTTTGTCAATTTTCGATTTATTTTTTATTTAAGTCCCATAGTGCTCAGAGCCATTTGAACCAATTTTCTCAATTTTCGATTTATTTTTTATTTGTTAGTACAATAAGTTCCCAAAGTTTCAATGCTGAAATCGCATCCGAAGTGCCTGAAAATTAATTAAAAGTGTGACGCAGCCTCCCTGTCACGCCAAGCTCAGAGAGATAACAACCCCTACATTCACAAGGAGAGGCGTCCAAATTGTATCCTGTATCTTGTCAAGCCCACTTACAGGTTTCTGACCGACCCCTCACTTCTCAAAAAGTGTGTTCATGGCAAAACCCAAAATCCAAATGAGTCTCTAAATTCACTCATATGGAAACGATGTCCTAATAACACATTTGCATCTGTTACAGTTGTGAGAATTGCAACTTTTGATGCAGTAACTGTATTTAATGATGGGAACGTCGGAAGGATGAAGGTATTAGAAAGAAAGGGCTTCAAGATAGGAAATTTTCCTCAAGACGTCCTGACAAAAATAGAGTTACAGCTCGTCTCTGCAGCTGAAAAGTCAGTTGAAAACCTACAAAAGGAAAGAAGAAAGACAACAAGAAACCAGAAGAGAAGCCTTGAAGGGAAAGACAACCCAGAGTACAAATGTGCTGCCTTCTGAAGAAGTGACATAAGGAAAAAAGTTAGGTTGAACTTTAAATTGCGTTTCCTGAAAAGTTTGTCTTTTAAAGTTTATGTACCCTTTCCTCAGGTTCTATGAATGCTAGAATTATGAAATTTTGTACACATATTTCTGTGAACCTAATAAACGTTGTCTCAAGAGAATATTTTGTAATTCTGATTGCAAGCTGCGAGATGGGGTCAAGTGTTTGGAATTTTGCATGCATTTCAAATTGTACTTGTGGAATTATAGTTAAAAAATTATGAAAATTCTCCCATTCGTCCTATTCCAAAAACCTCATGAAAGAAACTTACAACATATAAAGAGATGAAACAGAGAAATTTCTGTAGAAATCTTTGAATACTTTCTGATGTAAAGGAACATACACAATTTTGTTAATAAAACTTCACATTTCATGAATATATATATATATATATATATATATATATATATATATATATATATATGTATATATATATATATATATATATATAAGGATTTTATATGTAAACGTGTTACTTTCATGTAAAGCGTGGTACAAAATTTCATTGCCATATCTCCAAAACTGTGGATTTGGTGCATTTTTGAAATAGTGTGTGTTTTTCTTCAAAGTCCCCCCCTTCAGACGTTTTCGGTGGAATCTAGAGTGATTCAATTTTGTTTTGATATGTCATATTTGTAGTTTGTAAAACAGTTCACATCTTATTTGTTACATAAATAAATGATTAATTACAGTTAATCGAGTTTTTGACGGATATCTACGTTTCCTTTCACCTGATCACATGCTTCAGGTTGAATAAAACTTAGCTTAAGGAACAGAAGCACATTTTCACTTTCGCTTTTCGTTCTTAACAATTTTCGTGCCCTTTGCGATAATGGGTGTGTAACACTATTATCGTTCTGTCACTAGCTGTAGACATTTTACCGAAAATTGTGATTTAAAGTCATAACTACAGTGTGTTCACTTTATGTCCCTTCCTATTTGCTTTGTTTACGTACATGTTGCCAGCCCTACGAATTATATGCTGGAAAGTAACGGCTGTTTATTTCTGTTCTCCTTGTATCCGTATGTGTGTGCTGCTAGTCAGTGCGAATTATAGAGAATTGAAAGTGAACGCAGTAGTTGTCAGAGCTGATTTGGTGTTCAGCTGATTTGAGTTTTGGTTTAAATTTTTCTGTGGAGGGGTTCATGTAGGAGTAATCTCTCTGTTTGCATTAATAGATAAAATAGTAGAATAACATTTCAACAGATGATTTTTATGAGAATACAAGCACTTTTGCTCACTCTTATATGAACTGTTCCACAAAATATTTAGAGCAAACCTCGAATCAGCTGAACACTAAAACTTTCAACTATGCTCTGATAGATATTACATTCACATACAACTCATCCTAATTAATTACACACACACATACATAAATGTAAACAGATATAAGGTGAACAGAACGAACAGACCTCAGTTTCCAGAATATACACTTCGTTAGGTTGGCAACATGTACATTAACAAAGCAAATAAGAAGAGATTTAAATTGAGCACACAATATTTACGACTTTAAATCATTTTTAGATAACGTATCGGCAGCCAGTGACAGAAGATGAATTGTGCTCCTCACAAATTCGCAAAGAACATGAAAATTATGAAGAAAAAAGTTTGTAAGTTGAAAACGTGCTTATGTCTCTTAAGTGGAGTTATAGTGCGACCTACAGCCTGCGACCAAATGATATAGGAAACGCAGATGCCAGCCAAAAACTCGATTAACTGTAAGTAATTACTTATTCACTTGAAAAGAGACGTGAACTGTTTCATAATCTACCAATATCGCAAAGATTCCACTGGAAATGCCTTAAAATAAAACGCGAAAAGCGTCTAGAACAAATAAAATACATCACAGGAAGAAAATGGCGTTCGTTATTTACAGAACTAAAATTTCTGTGCTTGCTGATGGTGACGGACACGTAAGCAAACATGTTATTAATTATTTAGTTTTGCCTTAATACATTTTGTTTATTTACAACGTTTAGAATACTTTATAATTACATTTAATAACACCAGATTGCCAATTACTTTTCCAGCATCGCTAAAACAGTCTTTACAGGCAGGATGTATAGCCTCTGATAAAAAGATTTCTTTTACGTAAAGATTTTTATATCTCTGATCGAATCTTTGTGTCAAACACCTTGGCATAAAGTAGCAAATGTGAATAATGTGAATCGTCGTCAATATCCATAAAGTCTCACTGATCCCTGTATTGCAAGTAATTATGAAAGACCACTCATAATAACTGGTTTCACAGTTACCCCTTTAGCGTTATACTCCAATTGTCGAATCTATATTTGGTTGCCAAAATGCCGTATTTATTTTTTGATTAACCTGCTTGCCCCGACACAAACGGCAATTGGAAATAGTCTCATACAACGTTAGTGCATCCTTTAATACGCCTGAGGATGCTCATATGATATTTGAAGTCAGCGCAAAAGCCTCCACTACACAAAAAACATATGGCAGCATATGTGGTACTGCATTACGATACATCTTCCACCGCTGACGTCTACACAGTTTGAGAACTTCCAGTGCTTTAGAAAGCCATGGAAAACACGTAACCAGTGATTACCTGTTGTTTGATGAAGGAATATATGTCTACTGGAAAATGTTACAAATGGCAGAGTGGCCAAAACAGTAATTCCACTTCATCATTTCCTGACAGTAGCCAGAAGAAAACTGTATTCAAGTTGTAACTTTTCTTTAACATAAGGCTGTTTGTTTAGAGTAATAGAGATGTATATACAAATGCATATCAACTATAAGTGCTAGAGGCTATGTTAAACAAATATTCTGGCAATAAATACGCAACTGACCTACCTAAGGAAAGGTGATGTTATTTGCTGTTGGGCTGCATTAACAAGAAATACAATTCATCTGTGTGCTGATACAGTGCTCCACAGTAGTCTCTCCTGTGAAGGCCTCTTCATCTCTACGTAACTACTGCATCCTACATCCATTCTAATTTTCTTACCGTTGGCAAGCCTTGATCTATCTTTACAATTTAGCCTCCATTACCAAACTGACGATTCCTTGATGCCTCATAATATGTCCTGTCAACTGACCCCTATTTTAGGCAAGTTGTGCCATATTTTACTCTTCCTCGTCTGTTTAATTCAGTACGTCTTCTTTAGTTATACGAGCTTCGTATCTAATCTTCAACATTCATCTTTATCACCATGTTTTGATAGTGTCAAATGGCTCAAATGGCTCTGAGCACTATGGGACTCAACTGCTGTGGTCATCAGTCCCCTAGAACTTAGAACTACTTAAACCTAACTAACCTAAGGACATCACACACACCCATGCCCGATGCAGGATTCGAACCTGCGACCGTAGCAGTCGCACGGTTCCGGACTGCGCGCCTAGAACCGCGAGACCACCACGGCCGGCTTTGATAGTGTCAATTGTCACCCTGACAGAACTATTCATCGACTACGTTTCACTTATATACGAGGCTACACAAATACCTTTATAGAATACTAATCAACCATTAAAATTTATGTTCGACTTGAGTAAATTTTCTTTTCCAGAAACGCTTTCCTTGCTATTGACAGTCTGCATTTTATATCCTCTCTGCTTCTGCCTTCTCAATTACTGCTTCCCTGTCAAGTTACTGAAGTCTTAGAACTGCAATTTGGTTTCTGTACAAGATGTAGATAATCTTGTGTCCGTGTGTTTTATAGCTGATACCTCCAGAGCTTCAAAGAGTGTCTTTGTGTTAATATTGTCAAAACCTTTCTCTAAATGTACAAATGCTATAAACGCAGGTTTGCCATCCTCAGTGTGTCTACTTAGTTAAGTGGTAGGATCAGTTTTGCCTCTCGTGTTCATACATTTCACGGGAATCTAACATTGTGCTCATGTTAATTTGTATAGCCGCTCCCCCTCTCCTCTCTACGTATTCCTTCCACTTTCTAGCCTTCTCTTATTTGCTTAGTTCCAACTTGCCAAATGAACTCTTGACAGTTGCTTCTCCTTTGAGCGAAATTTTCTTTCTTATTTAATTTCGGCAACTATTTTTTCGAAGTGCAGAATCGCTATTGCGATTTTGGACTCTCTGTCAACGTCATTTTTAGACGTCTCTGTTCCCCATGGCCTACTTTATATGCTGCATTTATATATCTTCCCCTATTGTCACTTAAATTCAATATATCATGTTTTATCCAAGGATTTCTACTGTAGCTTTTTCCCCATTTATATCCTCTGCAGCATTCGCCACTTCTTCTCTCAAAGATATCCATTCTTACTGTAGCAGATTCCTTCCTCTGTTTCATTCAGTCCTTACCTTATTCTACATTTAAGATCACCGAAAATCTCTGGGTCTTACCTTATTCATGTTCCATCTCCTTAATCTGCTACCGTTTACTGTGTCTTTAGTTGTAAGCCGCATGTGTAACCAATAAACTATTGTCGGTCTGCGTCTACACTAGGAAATGTCTTGCAATTTATAATCTGGCTTAGGAAACTCTGTTCCAAATAAGTATTATCCTTAAGAAAAGCGTTGGCGATGATTATATTATGCCCTGTGAAAAATTCTGTCAGGTGGCTTCCCCTTTCATCCCTTCCCCCAAGCCTATAGTTTCTTATTTTTTTCTCTTCCTATACCTGTTACCGAATTCCAGTCTCTCATCACATTTTAATAGTTTTGTCTCGCTTAACTATCTAAGTAATCACTTTCGTGGTACATTGTTTCTATCTGTCCATCGCCTGTGGTGTACGTAGGCATGCAAACTTGTATGACTGTGGTGTGAGTGTTACCGTTAAGTCTATCTTGGTAATGATAATGTTAATGGCAGTTTAGAGTATTGTGATACTACTTCATTGGTTTCAGTAGCCAACACTCAGAGAGCGGTTAAAATACATGATCTTAATATAGCAAATATTGAGGATCAACTGTCAGACATTTTCAGTTATAGACAAATGACTATCAGATAACAGCTCCTGTACTATCATTACAGTAAACTGCGTTTAGGTACTGCGATTTGCAATACTAAAAGCTGTTATGTAAGTAACAATGAGTTTCTGATATGGGGCGACCAGTTTTCTAATAAGATAGTGAACAATCGTGAACGGTAGTCATGAAATCTGTTTATGGTGAAATGAGAAAACATGAATAATGAAATATCTGAAAGAGTACACCGCAAAGAAAATAAAAAATTGCTATGTCTTCATCCAATTTCTGAATTCCTTCGTGTAGGTTCACAGTATAGTTAATGAGATACACCGGGCGTTTCCCCAGCGGCGATCCGTCATTGGCTACCGCTAGCGACCGCCGCTTCTAGATGGGAACGTCAGTTCCGCAAGCCGCCACGTCACCGCGGAAAACACTTGCCGCTGCCGTGCTGTTGTGGGAATCGGCTTTTCTTAGAGCGGTGTAATCGTTTGTGGCAGCAGCCCCGTGCCTCGGTTGCGGCTGTAGGGATGACGGCGGCGTGATGGGTGCTTGTTTTAACTGCGCCCGACCGGATGGCGGACGACACCGCACTCCTAACCCTTTTCAGGTTAATCACATTTGATTTCTTCCATGTATCTGGTACTCTCCTCCGCAAAAACACGCTCTGTGGAAGTGAAATAAAAGCACTTGCGGAAACATATCGCAACGCCAGACATTAATTAACGCACAGTACCTAATTTCGGGAATGCATTTTTTAGGTAACGTATTTAAGCGATTAATATTGCAAGATCACAGATTAGTGAAAGTGCGCAAAATTGCAAATGATGCATTGTATTGTGCAGGTGCCGAATGTCAGTTTGTGGATTGAAATTCCGTGCGTATTGCACTTGGTCAGCCAATACAGTGACGGTTCATCTTGTTTGTGGAAGACGCTGAACTGTTATCCGGTGATGTCCAGTAGTGCTCGATTGGAGACAGATTTGGTGATCGAGCAGGCCAAGGAAACATGTCGACACTCTGTAGAGCGTGTTGGGTTACAACAGCGGTATGTGGGAGAGAGTTATCCAGTTGGAAGACACCGCTTGGAATGCTTTTCATGAATGGTCGCACAACATTCGAATGACCGGATTGACGTATACATTTGCAGTCAGGGTGCGTAGGATAACCACGAGAGTGCTCCTGTTGCCACACGAAATCGCAAACGGGACAATAACTCCAGATGTAGGTCCAGCGTGTCTAATACGTGGACAGGTTGGTTGCAGGACCTCAGCTGGTCTCTTTGTATCCAACACGCGGCCATCATTGGCACCGAAGTGGAACCAGTTTTCATCAGGAAATACAACAGGCCCCCACACTGCTCTCTAATGAGCTCTAGCTTAATACCACTGAAGTCCCAAAAGGCAGTGGGGTGGATCAGTGGAATACACACTACAGGGCGACCAGCGCGGAGCTGTCCTTGAAGTAGTCGATTTGTAACAGTCCGTTGTGTCACTGTGGTGCCAGTTGCCGCTCAAATTGCTGCTGCAGATGCAGTACGATGTGCCGGAGCCATACGCCGAACATGATGATCTTCCGTCTCGGTAGTGATAGAACGCTGTACGTTGCCCTCGATGGTGAGTGCTCATCGGAGGTGAGGGTATCATCTGGAGTGCCCCAGGGAAGTGTGGTAGATCCGCTGTTGTTTTCTATCTACATAAATGATCTTTTGGATAGGGTGGATAGCAATGTGCGGCTGTTTGCTGATGATGCTGTGGAGTACGGGAAGATGTCGTCGTTGAGTGACTGTAGGAGGATACAAGACGACTTGGACAGGATTTGTGATTGGTATAAAGAATGGCAGCTAACTATAAATATAGATAAATGTAAATTAATGCAGATGAATAGGAAAAAGAATCCCGTAACGGAGCGTTAGTAGTGTAGCGCTTGACACAGTCACGTCGACTAAATATCTGGGCGTAACACTGCAGAGCGATATGAAGTGGGCCAAGCATGTAATGGCAGTTGTGGGGAAGGCGGATAGTCGTCTTCGGTTCATTGGTAGAATTTTGGGAAGATGTGGTTCATCTATAAAGGAGACTGCTTATAAAACACTAATACGACCTATTCTTGAGTACTGCTCGAGCGTTTGGGATCCCTATCAGGTTGGATTGAGGGAGGACATAGAAGCAATTCAGAGGCGGGCTGCTAGATTTGTTACTGGTAGGTTTGATCATCACGCGAGTGTTACGGAAATGCTTCAGGAACACGGATGGGAGTCACTGGAGGAAAGGAGGCGTTCTTTTCGTGAATCGCTACTGAGGAAATTTAGAGAACCAGCATCTGAGGCTGACTGCAGTACAATTTTACTGCCGCCAACTTATATTTCGCGGAAAGACCACAAAGATAAGGTAAGAGAGATTAGGGCTCGTACAGAGACATATAGGCAGTCATTTGTCCCTCGGTCTGTTTGGGAGTGCAACAGGGAGAGAACATGGTAGTTGTGGTACGAGGTACCCTCCGCCACGCACCGTGTGGTGGATTGCGGAGTATGTATGTAGATGTAGATGTAGATCCAAATGGCCTCCCAGAGCCTGGTCTTCTTGAGAGCGTACATTCTCGTGGTCACCGAATTCAGTAATCATGTACTTTGGCTACATTCCTCCCAAGCATTTCTGTAAAATCGCAGAAGGAACATCCAGCTTCTCGTAGCTCTATCACACGACATCGTTCAAACTCAATGGTGTGTTGATAATGGTTTCTTTGTCGAGTAAAAAGCATTCGTAACTAATATCAACTCAACGCGTCCATTCTCAAAGGTAATTAACGCTCACGACCGTTATAGCGTGTATTTAAATCTAACCCGATTTGCATCCTCGTAGTGCGGCTACCAGCGCCAGTCCTCTGCGACTGGCGTGAAATACTGTACGAACCGCGATCATCTTTCAGATGTAGAAACACGGCTATCGCCTTTGACTTATGTCGCACAACTCCTTAGAGTTGCGATTTTTATTTCTGTCACGGTATAAAGTTATGTGCATGCGGAAAGCTTGTAGAACTTCAGCAGGGATGCCGTCAGGGTCAGGTGATTTATTCCTTTTCCATTTCAGGATTTCTTTTCTCACTACCTATTCTAAAAATGGAGAAACTACCCTCATCACGGCAGTGCTTCTCTGCTTCTGTTCCGCAGTTATCTACTTCAATCAGATTCCTCCTCTGCGGTATCATCTGGAATGAGAGTGGCCTTCCGTAACTACTTAATGCTGCTGTCTGCTCGATTTGGAGTTAATAACATTGTTGGAGAGTTTATCTCTTGGCAGATCATTTTATACGGCGTACCCCGTCGGTCAAGGTGTAAATTCTGTTTCACAAATCGGTTCCAGCTCTCTGTTCTTGCCTGCCGCAGGCTGTCTTTAAATTGCTGCTTAGTCTGCCTAGTCAGGGAGCTCTTTCTTCTGCAGTGCAACATTTCTGGTATAATCTCGTTGTCCTCCTGACTTCGTTGTCAGTTCTTGGGGAGCCTCGTTCCGTGATACTCTCGATCTCGACACAGACGTCTGCACCTGCACGGCCTGTCAGCACAGCGAGCGTGGTCGCGGCTTCTCTCGACATCACGGCAGGAGAGAGCTGCCCTCTCATACAACAATGGACAGAGGAGTGCACTACGTCGTCTGTCGAGACGAGACCCATTTCTGCGAACAGCATAGAGTGTATCCCTGTGTAGAGGCTCCGACAACAACGAAAAATGCCATCGCGGTAGTGTCATCGTACAGCGTGTCCTTGGCTACACAACAGGATCACCGTTCATTATCGAGGGCGGTAATTTGGGCAGCAGCCGTCACTTTTATGACTTGTTAAGCCTGGTTGTTGAGCCCTAGCTTCGAAGTGTCTGTACCGTTTCGTTTCAACGAGATAACGCAAGAGCGCGCGTTGCTGGTGCTCTCGTGATATACCTCAATTTAGAGGTTGTTTGTGTGTTCCCCTGTCGATCACATTCTCCGGATATCTCCACCGCTAAAGTTATCTGGTCACGGACTGCCGAGTGAGTTGTACGCAGCCAGTGTGATTTGTTAAGTCTCTCTCAGAGTTCAAGGCGCACGGAAGAGAGTCATGCGAGGTCACTTGCTCTTCCTCGGATTGCAATTTCAATGGCCAACAATGGCCAACAGTTCTAAAGTACGATCTCAAATTTCCACAGCTAACTTCTCCCTCGTGCACATCGCCTTTCTTGCAGCATTTGCCGCAGCATTAGCCGATCCGGTCTTTTCGAGCGCAAATTTGTTCACTTGCACGCGCTAAAATACGGTAATGGACAGACATCTGTGCGTCCGTGAGTTAGCACTTGTTGAAATGCTCATTAGCAGTTAAACTGTGCCCTTCTCGAAAGTTATAAGGTTAAGCTAGGTGAAGGAAAACTACGTTTATCGGTCTGAGGAAGCTAAACGAAGAATAAGTTTGGCGACACCGCATCTGGAAGGCTGCTCGATGTTGCGCAAGCGACGACCTCATTGGCTAACTTCAGTGCTAAATAACTCTAAAATGGCACAACGTCCAATATTATTTTCTTAACAATTATTTCTCAGCACAAGCTCCCCTGCAATACCCATACAATTTATTTATATTGTTTCTGATCACCCTGAATAAAGTAATATCTGTGAGCATATACGACTCACAGTAACTTCAGTGCGGGTGTATACTACCTCCGAACTCTTGTGGGCTTCAGCCAAAAGTTGCAAGCAAAGGAGTTAGAAGTAGTTAGTGGAGAGAGGACGCTGCTATCGTGCGACAGGTTGAGGTTTGGGTTGGACGGAAAGCGTGTCCAGATAGCCGAGGCGTTGCCGGTACGGTAGCTCAGTGTGTTCGGTCAGAGAGCTGGTAATAAGAAAACTGAGTGAACGGATCAACGATGGACATGAACAGGTGTCAAAGAACGTCCATCCCGAACAAATACAATGAACAATACCGAACAAAATAAGATCAGAAATGAAAGAAAAATAACGAAAAGGCGGTTGAGGGATCGTTCGCGTATAGCAGAAAATCCGGGTTTGAGTTCCATTCACTTGTCACCGTTGCATTTATTTCGATGCCCAATTGTGGCTGATGTCTTCGTTTCTCTTCAAAATCTATCGAATGAGTGTTTGGTAAACAATGTGTATCGAGATACAAGACTCTTCCAGTGAATCTCGGCCTGTCCTTCGACCAGTTTTTGTAGTCGTTTCGCTTTGCTCACTCCAGAGTGCCAGATATTTTACGGCTGTGGCTGTTTCCAGTGATTTATAGTCAGTCGAGTGATTCAACAGCGTCTATTTACGCCCAAAATGTAACAATTATTTACGTTCAGGATGAACACGCAGTCTCTTCACCAATCTTCGATAGTGCGGATTTTGGTATAGTTTTTCCGCGCTGCAACGATCCTGCTCCTTGGGCGGGGTAGAGTGACACAGACACACAGACGACCACCAGCTCTGAGAGGAAGTTACCTGACTTGTACATTTTAATTCTAGATTCAGATATGAATAGCTCCACAACAAAGTTAAACTGTCTAAGTAACACTTGCCACTTCTGTTATGTCGAGTTATTGCTCATTTATTTTTCAATTCATTTAGTTCTTCCTGTAAGAGAAATAGTGCGATAAAACGCCTATTGACGTAAATATTAGAATTAGCTAATGACTACACCAGTCGAATGAATGTCCGTAAAGTTCTACTCCGCAACTGGTGCGCAGCAAGTCTCGACGAATTTGACATCGATGACATAGGTACTAGTATGCACCTGCTAGTCTTAATATGCTACTACTGAGCACCTTGGAATGTGTTAGTCACCTTATCGAAATATACTCTGCAATTTTTCAGTCACTTTAAAACGCTCTACACATCAATTTACACTCTCCAGTTACATTAAACTGACCATCTATCAAAAGCCTTAATAGTCACCTTTTCCAGGGCGGACTTCTGCGAGAAGTCCAGGAAGAGAGTCAGTGAGGTTCTGGAAGGCACCGATAGGAATGTGGGGTCACACCGACACCAGTTGTCAGGGATAACTGCGCTAGATTTCGCAACTGAGGATCTACTGCGCGAACAGCCCGATCGAGGTGGAAGTGTCCCCACAGATTCTCGATTAGGTTTGAATGCGAGGAGTCTGGTGGCCAGAGGAGTACGGTGAACTCATCTTGATGCTCTTTGAACCTCGCAAGTACATTAAAAGCTGTGTGACACACTGCATTGTCCTGCTGGTAGGTGCCAACAGGGCGACAATAAACAAACTGGATGTAGGAGTGTACATGGTCCCCAAGGATAGATGCACTCTTTTGTTGTCCATTGTGCCTTCCAGAATGATGATGTGACCCAGAGAATGCCACGAAAACATTACAAAGACTATAATACTCCCTCCTCTGACCACGATCTTTCCGACTATTGTTGCAGGGGTTATGCTTTCAGGCGTTTCACGCCATACATGCCAACGGCCATCTGTCGGGTGGAGCATTAAATGTGATTCATCTGGAAACAGTGCCTATCGCCTCGCAGTGGACGTTCAGTTGCGGTATTGGCGTGCAAATTCCAGCTGTAGTCGCCAATGAACAGCAGTGAGAATGCGTGCATGAAGCATGTGCCGTCTGTGGAGTTTCATATGCAGCAACATTCGCTGAACGGTTATGGATCGTTCAGGACACACTGTTGGTAGCGTTTTATTTAATCTGGGCGGTCAGTTGCTCAACAGTTCAACGTCTGTTCGACCATACACATCTCAGTCATCGTTCAGCCCTATGGCCGATGGTGTTACACTCCACTGCTAGTGCTGCCACCTGTGCGTGGCTGCTGTGCATTGGTGTCAAACATAGGTGCTGGTCACATTAATGTGACCGGACTGCTTACAAGCACGTGGCCTACCACCTATCATAAATTACACAGCTACGAAATTTATGCATGAGTTGGCGGCTTGTGCAAAATTATACCAATGTACTACAATGTGGTGGCCTGTAGCCTTTTGAATTACAATAGTAGTAGTCATAATTGAATTTAATTTATTAATTGTACGTATATAAATTGATCTTTTTGAACATATTTAAATTTTATAATTAATATATTAAAATTGTGAGAAATAAAATAAAATAAAAAGGAGAATAATAGTATCTGTGGGAATCAATCCCAGATCCACGAATTAGCAATTTATGCATTAGACGACACAGAGGAGTCATTACAATGGTGCTTTTGCCGGCCGGAGTGGCCGAGTGGTTCTAGGCGCTACAGTCTGGAAGCGCGCAACCGCTACGGTCGCAGGTTCGAATCCTGCCTCGGGCATGGATGTGTGTCATGTCCTTAGGTTAGTTAGGTTTAAGTAGTTCTAAGTCCTAGGGGACTGATGACCTCAGAAGTTAAGTCCCATAGTGCTCAGAGCCATTTGAACCATTTGAACAATGGTGCTTTTAAAGACTCTTCATACTCTACGCTTGCACAGTAACACTACACGCAATTTCAAAGATAAAGACTGACCCGGTGCTGTGAGCAAGGCACAACTGATAGTGCCGGGAGGGATGACGTCACGTGAGAGCAAGTGAAGTAGAAAACAGAGAGCTGTGCCGCTTCTCTTAATTGATCGTAGTGTGGCGGGACATCATTTGAGGACTCGAAATTTGTTGCCAGTCATCGTGGAGAGAGCGCTGCAAGACATATTTCCCTCCATTTTACTCACAGACCAGCACGCATTCGAAGAGAAATAGCGTAATCTTGGTGCGATTTCAGATATGGATTTGAAGAGAGTTGGCATAACTTTACCGTGAAATTTACAGTGTGCTTTAGCACCTGATAACTGGCTGCCACTGCATGTATGACCTACTGCTGACACATAAGCTATAAAGATAATTGAGTCAAAATGTTATTTCATCTACATCTACATCTATATTCTACATTTATACACCGCAAGCCACCATACGGTGTGTGGCGGAGGGCATTTTAGTGCCACTGTCATTACCTCCCTCTCCTGTTCCACTCGCGTATGGTTCGCGGGAAGAACGACTGCCGGAAAGCCTCCGTGCGCGCTCTAATCTTTCTGATTTTACATTCGTGATCTCCTCGGGAGGTATAAGTTGGGGGAAGCAATATATTCGATACCTCATCTAGAAAAGCACCCTCTCTAAACCTGGACAGCAACCTATACCGCGATGCAGGGCGCCTCTCTTGAAGAGTCTGCCACTTGAGTTTGCTAAACATCTCCATAACGCTGTCACGCTTACAAAATAACCCTGTGACGAAACGCGCCGCTCTTCTTTGGATCTTCTCTATCTCCTCTGTCGACCCGACCTGGTACGGATCCGACACTGATGAGCAATACTCAAGTATAGGCCGAACGAGCGTTTCGTAAGCCACCTCCTTTGTTGATGGACTACATTTTCTAAGGACTCTCCCAATGAATCTCAACCTGGCACCCGCCTTACCAACAATTAATTTTATATGATCATTCCACTTCAAATCGTTCCGTACGCATACTGACAGATATTTTACAGAAGTAACTGGTACCAGTGTTTGTTCCGCTATCATATAATCATACAATAAAGGATCCTTCTTTCTATGTATTCGCAATACATTACATTTGTCTATGTTAAGAGTCAGTTGCCACTCCCTGCAACAAGTGCCTATCCTGTGAAGATCTTCCTGCATTTCGGTGCAGTTTTCTAATACTGCAACTTCTCTGTATACTTCAGCATCATCCGCGAAAAGCAGCATGGAACTTCCCACACTATCTGCTAGGTCATTTATATATATTGTGAAAAGCTATGGTCCCATAACACTCCCCTGTAGTACGCCAGAGGTTACTTTAACGTCTGTAGACGTCTCTCCATTAAGAACAACGTGCTGTGTTCTGTTTGTTAATTCATTTTTGTACTTGTGATTTCACTTTAATGGTCTGTGATTTACCAATAGCATTGCAGAAGATAATGACAGCACATGAATGAAGGACAAGTGTTCACTTGTTGCCTTTCTGTTGCAGCGGTGATGAAGCAGTACTATGAAGTGCAGGTGTACGACGAGTTCGTAATGGTTGGCAACACTGCGGTTCTTCGCTGCCACGTGCCGTCATTCGTCAGGGACTACGTCATTGTCACCTCGTGGCTGCGAGGCAGTAAGGACCGCATTGTCACCGACATCGACTCTGGTGAGAGCACGCAACCGTTGTATTCTTCACCTTCATCTTTATACATGCCGTCCCCATACCTCAATTTGAGTCGGCAACACATTTTTCAATGTGTTTTATGAAACTAGCATCGTCTGTGGTCGATATTCGAACAATTGTGTTTAGATGTAACGAAAGTCAAATATTCTTATATAACAAATTTGTGCATATGCAGATTCTTAGTTCATATCTTAACGCTACGCAGATTTTTAGTGATTGCATTACCTCTATGGGGAAAAGAGCACGAAAGGGCGATCATTTGAAATGAGTTCTTGTTACAGTGGGGAAAATAAATTTTGTGTTAACAGTGGCAAATTAACTTTTTCCTTACGACCACACAAAGTGAAAGCCATTGTATCACGTAAAGTGGGGCTTAACAACTCGCAGGTTTCGAGCGTCAGCACTATGGCCTGCTGTTGCGGTGTGAGCAGAAACGCACGCGCGTATCACAGGCGAAGCGCCAGCTGCTAGGCAGCAATGGCCATTCAGCGTTGTGAGAACATCATCGACATCTTCACATTTCAATTTGGAGTTGGAGGAAACTTCAGTTTTGTGAAGAGCCCTTATCAAATATGACAATCATGTATCGCATACCTTATATGCCAGACGACGGCCACAATCTGCTTGCAAGCAGCTAGGTATTTTTATCAGATGCATAAACAGTACACTTCAAGTCGAAAATGCACCCAGACTTGCTAGCAGCACTGAAGAACATTCTCAGCAGCGCTCTAGGAAGTGTAGAAAATATAGGTTTATCGTCGAATTTATTACTTTCTGCGTCTAGAGACGAAGCATCAGCCACGTTGTATATAAATTAGAACTTATAGCGCAATTGAACGAAGAAATGAAAAAAAAAACTTGGAGTTCTCAGGGAAATCAGTTTTGTTCTCTGAATGACTCACCAGGAGAATGTATGTGCAAACAATGTCACTTCGAAAAGTGTAGTTTTATGATTATTAACCGGTGGAGCACAAAAAAGGCGAATTTGTTCCTCTTTAACATAATCTAAAAGAAAAGTGGGGAACCAGCTCCCTCAGTACTCATTCCGACTTCCTCCCCAAAAGTCTTGGCAAGCCAACGTATTGTGCTGCTTTAACTCAGAACATTCTAAATCATTTTACTCAGTCTCTCTTTGAAGTGAAGCTATCATACTCAGCCATCTCCCTCTCACTGCCACTGTTACTCTCTCTCAGTGTCTCCGCTTTTACGACTGATTTATAGTATACCCCATTGCCTGTCTCCTCTCTCACTCACATTGCATTCTTTCGTCTTTCTTTCCCACTGTTACTGTCTCACTGACAGCAGCTGAAAAATTCTGGGGGATCCAACATATTTTTCCCCTATTCTCACATGTTTAAAATTTCGTCCCCTCCGCTAAATCTACGTGTTAAAGTTCACCAGTCTCGGTGTGTCCAGACTCCCAAACCTATGTATGGTCTCCAGCCTTCCATATTTCCCATTTCCACTGTCTGTCCTCTCTATTGCTGCCACGGCTTCTATCACCATCCTTTCTCTTTTACTGCCACTATCTCTCACGGTTCTCTCTTTTTGGATCACACTGATACTGTCTTCATTTATCTCTCTTGTACTGACACTTTCTCTCCCCTACCATCACTGCCTCCTCTCTCTTTCTCTGTGTGTAGGTTTTCTAAATGATCTACACATATAAATAACTATTTGCGCCGTCCTCTTGTGGCAAAGGTATCGTAGTGGATATGATTATATAAAATAAGTTATTTAGCATGTCTTACGGAAAACAAGAGGAAGAACTGCAGGAGCTTTTAATATGTTATGCTCATGGTTTTGAAGGACACTCCGGCATCATCAAAGGATAAAAATACAAAATGGAGATGTACACACACAAAACTTTCTTCATTTCGTCTTACCCCATTCCAAGGGCCAAGAAGGAGACTGTGAGGAAAGATATCAATAGAATTCTAAACTGGGTAATAATACGACCATCCTTATCTCCATACTGCAGCCCAATTTTGGCCATTAGCAAATCAGATGGTAGTGTACGCCTTGTGCTAAATATATGAGGAATAAATAAAATTATTGTGCCTGTCAGGATGTGGCCTGACATGTTGTATGTTCTGCTATAGCTCTGCTGTTGGCCCCTAGAATCCAGTTGGCCCTGGTTCGAGTTCTGTTGCTCTCTCCATTTTCCGTTTCGTCGGTAGCTGTTGTTGTTGATGTTATGATTATAATTTCCTCGTCTTCTTCTATTTTCCCATGATGGCTGGTTATGTCAATTGAAGTTTGAATTTTGGTTTCGATTCGATCCATGTTTTCCCCCATTTCATCCATCCTCATTCCGCTCTGGCGAATCTGGCCAGTTACGGTCATTATGTCTACTTCTTTCCCGCTAGTTGTGAATTTCATTCACGCACTCGAGTTCGCAGTGCGCGCTCTTGAAAGCTTCGATTGAACCGCTGCATCTACGGATGAGCAGTTGTTGGTAACGTAATGGTAATTTAACGTAGCAGTGCCTGATTGCGACAGTACGGTTGATCAAAGAATCGGTTCTTCTTGACCAAGAATTCGAAGAATTTGACAGGCCTGCGGAATCCTGACGCTTCTAAGTCCTTTCCTAACATGATCTCCTGTTTTATCCTGTCCTGTGTGTCTTGTGATCAGTATGCGCTAAGGAATGCGTCCTTAAATTCTTGGTAGGAGCGACAACTCTCTGCAACTCCACGCGTATGTTCTGCAATCGACCCTTCTAAGAAACCACAGATAAACTGGAGCTTGTACTTCAGTGGCCAAGATTCTGGTAGCACGTGATCGTACTGTGCCATCCAGGTCTTTAGAAGTAAAGTGTTGTTTGCCTCCTTCGAGACTTGAAAATTCTGGATGGTCAAGAATAGTTTGTGGTCGAAAGGTTCGACATATCCGCCGTACGAATTTTCCACCTCGTCTGCAGCGCGTGATTCCATGTATCCGTGCCCAAACGATCCTCTTGCACTGTTATGGTATACCCTCGTGTTTTCAGATTCACGTAATAACGTTTCTGACCACCTCTCGGTCTCTGACATGCTGCGTGTTACCGACGGAGCGTGTTCTATTACGCGTTTCGCCGCGGTAGGAGCATATTCCTGCTGCATTCGGAAGGTCGCAAAACATTTTCATCACTTCTGTGATCCTCTCGTTGGCGCTCTACCGGACGAGTTTGTGTTTGCAATTGCGCGGCCCGCTAATGTGCCTGCCGAAAGTTCTTCGCCCACTCGATTTGTTGCGCGGCGACTCGGTCCTGCTGATCTTTAACTTCAGAGATTTCGGCCTGTTTGATTTCTATCTGTTCAATTCACTTCGTCGCCTCATTTATTTTTTACTGCGTTTCTTGAACTATTTTTTGCCTTGCTTTTGGAGAGTTGCAAGTGCCTTCTTTATCTTACACACCTCAGTTCTTGCCAGTTTAACTTGTCCTCTGTCCACTGATGCGTCCTTTTGTGCTATTTGCTCTACTAATCGCTCTGTTTTGGTATCGCACTTCGTCTGGTCCGCGACCTCACGCGTTTCTACTGTCGTTTTCTTGGCATTCTATAGTTCTTCTAGGATTCTATGACTTATTTGTGTCTTTTCTCCTCTTCCTCCCGTCTCTTTTTATCTGCCTCTTGTCTGTTCCTTGTTGCCTCTTGCATGAATTGCATGAGAGCCTCAAACTGTGATCCACCGCTAACACCTTCCGGACTAGATGAACGAGATTCCATCATTCTGTGACGTTTCATTCGTGGTTTTGGTCTGCTAGTTTCACTGATGCTGTGTCTCGTACCAGAAGCACCAACATTCTGTTCTGCTGCGGTCTCTCACCTGACTGAGACATGTTGACATACTCTGCAGGTTCTACGTTCGACTTTTCTGCCCGATCTGCAACTGCATTTACCTGAGAATCGTGTGTAATATCTGCCTGGTCACCGCTAATAATCTGACGTGGATCCATGGTTAACAAAAGACAATTACATCCGCTACTCTGCAGCAAACGTGCCTTGCTTCTTGTTAGCATGCACTCTAATTCTGACCCGAGCGAATTTAAACACTACACATTCCTAGCACGCTTGTCTATGCTAAGAAACTATAATCTCAATCTGTCCTAACAAATCAGCACAATGCTATTCACCGTCAGAAACAAAAAATCGAGTGACACAGAAGTCACAATCACAGCATGAAAATACACACATACAACAATTAAATATTAGTACTGTGTCTAGGCGCCAGCAACGCGATCCTGTTCTACCCAGTGCACCACATTTAAGCTTGGGAACACAAACTTCACTATGCAACACTATCTACAATATGATGGTCACAGAAGGTGCCATTAATTCACAATTCTGCGCAAGGGACGTCAAATTGAATGACTAGGCAACATCATCTGACTCTCACAGAAGATGCCATCAACCCGAGATCTTGCCAGGGACGCCACAATGAAAGTTAACTAACAGTTGGGTTAAGAGAACACTGGACAAGGATCCTGGGTGGCAGAAGTGATTCAAGTACTATGGCTCCAAAAATGTGAATAACGCAATCTGAATTGATCTGTCGCTGAGCACACTTTGAATGATAATCTACAGGAGTGCAGCTGAGAGCAAGTGGCGATTGAGATCTGTACACCCTGACGAGGCCAGAGCCGCAGTACATTACCCTGCTTGCTTCGTGCAGCGATGTAGCTTGCAGCTGGCGAGATGTGTGCGGCGGAGGCGAGGCGTAAGGCGGCACCTGTGAATCGATAGCGGCCACGAAAGAAAGGCAAAATCTCACGGTCAAGCGATCAGGCAGGCGGATCGCAATTTACTCTCTAGCAGAGCCCTGAAATAACGGTAGATTTCAGTGGGCGACACACCCGTTCGCTGGTCGTACCAAGGACCAATTTGGTTCACTTATATGACAGAGAGGACAAGACTGGTAAACGGAAAACGAATAAGTGTGCTCTCGGCAAACGAGTAGTCCAAGACGTTCGAATTCACACTGTCGGTCCAGTAAGAACTTCACCACAGGCTCTCCAGTGTAACTACGTGCATATAAAGTTAGTCTCAGGACAGGTCCCAAGCACCAGCCACACATGCCAGAGCTTCGACCAGAAGATCTCTTCCTGACCGAAGTCCAGAACCCGAGTGCCTAGCACCTCTCCAGACAAAATTTTCCGTTATTCCGCAAAGCTCATGGATGACACCACCTTCATCCCATCTTGAGGCAATCACAGGGCTTAAGAGGCGCTAAATCTCCCCTCCTACACGATAGCAGAAACTCATGTAGAACCAGCGCAAGAGTTAAGAAACCTGCATCTCTGGAAAAAAAGAAACCGTCAATTACTGTCTTTTTTAGGTTTTTTCAGAGGGAGAAGATGTTTTTCTCCGAAGTCGCGTCACTTCCTGCACCAACAAGTGAACAGATACCATCATAAAGATCTTTATCTAAATTGTCTGTGCCTTGGAGCATGTTAGTCCCAGCTGTGAAGTGTAACAAAGATTCTATTTCTAAACGTTTCTCAGACGCCGGAGTTTCTTATACAACCAAAGCGGCCGATGGAAGTGAGTCACAGGCCTATTTGCAGTATCGGTGAAGACGAAAGCTTGTGAATTTTTATTACGCATGACTCTGCACACAATGCCTGGTTTATGACTCCACTGTGTAGACGCGTCCCTTCAGTCCGTCACCCCCAGCCCAGCCTTCGGCTGGCGCCAATGCTGGTATAGCGGCATTGTCCTGTTGGAGACCTGTCTCGACTAGGGGCTGCTGTGTCTGCCCTGTATGGCTGTGGGCCTGGCAGGCAAGATTTACTGAGGGATGGGCTCGCCGCCAATTGCTTTCAACTTCCAACATACTGTTTCTACGAACTAAGAACCATAAAAATACGTCATGCTTTTAGCGCCCTACCAGGCTCCATCAATGTCTCTTCGGGCTGGTAACTTTCTAGGGTCTCGCTCAAGGTGCATAAGGTTGTAACAAAATCTTTAATAATTTTCCGTATAGGAAAAATAGGTGAGAGAGTAACTTGTCCTGTCTCAAGTGTATGTAAGGGATTACCTACTTAAATGAATTATTACAACCGACATTTAGCATTAAGGAACGATTTAATTTTTGCCTATTTCATGTGTGGTGTCTTATTCGGATGTAAGTTTTAGTTTTGTAAGATTTTTTATTGTATGTTTATGGGCCAGAAAAGCTCAAAAAGCATTACCCTTGCTGAATGCAAGAACTTATTTAATCCGAGACTGTACTGTTTAGACGCACAGTGGACATGCGATTGAGACGCAGTGCATGTAATAGCGAAATAGAGTGGGCACAGAACGGCGCATGTGTACCTTTAAGGTTAACAACCTCCATGCATGTCCACAGCACAGCGTAAGCTGATGGATCGCCACCAGATGACAATTGTAGCTTAGCAAAGAAACGCCAAGCAATCTACACTTAGAGAAACCCTTATAACCTTCACTGATAAGGAAGTAACACATCAACACCACAGAACTAAACTAAGATTAAGAAATTGGGAAGAACTAAGCTAAGGAATATATAAACGGCCAAACTTTCAGGAAACATTCCTCACACACAAATAAAGAAAAGATGTTATGTGGACATGTGTCCGGAAAAGCTTAATTTCCATGTTAGAGCTCATTTTAGTTTCGTCAGTATGTACTGTACTTCCTCGATTCACCGCCAGTTGGCCCAATTGAAGGAAGGTACTGTTGACTTCGGTGCTTGTGTTGACATGGGACTCATTGCTCTACAGTACTAGCATCAAGCACATCATTACGTAGCATCAACAGGTTAGTGTTCATCACGAACGTGGTTTTGCAGTCAGTGCAATGTTTACAAATGCGGAGTTGGCAGATACCCATTTCATGTATGGATTAGCACGGGGCAATAGCCGTGGCGCGGTAAGTTTGTATCGAGACAGATTTCCAGAACGAAGGTGTCCCGACAGGAAGACGTTCGAAGCAAAGGGAGCACGGAACATTCCAGCCTATGACTCGAGACTGGGGAAGACCTAGAACGACGAGGACACCTGCAATGGACGAGGTAATTCTTCGTGCAGTTGATGATAACCCTAATGTCAGCGTCAGAGAAGTTGCTGCTGTACAAGGTAACGTTGACCACGTCACTGTATGGAGAGTGCTATGGGAGAACCAGTTGTTTCCGTACCATGTACAGCGTGTGCAGGCACTATCAGCAGCTGATTGGCCTCCACGGGTACACTTCTGCGAATGATTCATCCAACAATGTGTCAATCCTCATTTCAGTATATATATACACAGAGGATGTAACAAAAACTATCAGCAGGAAACTAGCTACACACTATGATACTATGTACAAGCTATTTACATTCATGTAAGTGGCTATTTACACGCTACATGAAAGGGGATATCTACACGAGAAATGAAGGAACATAAATTAAGTCTTGGATTGTGCCCTGCCTCCAACGATACTTTTCTTTCCGCATGCAAAAAGGTGAATCTAAACGACAAATGCAGAACGAAGATGTGTGCTCTTACAATTCATAAAATAAACTGATAACGAATGAATTGCATACTGACAGAAATCGAACATATGAATATTGACAGTGTGATGCATTTGTAGCGAGCGTGCAAATATGCACTTAGTTCTAAATTAGTATTTAAGTGTACATCCAGCGAACGATGCAGAGTCACGTCTTGGGTGAAATAGGGAATGCAATAGTTACGTGTCTGGTACCAAAGTATAAAGGCTGCACCGAAAATAAATAATTATATGCATAAAAATATTTGTGAGTGTGATGGTGTGAATGTGTGTATGAAAAAGCTACAGTATACCAGATGTATAAAAATGTCGAACTTAGATCGTGTGCTACCTAGTGGAAAGGGGTCAGACCACGCATTACACGTCCATGTGACTGAGAAGAGTCGCAAGCAAGGGTTATTAGAGTACATTTGCACACAAACACAAGTTGTCCCAACATTATTCTCCACTTGTTCAGTGGTACAATTCTCATGGAGACATATTCATGCACAACAGAATACACAAGAGTGACATCATGTAGCAAAGAAAGTATAAGTTACCGACACTGAAGTACACTGTTTACAGTCGATGATGACACTTGTATAACACAATACTGTAATGCTAGAATGTATCAGTAGATAGTAAACCCGAAGAAAGTGGATTAATACGTGTAGATAGTCATGAAATCATGTATTCAGTAGTTCTCTAGTGATGAACGAAGGATTGCAGTAGTAGAATAAAAATGAATGTGATGTGTCGGCAGCTGGGCCAACACCTTGTAGATCGAAGTGGCTGAAAGTGCACGCTAAACTAACGCAGACGGGCTTGAAGTTCTGGAATATGAGACTTATTAATGAATAAGAAGAACAGTACGTAGCTGGAATAATATACTTAACTTTATTCTCTTGTTGGAATACATCTCTTGAATAGTAGTAAGCTATAAGCACTGATACAAATGGCGCCTTGCTAGGTAGTAGCTATGGAATAAGCTGAAGGCTATTCTATCAGTCTCTCGGCAAATGAGAGGAAGACTTGGTAGGTCTGGTCGCAAGCTATGTCGTCCGTACAACTGGGGCGAGGTCTAGTCCGTGTATTGTGACCTGCCATGTGGTGGCGCTAGGATTGCGATTACACAGTGGCGACACGCGGGTCCGACATGTACTACAGGACCGCGGCCGATTTAAGTTACCACCTAGCAAGTGTGGTGTCTAGCGGTGACACCACATTCCTCCCCCGCAAATCGGCGAACGGTCGTGAGATAAGGCTTCCGCCCGCCGTGGGGAGGACCCCATGTTGACGTATGCGATGAGGTGGGGAGCCTAACAACAGGCGAGGCTGTGCCACCCGCACCCGGCCATTCGGTCCGAGGGGAGCTAGGAAACGCCTGCAAACCTAGTCCAGGGTGCACGCCAACATGAGGTGTATGCGCACGTAATGAGACAGAAGGGTCGACCTCCATGTGGTCGGAGCACCCGACGGGCGAAGACGACATCTGGTCCGGAGCGGGCAAGAGGTCCATGGCGGAGGACAGCTGGGCACGGGAAGCGAGCGGCGGCGCGTGACCCAGTGAGGCGCCAGGCAGCTGCAGCGAAGCGTCCGCTGCGGGCGGCGCCGGCGGCGGCTGCGGTGGCGGCGGCGCGACGCCATGTGGCAAAACGGAAGGCAGCGTCGGCAACACCTGGGGATGAGGCGAGCCAGTAGATGGGTCCCCAAGGCGCTGACCTGACGGCTCCGTCGCTGAAAGCAGACGGGGAGCGGCAGAACCCAGGCGACGACAGAGGCGCAGCTGATTGAGATGCCGACGCACCTCACCAGAGGCCCCCAAAACCAAATACATCGCGCGACCGAGGCAGCGAAGAATGCGCCCTGCGAGCCAACGCCGGGAACCGCGATAATTGCGATAATAGACAACGTCGCCAAGAGCAAAAGCAGGAGCCTGCCGCTGCACAGGAACCTGATGCGGCGGATGTAGCAAAGACATCAGGGTGCGATGAGATCGACCATGGAGCAATTCAGCCGGCGAGCGACCATCGCGGGGCTGAGAGCGATACGATGACAAAAAGAGTAACAAAGCGTCCTCCCGAGAATGCGATTCTTTCAATTTCAACATCTGTGACTTGAAAGTCCGGACCAATCGTTCAGCGGCACCGTTTGACTGAGGCGAAAACGGCGCGGACGTCAGATGTTGAATACCATTGGCCTTGCAGAATGACTGAAATTCCGCGGACAGGAATTGTGGGCCATTGTCGGAAACAATAGTCTGCGGAAGACCTTCAATGCAAAAGATAGCAGACAAGGCTTGGATCGTGGCAGAAGACGTCGTGGAAGACATCCGGACAACAAAAGGAAAATTACTGAAAGCATCGACCACAACCAACCATCGAGCATTCCAGAATGGACCAGCAAAATCGATGTGCAAACGTTGCCAAGGGGAAGTGGCTTTCGGCCATGCAAAGAATTTCCGCGGCGGTGCGGATTGTTGTTCTGCACACGCCACGCAAGAGGAGCACATATTCGTAATCGCAGCATCGATTCCGAACCAAGTACAGTGCTGACGAGCAAGCTGTTTCGTTCGCACTATACCCCAATGTCCTTGGTGAAGAAGCTTTAAGACAGAGGACTGCAACGAACGTGGGACCACGACTCGGGATTGATCATTATCAGAACGCAACAACAAAACACCACGTCGTACAAAAAGTCTCTCCTTGTGAGCAAAAAAACGGCGAACCAAAGGATCCGCGATCCGTGACTTTGACAAGGGCCATTGCGTAGCAACAAAACGCAAAACAGTAGCAAGGACAGGGTCAGCAGCTGTGGCTGTAGCTACACGACGAAAATCAATCGGAAACGATGCGACCACGTCATCGGCTTCCGAATCAATGAACATGCAAGCAAGTTCGGAAGAATCGAATGCTTTATCCTCAGCAACAGGCAAACGGGACAACGCATCAGCGTTTCCGTGCTTAGCAGTGGACCGATACAAAATATCGTAGCGGTACTGCGAGAGAAAAAGTGACCAGCGAATGAATTTCTGCGCTGTACGTGGAGGTACAGGCTTGTGCGGATGAAAAAGCGATGTCAACGGTTTGTGGTCTGTGATGATGGTAAAGTGACGACCATACAAGAAGTCATGGAACTTGGTAACACCAAACACGAGAGCTAAAGCTTCTTTCTCTATTTGTGAATAATTTCTTTGCGCAGATGAGAGCAATTTCGACGCAAAGGCAATAGGGCGATCATGCGAGCCATCTTTGTGCGCAAGCACAGCACCGATCCCGAAATCCGATGCATCAACCATCAACAAAAGGGGTTTTCGGGGATCGAATGGCGTAAGGCAAGTATTTGAAAGTAACGCCGATTTCAACTGGCGAAAGGCGCGTTCGCATTCCGTCGTCCAGACGAACGGAACACCTTTACGGCGTAAGCGATGAAGCGGAGCTGAAATGGAAGAAGCATTGCGCAAAAATTTATGATAATAATTTATTTTACCCAACACACTCTGTAGCTGTTTCAAATTCTGCGGAGCAGGTAAGTCCTGTATGGCACGGAGGTGCTCTGGACTCGGATGTATACCTTGGGCATTTATGACATGCCCCAGGTAGGGTAAGTCCCGAGCAAAGAACACACATTTGTCCTTTCTCAAGCGAAGACCATTCTGACGCAAGACCTGAAATAATGTTCGGAGATTTTGCAAATGTTCTGCTTCTGTCTGTCCTGAGATCACAATATCGTCCAGATAGTTCGCAGCAGTAGGGACCGACGCACAAATAGTTTGTAAATATTGCTGAAACAATGCAGGGGCGGAGGCACACCCGAATGGCAGTCTTTTGAAGCGATACAAGCCAAGATGCGTGTTTACCACCAAGACGCGCTGGGAGTCTTCGTCCACAGGTATCTGCAAGTACGCATCTGCTAGGTCCAATTTTGAAAAATATTTTCCCGGGCACAGTTTGTCAAAAAGATCTTCCGGGCGGGGCAAAGGAAAAGTAGCAGTCACCAGTTGTGGATTCACAGTGGCCTTGAAGTCCACACAAAGTCTCAATTTTCCAGAAGGTTTTGGCAAAATTACTAAGGGTGAGGCCCAGAGAGAAGCCTGCACACGTTCAATTACACCTTGAGATTCTAAATCGTGTAATGTTCTGGCGACCTCATCACGCAATGCGTGGGGAACATTGCGCGCTCTGAAAAATTTCGGTTGCGCGTTGTCTTTCAATTCCAAATGTGCTGCATAGTTCTTAGCGCAACCAAGGCCCAGTGCAAAAATGTCTGCAAATTCTTCACAAAGACTAGAAACACTGGCGGAAGGCACAGTCTGATTCACTGATAGGACCTGATTTACTATAGACAAATTAAACAATTGAAACAAATCTAAGCCAAACAAGTTCACTGCACTAGAAGAACGAAGAACGTAAAATGATACAAGTTTTGTTTGTCCCTTGTATGTTGCAATAAGGCTGCACTGTCCTAACACAGGGATCGGCTGTCCTGAGTAACTAGTTAACTTAACATTTGCGGCACGCAATGGCGGTTTGCCCAGTTGTTTGTACGTGTCGTGATTGAGCAATGAAACTGCAGCTCCGGTATCGAGCTGGAATGGGATCACTTTGCCTTCAAAGTCTAAGTCCACAAAAAGTTTATTGTCCTGCTGACGACAAGAGCGACTGTCACGTGCAAATTGAACTGATACAGGTACAGAAGCACTTGCGACTTTACGGGATTTCCTGCGACGTCGACACACACTTTGGGTGGGACGAACACAGTCACTGTTAGCTAAAGTGTCACTGGACGGGTGGGAATGAACTACATTAATGTCCATGGGCGAAGGTCCACGAGCCTGATTGTCCTGGGTGCGATTCCGGCGCGAAGCAAAAGGCCTGGAATTATTGCGATTGTCTGATCTAAGCTTTTTCTGGCAAACACTTTGTACATGTCCTTTCTTTTGACAGTAAAAGCAAATAGCTTGGCGTGACGGGCAATTTTCACGCGAATGTCTAGTTGCACACCGCGGGCATGATTTCACTGCAGTTGCTTGCTTACGCGGCGCACGTGTTTGCGAGCGCGGCTGCGACGGGCGCGAGGGCCGCTTAGCGTCCCGTGCAGCGGGCCCGGCGGGCCAATTAATGTGACACACTGCTGGCGAAGTTTCAAATGATTCCTGAGCAAAGTCAAGTGTGTCTTGCCTATCTAATATGTCTATCACTTGTTGAAGGGAGGGATTTACGAGTTTCAAAATCTGTTCCCGTATGCGAACATCAGAAACGTTCTGTGCTATTGCATCACGCACCATAGTATCTGAATATGGGAGGCCACATTCACATTCAAAGGCGCACTCCCTAGTAAGTCCTTGCAAAGTTGCAACCCACTCCCTATTAGTCTGACCGGCCGTACGTTTTGTACGAAAGAACGTATACCGTTTTGCAACTACATTGACTGTTTCTTTGAAATAGGCATCTAAAGCAGACAAAATTTCTTCGTAGGACAGAGTTGCTACGTCGCGTCGGGGAAACAATTTCACTATCACACGGTAGGTAGACACACCGACACAAGAAAGCAAAAACGGCTGCCGCTCTTTACCTTGAATTCTGTATGCTGCGAGGTGAAACTGGAACTGGCTGGCCCACTCAGTCCAGGTTTCGCACTCGGCCTCAAAGGGCCTAAATGGCGGTGCGACAGCGTTGTGTGGCTGCGGTAGCGATGAAGCGGCGGCTGCCGCATCGGTTTGCAGCGCACTTTGACCCTGGACGAGCTGTCCTAGGGCTTCCAATAACGCCTGCGTCTGCTGATTCTGCAAGCGAAAAAATTCGGACAGTACATCTGGAGATTGTGGCGAAGCCATGACACAAGCAAATCAGAGCACAAAAAGGGAAAAAGAACAAATCAGTCCAAAGCAGAAAAAACACGTTCCCTCATCGCCATGTGATGTGTCGGCAGCTGGGCCAACACCTTGTAGATCGAAGTGGCTGAAAGTGCACGCTAAACTAACGCAGACGGGCTTGAAGTTCTGGAATATGAGACTTATTAATGAATAAGAAGAACAGTACGTAGCTGGAATAATATACTTAACTTTATTCTCTTGTTGGAATACATCTCTTGAATAGTAGTAAGCTATAAGCACTGATACAAATGGCGCCTTGCTAGGTAGTAGCTATTGAATAAGCTGAAGGCTATTCTATCAGTCTCTCGGCAAATGAGAGGAAGACTTGGTAGGTCTGGTCGCAAGCTATGTCGTCCGTACAACTGGGGCGAGGTCTAGTCCGTGTATTGTGACCTGCCATGTGGTGGCGCTAGGATTGCGATTACACAGTGGCGACACGCGGGTCCGACATGTACTACAGGACCGCGGCCGATTTAAGTTACCACCTAGCAAGTGTGGTGTCTAGCGGTGACACCACAGAATGCTTCTTCTGTCCGTAATATTTCCTGTAGGCCAGGAGACCAATAGTAATAAACTTGTCAGGGGTGTAGCTAAGAGTAGTTATGTAAGTTTATCGTGATTTCATGTTGTGAAATTGTCCTTGATCCGCATCCGTAATGACGGATGCTAGCGTCAGGTGCAGTGTATGAACTCAAAACTTACGAACTTTATGTGATCATGTTGTATGCAAATATTTTCTCAGTACTGGAAAATGACAGTTAAAAAACGACAGCCTGTGTAATGTTGAAGTAAAATGACACTATAAATACAGACTGCTCACAAATGAGCATTCCAAATGGTAATGCCTCAGAGCAAAATGTGATTAAAATATAATGTAAGAACTCAAAGATGACATACAGTCACATGAGATATACGTAATATTAACTGTCGTGTGTGTATAATTTCTGCACAGTGTTTATATAAAGTTTTGTATACTATTTATGTAAAGAAATGTAAATGCCATTTGAAAATGAATATGTACGGAGTATGAAATACCCAACCCGGCGTGTCAATATACTGTAAAATTTAAATACTTAGGTTATTGTAACAAAGACGAAATCCAAAATCAACGACGCAATGTAAAGCTGAAAATGTTTTCCAGGACTGCATATGTGAACTAATAACTGTAAATGTGCTACCTGTAATTCCGTGTGTTCCCGTGAAGAAAGTGTGCCAGTGCTTGGTAGTGACGAACATTTATATCCTCGGTGGACTCGGGTATCGACAAGACATTCTCCCATAGAGAGACTATGGAAACGAATAAAGTTATTTGAGACTTACCTTGAACCCATTCGAGTGTCATCGGGATGCTGGCAGCGTGAGTCTAGTTCAACCACTGAAACATGTCGATTACGACAGGAACAAATGCCTGGACCGTAAATGATGAACCTCCTAGCCACAGCATCGATGGTTCCACTATGCACAGGCCTCAAAACACCACGTTGGAGCAATGGGATGAACACTTTTATTGACTCTGGGTAAACCAGTGAAATTGTAGCACACTCATAGTGATCTCAACTTAACTGCAGCGTTAATAAACTCAAGAGCGCGCGCAGTGTAGGTCACCTGAGGTGCGCGCTGGACGATGCCGCAATAGCAGCGGTTAGAATCCAATAATCATGCACCTCTTAACGCATTCTTTAAAATTTTTCTTTGTAAATAGTCGTAGTAATAATTTGTAGAGTGTACATTAAACAAAAAACCTTCTCAGGGAGTAAGCTACGCAAACTTTGCCACGAATAAAGGCCTCAGTACCCTGACAGGCCAAGAGTTTAAAGCACAGAAAAGGTGCAAGTATTGACGCCCACTAATACGGCTCAAGCCAGTATACCGTAGAGGAGGGGGGGGGGGGAAGGGGGGGAGGGTGGGAGGGAGAAGTTGTTTAGTTTCTTCAAATGACCTACACATAAAACTCTTGCGGCAAAGATATGATAGGGAGGTATGATTATATCTAGGTCGACATAAAATTGAAGAACAAAACTATATTTGTATCGCACTTCTTTCTTTTAACCGGTCTCGATGTCGGTCGGTCTTATGACCTGGTGCGACAAAGTCGTATCTGATTATACTGTGTCAGTATAGTCTTAAGTAACAGTTATAATATGCAGGAGTCGCAAGTTTTCATGCTACTTCCGAGCTACGTCCTAATTTCCTTCTTCCGATGTGACGAGGGCTTGCATTTTTAAATGAAGCTCTTCGTAGACGAAGTCAACACGAAGAGAGAATAGCCCCCGTCGCCACACAGGCATCGTTGTACATCACTGGGGAGAAAAGGTGAAACGAAAATTACTACAGATCTGAACAATCCACATTCTCTCCCTCCTCGATCACTATATCTGCCACTGGCAATGTATCTCGTCTCTTCCAACGTCACTGTCTCTCTGCTACTCTCTTTCAGCACAAAAAACCGCGAATGTTTTCGCATGCCAAAACTTTTGCTGAGGAAGATGGAATGAAGATTGACGCAGCTGGTTACCCACTTTTCCGTCAGAGTCTTTTAGAGAGTAACATACTCACCTTTCTTGGGCTCTGACAGGAGCATTTTTCCGCTGTTTCCCTTCATTTCAATACTACAGGACGGTGTGCTGCTTAGAAGCGAACCCCCTAAGTCAGTAAAGTTTTGGCATTTTATTTATACACTGAAGAGCCAAAGAAACTGGCGCACCTGCCTAATATCGTGTAGCGCACCCGCGAGCACGTAGAGGTGCCGCCACATGACGTGGCATGTACTGGACTAATGTCTGAAGTAGTGCTGTAGTGATCTGACACCACTAATCCTGCAGGGCTGTCCATGAATCCGTAAGAGTACGAAGGAGTGGAGATCTCTGGACAGCACATTGCAAGGCACTTCGGATATGCTCAATAATATTCATGTCTGGGGAGTATGGTGGCCAACGGAAGCGTTTAAACTAAGAAGAATGTTCCTGGAGCCACTCTGTAGCAATTCTGGACGTGTGGGATGTCGCATTGTACTGCCGCAAATGCCAAAGTCCGTCGGAATGCACAATGGACAGGAATGGATGCAGGTGATCAGACAGGATGCTTACATTAGTGCCACCTGTCTGAGTCGTACTAGGGGCCCCATATCACTTCAACTGCACACTCCCCATACCATTACAGATCCTCCAACAGCTTGAAGAGTCTTCTGCTAACATGCAGGGTCAATGTATTCCTGAGGTTGACTCCATACCCCTACACGTCCATCGGCTCAATACAATTTGAAACGAAACTCGTCCGACTAGAAAAGATGTTTTCAGTCATCAACAGTCCAATGTCGGTGTTGACGAGCCCACGCGAGCCGTAAAGCTTTGTGTCGGGGAGTCATCGAGGGTACAATGCGTGGGCCTTGGGCTCCGAAAGCCCATATCGACGATGTTTCGTTGAATGGTTCGCACGCGACACTTGTTGATGGCCCAGCAGTGAAATCTGTAGCAATTTGCGGAAGGGTTGCACTTCTGTCACACCGAACGATTCTCTTGAGTCATCGTTGGTCCCGTTCTTGCAGGATCTTTTTCCGGCCGCAGCAGTGTCGGAGATTTGATGTTTTACCGGATTCCTGATTTTCACGATACACTCGTGTAATGGACGTAGGGAAAATCCCCACGTCGTCGCTACCTCGGAGATGCTGTGTCCCATCACTTCGACAACAAAACATCGCTGCTGAAGGTGGCTAATGGGAAATATGTGAAACCTACAGGAAGATGTATCATTTGTGTGGGTATAAGTGGCCATACGCAGCCCTTAGAATTTATCGTCTTACAAGAGTGTAATCATGACGTCATTCTTGGATGGGAGTTTTGAAAGCTTTCCAATCAATTATAGATTGTGGTCGCTCGAACGCTCGAAGATTATGCTAGACAAGATGAGATACTGTGGACAGGAAGATGCACATCCGAGTGTGTGGAGACTATGTGTGCTGGATGAAGTGATCATTCCTGCAGTCAGCGCTAGAAAGGTAACTGCTATGCATCAACCCATGGATCTTATAGTGTAATATAAGAGAAGCATACCACTGAAGAATAACCTGGTCATCCCAGCCTCTGTCGTCTCGCTTAAGAACGGATTCGGTGAATTGTGGATAGTTAACTGTCTTCGAGAACCGCAGATCCTTCCAAGGGCATGTGCATGGCATAGCAAACGCTGAGCCGTTAATTGAAGAACAGCGGAGTGTCATAGAAACCTCCCATGCCGAGTCTGTGGACGAAATGAGCGGTACAACTACGAGACAATATCTTCTAATTCGACTATCACCAGATCTCACTAAGGAACAACAGAACAAACTACTTGCTATTCTTCAAGAGTTCTATGAATACTTCAATCCACAGATGAAGAGCAAATTAGACAAATCGACGGTGAAGCACCGGATTAGCACTGGAGACCATCAACCAATAAGCCAGAGAGCAAACCGTGTGTCAGCAACGGAACGTCGAATAATTCGCGACGAGGTAGGGAAAATGATGAAGAATGACATCGTTCAGCCTTTCAAGAGCCCATGGTCGTCACCAGTGGTCCTCGTCAGGATGAAGGACGGCAGTTGGCGCTTTTGTGTTGATTACAGGAAGCTTAATAAGATAGCTAAAGAGGTCGTTTACCCTCTTCCACGAATTGATGATAGACTATATTGTCTGAAGGGGGAATTTTTTCTCAACTATGGACATATACTCGGGATACTGGCAAATCGAAGTAGATGAGGCTGATGGTGAGTAAACTGCATTCATCACCCCTGAGGGCCTGTATGAGCTTAAGGTAATGCCGTTTGGTTTGTGTAATGCACCAGAAACTTTTGAACGGATGATGGGTAATCTTCTAAATCACCTGAAGTGAGCGATGTGTCTTTGTTATTTAGATGCCACTATAGTGCTCTCAGAGACATTTGATGAACATATAAAGAGGCTAAGGGCCGTTCTTAAGTGTCTCCAACAAGGCGAACTGAAACTTAATCCAACAAAGTATCTCTTTGGAGCAAAAGGAATCAAAATACTAGGACACCTTGTGTCAAACGAAGGTGTGCAGCCAGTTCCAGAAAAGGTGAGATCTATTCCTAAAAGTATTAGAGATGTGAGAAGCTTCCTCGGATTATGTTCTTATTACCGTCGTTTTATCAAAGACTTTTGTAGCAAAGACAGGCCAATCCAAGAGTTGTTAAAAGCTGACGCTAAATTTATCTGGGTTGGTGCTCAACAAGATTCTTTCGATGTGCTGCGAAAAGCTCTGACGACTGAACCTGTACTTGGTCTGTATGATGAGAGAGCACCTACAGAACTACTCACAAATGCCAGTGGTAGTGGGATCGGTGCTGTTCTGGTACAGATTTCGGATGGAAAAGAGAAAGTTGTAGCCTATGCTTCTAGGACACTTACAAAAGCCAAGAAAAACTACTCAACTACAGAGAGAGAATGTCTTGCTGTGATCTAGGCCATTTGCAGATTTCGACAGTATCTCTGTGGAAGGCCATTCACAGTTGTTACAGACCTTCATTCACTTTGTTGGTTGACAGGTCTTCAGGGTCCAAGAGGACGACTCGTTAGGTGGGCACTACTTCTTCAAGAGCATGACATTACCATAGTGTACAAAAGTGGAAGAAAACACTAAGATGCCAACTGTCTCTCAAGAAACCCTGTGCAAGACCATCAAGACTTTCATGAAGATAGTGACTGTCTCGCCGCACTCCAGCATCTCTCTGTTGAGCAGAAGAAGGACGCCAAGATATCTCAAATTATGCTAGCCTTGAACTGGCCAGAGGATGTCAAAGGACAATTTAAGGTAGTTAATGGATTACTTTGCAAGAAAAACTTTGATCCGTTTCTAAAGAGGTGGCTACCAGTGATTCCTAAACACATGCACTTAGACGTTCTACAGAAAATCCATGACACACCTGAGGCCGGACATTTGGGATTTATTAAAACATACGATAGGATCCACAAGAGATTTTTCTGGCCATGTTTATTTAGGAGTGTCCGTCACTATGTGTCACAATGTCGAGAGTGCCAGAGGAGAAAGGCAGTTCCTCAGAAACCACTCATACCAATTCCACCAGCCGAAACGCCTTTATAGCGTGTTGGGATTTACCTCCTCGGACGATTTCCAAAGTCTGCTAATGTCAATAGATGGATTATTGTTTGCACTGATCATCTGACACAATATGCCATTACAAAAGCCGTGAAAACAGCCGAAGCATTCGAGGTAGCCAAATTCATTGTAGAAGATATTGTTATAAAACACGATGCCCCAAGTTTGTTAATTACGGATCGAGGGAAAGTTTGTCAATTGAATCTTGTGACAGACTGTGCAACATTACTCATCACATGACAACTGCCACCGTCCGCAAACTAACGGGCTTGCTGAACACCTTAATAAGACCTTGGCCGACATGTTTTCAATGTTCGTCAATGTTGAGAAGAACAACTGGGATGTGGTGCTTCCTTTCGTGCTGTTGCCTACAACACCGCCAAACAAAACGCCACAGGATTTACGCCATTTTTCCTTGTGCATGGACGTGAGGTGACTACGACAATGGACACTGTGTTTCCGTTACATCCTGATGACGTGGACGACGACAACATCGGCCATATTGTGTCTCACTGTTTAGAGGCAAAAAACGCGTGGGTGTTTTCAGCTCGTTAGTAATTGCAAATAAGTAGGAGGCCGAGTTGATAGGAGCTGAAGGAGTTGTAGGACTGCAGCTGCAGCTATAACTAACACAGCATATTCTCATGGACTAAGCCTGATGGGCCCTCCTCAGAGAATCAATACCAAAAGAACTGGCTGAGGGCCGATTATGAAAGTGCGTCTGACTAGGTTGAAATCCAGCTAAGAAGTGAACGAGGCACACTCCTGTTCCGTCGAGCTTCACAGTCCGCTCGAGTGCGCTGTGCTCGGCACACGACGGGCTGCCAACTTTGTGTTGGCGCGGCGTTGTAGTAGCATCTGTGGCAATGATACTACACCCTTCCCCCTCAAAACGTCGCGGCGTTGTGGAATAAGGCTTCTGACGTAGGGAGGAGGGACCCGGCAGAACTGAGGGGGCGGACAGAGGGACTGCCCGGGATGACTGCCCGCCCGCGGTCCCGCATTCACGCGAGGGAGCGAGGAAAATCCCGGTACAAAAACGTCCTCAGACCACACACCACCCCCAGGTAGGCCCGAAAGGGACGGGGAGAGCTCGACGACCATTGGCGGCGGAGGCGACGCCGCGGCTGCGGCGTGCGGCAGAGTGACCAGCGAGGCGGAAGCCTCAGCCGGCGGTGGATCCAGCGCCGCTGGCGGAGGCGGCGTGGGCGGCGTCGGGGCGGCGTCCAGCCGTCGGCCAGCGTGGAGACCGCGGCGGCCGCTGGCAGCAACGACGGCTGAAGCCCATGCGCAGGAGGGGCGCGCTGGCCACGCGCCGAGAGTGATGGCGCACGCGCAGTGGGCGCGCCAGCTGCGGTAGTGGCGCGGGCTCAGAGGGAGACTGCGAGATGTCAGCATCTGCCGACAAAGAGGGGTAGCAGAAAGTGCAAGGCGGCACAACCCTAGCTGGTTCCTGTGCCGCTTGACCGAGCCGGACGGACCAGAAACAAGATACAGAGCGCAGCCGAGCGAGTGAACGATGTGCCCTTACTTCCAACTCCGCCTGCCCGTAAAAACTCTGTAGAAGACCACAGTGTGAGGCACGAAGCCGGAAGGAGGCGATGCAGCGGAAGCGAGTGGCGAAGGAGGCCACAGTAACTGCAAAAGCGACCTGTGGGCGCGACCGTGAAGCAGTTCAGCTGGGGAGTGAGTACCACGTGGCTGGGAGCGGTAGGACGACAAAACGGTCCAAAGAGCACGCTCGCGAGAATGCGTAGTGCGAAACTTAGTCATCTGTGACTCGAACGTTCCGACGAACCGTTCAGCCTCGCCGTTCGACTGCGGGTGGAACGGCGCGGTAGTCAGATGGCGAATGCCATTGGCAGCACAAAATGTTTCAAATTCCTTGGAGACAAACTGGGGGTCGTTGTCGGAGACGAGCACTTCCGGCAGACCCTCCAGACAGAAAATCGACGTCAACGTCCGAATGGTACTCGCCGAGGTAGTGAAAACCATCGGGACAACAAAGAGGAAGTTGCTGTAAGCATCGATAACAATCAACCAGCGGACGTCCCAGAAAGGACCCGCGAAATCAACATGGAGACGCTGCCAAGGCGCATTAGGAGTCGGCCACGCAAAGAACTGTTGGCGGGGAGCTGATTGATGCTCCGCGCAAGACTGACAAGTAGCGAGCAAATCTTCAATTTCGCGATCAGTACCAATCCAGGTGCAGTGACGTCGATCGAACTGTTTCGTCCGCACAATACCCCAGTGAGCAACATGGAGAAGCGGAGAATTTCCGACCGCAAAGAACGAGGTACCATGACACGCGATTGATCATTTTCCGTTCGGAGTAATAGAATACCGCGGTGAACTAACAAACTATGGCGTTGTGCAAAATAACGCCGAACCAGGGGCTCAGGAATTTGTGAAGCAGACGGCGGCCATTGCGTACGGATGTACTGCAAAACGAGGCGTACAGAAGCGTCGGCGGCCGTCGCGGAAGCAATACGACGGAAGTCGACCGGAAAACCATCGGCAAACTCTGCGACTTGCGACTCAACGTAGAGACACGACACTTCGAAGAAGTCAAAGGCGCCGTCCGGACCAATAGGAAGACGAGACAACGCGTCAGCATTGCCATGTTGAGCCGTAGACCGGTACAAAATTTCACAATTGCAGTCGGACAGAAACACTACCCAACGTTGCAATTTCTGCGCCGTACGGGCTGGAACGGGCTTGGGCGGGTGGAACAACGACGTCAAAGGCTTGTGGTCGGTAACCAGATAGAACTTCCGACCGTAAAAAAATCGTGGAACTAGGCGACTCCATAGACAATAGCTAGAGCTTCCTTTTCTATCTGAGAGTAGGTTTGTTGCGCCGAATTGAGCAATTTGGAGGCAAATGCGATCGGGCGATCGACAGAATGTACGCGGTGCGAGAGAACCGCGCCGATGCCGTGTGAAGACGCATCGACAGCCAAAACCACAGGCCGGGAGGGATCAAAAGGAACCAAACTTCGATCACTGAGCAACGCAGATTTGAGCTGGCGGAAAGCAGCGTCACAGTTCGGGGACCAAACAAAAGGCACATTCTTGCGCCGGAGGCGATGCAAAGGCGCTGCAATCTGAGCGGCGTTAGGAGTGAAGCGAATATAATAAGTAATTTTTCCCAACACAGATTGGAGTTTCTTCAAGTTCGTAGGCACCGGCAGGTCTCTGGTCGCACGGAGATGCGACGGTAAGGGGTGGATACCCTGTCCATTAATCACATGGCCTAAGTATTCTATCTCAGTCCGAAAAAACTTGCACTTGTTCTTGTTACATTTGAGACCAGCCTGTGAAAGGACACTAAACAAAGTTTTCAAGTTCTGCAAATGTTCTTCAGGGGTGCGACCTGACACTACAATATCGTCTAGATAATTAGAGCACCCTGGAACCGTAGCACACAATTGCTGCAAATACGACTGAAAAATAGCTGGCGCCGAAGCACAACCGAAAGGAAGTCGGCGAAACTTGAACAGTCCCAAGTGAGTGTTTATGACAAAGTAGCGCTGCGACGAGTCGTCGAGCGGAAACTGAAAGTACGCGTCTCTCAAATCAATAGTAGAAAATACTTTCCTGCACCCAACTTATCAAATATGTCCTCAGGGCGCTGCAAAGGAAAAGTAGCAACCACAGTCTGGGGATTCACTGTGGACTACAAATCTGCACAAATGCGGAGTCGACCATTAAGTTTCTTAACACACAGTATCGGTGACGCCCAGCGTGAGGCAGACACGGGTTCTAGGACCCCAACGTCTTTCAAATGCAGGAGTTCCGCAGCTACTGCGTCGCGTTGCGCATGCGGTACCGGGCGAGCGCGCCGGTACACAGGCATAGCATTGTCTCTAACTACAACATGCGCAGCGTAATTAGAAACACACTCCAAGCCGTCGGAGAAAAGTTCACTAAACGATGCACAAAGAGAGTCAACACTGTCATTATGGTCACTAGCTGAGACGTACAGGACATTGTCTTGCACTGAGAGGCCAAAAAGTTCAAATGCATCCAGTCCGAAAATGTTTGTAGCATCACGCGATTGAACGACGTGGAAAGTCACTGTTCTGGTGGTGGCACCGTACGTGGCCTGTACACTACACACACCGAGAACCGAAATTTCTTGTCCTGTGAAAGCAGTCGGCTTGGAAAGCGAGCGGCGGAGCGGCAGTGAGCCAGGCAATGCATATGTCTTGTGATTCAATAAAGAAACCGAAGCAAACGCACAGCACAGCCAGCCATGCGGAGAGTCACAAACAGGTTGCGTGCATCGTGCTCAGTGCGATTGAGAGTGTCTGAGGAAGTATGGCTAGGCACGTGACTTGTGGGAGACGCACGTGGCGTAGAAGCCTGTTAAAAAATAGAATTAACGTCCATAGGTTGCTCAAAGTCAGTTCCACGACGACAGCCGTTGCGGCGATGACGCTGCGAATTACGCGAACCTGACACGTGTGTGGGGTGAGAGTTCCGTTTAGAACACACGGCTTGAACATGACCTGTTTTGTTACAGAGAAAACACTGAGCCCGACGGGAAGGACACTTGTCCCGGTGATGAGCACTAAAACACTTAGTGCAAGATTTGAGTCTAGGCGCGGAAGCACGGTTAGCAAGTTGTTTACGCGCCTGCTTGCGGTGCGGCGGAGCCGGCCGCGACAAAGCGGAGTGCGCGGGCCTGTTGTGAGAAGCACTAACCGCGCACACGCCTGGCGTTGCATCGAACGCGGAATTTGCCCTGTCCGACGTGTCCTGGCGATCCAGAAAATCTAACACTTCTTGCAAAGTAGGGTTCTTAAATTTGAGGATCTGATCCCGGAGGCGATGATCCGTCACATTTTGCGCGATAGCGTCTCTGACCGTGACATCTGCATAGGACAGTCCGCAGGCACACTGAAAGTCACAGTCGGACGTAAGCCCTTGCAAGTCTGCCATCCACGAGCGGTTAGTCTGACCAGGTTCACGCCGCAGGCGAAAAAACTGATAACGCGCAGCGACGACGTTGACACTGTCCTCGTAATGTGCGTCCAACTTGTGGAGCACGTCGTCATACAACTGTTCTTCCGGGCAGGAGGCGGGGAAGAGGTTCACTAACACACGGTACAGTTCCACACCAGTGTGGGCATTAAGGAAAGGCAGCCGCGCATTACCTGCAATTTTGTAGGCCTCGTAGTGTGCTGGAAGTTGCGCCCGGTACTCGTCCCAACGTTCCGTGTCAGGGTTGAAGCGTCGGAACGGCGGTGCTGGTGTTGTTGGTGGAGGCGCCGGGGTTTCCGGCGGCGGCGTCGTGTTTGCTTGCGCCGCTGTAGTCTGCACGGCCACTAGTCCTTGCATCGCTGCGAGCTACTGCGTCATCTGCTGCGTCTGAAATCGTAAAAGCTCGGGCAGCTAAGGTCGTTCTCTTTGCGAAGCCACGGTGCAACAAACAGGAAGCAAGCAAATCCGTGAAGCGGGTAGCAACTACCGAGGGCAAACCAGAAAAGTGAGCAAGCAAGTATCCGCAGGGCGAAAGCACGTCGCCAATCTAAGCGAAACTAAGTGGACAAACACGGAAGCAAAGAACCAGAATCGCAGCTAGTTCAGTGAATTAGGAAATAAGGGGCCATTTTATTTATTGTGTCTCACTATTTAGAGGCACAAAACGCGTGGGTGTTTTCAGCTCGTTACTAAATGCAAATAAGTAGGAGGCCGAGTTGATAGGAGCTGAAGGAGTCCAGGTTGCAATAATATGCGGTACGGCACACTGTTAGACAGAAGGATTATTATTCCAGAAAACACATAGTACAATGAAATTTCTTATCTTCAGTAGTTTATAGGACTGCAGCTGCGGCTATGAACTGACAGTCTCGTAACATGGAATACCATGAACTAATATAACATATTCTCAGGGACTAAGCCTGATGGGCCCTCCTCAGAGAATCAATGAAAACGTTACAGAACTGTCTGAGGGCCGATTATGAAAGTGAGTCTGACTAGGTTGAACTCTAGCTAAGAAGTGAACGAGGCACACTCCAGTTCCGTCGAGCTGCACAGCCCGCTAGAGTGCACTGTGCTCGGCAGACGACAGGCTGACAACCACGTGTTGGCGTCGCGTTGTAGTAATACCTGTGGCAATGATGCTACAGGCCAGGTGTTATCCAGAGCTGAGGAAGCTCGGCAGTTAGCTCGACTCCTCACGCTGCAGACTCAAGAAAACGATCATCGAAGGTACGACGCTAGCCACCGCCCTGTTGTCTACCAGCCTGGTGATCTCGTCTGGATCTTCACTCCTGTTCGGAAGGTTGGTCTCTCTGAGAAGCTCCTCAGGCGCTGATTTGGACAATATAAGGTTGTAAGACAGTTGTCTAATGTTACTTATGAAGCTGAAGATTTCGACCGCGACGCAAGACGACGAAAAATCAGAGATACGGTCCACGTCCTTCGAATGCAGCCCCTCAAGGATCCTGCCACCCAGGAAAAATTTTAAGCTCCAGCGACAAAGATGAAGATTTCACCAGCCAAGTCCACATACCTTCTTTTAAAGGGACAACTAGTTCGCAATCCAACTGTCAGGATAGAGGGCTCGCCAGTTCTTCGGCGACGTGAGACTCGCTATCTCGGTATCATCATTGATGAAAGGTGGTCCTTCGGTAGGCACATCGAAACCGTAACTCAAAGAGCCCTACAAGTACTCAACAACCTCATCTCCATTGGACACAAACGATTTCATCTCCCACCACATCTCATCAAACTTTACCACAATAGCATACTCACCTCAATAGCGGGTTACGGCTCGGGAGTCTGGGCACACAGGCTCACGAGGGTGGTGCCCGCCATGACAGTGAGAAGAGTGCAGAGAAATATGATTATGAGATCAGTGGGGGCATATAGGACTACACCGGGAGGAGCCCTGTTAGTCACAATGGGGCTCTGCCCCTTGGATATCAAAATTCGGGAACATGCCGCTTGGTGCTGTTCAAAGAAGGGGAAATTGGAGAAAACAGAGGAAATTCTAGGCAGCAGGACTGAGAACAAAGTTGAGATCAGGCTCAGAGGGGATCAGCTATGGCAACATTCGTGGGAAGGCGAAGAAACAGGGCGCAGAACTTTTGATTTTCTACCAGATGTTAGGGAAAGGATGGGAATGACATATTTCGAACCAACCCGGGGACTAATTCAGTTTCTCACTGGACATGGACCCTACTCGACATATGTCGATTCGGGAAAAAGGTGACACCTGCGTGTGACTGTGGTGTTCCGGAGAGTACTCCTGACCATGTAGTCTACGAGTGCCCCCTTTTCAATGATGTGGTCTCAGTGTTACGCGACCAACTACCGCACAATGACATATATAGACTGCTCAGACAACACGACACTTTTCAGACCATTAACGAACTAGCTAACGCGGTATCACAGAAAGTCGTAAAGGAGTATCTGAGAGAATTAAACTAGCACCTGTAAGAGACTTACCTAAACACCGATAGAGTCCGGTACCCTATTCCCAAACCGCCTGGGCACGGAAAGGCCGACTTCCTCAGTCTGGAATCCGCCGCGCCTCTAGACTTAGGGGGAGTGGGGTGCAACCTTACAGATCTGGACAACGCACCTGATTCGACCTTAGGATAAGTTTAGTTGTAGGACTTAGTTTTTAGACACTATCCTTAGGAACCTGCGGCGATCAACATCTTGGCCTGCCCAGTGTCAGGGGCACGCTCATTGGGGTTAGCTCAATGAGCAAGGCTCGATAGTAGGTTTATATTTCAACTGACACATTTGTAACGCTGTAGGCCTTAGTGACTAGTCTATAGTTAGGTTACCTGCTTAGTAGTAAATTAACACACTAATTTGCCCATTGCATTTTCCTCATAGCTTACCTACTAAACTAGTTACTAAAATATAGAATAGCTGCAACTTATACCATTGTATCACTATTTCGGCCCACTAATCACATAAGGCAGTGGGCTAAATTGTATAATTAATAAGTTTTTCTGGAAATAAAGATTTTTTGTAAAAAAAAAGCTCCAGCGACAAGCAACAAGCAGAAAGGTGACGAAGAGCGTAGCGGCAATAGAAGTTCTAAGAAGATCACCGCCAGGGCGAGCATCAATCATCGGGAGTCGGAGTATTAAGGATCGATGACTCGTTCCCGGACTAGGACGACGTAACACCGAGACGCTGTTTTCCTAAAGAGGGAGCAATGTCGCAGAAAAAAACTGAGTACCACCGTGATGTATTGATTATGATACTAAACTGTTGTATGTAGGGTCGTGATTTCAAAACTCACGTGGACTTTACAAGTTTAATTTCTATATTCGGTTCGAGTACACTCTAGAAGTATCCACAAACGTCAAGAATCATTGTACTGGAATGTTCTGTAGCTGTATAGTATGTGTTCTGGCCGGAGGCAGTTCGCTCTGCGCTCTTGTATGTGCAAGTGCTGAATAAACCTTCGTTAAGTGAAGTTAGTGTTCGTCATTCATCTAATTACACCTTCTTCTATGTGACAATATAACGGCCGCCAGTGGCATCTGTGATACCCAGTTCCACACGATATGTGGCTACGTTTTGGTGGCGCGACCGCCACGCCCGCTTTATCTCCCCATCACAGCATCCCAGGTCTCACTCAGCCAGCCGGCCGAAGTGGCCGTGCGGTTAAAGGCGCTGCAGTCTGGAACCGCAAGACCGCTACGGTCGCAGGTTCGAATCCTGCCTCGGGCATGGATGTTTGTGATGTCCTTAGGTTAGTTAGGTTTAACTAATTCTAAGTTCTAGGGTACTAATGACCTCAGCAGTTGAGTCCCATAGTGCTCAGAGCCATTTGAGCCTCACTCAGCCGTTGGTCCGCTTAGTAACAGAAGTATCGTTGAAAGCAATTCGGTGTCCTCAGTCAGACCGTTTCTGTACTGGGTGGTGGTAGCTGGTAGCACGCAGACATCGATCCGTGTGGGTGGGCTTGCTGTACACGCTGTGACGGAGACACCTATTTTGTTCATGACAGGCAGAAGAACGTGCAGAAATGGTAGAAAGCGTCATTCTCAACTTCCATCTTGAACTTTATGTGGCGGTAAAAGTTAATGTGTTCCAGCAACTCTTCCAGCTTTCCGTGTCAATGAGGCCATAAAACGAGGGTGTCGTTGACGTACCGATAAAAACAACTAGGCTTTGTAGGAGCCATATCGAAGGAAATGTCCTCAGAATGCCCCATAAAATGGCTGGCTACAATTAGAGCTAATGGGCTCCCCATCGCGACGCCGTCGTTCTGATTGAAATATTCACTATCATGTGTAAATGGTTGCGTAGGACTATAGCTATCTTGCTGCACGTGTTGGGTTGCGGGAACAGGTGGCCTGTGACCAAGTCCTCTGCCAAAGACGTGTAGCAAACGTGTCTAGATTCGAATAATATGCCCTGTGCTTGAGGAGAGCTACAGAAATGATACCTGGATAAGGTTACATACTGACAAAGTTTGAAAGAAATTAAGTACACGCAGGTTATGAGATAAAGATTCATTTACTTCTGCTCTATCTTAAAAGTAAATTTACATTTTCATAAGCAGACACAACACAATTTTCAAACAGTACCTTCTTCTTGACTCAATGGAGAACAGGGCACCCATCGAATTCCAGGTCATGAATAGCAGAAAACTTGTAGATTCGATGCATCCACGAGATCTTCTCATCACCTTTGAATTCGATGATGGTATCTGCGTGGTCAAATAATGGAAACAATGTCACCATATCTTTGTAGGTTATACCAGGTCAATTGCAGTGAATTCCATGTTAGCCACTTTGCACTCCTCAATCTTTTAAAACACTTGACATCCTTGAAAGATTTCATCATGCTGAGAATGTCTCTATTATACCAGCGTCTTCTGTGTACGCTATGAATGCGTTAACTTATATATCTGTGCTCCTCATCCCAGAAAAAACATAATGTCTGCAATGACGGTCACACCTTGAAATTCCATTGTGAAATGCTTTGTTTATTCAGCACTTGTCCATTTATACAGCTCATTGCACAACGCCAATGAGAGGGCAATAGTTAATCACGTGGTCATGCAGAACTGGAGTATACGGTGCAGCGGAAGTTGCTGAACATTCAAATACAATTCTCACATCTATAATTTCCTATTTAATTATCTCGTTCTGTTTTGAGCAGACTGTTACGATGATTGGTGTCAGTTCCTTGAATCCTCATGGGCTGAGTGGACTTTCTTCATAGTAAGAAACACGGAGCCGTGTACACGTGTCAAGTGCTAGACTGTATACATTTTCATTCCATTGCAAGTGTAAATTATCATTCGGGTAGAATTCAGAATGCGGGTATACTCTGGCATTAGTTAAGTCACAATTATCAAATTTGGTGAAATAATTTGCTACATTCCCTCTTTTGTTGGTCTGGAATGCAATTATAATTAATCTAGGCATCTCCAATTGCGCAGAGATTTTAATAGCCCATGTCTGTTTGCTTGCAGTAGGTAGAACTGGGTATTCAAAAAGCTCTCATGAATGAAAAGATAACGGTAGAAACACATCTGCATTCAGAATTTTTAAAAGCATCAAACATTTCTCATCTGATACAGTGATGTATGGCATTTTCCATATTATTTTATTCATGATGATCTCGTTCTTCTCTGGTGCTCCCTGAATGTATAGGTTGCTAATTGTTTCACTCTCTACCAGAATAAGTTCATATTTAGCATTCAAAATAGGTCACCGCATGTCTTCAAAGTATCCCATAAGCAGTTTTAGAGGTATACATGCAGTAAACCTGCTGTAATCTTAGGCTGTTCTGCACACTGGATCGTCTATGAATCATCCAGCATTTTCTAAATTGTTCAGATCTGAAGGAGAAGCAGAGACTTACATTTTAAAAACTGATGCTATGCCTGCATTGTGCGTACAGACAATCTCGACTCGTTAAGTTCATACTGTATCTCATGAAGCAGGAGCGCTAAAGCATTACATGTAAGCTTCGAGCTCACTGTGGCAGTACCATCACTATTCGTAAGTGATCCAATAATATATATCAAACAGTTGGATGGAAGGGTTACAGTGTCTTGCTGTTGGATGACAATCCTAATTTCATCGTTCTTGTTAAATACGGTTGAAGCATAAGGTTTATGCAAAAAGCATTCCTGACATATCATACATTCATCACATTCTCCTGCTTTAGTTATATAAATTGACGTCATTGCCAGGTTTCAGAAATACAGCTTTAAGAAACTCGTAGCTTGCACGTGTTATCACTTTGCAGTTCTGTGGTGAAGTGTCATTCTGTGTGTTGTGCGCGTCAGTTTCATATCTTAACTACGTCATTGCTTTCTGACCCCTGGACTGGTTGAAGGTCACTGCTGCTGCTTCTGGTCTCCCGACAAGGTGGTATTTTTGTTCTCACCGAAAGGTTGGGCAGGTCCACTGAAATGGGGTGAATAACGCTGCACGTTTTGACGTCACAGATGGTTCCAGTTTAGAAGTAGCACTATGAAGGTTTCCTCACAAATACATATCTCCAGACAGTCCAATGTCTGGACTCTTACTGGGAGGTGTACAGCATTGGTAGGGGTCTCGTAATCTTATACCCAATTCCAACTGATAGGAAGAATCCATAAATTGTATTAATCACTCTGTTGTTGAGATAGGGGTTTGTTGCAATGTTGAAAACTGTACTGACAGGAAGTATATACACCGACTGATCAGATCTATAAAATTTAGTAGAATACTTCTTCAAAACCTGTCTTTTTGTGTAATATAGTAGTAGTCCTACTGAACCTTCCTGGTTAAAGTCAGTCGTTGCATTCGCTATATTTATTTCAGATTGAAGTGTATTGATGTTTGTATGTAGCACAATTCCTTTTCCAGACTGTTTTAAAACTTCGTTTGAATCATCAGTATCGTATGCGTCAGGTTCTATTAGCACAATTTCTTGTCGGCCATTAGTTTCCAGATGAAGTTAATTGTTAGCCTCTGTGACATTCAGAATGCGTCTCAAATCCCATCAACGCAATACTCCACTCTCCATAACTTAGATCAATCAGTTGGAAGTAATTTGCACGTGACACAGAGGGTCTTTCTCTGAAAGTCAAATTATATGACACTGCATCTGAACCTCAACTGATGAGTGGAAGCTTAATGCACCAGCATATACACTGAAGCGCGAAAGAAAATGGTATGGACATGCGTATTCTAATTCAGATATACAGGGTGTTACAAAAAGGTGCGGCCAAACTTTCAGGAAACATTCCTCACACACAAATAAAGAAAAGATGTTATGTGGACATGTGTCCGGAAACGCTTAATTTCCATGTTAGAGCTCATTTTAGTTTCGTCAGTATGTACTTCCACCTACGCACAATGGAGCACGTTATCATGATTTCATACGGGATACTCTACCTGTGCTGCTAGAACATGTGCCTTTACAAGTACGACACAACATGTGGTTCATGCACGATGGAGCTCTTGCACATTTCAGTCGAAGTGTTCGTACGCTTCTCAACAACAGATTCGGTGACCGATGGATTGGTAGAGGCGGACCAATTCCATGGCCTCCACGCTTTCCTGACCTCAACCCTCTTGACTTTCATTTATGGGGGCATTTGGAAGCTCTTGTCTACGCAACCCAGGTACCAAATGTAGAGACTCTTCGTGCTCGTATTGTGGACAGCTGTGATACAATACGCCATTCTCCAGGGCTGCATCAGCGCATCACGGATCCATGCGCAAAGGGTGGATGCATGGATCCTCGCTAACGGAGGACATTTTGAACATTTCCCGTAACAAAGTGTTTGAAGTCACGCTGGTACGTTCTGTTGCTGTGTGTTTCCATTCCATGATTAATGTGATTTGAAGAGAAGTAATAAAATTAGCTCTAACATGGAAAGTAAGCGTTTCCGGACACATGTCCACATAACATATTTTCTTTCTTTGTGTGTGAGGAATGTTTCCTGAAAGTTTGGCCGTACCTTTTTGTAACACCCTGTATATAAACACGCAGAATACGACGGTGCGGTCGGCAACGCCTATATAAGACAAAAAGTGTCAGGCGCTGTTGTTAGATCGGTTCCTGCTGCTGCAATGGCAGGTTATCAAGATTTAAGTAAGCATGAACGTGGTGTTATAGCCGGCGCACGAAGGACGAGACACAGCATCTCTGAGGAAGCGATGAAGTAGGGATTTTCCTGTACGGTCATTTCACGAGAGTATCGCTAATATCAGGAATCCGGCAAAACATCAAATCTCCGACATCGCTGCAGCCGGAAAAAGATCCTGAGAGAACGGAAGGAGGATGAGATTAGTTTTTTAACGCCCCGTCGTCAACGAGGTCAATAGAGACGAAGAAGAAGCTGGGATAAGGGAAGGATGGGGAAGGAAATCGACCGTGCCCTTTCGAAGGAACCATCCCGGCATTTACCTGAAGCGATCTAGGGAAATCACGGAAAACTTTAAATCAGGATGGCCGGACGCGGGTTTGAACCCTCGTCATCCCGAATGTGAGTCCAGTGTGCTAACCACTGCGCCACATCGCTCGGTCAAGAACGGGACCGATGACGACTGAAGAGACTCGTTCAGCGTGGCATAAGCGCAACCCTTCCGCAAATAGAAGCAGGTTTGAATGCTGGGCCACTCTTGAAGTTCTGGTAGCGATGAAAATTTTGGAACACAGGTCTTCTGTTGGCGTAGTACCGTTGAGCTCTTCTTGTGATTACAAGTCTCCAAATGTGTCGAAATAGACGTTATTCGTATTTTCCTTAACATACGCCACCCAGTGGGTTCCATGTCTTCCAGCAACATCTCAATTAACAATTCCACATTCTTTGTATTACCACATAGTCATCAGTAATGTGTCCCACATAAACACACCGTGGAATCTTGGGATGCTGAATTCTTTCCCAACAATCTTGAGCAGACCTGAACAGTATTTGTAAGCGGTCTGTCTGGTTGGTTGGCTAAGGTTTTTATAAAGAAGAGACCTAGTCCTTTTTAGTATGGTATCAGGTACAGTTCTTTTACGATGGCTGTTGCTTCGATCATGCAGTTATGTCTACTCGCCTCCTCTGACTGATCCTGTGAATTCTGTGCATTCTTGACTGTTCTGGCAAGTAACCGCGACACTACTAATCAGTGAACTCATCGGTGAGAGACCTGCGAGCACAGGAACGAGGAAGAGGGTAATTCCACCCGATGTCTTGGGTACTGGTAGAACTCAGAGTGCTTTAAACAATAATTTAAGCTTCAGGGCACTTTTAGCTGCATACGTTGCTATCAGGTTACAGTTTCTGAGAAACCCCCTCCCCCTACCGTACTCGTTGTGCTCTGTACACTCCGTTATATAGCAAATCGTCGGCGTCATTCCATTTACTTTTTGTTGCAGGAAAACAAGCTCTTTAATAGTGATCTATACCCTTGGCATATTATGACATATTCTATGAGAAAAACATGTAGTTCTGAGCTCTGCGTGTAAAAGCATCCTGAAATTTGAGGTCCACTGCCATCCTTTAAGGTACTGTGAAACTGTTAATATCTCACTCGACTAATTTGGACTGTATGACTTCTAAGATGCGGTTTTGTGTTCTGAACTATGTACCAAATCACCCACATTAAATTTCCATTTACAAGGACCTGGAATTTTAATACGGTAGTACAACGTATCCTTTAGTCGATAATCACGAACCTCAACTGGTTTCATTTTTATTGAGTTGTGTTTGGATCAGTCACAATGTGCAATAATACCTGGGTGGATATCTGTCCATTTGCATGAGCCCCCAAGATTAAAACTCATCCACATTTGATCTTTTATTGTTCTCTTCATATGTTACATGACATTCACGTCAAGTGGGTGAATGTTAAGCAGTGATGTATTCCGTACTGCTGCATCATGGTTTTGAAATACATATTACAAAACCCTCTACCACGACCGATTTGAGGGTTGCCCAGACATCGATTCACCACTGGCTGCAACAAATACTCAGACACTTGTGCAATGTTCCTCTCACTTTCTGCTTTTACAGGTAATGCCCAGGCGAATTTATAGTATGTATCAATCACCATTAAAATATTCAATCCATTATAGGCGTGTGCATGTTCCCTCATGTCTACAAGATCAGCCTGCCATAAATCATCCAAATCTTTAACCATAACATGTCTTTGGGAGTATGTTTACATACTTGTTTGTTTAGTTCTCAACTATTGTCTCCATTCTTATTCGGTTATACTTCTTTCTCCAAGCTTAGAAATTATTGAAACAACCTCGTTCGAATTAGTAGTATTACAAGCGGTAAATAATGTGATGAGCAGTCACAGTCGATCTGTTGGCTCGTTTTTTATAGGGGTGGAGGCCCTCCACACCCACACGACGAATTGACCATCTGAAAAGATCTATTGTCACCTCGGTATCGAGGACTTCACAGGATGTGGGGCCGTCTTGTTATCCGTGCATCTGTGTAGGATTACTCTCATCGAGGAGATAGATACTGAAAAAAATGAACAAAGGGTAACGGTCTCAAGGGCAGAGGGGAAAAAATGCCAAAGCAAGCGCCAAGGGAAAAAAAACCACTGTGGTAGTCCGGTGGGGCAGTAAGAGCAGTAGCGGTTTTCTTACCATCTGTGACAAATCATGCAAGGGTAGGGTAGTTATTAGTTTTGTGTGTCGTGCAATGCTCGGAACTGTTGTCATATTTTGGGTCGTCATATAGAGTGTCAGTTCTTTTGAGGAGGGGTACTGCTGGGCTTGGCATCTGCGAAGTCATTGGGATCATCTTAGCATATATACTGCCAGGGTCGATTGCTGACTCATGTTGGATGTAAATACCATCACCAGTGCTATTTCAAAAATGGTTCAAATGGCTCTGAGCACTATGGGACTCAACTGCTGAGGTCATTAGTCCCCTAGAACTTAGAACTAGTTAAACCTAACTAACCTAAGGACATCACAAACATCCATGCCCGAGGCAGGATTCGAACCTGCGACCGTAGCAGTCTTGCGGTTCCAGACTGCAGCGCCTTTAACCGCACGGCCACTTCGGCCGGCCTGCTATTTCGAGCATCTAATACAGGTCTTATAACAGTTTTGTATTTCGCACTGCTTTCCTATGTACATTGCTCACCTGCAGTGTTCTCCATACATTTCCAGATTTTTGGATGAATAAGTTTTTGCTGGATGTGGGAAAATGAGGTTCATTATATCAGTTGTTCTCTGAAATTCCCTATCACCTACCTGTATGGTTTTTTCTTGTAAAGTTATAGGTTGCGTGCCTAACATGTACTACTTTAACCACTGATACCATATATTTTGTCTATACTAGTATAACTGAGGCAGTTAATGAAACCAGCAATTTCATGATCGATGTGTAATTTCGCTGAAACTTCATTGAACGATTCTGTAGCTGATTTAAAGGTTCCTCTCAGATTCTCATGATCTAATTTCCCTAGCCTTATCAGCTGTAACTTCTCTCCAACTGCCTTTTGTCCAGCGATGACCTTATGATTAATCGACTCCTTGTTATATACTAAGCAGACTGCTACATAGATTGCACTTTACACACATTTCGCCCAATTCTATCAGTCTTTACAGTTAAGTCAAGTGCTTTCTTTTCAGTTCCATCAACCTTTACAGTTATGTCGTTTACGTTCTTTTCAAGTGGAGTAACCCTAGCATCTAAGTTTCTGATCAGCGTCAGAAGGGTCTGGATGATGTTGATGATGTTTATGTATTTGAAGACACTTAACTACTGGCTCATCAGTCCCTAAGAATGGTGTGGGTATACGCCTCTAGGTCCTTAACTTTACGTTCGAGAGGCTGAAATTTTTCATCTACATGTAGACAGATTATGTATACTCATGTACACCTCATTCGTAACACTATAGATAGAAACTCCTGGAAGTTACACCTATACCCACCACCATTCAGTTTTTGTGTTTTATCAATAACACGAAACCCCTACTGTGTGCGATTCCAGCAATCTCCCCATATCTTTCCTACTTCATGAAATGACGTATCAGTGCTTACATGCACTTGGTAAATGTGCTTTAACTTCGAATTGTCTTGTTTGAATGCTATAATGAGGTCTGCATTATCTCTCACCAACTATTTTGGGATTGTTGAATATTGATTGGCGACTCCATAGAGTGCTGTGTGCACAACGACCATATACGTGAAATTAGAAGGAACGTCAACGTTGGCCGTAATTTTGATTGTTTATTGACAGCAAAATCGATTTTCAATCACATAGTGATCATCTTCAGTGCTGTAGTGTACAAATTAAACTCATAGGCACTGGTGTCAAGTTATTACCAGTAACCAAAGCTATGTAACGATCACAATAACTTGTTATAGGACCAACAGCGCCTCGAGTTGTAGTACTATGAACTAGGACAGTTGGTCTCTAAACCCAAGGTGAACACACAAAATTTGAAATTACAACCATCTTGGATAAATTTGGCAACAATGGAAGCTGTAGCAGAAACGCCTAGCCCCACTACTCTGGGCTGGTTTTAACTCGTGCCCATAAAGTTCATACCGGGCTAGGTGGTGCAACAGTTAGCACACTGGACTCACATTCGGGAGGATGGCGCTTCAAACCTGAATCTGGCCATCCCGATTTAGGTTTTCTGTGATTTCCCGAAACAGCTTCACGCAAATGCAAGGATGATTCCTTTGAAACGATATGGCTGACTTCCTTCTCCATCCTTCCCTAATCCACTGTGACTGATGACCTTGCTGTTTGGTCCCCTCCTCCAAATCAACCAACCAACCAAAGTTCACCTGTTTGCGTGTAAATTTGAAACTGCTGTCTTTACGTGACTCTTTCCCTATATGTTGTATAGGCTCAGGCACTTACGCCAAGGAACAGGTTACTGCTGGAACAGAGGAAAAAATAACGACTGCTGGAACAGAGGAAACAAATAACGAGATCAGTTATAGTCGATAGAATTCCGTGAGTCAGGCAGGTTAGTCGTATATGACAACAACAACAGCCTCTTAGTAGTAAGGCTTCAAATGAAGTGACAGAAGGGCACAAAACGGACCGGCTGGTGTCAGTGCAGCGTCTTCTCGAGTTGGCCACTTAGTGGCGATGGCTGCACGTCCTGCAGAGGGTGTGTCTCGCAGTTCGGTGGCGCACTCATGTGCTTAAGCCGTAAGCCCTCGGTTGAGTTAGTTCAGGGGGATGCGGCGCTGTACATTTGTTGTGTTGCCACTTCATGCTATTTCTCACTTCGTCATGTGAAACACAAAATATGTTCTACAATATTTTGCCAATGTTCCACGCAAAGTAGAACGAATAGGAAGCAAAAACGCACATTGGAGAGTTCCTTTTGTCCGCGCCACGGCGCTCCCGCAGCGTCACAGGTGGCCAGCGAGCGCCGCAGCGGCGGCGACCGGAACCCAGCCCTCTGCTGCTGTTTGGTCCCCTCCTCCACATCAACCAACCAACCAAAGTTCACATTTTTGCGCGTAAATTCGAAACTGATGTCTCATGTCTTTCTGCGTTACAAGCAGAAAGCAAGACGTCATAGTATGTTTGTCGTGTTCAGCAGAAGCCCACATTCGATGTGTTTTATGTTATACGTTATAGTCTATAAATATATGCTTTTTCTAAGCAACAGAATGTTGAATGTTAATTATTGGTACGATCTGTAATAATAATATGACAGCAAACGTCATATTGTTGGTTAAGGAATTTTCGTATTTAGTTATTTTCGCGTTACAAAAAAATGGCTCTGAGCTCTATGGGACTTAACTTCTTAGGTCATCAGTCCCCTACAACTTAGAACTACTTAAACCTAACCAACCTAAGGACATCACACACATCCATGCCCGAGGCAGGATTCGATCCTGCGACCGTAGCGGTCGCACGGCTCCAGACTGTAGATCCTAGAACCGTTCGGCCACCCCGGCCGGCTTCGCGTTACAATTCGCATGTTATGAGAGTAAAGTCTTTCAAGGCAACGACCCATTTAAGATTCACGAAAATGTGTCGTTCTTATTAGGATTTGTTATAATTAAACATCAATAACATTTATGGGATTAAAGTACAGGAAACTATGCAAATTTAACTCGAGTTTCAACATAGTGTAGTTGGTTGAGGGACTGCTACATGGAACTGAAGACAAATGGGATGTGGGTTCACGTCCCACTGTAGTTTTTTCCCCACATTCGCATTTTCTAAAAAGTTCTATAAGTTTTGTATGACGTTAATACAGATAATTTCTGTAATATTTGATGTTACATAAATATAAGTGCTCTCTCTATTATATGTGAGTTTCTTTGATTTGGCGAACTTTTATTAGCTGATGTCTTTCCTGAGTGGACAAGTATCTTTTATTTTTGTCTTATTAGATGTTCACTAATATTATAGTTTTTATTTATGTGCACCACAGACAGTACAACGTGACTAGCGCACGGTCGAGAAAGGAAATATTTAATTTAATAGAGCTAACGTAGGAATTCTACGCACTTCCATTTTTTTTAACAGAGTGTATGGTTCGTGAGCCAAATAAAGCAGACAAGCGCCACTGGAGAGAGCTAAATCACGTCAACCAGCTCGTGCCCTGTGCCGTCGGCGCTGTTTCTCGTGACCCGGAATATCCCGTCTGCGTGCATGTTAATTTTAGCTGCATCGCCCCGTGTGCAAATAGCTTTACTACCAGCTTCTCTTCACGGACTGCCCGCCGTGGTGTCGATGGCATACGACACCACACTGTTGACTTTCAATTGTATTTCTACTCTGTTGGCCGGCCGGGGTGGCCGAGCGGTTCTAGACGCTGCAGTCTGGAACCGCGAGACCGCTACGGTCGCAGGTTCGAATCCTGCCTCATGCATGGATGTGTGTGATGTCCTTAGTTAGGTTTAGGTAGTTCTAAGTTCTAGGAGACTGATGACCTCAGAAGTTAAGTCCCATAGTGGTTGGTTGGTTTGGGGAAGGAGACCAGACAGCGTGGTCAACGGTCTCATCAGATTAGGGAAGGATTGGGAAGGAAGTCGGCCGTGCCCTTTCAGAGGAACCATCCCGGCATTTGCCTGGAGTGATTCAGGGAAATCACGGAAAACCTAAATCAGGATGGCCGGACGCGGGATTGAACCGTCGTCCTCCCGAATGCGAGTCCAGTGTCTAACCACTGCGCCACCCCGCTCGGTTAAAGTCCCATAGTGCTCAGAGCCATTTGAACAATTTTCAACCTACTCTGTTGTTGTTACGATTGTCCTAGGCAGTTGCTAGTGGCTCAGTGGAAGAGGTGCACTAAAATGTTCGGGGTGAATACACTCCAGTCCAGCGGTCGGTTCTCGAAATCTTTCCTGAAAGTGGTCAGGTAGCTTACAGGGATTTGACATTGGAATAGTGACATGTTCAGCCCAGTATCGGGGTCAAAGCGAGGCAGGCGACCCTGATTTAGAGCAAAAGACAGCGTAGCAGAGCAGAGAATTAATCCGACTCCGCCAGTAAACTCTTACGATTAGATCGGCAGAGCAGTACGTCATTTGGCTGGTCCCGCACCGCTCACACCAGCAGCAAAGGGCTGGGTTCGGGCTGCCGCAGCTGGGGTGCTCGCTCACCACATGAGACGCTGCAGGAGCGCCGTGGCGAGGGACCTCTCTCGGGTCTAACAGGAGGTTTTTGTTTAAACATTTGTTCACAGGCGCATCTCATACATCTAATCGCGTCTGCGACGGCGTGGATGAGGGAGGGGGGAGGGAGTGGGGGTGGACATCAGTCACTTAGTTACCTCAGCAAGTACATGATGCTTCTAATACACGTTTGTTACTATTGTCGTACATATACAGCAAAAATAACGAAATCAAAAATGTTTTAAATATTGTAACATCCAACTTAAGAAGGCATTATCTAATACGAACGGGTGTAGAACAGAATGATGACACTTTTGCAGTGTTTTTGGTGAATCTGATTATTCAGAAACATGAATATTCGTTTGACTGTTCAATTGAAGTTACACTGGATAGGATAGTGGTTTAAGAAAACGACTTTATAGACGATAATGCAATTAATAGTGTTCAAGGTTGTAGTGCTAGTGGCCGTGGCCGTATCAGTACTGTCAAACAGAAGTTAACAGTTCTCGTGACTGCGAACCTCCACCAGAAAATTAATCCCTTACTGTCAGTATTTTAACAAAATTTTCAGAAGAACGTCGTGAAAGTGTTAGTGGTGATTATCATATACCTCCACGCAAAGTTGCGACCTACAGCTCGTTGCTGAAGAGACATCCACCTATGAAAAACACGTCGAATATCAAAGCAATATTTGATTGTGTGATGAAAAAAGTCACCATCTTCACCAAACTGAGAAAGTGATTCGGCTAAGGAACGTGGTATTAAGCCGATATTGGCAACTCCCTCATGCCGATCCTACATAAAAACAGTGTTTGTAACGCCATCTATCTCAATGCCGTGTATATAGTGTAACCGTGGTTCTGCGATATATCGAAGGGGCTTTAGACGAGGGAGGATGATGGTTGACTGAGGACCATCACATACAGTAAGTTGTATGCTACGTGAGGAATCACTTACAAAATGCAACACTAGATTGAAGTCGTAAGAAACGTTCAAAGTACTATGACCAATACTTTGGCTTTTCATATCTAAAGTGTTGCGCTTTCTGGTAGAAATGCTCTGCACGATTTGGATCAAGTATCACCATTCAGCCACATACTTGCGTTGGATCCTGTGGAGATATCTTTTAATGGTTGCAGCCTCTGGTGATTCATATTCACGGTGCTTTCATATCTCAAAACGAGTTACCTTTTTCGAACCTACCTCCTAAGGGCCCCACACACCAAAACTCAGCGTGGTTTTAGGCAGTCCCTCCGCAATTTGTAACTGCCTCCCCTTCCTGCAGCTTTGTCTATGTGATGGTTCTAGTTTAAGTCAGAACTGAGCGGAAAGCGGAGAGCGCTATATCTACCACCTTCTGCATCCCATGAAGGAACAGGCTGAACTGAGTTAATGCGACAGGACCGTGTTATGACCACTCGGTGCAAAGGGGAACATGTTCTCATAGCTCTGCCAATGATGTACAGTGTGTAAGGCCAGGACCAAATGAAGCTTTCGCCTGCAACACCAGTTACACTGTTCGACATGGGCTCTATTTCTGATATTAAAGTTTGTGCTTCTAGACCATTTTACCATGGGAAATTCAAATATGTAAACAAAATATCGTTGTCAGGAATACTTTTTATGTAATATGTATTTACACTCCTGGAAATGGAAAAAAGAACACATTGACACCGGTGTGTCAGACCCACCATACTTGCTCCATACACTGCGAGAGGGCTGTACAAGCAATGATCACACGCACGGCACAGCGGACACACCAGGAACCGCGGTGTTGGCCGTCGAATGGCGCTAGCTGAGCAGCATTTGTGCACCGCCGCCGTCAGTGTCAGCCAGTTTGCCGTGGCATACGGAGCTCCATCGCAGTCTTTAACACTGGTAGCATGCCGCGACAGCGTGGACGTGAACCGTATGTGCAGTTGACGGACTTTGAGCGAGGGCGTATAGTGGGCATGCGGGAGGCCGGGTGGACGTACCGCCGAATTGCTCAACACGTGGGGCGTGAGGTCTCCACAGTACATCGATGTTGTCGCCAGTGGTCGGCGGAAGGTGCACGTGCCCGTCGACCTGGGACCGGACCGCAGCGACGCACGGATGCACGCCAAGACCGTAGGATCCTACGCAGTGCCGTAGGGGACCGCACCGCCACTTCCCAGCAAATTAGGGACACTGTTGCTCCTGGGGTATCGGCGAGGACCATTCGCAACCGTCTCCATGAAGCTGGGCTACGGTCCCGCACACCGTTAGGCCGTCTTCCGCTCACGCCACAACATCGTGCAGCCCGCCTCCAGTGGTGTCGCGACAGGCGTGAATGGAGGGACGAATGGAGACGTGTCGTCTTCAGTGATGAGAGTCGCTTCTGCCTTGGTGCCAATGATGGTCGTATACGTGTTTGGCGCCGTGCAGGTGAGCGCCACAATCAGGACTGCATACGACCGAGGCACACAGGGCCAACACCCGGCATCATGGTGTGGGGAGCGATCTCCTACACTGGCCGTACACCACTGGTGAGCGTCGAGGGGACACTGAATAGTGCACGGTACATCCAAACCGTCATCGAACCCATCGTTCTACCATTCCTAGACCGGCAAGGGAACTTGCTGTTCCAACAGGACAATGCACGTCCGCATGTATCCCGTGCCACCCAACGTGCTCTAGAAGGTGTAAGTCAACTACCCTGGCCAGCAAGATCTCCGGATCTGTCCCCCATTGAGCATGTTTGGGACTGGATGAAGCGTCGTCTCACGCGGTCTGCACGTCCAGCACGAACGCTGGTCCAACTGAGGCGCCAGGTGGAAATGGCATGGCAAGCCGTTCCACAGGACTACATCCAGCATCTCTACGAACGTCTCCATGGGAGAATAGCAGCCTGCATTGCTGCGAAAGGTGGATATACACTGTACTAGTGCCGACATTGTGCATGCTCTGTTGCCTGTGTCTATGTGCCTGTGGTTCTGTCAGTGTGATCATGTGATGTATCTGACCCCAGGAATGTGTCAATAAAGTTTCCCCTTCCTGGGACAATGAATTCACGGTGTTCTTATTTCAATTTCCAGGAGTGTATATGTATATTCACAATTTAAGGCATACACAGAGACGTTGTAGAGAAATACGGGTATGTTGCCGTATCCAATAGTGATCGAACGTGATAATTTCATGTGCAACAGCAGGTGGGAAGAATCAGACATCATTAGGTTATCCCCCGCCACACCTATGTCATTAAGACCACCTGAAACATCTCATTAACTCGAACGGCGACAGCCGGTCGCTGCCTCGGCAGTAATGCTTCACGCCTCCTAGGGGCAGGTGCATCGAGTTTACAACATTGGTGTTAGCCAAAATTTGTGTCAGTCTTAACGAGTGGGTGTTTTGGCTGACACGTAACTGTGTGTCATATTTCCAAGCATTGTTGAATCTTTTAGTTCCTGTGTGTAAACTGATTGAGCCTGGTGCTGAAGGTAAAACTACTGCTTGTTTTTACACATCAGCGTTCCTCTAGTTCCCTACTATTAATTTAATACAGGTGTATTACCAGAGTGGTATTTTTAAATTTGCACAAATGCCACGTCGTCGTGGATGTTGATATAAGCCGGACTACTTCTGCTACATCTGTGGGAAGTTCACTTTTGCCAGAAATAGAAAGAAAATTTCTTCAATCTTAAAGAAAGCATACAAACATTACTTTGGAGTAGAGGTAGGAGACCAAGATAAAGAATGGGCACCACATTTCTGTTGTGCTACATGTTACTGCAAACTAATTCAGTGGTGGAAAGGTAAAGAGAATGTGGCGTTGTTTGCTGTTCCCAAGGTGTGGAGGGAGCCTAAGGACCATGTTACTGATTGTTATTTATGTCTAACAAAAATTCAGAGTTTTACAAACAAAAAGTCGAGGAGGCACATTGTTTACCCAGATCTGCCTTCAGCGAGAATGCCAGTGCAGCATTCCGACAACCTTCCAGTACCGTCAAGAGCCCGAGGTCAAATTCCGAGTGACAGTGAAATAAGTAGTACTGAAGAAATCACAGATGATGATTCTTTATATCACTGCACAAGTGAGTCATCGCCACATTTGTTAACACAGGCAGATTTAAATGATTTAGTACGTTCTCTAGGACTAAGTAAACAAAAGGCACAGCTGCTTGGTTCAAGATTACGAAAGTATAATCTACTGCACCAAAGTACCAAAATCAGTGTGTTCAGGCACAGAGAACATGCCTTTATTTCTTATTTTTCAACTGACGAAGCACTGACATTTTGCAAAGACGTTGCTGGCCTGATGAAAGTGCTGAACTTCACTTATATTTCGCAGGAGTGGAGACTTTACATAGATGCACCGTAAACAAGTCTGAAGGGTGTTTTGCTCCACAACGGAAATAAAATACCCTCTGTTCCAGTAGCTTACGCTAGTTTGACAAAAGAGAATTACGAATTCGTACAAAGGAGCTAAATTCATTAAAATACAATGAACACAAATGAAAAATGTGTGCAGATTTCAAGGTAATTGCTATGGTACTGGGAATGCAACAAGACCGAAATTCTGACTACGTGAAAACGAAATGGCCTAGGCGAAGATGGAAAGTTGGCGAAAAGAATGTACAACGTGAAAGTCTGGTAGCTCCTGAATATATACTACTTCCACCACTTCACATCAAACTTCGCCTGATGAAACAATTCGTGAAGGCCATGGATCCAACAGGCTGTGGGTTTGCATATCTAGCTACCAAATGCCCCCATCTTTCAGCTGCAAAAATAAAGGAAGATGTATGTGTGGGCCCACAAATCAGGGAGCTGCAGAAAGATGCAAATTTTGAAGCATGTTTAACTGATAAAGAAAACACCGTATGGGACTGTTTCAAGATGGTGTCGGAAAACTTCCTTGGAAGAAGAAGAGCTACTAACTACAAAGCAATGGTGAAGGATATGATCAAAGCATATCAAGATTTGGGGTGCAATATGTCTTTGAAGGTACTTCACAGAGAGTTGTAGTGACGTATCGGATGAACATGGGGAAAGATTCCATAAAGACATTTCTACCATAGAAAGGCGCTATGAAGGGAAGTGGGTACCTTCTATGTTAGCAGATTATTGCTGGAATATCATTCGAGAGAAGAAAGATTCACAATACAAGAGAAAAAAGTGATGTGCATTACAATGCAGTGGCTCATTGTTTGTCAATTTTCTGTAATTTCTCATGTCAAATAAATGCTTTAATGTGTATGCACAAAGGTTACTGTGTTATATGTTAGATCCCACTGTCCATTAATGTGATGAACTTATAACATCATAAAGATGTGCATTTGTTTGTCGAATTTCACCTCACGTTTGCTGCACTACATCAGAAACTGAAAAGAGAAATAAAATTGCGGTTAGTCATAAACTATCCCTGACAGAAAAAAACCAAAAACAGTTTTCAATTCAGCACTCAAAATACAACTAGGATCACAATATTTTTTATCAGAAATAGAAAAAAAGGTTTTTTTGTAGAACAGTGTTATTGGACAATACAGGACAAGCAGTTACAGTCGTGTTTTTTATCAGAAAAATTAAGTAGATATTACATCAAATGGGAACTGGGAGAAGGATGATCATTTTGCTACTGCTCTGCGGTGCATTTCTGAACTACAGACTGGTACAGCAGTCCAAAGGAGATCTTTATCTCTCAGGGTGCATTCATGCCTGTCACCCAAACATTCTCTGTCTCTCTGTTAATATGTACCCTCCAAAGACGAAAACTACCAACTATAAAAATTTCGCTAATGTCACCCAGTAGAGGACTTGATAAGATATTACCACATCTTTCTCTTCTGATACATCAAAAACTAATTCCACCTGCATGTTGAGGTCAGGCATATTAAATGTGCCATATTGGTCCACTGGAGCAGGTGGCGAGTGATCGAAGTGGCTTGTACAGGAGTGTGTTAAGTTTAGTCCCCTCGTACTTTGTTGTTGTTGTTGTGGTCTTCAGTCCTGAGACTGGTTTGATGCAGCTCTCCATGCTACTCTATCCTGTGCAAGCTTCTTCATCTCCCAGTACCTACTGCAACCTACATCCTTATGAATCTGCTTGGAGTATTCATCTCTTGGTCTCCCTCTACAATTTTTTCCATCCACACTGCCCTCCAATGCTAAATTTGTGATCCCTTGATGCCTTAGAACAGGTCCTACCAACCGATCCCTTCTTCTTGTCAAGTTGTGCCACAAATTCCTCTTCTCCCCAATTCTATTCAATACCTCCTCATTAGTTACGTGATCTACCCATCTAATCTTCAGCATTCTTCTGTAGCACCACATTTCGAAAGCTTCTAGTCTATTCTTGTCCAAACTACTTATCGTCCATGTTTCACTTCCATACATGGCTACACTCCATACAAATACTTTCAGAAACGACTTCCTGACACTTAAATCTATACTCGATATTAACAAATTTCTCTTCTTCAGAAACGCTTTCCTTCCCATTGCCAGTCTACATTTTATATCCTCTCTACTTCGACCATCATCAGTTATTTTGCTCCCCAAATATCAAAACTCCTTTACTACTTTAAGTGTCTCATTTCCTAATGCAATACCCTCAGCATCACCCGACTTAATTCGACTACATTCCATTATCCTCGTTTTGCTTTTGTTGATGTTCATCTTATATCCTCTTTCAGGACACTATCCATTCCATTCAACTGCTCTTCCAAGTCATTTGCTGTCTCTGACAGAAATACAATGTCATCGGCGAACCTCAAAGTTTTTATTTCTTCTCCATGGATTTTAATACCTACTCGGAACTTTTCTTTTGTTTCCTTCACTGCTTGCTCAATATACAGATTGAATAACATCGGGGAGAGGCTACAAACCTGTCTCACTCCCTTCCCAACCACTGCTCCCCTTTCATACCCCTCGTCTCTTATAACTGCCATTTGGTTTCTATACTAATTGTAAATAGCCTTTCGCTCCCTTTATTTTACCCCTGCCACCTTCAGAATTTGAAAGAGAGTATTCCAGTCAATATTGTCAAAAGCTTTCTCTAAGTCTACAAATGCTAGAAACGTAGGTTTGCCTTTCTTTAATCTAGCTTCTAAGGTAAGTCGTAGGGTCAGTATTGCCTCACGTGTTCCAATATTTGTACGGAATCCAAACTGTTCTTCCCCTAGGTCGGCTTCTACTAGTTTTTCCATTAGTCTGTAAAGAATTCGCGTTAGTATTTTGCATCTGTGACTTATTAAACTGATAGTTCGGTAATTTTCACATCCGTCAACACATGCTTTCTTTGGGATTGGAATTATTATATTCTTCTTGAAGTCTGAGGGTATTTCGCCTGTTTCATACATCTTGCTCACCAGTCGGTAGAGTTGCGTCAGGACTGGCTCTATCGAGGCCGTTAGTATTCTAATGGAATATTGTCTACTCCCGGAGCCTTGTTTCGACTCAGGTCTTCCAGTGCCCTGTCAAACTCTTCACGCAGTATCATATCTCCCATTTCATCTTCATCTACATCCTCTTCCATTTCCATAATATTGTCCTCAAGTACATCGTCCTTGTATAGACCCTCGATATATTCCTTCTACCTTTCTGCTTTCCCTTCTTTGCTTAGAAGTGGGGTTCCATCTGAGCTTTTCGTACAAGTGGTTCTCTTTTCTCCAACGGTCTCTTTAATTTTCCTGTAGGCAGTATCTATCTATAAGCCTCTACATCCTTACATTTGTCCTCTAGCCATCCCTGCTTAGCCATTTTGCACTTCCTATCGATCTCATTTTTTAGACGTTTGTATTCGTTTTTGCCTGCTTCATTTACTGCAATTTTATATTTTCACCTTTCATCAATTAAAATCAATATATCTTCTGTTACCCAAGGATTTCTACTAGCCCTCGTCCTGTTACCTACTTGATCGTCTACTGCCTTCACTATTTCATCCCTCAGAGCTACCCATTCTTCTTCTACTGTATTTCTTTCCCCAATCCCTGTCAGTTGTTCCCTTATGCTCTCCCTGAATCTCTCTACAACCTCTGGTTTTGTCAGTTTATCCAGGTCCCATCTCCTTAAATTCCCACCTTTTTGCGGTTTCTTCAGTTTTAGTCAATAGTTCATAACCAATAGATTGTGGTCAGAGTCCATATCTGGCCCTGGAAATGTCTTACAATTTAAAACCTGGTTCCTAAATCTCTGTCTTACCTTTATGTAATCTATCAGCTACCTTCTAGTATCTCCAGGCTTCTTCCACGTGTACAACTTTCTTTCATGATTCCTTAACCAAGTGTTAGCTATGATTAAGTTATGCTCTGTGCAGAATTCTACCAGGCGGCTTCCTCTTTCATTTCTTATCCTCAATCCATATTCACCTACTACGTTTCCTTCTCTTCCTTTCCCTACTATCGAATTCCAGTCACCCATGACTATTAAAATTTCGTCTCCCTTCACTATCTGAATAATTTCTTTTATCTCATCATACATTTCATCAATTTCTTCGTCATCTGCAGAGCTAGTTGGCATATAAACTTGTACTACCGTAGTAGGCGTGGGCTTCGTGTCTATCTTGGCCACAATAATGCGTTCACTATGCTGTTTGTAGTAGTAGTTTACCCGCACTCCTATTTTTTATTCATTATTAAACCTACTCCTGCATTACCTCTATTTGATTTTGTATTTATAACCCTGTATTCACCTGATCAAAAGTCTTGTTCCTCCTGCCACCGAACGTCACTAATTATCCATTACGCGGTGTGGCTAGAAAAAACCGGACTAATACTGGTGAAACAATAAAACGAATGCAATGAGGCTGAAAGTCGCGTGGCCTGTCACGTGACTCTCGCTCCGCCTACTGCTCGAGTTTCATCTGCCTCCTGCACTCAGTCTGCCCGTGGCGTCTGTTTTAAGTAGTTGACGTTTTGTCTGTGCGTCGGAAAATGTTGAGTGTACAGAAAGAACAGCGTGTTAACATCAAATTTTGTTTCAAACTCGGAAAATCTGCAAGTGAAACGTTTGTAATGTTACAACAAGTGTACGGCGATGATTGTTTATCGCGAACACAAGTATTTGAGTGGTTTAAACGATTTAAAGATGGCCGCGAAGACACCAGTGAAGACACTCGCACTGGCAGACCATTGTCAGCAAAAACTGATGCAAACATTGAAAAAATCGGTAAACGTGTTCGACAATATCGCCGTTTGACAATCAGAGCAGTGTCTGAGTTAACAGGAGTTGACAAGGAAAGTGTCGAACAAGTTTACCAGTTTTTTCAATACCGAATTCCAGCATTACCGATGGAAGGCGCCACGGACTTGTAAGTGTCAGGATACTTTTGATCCCATAATGTAATTATTCTCAACCTTACACATTTTTTGTCGTATTTTCATCGATTTTTAGGTATTTTCCATAAATTTTCGTAATTTTTCTCGGTTTTGCACAATTTCAAAACATTTTACTCAATTACTCGTGCTTGAAACGACCACTCTTGACGAGATGTCATGCAAACAAAATGTCTCATCACATCGATCCCATGATGCTATCAGCCAGTGATACTGTAGCATGGTTCCTAATTTATGTATCATTGCTAAACCACCACCCAAATAACTTTACAAGAGTCATATACATGTGGATGTAACATAAATCCTGTTTCACCACATACATCACATCACACAAATACTCTTTGTTATTGTAGGAAGTAGCGATCAGCAGAGAGGAGAGGCAAAAACTACGTTCCTTATCCGACACACATTTTTAAATTTTTAATTTTAAAATAATTTACCTCTACAGGTATGTGGATGGGAGTCACAAGGTACTCTCACATTCTTAGGATAAAGTCACAGACTCTGTCCACTATTTCGGAAGCAGCTACCCATTAGTTGTACCTATCAGCTAAGGACCCAGAGCAAACTATAGATGGCTTCTCTCTATGCATCTCATAACTATTCCTCTGTCTTTCACCAACCCTCTCTGCAACTTGGTCTCCGATTTAATTTGGAACCAACCAGAAGTAGGAAGAAACTATACCCACTACATTCGAAGGAACAGAAATAGCTGAGTTAAATATATTCAAAACACTTCAATATTTTACTTTCACAAGAGTATATCAAGTGTTCCAAACTTGTGCTGACCGATACTAGTGATATAGACCTGTATTCTCATTCCAATACTGTAACTGTCATTCTGTGAAGTGTCCAAAGATTTGGGCATCAGTATGACTACCATCTGGGAGACTAAAACAGCAATACTCATACCTGTGTCCAATATGCAATACCAATGTGACGAATCAGTGCGCTGAGTCTCTTCAAAAACAGGACACCGAGACATCTGCTGCCTTGTCACCGTGGAAGATAAGATTACATGTAGGGTAAGATAGCTGTTTGAAAGCAGTGCACAATGCCACAAACTCTTCCAGTTTCCATATATTTTGTCATGTCTTCCACATTTTTTTTAAAAAAAGAAACACCACCTCTGTCCTTTATTTCAGCCACACTATGTGTTGTGTGAGCAGCTTAACTTACACCATGCAGTCTCTGGCTATCTGTGGGAGCTGGTCGATCGAAACATGTTAATACCACGCACTTGTCACAGACTTCAAAGACATGGTAGAAAAACAAGATGTATGGTGATGTACAAAGTTGTAGTCATACACTGCTTGCATGTGATGCAGAAGAAAAACAATGTATCAAAATGATTATGAAAGAAGTACACAGGAACGCTGCATTGCGACTGATAGTCATTGGTATATGGTCCTCCTACAGTATACAGGGAGGTCCATTGATCGTGACCGGTTCAAATATCTCACCAAATAAGCGTCAAACGAAAAAATTACAAAGAACGAAACTTGTCTAGCTTGAAGGGGGAAACCAGATGGCGCTATGGTTGGCGCGCTAGATGGCGCTGCCATAGGTCAAACAGATATCAACTGCGTTTTTTTTAAATAGAAACCCCCATTTTTATTACATATTCGTGTAGTATGTAAAGAAATATGAATGTTTTAGTTGGACCACTTTTTTCGCTTTGTGATAGTTGGCCCTGTTAAAATGGACCGTTTACCAATTGCGGAAAAGGTCGATATCGTGTTGATGTACGGCTATTGTGATCATAATGCCCAACGGGCGTGTGCTATGTAGGCTGCTTGGTATCCTGGACGACATCATGTAAGTGTCCGGACCGCTCGTCGGATAGTTACGTTATTTAAGGAAACATGAAGTGTTCAGCCACATGAAGAGGAAGTACCTTCTTGAGAGAGACAAAGGAAACAAGTCTGCAATTTCCTGATCAAGAGAATGCCGCCACTGAAAAATGAATTTTATTTAATAAACATTATAGCCTCCACTATGTAATTGAAATTGGACTTCAATTTCGTATTATGGGATCCTTCCTCTCCATCACAAACACAGTCCTTCTCGTACCAATTTCCAGATGAGGGAGAGGAGGGGGAGTGCTGGATGTGAGGGGAAGTCTGAGGGATTTCCAACAGAGTGGACGGTTATATAATTTATCGATTTAATTAATTATCGATTAACTTGATATCAAAAGTGTGTTTGTTTCAGCAAGAGGATTTCCCAGAGTGCTGGGAGTGGAGGAGTGGGAGGAGGAAGTGTGGAGGGGGGGGGGACTCTAAGAATAGCACATTATTAACAGGGAGTCATAAATTAACGCCCAGAGGGTCGTAAATCAGTTGACATAACAATAGGTTAAGGTCATAAATCAAACAAGTTTGTCGCTGAATACAGGCTGCTACTGAATGTATGCAACCCACCTGCAACCTTCCCGTTTTCAAGGTCTCCAAAGTGCAAATTTCATCCAAAATGCCTTTTACATTCCGGCTCACACACACACACACACACACACACACATTGATGTACACCTTCAGGAAGCAATACAGCATGTTGGTAGACATTTGGCACTAGATGGATGGATGGATGGATAAGCAGCTGCAGCAGCAAGTCGTGTACCCCTAGCTTACTTATTTGTTGCTTAGTTTAATTCTTAATTTCTTAGCGTCTTTTTGGGTACTTGCATTGTTTAATTCATAAATTTCGAGCGTATTATAGTATTTGAGAGTTGTAGCATCGCGCTTTAGTGTTTACTTCGTAGATTCTTACTTAAATTGCGTGTGAGTTTCGTATAGGAAGTGTGATTTCGAATTTTAGTTACTGTAATCGTAAATTCAGGCAGATTGTAGCGCAGTCGTTAGGCATTTGTACAGGTTAGTTAATACATTCTTTGCGTGTTTCCCTTGTGTTATCTAGGCACTAACTCGTGTTTCAGTAACTGTTGTTCAACATCGATTAGAATGGACAGGGACTGTGATTGCTGTGTTCGGATGAGGGCTGAGTTGGCATCCCTTCGCTCACAGCTGCAAGCGGCGCTGACTTCGGTCGCGCAGCTTGAGGCTGTTGCCAATGGGCACCACTGTGGGGAGCCGGACTTGGGTATCACGGGGATACCAACCTCGTCCCGTCTGTCCCCAGATCGGTCTGCCTCTGTGGTTGCCCCGGTTGCTGCCCGCAGTGGGGCTGAGCCCTCGCCTGTGGTTGATTGGGAGGTCGTTCCAAGGCGTGGCAGGTAGCGAAAGACGTCTCCGGAGGCTGATCAGAAAGCCTCCCCGGTGCGTCTGACAAACAGGTTTCAGGCACTGTCTCTGGCTGAGCCAGATGCAGCTGCCTGCCCTGTTTCAGAGGATGATTCTCAGTCCTCAAGGTCCGGGCAATCACAGAGGGTGGGCTTATTGGTAGATGGGAGCTCCAATGTTAGGCGCGTAATGGGGCCCCTTAGGGATATGGCGGCTAAGGAGGGGAAGAAATCCAGTGTGCACTCCGTGTGCATTCCAGGTGGAGTCATTCCTGATGTGGAAAGGGTCCTTCCGGATGCCATGAAGAGCACAGGGTGCAGCCAGCTGCAGGTGGTGGCACATGTCGGCACTAATGACGTGTGTCGCTTTGGATCTGAGGAAATTCTCTCTGGATTCCAGCGGCTATCTGATTTGGTGAAGGCTGCCGGTCTTGCTTACGAGATGAAGGCAGAGCTCACCATCTGCAGCATCGTTGACAGAACCGACTGCGGACCTTTGGTGCAGAGCCGGGTGGAGGGTCTGAATCAGAGGCTCAGACGGTTTTGCGACCGTGTTGGCTGCAGATTCCTTGACTTGCGCCATAGGGTGGTGGGGTTTCGGGTTCCGCTGAATTGGTCAGGAGTTCACTACACTCAGCTAGCGGCTACACGGGTAGCGGAGGTTGTGTGGCGTGGACTGGGCGGTTTTTTAGGTTAGAACGCCTCGGGAAAGTACGGAGTGGGCTACAGTCTCAAAGGGTGCATGGCAAATACAGGACGTGCTTGGATCAAGGAGCAGTCGGAATTGTAGTTGTAAATTGTTGTAGTTGTGCTGGGAAAGTCCCTGAGCTTCAAGCGCTAATAGAAAGCACAGAAGCTGAAATCGTTATAGGTACAGAAAGCTGGCTAAAACCTGAAATAAGTTCTGCAGAAATTTTTACGAAGTCTCAGACGGTGTTCAGGAAAGATAGATTAGGCAGAATTGGAGGTGGAGTGTTTGTGTCCGTCAGTAGTGGTTTATCTCGTAGTGAAATCGAAGTAGATACTCCGTGCGAATTGGTATGGGTGGAGGTTATACTTAACAGCCGAACTAAGTTAATAATTGGCTCCTTCTACCGACCCCCAGACTCCGATGATATAGTTGCCGAATACTTCAGAGAAAATTTGAGTCTCGTAACAAATAAATACCCCACTCATACGGTTATAGTTGGTGAGGACTTCAAACTTCCCTCGATACGTTTGCAAAAATACTTATTCAAAACCGGTGGTAGGCAGAAAACATCTTCCGAGATTGTCCTAAATGCTTTCTCCGAAAATTATTTCGGGCAGGTAGTCCACGAACCCACGTGAATTGTAAATAGTTGCGAAAACACACTTGCCCTCTTGGCCACGAACAATCCAGAGCTGATAGAGAGCATCATGACTGACAATTAGTGATCACAAGGTCGTTGTAGCTAGGCTCAATACCGTTTCTTCCAAATCCACCAGAAACAAACGCAAAATAATTTTATTTAAAAAAGCGGATAAAGTGTCACTAGAAGCCTTCCTAAGAGACAATCTCCATTCCTTCCGAACTGACTATGCAAATGTAGACGAGATGTGGCTCAAATTCAAAGATATAGTAGCAACAGCAATTGAGAGATTCATACCTCATAAATTGGTAAGAGATGGAACTGATCCCCCGTGGTACACAAAACAGGTCCGAACTCTGTTGCAGAGGCAACGGAAAAAGCATGCGAAGTTCAGAAGAACGCGAAATCCCGAAGATTGGCTAAAATTTACAGACGTGCGAAATTTGGCACGGACTTCAATGCGAGATGCCTTTAATAGGTTCCACAACGAAACATTGTCTCGAAATTTGGTAAAAAATCCGAAGAAATTCTGGTCGTATGTCAAGTACACAAGCGGCAAGACGCAGTCAATACCTTCGCTGCGCAGTGCCGATGGTACTGTTACCGATGACTGTGCCGCTAAAGCGGAGTTATTGAACGCAGTTTTCCGAAATTCCTTCACCAGGGAAGATGACTGGAATATTCCAGAATTTCAAACACGAACAGTTGCTAGCATGAGTTTCTTAGAAGTAGATACCTTAGGGGTTGCGAAGCAGCTCAAATCGCTTGATACGGGCAGGTCTTCAGGTCCAGATTGTATACCGATTAGGTTCCATTCAGACTACGCTGATACAATAGCTCCCTACTTAGCACTCATATACAACCGCTCGCTCACCGATAGATCGGTACCTACAGATTGGAAAATTGCGCAGGTCGCACCATTGTTTAAGAAGGGTAGTAGGAGTAATCCATCTAACTGCAGACCTATATCATTGACGTCGGTTTGCAGTAGGGTTTTGGAGCATATACTGTATTGAAACATTATGAATCACCTCGAAGGGAACGATCTGTTGATACGTAATCAGCATGGTTTCATCTACATCTACATCTACAGTTATACTCCGCAAGCCACCCAACGGTGTGTGGCGGAGGGCACTTTACGTGCCACTGTCATTACCTCCCTTTCCTGTTCCAGTCGCGTATGGTTCGCGGGAAAAACGACTGTCTGAAAGCCTCCGTGCGCGCTCTAATCTCTCTAATTTTACATTCGTGATCTCCTCTGGATGTATAAGTAGGGGGAAGCAATATATTCGATACCTCGTCTAGAAACACACCCTTTCGAAACCTGGCGAGCAAGCTACACTGCGATGCAGAGCGCCTCTCTTGCAGAGTCTGACACTTGAGTTTGTTAAACATCTCCGTAACGCTATCACGGTTACCAAAAAACCTGTGACGAAACGCGCCGCTCTTCTTTGGATCTTCTCTGTCTCCTCCGTCAAACTCGATCTGGTACGGATCCCTCACTGATGAGCAATATTCAAGTATAGGTCGAACGAGTGTTTTGTAAGCCACCTCCTTTGTTGATGGACTACATTTTCTAAGGACTCTCCCAATGAATCTCAACCTGGTACCCGCCTTACCAACAATTAATTTTATATGATCATTCCACTTCAAATCGTTCCGCACGCATACTCCCAGATATTTTACAGAAGTAACTGCTACCAGTGTTTGTTCCGCTATCATATAATCATACAATAAAGGATCCTTCTTTCTATGTATTCGCAATACATTACATTTGTCTATGTTAAGGGTCAGTTGCCACTCCCTGCACCAAGTGCCTATCCGCTGCAGATCTTCCTGCATTTCGCTACAATTTTCTAATGCTGCAACTTCTCTGTATACTACAGCATCATCCGCGAAAAGCCGCATGGAACTTCCGACACTATCTACTAGGTCTTTTATATATATTGTGAAAAGCAATGGTCCCATAACACTCCCCTGTTGCACGCCAGAGGTTACTTTAACGTCTGTAGACGTCTCTCCATTGATAACAACATGCTGTGTTCTGTTTGCTAAAAACTCTTCAATCCAGCCACACAGCTGGTCTGATATTCCGTAGGCTCTTACTTTGTTTATCAGGCGACAGTGCGGAACTGTATCGAACGCCTTCCGGAAGTCAAGAAAAATAGCACCTACCTGGGAGCCTGTATCTAATATTTTCTGGGTCTCATGAACAAATAAAGCGAGTTGGGTTTCACACGATCGCTGTTTCCGGAATCCATGTTGATTCCTACATAGTAGATTCTGGGTTTCCAAAAACGACATGATACTCGAGCAAAAAACATGTTCTAAAATTCTACAACAGGTCGACGTCAGAGATATAGGTCTATAGTTTTGCGCATCTGCTCGACGACCCTTCTTGAAGACTGGGACTACCTGTGCTCTTTTCCAATCATTTGGAACCTTCCGTTCCTCTAGACACTTGCAGTACACGGCTGTTAGAAGGGGGGCAAGTTCTTTCGCGTACTCTGTGTAGAATCGAATTGGTATCCCGTCAGGTACAGTGGACTTTCATCTGTTGAGTGATTCCAGTTGCTTTTCTATTCCTTGGACACTTATTTCGATGTCAGCCATTTTTTCGTTTGAGCGAGGATTTAGAGAAGGAACTGCAGTGCGGTCTTCCTATGTGAAACAGCTTTGGAAAAAGTGTTAAGTATTTCAGCTTTATGCGTGTCATCCTCTGTTTCAATGCCATCATCATCCCGGAGTGTCTGGATATGCTGTTTCGAGCCACTTACTGATTTAACGTAAGACCAGAACTTCCTAGGATTTTCTGTCAAGTTCAGAAAACATCGTTCTTTATTCGCACGAAGTAATGGCCGCTATCGACAGGGGATCTCAAGTTGATTCCGTATTTCTAGATTTCCGGAAAGCTTTTGACACCGTTCCTCACAAGCGACTTCTAATCAAGCTTCGGGCCTATGGGGTATCGTCTCAGTTGTGCGACTGGGTTCGTGATTTCCTGTCAGGAAGGTCGCAGTTCGTAGTAATAGACGGCAAATCATCGAGTAAAACTGAAGTGATATCAGGTGTTCCCCAGGGAAGCGTCCTGGGACCTCTGCTGTTCCTGATCTACATAAATGACCTGGGTGACAATCTGAGCAGTTCTCTTAGGTTGTTCGCAGATGATGCTGTAATTTACCGTCTAGTAAGGTCATCCGAAGACCAGTATCATTTGCAAAGCGATTTAGAAAATATTGCTGTATGGTGTGTCAGGTGGCAGTTGACGCTAAATAACGAAAAGTGTGAGGTGATCCACATGAGTTCCAAAAGAAATCCGTTGGAATTAGATTACTCGATAGATAGTACAATTCTCGAGGCTGTCAATTCAACTAAGTACCTGGGTGTTAAAAATACGAACAACTTCCGTTGGAAAGACCACGTAGATAATATTGTGGGGAGGGCGAGCCAAAGGTTGCATTTCATTGGCAGGACACTTAGAAGATGCAACAAGTCCACTAAAGAGACAGCTTACACTACACTCGTTCGTCCTGTGTTAGAATATTGCTGCGCGGTGTGGGATCCTTACCAGGTGGGATTGACGGAGGACATCGAAACGGTGCAAAAAAGGGCAGTTCGTTTTGTACTATCACGTAGTAAGGGAGAGAGTGTGGCAGATATGATACGCGAATTGGGATGGATGTCATTACAGCAAAGACGTTTTTCGTCGCGGCGAGATCTATTTACGAAATTTCAGTCACCAACTTTCTCTTCCGAATGCGAAAATATTTTGTTGAGCCCAACCTATATAGGTAGGAATGATCAACAAAATAAAGTAAGAGAAATCAGGGATCGAACAGAAAGGTTTAGGTGTTTGTTTTTCCCGCGCGCTGTTCAGGAGTGGAATGGTAGAGAGATAGTATGATTGTGGTTCGACGAATCCTCTTCCAAGCACTTAAATGTGAATTGCAGAGTAGTCATGTAGATGTAGATGCCTACACAGAGATCATATACTGTTCCTGAACACTGCAGGCTGGTTGATTGCCAAGACATCAATTTGAGTCCACTGTCATGCTGATCAAAGCACTTTAACATGATTCTAATGTCGTGACTGGAGCAGTCATCCTGCTAGTAGATGCCATTGCCATCATGGAAGACATCAACTATGAATGGATGCACATGGTGCAAAAGATATTCACGTAGTCCACTGCTGTCATCGTACCTTCGATTCAGCTGCAGGTTCCATGGAGGCCCAGATGAATGTCCCTCATAGCGTGTACTGCCCCTCCATCTTGCGTCCATCGTGCAATATATGCTTCGAGCAGCCGTTCGCCTACAGGCGGCTTAGCCAGGCATGACCATTGGCCTGGTATAGTAAGAAATGTGATTTGTCAGACCAGGTGACACATTTCTATTGATTCACAGGCCAAACTCGATGATCCAATGCCTCCTGCAGTCCTGAGTACAGCATGGTGGTATCAAAAGATTATTTAGGGGTCATTTGTTGTGTTATGGAACACTTGTCCCGTCCATTATACCTTACAGATTCAGCTAGCACCCCAGGTCCACTTTCTCTGACAAGGCACGAACGTCCAATACCTTATTGCTGACTCATTATTCCCCCATCATTCAACAGCATTCCATACGTGACCATGACTATAGGACTCAAACAACGATCAGTTCTGCAGATTCTGAGATGCTCATCCCAAGCATGCGATCATAAGAACCCGTCCTTTGTCACAGTCGCTTGCGTCAGTGGATTTTCTGGTCTCATGACTTGAATAGTTCCTGTTTGTCTCTGCTCCACATGTACGGTGTCAATCAGGAAGAATGGTACATGCGTTGAGGGATGATAATATTGGTGATTCTGAACAAAAATCTTCAAAAGAAGATATGCTGTTTTCTTAGTCGTATGTGACATACAATTGTTTGCAAATCACGGGCATCACTCACATGTCCTTTGCCAGCACTCACAAGTGAATAAGGCCAAAGCAACTTTAGGCTACGCAGTGTTGTCTTTACTGAGCATTTCAACGCAAACTTCAATTGTGCATGCTGGGGCGGCGAGTCCTGTACGTGTACATGTTAGTAGTAAGTCAAAGAGAGAGCAAGTACATTTTGTTAGTGTGGGTTGCCTACATCAGGGGCAGGTATGCACTCAGGTCAAACATGTTGTTCTCCTTTGATTGACAGGTCATTAACCTTTTGTTCTCCTTTGACTGACATGTTCTTAACATATTGTTCTGCTAAAAGGATTGCCCGCATCTCGTGGTCGTGCGGTAGCGTTCTCGCTTCCCACGCCCGGGTTCCCGGGTTCGATTCCCGGTGGGGTCAGGGATTTTCTCTGCCTCGTGATGGCTGGGTGTTGTGTGCTGTCCTTAGGTTAGTTAGGTTTAAGTAGTTCTAAGTTCTAGGGGACTTATGACCACAGCAGTTGAGTCCCATAGTGCTCAGAGCCATTTTGCTAAAAGGATCCATCCTTTTTGTTGACAGGTCCTTAACTTTTTGTTATTCATCCCCTTCCCCCCCCCCCAGGAAAACCCCCTTCCCTCCCACCCTCCCTCCCAGAAATTGCTTGGAAAAAGACTCAGTTGATCGGTCATTTGGAAAAAATTCGATTGTAGTGTATGGAATATTATTTAAAATATTTAGACAATGTACAGAATGTGGTTTAGTTATTTATAGCAGTGTATGGAATATAGTTTATTTATTTAGTTACAGAATTTGTCTGGAAACTGAGTGCTGTGTATGGAATATTGTTTAAACAATCTAGACAATGTGTAGTATATGGTTTATTTAAACAGTTTAGGGGATTCAAGGCAGTGTATGGAATATAGTTTATTTGTTTTTTTAACGAATTTTTCAGGAAATCGATCACCACCCCCGCTACCCCATCGCTGCCCCACAATCCTCCCACTCTCTCACCCTCCCCTCCTCTACCTGGAAATTGGCGGCTCTGTGGTGGAGAGGAAGGATCCCACAATGGGAAATTCAAGGTTAAATTTCTTTTTTATAAAAAAGTCAGTTTACAGGGCTTGGATTTCCCTTCCTCATCATTCGCTGCAGTTTCGAAAGATGCAAGTCCTGTGAGAAGTAATTACATCGCTTGCATTTCTTTTTTTATTCCAATTGTCCAAGGAATATCGTCATGAAACACATCACACGTAAATACACACAGTAATAAATCTTTCGATCGCACCACCCGCCGTCCTCCCTCCACTGGACTGCACAGAATGCTATCACACATGCTCCCGGGTGTCGGGAAGCACCGGCGGCCCCCGCAAAGTGACGTCAACTGCCAAACGATGCGCTGATGTCAGTTTGGGTTTACAAAGATCAGGCGACGGCATCCCTTTGATACATGACACCTGAGAAATACATGTCGAAGTAGATGTTCGCCTAGCCACCGTTCTTGGTGAGCTGATGCAGAGCTGTGTGTCCAGTGCTATAGAAATCTGTTGCAATGTTTCCCAGAATAGCTCAGGGTGCATTGTTCCTAGCGATCCTAACGGGACATGCGAGGTGCGTCTACCCGTGCATGCGTGTTTACCTGCCCAGCGTGACTGACGCATCTACATGAAATGTTAGTGTAGTGATTCACCATTGCAGGTGCATCTGAAAGGTTCTCAATGTTGTACTGACATCACATGGCTATGTAAATTAGAGCCTAATCAACCTCATGGAAATTATAAAGTGTTGTACAAATAGTTAATTGTCACTTTGAAACAAGCGTTCGTGATGTCTCAACTTGTCTGCATGGAAATTCTTGTCCTAACCTGACCTGTTTACGAAACTAGCCTGAATAATACCAAATGCATTCCTCCTGATGATCCTAATGGAAAAGCCCATATCTTAATTAATTTGCCCGTCAAACTGCTGCTGCTGCCAGTGTGTGAGCACTGTCCACCTTTTTTTTTTCTTTTCTTTTTTTTTTTTGCAGGCGGGATTTTCAGCGGAAAAAAGAACTATTTTTTTACAGAGCGCCATATTGCACTGACAATGAAGCCCTGAAAAAAGTGGTCAGCAGATCGTCAAATACATCCCACTTACTCACCATGCCACAGTGCAGCGCCGACGGAGGAGGCTGCCACCATAAACATGACCACATCCACAGAAGTGTGTATCAGCCAGAGAGATGCCGCCGGCCATGGACTAGTGCCCACCCAGGAGGACCTAAGTGGTAGGAGTTCAATACTCCCAGTGCTATCAATACTCCCAGTGCTAACACTCGTCATACTGAATCTTCTCAAATTTCCGCAGGGTATACACGTGACACACGTGGTCCTGAAGACAAATGGGTATTAATTAACTATTCACCCTGTGGTGTCACCGCCAGACACCACACTTGCTAGGTGGTAGCTTTAAATCGGTCGCGGTCCATTAGTACATGTCGGACCCGCTTGTCGCCACTGTCAGTGATCGCAGACCGAGCGCCACCACACGGCAGGTCTCGAGAGACGGACTAGCACTCGCCCCAGTTGTACGGACGATTTAGCTAGCGATGCACACTGACGAAGCCTCGCTCATTTGCAGAGCAGATAGTTAGAATAGCCTTCAGCTAAGTCAATGGCTACGACCTAGCAAGGCGCCATTAGTATTACATTGCATGATCTACAGAGTCTCACTTGTATCGTCAAGAGCGATGTACAACAATGATGGATTAAAGTTAAGTATTCCAGCAGCTACGTACTTTTCTTTATAGCATTCATTACGTATCCTGTTTCAGACCTATCTCTAGCCTGCGTGAGTTTAACGCGTGCATTCGGCCTCCTCAACCAAGTAGTGTGCGTAGTGTTGGCTAACTGCTAACACCACATATATTGGCGACGAGGCTTAAAAGAGGATTTCGTGTTCGTATTGCTCTAATTTGTGTTATGGCTTCGCCACAATCTCCAGATGTACTGTCCGAATTTTATCGCTTGCAGAATCAGCAGACGCAGGCGTTATTGGATGCCCTTGGACAGCTCGTCCAGGGTCAGCGTGCAATTCAAACCGATGCGGCAGCCGCCGCTTCACCGCTACCGCAGCCACAACATGCTGTTGCACCCCCGTTCCGGCCATTTGACCCGGCAATGGAATCCTGGACGGAGTGGTCACGCCAATTTGGATTTCATCTCGCCGCCTACAGAATTCAAGGTAACGAGCGGCAGCCTTTTTTATTGGCCTGTGTAGGTGTGTCCACCTACCGTGTGATAGTGAAATTGTTTCCCCGACGCGACGTCGCAACTCTGTCCTACAAAGAAATTTTGTCGGCATTAGATGCCTATTTCAAAGAAACAGTCAATGTCGTTGCAAAAAGGTATACGTTCTTTCGTACAAAACGTACGGCCGGTCAGACTAATAGGGAATGGGTTGCAACATTGCAAGGCCTTACTAGGGATTGTGCTTTTGAGTGTGAATGTGGCCTCCCTTATTCAGATACAATGGTACGTGATGCAATTGCGCAGAACGTTTCTGATGTTCGTATACGGGAACAGATTTTGAAACTAGTCAATCCCTCCCTTCAGCAAGTGATAGACATATTGGATAGGCAAGACACACTTGGCTTCAGACAATGTTTCTCGTCTATGTGAAGAATTTGCAGACATTTTTGCACCAGGCCTTGGTTGCGCTAAGAACTATAAAGCACATTTGGAACTGAAAGTAAACGCGCAGCCGAAATTTTTCAGAGCGCGCAATGTTCCTCACGCATTGCGTGATGAGGTCGCAAGAACGTTACACGATTTAGAATCACAAGGTGTAACTGAACGTGTGCAGGCTTCTCTCTGGGCCTCACCCAGGAGTTGCAGCTGCATCAGCAGCAGCAACAGCAACAACAGTGGCTGCAGCAGCAGCAGTAGCAGCAGCAGTGGCATGAGCTGCAGTAGCAGCAGCAATATCATCGTTAGTATTATACATGTCTTTCATTGTATATGTAATGTATTGTGACCAACGAGTCTGACGTTGTTGTAGATGATTTAGAGGGACCAAAATCGATAAATGTTACGTTTTGACTATTTCACTAAGAATTTCGTACTGTTGCAGTATATGTTGTTTATACGTAGCTTCTTTCTAGAGAAATTTCATAGTTTACGTAATATGTTGTCACTGGTTGTAGATGATTTAGAGGATCGAAAGCGATAAAACGTTGCTTCTTTTTTCATTTGACTAAGAAGTTCGAATTGTTTGAGTATATATATATTAATTTTTTTCATCTCCATAGTACAGTGTACAGGCAATTAAATTTCTTTCTTTCCCTGCAGCAGTAGCGACAGCAGGCGATGACTAGAGCTCGTCCTTTTTTATTATTATTCTGCAGCATTTGCGTTAGGGGAACAATTCCCGCAATACGCCGTGGCTCGGCTCGGGTACCGGGGGCAGCGAAGACTGTAACATTTAAACGAGGTCCTGTGCGGCATACTTCGCCGGCAAGAGCGCCGCTAGTCGCCGCGCGGGAAGCGACCGCGGCCTCCCCCGCCACCGTCAACGCTGCCGCCGTCCCCGCTGGCGCGCCCCCAACCCTGCCCTGGCCGCGGCCACCGCAACACCGCTCTGACGTCCATCGGCTGCCCTCCCTCAGGCTAGCCGCTAGTGGGTCAGGGCTGCAGCAACCGGGCTACTCGCAGCGGCCCGATTCCACAGCGTCTCCTCCTCCTCCTCCGCCGTCCCTTCCTAGCCGATCACGTGAGGTGCAGCACATGCCCCTGTCCACCTCGCCAACTCCATCGACTAGTTGTAGTTATAGTATTAGTAATAGAGGAGATCCTATGGCTAGTGGCAGTTTCCTCACCCATCCTTGTAATGAAGGACACCAGGTCAGTGACACTATACTGCAGTGAGAGTACTCGGTGATTGCAGACGCCTTTGAGGAGCGAATCTCATACACGAGGATCGAGAACCGGGCAAGAGGGTACCGCTACCCTGTTGGTTTTCCAAGGCGTGCCTTCCTGTCGTGGAAACAGAGCTCCTCAAGGTAGTCAATGATCAGCAATATCCTGCCATTAAATGCTGTGCGATGCTCTCCATCGAACTATCAAAAAAATGGTTCAAATGGCTCTGAGCACTATGGGACTCAACTGCTGAGGTCATTAGTCCCCTAGAAGTTAGAACTACTTAAACCTAACTAACCTAAGGACATCACAAACATCCATACCCGAGGCAGGATTCGAACCTGCGACCGTAGTGGTCTTGCGGTTCCAGACTGCAGCGCCTTTAACCGCACGGCCACTTCGGCCGGCATCGAACTATCGCCCCGCCCCCCTCCCCCCAAGTTCATTCTCATGTTGAAGAAACAACTCTTCATTATCTTAAGGGGGTGGGGGGGAATGGCGTGATAATGCGGAACCTGTCAATCACCGAGTGGTTTCATAAATCCACCTTGAGTGCTATACTAGTCTGGTTTTCCAAGATGGAAATTAAAGGGTCAGCTAAATCACTCAGTCAATTACTACACCTGGAAATTCATACACATGTATATGATCTGGTAAATGGAGGGTCTAGCTGTATCAAGCTACCTAAAAATATAGCTAATAAGCAAGCATGTATTAATGTCGAAGATAGAAAGGATCATGCTTGTTTTGCAAGGTCAATCCTGGCATGCGAGAGAAATTAGACAAAAGATCCGCAACACAGAACTCAGTACGGCAGATACCTTGACATGCATAAGTGTTATAACTTCGATGGTATTGATTTCCCCGTCAAGATCCAGGACATACGTAAATTTGAGACGCAGAATATAGGAAGATCGGTTTATGTTTATGGCCTGGAGAAGAAAAAGTCAGATGAGCAAGGCAAGCATGTTGTCATTGGGCCCCTCCATTTCTCAAAATTTACCGCTGAGGATGAGTTACATGTAAAACTGCTGCTCTTCTCTGAAGGTGATAATTATCACAATGTTTGGATCAAAGACATGTCCCGATTCCGTTCCGCCCAACTGAGTAATCATAGTGGTAAGCAACTTCCAAGGACGCCTTACATGTTATTATGCCTACTAAGGAAAACAAATTCATAAAGTTTAAGAATGCTCACCACCAGGAGTGATCCCCCTTCGTAGTGAACTCTAACTTTCAATGCCTCCTCGCTCCTGTGACCCGCTGTGAAGGTGACCCTACAGCCTGACATACCATCTTTTACAGAAAAACACTTACCATATCCGTCAGCGTACCAAATTGTATTGTCCTATGATTCCAGTCTTAACCACTACAAATCGTGTGTCGGGGATAATCCTGAGGTTCCGCTGCTCACTGAAATCGAGAAAAAATTTCACGGGAGGTTGATAAGCTTTACAGCGACAATGTTCCCATGATCAAATCGAAGGGGAATATGGATTTGTATAATAACGCGGTTGCCGGCCGCGGTGGTCTCGCGATTCTAGGCGCGCAGTCCGGAGCCGTGCGACTGCTACGGTCGCAGGTTCGAATCCTGCCTCGGGCATGGATGTGTGTGATGTCCTTAGGTTAGTTAGGTTTAAGTAGTTCTAAGTTCTAGGGGACTGATAACCACAGCAGTTGAGTCCCATAGTGCTCAGAGCCATTTGAACCATTTAATAACGCGGTTGATTGTCATATTTGTGGACTGTGGTTAGACAGATAAGCAGAAACTCCTCGTAGGAACCACTGTCATCTTATGGGGAACCTCTGTGGCGCAGCTCACAACGCGTGCAATTTGCAGTATCAACTACCACGACACACACCCACTTTCTTTCATAATTTAAGCGGGTATGACGCTCACTTTCTAGCTGAGCACTTGGCTGATTTTGGTTGGGAGAAAAATCAGGTCAGTGTCCTACCTCAGAATGTCGAGAAATGCATCTCATTCTCCAAATGTATGACGCCAAGAATTTTCGCTCCATTTCCTAGATGGGCTACGTTTTATGCAGGCGCCACTCTAGAAACTCGTCGAAACTCTACCACGGGAGGATATGCATATCACTCGAGCTGCTTTTCTCGATGAGGAAAAGTTTCAACTTGTGACTAGGAAAGGGGTTTTTCCATGTGAGCATGTGGATACTATAGCGAAACTCAATGGAACCAGGCTACTCGACATAACTGTGTCGTCCAACAACCTTACAGGCGATGCCATCATGGATGCAGAGTATGAGCATGCCATGAATGTCTGGCGGGAATTCAACATCTCTACTTTAGGAGACTACGCACGGCTTTACTGGGACACAGTCGTGTGTTTGCTTGCGGACGTTTTCGAGAAATTCCGGAGTCTATGCATGTCCACATATTCTCTGGATCCAGCCTTTTATTACAAGGCGCCTGGGTTGTCATGGGACGCAGTGCTCAATAAATCGAAGTGCAGCATTGAATTACTGACCAATGCTGACATTCTTCTTTTCTTTGAGTGAGGGATCCGTGGGGGACTTTGCCAATGTGTCCATAAGCATATGAAGGAAAATAACCTGCGGAAGGGTGACAGGTTCAATGCATCTCTTGATTCGAGTTAATGTACTTGGATGTAAGTAACTTATACGGATACGCCATGCAGCAAACACTACCAATTGGTGAGTTTCAATGGGTGCCCGAAGACGAATGCAAGGGATTAGCTGGAAAATCATGGGGGGTATGGCAGATGATTCTGATGTAAGGTATCTGGTGGAGGCAGAACTCACATACACTGTTAGTTTGCATGATGCGCACTCCGATTTGCAGCTGTGTCCAGAGCAACTAGTTCCGCGGGAGTCTCCATGCCAAAACTGATGACAAAGCTGGGGGATAAGCGGAGAAACATTATTCATCATCGTAATCTGCAGCTGTGTCTCAGCTTGGGTATGGAGTTGGTTAGAATCACCCGGGCTATCTCCTTCAAGCAGTTCCCCTATTTGAAGGAGTATATTGATCTGAATACGAGACAGAGAACTTCTGCGACGTGTCACTTTGATAAAGATTTTTATAAATCAATGAATAATTCAATTTTCGCTAAGACAATGGAGAATTTGAGGGAATGACCTGAAATTTTGATTAGAACCAAATCGGATGAGTGTAATGACGTACGAAAATACATTGCCGTACCAAATTCTAAGTAGGTCACCATATTCAATAAGAACTTAGTTGCTGTTGCGATGGCGAAAACTGCAGTAGAGTTTACGAAACCTATTTATGTGGGGTGTACATACCTGTCCAACAGTAATGAACATGACACATCCTCATACAAGGCCGATAATCCGAATGGTATTATTCCACAGAACAAGAAGGTTATCGGTCTTATGAAAAACGACGCGAATGGATTTGCTAATTGTGGAGTTTGTAGGTCTACGCTCAAAAATGCAAGCGTATCACACATTGGAAGGTGCCATCCAGAGGCGGGCTAAGGGTGTGCGTCATATGGCATGGAGAGCCCTCTCTACTGAAGACTATTTGCAGTGCCTATGCAGTGGCGTTCGCAGTGCTACACCACAGCCACCACATATGGTACCACAGACCAGTATTTGATAGAGAGGCGTACACCGTGCAGCAGTCTAAAATCGGTCTGTCGCCTCATGACGATAAAAGGGTCATTTGTGATGACATGACTGAAACTCTCCCATACTCACACTACTCACTTGTAGCGAGAGAAGGGGAGGGGGTTCTGATTGAGTGAGAGTGAGAGAGAATGAGAGAGAGACAGAGAGAGACAGAGAGAGAGAGAGAGAGAGAGAGAGAGAGAGAGTCTGCAGAGTAGTAGTATGACCCTTTTATCATGTTGTTGTTGTGGTCTTCAGTCCTGAGACTGGTTTCATGCAGCTCTCCACGCTACTGTATCCTGTGCAAGCTTCTTCATCTCCCAGTACCTACTGCAACCTACATCCTTCTGAATCTGTTTAGTGTATTCCTCTCTTGCCCTCCCTCTACGATTTTTACCCTCCACGCTGCCCTCCAATACTAAATTGGTGATCCCTTGATGCCTCAGAACATGTCCTACCAACCGATCCCTTCTTCTGGTCAAGTTGTGCCATAATCTTCTCTTCTCTCCAATCCTATTCAATACTTCCTCATTAGTTACGTGATCTACCCATCTAATCTTCAGCATTCTTCTGTAGCACCACATTTCGAAAGCTTCTAGTCTATTCTTGTCCAAACTATTTATCGTCCATGTTTCACTTCCATACATGGCTACACTCCATACAAATACTTTCAGAAATGACCTCCTGACACTTAAATCTATACTCGATGTTAACAAATTTCTCTTCTTCAGAAACGCTTTCCTTGCCATTGCCAGACTACATTTTATATCCTCTCTACTTCGACCATCATCAGTTATTTTTCTCCCCAAACAGCAAAACTCATTTACTACTTTAAGTGTGTCATTTCCTAATCTAATTCCCTCAGCATCACCCGACTTAATTCGACTACATTCCATTATCCTCGTTTTGCTTTTGTTGATGTTCATCTTATATCCTCCTTTCGAAACGCTATCCATTCCATTCAACTGCTCTTCCAAGTCCTTTGCTGTCTCTCACGGAATTACAATGTCATCGGCGAACCTCAAAGTTTTTATTTCTTCTCCATGGATTTTAATACCTACTCCGAATTTTTCTTTTGTTTCCTTTACTGCTTGCTCAATATACAGATTGAACAACATCGGGGAGAGGCTACAACCCTGTCTCACTCCCTTCCCAACCACTGTTTCCCTTTCATACCCATCGACTCTTGTAACTGCCGTCTGCTTTCCGTACAAATTGTAAATAGCCTTTCGCTCCCTGTATTTTACCCCTGCCACCTTTAGAATTTGAAAGAGTATTCCAGTCAACATTGTCAAAAGCTTTCTCTAAGTCTACAAATGTTAGAAACGTAGGTTTGCCTTTCCTTAATCTTTCTTCTAAGATAAGTCGTAAGGTCAGTATTGCCTCACGTGTTCACGTGTTCCAGTATTTCTACGGAATCCAACCTGATCTTCCTCGAGGTCGGCTTCTACTAGTTTTTCCATTCGTCTGTAAAGAATTCGCGTTAGTATTTTGCAGCTGTGGCTTATTAAACTGATTGTTCGGTAATTTTCACATCTGTCAACACCTGCTTTCTTTGGGATTGGAATTATTATATTCTTCTTGAAGTCTGAGGGTATTTCGCCTGTTTCATACATCTTGCTCACCAGATGCCAGAGTTTTGTCAGGACTGGCTGTCCCAAGGCCGTCAGTAGTTCCAATGGAATGTTGTATACTCCCGAGGCCTTGTTTCGACTCAGGTCTTTCAGTGATCTGTCAAACACTTCACGCAGTATCGTATCTTCCATTTCATCTTCATCTACATCCTCTTCCATTTCCGTAATATTGTCCTCAAGTACATCGCCCTTGTATAGACCCTCTACGTACTCTTTCCACCTTTCTGCTTTCCCTTCTTTGCTTAGAACTGGGTTTCCATCTGAGCTTTTGATATTCATACAAGTGGTTCTCTTATCTCCAAAGGTCTCTTTAATTTTCCTGTAGGCAGTATCTATCTTACGCCTAGTGAGATAAGCCTCTACATCCTTACATTTGTCCTCTAGCCATCCCTGCTCAGCCATTTGCACATGCTGTTGATCTTATTTTTGAGACATTTGTATTCCTTTTTGCCTGATTCATTTACTGCATTTTTATATTTTCTTCTTTCATCAATTAAATTCAATATTTCCTCTGTTACCCAAGGTTTTCTATTAGCCCTCGTCTTTTTACCTACTTGATTCTCTGCTGCCTTCACTACTTCATCCCTCAAAGCTACCCATTCTTCTTCTACTGTATTTCTATCCCCCATTCCAGTCAATTGTTCCCTTATGCTCTCCCTGAAACTCTGTAAAACCTCTGGTTCTTTCAGTTTATCCAGGTCCCATCTCCTTAAATTCCCACCTTTTTGCAGTTTCTTCAGTTTTAATCTACGGGTTATAACCAGTAGATTGTGGTCAGAGTCCACATCTGACCCTGGAAATATCTTACAGTTTAAAACCTGGTTCCTAAATCTCTGTCTTACCATTATACGCTCCTGGAAATGGAAAAAAGAACACATTGAAACTGGTGTGTCAGACCAACCATACTTGCTCCGGACACTGCGAGAGGGCTGTACAAGCAATGATCACACGCACGGCACAGCGGACACACCAGGAACCGCGGTGTTGGCCGTCGAATGGCGCTAGCTGCGCAGCATTTGTGCACCGCCGCCGTCAGTGTCAGCCAGTTTGCCGTGGCATACGGAGCTCCATCGCAGTCTTTAACACTGGTAGCATGCCGCGACAGCGTGGACGTGAACCGTATGTGCAGTTGACGGACTTTGAGCGAGGGCGTATAGTGGGCATGCGGGAGGCCGGGTGGACGTACCGCCGAATTGCTCAACACGTGGGGCGTGAGGTCTCCACAGTACATCGATGTTGTCGCCAGTGGTCGGCGGAAGGTGCATGTGCCCGTCGACCTGGGACCGGACCGCAGCGACGCACGGATGCACACCAAGACCGTAGGATCCTACACAGTGCCGTAGGGGACCGCACCGCCACTTCCCAGCAAATTAGGGACACTGTTGCTCCTGGGGTATCGGCGAGGACCATTCGCAACCGTCTCCATGAAACTGGGCTACGGTCCCGCACACCGTTAGGCCGTCTTCCGCTCACGCCACAACATCGTGCAGCCCGCCTCCAGTGGTGTCGCGACAGGCGTGAATGGAGGGACGAATGGAGACGTGTCGTCTTCAGCGATGAGAGTCGCTTCTGTCTTGGTGCCAATGATGGTCGTATGCGTGTTTGGCGCCGTGCAGGTGAGCGCCACAATCAGGACTGCATACGACCGAGGCACACAGGGCCAACACCCGGCATCATGGTGTGGGGAGCGATCTCCTACACTGGCCGTACACCACTGGTGATCGTCGAGGGGACACTGAATAGTGCACGGTACATCCAAACCGTCATCGAACCCATCATTCTACCATTCCTAGACCGGCAAGGGAACTTGCTGTTCCAACAGGACAATGCACGTCCGCATGTATCCCGTGCCACCCAACGTGCTCTAGAAGGTGTAAGTCAACTACCCTGGCCAGCAAGATCTCCGGATCTGTCCCCCATTGAGCATGTTTGGGACTGGATGAAGCGTCGTCTCACGCGGTCTGCACGTCCAGCACGAACGCTGGTCCAACTGAGGCGCCAGGTGGAAATGGCATGGCAAGCCGTTCCACAGGACTACATCCAGCATCTCTACGATCGTCTCCATGGGAGAATAGCAGCCTGCATTGCTGCGAAAGGTGGATATACACTGTACTAGTGCCGACATTGTGCATGCTCTGTTGCCTGTGTCTATGTGCCTGTGGTTCTGTCAGTGTGATCATGTGATGTATCTGACCCCAGGAATGTGTCAATAAAGTTTCCTCTTCCTGGGACAATGAATTCACGGTGTTCTTATTTCAATTTCCAGGAGTGTATAATCTATCTGATACCTTTTAGTATCTCCAGGGTTCTTCCATGTATACAACCCTCTTTCATGATTCTTAAACCACGTGTTAGCTATGATTAGGTTGTGCTCTGTGCAAAATTCTACCAGGCGGCTTCCTCTTTCATTTCTTAGCCCCAGTCCATATTCACCTACTACGTTTCGTTCTCTCCCTTTTCCTACTACCGAATTCCAGTCACCCATGACTATTAAATTTTCGTCACCCTTCACTATCTGAATAATTTCTTTTATTTCATCATACATTTCTTCAATTTCTTCGTCATCTGCAGAGCTAGTAGGCGTATAAACTTGTACTACTGTAGTTGGTGTGGGCTTCGTATCTGTCTTGGTCACAATAATTCATTCGCTATGCTGTTTGTAGTAGCTTACCCGCATTCCTATTTTCCTATTCAGTATTAAACCTACTCCTGCATTACCCCTATTTGATTTTGTGTTTATAACCCTGCAGTCACCTGACCAGAAGTCTTGTTCCTCCTGCCACCGAACATCACTAATTCCCACTATATCTAACTTTAACCTATCCATTTCCCTTTTTAAATTTTCTAACCTACCTGCCCCATTAAGTGATCTGACATTCCACGCTCAGATCCGTAGAACGCCAGTTTTTTCCTCCTGATAGCGACATCCTCTTGAGTAGTCCCCGCCCGGAGATCCGAATGGGGGACTATTTTACCTCCGGAATATTTTACCCAAGAGGACGCCATCATCATTTAATCAAACAGTAAAGCTGCATGCCCTCGGGAAAAATTACGGCCGTAGTTTCCCCTGCTTTCAGCCGTTCGCAGTACCAGCACAGCAAGGCCGTTTTGGTTATTGTTACAAGGCCAGATCAGTCAATCATCCAGACTGTTGCCCTTGCAACTACTGAAAAGGCTGCTGCCCCTCTTCAGGAACCACACGTTTGTCTGGCCTCTCAAGAGATACCCCTCCGTTGTGGTTGCACCTACGGTACGGCTATCTGTATCGCTGAGGCACGCAATCCTCCCCACCAACGGCAAGGTCCATGTTTCATGGGGGGGCCTTTTATCATAGTGTAAGTAATTTTGTTTGTGTGTGTGTGTGTGTGTGTGTGTGTGTGTGTCGTGTAAATATTTTTGTGTACTATGTACACATGTATCTACATATATAGAGAGCATGTGTGGAAAAGAAAGGATAAAAGGAAAGGGAAAAAGTATAAATATGCATACCATGTATGTGAAAGAAGGAAAAAAATTAGAAAACACGCAGAAACAAAACAATATTAAAAAGGAAAAAATGGTTCAAATGGCTCTGAGCACTATGGGACTCAACTGCTGAGGTCATAAGTCCCCTAGAACTTAGAACTACTTAAACCTAACTAACCTAAGGATAACACACACATCCATGCCCGAGGCAGGATTCGAACCTGCGACCGTAGCGGTCGCGCGGTTCCAGACAGTAGCGCCAGAACCGCTCGTCCACCAGCGGCCGGCTATTAAAAAGGACAAAATAGAAAAAAATTATATATATATATATATATATATATATATATATATATATATATATATACAATGTGCATCTGGTCAATAGAACAGCTATTTAAGTTTTTCACCTGCCCCTAGCTATCCAAGTCAGAATAGTTTCTAAGTGTATGTACATCTATATAGCACACAGTCCATCAGATTGCTTTTGTAAAAACTTTTGCTATTGGGGACTGTTGATATTAGATTCTAAGCGTGCACAGTCCATCACAATTATTGTAAAAGCTATGCTACTGGGGCTGTGGAATTTAGTTGTAGTAAAGAAATTATCTCCACATTAGTTTTTAGCACAGATTTATAAAAAAAAAAGATTCCTACAAGTGTTACCATTGTAGCGTGTAAGTTAAAAGTATTTCTGCATTGGAATAGCAGAGTCAATTCATACCTCAAGAATACTATATTGTGTTTTTGTGAACTTAATAAACGAAGGAAAAAACTAGTCACCATACGTCTTTGTTGTTGTTATTTACAAAAAACCCTATCCCCTATTGCATAACGTATGTATAAGTATGTAAAAGCTGTAAAGGTCTCAAATGACATTAGTTTTACTGAAGATGAGTGCTGTTAAGGAGGTGAAGTCTAAGATGGAACATAACAAAATATACAGAATGGTTGCATGGAAATACGCCTATCGTGTAGCACGAATTGGGTTTTGGGAGCAGGAGGCACGTAACGGTGTCCGCTTCCTAAGATATGTAGCAGACATGTCTAAAATTATATCTTCTGTGCCTATAGAAAACCATAGACATAGCATGTGGTTAAAACTGTGCACTTTCAAAGCGGGAACAGGGTTGAAAAAAAAAAAGCCATAGAGGTTGAGAGGTAAAAATTCATTTATTTCTTATCCAACTTAAAAGTAACTTCACATTTTCATAAGAAGACACTGCAACACTATTTCCACACATCTTCTTCTTCTTCGGTCGATGGAGAGAAGGACACCTTCACATTTTCATAAGAAGACACTGTAACACTATTTTCACACATCTTCTTCTTCTTCGGTCGATGGATAGGACACCTGTAGAATTCCAGGTCTTGAATAGCAGTAAACTTAAAGATTCGACACATCCATGAGCTCTTCTCCTGCCCCTTCACATGGATGATGGTATCCGTGTGGGTGAATAATTGATGCGACGTCATCATATCTTTATAGCGTATGTCGGGATCGTCCCAGTGCATTCCTTGGTAGAAATGTGTTAACCACTTTGCACTCTTCCGTGTCTTAGCACACTTCACATACTTTAAAGACCTCTGTGATGCAATTTTTGTTTAGAATCTCTCTATCATTCCTGAATCTTCTGTGTACGCCATATCTTTAAATATTATCTGTCTACGCTCATCATCATATAAACCATGAAGTAAAAAAATAGGTCATTCAAAAAGTAATAGCATCTCTCTTGGCTACAGAAAAGACATTATTATTAATGATCTTTTCAGCTGTACACCCATTACAATACACCTTAATTGATGGTGACTCATCAGTGTGGCATCGCGCAATCCCGACATAGTATTTAAAGCGTGGCTCATACTTTGACATACGTCAGGTGGCAAATAAAATATACAGGGTTGTCTATTGATAGTGACCGGGCGAAATATCTCACGAAATAAGCATCAAACGAAAAAACTAAAAAGAACGAAACTTGTCTAGCTTGAAGGGGGAAACCAGATGGCGCTATGGTTGGCCCACTAGATGACGCTGCCATAGGCCAAACGGATATCAACTGCGTTTTTTAAAATAGGAACCCCCATTTTTTATAACATATTCGTGTACTACGTAAAGAAATATGAATGTTTTAGTGGGACCACTTCATTCGCTTTATGATAGATGGCGCTGTAATAGTCACAAAGGTACAAGTACGTGGTATCACGCAACATTCCACCAGTGTGGACGGTATTTGCTTCGTGATACATTACCCGTGTTAAAATGGACCCTTTATCAATTGTGGAAAAGGTCGATATCGTGTTGATGTATGGTTATTGTGATCAAAATGCCCATCGGGCGTGTTTTATGTATGCTGCTCGGTATCCTGGTCGACAACATCCAAGTGTCCGGACCGTTCGCTGGATAGTTACGTCATTTAAGGAAACAAGTAGTGTTCAGCCACATGTGAAACGTCAACCACGACCTGCAACAAATGATGATGCCCAAGTAGGTGTTTTAGCTGCTGTCGTGGCTAATCCGCACATCAGTAGCAGACAAATTGCCCGAGAATCGGGAATATCAAAAACGTCGGTGTTGATAATGGTACATCAACATCGATTGCACCCGTACCATATTTCTATGCACCAGGAATTGCAGGGTGACGACTTTGAACGTCGTGTACAGTTCTGCCACTGGGAACAAGAGAAATTACGGGACGATGACAGATTTTTTGCATGCATTCTATTTAGCGACGAAGCGTCATTCACCAACAGCGGTAACGTAAACCGGCATAATATGCACTCTTGGGCAACGGAAAATCCATGATGGCTGCGACAAGTGGAACATCAACGACCTTGGCGGTTTAATGGGAGGAAGGATAAATGGCTCCCATTTTATCGATGGCTATCTAAATGGTGCAATGTATGCTGATTTCCTACGATTTGTTCTACCGATGTTACTACAAGTTGTTTCACTGCATGACAGAATGGCGATGTACTTCCAACATGATGGATGTCCGGCACATAGCTCGCGTGCGGTTGAAGCGGTATTGAAGAGCATATTTCATGACAGGTGGATTGGTCGTCGAAGCACCATATCATGGCCCGCACGTTCACCGGATCTGACGTCCACAGATTTCTTTCTGTGGGGAAAGTTGAAGGATATTTGCTGTCGTGGTCCACCGACAACGCCTGACATGCGTCAGCGCATTGTGAATGGATGTGCGAACATTACGGAAGGCGAACTACTCGCTGTTGAGAGGAATGTCGTTACACATATTGCCAAATGCACTGAGGTTGACGGACACCATTTTGAGAATTTATTGCGTTAATGTGGTATTTGCAGGTAATAACGTTGTAGCAGCATGCATTCTCAGAAATGATAAGTTCACAAAGGCACATGTATCACATTGGAACAACCGAAATAAAATGTTCAAACGTACCAACGTTCTTTATTTTAATTTTAAAAACCTACCTGTTACCAGCTGTTCGTCTAAAATTGTGAGCCATATGTTTGTGACTATTACAGCGCCATCTATCACAAAGCGAAAAAAGTGGTCCAACTAAAACATTCATATTTCGTTACGTGCTACACGAATATGTAATAAAAAATGGGGGTTCCTATTTTTTAAAAAAAGCAGTTGATATCCGTTTGACCTATGGGAGCTCCATCTAGCGGGCCAACCATTGCGCCATCTGGTCTCCCTCTTCAAGCTAGACAGGTTTCGTTCTTTCTAATTTTTTCGTTTGACGCTTATTTCGTGAGATATTTGGCCTGGTCACGATCAATGGACCACCCTGTATATCACGTAATAATGGTTCAAGTTGTCTAGGGAAAATGTAATAATCAAAAACGTTCACGTGATGACGACACTCTATCAGTTTCATATAAATATGCAAGAGCACAGTAGATGCATTTCATGATTTTAAAAGCTCAAACTCGCTGTAAGCAGTAACATTCTCTTTTACCTTGAATCTGTATTTCTTGAGGTTAATTGTCGTAACGTATAAAGGAAGAAAGAGCTATGGAATATGTTTTTCTAATGTGTGGCTACAGGTCTATTGTTGGACAAGCAGAGTCGCGCAGACACTATCCCCCTTCAATAGTGGTAGCTAAAGCATGGTCATACTTTGCACACTACTCTCACTACCGCTCCTCAGAACTACGGCATTAACTTACTCACAGACACCCAGCACACACTTGAAGTGGAATAACTGAGGGACGATTAATTCATAATGATGATTCAGCTACATAAAGCTAGTGCGCTGAAAGAGATAAACAAAAGTCTATTACATGCTTGTAATAAAACATTCTTTGCATGCAGGTACATAGGAGGTTTCTACATAACATGATATTCTTTTTTGAAAATTCATCTCCAGCACACACTTTATAGGATCTAAACAGGGCTATATCACTAAGTCACCGTTTCTCGCACATGTAACAAACAAAATCTTTGTCTTATGCTCTAAGAGGCTCTTTTGTTATTTCGTAACCAACTCAGTTTCGCCAGTTGATCCGTCTCCCGATGATCCTCCTCCTCCTACAAAGTGTTAAACAAGTACTGTGCTTAACAACATGAACTTAAAAATGCGCTCAGACTATAACAGTTTTGCGGTTTTCCAGCCACCTGCTCCGCCCGTGAAAATTAACATGGAATGAACGTACTTTTGTATACTTGGCTCTCACAATGGTTTCTTAATCAGGGGAGATTGTGTGATCTGGGAGGTGGAAGCTACGCATGGATCGCACTGACACAAACCCCGACTTCGCGGTCTTTTATGTAAGAGACGCCACTTTGTGTTGGCTGGATTTACAAGTATCGAAAATACCAAAAGGTTTCGTGGAAGCGGTGAAATCGATAACCCAAAAAGACTCTAGAGCTTTTTTTTAAAAGAGTTATTACATCATTTATATATCGACAAATATTTGATGGCGGGGGGCTTTTTTTTCAGTGCGAAAACTACACCCAGCTGGTGCAAGTGTGGTCATATCGTAATTCTTTTATACATATATAACTGATAGAAATGTGATGCTGCTGCTTGAACGTAATGGGACTGTGGCTTATTTTCCGACATATCACCAGACGTTTGTTGAACTTAATCAAACTACAATTCACGTAAAAAGGAAAATTACGTATGACTAGTCGTAAGGGAAGGATACATTTGACGTGTTGAATTGTGACTTCAGCGCACTGAGGAATATATCCAACGTAAGGGGTGGTAGATTCATTTCGTAAACTGCTGCACAATATAGAAAAAAAAAATGGTTCAAATGGCTCTGAGCACTATGGGACTTAACATCTGAGGTCATCAGTCCCCTATAACTTAGAACTACTGAAACCGAACTAACCTAGGGACATCACACACACCCATGCCCGAGGCAGGATTCGAACCTGCGACCGTGGCGGTCAAGCGGTTCCAGACTGAAGCGCCTAGAACCGCTCGGCCACACCGGCCGGCGCACAGTATAGCTGTACAAGGGCTCAACTGGACCTGCTGTAGTATACAAACAGGACGGGCAATATGGTTGTAAAGCAACGTCCCACCATCGCCAACCCCCATCCGTATCCTCGCGTTTTCCTCGTCGCATTATCGACAATGATGCTGACTACAGTACACCAACCCTTATCGGTGGTATCCTTCCAACCCTTTCGACCGCGGGGGCGTTGTTGAATATCACATAGTGCCGGACGCATGTGTTTTATAGCAATTGTTTGAGGGAGTCCTGACAGGATGCAGCTTCTTCCGGAAGCATTGACTGGAAAACGTAAAGGCCAGATACTTTCTTAGGACTGAAAAGAATCGAGGCACGTAGCTGGTGTGAATGTGGACATGCCATATTTTTTGTGGGTGCTGTACACATATCAAACTATAACTGCACTGTTTGTCTGTAATGCATATATGTTGCAGTGTAACGTTACTGTGGCTTATGTTCCAGCATGTCCAGAGAAAATGACTTTTTGTGCTATCGTGAGGGAGGTATAGATTCAGCACTTCGTTAGCCGTAAGGGAAATGAGAGTTTGTTTTTACATCGAAGATTATGTGCGCTATGGATATTGAGATTCGTTCCAGATCCATGGCTATCAAGAGGAGACATTTGCAGTACATTACTCTATGTCTTACTGTGGCAGCAATCCTATTCCAGTATAATTACACTGATAAATGCTGATGTGCCTGGTTCCCAATAGTCCTGTGAGTCTTGAGATGGCCGTAGAAAGTGTAGCAGCAAGGAAGCAGGTCAGGGTCAGAAACAGCATCTCAGTGGACGCCTTTGTTCTGAGATGGGGCTAGCCCATCCTTTGTTCATCAGTTCAGAGTGTCTGAGAAAGCTTCCAGCTTATGACGATTTGGCTGGCGGCTGCCCTTGGGTGGGTGAATAGTGAACAAATACCCAGTTGCCTTCGGGACCTCGTGTGTTACGTGTATACTCTGCGGAAATTTGAGAAGATTCAATACGACGAATGTTAGCACTGGGAGTACTGATAGCGTTCGAACTCCTACCACTTAGGTCCTCCTGGGGTGGACACTAGTCCACGGCCGGCGGCATCTCTCTGGCTGACATGCGCTTCTGCGGTTGCAGTCATGTGCAGTGTTTACGGCGGCAATCTCCACCGTCGGCCCTGCACTGCAGCAAGGTGAGTACATGGGATGTATTTGACGATCTGTAGACCACTTTTTACAGGTTTCAATTGTCAGTGCAATATGGCGATCTGTACAAAATAGTTTTTTGCCGCTGAAAGCCTCATCTGCAAAAAAGAAAAAAAAAAACAAAAAAAGGGGACAGTGCCCTCACACTGTAAGTAGCACTTTGACTGGTAAATTCATTTAGAGATGGGCGGTCCCGTCAGGATCATCAGGAAGAATGCATTCAGTGTTATTCGGGCTATCTTTGTAAACAGGTCTTGTTAGTACAAGAATTTCCATGCAGGTAAGTTGAGACATGACGAAAGCTCCTACAAAAGCGACCGTTAACTATTTCTATGACACTTTACAATTTCCGAGAGGTCGACTTGGCTATTATTTCCATAGCCATGTGATGTCAGTTCAACAATGGGAACCTTTCAGATGTGCCTGCGATATTGAATCACTGCACTAACATTTCTCGGCGATGCGTCAGCCACGCTGGGCAGGTAAACATGCGTGAATGGCTAGACGCAGCTCACATGTCGTGTTAGGATCGCTAGGAACAATGCACCCTGAGATATTCTGGGAAGCATTGGAACAGATTTCTATTGCGGTGAACCTGCAGCTCTGTGTCATTGCGCCAGTAACTGTACCTAGGCGAACATGTATTTCCACAGGTATTTCTCAGGTGTCATATATCAAAGGGATACCTCCGCGTCATCCTTGCGGACCCAAACTGACACCTGCCCGTGGTCCGGCAGCTGACGGCCGCGTTGTCACTTCTCAGGCTCCGGCTGTGCATCCCGCCTGCTGGAAGCATGTATGGTAGCGCCCTGTGTGGTCCAGTGGACAGGGTACGGCGGGCAGTGCGTGCTTCACGATCGAAAGATTTTTAACTTTGTGTAATTACGTGTGATGTGTGTTTCATGACGGTATTCGTTGCGCAATCGGAATAAAAAAAAGAAATGCGATCGATGTAATTACTTCTCACAAGATCTGCATCTTTCCAAACAGCAGCGAATGATGAGCATGTGAAATCCAATCCCTGCAAACTGATTTTTTTTGTAATAAAACAATATACCCTTGGATTTCCCTTTGTGAGATACTTCCTTTCCACCACAGAGTCGCCACTTTCCAGGTAGAGGAGGAGAGGGTGAGAGGGGAGGGGGTGAGGGGGGTGGTGATCGATTTCCTGGAAAATTCTTTAAATAGATAAATGAACTATACTTCATACACTGCCTTGAATCCCCTAAATTGTTTGAAAAACAATATTCTTCACATTGCCTAGATTTTTTAAACAGTATTCCATACACAGCAATCGATATGTGGACATATTCTTTAAATAAATAAATAGACTGTGTTCCACACACTGCCATAAATAACTGAACAATATTCTATACATTGTCTAAATTGTTTAAATAAAATTCCATACACTACAATCGAATTCTTTCCAAATGACCGATCAACTGAGTGTTTTCCCCTCCAAATTCTGGCAGGGAGGTCGGGAGGGGAAGAGGTTTACCAGAGGGGGAGAGGTTAATTAATTGATCAATTTAGCCGGCCGCGGTGGTGTAGCGGTTCTAGGCGCTCAGTCCGGAACCGCGCGACCGCTACGGTCGCAGGTTCGAATCCTGCCTCGGGCATGGATGTGTGTAATGTCCTTAGGTTAGTTAGGTTTAAGTAGTTCTAAGTTCTAGGGGACTTATGACCACAGATGTTGAGTCCCATAGTGCTCAGAGCCATTTGAACCATTTTGATCAATTTAATTAAGTGGTCTATCGAACTGATAAAAGTGAGAGGGGCTATTCCAATAACTCAGACCTGTAGCAGCGTGGGAGGTGGTTTCCTGAGGGAGGGTGGGTGAACAATACGAATGGCTCTGAGCACTATGGGACTTAACACTCAGGTCATCAGTCCCCTAGAACTTAGAACTACTTAAACCTAACTAACCTAAGAACATCACACACAACCATGCCCGAGGCAGGATGCGAACCTGCGACCGCAGCGGTCGCGCGGTTCCAGACTGAAGCGCCTAGAAAGGCTCGGCCACCAGAGGCCGGCGGTGAACAATACGTTAAGGACCCGTCAGTCAATAGGAAGGATCCTTTTATCAGAATAATAGGTTAAGGATCTGTCAACAAAAGGACAACAATAGGTTAATGACCTGTGAAAGTAGAACAATAGGTTTGCCCCTGAGTGCACACCTGCCCCTGATGTAGGCAACCCACACTAAAAAATTGCGCTTGCTCTTTCTTTGCCCTACTAGTCATGTTGCGTACCTCATGTCACATTACTAGAGTGCTTGCACCAATGTGCTACAGCGTTGTTACGTGTAGACTCAAAATAGTATTAGTCAATGCAGTGAAAATGAGACAGGTCTTCACACATACAGAGTACGGTGTTATGATTTTTCCCTATTGGCTTTACAAGGGGAATTACCCAGACACTGTTCGCGAATGTGACTGATGTTTTGACAGATTGCATGACCGTGGTACACTTCCCAGCATTCGTGTTGTATCTGAACGGCCAGTCTAAATACAGTGAAGCGCAAAAAAAAAAAAATGTAAAAGAAAACTTGTGTAGGCATGCATATTCAAATACAGAGACATGTAAACAGGCAGAATACGGCGGTGAACTCGGCAACGCCTGAATAAGACAACAAGTGTCTAGCGCAGTTGTTAGATCGGTTAATGTTGCTAAAGTGGCAGGTTTTCAAGATTTAAGTGACTTTGAAAGTGATGTTGTAGTCGGCGCATGACCGAAGCGGCACAGCATCTCCGAGGAAGCGATGACGTAGGGTTTTTCCCTTACGCCCATTTCACGAGTGTAACGTATCAGGAATCCACTAAAACATCAAATCTCCAATATCGCTGCGGCTGGAAAAAGGTCGTGCAAGAACGGGACCGACGACGACTAAAGGGAATGGTTCAACGTGTCAGAAGTGCAAACCTTCCGTAAATTGCTGCAGACTTCAATGCGGGTCATCAACAAGTGTCAACATGCGAACCATTGAAGAAAACATCTTACGTATGTGTTTTTGGAGCCGAAGGGTCACTCGTGTACCCAGTGCCCGTCAACACCGACAACGCACTGTTGATGACTCGAAACATGTTCGCTGGTCGGACGTGTCTCGTTTCAAATTGTATCGAGCGGATGAACGTGTATATATGGAGACAACCACATAAATACATAGACCCTGCATGTCAGCAAGGGACTGTTCAAGCTCGTTGAGGCTCTGTAATGGTATGAGGAGTGTGCAGTTGGAGTGGTATAGAACCCCTGATACGTTTAGATCCGACTCTTACAGATGGAACGTACGAAAGTACACTACGTGATCAAATATATCCGGATGCCCCCAAAAACATACCCTTTTCATATTAGGTGCATGGTGAGGCAACCTACTGCCAGTTACTCCATATCAGCGACCTTAGTAGTCATTAGACACGTGAGAGAGCAGAATGGGTCGCTCCGCGGAACTCATGGACTTCGTACATGGTCAGGTGATTGGCTGTTACTTGTGTCATACGTCTGTACGCGAGATTTCGACACACCTAAACACTTCTAGGTCTAATGTTTCCGATATGATAGTGAAGTAGAAGCGTGAAGGGACACATACAGCACAAAAAGAAACAGCCCGACCTCGTCTATTGACTGACAGAGGCCGCCGACAGTTGAACAAGGTTGTAACGTGTAATTGGCAGACATCTATCCGGACCATCACACAGGAACTCTGAACTGCATCAGGAGGTGAGAAAACTTGGATTTCATGGTCGAGTGGCTGCTCATAAGCCACACATCACGCCGGTAAATGCCAAACGACGCCTCTCTTGGTGTAAGGAGCATAAACATTGGACAATGGAACAGTCGAAAAACGTTGTGTGGAGTGACGAATCACGGTACACAGGAATCGAACCTGCGACCGTAGCTCCTAGAAGCGACCGAAGCTCCTAGAACCGCTTGGCCACACCGGCTGGCCCTTGTTTCGGGTGAAAGTATCACGTTGTTGTTGTTGTGGTCTTCAGTCCGGAGACTGGTTTGGTCTCCCTCTATGATTTTTACCCTCCACGCTGCCCTCCAGTACTAAATTGGTAATCCCTCGATGTCTCAGAACATGTCCTACCAACCGATCACTTCTTCTAGTCAAGTTGTGCCACAAGCTCCTGTTCTCCCCAATTCTATTCAATACCTCATCATTAGTTATGTGATCAACCCATCTAATCTTCAGCATTCTTCTGTAGCACCACATTTCGAAAGCTTCTATTCTTTTCTTGTCTAAGCTATTTATCGTCCATGTTTCACTTCCATACATGGCTACACTCCATACAAATACTTTGAGAAACGATTTCCTGACACTTAAATCAATACTCGGTGTTAACAAATTTCTCTTCTTAAGAAACGCTTTCTTTGCCATTGCCAGTCTACATTTTATATCTTCTCTACTTCGACCATCATCAGTTATCTTGCTCCCCAAATAGCAAAACTCCTTTACTACTTTAAGTGTGTCATTTCCTAATCTAATTCCCTCAGCATCACCCGACTTAATTCGACTACGTTCCATTATCCTCGTTTTGCTTTTGTTGATGTTCATCCTATACCCTCCTTTCAAGACACTGTCCATTCCGTTCAACTGCTCTTCCAAGTCCTTTGCTGTCTCTCACAGAATTACAATGTCATCGGCGAACCTCAAAGTTTTTATTTCTTCTCCATGGATTTTAATACCTACTCCGATCTTTTCTTTTGTTTCCTTTATTGCTTGCTCAATATACAGATTGAATAACATTGGGGATAGGCTGCAACCCTGTCTCACTCCCTTCCCAACCACTGCTTCCTTTTCATACCCCTAAACTCTTATAACTGCCATCTGCTTTCCGTACAAATTGTAAATAGCCTTTCGCTCTCTGTATTTTACCCCTGCCACCTTCAGGCTGAATGGAGAGAAGCTGAAAGAAATACAAGACTTTGTCTACTTGGGAAGCAGAATAACATCAGATGGTTGTAGTAGGAAAGATGTAATAAATAGAATAAATCAGGCAAAGACTGCATTCTATAAAAGGAAAGGACTCCTCACATCAAATATGATAAGTTTGTCGTTAAGGAAGCGGTTAATAAAGACCTTTGTTGGGAGTGTGCTTCTCTACGGCAGCGAAACCTGGACACTTGGAGAGGACGAAAGAAGAAGGATTGAAGGATTCGAAATGTGGTGTCTGCGAAGGATGTTAAAAATTCCATGGACGGCCAGGATGACAAATGAAGAAGTCCTGCAGAGAGCGGAGGAAGTTCCAGTTCTTTGGAAGACGGTCAAGAAGAGGAGAGATATATGGATGGGACACATTCTGAGACATGAAAGTCTTCTCCACACTATAACGGAAGGCCTTGTGGAGGGCAAAAGGGCAAGAGGCAGACCTAGAAGAAAGTACATAAGCCAGATAATGCAGGACCTAGGATGCGGAAGTTTCACGGAATTGAAGAGGCTGGCCGACAATCGCACTGAATGGAGAGCTGCTGCAAATCAATCTTAGGATTGGCAACTTAAGAAGAAGACCTTCAGAATTTGAAAGAGAGTATTCCAATCAACATTGTCAAAAGCTTTCTCTAAGTCTACAAATGCTAGAAACGTAGGTTTGCTTTCCTAAATCTTTCTTCTAAGATAGTTCATAGGGTCAGTATTGCCTCACGTGTTCCAACATTTCTACGGAATCCAAACTGATCTTCCCCGACGTCGACTTATATCAGTTTTTCCATTCGTCTGTAAAGAATTCGCGTTAGTATTTTGCAGCTGTGACTTATTAAACTGATAGTTCGGTAATTTTCACATCTGTCAACACCTGCTTTCTTTGGGATTGGGATTATTATATTCTTCTTGAAGTCTGAGGGTATTTCCCCTGTCTCATACATCTTGCTCACCAGATGGTAGAGTTTCGTCAGGACTGGCTCTCCCAAGGCTGTCAGTAGTTCTAATGGAATGTTGTCTACAACCCGGGGCCTTGTTTCGACTCAGGTGTTTCAGTGCTCTGTCAAACTCTTCACGCAATATCATATCTCCCATTTCATCTTCATCTACATCCTCTTCCATTTCCATAATATTGTCCTCAAGCACATCGTCCTTGTATAGGCCCTCTATATACTCCTTCCACCTTTCTGCTTTCCCTTCTTTGCTTAGAACTGGGTTTCCATCTGAGCTCTTGATATTCATGCAAGTGGTTCTCCTTTCTCCAAAGGTCTCTTTAATTTTCCTGTAGGCAGTATCTATCTTACCCCTAGTGAGATAAGCCTCTACATCCTTACATTTGTCCTCTAGCCATCCCTGCTTAGCCATTTGGAACTTCCTGTCGATATCATTTTTAGACGTTTGTATTCCTTTTTGCCTGCTTCATTTACTGCATTTTTATATTTTCTTCTTTCATCAATTAAATTCAGTATTTCTTCTGTTACCCAAGGGTTTCTACTAGCCCTCGTCTTTTAACCTATTTGATCCTCTGCTGCCTTCACTATTTCATCCCTCAAAGCTACCCATTCTTCTTCTACTGTATTTCTTTCCCCCATTCCAGTCAATTGTTCCCTTATGCTCTCCCTGAAACTCTGTACAATCTCTGGTTCTTTTAGTTTATCCAGGTCCCATCTCCTTAAGTTCCCACCTTTTTGCAGTTTCTTCAGTTTTAACCTACAGTTCATAACCAATAGATTGTGATCAGAGTCCATATCTGCCTACCATAGCACAGGCCTATATTGATGTTTTAAGCACCTTATTTCTTCCCACTGTTGAAGGGCAATTCGGGGATGGTGATTGCATTTTTCATCACGATCGAACACCTGTTCATAATGCACGGCCTGTGGCTGAGTGGTTATACGATGATAACATCCATGTAATGGACTGGCCTGCATAGAGTCCTGACCTTAATCCTATAGAACACCTTTTGGATGTTTTGGAACGCCGACTTCCTGCCAGGCCTCACCAACAGACGTCGATACCTTTCCTGAGTGCAGCAGTCCGTGAAGAATGGGCTGCCATTCCCCAGCCTTTCAGCACGTGATTGAACATATGCCTGCGAGAGCGGAATCTTTAATCAAGGCTAAGGGTGGGCCAACACCATATTGAACTACAGCATTACCGTTTGAGGGCGCCACGAACTTGTAAGTCATTTTCAGCCAGGCGTCCGGATACTTATGATCACCTAGTGCATCCTGTTTGATCACCTGCATCCATTTATGTCTATTGTGCATTCTGACGGACTTGGGCAATTCCAGCTGAACAATGTGACACCTCACACGTCCTGAATTACTGCAGAGTGGCTGCAGGAACACTCTTCTGATTTTAAACGCTTCCGCTGGCCACCAAATTCCTCAGACATGAACATTACTGAGCAAATCTGGGATGCCTTGCAACGTGCTGTTCAGAAGAGATCTCCACCCCTCGCACTCTTAGGGATTTATGGGCAACCCTGCAGGCTTCATGGTGTCAGTTCCTTCCAGCACTACTTCAGACATAAGTCGAGTCCATATCACATTGTGTAGCGGCACTTCTGCGTGCTCGCAGGGGCCCTACACGATATTAGGCAGGTCTTCCAGTTTCTTTGGCTCTTCAGATTAGATGTTAGTTAATTTTAGAACATTCTTGAAATTGTAGAACGCAGACAATCTAAAGAGCAAGAAAAGAATTTCTGCACAGTTTGTTATTCCAAAAACACGAGTGATGCACACGGTACATAAGCAGGGCCTGTATCCGGATCATCGGCAGAGTGTGCAACATCTCTACGTAGTAGATGATGCTAAACGAAAGGAATTCTGTCAATGGACCACTGTCAATGAATGCTGTATTCCACGTAGGCTGTTCAGTAGTGAGTCAAGTTTTACCAGCAACGGCATTAATAACATGCGCAAGTCTCACTTGTAGGCAACTGATGATCTGTTCCCTACTGTGGAAACAAATTTTCAACGACGTTTCTCAGTGACCGTGTGGTGCAATATTACAGTTGGCCAACCCAAAGGTCCAGTTGTTTTAGATTACGGACTTATTGGAGTACGGTATCTTTATTCCCTTAAAAATGTGTTACCAGAATACTTGGAGGATATTCCTTTGGCAACGCGATGTCTTATATACTTTCAGGACGATGTAGCTCCTGTACATTCCGTCTCACTGAAACGCATCATGGGCTTCGGATCGGCTGCCGTGGAGTCATTTCTTGGGCACAGAATTATCTCGATCTGATTGAATTAGGTTACTGTTTATGGGGTTGGCTTAAGAGTGTAGTCTACAAGTACAGAGTGAACACACTCGAGGATACGTGTGCTCATGTAAAAGACTATCTGAATGAGCTCAGATTAGCATCACAGTAGCTATGTACAGGAGCTGCAAAATGTGTTGCAGTTGACTATGAAGCAAAATATTAGATCACAATGTGTCATTTTCTGTCACCAGCATTTGTCCTGTTCCCCACTATTTTCATTAGTTTCTTCGAAAACTGTTATGAATATATTACCGTTTTTGTTCAGAATCACAATCACCTTTGAAAGCATATGAAGTTCCTCCTCGCACACCCTGTATATATACGAAGGTACGTCAAAAATTTTCTGGACTCCTTATAAAAAGAAACTTTTGCAGTATTCGTACTGCGTTCCGCGAATACGTGCTTACAGTTGATACTACTGTGGTGGTTTGGGCCTCACGTGACCATCGCAACAGAAGTGAGCCGGCAGTGGCAGCGTAAACAAGTCCGCTCCGCCTGCAGTTTGCACGAATCGAGAACAAAGGGCAGTGAGGCGATTTCTTTGGTCAGAATGAGTGAAAGTGGCTGGAATTGATCGAAGGTTGTTAGCACAGTGCTGGGAAAGTACGTTGCCGCAATCAAGTGTTTTCGAACGGACCGAAAAGCTCAAATGTGACCGAACAACTGCAACGCATGCGAACGGAGCGAGTGAACGTCGACATCGGCCGACATAATGGAGAAAGCTCAGTTGATGGCTTTGACGAACAGGTGGGCTGCTGTCGATGGCGTAGCGTCTCTGTTGAATTTTAGTCATGGTCCAGCCTGTTCCATTTCCATGGTGAATTAGGGTTCCGTAAAGTTTGTTCGCGATGAGTGCCACGACAACTCGCTGAAGATCACAAACTCAGACGTCTCGAGTTCTGCCAACGCTTACTCGACCGTTACAACAGAGAAGGTGAATGATTTCATGAAAGAATGTGGTGGAATGCGGGCTCATCACTATGAGCTAGAACCGTAGCTCCAGAAAATGGAGTCGAAGCACCCCGAATCACCAGTGTAGAAAAAATTCAAGTGTGCAGGATCGGCGGGAAAAGTTATGCTAATGCGTTCTGGGACGCAAAAGGGCCTGTAATGGAAGATTACATGGAGAAGGCGAAAGCCATCAACAAGGGCATTTTGACTAACAGATTCAAACCAGCTATGTGCAGCAAACGACGAGTTCTTTTTTCAGGAAAAGTGTTGCTCCTGCACGATAGCACCCGTTCTCGTACGGCTCGCCCCACCCTTGAAACCATCCAGAAATTGGGTTTCGAGCTGCTGGAACACCCACCACCGTATTACTACGTCAGATTTTCATTTGTTTGGGCTGCTGAAAGACGCTTTGCGACGTCATCGATTTTTCCTCAGACACAGAGATGCAAGGAGTGGTGCATCAGTAGCTCGCAAAAAAAAAAAAAGTCTTTTCGACAGCAACACACAAGCTTGTGGACCGATGGACCGAGTGTATTTTAAAGAAGGGAGACTGTATTGAAAAATAGTGTGTAAATCAAACTGTATTTTTGAAGTAAATGTAGTTTTCTACGAAAATTCGGGATAATTTTTGACTTACCCTCGTACTTTCCTTAACACGTCTTATGTCAGGAGCGCCAACAGCCGACATTCCGTCTGGCAGAAGGCAGTGTTCATTTTCGTGTAGGATTAGAGCGTACTGCCGGATGAGGTATCCTTCCTCCTACGACCTCTCGCAGAGAAATGTATCGGAGACCAGCGGAATCGGCAGGCAGTTCGTCTGAGAGAGGAATCTGAGCGCTCGCTGTGGATGCTGGAGCGCCTCGATAAGCAAATGTTAGTACAGGGCCTGCCTGCCCTCGGCTGCGCGCTGACAAAAGAAAACAGCCGAGTGTTTCGGAGATAAAGCCTCCGCACTGACCTCCTGATCCTGCTGTTTCACTTTTCTCTACCAGCCAGACAACGCCGCTTCTTCTGAAACCGGGTTTCCGTTACTGGCTTCCTCTCTTTCAGTTACTTGCGTTTTGCGACCTCTCACAACGGTTCTCTCTGTGTTACTTATTGTCTGATGTTCCTTCTGATCCTAATATAGCCGTTAGCACTCTCTCCACTGATTAAAGCTCTGCACAGGGGAGGTACGGCCATCTTGCTTGCCTAACGCGATGCTGCTTATACGTTGTCCTCTACAGTACACTTATCGTTTTTATTAAAGAAGCGTGCTTAAAATCTCACACATAGTCCATCATAATTATCTGTAGAAGTAAAAAGCTTTGCACATATTATTAATAACTTAGCATACAATGTGCACAAAGTGTCTGAGTAATAAACTACGAGACTTTCTCATTTGTCACGTGCTACATACTATAATGCTCAAAAGTTATTTAAATATAACGGGTGTCCCAACAAAGAGTGGTCAGGGTCTTTTTCTCTGGTGATTCGGCATGTATTTGCAATTTCGTTTTCTTAGTGTGTAGTCGTAGCCGGCCCAGAGAAACTCTGCTCATCACGTCTTTCATGCAGCACCCATTCTATCTGGCAAGTGTCGGTTTGTTTCTTGTTTAAAATAAAATGATTTTTAAAGCCGAATTTTACGTGCCCATTCGTTAGATCGGCAGCTGTTTAGTCTAGTACGACATTTATTTTATCGATATATATTAACGGGGAGAGTAAAACAACATGGATAGCCAGTACACCAGCAGCGGCAGAGCAACGCTGCTGCACGGCGGTAGCAGTCACTTGGGACCCAGAGCGATGCTATCGCTGCTGTAGTAGCCTACCGGTTATTCTCCATGTTTTACTTTCCTTGTTAATACGTATCGATGAAACAAATATCAAACTAGACTAAACTGAGACTGCTCTATCGAATGAGCAAGTAAAATTCCGCTTTAATTTCTTTTTCTTTTTCTTTCTTTTTTTCTAGTGGGAAACAAACCGTTGCTCTCCGTAGACGCTGGGCGTCGCATGAAAGACGTGATGAGCAGTATTTGTTTAGGCTGAATACACCTACACATTGCAAAAACGAAATTGCAAATATCTGTCGAAACGGGATAGAAAATGAGCCTGACGGCTCTTAAGAAGAATATTGTGTAAATAAAATAAACTAACATATGCCCTTAACTGACATTCAATCTTTGTCGATTAAATTTTCGTTGAGTTTCATGTATAACAACGTGTTATTCGCGTATTACACCTAGTAAATAAGCTTGAGATTTTTTTATTGTAGTATAGAGGGAATTTAAAACTATGTAAGAGATAAACTGGTGAAAAATGTTGAGGAAAGTGTAGACCTAAGGGCAATATAGACTTCAGCAAATATTACAAACAGCTCATCGAAAATACATACCGACTTTCACTAACCACTGTAAGACGGACGCTCCCTGAGGGTCCGGTCTATGTATATTAAGACAGGATATTAGACACAAAAAAATGGTTCAAATGGCTCTGAGCACTATGGGACTCAACTGCTAAGGTTATTAGTCCCCTAGAACTTAGAACTAGTTAAACCTAACTAACCTAAGGACATCACACACATCCATGCCCGAGGCAGGATTCGAACCTGCGACCATAGCGGTCTCGCGGTTCCAGACTGCAGCGCCAGAACCGCGCGGCCACTTCGGCCGGCGATATTAGACACAAGAGAAGGCTCTACCAGAAGGCAATTACCACTCGGGACAGACAGGTTCGAATACAAGAATATAGGGATGCAAAAACTACATTCAAAATTGTACTAATCACGAGTAGACAAGAACACTGGGAACACCACTTCACAACACATCTGCAATAGAACACATGGGGAATAACATACAAACTTATAACTGACAAAGTTAAGTCCTCCTCTTGTCCTGGCTACGCTAAGGCAGGATGAAGGATCTATGACACGGGAATGGAGACAAAGAGCACAATATCTGCTCGACAAACTCCTCCCTGATGAGGATCCACGAACAGATACACAAGCACAAACATACCTTAGGAAGACAGTGTATAGCGATTACACTACAGAAACGGTCACCTGCGTGTTTGCTCAAGAGGAGGTCGCGCTAGCAATTGCTGGCTTGAAAAACAAGAAATTACTGGGACCAGACCGTATCCACCCGGAGACAGTCATGTCTCACTGCAGATAACCCTGTATTTAACAAATCTAATAAATGATGCCCTGAGGATGGGTCGGGTGCCTCTGTCTGAAAAACAACCAACATAGTAATTATTTAAAAAAGCCGCAGATAGGGATTCATCAGAACCAAAATCGTGTTAACCAATTTGTTTCTTAACTACACTACTGGCCATTAAAATTGCTACACCACGAAGATGACGTGCTACAGACGCGAAATTTAGCCGACAGGAAGAAGACGCTGTGACATGCAAATGATTAGCTTTTCAGAGCATTCACACATGGTTGGCGCCGGTGGCGACACCGACAACGTGCTGACATGAGGAAAGTTTCCAACCGATTTCTCATACACAAACAGCAGTTGACCGACGTTGCCTGGTGAAACGTTGTTGTGATGTCTCCTGTAAGGCGGGCAAATGCGTACCATCGCGTTTCCCACTTTGATAAAAGTCGGATTGTAGCCTATGGCTATTGCGGTTTGTCGTATCGCGACATTGCTGCTCGCGTTGGTCGAGATCCAATTACTGTTAACAGAACATGGAATCGGTGGGTTCAGGAGGGTAATACGGAACGCCGTGCTGGATCCCAACGGCCTCGTATCACTAGCAGTCGAGATGACAGGCATCTTATCCGCATGGCTGTAACGGATCGAGAAGCCAAGTCTCGATCCCTGAGTCAACAGATGGGGACGTTTGCAAGACAACAACCATCTGCACGAGCAGTTCGACGACGTTTGCAGTGGCATGGACTATCAGCCCGGAGACCATGGCTGCGGTTCCCTTGACGCTGCATCACAAACAGGAGCGCCTGCAATGGCGTACTCAACGACGAACCTGGGTGCCCGAATGGCAAAACGTCATTTTTTGGGATGAATCCAGGTTCTGTTTACAGCATCATGATGGTCGCATCCGTGTTTGGCGACATCGTGGTGAGCGCACCTTGGAAGCGTGTATTCGTCATCACCATGCTGGCGTATCACCCGGCGTGATGGTATGGGGTGCCATTGGTTACATGTCTCGGTCACCTCTTGTTCGCATTGACGGCACTTTAAACAGTGGACGTTACATTTCAGATGTGTTATGACCCGTGGCTCTATCCTTCATTCGATTTCTGCGAAACGCTACATTTCAGCAGGATAATGCACGACCGCATGTTGCAGGTCCTGTACGGACCTTTCGGGATACAGAAAATGTTCGAATGTTGCCCTGACCAGCACATTCTCCAGATCTCTCACCAATTGAAAACGTCTGGTCAATGGTGCCCGAGCGACTGGCTCGTCACAATATGCCAGTCACTACTGTTGATGAACTGTGGTACTGTGTTGAAGCTGCATGGGCAGCTGTACCTGTAGACGCCATCCAAGCTCTGTTTGACTCAATGCCCAGGCGTATCAAGGCCGTTATTACGGTACTGGGTACTGATTTCTCAGGATCTATGCACCCAATTTGCGTGAGAACGTAATCACGTGTCAGTTCTAGTATAATATATCTGTCAAATGAATACCCGTTTATCATCTGCATTTTTTCTTGGTATAGCAATTTTAATGGCCAGTAGTGTACATTGGCTATTGTCCATGAGAGGCTTCTATGTAACAGCCCCCAAGTTCGCAGGGAACTCCACTGCCTTAGTCGGTACCAATTTGGCTTTAGACCGGGAAAATCTATTGACGACGCGATTACTCGGGCTTTCCAAATAGTTCTAAAAAATGATCAAATGTGTGTGAGAATTAACTGCCAAGGTCATCAGTCCCTAAGCTTACACACTACTTAACCTAATTGATCCTAAGGACAAACACACACACCCATGCCCGAGGGAGGACTCGAACCTCCGCCGGGACCAGCCCCACAGTCCATGACTACAGCGCCTCAGACCGCTCGGCTAATCCCGCGCGGCTCCAAATTGTAGAGCGGACATTACAGAAGTGCGCAGTAGCGATTCTTATTGACGTTGCTGGTTCCTGGATAATCTGTGGTGGCCAGCAGTGTTTGCAAGATTTCTTCGAGACTATTTTAGGAACTGAGTGGCTGAGTGGCAAGAGGGGAACCACAAGTTTGTAAAAAGAGGTACGAAAGGATGTCCACAAGGCCCTATCTGTGGACCAAATTTCTGAGATATCACAGTTGATCGAGGGGTGAATGTTCAGACAGGAACGTTGGGTGTGCTCAGGACCTATTATTTGTAATATCAACCACCACAAGAGCAATATTGGAAAACAAGGCCAGTGGTATGCTACACACAATACAACAATGGTGCAACCTAAACAAATTATCCATAGCAGCACAAATAACAGCGTAAATAATGCTTAAAGGTTCACTCCAAAGACATCTGGCAATTAAAATAAACAACACAAAAAGAAAACGTGAAGTAGTAGCTAGATATCTTGTGCTACACATTGACGAACGACATAGCTTCAACGAACACATACGGCTGATCACAGTAAAGTCGAAAGTGTACTTCACACACTAGGGACATTAAATTCGACACGATCCAGACTACCCACTCACACACAAAGGAATGTACCAGTTTGCACTTTTCGAGTCGGTATTGAACTTTGCAGCTAGTACTTGAGCACATAGACTCACTCTCGTCATGGACAGGATCACTGTTAGGTGGGGACAGAGGAGTGTGCTACTCAGACTATCTGGGGCATTCGTCAGCACATCAGTCGATTCGCTGTACATGGTGCTTGGAGTATACCCGATCGATATAACCATCAGATATCAGGCTGCAACATACTGGCTCAAGATGGGTAGACCTGAGAGAGTGTTGCAGATCACTGGGGAGCACATTGAAGACAGGGGCCAACAAAAAATTTGGCCTGTTGACACTTGGCAAAAAGAATGGCACGAGGGTGATAAGGGCTGTCGAACCTATTAATTTTTTCCCAATATCAGGGAGCAGTCACGGTTCCGCCATGTCAATCCCAGCTGAGGCACGGTTCATTTTGTGACTGGACATGGCCCTTATCCTATGCACTTGCAGCGCGTGTTGCTTTCAGAAAGCAATCGTCGCACATGCGGGGATATTGGTTTCCCAGAACACCTTCTTTTGAAATGCGTTAGTTACATGCACTTACATAATAATATAGAAGACATAATGGAAACAGCACTGTACACCTCACTGAGGAACCAGGATACCTGGTCGCAGTTGAACACAATCGCCAACAACATCTCAAAAGCAGAACATGACATATACAAACAGACTCATCAATACCGAAGGTGCAGAGGACGAAGACAGGGCGACATAGATTACTCGAGTAGCTCCAGTCCTGATTATGATAGGGGTGACAGTGACAACACTGGCCTAACATAGACACACAAAATATGCATGTCATAAAACATGTACAGCTTCCCACGTGAACATCAATCTAAGATCGCAATTTATATCTTATAATGAATGAATCTAATTAAAAGTAGGAATAATTAGAATAGTTTGTGGATAGAGGTTGTTCTAGAATCTACATTAAACCTGTGCCCAACATTGTCAAGCAGTTATATAAATGAATACATCATTATAAATGTAATAATATGAATGTAGTACAAATTTTATATAAAGTAAGGAAGCAGAATCAAACAGTGTAAATACACAGCAGTAATACACTCCTGGAAATTGAAATAAGAACACCGTGAATCCATTGTCCCAGGACGCGGAAACTTTATTGACACATTCCTGGGGTCAGATACATCACATGATCACACTGACAGAACCACAGGCACATAGACACAGGCAACAGAGCATGCACAATGTCGGCACTAGTACAGTGTATATCCACCTTTCGCAGCAATGCAGGCTGCTATTCTCCCATGGAGACGATCGTAGAGATGCTGGATGTAGTCCTGTGGAACGGCTTGCCATGCCATTTCCACCTGGCGCCTCAGTTGGACCAGCGTTCGTGCTGGACGTGCAGACCGCGTGAGACGACGCTTCATCCAGTCCCAAACATGCTCAATGGGGGACAGATCCAGAGATCTTGCTGGCCAGGGTAGTTGACTTACACCTTCTAGAGCACGTTGGGTGGCACGGGATACATGCGGACGTGCATTGTCCTGTTGGAACAGCAAGTTCCCTTGCCGGTCTAGGAATGGTAGAACGATGGGTTCGATGACGGTTTGGATGTACCGTGCACTATTCAGTGTCCCCTCGACGATCACCAGTGGTGTACGGCCAGTGTAGGAGATCGCTCCCCACACCATGATGCCGGGTGTTGGCCCTGTGTGCCTCGGTCGTATGCAGTCCTGATTGTGGCGCTCACCTGCACGGCGCCAAACACGCATACGACCATCATTGGCACCAAGGCAGAAGCGACTCTCATCGCTGAAGACGACACGTCTCCATTCGTCCCTCCATTCACGCCTGTCGCGACACCACTGGAGGCGGGCTGCACGATGTTGGGGCGTGAGCGGAAGACGGCCTAACGGTGTGCGGGACCGTAGCCCAGCTTCATGGAGACGGTTGCGAATGGTCCTCGCCGATACCCCAGGAGCAACAGTGTCCCTAATTTGCTGGGAAGTGGCGGTGCGGTCCCCTACGGCACTGCGTAGGATCCTACGGTCTTGGCGTGCATCCGTGCGTCGCTGCGGTCCGGTCCCAGGTCGACGGGCACGTGCACCTTCCGCCGACCACTGGCGACAACATCGATGTACTGTGGAGACCTCACGCCCCACGTGTTGCGCAATTCGGCGGTACGTCCACCCAGCCTCCCGCATGCCCACTATACGCCCTCGCTCAAAGTCCGTCAACTGCACATACGGTTCACGTCCACGCTGTCGCGGCATGCTACCAGTGTTAAAGACTGCGATGGAGCTCCGTATGCCACGGCAAACTGGCTGACACTGACGGCGGCGGTGCACAAATGCTCCGCAGCTAGCGCCATTCGACGGCCAACACCGCGGTTCCTGGTGTGTCCGCTGTGCCGTGCGTGTGATCATTGCTTGTACAGCCCTCTCGCAGTGTCCGGAGCAAGTATGGTGGGTCTGACACACCGGTGTCAATGTGTTCTTTTTTCCATTTCCAGGAGTGTAGATTTTACATACTATGCAGTTATACAAAATTATGGGTCCACTACTAAAAAAATTCTAATTTTATTCTACAAAAACATTTTTACACGATTGATAATAAGTTAGTGGTGGCTTGTTATTTATCCTACAGTTATGTAGGAACAGTACATTACTTAATTACATTACCGTGGGGCAGCATATTGTTCCAAAGCCATGGAGAATCTGTTTACTGACTAACCTAGTAGTAGTAGTAGTTTGTCGTACATCTGTCCTTTGTATCTGCACAGTGAGTGTACTAGTGTGTGCAAACTTAGCTTACCACTTAGCGCGCAAATCGACAAAACCTGTGAACTGTCTTCTGAAGCCCAGGGTGTCAAACAGACATTCTAAATAAATATGACCTTGGCCCTGTAACACGGTTAATATCAGGTGCGAATCGTAACAAAAATAATTAGAAAAGCTGCTGTCAAGTACCTAGAAGCATGAATTAATGAAAGTGAAAGTGTGGGGTCTATTCTAGAAAGACATACAACTATTCCCTTTTCTATTCTGCATATAATATATCAACTGTTGCTTTCAGGGGTCAAGTGATAAACAACAATCGTGTTCAATTACTGTTGATAATCAATAACAAAAAATTTAGTTCTTGGACATGTTGAAATGACGACTATTAAACTCATTATCTCTGCAACTGAAAATTTATTATCACAGGAAAGAATGAATACTATAAATCCTCATCAGCTCATTTAAATCTACGTTATCATAGCTGGTCAATGCACCATGTTGGTGGTGAATAAATTTACTTTTTGAGCCAATGAAAAACTCTCATGAACTCAATGTGAGGGTAGGTTAGTCTCCTAGCTTTTGATGCTCAATGGTCATAGCATATGCAAGTTGGAGTGAGCAAAATCTAGGCTCAACATTTACTGTGGCCTAATGCGCGATGGTACTTCACCAAGCAGCATCTGCAACGGCGTTGTCTCTGTGCTGGATCTGAAACGCTAATTCCCTACTGTGGCCTTGACTTACTTCACTCGGTCGCAACTTCCCTGCGTTCTGTAGAACATTAATCTTTCCCTAGTCGCAATAATGGCTATTGCACACTCGCTATGGGTTGAAGTCACGTTTACAAGTTCTTTGCCTGCAAATATTCCTGCAGGAATATTTAACTACCACTTTTCTGTCTGTCGCCACGATATGTGAAGCGTATCGTCCTCAGTTCGCATAAAGCAAACTCTCAACGCCTCTGCTTATTTCCACACACTTGTGCAGTCTGCCGCAAGACAAGAGAGAGAGAGAGAGAGAGAGAGAGAGAGAGAGAGAGAGAGATCGCCTTAATTTTAGATCTCAAAATGCTTGTATATAATGGGGATCTCCCCAGCGTCTAGCCCTGTTAACGACGTGCAGCCACTTACCATCGGTCTCCACCTTATTTACACTAAAAGGAATAATTTATTGTTCCGACCTTACCCCTTTCTGCGCTGAAGCTCGCCGTTCTCTTGCTGATGGATCTTTTACGATTTCATTAGCTACCTGCTCGGTTCGTCTCCAAAATGCGTTTCGCTTTAAGCTGTTTATTTCACGCCACTATCTATATACTCGTACAGATTGTTTTGTTAGTTTTCAGGTACACGAGTTTAACTGCAATTGCCTTTTCTTGAGATTATGTAAATGTTATTTTCCGAGGCTCTCATACTGTATCGTACTGTCGTTATGGATAAAGTTCATGTAAGGTCTGTTAAAATCTGGACGCCTTACAAGTTGTAGTTGTTATGTAACCTAACAAATATCAACTCAGACAACACTCCAACTAACAAAACCGACATAGATTAGATCCACATGGACTAAACAAATCGAGTTTTCCTGAAGAGGGATATTCATGTGGATATTTAGTAAAATGGGTACGCTGAACTTGAAGATCAATACCAAGTCCCCTTCCCCAGGTGGTGTTGATAAAGGAATATCTATATCTACTTTTCCTTTCTTCTTTTATTCTGTTCTGGCTTTATACTAAATTCTGGTACTTTTCTCTTAAAAAATAAGTGTATTTGCCTTAACTAAATAAAAGCTAACACCGAAGTGCCGACAAAAGAACTCCACCCAGCTCCACCGCCAAGTGCTGTTGCATTGGCAGCAGTGCCCGTGTCCTCAGCTCCATAGCACTATTTTGCTGGGGTTTGCGTGGAGCAGTACGGCCTGCATAGGTAGTAAGATGGCAGGCTGAAAGAATAAGTATAGAAACAGCTATAAAATACCGGTAAATTAAAAATTTCGCTGTACTATGCATTCCATGCATTTCATGTCTTGTTTCAACTCTGTTTCCTAAACATAAGTAAACGAATGAGGAATGTATGCCATAGGAATTTCACATTAACAACAAATCAAAACAGTAATAGGCTTTGTTTGCTCCGTTATATAAAAACCTTTTTGCAAAGAAAACCATCGATACGTCATTTATTTAATATCAGGCCACTGACAACACTTTTCATCAGAAATTTGTTAAAGTTAAAACGCAGCAGATCTTTGCCACTTAATATAGTCTTAGATGAACCTTAATGTTACAGTTTACGTTAATGCATGAGAATTGTACTTTGTGTACAGATTCGGGCCTCCGTGATACGCTGTCATCAGCTCTGTTGATTTCTTCCCCTTACAGCATCTCTCTCTTCAGAAGGAGGCATGTAAACTCTCCCTCTCTCCCTTCCGGTTTTACAGTACAATTGAAAGCACTGTGACACTCATCAACACGAAACTTATGAACAAACGTATACTTCCAATGTGATAGCAACCGAAATGCTGAATGTGGCGAATAATATCAAATGACTCTATCTAGGCCAGACACGAACTGCGAACGGCGGCAGCGCAGTGCGGCAAACCTTATGTTCCCTCGTACCCAGCGCAGCGAACCACTCACAGTTGCGTATCCCGAGTCTGCACCGAGGAGGGGCATGTGCCAAATTGGGAACCGTAGTCCTAACTAGCCTATTCGGCGACCGCCCTGTGGCGGCAGGAGGCGGGATTCCAGCTGGCGATATCTCACACCACCGTCCCGGCCAGCTCTCCTATGGTGCCGAGAAAAGCTCGTTGACGGGGTCAAGGAGAAGCCATTACTGAATACTGTTAGATATTATTCTACGTCAACACCTGTACACACAGTCTTCGAATCTCTAGTTGCTAGGTCCCTTGTTAACTGTTGAACTAATTTTTAGTTATTCATTCTACTTAAAGTTGTTACTAAAGGTATTCTTAATTTTGACAGTTACTATTTACAGCTGATAATGGTTCTTCAAACCATACCAGTGTAAGGGACCATATAATCTACTTAGCTAGAGTGATAAGTGAAAGTAAAGACTCCTTCTGAGCCAATGTAGCTATCAGTACGATCATTTATTCTGCACCAACACTTCTCTTATAAATAATAACTGTACCGTTCATTTGTGCAGAGTACCTTCATGTGCAGCCGGCCGCGGTGGTCGTGCGGTTCTAGCGCTGCAGTCCGGAACCGCGGGACTGCTGCGGTCGCAGGTTCGAATCCTGCCTCGGGCATGGATGTGTGTGATGTCCTTAGGTTAGTTAGGTTTAAGTAGTTCTAAGTTCTAGGGGACTGATGACCCAAGATGTTAAGTCCCATAGTGCTCAGAGCCATTTGAACCATTTTTGAACCTTCATGTGCAGATTTCTGAAGCACATCATAATCAGTACTGTTTCAAATAGTCTTCCCATTGTGATGGTTAGTTAAAATAATAGTAGTTCATACTACTGCCAGTCATGGTTTGTTAGTAGGTACACATGGCTTTTTGCATTTGTTCATTATACTGCATAGTATTTTTTGCTAATAGTAAATGTTATTGTGAGACAGCATGCACTGCTGCATTTGTTGGCCATCCTATGTTGTGCATAAGGGTTAGCTGTTGTGTTGTTTGCTAGAGCAAATTGCTGTATAGTATTGAGAGTAACTGTGTTAGAAGAGATTGGTAAGGGTGTCAGGTGAGGTTAACTTTCTTAGGTGAAGTTTCTTTCCGCTTTGCCATAAAACTTGATACGCATTGCCTAATTAAGCTGGCGACTTTCGTAGTAGTAGAACATCAGTTCAAAACACGTTTTCTTTGCTGTTGTTATTGTTTCACTTACTACACGATTACGAAATCATAGTCTGATTACTTACCATTAGTTACAATCACAATCAAGCTAAACCCTTCATAGAACGTTAACGTTATCGGCGACTGCCAATATGGTATGGGCCGGTAGTGGCACATGCGGGATCAACCACTGGCGGGGACAGGCGATTCCCTCCAGATCATCGACGCCGTATGCCGACGCCACACTGAAAACTTGTTATTAATATGTAAATCTTGTATATTACGAACTTCATCATCATCATTATTTATTGTACATAACAGGCCATAAAGGCCCGTGACTGAACGCAATAGAAATATTAAAAACCAGAATAGCCGGCCGGTGTGGCCGTGTGGCTCTAAGCGCTTCAGTTTGGAACAGCGTGACCGCTACGGTCGCAGGTTCGAATCCTGCCTCGGGCATGGATGTGTGTGATGTCCTTAGGTTAGTTAGGTTTAAGTAGTTCTAAGTTCTAGTGCACTGATGACCTCAGCTGTTAAGTCCCATAGTGCTCAGAGCCATTTGAACCATTTGAACAAACCAGAATAACACACTATACAAAGATCAATAACACAATCAGTGACACAGGGAGGAGAATTGTCCTGATCACAGTTGCAGGTATTTCTCGCAGATGTTGTTCCAGTTTCTTCTCTCCATTGCATCTTCCAGGTATGCTGTTGGTTCTACCTTCTTCAACGTCCTAATTACCCTATCTTTTCACTTAGTCCTTGGACGACCTCTTTGATGTCTTCACATCATTTGGGCATTGAACACTCGGTTGGGGATAGATTCTCCAGCTCTTAAGTCATGTCCCAACCACTGGAGTCGTCGTCCTCTGATGGTCCTACCGACGTCAGCTTTCCCAAAACGTTGGTACAAGTCCTCTTTTTGGCTCCTTTCCCACCTTCCGTTTTCTACGTTGAATGTTGGTCCATAGATCTTTCTGGGCACTTTCCTTCCAAATGAGCAAATGCGCTCTTCAAGTGTTTGTGGAGTCGCCCACGTGTCGCAGCCATATAACGGAACCGGTTTTACCAGTGCAATGTTAAGTTTGATCTTGCTGTTTTGTGAGACCAAGCATGACTTGAATAAGTTATTGAGACTAAAGAAGGCACGATTAGCATTAATTATTCTCTGTTGAATCTCTTTCTCAACCTCGCTTTTATTAGACAGAATCGATCCCAGGTACTTAAATTTCTCTACTCTTTCAAAATTGTCTCCATCTATGTTGATAGTCGTAGTGAAATCCTGTCGGCGTGAGATGATCATATATTTGGTTTTCTCGTCGTTGACAACTAGTCCCACTTTCCTTGCCTCTTTCATGGTACTAGTGGTGTCACGAACCGAGAAAAACAAATTGTATTGTAACGACTTGTACACTTGAAAACTTTTAAAGTGGGTATATACATTGACATTGTGCAAAGAACAATTCGAAAAATTTTGACTCGTCAGTCAACCTATAATTATCCATTACCATGCACGTGGATTACATAATGTTCCAGGGGGCACTGAATAAGTTAAATATTTTAACGAATCCTTCGTGAAAACGCAATTATACATTCCTATAGCTTTGGAAATTAATGTATTCTCATGTGTGTGATTGATTTTAAATGTCATGTTGCTAAAGTCAGGTACAATTAGTCCGGAGGCTTCCACCCGGGTTCATGCAGGAATTTTTCTTGGGCCTCGCCGAATGGAGAACCAAAGTATTCTAATCCCTGGCAGTTTGTAAACTTAATTCCAGACTAACTGTATTGATCACAGTATAGTAAGTGACGAGATAAGGGCATCGGTCAAGGAATAGTAAGGAACAAAATGTAACGAAATGATATTCACCTAACAATACTGAATGGCCTTCACCCAAAACACGAATTATTAATTGCAACTTATTGATCCTGCATAAACTTTATTAAGAGATTGTGGAGTGGAAACTTAAAAGCAGGACTTGTGCGACAAGGATGCTTTTAACTTTCCAGGGGGCGCTGTACCATCTTTGAAAGCCTTCTAAAAAGCGTAGTAGGATGTTTCGATAACCGAAAATGAACTGTGTCAATGACGAATAAAGCTTCGTGTGTTTGTGTATGTAAATGTGGTCGCAATGTTTGAACATAAAAATATTAATAATAAACAGATTTCTGTGTAACAAACACTAAGAGTAACAGAGACTATGTGTATATCACCTCATGGAATTTCTAGATTATTGTGGATGAATGAAATGATCACTCTGGTGTCAGCTGTCCACTCTATTATAAGCTCGCCGCGCGGGGTAGCCGCGCGGTCTAAGGGCGCCTTGCAACAGTTCGCGCGGCTGTCCCCGTCGGAGGTTCAAGTCCTCCCTCGGGCATGGGTGTGTGTGTTGTCTTTAGCGTACGTTAGTTTAAGTTAGATTAAGTAGTGTGTAAGGTTGGGACCGATGACCTCAGCAGTTTGGTACCACAGGAACTTACCACTACAGGCTCTTGTACGAGGTTGCTTCTGAACACACGATATTGATAATTGTACGTAAGTTTTTTTTTCACAAATTATGTATAAAATTTATTTGTCCTTTTAATCACACTTCATACCTCTACCTCCATGTGAATATAATTAAGGGACAATAGTTAATTATCGCTAGGGTTCGCGTTTTTTATCATTGGTCACCTGCCATTGTCTTATCACAATGGCGCATTGCCAGCCATTATGTGAAATTAATGACTCACATGATTTTCGGGCTTCAGCCGCAAGATAGCAAGAAAAGATATTTTAAATATTTTTCTGTTTAGAAAAGAAAATTGTTTTGCAGAAATGTGTTCATGATAAACCCAAAGATAATAAATAATAATATGAGGCTCAGGGTTTCATATGAGTAAATCGCTGACGTAAAAATCTAGTTTTCACCGCCGTAAATATTATTGAGATCACAATTAAGAGCATGAAATGTCACTGTTTAACAAAAAATTTACCTAACATAGAGTACGATAGTGCAGCCACGTAGCTGATTGTATCTTGTCTCTCTCTACAACAGTATTTATTTACCGGGCATTAACTACCACAGTTTTAAACAAACCAGACGTAGTTTTGAGCTAGCCGTGTGTGTTGACAACGTAAGTAAGTTGTTACAACCCAACCTATTACATTCCCTCAGCAGCATTTGCCTAGTAGCAACACTGATGATCGTTAGCACAGTGCGCGAAAAGTATGCGGCGTCATGAGTTATAAATACTATCACCCACGATTCCGAACGTAACAATATGAAGCAGCGTGCTGTCTACCAAATCTTTGAATAAATACGATGCTGATTCGTCTACGACCTCAATAAATAATCACACACAACCTTCCTCGAATAAACCGAATACTAAATCACGATCTGACCTAATACCTTCAATTTATCATCCTAGTTTCTTACAAATTCTTGAGACAATGTATGCACGACTCGGGAGTACTCAGTCCCTCAGTACGTAACTGCAACAAGGACTTCCTGCACACTAACTCTGCACGTGACCAGTAGCGATTGGGCATTGTATACGATAAAAGTAAGACAACGCCATTCGCTTCCCTACCGCAGTCCTACGTTCATACCATTTCATATCGGTTTTCAACGCTACGCTCACATATTTAAGCGACGTGACCGTGTCGAGCGTGACACTACTAACGCTGTATCCGAACATTACGTGTTTTTCTCCTACTCACCCGCATTAAATTACATTTTTATACATTTAGCGCTAGCTGCCACTCGTGACACCAACCTGTACCCAACGTACCAGCAAACAGCAGCAGACAGCTGCCCGACCTGTCCTCCAGATCATTTACGTATACACAGAACGACAGCGGTCCTACCACACTTCCCTGGGGCACTCCTGACGATACCCGTGTCTCTGACGAACGTTCGCCGCCTATAGAAAACATAGTAGTACCAATAAAAGATGGACGGACGTGCTTAGAAGACAGTCAGCATCCGAAGAATGAAGTCGGCTGCTCATCTGAATCTCTTCTACATATGTAAATGAACCCCACCTGTAGTGTGATTTGATTCTGTATGCTCTCGCTCATCTTCTTTCGGTGGTTTTCCAGTTTCTGGACTGCCCTCCCCCCCCCCCCCCGCCCCCTGTAGTGGCCTTACTGGTGGTTTCTGCCAGCAGGCGGCCGGTACTCGGTGTTCCCCTCTGGAGAGCTGCACATCCGGCACGTGATCCCGGCCGACGGCGCGCTGCCCTACCGCTGCGAGACCAGGCACCTGCTCACCGGGGAGACTCGGCTCAGCGCCGCAGCCGGCAGGTGCGTGCTGTTACTTTGTCTTAATGTTCGCACCATCCTGCCAGTACCGTCAGTTCTTGATTTTATGACCCGGTTTCACTGGTTCTTTGTCGCCAGTTTCGGTGTTTTCCTTTCTCAAGTTCAGTGCTAGTCTGCTGTAAATTTCATTCTTCTTTTGTTGTCAGTTTCGGAGTCAGTTGTCAACTTGGGTGTTTTCCTTTTTGCCGATTTTGTGCTATTCTTTTCTCGTTATTCTTTTGCAAATCTCAATCTTATTCTTTGCCAATTTCGAAATTATTCTTTTGCCAATTTAGGTGTTACCCTATGTCAATTTTGGTGTTATTCATATGTCAATTTCGTTGTTATTCTTTTGCCTATCATGGTTGTTATAGTTTTATTAATTCTGGTGTTATCGTTTTTCAGTTTCGTTGTTATTCATTCGCCTATGTCAGTGTTATACTTTTCTTAACTCTTCTGTTATTCGTGTTTCAGTTTCGCTGTTATGCTTTTCCCAATTACGATGTTGCTCCTCTTCCAATTTCGGTATTATTTGTAGCTGATTCTGGCCTTAGTATCTGACGGCTAAGTTTTTGAGTTACCGTACGTTCTTTATTTTTATCCTATAGAATTGCAGTGTTAAGCTGAAACTCAACGTATATCTATCAATTAAATTAATATTTACATTTACATCTACATCTACGTGATTGTTCTGCTATCCACAATAAAGTGCCTGGCAGAGGGTTCAATGAACCACCTTCAAGCTATCTCTCTACCATTTACCTCTCGAACGGCGCGCGGGAAAAACGAGCACTTAAATTTTTCTGTGTGAGCCCTGATTTCTCTTATTTTATCGTGATGATTATGTATCCTTATGTAGGTGGGTGACAACAAAATGTTTTAAATACTATTTACTTCGTGTCGGATCTTGTGAACTCGGCCGCCGTTAAGAAAATTTCGTGAATACCGTGACCAATCACAAATGCTTTTAAGATACTTTTATTTTGGAGCCAAAATCGCTTTCGGATATTCATGCCCATCTTCAGATACGTAATGGTTTCAACAGCGGCATCCCGTCAGCTCCAGCAACGCACGAGAATATTCGAATACTACCTTAACGTCCGCTGCTATACACTGTATGGTCTGCACAGATTTCGATCTGTTTTGTTTTGTTCTCCTTTATGCGAATTTTGACGTTACTCGCTAATTGCAACACGTTCAAAACCTTTTTATTATAATTAAAGCCTTGGAGGGTTGGTCTTTCCCAAATGTACTTCCCAGCAAAAAGCGATTCTTTTAGTTGGATTGCAAGGTTGTTGTTACTCATGTATTTTGCGTTGTTGTGGCGATATTTCCATAGAAACCTTCATATTCAAACACATATCTGTTTATAGCTATCCGGGAAGTTAAATACCAGTTTTCATACATTTACCTTTCAAATTTTTTTAATATACCGAAATATTTTCTGAAAAATTTTAATCCCCTACTTTAGCCCCTTAGGTGTTGAATTTCCAAAAATAGTGAAACACGTATTTCTTTCCTGTTTGTAACGGAGAAGCCAAATACGGTGTTTCGTAGCTTTAGATTTAAAAAAGCTTTCATAATGAAGTATTTCATCCCCTGTTTCACCCCCTTAAGGGTTGAATTACCAAAAACAATGACGTATTTTTTTATTTGTAACCGAGAAGTCAAATATCAATTTTCATAGGTGTAGGTTTGAAAATTCTTTAATAGTTCTTTAATAATGATTTATTTTCAGAAAATTTCACCCACTATTTTACCTCCATAAGAGTTAAATTTTTAAAAAAATTTTCAAAAACGAGTTTCTTTATTTCTGACCTACAAAGCAGATATCAATTTTCGTAGTTCTAGTTTCAGAAATGCCTTAACCGTTTACTCCCGACTGTTGAAAATTCGCATCATACCATCGTGACACTTAGCTGTGGAAGAATAAATGTTTTCGAGCACCAGTACCAATTGAAGCAGAGTCTACACGAACGAGTCCAGTGCGTGTGGTATGTGCTGTTATCTACTGAGCATTGATTCTACATTTACAACGACTTTCATTTATCGTGTGCGTGTTGCGAACAAAGACCCGAGGCTGTGTTCACTGTTTCGTGAAATACAGCTAAATAAAGAGGTAAATTTCATTCCGGAAATTATATGTTCTTTTTCTCATATTTGTCAGGTGCTGCAATTCATAGTTAGATGTGGTAAAGCAGATACAACTTTCAATGAACACGAAAATACTGTTTATACAAAATTTGCATCGTCAGGCACTTTGGCACATTTATCGGTACATGCAAGAGACAGAATAAAATGAGGAAAGGACGGTAATTCCCATTTATCTTTAGTGCTAGCATGCTTCAATGCCAGATTGTTTTTCTGATTTACGTTTTGCAATTTTATTTATAACGGTGATCAATGGATTCGTGTGGCCAATATGTTTCAATGCGATATTGTTTGATTACACTCCACTACTGGGGTGCTGCGGAAGTTCTAATGAATTGTTGCCACTTCATAGCTTTTTTCAGCAATATATCCGAAGTTCGTTTATGATATAAGGAAAGTAAACGGACATTTGAAAATTAGTGTGCCATCTGCCGAAAAAAGTGATGACAGTTGCCAAGTTACACTATTGAAAGCGGCGATGAATATCATACAAACAGTGTAGAAGGCACGTTATCCACAGATGAGAATTGAGACACTTCAGGCAATCTGTAAGGCTTGGAGCTTTTTCTTACGTTACTGCACCCCCCCCCCTCCCGCCCCCTCTTTTTGCCCAGGTTGCGGGTGCTGAGACTGAGGCTGAAAACATTTTTTAAGGTCAGAGAGCTGTTCTCAGAAATGCAAGTGCTAACAGTACAGTGAAGAGACCGCTGCTGTGGCAGACAGTGCCAGCTACTCGTAGCGAAAGTGTTGCATCTGTTTGGAACAAAGAAGCAGATGACGTGAAAGCTCCCATAGATTATTTTCCCTACTTATTCGATGACTCGCTTTTAGAGCATGTAGTTGAACAGAGTAATATATTTTCTGGTCAGAACGACATAAAAAGGCCACTACAACTAACAATATATGAACTCGAGCAGTTTCTTGGCACAGTTCTATATATGTCAGTATTTCGTGGCAATTCGACAGACCCTTGTTGCTGTTGTTATGTCGCGTAATTTGTGGGAAGACATCAAGAGAAACAATCAGTTCAATGATAATGACAAAATGCCTACCACTGAAGAGCCAAACATGGATCGACTGTTCAAAATAAATCCTGCAATTGACTCATTTCTCCCAAATTTCAAGCTATACCTCAAACTCAGATGATTTGTGTTAATGAGCAGAAGGTTCCCTTCAAATGGCAGTTTGTATTGAAGCCATATTTGCCCAAGTTGTCGATAAATGGGATTATAAAACATTTATTTTACGTAACACAAAAGGAATGGTGCAAAATTTTGGATTTATACCGCCAAAATTATTTCAGTGCCACGTTGTCCGTACGTAGATGCAACTGGAAATATTGTGTTTCACCTAGCACACGTTACTGAAGACGGTCAGTGCAATCTCTTGTTTCTTGACAACTGCATCTGCAAATCTGCTTGTTGCATTGATGTAAAGGGGGATTTATTCAGTTGGATATTTCGCTCAGTTTTCTTGTTTGTACGTTTTCAACTGATAGTAACCTGACGAAGCGAGGAAAGGGTATTTAGAAGGAAAAGAGGCTACGGCTGAAGGGATAGAGACCAGAGACTTAAAGTGGTTTAACAACATAAGTGAGATTCCGACCAGTACATCTGCATCTGCTCATCCAGTTAAAGCAATAGGAAGAACACGAAAAGCACATACTCAGATATCATGCCCTAGCATTGTTACAATTCATGGGAGGGGTAGATTTGCTCGGTGCTCTAATTTCATATTACAGGATTTTCATAACATCAAGAAAATATTATCTAAGGTTGTTTTTTCACTTGCTGGATCTTGTAGTAGCGAATTGTCGGTGGCTGTATCGAAGAGACTGTGATACTCTGGGAATTCCCCATCGCAAACAAAATGATGTTCCGGATTTAAAATCCAGAATAGCAGATGCTCTCTGCAAGCAAGGTAAAGACATGACATGAAAATGAGAGAGGTAGGCCCTCACTGTTGTGTAGGTCATTGGCCTTGTTTAACACAAAGGCAAAGATTCAAAAGACTCAGCTGTAAAGGGCAGACAGTCATTAAGAGCACAAAACGCCTGCTTCACCTTTGCCTAAACAAGAAATCAAATTGTTGTAGGCAATTTCATGAGCAAAGCAACGTTAATGTCTTGCACTGGCTGTAGACATTAAAGGAAATATAATTAAAACACATATTAATTACTTTTTTTTCAATAAGTCTTGTGAGAAAGTTCAGTAAAAAAATATTTCCTGATGAAGAGTTGTAAGTCTTTTATTTCTCAAATGATCGCTGTTGCAAATTTAACTCACATCTAATTATATCAATTATGTATAACATTTCTTACATTAGACATTACAAATCGTGCACCATCCCAATAATGAGCATAAAATGTTATTTTCATTTTGGCAGAAATTAATTCAGACACTAAGGGATTAATAACTACATATTTAAAAACAAACCTTCCATCCTCTGTTTCACCCACTTAGGAGTGTAATTTCGAAAAATTACTTATTAAGTGACACCTACAGTATAAGATCAACAGCCTCTTCAAATGTCAAGTTTTTATCCTTAGCGGGACAGGCTGGGCGATGACTAGTCAGTCATTCGCTGAAGACTTGCCTTTTCTGTATTTAGGTAGATGAAAACTGTTTCTTTATTATTGCGTTAGATAACACCAGTACCCTCGATTATTTATAAGCATAGGACTCCCGTATAAAAACAGCTTCAAACTTCTGATTACTTTACAAATGAATTAATATGTTAAATATTTGACGATAAAGATGTAAAACATTTTGGTTGAAGGCGCAGCAACTCTACTTGTGTTGGTTTTATTAGTTTCGGATCATCTACTAGGTGTGCATAGTCTGGGCAATTTGTGCTCCGTTTTGAGGAAAGCTAACTTTTCACGCATATCAACGATATAATTTTGCATATACATTCAGTGGTATTTGTAAATACTGTCTGCAAAATGTGTTGCGAATATAGTTAGTAGTAAAGAAGTAATAAATTAAAACGTCATGTCTGATGTTGAAGTTTTACTGAATGAACAGAGAAACTGTAGTAAGGCCCATCATTTTTTTTTTCTGTGGGAGGGGGGGTTACAGCGAGGAAAATGTCTGAGGTTATTTGAATTTATGTGTAAAGTTCTCTCATTGTCAAACACTGCTTTGGGTGAGTTACTCTACCTCAAGACATGTACACTGTTCCTAACTTTAAAAATTCGTGTCTTGTGTTAAACATGTAACGTAAGATTATACCTGTTTATTAGTAAAATATCGTAGCATTTTAAATAGATATGAAATACTGATGATAAAATGCTTGTGGATCCTGGCAGCCGTTCAAGGACATACTGCAAAAGTGTTTGGGTGATCGTTTTAGCTGATTAGTAATGTAGACAAATGACATCTAGTAACCAGAGCACGAGACAACACCTTAGTGTGGAAGCACCTAGCGGACGTCTTGTTAGAAAAATATCTATCGGTTTCCTGTTTCCGTAACATCAGTCCACTGGTCTCTGATGAGTGAAATCATAATTGATTCCATTATGGCTTAGTCACGAATCTAAAATATTTGATTTAAAAAAAATCAACTGCAAATAGCATGAGCAAAAAAATGAGCATTAAAATTCACAAAAAAAAGAGCCCACAGCATAATGCGTAAGAGCGCACAAATTCTGGAAAGCCATAACCACACATTTATCTTCATTAAACTGCGAATTTTTCAAGTAAAAACATAAAAGTTATCTACTCAACCCTGTCCTGCACTAATGAACATGGAAACATCAGATCGGTAGAAGGACCAAACGATTCTCACGAAAATTCAATATTAGGCTGATAATTTCAGTGGTTCAAATTAACGAGACTGAGCACGGTCACCGTACAAAAATCATTTCACACTGGCAATTCTTGCAGTAGGGCAAAGCTTTAATCTCCGTTCTCTGGAAACGTGCAAAACATCCCCACCAAAGCCCTAGGTTTTCTGGCACTCCTACCACGAGCTACGTCAGCGCAAACAAGGAGACCAGTTTCTGAACCAACACAGCACTCCACTGATTCCACTGATTCGGGCAAATACTCGTCTCCTTCCTCTTGGAGTCGTTGAAGACCCGCCAGAGGCAGGTGATGAGTCATACAGAGATGAGAGTGTGGATGTTTTATTAAACAGGCGCACCTCCTATCAGCCTGCAGACACTTCCAATCAGCATTTGGAGCTGGAAAAATTTTTGAAACCTCGTGTATATATACACTCCTGGAAATTGAAATAAGAACCCCGTGAATTCATTGTCCCAGGAAGGGGAAACTTTATTGACACATTCCTGGGGCCAGATACATCACATGATCACACTGACAGAACCACAGGCACATAGACACAGGCAACAGAGCATGCACAATGTCGGCACTAGTACAGTCTATATCCACCTTTCGCAGCAATGCAGGCTGCTATTCTCCCATGGAGACGATCGTAGAGATGCTGGATGTAGTCCTGTGGAACGGCTTGCCATGCCATTTCCACCTGGCGCCTCAGTTGGACCAGCGTTCGTGCTGGACGTGCAGACCGCGTGAGACGACGCTTCATCCAGTCCCAAACATGCTCAATGGGGGACAGATCCGGAGATCTTGCTGGCCAGGGTAGTTGACTTACACCTTCTAGAGCACGTTGGGTGGCACGGGATACATGCGGACGTGTATTGTCCTGTTGGATCAGCAAGTTCCCTTGCCGGTCTAGGAATGGTAGAACGATGGGTTCGATGACGGTTTGGATGTACCGTGCACTATTCAGTGTCCCCTCGAAGATCACCAGTGGTGTACGGCCAGTGTAGGAGATTACTCCCCACACCATGATGCCGGGTGTTGGCCCTGTGTGCCTCGGTCGTATGCAGTCCTGATTGTGGCGCTCACCTGCACGGCGCCAAACACGCATACGACCATCATTGGCACCAAGGCAGAAGCGACTCTCATCGCTGAAGACGACACGTCTCCATTCGTCCCTCCATTCACGCCTGTCGCGACACCACTGGAGGCGGGCTGCACGATGTTGGGGCGTGAGCGGAAGACGGCCTAACGGTGTGCGGGACCGTAGCCCAGCTTCATGGAGACGGTTGCGAATGGTCCTCGCCGATACCCCAGGAGCAACAGTGTCCTTAATTTGCTGGGAAGTGGCGGTGCGGTCCCCTACGGCACTGCGTAGGATCCTACGGTCTTGGCGTGCATCCGTGCGTCGCTGCGGTCCGGTCCCAGGTCGACGGGCACGTGCACCTTCCGCCGACCGCTGGCGACAACATCGATGTACTGTGGAGACCTCACGGCCCACGTGTTGAGCAATTCGGCGGTACGTCCACCCGGCCTCCCGCATGCCCACTATACGCCCTCACTCAAAGTCCGTCAACTGCACATACGGTTCACGTCCACGGTGTCGCGGCATGCTACCAGTGTTAAAGACTGCGATGGAGCTCCGTATGCCACGGCAAACTGGCTGACACTGACGGCGGCGGTGCACAAATGCTGCGCAGCTAGCGCCATTCGACGGCCAACACCGCGGTTCCTGGTGTGTCCGCTGTGCCGTGCGTGTGATCATTGCTTGTACAGCCCTCTCGCAGTGTCCGGAGCAAGTATGGTGGGTCTGACACACCGGTGTCAATGTGTTCTTTTCTCCATTTCCAGGAGTGTATATATATATATATATATATATATATATATATATATATATATATATATATATATTTCTTTATTGTGATTTCATTTCCCTGCCCCATATAGGCAGGGGAGGGCTGTCGGCGGCACAATCCGCTGCTCTTCAGCTGAGTGACATGACAACTAAAACAAGAATAAAATGCTACATATATAAGGCTATAAAAAAGGGGAACATAAAACAGAGTAAGGGGAGATGCTGGAGGTAAAAATACACTGACAGCGAGACGTTCATGGGGGGACAGTTAAAAAAGTCACCATAAAGTTAAAAAACACAGTTGGCGATGCTTAAAACACAAAGAAGACACTGAATGCACATGCACAGGTTAAATGTCGGTCGCAGTATTAAATACACTCCAGAACAACACACTTAAAACCCACTTGGAGCACATACGGTGAAGTATAGAACTGCCAGGTGGGACCTGCTGAGGGAGAGGTCAGAGAGGATGGAAAAGGAGGGGAGAGCAAGGGGCAGCAGGGGAGGCGGCCGGATGAAGAGAGAAGGGGCGTCAGCAGGTACAGGAAGAGGCAGGAGACTGGTGGGGCAGGAGATGAAGAGGGACGACAAGGCAGGAGGGAGTGCAGAGACACTGATAAGGAGCACAAGAGAGGGGGCGAGTAGGAGGGGCAAGCCGCTCAGGAAAAGGGAGGGGGAGGAGAGGGAGCCCTGAGGAGGAGGCAGGAAGATGGGGTTAGAGTTGGTAGGAAGGGTAGATGTCAGGGCAAAGCTCATCATCCGGGAGGAGTAGATGGTGGAAGTTGCGTTGGGAAAGGAGGCGGAGGGTGGGACACAGCGGTAAAGGCACGGCAACGGGTTGGAGGTGGAGAGGAAGGGAGACACCAGTGGGTGAGGGGGATCAAGGCGACGGACAATGTATAGTGTGCGGATGTGTTCAAGGAAAAGGAGAAGATGGGGTAAGGGGATGAGGTCGTAGAGGATGCGCCAGGGGGACGGAAGGCGGATTCAGAAGGCGAGGCGGAGCTCATGGAGTTCGAGGATTTGGAGGGCTTTATAGAACCGGAGAGGGGTGGAAATCCAAGCTACACTGGCATAACAGAGGATGGGGTGAATCAAGGATTTGTATGTGTGAAGGATTGTGGAAGGATGCAGACCCCACGTATGGCCGGACAGGAGTTTCAGGAGGCGGAGTCTGTTGTGAGCTTTGTTTTGGATGGTAAGGAGATGGGGAGTCCAGGTGAGGTGATGGTCGAGGGTGAGGCCAAGTTATTTGAGGGTAGGAGTGAGGTGGATAGGACGGCCATAAATGGTGAGGTAGAAATCGTGGAGACGGGAGGAGCTGGTGGTGCGGCCTATGATGATTGCCTGGGTCTTGGAGGGGTTTATACGGAGTAACCACTGGTTGCACAAAGCGGTGAATTGGTCAAGGTGGGTTTGGAGTGTGCGTTGGGACCGTTGAAGGTGTAGGATAAAGAGCTAGGAAGGTGGTGTCATCAGCAAACTGGAGAAGATGAACAGGTGGGGGAGGTCTGGGCATATCAGCAGTGTATAGGAGATAGAGGAGAGGGGAAAGGACAGAGCCTTGGGGCACGCTGACAGAGGGATAGAAAGTGCGAGAGTTGGAATTGTGGATAGTCACATAGGAGGGACGATGGGAGAGGAAGGAAGCAACGAGACGGACGAAGTTGATGGGGAGAGCATAGGTCTGGAGTTTGAAGAGGAGCCCGGAATGTCAGACACGGTCATAGGCGTTCTGGAGTACAAGGGAAACAAAAATAGCGGAGCGACGGGAGTTAAGTTGGGTGGAAAGAAGATTTGTAAGGTTAAGGAGCTGGTTGTCAGCGGAGAAGGGAGGCTGGAAGCCACATTGGGTAAGGGGAAGGAGGTGGTGCCGGTTAAGGTGGCGGTGAATATGGCGAGAGAGAATGGCCTCGAAGACCTTACTATATATATATATATATATATATATATATATATATATATATATCTTTTTCTTTATTGTGATTTTAATACCTGTATAACAGGGAGGCTGGCAGCAGCACAATACGCCGCTCTTCAGCCAAAGATAGTACAATGATAAAACAGAGAAGAAACATGAGTTGGAAGAAAACGGCGGGGAAAAAACAGTAGACACATGAACATAAAAAACATGAAGCCGTTCACACTCGATGACAATCCACACTACAAACTGTTGACACGAAGCACAAACACTGAAGATGTCGATGGCACTGGTGAACGATGGAGTGTGACAGTGAACACTGAACACTAAACACGATGGCACACACGAGACACTGATGGCGATGATATCTGGCGCACGAATGTTCACTTAGCGTGTGCGAGTCTGGGGACCTGCCAAGAAGGGAAGAAGGGTGAGGTGCGGGAGTGGGGAGAACAAGGATGCCAATGGCTGAGGAGATGGGGGGAGGAGGAGAAGGACAGGGGAGGGGAAGCCCGGTGGAGGAGTGGGGAGAGTGGAGGAGGGAGGGAAGAGGGAGAGAAGGGAGGGAGGGTACTCAAAGGAGCAAACACAGGAAGAGGGAGGGAGGATCAAAGTTGGTAGGAGGGGTAGATGCAGGGGAGGAGGGCATCATCAGGGAGAGGGAGCTGGCGGAAGCCACCTTGGGAGAGGGTAAGGAGGGTGGAGAGGTGGAGACCGGGTGGGACGTGGGAATACAGGCGCGGCAGCGGGCTGGGGCGGGAGAGGATGGGCGACACAAGCGGGTGAGGAGGATCGAGTTTGCGGGAGGTTATATATATATTAGCAGCCCATGTTAAAAACTATAACTGAGAACAGTATTTCTTTCATTATTCTTTGTAAAACAAAGGAAACGCTGACATCACCTTCAGAGGTAATTTCCGCACTAAAGTAAAGAGAAGTATTGATTGAATTCTACGTATTTTAAGAAAAGTGACTCGGCGCTGTGTAGACCAGCCTGGCCAAACAGCGAGCGCTCCGGCCGCGCCTGGCGCTGCGAGCGCCAAGGCGAGTTCTGGCATGGGGCGCGGAGGGGCGGGAGAAACGGACGCCGCTGGAGCCAAGCAGTCCGTTTGTCACTGTTTGCCAGCAATACCAACTGTGTTAAATTACACTCCTGGAAATGGAAAAAAGAACACATTGACACCGGTGTGTCAGACCCACCATACTTGCTCCGGACACTGCGAGAGGGCTGTACAAGCAATGATCACACGCACGGCACAGCGGACACACCAGGAACCGCGGTGTTGGCCGTCGAATGGCGCTAGCTGCGCAGCATTTGTGCACCGCCGCCGTCAGTGTCAGCCAGTTTGCCGTGGCATACGGAGCTCCATCGCAGTCTTTAACACTGGTAGCATGCCGCGACACCGTGGACGTGAACCGTATGTGCAGTTGACGGACTTGGAGCGAGGGCGTATAGTGGGCATGCGGGAGGCTGGGTGGACGTACCGCCGAATTGCTCAACACGTGGGGCGTGAGGTCTCCACAGTACATCGATGTTGTCGCCAGTGGTCGGCGGAAGGTGCACGTGCCCGTCGACCTGGGACCGGACCGCAGCGACGCACGGATGCACGCCAAGACCGTAGGATCCTACGCAGTGCCGTAGGGGACCGCACCGCCACTTCCCAGCAAATTAGGGACACTGTTGCTCCTGGGGTATCGGCGAGGACCATTCGCAACCGTCTCCATGAAGCTGGGCTACGGTCCCGCACACCGTTAGGCCGTCTTCCGCTCACGCCCCAACATCGTGCAGCCCGCCTCCAGTGGTGTCGCGACAGGCGTGAATGGAGGGACGAATGGAGACGTGTCGTCTTCAGCGATGAGAGTCGCTTCTGCCTTGGTGCCAATGATGGTCGTATGCGTGTTTGGCGCCGTGCAGGTGAGCGCCACAATCAGGACTGCATACGACCGAGGCACACAGGGCCAACACCCGGCATCATGGTGTGGGGAGTGATCTCCTACACTGGCCGTACACCACTGGTGATCGTCGAGGGGACACTGAATAGTGCACGGTACATCCAAACCGTCATCGAACCCATCGTTCTACCATTCCTAGACCGGCAAGGGAACTTGCTGATCCAACAGGACAGTGCACGTCCGCATGTATCCCGTGCCACCCAACGTGCTCTAGAAGGTGTAAGTCAACTACCCTGGCCAGCAAGATCTCCGGATCTGTCCCCCATTGAGCATGTTAGGGACTGGATGAAGCGTCGTCTCACGCGGTCTGCACGTCCAGCACGAACGCTGGTCCAACTGAGGCGCCAGGTGGAAATGGCATGGCAAGCCGTTCCACAGGACTACATCCAGCATCTCTACGACCGTCTCCATGGGAGAATAGCAGCCCGCATTGCTGCGAAAGGTGGATATAGACTGTACTAGTGCCGACATTGTGCATGCTCTGTTGCCTGTGTCTATGTGCCTGTGGTTCTGTCAGTGTGATCATGTGATGTATCTGACCCAAGGAATGTGTCAATAAAGTTTCCCCTTCCTGGGACAATGAATTCACGGTGTTCTTATTTCAATTTCCAGGAGTGTAGTTGTACGTTCTGAGTTAGGAACACCATTGCGTCTACGCACTTGTTCAAAATAAGAGAAATTAGACAGGTCGTGTCATTCAATGCTGAACGGTAATTGCGTTGTGAACGCCACGCAAATTTCTTAACACACCGCCGCGCGCAGTGGCCGCGCGGTTAGAGGCTCCATGTCACTGATTGCGAGGCCCGTCCCGTCGGAGGTTCGAGTCCTCCTTCGGGCATGTGTGTATGTGTGTGTGTGTGTGTGTGTGTGTGTGTGTGTGTTGTTCTTAGCATAAGTTAGTTTAATTAGTGTGTAAGTCTGGGGACCGAGGACCTTAGCAGTCTGGTCCCTTAGGAATACACACGCATTTTAACATTTTCTTAACACACCATCTCAGTATTATGAGCGGGAAAAACATTCACTGGAACATTGTTACAACACCAGGCACAAAAGACAAAATGATTAGGGAAAAAACTGACAAGGAACCCCTTGAGTACGAGGTCGCAAGTTCAGTCTTTAGTAAGGCTCATTTGATTCTGTTGTGTTGCCAATTATGACAGGAAAAATATTAGCTGCTACTGACTCGCCATGTTCATCAGGAGAACGATAGAAAAATAGGTCAACCATCCATGGGATATACGTGCTACATTTCAAAAATGGACATCGTCGACATTCGAGAAATCTTAGAAACGAAACCATTAAATTGCACCATGAACACCGGGCGAAAAATGGCACGCTACAGTGATCACAGAGGTTCGCACCATCAAGATAGAAAGCGAAGTCCTTGGGACTTACAAACCGTGCAAGACGTTCAGCTAGATATCTACTCTTAAAGAATAAATATAGAATCATGTCGGTGTAACGGGGTGATCAGAACAAACGGAATGTGATGGCATGCAACCGAATGCGAAATAGTCTGTCATGGAGATTACGGTGAAACTGCCTATCCTTTAAGGCGTAGCTGCAAAGAGTGGGATAATATGTTTTTTAAGTACGGAAAAACCCAACATACAGAGGCTGACTTTTTCCACTGGTACCAAGTCGTATGAATTTCGAAGTCACACACTTCTCAGAAAGTATAGTTTCCTCTAAGGGAGTACATTTTTTGTATGCAGACGAGGAATCAAACAAAAGCAAGTTATTTTATCCGGATTTCGGCCAGAAGCAGTGCTCGTACCATATTTGTAGTTCTCATACTCTCATTTTCCCAATCCCGCTTGCTATGATATAAATATTCCCTTCTGTCCTCGCAAGATCACGCACACGATAAAGAGTCATACGGGTCAGGGCATCTCCAACTTTTCGCAAGACAATAAATAACTTTCCGTCCAATTTACCATCCAGATTAACAGTCGGCATAATTGTATACGAATGCGTTAACACATTGTTGTGTGCGATCTCGCACTCAGTGGCTTCCTTGTGAGTTAAGGGAAAATAGAGCAGTGACAGAATCTTTTATGGGCGACATCACCAATTATTTGATTTCATCAAGTCTTTTAACGCAAGGGGAGAATGGTTTTCTAACAGATATGGGGGACAAGATCGATGCTATGAAACAAAGTTAATCCTATGGAAAAATCAGCTTCAAGTTCATGACATAGAACATTACTCTTAACTCAAGGCAGTCATTTCTCGACCACACGTGACTACTTCCGTTTCAATAACTTAAAAAGCTTCGTCATGAATTCTGAAAGAGATTTCAAGGGTTTGCACGTCGAAGACCGATTTCGATTTATTTGTCAGGTCGTTCTCGCTTGTGGCTGCTGATGTATCTCCACATTACCTCTGACTTGAGTTGACAGGCATATAATGTAGCGTGCGGCTCAATGTCCTGTTAGTCCACTCCAGGAATTTATAGTACTAGATTGCACGGACAAGTCAGCAAATTTGGTTCAATGTCTGGTTTAATGTACATGAGCGAACGGTTTTGTACATCCTAGGTTAGCGCCAGCTGCTTCACTGGAACAGATTTTTTTCTTGATTCAAATATTTATGTTGTTCTCAAAGTGAAACATTTTCTAAACTTTTCACGCTAATCAAAGCCGTAGAAGCAAGAACTTTCCCGGGTGTACTTCGGACCAAGGAACGATTCTGGTAGCTGGAGCAAGGTTTCTGTTTATCCTGCCATCTGCGTTCTTGCGGTCATATTCCCGTAGGAATTTTCATCCCCTAACTCATATTTCTGTATATCTAACAGAAAAGTCAAATACTAATTTTCATAGAAATAGTTTCTGAAATTTTTTAATGTAACGAAATACTGTCTTCATAATTTTCACTCTCGATTTCACCACCTAAGGACGTGAATTTCCAAAAAAAGTGAAACATGTATTCTTCAATTTCTAACAGATAAGCCAGATACCAATTTTTGTAGATTTAGCGTTGAAAATGTCTTCATAGTGAAATGATTTTATACAGCTTTTAATTCCCTATTTCACTCCCTTAGGGTGCTGGTGGTAAGTTCTTATGGGATCAAACTAGTGAGGTCATCAGTCCCTAAGCTTACACACTGCTTAATCTAACTTAAACTAATTTACGCTAGCCGGCCTTTGTGTCCGAGTGGTTCTAGGCGCTTCAGTCCGGAACCGCGCTGCTGCTCTGGTCGCAGGTTCGAATCATGCCTCGGGCATGCAAGTGTGTGATGTCCTTAGGTTAGTTAGGTTTAAGTAGTTCTAAGTCTAGGGGACTGATGACCTCGGATGTTAAGTCCCATAGTGCTAAGAGCCATTTGAACCATAACTTACGCTAAGCACAACGCACCCACCTATGCCCGAGGAAAGACCCGAACCTCCGACGCGGGGAGACGCGCGGACCGTGACAAGGCGCCGCAGACCGCACGGCTACCCCGCCCGGCTTATGGTGCTGAATTTCCGAAAACACTGAAACATGATTTTTTTAAATTTCAGACCCACAAGTCAAACGCGAATTTTCGTAGACGTAGTCTTAAAATGCTTTTGAAATTCTTCAATAACGATTTATTTCCGATGTTATTTCACCCAATATTCCTCCCCCCCCCTCCCCACACGAACCATGGACCTGGCCGTTGGTGAAGAGGCTTGCGAGCCTCACCGACACAGGTGCAACCGCAATGGAAAGGTATTGTTGAAAGGATAGATGAACGTGTGGTTCCTAAAGAGGGGCAGCAGACTTTTCAGAAGTTGCAGGGGCAACAGTCTGGATGATTGATTGAACTGACCTTGCAACATGAACCAAAACAGCATTGCTCTGCTTGTACTGCGAACGGCTGAAATCAAGGGGAAACTACAACCGTAATCTTTCCCGAGGGCATGCAGCTCTACTGTATGGTAAAATGGTGATGGCATCCTCTTGGGTAAAATATTCCGAGGGTAAAATAGTGACTACTCAGAAGGAAGTCCTTATCAGGATAAACCAAACTGGCGTTCTACGGATCGGAGCGGGGAATGTCAGATTCCTTAATCGAGAAGTTAGGTTACAAAAATTTAACACGGAAATGGATAGATTAAAGTTAGATATAGTAGGAATTAGCGAAGATCTGTGGCAGGAGGAACAGGACTTGTGGTCAGGTGAATAAAGGTTTATAAATACAAAATCAAATACGGGTAATGCAGGAGTAGGTTTATTAATGAATACAAAAATTGGAAGGCGGATAAGCTACTACGAACAGCACAGTGAATATATTACTGTACCCAAGATAGACACGAATCCCACGCATTCCACAGTAGTACAAGTTTATATACTATCTAGCACCGCAGATGATGAAGCGATTGAACAAATGTATGATTCAATAAAAGAAATTATCAGATAACTAAGGGAGACAAAAATTTAATAGTCATGGGGTATTGGAATTCGGTAGTGGGAAAAGGAAGAGAAGGAAAAATAGTAGCTGAATATGGACTTGGGTAAGGAATTTTGCACAGAGCATGATTTAATCTGACCTAAACACTTGGTTTAAGAATCATGAAAGGAGGCTGTGTACGTGGAAGAGACCTGGAGACACCGGAGGGTTTCAGATAGATTATACATTGGCAAAACGGAGATTTAGGAATCAGGTTTTAAATTGTAAGACATTTCCACGGGCAGATGTGGACACTGGCCACATTTTATTGGTTATTACCTGTAGATTAAAACTGAAGAAACTGTAGAAATGTAAGAATTTAAGGAGATGGGATCTGGATACACTGCAAGAACCAGAGATTATAGAGCGTTCCAGAGGGAACAATAGGGAACGACTGACAAGAACAGGCGAAAGGAGTACAGTAGAAGGAGAACGGGTAGCTTTGAGACCTGAAGTAGTGAGGTCAGCAGAGGACCAAGTAGATAAAGAGACGAGGGCTATAAGAAAACCTTGGGTAACACGAGAGATATTGGCTTTAATTGACGAAAGGAGTAAATATAAAAAACGCAGTAAACGAAGCAGGCGAAAATAAATACGAACGTCTCAAAAATAAGATCGAAAGGAAGTGCAAAATGGCAAGGAGGAATGGCTACATGGCAAGGAGGAATGGCTACATGAGAAATGGATAAGGATGTAGAAGCATATATCACTAGAGATAAGACAGATACCGCCTACAGGAAAATTAAAGAGACTTATGGAGAAAAGAGAACAACCTGTATGACTATACAGAGCGCAGATGGAAAACCAGTCCTAAGCAAAGAAGAAAAGGCAGAGAGGTGGATGGAGCGTATAGTGGCTCTATACAAGGGCGATATACTTGAGGGCAATATTAAGGAAATAAAAGAGGACGTAGATGTAGATGAGATGGGAGATATGATTCTGCATGAAGAACTCGACAGAGCTCTGAAAGACCTAAGTCGAAACAAGGCCCCAGGAGAAGACACCATTCCATTTGAAGTACTGATAGCCTTAGGAGAGTCAGCCATGACAAAACTCGCCGTACTAGGCAAGGTCCTGATGGAGGTGGATTGCCGTTATCTTTCTCCGACCGTAATGGGGGTAAATGGTGATGATGAAGACGACACAACAACACCCAGTCATCTCGAGGCAGGTGTAATCCCTGACCCCGCCGGGAATACAACCCGACACCCCGTGCTCGGGAACTGAGAACGCTACCGCGAGACCACAAGCGGTGGACAAGTCACGGTGGCAAAATACCAACACGAATTCCTTAAAAAAATGGAAAAACTGATACAAGGCGACCTTCGGGAAGATCAGTTTAGGTTCCGTAGAAATGTAGGAACACGCGAGTCAATACTGACCCTATGACTTATCTTAGAAGATAGGTTAAGGAAAGCCAAACCTACGTTTATACCATTTGTAGACTTAGAGAAAGCTTGACTGCAATACCCTCTTTGAAACTTTGAAGGTGGCGGGGGTAAAATACAGGGAGCGAAAGGCTATTTAGAATTCATACAAAAACCAGATGGCAGTTATAAGAGTCGAGGGGCACTAAAGGGAAACAGTGGTTGAGAAGGGAGTGCGACAGGGTTGTAGCTTAACCCCGATGTTGTTCAATCTGTATATTGAGCAAGCAGTAAATGAAACAAAAGAAAAATTTTGAGTAGGAATAAAATCCTGGGAAGAGAAATAAAAACTTTGAGGTTTGCCGGAGATGTTGTAATTCCGTCAGAGAAGAAAAAGGACTTGGAACAGCGGATGAACGGAATGGACAGTGTCTCGAAAGGAGGTTATAAGATGAACATCAAGAAAAGCAAATCGAGGCTATTTTAATGCAGTCAAATTAAATCAGGTGATGCTGATGATAATTGGATTAGGAAATGAGACACTTAAAATAATATATGAGCTTTGCTGTTTGGCCAGCAAAATAACTGATGAGGGTCGACGCAGAGAGGATGTAAGATGTACACTGGCGATGGCAAGGTAAGCGTTTCTGAGGAAGAGAAATTTGTTAACACCGAGTATAGATTGAAGTGTCAGGACGAAGTGTGGTGCCACAGAAGACTGCTGAAAATTAGATGGGAAGAGCACGTAACCAATGAGGAGGTACTGAATAGAATTGAGGAGGAGAGGAATTTGTGGCACAATTTGATTAGAAGAGGGGATCGGTTTGGTAGGCCACGTTCTGAGGCATCAAGAGATCAGCAACTTAGTATTGGAGGGAAGGGTGGAGGGCAAATATCGTAGACGGAGACCAAGAGATGAATATATTAAGCAGATTCAGAAGGATATAGGTTGCAGTTGTTATTCGGAGATGAAGAGGCTTGCACAGGATAGAGTAGCAAGGAGAGCTGCATCAGCCGGCCGCGGTGGTCTCGCGGTTCTAGGCGCGCAGTCCGGAACCGTGTGACTGCTACGGTCGCAGGTTCGAATCCTGCCTCGGGCATGGATGTGTGTGATGTCCTTAGGTTAGTTAGGTTTAAGTAGTTCTAAGTTCTAGGGGACTGATAACCACAGCAGTTGAGTCCCATAGTGCTCAGAGCCATTTGAACCATTTTTTTGAGAGCTGCATCAAACCAGTCTTTGGACTGAAGACCACAACACCAATGTTTTACTACCTTAATGGTTGAATTTACAAAAGGGCTCAAAGATATTATTTTTAATTTCTGACTGAGAAATCGAATACCAATTTTCGTAGATCTGTCTTCAAACTTGCGATAGTGGCCACATATTTTCTAAGAGTCTTTTATATCCTGTTTTACCCCCTTTTAGCAGTGGAATTTGGAACAATCCTGGTCCATGATGAGATAGTGAGTCAGTTAATCGGTTGGGACATTGCCTTTGAATTAAAGATTTCGTGCCATCTTTTATGTTGTTTCGATGGTACAAACGTGCTAATTTTGTTGCATTTATTTAGGTATAAGGTGAAACAATAAAGGCAGGTATATTAGCATGTTTTTACCATAGAAATAACATAAGAGGTGGAACTAAAAAATTCAAAAATTGTGGCGCATTACTGGAGCTGACGACATGCTGCCGTCGAAAACATTTATGTAACCAGAAACGTTAGCCGTCTGAAGATCGGCATGAATGCCCGAAACCGATTTTGGCTCCAAAATAAAAGCATTTGCGTCTGGTTGCGTTATTTACGAAAATACGTTAGTATTTACTGGCATCAACATGTGTTTTAGTTATGTTATTGACAAAAAGTAAACATTAACATTAAATGTACACTCCTGGAAATTGAAATAAGAATACCGTGAATTCATTGTCCCAGGAAGGGGAAACTTTATTGACACATTCCTGGGGTCAGATACATCACATGATCACACTGACAGAACCACAGGCACATAGACACAGGCAACAGAGCATGCACAATGTCGGCACTAGTACAGTCTATATCCACCTTTCGCAGCAATGCAGGCTGCTATTCTCCCATGGAGACGATCATAGAGATGCTGGATGTAGTCCTGTGGAACGGCTTGCCATGCCATTTCCACCTGGCGCCTCAGTTGGACCAGCGTTCGTGCTGGACGTGCAGACCGCGTGAGACGACGCTTCATCCAGTCCCAAACATGCTCGATGGGGGACAGATCCGGAGATCTTGCTGGCCAGGGTAGTTGACTTACACCTTCTAGAGCACGTTGGGTGGCACGGGATACATGCGGACGTGCATTGTCCTGTTGGAACAGCAAGTTCCCTTGCCGGTCTAGGAATGGTAGAACGATGGGTTCGATGACGGTTTGGATGTACCGTGCACTATTCAGTGTCTCCTCGACGATCACCAGTGGTGTACGGCCAGTGTAGGAGATCGCTCCCCACACCATGATGCCGGGTGTTGGCCCTGTGTGCCTCGGCCGTATGCAGTCCTGATTGTGGCGCTCACCTGCACGGCGCCAAACACGCATACGACCATCATTGGCACCAAGGCAGAAGCGACTCTCATCGCTGAAGACGACACGTCTCCATTCGTCCCTCCATTCACGCCTGTCGCGACACCACTGGAGGCGGGCTGCACGATGTTGGGGCGTGAGCGGAAGACGGCCTAACGGTGTGCGGGACCGTAGCCCAGCTTCATGGAGACGGTTGCGAATGGTCCTCGCCGATACCCCAGGAGCAACAGTGTCCCTAATTTGCTGGGAAGTGGCGGTGCGGTCCCCTACGGCACTGCGTAGGATCCTACGGTCTTGGCGTGCATCCGTGCGTCGCTGCGCTCCGGTCCCAGGTCGACGGGCACGTGCACCTTCCGCCGACCACTGGCGACAACATCGATGTACTGTGGAGACCTCACGCCCCACGTGTTGAGCAATTCGGCGGTACGTCCACCCGGCCTCCCGCATGCCCACTATACGCCTTCGCTCAAAGTCCGTCAACTGCACATACGGTTCACGTCCACGCTGTCGCGGCATGCTACCAGTGTTAAAGACTGCGATGGAGCTCCGTATGCCACGGCAAACTGGCTGACACTGACGGCGGCGGTGCACAAATGCTGCGCAGCTAGCGCCATTCGACGGCCAACACCGCGGGTCCTGGTGTGTCCGCTGTGCCGTGCGTGTGATCATTGCTTGTACAGCCCTCTCGCAGTGTCCGGAGCAAGTATGGTGGGTCTGACACACCGGTGTCAATGTGTTCTTTTTTCCATTTCCAGGAGTGTATTATATTTAATCATTTGAAGGAGAAGGGTGAACGTACCATAGCAGCGTAGTCTCGGTTTTCTGAGCTGCGTAGTAAACATGCTAGAACAGATGATAAACTCCCGCCTTGCATGGACTGTAGAATCTTGACACTTAATAAGCGGCCCAGCGGGTTTCAGACGATCCCGTCCTGGAGGCGGCCATTTACAAAACATTCCTCCTAACCGGCATTTAGTATCAATCTTTTTCAATACTGTAAAGCCATCAGTTGCATGAATGGAATTTTCGTCGTCGTCTCCCCCTTTTTCTCCAATCATTTCTTGCCGAACGGCATTTTAGCAATAGGAGACATGAATGCTATCTCCGATTGCATTTCTCAAATACGGGGTTATTATAATTAAAGTTAAACTTCCAAACCGCTGTAGAAATAACACCACTGGTCAGAATGATGTCAAATTGCAACGGAATATTATCGTAGAAGGGGGAAAAGGCATGGCAGAATAAAAATAAATAGTTACAAAATGTAGCAATAGATGGCACTGTAAGCACCATAATTTAATAGTGGTCGACTACAAATAAGAAATGAATCATACAACAATACCTAAGGTGTACGTCTGAGATAAACAAACTGTACTACTCAGTGTGCATGGGTGTACAGGTTTGATACTGTTAGTTACGTAAGCCCATCGACCAAGGCAAGGTCATATCACGTCGGATGGAAAAAATTGGTTTTTAATTGTCCTGAGGACAAAAACCGCATAAAAAGCATAAATCAAAATAATATCGGATTATTAATTTCCGTGTGACTGACGTAAAACATGTTTAATATGCTGTCCACCGTTTTCTGCAACAAGCTGAAATGGAGAAACAGATGTTCCACAACTGATCGAAGTGTTTCAGGGGTCACGTTAAGAATGTGTTGCGCATTGCGTGCCTTCAGTGCAGCTAAGTTTGCAATCGGAACACTGAACACATCTGTCAGATAACCCCACAGCCAGAAGTCACATGGATTAAGATCAGGTGATCGAGACCGCCAGGCTGTAGGGAAATGGCGCAGATAATTCTAGCATTTCCGAAATGACGCTTTAGGTGCTGCTAAACTGGATTTGCAACGTCCAGAATTGCGCCATCTTGCATGAAAATGATCCCATCCACACAGCCACGCTGTTGGAGAGCTGGAATGACGTGGTCGCGCAAAAGACGCTCATAGCGCTTACCAGTGACGGTACAGGTAACTGGACCGGTAGTACCTGGCTCTTCGAAAAAAGCCGGCCGAAGTGGCCGTGCGGTTAAAGGCGCTGCAGTCTGGAACCGCAAGGCCGCTACGGTCGCAGGTTCGAATCCTGCCTCGGGCATGGATGTTTGTGATGTCTTAGGTTAGTTAGGTTTAACTAGTTCTAAGTTCTAGGGGACTAATGACCTCAGCAGTTGAGTCCCATAGTGCTCAGAGCCATTTGAACCATCTTCGAAAAAATATGACCCTATGATGAATGATGCCGTAAACCCGCACCGCACAGTGAACGTTTCAGGATGAAGTGGTAACGGTTGATTTGCGTGTGGATTTTCCGTTCCCCATATTCGACAGTTCTGTGTATTGACATATCGTGTCAGATGGGAGTAGGCTTCGTCTGTACACAAAATCTTCCACGGCCAATCATTGTCCACTTCCATGTGAGCAAGAAATGCAGAAGCAAAGGTCTCTCTTGCTGGTAGGTCAACAGGAAGCAACTCGTGCACGTGGGTAATATTGAATCGATAGCAAAGAAGGATGCTTCGTAGGATTTTAAGCACCGTGCTCACGGTTATGTCAAATGTTCGGGCAGTTCTCCGTGCACTACACGTTTACACACCACCACTCGTCTTCTCCTGCATTGCTGTGGCCACTTCTTCCACTGACGTCGAATCAGTTGGTTTTCTCCCTCTACCAGGTTGCACACCAAAAGAACCCGTCTTTTCGAATTTCCGAATCATTTTCCCCAGATCCACGACAATCATCGGACCAACGCCTTTTCTCAAACCCTTCAGTGTCCGGAAATTTCGCGGAACGACTTGCGCATAGTCATCATTCTTGTAATACAGCTTTACAAGTCATGGTGAACGTTGCAGACGCGACAGAAGGAAAAGCCGTGTATCCGACGTGTTTATACCAAATTCAATCGGTCGTGCGCATGACAGGTGTTTCCATTTACGTATTCTGACATATACACCGCCATCTATTGATCTATTTTCACATTATTTCTTTTTTATTCTGCCATACGTTTTCCCCCTTCTCCGTTAATATTCCGTTGCAATTTGACGTCATTCTGACCAGTGGTGTTATTTCTACAGCGTTTTAAGAGTTTAACTTTAATTATAATCGCCCTGTAAATGATATCAGTTCGGCGAGCGTTTTATGAGTTACTTTGTTCGTCTATCAACAGCATACTGCCCGCAGCAAGGAGTGCTGTGAACTAGTCCTTATTTAAGGATGACCTCGCCATTTTCTCCTCCATTTCTCGTCCCACATTTTCCTTGAGACAATTACATATGGTCTTCTAGAACAGTTTTTAATTTTTTTGCTCAAAAAACTACATGGGGTGATTTTAATCGTGATCGATCTATTTTAATTTTCACTTTATGTGAGGCTTTGGGACACTGTTTTAAACTTTAAGGCATTCGTAAGATTCCTAGATCTGTTATTTGATTTAAAAATGAGTAGTTGACGTCATGAAGCGTTTGGCTGGGAAGCAGCTTGGCGCAAACACATCTTGCTCGCGGCAATGTTTACGAAATTCGTGCCCTGTCCTCTCGTGAGACAGGCTATAGAGATCAGCAGCTACAGTCTCATATTTGGAGCAATTAAGCACGAACGGGTAAAACTGAATAAAGTGCTCGTAAAATATGGAGATTTGTCCTTCCTTTTATGACCCAAGAAAGTAATTCATTTATTGTTTGCGATCGATGACTGAAGGCAATCTAATATTGAGACTCCAAAGTCGCTGAAGTAGCGATGGCCTGTTAATACGTGAGCACTAACTTCACAGGACTAAGAAAGGACCTAGAAGACCTAAACGTTAGCTTGGAACAGCGTATGCTAACGCAAGCAGTGCTTACAGAGTCGTATTTCCCAATAAATACGTTGCTGTGTTGCTGTAAGGTCTTCCCTTACTGGATTGGAAAGGCGAGCACGCATGCCAAGATCAACGAGTGGACGAGCTACGTCTTTTTCTGTGTACCAGCAGTGCAGCAGCACAGTATCCAAAGCCACGTTGATCACATTTTAACATACATGCCACGGGCTATTCCATTCCGCTGAGCTCGAATCGCATCATTGAAGCCCTTGAAATATTCTAAGTTTGCACTTCAATGACGAACAGGGGAAGAAGGTACAACAAAGCAGCATCTACATCTACATACATACTCCGCAATTCACCATATGGTGCGTGGCGGAGGGTACCTCGTACCACAACTAGCATCTTCTCTCCCTGTTCCACTCCCAACCAGAACGAGGGAAAAATGACTGTCTTTATGCCTCTGTACGAGCCCTAATCTCTCTTACCTTATCTTTGTGGTCTTTCCGCGAAATATAAGTTGGCGGCAGTAAAATTGTACAGCATTCAGCCTCAAATGCTGGTTCTCTAAATTTCCTCAGTAGCGATTCACGAAAAGAACGCCTCCTTTCCTCCAGAGACCCCCACCAGAGTTCCTGAAGCATTTCCGTAACACTCGCGTGATGATCAAACCTACCAGTAACAAATCTAGCAGCCCGCCTCTGAATTGCTTCTATCTCCTCCCTCAATCCGACCTGATAGGGATCCCAAACGCTCGAGCAGTACGGAAGAATAGGTCGTATTAGTGTTTTATAAGCGGTCCCCTTTAACTTATAGTTTGGGAAATGTGAGTCTGTAAGCACCGCATGTGTGAACTATAATATTCCACCCCAATGAGTATCCAACAGATTTAAACATCAAACAAAATGACTGTATTTTAAGTATAAATAAACACTATTCTCCTGCTGCTAAATTGTGAATGGGGAGAAATAATTAAATACAAAACGTATTTTACTTCCCTTTCTTGCTTCCTGCTCGCTGTGTGACATCGGATTTATTATTCAATACCTGAAACACATTTTTCCTTCGCATTTTTCGTCATTAATTAAAATCAGATAAGCTGCTCAAGACACAGTTTCTACAAACAATTCAGAGAAATGACAAATGTCTACAGACGAGTGGCATAGTGCCTTTCGAGTAGTAAGTTAATCACAGGAGTGAGTGAGATAGTACCTTCACAGGTCTGTGGCAAGGACAGTCTCTCGAAATTTGCGCGAATGCCCTGTATTTAATATGACCTCGCATAAATCCGCGAGAATTTTCGAGAGGCAGAAACTTTTTAATGAAAATAATGTTATTCTGACAAAACCACAGCCGGCCGAAGTGGCCGTGCGGTTAAAGGCGCTGCAGTCTGGAACCGCAAGACCGCTACGGTCGCAGGTTCGAATCCTGCCTCGGGCATGGATGTTTGTGATGTCCTTAGGTTAGTTAGGTTTAACTAGTTCTAAGTTCTAGGGGACTAATGACCTCAGCAGTTGAGTCCCATAGTGCTCAGAGCCATTTGAACCATTTGAACAAAACCACAAATTTTTAGAAACCAAAGAGTCAGGATTAGTATAACACAGGGTGAGTCAGGAAAAAGGTTTCATCCTTTGAGAGGTGATAGAGATTCTGTACAAAAAGCGACACATGAACATTTGTCCTGTTCTTAACAGGTTCCGAGGAAACATGTAGACAGTTCAAACAGGACAAATGCAGGAGATAGTAGATGAAACATTGTGATCTGATGTTTTGTTATTTGTGTACTGTGTTGCTGATCTGCACTCATTCATTCGGTCCTTTACTTAGGCACATGCATGTAAAATACGAGCGAGAAGTTCCTCCTTTGTCTCCAATCTGCGCTTGTTGACTTCGCTCTTAAGCCCCCACCCCCAAACAGTAATCTAATAATGTAAGATGGGGTTACCTCGATGGCCAAGAAATGATCCCGCTGCTGTCGTTCCAGCGCCCAGGATACGTTTCAGTGAGGTGTTGCGTGAGTGCACTGAAATGGTCAGTAAGGACAACAACACCTAGGCTAGTGTCGCTTTTGTTGTAATTTCATGTGAATTCTGGTGAAGATGGACGTGGGACTGTCACCAGTGATTTTCATACATCTATGTGCCGAAAACGATTAAGAAAAAGACATGTTCATTCGGAGTTTTTTGTTCAGAGTCATCAAAACTACCACCCATTGAGCATGTACCTTTCTTGCTCACCCACACTATATAATACTGATTATCCAAATCTTATTCAGTTTTACTAAAGAACATTTTTACTAAGGCTTTTATTATCAATTACCTTTCAAACAAATTATTTTTCCAAAAATCAAACTGTTCTTTCAAAAGTGAAGAGCAGGAAGTTTAAATTGACGTATGCCCAGGCGAACACAAATAACTGCAACACTGTAGAAATTTTAGACAATAGATACTTCGTAGGAGCCATAATTTTGTCATATTTCTTTAATTGAAGTTTTTAATAAAACTAACTACACTATTGCAATCTGGAGACCGAATAACAATGCTGACAACTAAGTATTTTGACAAAACTGCAGATTACATACTTAATAGACAGTTTAAAGGGAATATAAAGTGTTATTTTGATCGTAAATCACTCCTTTTGTTTTTATTTATTTTAAAACAAATCAGTAGAATAAAATTGTAGGTTTGGGTTCAGTTTCTTTAAAGGTATACTCACTTTCTTATGAGAATAGAAATTCTTCGATTAGTGTGCTTTTAAAAATGTACTCTGAACCTATAATTTTCTCCTACTACCCCCAAATTTCATTTCTGACTCACTTTCTTCATATAAAATTATAAGAAAATACATTTTATTGTAAAATATGTATAAAATTATGAGAAAAGAATTTAGGATTTTTCTCTCATGTTCCCTTTTCCATATAGGTAAGATTAGTACAGTGCTATGCTTTCAACTACCTAGTTTCAATTACTTTTTGAAAACTATTGCTTTTATGAATAGTAATAAAAACTTCTAATTCTAACCACATTTACAGAAATCTAATAAATATTCTTCTACATAAATGGAAGCTGAAAGTAGAATGTGTGCCAGAAACAAAAGAAATATTCTGTTGCAGAACTTCTCGGAAATAAAACAAAGCCAACTGATGAAAAATTTGGACTGCAGTTATTAAAAAAAATTAAATAACAATAATCCTGTTACAAATATTGGAGACATTATATACGCAAATGGAGAAAAAAAATAAGAAGAATTTATTCCAATCACAGTACCATTTTGCAATAACATTATGATTGTGGAAATAACAGATTTTTAAGGATTGTGATGTAAAAGAGTAAAGTAGACAATTTCTCGTACAAAAGAAGCTTGGGGAAGTCTTAACAGTTTTTTTAATGTCTAGATTTCCTATATTTAATTTGGCAGACGGAGTTAAAACAAAAATTCCTTATCTATTAGTTATATACAATCAATAAAACATGTTAATTTATTACCAAAGATATAAAAATTATAAAAAATATAAAAACGCTATTGCTATTCATTACAAAATAGAATTAGCTGATTTTTAAGGAGATACAATTTTCAGAGACTTATCTGAAATTTAACAACAACAACTTAGAAAAGAGCACTATTATTCATTAGATTTAGACAAAAGATTAAAAGAAACCTCTGCTTCTAAATTAGCTAAAAAATGGAATTACAAAATTACAAGCAACAATTTATAACTATATTAATCCAGATTTCCAAAAAGGACAAGAATTCGATTAATTAAGAGAGTGTTTAATATTAATAACAAATAATAGTATGTATTTTGAGAAAGCTCCTTTCTTCTTCTGTTCCATTAGCTGAAATGTCGCAAAAATTAACAGATTCATTACGAGATATTTGTTGTCTTATTTACAAGAACGTATTGAAGTATATTTATAGGAGCAACAAAAACTCAAAAAATGAACAGGAATACAAACAAAAATTGCGAGAGCTATAAAGAAGAAAGAGAAAACTTTTAAATTTTGTTTTACCTGCATATAGTTTTAACTGTTTGCCTATTAATTGTATGGACATTTTTTAAGAAGCAAGTAACATAATTTCTGTGAAAAAAATACCTTATAAAATTTGGAGAAACATTTTTCCATTTGCAATTGTTGAAAGTACCAAGAGAAATAAATACTAAAGAATTAGAATTATTGAAAACCGATAATATTATTCTATTTGTGTCTAGAAAAAGAATAATATTACCAACAAACTCTATCCATATCCTATTAAAGAAATTAAGCAATTTAAAATAGCATATTTACACATATTTAAACATATTAAACATAAACATCGAACATGCTCAAAACAACATGTAACATACATAAATGCAACCAACCAACCAGCCAGCCAGACATGTTGCACTTCAAGATACAAAAAGACAAATGTTACTATAGCTAATATAAATATTAAAATAATATAAACCTCATAAATATTTTTCCATTTTATTTCATTTAAATTTTTCTAAAATTGTTTTTATTTAATTAGAAAAGCTGTATTTTTAATGGCAACTTTGAGCGAAATTTAAGACTTATACATTGCAACGGGGGAATAATTATTTGGTTTCGAAGAAGCAATCCCTTAATTGTGTTGTGCAGTGTATATTTCAGAACGTACGCAAATGTCTAGCTTTCTACCAAGTAATGCGTCATTTATGACTCCTGTAATTCTGTAGACAACCATTTAGGGCAGTAGAACTGATATATCTGCATCACTTTAATTATATTTTGGCCATCCTAGCTGGGGTACCTGTTATTGGTGGAGTACGGGAGTTGGATACTGGCGTCTACAAGTATCTCGGAACTGGCCGAGTTGCTTACGTTACAGCAGCGCAGGATTGGAGAGGGCCTCTGCCAAAACTAACATAGACGCTGCTGCGACAAACTGCCTTCCTATATCACCACCTCTCAGCATTTTGTGCACATACATTCCTTCCGAGAAAATCTACGAACAATAAATGAGCATTTAGGCAACAGTCTCGTATCAACTTATCCAACACGGTTGCAGGTGTAGCAGCATACTTCCGAATTTAAGAACGTGCAAACAAATGCTTGCAGCGTGGAAAAAATTTCATATTAACTTAAAAATTTGTTAGCGTCACTTCACACACAACGGCCCCTTCCCGTTAAATATGAGGTGGGGAACGACCGCGCGTGTTATGAGGGCCGTAAAGTGTGCAGTGTGTACACAGCTACCAGTGCCCACACCACACTACGATATGCTATGCTACGTTTTATGCCGTGATGTGCTGTGCTGCTGCAGTGCAGCCACGACCCAGCAGTGTGGCGTCCTAATGGGTTGCGCATTCACAGCCTCGCCTGTATCGACTGTCAGCGTCTGTCGCAGGAAGCCGCCAGATAACGGCGTCGAGGGTCAGCAATGACGTGGCGCACCGCCACAGAGGACGCCGTAAAGCCACTGTACGATACCAGCGCTGCGCCAGCTGCTGCAGTACCGCGGCGTTTCGGCTGTGAGATGCGGAAACGTAGCCAGGATGGAAGAAGTCTTCCGAGAATAGGCCTGTCTGCACAACAACCGTTGCCCGCCCCCCGCCTTCAGAAATTTTACTATTCGTACCACCGATTTCTTCAAATGCTTCATGCCTGCAAATTTAGGATAAAGTGCTGTCTGATGTACAGAACAATGACTCCCATCTGTCGATCGTTGTAATTTTTTGCTCCTTCATTGTCAACAAAATCTCTAAATTTTTGTTTTGTTTTGGTTTTAGGCCGCAAAACTGCTATGGTCATTAGCGCCCGGTCTGTGACTTAGGAAACATTAAAAAACGAAAATGGAAAGCAGCAGCAATGGGAACGAAACTCAAAAAATTGCAGAACCTAAAAGCAGAATGAAAGCTTACAAATCCACTACAGAAAGGGGTTGGTTGTCCCCAAAAAGAGCTTCAAATAACTGACGTCATCTCACTGGCACTAAACTCGAGAACGCGATTGGCCGAGCGTGTGTCATCTGCTAAAATAGACGATATATCAGGCGACAGCTGTAGACGGGCGCGTAACGGAGTGAAATAGGGGCACTCAATTAAAAGGTGTCTTACCGTCCAGTTGGGGTACAGCACAGCAGTTGACGGAAGCGGACTCCCGGTGGTGGTAGGGAGGAAGGGCGTCCTGCATACCCTACATCCAAGGACGCATCGAAAAAAAAAATGTCATGGGCCGGATTAGCAGGCATGGAAGACAGATGGCTAGCATAACGACTCAGAAGGACAGCTCGCCGATTGGACAGCGGAAGTTCAGCGGTCTCAGCATAAAGGCTTTCCACAGGGCTGGTGTATATAGCTCCAGACACTAAACGTAATCCACGGTGGTGGATAGAGTCGAGACGCCGAAGAATAGACGGCCGAGCAGAAGAGTAAACTATCCTTCCATAGTCCAATTTCGAGCGCACTAAGGCGCGATAGAGGATGTTGAGGGATCGCACACAGCGAGCCGAAAGAGAGGAAACGTGGGAGGACCAGCACAGTTTTCTGTCAAACATAAGACCCAAGAATTTATCGACGTCTGAAAACGGAAGGTGGACGGGTCCTAGATGTAAGGAGCGTGGAAGAAACTCCTTACGTCGCCAAAAATTAACACAAACGGTCGTACTGGGAGAAATACGGAAGCCGGTTTCGATGCTCCAAGAGTGGAGGAGACCGAGACATCCTTGAAGAAGTCGTTCAAGAAGGCTGGTCTGTTGAGAGCTGTAGTAGATCGCAAAATCGTCCACAAAGAGGGAGCCCGAGACATCAGGAAGGAGACAATCCATAATCGGATTTATGGCAATGGTAAACAGTACAACACTCAGCACGGAGCCCTGGGGTACCCCGTTTTCTTGGGAGAAAGTACGGGAGAGAGTGGTGTTCACCCGCGCTCTAAATGTGCGCTCTGCCATAAATTCGTGAGGAAAGAGGGGCAGCCGACCTCGACAGCCCCAAGAGAACAGTGTGCAGAGGATGCCTGTCCTCTTTCTGCATCCTTCCCCCATCCCCCATCTTCGCCCCACCCTCACCTCCGCCTCTTTCCTTCCCTTTCTCCCCCTCTGGGAGTATGTTTTGTGCCTACGTCCGGAGACGGTCGCTCGAAACTGTAACAAATTCTTTGCTTTCTCCACTTGCAAGTCTTCGTCCTTCCTTTGTCCTTCTCTTTTCCTTCCCTCTTCTCTTTGCCCTTTTCTCCGCTGTGGCGTTTGAGACCTCTCTTCTTTCCTTTCCCTTTCTCTTTTTCCTCCCTGTGCGTGTCTGAAGGCCGACCCACGCATTTCCATGCGTAGCCCGTGACGGGGTAACGCGTAATTCCCCACCCCAGGTAGACAGGTAGGGCACGTATGTCCCCCTGACAACGGCCAGGCGCAGGGAGGGGTGATTACCCGAGCTGATACCTTTCGAAAGTGCCGATTGGTCCCTCCGTCCGTTTGTCGGGATGTGTGACCTGAGGTGTGAACAATCACCTAAGGCGGGAGTGCCCTCAGAGAGGGCCCCCACAAGGAAGGAGCGCGCCATCAGAGACACCGGTAATCATGGGGGATTCTTCCGCAATGGTTTCCTCACCTTCCACTATGTCTGCTCACAAGCGTAAGTTCAATGAGTCTCAGCCACAGACAGTTCTTCCATCGTTGCCACAGTTCCTTGTTGTTTCTCGGTCTGACAAAGGTCACGACTTCTCCACGGTCAACCCTTTCATTATTCAGAAAGGTGTCGACGCAATTGCAGGTCCTGTAAAGCCTTGTTCCAGATTACGAAATGGCACCTTGTTGTTAGAAACAGTCAGTGCCCTCCAGGCACAAAAATTGCTGCGTTCTTCACTGCTACACACCTTCCCTGTCTGGGTGCAACCGCACCGTACCATACTTTAAATTCATCACGTGGGGTCTTTATACACGCTCCCTCGAAGGATTGTCCGACGAGGAAATTCAGCACTACCTGTCTGTCCAGGGCGTAACGGCTGTTCATAGTCATGAAAAGGGTTGACACGAACATCATTCCAACCCATACTGTCTTCTTGACATTTGACAAAGTTCAACTCCCATCGAAAATCAAAGCACGCTATGAGATAATTTCTGTTTGCCCTTACATCCCAAACCCTATGCGTTGCTATCGGTGTCAGCGGTTCAATCACACCAGCCAGTCCTGTTCCAATCCGGCCAAATGTGTTACGTGTGGCAAGGATGCCCATGAGAGTGCTTGTCCACCTCCATCCCCTCGTTGCATCAACTGTATGGGTGACCACGCTGCTTTCTCCCGAGATTGCCCCATTTTTAAAGACGAAAAGCTCATTCAGGAAATCAGAGTGAAGGAAAATGTGTCGACCTTTGCTGCTCGAAAATTATTCGCCAGTCGACAGCCCACATAGGAAAATACAGCACTGTCCTTGCCTCTCCTCGGCCAACAAAGGAGGTGGCCATGCAGACTTGTGACCTCACCTTTAGTGCCATGGTCGTCAGATCGGCCAGCGCAAAGATCGCCCGTTCAACCTCACCACTTTTTCCTGCCCACTCTATGGCTCACCCTTCATCGGGTTCTGCTAAATCTCGAGCCCAAAAGTCAGGCACCAAGACTTCGAAAAAAGAGCATAGTCATGAAGATTTTTTATGTACCCCAACTTCACAACCATCGGTTCCTCCTTCATCTAAACATCATGTTTCCAAGAAGGCTAGTAAGAAAACCAGTTCCTCTCCTTCTCCGCCAAGGCGTGTCTCATCTATAGCACCACCTGGCGGTAATCGACCTCGGCCGTCTTCTGTGTCGCCGAGGAGCACTGCTGGTGGCCAATCAACCGGCCGATCGCTGGTGGCAGGAGCTGCTCCTGAACCACCTATGGATCAGGATCTTCTGCCTTCGGCTGAATGCCATTCCATGCTGTCGGTCGCAAGCTCTGCGCAGTCGTTGCGTTGACGGCAACCTTGGTCACATTCTTCCATTTTCTGTTCACCCTATGTCCATTATCCACTGGAATATCCGCGGCCTTCGAGCTAATCGGGATGAATTGTCGATCCTCTTACGATCCTACTCGCCGGTCATCTTCTGTCTCCAGGAAACAAAGCTGCGTCCCCATGACCGCTTTGTTCTCCCCCATTTTCAGTCCATCCGATTTGATCTCCCCTCTGTTGAAGGCACTCCAGCACATGGAGAACTCATGATTCTTCTCCATGATACTCTCCATTATCACCCAATCGCCTTAAACACTTCCTTCCAAGCTGTCGCTATCTGTCTTTCCCTTTCTGGATATACCTTTTCTCTTTGTACTGTATACATTCCATCGTCCACACCAATGGCACGAGTTGATCTCCTTCATCTTCCTGGTCAGGTTCCACCCCCATATTTGCTGGTTGGGGACTTCAAAGCCCACCACCCGTTTTGGGGATCTCCACGTCCTTGTCCGCGTGGCTCACTATTGCTAGACGTCTTCCACCAAGCGGATCTAGTTTGCCTCAACACTGGGGACCCTACATTTTTGTCTGCCTCCACGACAAATTTCTCTCATTTGGACCTTTCGGTCGGTAGTGTTCCGCTAGCTCGGCGCTTCGAATGGTTCGCCCTTGATGATACACACTCGAGTGACCACTTTCCATGTGTCCTTAGACTGCAGCCTCAACAGCCATATATGCGCCCGCGACGCTGGAAGTTTGGCCAAGCCGACTGGACACTTTTTTCGTCTCTAGCGACATTCGATGACCGTCACTTTCCTAGCGTCGACGCTGAGGTCACACATATTACCGGCGTTATTCTTACAGCTGCGGAACGTTCAATACCACGCACCTCCGAATTGCCCCGGCGCCCCCCAGTTCCTTGGTGGAACGAGGCATGCCGTGACGCAATACGTGAGCGGCGACGTGCTCTTCGCGTTTTCCGCCACCATCCTACTTTGACCAACTGTATCCGCTATAAGCAGTTCCGAGCGCGATGCCGTCGCGTCATCCGCGATGGCAAGAAGGCAAGCTGGAAATTCTTTACTAGCTCATCTAACACCTTCACTTCCTCCTCGGAAGTTTGGAGTCGGATTCGACGGTTATCAGGCGCGCCTAGTTTCTCCCCGGTCTCTGGGCTCACTGTCGCGCATGATACATTAGTGGACCCCGTCGCAATTTCTGACTCATTGGGTCAGCACTTTGCTGAGATTTCGAGCTCTTCAAGTTACCTGCCAGCGTTTCTCCCGAAGAAACGTGCAGCGGAAGTGCGACCTCTTGCTTTCTCCTCTCAAAATCGCGAAAACTACAATACTGTTTTCTCCATGCGGGAACTCCAACATGCACTCTCTTCTTCTCGCTCCTCCGCCCCAGGACCGGATGGTATCCACATCCAAATGTTCCTGCATTTATCAACCCATAGTCTGCGTTACCTCCTTCGCCTTTATAATCGAATTTCGACCGACAGTACTTTTCCCAGACGATGGCGGGAAGCTATCGTCGTTCCTGTTCCGAAACATGGAAAGGACAAACATCTCCCCTCTAGCTATCGCCCCATTTCTCTCACGAGTAGTGTATGTAAGGTTTTGGAGCGTATGGTGAATTGCCGTTAAGCTTGGTGGCTGGAGTCCCACAGTCTTTTAACACCTGCCCAATGCGGATTCCGAAAGCATCGTTCTGCAGTTGACCATCTTGTTGCTCTATCCACTTATATCATGAACAATTTTCTCCGGAAACGCCAAACAGTAGCAATATTTTTTGATCTGGAGAGAGCATACGATACCTTTTGGAGGACAGGCATCCTCCGCACACTGTTCTCTTGGGGCTTTCGAGGTCGGCTGCCCCTTTTTCTTCGCGAATTTATGGCAGAGTGCACATTTAGAGTGCGGGTGAACACTACTCTCTGCCGTACTTTCTCCCAAGAAAACGGGGTACCCCAGGGCTCCGTGCTGAGTGGTGTACTGTTTGCCATTGCCATAAAAGCAATAATGGATTGTCTCCTTCCTTATGTCTCGGGCTCCCTCTTTGTGGACGATTTTGCGATCTACTACAGCTCTCAACGGACCAGCCTTCTTGAACGACGTGTTCAAGGACGTCTCGATCGCCTCCACTCTTGGAGCATCGAAACCGGCTTCCGTTTTTCTCCCAGTAAGACCGTTTGTGTTAATTTTTGGCGACGTAAGGAGTTTATTCCACCCTCCTTACATCTAGGACCTGTCAACCTTCCGTTTTCGGACGTCGCTAAATTCTTGGGTCTTATGTTTGACAGAAAACTGTGCTGGTCCTCTCATGTTTCCTATCTTTCGGTTCCCTGTCTGCGATCCCTCAAAACCCTCCGTGTCCTGAATGGTACCTCCTGGGGAGCGGACCGAGTGGTCCTTCTCCGCCTCTATAGCGCCTTAGTGCGCTCGAAATTGGACTATGGAAGCATAGTCTACTCCTCTGCTCGGCCGTCTATTCTTCGGCGTCTCGACTCTATCCACCACCGTGGATTACTTTTAGTGTCCGGAGCTTTTTACACCAGCCCTGTGGAAAGCCTTTATGCTGAGACTGCTGAACCTCCGCTGTCGAATCGGCGAGCAGTCCTTCTGAGTCGTTACGCTAGCTATCTGTCTTCCATGCCTGCTAATCCAGCCCATGAAATTTTTTTCCACGCCTCCTTTGATGTAGGGTATGCAGGACGCCCCTCCTCCCTACCACCACCGGGAGTCCGCTTCCATCAACTGCTCCATTCTCTTTCCTTCCGCTTTCCTAAAACCTTCTTGACAACTTGGGGTACAGCACCGCCTTGGCTCCGTCCCCGGATCTGCCTGCCCCGTGACCTTTGTCAGTTTTCGACGGGCATTTTCTGCTCTATGTGCACAAATGATGGAAGCCACATATATTTACACTGATGGCTCAAAAACATCGTTTGGTAGTGCCTATATTGTGGGCGACACCCCAAATCAATTTCGGCTTCCCGACCAGTGTTCGGTTTATACTACGGAGCTTTACGCTGTTCTCCAGGCTGTCCACTACATCCGCCGCCATCAGCGGATACAGTATGTTATCTGTTCAGATTCTCTCAGCTCTCTCCTCAGTCTCCAAGCTCTCTACCCTGTCCACCCTCTGGTCCACCGGATTCAGGACTGTCTGCGCTTGCTCCACCTGGGGAGCGTCTCGGTGGCGTTCCTCTGGCTCCCGGGACACGTTGGTATCTGTGGAAATGAGGCGGCCGATATAGCGGCCAAGGCTGCAGTCTCTCTTCTTCGGCCAGCTATCCGATCGATTCCCTTCGCCGATCTACGGAGCGTTTTATGTCGTCGTGTTGTTCTTTTATGGCACGCACATTGGTCTACACTTCCCCATAATAAATTGCGGGACGTGAAAGCTCTTCCTTGTGCTTGGACCTCTTCCTCCCGAACGCGTCGTCGGGAGGAGGAAATTTTAACTAGACTTCGGATAGGGCACTGTCTTTTTAGCCATCGACATCTTTTAAGCTGTGATCCTCCCCCACTCTGTCCCCAGTGCTCTCAGCTGTGGACGGAAAGACACCTTTTAATGGAGTGCCCTTATTTTACTCCGTTACGCGCCCGTCTACAGCTGTCGCGTGATATATCGTCCATTTTAGCAGATGACACGCGCTGGGCCGATCGCGTTCTCGAGTTTATTAGTGCCAGTGAAATGACGTCAGTCGTTTGAAGTTTTTTTTTTTTGGGGGGGGGGACAACCAGACCCTTTCTGTAGTGGATTTTTAAGCCTTACTTCTGCTTTTAGTTTCTCAAATTTTTTGAGTTTCGTTCCCATTGCTACTGGTTTCCATTTTCGGTTTTTTACTGTTTCCCAAGTCACGGACCGGGCTCTAATGACCATAGCAGTTTTGCGCCCTAAAACCAAAACAAAAAAAGCGCGTTATAAACTAAAAAATAAGCAAACATACACTGTACACATTTTAATGAGGTATCTCTAACACCACACAGAAGGCAGATACCACTGAGTAGTCTAAATCAAGCAAAATACCTCTATCATAAAGTGTCTACACCGAGGTGTTGAACCTCTACAGCTCATGTAGCATGTGAAATACACTGACGGAAAAAAGTCGCAAGAAGTAAAACGGTTCAAATGGCGCTGAGCACTATGGGATTCAACATCTGAGGTCATCCGTCCCCTAGACCTTAGAACTACTTAAATGTAACTAACCTAAGGACATCACACACATCCATGCCCGAGCCAGGATTCGAACCTGCGACCGTAGCAGTCGCGCGGTTCCAGACTGAAGCGCCTAGAACCGGTCGGCCACAGCGGCAGACACTCGCAAGACAAAAATCTAATTAATGTATAGTAATGAAATTTCGGGACTACATTTGTCTAGGTAACACATTTAAGTGATTAAATTGCAAGATTAATATAAGCGCGAGATAAGCCATTGCGAATGTGAAATGTTGGTACATTATAAACCAATGTAACCGCCATAATGTTGAATGCAAACATGCTAACGTGCATGGATGGTGTTGTACATGTGTCGGATGTTAGTATGTGGGCTGTAGTTTCATGCCTATTGCACTTGTTCGGTCAATACATGGATCGTTAATGCTGTTTGTGGATGCCTCCAGGCCATAGCTTCGGATACAGGCCCAGTGTATCTAGTACTCAGACAGGTTGGTTGTAGGCCGTCAGCTGGCCTCCTAACCAACACGCAACCATCCATCACTGCCACCGAGGCAGATCCAGCTTTCATCAGAAAACACAATACACCTCCACCCTGCCCTTCAATGAGCTCTCATTTAGCACTTAGCACAGTGGTTAGTATAATAGGCTCGCATTAGGCAGGACGACGGTTCAAACCCACGTCAGGGAATGTGTGTTATCACTTATGTACGCTCCTGGCATCTGGCGACAGTCCGTAACACCATCTGTAGTTTCTGTTTGTTGTGAAATATAGTCTTCAGGACTGTGGGAAGTATATATACCACTAAACAACGGTGTGGGAAGTATGGTTAGGGGAAGTAAGGTTACCACCAAAGTAGTTTCTGGAAGGGGCTTGGCAAGTATACTTACCACAAAATTAACCTGTCATTTGTGGTCCTTGGTAAGCACATTTATCATCGACTTAGGAGTATCCCAAAGCTTTTGGGAATACATCTTAGTACCTATGCCTATGCCTGACGTCTTGTGGTAGTACACTGCACCAGTTGTATGAAAACTGCTACAAAAATCAGTTTCTTTTCTCGTGGGATCACTACTGTTGTCGGAACACATTGCTTCATTTCTGAAACATTCATTATTGTGACTTGTTCCTGCTCACGCCTTTATTGTGTGGTAAACTTTCAACGTTAGTTTTCACATTGTAAGTAAGTTTTAATATCAGTAACAAATACTTTTTAAATAAAGTAAAAGAAAACAAAATATAAACGGGAAACACTGTTCGTTATTTTTATGTGTAATGGCGACACGTAACAACTCACAACAGGGAAGTGGAAAACCCATTTGCCGCCACAGCTTGTGTGTTGGTATTCCGGTTGCTAAGGGCTTATTTATCGATTGTCATTTTTATTTGTAGTTCACTGTTGTTATTTGAGTTTTGGTACTGTCCTTTTGAAATGCTGAATGGAGCAGTGGACGCTACAAATTGGAGTGCCAAATGGAGAAGTGGCAACATTTCCGAAATATTCTTCTGGGTGAGTTCAATAGAGGGATGACAGCAACGGAGGCACCCACAAAATGGTTCAAATAGCTCTGAGCACTATGAGACTTAACATCTCTGGTCATCAGTCCCCTAGAACTTAGAACTACTTAAACCTAACTAACCTAAGGACATTACACACATCCATGCCCGAGGCAGGATTCGAACCTGCGACCGTAGCGTCACGCGGTTCCAGACTGAAGTGCCTAGAACCACCCAGCCACACCGGCCAGCGGCACCCACAAATATCTCCGCCCTGTAAGGGGATAGTTCCATTTGACACGTCAAGAAAATGGTTGTCTCGTTTTAAGAGTCCGCAGCTCGTTGCTAGTGGCTAGCGTTGCTACTTATGGATCATGGGGTCCCAGGTATGATTGCCGGCCGAGTTGGGGATTTTCTCTGTCTGGGGACTGGCTGTTTGTGTTGTCTTCATCATCATGCCCACCATTCGTGACAGTAGCTAGATTGGACAGTTAAAAAAAAATAATTGGACTGGGAAAAAAATCGGGACTTTGTACGGGCGCTGATGACCGTGCTGTTGGGCGCCCCACAAACCAAACATCATCATCCCGTTTTAAGAAGGATGTTTTTCACATTAGTGACTCTCCACGTTCATGATGAACTTCGGAGTATGGTGAAGATCGTTTAAACGCATTAATCCCCAATGATCCCCATCACTGTACTCTATAACTGGCAAATGTGGCGTTCTGTGATCATTCCACCGTCGTGCGACATATTCATGCAATGGGAAAGGTTCAAAACGCGGGGTATGGGTACCGCTTGCTCTAATCCAAAATCATAACATTCAGTGGGTGGCCCTAGGTGTTCTTCCTGTTGCTCGTCATCATTTGGCTCTTGAACAATACCGATCACTCGTATCCTGAATCGTTACTGGCGACGAGGGAGTCTTCATGCTAACATAGTGAAAAGAAATAAATGTTTGAGCCCAAACAAAACAGCAATTTCCCCGAACAAAGACCTATACGCATCCGGAAAAGGTAATGTTACGCACCTGGTGGAGAGGCCTTGATGTGGTGTACAGCGAATTGCTTTCCCAATTTGTAACCATAATTGCTGACATTTACTGTGAACAGCTGACTCGTCTTGCAGACGTAATTCTAGAACAAGTACTAGGAATCCTGCGTGAAGTGACACTGGTCCTCGATAATGCCCACACCCATTCCATTAGACTGCAAAAAACACTATGCAGTAGAAGGATTGGGAAACCATTCTGCGTTCATCTTATTCACCTGATCTTGCGCCCCAAATGTTCACCTTTTCCGGTCTATGAGACAGCCTTCGAGGAACGTCCTTGCTGGATGAAATGCGCTCCGAACATGGTTCCACATGTTCTTCGTCTCAAAATCAGGTGATATCTACGCTCGCGCAATCTAAAAATTACCCCTGACTGTGGTAGTCAAGGAGAATATATTATTGATGTCTAAAGTATCTACATCTACATCCATACTCCGCAAGCCACCTGACGGTGTGTGGCTGAGGGTACCTTGAGTACATCTATCGGTTCACCCTTCTATTCCAGCCTCGTATTGTTCGTGGAAAAAAAGATTGTCGGTGTTTTGGTTGGCAGGAGAGCCAACACAGTGTTACTAGAAGGAGGCCGAAAGGCACGCGTTTTAGCTCACGCAGGCCGGCGTGAGGTCTGGAACAGGACAAGGTAATTAGAATTTAGAAAAACGGACGTAGCTGGTGGAATACTGAACTTTAACCCATTAATGGTGAACGTCGCTCTTGACTGTACATTATTCATAGTATCAATAGTAACAGGTAATAGCGCCTTGCTAGGTCGTAGCAAATGACGTAGCTGAAGGCTATGCTAACTATCGTCTCGGCAAATGAGAGCGTATTTTGTTAGTGAACCATCGCTAGCAAAGTCGGTTGTACAACTGGGGTGAGTGCTAGGAAGTCTCTAGACCTGCCGTGTGGCGGCGCTCGGTCTGCAATCATTGATAGTGGCGACACATGGGTCCGACGTATACTAACGGACCTCGGCCGATTTAAAGGCTACCACGTAGCAAGTGTGGTGTCTGGCGGTGACACCACATTCCTCCCCCGCAAATTGGCGTACGGTTGTGGCATAAGGCTTCCGCCCGCCGTGGGGAGGACCCCACGTTGACGTATGCGACGAGGTGGGGAGCCTAACAACAGGCGAGGCTGTGCTACCCGCACCCTGCCATTCGGACCGCGGGGAGCTAGGAAACGCCTGAAAACCTGCTCCAGGGTGAACGCCAACATGCGGTGTATGCGCCCGCAGAGAGACAGGAGGGGCCGAAGGGTCCACCTCCATCGGCCCGGGGCACCCGACGGGCGAAGACGACATATGGTCCGGAGCGGGCAAGAGTTCCATGTCGGAGGACAGCTGGTCCCGGGAAGCGATCGGCAGTGCGTGACCCAGGGAGGCGCCCGGCCGTTGCAGCGACGCGGCCACTGCGGGCGTCGCCGGCGGGAGAACAGGCGGCGGCGGCAGCGGCGCGTCGCCATGGGGCAAAATGGAAGGCAGCGTCGGTAACACCTAAGGCTGAGGCGAGCCAGTAGATGGGTCCCCAGGGCGCTGACCGGACGGCACCGTCGCTGAAAGCAGACGGCGAGCGGCAGATCCCATGCGACGACAGAGGCGCAGCTGGTTGAGATGCCGGCGCACCTCACCAGAGGCCCTTAAAACCAGATACATAGCGCGTCCGAGGCAGCGAAGAATGCGCCCTTCGAGCCAACGCCGTGAACCTCGGTAGTGACGATAGTAGACAACGTCGCCTGGAGCAAAAGCAGGTGTCTGCCGCTGCACCGAAACCTGATGCGGCGGATGTAGCGAAGACATCTAGGTTCGATGATGACGACCGTGGAGCAACTCAGCCGGCGAGCGACCATCTCCGGGCTGAGAGCGATACGAGGACAAAAAGAGCAATAAAGCATCCTCTCAACATCTGTGACTTGAAAGTCCGGACCAGTCGTTCAGAGGCACCGTTTGACTTTGGCGAAAACGGCGCAGTCGTCAGATGTTGAATACCATTGGCTTTGCAGAATGACTGAAATTCTGCGGACATGAATTGTGGGCCATTGTCGGAAACTATACTCTGTGGAGGACCTTCAATGCAAAAGATAGCAGATAATGCTTGGATGGTGGCAGATGACGTCGTGGAAGACATCCGGACAACAAAAGGAAAATTACTGAATGAATCTACCACAACCAACCATCGAGCATTGCAGTATGGACCAGCAAAATCGATGTGTAAGAGTTTCCAAGGGAAAGTGGCTTGTGGCCATGCAAAGAATTTCCGCAGTGGTGCTGATTGTTGTTCGGCACACACCATGCAAGAAGAGCACATATTCGTAATCGCGGCATCGATTCCGAACCAAGTACAGTGCTGACGAGCAAGTTGTTTCGTTCTCACTATACCCCAATGTCCATGGTGGACAAGCCGTAAGACAGAGGACTGTAAAGAACGTGGGACCACGACCCTGGACTGACCATTATCAGAACGCAACAGCAAAACACCACGTCGAACAATAAGCCTCTCCTTGTGAGCAAAAAATCGGCGAACCAACGGATCCCCGATCCGTGACTTTGACAAGTGCCATTGCATAGCAACAAAACGCAGACCGATAGCAAGGACAGGGTCGGCAGCTGTGGCTGTAGCTACACGACGAAAATCAATCGGAAACGATTCGACCACGTCATCGGTTCCCGAATCAATGAACATGCAAGCAAGTTCGGAGGAATCGAATGCTCTATCCTCAGCAAGAGGCAAAGGGGACAACGCATCGTCGTTCCCGTGCTTAGCAGTGGACCGATACAAGATATTGTAGCGGTACTGCGAGAGGAAAATAGACCAGCGAATGAATTTCTGGGCTGTACGGGGAGGTACAGGCATGTTCGGATGAAAAAGCGATGTCAAAGGTTTGTGGTCTGTGATGGTAAAGTGACGACCATACAAGAAATCATGAAACTTTGTAACACCAAATACGAGAGCCAATGCTTCTTTCTCGATCTGTGAATAATTGCTTTGCGCAGATGAGAGCAATTTTGACGCAAAGGCAATAGGGCGATCGTGCGATCCATCTTTGTGCGCAAGCACAGCACCGATCCCGAAATTTGATGCATCAACCATCAACAAAAGGGGCGGCTGGGGATCGAATGGCGTAAGGCAAGTATTGGAAAGCTACGCCGATTTCAACTGGTAAAAGGCGCGTTCGCATTCCGTCGTCCAGATAATTTGCTGCAGTAGGGACCGACGCACAAACTGTTTATAGATATTGCTGAAAGAATGCAGGGGCGGATGCACACCTGAATGGCAGTCGTTTGAATCGATACAAACCAAGATGCGTGTTACCCACCAAAACGCGCTGGGGTTCTTCGTCCACCGGTATTTGCAAGTACGCATCTGCTAGGTCCAACTTCGAAAAATATTTACCTGGGCACAATTTGTCAAACAGATCTTCCGGGCGGGGTAAAGGAAAAGTTGCAATCATTAGTTATGGATTCACTGTTGCCTTGAAGTCCACACAAAGCCTCAATTTTCCGGAAGCTTTTGGCAAAATTACTAAGGGTGATGCCCAGAGAGAAGCCTGCACACGTTCAAATACACCTTGTGATTCCAAATCGTGTAATGTTTTTGCGACCTCATCACGCAATCCGTGGGGAACATTGCGCGCTCAGAAAAATTTCGGTTGCGCGTTTATTTTCAGTTCCAAATGTGCTTTATAGTTCTTAGCGCAACCAAGGCCTGGTGCAAAAATGTCTGCAAATTCTTCACATAGACGAGAAACATTGTCTGAAGGCACAGTCTGATTCACTGATAGGACCTGATTTACTATAGACAAGTTAAACAACTGAAATAAATCGAAACCAAACAAGTTCACTGCAGAAGAAGAACGAAGGACGTAAAATGACGCAAGTTTTGTTTGTCCTTTGTATGTTGCAAGAAGGCTGCACTGTCCTAACACAGGGATATCTTGACCTGAAAAACTATTTAACTTAACATTTGCGGCACGCAACGGAGGTTGCCCAGCTGTTTGTACATGTAGTGATTGATCAGTGAAACGGCAGCTCCGGTATCGAGCTGGAATGGCATCACTTTGTCGTTAATGTCCAAGTCTACAAAAAGTTTATTGTCCTGCTGACGACAAGAGCGACTGTCTCGTGCAACGTGAACTTACACAGGTACATAATCACTTGCGACTTGACGGGATTTCCGGCGATGTCGACGCACACTATTTGTGGGACAAACACAGTCACTGTTAGAGAGAGTGGCACTGGGCGGAGTGGAATGAATTACATGAACTTCCATGGGCGAAGTTTCTCCAGCCTGAGTATCCTTGGTTCGAATTCGGCGTGAAGCAAAGGGCCTGGAATGGTTGTGAGTGTCTGATCTGAGCTTCTTCTGTAAAACACTCTGAACATGTTCTTTTTTATTACATAAAAAGCAAATAGCCTGGCGTGACGGGCAATTCTCACGCGAATGTCTAGTAGCACACCGCGGGTATAATTTTAGCACTGCATTTGCTTGCCTGCGCGGCACAGCTGGCTGAGAGCCTGGCGGCAGCGGCGTGGCAGGGCGCGAGGGCTGTTTACTGCTCCGTGCAGCTCGCCCGGCAGGCCGGTTAACCTGACACACGGCTGGTGAAGTTTCAAATGATTCCTGAGCAAATTCAAGTGTGTCCTGCCGATCCAATATGTCCATCACTTGTTGAAGGGAGGGATTGACTAGTTTCAAAATCTGTTCCCTTATACGAACATCAGAAACGTTCTGTGCTATTGCATCATGTACCATAGTATCTGAATAAGGGAGTCCACATTGACACTCAAAAGCACAATCCCTAGTAAGGCCTTGCAAGGTTGCAACCCACTCCCGATTAGTCTGACCTGCCGTACGTTTTGTACGAAAGAAGGTATACCTTTTCGGAACTACATTGACTGGTTCTTTGAAATATGCATCTAATGCAGACAAAATTTCGTCGTAGGACAGAGTTGCTACGTCGCGTCGGGGAAATAATTTGACTGTCACACGGTACATTGGGACGTCGACCGATGATAACAAAAAAGGCTGGCGCTCGTTACATTGAATTCTGTAGGCGGCGAGATGGAATCCAAATTGGCGTGACCACTCCGTCCAGCTTTCCAGTGCAGCATCAAAAGGTCGAAAAGTTGGTGCAACAGCGTGTTGTGGCTGCGTTAGCGGTGGAGCGGCGGCTGCCGCATCATTTTGCATTGCCCGTTGACCCTGGACGAGCTGTCCAAGGGCATCCAGTAAGGCCTGCGTCTGCTGGTTCTGTAAGCGATAAAATTCGGACAGTACATCTGGAGATTGTGGCGAAGTCATTACACAAGTAAGTCAGGGCAATATCGATAAGAACGCGGTTGACTCGTCGCCAATGTTTTGGTTGCCAGGAGAGCCAACACCGTGTTACTAGAGGAGGCCGAAAGGCACGTGTTTTAGCTCACGCAGGCTGGCGTGAGGTCTGGAACAGGACAAGGAAATTAGAATTTAGAAAAACGGATATAGCTGGTGGAATACTTAACTTTAATCCATTAATGGTGAACGTCGCTCTTGACGGTACATGGTTCACAATATCAATGGTAACTGAATATGGCGCCTTGCTAGGTCGTAGCAAATGACGTAGCTGATGGCTATGCTAACTATCGTCTCGGCAAATGAGAGCGTATATTGTCAGTGAACCATCGCTAGCAAAGTCGGTTGTATAACTGGGGCGAGTGCTAGGAAGTCTCTCTAGACCTGCCGTTTGGCGGCGCTCGGTCTGCAATCACTGAAAGTGGCGACACGCGGGTCCGACGTATACTAACGGTCCGCGGCCGATTTAAAGGCTACCACCTAGCAATTGTCTTGTCTGGCGGTGACACCACAGTCGGTATTCTTCTGTGTAGGCTCTAATCTCTCTGATTTTATCCTCATAGTCTCTTCGCGAGATATACGTAGGAGGGAGCAATATACTGCTTGACTCCTCAGAGAAGGTACGTTCTCGAAACTTCAACAAAAGCCCGTATCAAGTTACTGAGCGTTTCTTCTGCAGAGTCTTCCTCTGGAGTTTATCTATCATCTCCAGAACGCTTTCGCGATTACTAAGTGATCCTGTAACGAAGCGCGTTGCTCTCTGTTAGATCTTTTCTATCTCTTCTATCAACCCTATCTGGTACGTGTGGTGTCACCGCCAGACACCACACTTGCTAGGTGGTAGCTTTCAAATCGGCCGTGGTCCATTAGTATACGTCGGACCCGCGTGTCGCCACTGTCAGTAATTGCAGACCGAGCGCCGCCACACGGCAGGTCTAGAGAGACTTACTAGCACTCGCCCCAGTTGTACAGCCGACATTGCTAGGAAAGGTTCACTGAGAATTACGCTCTCATTAGCCGAGACGATAGTTAGCATAGCCTTCAGCTTAGTCAATTGCTACGACCTAGCAAGGCGCCATTTATCCTTTGCTATGTATCTAATGAAGCATGTACAGTAACAAGATCAATGTTCACCAATTGTGGATTAAAGTTAAGTATTCCAGCAGCTACGTACTTTTCTTTATAGCATTCATTAAGTATCCTGTTTCAGACCTCACGCCACCCTGCGTGAGCTTATAGCGTGCATTTCGGCTTCCTCAAACAACACGGTGTTGGCACTTCTGCCGACACATCAGTATGGATCCCACACCGGTGAGCAGTACTCAAGCAGTGGCCGAACAAGTGTACTGTAACCTACTTGCTTTGTTTTTGGACTGCATTTCCTAAGGATTCTTCCAATGAATCTCAGTCTGTGATCTGCTTTACCGACGATTAATTTTATATGGCAATTCCATTTTAAATCACTCCTAATGCCTACTCCCAGGTGATTTATGGAAGTAACTGCTTCCAGTTGCTGACCTGTTGTATTGTAGCTAAATGATAAGGGATCTATCTTTCTATGTATTCGCAGCACTTTACACTAGTCTACATTGAGATTCAATTACCATTCCCTGCACCAAGCGGCAATTCGTTGCAGATCCCTGTATTTCAGAATAATTTTCCATTGTTACAATATCTCGATATACTACATAATCATCCGCGAAAAGTCTCAGTGGAATTCCGATGTTATCCACAACGTCATTTATATATATAGGGTGTTACAAAAAGGTACGGCCGAACTTTCAGGAAACATTCCTCACACACAAAGAAAGAAAATATGTTATGTGCACATGTGTCCGGAAACGCTTACTTTCCATGTTAGAGCTCATTTTATTGCTTCTCTTCAAGTCACATTAATCATGGAATGGAAACACACAGCAACAGAACGTACCAGCGTGACTTCAAACACTTTGTTACAGGAAATGATCAAAATGGCCTCCGTTAGCGAGGATACACGCATCGACCCTCCGTCGCATGGAATCCCTGCTGCGCTGATGCAGCCCTGGAGAATGGCGTATTGTATCACAGCCGTCCAAAATACGAGCACGAAGAGTCTCTACATTTGGTACCAGAGTTGCGTAGACACGAGTTTCCAAATGCCTCTATAAATGAAAGTCAAGATAGTTGAGGTCAGGAGAGCGTGGAGGCCATGGAATTGGTCCGCCTCTACCAATACAGAGGTCACCGAATCTGTTGTTGAGAAGCGTACGAACACTTCGACTGAAATGTGCAGGAGCTCCATCGCGCATGAACCACATGTTGTGTCGTACTTGTAAAGGCACATGTTCTAGCAGCACAGGTAGAGTATCCCGTATGAATTCATGATAACGTGCTCCATTGAGCGTAGGTGGAAGAACATGGGGCCCAATCAAGACATCACCAACAATGCCTGCCCAAACGTTCACAGAAAATCTGTGTTGATGATGTGATTGCACAATGGCGTGCGGTTTCTCGTCAGCCCACACATGTTGACTGTGAGAATTTACTATTTGATCACGTAGGAATGAAGCCTCACCCGTAAAGAGAACACTTGCACTGAAACGAGGATTGACACATTGCTGGATGAACCATTCGCAGAAGTGTAACCGTGGAGGCCAATCAGCTGCTGATAGTGCCTGCACACGCTGTACATGGTACGGCAAATGGTTCAAATGGCTCTGAGCACTATGGGACTTAACATCTATGGTCATCAGTCCCCTATAACTTAGAACTACTTAAACCTAACAAACCTAAGGACAGCACACAACACCCAGCCATCACGACGCAGAGAAAATCCCCGACCCCGCCGGGAATCGAACCCGGGATCCCGGGCGTGGGACGCGAGAACGCTACCGCACGAACATGGTACGGAAACAACTGGTTATCACGTAGCACTCTCCATACAGTGACGTGGTCAACGTTACCTTGTACAGCAGCAACTTCTCTGACGCTGACATTGGGGTTATCGTCAACTGCACGAAGAATTGCCTCGTCCATTGCAGGTGTTCTCGTCGTTCTAAGTCTTCCCCAGTCGCGAGTCATAGGCTGGAATGTTCCGTGCTCCCTAAGACGCCGATCAATTGCTTCGAACGTCTTCCTGTCGGGACACCTTCGTTCTGGAAATCTGTCTCGATTCAAACGTACCGCGCCACGGCTATTGCCCCGTGCTAATCCATACATCAAATGGGCATCTGCCAATCCCGCATTTGTAAAGATTGCACTGACTGCAAAACCTCGTTCGTGATGAACACTAACCTGTTGATGCTACGTACTGATGTGCTTGATGCTAGTACTGTAGAGCAATGAGTCGCATGTCAACACAAGCACAGAAGTCAACATTACCTTCCTTCAATTGGGCCAACTGGCGGTGAATCGAGGAAGTACAGTACATACAGACGAAACTAAAATGAGCTCTAACATGAAAATTAATCGTTTCCGGACACATGTCCGTATACCATCTTTTCTTTATTTGTGTGTGAGGAATGTTTCCTGAAAGTTTGGCCGTACCATTTTGTAACACCCTGTATAGTGAATAGCAACGATCCTACGACACTCCCCTGCGACACACCTGAAATCACTCTTACTTCGGAAGACTTCTCTCCATTGAGAATGACATGCTGCGTTCTGTTATCTAGGAACTCTTCAATCCAATCACACAATTGGTCTGATAGACCATATGCTCTTACTTTGCTCATTAAAGGACTGTGGGGATCTGTGTCAAATGCCTTGCGGAAGTCAAGAAACACGGGATCTACTTGGGAACCCGTGTCTATGGTCCTCTGAGTCTCGTGGACGAATAGCGCGAGCTGGGTTTCACAGGATCATCTTTTTCGAAATCCATGCTGAATCCTTCAGAGTAGATTTCTAGTCTCCAGAAAAGTCATTATACTCGAACATAATATGTGTTCCAAAATTCTACAACTGATCGACATTAGAGTTCTGCACATCTGTTCGACGTCCCTTCTTGAAAACGGGGATGACCTACGCCCTTTACCAATCCTTTGGAACGCTACGCTCTTCTAGAGACCTACGGTACACCGCTGCGAGAAGGGGGGGAAGCTCCCTGCGTACTCTGTGTAAAATCGAACTGGTTTCCCATCAGGTCCAGCGGCCTTTCCTCTTTTGAGGATTTTTAATTGTTTTTCCATCCCTCTGTCATCTATTTCGATATCTACCATTTTATCATCTGTGCCACAATCTAGAGAAGTATCTGCAGTGCAGTCTTCTTCTGTGAAACAGTTTTGGAAAAAGATATTTAGTATTTCGGCCTTCAGCCTTTCATCCTCTGTTTCAGTACCATTTTGGTCACAGAGTGTCTGGACATTTTGTTTTGATCCACCTACCGCTTTGACGTAAGACCAAAATTTCTTAGGATTTTGTGCCAAGGCAGTACACAGAACTTCACTTTTGAATTTACTGAACGCCTCTCGCATAGCCGTCCTCACATTACATTTCGCTTCGTGTAATTTTTGTTGGTCTGCTAGGCTTAGGCTATGTTTATGTTTGCTGTGAAGTTCCCTTTGCTTCCATAGCAGTTTTCTAACTCGGTTGTTTTACCACATTGGCTCTTTTCCATCTCTTACGATCTTGTTTGGCACATACTCATCTAATGCAAATTGTACGATGGTTTTGAACTTTGTCCACTGATCCTCAACGCTATCTGTACTTGAAATAAAACTTTTGTGTTGAGCCGTCAAGTACTCTGAAATCTGCTTTTTGTCACTTTTGCTAAACAGAAAAATCCTACTACCTTTCTTTAATATTTCTATTTACGGCTGAAATCATCGCTGCAGTAACCGCTGTACGATCGCTGATCCCCTGTTCTGCGCTAGTTCGGGTCTGTTTATCACCAGAAGGTCTAACATGTTATTGCCACGAGTCGGTTCTCTGTCCAACTGCTCAAGGTGGTTTTCAGATAATGCGCCTTAAAAATATTTTACTGGATTCTTTGTCCCTGCCACCCTTTATGAGCGTTTGAGTCTCCCAGTCTGTATCTGGTAATTATATAACATGGTCGGGAAATCTCGAAATACGCATTTTCCAAATATTCCTTCAGGTGCTCTGCCATAACAGCTGCTGAGCCACGGGGCCTATAGAGACATCCAATTACCATGTCTGAGCCTGCTTTAACCGTGACCTTCACCCAAATTATTTCACGTTTCGGATCTCCGTCAATTTCCTTAGATACTATTGCACTTTTTATCGCTATAAACACGCCTCCTCCTTCAGTGTCCAGCTTGTCTCTGCGGTATACATTCGAGTCCGAGTTTAGAATGTCATTACTGTCTACGTCTGGACTCAGCCAACTTTCCGTCCCTAGTACTATGTGGGCATTTTGACCGTTTATTAATGGGTTTAGTTCTGGGACCTTTCTATAGACGCTCCTGCAGTTTACTATCACCACATTAATATTGTTTTTCCCTGTTGCGTTTTGCCTACTGCTACCTTGTCGCGTGTCAGGAGGCGTCTTGTCGGGCCTAGGGAGGGAATTCTCTAACCAAAAATCCCAGATGTGCACTCCACACGTACTCCGCTACCCTTGTAGCCGCTTCCTGCGTGTATTGCACGCCTGAGCTATTCAGGGGGACCCTACATTTCCCCACGCGATAGCGGAGGTCGAGAAATTTGCACCCCAGATCTCCGCAGAATCGTCTGAGTCTCTGGTTTAAGCCTTCCACTCGGCTCCAAACCAGAGGACCGCGATCTATTCTGGGAACGATACTACAAGTAGTTAGCTCATTCCGCGAGCGAGGCTTTCCGCCTTCACCAACTCCGCCAACCGCCTGTATGAACCGAGGATCACCTCTGAGCCCAGACAGCAAGAGTCATTGGTGCTGACATGAGCAACAATTTGTAGTCGGGTGCACCCAGTGCTCTCTATTGCCGCGGGCATGGACTCCTCCACATCTGGGATGAGACCCACCGGCAAGCAGACAGAGTGAACACTGGCCTTCTTCCCCGACCTTTCCGCTATTTCCCTAAGAGGCTCCATCACCAGCCTAACATTGGAGCTCTCAATCACTAATAAACCCCTTCCCCTGTGTGCCTGCTCGGACCTTGTTGAAGGAGCGGCCACATGTCCACCCACAGGCAGATCGGCGGATGCCACACGGCCGGTCTCCACATTAACCCTCCGCCTCCTGCGACGCGAACGCCGCTGAACCCGCCACTCCCCTTGGGGAGAGGGTGGCCCCAACAGCGCGCGGTACCCCCTAAGATGTCTCGACAGCAGGGACCGTGGGTGAAGCATGTAACACCTGGCGTGTACCATGCGACGCGCCAGACTCCCCACTGCCGCTACACTCCGAGGCAGCAGCCTGAAGACGGCTGACCGTGGCCATCAGCACGTTCAGCTGTTCGCCAACAGTGGCCAGTTCCTCCTGCGTCCGTACACAGCGTTCACACATCCTATCCATCCTAAGAAATCAACAATTTACTGTAGAGGGTTAATCAACTTTTAACTAGACTACTAATTCACGAAAGGCGGCTGACAGCTGACTAAACTGTGGTTACTAGGCACTTCTTGATGGAAACAATGAACATAAGCACTAACTGTCTGTGGACTGTATTCAAAACAAACACGAAATCTGTGTAACACTGTCATTAGTACTCGAAAATTGGAGCTTCCTAAAAGCAAAAACACACGGAAAAAGAATGTTATGATTATCTGTTGGGCTTATTAAACGTATAGGAAAACGCTAAGTAGTTGTGCACCAACCCCATACAAAAGCTAAGTTATTAATTTCTAAATATCTGGTTCTTTCCTCTCTCTCTTTCATGCCCCATGCCCTGCTGGTATCCTTACCTTGTCGTGGTGGTGAGGCTTGCGTGGTCAAACGATCGTGAGAACTATGACGATGGTAGCTTCTCTCCTGGTAGGTGCCCCCAAACCAGATGGCTCAAATTTGATGATCCCGACAAAATGGGATACTCTGGTCCTCCATATTTTGGGTTGGACGTGGGACCAACTCCCCTACACCATAAAAAATACAATTGGTACCAAACGGCCGGCCAGTGTGGCCGAGCGGTTCTAGGCGCTTCAGTCTGGAACCGCGCGACCATTACCGTCGCAGGTTAGAATCCTGCCTCGGGCATGCATGCGTGTGATGTCCTTAGGTCAGTTAGGTTTAAGTAGTTGTAAGTTCTAGGGGATTGATGACCTCAGAAGTTAAGTCCCATAGTGCTCAGAGTCATTTGAACCATTTTTGTTACCAAACGCCAAGAAATAATTTCGGGTTCGGTATGAAACAACAATTGAAACGACCCCAGGAAATCAAATGTTAAAGCAAGAATATCACGGAACAATCACAGACTGACATGTGGCACTTGAAATATAAGTTCACTCTACGCTCCAGGAGCGGTGGAGGTGCTGCATGAAGAACTAAATAGATACAGGCTAGAAATAATGCCACTATGAGAGACTAGATGGCCTGGAACAGGGATGCATAATGACAAGTTGTACAGTTATCTCTATAGTGGAGACAGAGGAGGTAAACATAAAATTGGAGTTGGTTTTGCAGTAGTCAACAGAATGAAACGAAGAATCATGAACTTCAATGCTCTCAGCGGAAGAAATGCTGGATAAGAATGAAAGGGCTTTCTGAGACGCTCCATTGGCGCCGAAAGCCTACATTATTCCTTCAACAACAACGGAATGCGACTAGCCGACTTTGCAACGTCAGAACACCTAAGGATTAAAAGTACCTACTTTCCTCGCAAAAATATTCATAAGATAACCTGGATATCACCCAACACAAACCATGCAGAGCCAAATAGACGAAATATTGGTGGCTGAGAGACACAGAAATTATTCTTAAAATGTCAAAGAGGTGCAGGAATAGGATCAGGCCATTATCTTGTACTGACAACTATTCGTGACAGGATAGAATGCAGAAACTGGAGGTACAGGCTGGAAAATAAACCAATACCTACTGAAAGAGGACCATATTAAAGAAGGACATGCAACTGAAACTCAAAATAAATTTGCTGCCCCCAAAGAAGAGGGAGATGTAGACAAGCTATGTTCCAAGCTCATATGTCGAAGTCAAAGGCGCAGCAGATGAAGTGCCGAAGCCACTGGAGAAAAGGAGCAGAGGATAGTTTAACGATAAGTTCAGATATGGAGGGAAAAGAGGCTACAATGTCATGGCTAACATACGAAGAAGACGAAAGACTGTGGTTGGCACGCATGTAGGCAGTTACAGAAGCAAGGAAAGTCATCTGAACAGAAAAGCGAGGGTATATGAACAGCAACATAACACTGGCAGAAAAGGATCGAACAACACAAGAGACTTTTGCAGAACAGTCAACTTCTTCAAAAAAGGGTGTAATGTGAGGATCGACGTGATCAAATGCCATGAAGTACAAATGAAATGAAAGCTATGAAGGAATGAAAAACTATTTCGAAATTCCCCTGAATGTGGATGGCAGCATCAACAGCATGTGACAGCATCATCAAAAGAAGAAGAAGCACATAGGAGAACCCATAAAAATGATGAAAAGAGGAAAGTAAAATATCCGCCGTCCGCGGATAGGAAAATCTCAGAGAGTGAGTTATAGCGTTTTTGTTTAAACGGAAGTATTTTTTTCAAAATTTACAAAACAATATTCGTGAGGTAGGACTGATCCTCCAAGCCTACCAATAACTAAATCAGAGATTCTGCCAAACATAAACTGTCTGTAGTAACTATACAACTTCACCAAACCAAGCCCCGGGCGTCTCGTGAAGAGCGGCGCGGAGTCCACGTTGCCGTCACCTGAGTCCGAGGAAGAGTACAAGCCCTGCGAGGATGGCTCCGGTACGCTGGCGGCGGTGGACGATGACGCGGCGGCTACGATGACACCAGTGGGCTCGCTCGGCGTGAACTGCCTCTCCAGGCTCTTCTTTCTTTTTATTGAGTTTCGATTCCCCCTAAAGGGGGCGGTCTGGCAGCAGCTTATTACGCTGCTCTTCAGCCTACAGAATTTGTTGTAAAAAGATGTAGATAATAAAAAATAATAACAGTTGGCGATAAAATCGGCGACTTAAAGGGAAAATGGCAGAAAATTCTGGAGCTTCAAACATAAAACACAGGGTTGATGATGCTAATAAAATACACAGGAAGCAGAAAAATAGTAGACGGACAATTAAAAAACACGGCGACAGTCTGGGTTCTGTTCGCAAAAGATATAAAAATGCACACCCAGCGACAGCATGATTTCTGTTCGCAACACTGTGGAAAGACGCACAACACTGAACACTCACTTAAACATTGCACTAAAAAGTTGGCACAAATATGACATACCACACCCGAGAGCAGGTGGGGGAAACTGGTCAGATGACGGAAAAAAAGGGGGGGCAAGGAGAGGAAGAGTGAAGGGGGAGGGGGGAAAGGAGCCAATGGAAGATGAGGATCCATAAGAGGGGTGGGGGGTGCTGAGCAGACGTGGCAGGGAGTGGGGAAGGCAGACGAGGCGAGTACGAAAGGACTCCGGTGGGGGGGGGGGGAAGGAGATAGGGAGAGGGTAGGCGGGGAGAAAACACAGGATGGAAGGGGCGAGGAAGAGGGAGCCCAGGGAAAGGACGGAGGAAAGGAGGGGAGTGAGGATCAGAGTTGATAGGAGGGATAAATGGAGGGAGAGAGGGCACCATCCGGGAGGGGGAGTTGATGGAAGCAACCTTAGGAAAGGAGATGTAGGATGTAAAGATGGAGGGTAGGAGGGATAAAACAGTGAAGACGTGGCAGGGGGCGGGGATGGGAGAGGAGAGGAACAACCAGGGGGTGAGGGTTTCCAGGCGGCGGGAGGTGTAGAGGATGCGGATATGTCCGAGGAAGAGGAGCAGATGGGGGAAAGGAATGAGATCATAGAGGATCCGCGTGGGAGACGGGAGGCGTATACGGAAGGCGAGGCGGAGTGCATGACGCTCAAGGATCTGGAGGGACATAGAATTTGGGGGGGGGGGGCAGATATCCAGGCAGGACTGGCATAACAGAGGACCTCTCCAGGCTCCTGCGCCATCCTAAATACTGCTTGGCGCATGGATATGGCTGGCTCTATTTGCAGTCACGTGTCGAGCGGAAGGAAAGAGGTCCGCGGCTGTAGCGACCTCTTGCGGCGCCGTGGACGCCTCCTGGTGTTCTCTGGGAAGCGTCTGTTTTTCCGGGACGACCGGCCAGGCTGAGCCCTACTCGGTCCGGGGCCCGCTGTACCGGTCTGCTTCGCTGGAAGCGAGAGTTGCAGGCGCTTAGTCTGGACAAAATAGAAAAGCTGCTAGAATAGATGGCATACGTGCATAGAGGCTTATGGAGGGTAGAGAGATCAGCCAAAGAGAGATTATAGCAAGTAATTAGTTTAATTTCGACTAGACAACGTATCCCAGCAGGATAGAAGCCGTCGATCATCTGCCCAATACTAAAGAAAGAAGACCCAATGAATGCAGCAGCCTCACTATGCACAACTTAGAAGATCCTGAGCATGTTGTTGCTGAAGCGGCTAACTCCATACGTTGAGGAGGTACTTGGATTCCAAGTAGATTTTAGAAAGAGAAAATGAACCATAGACCAACTACATACACTGAAGAGCCAAAGAATCTGGTACACCTGCCTAATATCGTGTATGCCCCACAAAAGCACGCAGAAGTGCCGCAACAGGACGTGGCATGCGCTCGACTAATAGAAGTAGTCACTCGAACTGCACACGCCCTACACCATTACAGAGCCTCCGATATCTTGAACAGTCACCTGACGACATACAAGGTCCATGGATTCATGAGGTTGTCTCCATACCAGTACACGTCCATCCGCTCGATACAATTTGAAACGAGACTCGTCACACCAGGCAACCTTTTTCCAGTCATCAACAGTCCAATGTCGGTGTTGACGGGCACAGGCGAGCTGTAAAGCTCTGTGTCGTGCAGTCATCAAGGATTCACGAGTGATCCTTCGACTCCGGAAGGCCATTTTGATGATATTTCATTGAATGGTTCGCACGCTGACACTGGTTGATGGCCCCGCACTGAAATCTGCAGCAATTTGCGGAAGGGTTGCCCTTGTGTTACGTTGAACGATTCTCTTCAGTCGTCGTTGGCCTCGTTCTTCAAGGATCTTTTGACTGCTGCAGCGATATCGGAGATCTGATGTTTTGTCGGATTCCTGATATTCACAGTACACTCGTGGAATGGCCGTATGAGAAAATCACCACTTCATCACTACCTCGGAGATACTGTGCCCCATCGCTCGTGCGATGAACACCACGTTCAGACTCACCTAAATCTCGATAACCTGCCATTGTAGCGGTAGTAACCGATCTAACAACTGCACCAGACACTTGTATTATATAGGCGCTGCCGACCGCAGCGCAGTCATCTGCCTGTTTACGTATCTCTCTATTTGAATACGCATGTCTATACCTGTTTCTTTGGCGCTTCAGTGTATAATAAGGCAAATGCTATCAAAGAGACGAAAATTTTGCAGAGATGAGCACAGTCCTTTTGTGGACTTCCAAAAAGTGCATGATAGTGTGAACAGGCAAGCAAAATGGCAAGAAATGCAAAGGCAGAGGTTCCTAGTAAACTAACAAAATTAAGACAAGCATGTATGCAAGAGACAAAATGCCTCTCCGCCCTTCTGTTTCATCTGGTTTTTTGAAACAGGACTGACAAACGTAACAAGCCTGGAGAACGGGAATTCAAGTGGGCAGAAGAATCAACATTCTGGCTTAGGCAGATAATGTTGTTTCAGTAGCACAAAATGAACAAGATCTGGTTCATATGGCAAGGGTGTTAACGGAAGAGGCAATGAGAGCAGGCCTGTAGATGAATATCGATAAGACCAGTAGCCTTTTTGTGACCACAGAGGACAATGACAGACCTTTAGATGTAGATTGCAAAATCTTTGAAAGTGTAAAAAGTTCAAATATCTTCAGGCAGTATTCAGTGAAAGAAATGAGATAGACCACGAAGTAATAGTAGGAATCCAGGCAGGAAACGGGTCAAAGTTTTCACTAGGAAACCTGTTGGAGTCCCGACTTCTGTGGAGAGCCAAAAAAGATGAGAATATACAGGGAAGTAATACAAGCTCTCGTCCTATACGGAGCGGAAACGTGGACTATGACACAAAAGATAGAAAGATCACTCCTCACATTTGAGAATACTTTTCTGAGACAGATTTTTAGGCCAATGAATAATGGAGACGACTAGAGAAAAAGAAAAATCCGCAAATTGCAGGAGTTGTAGAAGTCGCAGGACATAGTAGCTGTGGTTAGAGACAGGAGACTGACAAGGGGAAGGCCTCAGACACGGCCAACTGATTCGGCTCAAATTTGGCAGGTCGCTTGTGTACAACGAAAACCGAAGGACTCTAAAATAATTTGGCTCAACTCTCTCCCGTTTCTGTGAATATCACCCCCAAAGGTTATGATGAGCAATCGACTCAAACTGGCGGAATCGATAGATAATTGTAAATAGAGCGTTTTCCAACATCGGGTATGGTGTCCGCAAACGCATTCTTTTCCAGTAGTCGAGGAAAGAAATGTTTACAACTGCCGCTTATGTACACACATGGTAATTGCGTTTCGCCGAGAGCGCCGAGAGCGCAACGCATGAGGTAACTCGCTGGAAAGCGGAGAACCCGGGCTCGAATCTCGAGAAAACTCTGCGGTTTTCATTTTTTTAAACTGTAGTTTTTCGTATCAGAATTTGTAGGGATAAGAGGGTTAATAAGATACGCAACTCAACACGGAATAATAATAGTAATAAGGTACGAAAACTTAATTCTCAAACGACGTGAATTAGCAAAGAATTAAACTTTTAAACCTTGTCACATGAAGACAACTCCGATTAAGAGTGCTGCGAATTCCTCGCCGGACGCTTGTTTACAGCGAGGCACGGGACAGAACGCACGCGGGGAGAGTTATGTCGTCCCGGTTGCCTCTTCAACATATCATAATAGTGAATCTCGAGTAGTGAGGGTGTCCAGTACGAACCTTATACAAGCCAATCGGAAAGAGTTGTTTTCCGGCATTAGGCTCCAGCGAACCGCGAGGATACATGTAATGATTTTTCATCGTTAATCCGCCGAATAAAATATGTTTTGTGAAAGAATACAGTGATCATCCGTCAGCAACATATGACTTGTACTGTATGTAGTTTGTGGTAATTAGCTTTTCCGTTTATGCCGTAGTAACTAGTTAGTGGTTGTTGTGTCATATCTTTCAGTTGCATAATCTGAATAATGGAGGATGAACACCCTTCAACCAGCGGTGAAATATATAGTTGGGAGCCTGTCACACACGGCGGCAAGCGGGAAGTTACCGACGCTATGTTTTGGTTTATAAAAGTGTTGCAAGGCAGATGTATTATCAATGCACTACCCGAAGCAGGCAGTTCTGTTTCTCGGCGTTGCAGATTTATAGGAGCGGCTATCGTGGAGCGATTTTGGGAGCTGACGAACAAAATGACTTTTGTTGATACCGAAGAACTATACCATGAAGGCGAAGCAGAAGGTGAATCAGTAGAATATATAACGACTAATGAATCGCAAAATGGTCGTAACAATTTGGAAATGTCCACATCGCAGGCAATGTGTGTTTCATCTGTTCGCGATGAGTATTACTAACCGGTTACTAACCGATTGAACTACGGCCCTGTACCCCTTGAAGTAAAAATAAAGGATACAGCGCTAGCCAGGAATCATCCAAATTGGAATCTATACACACTGCAAAAGAATGGAGCAACAACAGCCTTGAAAAGGAAGAAGGGCCTAAAATTGTGGGAAAATGATATCGTTAGAGGGGGGACAAGATACTAAAAATACCAGGCGATAAATAAGTGTACGTACGACCGATCTGTCGAATATCGCCGTCGGAACGAGAATGTAACAACGAGAATACACCAGGAGTGGGCTGCAGGTGCAGCTCTTCAATATACGACCAACAAGGATTTTACGTTTGCTGCATCATTAGCTTGGTCAAGGAATTTCAAATCGGATTGTAAAATGCGTCAATGGCAAGTCACTAAATACATCTCCGACAAGGAGGTAGAAAATATAGAAGATATACAGAAAGTGGCGGCTCTTTGCAGCACGCAAATGGCACCACTTATGACCGGTTTTAATAGTGATTACGTGATCAACTGCAATGAAACAGGATGCGAGTATCGGGTGAACATTCGATGCACGTTATCGCATAAGGGAGAAAAACGGACCCTTGTCGCAGTTGGTAGTAAGAAAAAACTAACACATTCGTACACGGCGCAATATGCCATCACAGCCTCTGGAAAAGTATTGCCTACGGTTTTCCTGTATTTACAAGAAAGGAATATTACATTTGGTCCTCAATTTACAGAAGAGGTCAATCGCTTAACCGACTCGTTGAAAAATGTTTACAGTAGTTGCTCCAAATCCGGGAAATTGCCAAATGCGATTTACGGAACATTCCTTGAGAATGTTTGTAAACCGTACGTTGCTGATAACAAGTTTTGTCGGATCAACCGACGTGCACGGTAAACGTAATACCGCCAAACTGCACGTCTGTGTGCCAGCCCTGAGATGTTTATTTCTATCGCCAGGTTCAAAACTTCATTTCAATGGTTCTGAATTGTAGTGTGCTTCTGGAAACCCAGCGGGAATTGCACAACCGCACGGATGAAATAATTATTCACAGCATAATTCATAACCAACTTTCAGCACCGATTTTTCAAATAATGATATCGTATGCGTGTTACGCACCAAAATTAATTCCCGAAAAAAACATATTTTTAAATGTACACCAAGTTTGTTGTCCACCGACTCTTTGGAAGGAACAGTGCAGCTGTCAAAAGACTGCATTCATTAGATGTTCTTGATGCCGCGAATGTATTTGTTTCGAATGTTTATACGACAACTACCGTCCATCTAGTTGTTCGAAGAAAAGTGAGGACACGTAAGAGTAACTGGAAGAGCCATCCTTTTTCATTTACTTACCTTATTAGCCTTCCTATCCCTATCATTTGGGATATGGAAAATACAAAGGAGAAGAATAACATCCGCTATGTTTTCTCGTTATTCGATCCCGGGTTTTCCGCTTCCCACTCAGTTACCTTTTTCTTTTTCTTTTTGTTAAATTGATCATTTTGTTCGTTTTCGTTCGTTGTATATGGTCCCGGCGGATGTCTCAAGACACCCGTTGAAGTTCATCGTTTAGCGTTTCGCTCAGTTTTTTGTTTCAGAGAACAGCCAGCCCTCTGATCGAACACGCTGAGCTACCGTGCCGGCATTACCTTGGCTGTTGCGTTATCGGCGTTCTCGGCGAAAAGCGAATACCATGTGGGTACATAAGCGGCAGTTGTAAAAGTTTCTTTCCTCGATTTCTGGAAAAGTATGCATTTGTGAACCCCATACCTTATGATGAAAAACTCTCTGTTTACAATTATCAATAGATCCCGCGCCGGCCGCTGTGGCCGAGCGGTTCTAGGCACTTCAGTCCGGTACCACGCTGCTGCTGCGGTCGCACGTTAGAATCCTGCTTCGGGCATGGATGTACGTGATGTCCTTAGGTTAGTTAGGTTTTAGTAGTTCTAAGTCTAGGGACTGATGACCTCAGATGGTAAGTCCCACAATGCTTAGAGCCATATAGATTCCGCCAATTTTGAATCGATTGTTTGTCGCAACCTTTAGGGGTGATTTTCTCAAAAACGGGAGGGTGTTGAGCCAAAATATCTTAGAGTCCTTCGTTTTACGTTGTACACAAGCGCCCTGCCAAATTTGAGCCGAATCGGTAGGCCGTGCCTGAGACCTCCCACATGTGAGGTGTCACAGACACGAAATGCGGCGAGAAAGCCACATCTCCAGGCAAGGGGTGGAAGAAGGCATCAGAGGCAACGACCAAGGGGGAGACCACGGCTGAGATGGATTGACGGGGTCGGAGACTATACGTGTAAGATGGACTAGCTCGGGAAGACCTCTCGAACCGTGGAAGACGAAGGAGGTCTGATTTGCGAGGTCAAAAACCGACAACGGTTTGTGAGGCTGACCTAGTAAATAAGTAACTTTGATGCTATGTGAATCCTGAACAAATACTGCTATCACTTGCTGTAATCATCTCATTCCTTATGCCCGTTTGTGTTAATGGAAGTATCAGGTATCTTTGTGGGTTCGTACGTTCGTGTTGTGTGACTGGCGTGTGGCTCATCGGCAGGCCCGATCACGTGGTCTGCTTTCGGACGATGACCGGCGGAGCCGGGCACCTCCTGGGTCATTCTGTCTGTCTGCCCACCGCTGAGGACGGATCTGGGGCAGATACGGCCGCCTGCAGTATTTCGGTGCAGCCGCCACCACCTGCCTGTCAGATGCTCGTGTGAACTGCTACACACGGGAAATAAACCGCAAGAAACGATTAGGAGGAAAAATACCGTACTGACGTAAGGCCAGAAAACTAGCAGAGCTACGACCACTTGAAGATAGAGATGAAAGGCCTTTGACTGTGTAGGTTTCAATGGATGAGAGGAGACGTAACTCAGCATGGGAGTGGGAATGTTTTGTCTGTACCAGTCTTTTAGCACCACATTGAAGAAGGTAGCAATGTTTTCCACGATGGTAGTGCCTACATGCATTGTTATTACTAGTGGGCATCCGCTTTACTGCTGTTCCGGACACTAGTGTGGAAGTGTGTGGTTTATAACAGAGCTGAGAGATAATGTCCCGCTGTACCTACGAGAAACAAGGCGATATCATCTTTACATACAGCCTGACAAACGGCAGTGGGCGGGCGGCAACACGACTTTAGTGGTAAAAGGAAATTCCGTGTGGCTAGAGCCTCAGGTCGGGTAGACCGTTCGCCTGGTGCAAGTCTTTCGAGTTGACGCCACTTCGGCGACTTGCATGTCGATGGGGATGAAATGATGATGATAAGGACAACACAACAACCAGTCCCTGAGCGGAGTAAATCTCCGACCGAGCCGGAAATCGAACCTTTAGGTACGACATTCCATTGCGCTGACCACTCAGATACTAGGGGCGAACAGTGGTAAATGCATAACCCCCATTAGCAGTCCAACCATAAACTGATTCCAGCAGGGTTCCGTCATCTGTGTGAGACAGGCTCACTTACGGGAATGGCTGCCCATGAATAGCGGGGGCACCTGGTACGGGACTGGAGGAACAGAGTGCTGAACAGTGCAGAATATGATAGCGCTGTCAGCATATTGTAATATTTCTGGTTTCACAGCCGTCATATTCGGCTACAAGAAGCTCTTATTAGTGTAGTTGAGAAGGCGGCAGTGGGAAGATGACGTAAATCGGTATGAGGTACTGGTGACAGATAAAGTATTCGGAACGCGTATTGTCAGAAAGGCCGTCAAAATTGTGATCGTTCTCTGCGATTGGCTGCTGTGTTCGGAAGAAGCGCGCCAAAATGATTAACTCTTGTTATTAATATTAGAATAACTAAACAGTGAATTTACTTGCATTTGATATGAAAGTGTCTCTCAGTGGCAGGCTATCATTCCGTTATTTCAAAAGTGTTAATTGCAGCAGAATAATGAACGACTGCTAAACGAAAAGCAGACGAAGCACTTGGTATATCTTTGAATCGCAGCCAACTCGGATGGCGGGCGAGGTCGTTCGGCTCTCAGTTCATAGGTCGATCGGCAGACTGGGAGGACTGACACGTCGTCTGCTGCGGTCGGTATCAGTTAAGATTTAATTTCAAATCTGTGGTTTGTAAATGTAAGAGCAAGATCAGTAGTCTCGGAGGACAGACATATTGTCTGCCGTGGTCGCTATTGGTTACGAACTTGATCAGCAATCTCTCATTTTTCGGACATCTAAATCAGAACTAGGTTAATAGTAATAACGCAGACACTTAGTTAATTATTTTGTTTATTCTCCGTGAAAGTGTGAAGACTGGAAATTGTTTGTGATTCCTAAAATGGACTATAAATGTGCAGTTCCTCGTATTCTGTTATTGAAAAGCGAGTGGCATCCCGTTTAAATAAACCAGTTCAAAATTTAATTATTTACAAAAAATCTGTTCCTCGCTAACAGTTTCTTATAACCTCAAGATAACGGATTCACGACACACGTGCTGTTTTCTGCACAGGGGACAACAGCTATAGAAGACTGCAGGCTGGTGAACATCATTCAGTAATTATGCATTCCACGCAGAGCTGTGGAAGCAACTAGGCACCTCGCGTGTACTGCAATCTTAGTACACCTGTGGCAACGCAGAAGAGATATGATGGAAGGAAATATTCGAGGGGAGGGATTTATCACACACACATAAATTCCTCTCACCACATCTCTTTCTTTCTTTTTCGCTTGCCGTAATATATTATGTGGCCCACTAGCGTTGGGAAAGCCAGGTGGCCACATGAAACACCGCCACTATCCGTAGCTGTTATCAGGTGCAGTACTCATTATCTACGGACTTGTCTCTGCACGACGATTTTCTGGCTGGTTTGTCGCGCAGTACACCATAGTGCTACGATCTCCGTCACAGATTAGGCTACTTTTACAAGGGGTGGTATCGACAACCTTCACAAAACCCGCTTGTGTGCTGCGGAGACAATCAACGATGTGGTGCAGCACACCATCAGCATTAGTTCAGCCCCAGTATATGTGGTGGGCGGATGAGAGACTACTGGCACCTCGTCAAGGGGCTAGAGTCCTTCCACAACTGCTCGTAGGCGAGGCATATCTGCACTTCCTGCTGGTAACTCTCCCTCCCATGATGGAGGACACTGTTCTGGTGTTACTGGAGAGAAACGTAGCCAATGAAATGCGACATTTGTTTCACGTCACAAGAAGAACTTAGGAGGTGCCATATTGGATCAAATCGTATGAAGATGAACTCCGTATTTGGTGGTTTTTAAATTATAATGTATTTGGTACGAATACAAGCTGCCCCAGAGCACTGCCACATTGAAGATACCTCGAAAACGAGCCATTTTTAGTAAGATTTATTATAATAATTTTACGGAAAGCTACGTACTGATAGTCAAAAGCTACTCGTATTCCATGCTGTGAATATATCCTGTTTCAGTGCTACGGGGCATGGGTGATATATCAAAAGCGCGTCTTTTTTTGGCACAGTCTGGGACAGTTACACCTTAAATAATAACACCTGTAGTTACAGCCTTAAGACATTTGTACAAATTGTATGTATATCATGTAACTTATACACCGCTGTTTTACTGAAACTGTAGCGTAAATGACAACTTCGTGTATTTGTATGAGGTGCAGCTCCCGGTGTTACTTATTACAGACACTGTATTGTGGCGTTTATCCTGGCGAGATGCTTGTGGTTGCCAGTGTGGGGCTCTGTCTATCGTGAGTTGTGATTAAGTAACGTTCTTGTACAATCTGTCTGTTTGCTTACACACTTCCTATCCTGGATGCTCGAAGAATATTAGTTCCGGTCCAAGTGGGACCACCTGTACTGGGGGCATAATATTAAATCTCCAAAATCACGCGCAACGGTTTATGACATTGACGGCCTTAAATAAAATAATCTGACTGCAATGTAGTTGAAGCTATACCCTGGACGGGAAGTCTAAGCGTTTCACTTCTCTCCGAATATTCTAAAGAACAAACTGCCACATTAAAATAAAACTGTTCGATAATGAGCGTCAGTAATCAACTGCGACACTATCACTGAAACATCTTCAAACTACAAATCATCAGCAAAAGAACTGCTGTAACACAAATTCGATTATATCCTAAGACTTTCCATAATACACGCATTGCGCCATATATTACCTAACCATCATTGATTGTTAGTCGAAATTAGATTCACTCACAACCAAAACAGAATCTCGGCCCGGCACAGTATCGTTGTAGTGCGGAAGCGCTGTGACAAGTATGTGAGAAAAAGCCGCCGCAGAATGTCGGTTTGTGGGTCCTTGGTGCTCGGTTCCTATTTGAGCAAGCAAAAAAATGGTTCAAATGGCTCTGAGCACTATGGGACTCAACATCTGAGGTTATTAGTCCCATAGAATTTAGAACTAGTTAAACCTAGCTAACCTAAGGACATCACACACATCCATGCCCGAGGCAGGATTCGAACCTGCGACCGTAGCCGTCTAGCGGTTCCGGACTTCAGCGCCTAGAGCCGCACGGTCACTTCGGCCGGCTTGAGCAAGCAACTTGGGGTAACAGGTTTTTGGTATAGCCCCAACCACGAACCATTTGTATAGGCATTTGAACATTTGTCGTACTGTACCTATGTTACAGTACACTCCAGTATTGAGCAAAGTTTGAACGACGAACAGGAACTGGCGCCCAGGCAAATTGTGCGACTCGATCAGTTTCTTTCGCAAAAGATTTTAATTGGGCTCAGATTAATGCTCAGCTAATAGCAATGTTTCTATGTGCACCTTTCGAATATTACGTGCATAGTCACCTTCGTTCGAATTTTAGGCCTACATGTGAAACAGTCATCCTTAAATAACTCCGGACTGGAGTGAGACTTAGGGTTTAAATTTGGTTCACCGATGTATCAGACCATGGTCTAATGCAAGTTTTAACCGTTTGGAAAAATCTTCCTTCGTTTAGATTTCACGTGCAAAAAACACGTTTTTCTAGGAGGGTTTTGAAGCGTGCCGCTAAACTTGTACGTATTGGTTCAAGCTTTGCACGAAGGTAAATAAATCATTCAAAAGGAAATTTTTTATTGAATAAACTTCATCCGTTGTCGAGATACGATGATTTTAAACTGTGCTAAACGTTGCGTGTAAAATTCGTTGTTACGTCAATTGAATGCGCGGAAACGGTTTCAAGTCAACCAGATAGATAAAAGATATACTGTTACGATAATATTGAAAATTCAGTTTCGGTGATCTAATCTCCTTCGGATTTTACCAAAAAAGACGTTTTCTGTGAGATTTTTCTTCTATGTTTCAAGCTTGCAGGATGGTTCAAATTTTATGAGGAGATAGATAAATACATGTCATTAACGATCATCATGTTTTGTGAGCGCTTTGTACCTTGCCACGATATAAGCAACATGGATCGAAAGACAGTAAAATAATGTATGCCGGATCGGTCGTCACCCGAATCAACAAAAATCTACATCGGTTGCCAAGCTATGGCTGTCTAACATCAAAATTATAGTTGAGTAACAGTTAGGAGCCAGAATGAAAAATGCTGCTGTCGTAGCACCAAAACAATTTCCTGGACAGAGTTAGGGATACAAAAGAAAAGAAATAGCTTTCCGACGTATCTGACGGTTTGAAAGATATTTAAATCAAAACATGTTGACATACTCGCGTGTTTTTATGAATTAACCCTACTACCCCAGCGCAGTCGACCCTCCCCCCTGTTGAGAGATGTAAGACCAAATGCACACAAATTTATGTGCTTCTATAGAGTGGGATGCACCTACAATAGGAAGTACCTGATCGTGGTGGTGAATGTATAATAGGAAGCATCCCAGAATAGGGATGCATGCATCCTAAACTTTTATGACGTGTTGTGACATATTGCACAACATGACAAATGCCTTGTCGGATGACTTGAGGGCATGTGTGATATTATATGACATGACATCTTGTATCATGTTACTTCATTTGACATGGTGCATTATGTAACAAGATGTGGTTACTAACACCAACAAGTAAAAAAGCTCGAATATTTCAAGATGTTTTGATTTAAATGTGCTGCAGTAGGAGCATTTTTCATTCTGGTAAATTGTGTGCTTCAGACTATCAGGAATAAGTTGCAACGACTGGTGTTAACAATACTCATACTTCACATTCAGCAGCAGTGGCCTCCCGAAACCCCATGTCTGCCAGAGTATTGTCAGCCTGCTGTCGCTGCTGGAACGGATACTTTTACTAGTATGTATCTCAGATCGCTGTGCAGCATACGTAGTGTTCCTGTACCAGCACTTCGCTGTTCATGCCATCGACGAGTCCAGAATCTTCTTCGTGATTTTCTCTGCTCTTCTTCGACGATCGCTAAAGGAATTAACGTAACTGTTTGACGCGTTTCCACTCTCGTAAGCAAACTGTGTGATTAGCGTGCCAGATACAGTCGACAAGTGCCGCTGGGCAGCTCTGCAGTAACAAAGCACAGCGAGGAGCACGTTGTGTCCCATGAGGTGCAGCAGGCCGTTCAGATTGAGCAGCGACCACGATCGGCACAACGTGTGGGGCGCTCTGCGATGAGAAACACGTCCCGTGTCGGGGCGCCTGTAGCGTAAAACTGCAGCACACGTGGGGGAGGGTGGTTGTGCACCGCCTCTACTACTCATCTCAAAGATCTTGGGCCATGAAGTAGTGCACATCACACCTGTTACGTCAGGTTAACGCTGCTCACTGGCGATGCTAGTTTGCCTCGGTGGCTGTGCTGTCAGTGTGCCGGATTGCTAAGCGAAAGGTCTGAGTGCGATTCCCGGCCGGGCCGGAGACTTTCTCCACTAGGGGAATGGGTGTTGTTTGTCCTCACGTTCGTATCGTCATAAGTGACATTACACTGTTGAGATGGCTGTATGGGTACGTCCTGAAAACTAATAAACTGAAAAAAGTGATCCTTCTGTTGACAGTCGTAGTCAATGTGGTATGATGTATCACTCCAGCTTATATCATGACTCACTGGCATTAATGCAGTTAACCTGTACGTAGTTGATGATATGTGTTTTCGTCGAATCAATAATTATTCTTCTTCTAATTTACGAAAGTAACTGTAACGAGACGCCAACTCGACCCTGTACTGGATGGTTATAATTAAAGTGAATTTACTCACAGAGGTCCAGTGTGCGCTGTAGTCATATTATGCCACAAAAACTTGCTAGAAATTCTAACGCGTTAATGCGGAATCGATTGCACTGCAAAAAATTATTTCCAATTTTGATCACTGTGGTGTCACCGCCAGACACCACACTTGCTAGGTGGTAGCCTTTAAATCGGCCGCGGTCCGTTAGTATACGTCGGAACCGCGTGTTGCCACTATCAGTGATTGCAGACCGAGCGCCGCCACACGGAAGGTCTAGTCTAGAGAGACTCCCTAGGACTCGCCCCAGTTGTACAGCCGACTACATACGCTCTCATTTGCAGAGAGGACAGTTTAGCATAGCCTTCATCTACGTCATTTGCTACGGCCTAGCACGGCGCCATATTCAGTTACTCTGAATGTATTCTGAACAGATAATATTGTGAATCATGTACTGTCAAGAGCGACGTTCATCATTAATGGATTAAAGTTAAGTATCAAACTAATTACGTCCGCTTTCTGAATTCTAATTCCTTGTCATGTTCCAGACCTCACGTCAGTATAGTTCTTCCCTCCTCACGCCAGCCTGCGTGAGCTAAAACGCGTGCATTTCGGCCTCCAATAGTAACACGGTGTTGGCTCTTCCGCCAACACAACAATCACCACGTTCATATCTGGCGCTGCAAAAACAAGAAAGACATATAGAAATATTTCGACACCTAATAGATAAGGAATGGGATGTGGGCAGAAAAAGTCAAACATGTGAGAAATGTGTAAGGTTGATTATATTATTAACTGCTGCTTACACAGTTTGTTCAATACGAGCACCAGAGACGTTGACGAGATGCTGTACAGAGCCAGATTTGCAGCTGGTGGCCAACATTTGAACTATTTTCTTTTCAGCATTAATAGGTTCCGCATTAACGCATTAGAATATCTATCAATTTCCGCTGCCATACGATAATTACATTCCACACTGGACCTCCGTGAGCAGCTGCACTTTAATTACACTATGTGATCAAAAGTATCCGGACACCTGGCTGAAAATGACTTAGAAGTTCGTGGCGCCCTCCATCGGTAATGCTGGAATTCAGTATGGAGTTGACCCACCCTTAGCCTTAATGACAGCTTCCACTCTTGCAGGCATGCGTTCAGTCAGGTGCTGGAAGGTTTCTTGGGGAATTGCAATCCATTCTTCACAGAGTGCGGCAATGAGGAGAGGTATCGATGTCGGTCAGTGAGGCCTGGCACGAAGTCGGCGTTCCAAAACATCCCAAAGGTGTTCTATAGGATTCAGGTCAGGACTCCGTGCAGGCCAATCCATTACAGGGTTGTCATCGTTGTGTAACCACTCCGCCACAGGCTTGCATTATAAATAGGTGCTCGATCGTGTTGAAAGATGCATCGCCATCCCCGAATTGCTCTTAAAACATCAGGCCTGTGCTGTGATAATGCCCCCTCCATGAAAAGCACGACCACACCATAACTCCAGCGTCTCCGAATTTTATTGTTGGCATTACACATGCTGGCAAATGACGTTCACCGAGCATTCGTCATACCCATACCCTGACATCGGATCGCCACACTGTGTACCATGATTCGTCACTCAACACAACTTTTTCCACTGTTCAATCGTTTACGCTCCTTAGACCAAGCGAGATGTCGTTTGGCATTTACCGGCGTGATGTGTGGCTTACGAGCAGCTGCTCAACCATGAAATTCAAGTTTTCTCACCTCCCGCCTAAGTGTCATAATACTTGCAGTGGATCCTGATGCAGTTTGGAATTCCTGTGTGATGGTCTGAATTGCTGTCTGCCTATTATATATTACGACCCTCCTTAAATGTCGGCAGTCTCTGTCAGTCAATAGACGAGGTCGGCCTGTACGCTTTTATGCTGTTCCTGTCCATTCACGTGTCCACTTCACTATCACATCAGGAATAGTGAACCTAGGGATGTTTAGGAGTGTGGAAATTTTTCGTACAGACGTATGCAAGTCACACTCAATCACCTGACCACGCTCAAAGTCCGTGACTTCCGCGGAGGGCCTCATTCTGCTCTCTCACGATGTCTAATGACTACTGAGGTCGCTGATATGGAGTAGCTGGCAGTAGATGGCAGCACAATGCATCTGATATGAATAACGTATGTTTTTGTGGGTGTCCGTGTACTTTTGATCACATAGTGTATAATCACGCAGTACTACAGAACTGTCCTTTACGTTTCTATCATCCTATCTGACTGTAATGCTCCTTTTTCCTAAATACATTTTTACTGTAGTGAAAATTTGTCCAAGGCTTCTTCTTATGGCCACTCAAAAATTACGTGTGGCATATAACAAGTACACATAACCCTCATTAATGTATGTAATAGACCTCCCCACTATTACTATACTCCTCAATGGCTCTGAAATATTACAGCCAATGTTTGTGAATTCCTTCTTTTCCGGTTAAAAATCTCCCCTTTTTTGCTCTTTTTCTCCTCGTATATGTTAAATCTTTGGCTATGGAACTCACCTACCTATTTAAAAAATTATTCTTTTTAAACATTGTTCTCGACATTGGGTCTTCACTACTCACATAGTAAAAAGTCCATATTGTACAACAGACAATTTCTAAAAGGAGTGTAGATTTCCCTAACAGCTTCTTCTTACAGTGCTAACAGTCCGTAAATGTTGCATCTTCCGTGTTCACCCTCACACTGTTTTTCAAGATATACGCCTGTAAACACACACCATCGTTATCTTGTTTTTTCAGTGATTGTCAGATTAATAGGATGGTTTACACAAGCCTCATACGTCATGGAATTGTACAAACAACTCACTCGATGTTTTCTGAATGGAGTGATACATGAGGTGTGAACGCTAAGGCAGTCACTGCAGGTCTGAGCCTGGTTGGCGAATGTTCCACAGAAACGTAAGTAACATACAGGGTGAGCCTCAAAGAAGCGTAGTGTAACGTTTCCAATGTACATAAACGATTTATCTGGTAGGATAAGCAGCGCTTTAAGATTGTTAGCTAATGATACTGTTGTGTAGAGGAGATTGTCATCATAGAAGATCGTAAGGAAACGAGAGACGAGTTGGAAACAATTTTCGCTTGATGTTATGAGTGGCAGGTCTCTTTCAAATTGGATAAATGTAGGATAATGCCTCTAACAAAGAGAAAGAATCTGTTAGTATCTGACACCAAAACTAGCAGTAAATGCCTAGAGCATATCACATCGTTTAAATATTTAGAAGTGTCGATATGAATTGGAGCGATCACGACGAATTAATTTTCTCGAAAGGTGATGGAAGAGTTCTGATAAAATAAGATCAGTAAATGAAACCGTATTGGTGTTGTTTTGATTGCTTATCAAGTAGTCATGTCTGCATATTCCATACGGAAGTGTAAAAGAAGTATTTGGGGCTCGTAAAGAAAGATGATATAGTTCTCCCTAAACCCTCTTGGGTAAGTTTAAAGAAGAAGAGTCTCTCACCATTGTGGTAGCACCACATGTATGTTTCACAGGGTCATGAAAATATTAGACTGAGGTGCTAGTTGATGCATACAGATACTAGTATTTCCGTCGCTCAGTATGTGAATGCAGTAGGTCAGAAAATAAACAACGTTCGTATGATATACGATGTGCCATGGACTGAACACTGGCTTGTGTGGTACATCTGTTGGTGTCGATGTGGCCTTGATGTTGCCACTGTTGAAGAGTGAATGGGGGCAATCGTCTAGGGCGTGATTGCTAGCTACTGGTTTGATGGTGTGAAGGAACAGTATTGTGGGATGGGAGTTGAAAGCGGTATGGATACAGAAAGCTAATTTGTGGGTGTAAGCTAGAGAAATGCGTGTCTAGGGGTAATTTCCATGCATATGACAAGTGGTACATTCAGTAAAATGGGGTCTGCTGTGGGCAACAGCATAGTATGGACACAGAATTAGGCAAGGGTGTTTGGTGGAAGGAAATGATGTGTGAATGGTTTTGCAAGGATGTGCCTATGATATTTAGATGTAATACGATGCAAGGTACTTGGGTGAAGTGTTGAAAGATGTAGCAGAGTTCAAATTCTGAGAAGTAAGGAATGACAGTTGCCAAACATAACGTCTTCAACATTTACATTATACCATACGCAGTTTTTTTGGAAGGGGTGGTGTATTGATAGGGTGCATGGAAATAAGTAATTTGCACCCAGTATGTTAGGTAGGTTGCTAGCATTACATTGGGATAGCAGTAATGATAGTGGAGGGCTTGTTTTAGTTCTTCAGATGGTCGTATAGGGGTAGGGATAGAGTTATACAGGGTGTTTCAGATTTCTTATTACACCCTTTTGGCGGTTGTAGAGGAGACGTGGGTAGATAAAGCTTTGATAAGGAACTCATGTCCTGAAATGAGTTTTGATGTAAACAACTTCGAAGGTCAGTTGACTTTCAGGTTTTCCACGTCACGGCATACACACATTGTAAACAATGAGCTCTGACCTGTGTGCTTTACAGGAGCCCAATGCATGGGGAATGTTTTGAGTACTCGTCATCAGGTTCTCTTCCACCTTAAAAAAAAAGGACATCCTCTTCAAAGTTGAGAGTTTGTCGTGTCCGTGGAATATTACAGTCGACTATTCTAGTTGCGAATGTACCAGTTTGTCCCATCTGTTGTTGTTGTCAGATGAACGAGATATGTGATGTAATAATTATAACAGGGACTGACTGTGGCACCATGTTCTCAGTTTATGTGCATACCGTGAAATGGGAGATTTTAAATTGATCTGATCTTCCAAACTAATTTTGTATCCCACAGTTACATTTCTGGACATGTGTAATGATTGGAAATATTATCTACCAAGTCCTCTCTACAAACCCCAGAAGCCTATAACAGGAATCGTTAAATTTGTTATGTTTTATTGCAAAGGATTGGGTTTCGATATCCAGCATTTTTGGGCTGCTCAGATTGAGACAAAGTTGTGAGCTGTAAAAGAAATTTAGAAGCTGATGCAAGTTGAATCTGGGTGTCGCTACGCGCTTTTTCTTTGTGGGACAGGTGTGATATCAGTGTTAAATCTCTGAAAGAGACTTTTGTGGGTAGATTCTGTGAGGATTTCACGTATATGAAGTGACGTTACTAATTAGTACTGGACGTCTCACCCAGAGTGTAATTAGAGAGAATGATAAAAATTGGTTACGTTGAGGTTGGTCTTATTGAGATTGCTTATAATTATGCTGATGTTGCTATGCTTTTGGCATACAACCTGTGCCTCGCCGTGTTGCAGACTGCTGGTGACGTCATCGCAGAGCTCGGTGCCACCGCGTATCACGGACTCGCGCATCCACGTGCAGGCCCGCTACGGACAGCCCGTGGAGCTGCCGTGTGCCGCCCAGGGCTTTCCGCTGCCCTCCTACAGGTAAGTCAACACAGGCGCCAACTCCATGGGGCTTGAGGGGGCCCGCGCCCCCTTAAAAATTTGTTTGAGGGGGCGGAGCCCCCCCCCCCAATAATTTAAGAAACCACAGGCCCTGTAGACCACGCGCTGTATCAACGATCTGCTTCCACCGCCTTCTATTTCTTGCAGCCCCTCTCTACCCTGCGAAAATTCCTAATGCTATGATGTCCTTCTCTATGTCATCTTTCCACCTTGTACGAGGTTGGCCCAATGGTCTTGTTGCCTGGAGAGTTCCTTCAAATGTTTCCGTGGTGATTCTATTGTTTTCCATTCTAGCCACATGTCCAACAGGTACATTTCTGGACATATGTACTGTTTGGAAACATTCTCTACTAAGTCCTCTCTATAAACCCCAGAAGCCTATAATAGGAGTCGTTAAATATGTTGTGTTTTATTGCAAGTGACTGGGTTTCGATATCCAGTATTTTTGGGCTGCTCAGATTGAGACAAAGTTGTGAGCTGTAAAAGAAATTTATAAGCTGATGAAAGTGAAATGAAGGTGTCGCTACGCGATTTTTCTTTCTGGGACAGGTGTGATATCAGTGTTAAATCTTTGAAAGAGACTTTTGTGGGTAGATTTTGTGAGGATTTCACTTATGTTATGCTTTGCAAAATCACAAAATTATTTTGGAATCTTCTATTTTCCTTGTTTGACGATAGTTACCTTCTAAAGTCAACCTCCAACAATTATTGTGTCGTCAATTGGTTCGTCGTCTCCAGGCAAGAACCGTTTACAGCTGAAACCTGGACAATCCGGTAAGGGAAGATCATTTCAGAAGTCTTGGTTGATCAAATACACATGGCTAGAATATGAAGCATCTACCGAAAAAGTTTTTTGCAAAAGCTGCAAATATATGCTAATAATCTCTTAAAACTTCCTTCAAAAGAAGAAGATGCATTTACTTCCAAATAGTTTTCTAACTGGAAAATGGCTTTGGAAAATTTCCCTCTTCATGAAAATAGGTTTATGCATAAAGAAGGTGTTCTGAAACTAAATTCTATCACTAACCGAAGTCTGGCCTTCCAATTGAATGAACAGTTAGATAGTGATATAAAGAAAGGCCGTTTAGCTCTTGAGACGATTTTTACTACCGTGCAATTTCGATGCCAACAAGACTAGCAATTAGAGGGCACGAAGTTGTAAACTCCAGTTTTTTTTCAATTGTTGTAACTCCGAAAGAATGACATGCCTGAGTTTAAAGATTGGTTAGAGCGTTCGGGGTATAAGTGGACATCCGACGATATTCAAAACGAGATCATTGATCTACTAGGAGAGTGTTTGTTGAGAAAGGTATTGGCTTCAATGAAGAAGACTGAACATTTTTCTATTGTGGTTGACGAAACAAGCCGGCCAGGGTGGCCGAGCGGTTCTAGGCGCTACAGTCTGGAACCGCGCGACCGCTACGGTCGCAGGTTCGAATCCTGCCTCGGGCATGGATGTGTGCGATGTCCTTAGATTAATTAGGTTTAAGTAGTTCTATGTTCTAGGGGACTGATGACCTCAGAAGTTAAGTCCCATAGTGCTCAGAGCCATTTGAACCATTTGACGAAACAAGTGATTCATCGATTCACGAACAAGTGTCATTTTGTATTCCTACTGTCGATGATTCATTAATCATCAACGAAGACTTTATTAGCTTATACGAGATGCCCAACACTGAATCACAAACTCTGTTTAGTATTTTAAAAGACGTTTTTGCTCGTATTCATTTACCAATGGATAACTTAAGAGGACAGCAATATGATGGTGCCTCGAATATCAGAGAGAAGTTCAAATGACAATAAAAGTTAGTTTTGGATATACAACCGAAAGCACGTTATGTGCGCTGCACTGCTCACAGTTTAGACTTGGCAGTTGCAGACAGTCTCCGCCATCTTACGTCTACGAGGGATACTATGGCTTTAGCCAAGGACTTAATAAACACCATAAGGGAATCCAACAAAAGGATGGGGCTTTTCAGAAGCATACGCTGTGAGAGCGCCAACGACCAAACTGATCTACGGCCCCGTTGCCCGACTCGATGGACTATGCGAGCTTCTAGTATCTTGAGAATATTGAAAAACTTTGTATAACTTTTAGAGGTTTTTGAAACATTTTCTGCAGAGGACAAAGCAGAGGCAGGTTACAAATGTGCAGGCTACCTTGAGTCAATGTTACAATTAAAGACTTATTACTTTTTACGTTTTTATTGCCATGCAATTAACCCAGTCGAGGATGTTAATGAAAAAATTCAGTGCCCTCATTTAAGTGTTGCTGAACTGGAAAAATATATGAGCGCTTTATTTGTATATTGAATGGAAGGCGTGATAGTTTTGAACACTTTTGGGAATTGTGTTTAAAAGAATAACCTTCACAAGTTGATGATCCTTCGCACCCTCGTAATCTAAGTATACCAAAGAAGTATGAAAAAAAGAAGCCACCTCACTGCACACATTCAAAACCCCAAAGGAATACTACAAAGCTAGTTACATTGAAGTTTGTGAAACGGTGTAATCTTGCATTACTGAGCGGTTTGCTTCAATTGGACACACACAGGTCATTGCAGTTGAACAAGAGTGCTTGTTTTTAGTAAACAGAGGTGAAACAAATTTGGAAAAATCAACTGAGTTATTCAAAAATGACCTAGACATAGAGAGACTGAGCTTACACTTGAATAGGTTAGCCGATATCGCTAGTAAAAAACAACTGGTCTTAAAAAACATGCGTGATGTAAGAAAGTACATTACCCAAGAGCTTGCTGTTGGAGAAATGTTATGTGAAGCGGTGAAGTGAATTTAGCTTCTCCAAGTAGTTCCAATCACGACAGCAACAGCAGAACGGTCATCTAGCGCCCTTAGACGTCTGAAGTCATATCTCCGATCAACAATGGGACAGAAACAGTTGAACAACTTGTCTGTTCTTCATACCCACCGAGATATTTTTGGATGAATTGGATATCCGACCAGTCATCAACGACGTCATATTCAGTAATCCAGTCAGACGGTCGATATTTGCACCTTTCTAAAGACACTCTTGCCTTAATAATGGCATTTAGAGAAGTATTAAAAATCTTTATAAAATAGAGAATTAAATCATACATAATATTAAATTTTCAGTTTCGAAATATTAGTACTAGTTTGGTACTGTATTAGTATATTCCTATATACTGTATTAGTTATTTTCAAATACTTAAATATTTTAGGGAATTGGCCTAAGACCCATTAAAACCCGCTATTTACATACATTTTGATTGAAAGTATTAGGCGTACTGCATTAACTTTAATAACTCTGTTAAAGCATTAACTTTGAGATACTGTTTTTTTTAATGAACTCTGAGCCTTATTCAAAGTAAGCTTAAATAAGTTATTTGACTTATTAATCAAAGCGCTATTACCGTGCGACAGCAATATTTTATGTTTTATTCTTTTAGTGATAGTTTAGGATTTATTGAAATATAATTTCAGTATTTTCAGAGCCATATATTCAGTGCTCTGTAATACTCTATAAGCATGATTATTACCGTAAATTAAATTAGCTTTTTACGAAAATACCGTGCGTTTAATGTTTTGTTTCTTTTTTCAAAACCAAAAAATGTCAGGCTTGGCGATTTTCCCGGAGTGTCGAGTTATTGAGAGTCCAGTTTTCGGGGTTCTAATGTTGATCATATGACTCTAAAATGCTTAAAATACTTTAAAACTCACTTTTTTCATATTAAATTCAGAAAATTTCCCGCGGCAAGACCCCCAGTATTGGCCTCCCCAGTATTTTTTATAAGTCGGCGCCTCTGCGTAAGCACCACGTGTGCCACTTCTCCTACCATTAAGAAAGTGGACGTCAAGAGACGCGATAACATATGCGATCTGCAGTACCATTAATGGTAGGACAAGCTGTCAAATCTACTTTGCTCAACACAATGCAAAACACATTGATAGCTCTGACACCAGTCCATATATTGGTGGCCTAGGTGCTACAATTAGCCCCTCTGAAGACCAGCCAAGAATATCTGTAGATAATGCCAGAGTCCTCACCTACCGAACACAACCATCCAAAGAACCAGCAACAGGAATGCCGATGACCAGAGGCGGGTAATAGCGAAGCACGGTAGGATCAAATGACCTAAGAATACACAGCGAAATACAAAAGTATCTTACTTTCACCACTATAGGAGGATGCCGCTCTGGTAGGGCTTCACCCCAGTGATCATCACCGTGGATTCAGCGCCTCACCCAGTATGGGCCAAACCACCAGGAACGTTTACTGCTTGTTCTAGTCTCGCATACTGATGTTCGATCCGTTCCTACCACGTCGGTCGTGGGTTGTAGATTAGTCCCAGGAATCGTGCAGTCGAGGTACCTACATAGTCACATCAAACAGCCTCCTAAATTCCTCTTCACATCAATATGATGTACACATTTTCAAATAAACACCACTACTATCCATTTCGAGGTGACATTGCACGCAGTTTGTTTTTTTTTTTTTCAGCCAAATAATGTGGTGCCTTGAGTGCACTATGGCAGGTATCCTGGAGAGACGTAGACATTGAGTGTATGTACTGGGTGCTAGGGGTACAAGTGTAGATATATTTATTGGTGGCTGAGGAAAGTGTACTGAACAATATTACATCAGTAGTCACTTCATTTCTACGCTAATAACTAGGAACACTTCCACGTTGCTGATATATAAAATGAATGTAATTCTTAGATGCAGTGCTACCACATGTGGTATCCTGACGTCCACCAACAGCAGCCACTGTAGCCTTACCTTATGTGGTGGCTGAAAATATCACCATGTTAATAGCTTATGCCACATTGTTTTATCTGTTTCCACCCTTGCCTCGTGGCACGTTACGCTGATCATCAAACTCAGTTTGTTGTGGCGTAGTAAGACAACCACGCCACTTGGAAGTAGCCGAAAGGCACGCGTTAACTCACGCAGGCTAGTAGATAGGTCTGAAACAGGATACGTAATGAATGCTATAAAGAAAAGTACGTAGCTCCTGGAATACTTAACTTTAATCCATCCTTGTGGTACATCGCTCTTGACGATACAAGTGAGACTCTTTAGATACAAGCTATGTAATGTTAATGGCGCCTTGCTAGGTCGTAGCCATTGACTTAGCTAAAGGCTATTCTAACTATCGGCTCTGCAAATGAGCGAGGCTTCGTCAGTGTGCATCGCTAGCTACGTCGTCCGTACAACTGGGGCGAGTGCTAGTCCGTCTCTCGAGACCTGCCTTGTGGTGGCGCTCGGTCTGCAATCACTGACAGTGGCGACACGCGGGTCCGACATGTACTAATGGACCGCGGCCGATTTGAAGCTACCACCTAGCAAGTGTGGTGTCTGGCGGTGACACCACATTCCTCCCCCGCAAATCGGCGGACGGTCGTGTTATAAGGCTTCCGCCCGCCGTGGGGAGGACCCCATGTTGACATATGCGACGAGGTGGGGAGCCTAACAACAGGCGAGGCTGTGCCACCCGCACCCTGCCATTCGGTCCGAGGGGAGCTAGGAAACGCCTGAAAACCAAGTCCAGGGTGCACGTCAACATGCGGTGTTTGCGCCCTTAGAGAGACAGGAGGGGCCGAAGGGTCGACCTCCATGTGGTCGGGGCACCCGACGGGCGAAGACGACGTCTGGTCCGGAGCGGGCAAGACTTCCATGGCGGAGGACATCTGGTCACGGGAAGCGACCGGCGGCGCGTGACCCAGGGAGGCGCTGTGCGGCTGCAGCGAAGCGTCCACTGCGGGCGTCGCCGGCGGGAGAACAGGCGGCGGCGGCGGCGGCGGCGGCGGCGCGTCGCCATGGGGCAAAATGGATGGCAGCGTCGGGAACACCTGGGGATGAGGCGAGCCAGTAGATGGGTCCCCAGGGTGCTGACCGGAAGGGCACCGTCGCTGAAAGCAGACGGGGAGCGGCAGAACCCGTGCGATGACAGAGGCGCAGCTGATTGAGATGCCGACGCACCTCACCAGAGGCCCTGAAAACCAAATACATAGCACGGCCGAGGCAGCGAAGAATGCGCCCCGCGAGCCAACGCTGTGAACCGCGATAGTTGCGATAATAGACAACGTCGCATGGAGCAAAAGCAGGTGTCTGCCACTGCACAAGAACCTGATGCGGCGGATGCAGCAAAGATATCAAGGTTTGATGAGGACGACCGTGGAGCAACTCAGCCGGCGAGCGACCATCTCGGGGCTGAGAGCGATACGAAGACAAAAAGAGCAATAACGCGTCCTCCCGCGAATGCGACTCTTTCAACTTCAACATCTGTGACTTGAAAGTCCGGACCAATCATTCAGCGGCACCGTTCGACTGAGGCGAAAACGGCGCGGATGTCAGATGTTGAATACCATTGGCCGTGCAGAATGACTGAAATTCTGCGGACATGAATTATGGGCCATTGTCGGAAACAATAGTCTGTGGAAGACCTTCAATGCAAAATATAGCGGATAACGCTTGGATGGTGGCAGATGACGTCGTGGAAGACATCCGGACAACAAAAGGAAAATTACTGAAAGAATCGACCACAACCAACCATCGACAACCATCGAGCATTCCAGAACGGACCAGCAAAATCGATATGCAAGCGTTGCCAAGGGGAAGTGGCTTTCGGCCATGCAAAGAATTTTCGCGGCGGTGCGGATTGTTGTTCGGCACACGCCATGCAAGAAGAGCACATATTCGTAATCGCAGCATCGATTCCGAACCAAGTACAGTGCTGACGAGCAAGTTGTTTCGTTCTCACTATACCCCAATGTCCTTGGTGGAGAAGCCGTAAGACAGAGGACTGTAACGAACGTGGGACCACGACCCTGGACTGATCATTATCAGAACGCAACAACAAAACACCACGTCGAACAAAATGTCTCCCCTTGTGAGCAAAAAATCGGCTAACCAACGGATCCTCGATACGTGACTTTGACACGGGCCATTGCGTAGCAACAATACGCAAAACGGTAGCAAGGACAGGGTCAGCAGCTGTGGCGGTAGCCACACGACGAAAGTCAATCGGAAACGATTCGACCACGTTATCGGTTTCCGAATCAATGAACATGCAAGCAAGTTCGGAAGAATCGAATGCTCTATCCTCAGCAACAGTCAAACGGGACAACGCATCGGCGTTTCCGTGCTTAGCAGTGGACCGATACAAGATATCGTAGCGGTACTGCGAGAGGAAAATAGACCAGCGAATAAATTTCTGCGCTGTACGTGGAGGTACAGGCTTGTTCGGATGAAAAAGCGATGTCAAAGGTTTGTGGTCGGGGATGATGGTAAAGTGACGACCATACAAGAAATCATGGAACTTAGTAACACCAAATACGAGAGCCAAAGCTTCTTTCTCAATCTGTGAATAATTTCTTTGCGCAGACGAGAGCAATTTCGACGCAAAGGCAATAGGGCGATCAAGCGAGCGATCTTTGTGCGCAAGCACAGCACCGATCCCGAAATCCGATGCATCTACCGTCAACAAAAGGGGTATCTGGGGATCGAATGGCGTAAGGCAAGTATTAGAAAGCAACGCCGATTTCAACTGGCGAAAGGCGCGTTCGCATTCCGTCGTCCAGACGAACGGAACACCTTTACGGCGTAAGCGATGAAGCGGAGCTGAAATGGAAGAGACATTGCGCAGAAAGCGATGATAATAGTTGATTTTTCCCAGCACACTCTGTAGCTGCTTCAATTTCTGCGGCGAAGGCAAGTCTTGTATGGCACGGAGGTGCTCGGGACTCGGATGTATGCCTTGGGCATTGATTACATGTCCCAAATATGGTAAGTCACGAGCAAAAAACACACATTTGTCCTTCCGCAAGCGAAGACCAATTTGTCGCAATACCTGAAATAATGTTCGTAGTTTTGCTAAATGTTCGTCTGCCGTCTTTCCGGAGATCACAATATCGTCCAGATAGTTTGCAGCAGTAGGGACCGACGCACAAACAGTTTGCAGGTATTGCTGAAACAATGCAGGGGCGGACGCACACCCGAATGGCAGTCTTTTGAAGCGATACAAACCCAGATGCGTGTTATCCACCAATACGCGCTGGGATTCTTCGTCCACCGGTATTTGCAAGTACGCATCTGCTAGGTCCAACTTAGAAAAATATGTACCTGGGCACAGTTTGTCAAAAAGATCTTCCGGGTGGGGTAAAGGAAAAGTTGCAGTCACTAGTTGTGGATTCACTGTAGCTTTGAAGTCCACACAAAGTCTCAATTTTCCAGAAGGTTTTGGCAAAATCACTTAGGGTGATGCCCTGAGAGAAGCCTGCACACGTTCAATGACACCTTGTGATTCTAAATCGTGTAATATTCGTGCGACCTCAGCACGCAATGCGTGCGGAACATTGCGCGCTCTGAAAAATTTCGGTTGCGCGTTTGCTTTCAGTGCCAAATGCGCTTTATAGTTCTTAGTGCAACCAAGGCCCGGTGCAAAAATGTCTGCAAATTCTTCACATAGACTAGAAACACTGGCTGAGGGCACAGTCTGGTTCACTGATAGGACCTGATTGACTATTGACAAGTTAAACAACTGAAATAAATCTAAACAAACAAGTTCACTGCAGTAGAAGAACGAAGAACGTAAAATGACACAAGTTGTGTTTGTACCTTGTATGTTGCAAGAAGAGTGCACCGTCCTAACACAGGGATATGCTGTCCTGAATAACTAGTGAGCTGAACATTTGCGGCACGCAACGGAGGGTTTCCCAGTTGTTTGTACGTGTCGTGATTGATCAACGAAACTGCAGCTCCGGTATCGAGCTGGAATGGTATCACTTTGCCTTCAAGGTCCAAGGCTACAAAAACGTGATTGTCCTGCTGACGACAAGAGCGACTTTCTCGTGCAATTGAAACTGATACTGGTACAGAAGCACTTGCGATCTGACGGGATTTCCGGCGACGTCGACGCACACGTTTTGTGGGACGAACACAGTCAGTGTTAGAGAAAGTGGCACTGGACGGTGTGGAATTAACTACATGAATGTCCATGGGCGAAGGTTCACGAGCCTGAGTATTCTCGGTTCGATTCCGGCGCGAAGCAAAGGGCCTGGAATGGTCATGATTGTCTGATCTGAGCTTTTTCTGGCAAACACTTTGAACATGTCCTTACTTATTACAGTAAAAGCAAATAGCTTGGCGTGACGGGCAATTGTCACGCGAATGTCTAGTTGCACACCGCGGGCGTGATTTGAGAACTGCATTGGCATGCTTACGCGGCACACGTGTTTGAGAGCTAGGCCGCAGCTGCGCGGAGGGGCGCGAGGGCTGTTTATTGCTCCGTGCAGCGCGCCCGGAGGGCCGGTTAATGTGTCACACGGCTGGCGAAGTTTCAAATGATTCCTGAGCAAAGTCAAGTGTGTCTTGTCTATCCAATATGTCTATCACTTGCTGGAGGGAGGGATTAACTAGTTTCAAAATCTGTTCCCATATACGAACATCAGAAACGTTCTGTGCAATTGCATCACGTACCATTGTATCTGAATAAGGGAGTCCACATTCACACTCAAAAGCACAATCCCTAGTAAGGCCTTGCAATGTTGCAACCCACTCCCTATTAGTCTGACCGGCCGTACGTTTAGTACGAAAGAACGTATACCTTTTTGCAACGACATTGACTGTTTCTTTGAAATAGGCATCTAATGCCGACAAAATTTCTTCGTTGGACAGAGTTGCGACATCACGTTGAGGAAACAATTTCACTATCACACGGTACGTCTGCACCCCTACACACGACAATAAGTGAGGCAGCCGCTCATTACCTTGAATTCTGTAGGCGGCGAGATGAAATCCAAATTGGCGTGACCACTCCGTCCAGGATTCCATATCCGGGTCAAATGGCCGGAACGGGGGTGCAACATCATGTTGTGGCTGCGGTAGCGGTGAATCGGCGGCTGCCGCATCGTTTTGCAGTCCACGTTGACCCTGAACGAGCTGTCCAAGGGCATCCAATAACGCCTGCGTCTGCTGATTCTGCAAGCGATAAAACTCTGACAGTACATCTGGAGATTGTGGCGAAGCCATGACACAAGCAAATTAATACAAACTCTATTGGCTCGTCGCCAACTGTTGTGGCGTAGTAAGACAACCACGCCACTTGGAAGTAGCCGAAAGGCACGCGTTAACTCACACAGGCTAGTAGATAGGTCTGAAACAGGATACGTAATGAATGCTATAAAGAAAAGTACGTAGCTCCTGGAATACTTAACTTTAATCCATCCTTGTGGTACATCGCTCTTGACGATACAAGTGAGACTCTTTAGATACAAGCTATGTAATGCTAATGGCGCCTTGCTAGGTCGTAGCCATTGACTTACCTGAAGGCTATTCTAACTATCGGCTCTGCAAATGAGCGAGGCTTCGTCAGTGTGCATCGCTAGCTACGTCGTCCGTACAACTGGGGCGAGTGCTAGTCCGTCTCTCGAGACCTGCCGTGTGGTGGCGCTCGGTCTGCGATCACTGACAGTGGCGACACGCGGGTCCGACATGTACTAGTGGACCGCGGCCTTTTTAAAGCTACCACCTAGCAAGTGTGGTGTCTGGCGGTGACACCACACAGTTCACGTCTGGCACTATTCTCCTAACCTCAGTTTTACAAGGCGGTGGCACCCTATGTGCCGTGTACTTACGCAAAACATACATGGATGAAGTGATCTAGCTAGAAATGACTGTGCAAGGCGTATAGTTAAAATGAGTATATTGACCTTGAGCAAAATGAAACCACAAGATTACAGTTTCACAGTGAGAATTGAGTTCATATTCAATTTTGTGTCATTGGAAGCACAATCCAATCTCATATACAAAATCAACATCCTCTTGCTCATGTAACTTAGGACAGAAGAATTGAACTTAATTAAGAAATTAAATAATAATGGCGGTGCCCTTTTCGGGACTCGAACCCGGCCCTCCTGGAAGGAAAGCCCAAGTGCACACCCCTAATAGAATTATAGCTCCAGAGGTGTTTGAAATTTGCAGTAGCCAATAGACACGCAGCATCTGATTACATTGGGAATACAAGGTGTGCCTGCAGCTATGCAGCCTCAGTTGCAGTCATGCCGTCAGTCAGCATGAAGCGCCAGTCAAGATCGTCCAGCACCGCCCAGCCGCAGCAACAACCGAATAGGAAGAAGCCGTGGAAGATTAAGTACCCCTCCTTAATGTCTGTGTTTACTGCCGTGTGAGGAAGATGAGCCTTTGTGCTTCTATCATCGTATGTAACCGTTTTTCTTCTTAGCTGATCTGTGGATGTGACGTCCTCTACCCTGTCGAGGTCTGCAACAACGACGTGTCCCAGCCCGTCGGGACCCCCAGCAGCGGCAAATGGTTCAGATGACTGTAAGTACTATGGGACTTAACATTTGAGGTCATCAGTCCCCTAGACTTAGAACTACTTAAACCTAACTAACCTAAGGACATCGCACACAACCGTGCCCCAGGCAGGATTCGAACCTGCGACCGTAGCAGCAGCGCGATTCTGAATTGAAGGGCCTAGAACCGCTCGGCCACAGCGGCCGGCTCCAGCATTGGCAACATCCTGGGATCCTGTTGCGCACCTGATCAGATTGATGGAGCAGGACAATCAGCTCTTATTGTCGGTTGCAGACCCCCCAGACAGCCAGTGACTCGCTGAAGTGTACTGGGGCTAATCAGTATGATGCAGGTCGGTGATGGACTCTGCATGATGCAGGTCGGTAATGGACTCTGTTATACGCGCCATCGCAGAATATTCCAGTGATATTGCCTGGACAAAATGAGGATGTAGTGGATGAGAAGACACCAATTAAGCCCTATACACCACTTCAGTGTATAGCTTTACCGCTAGTGTTTCGAAGCCCTTACGTACTAGTATAAATGCAACGACGGACAGAGATGTCGTGTTGTGACAGAGATCGAGAACGCATCTAAAAGTGTTAAAGTGCTGTTTACGAAGGTGGAATGGGATGAACTCTGTCGTGCAAAAGCCGACATCAAGCAGCAGTTCACCATCGAGTGTCATCTGGACATTTACTGTGCTGCTCAAGCTCTATCCATTACAACAGTGTACAATGACTTTGCACGCCATGTGAAGTCAGGAGACACATCTATTTACCTACAGCAATCCACTATTAAAAACTGTTTTGGTCTACAGATCGTACTATGTGTTGTCTCAGAAAGACTGAACAGATGGTGGCCTTGTGTTAAAGCTGTGTATAGAGACATTGCAGAGTATCTAAGTACGACTAGTGTGCCTGTAGATGAGTTTGAACAGTGGGCCATCATGGTGCCAGAGAAAACTAATGTACTCCCAATAAGAAACTTCCTGGCAGATTAAAACTGTGTGCCCGACCGAGACTAGAACTCGGGACCTTTGCCTTTCGCGGGCAAGCGCTCTACCATCTGAGCTACCGAAGCACGACTCACGCCCGGTGTCACAGCTTTACTTCTGTCAGTATCTCGTGTCCTACCTTCCAAACTTTACAGACGCTCTCCTGCGAACCTTGCAGGACTAGCACTCCTGAAAGAAGGGATATTGCGGAGACATGGCTTAGCCACAGCCTGGGGGATGTTTCCAGAATGAGATTTTCACTCTGCAGCGGAGTGTGCGCTGATATGAAACTTCCTGGCAGATTAAAACTGTGTGCCCGACCGAGACTCGAACTCGGGACCTTTGCCTTTCGCGGACAAGCGCCCTACCATCTGAGCTACCGAAGCACGACTCACGCCCGGTCTCACAGCTTTACTTCTGCCAGTATCTCGTCATATCAGCGCACACTCCGCTGCAGAGTGAAAATCTCATTCTGGAAATACTCCCAATACGTTTGAGAGAAATACATGCTGAATTCTGTGCTTACAAGACAGCTTTATTCTCCATATCTGTACTGGTAAATAAAGAGATAATTTGTTGATGTAGTGCATCCTGTGTATGATTACTGCATATAAATGTATATAACTATGTGTGTGTTTTTTATGTCTTACCTCTCATTATATTGCAAGTATTAAAGCTTTTTTCACCAGTATTTTCACTGCAAACATGCAACAGTAGAAAATTTGTCATTTAAACTAAATTCCCCATAAAGCCCGTTGCACGCCAGTACCTTACATAGTTGGTATCATGGAAGGGCATAGTGTTCATTATTTTCTATAAAAACCCATTGCACGCCAGTACCTGACGTAGCAAGTATCATGGCAGGGTGGGTGAAGCATCAACACTTTGTTGTAAGTGACTAGAGCTGTGAGGGTGTGCAAGAAGACTGGAAGAAGAAGAATGACGTACTCCTTCCCGACAGTATACGTGCAATGACTGTAGGTCCATCCAAATGCGTCAAGATAAGCGTTCTCATGTAACTGCTAACACATCCTGATGGAGTCTGCTTTGTGTACGTAGTGTGTTTTGAAAAACACTGTTTCAGCCTAAATACCAGGTATTACAGGAGATACTACAGGGTGTGGATGGTGTGACATACACTACATTCAGTGAGCGCAGTGATATCCCCCCACCGGAAACAGGAAAGCCAAACACAGTGTTCATATTTGATGATTTTCATGTGGAAAACCATGATCAAATTCAGCGATATTTCTGTTTTGGTCGCCATATGGCTGTTGATGTATTTTATCTGACTCAGAATTATTCCAGAATCCCAAAACAGCTGGTGATGGATAATGCAAACCTAATTATAGCATTGAAACAGAACGATCTGAGATAAAACACATTTAATCGGCTCATGTAGAAACTGATATGTCATTCAACGATTTTGTAAAGATATATGCAGATTGCTAGAATCACTCATAGTATGGGTTTCTCATTATTGATAAAACAAGAAAATTGACTGATGGCAGGTATAGACGGAACTTCCAGGAGTTCCTATACATAGAGCCATGCAAAGAGGTGAGTGCATCAGTATTTGCATCGCCATGGATAAATTCACACGCGTTCTGGTACCTCTGTTTCATAGGATGGGTATACATAGACGAAACATTGGCTCGAACGTAAAGAAGAAGGTATACTCATGGAACTACAGATGAATTGTCATATCCTTCTGAGACTGAACAGTACACTGAATGATTGGGTTAATTCAATCGAGAAGAAAGTGAATGACTTAACTGGAAGGGAAACAGCAGCTATTGAGAAGGGAACGTTGTACGAACAGGTTAAAGCATTTGAAAAGAAAATAGCCGACTTAACTAAAGAGAAAGTAGGTGTTACCGAGAAGACCGAGCAGTATAAGAAGAAGAAGAGCGGGTATATAAAACCTCACACTGCACAGAAGTCCGCTTAATATACAACGAGAGGTCCAATAAGCATAACGTCATCGAGGCACGGAAGGATATTCAGTAGAAGTTACAGTTGCTGAGGTTAGGGCATTTGAAGCGGGAGCAGACACTGCGAGAAATCTTTACGCCAGTTACTGAATCTCTCGATGAAATCTCAGCGAAATTGCGCAACGACGACGATGACGCTATTGTCGACTTCATTAATCGTCGCAGCGACCCTAGGATTGACAAAAAATTCGGTGTCAGCGGTGAAAAACCATAAATGTTGGGCACATAGCCTGTAGTTTTAAATGAAAAAAACAAAACAGATGGGCGATAAACGGTTTCAAAGAACACTCAGTCTACTGAACCTTATTTTCCTATGACTCACAAAAACTATAAATAATTCGCCCAAAGATCTGGAAATGTATCGTGAAATATTGCTCTTGACTGATCTGCATAAGAACGCAAAAAGCCGAAGCAATGTGAAATAGAAATCCATTATAAAACCTATAAAGGATAGTGTAAAAAATAGCATTGGTGATGGTACTGACATTCAGCATAAAAGAGTTAGCTGTCGACTTCCGCAGTATGTACATCACGACGCCCCCAGTGAGCTAATAGACCAGCTATGACTGCTCTTTGCATCAGTTGCCGCTGGTAACACAACTCATTCGAATGAAGTTGTTGCACTGATTTCTGAGATTAGAGACAGAGGTATCATCAAATAAGTATGGAGATTGTGGTTCGACAACTGCACAGACCAGCACACAAAACACATCCTCATAGATATGTCATGATTAAAGGTTTGGATGACCTGTAGCATTCGCATCTTGTCGACATGAGGGAATATTCACGTGTGAATAACGCATTCAAATATCTTTTAATGCTCATTGATAATTATTCTAAATATGCCTAAGCATTATCCATGAAAGAGAAAACAGGGAAGGATGTTGCGCATGTGTTTGAGGGATTGATGCAGACGGGACCAATCGAATCCCAGACAACCTTCAAATAGATCACAGCGGCGAGTTTTACAGTACATATTTCAAGACCGTGATGGAGTGGTACGGAATACATCACTACTCTACGTTCGCCCACCTGAAGGCGAGTATCATGGGACGTGGCATCGACTCGACTAATGTCCGAAGTAGTGCTAGAGGGTATTGACTCCATGTATCGTGCAGGGCTGTCCTAAAATCCATAAGAGGACGATGATATGGAAATTTCTTCTAAACAGCACATTACAAGGCATCCCAGATACGTTCAATAATGTTCATGTCTTGGGGGGGGGGGTGGAGGGGGGTCTGGCGGGTAGTGGAAGTGTTTAAACTCAGAAGACTGTTCTTGGAGCCACTCTGTAGCAATTCTGGACATGTGGGGTGTAGCATTGCCGTGATGGAATTGCCCAAGTCCGACGCCATGTACATGAACGTATGCAAGTGATCAGACAGGATGCTTAGGTACGTGTCACCTGCGAAAGTCGTACCTAGACGTATCAGGGCTCCCATATCACTCCAACTGCACAAAGCACATACCATTACAGAGCTTCCATCAGCTTGGAAAGTCCACTGCTGACATGCAGGGCAAGGTATTCATGTGTATTGGGACAAAGAGTGTTCTAGTCTACTCTGCATGTTGCCAGATGTATCCAAGATGGCGGCGATGACTTCATCCAAGATGACATCATGTAGACATGGAGACAGCGCATGACGTCATCCAAGATCGCGGCAATGAAGTCATTCAAGATGGATGAATTTGACAGGAACCCCATCCCACAAAAAAGTGGTTGGAAGTTCAAAGTCCAAAAAGATAATGCACCACACCTGTGTTATCTCTACTGAGCAAAGAAAATGGTAGGAAGATATCTCACTTGGGCTACATCCACTAACCTAAGTCACCCGACCGCCACTTCCTCCTATGAACTGGTGCCAAGTTTGAATTCCAACAGGATAATGCATCATGAGACAGTTATCTCTATTAAGCAACAAAAATGGCGTAAAGATATCTCATTTGGCCTACCTCCACTAAGCTAAGTCACCCAACCGCCACTTCATCCTACGAATTGGCGCCAACTTTCAATTTTGGCAGGAGGATAGCTCACTTGGGGTTTCGCTGCTGGTACGAAAGAAAGTACACTTGTACTAACCTCAGTCGGCTCCTCCACCTAAGGATTCGTTAGAGAAAAGCACTTGTTTTTATTATTGAACCAATTTCAATCAGGTGTGTTCGCCACTGGGTCTGGCTTAGTTCAGTTCGCCAACAGCAGAGGGCGCTCTCAGGACGTCAGGTCATGACGCAAGTACCGTTATGCATTTTCTTCACCATGTTCTCTAGGACACACAACCACTGCACGGTCCCATTATGTAAACTCAGATCGTCTCTTCTATCTCGTGTCTGCAACCCGCGAGTGCACAACAACTGATGTCACAACCTCCAGCCTGCACGTTCACATGTGCGCCTCAGATACTCTTCTGCAGATACCCTAACGAATGTAACTGAGTACATGTGACACCCACATCGCGCATCTAACGTATCAGTTACATAAGCAATTAGTTCCAATTCAGTTTTAATGATATTCCATAAATGAATGTACTATTTGTATATTCAATTATCAAATGAGAATTTTCATGTATTCCCAATAGGAGCACAATTCTCATTCATTCATCAATCCCACCCCTAGAATGCTGCACTCCTATTGGCTACTGCCTCAGTCACGTGATTTTACACACAAGATGCGATAGGGGGGATGGAATACATCACATAAATCGAAGTGATCGCGTACATGAGTGCAATATGAGGAATCAGTCGACAGGGAACATAGAGTCGTCAGCTATTCCGTCAGTGTGAGAGATGAGTCTAAATGTGTAGCTCGTGAATCAACTTCAGACTGTAGTTTTGTGACCTACGCCAACGCCGTAAAACTAATACAGTTTGCTTATGTTCTAACTGTCTTTTATTTAAAATCATCCAGTGTTATGCTATCCGCCGTAAGAATCCGATTTACACCGTGCAACATCTATTTTTTTGCGAGAGGCCGTCCATCTGAACTTCTTAATGTCAGTTTAGAATCTGGCCCAGGTATCGAAGTCATGACAAAAAAATGAAATGTTTGACATTGTACAAAGGCGTGTTAGAAAACAGTGTTTGAAGCAAATAAACAGGACCAGAGGGAGCGTCTCATACGATCATTCGCCTAGAGTAAAGGTGATCAAACTTTAAAGTGGCGTCTGCTGTTCCAGTATATTTAATAGGTGACTGTAGCAGTAGCAGTTTGAGGTGATGGACTTGGTAAACGGTTAGGAATGTGTGGATGGCTGCACGCTGCGGTATTCTGGGGGAGCATTGCGATATCTCTTTCTCCAGGCTGGAGCGCCACCGCAGCTTTGCGTAATTGCGTCAGCATCGTTATCTACGTGACTTATATATGGGATGAAGTTAGTGGAAGTTCTGTAGTTTATAATTTTTCTCTGTCTGGGGGGGGGGGGGGTAGAGAATAAGGATGATAGCATGTTGGACTAATTGATTTGAATGGATGTGGATCTGTAGTACTTGTATATAGTTTGGGGACGTAACACATTGCGCGCATTTCCGTCGAATGGGCAAAACACGGTCCTGTTGCACTAACTCAGGTCGTTCTGTTTCAGTACGGGTTGCAGAAGGTGGTGGGTATGGTTTTCTTCGACTTCTGCTCAGTTCCAACTTAAAATGGAACAATCAGCCGACCGAAGTGGCCGAGCGGTTCTAGGCGATACAGTCTGGAACCGCGCGACCGCTACGGTCGCAGGTTCGAATCCTGCCTCGGGCTGGTTGTGTGTAATGTCCTTAAGTTAGTTAGTTTTAAGTAGTTCTAAGTTCTAGGGGACTGATGACATCAGCAGTTAAGTCCCATACTGCTCAGAGGCATTTGAACCATTTGAATTTTTTTGGAACGATCACATGCGCGGGGCTGTAGAAATGGGATCAGGTGCAAGAGGCGTAGGGGTGGCTAAAACTAGGTTGGAATTTTACTGAAGCAGCTAGGTTCGAGGAAGGTGACTCGTTTCGAGATATGGGAGTGTGAGAAATATGATTCAGTTATGGGTGTGATCAGATGCAGGTATGTGCTTGAATAGAAAGGCTGTATTTGAAATTATTGACATCATTTCTAACGGATAATGTAACACTAGAGATCTGAGCAGCTAGTGTACATTTTTCTTCTTACAACCTCATCAGCACATCATCTACTACTACTGATTGTGCTCGTTCTCAATCAGACGATATCACCGAAGCTCTGATATGGTATCGAGACAGGATGTGCTACAGGTACTATAGAATTATCTAGTTGGGGCGGTGTGAGGGCGTCGCAAATACCGCTTACATATCACATTCCTTAGCCGAACCACTTTCAAAGTTCAGTGATTTTTTTATGAGGTTGCATCGTGGACAGATAATACACGTTCGAACGATCACCGTGACAGTATTTCACCGGAAAAAAACCACCTCATTCAGAGGTCATGTCGTACCTCGATTTGTAAAGCGAGTATAGCTTTTAACATGGATACTTGTGTACACCTGTAGAACCAAGACTGTTTGTGGCAGCAACATGCGTTAGTTCAAAAAATGGCTCTGAGCACTATGGGACTTAACATCTGTGGTCATCAGTCCCCTAGAACTTAGAACTACTTAAACCTAACTAACCTAAGGACATTACACACATCCATGCCCGAGGCAGGATTCGAACCTGCGACCGCATGCGTTAGTTGGTGCGATCGATTTTTTCTTTAACATGTAGCGGATTATGTCTCTCTTTCTAAGACACAGTGGTAGGACTCGCAAGAAAAATGGAATAGACATGCACACCAATCGTTGATTTTCGTTCAGTATTATTTCGTATCGTAGGCAATGAGTTATTGACGGAGTATTATACTCAGTAGGAAGGGATGCGTCATATGTTGGCATTTGAGCATCAGGTTTTATAAAGTATATATTTGTGGGAAGGAAATGACTATGTACAGTCGTAAGGAGAGTATGGATTTGACTTGGAGTACTGTGATAGCAAAGGGAAGAGTATGTCCAGTCGTAAGGAAGGTACAGATATTTCCATTTCCAGAGCCACTGCCGACAGCAAGGTGTATTGCAGATACTTCGCTCATTGTCGAATGCCGTTCAATTGAGAGCGCAATCGTAACGTTTCATTGTAGGTATAATCATAAAAGATATATGCGAGCGGTTTTCTAGAATGATTCCATGTATTCATGTCTTGTGGTGGTAATGATTCATGTTTCCCGTTAACGGCAGCACCCGTCCGAATGCATACGCCTGTTGGAGTGTAGGAATATATGTGAGTTAACTGTACAGTCCTCTAGACGACCGAATAGTGAACCAATACTTAGTATGTGTTGGGCGGCTTTCGTGATCAAGTGGAAATTTGAGAAGATAGTGCGTTTGCGCTGGAACGTTATTCCGTCCCATGTAAATAGTTCAGTGGACGGTTTCTGCACATTTCGCACATTTATTTAGGTGAGAGAAGATCGATTGTGGTGTGTGGAAGAGACGTTTACGTATTCTCTAGACATGGGAAAGACCTTAGTTGGCTTGTAAATTATAGGGCTGGTTTGGGATCTATTACATCACCGACATCGATATTCGAAAGTGGAAATAACAGTTTCCTCTATTTGTTCCTGGTTACTCAGTGGTTTACAACACTCTGCACCTCACTTAAGTTTGGAGTTTGTAGAGAAATAATTTCGAGTATATATCTTGAGAATTATGTTGCGATAGCGATCGGTAGGATGCCGCCTAGTGTTTGATATCAAGAAGTACGATGAAACCGGTATAATATTATGATGAACAATGCGAAAATAGGTATGTTCTTGTAATCCCAGAATCAGGAGATGTCTGTAGAAAAGCGAGGAGGTTTGGAGCAGAAACAGTAACGTGTTGTGCCGAGGGGAACCGATCTCGAATTTACAGAAGAGTTCAGACATTGACTTCTGTCCTCTGAGGGTGTTCTGATGTAAAAGGAATGATTTTGTGTGGCGCTGAATGTCACATCTGTAGAAAGAAAGAAAAGGCTGACTTTGCTTCCCTAGGACTGGGGAGCATGGTGACATATAGCCTGTGTGAGTGTAGGCATAGTATAATTTTCTCGGGTGCTGTACACATATAAAAGATAATTGCTCTGTTTGTGTAAAATGTGTATATATTGTATTGTAAAGTTAATGTGGTGTTCGATGTGCATAATGTGTATAAATTTCATTGTAAAGATATTGTTGCTAATGTTATGGCCTGACGAGAGAGGATGACAGTGTGTCCTATAGTGAGAGTCTTTCCGTATTTGACGATATGTATGGTAGTTCGTATGATTTAATTGCCAGTGCAATATGGGCTCAAATGGTTCAAATGGCTCTGAGCACTATGCGACTTAACTTCTGAGGTCATCAGTCTCCTAGAACTTAGAACTAATTAAACCTAACTAACCTAAGGACATCACACACACCCATGCCCGAGGCAGGATTCGAACCTGCGACCGTAGCGGTCGTTCGGTTCCAGTCTGTAGCGCCTAGGACTGCACGGCCACTCTGGCCGGCGCAATATGGGAATATGTGCAATATAACCCCTAAGAGTCTGGTCTGCAGAAGGAAAAATGGCGGACAGTGTTTCGATATCGGAGGTATCAGTAATTCGGCTTGTAAATTCGTTATGAGCGAATAATAAGACTCCATTGATTGACATCGTTTGTGCTGGGATATATAAGCCTCTATATAGTGTTGAGGACGTTTGAATATGTTGATTGTAGGAAGGATATCACGTTAGGTGCTCTGGGACGATTGAATTGGATGTTATTTTCGTAAACAGTTTCTGTTAGGGTAAGAATTTCCGTGCACACAACCTGAGACACGTAGCAAGACAGCGTTAACTATTTCTGGGACGCTATACAACTCCAGAGAGGTCTACTTGGCTCTTATTTTATTTTCTTGCAATGCCATGTGGCTTAAGAATAACAATGAGAACGTTTTAGATAGCGAGTCGCCACGCAGACGTTTCGCTGCGAGGCGAGAGCCACGCTGGGTAGTTAAGTATCGTTAAATGGGTGTCTCATGTCACGCTAGGAGCAATGCGCCCTGTGCTATTCTGTTATTGGCGGTAAAGTCATCTGCTGCTCAGAGGTGTCTCATGTCAGTGCATGTTGGAGTTCAGTGACCTCAATATAAGCGTGAGTGTATACACGAAAATATGGGCAGGCAACTTTCAGCTGCATTCATCAGTGGCTCGTGACTGTGACAGCGTGCGCGTGCCTGGGCTGTCACGACAGGACAAGTGTCTAGGTGAACATGTATTGCGATAGGAATTTCTCTTGTGTCAAGTATGAAAAGGGATATGGCCGCCTCATCCTTGCGGGACCCGAGCAGGGGCCTGTGTATGGTTTGGTTCGGGTGTCTGTATGCTCTTCTGGACAGGGGTTGGCAGAGGGTGCTTGCGTTGAGCGGTCCTGTAGGCTATGCTATGCGTTATTTTGACAGCTTACGAGTACTGAGCATGTCTACACATCCCTGTACTGCATTAGTTAGTAGGAGTCTGCAAGTGTGTAATCAAATTATTTGGGAAAATTAGGAGTTGTTTGCGTGTCTGGAGAGCGTTATTTAGAAGTAGTTTACAGTCTGTGGACTGTGTGATATGACCCAAAGGATGTCTTTTGTACGAGTGTGATAAATAAAATGTTCAAAAATAAATAGAGTGCATTCCTACCTTACTCTCCCCAGCGTCCCAGCGCAGTCTGAGTCATTTTTGCGACATTTCCCTCCTGCAGATCACCATCTGGGGTTCTATGACGTAGAATCACGTGACTAAGGCAGTAGCCAATGGGAGTGTAGCATTCTAGGGGTGGGGGGGAGGGGTCGCTGTTATGTGATGAATGAATGAGCGTTGTGCTCCTATTGGGAATATGTTAAAATTCTCATTTGATAATTGAATATATAAATAGTACATTCATTTATGAAATATAATTAAAACTGAACTGGAATTCTTAGGTAATTGATACGTTAGATGCGCAATGTGGGTGTCACATGTGTTCAGTTACATTAGGGCATTTTTAGAAGAGTGTCTTTGGCACAGATATGAACCTGCAGGCTGAAGGTAGTGATGTCAGCAGTCATGTGCTCGCGGCCACAGACGCCAGAGAGGTAGAACAGACGATCTGGGTTTATGTAATGGGACCATGCAGTGGTTGTGTGTCCTAGAGCACATGGTGAAGAAAATGTATGCATCCACCTTGAATAACCGTACTTGCGTCATGACCCAACTTCACGGTAGCGCCCTCTGTTGGTGACGATATGAACTAAGCCAGTTGGCCTCTGGACCTCTTGGTGGCGCCATCTTGGATAACAGTACTTGTGTCGTCACCTGACAACCTGAGAGCGCCCTCTGCTGGTGGCGAACTGAACTAAGCCAGTTGAAATCCAGACCCAGTCGCGAACACACCTGTTTGAAATTGGCTAAATAATAAAGACAAGTGATTTTTCCAAAAAATCCTTAGGTGGAGGAGCTGACTGAGGTTAGTGCAAGTGTACTTTCCTTCGCGCCAGCAGTGAAACCCCAAGTGAGCTACCTTCCTGCCAAAATTGTAAGTTGGCACTTGTTCGTAAGATGAAGTGGCAGTCGGGTGACTTAGCTTAGTGGAGGTATGCCAAGTGAGATATCTTCACGCCATTTTCTTTGCTTAATAGAGATAACCGGGGTGTGATGCATTATCCTGTTGGATTTCAAACTTGGCACTATTTCATAGGAGGAAGTGGTGGTTGGGTGACTTAGGTTAGTGGATGAAGCCCAAGTGAGATATCTTCCCACCATTTTCTTTGCTTAGTGGAGATAACAGAGGTGTGGTGCATTATCCTGTTGGAATTAGAACTTCCTGCCATTTTTTCTGGGGGAGGGGGGCATGGCACTTTCTTTCCAAAATCAGCCATCTTGAATGACGTCATGGCTGCCATATTGGATGACGTCATGTGCTGTAGCCAAGTCTACACAATGCCATATCGGATAACGTCATCGCCGCCATCTAGCAACAATGCAGAGTTGACTAGAACACTCTTTGTCCCAATACTTTCGTTATGTGTCTCCGTACCTGTAAACATCCACCTGCTCAATACAATTTGAAATGATAGTTGTCTGACCATGTAACATGTTTCCAGTCAACAACTGTCCAATGACAATGCACGATGTAAAGCTTTGTGTCTTGCAGTCCTCAAGGGTACATGAGTGGGTCTTCCGCTCCAAAAGCCCATAACGACGATTTTTCGTTGAATGGTTTGCACGCTGACACTTGTTGATGGCCTAGCACTGAAATCCGCAGCAGTTTGTGTAAGGATTGCACTTCTATCACACTGAACGATTCTCTTCAGTCGTCATTGGCCCCGTTCTTGTAGGATCTTTATCCGGCCATAGCAATGTCAGATTCCTAATATTCAAGATATACTCGTAAAATTGTCATACAGGAAAATCCCCACTTCATCACTACATTGGAGATGCTGTGTCCCATCGTTCGTGCAGCGACTGTAACTCCACGTTCAAACTCTCTTAAGTCTTGATAACTGGCCATTGTAGCAGCTGTGGCCGGTCTAACTGCACCAGACACTTGTCTTATATAGGCGTTGCCGACCGCAGCGCCGTATTCTGCCTGTTTACATATTTCTGTATTTGAATATGCATGCCTATACCAGTTTCTTTGGCACTTCAGTGTATAAACAGAATGAGATAATTAAATCAGGACTAATAGATGTACGAAAGAAACCTGAATCCTCATCAAATTTCCCAGAACACACTGCAGCTTATGCTCTAGTTCTACACGACCGTGTGATTAACTGTTGCTCACTTACTGGTACTGAGCAGCGTGATATACAAACGACCGAGTTCTGTGGCATACCCAGAGCCTTTCACATTGACAATTTGCAATGTGAACATCGTTGCCAACATTCAAGGTTTGCATGGCGATGAGTATAATTAATTCATACTTAAATATGTTGCACTATTAGAATACACAGAAAATGGTGGTATAACAGACACTCTCACCAAGAATTGCATCGCCGAGGCCTTTCAAGGATGTGAATTGTACTAAAACACGGAAGAGTGCAAAGTGGCTAACACATTTCTTTCATGGACTCTACTGGGACGATCCTGGTATAGCTTATATAGAAGCGATGACGTCACTTCGAATATTTGATCACCCTGAGATCATCATGTACGCCAAAGGCGATGAGAAGATCATATGGATGCAGCGAATCTTCAAGTTAGGATCTATTCAAGACCTGGAATTCTATGGTCCCCCTGCTATCTATCAGTTCAAGAAGAAGAAGAAGATGTGTGAAAATAGTGTCTGCTTATGAAAATATAAAACTACTTTTAAGCTGGATTAATGAAAATAAATGAATTTTATACGTCACATTCTATGCATGCAACACGACAGGCGAAATCTCATGCAATAATTACAAATACTTTGTCGTCTCCGCCATCATGCTTCAAAGTAATATCTTGTGCACCTTGCACAGCCCTTACATACACTTGTAAGAGTAGGGATTTGTGAAATAAAATGAGGGACATATGGTAAAGAATAACAATTTTTTATTCAGACATAAATATTCACAGTACTAACACAGCTTTATAATCACAAATGTTTCTGTTTTTACAATACACGAAGTAAAACTGCTTTTAAATTCACAGTACTTTTTATTGTTTGAATTTTTTTCCATTCACAGGGCTCGGTATTACAAATAAGAATTTCTTTACTGTACGTTGCAGTAGTGATTACAGCTATCACAAAAGTATGGTTTCCCTTCCACTAATACTATTACTAGTGAAATTTCACCCAAACAGAAGACTTAATTTATAGGTTGAACTGGGTGGCTCTAAACATTTTCCACCTCAAGCAGTTGATATATTTTAATAATGCAATGAAGCGGATGGCTCTGAAATGTTCATCCCAAACAGTTCCACTGATATGTGTTGGGTGGATCTTACACTTAAAACTAGTATGACCTGGACAGCTAACAGTAGCTGAAATTTAAAACCTAATATAATTATGCATGAATTCACACAATCACACACGCACATAAAGTGTAAAAGCGAGAAAGATGGTAAACTATTTTTTCATTTACAATTTTTTAACTTGTTTGATGATTTTAGTTCAATTTTTAATCGTTTTTCTATGTTACACGTTTTTAACATTTCTGTATGATTTTTATAATTTTTTCAGCTCACGCTGCTTACATATTCATGCATAGATATTCTGCTGCTTATTGAGAACAAAAATTAAACAGAATATATTTACACACAGGCATACTTATTTACGCAGACATCCACACCCAAATGCACTCACAAGCATACAAACAGACACACAGAAGCACTCACACATGCAGGCACACCATACATCACACACTATGATAAAATAGCCATACTAATCAGCACAAGCACTCACTCAGCCAGTCACTCACTCTCTCTCCCATTCACACCATCTGAGTCCCTCACTCCCTCTGGCGCTTGAAGTAAATAGTGTGCGTATAGGAGAGTTTCGATCCCGTCATCACAAATAACTCTTTTATCGTCATGAGGTCACCACCTGACTTCAGATTGCAGCAAAGTGTACAACTCGTGACCTCGTGATCGAGTACTAGTTCGCTGTATGAAATGCGAAGGTTGCGGCAGACCACAGCGAACACCACCGTTCAGGCACTGCAAGTAGTCATCGACCATGAGGACACATAATGCCGCACATCTCACACCCTTAGCTTGCCTCTAGATGGCTCCATCTATTGTACTATATGCATACATTATGGATCTTAGACCCACAGACTCCCCAATCGTCAATCCATCCGCCTCATCTTTCATTAAGCCGATAACCTTCTTGTTCTGAGGAACATTACCACAACGATTATCGGCTGTGTATCCCGTTGTCTCGAATTCATTACCACGACACCTGATTGCTTCATATGGATTGCAGTTCTTCACCCAATTGATGAAGCTGTCTGTATCCGTATAAAGTAACTTTGGTTCTATGAAAAAAGGTTTAGTGAACTCGTAATGGAAGTTTGGAGTTTGGAGATATACAGTATACACATACCCAAATAGACTGGTTTCATAAGCTCTACTGAAACATCCGACATCTCCACAGCAACGAAAGTCTCATTGAAAATAGTGACCTGCTTAAATTTTGGTCTGTCGATGCACTTTCTTACGTCCCACGGTTCATTCCATTTGTCCTAATCAAAATATGGCGTTTATTTCTTACATTCTGTATCGTTTTACCGAAAATGGAATTAATCATCAATTTATAAAAATATTTTTCGAAATCACTAGTCGCACCCATCCTATTTTCGGTATTTAATTCAACATACCCCTTCAGCCAGGAGGTCTGACTGAAGCAGATAGCCCAGGTGATTCTACCTATCTCCATCCCTAAGCTGAGACACTGCTGTAGATTACGATAATGAATTACATACCTCTGCTTGCGTTTAACAGTGGTCATCGATTTAGGGATAGTGCTTCCTCTTGGAACTTGTTGCTCTGGACATAAAGGCACCTCGCTTGTCATTTCATACAAACTAACAGGATTTATGAGGTCTGCCTCCACATCAGAATCAGCCACCAGATCCAATATTTTTCCACCTAATCCCCCTACATCGTTTTCAGGCATCAATTGAAACCCACCAACCGGCAGTGGCTGCATCATGGCCTGCCTGTATAAGTTATTCACGTGCAAATAGAGAATATAACTTGAATTTTGGGATGCTTTTGAAAGACGATCCTGGCAGGGTCGCCAAAATGAAAGGTAATCATGGCAGGGGACTCCAGAATGAAAGTAATCCTGGCAGGGGACGCCAAAATGAAAGTGAACCCATTGGTGGGCTGTATAAAAAAATGTTTGATTGAGAACCTGGCAGGGTCATGCACAATGAAAGTTATCCTGATATGGTCACACACAATGAAAGTTAACACTTGGGGTGACTATATAATAGCAATGATTTGATTGAGAATGTAAGCAAAGTTTAGTTTACTGACAACATTTATTTTCACTAAAACAAAGGGAGACGTAGTTAAGGTTATATAAATTATGTTAGAATATCGTAAACAACTAACAGGCGGTTTAAGACCACAGTGGACAAGGATCCTGGGTGGCAAAAGTGAGTCAAGTACTTTGGAGCTAAAATTGTGTATGACGCGATCTGAATTGTTCTGACGCTGAGCAGACTTCGATTGATCATCTACGGAAGACTATATGGGTGTAGCTGAGAGCAAGTGGCGATTGGGATTTGTACGCCCAGGGAAGGCTGGAGCAACAGTACGTTACCCTGTTTGCTTCGTGCAGTGATGTAACTTGCAGCTGGCGGGACGTGTGCCGCAGATGAGACATAAGGCGGCACCTGTGAACTGATCGCGGCCACGGAAGAAATGCAAAATCTCACGATGTAGCGATCTGACAGACATATCGCAATTTACTCTCTACCAGAGCCCTGAAATCATGGTAGATTTCAGTGTGCGACACACCCGTTCGCTGGACGTACCAAGGACCAATCTGACTCACTTATATGACAGAGCACACAAGGATGCCAAACGTCAAGACTGGTAAACCAAAAAACGAATAAGTGTGCCCTCAGCAAACGAGTAGTCCGAGATGTTTGAAGTCACATTGTTGGTAAGAACTTCACCACAGGCGCCCCATTATAACTACCCACAAGTGAAGTCAGTCTTAGGACAGGCCCCAAGTACCAATCACACATGAAAGAACTTCGACCAGAAATTGCTTACAGTCAAAATCTAGAACCAGAGTGCCTCGCACCTCTCCAGATAAAAACAATTCCCGTTTTTTCGCAAAGTGCACGAAAAACACCACCTTCACCCCATCTTGGAGCAAGTTAGTCCTAGCTATGGGGTGAAAAAAAAAAGGGACTGACAAATACGCACTTTTTTTAAGTTTTCGCTGTGGGAGAAGATGTTTTACTCCGAAGTCACGTCGCTTCCCACGGCAACAAGTGAAAAGATACAGTCTTACAGATCTTTATCTAAATTGCCTGTGCCTTGGAGCAAGTTAGTCCTAGCTATGAGGTGTAATAAAGATTCTATCTCTAAACGTTTCTCAGACACAGAGTTTCTCTTTACAGCCGATGCAGCCAATGGAACTGGGTCACACTTTTGCAAACGCGAAAACGTGTAAATTTTTATTAGGCGTGACACAGCCCACGATGCCCAGTTTACAACTCCACTGTGTAGACACGTCCCTTCAGGCCGTCGCCCCCAGCCCAGCTTTCGGCTGGCGGCGATGCAGGTATAGTGGGCATTGTCCTGCTGGAGACCTGTCTCGACTAGGGGGTGCTCTGTCGGCCCTATACGGCCGTGGGCCTGTGCGGCAGGATTTACTCAGGGACTGGCTCCCCGCCACTTACTTTCAACTTCCAAACATACTGTTTCTACGAACTAAGAACCATAAAAGTACCTCATACATTTAGTACCCTTCCAGGATCCATCAACGCCTGCTCAGACTGTTAACTTTCTGGAGTCTCGTACAAGTTGCGTAACGTTGTAACAAAACCTTTATGAAAAATAGGTAAGAGAGTAACTTGTGCTCTCCCACGTTGAACCCCACGCCCATACATGGAATATTTGCCTTTACGTGTCTATGGACAGACTGCCTAAGTCCTCCATGGATCCCACGCTCAAAGAAGATAATCGTATCGGCATCGTCATAAGTTCGATGCTGCGCCTCGTTTTCTTGTGCATTGTGTCCCATGACAACCCAGGTGGAGTGTAATAAAAGGTAGCGCCCAGAGAGTACGTGGCCATACATACACTCTGGAACTTTTCAAAAACATCTGCAAGCGAGTGAGTGCACGTCGGTGTCCATGTATAGTGTTGCATATTCACCCAAATTTGGAATGTTGAATTCCTGAGAGACATTCATGGCATGCTCATAATCTGCACTAGTTATGGCATCGCTTGTGACACTGCTGGTAAATGCAGAAATGTCGGGTAGCCTGGTTTCATCGAGTTTCGCCTTAATATCCAGAAACTCATAAGACAAAAATCCTTTCGTAGTCACAGACTGATAGTTATCTTCATCAAGTTATGCAGATCGGGTGATATGCATATCCTCCGTAGGCAGAGTTCCAACGAGTTTCGGGAGTGGTGCATGCATAAAACGTAGCGTGTCAAGGAAGCGGAGCATAATTTTTGTCCTCATTCGTTTGGAGAATGAAATATACTTCTCAACCGTCTCAACCAAGACACTGACCTGATTTTTCTCCCAACCGAAATTAATCAGTTGCTGAACTAGTAAATGAGCGTTAAAGCCACTTAAATTATGGAACAAAACGGGTATGTGTCGTGGTAACTGATACTTCAAATTGCATGCGTTGTGAGCTGCACCACGGAAATTCCCCATAAGATGAGGATGATCTCTATGGGGAGTTTCAGCTTTTCTATGTAATGGCAGCCCACAAATACACTATGTTATCAAAAGTATCCGGACACCTGCATTATGAACAGGTGCTCGAGCTTGTTGAAAGATGCAATCGCCATCCCCGAATTGCTCTTCAACAGTGGGAAGCAAGAAGGTGCTTACAGCATCAATGTAGGCCTGTGCTGTCATAGTGCCACGCAAAACAACAAGGGTTGCAAGCCCCGTCCACGAGAAACACGACCACACTGTGGTAGCTTTAAATTGGCCGCGGTCCGTTAGTATACGTCGGACCCGCGTGTCGCCACTATCAGTGATTGCAGACCGAACGCCGCCACACGGCAGGTATAGAGACTCCCTAGCACTCGCTCCAGTTGTACAGCCGACTATGCTAGCGATGGTTCACTGACTACATACGCTCTCATTTGCAGGGACGACAGTTTAGCATAGCCTTCAGCTACGTCATTTGCTACGATCTATCAAGGTGCCATATTCAGTTACTAATCTGAATAGATATTATTTTGAATCACTAGTAACACGGTGTTGGCTCTTCTGCCAACACAACACACACCATAACACCACCGCCTCCGATTTTATTTTTGGCACTACACACACTGGCAAATGACGTTCGCCGGGCATTCGCCATACCCACATCCTGCCATCGGACCGCCACATTATGTACCGTGATTCGTCACTCCACACAACGTTTTGCCACTGTTGCCGCGCGGAGCGGCAGCGTGGTTTGAGGAGTCATGTACGGACTGCCCGGTGCCTCGTGCCGGAGGTTCGAGTCCTCCCTCGGGCATGGATGTGTGTGTTGTTCTTAGCATAAGTTAGTTTAAGTCGTGTGTAAGTCTAGGGACCGATAACCTAAGCAGTTTGGTCCCTTAGGAATTCATACACATTTGATTATTTTTTTTCAACTGTTCAATCGTCCAATGTTTATGCTCCTTACACCAAGCGAGGTGTCGATTGGCATTTACCGCCGTGATGTGTGGCTTATGAGTAGCCGCTCGACCATGAAAGCCAAGTTTTCTCACCTCCTGACGCAGTTTAGAATTCCTGTGTGATGGTCTGGAGAGATGTCTGCCTATTACACATTGCAACCCTCTTCAACTGTCGGCTGTCTCTATCAGTCAACAGATGTGGTCTGTCTGTACGCTTTTGTGCTGTATGTGGCCCTTCACGTTTCCATTTCACTATCACATCGGAAACAGTGGATCTAGGGATGTTTAAGAGTGTGGAAATCTCGCGTACAGACTCATGACACAAGTGTCACCCAATCACTTGAACACGTTCGAAGTCCGTGAGTTCCACGGAGCGTTCCATTCTGCTCTCTCACGATGTCTAATGAATAGTGAGATCGCTGATATGGAGTAACTGGCAGTAGGTGGCAGCGCAATGCACCTAAGATGAAAAACGGATGTTTTTGAGGGTGTTCGGATACTTTTCATCACATAGTGTATAAAAGTTAACATCATTGTACAATTTTTGTTCCTCCTTCGATTCGGTAATGGGGATGTTGGTACTGTAAAGCCCATTTCAGTTTGTCAAGCTCAGTGAGCAACCATACCGCGGGATTATCCAAATGGTTCAAATGGCTCTGAGCACTATGGGACTTAACTTCTGAGGTCATCAGTCCCCCAGAACTTAGAGCTTCTTAAACCTAACTAACCTAAGGACATCACACACATCCATGCCTGAGGCAGGACTCGAGCCTGCGACTGTAGCGGTCGCGCGGTTCCAGACTGAAGCGCCTAGAACCGCTCGGCCACTGCGGCCGGCAGGGATTATCCCCAACATATGATTCATAGTGGTTAAGACTTGAATCATAAGAACATGCAATTTGGTACGCTGCCGCGTACAGTATATTTTTTAGCGTGAAGGCAGTATGTGAGGCTAAGGGGTCCCCTTCCATCCTTGTGGTGATCATTTTTTTAATTTATTTAACTCGTTTTCTTCTGTAGGTATAACAACAGTATAACAACACATACCAATTCCTTGGATTCACAGTCCTCTAGAAGCTTTTTTAAATACTTTTCTTCTCAAAAAGTATTTAAACATCTGAAACAAATGTGTTTTAATCTTCATTTCTCGACAATTGACAGTAAAGGGGGCGGGACGTGTCTTTGATCCACACGTAATGCTATTTATAACCTTCTGAGAATAGTGGCATGTTTACGTGAAGATCGCGCTCACTTGCATATTTCGAAAAATGGAGTGATCTAACTACATTATGCTTGTCTGGCTCATCTGGTTTGCTTTTCTGCTTCTTGTTCAGGCCACGAACGTGAGCCGATATTCTGGGGTTTTGTCCCTCAAATTTTGGTATGTCCTGAAACTTTTCAGGGAATTCCATTCCATCGAAGCTACAACATCCAAGAATCTTAAGACCTATTCTGTATCTAGACGTGCACTCTGGATTCTGTTTCATTTTTCTTTCACAATCCAGGATTGACAAGGCAAAACAAGTGTTATACTTTTTATTTTGAATGTTAGTGCAAGCCTGCTTCTTCTCAATATCTTCAGGACGTTTGCTATAACTGGACCCTCCATTTAACGGATCACAGACACGAATGTGGATGTCGAGCTGTGGTATTTGTTTGTGCTTTAGCTGACCCTCTTACTTCCATCTCAGTGAACTGGACGAGTATATCAATCACCAATACCACACGGCGATTCATGTACTGTGAGATATAACGCTATTATCACCTCAGATGTAGCGCAGACTTTTCTCATCAGCAGCACCATTCTGTTAGGGTGGGCGTCGTGAGTCAAGTCGCAGCAGAGTACTGTATTACATTTGATAACATTATATCTCGGATCATCTAGGGCTTTGAGGAGCCCTCCCTGCAGCAGTGGTAGGCATTGTTCTAGAAACCTGACTGGGTTGCGATACCCCCAGCCAGACTCTCAATTCTAGTAAATGCGATAAGCCCTCAAAGGCGTAGCAACCGCCGAGTGTTCTAGAGGGGTCATGTCGCCGCTAATCTGATGTCCTCCACTGTCAGGATGGGATAGAGCACTACCACTAGACACAGGTACATTACCATTAATACAGCTAGGAGACAGCTGTGGAGGAGTCGCCTTCAGGGGTGAGGGGTACACGCAGAGGCACGTTGTCTGTGAGGGTGAACAGCCGGAGCCAGTGTAGGAGGACGTGGTGGCGATGAGCTCCTGTTGGAGCACCCCAGCTGTGGCGATGCTGCTGGAAATTGGAGCCTTCACCGTCGCAGCCTGAGGGGTTGGAGATCGTTGCTCTGACTGAACAACCCACGGACGCCAGACAGTATGTGGTGGTTCAGGGGCAGGCACCAGCAGCCCCAACCACCTCTCTCGTGACAATGAGCAGGCCTTTACACAGCAGTGCACGTCGCTAGGGAGTGTGTTTGATACGTTTCCCCACAACCTCCGCTCTAGGTGCACATGCCACAGCAAGCTGTTGTCATGGCGGTGTTAGTGACACCTCTGTAACATATGAATAATGTAAAAAAAATTAACCATAATGCTCAAGATTTTTTTTTAAATCGACTCCTGTTTCTTCTTCTATCACGTCAGCCAAATCTTCCCCCTCATACAGGCTTTCAGTGTATTCTTTCCACCTATCCGCTCTCTCGTCCGCATTTAACAGTGGAATTCCCGTTGCACTCTTAATGTTTTCACCCTTGCTTTTTATGTCACCTGAGGTTGTTTTGACTTTCCTGTATGCTGAGTTAGTCCTACCGACAATCATTTCTTTTTCGATTTCTTCACTTTTTTCGTGCAGCTTCCATGCACTTCCTGTTTAGTTCATTCCTCAGCGGCTTGTATTTCTGTATTCTTGGGCCTCCCGGAACATTTTTTTACTTCCTCCTTTCATCAATCATCTCAAGTATTTCTTCTGTTACCTATGGCTTCTTCGCAGTTATCTTCTTTGTACCTATGCTTTCCTTCCCACCTTCTGTTATGGCCTTTTTAAGTATGTCCATTACTCTTCAACTGTACTGCCCACTGAGCTATTCCTTATTGCGGTATCTGTAGCCTTAGCGAACTTCAAGCGTATCTCGTCATTCCTTAGTACTTCCGTATCCCACTTCTTTGCGTATTGATTCTTCCTGACTAATATCTTAAGCTTCAGCCTACTCTCCATCACTACTATGTTGTGATCTGAGTCAATATCTGCTCCTGGGCACGTCTTACAATCCAGTATCTGATGTCGGAATCTCTGCCTGACTATGATATAATATAACTGAAATCTTCCCGTATCACCCGGCCTTTTCCAAGTATACCTCATCCTCTTGTGATTCCTGAACAGAGCATTCGCTATTATTAGTTTAAGTTTATTACATAACTCAATTAATCTTTCTCCTCTCTCGCCGGCCGGGGTGGCCGAGCGGTTCTAGGCGCTACAGTCTGGAACCGCGCGACCGCTACGGTCGCAGAATCAAATCCTGCCTTGGGCATGGATGTGTGTGATGTCCTTAGGTTAGTTAGGTTTAAGTAGTTCTAAGTTCTAGGGGACTGATGACCTCAGATGTTAAGTCCCATAGTGCTCAGAGCCATTTCAGCCATTTGTCTGCTCTCTCATTCCTTGTCAAAAACAAATATTGTCCCGTAACCTTTATTCTGCTCCTTCCCCTACAACTGCATTCCAGTCCCCCATGACTATTAGATTTTCATCTCCCTTTACATACTGTATTACCCTTTCAATATCCTCATACACTTTCTATATGTCTTCATCTTCAGCTTGCGACGTCGGCATGTATACCTGAACTATCTTTGTCGGTGTTAGTTTGCTGTCGATTCTGATAAGGATAACCTTATCACTGAACTGTTCACAGTAACACACTCTCTGTCCTACCTTCCTATTCATAACGAATCCTACTCCCGTTATACCATTTCCTGCTGCTGTTGATATTATCTATACTCATCTGACCAGAAATCCTTGTCTTCTTTCCACTTCACATCACTGACACCTACTATATCTAGAATAAGCCTTTGCATTTCCCTTTTCAGATTTTCTAGTTCCCGTACCACGTTCTAGCTTCTGAGATTACCCGACTCGCAGAATGTTGTCATTTCGTTGATTATTCAATCTTATTCTCATGGTAACCTCCCCCTTGGCAGTCCCCTCTCGGAGAACCGAATGAGGGACAATTCCGGAATCTTTTGCTAAAGGAGAGATCATCATGACACTTCTTCCAATACAGGCCACTTGTCCTGTGGAGACACGTTACGTGTCTTTAATTCAGTGGTTTCCATTACCTTCTGCAGCCTCATGTCGTTGATCTTTGTTGATTCTTCCGTCTTTAAGGGCAGTTTCCCATCCCTAGGACAAGAGAGTGGCCTGAACCTCTGTCCGCTCCTCCGCCCTCTTTGACAAGGCCGTTGGCAGAATGAGGGTGACTTCTTATGCCGGAAGTCTTCGGCCACGAATGCTGATTATTAGTCAGAATTTAAACACTGGTAGGATTCGAACCCAGGACCGAAGACGTTTTGATTCTGAACGAAAGACGCTACCCCAAGACCACTACTTAACCTAACTTAAACAACTAATGCTAAGGGCAACACACATACCCATGCCCAAGGGAGGACTCGAACCTCCGACGGGGGCAGCCGCGAGGACCGTGCAAGGCGCCAAAGACCACGCGACTACCCCGCACGGCCGTCCACCACGATGTTGAACTAAGCACACTAGTACTACCAACTACTACTACTCAAAGTCAATTACAAAAATATTTACGTAAGTACAACTTTTTGCGCTACAGATCTAGAGTGCGCAGACGCTGTGATAATGAGATTAGTTCACGAACACTATGCCGTGACCTCCCAACTGCTGTCTCCGGCTAGAGGAAGCCAAACAACACAACATTCGATCCTCTCACCTAATCCCTCCAGTAGGAACTGAGCACTCACTCCTGAGGCGGTCCGACGAGTGGTCGCCACATGCCAGGGCGGATTCACTCTGGTCATGCTGATGTATAAGTCACGGTCAGTGATCAGCACAGTTTCCATATTAAGGTCCCAGAAAGTGGGACCACACACTGATTGCTGGGAACATTCCCGGGTATTCGCTTGATACCTCAGCTCCAGAGTCGGTTATCCTTTTAACCCTTTGTTTCCTGACGTATGAAAAAATTTACTTTTTAACATTTTCTTTGCTGAATTTATGCTATTGTGGCCTCAAATGACGGTAGGATTTTTTGTAAAATTTTATTTTATTTTTCACAACTTTTTTCTCTCCTGGTACTCACAAGTACCGTCAGACTCCATGGACAGAATCACAACATGCACAGAAAAATGCTACAATTTTTATAACTTGTACTTTATTCCACATAAATGTTAAATATTTTTACATTAGAAAATTAACAGAAATAGGATATTTCTGAATTTTTTTTAAATTTCGCATAAATTTATTCTAGAGCAACTTCACAATATATAGTAACTTTGCTATACATTTTTGACAGTATATACATATCACATATTTAGTGATACCTCATGTAATTGTAGGAAACAGTTCTTTTTCTCATTGCAGCACAAATACACTTTACACGTACTACATTGTGAATGTGGTCTCGACTTAATTTTTATTTTTCGCACACATTTCGCATCGTCCTCTTTTACAACTGAACACTACAAAATGGTTTCCTCAGTTGCTAAGACGTACATCCTTCGGAACAGAAAAGTTATCCTTCCTTCTCTTTGGGAGAGTTATTTCATCTTTACCAGAGTTTCTCTTTTTGAGATTTGGCACTTGCTGTTCATTCATTAGCCGCAGTGCCACAGCACGCCTGAATTCCAACAGTGGCAGTGCCCCATGTAGATCATTGAAAATGACGTAAGCATTGACAAAAGCAATTTCTATTGCTCCCCAGAAGAGACGTTGCCACCATTTCTTTGATCGCTTGTCAAGACCATAAGCTGAACGTAATCTGTCTGCATAATCCACACCACCCATGTTTTTATTGTAATCACATACAATAACTGGACATGGTATAGTCATACTAGTTCCATCTTTCTGTTTTCTTGTCACTGCTCTCTGTTCAGTGCCATGAAAGTTTGACGCAAAATACACTACTTTATTTTCCTTCCATTGAAATACTGTTAGGTCTAAAGATGACTCTCTGTGATTTGATTTAGATATTTTTCTTTAGGTAAATTCCCTGGCAAATCTTTCCTGTTTGTTCTAATTGTTCCACAGGCAAATGTATTTACGGATTTCTGTGTGAGAAAAAGTGGACAGAACAACTAGTGAGAGGTAACGCATTGTTGCTGCAATAAAGTGTTCGCACAACCTGGCGGTACTAATAAGTCCGCCTTATATTTTCCACTTTATCTCATTCACTTGTAACGTAATGCTTCAAACTATTATAAAAAAAAAAACAAAGAAGGTAAGTACGTACAATGGATAACTCAACGCAAGTCGGCGGGGTCAGGGATTTTCTCTGCCTCGTGATGACTGGGTGTTGTGTGCTGTCCTTAGGTTAGTTAGGTTTAAGTAGTTCTAAGTTCTAGGGGACTGATGACCATAGATGTTAAGTCCCATAGTGCTCAGAGCCATTTGAACCATTTCAACGCAAGTTTCAATAAATTGCGCACAAATTCAGGTTCAACAATGGTTCAAATGGTTCTGAGCACTATGGGACTTAACATCTGTGGTCATCAGTCCCCTAGAACTTAGAACTACTTAAACCTAACTAACCTAAGGACATCACACACATCCATGCCCAAGGCAGGATTCGAACCTGCGACCGTAGCGGTCGCGCGGTTCCGGACTGCGCGCCTAGAACCGCTAGACCCACAAATTCAGGCAACACCATGGAACAAGCACATACAATCTTCTGTTTTCACAGCAGCGCGCGAAAAACAATTTCAAGCTCTGACCGCCAGAGAGATATATGTATTGCACAATAACATCTATGAAACAGTAGAGCAGAGTTACTGTTACGTACCGACAGGCTCTCAGATCACGAACTGCACCACGAGAAAATAATGAGAGTCAAAACTTACTGGTACTTTTAAGTACCGTCAGGCAACAAATGGTTAAGTCTTCCATCACAGTAGCCATCCAGACACCCATACAGCAGCCGCGGACACCCAATCTCCCTTAAACGAGAGAAGAGAGGTGGTCACTACAGGTTGTCGAAGGCCTCTGAAAGGTGCACCATGACAGCCAAGACACACTTTGATCCCGCTGAGTGGGCAGTCCGACACACCTACTCGATCGCATCCTGAGTGGAGCGGCCTTATGGAAGCCGAAGTGCCGCTGTAGCTCGATATTTTATGTAGTACTCCGGTGTGGCATTCTTCGGTCGGTACGACTTTGGCAGAACGGTGGTTTCCCTTCGCTATTTCTTCTTCCTATGGGGACGTTCATTGTTTGCATAAAAAGAGGCAGTATAGCGATCTATCCATACAAGCCTTTAAAAATGAATGTGAATGACAGAAGTGAGGGATGAACATTCTCAGTATCTGTTATGCAGAGCATGACCGACGTATTCTGCAAATTTGCTATGAAACAACATTACAACACCATGCAGAAAGGATTTAAAGACTTATTTGGCAATGTAAGAGCAACGAGTTGCAACGCTCGACAGACGGTGCTCATTTCTCTGTACACCGAGAAGCACTTTGTGCTTGTTTGCAAGCGTAGAGCACGTGAAGAAATTAAATTAAATTTTTGAAGTCGCACACACTATTTCACAGCCTTTTACAATAGCCAAAGAGTATAAAGACTTTACATATCACTGCAAAGTAGATTGTTTGCATCAAGGGGGATCCCTGAAACGATTTTTAGATTTAAAACCCGCTGTTGTAGAATTTATGAAGGAAAAGGAGCGCAGAAACAAAAATAAGAACATCCGGAATGGATTCCTGATTCTGACAAACATAGCCCAGTTCCTTAGCCATTTAAGGAAACGCTAGGCGTGAAGAATTCGTTGTGCCCTTGGAAGAATTGCGAGGATAGCCTTGTTAATATTTTGAGGACAGTGCCAATCTCATATCTGTTTTCTGGCCGTTTTCGAGATCGTCTGCCGTTTCAGCGGAAAGAGGTCCTGTGTACGAGCAAATGAAACTGATTGATCTGCAGTGTAATTCCCGTCTTAAATACAAAACCTTTTGCTTTCAAACTGTGCAGGACATGGTTTTCCTCAGGAAGAGTTTCCACGTCTCCATAATGAGTCTGCAAACGTGATAAAATATTTCGATCAACGTAGGAGTGTGAAAGACTTTTTCCGGTTAGGGAACTAAATGAGTGGACGATTACGTGGCAACATGAATGCAAATATCTGTCTTACTGACTCCGTCTGTCCGTATGCCGACAATTTGTACTAGACCAATTTATGATACTTAACGTTTTCAGCGCGCCAAAAATAAATAACACTGAAAATGTGTTTCGTTTGTAATCTATGTAGATGAAAAATACGAAACATGAATGTGGTGTCACCGCTAGACACCACACTTGCTAGGTGGTAACTTAAATCGGCCGCGGTCCTGTAGTACATGTCGGACCCGCGTGTCGCCACTGTGTAATCGCAAACCTAGCGCCACCACATGGCAGGTCACAAGACACGGACTAGACCTCCCCCCAGTTGTACGGACGACATTGCTTGCGACTAGACCTACCAAGTCTTCCTCTCATTTGCCGAGAGACAGATTGAATAGCCTTCAGCTTAGTCCATAGCTACGACCTAGCAAGGCGCCATTTGTATCAGTGCTTATAGCGTACTAATATTCAAGAGAGATGTATTCCAACAAGAGAATTAAAGATAAGTATTAAAACGCTACGTACTTTTCTTCTTATTCATTAATAAGTCTCATGTTCCAGAACTTCAAGCCCGTCTGCGTTAGTTTAGCGTGCACCTAGCTACCTCATTGTGTCTATGCTGTATGAACTAGACACAACATTATTTGGCGACGAGTAAAAGAGTTTGTATTAATTCGTTTGTGTCATGGCTTCGCCACAATCTCCAGATGTACTGTCCGAATTTTTTCGCTTGCAGAATCAGCAGACGCAGGCGTTATTGGAAGCCCTTGGACAGCTCGTCCAGGGTCAACGTGCGCTGCAAACCGATGCGGCGGCCGCCGCTTCTTCGCTACCGCTGCCACAAAACGCTGCTGCACCTCCCTTTCGGCCATACGTGGCGGCCGAAGAGACCTGGCAAGAGTGGTCTCGCCAGTTCAACTTTCACCTAGCAGCATACAGAATTCAAGGTAAAGAGCGGCAGCCGTTTTTGCTTTCTTGTGTCGGTGTGTCTACCTACCGTGTGATAGTGAAATTGTTTCCCCGACGCGACGTAGCAACTCTGTCCTACGAAGAAATTTTGTCTGCTTTAGATGCCTATTTCAAAGAAACAGTTAATGTAGTTGCACGACGGTATACGTTCTTTCGTACAAAACGTACGGCCGGTCAGACTAATAGGGAGTGGGTAGCAACTTTGCAAGGACTTACTAGGGAGTGTGCCTTTGAATGTGACTGTGGTCTTCCTTATTCAGACACTATGGTGCGTGATGCGATAGCACAGAACGTTTCTGATGTTCGAATATGGGAACAGATTTTGAAACTAGTTAATCCCTCCCTTCAACAAGTGATAGACATATTGGATAGGCAAGACACACTTGACTTTGCTCAGGACTCATTTGAAACTTCGCCAGCAGTGTGTCACATTAACCGGCCCGCCGGCAGCGCTGCCCGGGACGCTACACGGCCCTCGCGCCCGTCCGCACAGCAGCGGCAGCCTAGCTCGCAAACACGTGCGCCGCGTAAGCAAGCAACTGCAATGAAATCATGCCCGCGGTGTGCTACGAGACATTCGCGTGAAAATTGCCCGTCACGCCAAGCTATTTGTTTTTACTGTCACAAGAAGGGACATGTTCAAAGTGTTTGCCAGAAAAAGCTTTGATCAGACAATCACACAAATTCCAGGCCTTTTGCTTCGCGCCGGAATCAAATCCAGGACAATCAGGCTCGTGGACCTTCACCCATGGACATTCATGTAGTTCATTCCCACCCGTCCAGTGACACTTTAGCTAACAGTGACTGTGTTCGTCCCACCAAAAGTGTGCGTCGACGTCGCCGAAAATCACGTAAAGTCGCAAGTGCTTCTGTACCTGTATCAGTTCAAATTGCACGTGACAGTCGCTCTTGTCGTCAGCAGGACACTAAACTTTTTGTGGACTTAGACTTTGAAGGCAAAGTGATACCATTCCAGCTCGATACCGGAGCTGCAGTTTCATTGCTCAATCACGACACGTACCAACAACTGGGCAAACCGCCATTGCGTGCCGCAAATGTTAAGTTAACTAGTTACTCAGGACAGCAGATCCCTGTGTTAGGACAGTGCAGCCTTCTTGCAACATACAAGGGACAAACAAAACTTGTATAATTTTACGTTCTTCGTTCTTCTACTGCAGTGAACTTGTTTGGTTTAGATTTGTTTCAATTGTTTAATTTGTCTATAGTAAATCAGGTCCTATCAGTGAATCAGACTGTGCCTTCCGCCAGTGTTTCTAGTCTTTGTGAAGAATTTGCAGACATTTTTGCTTCGGGCCTTGGTTGCGCTAAGAACTATGAAGCGCATTTGGAACTGAAAGAAAACGCGCAACCGAAATTTTTCAGAGCACGCAATGTTCCCCACGCATTGCGTGATGAGGTCGCCAGAACATTACACGATTTAGAATCTCAAGGTGTAATTGAACGTGTGCAGGCTTCTCTCTGGGCCTCACCCTTAGTAATTTTGCCAAAACCTTCCGGAAAATTGAGACTTTGTGTGGACTTCAAGGCAACTGTGAATCCACAACTTGTGACTGCTACTTTTCCTTTGCCCCGCCCGGAAGATCTTTTTGACAAACTGTGCCCGGGAAAATATTTTTCCAAATTGGACCTAGCAGATGCGTACTTGCAGATACCTGTGGACGAAGAATCCCAGCGCGTCTTGGTGGTAAACACGCATCTTGGCTTGTATCGCTTCAAAAGACTGCCATTCGGGTGTGCATCCGCCCCTGCTTTGTTTCAGCAATATTTACAAACTGTGTGTGCGTCGGTCCCTACTGCTGCGAACTATCTGGACGATATTGTGATCTCCGGAAAGACAGAAGCCGAACATTTGCAACATCTCCGAACATTATTTCAGGTCTTGCGTCAAAATGGTCTTCGCTTGAGGAAGGACAAGTGTGTGTTTTTTGCTCGGGACTTACCCTACCTGGGGCATGTCATAAATGCCCAAGGTATACATCCGAGTCCAGAGCACCTCCGTGCCATACAGGACTTACCTGCTCCGCAAGATTTGAAACAGCTACTGAGTGTGCTGGGTAAAATTAATTATTATGCAAAGTTTGTGCGCAATGCTTCTTCCATTTCAGCTCCGCTTCATCGCTTACGCCGTAAAGGTGTTCCGTTCGTCTGGACGACGGAATGCGAACGCGCCTTTCGCCAGTTGAAATCGGCGTTACTTTCAACTACTTGCCTTACGCCATTCGATCCCCGAAAACCCCTTTTGTTGATGGTAGATGCTTCGGAATTCGGGATCGGTGCTGTGCTTGCGCACAAAGATGGCTCGCATGATCGCCCTATTGCCTTTGCGTCAAAATTGCTCTCATCTGCGCAAAGAAATTATTCACAAATAGAGAAAGAAGCTTTAGCTCTCGTGTTTGGTGTTACCAAGTTCCATGACTTCTTGTATGGTCGTCACTTTACAATCATCACGGACCACAAACCTTTGACACCGCTTTTTCATCCGATCAAGCCTGTACCTCCACGTACAGCGCAGAAATTCATTCGCTGGTCACTTTTTCTCTCGCAGTACCGCTACGATATCTTGTATCGGTCCACTGTTCAGCACGGAAACGCTGATGCGTTGTCCCGTTTGCCTGTTGCTGAGGATAAAGCATTCGATTCTTCCGAACTTGCTTGCATGTTCATTGATTCGGAAACCGATGACGTGGTCGAATCGTTTCCGATTGATTTTCGTCGTGTAGCTACAGCCACAGCTGCTGACCCTGTCCTTGCTACTGTTTTGCGTTTTGTTGCTACGCAATGGCCCTTGTCAAAGTCACGGATCGGGGATCCTTTGGTTCGCCGTTTTTTTGTTCACAAGGAGAGACTTTTTGTACGACGTGGTGTTTTGTTGTTGCGTTCTGATAATGATCAATCCCGAGTCGTGGTCCCACGATCGTTACAGTCCTCTGTCTTAAAGCTTCTTCACCAAGGACATTGGGGTATAGTGCGTACGAAACAACTTGCTCGTCAGCACTGTACTTGGTTCGGAATCGATACTGCGATTACGAATATGTGCTCCTCTTGCGTGGCGTGTGCCGAACAACAATCCGCACCGCCGCGGAAATTCTTTGCATGGCCGACCGCCACTTCCCCTTGGCAACGCTTGCACATCGATTTTGCTGGTCCATTCTGGAATGCTCGATGGTTGGTTGTGGTCGATGCTTTCAGTAATTTTCCTTTTGTTGTCCGGATGTCTTCCACGACGTCTTCTGCCACAATCCAAGCCTTGTCTGCTATCTTTTGCATTGAGGGTCTTCCGCAGACTATTGTTTCCGACAATGGCCCACAATTCATGTCCGCAGAATTTCAGTCGTTCTGCAAGGCCAATGGTATTCAACATCTGACGTCCGCGCCGTTTTCGCCTCAGTCAAACGGTGCCGCTGAACGATTGGTCCGGACTTTCAAGTCACAGATGTTGAAGTTAAAAGAGTCGCATTCTCGAGAGGACGCTTTGTTGCTCTTTTTGTCTTCATATCGCTCTCAGCCTCGCGATGGTCGCTCGCCGGCTGAGTTGCTTCATGGTCGTCCTCATCGCACCCTGATGTCTTTGCTGCATCCGCCGCATCAGGTTCCTGTGCAGCGGCAGACTCCGGTTTTTGCTCCTGGCGACGTTGTCTATTATCGCAACTATCGCGGTTCACAGCGTTGGCTCGCAGGGCGCATTCTTCGCTGCCTCGGCCGCGCGATGTATTTGGTTTTGGGGGCCTCTGGTGAGGTGCGTCGGCATCTCAATCAGCTGCGCCTCTGTCGTCGCCTGGGTTCTGCCGCTCCCCGTCTGCTTTCAGCGACGGAGCCGTCAGGTCAGCGCCCTGGGGACCCATCTACTGGCTCGCCTCATCCCCAGGTGTTACCGACGCTGCCTTCCATTTTGCCTCATGGCGTCGCGCCGCCGCCGCGGCCGCCGCCGGCGCCGCCCGCAGTGGACGCTTCGCTGCAACCGCCCGGCGCCTCCCAGGGTCACGCGCCGCCGCTCGCTTCCCGTGACCAGCCGTCCTCCGCCATGGACCTCTTGCCCGCTCCGGACCAGATGTCGTCTTCGCCCGTCGGATTCCCCGACGCAATGGAGGTCGACCCTTCGGCCCCTCTTGTCTCATTACGTGCGCATACACCGCATGTTGACGTGCACCCTGGACTAGGTTTGCAGGCGTTTCCTAGCTCCCCTCGGACCGAATGGCCGGGTGCGGGTGGCACAGCCTCGCCTGTTGTTAGGCTCCCCACCTCATCGCATACGTCAACATGGGGTCCTCCCCACGGCGGGCGGAAGCCTTATCTCACGACCGTTCGCCGATTTGCGGGGGAGGAATGTGGTGTCACCGCTAGACACCACACTTGCTAGGTGGTAACTTAAATCGGCCGCGGTCCTGTAGTACATGTCGGACCCGCGTGTCGCCACTGTGTAATCGCAAACCTAGCGCCACCACATGGCAGGTCACAAGACACGGACTAGACCTCCCTCCAGTTGTACGGACGACATTGCTTGCGACTAGACCTACCAAGTCTTCCTCTCATTTGCCGAGAGACAGATTGAATAGCCTTCAGCTTAGTCCATAGCTACGACCTAGCAAGGCGCCATTTGTATCAGTGCTTATAGCGTACTAATATTCAAGAGAGATGTATTCCAACAAGAGAATTAAAGATAAGTATTAAAACGCTACGTACTTTTCTTCTTATTCATTAATAAGTCTCATGTTCCAGAACTTCAAGCCCGTCTGCGTTAGTTTAGCGTGCACCTAGCTACCTCATTGTGTCTATGCTGTATGAACTAGACACAACAATGAAAGCAAGTCATATGCAGTGCTACAGCAATGCCATCAAAATATGGCGCGTTTGCCGTGTAGCCCTCTTCCCCCTCCTCCCGCATGGTGTAGCAGTGGGGGAAGTACGCAGTAAAGACATAGCGCTGTGGCAAGTGTGCCGTGTCACGGCTCGTGAGCCAAATTCTTGGCCACCCCTGGATTAAGATTAACATTGTTAGAACCTCTTTCCACCGTACAATTTCTTCCTTGTTTTGGTACATACTACCTCCTCCCAAACTATGGATAGCAAAGGCCTTGCAGTAGAAGAGGTCCACTGTCAGATGTATCACGACAACCTTCGCTTGTAACCTAGCTTTTGACTCGCTCGTTTCAGGACTGCCGTCCATTACCTTAAAGCGATGCATTTTCCCTTCTCCAGCATCCCTCAACGTCCGTAACGTCATCACAGAATCACCTCGTACAATGCGAATTAGACCGTATTGAAATGCGATAGGGAGCTGGTGTTGAGTGGAAAGGCACTGAGCCATAAAGAATTTACTAATTCTCCTAAAAACAATAATGAATTTATTTTTAAAAAGCAAATATTCAAGAATAACATTGACAAATTGCCTCCTGAAGTGAAAAGACTAAATTTCAATAACACAACTGATAGCAAACACCTCAAAACGGCCACAGCATAAAATCACTTCCTTTTAGTAAAGAATATTAAATGAGGTAAAAAAATACTTTTACTTTACAAACAGCAAAACATATGACCAAATGAATATGTCACAAGTATCAACCATTGGCAACACCCAGTAATTATCAAAACGTTATTGCCTTCGAAGTAGCCAAAATGACTGACACATGTGGTTGAAATTTATGATGATAGAGGCGGTGCCAGAGGCAACGCCATTAGCAATAATTCCTCCTTCTCTACTAACATAGAACGGAGGTTGCCGCTGCCACAGTACTAGAAACCCTCATTAAAAATTTCAATCATGGTACGCAGGAATCTTTAACTAGACCACAGTTAACAAAAGATACAATCACCTATCCTGTAACACAGAGACAACTCTTTAATTATAGTAAAAATTAAACATACTGCAAATGCAGAAAAGTATAAACGTTATCCAGGAAACTTTGACTTGACTACTGAAGCATAACATGTTCCGTTTTTTATTTTTAATTTTTAAAATTTTTTTAAATTTTTTATTTTTACTTTTTTTTCTTTGGTAGATGCAAACAATTTAGTAAAGAGATCGAGTTCGTGATGCCAGCCAATAGGCAACTATAGCGATCCCTCAGAATTAAAGTAGATACACTCATGTTCATAAAATAAGGATGGTGCTGATACATGGTGAAACAACGCTCTGGTGGGCTGTTTGCGGGTTTAAATCACCTCGGGGTATGACCATGCGGTGCATTTGACCTGCGGTCGTCGCACGGTGGCGCTGGCAGCAGTCCACATACGCAGAGGTGTGTTGGTGCATCTCAGAGTACGGTGCAGAGAGTACGAGGTGTATTCAAGATCGAAGGCCTCCGATTTTTTTTCTAATTAACTACTCACCCGAAATCGATGAAACTGGAGTTACTTTTCGACGTGATCGCCCTGCAGACGTACACATTTTTCACAACGCTGACGCCATGATTCCATGGCAGCGGCGAAGGCTTCTTTAGGAGTCTGTTTTGACCACTGGAAAATCGCTGAGGCAATAGCAGCACGGCTGGTGAATGTGCGGCCACGGAGAGTGTCTTTCATTGTTGGAAAAAGCCAAAAGTCACTAGGAGCCAGGTAAGGTGAGTAGGGAGCATGAGGAATCACTTCAAGGTTGTTATCACGAAGAAACTGTTGCGTAACGTTAGCTCGTTGTGTGTGTGTGTATGTTGTCTTGGTGAAACAGCACACGCGCAGCCCTTCCCGAACGTTTTTGTTGCAGTGCAGGAAGGAATTTGCTCTTCAAAACATTTTCGTAGGATGCACCTGTTACTGTAGTGACCTTTGGAACGCAATGGGTAAGAATTACGCCGTGCGGTTAAAGGCGCTGCAGTCTGGAACCGCAAGGCCGCTACGGTCGCAGGTTCGAATCCTGCCTCGGGCATGGATGTTTGTGATGTCCTTAGGTTAGTTAGGTTTAACTAGTTCTAAGTTCTAGGGGACTAATGACCTCAGCAGTTGAGTCCCATAGTGCTCAGAGCCATTTGAGCCATTTGAGAATTACGCCCTCGCTGTCCCAGAACATGGACACCATCATTTTTTCAGCACTGGCAGTTACTCGAAATTTTTTTGGTGGCCGTGAATCTGTGTGCTTCCATTGAGCTGACTGGCGCTTTGTTTCTGGATTGAAAAATGGCATCCACGTCTCATCCATTGTCACAACCGACGAAAAGAAAGTCCCATTCATGCTGTCATTGCGCGTCAACATTGCTTGGCAACATGCCACACGGGCAGCCATGTGGTCGTCTGTCAGCATTCGTGGCACCCACCTGGATGACACTTTTCGCATTTTCAGGTCGTCATGCAGGATTGCGTGCATAGAACCCACAGAAATGCCAACTCTGGAGGCGATCTGTTCAACAGTCATTCGGCGATCCCCCAAAACAATTCTCTCCACTTTCTCGATCATGTCGTCAGACCGGCTTGAGCGAGCCCAAGGATGTTTCAGTTTGTTGTCACACGATGTTCTGCCTTCATTAAACTGTCGCACCCACGAATGCACTTTCGACACATCCATAACTCCATCACCACATGTCTCCTTCAACTGTCGATGAATTTCAATTGGTTTCACACCACGCAAATTCAGAAAACGAATGACTGCACGCTGTTCAAGTAAGGAAAACGTCGCCATTTTAAGTATTTAAAACGGTTCTCATTCTCGCCGCTGGCGGTAAAATTTCATCTGCCGTACGGTGCTGCCATCTCTGGGACGTATTGACAATGAACGCGGTCTCATTTTAAAACAATGCGCATGTTTCTATCTCTTTCCAGTCCGGAGAAAAATAATCGGAGGCCTTAGAACTTGAATGCACCTCGTAAGTGTGCAGACGTTTTCAGACGTGATACTGGTGACTGTGTGTTGAAAATGGCTCAAAGAACATATATTGATGACGTTATGAGGGGTAGAATATTAGGGCGACTGGAGGCTGGTCAAACACAGCAGGTCGTAGCACGGGCCCTTCGAGTGCCACAAAGTGTAATCTCAGGATTATGGCAACGATTCCAGCAGGTAGGAAACGTTCCCAGGCGCTACAGTACGGGACGTCCACAGTGTACAACACCACAAGAAGACTGGTATCTCACCATCAGTGCCTGCAGACGGCCTCGGAGCACTGCAGGAAGCCTCGCTCGGGACCATACCGCAGCCACTGGAACAGTTGTCTCCTGACACACAGTCTACAGGCGACTGAACAGACATGGTTTATTCGCCCGGAGACCTCCAAGGTGCATTTCACTGACCCCTGCTCACAGGAGAGCCCGTAAAGCCGGGTGTCAAGAACACATTACATGGTCATTCCAACAGTGGTCCGAGGTTATGTTCACAGACGAGTCCAGATATAGTCTGAACAGTGATTTTCGCCGGGTTTTCATCTGGCGTGAACCTGGAACAAGTTACCAACACCTTAATGTCCTTTAAAGGGACCTGTATGGAGGTCGTGGTTTGATGGTGTGGGGTGGGATTTTGATCGGTGCACGTACACCCCTGCATGTCTTTGACAGAGGAACTGTAACAGGTCAGATGTATTGGGACGTCATTTTGCACCAGTATATCCGCCTTTTCAGTTCCCACCTTCCTCCTGATGGATGATAGTGCATGACCCCACCGAACTGCCATCGTGAAGGAGTACCTAGAAACAGAAGATATTAGTCGAATGGCGTGGCCTGCCTGTTCTCCAGACCTAAACCCCATCGAGCACGCCTGGGATGCTCTCGGTCGACGTATCAATGCACATCTTCAAACCCCTACGACACTTCAGGAGCTCCGGCAGGCACTGGCGCAAGAATGGGAGGCTATACCCCAGCAGCTGCTCGACCACCTGATCCACAGTATGCCAACCCGATTGTGCGGCCTGTGTACGTGTGCATGGTGATCATATCCCATATTGATGTCGGGATACATGCGCAGGAAACAGTGTCGTATTGTAGAACATGTGTAACGGGACGGTTTTCTCAACTTATCACCAATAGTGTACACTTTCAGATTTGTGTCATGTGTGTTCCGTATGTGCCTATGCTATTAGCGCCAGTTTTGTGTAGTGCCACTTTGTGTGGCACCACATTCTGCAATTATCCTTAATTTATGAGCATGGGTGTAGATTAAAAAATTTCCACTGACTATAAAATACAATTCGTAAATCACAAGAATTACATCTGCATTCTATACCCTTAGATTCTAAAATCAGTTTGGAATAGTGACAGCGACAAGTCCACAAACATTAACATAACTGAACTCAAGTAGTACCAGGCAAAACCTTCATAAATAACACACACACAAACACATACACACGCACACACACACACACACACACACACACACATATATATATATATATATATATATATATATATATATATATGTATATATATATATATATATATATATATACACTCCGGGAAATTGAAATAAGAACACCGTGAATTCATTGTCCCAGGAAGGGGAAACTTTATTGACACATTCCTGGGGTCAGATACATAACATGATCACACTGACAGAACCACAGGCACATAGACACAGGCAACAGAGCATGCACAATATCGGCACTAGTACAGTGTATATCCACCTTTCGCAGCAATGCAGGCTGCTATTCTCCCATGGAGACGATCGTAGAGATGCTGGATGTAGTCCTGTGGAACGGCTTGCCATGCCATTTCCACCTGGCGCCTCAGTTGGACCAGCGTTCGTGCTGGACGTGCAGACCGCGTGAGACGACGCTTCATCCAGTCCCAAACATGCTCAATGGGGGACAGATCCGGAGATCTTGCTGGCCAGGGTAGTTGACTTACACCTTCTAGAGCACGTTGGGTGGCACGGGATACATGCGGACGTGCATTGTCCTATTGGAACAGCAAGTTCCCTTGCCGGTCTAGGAATGGTAGAACGATGGGTTCGATGACGGTTTGGATGTACCGTGCACTATTCAGTGTCCCCTCGACGATCACCAGTGGTGTACGGCCAGTGTAGGAGATCGCTCCCCACACCATGATGCCGGGTGTTGGCCCTGTGTACCTCGGTCGTATGCAGTCCTGATTGTGGCGCTCACCTGCACGGCGCCAAACACGCATACGACCATCATTGGCACCAAGGCAGAAGCGACTCTCATCGCTGAAGACGACACGTCTCCATTCGTCCCTCCATTCACGCCTGTCGCGACACCACTGGAGGCGGGCTGCACGATGTTGGGGCGTGAGCGGAAGACGGCCTAACGGTGTGCGGGACCGTAGCCCAGCTTCATGGAGACGGTTGCGAATGGTCCTCGCCGATACCCCAGGAGCAACAGTGTCCCTAATTTGCTGGGAAGTCGCGGTGCGGTCCCCTACGGCACTGCGTGGGATCCTACGGTGTTGGCGTGCATCCGTGCGTCGCTGCGGTCCGGTCCCAGGTCGACGGGCACGTGCACCTTCCGCCGACCACTGGCGACAACATCGGTGTACTGTGGAGACCTCACGCCCCACGTGTTGAGCAATTCGGCGGTACGTCCACCCGGCCTCCCGCATGCCCACTATACGCCCTCGCTCAAAGTCCGTCAACTGCACATACGGTTCACGTCCACGCTGTCGCGGCATGCTACCAGTGTTAAAGACTGCGATGGAGCTCCGTATGCCACGGCAAACTGGCTGACACTGACGGCGGCGGTGCACAAATGCTGCGCAGCTAGCGCCATTCGACGGCCAACACCGCGGTTCCTGGTGTGTCCGCTGTGCCGTGCGTGTGATCAATGCTTGTGCAGCCCTCTCGCAGTGTCCGGAGCAAGTATGGTGGGTCTGACACACCGGTGTCAATGTGTTCTTTTTTCCATTTCCAGGAGTGTATATATATATATATATATATATATATATATATATATATATATATATATATATATATATATATGGTGTTACAAAAAGGTACGGCCATACTTTCAGGAAACATTCCTCACACACAAATAAAGAAAAGATGTTATGTGGACATGTGTCCGGAAACGCTTAATTTCCATGTTAGAGCTCATTTTAGCTTCGTCAGTATGTACTGTACTTCCTCGATTCGCCGCCAGTTGGCCCAATTGAAGGAAGGTAATGTTGACTTCTGTGCTTGTGTTGACATGCGACTCATTGCTCTACAGTACTAGCATCAAGCACATCAGTACGTAGCATCAACAGGTTAGTGTTCATCACGGACGTGGTTTTACAGTCAGTGCAATCTTTACAAATGCGGAGTTGGCAGATGCCCATTTGATGTATGGATTAGCACGGGGCAATAGCCGTGGCGCGGTACGTTTGTATCGAGACAGATTTCCAGAAAGAAGGTGTCCCGACAGGAAGACGTTCGAAGCAGTTGATCGGCGCCTTAGGGAGCACGGAACATGCCAGCCTATGACTCGCGATTGGGGAAGACCTAGAACGACGAGGACACCTGCAATGGACGAGGCAATTCTTCGTGCAGTTGACGATAACCCTAATGTCAGCGTCAGAGAAGTTGCTGCTGTACAAGGTAACGTTGACCACGTCACTGTATGGAGAGTGCTACGTGACAACCAGTTGTTTCCGTACCATGTACAGCGTGTGCAGGCACTATCAGCAGCTGATTGGCCTCCGCGGGTATACTACTGCGAATGGTTCATCCAACAATGTGTCAATCCTCATTTCAGTGCAAATGTTCTCTTTACGGATGAGGCTTGATTCCAACGTGATCAAATTGTAAATTTTCACCATCAACATGTGTGGGCTAACGAGAATCCGCACGCAATTGTGCAATCACGTCATCAACACAGATTTTCTGAACGTTTGGGCAGGCATTTTTGGTGATGTCTTGATTTGGCCCCATGTTCTTCCACCTACGCTCAGTGGAGCACGTTATCATGATGTCATACGGGATACTCTACCTGTGCTGCTAGAACATGTGCCTTTACAAGTACGATACAACATGTGGTTCATACACGACGGAGCTCCTGCACATTTCAGACGAAGTGTTCGTACTCTTCTCAACAAGAGATTCGGTGACCTCTGGATTGGTAGAGGCGGACCAAGTCCATGGCCTCCACGCTCTCCTGACCTCAACCCTCTTGACTTTCATTTATGGGGGCATTTGAAAGCTCTTGTCTACGCAACCCCGGTACCAAATGTAGAGACTCTTCGTGCTCTTGTTGAGGACGGCTGTGATACAACACGCCATTCTCCAGGGCTGCATCGGCGCATCAGGGATTCCATGCGACGGAGGGTGGATGCAAGTATTCTCGCTAACGGAGGACATTTTGAACATTTCCTGCAACAAAGTGTTGGAAATCACGCTGGTACGTCCTGTTGCTGTGTGTTTCCATTCCATGATTAAAGTGATTTGAAGAGAAGTAATAAAATGAGCTCTAACATGGAAAGTAAGCGTTTCCGGACACATGTCCACATAACATATTTTCTTTCTTTGTGTGTGAGGAATGCACCCTGAAAGTTTGGCCGTACCTTTTTGTAACATATGTATATATGAAACAACGGGCGACCAGGATTCGGAGTCAAAATAGCCACTACACGACACCAAGCGACGTGCACTCTAATGGGATGCTCACCGTGATTTCTCGTAAAATCGAGCGCCCATTGACAATCGCTTGCTTAGAGAGCGCCGAGAGAAGGATGTAACGAAGATTACTCGTAGTCGGAAACCCACGGGTATCATCCAGCAGACGCCACCGCATCCAGTACTTGCAAAGGCCAGGCCGGACTCCAAACCGGCATCACAATGGACGCAAACTGTTTGCATCTTTAATAGCAGAGGACACGACAAATTCTGTGCGTGCTGCCGAAGTAACTTTTAACAGTCAATGTTCACGGCTGCGATCAACAGTCGGCCCCTCGAAACGCGCAGTGAGCAATGGCACAGCTCTTGCCAGCAGACCACGGCAGACGCTTCGCCACAACAACACGCCCCCTCACTTGCGATCTTCGCCGCCCGTGTCACACTCTCCTTTTCTCCAGGTCGCCGCAGCCCTTAACTACCTTCTGCTCCGACCTGCCCTCTACCGGCGACAGTAACGCTCCATGCGCTCTTGCGGCCAGAGGGATTCCAAGTCCGCGGGAATTTCGCGAAATTAAATATGGACGCAGGGCATAATCATGAGAGGCGGACATGGCAGCATAAAAAAGAAGGGGGCTATCATGTTGTCAGTGGAGAAGCGCTAACAGCAGAATGGGTCGGTTAGGAGAGCCCAGTGACTACGAACGTGGAATAGTCATTCGATGTCACCTGAGTAACAAATTCATCACACACACACTACAACCATTCTAAAGCCGGCCAATTCCACTGTTAGTGGTGTGGCTGTGAAGTGGAAACATGAGGAAACAAGCATATCTAAACTAAAACCAGACGGACGACTTGACCTGATGGTCAGAGACTGTCGAGCATTTCGGAGGGTGATTGGAAAAAAAAAAAAAACGCGTGATATCAGCAGTTGGAATCACTTTTGAAATGCGAAGTGCTGCCAGAAGTCCAGCTGGCGCAGTGACTGTGCGTAGGGAGTTAAGAAGAACGTGGTACAACGGTCGAGCGTCTCTTCGTGAGCTACACACTTATACAGTCAATGCTGAGCGACACTTGAGGTGGCGCAAAGAGCGAACGTCACTGGACACTGGAGGAGTAGAAACGAGTGGTTTGGAGTGAAGAATGATCGGGCTGTACGCAGAGGCAAGTGTGATGAAAGAGACTGGGTTTGGAAAATGGCTGTTGAACATTAGCTCCCATCGTGTGTAGTGCCACCAGCAACATACTTGCGAGTTGATGTTTCGGTATTGGCCTATTTTTCGTGGTTGCCGTGTCGTCGCTTATGAAAACGCTAAATTCGGAAAGATCAGAATACGTTTCACAGCACGCTATACTGTGAACAATAGACGAATAGATTGGAGCCGATGACTGTATAAGAGTTTCACCAAGTCATAAAGCAGCTTCTTTGCGGCAACAATTTCTGTACAGTATCATTGTTGAAATGGACTTCATTGACTAGAACCCGGACGTGACTCAACGTAGCACCTTTGGGATGATTTAGAAAGTCGACTTCTCACAGCATCACTACCATCTTCGGTGTCGGCTCTTGAGGAAGAATGTGCTGCCTTCCCTCCGTAGACATTCAGATACGTCACTGGAAGTACCAGAAATTGAAAATACCGGTACATTTCCAAGGCTCATTTATTTAGAACACGACCGGTTTCGAGCTCTTATGCGACCATCTTCAGGTGTCATCCTTAAAACAGCAAGAGACGTGAGATAATTTTTACACGCAGCAATCCCCATAAAATTTAAAAAAAAAGATCCCATAAAAAATTTTTAAAAAATTTTAAAATACGACCTGTCGGACTAGGTGCTGTAAAGCCTAAGTCAATACCAAAGGCCGGCCGCTGTGGCCGAGCGGTTCTAGGCGCTTCAGTCCGGAGCAGCGCGCCTGCTACGATCGTAGGTTCGAATCCTGCCTCGGGCATGGATGTGTGTGATGTCCTTAGGTTAGTTAGGTTTAATTAGTTCTAAGTTCTAGGGGACTGATGACCTCAGATGTTAAGTCCCATAGTCCCTAGAGCCATTTGAACCAATACCAAAGTGACACCAGACCGTACTACAAACGACTGCCTGGGTAAAGAAATATGCAAAGAATACCAGGACACTTAGTGCTGTGACCCCAAGCGCCGCAGCGGACGAGTACAAGCCGCAGTATGCTACCAGAGAGCGCAGAGCGTGGAATAGCGTACGCGAAAGAGGAAGCAAACTAGTTGACCAGAGTGACAAAAGTACTGACATCTGTTGACGGTAAGAAGAACGCGGGGTTACTAGCCCAGCTGTTCACAATTTGAATTCGTGATTTACATTTAAAGTCAAAAATAAAAAAAGAAACGTTATATAAGAAGTTACGTGAAAAACGTTAACAGTGCATTACGCGTGGTAAAAAAAGAAACATTATATAGAAAGTTACACGAAAAACGTTAAAAGTGCATTATGCGTGGTAAAGAAACATGTTTAACAGGGTAGTACACAAGTGTGGTAAACCTGAGTGGAAGCTGGCGACATAAAATTTATGTATAAACGGTAAAACTCAAACTTTACCCTTTACACGAGTGGCATGCGAATTTTTAATTTAGTGGGACTCTATATGTGGCGACGAGGAACAAGCCACAGTCATCAGCTAAAAGAACATACAGTATATGCTACTCCTGCCGGCCGCTGTGGCTGAGCGGTTCTAGGCGCTTCAGTCCAGAACCGCGTGACCGCTACGGTCGCAGGTTCGAATCCTGCCCCGGGGATGGATGTATGTGATGTCCTTAGGTTGGTTAGGTTTAAGTATTTCTGAGTTCTAGGGGACTAATGACCTCAGATGTTAAGTCCCATAGTGCTCAGAGCCATTTTTGTGTCACTCCTATTTACAAGCACCTCGCTGCTGACCAAAAGGGAGGTAACAAACATTACACTCCACACTGTCAGAAACTATTACGCCAATTAAAAGCTAGTAGCAATAGCACTAAAAGGACACATTAAAGGCTGTCAGTTTAAAACATGCTAATTAAAAATCTTCATCTAATCTAGGCTTACATAAGATAAGACCTGAGACGAATTTTACATCATGAAAGACAGGTAAATTTTAAATTGGTGAGGACACACCTAATGACGCAGCACAATAATGTGCCATAGTTATAGGATAAAAAACGAAAAACATGCAAAATTCTATTAAAAAAGGACATTTTGCACCTATGTAAAATGAACTGGGTGGACCTTGCAGACCTCTCTATAGGAAAGAGGCATATGCCGTGATTACGGCCTAATTACGGGCCACAAAAGTAATGGCGGAAAACAGTGACCCAGTTAAGAAATATACATGTGTGGTGTACAACAATCAGAAACCAGAGAGAGAAGGAAATGAGGCTGGACGCTGCTAGGAAAGTTACTCAGCAGGACTGCGTGCTTAAGAGCAGTTTGCTCGTTCAGGAAGCGTTCCCATCAGAGCTTAAGTCTTCATAAAGGCGAAACACACTGACAGGTGCGCGGACACGTTTGATCGGGAAGAGTAACATCTGTCCTCACTACTCTTTTCTGCAAGATGTGCAGCTCCGTTGTCTCGAAGCTTCGACACCTGTTTCCATGCTTTGCTGAGGTCCGTTTCATGTGTCTGCTCACTTCTCTGCCCACCGGCCATATCACAAAACCCGAAGGAGAGCTCACTGCTGGGCTATTACAGATAACTTCGCAATCGTAACACATTATTTCCCTCGCTAAGGCGAGCAAAATTCGCATCGTATCAATTTCCAGTGAACAAAAAGAGAAGCAGACACCAATTAAAAACAGTAATTTTGTGGTGTCACCGCTAGACACCACACTTGCTAGGTGGTAACTTAAATCGGCCGCGGTCCTGTAGTACATGTCGGACCCGCGTGTCGCCACTGTGTAATCGCAAACCTAGCGCCACCACATGGCAGGTCAGAAGACACGGACTAGACCTCGCCCCAGTTGTACGGACGACATAGCTTGCGACCAGACCTACCAAGTCTTCCTCTCATTTGCCGAGAGACTGATAGAATAGCCCTCAGCTTATTCCATAGCTACTACCTAGCAAGGCGCCATTTGTATCAGTGCTTATAGCTTACTACTATTCAAGAGATGTATTCCAACAAGAGAATAAAGTTAAGTATATTATTCCAGCTACGTACTGTTCTTTTTATTCATTAATAAGTCTCATGTTCCAGTACTTCACGCCCGTCTGCGTTAGTTTAGCGTGCACTTTCAGCCACTTCGATCTACAAGGTGTTGGCCCCGCTGCCGACACATCAAATTTCGCATTGTGTTCCGGCTCAAGGCTAGCGTACACCACTCGTTGGTAGGAAAGATCGACTTTTCGTTTGGCGCCTTGTTGACGTCACAGCGGAAAAGCAAAAATAACACGCAGCCCATTCGACAAAACAATTTAGACAGCCAAACCGAAGGGGAGATGTCGCTCTGACCACGCTATTTGCAAAATCAACGCAAGTATTGTCGATATGTCTTCATTGCTCGCTAAATGGGGTATCATTTTTGTTTTATTTCCGTTGGAACAGAACTGCCTTTTGTTATCATAACACTGAAATCCAGATAATTTTCCGAAGAGAATTTTCGCGGCACGCTGGGAACCTCAGCTGAAATTTTTACAGTCCATAGATGATTAAACGCTTCAACAGTCTCGAAAAGGACATATATTTCATCGCAGAATTTGCCAACGGAAATTTATATCCGTTTAATGGGAATTTTTCGATCGAGGCCTTTATTGAGGTAGTGCAACAGTCTAAGGGGCTGTCCACTCAGCTGTAGCAGGCCGTTCTTCTACTAATTACAAAAGGAATTCGTGATGTTACGTTTGCTAATTGTGTGAAAACGTATCCGAGGATCCATATCCACTTTTTACTCTACTGACTAGCTTACGGTGTTAAACAGAAAGTAAAACTGACAGCACAAAAAGTGACGATGTCTGAAATTTTATTTTCCCTCCGTGTTACAAAGGAGTCAGTCACATCGCAGTGTCTAGCGTACTGCCGGCAGTTGTAAATGTCAGTTTTTGCTTTCCGTAAATTTCGGTCTTTCAATGTACCTAACTACTGCTATTCGTATTCCTGTTTCACATAGGTGTTGACCATGTGGAAAATCTCCGAGCACCTTTCTAGACATGTGAAGATATTGATTTACAGTATTTTTTGGTACATAACACAGGTGGGGATTGTACTCCACGTTTCCGCAATGCTTTTCTGAGTGTGCTCCTGTTTTTGCATCAGATATGAGGCTTAGATTTCTCTCTTCAGACCATTTTACAAGTTTATCTCCGCTTTAATCACTGCGTTGTTAGGACTTCTTCAGACAACTTAAGAAGGTTCACACACATCATTGTTACTGACAGCCTTTCAATGTTTATGGAGATACTATTGATGTCGCTTTCGGTGCAAGTATTCACTTAACAGACGTCTATGTTACTGTAAATATGTCACACACCCATAAATGTGATGATGTGGCTTCTAATAGTTCATGTCCCGGTGTTCTCTCTCTGACTTCAGTTTGGCCTCGCTATCCAAATGGGCTCTTGGATAGCGACTACGTCAGTCTTGTTGCCTACAAGGATTTTTGATACATCGTCACATTTTGATCTGTTATACTCGTACTTAGCTGTCAAATACGGAAACAGAGTCCGATTTTTCTCGCCTCATGGTTCTGATAGGACCATTTCGTTGCCCTAATGTATACGTATAATAGACAAGAGCTCTCTCTCTCTCTCTCTCTCTCTCTAACACACACACACACACACACACACACACATCGCACATACAGAGAGAGAGAGAGGTAACACATACACATTTCACAATTGGTAATACTATTTAGTAGTTGGAAATAACATTCTAAACATAACTTGAAGTAAACTAGTGCTGATATGCAAAGCGCTGATATTCAAAGTGTTCATATTCAAAGCGGCTTGCAGAAAACAGAAGAGCAGTTCTAAAACCAAAATAACGAGAAAGAACACGTGCAGGGCAGCATCAACATAAATTTTTCAGTAGAAATTTGAGCTACTGATACGTTGTAGAAAATCAGGAAGGTGCCGTAACTGTCTATAACCTCAATGTACAGCGTCTAACGTCTAAAAATAAATAACGTGAACATAAATACGTATATAGACTCTAAGACAAAAGAACACGCATGACGAACAAATTGTCCGAATGGAACGCAAATCGGTAAATCAGTAGATTTGATGTACATATACGGACAAACAAATGACTGCAGTTTCAGAAAAATTGGATGATTTAGTCAAGAGAAGGATTTTCACAAATTGAGCAAGTCAACAACGCGTCGGTCCTCCTCCGACCCTTACGGAAGCAGTAGTTCGCCTTGCTGTTGATTGATAGAGTAGTTAGCCGTCCTCCCAAGGGATATGATGCCAAATTCTGCCGGGTTGGCGGGTTAGGTCGTCAAAATCCCGAGCTCGTTAGAGAGCGCTGGCCATTTTTCTCCAAATGTTCTCAGATAGGGAGAGATACGAAAAAGTTTCCTGCCAAGGTAGAGTTTGAGAGCATGAACACAAGCGCTAGAAACTCTAGTCGTGTGCAGGCAGGTCTTATCTAGCTGAAATGTTACCCCAGGATGGCTTACCATGAAGGTTAACAAAAGAGGCGTTGAATATTGTCAACGTACCGCTGTGCTGTAAGGGTACCGTGGCTGACAACCAAAGGGTCCTGCTATGAAAGGGAAAGGCACCCCAGACCATCACTTCTGGTTGTCGCGCCGTATGGCGGCTGACAGTCAGGGTGGTATCCCACCGCCAGACAAGTATTCGGCTTGCATCGTCATTCAGTGATGTAGAATTGTCATCGGTGTTGAGTTCCGATACGAATTAAGCCACGGTGACAATCGACGACGTGTCTGGAGACACCCCGGACAGTGGTGGGATACCAACCGACTTTCGCCCGCCGTACGGCCCGACAACCAGAAGTGAGGGTCTGGGTTGGCATTTCCTTTCATAGCAGGACCGCTTTGGTTGTCCTCCGCGGCATTCTTACAGCACAGCGGTACTGTCGACGATACTCTACGCTCCGTTTTGTTAAATGTTAAATGTGTGTGAAATCTTATGGCACTTAACTGCTAAAGTCATCAGTCCCTAAGCTTACACACTACTTAACCTAAATTATCCTAAGGACAAACACACACACCCATGCCCGAGGGAGGACTCGACCTCCTTCGGGACCAGCCGCACAGTCCATGACTACAGCGTCCTAGACGGCTCGGCTAATCCCGCGCGGCTCCGTTTTGTTGCCCTTCGTGGCAAGCCATCCAGGGCTTACATTTCAGCAAGACAATGTCCGCCCGCACGGGTCGTGAGTTTCCAGTGCTTGTCTTCGTGCTGGATAAATCCTACCTTGGCCAACAAGGTCGCCGGATCTCTCCCCATCTGAGAACGTTTGGAGCACAATGGGCAGGGCCCTCTAACCATCTCCTGATTTTAACTATCTAACGGACTAATTGAACAGAATTTGTCACTATATCCCTCATGAGAACATCCAACAACTTTATCAATCAACTCGAAGGCGAATAATTGCTTGCATAAGGGCCAGGGGTGGAACAACGAGTTATTGACTTGCTGAATTTGTGAAGCTCTTTGTCTTGAATAAATACCAATTTTCCTTAAATTGCAATCATTCGTTTGTCTATACAGGTACATCATATGTACCGATTTCCTTTCCGTTAGAATAATTTCATCGTGATACTTGGTATAATTTTTTAGTGTATTTCAGGTCACTTCAAAAAATAAAGGGGAAGCTTGTATCTCAGAAAAATTTTCGATTTAGGCATATTATATAGGTGGATTTGGTTCAAATGGCTCTGAGCACTATGGGACTTAACGTCTGAGGTCATCAGTCCCCTAGAACTTAGAACTACTTAAACCTAACTAACCTAAGGACATCACACACATCCATGCCCGAGGCAGGATTCGAACCTGCGACCGTAGCGATCGCGCGGTTCCAGACTGAAGCGCCTAGGACCACTCGGCCACACTGTCCGGCTAGGTGGATTTAACGGGAAAATTATTAACATAGTATTATCAAAAGTATTTAAATCCGTGTTTCTAATGGTTAAATAATGCATATTTGCTTTACTACACGCGTTTCGTTTACTTCATTTAATCGTCAGTGGTATGATTTTTGTGTGACTTCCGCTTACATCTTAAGTGTTGTTAGCTCACATTCTCCAGGTATTCCACAGTTGGCGCATACAGTATGTCCGTAGACTACATATTTCTTAATGTGAACTATGAAAAAATATCGCGCTACAGGTGTTTCTTTGCGTTCTCCTGGCTAATAAATCTTCGATAAGGCTGAAGGGTAAGTTGGTGATTGACATATTACTTTCAGTTCAATTCGCAATCTTAAACGACAACACCATTTTTAATTCAGTCAACGTTCCAGGTAATCAGATTATAGCAAAACGATAGTTATACACTGATACGCCAAAACATTATTACCACTGCCCACTGCGGGGTTGTATGCCGTCTAGTAACGTTGCGGCCACGTGAGGCGCTATGAAAACTATGTAAGTGCAGCAGAGACGCATGGGGGATCACTCCAGCGAATATATGGGCAGCAAATGAGGAAATCCATTGAGATAAGAGAATTCGTCGAAGGACAGATTGCCGGCCGCGGTGGTCTCGCGGTTCTAGGCGCGCAGTCCGGAACCGTGCGACTGCTACGGTCGCAGGTTCGAATCCTGCCTCGGGCATGGATGTGTGTGATGTACTTAGGTTAGTTCGGTTTAAGTAGTTCTAAGTTCTAGGGGACTAATGACCACAGCAGTTGAGTCCGATAGTGCTCAGAGCCATTTGAATCATTTGAAGGACAGATTATTATTACGCAAAGTCTGTGAACGAGGATCTCATAAACGGCGAAGCTGGTCGAATGTTCGCGCCCTACTGTCGTGAGCATCCACAGAACGAGGTATAAGGACGGTGAAACAACTACTAGGTGCTAAATGGTTGAACGTTCACGAATGTTCACAGAACGTGGGGTTCGGAAGCTTGTCTGCTCTGTACTGTAGGATAGATGGTGATCTGTCGCATCTCTGCCGAAGCAGCAGACTTTAATGTTGCGCAAAGTGCATCTGAACACACAGTGCACCGAACACTCCTAACGATAGGCCTCCGCAGCCGACGTCCCATGCATGTGACAATGTTAACAGCGCGACTACGGCTGAAATGGGCACGTGACCATCGTCACTGGACGTTGGCGCAGTGGAAGAGCGTTTCATAGTCTGATGAATCCTGATAACTTCTTCATCATACCTACAGGATGGCGATAATCCGTCGCCTTTCAGTGGAGCAGCTCCTTGACACTTGCACTGCGAGACGGAGACAAGCTGGCAGCGACTCCATTATGCTCTGAGGAACATTCACGTGGGCATTCATGGGCCCAAAGGAGATCGTGTAAGGCACCATGACGCCCAAGGAATGTCGCGCACTGGTTTGCAGACAACGTACATCCCTTCATGATGATCAAGTTTCCCGACTGCAGTGCCGTTTTTGAACAAGATAATGCTCCATGTCACAAGGCCAGGACTGTGATGGAGTGGTTCGAGGAACACAGCGGCGAGTTCCAATTAATGTTCTGACCCTCCAGCTCGTCAGAGCTGAATGCCATCGAACACACGGAACGTGGTATCAGTGGTCGCCGACCCCTCCCCGGAATTTAAGGGAATTAGGTGACTTGTGTGTGTAGATGTGGCCCAGCTCCCTCCAGCAATCTGCCAAGGCCTCACTGCTTCCATGCCATGTCGCTTCGCCGCTGTTATCAGTGCCAAAGTTGAAAATACCAGCGATTAGGTAGGTGGTCATAATGTTCTGGTGAATCGGTGTATAAGGTAGATAAGAGAAGGGACTCGCAGTACCCAGTATCCTTACCATAGATATGCTGCAAAGTTCTTGAACATATTCTGGTTCCGAATACAATAAATTTCCTTGAGACACGGTCGCAGGTTCGAATCCTGCCTCGGGCCTGGATGTGTATGATGTCCTTAGGTTAGTTAGGTTTAAGTAGTTCTAATTTCTAGGGGACTAATGGCCTCAGATGTTAAGTCCCATAGTGCTCAGAGCCATTTTTTTTTCTTGAGAAAGAAAAGCTTTGTCCACAAATATCCACGGATTTAAAAGGCATCGATCATGCGAAACTTAGCTTGCCCTTCTCTTGCATGACATTCTTCGAGCTTTGGATGAAGGGCAACAGGCAAGTTTCATATTCCTAAATTTCCGAAAAGCATTTGACACGGTGCTCCACTGCAGACTGTTAACGAAGCTGTGAGCGTACGGAATAGATTCCCAGCTTTGACAGTGTCTCGAAGGAACTCAGTACGTTGTCCTCGACGGCGGGTGTTCTTCAGAGAAAAGGAAATCGTCAGGAGTGCTCCAGGGAAGTGTGACAGAAACTTTCATATTCTCTACATACGTAAATGATCGGATGGACAAAGTGAGCGTCAATCAGTAACTGTTTGCTGATTATGCTGTGCTGTACGGGAAAGTATTGTCGTTGAGTGACTGTAGGAGGATACAAGTTGAATTAGACAAAATTTCCGGTCGGTGTGATAACTTGTTCTAAAAGTGGAAAAATCTAAGTTAATGCAGATGGTAGGAAAGGCAACCCTGTGATGTTCGAATATAGCATTAGCAGCGTGTTGATTGACACAGTCGCATCGATTAAATATCTACACTGTGTGATCAAAAGTATCCGGACACTTCCAAAAACATACGTTTTTCACATTAGGTGCATTGTGCTGCCACCTACTGCCAGGTGCTCCATATCAGCCATCTGAGTAGTCATTAGACATCGTGAGAGGGCAGAATGGGGCGCTCGGCGGAACTCACGGACTTCGAACGTGGTCAGGAGGTTAGGTGTCACTTGTGTGATACGTCTGTACGCTAGATTTGCACACTTTTAGACATCCCTAGGTCCACTGTTTCCGATGTGAAAGTGAAGTGGAAATGTGAAGGGACACGAGCAGCACAAAAGCGTACAGACCGGCATCGTCTGTAGACTGACAGAGACCGCAGACAGTTGAAATGGGTCGTAATGTGTAATAGGCAGACATCTATCCAGGCCATCACACACGAATTCCAAACTGCTTCAGGATCCACTGCAAGTACAACAACAATTAGGGAGGAGGTGAGAAAACTTGGATTTCATGGTCGAGCGGCTGCTCACAAGGCACACATCGCACCGGTAAATGCCAAACGGTGCCTCGCTTGGTGTAAGGAGCGTAAACCTTGGACGATTGAACAGTGGAAAAACCTTGTGTGGAGTGATGAATCGCGGTACATAATGCGGCGATACGATGGCAGGGTGTGGGTATGGCGAATGCCTGGTGAACGTCATCTGCCAGCGTGTGTAGTGCCAACAGTAAATTTCTGAGACGGTGGTGTTACGATGTGGTCGTGTTTTTCATGGAGGGGCTTACACCCATTGTTGTTTTGCGTGGCACTATCACAGCACAGGCCTCTATTGATGTTTTGATAGCAATTCGGGGATGACGATACATCTTTCGACACGATCGAGCACCTGTTCATAATGCACGACCTGTGACAGAGTGGTTACATGTCCATAAGATCCCTGTAACGGACTGGCCTGCACAAAGTCCTGATTTGAATCCTATAGAATACCTTTGGGATGTTTTGGAACGCTGACTACGTGCCAGGAATCACTGACTGAGATCGATACCTCTCCTCACTGTGGCACTCCGTGAAGAATTGGCTGCCGTTCCCCAAGAAACCTTCCTGCACCTGATTGAACGTATGCCTGCGAAAGTGGAAGCTATCATCAAGGGCCGCGCCGGATTAGCCGAGCGGTCTAGGGCGCTGTAGTCATGGACTGTGTGGCTGGTCCCGGCGGAGGTTCGAGTCCTCCCTCGGGCATGGGTGTGTGTGTTTGTCCTTAGGTTAATTTAGGTTAAGTAGTGTGTAAGCTTAGGGACTGATGACCTTAGCAGTTAAGTCTCATAATACACTCCTGGAAATTGAAATAAGAACACCGTGAATTCATTGTCCCAGGAAGGGGAAACTTTATTGACACATTCCTGGGGTCAGATACATCACATGATCACACTGACAGAACCACAGGCACATAGACACAGGCAACAGAGCATGCACAATGTCGGCACTAGTACAGTGTATATCCACCTTTCGCAGCAATGCAGGCTGCTATTCTCCCATGGAGACGATCGTAGAGATGCTGGATGTAGTCCTGTGGAACGGCTTGCCATGCCATTTCCACCTGGCGCCTCAGTTGGACCAGCGTTCGTGCTGGACGTGCAGACCGCGTGAGACGACGCTTCATCCAGTCCCAAACATGCTCAATGGGGGACAGATCCGGAGATCTTGCTGGCCAGGGTAGTTGACTTACACCTTCTAGAGCACGTTGGGTGGCACGGGATACATGCGGACGTGCATTGTCCTGTTGGAACAGCAAGTTCCCTTGCCGGTCTAGGAATGGTAGAACGATGGGTTCGATGACGGTTTGGATGTACCGTGCACTATTCAGTGTCCCCTCGACGATCACCAGTGGCGTACGGCCAGTATAGGAGATCGCTCCCCACACCATGATGCCGGGTGTTGGCCCTGTGTGCCTCGGTCGTATGCAGTCCTGATTGTGGCGCTCACCTGCACGGCGCCAAACACGCATACGACCATCATTGGCACCAAGGCAGAAGCGACTCTCATCGCTGAAGACGACACGTCTCCATTCGTCCCTCCATTGACGCCTGTCGCGACACCACTGGAGGCGGGCTGCACGATGTTGGGGCGTGAGCGGAAGACGGCCTAACGGTGTGCGGGACCGTAGCCCAGCTTCATGGAGACGGTTGCGAATGGTCCTCGCCGATACCCCAGGAGCAACAGTGTCCCTAATTTGCTGGGAAGTGGCGGTGCGGTCCCCTACGGCACTGCGTAGGATCCTACGGTCTTGGCGTGCATCCGTGCGTCGCTGCAGTCCGGTCCCAGGTCGACGGGCACGTGCACCTTCCGCCGACCACTGGCGACAACATCGATGTACTGTGGAGACCTCACGCCCCACGTGTTGAGCAATTCGGCGGTACGTCCACCCGGCCTCCCGCATGCCCACTATACGCCCTCGCTCAAAGTCCGTCAACTGCACATACGGTTCACGTCCACGCTGTCGCGGCATGCTACCAGTGTCAAAGACTGCGATGGAGCTCCGTATGCCACGGCAAACTGGCTGACACTGACGGCGGCGGTGCACAAATGCTGCGCAGCCAGCGCCATTCGACGGCCAACACCGCGGTTCCTGGTGTGTCCGCTGTGCCGTGCGTGTGATCATTGCTTGTACAGCCCTCTCGCAGTGTCCGGAGCAAGTATGGTGGGTCTGACACGCCGGTGTCAATGTGTTCTTTTTTCCATTTCCAGGAGTGTATTTCACACACATTTGAACATTTGATTTTTATCATAAAGGCTAAGGGTGGGCCAACATCATACTGAGTACCACCACCTACATCTACATATATAGTCGGCTAGCCACCAAGTGATGTGTGTCGGAGGGCACAATTCGCTTCAAAGTCCTATCCCCCCCATCTGTTCCACTCGCGGATCGCGCGAGGGAAAAACGACTGTCTGAATGCCTGAGTATGAGCTCTAATTTCCCTTAACTTTGAATGGTGGTCATTGCGCTATTTGAATGTTGGTGGTAATAATATAAGCTCTACATCGTCGGCGAAGATCGGATTTTGGAATTTAGTGAGCAGCCCCTTCCGTTAAGCGCGTCAAATCAGATCTTCAGATGTGTGTCAAATCTTATCGGACTTAACTGCTAGGATCATCAGTCCCTAAAGCTTACACACTACTTAACCTAAATTATCCTAAGGACAAACACACACACACCCATGCCCGAGGGAGGACTCGAACCTCCGTCGGGACCAGCCACACAGTCCATGACTGCAGCGCTTTAAGCGCGTCGTTTATCTGCAAGTGTGTCCCACTTCTAACTTTCAATGAGATTTGTAACGTTCTCGCGATGGCTAAATGTACCAGTCACGAATCTTACTTGTTTCTGTTAAAGTCACGTCATTCAGGACGACATACTGCTCTCTGTCTGTCAGAAAACTTTCTATCCAACCGCATATGTCATCGGATAGATCATAAGAGCGCACTTTTTGAAGCAAGCGACAGTGCGGAACTGAGTCGAACGCCTTTCGGAAGTCGAGGAATATGACATCAACCGGGCAGCCGGTATCTAGAGCCTCTTGTATATCATGCACAAACAGGACCAGCTGTGTCTCGCAGCCGGCCGCGGTGGCCGTGCGGTTCTAGGCGCTCCAGTCCGGAGCCGCGCTGCTGCTACGATCGCAGGTTCGAATCCTGCCTCGGGCATGGGTGTGTGTGATGTCCTTAGGTTAGTTAGGTTTAAGTAGTTCTAAGTTCAAGGGGACTTATGACCACAGCAGTTGAGTCCCGTAGTGCTCAGAGCCATTTGAGCCATTTTGTGTCTCGCATGACCTCTGTTTCCTAAAACCGTACTGCTTTCTGCAGATGATCTTCTCAGAGTCTACAAAGGTCATTATGTCTGAACACGAAATATGTTCCATGATTCTACAACAAATCGACATCAGTGAAATTGGCCGGTAATTATGTGCATCCGATTTCTACCCTTTTTATATATTGCTATGACCTGGGCCTTCTTCCAGTCCCGTGGAACTTTCCGCTGTTCCATGATCTCTGATAGATGATGGATAAGAATGGTGCTATATTTGTAGCATAGTCAACATATAATCGCAGGGGATACCGTATGGGCCAGATACCTTCCTGGCGTCTAAGGATCTTAACTGTTTTACAAGCCCAGATAACCACTATTTCAGCCATCCTTACGTTTGTTCGATAGTTGAAAGGGGGAATGGTGCTGCAGTCCTCTACCGTAAATGAGTTTTTGAAAGCTAGGTGTAGAATTTTGGCCTTCTGTTTATCATCATGCATTACCTTACCCCTACTGTCAGCAAGAGAAGGTATTGAATTATCTGTAGCGTTCATAGATTTTACGTATGAGCAAAATTTTTGGGGTTATTTTTAGAATCTGCAGATAAAATACTGCTTTCAAATTCGTTAAAAGAATCTATCATTGACCTTTTGACAGCTGCTTTCATTTCGCATAATTTCTGTTTGTCAGCGGGGCAGTGACTATGTTCAAAGCGATTGTGCAAAATTCTCTGCTTTCTCAACAACTTCCTAATATGTTTTTTGTACCAAGGTGGATCCTTTCCCTCCCCTATATTTTTGCTAGGCACATACTTCTCTAGCACGTGTTGGGCAATACCTTTAAATTCCGACCAAAAATGCTCAATATCTTTGTGTCCCGCTGTGAATGTATGGAGCTGACTATGAAGACATTCATTAATTCATTACCGATGAAGGGCGCCACGAACTTGTAAGTCACTTTCAGCCATGTGTCCGGATACTTTTGATCACGGAGTGTAAGTGTAACGTTGCAAAGCGATATGATGTGGAACGAGCATTTAAGAACGGTAGTAGGGAAGACGAGTGGTCGATTTGGGTTTATTGAGAGAATTTTAGAAAATTGTGATTCATCTATCAAGGAGGCAGCTTATATAACATCAGTGTGACCCGTTCTTGAGTACCTTTCGAGTGTTTGGGATTTGGCCAAGTCGGATTAAGTGAAAACATAGAAGCAATTCAAAGCCGTGCTGTTAGATTTGTTACCGTTTGGTTCGACCATCAAACAAGTATTACTGAGATATGTCGTAAAGTCAAATGGAGTGTAAGACGTCGTTGTTTTTGCTAGGCACTATTGAGAAAATTTAGAGAATTTCATGCTGCCTGCAAACCTATTCTACTTCCGTCTACGTACATTTCGCACAAGGATCACAAAGATAAGAGAAATTAAACATACGCAGCGTGTTTCTGTAAAGGCGTACCAAAATTTAACACAAAATTTAACAGGATATAGAGGATGCTCCACTGAGCAATTTCAGGTAGGGAACCTGGGGTTGGAGAAGCCAGCTTAAGGAGATAACAGGAATAAAATCACATTACTTTTTATTTATATTAATTAACTGCCAGTAGCATGGTTGACACAATGAAGTACCGTTTGTAATGCATCTTAAGAATGTGTTGAAACTGACGACCATCAACCTCAACGAGTGCATGACAACGGCGAACAAGATTGTGATGCACCTTGACAAATATCCCTGGTGTGTTTCGAATCACATCACAGACACCTTCAATTCTGGCCACTATTCCCATCTCCGTATGCACCGAGGTGGCAAGCACAAGTGCCTTTAGGTTCCCCATAGGAAATCATCAAAGGGATTCAGGTCAGGTGAGCTCGCAGGCCATGGAATATGACCTTTCTTTCCAATCCAGCGACCAGGAAATATTTTACCGGTGCTGCTGCATCATATTGTATTATACGTCTCTGAACAGCACTGAGTAGTGAATGAGACTGTCGTTGATTCATAGCACGTTCTTTCATGGGATATAACAGTGCCACCATATGGACAAGAAAAGTAAACAAAACTTGCATCATGACTTCCTGGTAATCGGCTAGTCCTCCTTGTTCCCTTGCAGGAAATAAAGAATGTACATGTAAGTAAACAGCACAGTAAGTGTAATCTTGTACTCATGTTATAAATAAGCTGGAAAACAGTAATGCTACACGAGGCAAAACAAGTTTACTTCCATATCTCCTTAAGCTGGCTTCTCCGACCCCAGGTTCCCTACCTCAAATTGTTCAGTGGAGCATTATCTATGTCCTGTTACAATTTTGCGCTCTTACGAATACATTCTGAAGACGGTAGTTTTACCCTCGCTCTATTAGTGAGTGGAACGAGAAGGAAATTGCGGAGTGAGTATGTGGATGTAGATGTAGATGTCAAGTTTTGAGGAGGAAATGGATTGGCATGAACACTGGCGCAGAAAATGGTTCAAATGGCTCTGAGCACTGTGAGACTTAACATCTGTGGTCATCAGTCCCCTAGAACGTAGAACTACTTAAACCTAACTAACCTAAGGACATCACACACGTCCATGCCCGAGGCAGGATTCGAACGTGCGACCGTAGCAGTCGCTCGGTTCCGGACTGAGCGCCTAGAACCGCTCGGCCACCTGGCCGGCTGGCGCAGAAACACCCAGCAAAAATGATCCCTCATTTCTGAAGAGACCAACAAGTTCCTGGCTTTAACCTGCCAAGAAGACTCTGCACGAGATTAAACAAAATAAGAGTCAGAACGAGTCAAATGACTACGTGGGATCCGTTGTGACCAAACGAAACTACCTTCGTCTGGCCATAACTTTGGCTTCGTTGCTTGCACTGGAAGAAGGCTTATCATACTAGCACACATAAAATATTAGTTTACTTAGATGAATAAAAGATATCCTTAACTTTGACAGAGTTCTTTAGCACAGTATGGCTTGATAGTTTACAACAGTCATTGACTTTGAAAGCATCACTTGATGCGCTAATTAGCAAACTGTTGTTTTGCAGCACAAAATTTACGAAAGTATATTTCATCAGGAACCTAAACACCTGTCACTGTCCTGCACGATGGTGTTCACTGCTGTAGCTGAGCCCTCGAACTGGGCATGCGCGACACTCTATTGACGTCAGCGTGAGGGCGCTGCTGTGCTGAGAGAGAGGGCGTGTCTTCTGGAGTGTCTCCGATTAGTTGTTGCGGATTGCAGCAAGTTCTCCCTGATGTCTGTCGTAGCGAGCCGCTCTCTGGTGTGGCACCACGATCTCTGGACGATACCATACGTTCCTTTCTGCGAATGCAGTGAACTTCAGACTGTGGATCCCGTTTAAAATAGTGCAATTTACGGTTTCAAAGGAGGAATTAAAGACACCCACTAAGTCTCTGGAGAAGTCCACCAGTGGCTGAGCAATCTTCAGTGTGCTATTTGACTATAATGCGTATGATGTATATCTTATCTCATCCACAAACCCCTTTCAAAATACTTCCTTTAAATTCCCGAGATCTTGTGGTCTTCAGTCAGGATGTGCTACATGTTAGCTGTGTGTATAGTGTATTTCCCTATCTACATAACTTTTTTTTCTCATATGATATCATGATTAGCTTTTTCTTTCTTATTTTTCTTTTGTTCCTTAATATAAGTCTATATTTCATGTTAACAAATACATTTTTTCGAAAACGCTTTTCTTGCCATTGCCATTCTATATTTTATATCCTACACCTCATCTATCATCATTAACTTTGCTGCCCAAATAACAAAACTCATCTATTACTTTTATTGTCTCAATTCCTAATCGAATTATCTCAGCACCGCCTGAGTTAATGAATTGGTACAACTACATTACATCATCTTTGTTTTGATTTTGTTAACGTTCGCGTTATATCCTCCTTTCAAGACACTGACATTTCGTCCACCTGCACTCTCAAGTCCTTTGCTGTCTCTGACAGAGTAACAATATCATCGGTAAACCTCAAAATTTATATTTCTTCTCCCTGAACTGTAATTCCCCTTCCAAATATCTTCCATCTATCTCAATGTCCGGATAGAATAACTTTGGCGGCAGACTTCAACCCTATCTCACTCCCTTCTGAAGCAGTACTTCCCTCTCATACCCTTCGAAGCTTGTAACCATAGTCTGGTTTCTGTATAGGTAACAAATAACCTTCCACTCCCCGTGTTTTATCCCTTTTACCTTCAGAAATTTAAGGGGTGCATTCCAGTCAACATTGCCTTTAAACTATCTTCTAAGGTAAATCGAATGGTCAGTATTCCAACATTTCTCTGGAATGCAAACTGATATTATACCAGTATTTATATTCTTCTCAAACATTCGTGTCATCATTTTCCAGCAATGACTTCTTAAACTTATACTTCTGTAATATTCACACCTGTCAGTACTTACTTTCCTTGGGGTTAAATTATTACATTCTTCTTCAGGTCTGAGAATGTTTCGCCTGTCTCATATACACTGAACAGCCAACGAAACTGGTACACGTGCCTAATATCGTGTAGAGACCCCGCGAGCAGGCAGAAATGCCGCAACGCGACGTGCTATGGACGGAAGTAGTGCTGGAGGGAACTGACAACATTAATCCTGCAGGGCTGTCCATACATCCGTAAGAGTACGAGGGGTTGGAGCTCTCTTCTCAACAGGACATTTCTAGGCATCACAGATACGATCAATAATGTAAAGGTCTGGGGAGTAAGGTGGCCAGCGTAAGTGTTTAAACTCAAAAGAGTGTTCCTGAGGCCATTTTGTTGCAATTCTGGACGTGTGGGATGTCGCATTGTCCTGCTAGAATTGCCAAAGTCTGTCGGAATCCACAATGGGCATGAATGGATGCAGGTGATCAGACAGGATGCTTACATGCGTGTCATCTGTCAGAGTCGTATATAAACATATCAGGGGTCCCATATCACTCCAACTGCACACCATTACAGAGCATCCACAACTTTGAACAGTCCCCTGCAGATATGCAGGGCTCATGTATTCATGAGCATCATGAGCATGACCAGGCAAGATGTTTTCAGTCATCAACAGTCCAATGTCGGTGTTGAGGCGCCAGGCGAGGCGTCAAGCTTCTTGTCGTGCAGTCATCAATGGTACTCCAGTGGGTCCTCGGCTCCGAAAGCCCATATCAGTGATGTTTCGTTGAATGGTTGGCTCGCTAACACTTGGTGATGGCCCTGCATTGAAATCTGCAGCATTCTGCGAAGGGTTGTACTTCAGTCACGTTGAATGATTCTCTTGAGTCATCGTTGGTCCCGTTCTGGCATACACTTTTTCGGGCGCAATGATGACGGAGATTTGATCTTTTACCAGATTCCTCACATTACGGTACACTGGTGAAATGGTCTTGCGGGAAAATCCCCACTTCGTCGCCACCTCGGAGATGCTGTGTCCCATCGCTCAGGCGCCGGCTATAACAACACTTTCAAACTCAAATAATCTTTGTTGTGGCGTAGTAAGACAACCACGCCACTTGGAAGTAGCCGAAAGGCACGCGTTACTGACGCAGGCTAGAGATAGGTCTGAAACAGGATACGTAATGAATGCTATAAAGAAAAGTACTTAGCTCCTGGAATACTTAACTTTTAATCCATCTTTGTTGTATACATCGTTCTTGATGAGACATGTTTTATACGATAAGTATCAATTGCTATGTAAAGCTAATGGCGCCTTGCTAGGTCGTAGCCATGGACTTAGCTGAAGTCTATTCTAACTATCTGCTCGGCAAAGGAGCGCGGCTTCGTCAGTGTAGTCGCTAGCAAAGTCGTCCGTACAACTGGGGCGAGTGCTAGTCCGTCTCTTGAGACCTGCCGTGTGGTGGCGCTCGGTCTGCGATCACTGCCAGTGGCGACTCGCGGGTCCGACATGTACTAATGGACCGTGGCCGATTTAAAGCTACCACCTAGCAAGTGTGGTGTCTGGCGGTGACACCACATTCCTCCCCCGCAAATCGGCGGACGGTCGTGTGATAAGGCTTCCGCCCGCCGTGAGTAGGACCCCATGTTGACGTATGCGACGAGGTGGGGAGCCTAACAACAGGCGAGGCTGTGCCACCCGCACCCTGCCATTCGGTCCGAGGGGAGCTAGGAAACGCCTGAAAACCTAGTCCAGGGTGCACGTCAACATGCGGAGTATGCGCCCGTAGAGAGACAGGAGGGGCCGAAGGGTCGACCTCCATAAGGTCGGGGCACCCGACGGGCGAAGACGAAATCTGGTCCGGAGCGGGCAAGAGTTCCAGTGCGGAGGACGGCTGGACACGGGAAGCGATCGGCGGCGCGTGACCCAGGGAGGCGCCATGCGGTTCCAGCGACGCGTCCACTGCGGGCGGCGCCGGCGGGAGAACAGGCGGCGGCGGCGGCGCGTCGCCATGAGGCAAAATGGAAGGAAGCGTCGGTAACACCTGGGGATGAGGCGAGCCAGTAGATGGGTCCCCAGGGCGCTGACCGGACGGCACCGTCGCTGAAATCAGACGGGGAGCGGCAGAACCCAGGCGTCCACAGAGGCGCAGCTCATTGAGATGCCGACGCACCTCACCAGAGGCCCCCAAAACCAAATACATCGCGCGGCAGAGGCAGCGAAGAATGTGCCCTGCGAGCCAACGCCGTGAACCGCGATAGTTGCGATAGAATACGACGTCGCCTGGAGCAAAAGCAGGAGTCTGCCGCTGCTCAGGAACCCGATGCGGCGGATGCAGCAAAGACATCAAGGTTCGATGAGGATGACCGTGGAGCAACTCAGCCGGCGAGCGATCATCGCGGGGCTGAGAGCGATACGAGGAGAAAAAGAGCAATAACGTGTCCTCCCGAGAATGCGACTCTTTCAACTTTAATATCTGTGACTTGAAAGTCCGGAGCAATCGTTCAGCGGCACCGTTGGATTGAGGCGAAAACGGCGCGGATGTCAGATGTTGAATACCATTGGCCTTGCAGAATGACTGAAATTCTGCAGACATGAATTGTGGGCCATTGTCGGAAACAATAGCCTGTGGAAGACCTTTAATGCAAAAAATAGCGGATAACGCTTGGATGGTGGCAGATGACGTCGTGGAAGACATCCTGACAACAAAAGGAAAATTACTGAAGCATCGACCACAACCAACCATCTAGCATTCCAGAATGGACCAGCAAAATCGATGTGCAAGCGTTGCCAAGGGCAAGTGGCTTTCGGCCATGCAAAGAATTTCCGCGGCGGTGCGGATTGTTGTTCGGCACACGCCATGCAAGAAGATCACATATCCGTAATCGCAGCATCGATTCCGAACCAAGTACAGTGCTGACGAGCAAGTTGTTTCGTTCGCACTATACCCCAATGTCGGTGGTGAAGAAGCCGTAAGACAGAGGACTGTAATGAACATGGGACCACGACTCCGGACTGATCATTATCAGAACGCAACAGCAAAACACCACGTCGTACAAAAAGTCTCTCCTTCTGAGCAAAAAATCGGCGAACCAACGGATCCTCGATCCGTGACTTTGACAAGGGCCATTGCGTAGCAACAAAACGCAGAACGGTAGCAAGGACAGGGTCAGCAGCTGTGGCTGTAGCTAGACGACGAAAATCAATCGGAAACGATTCGACCATGTTATCGGTTTCCGCATCAATGAACAGACAAGCAAGTTCGGAAGAATCGAATGCTCTATCCTCAGCAACCGGCAAAATTACTACAGGTGAGGCCCAGAGTGAAGCCTGCACACGTTCAATTACACCTTGTGATTCTAAATCGTGTAATGTTCTTGCGACCTCATCACGCAATGCGTGAGGAACATTGCGCGCTCTGAAAAATATCGGTTGCGCGTTTACTTTCAGTTCCAAATGTGCTTCATAGTTCTTAGCGCAACCAAGGCCCGGTGCAAAAATGTCTGCAAATTCTTCACAAAGACGAGAAACACTGGCGGAAGGCACAGTGTCGTTCACTGATAGTACCTGATTTACTACAGACATGTTAAACAAATGAAATAAATCTAAACCAAACAAGTTCACTGCAGAAGAAGAACGAAGAACGTAAAATGACACATGTTTCGTTTGTCCCTTGTATGTGGCAAGAAGAGTGCACTGTCCTAACACAGGGATATGCTGTCCTGAATAACTAGTGGGCTGAACATTGGCGGCACGCAACGGAGGTTTGCCCAGTTGTTTGTACGTGTCGTGATTGATCAATGAAACTGCAGCTCCGGTATCGAGCTGGAATGGGATCACTTTGCCTTCAAAGTCCAAGTCTACAAAAAGTTTATTGTCCTGCTGACGACAAGAGCGACTTGCTCGTGCAATTTGAACTGATACTGGTACAGAAGTACTTGCGACCGGACGAGATTTCCGGCGACGTCGACGCACACTATGTGTGGGACGAACACAGTCACTGTTAGAGAAAGTGGCACTGGACGGGGTGGAATTAACTACATGAATGTCCATGGGCGAAGTTTCACGAGCCTGAGTATTCGTGGTTCGATTCCGGCGCGAAGCAAAGGGCCTGGAATGGTTGTGATTGTCTGATCTGAGCTTTTTCTGGCAAACACTTTGAACATGTCCTTTCTTATGACAGTAAAAGCAAATAGCTTGGCGTGACGGACAATTGTCACACGAATGTCTAGTTGCACACCGCGGGCATGATTTTAGAACTGCATTGGCATGCTTACACGGCACACGTGTTTGAGAGCTAGGCTGCAGCTGCGCGGACGTGCGCGAGGGCTGTTTAGCGTTCCGTGCAGCGCGCCCGGCGGGCCGGTTAATGTGAGACATGGCTGGCGAAGTTTCAAATGATTCCTGTGCAAAGTCAAGAGTGTCTTGCCTATCTAATATGTCTATCACTTGTTGAAGGGAGGGATTAACTAGTTTCAAAATCTGTTCCCGTATACGAACATCAGAAACGTTCTGTGCAATTGATTCACGTACCATTTTATTTGAATAAGGGAGTCCACATTCACACTCAAAAGCACAATCCCTTGTAAGGCCTTGCAATGTTGCAACCCACTCCCTATTAGTCTGACCGGCCGTACGTTTTGTACGAAAGAACGTATACCTTTTTGCAACGACATTGACTGTTTCTTTGAAATGGGCATCTAACGCCGACAAAATTTCTTCGTAGGACAGAGTTGCTACGTCGCGTCGGGGAAACAATTTCACTATCACACCTACACACGAAAGGAAAAACGGCTGCCGCTCATTACCTTGAATTCTGTAGGCGGTGAGATGGAATCCAAATTGGCGTGACCACTCCGTCCAGGTTTCCTCGTCCGCATGAAACGGACGAAACTGGGGTGCAACCGCGTTTTGTGGCTGCGGGAGCGGTGAAGCGGCGGCGGCCGCATCGTTTTGCAGTGCACGTTGACCCTGGACGAGCTGTCCAAGGGCATCCAATAACGCCTGCGTCTGCTGATTCTGCAAGCGATAAAATTCGGATGGTACATCCGGAGATTGTGGCGAAGCCATGATACAATGAAATGTAAGCAAGTACAAAGAACAAGACCCTTTTTAGTGACTCGTCGCCAACTGTTGTGGCGTAGTAAGACAACCACGCCACTTGGAAGTAGCCGAAAGGCACGCGTTACTGACGCAGGCTAGAGATAGGTCTGAAACAGGATACGTAATGAATGCTATAAAGAAAAGTACGTAGCTCCTGGAATACTTAACTCTTAATCCATCCTTGTTGTATACATCGTTCTTGATGAGACATGCTTTATACGATAAGTATCAATTGCTATGTAAGGCTAATGGCGCCTTGCTAGGTCGTAGCCATGGACTTAGCTGAAGGCTATTCTAACTATCCGCTCGGCAAAGGAGCGCGGCTTCGTCAGTGTAGTCGCTAGCAAAGTCGTCCGTACAACTGGGGCGAGTGCTAGTCCGTCTCTCGAGACCTGCCGTGTGGTGGCGCTCGGTCTACGATCACTGCCAGTGGCGACACGCGGGTCCGACATGTACTAATGGACCGCGGCCGATTTAAAGCTACCACCTAGCAAGTGTGGTGTCTGGCGGTGACACCACAATCTTGATAACCTGCCATTGTAGCAGCAGTAACCGATCTAACACCTGCCCCAGACGCATATAGTTTTATGTAGCTTTTCCGATCACAGTGCCGTATTCTGTCTGTTTACATATGTCGGTAATTGAATACGCATACCTACACCAGTTTCTTTGGCCCTTCAGTGTATCTTTCACACCAGGTCAAATTGTTCAGTCATGACTCGCTCTTTCGAAGTGATCAGCAATTCTGAGGGAATGTCGTCTACTCCAGGCCCTTGTTTCGGCTTAGGTGTTCCAGTGCCCTGCAGATTCCTCTCGCAGTATCGCATCTCCCATCTCACGTTTACCCACTTCCCTTTCCATAACATCCCCTTCAAGTTCACTTCCCGTGTATAGCGACTTTATACACTCCAGGAAATTGAAATAAGAACACCGTGAATTCATTGTCCCAGGAAGGGGAAACTTTATTGACACATTCCTGGGGTCAGATACATCACATGATCACACTGACAGAACCACAGGCACATAGACACAGGCAACAGAGCATGCACAATGTCGGCACTAGTACAGTGTACATCCACCTTTCGCAGCAATGCAGGCTGCTATTCTCCCATGGAGACGATCGTAGAGATGCTGGATGTAGTCCTGTGGAACGGCTTGCCATGCCATTTCCACCTGGCGCCTCAGTTGGACCAGCGTTCGTGCTGGACGTGCAGACCGCGTGATACGACGCTTCATCCAGTCCCAAACATGCTCAACGGGGGACAGATCCGGAGATCTTGCTGGCCAGGGTAGTTGACTTACACCTTCTAGAGCACGTTGGGTGGCACGGGATACATGCGGACGTGCATTGTCCTGTTGGAACAGCAAGTTCCCTTGCCGGTCTAGGAATGGTAGAACGATGGGTTCGATGACGGTTTGGATGTACCGTGCACTATTCAGTGTCCCCTCGACGATCACCAGTGGTGTACGGCCAGTGTAGGAGATCGCTCACCACACCATGATGCCGGGTGTTGGCCCTGTGTGCCTCGGTCGTATGCAGTCCTGATTGTGGGGCTCACCTGCACGGCGCCAAACACGCATACGACCATCATTGGCACCAAGGCAGAAGCGACTCTCATCGCTGAAGACGACACGTCTCCATTCGTCCCTCCATTCACGCCTGCCGCGACACCACTGGAGGCGGGCTGCACGATGTTGGGGCGTGAGCGGAAGACGGCCTAACGGTGTGCGGGACCGTAGCCCAGCTTCATGGAGACGGTTGCGAATGGTCCTCGCCGATACCCCAGGAGCAACAGTGTCCCTAATTTGCTGGGAAGTGGCGGTGCGGTCCCCTACGGCACTGCGTAGGATCCTACGGTCTTGGCGTGCATCCGTGCGTCGCTGCGGTCCGGTCCCAGGTCGACGGGCACGTGCACCTTCCGCCGACCACTGGCGACAACATCGATGTACTGTGGAGACCTCACGCCCCACGTGTTGAGCAATTCGGCGGTACGTCCACCCGGCCTCCCGCATGCCCACTATACGCCCTCTCTCAAAGTCCGTCAACTGCACATACGGTTCACGTCCACGCTGTCGCGGCATGCTACCTGTGTTAAAGACTGCGATGGAGCTCCGTATGCCACGGCAAACTAGCTGCCACTGACGGCGGCGGTGCACAAATGCTGCGCAGCTAGCGCCATTCGACGGCCAACACCGCGGTTCCTGGTGTGTCCGCTGTGCCGTGCGTGTGATCATTGCTTGTACAGCCCTCTCGCAGTGTCCGGAGCAAGTATGGTGGGTCTGACACACCGGTGTCAATGCGTTCTTTTTTCCATTTCCAGGAGTGTATATTCCTTACACTTTTCAGCTTTCCTTCCTTTGCTTAGTACGTATATACAGGGTGTAAACGGTATAAGGCGCCAAAATTATACAGATGGTACATCTCGGTGTGCTTGACAAAAAAGTCTAATGACATTTTCTTGTATCATGTACTTTATTTTTGTATTATTAAAACCTAATGTTCGTAGGATAGATAGTATACGCATTTCTGTTTACGTAGTCAACCGACAGTACACGGCGTACCGAGCTTATTGCCTACAATGACGGGGCGGTCGGAGAAAGGCAACGAGCCGACCAGGGGATTGAAATCATTAGACGTGTACAACGACGTGGTGTGATAATTAGATGGTACCGAAAAATGGAATGTAAACGGTTTTTGGGTTGTCAAGAATGTGTAATTCGCTTTACGTGAATTGAATACAACCAGTCTGTTTCTCAACAAGTCGATAACGAAGGTAGTAGTAGTAATGACAAGCTAATATCAAACACAATGCATTTCCGTTAGTACAAATTCAATCAATCACCAAGTGGATAGTTGTGCGTTAATTACAATCAACTGTTTCACCTTTTTACGGCAATGCCATAACGAATACTAAATTCACAATCTTTTCCTTCTGTACAACAACATCGTAACGAAAAGAAAACCCATTACTTCGTTTCCTCTTACACCAATACTACAATAAATGTTCGAAATGACCACCATTCGCTTCTACACATGCTTCATTACGGCGAACCCAGTTTCGACGCACTCGTTCACACACATGCACATTGGCCTTTATGGTATTGGCAGCATCTAAAATCTTCTGCGTCAATTCGCCCACATTATTTACTGGCTCAGCATAAACAAGTTCCTTCATATGGCCCCTAAAGTAAACATTCAGTGGATTTAAATCAGGGCTACGTGCTGCCATCGACGTGGACTCGAACGCTCGATCCATCGTCCTGGAAATCGACTATCCAAAAATCTGCGTACTCTGTGACCAATGTGAGGTGGAGCACCATCGTGGAGGAACCACATGTTATGACGTATGCCTAACGGAATGTCTTCTAACAACGTTGGTAACAATGTTTCCTCTAGAAACGTTCCGGAATAGTTACCAGTCAAACGTGCGGGTAAAACATAGGGCTCAATAATGTAATTATCGAGCATACCCGCCCACACATTTATGGAAAATCGTATTGCCACCACTACCTGCGAGGATTGTGTACACTCCACGTGTGCATGTTGTGGAAATTAGTTATTCTGTCGCGTGTGAAACACGCTTCATCTGTGACGAGTATTTCGTTGACAAAATCATGCTGCGCACTGTGCAACTAAAACCACTCTGAGAATTCACGTTGTGGAGGGAAATCTTGTTCTTCCAATGCTTGTACGCGTTGAATGTGGTAAGGCCGCAGACGCTCCTCTTGTCAAGTGCGATGAACGACAGTGTGCAACATACCCACGTGGCGGGCGATGCTTCTAGTACTCTGAGAAGGATCCTCCTGGATGCGGTCCAGAATTCTTTTCTCAGCTTCCAATGCACGATCGGCGCGTTGTGGGCTTCTACATTTTGCGCGGGGCAGCAAAGAGCCAGTATCTCTCAATCTAAGGAAATTAAATACGTGCTCGTCAGTTGTATTCTGTTATGATGTAACAAAAACGGGAAGCATATCAGAACAGAAGATACGTTTCGCATACGGACGAAAATTTACAAAGGTGCAGATAACTACTGTACTTAATTAAGATGTAAATGCATAATAATCGCATACAAGTAGAGAATTACAATGACACAAACCTATGGTGCACAGCAGCAAATGTCTTTCGTGCAGGAAGTCGTCGTTGTGGGAAGCGTTCTCGATAAATTCGTACAGCTGCCCTCGCAACACCTTTTGCCTCGCCATAAATGAAATGCATATCGCATAGTTCAGCTATAGTAAATCTCCTTTCCATCCTAACAGTTAACAGAGTTGCAATAACATCTGCACAGGTTACTCGCCTACTGTCGTCGCTCGGTGTATTACAATGACGCACACTGGACTCGCATTCGGGAGGACGACGGTTCAATCCCGCGTCCGGCCATCCTGATTTAGGTTTTCCGTGATTTCCCTAAATCACTCCAGGCAAATGCCGGGATGGTTCCTCTGAAAGGGCACGGCCGACTTCCTTCCCTAATCCGATGAGACCGATGACCACACTGTCCGGTCTCCTTCCCCAAACCAACCAACCAACCAACAATGACGCAACCACTCAGGCTGCAGTTGCCTATGTGTTTACGATTTACGCTCGCGATGTCGATACGCGCAGCGTCCGCAGCTCGTGGTCGTGCGGTAGCGTTCTCGCTTCCCGCGCTCGGGTTCCCGGGTTCGATTCCCGGCGGGGCCAGGGATTTTCTCTGCCTCGTGATGACTGGGTGTTGTGTGATGTTCTTTGGTTAGTTAGGTTTAAGTAGTTCTAAGTTCTAGAGGACTGATAACCATAGATGTTAAGTCCCATAATGCTCACAAGGGAACCTCTCCATCGCACCCCCCTCAGATTTAGTTATAAGTAGGCACAGTGGATAGGCCTTGAAAAACTGAACACAGATCAATCGAGAAAACAGGAAGAAGTTGTGTGGAACTACGAAAAAATAAGCAAAATATACAAACAGAGTAGTCCATGTGCAAGATAGGCTACATCAAGAAGAGTATGAGCTCAGGAGCACCGTGGTCCCGTGGTTAGCGTGAGCAACTGTGGAATGAGAGGTCCTTGGTTGAAGCCTTCCATCGCATGAAAATTTTAACTTTTTATTTTCAGTTTATGTGACAAACACTTATGTTTTCATCACTTTTTTGGAGTGATTATCACATCCACAAGAAAACCTAAATCTGGCAAGGTAGAAGAATCTTTTTACCCATTCGCCAAGTGTACAAGTTAGGTGGGTCGAAAACATATTCCTGTCATGTGACGCACATGCCGTCACCAGTGTCGTATAGATTATATCAGACGTGTTTTCCTGTGGAGGAATCGGTTGACCCATGACCTTGCGACAAATGTTTTCGGTTCCCGTTGGAGAGGCACGTCCTTTCGTCGACTAATCGCACGGTTTTGCGGTGCGATCGCAAAACACAGACACTAAACTTTTTACAGTGAACAGAGACGTCAATGGTCGAACGGACAGATCATAACTTTGCGAAAATAAAGAAAGTAAACTTTTCGCCCGACGGAAGACTTGAACCAAGGACCTCTCATTCCACAGCTGCTCACGCTAACCACGGGACCACGGTTCTCCTGAGCTCACACTATCCTTGATGTAGCCTATCTTGCACATGGACTACTCAGTTCGTATATTTTGCTTATTTTTTCATAGTTACACACAGCTTCTTCCTGTTTTCTCGATTGATCTGTGCTTAGTTTTTCAAGGCCTATCCACTGTGCCAACTTATAACTAAATCTGAGGGGGGTCGTGATAGGGAGGTTCCCTTGTGAGAGTCATTTGAACCAATACGCGCAGCGGGCAATTACAGGAACCGATTGTTTACGTACGTGCACGGCCAACAATCTACTTTTCCAAAACCATTATCCTGAGACGAACTGTTTTTTTCTGGGACAACCGTAGGAAATACGCAAACATGTTTCTAGACTTTTTTGTCAAGCATTGCAAGATGTGCCATCTGTATAATTTTGGCGCCTTATACCGTTTACACCCTGTATATTCAAATGTACGCACTTCTGATAATATAGGTAATGTTAATTAAAGAAAAAATATAAATAAATACGCCAGGAAAATTCCGCCACATATTCAATAAATGCCCAGCGGCGTACAACGTAGCGAGCGCTCGTTTTTACTCTTATCATAGGGCTCACTCGACTAGAGGCTAAGGAAAGTCTCCAGCTTAATCTAAAATTACACATGTCTTTCTCATATGGGAGTCCATAAACAGGATTCATATCTTTTCCATAGTATGTTGAGAACATCCAGAGAAGCTGGTATGAGTTTATGCCTCTACTTTCATAAATATATACTTCGCAACACAATTAAAGGATCGCTTTTGTGAACCCCAATAAATATTCCCCCTATAAGTTTGACATGTGGCTCAAAGACGCCTAGAGCCTTCTTTGTAATGCTGCAAAGGCGTGGCGCCCTGTGAAGTCGCCCTCGGGCTTGGCGACGCTTCGACCCATGCGAAAAGGCCAGACCTCAGTAGTTCACGTGAGGTGTAAGGAGGGTTAATGACCCCACGTTGGCATCGAATTGCACTCCAATTCTGCGGGACGGCACCGTGGACACGTCACACGCTGTGAAGGTCGTCGCACCCCCTCTTACCCACACTTTACTCCTTGCTTTGATGCCTCCCCAATGGATGTGAGAACAGTGACGTCCAGCGATGAAATTAAGAGGTTCTCTTCCGTGTGGCCGAGGAAATCATTTCACACACACCATCGCTCAGAACCGTCAAGAAAAGGCCTCAGTGAGTAACAAGAATGGTGCCAACGAAACCACTCCTCCCTTGATGTGTTGATTCTCTGATTCCCACACATTTTGCAGTCGAAAGTGACAGTTTGCAGAGCGAGGAGCAACAGGATGAGATTCTTGACAATCTCTGACACCCCAAGGATGCTTCAAAACTTCCCTAAGGACCTCATGGGACAGCGACCCAACAGAATGTAACCAAAACCCTTTGTGATGCAGTGTGACTGCAAATTTTGCTCTGGTGTACAATATGGAACCAAAAGCGATTGTTCTAAACCATCCGACGAAATCTGAAAATAATCGAAAGCAGCAAAGGGTGCTTGTGGTTTTTTTAGTTCTCTGTTTTCCGTCCACCAGTGGTATGATCACGGTAGGGGTGTGACACATACATGAATAAAACGGCAAAGTGTACCTATAAGGCACCCAGTTCTGCAGTACTATCAATGCCATATGTCCACAATTATTGAGCACTATAAAAATGTACCTGCACAGACAAAACCCTGATAGAGTCCTGGCCACCTGCTACACTGAAAAGCCAAAGAAACTTGTACATCTGTCTAATATCGTGTATGGCCCCCGCGAACGCCCTGCACACCGTGGCATGGACTGGACTAATGTCGGAGGTAGTGCTTGACGGAATTAACACCATGAATTCAGCAGGGCTGTCCTTAAGTTCGTAAGAGTGCTAAGGGTTGGAGATCTCTTCTGAATGGCACGTTGCAAGGGATCCCAAATATACTGAAATGGTTCAACTGGCTCTGAGCACTATGGGACTTAACATCTATGGTCATCAGTCCCCTAGAACTTAGAACTACTTAAACCTAACTAACCTAAGGACATCACACAACACCAAGTCATCACGAGGCAGAGAAAATCCCTGACCCCGCCGGGAATCGAACCCGGGAACCCGGGCGCGGGAAGCGAGAACGCAACCGCACGACCACGAGCTGCGGACCCCAAATATGCTCAATAATGTTTATGTCTTGGGAGTTTGGTGGTCAGCGGAAGTGTTTAAACTCAGAAGAGAGTTCCTGGAGACGCTCTGTAGCAACCCTGGACCTCTGGGGTGTCGCATTGTCCTGCGGGAATTGCCGTTGGAATGTACAATGAACATTAATAGTCACTTGTCAGAGTCATATACAGATCCCATATCGCTCCAACTGCACACGCCTCACACCATTACACAGCCTCCACCAGCTTGAGTAGTCCACAACTGACATGCAGGGTTCATATATTCATGAGTTTGTTTCCATAACCGTACACGTTCATCCGCTCTATATAATTTGAAGTGAGACTCGTCTTATCAGCCATCAACAGTCTAATGTCGATGTTGATGGGTCCAGGCGAGGCGTAAAGCTCTGTATCGGGTAGTCGTCAACGGTACACGAGTGGGCATTCGGCTCCGAATGCTCATATCGATTATGTCTGTTGTGACTTGACAAAACAGCCAAGCCACTATGAAATAGCCGAAAGGCACGCGTTTAAGCTCACGCAGGCTGGCGTGAGGTCTGGAACAGTTAATGGAGTTGAGTCTAGTAAAAAATGTACGTAGCTTCTGGAATACTTAACTTTAATCCATAATTGGTAAACATCGGTCTGACGGTACATGCATCACAAGATAAATAGCAAATAATAATGGCGCCTTGCTAGGTCGTAGCAAATGACGTAGCTGAAGGCTATGCTAACTATCGTCTCGGCAAATGAGAGCGTAATTTGTCAGTGAACCATCGCTAGCAAAGTCGGCTGTACAACTGGGGCGAGTGCTAGGAAGTCTCTCTAGACCTGCCGTGTGGCGGCGCTCGGTCTGCAATCACTGATAGTGGCGACACGCGGGTCCGACGTATACTAACGGACCGCGGCCGATTTAAAGGCTACCACCTAGCAAGTGTGGTGTCTGGCGGTGACACCACAATGTCTCGTTGAATGGTTCGCCCGCTGACTTATGCTGATGGCCCAGAATTGAAATCTGCAGCAATATGAGGAAGGGTTCCACTTCTGTCATGTTGAATGATTCTCTTCAGTCATCGTTGGTCCCGTTCTCGCAGAATCTTTTTCGGGTGCAGTGATGTCGGAGATTTGATGTTTTAACGGATTCCTGATATTCGCGGTGCACTCGTGGAATGGTCGCACGGGAAAATCCCCACTTCATCGTTACCTCGAAGACGTGTCCCATCGCTTGTGCGCCGACTGTAACACCACGTTCATACTCACTTTAATCTTGATAACCTGCCATTGTAGCAACTGCGCCAGACACTTAATGTCTTGTACAGGCGTTGCCGACCTCATCGCCATATTCTACCTGTTTACATGTATGTGTCAAGGTCGAATCCGTCTGTATCACGCCACAGGAGGACGCAGAGAGGTGGTCTTGAAAAGCATAAGCATCCTTTGCTGCTTCGCATCGCGTTCCAATTTCATCGGATGGTTTCGAACGGTCCGGTGTGGTTCCGCGCTGTACAACAAAGCAGTAATTGCAGCTGCACTGCACTGCAAAATGGTCCGCTCACATTCAGTTCGGTTGCAGGCCCATGATGTTGAAGCGTTCGTGGCGTTTTAGCAGTGTCAGATATTGTCTAGAACGCCGTCCTGTTGTTCAGAGCACTATGAGTTGTCGTTTTCAACAGCAAAATATTTGGGAACCATCCCTAATAGGGAAGGGGTGGTTTTACTGATGCCCTTCATGCGACTCCCCGAGGCCTTTTCGTGTCGATTCTAAGCGGCTCTGTGTCTGAAATGTTTTCCTCTATCATTCATGAGAAATTCTCATGATTTCAACGCTGAACGCTGCGGTTCTAACCTCCGTCGCGTAGACGTAAAAATAAGGGGTAAAATGTGTGAAAGATGAGGTGCGACGACATCCGCGATGTGTGAGACGTCCACGGTGGCGCTGGACTGAATTGTGGTAAAATTCTGTGCCAATGTGAGATCATTAATCCATCTTACACCTCACACGAACTTTTGAGCTCTGGACTTTTTTCGGATGCATCGGCGTCTTGCTGTTTACCGCGTAGCCTAACTAGGAGACGTCGCAGCGCGCCACGCAATTGCACCGTTAGAGAGGAAGCTAAATTTCAAACTTAGAGGTCGCAACTGGAAATAATTACGGGGTTTCGAAAAAGTGGTCTTTTATTTCTGTTGGGCAGCGTAGATAAATGGTTTTCTAAGGGGGCTGGAAGTGTTCTCTCGTCTGCAAACTGGGCTAGTCAAAGCGTAGTGTATCTAAGAGTGAAAGAGTTACTAAGTTAATGGTGGTACAGCTTCATTAATTTACTTCTTAAACAAGTTGCCGAAAATTATAAACTTTCTGTTAATCTAATGGGACAGTTAATCTACGTTTGAATTTCCGTTAATAATTTTGAAATTAAAAAACATGCCTTGGAATGACTTACATGGCAGGGTTTCTACAGTTAATTACACCTACTGTGCAAATTTTAAGTTTGTAGCTGCTGGTGCCAGCTAACGTTAAAACTACGGAAATAGTTGAATCACGAGTGCTTTATGTGTGGAGTCCATACCAAATACAACAAACATGGGATATTGAATGTATACAAAGATGATCTCCTATGAGAGAGTGTCACAGAGATGTTGAAGAAACTGGGATGGTTGACACTTCAAGATAGACGCAAATTTTGCCACGTACAAGATGAAACAACTAATTTAGAAGGAGAAAAAAAATAGCAAACCATACTTGCAAGATATCAGCCCTAACACTTGATCCTGCACGAAAATTTAGGCCATAAGTCTGATACGACTGAGTTACGACCTTCTAAAAGTGCAATTTTAAATTTTTGCGCGCACCATTTGCTTATCACTCGCTCCGCGCTGCTGCAGCCGCCTAATGCACGAGCAAGAAGCACTGTACAGCGTAGTAATAACCAGAGCCACGTATTCGCGGGATGTTGAAGTCGAGGGAATACGAGGCGGGTGATGGATAGATCTTGCCAATGTGCTTTGAAATCTTGTTGGAGAGCAGGTTATTTTACGCGTAAAATGGTAAGTAATATAAGCACATAATAGATCAGCCTCACACACAAATCGAGCGAGGTGGTGCAGTGGTTAGCACACTGGACACACATTCGGGAGGACGACGGTTCAATCCCGCATCCGCCCTTCCTGATTTAGGTTTTCCGTGATTTCCCTAAATCGCTTCAGGCAAATACCGGGATGGTTCCTTTGAAAGGAAACGGGCGACTTCCTTCCCCATCCTTCCCTAATCCGATGAGACCGATGACCTCGCAGTTTGATCTCCTCCCCCCAAATCAACCAACCAACCTCACACACAAATATCTTCATTATTATTTCGAAGGTATTCTCGTACTGATATTCTGGAACTATGTACAGCGTGTCCCAGAAATGTTGCGACAAACTTTGAGGGTTGTAGATGGTGTCTCGAGGAACAAGTCGAGGGTAGGAATCGGTGTCCACAAACGTAATCCAACGACGTTACAGAGCGTTGAAATTACAGGTAATTGCGCCTGCCACTAGCTCACCCCTTCTGCAGAAACAGGAACTTTGTACACCGACAGACTATACGCGGAACTCCTAACAATGTTGTTTGTTATTCAGTGATCGCGACTGATTGTCACGATCGCCGGTAGAGAGACCTTGTTTCCTATGAATGAAATAACCTGATGCCTTGGTGGATGACGGTTTTGGACATGGGTTTCCATGTGCAGTTCATTTTCTCCAGTACACTGAAAGACACTGGAGATTTTAGAAGGTTCCATGAGAAAAATAAACTGAATATGGAAACCTTTGTCTGAAACCAATATCCACCGAGGCAACAGAGCATCACATTCACAGGAGACAAGGCGTTTTTGTGCAGTACCTATTTCCATCTCCTCCACCGGCGACTGTGGCAATCAATCGCGATCACTGAGTAACAAAGAACGTTGCGAGATGTACACCCTGTATACACTTCAAAATAAAAGTGAATAACTCTAAGCAACTTTAGAATCAATATGAAATGAATTTAATGATTTTCTGTTTACAATTTAATCACCCATATTGTCTACAAATTCACTTCACTTTAACAGTGATAGCTTTAAAATTCAAAAAAATTGCCGCACAAAAGCGTTGTTAATAGCTGAACAGCGGTGGCACTACACCACTTCTTTAATGAAACATTTTTTTCATTGATTTACACTGCATTTGTGAAACGCAACACAAAAATGTTCACAGCAAACGAAGCAAGGTGCAAGTTAGAAACCGCGCACTTCCACACAATGAAGAAAGCACATTAACACTGGGCAAACAGTAGTTTACAAACCTCGTATTTACTCGACTGTACAGTAGTTCGTATTCGGGCGGCTGCAGTGGGGAGGAGCGAGTGACAAATACCCGCTGCGCTCTAAGGTTTAAAAGCAGAACCAACTCTTTACTCACACGAAGTGTTGACTGCTATCGACAAGGGATTTCAAATTGATTCTGTATTTCTAGATTTCCAGAAGGCTTTTGACACAGTAACTCACGAGCGGCTGACAATCAAATTGCATGCTTACGGAATACCGTCTCAGTTATGCGACTGGAATCATGTTTACCTGTCAGAGGGATCACAGTTCGTAGTAATTGACGGAAAGTAATCGAGTTCCCCAAGATAGTGTTATAGGCTCTCAGCTGTTACTTATTTATATAAACGATTTGTGAGATAATAGCCGGCTGCGGTGGCCGTGCGGTTCTAGGCGCTGCAGTCCGGAACCGCGGGACTGCAACGGTCGCAGGTTCGAATCCTGCCTCGGGCATGGATGTGTGTGACGTCCTTAGGTTAGTTAGGTTTAAGCAGTTCTAAGTTCTAGGCGACTGATGACCTAAGATGTATGAGGTCATCCACATGAGTGGTAAAAGGATTCCGCTAAACATCCGTTACACGTTAAAGTAATCAAATTTAAAGGACATAAATTAAACAAAGTACCTATTAAATACAATTACGAACAACTTTAATTGGAAAGATCACATAACAAATGTTGTAGGGCAGGAAAACCAAAGACTGCGTTTTATTGGCAGAACACTTAGACGATACAACAGATCTTCTAAAGAGACTGCCTAACACTACGCTTGTCCGTCCCATTTTGGAGCACTGCTGCGCAGTGTGGGATCCCTACCAAATAGGATTGACGGAGTACATCGAGAAAGTTCAAAGAAGGGCAGGACTTTTTGTATTATCTCGAAACAGGGGACAGAGCGTTACGAACATGAGACAGGATTTGAGGTGGACATAATTAAAACTAAGGCGTTTTCCGTTGCTGCGGAATCTCCTCACCAAACTTCTATCACCAACTTTCTCCTCCGAATGCGAAAATACACTCCTGGAAATTGAAATAAGAACACCGTGAATTCATTGTCCCAGGAAGGGGAAACTTTATTGACACATTCCTGGGGTCAGATACATCACATGATCACACTGACAGAACCACAGGCACATAGACACAGGCAACAGAGCATGCACAATGTCGGCACTAGTACAGTGTATATCCACCTTTCGCAGCAATGCAGGCTGCTATTCTCCCATGGAGACGATCGTAGAGATGCTGGATGTAGTCCTGTGGAACGGCTTGCCATGCCATTTCCACCTGGCGCCTCAGTTGGACCAGCGTTCGTGCTGGACGTGCAGACCGCGTGAGACGACGCTTCATCCAGTCTCAAACATGCTCAATGGGGGACAGATCCGGAGAGCTTGCTGGCCAGGGTAGTTGACTTACACCTTCTAGAGCACGTTGGGTGGCTCGGGATACATGCGGACGTGCATTGTCCTGTTGGAACAGCAAGTTCCCTTGCCGGTCTAGGAATGGTAGAACGATGGGTTCGATGACGGTTTGGATGTACCGTGCACTATTCAGTGTCCCCTCGACGATCACCAGTGGTGTACGGCCAGTGTAGGAGATCGCTCCCCACACCATGATGCCGGGTGTTGGCCCTGTGTGCCTCGGTCGTATGCAGTCCTGATTGTGGCGCTCACCTGCACGGCGCCAAACACGCATACGACCATCATTGGCACCAAGGCAGAAGCGACTCTCATCGCTGAAGACGACACGTCTCCATTCGTCCCTCCATTGACGCCTGTCGCGACACCACTGGAGGCGGGCTGCACGATGTTGGGGCGTGAGCGGAAGACGGCCTAACGGTGTGCGGGACCGTAGCCCAGCTTCATGGAGACGGTTGCGAATGGTCCTCGCCGATACCCCAGGAGCAACAGTGTCCCTAATTTGCTGGGAAGTGGCGGTGCGGTCCCCTACGGCACTGCGTAGGATCCTACGGTCTTGGCGTGCATCCGTGCATCGCTGCGGTCCGGTCCCAGGTCGACGGGCACGTGCACCTTCCGCCGACCACTGGCGACAACATCGGTGTACTGTGGAGACCTCACGCCCCACGTGTTGAGCAATTCGGCGGTACGTCCACCCGGCCTCCCGCATGCCCACTATACGCCCTCGCTCAAAGTCCGTCAGCTGCACATACGGTTCACGTCCACGCTGTCGCGGCATGCTACCAGTGTTAAAGACTGCGATGGAGCTCCGTATGCCACGGCAAACTGGCTGACACTGACGGCGGCGGTGCACAAATGCTGCGCTGCTAGCGCCATTCGACGGCCAACACCGCGGTTCCTGGTGTGTCCGCTGTGCCGTGCGTGTGATCATTGCTTGTACAGCCCTCTCGCAGTGTCCGGAGCAAGTATGGTGGGTCTGACACACCGGTGTCAATGTGTTCTTTTTTCCATTTCCAGGAGTGTATTTTGTTGACATCGCCCTATAGGGGGAGAAAGCATCAGTAAAATAAAATAAGGGAAATCATACCTCACACGGAAAGATACAGGCGTTGGTTTTTTTCCGTACGCTTTTCGAGAATCGAATATTAGAGAATTATAGGGAAGGTGGTTCGATGAACCCACTGCCAGGCACTTAAGTGTGAGTAACCATGTAGGTGTAGAGAAACTTTCAGAAGGTTATAACTGCGTAATAGCAGAATTATGACCAAGTTTTACACGTGGGATCGATTACTGCTGTCGGCGTCTTTCAAGTGTGCTGTTGTCCTCTTAAAATATGGGGTAAATCTAGTGACGTTCCCTTGTTAGAAAGCTTCGAGACTCGGCATTATGCATAGAATATACACACATCAAAAATGTTTTGCATCACCCCGGTTCCCAGAACTCCTGAAGATAGACGTTGACTGTGGATATTGTATCACAGACACAGTCCCTTCGACTGCTCAGAGATGTCACTAAACCCGCCCAAAGATGTAAACAACCATGCATGAGCAACGCCTATTAGACGAAGGGGGTCCGACTACCGATCAGTTCCAATAATTACAACTGAAAGGAGGTACACGGCTCGTGTTGTCTGTAGTTCAACCATGCCTAGACGGTCAATACAGCGGTTCGATCGTGTCCACATTGTTACTTTGTGTCAGGATGGGCTCTCAACAACGGAAGTGTCCAGGCGCCTCGGAGTGAACCAAAGCGCTGTTGTTCGGACATGGAGGCGATACAGAGAGACGGGAACTGTCGATGACATGAATCGCTCAGCTACCCGAGGCCTATTACTGCAGTGGATGACCGCTACCTACGGGTTATTTCTCGGAGGAATCTTGACAGCAACGCCACCAGGTTGAATAATGCTTTTCGTGCAGCCACAGGACGTCGTGCTACAACCCAAACTGTGCGCAATAGGCTGCATGATGCGCAACTTCACTCCCGACGTCCATGGCGAGGTGCATCTTTGCAGCCACGACACCATGCAGTGCAGTACAGGTGGGCCCAACAACGTGCCGAATGGACTGCTCGTGATTGGCATCATGTTCTCTTCACCGATGAGTGTCGCATATGCCTTCAACCAAGCAATCGTCGGAGACGTGTTTGGAGGCAACCCGGTCAGGCTGAACGCCTTAGACACACTGTCCAGCGAGTGCAGCAAGGTGGAGGTTCCCTGCTGTTTGCGGGTGGCATTATGTGGGGCCGATGTACGGCTCTGGTGGTCCTGGAAGGCTCCGTAACGGCTGTACGATACGTGAATGCCATCCTCCGATCGACAGTGCTACCATATCGGCAGCATATTGGCTAGACATTCGTCTTCATGGACGACAATTCGCGCCCCTATCGTGCACCTCTTGTGAGTAACTTCCTTCGGGATAACGACATCGCTCGACTGGAGTGACCAGCATTTTCTCCAGACATGATCCATATCGAACATGCCTGAGATAGATTGAACAGGGATGCTTATGGACGACGTGACCCCCCAACTACTCTGAGGAATGGGACAATCAGGACCAACAGTGGCCTTGATGAACTAGTGGATAGTATTCCACGAAGAATACAGGCATGCATCAGTGCAAGAGGACGTGCAACTGGCTATTAGAGGTACCGGTGTGTACAGCAGCCTGGACCACCACCTCTGAAGGTCTCGCTGTATGACGGTACAACATGCAATGTGTGGTTTTCATGAGGAATAAAAATGGCGGAAATGATGTTTATGTTGATATCTATCCCAATTTTCGGTACAGGTTCCGGAACTCTTGGAACCGAGGTGATGCGAAACTTATTTGGTGTGTGTATTACAACCCCTCCTGACCCCACCAAACTGTATGTTTGCACGACAGTCGTGCTACCCACACGTGGCCAGCAGGGCCGTGCTGCGCTCAGGAGGCCCTGTCCTGTCGCTGTCAGATTCAGACTCGTGCAGGTTGGTGTTTCTTCTTGTTGCATCAAGCATAATACTATCTTCTCACAAAAGAAACAACAGTGAAATTCGATTTCTGAATGAGAAACCCGTTGCGTAATAATTTCTCTCATAGACAATGTTGACTGCTCCGCAAAACTTATGACAAGCTATTGAGCGTAAACGAATGGTTCAAATGGCTCTGAGCACTATGGGACTTAACTTCTGAGGTCATCAGTCCCCTAGAACTTAGTACTACTTAAATCTAACTAACCTAAGGACATCACACACATCCATGCCCGAGGCAGGATTCGAACCTGCGACCGTAGAGGTCGCGCGGTTCCAGACTGTAGCGCCTAGAACCGCTCGGCCATTCTGGCCGGCTGTAGGAACACACTAGGTAATACTAACCCTATGACTTCTCACAGAAGATAGGGTAAGGAAATGCAAACCAACTTTTATAACATTTGTAGACTTAGAGAAAGCTTTTGACATCCTGCCAGGTAAGCCGAGAGCGGTAATGCGCTGCTTCCTGGACTCGGGTAGGCGCGCCGGCCCCGCATCGAATCCGCCCGCCGGGTTAACGTCGAGGGCCGGTGTGCCAGCCAGCCTGGGTGTGGTTTTTAGTCGGTTTTCCACATCCCTCTAGGTGAATACCGGGGTGGTCCCACGTCCCGCCTCAGTTACACGACTCACAGACATTTGAAGCACGTCCGCACTTTTCCATGATTTATACTAGACACAGACAGATAGGGTACTCTGATTCCGTCCTGGGGGTACGGGTTGGCGGCAAGAAGGGCATCCGGCCACCCCTTCACATTTACATGCCAAACCCAAAAAAAATGTTCAGATGTGTGTGAAATCTTATGGGACTTAACTGCTGTCATCAGTCCTTAAGCTTACACACAACATAACCTAAATTCGTCAGTAGCACAACGTTTCCAAAGCATCTAGTCTCTAGTCTACTCTTAATCTAAATTATCCATTATCCTAAGGACAAACACACACACCCATGCCCGAGGGAGGACTCGAAACTCCGCCGGGACCAGCCGCACACTCCATGACTGTAGCACCCTAGACCGCTCGGCTAATCCAGCGTGGCGCCAAATCCGAATTAACCACGCTAACCCCGCGCACAATGCGGGACACAGGCGCAAGCGATAGAATAGATAGAGAAAGCTTTTGATAATAACGAGCAGAATACTCTCTAGAGAAAGGCTATTTACAATTTGTACGGAAACCAGATGGCAGTTAAAAGAGTCGAGGGGTATAAAAGGGAAACAGTGGTTGAGAAGGGAGTGTGATAAGATTGTAGCCTATCCACTATGTTATTCAACCTGTATGTTGAGCAAGCAGTAAAGGAAAGATAAAATTTGGAATAGGAATTAAAGCCCAGAGAGAAGAAATAAAAACTTTGAGGTTCAAATGGCTCTGAGCACTATGGGACTTAACATCTATGGCATCAGTCCCCTAGAACTTCTTAAACCTAACTAACCTAAGGACATCACACAACACCCAGTCATCACGAGGCAGAGAAAATCCCTGACCCCGCCGGGAAGCGAACCCGGGAACCCGGGCGCGGGAAGCGAGATGAACTGTGATATCGTGTCGAAGTTGCATGGGCAGCTGTACCTGTACACTCCATCCAAGCTCTGTTTGACTCAATGTCCAGGCGTATCAAGGCCGTTATTACGGCCAGAGGTGATTGTTCTGGGTACTGATTTCTCAGGATCTATGCACCCAAATTGCCTGAAAATGTAATCACATGTCAGTTCTAGTGTAATATATTTGTCCAATGGATACCCGTTCAACATCTGCATTTCTACTTGGTGTAGCAATTTTAATGGACAGTAGTGTATTTTCAAGGGCGCATTTTGGCTCTGACTTCATTTTTACGGATTACAACGTGCGACCGCATCAAACAGCACAGGTGGAGGAGCTATTGGAACGAACGGATATTTGGCAAATGAACTGGCCTGCCCGTTGGCCCCACTTAAATCGCAACGAACACTTGTGGTATGCGTCTGGGAGACGTTCTGCAGTACATCCACATGGACCAACGAGTGTCGAGCATTTGTGGACTGCGCTGGTGGAGGGAAGTTACGCCCTACAACAAGAACTCCTTACCAACCTTGTGGCCACCGCTGGAGAACGTTGCAGTGCATGCAGTGCCGTCCATGGTAGTCATACACCCTGTTAAAAATTATGACCGGCCTTTTGTACAGGGGACCATCGTAAATCGCCATGATGTCTGTGTAATTATTTTCTTCGAATGAGTCATTTCTTTTCGTCTCATTGCGCAATTTTTTCAGTTACTTTCTGTGCTATATGACAGCGATTCGCCGGCCAGAGTGACCGAGCGGTTCTAGGCGCTACAGTCGAACCGCGCGACCGCTAGGGTCGCAGGTTCGAATCCTGCCTCGGGCATGGATGTGTGTGATGTCCTTAGGTTAGTTAGGTATAAGTAGTTCTAAGTTCTAGGGGACTGATGACCTCAGAAGTTAAGTCCCATTGTGCTCAGAGCCATTTGAACTTCCCGACAGCGATTCTTTCTGTGTATGGTGCAAGTTTCATCGAGCTATATTACTTGATAGCAACACACTTCGTGAAAGCTATTTCGTCCTTGAGTTTAGAACACCACGTGGACAGCTTTACGCCTAGGCACTTTCTGCGGTGGAGTTGCAATGCTTATCATTTGCATATCCAAACTTGTAGCACACTCGTTGCCAATTTGACAATTTTTCCACGGTACCTTCACAGTCCTTTAATGCTCATCAATTACAGATTCTACCTGACAACGTCGTACATGACTTCAGTTGATGAGCCAAAACATTTTGACCCCCTGCTTGGCGGCGTGTTAGTCCTCCTTCAGGACGCCACATTGTAGCGATCCTGTAGGGCGTGGAGTCGACGATTGCCTGGCAGGTTTCCACAGATACGTGGGCCAAGGTGTCCCACAGTTCTCCCACGTCACCAGCCTGTAGTTTGTAGCCGCGGAGGTGGATTCAGAATATCCTCGGTAGGTTTCCAGACGAATGTGACACCAGAGCTACATTCGCACTTAAGTGGGTCATCGAACGACTTTGAAACTAATTCTCTACCACAAAATTGGTAAGGCTTTCGTGGCCACTTGTTGACAAACTCCCTGTTGACTTCTGTCTCGGGTTCTTCGGCCGAAGTTCGTCTGATGATTTTACTGACGTTTTGCTAGCACGAGTGGCTGCCACTGTCAATCAAAGCTTCATCCTTCATTGCTGGTGGTGAACTGGAACCGAGTCGCGGCCGCAGACTGTGTGTAAGTGGCGCGCCAACGTCCGAGAGCTTCTCCGCGGTCATTTCCGGTGCGGTTCTCCTCTTGGTACCTTCAACGGTCGTTCGCTGCAGCACGGGAAGCCAGTATTCGCTCACCTTAAGACTTTCTTTTTTCTTGATGAAACTATTCCCGTGTTTTTGTATTTCTGTAGCTTCTCTGAACAAGCAGTTGTGATATTGCTTCTCTGCAGCCAGAACTTCCGTGTCGGCGAATTTTACTATGTGGTCGGTCTCACATTCTGCCACAGTCGATTTCTCCCCCTGCCCCAACCTGCAATTTCGCTTATGTTCTTTGGTCCTGGTGTTCGTTGATCGTCCAGTCATTCTGACATAAACTTTTCCGCGTGCGCATGGCATGCGGTATATTCCCGCCATTACAAGTGGGTCCCCTTTTCTCCTTGGCCGATCTAAGAGTGCTGACGAAACGTCCGTAAAATCATCAGACGAACGTTGACTGAAGAACGCTAGACAGAAGCCAATATTTCTCTACCATTCCACTGTGGAGCTGCGCGCGAAAAATATGAATACCTAAATGCTTTCGTGCGAGCTCTCATCTCTCATATTTTATTACGATGATCATTTCTCCCTACGTAGGCCGGCGTCCATGAAATACTTTCGGAACTGGATGAGATGACTGGTGATAGAAATTTCTTGAAAAGATCTCGCTGCAACGAAAAAAATATTTGTATTAATGATTACCATCTGAACTAGCATATCATATCCGTGGCACTCTCTTCCCTACTTCGTGGTAATACTCAAGTACCTGCAGTTCTCTGAAATTATCCGATGTCGTCCGTCAGTTTTACCTGGTAAGCATAGCATACAGCGTGGTAGTATTCTTTTTAGTGGAGTTATTGTATCTTCTATGTGTTCCGCCAATAAAACGCACTCTTTGGTTCGCCTAAGCACTATGGGACTTAACATCTGAGGTCATCAGTCCCCGAGACTTAGAACTACTTAAACCTAACTAACCTAAGGACATCACACACATCCATGCCTGGGGCAGGATTCGAACCTGCGACCGTGTAGTAGCAGCGCGGATCCGGACTGAAGCGCCTAGAATCGCTCGGCCACAGCGGCGGTTCGCCTTCAAATGGTTCAAAAGGGTCTGAGTACTATGGGACTTAACTTCTGAGGTCATCAGTCCCCTAGAACTAAACCTAACTAACCTAAGGGCATCACACACATCCATGCCCGAGGCCGGATTCGAACCTGCAACCGTAGCGGTCGCGCGGTTCTAGACTGAAGCGCCTAGAATCGCTCGGCCACAGCGGCGGTTCGCCTTCAAATGGTTCAAAAGGGTCTGAGTACTATGGGACTTAACTTCTGAGGTCATCAGTCCCCTAGAACTAAACCTAACTAACCTAAGGGCATCACACACATCCATGCCCGAGGCCGGATTCGAACCTGCAACCGTAGCGGTCGCGCGGTTCTAGACTGAAGCGCCTAGAACCGCTCGGCCACTCCGGCCGGCGGTTCGCCTTCCCCACAATATTATCCACATGACCGTTCCAACATAAGGTGCTCGTAATTGTGTTTAGTTGAGTTGACAGCCTTGAGATTCGCATAATTTATCGTGTAACCGATATTTAATGAAATGTTTTTAGTACTCACAAATTTTTCTATTATTTAGGGTCAATTGGTACTTTTTACACCATACAGATATCTTGGTTAAATCGTTTTGCAGTTTGTTTTGATCTTCTGACAACTTTAATGGCTGCTAAGATTGTCTTCTAAATCATTTGTGTAGGCCAAGAACAGCCGACGGCCTTAGCATTTCCTTGGGGAACGCCAGATATCACTTACGTTTTACACCATGAGCTTCTCTCTGTTACTACGAACTGTGGCGTTTCTGGCAGGAAATCTCAAATCCATCTGCACAAGTGAGATGGTATTCAATAAGCACGCAGTTTGATTAGAATGATATCAAAACCCTTCATGGAAATCTATAAATATGGAATGAATCTGAGATTTCCTGCTCATAGCACTAAATTCGTGCGAATAACGAGCTAGTTGTGTTGCACAAGAATGTTACTTTCTCAATACGTGGTGACGATGTGACAATAAAATTCTTTCTCCGAGGTAATTCATAATGTTCTAACACAATATATCTTCCAAAACCATGCTGAAAATTATTGTCAGTTATTTGGGTCTGTAATTCACCAGGCTGCTCCTATGTCCATTCCTGAGTATTTGTGCGACCTGTGCAACGTTCCAGCCTTTGGGTACGGATCTTTCGTCGAGCGAGCGGTTGCATGTGGTTCTTTAATACAGAGATTTTATATCAGTATACTCAGAAAAGAATCTAAACGGTGAACAATCTGGACTGAAGGACTTGCCTTTATTAGGCGATTTGAGTTGCTTCGCTATACCGAGGGTATCTACACCTAAGTAGACAGATGTTCTTGTTTCGAATTGACTGTCTTGCCGCTGGTGTACTTTACATACGAACATAATCTCTTGGGATTTTCCGCCAGAATTCGATAGACTTTCGTTGTGGAAGCTATTACGAGTATATCGCATTGACCCACGCGGTAAATTTCGAGCTTCTTCAAACATCGCTAATCTTGGGGATACTGCGTTCTTTTAAATTCGGCATGCATGTTTCGTTGCTTCTGAAACAGCGTCCTGATCCATTTTGTGTACGATAGGGGTCAGTTTTGTCTCTTATTAATATATTCCTTATGAATCTGTCAACTGCTGTTCGTACTATTTCTTTGAATTAAAGACACGTCTAGTATATGCTAACATATTTTGGGAGAAATGCAGACTGTTTCTTAGGAAGCCGTCCAGTTAATTGTTTTGGAAGTATAGATATACCGGGTGATCAAAAAGTCAGTATAAATTTGAAAACTTAATAAACCACGGAATAATGTAGATAGAGAGGTAAAAATTTACACACATGCTTGGAATGACATGGGGTTTTATTAGAACCACAAAAAACACCCCATATTGCTAGACGCGTGAAAGATCTCTTGCGTGTGTTGTTTGGTGATGATCGTGTGCTCAGCCGCCACTTTCGTCATGCTTGGCCTCCCGGGTCCCCAGATCTCAGTCCGTGCGATTATTGGATTTGGGGTTACCTGAAGTTGCAAGTGTATCGTGATCGACCGACATCTCTAGGGATGCTGAAAGACAACATCCGACGCCAATGCCTCACCGTAACTCCGGACATGCTTTACAGTGCTGTTCACAGCATTATTCCTCGACTACAGCTATTGTTGAGGAACGATGGTGGATATATTGAGCATTTACTGTGAAGAACATCATCTTTGCTTTGTCTTACTATGTTATTCTAATGATTGCTATTCTGATCAGATGAAGCGCCATCTGTTGGACATTTTTTGAACTTTTGTCTTTTTTTGGTTCTAATAAAACCCCATGTCATTCCAAGCATGTGTGTCAATTTGTACCTCTCTATCTACATTATTCCGTGATTTATTCAGTTCTCAAATTTATACTGACTTTTTGATCACCCATTATTTCACATTTATTTTTAATGCATTTGGATCTTACGGCACTGAGTCCCGCTACAGCGCTGTGGTCATTCGCCGGCCGCTGTGACCGAGGCGCTTCAGTCCGGATCCGCACGCCTGCTATGGTCGCAGGTTCGAATCCTGCCTCGGGCATGGATGAGTGTGATGACCTTAGGTTAGTTAGGTTTAAGTAGTTCTAAGTCTAGGGGACTGATGACCTCAGATGTTAAGTCCTATAGTGCTTAGAGCCATTTGAACCATTTGTGGTCGTTCACAGTTCAGGCACTTCTCGTAAAATACGGGAGAGTGATTTGTGGGCACAGAGGTGGCACCTGATAGCATGGCACATGTGTTCCATGGGTTCCAGATCAGGTGAATTTGGAGGTCAAGACACGAATGTGAGTTCATAGTCGTGTTACTGAAACAACTGTAGCATGATTCTTGCCTTGTGACATGGGCAGTTAGACTGCTGGAAGATACCATTTCTGTCACGGAAGATAACAAGCATGAAGGGATACAGATGGTCCGCCACGATGGTGACGTAGCACACAGCTACCACGGTGCCTCAGATGACAACGACAGTACCATTGAGAACTCAGGTGTATGTTCCCCATCCCATGATGCTGCCCCCGTCAGTCTACGACCGTGGCGCGGTGTCTGTGTTGAGCAGATGTCCCAGACACGGCATCCACCTGGCAGAATAAAAAATGTGATTCGTCGGAGCATATGCCACGTTCCTGTGGATCCATGGTTCACACTGGATGATCGTTCTGCCCACTCTAATCGTAACTGATTATTTCGTTGGGTCAATATGGCACACATAGGGGTCGTCTGCTGTGGGCAGCGCTGAATTGTGGGCTCAGAAATGCTTGTTCCTACAACAGCATTGTATTCTGTCGCTGATGTGCCCCACACCACTGTCTATCCTGCTTTACACAGCGGGCAGGCCTACAAGCAGAATGTTGAACGAAAAGGAGTCGACGTCCAGCACTTTCTCACCTGCTGGTGATTTCACCATTCAGGAGCCATTTTCTCTAAGTGCTCACGACAGCAGCACTCGAACAGCCGACCAGCATTCGGAGATGCTCGTCCCAAGACACTGGGCAGTAGCAGTTGTAGCAGTGTGTCCTTCACAAACTCAAATGTGTAATTTGATTTCCCCGTAGCATAGCTGGAATGATGCCCCATTTGCCTCTGCTCCTCCTGTATACTTTCCTTACTTCGTCTTGTGCCGACTACGCCACCAGGCAACATTCAAGCGCACGGTGGGCTGTGCCCATAATGCATCAGCTCATCAGTGTCCGCAGGGCGAATCAACTAAAACTTGTACCGCAAATGTTGCGGAAATGGGTGGTGCTGCTGATGTGCAGTTTTCACAGAATAGATTCGTAGTCAGGGGCTTGCATTGTTACCCGATAAACAGATTGTAATAATATTTAGAAGGCGTATTTTTGCGCAAACTTGCACTTTTAAGCTGAACAATGCCTGTTGGTATTAACAAACTAAAAGCGGGGTAAATTAGAATGCCGAAGGTGTTTTCTGCAGGATTCTAGTGCGAGTCGTTTACGAGATATCGTATTTTGAAACATTCCCACACCGACACTTGTAGAATACCTGCGGTAGCACACAATAAAAAACAACATAACTGCTTACACTACTTATATTGATTCTGACCAGTAACAACACCATTGACTGTCACAGGTTGTGTACAAAATGACCACCGGTAGTGGCAATACACCCTTCCAGTCTGGTACGGAACTACTCCAGTGTGGTATGGAACGACTGCTGTACACATGCTAGCATATCGGCGGAGATGTCGGAGCAGGCTGCAGTAACACATCGTTGCGTATTATAGGGTGTAGTTGGTATGTTCTTGTAGACAGCGTCGCTCCGCTTTCCCTGCAGAAAAAAGTTTACAGATGAACTTGCAAATAATTCATGAAGACAAGGCGTACTACTTCGTGATACAGGCCGGACAACCATCATGCTTGTATCACACGTTCCTCCTAATCTGCAGAGAACGTCTTCTAGGATCAGTGGGAGATGGTCTGTCAAGAGGCTGCGATACTCGTGTGTGTTCAGTGTCTTGTCTATAAAAAATGGGCCTATGAGCTGATGGTTCACTATACCACACCACAAGTTCACACTCCATGCATGCTGACAGTCCACCAGACGAAGCCAATAGGGATTGTCAACAGACCAATAGTGCATGTTTCGGCGGTTTACCTGGGCACGACTGGTAAATTTTGCTTCATCACGAAACAAGATGCATGATTCATCTGTACTATCCTGTCTTAATGCCTATGTACAGAAATTAACACAATTCTGATAACCGTTTCTACGCAGCTGCTAATGGAAAGAGATGTGATAGGCATGTAACCTATGTAGATGGAGAGTGTGTAGGACCCTCGCTTGACCCGTGCTAGTTTCTCGTGCGATCCCAAACGAGCTAACCTGCGGATCAGCTGCAGCACCAGCTAGAACATTTATTTCCCCATCTTGTGTCGTGATTCGCTTCCTTCTACTACGTTGCCTATATGTTATACTACCACATTCACCTGGCTGGTTAAAGAGGTTGATAAATAATTGCCGAGATCGTTGACGTCTATAGGGGTATCTTGCCGCATTAACTGTACAAGAATGAACCGCATTCTCCCTATACTCTCTGTGGTGTCACTGCCAGACACCACACTTGCTAGGTGGTAGCTTAAATCGGCCGCGGTCCATTAGTACATGTCGGACCCGCGTGTCGCCACTGTGTGATCGCAGACCGAGCGCCACCACACGGCAGGTCTCGAGAGACGTACGAGAACTCGCCCCAGTTGTACGACGACGTTGCTAGCGACTATACGGACGAAGCCATTTCTCTCATTTGCCGAGAGACAGTTAGAATAGCCTTCAGCTAAGTTAATGGCTACGACTTAGCAAGGCGCCATTAGCCTTAAATAGCTTGTATATAAAGAGTCACTTGTATCGCCACAATCTCCAGATGTCTCATCAAGAACGATGTATACAAAGGAAGGATTAAAAGTTAAGTAGTCCAGAAGATATGTACTTTTCTTTATAGCATTCATTAAGTCTCCTGTTTCAGACCTCACTCCATCCTTCGTGAGTTAGCGCGTGCATCTTGGCCGCCTCTTTCAATTAGTGTGCGTAGTGTTGGCAAGTCTGCCGACACTACACTCTCCATACATGATGAGCATGTGCTGCTTTTTCTGCATTGCTAAATCCTATCGTCCATTTACGACCTACTGCTTCGACTGTCACACGCAAACTGACTAGCAGATCGCAGTGCGCTCAAGGAACACTCGAGCACATTGCAAGTAAATATAAGAACACGGTACCGAGCAACTATACAGGTTGACTGGCACATACATGTGTCAGTGTGGAAACTTTTCAAACTAGGAGGAACCTGTGGTACCAACACGTTGGCTCTGCAGCCTGTAGTGTACGCAGTACTGCAGCCTGTCCTCACGAACTGTTTCCATATCGATGGATTGCATGTAGAGGGCCTGTGCCTCGGTAGGCCCATTCCGTGGATCTGACGCCTATAAACTTTTATCTATGGGGAAAGCTGAAAGACGATTTCTACAACGACATACCAACTGCACCTAGCTCCGACATCAAAAATGGTGGTGCGTCTGCTGCAGTTGTTCCATACCTGACTGGAAGCGTACATTGCCGATACCAGTGATCACTTTGAACAACACCTGTGATGGTCAGTTGTCTCGTTACTGGTCAAACTCCACATAGCTAGTGTATACAGCTGTGGTGTTCTTTAGTGTATGCTACCAAAGGTATTTGACAAATGCCTGTGTGTGAAGTTCTCAAAATGTCTCGTAAATGACTCGCACTCGAATCCTGCAACAAACACCACTGACATTCTGATGTATCGTACTTTTAGTTTGTCAATATCAGTATTAATTGTTCCATTTAAAAAAGCGTATGTTTTTACAAAAAATGCACTTTCTAAATTTTATTACCATCTGTTTATTGCTTAACAGTACGAGCCCCTGACTGCGAATCCAATTTGTGAAAACCGCACATCAGTAGCACTTTCCACTTCCGCAACATACGTGCTACAAGTTTTAGGTGATTCGCCCTGTGTACGACAGTCTGGCGACCGCTTTACGCCTTACCTGTTTGGTGTAGTGTTTGCATTACTTGTATCCCAGTAAGTAGTTTCCAGTACTGTGCTGTCTGAAGCAGTGGCCTACGACGTCAATGGGCTGAGTCCCCGCCTGCTCTTGCGTGCAGGTGGTTCCGTAGCGTGGGCGGCCGGAGCGCTGCCGTGCCGCCGCCGGGCCAGAGCCGCGTGCGGCAGGTGGGCGGCAGCCTGTACGTGGGCGGCGCCCTGCTGCGCGACTCGGGCCGCTACGTCTGCGTAGTCAACAACTCGGTGGGCGTCGAGCGCGCTTCCACCGCGCTGCTCATCACCAGTGAGTAGACGTGCAGTCGGCCGCTGCGCAGCGCCGCGCCTCCACCTGCTGCGCCACGAGTTTCTGGTTTCTTTCTTTAGTGTTCCAGTCGTCTCGGCAGCCTGACGTGGCCCGCCACGACTACTTGTCCTGTGCCAACCTCTCCGTCTCAAACTAGACTGATGACGCTAAAGAACTAAAATGGCAACATATATGTAATTTGTGTGTGTTCTTTCGGACATGTCCGAAAGAACAAGGCGAGACAGCTAATGATCTCTTCAGGCAGATGCACTCCAGGCTCGACCTCTTACGGGAATCTACATCTACATTCATACTCCGCAAGCCACCCGACGCTGTGTGACGGAGGGTACCTTGAGTACCTCTATCGTTTCTCCCTTCTATTCCAGTCTCGTATTGTTCGTGGAAAGAAAGATTGTCGGTATGCCTCTGTGTGGGCTCTAATCTCCCTGATTTTTTCCTCATGGTCTCTTCGCGAGATATACGTAGGAGGGAGCAATATACTGCTTGATTCCTCGGTGAAGGTATGTTCTCGAAACTTCAACAAAAGCCCGTACCGAGCTACAGAGCGTCTCTCCTTCAGAGTCTTCCTCTGGAGTTTATCCATCATCTCCGTAATGCTTTCGCGATTACTAAATGATCCTGTAACGAAGCGCGCTGCTCTCCGTTGGATCTTTTCTATCTCTTCTATCAACCCTATCTGATACAGATCCCACACAGGCGAGCAATATTCAAGCAGTGGGCGAACAAGTGTACTGTAACCTACTTCCATTGTTTTAGGATTGCATTTTCTTAGGATTCTTCCAATGAATCTCAGTTTGCCATCTGCTTTACCGACGATCAACTTTATATGATCATTCCATTTTAAATCACTCCTAATGCCTACTCCCAGATAAATTATGGAATTAACTACCTCCAATTCCTGACCTTCTATATTGTAGCTAACTGATAAAGGACCTTTCTTTCTATGTATTCGCAGCACATTACACTTGTCTACATTGAGATTCAATTGCCATTACCTGCACCATGCGTCAATTCGTTGCAGATCCTCCTCCATTTCAGTACAATTATCCATTGTTACAATCTCTCGATATACCACAGCATCATCCGCAAAAGTTTCTGTGAACTTCCGATGTTATCAACAAGGTCATTTATGTATATTGTGAATAGCATCGGTCCTACGACACTCCCCTGTGGCACACCTGAAATTACTCTTACTTCGGAAGACTTCTCTCCATTGAGAATGACATGCTGCGTTCTGTTATCAAGGAACTCTTCAATCCAATCACACAATTGGTCTGATAGTCCATATGCTCTTACTTTGTTCATTAAACGACTGTGGGGAACTGTATCGAACGCCTTGCGGAAGTCAAGAAACACGGCATCTACCTGGGAACCCGTGTCTATGGCCCTCTGAGTCTCGTGGACGAATAGCACGAGCTGGGTTTCAAACGATCGTCTTTTTCGAAACCCATGCTGATTCCTACAGAGTAGATTTCTAGTCTCCAGAAAAGTCATTATACTCGAACATAATATGTGTTCTAAAATTCTACAACTGATCGACGTTAGAGATATAGGTCTATAGTTCTGCACATGTGTTCGACGTCCCTTCTTGAAAACGGAGATGACCTGTGCCCTTTTCCAATCTTCTAGAGACCTTCAGTACACCACTGCAAGAAGGGTGGCATGTTCCTTCGCTTACTCTGTGTAAAATCGAACTAGTATCCCGTCAGGTCCAGCGGCCTTTCCTCTTTCGAGCGAGTTTAATAATTTCTCTAACCCTCTGTCGCCTATTTCGGTATCTACCATTTTTTCATCTGTGCGATGATCTAGAGAAGGAACTACAGTGCAGTCTTCCTCTGTGAAACAGCTTTGGAAAAAGACCTTTAGTATTTCGGCCTTTAGTCTGTCATCCTGTGTTTCATTGCCATTTTGGTCACAGAGTCTCTGGACATTTTGTTTTGATCCACCTACCGCTTTGACGTAAGACCAAAAATTTTTACGATTTTCTACCAAGTCAGTACAGGAATGGGCGAAATGGCACAAGTAATGTCAGTTTAATGGGCAAGTGACCCTACATTTTGTGCGGATAAGTTGAGAATTTGGGTCGGATGGGAGCCATGCTAGAGCAATCGCTGCCATTGCAATGAGCACTGTGTACAGATGGCACAGTGACGAGAGCATCTGTCTAGTAAGCAGGAGCAATGGGAGTGGGGGAACTGAGTCTGTGCCAGGCCACGCTGCATTGTTGCCAAATTTATTCAAGATGGCGACGATGACGTCATCCAGGATGGCGGCATGTGGACTTGGCAACATCGAATGACGTCATCCAAGATGGCGGCTTTTGGCGGGAAAATAGTCCAATTGTGCTATGTCTACTAACCTAACCTCAAGAAAAAATGGCGGGAATTTTGAATTTTGGCACGAAAATAGCCCAATTGTGCTACGTCCACTAACCTAAGCCTCCAGAAGAAATAATGGCAGGAAGTTTGAATTTTGGCGGGAAAATAGTCCAATTGTGCTACGTCCACTAACCTAAGCTTCCAGAAGGAAAAATGGCGGAAAGTTTGAATTACAACAGGATAATGCATGCAAAGACCGTTCTTGTCTTTTTATTATTACTGATTATCATTCATTAACATTCATTATTATTTATTATCATTTATTATTATTTATTATTATTGACCTGCCTCCACTAGATAATTCACTACAAATTCAAATTCGAACACGATAATGGCTGCAAAACCTTACTGTTGTTTATTATTATTCATTATTATTTATTAACATTCATTATCATTCATTGTCATTTATTAACATTCATAATCATCTATTATTATTATTATTATTATTATTATTATTTATTATTATAGGCCTACATCCACTAGTAAATTGCGCCAAATTCAAATTCCAACACGATAACATCTCGAAAACTGTACTTCTATGTATTATTATCATTTATTATTTATTCAAGATGTCCGATTTCATCGGCAAGAAAGCCATTTTCCTTACATCCATAACAAAAATCTATCACAAGTTCAAATCCCAACACCATAATTGATCACACGTTCGAACTTTCTCCCTCACTTATCTTTTTTCACTGTTAGCCAATCATAATCGCAACAAATAATAAACTGCTCTTATAGTAACGTAAGTCACGTCCTTTGATTTTGCAGAGGGGAAAGGACTGTAGACTTTATTTCAAGCAGTACGGTCATCACTTGTTCTCCAACACAGTCAGCACACACATCTTTGATATCGCAGTGCGGTCACCACGACGTCCTCGCTCCAACTGAATTAGTTCAAATCCTCGCCACCCTCTGGCCAGCGAGCGGAGACAGTGCCTATGCCTGTCACCTGAGGCGGCCGGCCACTAGCGCGGGGAGCGAGTCAAGCGATCGCTCCCACATCTTAAACATGTTTTCGCTGGATACGCTGGAACTTGTCGAGTTTGACGTCACAGCAGCCCCTTGTCCGCTCACCACGTGCATTCGTCGCCTCCGCACGTGTCCTGCCAAAATTTCCTGCCTCGGAGCTGAATTACACAACTGTCGACCGTTCGCTGTCACACGTTTGGCGCCACGTTCAAACCTGTCAATGCTGATCGCTCACCATCCACCACGTGTCCCTGTGCGAGCGATAACGCAGTGCTACACTTTTGGCGGCAAAGTTTGCTCGACAGCGGAATCCGCCATGACTATATAACAGCACGTTTGGACCGCACTACAACGCCCGCTAATTGACTCACTCTCGAGCGCGCATAATAACTAAACAATCGCTGCGCCGCTGTCCCGCTTACGTCACACAACCTCCATACACGCGACGGACATAGCCTTCTGTAAATACCTGGAAAATGACTCTTTATTTCAGACATTACGCTGATGCAGGTGTGTTCCAACTGACTTCTCCATGCTCACACAGCGAAACTCCAGAGCGCAGCTGACGTACGCGCGGCCGGCTGAGCCCGCTCCTTCGGCAGCTCCCTGGCCGGCTGACGTCAAGCGACCAGCGGTGCCCGCACACCCCCACGGCCAGCGCGCCAGGTAGGCGGCGAGCGGCGCATCAGGGTCCCGCCACAATCCGTCAGCCGCGCTCATCTCAGAGTCCGACTGCGTAAACATCTCTCCGCGACCGCGAGCACTTAACGCCTGACACGATGGAACCTGTCGACCGCGTTCCGGACAATGAATACGTTTGGCGCCAGAGTTTGAACGACAGTGGAATCCACCATGACAGTATAACAGCACGTTTGCTCGTCGCGAGAATGCTCGCTAATTCACTCTCACCACCCCGCTATATTAAATAAATGAATTTACAATTTCATATACGTATGCAAACTACACTCCTGGAAATGGAAAAAAGAACACATTGACACCGGTGTGTCAGACCCACCATACTTGCTCCGGACACTGCGAGAGGGCTGTACAAGCAATGATCACACGCACGGCACAGTGGACACACCAGGAATCGCGGTGTTGGCCGTCGAATGGCGCTAGCTGCGCAGCATTTGTGCACCGCCGCCGTCAGTGTCAGCCAGTTTGCCGTGGCATACGGAGCTCCATCGCAGTCTTTAACACTGGTAGCATGCCGCGACAGCGTGGACGTGAACCGTATGTGCAGTTGACGGACTTTGAGCGAGGGCGTATAGTGGGCATGCGGGAGGCCGGGTGGACGTACCGCCGAATTGCTCAACACGTGGGGCGTGAGGTCTCCACAGTACATCGATGTTGTCGCCAGTGGTCGGCGGAAGGTGCACGTGCCCGTCGACCTGGGACCGGACCGCAGCGACGCACGGATGCACGCCAAGACCGTAGGATCCTACGCAGTGCCGTAGGGGACCGCACCGCCACTTCCCAGCAAATTAGGGACACTGTTGCTCCTGGGGTATCGGCGAGGACCATTCGCAACCGTCTCCATGAAGCTGGGCTACGGTCCCGTACACCGTTAGGCCGTCTTCCGCTCACGCCCCAACATCGTGCAGCCCGCCTCCAGTGGTGTCGCGACAGGCGTGAATGGAGGGACGAATGGAGACGTGTCGTCTTCAGCGATGAGAGTCGCTTCTGCCTTGGTGCCAATGATGGTCGTATGCGTGTTTGGCGCCGTGCAGGTGAGCGCCACAATCAGGACTGCATACGACCGAGGCACACAGGGCCAACACCCGGCATCATGGTGTGGGGAGCGATCTCCTACACTGGCCGTACACCACTGGTGATCGTCGAGGGGACACTGAATAGTGCACGGTACATCCAAACCGTCATCGAACCCATCGTTCTACCATTCCTAGACCGGCAAGGGAACTTGCTGTTCCAACCGGACAATGCACGTCCGCATGTATCCCGTGCCACCCAACGTGCTCTAGAAGGTGTAAGTCAACTACCCTGGCCAGCAAGATCTCCGGATCTGTCCCCCATTGAGCATGTTTGGGACTGGATGAAGCGTCGTCTCACGCGGTCTGCACGTCCAGCACGAACGCTGGTCCAACTGAGGCGCCAGGTGGAAATGGCATGGCAAGCCGTTCCACAGGACTACATCCAGCATCTCTACGATCGTCTCCATGGGAGAATAGCAGCCTGCATTGCTGCGAAAGGTGGATGTACACTGTACTAGTGCCGACATTGTGCATGCTCTGTTGCCTGTGTCTATGTGCCTGTGGTTCTGTCAGTGTGATCATGTGATGTATCTGACCCCAGGAATGTGTCAATAAAGTTTCCCCTTCCTGGGACAATGAATTCACGGTGTTCTTATTTCAATTTCCAGGAGTGTAGTTCAACTCCCTACTTTTCGATGACCAGACCGCCACCATATCCTCCTAGGAACCAGCGCCAAGTTTGAAATTTGCCAATAAACAAAGCTCACTTGCGCTTCCGCCACCAACCTAAGAAAATTGTTTCAAACTAAGCCACCAGCACTCAACCTCTTCCTACACATTTCTGGTATACGGACTCACCCTGCACTAGGTACATGGATGGAGGAACGAATTTACTTTATTTAGGAATGAAGTATATGAATCACACCGACATGTCCCACATCATACAGACCTGCAAAACACTCCTACATAACTCATTTATAATGTTCTAGACACACGCCTGCTAATTGTAAACAGTTTAAAACAACTCATAGCACAGCCTACACACATGCGAAACGCTCGTAAATAATGCAAAACAATTACCCCCAAATAGCCAAACAACTGCTAATTTTCGGAAATAATTTCAGTGCATAGGCTGATGGAAGGAGGAACGAGTGTACTTTATTTATTTACGACATATCTTTTTGAACCTTTTATTTCCCATAGGCTTCGATATGTAACTCTCACAAAGGCAGTTTCTGAACTCCAGTAGTGCACTACACTTGGCAACACAACCACACCCATCAAGATATTCATTCCAATCCAGACCTGTAACTCCTCTACACATAAATTTGTCCAGTTATTTGTCTACTCACTCCCATTCTGCCCAGATTGCCGTTATTGCGCAAAAACATCTCATACTGCGCTGTGCTGCTCGGGGAAGCAAGGAAGGGCTGCACTCTATTTATTTGGAGCCCTTTTATTTAGTCGTGGAGTATATTTGTCACAAAACACCCGCACTGATCCTACTGTGGTCATCTGACACAGGCCACAAACACGTTAACAACTTCTAATTTCGCCGGCCGCGGTGGTCTAGCGGTTCTGGCGCTGCAGTCCGGAACCGCGGGACTGCTACGGTCGCAGGTTCGAATCCTGCCTCGGGCATGGGTGTGTGTGATGTCCTTAGGTTAGTTAGGTTTAAGTAGTTCTAAGTTCTAGGGGACTTATGACCTAAGATGTTGAGTCCCATAGTGCTCAGAGCCATTTGAACCATTTGAACTTCTAATTTCACCACACAATATCAAACAGCTCTTAAATAATGCAATACACAATATCAGCAGACGAGCTCAGTACACTTAAACTCTCCAAATAAAGCATCGCACAGTCCACAGAAATGCTCGCAAAATAGTGCAACAGACGCCTCCAAACACCACCAGCTGCCAAACCAACCAAACGTCTCTGCTCGGCCTCCCCCAAACATGACCTCAACACACTCGCATTCGCACCTATCAGCGGAGAAATTGATATCACCTATGCGCCTTAGATTAAGCTCCAAGGCAGGCTGCACGCGCGTGCGGTTGGCGGGGAAGGCGATTCATGTCAAATTCAGCTTGCGAGCGCTCATTACAGCCGACACATGTGAAAGCTGCATTGTTCTTCTCATGTATACCGCCGGCGTCTCAGGTCTGGACCTGCCTTCACGTCTATTCTCAGAATATCTCATAGCTCGTTGACACACTCGATTAACGCGGCCGGGAAAACATTTACTACTCGCATGCTACCGAGATGCTGACGGAAAACCAATCACTCTGATCTGTGCTGCAGGCGCGTGTAATCATTGATAACACTCTTTATTTTTTTCGAACAACTTATTTAACTATACTGTTTATCTATCACGCTATCACAAAACACCAATCCCAGATGTGCCCTGGGCCATGTTGCACAGCCCACAGACACACACCCAATCATAATTTCAGTACACACTATAGCAAACTGCTACTAAATAATACATCACACAGATGTGTAGATACGCTCAGTACTCGTAAACTATCCTAATAACGCATAGCAGAGCCTGCAGATCCGCTCGCAAAATAACTCAGCAGACGTGCGCAGGTACCCCCACTCTGCACCCTGCCCACATGATCGTGAAGTCACCCATCCATCTGATTTCAGACCTCGCACAGCCCCTGCTCGGCTTCCGAAAGCGTGAGTTGGCGCGGTGAACGCGCTCGTCAGCGGTCAAAGCACACACATACGTCCGTCCAGGACCGCGATCCAGAGCCGCGACCACCGAACGCGGGTGAAAGTCAACTTTATATCAACGTAGCATAATTCCAAAGCGCAGCCTCCATAGGCTAGACACATCATAGCAGCACATGTCTTTACCTCCTATGACACTGTAGCACACTGCACATTGCTCCTCACACGACATTACACAGCCCTTTAACTAAACATAACTACACATCCCTGCTCTCGCCTCTTAGCGTGACCAGCCATCTAAAAACTTTCTCAAAATTATTCTTACTTTACAACATTTTTTTTAAATATAAGATCTAATTTACACCTCCCACCGCACCTAACCTCACACCCGTCCCACTATCAACATACGCAAACCTCCTCAAACCTATCTTGACACTCATATATCACCCCACAAACTATGCCCATCAATCAATTTACCATTCTCATCCCCTCTTTTCGAATTACAAACGTAGCCTCTATCTAAACACCAATCAACTCATCTTTCTCGCACTTTCAACAGTAAAATTAATTTTACACACACCCAGAAACACCAAACGCAATTAAAGAGTCAAACTTTTATACAGATCATCAAGCACATACGACAATATTCAAAGCCTGGTCCATATTTACCACCTCCGCCTTTAATTAAATATTATTACCATTGCCGCAACATTCTGCCAGCGCTCGATTTGTACCTTTTTTTCCGCTCTTAACTTTTTTCCAAAGCGGTCGAATATCACTATCTATAGATTGCATAAATTTCCACATAAAAAAAAACTCGCCCGCCGTTTAGAGCCTCCTATATCCAAACACATAGCATCATTCAACTATCACTTGCTCTTATCTAACAACTCATCCATCAGGTCTGGGGGCAAGGTCATCCCTTTCTTTCTTTCTTTCAGCTGCAGACAGCTATTTTTTTTTTACAGTGGTAGCTAAACTGCGCCATCAACTTAACATCACCATTCGCGAAACATATATTCAAATACGTAAACACACTTACTCAATTACACAGCGGTCCTGCTGAGGACACGACTTTCAATATTACAGTTCTTAATCCAATAACCACCGAAACAAGTACTAAATGCTCAAACTAATCCCATAGCGCCTTACAAAGTGAGTGTCCGAGCGCCGCTGCCGGCATGTCAAAGCCACATAGCTGTCCATCTAAACAGACGTCCACTCAGCCCCAGGACCAGAATGCTGAAGTGGGCTCCCCCTATACCTGCTCTCCAGCTATTGTCTAACGACATACAGTGCACAAATGGATTCCTGAATAGCGCAGATCTCTATCTCCCCCTTGCATCTCCAACAGGACTTGTAAACAGTGTCTCCCCCAGCCAGCGAACCCGACGTCATTCACCCTTCGCTCACAATTTCCACTCACATATTAAAACCATATTGACTCCTGCCAAAACTCACTTAATAATTAAAAAGCATTCTCCCTTTCTAAGCATAGATGAGTATGCATTAATCTTCACCCATCTGATCTCTGCAACTTAAGTCAGAGAAAGACATATCTATTACCTTCTGCAACCTGTCTATAAACAGAACGATCTCAGTTACTACAACAGGACCTTGTTTTGACCATTCGCCGGAAATGCGCGCAATGCTGTACGCCTCAAACTAGGTATAAGTACAACAGATCGTCAACACCCTATCATCTTTAACCTCTACCATCAAACAGTGATAAAGTCACCAAGGCACCAATGTGATCCACCTCCAGCACGGACAAACGGAATTCACAATACTCCCCCCCCCCCCCCCGACTAACTCAGAGTGCAACCATCCAAGAATTCCTAACAGCTCACCAAATCCAACACCTCAAACTACAGATGCCTGTATGAACAAGATCATATTAAATATACACACACGCTGCAGAGACCCCTTTAAAGTTTGATCACCCATACTCTAAGCGAATGAGAAGCTGCCTCTGGCCCTTGTTCAAACAGTTTTTTCTAACACGCTTTTGCACACTGCCGAGCATTTCGTCTTTCTGCCGCGACTTCGAAGTCATTGTCTGATTCTAAACAGACATTAACACGGACTGATGGACGGCCTCTCACAGGAAACTATACCTTGCACCTTCTAAATCATATTCTTATAGTCGATAGCATAACATTGAATGATTTTAAATAAAGGACAGCCACAACACAAAGGAAATAGAAGAGCCTGCTGACGTTGTAGCGACTTCCCTCGAAAGTGATTGACCACCTCTACATTTAAACTCATATGTCGCAGTGACCAAATAGTTTATAACTCTGCATTCCATTTCTAGTGATTGGTCATTTTTGCACACAAGTGCAGGATCACAGTTTTCGGTGCTAGCAACCCTGGAAGTTTTGGTCCGTCAACCAAAATGTCCCCCCGAGTCAAGCAAGCATTGTCAGTCAATCATTATGTCGTACCCAATGCACAGATGCGATGGATAAGACACCACCGATCCACTGTAATATTATCCGTCACAGGTGATATCGCATAAAATTTTACAGTAAGTCCAACACTGGTCAATTATGTGACAGCTTGTTTTCTTAATTTCAGTATCATAGCTAAACCATACAACCTCTACTTTGCAAGTATCATTGCGACCATTCATAGACGACTGCTCAGCACATCCATCCACACTTAATTCTCGAACACATAAAGACGATCAAATTATACCAGACAACGCTATACATATTTCTAAGACCTCGCGCATAGTACTCGATCAATCTCTCTGCGTATGGCGGTCACAGAGCTATCTAGTCCTCTTACGGTAAAAAACCATCCTTACCTCGGCATTGACCTACCTGTCCCGCAACATCGCTACCCAATTATTCCTCAACCGAGCAGACGAATACGGCTACAATCCACCTCTCTTGACTGAATAGAGCTTTCCTAGTCCTAACCAATCCAAGTGCATCACATTTCTCGAAATGTAACCAAGTCTTGGAGCTTAGCACACCATATAGATCTATAGTAACAGATCTCAAAGTGCCTTAATTTAATAGCATACAGTTAAGAAGAACAAGAACGGAGCGATATTTATACACAACGTAGTTCGACAGATTTTTAAGCAAATCATCCAAGCTATCATGTGTAAAGTATTGTTCTAGAGTCCATGATCAGTGCATCGAAGGTTCCGGTAGGAGAGAGAGAGAGAGAGAGAGAGAGAGAGAGAGAGAGAGAGAGAGAGAGACAGAACATAAACACACACACACTCCTAAGACTAGAACGTTCATCACTTAAAAACGGGCAATAACCTTAGATCGCTTACTTTTCCGTCCTGTCAGACATACATCCATCTCCCCGGTCACCTTACGCTGAGCTATCTCTACCCCAATCTTAAAACTTTTCCTTTCTATGATGCGAGCCCAATATAGCCCTGCGGACACGTCTAGTGCCCAATGATCACACCAGATCACGAGTCAGAAATAACACTATTACTCCATCAGCTCTATATAAAAAATGATAGTTATTAGCAGCCGGTACATCCTACAAGCAAACAGATACGTATAACAGCAGCGTCCAACATGTGAAAATTACAAGTCATCGCGTCACCGACTCTGTAAACACCCGTCTGTCGGGTAAGTGTGTACACAATGATTACAGCCCCTCACAAATACCCACAGCTAACTTAGTTATGACGCTGAAGTCTCGATTTTACACCAAGCATGCGACAGGGTGGGGATCGCGTAAATCAAAGTGTGTTTAGAGGATTGTGTCAACTTTCATCACACATGAGAAGGAAGTCCTCTGATGACCGACGGGTTCACCGTTAACAATCGCAAGTAGACAGCGCCTTAAACCACATACCGAACACGTATCCGCATACGACTAGAGCGCTGGCTACATCACGCGACTAAAGCATCCAAATAGAATACTTGAAAAAAAAAATACCTTCAGCAACTTGTCCTTCTCTAGAATAAATGAGTCAACGTTTGAATAGTACCTAGTTGCAGTTCTGTCTCAATCGATCATCCTGTACACCCTCTGTTATCATTTAACACAGATGTGAGTAAGTTTAGACGTGAATGATTCTCTGTCCTCCTGAAAAGCATCAAATGCAGTATTCAACTCGCGTTTATCACTGCTACCTCAGTAGACATACACTATAATACGAACTCAACGAGAAAAAATTGACTGCCTTTCTTATTCGGCTCGCTTCGACGTCATCGTTTTCCTGCATTCCTCTTGTTCCCGCATACTTTACTCCATGTACAAATTCCCCCCTGCGAACCAGAAGATAAGCAAGTACGTTCTCATTTTCACCGCATTTCGGTGTATATTATGTTAATTTATATCTATGCGCTAATCAGTTTTCGCATTTCTTTCGATTTTATGTCAGATCCATCCATGCGACCGCGATATAAGTTATCGTTCTGTGTTCTAAAATTGTCTCTAAATGTAACCAAGGCGTAACCAGTCACCTCCACATTCGGAGAGCGCTTGATCTGCTTTCTGTATCTCTAAGTACATGCACGCTGTGTAATTGAGTATGTATGTTTACGTATTTGAAGATATGTTTCGCGAACGGTGATGTTAAGTTGATGGCGCAGTTTAGCTACCAATGCAAAAAAAAAAAAAAAAAAAAAAAAAAAAAAAAAAAAGCTGTCTGCTGGTGAAAGAGAGAAAGAAAGGGATGACCTTGCCCCCAGACCTGATGGATGAGTTATTAGATAAGAGCAAGTGATAATTGAATGATGCTATGTGTTCGGATATAGGAGTCTCTAAACGGCGTGCGAGTTTTTTTTTTATGTGGAAATTTATGCAATCTATAGATAGTGATAATCGACCGCTAGTGACAACAGTTATGAGCCGAAAAATAGGTACAAAACGAGCGCTGGCGGAATGTTGCGGCAATTGTAATAATATTTAATTGAAGGTGGAGGTGGTAAATATGGACCAGGCTTTGAATATTGTCGTATGTGCTTGATGCTCTGTATAAAAGTTTGACTCTTTAATTATTTTTGGTATTTCTGGGTGTATGTAAAATAAATTTTACTGTTTAAAGTGCGAGAAAGATGAGTTGATTGGTGTTTAGATAGAGGCTGTGTTTGTAATTCGAAAAGAGGGGATGAGAATGGTAAATTGATTGATGGGAATGGTTTGTGGGGTGATATATGAGTGTCAAGATAGGGTTGAGGAAGTTTGCGTATGTTGATGGTGGGACGGGTGTGAGGTTAGGTGCGGTGGGAGGTGTAAATTAGATCTTATTAAAAAAAAAAAAAACGTTGTAAAGTAAGAATAATTTTGAGAAGGTTTTTATATGGCTGGTCACTCGACGAGGCGAGAGCAGGGATGTGTAGTCAGGTTTAGTTATAGGGCCGTGTAATGTCGTGTTAGGAGCAACGTGCAGTGTGCTACAGTGTCATAGGAGGTAAAGACATGTGCTGCTATGATGTGTCTAGCCTATGGAGGCTGCGCTTTGGAATTATGCTACGTTGATATAAAGTTGACTTTCACCCGCGTTCGGTGGTCGCGGCTCTGGATCGCGGTCCTGGACGGACGTATGTGTGTGCTTTCACCATTGACGAGCACGTTGACCGCGCCTACTCACGCTTGCGGAGGCCGAGCAGGGGCTGTGCGAGGTCTGAAATCAGATGGATGGGTGACTTCACGATCCTGTGGGCAGGGTGCAGAGTGTGGGTACCTGCGCACGTCGGCTGAGTTATTTTTCGAGCGGATCTGCAGGCTCTGCTTTGCGTTATTAGGTTAGTTTACGAGTACTGAGCGTATCTACACATCTGTGTGATGTATTATTTAGTAGCAAAAAATGGCTCTGAGCACTATGGGACTCAACTGCTGTGGTCATAAGTCCCCTAGAACTTAGAACTACTTAAACCTAACTAACCTAAGGACAGCACACAACACCCAGCCATCACGAGGCAGAGAAAACCCCTGACCCCGCCGGGAATCGAACCCGGGAACCCGGGCGTGGGAAGCGATAACACTACCGCACGACCACGAGATGCGGGCTATTTAGTAGCAGTTTGCTATAGTGTGTACTGAAATTATGATTGGGTGCGAGTTTGCTGGCTGTGCAACATGGCCCAGGGCACATCTGGGATTGGTGTTTTGTGATAGCGTGATAGATAAACTGTATGGTTAAATAAGTTGTTCGAAAAAAATAAATAGAGTGTTCTCAATGATTACACGCGCCTGCAGCACAGATCAGAGTGATTGGTTTTCCGTCAGCATCTCGGTTGCATGCGAGTAGTAAATGTTTTCCCGGCCACATTAATCGAGTGTGTCAACGAGCTATGAGCTATTCTGAGAATAGACGTGAAGGCAGGTCCAGACCTGAGACGCCGGCGGTATACATGAGAAGAACAATGCAGCTTTCACATGTGTCGGCTGTAATGAGCGCTCGCAAGCTGAACTTGGCTGGAGAGTCTTGGAATCCCCTTCCCCGCCGACCGCACGCGCGCGTGGCCTGCCTTGGAGCGTAATCTAAGGCGCATAGGTGATATTAATTTCTCCGCTGATAGGTGCGAATGCGACTGTTTGAAGTCATGTTTGGGGGAGGCCGAGCAGAGACGTTTGGTTGGTTTGGCAGCTGGTGGTGTTTGGGCGCGTCTCTTGCACTATTTTGCGAGCATGTCTGTGCATTGTGCGGTGCTTTACTTGGAGAGTTTAAGAGTACAGAGCTCGTCTGCTGATATTATGTACTGCATTATTTAAGATCTGGTTGCTATTGTGTGGTGAAATTAGGAGTTGTTTACGTTTTTGTGGCCTGTGTCAGATGACTACAGTTGGATCAGTGCGGGTGTTTTGTGACACATATACTCCACGACTAAATAAAAGGGCTCCAAATAAATAGAGTGCGGCCCTTCCTTACTTTCCTGAGCAGCACAGCGTAGTCTGAGCTGTTATTTGCGCAATAACGACATTCTGGTCAGAATGTGAGTGAGTAGACAAATAACTGGAGAAATTTATCTGTAGAGGAGTTACAGGTCTGGATTGGAATGAATATCTTGATGGGTGTGGTTGTGTTGCAAAGTGTAGTGCACTACTGGAGTTAAGAAACTGCCTTATGTGAGAGTTACATATCGAAAAGTTTCAAAAAGATATATCGTAAATAAATAAAGTACACTCGTTCCTCCTTCCATCAGCCTATGCACTGAAATTATTTCCGAAAATTAGCAATTGTTTGGCTTTTTGCGGGTAAATGTTTTGCATTAATGGTTCAAATCGCTCTGAGCACTATGGGACTTAACATCTTTGGTCATCAGTCCCCCAGAACTTAGAACTACTTAAACCTAACTAACCTAAGGACATCACACAACACCCAGTCATCACGAGGCAGAGAAAATCCCTGACCCCGCCGGGAATCGAACCCGGGACCCCATGCTCGGGAAGCGAGAACACTACCGCGAGACCACGAGCTGCAGACGTTTTGCATTATTTACGAGTGGTTCGCATCTCTGTAGGCTGTGCTATGAGTTATTTTTACCTGTTTACAATTAGCAAGTGTGTGTCTAGAACGTTATAAATGAGTTATGTAGGAGTGTTTTGCAGGTCTGTATGATGTGGGACATATCGGTGTGATACATATACTCTATTCCAAAATAAAGTAAATTCGTTCCTCCATCCAAGGACCTAGTGCAGGGTGAGTCCTTTGACCAGAAACGTGTAGGAACAGATTGAGTGCTGGTGGCTTAGTTTGAAACAATTTTCTTAGGTTGGTGGCGGAAGCGTAAGTGAGCTTCGTTTATTGGCAAATTTCAAACTTGGCGCTGGTTTCTAGGAGGAGGAGGTGACGGTCTGGTCCTCGAAAAGTAGTTGAAATTAGGGAGTTGAACACGCTTGCATACGTATATGAAATTGTATATTCAATTATTTAATATAGCGGGGTGGTGAGAGTGAATTAGCGAGCATTCTCGCGACGAGCAAACGTGCTGTTGTACTGTCATGGTGGATTCCACTGTCGATCAAACCTCTGGCGCCAACGGTATCCTTTGTCCGGCACGCGGTCGACGGGTTCCATCGTGTCCGGCGTTAAGCGCTCGCGGTTGCGGAGAGATGTTTACGCAGTCGGACTCTGAGACGAGCGCGGCTGACCGATGGTGGCGGGACCCTGATGCCCCGCTCGCCGCCTACCTGGCGCGCTGGCCGTGGGGGTGTGCGGGCACCGCTGGTCGCTTGACGTCAGCCGGCCAGGGAGCTGCCGAAGGAGCGGGCTCTGCCGGCCGCGCGTACGTCAGCTGCGCTCTGGAGTTTCGCTGTGTGAGCATGGAGAAGTCAGTTGGAACACACCTGCATCAGCGTAATGTCTGAAATAAAGAGTCATTTTCCAGGTATTTACAGAAGGCTATGTCCGTCGCGTGTATGGAGGTTGTGTGACGTAAGCGGGACAGCGGCGCAGCGATTGTTTAGTTATTATGCGCGCTCGAGAGTGAGTCAATTAGCGGGCGTTGTAGTGCGGTCCAAACGTGCTGTTATATAGTCATGGCGGATTCCGCTGTCGAGCAAACTTTGCCGCCAAAAGTGTAGCACTGCGTTATCGCTCGCACAGGGACACGTGGTGGATGGTGAGCGGTCAGCATTGACAGGTTTGAACGTGGCGCCAAACGTGTGGCAGCGAACGGTCGATCGGTGTGTAATTCAGCTCCGAGGCAGGAAATTTTGGCAGGACACGTGCGGAGGCGACGAATGCACGTGGTGAGCGGACAAGGGGCTGCTGTGACGTCAAACTCGACAAGTTCCAGCGTGTCCAGCGAAAACATGTTTAAGATGTGGGAGCGATCGCTTGACTCGCTCCCCGCGCTAGTGGCCGGCCGCCTCAGGTGACAGGCATAGGCACTGTCTCCGCTCGCTGGCCAGAGGGTGGCGAGGATTTGAACTAATTCAGTTGGAGCGAGGACGTCGTGGTGACTGCACTTGATATCAAAGATGTGTGTGCTGACTGTGTTGGAGAACAAGTGATGACCGTACTGCTTGAAATAAAGTCTTCAGTCCCTCCCCCCTGCAATATCAAAGGACGTGACTTACGTTACTATAAGAGCAGTTTATTATTTGACGTGATTATGATTGGCTAACAGTGAAAATAAGATAAGTGAGGGAGAAAGTTCGTATGTGTGATCAATTATGGTGTTGGGATTTGAACTTGTGATAGATTTTTGTTATGGATGTAAGGAAAATGGCTTTCTTGCCGATAAAATCGGACATCTTGAATAAATAATAAATGAAAATAACACATAGAAGTACAGTTTTCGAGATGTTATCGTGTTGGAATTTGAATTTGGCGCTATTTTCTACGGATGTAGGCCTATAATAAAAATAATAATAATAATAATAAATGATAATGAATGTTAATAAATGACAATGAATGATAATGAATGTTAATAAATAATAATGAATAACAATAAACAACAGTAAGGTTTTGCAGCCATTATCATGTTGGAATTTGAATTTGTAGTGAATTATCTAGTGGAGGCAGGTCAATAATAATAAATAATAATAAATAATAATAAATGATAATAAATAATAATTAATGTTAATGAACGATAATCAATAATAATAAAATGACAAGTACGGTCTTTGCATGTATTATCTTGTTGGAATTCAAACTTCCCACCATTTTTCCTTCTGGAGGCTTAGGTTAGTGGACGTAGCACAATTGGAGTATTTTCCCGCAAAAATTCAAACTTCCCACCATTTCTTCTTCTGGAGGCTTAGGTTGGTGGACGTAGCACATTTGGGCTGTTTCCGCACAAAAATTCAAAATTCCCGCCATTTTTTCTTGAGTTTAGGTTAGTGGACGTATCACATTTGGCCTATTTTCCCCCTAAAAGCCTTCATCTTGGATGACGTCATGCGATGTTGCCAAGTCTACATGCTGCAATCTTGGATGACGTCATCGCCGCCATCTTGAATAAATTTGGCAACAATGTAGCGTGGCCTGGCACAGACATAGTCCCCCTACTCACGGGTTGGAGTCCTGGTCCTGCAGAAAGTTTCAACTTTGCCCCATTCATTTCGATAAGTGCCCACTCGCAGCCATTGTCTGTAAGTCCTTGTGTAAAACAGCAATGTACTTAACCCGTGAGCATTTTGCTCACACTCAACAGGCACCCTGAAACGTACCTAAACTGTGTAAATTAGTATGTTTTTTGTTATTTTTATAATAAAACACTCATATTTTACTATTTAAAATATTATTTTGCAATACGAAACAATCGGTATACTTATATTGTTGGTAAAAATCACGGGACAATTAAAATCGCCAGACTTCTAAAGAACTAACAAAAAATTACAAAAAGCAACTATTTCTCATTATTCAACTTTTGTCACTTTATCTTCGTCATTCACGGTGAAGAAAAGTTCGTGCACTTGGACTTCGCAGTACGATTCCTCACGTACTAGCAGTACAAAAATGTCTCACAAAATTTCTTGTTGAAGTAAACGGACGTCAAAGATTGGAAATCTGGCGACACTGTCATCACGTGTACGATAACTATCGCTGCCAGCAGTCCTGCCCAGTTGGCGCAGTAGATTGAGTTTTGGGTTAGCATGCAGGAGATTCAGAGTTCGATTCTGGGTCGTGGCTTATTTGCTTTTACTTGCTCAATGTAGTCTGCGTGGTACGGTATCTGGTGTCCTGATTGTCTTACAGCGATTACACTGGGTCTTCTACAAAACATTTGCTGTTCTGCATTATGAACACAGAAATGGATCTAAAATCGTTTTCATTGGTTAGCTTTTTAAGAAGCCTTTTGCACGTCGTGGACGCGAATTGTTTCCTGCCACAACATCTACCGGGTCCCAAACCGTCGTCTGTTTATCCTTCCCCAGTGGTCCCACGAGGTTATTTGCAAAGCACATTGTTAGTCCTGCTGGAGACTTAACGGAATGCAATGGACCTGAACGTGGCAAGAATAATAGTTGGTATTAATCTATGAGACCGTTGGGTGAGGCTAAACACGAAACAAGTTTCGAATCTAGTACATGCAGTGGTGCAAAACAATTCATGGCCACGACATGCAAAAGGTTTTTTTTTTTTAAATCTGACCAATGAAAACGATTGTATATCCGTTTCTTTGTTCGTAATACATAACTGCAAATGCTTTGTAGAAGACCCACTGTAACTGCTGAATGACTATCAAGGCGCCAGATACCGTACCACACATAGTACATTTAGCAAATATACCTCGATCAAGAATCGAAACCTCGACCTCCTGCATGCTAACCCACAACACTATCCACAGCACTAACTGCACTGCACTGTACTACGTGCTGACAGAGGTAGTTTCCGTACACTTGATTACAGTGTTACCAGGTTGCCAATCTTTAACGTCCATTTCCTGCCCGAAATACGCACAGGACAAAGTCTGTGAGAGACATTTTTGCATTGCCAGTACGTAAGGAAGCGCGCTGCGAAGTCAGAGTGGGCGAATTTTTCTTCACCCTGTGTATCTGAGCCTTGCAAAGTATCACTTAATGTTACAGTATGTTCATTACACAAATTTTTTTGACAATGAAGACATGCATTTTTTGTCTTCCAATATTTTCATCTTGGACTGACTTCTGACATATACCAGTGGGTTTTCCAGCGTCTGAAACTTCACTTTCATTGGTAAATCGTTTTATAACTTACTGTAGAAGATAAGGCAGATTTTGGATTATACTCCTATGCACATCTTCTTCCAGGCACGTAAAATTTTTTTCTTCTTGCCTATCCACCTATAAAAATACACAATAATGTTGGTTTACTCACTTCACATATATTTTGTCATCGTAAATAATAGGAAACACAATAAACAAAGAGCAAGAGACATAAAATTACATTTTAAAGAATATGAATAGCGAAATACATACTTACGCCCGGACTCGCGGATGAGCTAAATGCCGAATGGTCAGGATCGGACCAACCGACTGACTTGTGACTGCTTACACAACAACAACAGTTTGTGCAAGCCAGGGAACGTACAAAACCCAACTACCGACCGAACGAGAACCTTGTGGGCAATACTGATAAAATTTCAAGTGGATTAAAATTTCTCTGAGCAAAATGCTCGTAGCACGAGTGCTCGCCAGTTGATTACACTGACTGATAAAAAAAAGTGAAACACCCAGAATAAGAGGATATGCAACTAAATTTCATGTATTGAGAGGGCATGGCGAAGTTAATTCAGTTTCTATAAAATCGACTCAAATTTACAAATAAGTTAGCAGTATGAGCCCACTTACCAGTGTGACGTTCCACCATCTCTGGCGTGGATGCACGAATTGACACTGGCGGGCTGTTATCGTGTGCTAATGTTCTCCACCACCATGTAAATATCGCACTAAAATTACACTTCTTTTCGAATGCGAGACGAAAATCGGACTAAAATTACGCCATCTTTCTTCAAATGCGAACCGGAAATAGCACTAAAATTACGCTATAGCCCTTAGAATGGGTGCTGGTATGCAAATGAAATGGACATAACTTGTTTTGTAATGCTCTCTCCACGATAACTAAAAAAGTCACAAGACTATGGCTCTATACTGAAAAAAAAATGAATAGATGAGGGAATGAGGGAATTTAGTACTAAGTGTTTCCTGTAGATGATTTGCTCAGGAGGCCCTTTCACTGTAGACCCATTGAGGAGAAAATGAAATTTAAAGAGGTACATACAAGTACTTCTAATGTAAACTTAATATCAAAGAGACGTGGCTTAAGGCTCACCGATTTAACATATGTAACAGTTAAAATTTGGAAATAGTTGCATAATATTTAGATCAGTTTCTTAATTCTTCAAAACCAATCTAGAAACTTGAACACTCAAGCACTCTGGAAAATCTAGAAGAATATCTATCAAATAAATTGAAAAGTTATTAAACCATTATAAAGCTAGTGTGGAAGACTCTGTTGGCCTCTACCAAATATAAAAAAATTAGCTAAAACTAATCTTTCAGAAGACTTGCAAAGTAGAAAAGCTGCCGGGATGGTGAAAGGTGATCTTGATACAGGGTGACAATTATTGAACTATGTTTAAAAAAGAAAACGTAAATTAGTTACAAACTACGGCGTGCACACACTTTATTCAGCATGTAAACTGCAGATATTAGGATTTAGGTTATGACATGTTCGATATGCCTGCAATCATTGGCGATGATGAAGTGGCGCAAACGAATAGCAAAATTCTACATGACCCGCTGAAGTGTCCGAAAATCGATGCAGTCGATGACCCCCTGAATGGCTGCTACCAGCTCAGCAATCGATTTGGCGTTTCTGCTCTTCACCTTTTCTTTAATATAGCCTCAGAAAAAGGAGTAGCATGTGTTCAGATCAGGAGAATACAGCGGTCAATCGAGGCCCATGGCAGTGACCTCTGGCTACCCCAAAGCCAGAATGCGGTCCCCAAAGTGCTCCTCCAGGACATAAACACTCTCCTGCTTCGATGGGGTCGAGCTCCCTCTTGCATGAACCACACCCTGTCGAAATCATGGTGACTTTGGATAATGGGGATAAAATAATCTTCCAAAACCTTCATGTATCATTCGGTAGTCACCGTGCCATCCAGAAATATCGCACTGATTATCCGTGACTGGACATAGCATACAGCATAGTCACCTGTTTAGGGTGAAGAGACTTCTCGATCGCGAAATGCGGATTTTCAGTCCTCCAAATACGCCAGTTTTACTTATTGACGAATCCATGCAAATGAAAGTGGGCTTCGTCGCTGAGGCAAACCAAGCATGCACGTACTAACTCCCATCATGCTCCGCGGTCGACCCTGAGTTTGAACGTCCTAACGCAAACCGTTCAGAAGTTATGCCGACTTTATTTCATATAGTTCAATAACTCTCACCCTGTACATCCACTATATAAGAAAGGCAATAAACGAGGTTTTAACGACAACAGAGGAATTTCTTTGGAACCAGTTGCATGTAACATATTTTCCAAGTTTGTTTTAAAGAGAGTAGAAACAAGAAGTAGGTGAATGATGATGATGATGCCGTGTGGCTAGGGGTAGACCGTTCGCCTGGTGCAAGTCTTTCGAGTTGACGCCACTTCGGCGACTTGCGTGGCGATGGGGATGAAAGGATGACGATAAGGACAACACAACACCCAGTCCCTGAGCGGAGAAAACTTCCGATCCAACCGGGAATCGAACCCGGGCCGTTAGGCATGACGTGCCGTTGCGCTGACCACTCAGCTACCAGGAACGGACATTTAGGTGTAAATCAAGGTGGAATTCAGAAGGTCATATTCTAAAAGTGTGTCCTGAACAACTATTTAATCTTAAGTCAGTCATTTTAACAGATTATTGAATCCAAAAGGTCATACTCTAAACGCTTAATTAACATGACTCCACTGTGGGCGAATGGTCTGAGGCTGGTAACTGATAGACCCTGGTGCGATTCCTGTAGATACCAATATTTTTTATTTTAATTTTGGTTTATTCTTCGGGATGTTAAACCATTCATTATAAATTTATATATATTGAAACAGTTCGATTTACATATGTAAAATTAATATATTCAATTTAGTTAGGTTACTGCCATTGCAAGTGGCTATAGGCCACCACATTGTAGACATTGGTATAATTATGCATGATTCGATTCGGAAGTGTGTCACAAAGGCGTTGTATCCTATACTGAGGCAACCCGGAGCAAAACTGCCATAAATGGTCCTAGACAGCCTGGACACAGGTACCAGGATGCAGCTGACGTCCGAGCTGGTGCCACACATTGTCTGTTGGGGACAGATTTGGAGACCCTGCTGGTCACAGAAGTAATTTACATCATGCAGACTGTTCATAAAAGTAGTGCCATGTGTGGACGAGAGTTTTCCTTTGGAAATGTGACACCATGCCTGTGTCATACGAGTGGTAACATGTGAGGACACAGGATGCTCCCGAAATACTGTTGTTCAGAGTTCCTTCAGTCATTACCAGGCATAACGTGAAGTAATACCCGATGACTTTCTGTACCATGACACCAGGAGTAAAGGCGTTGTTCCTCTCCAAAACCTAGGATCTCCCAACCAGGTCACCGACATATGCACCGTCGATGGAGAACCGTGATTCGTCGCCGAACACAATGCGATGAGATTTGTCAGCAGTCTGTTCTTCCCAGTCACGCACGATTCCAAACGCAGCTAATTCTTTAATCTGGATGCTACAATCTCTGACCAACGGTATAGGATGACTAGGATGACACAGAATATTGCAGGACCCTATTATTTGTTCCCAAATACCAGTCGCAGATGTGAATGGTTTAGAATGTGTTTGGTGCACCAACACAGCGATCCTTTCTTTTAGTGGTGACATGTTTTCGATCTGACTTTTGACCACGAGTATACCTTTCCTCGCATTCCCATGTAATCCAATTTGAAACCACTGTCACACTCAATTGTCCCATAAATCCAGATATTGCACTATTTGGGCAGCTGGTCTTATGGCGACCCACAACGAGGCACCTATCACTGTCAGGTACTGGTAAAGTTGTCCCTCAAGGGTAAATGGCATCTCTGCATCCTTCAAAGTGATTATCAACAATATGGCTGTGATCACATTCGTTACATACCCTTACTAGGGCTGGTAACAATAGTAAACACTAACAATGCTATTGCACACTGATTGCTGTTCTACCTGCTACAGAAAACTGCAACTATAGTCATTTACATACCCACTGTTAGTGTGTATGTGTCCCAAGTTACATTTACATCCAACCATGTCTTCTGGGTGCTTCACTTTTTTTGTCAGACAGTGTATTCATAGGTTCACATGAAGTTTTTGGGAAGTTCTGAAAACTGAAGATGTGTCATGTATATGTGGAGGGGATCAGAGGAAAGGGGTTGGCAGATTCTGAAGTTCGTATGGGATTCGAGAGTATGGTGATGAAAAGACAGACAAGGAGAGAAGAAGTAATTGCCACCTGAGGATTTGGGAGTAGTGATAAGATTTTGAATTTCAAACAGTTGTTGCTGGAATACAATGCAGCACACCCTCGAGTTTCGATTTATACAACCATTCTCTTTAGGTATTTCTGTTCTCGACTATGATTGGTGCATTTCATTTCACTTGACAGTTTCCTTTTTTAGGATTTTTAGCTGTGAACATAGAGTGAGAGCAATTCTTTTCAGCACTGCATAAAGTGTAGATACCCATAAGTGTAATACATGTACTTTCTGTGTGGTGGCAGCGCCACTGGCAGCATATGTGGTGCCGCAGCAACAGACGGTGGACGTGGGACAGACTACAGAGCTTAACTGCTCCACAGAGGGCCATCCTCAGCTGGCCATCTCTTGGCTCAAGGATGGCCGGCCACTGCGCACCTCCAGCAGAGTCAAGCTGGTCACCCCTCAGGTAAGGACGAGTGGACCTCTGTCATGACCTTCCCCACTTACCTCCCAGGCTATACCTGCATTCTGAAAGTTGCTCTAATGTGGATATTATGTCCAGTCCTCCTGCACGAAATATCCATTACAAGCACAGCCACATCCTGTCACACTACTTATACCCTAGGAATGGAATATGGCAGAATACCCAACATAAACTGCATACATTAGCTCCCACCTACATAATCCGATCAAAAGTATCCAGACACCTAGTACAGGACGTTAATATAAGATGTGTCCACCCTTCACCTTCATGGCAGCTTGAACTCTTCTTTTTTAGATAATTTTGTTTCTTGTAATTTTTCTTCAGATTCCATATATTTGTAAGGATAAACTCTTTTGTAATTATTAAATGTAATTGTTCACCTGTAAAATAATTAGCTGTTTCTCTAAACTGTTCTTTTGCAAGATAAGAAGATAATTTATCAATACTAGAACCCATAAATTTAAACATGTTTAGAATCTTAATGTTAAGCTGTCTTCAACATTTTACTGACTGGAATACATTTCTGTTCATCAATTGGAATAGCATTAACTTCTTGATTATTTATTGCTAATTCTTGATAAACAAGGGAACATTATAATTTGTTAAATTATGAATATAAACTGTAATAAATTTAATAATTTGGCTGTTCAGGTTACAATCTTCATGTGCAACTTCTCGATATTTTTCTGTGAAATGACAATGATCTATTACTTTTTTCTGATTTAGTAAATTCTTTTTCACAAATAAAACAAGTTTTTGAATTTTTATAATTTGTTCTGTCGTCATTATCATTGGAAGATTACGATCACATATTTCAGCATTTTCTCTAGATTCTTGTTTTAGCACTTCAATGAATTTTCGCTGAATCTTTGCCAGTATATATTACAGGTTCTTTTATAAACATCATTAGGAGATTAGACACAATAACTAAATGAAAATGTGTTTGTGTTTGATATTTATTAATATAACCTTTTTCAGGATTTGGTTGACAGGTGTTAATATCTTTTAAAAGACATTCAAAATGAGCATAAATTACAAAATGTCCCCTTAATGAATTTTTATAATTTTGAAATTTAATTTTTTCACCTTCTACAGGAACTTGTGGTTTTACTTCTTGATGTTCTATACAATCGTTTTCGAGCTTGTCTAACTTTGCTAAGGAATAATGTTATTTTAAATATCCATCATTACAGTGAATCTGATGTTAATTTTAGTTGATTGTGAACTAATTAACATTCATAGACGTTTTATCTGTCAATAATGATATTTATTTTCTTTTTGGTTTAAAATAAGTTTGACCAGTTATTATTTTTTACTTTCTGTATGGTAAAGAATATATTTACAATGAAATTTTCATCATAAGTGTAAAGACACTAATGTAAATATTTGACTTCTTTTCATATTTTGGCATATGTGTTAACCTAACAGAAAATTTGAATTTTTTCTTTTCCAAAAATTGTATCTAATCCTAAACCAATATTGAGTAAAGAAAACGATTTTGATCTTCATCTTTAAAATTTATTACAGCTTTCTTTCTCTTTAATTTCTTTTGATAAATTGACATGAGAAGAACCAGAAATTGGATAGTGTCTGTTAACACCTCATTCTAAACTATTTATATAATATAATGACCAACCAGATTTTTTCCTTGGAATTTGTTGCAATTTAGTTAAGTTTATTCATTTATTTTCGATCATAACCTTCTAAATCATTTGTTCTAAATAAAACTGAAATAAAACTTCGTTACTTATTTTCAAACTAAATTCTTCTATTTCATATTGTCTTTTAAAATTACATTAAAATTTCACATTAGCTCTAATCCGCCATTTCGTTTTAAAATATCGTTAAATTTAGTGACTACTTCTTTCATTTGTTTAAAGGTTCTTGTGGTTCAGTAATATTATCGACATTATTAATTTTATAAATTATTATCCTAGATATAAATGCTGATGTCTTTCTCTTAATGCTTTTAGGTGAACTTAAAAGAACCATCATCATCTACATAATTTTAACCAGGCAAATTTTTCTGCCAAGTTTTTGTTTAATTTCTTGATATTTATCTACTAGAATATTTTGAAAATACTTGTCATTATAAATATTACCCTCAGATGTTTTGATCAGATCGATTAATTGGTGTTTATTAAGTTTAGATTAATTTTTCAAATTTCTCATTTTACAAATTGATCGAAGTCCACATAAAGATTCTTCATTCAATTCATTATCGTTATTGTTAATGTTGTCCTCAGATCTGTCAATGTTTGTGATTAATTGTTGTTTGTTTAGATTGGGATAATTTTTTAATTTTACATGTTTCATTAAGTTTTTTAAAAGATTTTTTTTTAGTCTTCGTTATCAATATTCTCATTATTGTCGAAAGAAGTTAGAATCAGATCCATTAATTTTTCTTTGCTAAGTTTGGAATATTTCACTTAATTTTCGTTTTAGAAATTGATCGAAGTTCTTTTAATTTTCTATCTTATTTCTCTCTTTTTTGTTTCTTCCATGTTAAAATAATCATTTAATTCTAAGACATCTTGTCTAGTTACATCTGAAGAACCACTTTTTTAAAATAATTCTCTATGTCAGAATAGCTTGATACACGTTTTTCTTTACAATAGATTTCTAAGTTTTGAAATAGTTCAGCTTTGGTGTACATTTTGTTTCGCTTTTATTTACATACAAAAAATTTCAGATTTTTAAAAATTAAAATGTTTATGGTTGAAATGGACGTTTGAGTCTTTAAATGAAATTTTCAATCGTTTGTATAGATGGACGACATTTGGTAGAACTTATTTATAAAGAAAAAAAATATTGGGTTTTTTTAAATGCTTTAAAATAAAGGAGAATTTCGTTTATCGGTATAGATAAACACGACCTTGGACAACTTATTTATAAAGAAAAACTGTATTACGCTTTTTAATAAAATCAAGTTATCGTTTGTTGGTATAGATAAATGATATGGGAGAACTTATTTATAAGGGAACGAATTTTATTAGATTTTTTATTTTTTAAATAAAATGAAAATCTCATTCATGGATACACTGTGACAGTTGTGTTACTAAATGTGACACTTCTGTCACTAAATGTAACTGGGTTTTCTCTTTTGATGCAAGTCAGTTGTCAGGATGAGCATTCTAAAGCATTCTGTCAGGGTGAAAATATTAAATAAATTAACTTTTACCTCTTAACAACATGTGGGCAGGGTGGGTTCTTCCTTGGCTCGGGTATGAGGTCGAATGAAACATCATTTTTACATAAGATAACTTTTATTGAAGATTTGTACAACTGTATCTTACGGGATGTTCTGGTTCGGAGAGCGGCAGCTGTGTCGTTTGCGAAGTCTTCTGCTGCGGCAGCGGCGGAGGCGGCGGCGGCGGCGTCTGATTACGCGTAGCGGTGTGTTTCTCGTGTCGCCGTCTCGCCCAGTTGACAGGAGACGCGCAGCGCGAGGTGGCCCGTTTAATTATTGCGAGCGAAATCGTGCATCGGATGATACCTTGGGTGTCGCGTCCCAGTGTTTCTCTTCTCTAAGCGGCCGTCTGTGTTCTGCGTCGGCCAGCGGAGCGGCGCGGCGGGGGAAGGCCAGTGTGGCGGACTCGAACCACGGACTCCCGCTTGCCAGTCTTCGGCTGTCAGGTCTTCATCCCAGCTCACAGGTGACTGCTGATGTGAGGCCGTCTCCTTCCCGTCCTCACGAGTCACCCGGGTATGTAAAAATCCGACTTCAAATACCTTTTAACTTCTGTCTTCTGGCGCCGCGGCTGCTGCTTGCTATTCCATTACAGCGGCGGACTTGGTTCGTCTGTGCATGATGCAGACTCTTCTTGCATGACGGTCTTCAGCACCGAAACTGACTGAAAACTACTGCTACTCTTCTTTTCTTCCTTCTTCGTCTCTCGTGTCGTCTCCGTCCCCGTCTCCATCTTCGCCTCCGTCTCCGTCTTCATCTGTCTGGCCCACTGCGTCTCGCGTATTTATTCACTTCAGTTTACTGGAGGTGAACGACTTCACGGTCATTACCTCCTCTGTCACGTTGAGAAGCTCCTCGAAGAATCTTCTTAACGTCGGTCATTGGCTCTTGGAATGTAGGCGAGGGCTTTTGATCCCAAGTGACGACTGAGAAACACGTGAGCCGGTCATTGCCTCTGCTGTCACGTTGAATAGCTTCTCGAAGAATCTTCTTAACGTCGGTCATTGGCTCTTGGGATGTAGGCGAGGGCCTTTGCTCACATACGACAACTGAGAAACACGTGAGCCGGTCGGGCGATGCCCTGACGGCTGAATCGACAGCGCCCGCTTATGTGGAACTTGCTGACTTCATGGTCATTGTCTCTTCTGTTCTGCTGTTCGGCCCGCTGTTTGCGAGTATGTAACTCTCTAAACTAAACCAAGTTTTTCATTTATATTCTAATTTCTAGTTCACTTTGATTTCACTAATTTATTTACTTAAGTACCACTCAACATTTCTCCACCCTTCGGAGAAATTCGCCCTCGAATTTACTACTCAACATTCCTCCACTCTTCACACGGCAAAAGCACAAGCAATGAAAACTCTCGACTTAGAAGATTACACACGCTTCACATTAAGTATGTGGAAAATACTCTATCACTTTACAAAAGCACTGTACGGTCATGAATCACGTAGTTCTTACATAAATGGTTGTAATAAGTGTAACAAACCTTGATGACAATGAATAAACAAAAATAGGTTATTGACTTAGAAAGTTACATAGCAACACCTGTTTAATCAACCCTATATGAATGCAAGAATATTTATTCTACAGTATTGTTTACTTTAACATAAGACTGTTTAGTAAAGAGTGAAGTACAATAAACAAAATTAATACACTAATGCTCAAAAGTAACCACTGAAGTACACCAGTTAAGAGTGTGGAATCCAATTAACAGGGATTTGATGAAGTGGTATATTATTATTTGGCTTATTTTTTCGTCTTAAATAAAAGAAAACTGTACAAAGCATAAACACCAACACAAAGGTTCCAGATATACCCGTTCCTATCATTATAATTTTAGTTTTGTGTGCACCTTTTAATTTTAAGACATGTTTCATCATAACATTGGCATCAATTTTGCCTTGCTGTGAGTTTATGAACGTATCTAATGACTTCAGAAGGGAACTGTCAAGGGAGTAATTGAGGTAGGATAGGTTTTATGTAGGAAATGCTTTGCATGGCGTTTTCTTAAAAGAGCAAACAATATGGTTATGAACCTACCAATCTCGTAAAAACAAAAACAAAGAAATGAAGGAATACATTGTTAACTACAAGATCTACATGTTTCTACGTTCAACTTTTCTTTCTTAAAAAAATAAACCATTATAATTTATTAATTATTTACATTTGTATACCGTCCACAGTCTACTAAGATTCAACTAGGACATTCGCACCCTTGATCGAAGATTGTATGGTGCCATGTCTGTATGTTGTGCTGGCGTGGCCACTCTTTTTCCTTTACGGGAACTTCCTCCACCCTTCGGAAAAGCAGACACTATTGTTGAAGGAATTACATCTGGAGCGCCCTTAAAAGGTTTTAACCGACTTGCATGGACAATAGTAGTTCGGGTGGGCAGTTGCAATTTAACGTTGACTGGTGACGTGATCTCAATAATTTGATAAGGACCTCTGTAGTTTGTTACAAATTTCTTCGTTTTTCCTCTCGCATTGTAAGGAGTTGAAAGCATAACCCACTGACCGATTTTGTAATTTGGATATTTAGCTTGGGTATTACATAATCTTTCCTGTCGTTCCAAAGCCTTTGTATTAGACTTTTGAACCTTTTTCCATACATCCTTCATCATTCGACTGAAATCTCTTACTGTTTCTCCGACTTTTCCGTTTTTCTGCCTGATTACATCAAAAGGGGACGGCATTTTTCTCCCATAGACCACTTCATAAGGTGACATGCCAATTGCTTCATGCGTTTTGGCGTTGTATACCGACACGATTATTGGTAAATACGTATCCCAATTAGAATGTTGTTCGTTAATATAATAACTAAGCATCTTGCCAATTGTCCGATGAACTCTTTCTGTGCGCCCGTTGCACTGAGGGTGCAACGGAGTTGTGCGTAATTTACGTATTTTTAGTAAGTGGCATAGCTGTTTCATTAGTTCAGACATAAAATTAGATCCCTGATCTGTGATAATAGCTTCAGGTACGCCAAATTTAAGTATCCAGTTGTTAACTAAAGCTTGGGCAACTGTATTTGCTTGCTGATCTGGGAGACTCACCATAGCTAGATAGCGTGAAAAGTGATCTATAATTGTAAGGACATACTTATTACCAGTCGGTGTTTTATGAAATGGCCCGTAGAGATCCACTCCGCAGATTTGATATGGACATGAAGCCTCGGGAAGCCTCTGTAAGGGTATTTTTGAACGAGAAAGTTCAGCTCGTTGTGCGCACGCAATGCAATTACGAACGTACTGCGCAACATCCTGCTTTCTGGTTTGCCACCAAAATCGCTCTGCTACACGTCTTTCGGTTGTCCGCTGTCCACCGTGTCCTGCAAGGATATGATCGTGGGCCTCTGCCATTATTTCTTGTCTAAGGTGTAGGGGAACAACAATTCGCGGTCCAAGTTTTGTTTTACGGCATAATACACCATCTTCAAAGCAAAATTGTTTCTGAGTTGCGAATTTTTTGCATTCTGTATCCTCATCTTGTGCCTTTCTCCAGTCCTCAGTATCTCGGCCTGTTGCTTCCAAAAGTGCTATTTTCCGACTTAGGCAATCCGCATTCGTGTGTTTTTTGCCTGGTTTATGGATAACTTCGAAATCCATTTCGGAAATACATAGGGCCCAACGCGTGAGACGACTAGATGGATCCTTGAATCCAAGCAACCATTTTAAAGCTGCGTGGTCTGTAATAACCTTGAATTTCCTACCATACAAGTAGCATTTAAAGTATTTGATACCATAAATAACACTTAACAATTCTTTCTCCGTTGTGGAATGATTTCTTTCTGCCGTTGTTAGTTGTCTCGAAGCGTAGGCTATGGGGTGTTCCGCGCCATTAATATTCTGACTCAAAACAACTCCTACTGAATGACCACTTGCGTCACAGGATAAAATAAATTCTTTATTATAATCTGGGTAAGCTAATACTGGACTGTGTGTTAACTTATCTTTAAGGGTTTGAAATGCTGATTCACAATCTTCAGACCAATGAAATTTTGCACCCTTTTTCAATAATTGGGTTAAGGGTCGGGCAATTTCAGCGAAATTTTGAACATATTTTCGGTAATACGATGCGAGACCAATGAAACTTTGTACCTCCTTAACGCGTTGTGGTGTTGGGAAGTCCTTAACTGCCGAATTTAATCGAGGATCTGTTTTAATTCCTTTTTCACTAATGACATGCCCTAGGTATGTAACCTCTGTCAATGCAAAACTACATTTTTCCATATTTAATGTTAATTTAGCTTTTCTAAGTCTCTGGAAAATATTACGAAGACGCACAGCATGTTCATTAATGTCTTTGGAGAATACAATAATATCGTCTAGATATACACAACATTGCTGAGTTTTGAGTCCTCGCAATACTCCATCGAGCAGTCTTTGAAAAGCTGCTGGTGCATTTTTCAAACCGAAAGGCATTCTTTTAAATTGCCAATGGCCTCCAGGGGTGGAAAATGCTGTTTTATGCCTATCTTCAGGTGCAACTTCCAATTGATGATATCCGCTACGTAGATCGAGTGTTGAAAAGTATTTACTGTTACCCAAACTGTCAATGATATCTGTAATGTTTGGAGGAGGATAAACATCTGAGATAGTTTGTTTGTTAAGGTGTCTGTAGTCACAACAAAATCTATATCGTTTCGTACCGTCGGGAGACTTCTTTGGAATAATTACAATATTTGAATTATAAGGAGAATCAGAATATTCTATAATTCCATCTTTTAGATGCTGTTCTATAAATTCATCCAGTACTGGCTGTAAGTGATGCGGAACTCTATAAGGCTTCCTATAAACTGGGGGGCTATTTCCTGTTGGGATCCTATGCTGTGTGATATCTGTTGCTGGCAGTGGACCTTCTGCATTAAATAAATCTTGAAACTCAACTAAAACTGCTTCTATCGTGTCTCTATCATTTCCTTTCAAATGCTCAATCTTCTGGCGTAATGCGGTTTTATAGGCGTCTGGTTTCTGACCATCGTTAATATCTGACCAAATGAAATCTTCTTCTTCAAAAGTACTGACTGTAGCTACTAATATTCCCTTATGCAACTCTTTGTCCTCCACTCCGAAATTGTCAATATGTACCGGTACTTTTCTTTCTCCTTCAACGTCTTGAACCCGTACAACACTCCTTCGTACAAAACAATGTGATACATCTAATTCCTCATTTTCCTCTAAAGGCTCTATTAGACACACTGTATCTGTAGGTACTTCGGGGTCAACTGTCATCCAGAAAAGTTTTCCTGAGCCAGATGGTATCTGATCCCGCGAATCAACCTTCAAGGACGTTGCACGCAGTATAGTTGATTTCGCCTTCCGGTTGGGGAAATCTTGCGGCAGCGGGCCCTTTGCAGCGGTGTCACCTAGCTGAAACACTATTCCGCTAAGTTCTACAGTTTGCTGTCTGAGGTCGATTTTAGCGTGATGTTTATTCAGGAAATCCAGTCCTAGGATCGCGTCGTACCCGTCAGTTACCTTTGTTACCACTTCTACATCTCCTTGAAATTGTACACCGTGAATATAGAAAATCAATGATGTACATCCTAATGACTTCACTGTACCTCCTCCTGCTCCACTCAATCTATACCTTGGAGGGTCATATTTCTTTTCTCCAATACATTCATTACTTACTATTGATACGTTTGCGCCTGTATCCACTAGTATCCTTGCCTCTTTTTCCTGTATGGTAGCAGATAACCAGCATTCCGCCTTCACATTCGCCTTAATGGCATGAAATTTTATTGGGAACGCCTGGCGGCGGTTCCGACATTCCCGTTGGAGTTTAACTGGTTTCTATTTCCAAAAACTTTCTTAGACCTGCATTCCTTGAATGTGTGACCTATTCTTTGACAATTAGTGCATTGAGGTTGTCTGCAGTTTTTTGCTATATGTCCCTGTCGATCGCACCTAAAACATCGTACTCCTGCTGAAAATACATTTCGCTTCTCCTTGTATCTGGTGGCAATGTCAATTTCTTCAAAAGCTGTCGCCACAGATACAGCTTCCGCTAAATTTTTAGGAAACTCTGCCCTGACACGACGGGACGTTTCAGGAGGTAACCCACGTAAAAATGTATCCAGAGCTCTATTTTCTGCCTCTTGTAAAATAACTTTATTTGCTTCATCACTAGTTGTCAACTAATAGGTGTTAATATTAACTTTTCTAATCCTATCTACAAAGCTTTCTAAAGACTCGTTTTGCCTCTGAGTGATAGTGTTTAATTTTTCCCTATAAAATCTACAGTTGTTCTGTTTTTGAAAACGTTTAAGCAATCCTTTCTTCAATTCCTCAAATGTTGGAGCATTCCGTAATTCTTCATGGTATATGACATGTGCTTTAGCCTCTCCTGTCAATCTTAACTTTGTCATTTGTAAGAGCTGTTCATCTGACCATGATCCTAACTTTGCAGCTGCTACTAAATCATCAAAAAAGGCTGTTATGTCCTCGCCAGGTTTACCTGAAAAAGGAGTTACTAAGGCTGCTGCTGAGGAATCTAGGGCGGGAGGGACTGAACTGGTTTGCCTAACCTCACTCAACTGTTTAAATAATGCATTATTATCACTTTTAAGCTGTGCTATTTGATTAACTAAGCTCTGAATAGCTTCATCAGTAGAAACCGCTTGTGGTGCTGACTCTGACTTTGTACGATTTCGTGTCATCATCTTACAAACTGTTAGTTACACAATCTTACCACACTGAATGAAAAGGATGTTTAAATATTTTTGACAAACTCTTAAAATTATGAGAGAGAATACACTTCTAAATAAAGAAAATATTTTGACTGCTATGCAAACCTCTATCCTTTCACACATTAAACAATACTAACTGTGGACCTTTAGTGACTGTCATTCACACCTCATATTGAGCCAAGGGTTTTTTCTCTGACACCAAATGTAACAACTAAAACGGCTTCTGATACCAAATGTAACAGTTGTGTTACTAAATGTGACACTTCTGTCACTAAATGTAACTGGGTTTTCTCTTTTGATGCAAGTCAATTGTCAGGATGAGCATTCTAAAGCATTCTGTCAGGGTGAAAATATTAAATAAATTAACTTTTCCCTCTTAACAACATGTGGGCAGGGTGGGTTCTTCCTTGGCTCGGGTATGAGGTCGAATGAAACATCATTTTTACATAAGATAACTTTTATTGAAGATTTGTACAACTGTATCTTACGGGATGTTCTGGTTCGGAGAGCGGCAGCTGTGTCGTTTGCGAAGTCTTCTGCTGCGGCAGCGGCGGCGGCGGTGGCGGCGGCGTCTGATTACGCGTAGCGGTGTGTTTCTCGTGTCGCCGTCTCGCCCAGTTGACTGGAGACGCGCAGCGCGAGGTGGCCCGTTTAATTATTGCGAGCGAAATCGTGCATCGGATGATACCTTGGGTGTCGCGTCCCAGTGTTTCTCTTCTCTAAGCGGCCGTCTGTGTTCTGCGTCGGCCAGCGGAGCGGCGCGGCGGGGGAAGGCCAGTGTGGCGGACTCGAACCACGGACTCCCGCTTGCCAGTCTTCGGCTGTCAGGTCTTCATCCCAGCTCACAGGTGACTGCTGATGTGAGGCCGTCTCCTTCCCGTCCTCACGAGTCACCCGGGTATGTAAAAATCCGACTTCAAATACCTTTTAACTTCTGTCTTCTGGCGCCGCGGCTGCTGCTTGCTATTCCATTACAACGGCGGACTTGGTTCGTCTGTGCATGATGCAGACTCTTCTTGCATGACGGTCTTCAGCACCGAAACTGACTGAAAACTACTACTGCTACTCTTCTTTTCTTCCTTCTTCGTCTCTCGTCTCGTCTCCGTCCCCGTCTCCGTCTTCGCCTCCGTCTCCGTCTTCATCTGTCTGGCCCACTGCGTCTCGCGTATTTATTCACTTCAGTTTACTGGAGGTGAACGACTTCACGGTCATTGCCTCTTCTGTCACGTTGAGAAGCTCCTCGAAGAATCTTCTTAACGTCGGTCATTGGCTCTTGGAATGTAGGCGAGGGCTTTTGATCCCATGTGACGACTGAGAAACACGTGAGCCGGTCATTGCCTCTGCTGTCACGTTGAATAGCTTCTCGAAGAATCTTCTCAACGTCGGTCATTGGCTCTTGGGATGTAGGCGAGGGCCTTTGCTCACATACGACAACTGAGAAACACGTGAGCCGGTCGGGCGATGCCCTGACGGCTGAATCGACAGCGCCCGCTTATGTGGAACTTGCTGACTTCATGGTCATTGTCTCTTCTGTTCTGCTGTTCGGCCCGCTGTTTGCGAGTATGTAACTCTCTAAACTAAACCAAGTTTTTCATTTATATTCTCATTTCTAGTTCACTTTGATTTCACTAATTTATTTACTTAAGTACCACTCAACAATACATAGACGACGTTTTGTAGAAGTAATTCATCAAGAAAAAAATTTATCTGTTTTTTTAGTTTTTAAGTAAAATGGAAATTTAATTCATGGTTATCGATAAATTTTTAACTGGGGGATACAGCAAAACTAAAATTTTGGTTTATATTAGGGATTTTTTAATGTATAAAATCTATGCGCCTGAAATGGCATACATATACTACTCCATTGCTGTGAGACTAGCATTAGCCAGACAAGCGAATTACGATCCCATGCGTAGGCTGCCATTAACACCATGACACAAATGGCTTCGTTTGCAGTGGTGGTGTGGATAGCTGATGAAGGGCGTCACATTGTGCTCAGTGGTTGTGCACTTCTGTAGATGACCGTCGTTGTCAAGTATGACGGCGTCCTGTGGGGAGGTCCCATTCTTCTAATGTGTGGGGAGCCCGTGTCCACCCCTGGTAGCTGTGTGGTCAGTGTGACGTAATGTCATACCTAACGGCTCGGGTTCGATTCCCGACTGGGTCGGAGATTTTCTCTGCTCTGGGAATGGGTGTTGTGTTGTCCTTATCATCATCATTTCATTTCCTGTGACACGCAAGTCGCCGAAGTGGCGTCAACTCGAAAGACTTGCACCAGGCGAACGGTCTACCCGACGTGAGGCCCTAGCCAGGTGGGATTATTAACAGGACTGTGCTCATCCAGACATGGAACGCTTCTCTGTGTACTGTCTCTGTGATGGTGAGGTACTCCTGCGGCCGGGAAGATCCCCAGATCGGTCCCTGTACGGCCCTGTGTTGGACCATCTTGGACATTAACTTCGCCCCGTGCCAGTATTCAAAATATCTAGGACCAGTTCTAACAGCTGTCCGCCAGATTGCCACAGCAGAGGACCCAATGCCTTTATGACACTCATCCCAGTCGAAACAGTGCACCCATCCAGTCCAGAGACGTGTCCAGTGTCATGTTCACATGTGAGTTGACACCGCCAAGTTAGTTATGTATTTGACTCGACTTTTTAATTGTTGAAATGACATGGAATTCCCCCTAAACCAGTGAGTTTTGATTTTGTTTCCCCCTTGAAATTTTGAGTGTTTCACTTTCTTGTCAATCAGTGTTCATCAAATTTGTTACCTGTCCCATTATTTTATTACTGATTGAAAGTTTGACTCTTAAAGATTTATTTTCCAGTTTCTGCATTTGTTTTAGTTTCGGAAATAACCACATTGTAGTTGGTCAGAATTTTTGAAGATCTTCAAAGATGATCTTGTCTTTCAGCCATTAGTCTGATCGTCTGGATAGGGGAAAACAAACTATCTGTTCTTCACCTTGTCCTCAACGGTGGCATCTACAGTAAGCTTTAGAGAGACAGCACATAAGCCTTTTGCCGTCCTGTTAAAGATAAATGTTGTAATAGAAAGTACTCGTGAGTTTCGACAGAAATTTAACAGTATGAAGACTTTTTGGTGCCTGTGAGCTTGTGTCACTGTGCTTGTTGCAGACGCTGCGCATAGTGCAGGTGGAGCACTCGGACCGGGGCATGTACCAGTGCATCGTGTCCAACAACGAGGAGACGGTCCAGGGCACCGCGGAGATCAGTCTGGGCGGTGAGTGCAGGCCTGTGTAGTAGTGAAGCGTGCTATGGCGACAGCACTGTCTCAATGGCTTGCCATTCTGGCTGTCATGATTCGATAAGTCGATAGTTGTTACAGGTCGATGGGACACAGAAGTTATACCACGGAATGTGGCTCAAATGGTTCAAATGGCTCTGAACACTATGGGACTCAACTGCGGTGGTCATAAGTCCCCTAGAACTTAGAACTACTTAAACCTAACTAACCTAAGGACATCACACACATCCATGCCCGAGGCAGGATTCGAACCTGCGACCGTAGCGGTCGTGCGGTTCCAGACTGTAGCGCCTTTAACCGCTCGGCCACTCCGGCCGGCCACGGAATGTTCCACGACACATGTCCATATTGTTAAACATTATTATCAAAGTTTGGTTCCTACCATCCATAAAGTGTGTCCAGTTTTCGGCAGACATAATGTTCCACATTCATCAAATATGAAAAGATTGTAAAAACTGAAGTACGACTCCAAACAGCCAAGGTCGCTATTGTACAGCAATTATTTTGATGACTGGTTTCAGCAAACTATGTTACCATCATGAAACCTTTAAAGCATAAATCAACATATTCAAGCACACTGCGATCAGATGGACTATACCATGGAATTTAACATACATTTTACCCAATCTTGGTCAAATGCATATTGTAACCTGTCATAACACAGGACGATACTTCATGAACATCAGAACAGTGATACATCAGTAAGTCAAGCATAAAATAACTGTGACATAAAACAATGTACATATTGCACTGATTATACAAGCACATGTTCGTACATTAATAGAATATAGAGTCAGATTTTCAGATCAACACCATACATGTTACAGCCAGCCAGCTGGTAGCACTGTGGTAATTACAGACAAAAATACGTCGTCTCATATAAAGACAAACCAACGATCCAAGAATGTTACACCGCAGACGTATCCAAATCAGAGTACATTACACTTAATTTGTTATAATAATTTTAAATTAGTTTATGTAAAATTTAAAATCACCTTGAAAACACAACAGGAGGCCCTGTATCTTCAATATATCGTATATTACACAATTAGTGAAAATAGTCATATGGCAAATACAAAAAAACAACCTCCATACACCGAAGAGTCGTGACATCCCCTATTTTGATAGCCAGAATTGTCCGCCGAGACCTTACGATTGAACAGCTATGGACATTTTTCTCTGTGTCTTTCTCAAGTCTCAGGTTTACACCCACGACCAGCCAAGCAATAAAAGCTGCAACTGAACGCCGTATCAACGAAGCACCACGAGATTATTGCAAAACCATTATGGAAAAATTCCCAAAGGTCTACATTGTATATCAATAGATCTTATAACGCTTTGGTAGAAAAAAAAACCCGTTCTAAGTAAAACTAGCTGAGTATCCGGCGTTGCCCCGATTTCTGTGTATACCAATCTTCTATTAGCCAATCTCATCCTTCCCCCTCTCTCTCTTCATATCCTCCCCCCTCCCTTCAAATGGTTCAAATGGCTCTGAGCACTATGGGACTCAACTGCTGAGGTCATTAGTCCCCTAGAACTTAGAACTAGTTAAACCTACCTAACCTAAGGACATCACAAACATCCATGCCCGAGGCAGGATTCGAACCTGCGACCGTAGCGGTCTTGCGGTTCCAGACTGCAGCGCCTTTAACCGCACGGCCACTTCGGCCGGCCCCCTCCCTTCGCCGTCCATCTCGTCCTCACCCCTCTCTCTGTCCAAATCCGCCACCCTCTGTCCATATCTCCTCCTGCCCTTCTGTCTGTCCATCTACACTTCCCCTCCCTTTTCACTCGCACATACGCCCCCCCCCCCCACCACCCATCTCCCTGTTCATATCTTCCTCCCCCTATCTGTGTCCACCTCCACCTTCCCCCTCTCTGTCTGTCCATCTCTTCCTTCCACCATCTCTCACCACATTATAACCCCCACACAAGGAGACTGATAATTCTTACCCATACAGTATGTCTTTCCAGACAGTAACTGTTATGTGTACCAACTTTCGTCCATTGATTCTTCGGTTTAAGATGAGATGTGGAACATACATACATATGTAATACATTTATACACATTTATAATATACCAGCTGAGTAACCTATGTTGTGGGGTATGTATTTTTTCCAGTCTCCCATTCGTCCATCTCCTCCTTCCCTACCGGGCGAGGTGGCGCAGTGGTTAGCACACTGGACTCGAATTCGGGAGGACGACGGTTCAATCCTGCATTCGGCCATCCTGATTTAGGTTTTCCGTGATTTCCCTAAATCACTCCAGGCAAATGCCGGGATGGTTCCTTTGAAAGGGCACGGTCGACTTCCCTCCCTGTCCTTCCCCAATCCCGATGAGACCGACGATCTCGCTGTTTGGTCTCTTCCTCCCAAACAATCCAATCCAATCCTCCTTCCCCATCTGCCTACCTCCACAACCCCATCTCTCTGTCCACCACTTGCACCCTCCACTCCCTGTCCATCTCCTTCTGCCCCTCTCTCTGTCCAGCTTTTCATCCATCTCTCCATGTCAATCCGCTTCTCCCACTTGTGTCCATCTGTTCGTTGCCCTTCTGTCTGTCCCTTCCTCCCCCTTTGTTTGTCAGTCTCCCACTTTCCCACTGTCTGTCTCAATCTTATTCTCACCTCCTTCTCTCTCCATCTCTTCCTCCCCCCTGTTTTCGTTTATCTCCTCCCCTTTCCCTTCTGTGCCCAACTCTTTCTCCCCCCTCTCACTGTCCACCTCCTCCTCTTCCTCATCACTGCCCATTTCTTCCTTCCCTTTATCATTTCATCTCCTCCTCCTTCACCTCTCTGCCTGTCTCTTCCTCCTGCTCTCTCTGTCTCCTCCTTTCTTCTCTCTCTGTCCACTTCCTCCTCCACTACCGCTGTCCATGTCCTCCTCCTACAATCTTTGCCTGTCTCCTCCACCTCTTCCTTCCCTCCTGCTGTCTGTCCACCTCCTAGTCCCCCCTCCCTTCCCTCTCCTTGTTATCACACACACTCCAGTACGAGGCTAGTGGGTCTGACTTCTACATGTAATTAATACATGTACCAAATTTCGTTCCAATCGTTGCAGGGGTTATGATGATTTCTTTTATCCGTGGCTTTGCCCACATATGCACGTGTAAAATATATATCACATATATTTAACACACTTCAGATGTAATTGTACACATATTTTATTCATCTCTATATCTAGTGAATTTCGCCTACAGTTACTTTTCACGCAGCTCAATGTTTATTTTGTCGTATCTCCTGAAATATGAGCTGCACAGTTATATAATTTTTCTGGTACATTCAGTAGTACATGTGAACATTTTCTGCAAAATTTGTCACGAGTACAGGTAGTAGTAAAGAAGTAATAAATTAAAACGTCATGCTTTATGTAGCACATCTACTGTATGAACAGCAAAATGTAGTAAGAGATAAAGATTTTCTTTTCACGTTTTCGCATGTGTCAACAGCGAGGAAAAGTTTCGTAAAGGTTTGAAATTACCTCTAAAGCTTTTTGCATTTCTCTAAGTGCTCTGGTTCTCAAAAACTGGATTAGTATAGTATGAGTATTCACGTGTCGCGGGCTACACTGGATTTTCACCCCCGTTCCACCTCTTTGAAGGTGGGTGGTTCTTCCCCGAACCGTAATTATTTTCAGACAGTAAATGATACGCGTATCAAGTTTTGTTGAAATCGGTCCAGTGATTTAGGAGGAAATCCATTTTTATATCTGATATGGGTGTGGATTGAAATCTTGCGCTCTTGTTGTAACACCCTGTGATTTGCAGGAGATGAAATGGTACAAGAAACGACTTTTCGGGGCTTGGTTAAAATTAATAGTGGAAACTGACGTATTAATTTTGAGCAATTGTGTACTCTCTTCTTTGTAATTGTTGTCCTACAGCTCTTTGCCCCAAAGGTATTAGAACCAGTAACGAGGACGACAATCACCGTTCTATTGCCAATGTAGTAGTCTGATCTGTGTTGTCTGTTCTACGTGCAATCCGGCACAGAGTTGTCTCGCATTTAAAAAGAGGCGTTGTCTCTCCTTGTAAAACCAATTTAATGACCGTAGTAGCGGAAGACGTACATCTGATCACGACGGCGAGATAAGCCTCCAGAGTCTGTGGTAAATACGCTAACAGCCGCATCACAGATGTCGCACATCGTCTAAGGCACAGCAGCGTGCTTTTCCTCTTCAGTGCCGGCAACAGCCTTGCAACTACTCATCACACATATTTGTAAAGGAGTCTCTGCATCTGATAACTCGAATCATGCGACCTTGCTAGAACAATTAAATGATTGATTTTGTTCGTTTTGGACATGAAAACTGTAACAAAAGGATTTGCTCGACCCAGCTTGTAAAACCTGAAATGACTGAGTTCAAATGGTCCAAATGGCTCTGAGCACTATGCGACTTAACTTCGGAGGTCATCAGTCGCCTAGAACTTGGAACTAATTAAACTTAACTAACCTAAGGACATCACACACATCCATGCCCGAGGCAGGATTCGAACCTGCGACCGTAGCGAATGACTGAGTGACGTTTATCATGTTCCCTGGTGCTGCTGTGCTTCATCGTGCTTAACACCAGATGTAGCTCCGCCTTCTCTTTGGCTGGTAGAACTACGATGTATTTACACGGATTGACGATCGCATGTAATAATAGTTATGAGCTGCACGACTAGTCAGTTCCAAACTGACTTCTTGCCGTGCTCGGTAACTTCTTATCCGAACTGCGAGTGCTCCACTGAAAGAGAGCGGGGTTTCTGCTATCTTTAGCTGTGTAAATTATTTTCGACAGTGACCCTGGTTTAAGCACTATATTTTCTTCCATAAAGTTACACAACTACAATTTACAACCGTGCGACACCAACTCTTAATCTGGATATTCACACAGAATCAGCCGGTCTCTCTCATGTCTTCAGTAATTCTATTGACGCTATTGAAGTGGTCTGCTTGCATATTGTATGACGGCCCCTCCAAAGCACCCTCAGCTGGCGACAGCGTGGAAAGTGCACTCCATCAGCAAGTGGAGTGCACGTTCTCTGCTCACGTTACACACACAGGTTGCGCCTTTTCTCTTGACTCTGTACAAAGAGACGATTGCCATTGATGTACTATTTCTACAAGGTCCATCTAAGCTGAATATAATATTTTGTATTTCGCTCACATGGCTATCCTCCACACTTTGAAGAGCCTAACGGTGTACCATGCCCTTTTTCTGAGAAATGTTGTAGAGCACCACAACCGGGTGTGCAGGTGACGACCATTTCTCGTCTGGATTGGAATATTCGTATTTAAATGTTAGTTGACAAAAATACATAAATATCAAATGTGAAGTAAACAACAAAATTTAATTAATTCACTAATATTAATTTACTAATATACTGGCCTTGTATTTTTTCAAATATTTAGAACACTTCGTTAACCCGAAAATGAAAACCAAAATTTATGGGCGATAAATTGTTACCTATCGATATTTACCTCGGTTAGTGAGAGATAAATGTTTTCAGACACACACAAGTTCAGGAGCATGCGAGGCAACACTCGTGTAAACAATAAGAAGTTACAAGCAAATGTGAAAGTATCCCCATGAAACACATGTTCATTATCTGTCAAGTTTGTGTGCTACGATGACTGTAGTTGTTAGCCAATGAAAAGCAAGTCAGAGGTTATTGGTAGGTTCGTGGGCATATTGCATAATGCTTGACACCAAGTTTTATCCATCATATTAAGAGTAGTGCATTAAACGTTATTTAGTATATTATTGTAAAATTTACTAGCAGAGATGTAATAAATGATGCAAGGATAGTTTTAACTATATTTTTGGAATGTTTATGTAATATAGCAGTATCAACTTTGCAGCTGTTTACTAAACTTTGATCAGTTTTAAAAAAGAATTTTATGCAATCTGATTTCAACAGAAAGTAATATATGGTCTGTATTAATGACGGCAATTTGTAAGTGCACTCTTGGAGTTAGCATATGTCAATCTTGATTTACGAAATGAAACAGAATTTAGGGGAACTGGTACGGTGAATCATTATTTTCAGTTATTCGGTGGTAAATTAAACCAGTTGCAGTTATAAACTTACTGAAGAGAGGATGGGAATGGTAAATGGAAGTTATTTAATTACTGAATGAACAGTGGCTGTACATATTACTTTATATTTATTACGAAAGAATTTGTACATAATTTGGCAAGAGAGTGCATACTTTTCATATTAGTACATCACAAAACTCTCTGAATAGGCTGCTGTATATGTGGTGGGTGCATTCCAAAGCACATGGCAACGATGTCTGCCATCGGCATGATGGCATTCGAGTTTGATGTCTTATTATTTTATATTAGCTGATGTTCAGACTGTTTTCCTGTTTTGTCGAAACTTGATATTATAGCATTCTATTATCCAGATATATATGTGGAATGGAGACGTCCCCCGTAATTTCTCAATGAGTATAATCTGACGTGCACTGCCACAGTTCGTACTAATTTCGGTACTGCAATGGTTTATTTATTTACATAACAATACCACAGTTCACAGACACTCACATTGCTAGGAGCTTCACAGCAGAGGCCTTCAGCCGCTGATGATGCGGAATTCGAGCACTTGTGATGTTCTCTCTCTCTACTTGCTTTGCTTGATAAGATTGCCTCTGCCATCTTTTTGTCCTCCTTCCGGCACTGTCAGCTGTGGCTGGATAACCAGCATGCTTCAGTGGTCCCATTGCACGTGCTGTGTCCCTCCTGCAGCAAACCACACACTCACGTCCCATGGATGGCCACGTTTCAGGCATCGTCCACCGCAACAGGCACAAGCATCTGTTGCCAAACACTGATCCACGTTCGCCTCGTATGTTGGTAAACGTTCTGAACAAAAACGTGCCGACTTGTTGTCCATGAAGTTTTTGGCAGCTGACATGACTGCTGCCAAGTCCGCTGCCATACTGGGAGTGCTTCCATGTCCACAGTGCTGTGATCTTGGGTACTATTTTCCTACACAACGTCATGTGCCCACTAACAGCTAGTGATGCATCCTCATGTGGCGACAGCATCTAGTGCTGTGGCGTCCGAACAAGACACGGCCAGGGCAAAAGCACCACAGGCGCAAAGATGCGAGCCGGTGCCAGTGCCATAGAGACTCACCACTTGCGCGAGTTCCGCCAACGCCATGGGCGGCACTGAGAATAAAGATATCGACTTCGCCTTGGCCAATTGCCGGCCGAGTACAATCTGCCAATGATCGGACGACAACGGTCAGAAGCCTGCTCGGAAGATGGAAGAGCAGCTCTCGCCCACTTGGTTATTAATCACCGTCCAGGGCTGACTTAAACAGGGAACGTCGTTTAGTGAACTTTTAGAAGTGAACAGACAGTTGTTGTGAATTGCATTTACAACAATATACTGAGAAGTTTACCTACTATTATTTGCACTTAGTCTTTGAGGGCCTTCTTTTATTTATTAAAAAACTAAAAACCCGCCTCGATTGCGAAAAAGGCACCTAGTGTTAACCCAGGTTTCGGCGTAGATAACTAAACCTTCTTCAGAACAACAATAAAACCCACATGTGCCTAAGAAGACCTTTGTCACTGATTAAAAGAACACCATAGCTACACATTTATAAACGAAAAAGAAAAGGAAAACACAAACAGTACATATGTACGAAGTCAAAACCACTACTTAACTGCCGGCCGGAGTGGCCGAGCGGTCGAAGGCGCTACAGTCTGGAACCGCACGACCGCTGCGGTCGCAGGTTCGAATCCTGCCTCGGGCATGGATGTGTGTGATGTCCTTAGGTTAGTTAGGTTTAAGTAGTTCTAAGTTCTAGGGGACTTATGGCCACAGCAGTTGAGTCCCATAGTGCTCAGAGCCATTTGAACCACTACTTAACTTAATTGTGTACACTCCACCTCACACCGGCCTATGTTCGATGGGCCATGACCCGCCATAAACTGCAGCTACAAATGGTCGCTCACTTACAAGCCCGACCCGCTACCTATGCACATGCGCAAGACAAGGGAAGTTACTTGAATGCGCATGCGCATACGAATACGAGAAAGTTTATACATGGGTCGGGGCTAAATGGCCCATATATTCCCAACCGTGGATCAACGTATATCAAAAAATGGAATGGATAGAATAATTGACGAGCTAAATAGGAGATGAAACCTAAAAATAACCGCACACGGTTGCTTATGCTAGGAAAGAAACATATGTGAAGCTACCTATGACAACAGGAGGAACTCTTAAAAACTATACCTAAAGCCAGTAGTTAGCCTAGGGGGGGGGGGGGGGGGGGTTAAGGGGACGTAATCTACAGACGTCGTGGTATTAAAGATATAGGGATAAAACGTGAGGTGTTCAACGGGCTAAAATCACCTTCATCGTAAAAGGAAAATGTATAGCTATGGTGTTCCTTTAATCAATGACAAAGGTCTTCTTAGGCACTTGGGGGGTTTTATTGTTCGGAAGAAGGTGTAGTTATCTACGCCGAAACCTGGGTTTTTTCGCAGTCGAGGCGGGTTTTTAGTTTTTTAATATATTAACCAACGATTGCTGACGCGCTGCGATGTTGAAGGCCCTTTTTTATGTGTTATATTACATGTAGTGTAGCAGACTTCCTTATTCAACTAGTCAAATGGCTGGCTCTGAGCACTATGCGACTTAACTTCAGAGGCCATCAGTAGCCTATAACTTAGAACTAATTAAACCTAACTAACCTAAGGACATCACACACATCCATGCCCGAGGCAGGATTCGAACCTGCGACTGTAGCGGTCACTCGGTTCCGGACTGTAGCGCCTAGAACCGCATGGAGACTCTGGCCGGCACAACTAGTCACAATGATAAGTAAACCTTTTATCTCATTTGTGTGATTTTGTTGCCAATTTGTTGGAGTGTTCGTTCTCCTGTTCTGTTACCCGACCCTGGGGCATAGCTGTGAAATAATGCAGGGAGAAATCGTCTTAGCGGCGTACTGGACCAGAAGCCGTTTCACGAATCCACAAACTCGGCCTCCACAGCAGTAACGACGAGGTCTTTACAAAATTGGCGACGAGAGTTTACAAAACTAGCCAAGAGCACAACCTCGGAACAGCAGTTAGTTTATTCGTGTGTGCGACGTCAGACGGGGCAAATGCATCTACCTGCACTGCCGAGGTAGCTGCCCCAGCCTCGCAGTAGGAGGCTGATCGCTGTGCAGTGGGACTTGCCCATCTGGTAGCCCCATTAGCCGTCCACCCAACAATGGCCTGGCAACAGAAAGAGGAAGCTGAATGGCGGCCGACCCGGCAAATGGATACATACAAAGACTGGTACTACAAAACAGATTTGTTTGATAAAAGCATGGACCTCAACGCGACTTCTGTACAATGGGGCCGGCCGCTGCGGCGAGCGGTTCTAGGCGCTTCAGTCTGGAACCGCGCGACCGCTACGGTCGCAGGTTCGAAACCTGCCTCGGGCATGGATGTGTGTGATGTCCTTAGGTTAGTTAGGTTTAAGTAGTCCTAAGTTCTAGGGGACTGATGACCTCAGATGTTAAGTCTCATAGTGCTCAGAGCCGTTTAAACCATTTTTGTACAATGGGGATAAAAGAGCAGAGCCTCAGATGGCTAGTGATACACATTATGCATATGCTCGTGCAAGTGGGCGTAGGGTCAATGATCACGCCAAGTTACTTTGCATCATTGGTACATTGTATAAGCTCGTTGAGAAGATGCATTTGTGGCATCACTGAATACTAATGAGATTCCTTTCGGAGTATGCTGATGCATTAGCTGCATACTTAACAATCATATACAAACGTACGCTCGACGAAAGATCCGTACACAAAGACTGGAAAGTTGCATAGGTCGCACCAATATTCAAGAAAAGTAGTAGGAGTAATCCACTATACTGTTTGCTAACCTTGACTCTTAGTCACATTGAAGCCTATTCTCTACTTCGGTGTCCAGTCCTCTAGGTCAGAACACGCTTCATGCAAGCGTCAGTGGATGACATGCAGCCATAAAACTCTCATAATGAGGGTGGTAGCGTTTGCATAAACCACCTGAGTAACTTGAAGCATCATGGGTAAGTCTGAGGTCCCTGGAGATAACTTTCCATCAGCTGAATGTTTTGGTCATGAAATCAAAAGGCGAAAATTTTGTGCAGTAGGACTGGGTGACAAACGCTATCAGACACTCACTTCACTTCCAGAAAGAGGGCACCACAGTATCCCTAAGCTGAAGGCAGTCACGATCTCTTCAACCACGTGAAGAGCTTGGAGGGTGGTTGAGTGTCTTCTGAACCCACATTGTTCCAGAGATAGAAGTATATAATCTGTAATTTTCTGAGAGATCTGTATCAGGAGGATTCGTTGAAAACCTTGCTCAGAATGGGGAAGTAGGCTGATAGTCCAATAGCTCTTGCGATCAGCTCTATTTTCGCCGGCCTTCAGAACTGCAGAAATGAGAGTGTGTTTCCATATTTGAGGATGTATCCTGCTGAGGATGAAGTGAATGAACATATTCGCAACTACAGCGTCAGCCTCCCTCGGCAGCGCCCTCAGGGCGTGACTTGGTACTGCATCAACTCCTGGTGCCTTGGAGACGAACATAAGTCAAAGACAGGAGCGAACTTCTTGCAGAGTAAGAGCTGGGATGGGGTTATCAGGAACCATTGATATAACAGTTGTAAATTGTCGTAGCTTTGTTGGGAAAGTACCAGAGCTCCAAGCGCTAATAGAAAGCACTGATGCTCAAATAGTTACAGGCACTGAAAGCTGGCTAAAGCCGGATATAAGCTCAACCGAAATTTTTGCGAAGAACCTAACGGTGTTCCGAAAAGATAGGCTTAACACGGTTGGCGGTGGTGTGTTTGTTGCTGTCAGAAGTAGTTTACCTTGTTGCGAAATTGAAGTAGATACTTCCTGTGAGTTAGTATGGACAGAGTTCATTGTTGGCAACCGGAATAAAATGATAATTGGATCCTTTTACCGACCTCCCAATTCAGATGATACAGTTTCTGAAAGGTACAAAGAAAACTTGAGTTTGATTTCAAACACGTACCCGACTCATACGATAATAGTTGATGGTGACTTTAATTTACGCTCGATATGTTGGCGAAAATACATGTTTAATTCCGGAGGTACGCATAAAATATCATCCGAAATTGTGCTAAACGCATTCTCTGAAAATTATTTCGAGCAGTTAGTTCATGAGCCCACGCGAATAGTAAACGGTTGTGAAAACAAACTTGACCTGTTAGCAACAAATAATCCTGAGTTAATAACAAGCATCAAAACCGATACAGGGATTAATGAACACAGGGTTGTCGTAGCGATATTGAATTTTGTAATCCCCAAATCCTCGAAAAATAAGCGAAAAATATACCTATTCAAAACAACAGACAAAAATTCACTTGATGCCTTCCTGAGAGACAATCTCCACCCATTCCAAATTAATAATATAAGTGTAGACCAGATGTGGCTTAAATTCAAAGAAATAGTATCGGCAGCAATTGAGAGATTTATACAAAATAAATTAACAAACGATGGAGCTGATCCTCCTTGGTACACAAAATGGTTTAGAACACTGCTGCAGAAACAACGAAACAAACATGCCATATTTAAACAGACGCAAAATCCCAAAGATTGGCGATCCTTTACAGAAGCTCGAAATTTAGCGTGGAGTTCAATGCGAGATGCCTATAACAGTTTCCACAACGAAACTTTGTCTCGAAACCTGGCAGAAAATCCAAAGAGATTCTGGTCGTATGTGAAGTATGTTAGCGGCAAGAAACAATCAACGCCTTCTCTGCGCGACAGCAATGGAGATACTATCGAAGACAGTGCTGTCAAAAGCAGAGTTACTAAACACAGCCTTCCGAAATGCCTTCACAAAAGAAGACGAAGGAAATAGTCCAGAATTCGAATCGAGAACAACTGCCAACATGAGTAACGTAGAGGTAAATCCTCAGAGTAGTGAAGCAACTCAAATCACTTAGTAAAAGCAAGTCTTCTGGACCAGACTGAATACTAATTAGGTTCCTTTCGGAGTATGCTGATGCATTAGCTGCATACTTAACAATCATATACAACCGTACGCTCGACGAAAGATCCGTACACAAAGACTGGAAAGTTGCATAGGTCGCACCAATATTCAAGAAAAGTAGTAGGAGTAGTCCACTAACTTACAGGCCCATATCGTTAACGTCGATATGCAGCAGGATTTTAGAACATATATTGTGTTCAAACATTATGAATTACCTCGAAGAAAACTGTATATTGACACACAGTCAACATGGGTTTAGAAAACATCGTTCCTGTGAAACACAACTAGCTCTTTATTCACATGAAGTGCTGAGTGCTATTGACAAGGGATTTCAGATCGATTTCATATTCCTGGATTTCCGGAAGGCTTTTGACACTGTACCACACAAGCGGCTCGTAGTGAAATTGCGTGCTTATGGAATATCGTCTCATTTATATGACTGGATTTGCGATTTCCTGTCAGAGCGGTCACAGTTCGTAGTAATTGACGGAAAGTCATCGAGTAAAACAGAAGTGATTTTTGGCATTCCCCAAGGTAGTGTTATAGGCCCATTGCTGTTCCTTATCTACACTCCTGGAAATTGAAATAAGAACACCGTGAATTCATTGTCCCAGGAAGGGGAATCTTTATTGACACATTCCTGGGGTCAGATACATCACATGATCACACTGACAGAACCACAGGCACATAGACACAGGCAACAGAGCATGCACAATGTCGGCACTAGTACAGTGTACATCCACCTTTCGCAGCAATGCAGGCTGCTATTCTCCCATGGAGACGATCGTAGAGATGCTGGATGTAGTCCTGTGGAACGGCTTGCCATGCCATTTCCACCTGGCGCCTCAGTTGGACCAGCGTTCGTGCTGGACGTGCAGACCGCGTGAGACGACGCTTCATCCAGTCCCAAACATGCTCAATGGGGGACAGATCCGGAGATCTTGCTGGCCAGGGTAGTTGACTTACACCTTCTAGAGCACGTTGGGTGGCACGGGATACATGCGGACGTGCATTGTCCGGTTGGAACAGCAAGTTCCCTTGCCGGTCTAGGAATGGTAGAACGATGGGTTCGATGACGGTTTGGATGTACCGTGCACTATTCAGTGTCCCCTCGACGATCACCAGTGGTGTACGGCCAGTGTAGGAGATCGCTCCCCACACCATGATGCCGGGTGTTGGCCCTGTGTGCCTCGGTCGTATGCAGTCCTGATTGTGGCGCTCACCTGCACGGCGCCAAACACGCATACGACCATCATTGGCACCAAGGCAGAAGCGACTCTCATCGCTGAAGACGACACGTCTCCATTCGTCCCTCCATTCACGCCTGTCGCGACACCACTGGAGGCGGGCTGCACGATGTTGGGGCGTGAGCGGAAGACGGCCTAACGGTGTGCGGGACCGTAGCCCAGCTTCATGGAGACGGTTGCGAATGGTCCTCGCCGATACCCCAGGAGCAACAGTGTCCCTAATTTGCTGGGAAGTGGCGGTGCGGTCCCCTACGGCACTGCGTAGGATCCTACGGTCTTGGCGTGCATCCGTGCGTCGCTGCGGTCCGGTCCCAGGTCGACGGGCACGTGCACCTTCCGCCGACCACTGGCGACAACATCGATGTACTGTGGAGACCTCACGCCCCACGTGTTGAGCAATTCGGCGGTACGTCCACCCGGCCTCCCGCATGCCCACTAGACGCCCTCGCTCAAAGTCCGTCAACTGCACATACGGTTCACGTCCACGCTGTCGCGGCATGCTACCAGTGTTAAAGACTGCGATGGAGCTCCGTATGCCACGGCAAACTGGCTGACACTGACGGCGGCGGTGCACAAATGCTGCGCAGCTAGCGCCATTCGACGGCCAACACCGCGGTTCCTGGTGTGTCCCCTGTGCCGTGCGTGTGATCATTGCTTGTACAGCCCTCTCGCAGTGTCCGGAGCAAGTATGGTGGGTCTGACACACCGGTGTCAATGTGTTCTTTTTTCCATTTCCAGGAGTGTATATAAACGACATGGGAGACAATCTGAGCTGCCGTCTTCAATTGTTTGCAGATGACGCTGTCGTTTATCGACTAATAAAGTCATCAGAAGATCAGAACAACTGCAAGACGATTTAGAAAAAATATCTGAATGGTGCGAAAAGTGGCAGTTGACCCTAAATAACGAAAATTGTGAGGTCATCCACATGAGTGATAAAAGGAATTTGTTAAACTTCGATTACACGATAAATCAGTCTAATCTAAAAGCCGTAAATTCAACTCAGTACCTAGGTATTACAATTACGAACAACTTAAATTGGAAAGTACACATAGAAAATGTTGTGGGAAAGGCTAACCAAAGGCTGCGTTTTATTGGCAGGACACTTAGAAAACGTAACAGATCTACTAAGGAGACTGCCTACACTACGCTTGTCCGTCCTCTTTTAGAATACTGCTGGGCGGTGTGGGATCCTTACCAGATAGGACTAACGGAGTACATCGAGAAAGTTCAAAGAAAGGCAGCACGTTTTGTATTGTCGCGAAATATGGGAGAGAGTGTCACAGAAATGATACAGGATTTGGGCTGGAAATCATTAAAAGAAAGGCGTTTTTCGTTGCGACGGAATTCTTCTCCGAATGCGAAAATATTTTGTTGACACCGACCTACATAGGGAGGAACGATCACAACGATAAAAATAAGGGAAATCAGAGCTCGTACGGAAAGATATAAGTGTTTATTCTTTCCGCGCGCTATACGAGATTGGAACAATAGAGAATTGCGAAGGTGGTTCGATGAACCCTCTGCCAGGCACTTAAATGTGATTTGCAGAGCATCTACGTAGATGCTGGCGACGTCCACTGCAGTCAGATACGTGGTGAGCCTGCCCTCAACCATTTGTATGTGTCAGGCATCCTGTGGCTCATTAATAGCGCAGAAGTTGGCTTCAAGTATGTCCACAAGAGCATTCGCTTTGTCCTGTGGCTTGTAGACTTGGCCAGCCGATGACTGAAGAGGTGGGAGAGTGGCTGTGAACGAAGAAAGTAGCGCACCATATTCCAGGATGGGGCGTCAGGTTTCACTAACTAACTTGTGTCGGCATCGACGGTTCCAGTCACGGATGATAGCGATAACTTCCTGTGGCGACAATGGAACCATGCATTCAACTCTTCTGGGGGCTCCATTGCACTTGTGCCAGTCGGTCCTCTTGAGATTGAGACTATGCCCCTGTAGTGCAGGCTCTTCAGCAACCCAGAAGACCTCTTGGAGAGGGTCTGAAGACTGCTCATGGTTCACTTTGGTGGAGGTGAAGTTGCGAAAAACCTCTCGCAATAGTGAAGTTAGGTACGTCTGGCTGTGTGCCACTTCTCAGGAAATGTGTGGGTTTTTCGGGACTAATGAATTGTCCACCGTGTTCTGCATCGTGAAAAAGGTGGCGTCCATGGATGTTCTTAAGGTGGGAGTTCCATGTCACGTGTTTTGCATTGAAGTTGCCTGCCGCAAACAGTCAGCCCTGCTGCCAGAATAGTGCTCATGCATCATTGACATTAAGTGGTCTTCCAGATGGCCTGAAGACAGATAGGAATGTCACTGTGCCTAAAGATCCACTGCTGTAGTTTCCATCGCTTGCAAGTCTGGTGGTGGTGCAGTGTTGCTTTATAGCAAGGAGCTCACATAGCAAGCTGTGTCACTGCCTTCCATGGGTATGTCGTTCCAATACAGGCGTAATTCGCAATGTTGAAACGGATCACTGGCTTGAGATGGGTTTCTGTCATCAGTTATATGTTGACATCACGCTCTCATAGAAAGTTCCGAAACTCGGTTAATGTGGGTACCGAGTTAGCGTTCTTCGTAACTATGGTGAGCTCGTCCAGTTCTCTGTTTCTCAGCATTAGCTGATATGTTTCCTTTGTGGGTTGGGTGTGAGCAGCTGAATGCCACTCGAACAGCTAAGGGGATGACTTGTGGAAGAGTCTGGAGGACATGGCTGATTTCCGAGACTGGGTTCATAAGGGGTTCGATCAGTGTTGTAGCATCTGGGGCTTCTGTCTCAGAATGCAGTGGCGCCCACTGCATCTACCAAAGTGTAACTGGAGCCCAAATGGAGAGACACAGTCTGTGTTGGAAGATGCACGCTGTCACTGTGTGGGAGGAATTATCCATCTGTATGACGACTGAGAGCCTGCCTGTGATGGCGTCAGACATCAGAGCACTGGGCCAGATGGGGCCAGAATAATGGATCACTGGGATACTTCTGGCGAAGATGGTCTTAGGAGCCACAGACTAGCATCTCGTGGCAGTAGTTTCTCTCTTCTTCACCACTAGCAGCTGTGGACGTCCTCGCATCAGGAGACTGTCATCCTCTTAGTGTTTGCACCACCTATACTTGGCAATGAAGGAGCCGCCACAGTTGCCACACTTTGGTCGTTGATCTTGGGATGAGGTCATTTGCGGTTGTTATGTCCGTTGCCGCATTTAATGCGCTGTGGCAGCATAGTACAGTGGCACATGAGAAAACTGCTGGCACTAGTAGCATTGCCTTGAGCCCCTTGTAACTTGGAGTTTCTCAGCTGTAACCGCAATGCGGCCAAGGTGCGTCACCATGAAGATCTTCTAGTGTGGCTCAGTGTTCAGCAGTGTGACTATTACCGTCAGAGTCCACTGCATCACACCTAGCTGCGCCTCATGATGGTGGCAGTAACAAACACAATGTCTTCCAGGTACTCTGATTTCCTCATTGGTGACGGACATTCTAATGCCATGGATGGCTGCTTTGATAAGCTTCGAGCGGACTATGGGGAAGGTGTAGTTAGGTAAATCAGTTTCGTCCATAATGCACATGGCCTCCACATAGTCCACTGTGGCGGTGAGCCTACGCTTCAGATTCTCGCCACTGGCTTGTTTCACCATAAAGGGGTGCGTTAAATTCTGGTTCAACCCGTTCTCTGGCTTCTTGTAACCCTCTGGGTAGTGAATCACGATCAGGGATATTTTCCCTCATGGTGGATGTTCGTCCAACTGCTTACAGTCGGAAGATCCACTCATGATCATTGGATCAACCGCTGGATTGACGCTGGAAACATTGCTGAGCTCTACTGGGTGTGGTGTAGTCGCCTTTTTTGGCGTAGAGACTTTCTTCTGATCTGTATGAACTATCCATCCTGCCAGTCGACTATGGGCTTACACTGACTGGGTTCATGCTTGGACCACCGTGTGCTATGTGTACAAGACATGTGACACCATGGTTAACTGACACTTTCACTCTCTCCAGCAGCCACAGAATGTGGGACAATGCAGGGTTTTTAGTGCATCTAGACTGTTCCTGGCACAACCCCTGTACAATACGGCACAAGAAATGGAGATCCTTATCTGCTTCCAACAACATGCTGACAGGATGTATGAGAAGTCGAAGGAATCTCCCTCCCCACTCATACGCCATCTCGATCGCCAAGATGACGACAGAGACTTCTTTAATTGCCCATGGCCTTACTCAACAGATTGTAAGATCACCTCACTATGACCCCGCAGTCTGTATCATTAATGCTCATGGGACAACACTCTGACATGCTGAAGAAATAAATGAACAGTAGTACTCACTGCTGTTCCAGTAAATGCCTAAAGGTAATCACTGCTTTACCTCCTTTATACCCAGGAAGAGAATGTAACGACAGTCTTGAGTAATGGACCAGTCATTCCTTCAAGTTCTCTGGGCAAGGTGCTGAGCACAGTAGTACTCCATCAATTAGAGCTCTAGCTAAGGAACCACCATCAGACAGTCCCCGTACATTGTTTAACTTCTAACCGCTACTGAGCTTAGGTCAGTGACTTTACTGCTTCAGATTTAGCCTTACGCCAACTGAGTCCACATTTTCTACCTTCGTCGAGATTGACTTACTGATTAAGAAGGCTACTTGTGTTATTAACTCCTAAACATTCCAGATGAAATTGGATTAAATTTTTTTTAGTTCCCTTTGGCCTTTGGTCACTGAATTATTATTTACCTTCCCTTGTATGTAGATTAAATCTCCACGGAGGAGATTCATGTTCCCAGATACTGACTAAACTTGTTCTGCGTTGTTTATCCTGGAAGTGCTACCATTGGGACCCAACTGGCACACAATATATAGGCAACTCACTACGTTCAGCGTTTGTGGTGCCGTCTACTGCTTATCAGAGAGCTCTTTTGGCTCTTTAGCCATCCTCATCGCCTCAGAAACTGTCTGCGGGAGCTTCTCCATCAGATCGTGCATCAGAAGGAGTGCAGACAGGTCCACTGGGGTCAGTCATCGCGCTGCTGCTTTCACCCATCGCCCACCCCGCACCAATCCCATGCGCCACTGCAGCCTCCGGCGGCAGCATGTTTTGCCTGCCCTGCTTCAACTCAGCCGAGTGGCCTTTCGTACGCCTACTGTTGTTTGCGAGTCGCCAGCTGTCTTCCCTGCGGTCGCCAGTGTCACCAGCTGCTGCTGGCTTGAATGGCAGACTGCGCGGACCAACTGTCGCAGCTCTGAATCGGTAGCTCGCCACTTGCGGATCAGTGCAGCTTTTTCAAAGTTTCAAATGGCTCTGAGCACTATGTGACTTAACATGTATGGTCATCAGTCCCCTAGAACTTAGAACTACTTAAACCTAACGACATCACACAACACCCAGTCATCACGAGGCAGAGAAAATACCTGACCCCGCCGGGAATCGAACCCGGGAACCCGGGCGCGGGAAGCGAGAACGCTACCGCACGACCACAAGCTGCGGACAGTGCAGCTTTTTCACCGTGGACGGTGAGTGTTGGTGTGAACACTAGTGGCTAGAGTGGTGGTCTGTGTACTTATTGCATATATACAGGAAAGATTAGTGACAGCAGATCACTTGCAACGGCAGTGACATTGGGCTGCTCCACACTTCAACATCGAGGTTTCCATGTTCCCTACTATCTTCACGACCTGGTAGATTTCACGGCTCTCGATGGTATCTGTACATTTCGTGAAGATAGCTGCAGAATCCTCTCAGGCAGTGGGGTACTTCAAACGCACCACTGTGCACAGGCAGAAACCCGTCTCTTAGGCTAGGCGCAAATTGAGACGCGTATAGCGCGTGTGGCGCGACGCAGCGCAGCGCGCGTTTTTGTGACATCACAGGTTCAAATGGGACGGCGCAAATTGCGACGCGACGCGACAGGGACGCGACACGCGCCTGCGCCAGGTCGCGCGACGTTGTGGTTGAGGCACAGTTTCTCGCGCCGCGCGTCGAGCGTGCCTCGCTAGAACCGTGGGAAATCTGAGGCGGGGAGCGGTAAAGTAGCCCCGCCATATGCTCACATCGGAACTGAGCATATGCGCAGTGGTAGTATTGCCCATAGGATAAATTTTGCCTTACTGTGTACTAAATATTATTGCCTTTGGGTAGTGTTTCGATTTTCGCCATTTAAACGGTCCAGCTTTCTTCGTTAGTACGTTATACTTTTCTGTTATTTATATCTGTATAGTTTTGTTTTGTTTTTCTTCTGTCAAGAAAAATACGTACTTCAGTAATTGGTGAGCCATTGGCCGCGGGGATTGTATCATATGCCCCCGCAATGTTTTCAGATCGCAAGAAGCGACAGAGGGTAGTGAATAAGGAAGCAAGGAATATTATAAAATCATGTGATTAAGAAGCAAGGCAGGAAAGTAAAACAAGGTTATCGCTGCCTAGTATGCTAGCATATCTGTACGATCTGTTACAAGAATTTAGAAAGGGATAATCTCCACTGGTGTGATACCTTTGCGCTCCTGGTAAAAAGCGTCCAAGATCTGAAGTATAGAAGTCTCACTGTGATTACTTGGATGTTGTTGTGGTCTTCAGTCCTGAGACTGGTTTGATGCAGCTCTCCATACTACTCTATCCTGTGCAAGCTTCTTCATCTCCCAGTACCTACTGCAACCTACATCCTTCTGAATCTGCTTAGTGTATTCATCTCTTGGTCTCCCTCTACGATTTTTACCCTCCACGCAGCCCTCCAATGCTAAATTTGTGATCCCTTGATGCCTCAAAACATGTCCTACCAACCGATCCCTTCTTCTAGTCAAGTTGTGCCACAAACTACTCTTCTCCCCAATCCTATTCAATACCTCCTCATTAGTTACGTGATCTACCCACCTTATCTTCAGCATTCTTCTGTAGCACCACATTTCGAAAGCTTCTATTCTCTTCTTGTCCAAACTAGTTATCGTCCATGTTTCACTTCCATACATGGCTACACTCCATACAAATACTTTCAGAAACGACTTCCTGACACTTAAATCTATACTCGATGTTAACAAATTTCTCTTCTTCAGAAACGATTTCCTTGCCATTGCCAGTCTACATTTTATATCCTCTCTACTTCGACCATCATCAGTTATTTTACTCCCTAAATAGCAAAACTCCTTTACTACTTTAAGTGTCTCATTTCGTAATCTAATTCCCTCAGCATCGCCCGATTTAATTTGACTACATTCCATTATCCTCGTTTTGCTTTTGTTCATGTTCATCTTATATCCTCCTTTCAAGACACTGTCCATTCCGTTCAACTGCTCTTCCAAGTCCTTTGCTGTCTCTGACAGAATTACAATGTCATCGGCGAACCTCAAAGTTTTTACTTTTTCTCCATGAATTTTAATACCTACTCCGAATTTTTCTTTTGTTTCCTTTACTGCTTGCTCAATATACAGATTGAATAACATCGGGGAGAGGCTACAACCCTGTCTCACTCCTTTCCCAACCACTGCTTCCCTTTCATGCCCATAACTGCCATCTGGTTTCTGTACAAATTGTAAATAGCATTTCGCACCATGTATTTTACCCCTGCCACCTTTAGAATTTGAAAGAGAGTATTCCAGTTAACATTGTCAAAAGCTTTCTCTAAGTCTACAAATGCTAGAAACGTAGGTTTGCCTTTTCTTAATCTTTCTTCTAAGATAAGTCGTAAGGTTAGTATTGCCTCACGTGTTCCAACATTTCTACGGAATCCAAACTGATCTTCCCCGAGGTCCGCTTCTACCAGTTTTTCCATTCGTCTGTAAAGAATTCTCGTTAGTATTTTGTAGCTGTGACTTATTAAACTGATAGTTCGGTAATTTTCACATCTGTCAACACCTGCTTTCTTTGGGATTGGAATTATTATATTCTTCTTGAAGTCTGAGGGTATTTCGCCTGTCTCATACATCTTGCTCACCAGATGGTAGAGTTTTGTCATGACTGGCTGTCCCAAGGCCATCAGTAGTTCTAATGGAATGTTGTCTACTCCCGGGGCCTTGTTTCGACTCAGGTCTTTCAGTGCTCTGTCAAACTCTTCACGCAGTATCTTATCTCCCATTTCATCTTCATCTACATCCTCTTCCATTTCCATAATATTGTCCTCAAGTACATCGCCCTTGTATAAACCCTCTATATACTCCTTCCACCTTTCTGCCTTCCCTTCTTTGCTTAGAACTGGGTTGCCATCTGAGCTCTTGATATTCATACAAGTGGTTCTCTTCTCTTCAGAGGTCTCTTTAATTTTCCTGTAGGAAGTATCTATCTTACCCCTAGTGAGACAAGCCTCAAATCCTTACATTTGTCCTCTAGCCATCCCTGCTTAGCCATTTTGCACTTCCTGTCGATCTCATTTTTGAGACGTTTGTATTCCTTTTTGCCTGCTTCATTTACTGCATTTTTATATTTTCTCCTTTCATCAATTAAATTCAATATTTCTTCTGTTACCCAAGGATTTCTTTTAGCCCTCGTCTTTTTACCTACTTGATCGTCTACTGCTTTCACTACTTCATCCCTCAGAGCTACCCATTCTTCTTCTACTGTATTTCTTTCCTCCATTCCCCCCATTCCCATATTCACGGTACGAGCGTGAAATGCTCACTCTAGGAAATACCGTCTTCGTCGCCACCACGGGGATGTGGTGTCCCATAGCACGTGCACCGGCTATAACACCTCGCTCAAATTCATTTAAATCTTGATAACCTGCAGTTGTAGCAGCAGTAACTGATCTAACAACTGCGCCAGGTTCTTGTTGTCTTATATCGCCGCAGCGAGGTATTTTGCTTGTTTACATCGCTCTGTATCTGAATATGCATGCCTATACCAGTTTCTTTGGCGCTTCAGTGTATATAGGTGCGTTTCATTGTACCAAGAGCATAGTGGTTGACTTGTTCAACATGGTCACATAAATATGCCTCACTTAGAGATTTATCAGCCTACTAAATTTATGTAGGCATGTTTGCATCTACCGAGAGCACAGCGGATGACTCGTTCACAATGTGTGCAGGATGCCACATAAAGGTATATCAGCCTGCTATATGTATACAGGTACGTCTGCGAGTACCAAGAAGAGTATAGTGGATGCCTTGTTCAACGTCATTGTGTGAAATATGCCCCACATAAGGATATATAAGGATGAATGTAGACTGGCAATGGCAAGCCGGCCGCTGGTGGCCGAGCGGTTCTGGCGCTCCAGTCTGGAACCGCGCGACCGCTACGGTCGCAGGTTCGAATCCTGCCTCGGGCATGGATGTTTGTGTTGTCCTTAGGTTAGTTAGGTTTAAGTAGTTCTAAGTTCTAGGGGACTTATGACCTCAGCAGTTGAGTCCCATAGTGCTCAGAACCATTTGAACCATTTTTTTGCAATGGCAAGGAAAGCGTTTCTGAAGAAGAGAAATTTGTTAACATCGAGTATAGATTTAAGTGTCAGGAAGTCATTTCTGAAAGTATTTATATGGACTGTAGCCATGTATGGAAGTGAAACATGGACGATAAATAGTTTGGACAAGAAGAGAATAGAAGCTTTCGAAATGTGGTGCTACAGAATAATGCTGAAGATTAGATGGGTAGATCACATAACTAATGAGGAAGTATTGAATAGGATTGGGGAGAAGAGGAGTTTGTGGCACAACTTGACAAGAAGAAGGGATCGGTTGGTAGGACATGTTCTGAGGCATCAAGGGATCACCAATTTAGCACTGGAGGGCAGCGTGGAGGGTAAAAATCGTAGAGGGAGACCAAGAGATGGATACACTAAGCAGATTCAGAAGGATGTAGGTTGCAGTAGGTACTGGGAGATGAAGAAGCTTGCACAGGATAGAGTAGCATGGAGAGCTGCATCAAACCAGTCTCAGGACTGAAGACCACAACAACAAGGATATATCGGCCTAGTGTATACATATGGGTATGTCGCATGGTAGATGACTTCTTCCACTGCCCAAAAATGTTGATTCCTTTAAACATAGCAGTTCTTTTACAGTTTATCCCTGATCAATGTCGTCCGATTGTCTGCATTAATTCAGTTCACACAGAAGTTCTCCACATCTTAGCAGGACCACGCCACATATAAATCCGTGACCAGGCACAACATGCTACCGCCATGTAAGTGCACCAGACGCTAGCACCCCATTATCGATAATACATATCAATCATCTCGATACACGATCAACTCCCTTTACAAAGATTTGAACGTAGAGGACATTTGTGTATTATGGAATAGTCGAGTCATATGGAACACCAGCGTTTCTCCTCTGTTAGGTTGCATTATGTTAATATAGTTCACTACTTCTGACGCATTCCATAACGTGGTCTGTAATGGTTGTGGGCCGCTTGCTAACATTTCTTAGTTCACTGTTCAAGAAAGTGTCTGTTAGCATTTTTGAAACTGCTGCACGCAATTTTTCATCAATTTACTTTAATAACCAAATGTGTAAGTTAGATATAGTGTAATACTTATATGTAGCCGGCCGTTGTGGACGAGCGGTTCCAGGCGCTTCAGTCCGGAACCGCACGCCTGCTACGGTCGCAGGTTCGAATCCTGCCTCGGGCATGGATGTGTGTGATGTCCTTAGGTTAGTTAGGTTTAAGTAGTTCTAACAAGGGAACCTCCCCATCGCACCCCCCGCAGATTTACTTGTAACTTGGCACAGTGGATAGGCCTTGAAAAACTCAACACAGATCAATCGAGAAAACAGGAAGAAGTTGTGTGGAACTATGAAAAAAATAAGCAAAATATGCAAACTGAGTAGTCCATGCGCAAGATAGGCAACATCAAGGGAAGTGCGACAGCAGGAGCGCCGTGGTCCCGTGGTTAGCGTGAGCAGCTGTGGAACGAGAGGTCCTTGGTTCAAGTCTTCTCACGAGTTAAAAGTTTAAGTTTTTTATTTTCAGACAATTATCAAAGTTCAGGCACACACACATAATCAACTTCGCTCTCCAAAATTCCAGGACATGTTCAGATTTGCTTGGACATATGCAGGATTTGACGGTCTATACACGGAAAAATTTGAAAACGTTAAAAACATGTTTAGACAGATCACAGGGAAAACTGTGCGACTGTGAAACTGATGCATTCATTTGCTGCTGTTTATGTGACAAACTCTTATGTTTTCATCACTTTTTTGGGAGTGATTATCACATCCACAAGAAAACCTAAATCGGGCAAGGTAGAAGAATCTTTTTACCCATTCGCCAAGTGTACAAATTAGGTGGGTCGACAACATATCGCCGGGCGCGGTGGCCGTGCGGTTCTAGGCGCTGCAGTCCGGAACCGCGGGACTGCTACGGTCGCAGGTTCGAATCCTGCCTGGGGCATGGATGTGTGTGATGTCCTTAGGTTTAAGTAGTTCTAAGTTCTAGGGGACTGATGACCTAAGATGTTAAGTCCCATAGTGCTCAGAGCCATTTGAACCATTTTTTGACAACATATCCCTGTCATGTGACGCACATGCCGTCACCAGTGTCGTATAGAATATATCAGACGTGTTTTCATGTGGAGGAATCGGTTGACCTATCACCTTGCGATCAAATGTTTTCGGTTCCCATTGGAGAGGCACGTCCTTTCGTCTATTAATCGCACGGTTTGGCGGTGCGGTCGCAAAACATAGACACTACACTTATTACAGTGAACAGAGACTTCAATGAACGAACGGACAGATCATAACTTTGCGAAAATAAAGAAAGTAAAATTCTCAGTCGAGGGCTGCCTTGAACCAAGGACCTTTCCGTTCGCAGTTGCCCACGCTAACCACGGGACCACGGCGCTCCTGGGCTGAGTTTATCCTTGATATTGACTATCTTGCGCACGGACTACTCAGTTTGTTTATTTTGCTTATTTTTTTCATAGTTCCACACAACTTCTTCCTGTTTTCTCGATTGATCTGAGTTCAGTTTTTCAAGACCTATACACTGTGCCAACTTATAACTAAATCTGAGGGGGGTGCGATGGGGAAGTTCCCTTGTAAGTGTAGGGGACTGATGACCTCAGATGTTAAGTTCCATAGTGCTTAGAGCCATTTGAACCATTTTGAACTTATATGTAAACAGTCCGAACTTGTGTTGCTTTAAATTATCACAGTTCACAGTTTATCAACCTACAATGATACCTTATGGACTGCTATGCCCTCTTTGATCTTCGTCTTAGTAATAGGGTATCAAGGGTAGGGCCAAAAGATCAGTCTGCTAAAGCAGCACGTCAGAATTCTCAAAAAAGTCGAGATATCACCTTTGGGAAATTGGTCTCTGAGCAGTATTAAGTGGAAAAATTTGCAAAATATTAAAACACAAGCTTGTAGCTGAATGTTTAATATGTAAGTCTTGTGTTTGGACGTCTTACGTTCGATTCTACCTATGAGATTTTTTTCCTATTATTTGGCAATGATAGATTTATTACAAGATGAAACTGTTAAACAACAAATATTGAATCACATTTTAACATAAATTTAACTTTCTTAATTTTAGTTACTAAATACATGAAACTGTGAGTACTAAAAATAAATTAAAATTTGGTGCAGAAATGCGAAACATCCAGTACTAAGTAAAACATTTTTCTCTACAAACTGAACAATATGATTGACGTATAACATTTTTTGACGTAAGAGAAAGACATTTCTTATGTCTGCTTGAAAATGTAAATGTTATTTTAACTAAAAAACACGATTTAATAATTGTTAATTATGATTTCACAGGGTGATCCAAAAGGTTGCGCACTAATTGAAGCAGCTGATAAGGCAGTCGAAATGCAGCTTTGGAATAGGACCTTACGGCCTTCGAAGTGAAAGCTCTGCAATGTCAGCAACAAGGACTGTCAATGCATCCACGGTCTCAGTCAGAAAAGATAGTATATTGTTTACTCAGCAATGTTGTGCACACAGAAAGTATTGAAACTGGCGAACAGCGCATTTAGTACAGGTATAATATATTCATAGAAAATTCATACTCACTCTATCAAGTACACAAGACATCGCACAAACCTCATCAGATGCAAAAATTATTGTGGGCAGAAATGGTAATAGGTTAGCAAGTAACATTTGTCGTCAGATGTGGATGGAGCTGATGGATTATTTTCTGTGTGAGTATATAACGTACTCGGTGCTACATATCCCAGATGAAGGGTCAGAAGAGAGGTCCAGGGAAGTCCAAACGTATGGCCAGTTCGCTCCCTTTATCTGACGCTTCTTTTTTTTTCTTTTTCTGTGTGGGCGCATATCAAAAGTTCCGTGTACTTAACAGTAAAAGTGTTTGTCGGCAGGAGACAAGCAGCGTCTGACGAGGTTCGTGCCATGCCTGATGTACTAGTGCAGGGCTTCACAACATACGTGCTCGCGGAGCAAGCTGTGAGCACGGAGCAGCGCGAGCACGCTACCCCCACTACCGGACCAGCGGACTAGAGCGGAGAGTGGGGAGAGTCACGTGGGGCACACAACAGCTGCCGCCAGTCAATGTAAATCCGCGGCCACCTGCAGGGATATCACTCACGAATTATTACTGCGACAAATGAAACAAATAAAGGAGAATGTACACGTGCCACATAATTTTATTAGCTTAGTGTATGCCTCTACCATCTGTAGACACTGAAACTAAAGAATTCCACGACAATCCTATATTTTCAACACTTTCTTCAACACTACTTAAAATATCACCTCCGGTTGTAGTGTTCTTCATGGCTACTACATCGAGGAGCTCCTCCTTCACCTGAAGATCTCTATTAACACCTCTAATAAATATGGCAAGCTGCGCTGTTCCAGTGATATCAACACTTTCGTCCAGAGCTAGAGAATACGCCATAAAATCTTTACAGATATTAGCAAGCTGGCTCTGGACGTCGTCTGCCATGTCCTGTATGCGACGCATAATGGTCATATTAGATAATGGCACAATCCGAAACTGTTCAACTTGAGATGGACACAAATGTTCCGCTGCAACTACCAAACATTCGTTTATTAAACTTCCTGGCAGATTAATACTGTGTGCCCGACCGAGACTCGAACTCGGGACCTTTGCCTTTCGCAGGCAAGTGCTCTACCATCTGAGCTACCGAAGTACGACTCACAGCCGGTACTCACAGCTTTACTTCTGCCAGTATCTCGTCTCCTACATTCCAAACTTTACAGAAGCTCTCCTGCGACCTTGCAGAACTAGCACTCCTGAAAGAAAGTATACTGCGGAGACATGGCTTAGCCACAGCCTGGGGGATGTTTCCAGAATGAGATTTTCACTCTGCAGCGGAGTGTGCGCTGATATGAAACTTCCTGGCAGATTGAAACTGTGTGCCCGACCGAGACTCGAACTCGGGACCTTTGCCTTCCGCGGGCAAGTGCTCTACCATCTGAGCTACCGAAGCACGACTCACACCCGGTCCTCACAGCTTTACTTCTGCCAGCATCTCGTCTCCTACATTCCAAACTTTTTTTAATCGCCATCAGTTAAGGGGCGCAGGGATTTTGCTAAAAGCAAAGCCATTTTGTAACCCGCTCTGAGAGCTGCCTCAGTTGATTTTTCTTCGTCGTCCAGATCTTCTTCGGATAGCTTCCTTTTAAGTTTAATAACTTCCTGTGCGCGATCTGGTCAATCACTTTTCCCACGTCCGTAGTCTTTCGCGTGGTACGACATATAATGTCGCTGCAAATTAAATTTCGTAAAAGAATTCAGCGTTTTGTGACATAGTAAACATTTTGCAACACCATCTTTTTCAGTAAACAGATACAATTCCTCCCAATGGGGGTTGAACTGCGAAAGCATGGTTGGGGTTACACAACGGCGACTTCACATGATTCTTAACCAGCGAAGTGACTGTTAAGAGCTGATCGTAGTACTTTAAACGTTACACAGTCGGCGCGAATTCAATAGGCACGCTGCGGCCCTATTCAAACGTGCGCGCGCATTTCCCCTCCCTCCCCTCCCTCCCTACTCCACGACCTTCCAGCTGCTCGCGAGCACGTGCCTGAGCACACGCGAGTACTCGCGCTCAAAACCGGCCAGACGGCCGAAGTGGCCGCGCGGTTCTGGCGCTGCAGTCTGGAACCGCGAGACCGCTACGGTCGCAGGTTCGAATCCTGCCTCGGGCATGGATGTGTGTGATGTCCTTAGGTTAGTTAGGTTTAACTAGTTCTAAGTTCTAGGGGACTAATGACCTCAGCAGTTGAGTCCCATAGTGCTCAGAGCCATTTTCAAAACCGGCCAGTTTTTAAGCCCTGTACTAGTGGAAGGCGGCAGAATTTTTTATGAAGATGTTATGCTGTTATAGAATGTGGTGGTCATCTTCAACATCTGTCATGTACAACATTGTTGACTGAACAGTATCCTATCTTTGATTAACTATAAGGGGCATGTGCGTTCATGATCCTTGCTGTTCCTGACATTCCAAACCTTTCAGTGGCTCACGATTACTTCAAAGACCACCAGCTCCTGCACCAAAGTTGTTGTATTTCGACTTCTCTTTGAGCTCCTTCAGTCAATGCGCAACTTTTTTATCACTCTGTGATAAGTTAATTAACAATTAATAAATCGTTAAACATGTAAATCAATAATATTTTTCAGTCTCTAGAAAAAACATATTTTCTGTTTATCTTTCACAATTTTGTACCAACATTTTATTTTCTTTTATTACTCACACTTTCCTATAATTAGTAATTCAAGTTAGAAAGATAACATTTCTGTTAAAATGTTACGATTTAATATTTAAACAATGAAAAATCCACAACGGAATAATGACATTTTAAGGAAAGGGTAGTTGCTACTCACCATATAGTAGAGACGCTAAGTCGCAGATAGGCGCAACAAAAGGTCGTCAGGAAGTAAGCTTTTGGCCAAAAAGCCTTCATCAGAATTATACAACAGACACACAGACACACACACACACACACACACACACACACACACACACACACACATGCAAACACGACTCACACAAACATGAATACAGTCTCTGGCTGCTGTGGCCAGCTGGGCTCGCCAAGGACTGTGGTCATGAGTTTGTGAGCAACATTTGCATGACTTTGTGTGTGCATGATGAAGGCATTTTTGGCTGAGACCTTACTTAATGACAATCTTTTCATTGTGCTTATTTGCAACTCAGCATCTCCGCTATATGATTTAATATTTGTCATTTAACATTCCCATTTGATAATACATATAGGGTGACTGAGCTGCCCCCGTGTCCGGCCATCCTGATTTAGGTTTTCCGTGATTTCCCTAAATCGCTCCAGGCAACTGCCGGGATGGTTACTTTGAAAGGGAATGGCCGACTTCCTTCCCCGTCCTTCCCTAATCCAATGAGACCGATGACCTGGCTGTCTGGTCTCCTTCCCCAAACAACCAAATCCAAAAAACCAAATTGAGCTGCCCCTACTCAAGAGTTTTATAGAACTTAAACACCTTTAAATACCAAGTGCAAGATTTTAATGTTCTCTTGATCACTACATACAAACTGTTAGTACCACAGAAAAAATGAGAAGATCCTTTTTGTAGGAAATTTAATGAAGTTCAATTTTTTACTGGTACATGTTTTCGCTAGAGGTCCCAGTTTTTAAATTGTTTAAGAAAAATGTACAAAAGTGGCCTTCAAATGGCCGGCCGAAGTGGCCGTGCGGTTCTAGGCGCTGCAGTGTGGAACCGCGAGACCGCTACGGTCGCAGGTTCGAATCCTGCCTCGGGCATGGATGTGTGTGATGTCCTTAGGTTAGTTAGGTTTAACTAGTTCTAATTTCTAGGGGACTAATGACCTCAGAAGTTGAGTCCCATAGTGCTCAGAGCCATTTGGCCTTCAAATTCCTTTTTCTTCAATAATTCGAAAACAGTGGCCCCCATCGAAAACAGAGGACACTACAAAATTTAGCTACACTGAATTTCCTACAAAAATGTGCTGTTCATTTTCACTGTAAGACTAACAGTTTGCACATATCAAACGAGAGAATTCGAAAATCTCATGCACGGTTTTTGAAGGCGTTGTGGATCGCATAAAACCTAAATTAATGAATAAAAGTAAAAGTTAACTTCTACTAGGGCTAAAGACCTGCAAACCCCAGAATTAGATGCTACACATTCATCTGTCGGAAATTGTTTTTTCGAGAATTGTGTCGTACTGCTTCAGGAAATTGAACTGATGTCCAGACAGTGACCTTAAAATGGTGTAAGTGAATAGAAAAGTGTGGGACGCTGAGTCCGCGAGGTGCGCACTCATTGGAGCGCCTGGCCTGTGTTGCAGACTCAGCGCCCGTGCTCGTGTCGACGTTCCGCAGTGCCGTGGTGCGCCCCGGCGATGCCTGGTCGGCTCAGTGCGAGGCGGCCGGCTCTCCGCTGCCCTCCGTGTCGTGGCTGTTCGACAGCCGGCCGCTCACCTCAGAGGACCACGTACAGGTGGGTGTGAATGCCAAACACAGGGAGGCCCAGCGCGAGACGGCGTGACCCAGCGCAGAAGATATCCTCTTCTTATCTAATGAGGCAGCTCACAGAGGTGGCTGCGCCGATTGGCGCGGCTTGGGATTTACCAGCGAGCTGGAATGAATGAGACATTCTTTCGACAAAAAAGTTATCTGGGTATGGTACCGCGTCATGACGTATAAAACTTCTGCTGCTGGAGAAAAAAAACCAACGTTTCGGTAACGGTTGCAGCGGCTTTCTTCTGGGTCTACTGTTGACCAGTAGACCCAGAAGAAGGCCGCTACAACCGTGGGCGAAACGTTGGTTTTTTTCTCCAGCAGCAGTAGTTTTATGTATTATGGCGCGGTACCACACCCAGAAAATTTTTCTGTCCACTGACTCTGGCAGCGAACCCTACGCAATTATAATAGACATTCTTTGTCCGCTTTCAAAAAAATGGTTCAAATGGCTCTGAGCGCTATGGGACTTAACATCTGTGGTTATCAGTCCCCTAGAACTTAGAACTACTTAAACCTAACTAACATAAGGACATCACACACATCCATGCCTGAGGCAGGATTCGAACCTGCGACCGTAGCGATCACGCGGTTCCAAACTGAAGCGCCTAGAACCGCACGGCCATACTGGCCGGCCTGTCAGCTTTTGGTGCACCAGTTTGCTACATACTCTACCGACAGAATCGAGGCGCACGCTCTGCAGTCTCTCTCAAACGATTGCACAGCAAGTAATCGATAAAAAAATTGATTTTCACGTTACTTATAGCTGTAGAAGTCAGCTTCGTGGTGAAGTGCCCATCATCTCGCTAATGGTCATACTTATTGTGATATTCCCATTCAAGTAAGGTGCTGGGCGAAATTCGAAAAAGTTTGCAATGAAGGATATGGGTTGCTATGGTTTTGCGTTTGGGATATGTTACACCATATGTTTCTGTGAACGCAATTTATCTAAGATACTGAATTTTTCTTTAGACTGTTTGTCTCCAGTCTCAAGAAAAAGCATCTCATGTAGCGCATTCACTTCTGACCTCATAGATGATAGACTGGAGTGTTCATAACATCCTTGATACATCCTAAAATGCTGAACATATCGATAAAAGCTTTTTGCAAGTGATAGCATGTAAAGAGAAAGTATCATGAGATATAGTTAACATACAGGACTTTCTTCTCTATACCCATATAGCACATGCTATGGTTTTTATTTTGTTTCTTCAATCCGATAATTCCTTAAGAGTCTTTGACGGCTTTCGAAAAGAGAATTTGCTAATATGAAAATAACCATAACTTTCTTGTCTTACTTTACTGAAAGCCGAAACAGTTAGCTTTTCTGCAAGCTATTGACCTCTCTGATCGCCAGTTACTTGTTTAATATGACATTGTTTAAGAATTACGTCGCAACAGCTACCGCAAGGCCAGTATCCAAATTATACTGTGGTCTGCCAAAAGAAGCACAAATAAACCTGTCAACAGGAGAAGTAGCTATTACTCATAACTGATGATGCTTCTTCAAATGACAAAATGTTGACGATTTAGACAACAATAACTCAGTAAACTACTGTAATTTTTGCAAAATCCTGTAAGCCATCGCATTTTTAACAGTGAACGACTCGAGTGGAAACTTACCAAAGGATTTTCGCCCTGTTCTTCATCTGAGGATTATGAAAATAATTCGCAGCAAATAATGCGCCACCTTTTGTGCCTATTGCCATTTAAAGTGTAGTGGTGATCTTCTTCTCCTTCATGGTGTTTTGATGTGTCAAACATTTATTATATTTATTTATAATTTAGTTTAACCTTAATAAGTAGTCTCAAGCAATTCATAAAGTATCGACTATCATGTTTTTGTAACAATGTTCCTCACATGTACACAGGCACCAAATTTTGTTATTTCTAATGAAACAATGCTGCCTTTTTGCTACAGAATAGAACTCACCCAATAAACCTTTCATAATTCTGATGCTGTGAACACACTGACAACTTGGAGAACCTGGCCAACTGTTCGTCAAAGTAACTATCACTGGCCAGTTAAGAGGTATATGTGATAAGAAGATTCACTTTCTCACTTTTTGCAGGTTAGGAACGGAAACGTGGTAGAAGTTTGCTGAACTTTTCGTATGTCTAATACAACTGAGGTTAAAAAGAAAATCCTTTGGTGAGTTCCAGTCCCATCTGTTCATTATTAAAGAGACATGGGGTTACGAGATTCCCTTAACATAGCAACAGAATTCGAGATTATTTTTGACTGAATTGTTAACCATTGCTCATTTGCAGAAGCATCATCAGTTATGAGGAACGACTGAATTTCTCTTATCGGCAGGCTTAATTTTGCTTTTTTGTCAAAACACAATATAAATTTTTTGTCGAAGTTGTTAACCATTTCTCATTCGAAGAAACATCATCAGTTATGAGGAACTACTGCATTTCTCTAGTCCACAGGTTTAATTTTGCTTTTTTGCCAAAACACAGTATAAATTACACATACTCACCTTAGAATTGCTATTGCGATAGAATCTTGGCACAAAGTGTCTTACTACGCAAGCAATGGGCGACCAGAGAGTTCAATGACCTTGCACAAAATCTCACTATGTAGCTTTGCTGTAACATAAGAGGAGGAATTTCACATCCATTTTTATACTATAAAATTCTCTTTTCACTAGCTATCGATGACTTTTTTAATGACTGCACTACTGGATTGAAAAAAAAACTACAGCGTCAGCTGTATCGACGTAGATAAGAAATTTTTGTATGATAATCATGTGACAGAATATTCTCCTCATCGTATGCTATCATTCTCCTAAATCTTGTTTCGATATCTCGAACGGTTTGGGAGATATGTGGTAAGTTAAGAATATTTTGTTCTCTCACGAGTGCGGTCGGATGTGAATACGGTACATAAATTCCAGTTTCTCGAGATTGAAGACAGATAGAGACGTTCTCCCAAGTGTAAAGAAAAATTCTACATCTTAGCTAAATTTCATTCCTAGCAACGTATGTTGTAATATGCATCAAACGAAAATAATATAGACCCATATTTTTCATTACAATTTTTTTCGAATTTCGCGCAGTGTCTTACTTAAATGGAAATATTACAGAAAGTATGACCATTGGAGAGAGGTGGGCACTTCGAAATGAAGCTGACAAATAAACTTATATGTAACATAAAAATCACAATTGTTTGATGCATAGTTTTTGTGAAATAGTATTTGACAGACTACAGAGCTAATGGATCCCGCATGACGTTCTACACGTAATGGCACTGCTGCACCTTGACCAGCAGGATAACCAGCGTTGTCTCTGTGCACCAATAGGCGCATTTAGCTGCGCTAGACAACAGGCCGAGTCGGTATTCAGACAACCAACTTTCCTTATTTCTTACTCTAATGCGCGATGATATCCCTCAATGTGCGATCTCATTTCTAATGTGTTGAGATGATAAGCAGCAGATTACATTAAAGGCTCGATGCACATGAGCGAGTAAGAGCCTTACTCGCTCGCAGCTAAATCGCAGCGTCAGAAATAATTTGAGTGCCTAGAGACAAAGCGGAATCGCAGTGTTAATCGCCCAACAGTATCAGATTGGAATCCAATCAGTAAGCACGTAGGCAGGAGAAAGTAGATAGTACTTGTTTATTTCGTATATGAACACATAAAGAAGCGCAACAGGAGCTTTTGCACTCAACCAAAGGTTATCTCACGGTTTCTGAAAGCAGCTTTAGTGACACTTTTATAGGTTTAAGAGAAAATGAGAGTAACGTCTTAATTGTTCGAATAAACGTACGATTGTTTGATGAATTAACAGTAAAACAGCAGCTGTAACACGAACTGTTCATCTTTTCCAGATATGCACCCCAATTAATCTGCATTAGAATCGGCCACACAACACTGTGTTGCATATAAAGTGCATACCAAAGTTCACACAAGAAAACTGGCTGAAAAATGCCGGGGAATTTGAAAAGTGTACTACCTGACCAGGACAATGAAATCAAATCAAGCCAAGGAGGAAGTTCACTTAGCAGCAGAAGAAATGTCTTCGCCGATTACTTTATAGACAACCTTGGCACAGTACCGTGGCAAAACAAATGTATTTATATGTAATTGGTAATAATTGTACTGACCACTGGGTCAGTTTATTCCCAAACGTGAAAGATAACTGAATTTCTATCACTATTGAAATGTGTTCACTTACGTGTTTTGATGCTGCAGTACAACAAAGCATTGATTACATTGAATGGGCTGAGGTAACAGAATTTATTTTAAGCTGTTATTGTTAACTGAAAATGAAGGGCTCTTGCCAGGGAGCAAAGTATTTGATGATTAGCAACATGTCAAGTCTTAAATTGGAGCAAAAAGGCCACCTCTAAAATACAGATATAAAATAGTTAAACAGCAATGTTTACCTATATCATCTCTCTCCCTATTCCGTTTCGCAGCAAAGCCTCACTAAACTTTACACACACTTGAAACCACACGGCTCTGTTCTAAATAGTATCACGATATTCCTTGCGGAATGTGTCCCGTATTTCAGGATATTCTTTCAGCTCCTTCGATTAACGCCCAAAACCGGCTGTATCCACGGTAGGCCGACGGCAGCTGTTGCTGGGCTTGCGAGAGCGTCTGCGCTCTCCCATTCACCTGCAGCGACCACTGCTTCACGGACATCGGCGAGCAAAGTTCTGTCGCCGCTTTCTCGCGGCGAATTGGCAGCGTCGCCACTGTAGTGTGCGGAACTCCACTGCTTCACAGCCACTGCTGAAACGCGCGAGAAAATCACGCCGGGAACTCACGAAGATTAATCGCTCGTGTACTGTACATCGAGCTCCGTCCGTTTCGGTTCTGGATATCTTGCACGAGAATGTTCATCGGAGGAGCTACACTAAAGTGCGCGTCATTTATGTTGGCGGCCGAGTTTAGGTTCGTTCTGCGCATCTGACGTCAGAAAACACAGTCAGCCAATGAACAGAGAACGACGTTGCCAAATCTCGACTGCAGTGCAGAGCATGGACGAGTGTCTTCAGTTTTATAAACGTTCAGTCATAAATAAAGTAATAGAACAAAAGCAATGTCTTGATAGCAGACTTTCTTTTGTAGAAAGTTTGGAAAAAGCATTCTTTATACCAATTGCTTCATATTCTATTAATTAATTAAACCAAACAAGTAATAAGACTCCTAATTCAGGCGATAGCAAGGAAAGGTGTTCGTATTAATCTCACGAACCGCTTTTTCGCAATAAAGAACAGCGGTAATTGTTTATTTCCTATTGTACTTCGACGAAGCGTGAGTAATTCATAGTCATACCAACAGTGTTTGTCAGTATTTTGTGTGACGTGTTAGAGTCCTCATGGCATTCTAGAGTCGGACCAACTGCTTTAGTGTAATGGTTAAGGTACTATACTTCTACATGAAAGGTTATGAGTTCAAACCTTGTGTGGTAATTAATATTTTCATTACTTAAAAACAATATCGAAGTGCATTACTTCACGAATTATATTCGTGTGAATGCAATTTTTTTGAAATTTCTAGTGCTTTGTCTCTTCATTAACCCTTTCGCTGCTGCAGACACGTGCTCCCCGCATTCCGCGCTGTGCGCGATTTTGCCATCACTGCACTACTCGCCTGTGCAGACACATGGTGTTCCCACTGCTTTGACACACTTATCATTCGATTTCACAAAAACTGTTTGGCCCAAAATTTGATTTTTACACGTGTTCTTGACTGATACCTTCCCCCCATAAATGACTTAATTTCGTTTCGATGTTCAACGCAGTTATTATGCAGCATTAAATATAGTAAACCATTGCACGAAATTTTGAAGAGTTTGCAGAGGTAAAAGTCCATAGAGAATACTTTCCGTATGGTCGATTTTAGCTGCCACAATGTTGAGAATGAAATGTGGACAAGATAACTAAATTTCATATAAAATTTATTGTATGAAAATATCTCATTTAATTTAAGTACCACAGAGGTGTCGTATGTAATATTGAGAAATATTCCGTCTTTCGCCCGTATTTCTACCATCTAGGGCTGTGTGTCTGAGCAGGACTTTGAGGCTCCGAGCACTATGGGACTTAACTTCTGTGGTCATCAGTCCCCTAGAACTTAGAACTACTTAAACCTAACTAACCTAAGGACATCACACATATCCATGCCCGAGGCAGGATTCGAACCTGCGACCGTAGCGATCACGCGGTTCCAGACTGAAGCGCCTTTAACCACACGGCCACACCGGCCGGCTCAGGACTTTGAGGTTTTTAGTCTATTGAGGCTATAAACACTTACCCTAATAATCAAAAACAATAGTATATTCCAGCAAACACGGGCCTAGTAATACTAGGCCCCGTGTTGCATTGAACCATCAGAAAGCGGAAGTCCTTATCGGCGCTAATTAAAAACCGGAATTTAATTTTCTGTAATTATTGCTTATCAGCAGCTTAATCTCCATAAGAATAACACGTACCGGAAGTGAGTTTTCCAGCAATACAGGTTAAGAGTAAATAGTAGACGGTGAAAATTTCTAAGTCCGAAACGAGGTCAGGCGCAAGGTTCACCCCGACTTGCAAGACAACGATGCTGGCGCATCTCTGCCAAAACTATACTGCCAATATTCATCCTCGAAATCACGCAATATACCACAATCTTGCAATGCACTGACGCATGCCTGCAAGCATTGGTATGAACGTCTCACGAACTGGTTGTGGCCGTTATGGAGCGTATAACGACATCCCAGAACGCTTCTAGGAGCACGTTCTTGTATGCGACATCTCCTCACTCATCATTATCTCTCAACATGGACACCAGACAGGAAAGGACAAAAACATTGCTCATGGAATGGTAGTGCCTCCTACTCCATCAACATTGGAAGTCACGAACATAAAAAAAAAGACTAGCAGCCATTAATTCTTTTACAAGACAACGATTATTGTTCCCCGAAGAAAGATTCATATATTTCCCTATTCTACTATGGTCACCACTTAAACTACTATTATTCCACGAACTTCTTTGTGTGAGAGATGTGGTGGAGTCCTATGGACTAGCGCCAATCCCTTGTCAGACTACCCCTGCTCTGACGTGCATTAGAATTTGCGGGTCTAGTTTCAATCTCCTGGTTCTCCTGTTGTCCTAGGTTTCGCTGTCTCCAATTACGGTCGCTTTCCCGTTCGTTATTCCTCCTGTCCCAGATTCCTTGTCTAGATTGACCCTGTTCCCTGACGTTCTGGTTTCCGTGTCTCTGGTTTCCTTAACATTGAATAGCGTAACCTTGATTTCCGTAACCCTGGTTTCCTAACTGACCAGTGCGATTATGCGATCTGTTGTCGTCTTCCCTTGCTGGCCCGTGGTATTTGTTATTTTGTGCCTTCTTCCTGTCCTTTGCGTCTTGTTTATCAAAGACTACTTCGAGTTCGCGCAATAGACTCTTGAATGCTTCTATGTCAGATCCACACTTCCCGACAAGTGTCTGTTGATACTTAACTGGCAATTTGGAAAAGCAAAATTTAATGATTTCTCCGTCGCTATATGGACTATCTAAAAACTGATTCTTCTTGAGTGAATCATCAAAAAAATTGGTTGCGCTCCTATGCCCGGACACTTCCAGTTCAGGACAAAATATTATTTCCTCTTTAATCCTGTCTTGCGTTTCCTTTGACCAGTAGGTCCGCAGGAATGCACCAACAAATTCCTGATAAGTCCGACTCGTCGCTGCCACACCCCGCATCTTTTCCGCGGCTTGGCCTTCGATGTGTCCACACATGAATTCTAATTTTGCCTGGGTTGGCCATGACGACGGTAATGAATTTGTAAACTGTATCACCCAGCTCTTCGGATGCATCGACCGTCCATTATCTTTGAACTTCTGGAATTTTAGTATCGACAGGAAGTGATTCTGATCAAAATCCTGTCCGATCCTCGCACTGGTGTTGTCACTCGTTTCCGATACTTGCAGGTCTGCTGAGTGTCCTGATCTATCTTGCTGCCAACTGTGATGTGCTACCTCTGTATCACAGTGGATGTGGCACTCCGAATTCACTCTCCTAAGTGGGCTACAATTATTGGAGCTATTACTCGCTGTTTCGGCGTGTGCACTGTTTGTTCCGCACTCTGTCACTGGGCTAGAGCACGGCCGGCTTTTCCTCGGAGAAACAATTCTGTGTACTCCATCATTGGAATTCGAACGCGCAGTGCTCGTGTGCCCGTTTCGCTCTAGTTTTGCTATTCGACTCTCTACTTCTTTCATTCGTTTCGTGATGTTCGTAACCGCAATATTACCTTGAGTTTTTAAGACAGCTAGGGATTTTGAGTGGGCCTGTGTCGCACGTCGCAAGCGCCCTGCGAGTTGAGAAGTTGCTTTTGCGATTTTCATTGCCCCTTTTGCTGCCGTTTTGGCTAGGCCTGTTACTTTTTGTGCTACCATTGACATTTGTTTTGCTTCTCCACATTCTTTCTTTATTGTTAGTAATTCCCCACGAATTTCCCCTATATGCGAAATTATTGCCTCAGTGTCCTTCTTACGCTGTTCGTCAGCTTCTTCCTTCTCCTTCTTACGCTCTTTCTCAGCTTCTTCCTTCTCCTTCTTGCGTTGTTCTTCAGCTTCTTCTTTCATTGATCGTAGGAAGCTCAGTATCGGGTTTATGTCATCTTTTTGATCCTCGTCACACTTGGGCGATGTAACTCTGGACACCTGTGCGCTAGAGCTCTGACGTGACCGAGCTGGCCCCTGTCTGCTCTCATTCGTTTGATTATAAACTTCTGCTGGCGTCTCGACCTGTGTGCCTGTCTCTGTTTCATCCTCTACCTCACTATCATAATCACGGCCGCGACGTTGCTCTAAGATCGCATCCAAATCACCTTCCTCATCAATGACCCTGTCGTCCTGTCCTGCTAAAAATGTGCCCATCTCATCTCCGAACCTATCCCCGTCAGTAACGTGCCCCTTATCCATTATAGTATGCACTTTTGTTTTAGCTTCGCTCACTAATAGTCGTGCCTTACTTCTCGTGATCATGCATGAGAAACAAAATTTATCTAAAATACACAATAAAAATAATCTGCTCCCTGTATTTTTACACATAGACATAAAATTTCAACAACGCTGTTCCAACGCTGTAATTACAAGCAGAATTTGATGTGGTACAGAAACCGCACACAAATCCGACAAAGTGCGATGTGGTACGGACACCACATCAACGAAACACAAAAAAACAATGAACAAAAAAATATATACACTGAAAACAAAAACTGTAATCATGCGCCGCTACTTAAAAACTAAACACGGAACTAACAGAAAAACTTGGGTATTAATCAACAAAAAATTAAGTAAAAAATTTTGAGTGTTCCTACTGATAATACTGCTTGCTTATCAGCGATTCACAGGAAAAATTAGAGGCTAAGGGTCACCATTTTATGCGATGTGCCGGGGCTAGCAGTGTATTTAACACTAAATAATTCTAGAATCTACATATGTAAATGATGCTCTAAGCCCCCCCCCCCCCCCCCTATTCTAACTCCGACTTTTGCTGTTGCACATGGATTAAAAAGAAACGCGAACTGACTGTAATTGACCCTGCAAGTGGAGTAGAAAAGAGTTTGGCACCTGCAATAATTTCATTTCATAAATAAGTTAAATAAAGGAAAGTTTCATTAACGTAGTGAGATATGATAGGGTTGCTCTACCGATTAACAGAATGAAAGTTCTGTCCAAAATAACAATATGATTTATTATAACTCAAAATAATAAACAAAAACACATGAAACATTTACAATACATCACATTGGCTCAAATTGGATACTCAAATAAATGCTGTGAAGGTGAAGTTGTCCCTAAACTAGATTGTGACATTTATGACGAAGTGGTATGTGGAGCCAATTCCTTGCAACTCAAGCCTTAAGAGAGACACACAGCCAACCCAACATTAATTGCTGCTACAGTAGTGAGAATTCAGACAATGAACACCCAAGACAGAACAAAGTTAGAGAAAGACGAACAGGCGCACTCTGCTTAGCTCTGATTATAACCTAGGAAAATCCCTATCTTCCAGTGCTGCGGACACACATTACCAAACTGTCTTCTTAACTGCAAGAACACGATCTGGCGTACCGGAGGCGATGGCTGGTTGCTTCGATGTCCCATGGTGGTGATGAAATGTCGCGAGTATAGCCCGAAACTAATTATCCTGGTCTGGTTGTTCCAGACTAAAGACTTCCTAGCAATACAAATGCGCCTCTGAGGGAGACGGAGAAGGCTCACCACACAATCACTGACGGTACAGTGATTGATTTTAACAAGCGAAGTCACACTGTAACTCCGATACAGTCAACTTTAGCCAAAACTGCTCAAGACAGAAAACATAGGCCGCTTGTACGCAGAACGCTCAATTGCCAACTGTACTCGGAAAGTTAGGTTGAAGTCGAAACTTCAGCAACTTCGTCAAACAGTTACAATTAAATAAAAGTATATTTGACAGCCAACGGAAGGCAGTCGGTCCAGAGCAGCGAGAGCTCAGTCTTGTAACCTACTCCGACCGAAAGGCGAGAGCCGACTCCCCACTAGAGCACCCGTACAAACCGAACACAGAACATTCCCGCCCCCACGACAGTGGCCGTGGTTAACCGTTCCAATCAGGAACTGGAAAACCGGCGGAAAATTCCACTCTATTGCTGGAGCACTACCATTCCACCAATGGAGATTCTTGGCGCCAGTTTCTGCGCTGAGTTTGCTACGTCATGGAGCTATGCCCTGAGCAAGCCAATCACAGTTACAATTTTGCAGAAAGCGGGGAATTTTCCCGCCACAACTGCCTGGGTACACAAGTCATTCCCACGCCTCGCTGGTAGCCTGCCAGAAAGTGTTTTCGCTAAGTTTCTGTGAAGTAACAGAACCTCTAGTCCAGCCGTTACTTCAGGCCCCTGTGGGCGTGTCTTTTGACAATGTCGGCGTCTGGAAAGCATTCACTCGACTCCCTCACACCCATCGGCTTAACCCTTTCAAGATCAGCAGAGCCCGCCTGTCACCGGACCACCTGGGTGACGAGAGACGCTGCGTGGGAAGTCCGCATGTGAAGGAATAGCGACTTTTCACCACATGCAATTAGAGAGGAAAATCGTAAGATAGAAATATGAGAGGGGGTTCATGCCACCTCTCAATATAACCTGTTAATACAGTCATTTGCGACAACGGCCTTGCCGCAGAGGTAACACCGGTTCCAGTCAGATCAACAAAGTTAAGCGTTGTCGGTCTGGACCAGCACTTGGATGGGTGACCATCCGGCCGGCCGAGCGCTGTTGGCAAGCGGGGTGCACTCAACACTTGTGAAGCAAACTGAGGAGCTACTTGATTGAGAAGTAGCGGGTCCTGTCTCGGAAACTGACTTACGGCCCCTCCATAATCACATCCGGTAACGCCTGTGGCCTGAGGATGACACGGCGGCCGGTCGGTACCGTTGGGTTCGCCAGGGCCTGTGGACGGAGTCTACAGTTTTTGCAGTCATTTGCAGTTCCTCGTATCATTTTACGTTGCTACTGCTACGTATTTGCACTAGTTTGTCGCCATCTGGGTAATCCAGCTGCAGTGCGTTTCTGCGATAACCAACGCGCAGTGTGTTACGTTTGTTCACGTCGAGTGCCGGTCCCTCCGCCAGTCGTCGACCGTCTTGCAGGTCTTCCCGCACTCTGCTACATTCTGCCGGCCGGTGTGGCCGAGCGGTTCTAGGCGCTTCAGTCTGGAACCACGCGACCGCTACGGTCGCAGGTTCGAATCCTGCCTTGGGCATGGATGTGTGTGATTTCCTTACGTTAGTTAGGTTTAAGTAGTTCTAAGTTCTAGGGGACTGATGACCTCAGATGTTAAGTCCCATAGTGCTCAGAGCCATTTGAACCATTTCTGCTACATTCTCCTGGAACTGCAGCTGTCCGTCCTACAGACACCGTCATCGTCTGCGAATAGCCGCACGTAACCGCCAACGTTATATACAAGATCATTAACATAAATTATAAATAGTGGCGGCTCTATGCCACTGCCTTGGCGTATTCGCGAAATTACCTTCACATGTTTCGATTTCGTACCGTCGGCAAAGACGTGTCGAGTTCTATTTGCAAACAAATCATATATCCTATCACAAATCTGCTCAAATACCCGGTAAGCTCACAGTTTCTTCACTAACGACATTGCGGATCTATATCGAATGCCTTCCGGGAATCCAGGAACACGGCATTAAGCTGAGCGCCTTTGTGTGCGGCGCCCCGCGTCTCGTCGACGAACAGAGCGACTTTAGGTACGTTGTGTGCCAATGCGTTTCCTACGAATCACTATATCGTAAATACCTACATTTTCTCTGTTTATTAACCACTTCAGACGCATCGCCTTTAGAAAGAGGCATTGTTATCAGAATGTGATATCAGCAAACGCATACCGGAAGCCCTAACTTCCACCATATAAATACTCTCGTTATCTTAAACTTCGCTGCTACACTTACTGTGATACCCATACTTGACGGATCCATTTCTTGGTGTAACAGAAGTCAAAAAAGTACTGGGCCACCGACTACTGGAAACCAGGAGCTCTTCTAGGAACAGTAAGATAAAAGCCGCTGGGTACGCTACCGGTAGTTAGCCAAACATAGTCACACTGCGCTGCCAAGTGATCGTGACTTATTGGGCATAGAACCTATGATCTCCGAGGGACTTTCCTGCACTTGAATTGGGAAGTATAAAATTATGTAACTTTGTGTGGCGATGCTCCGTGGAGACATTGTATGGCATGTTGCTATAAGTGCATTTAACTATGGGCTTATTTTGTTCAAGTTTATAGGATAGCTCACGCCATGACAACTTGAATGTTTCTCATTCTTGACGTTATGAGAAGCGTCAATTATGCATTAGAAAACTGAGTGTAAAACGTAGTAGAGTCTAACATATGTGACAGTGTGTTCAGTTAGTGATCAATAAAAGGGTTAAAGCAGTGGAGGCAATTCGAAATACCTGTCTTAATTAAACAGGTAGTCTTTCCCAATACTCAGGCAGCTTTACCGGACTACAAAATAAACAAAACAATGTGGCTGTGAGAGTAGTTGCTGAATGAGTATTCAGTGATATGATTTCATTATATGATTTGTGTATTTTCAGTAGCAATTCTGCAGTGTTTTATGTTTCTTACCTCTATATCTACTGGTTACTTAACGTAGCAAGATGTCTTATGATGACAAAATTTCTAAAGCTGTTGTCCTGAGTTCGATACAGATGTTTGTAGCTCTATCACAGAGGAGGTAAATTGTTACTCTCGCGCCAGTATGAAACTGAGAGCTATTGCCTCTTACTCTTTACAGTGCGTCGACATTTTTATGGAGCACGTGAACAACTGCAGCGATCGTCACCTCCTCATTGCCCGTGTGATATCTGATTCATACAATTCGCAATGTAGACAACGAGATTACTTGTAGTGGCTGTGTGAAAGTAATCTCTCCTGTCTGCAGACATATTTGTGATAAGTCGATGATGCACCAAAGTGGAAGTCATTTAGAATCTTTGATTGGTATACCATGAATAAATCAAGTTAAATATGCAAAATAATTCTCTGTCATTCCAGCAAGTAACAAAACTATCCCAGCGTCACCAGACATCTTCCACTGTGTTGTCATGAGCCTATAATAGTCGTAGGAGGACGATTATGTTTCTACAGGCAATATCATTCTTCAGTGTGGTAACAGTTTAGGAGTGCATCTTGTGCATCAACGATGCAGCGGCTTTTGTACTTATTCTACGACGTCATGAGGAATATTCCAGTATTTACACTACTGACCATTAAAAATGCTACACCACGAAGATGACGTGCTACAGGCGCGAAATTTATCCGACAGTAAGAAGATGCTGTGATATGCAAATGATTAGCTTTTCAGAGCATTCACACAAGGTTGGCGCCGGTGGCGACACCTATTACGTGCTGACATGAGGAAAGTTTCCAACCGATTTCACATACACAAACAGCAGTTTACCGGAGTTGCCTGGTGAAACGTTATTGTGATGCCTCGTGTAAGGAGGAGAAATGCGTACCATCACGTTTCCGACTTTATCAAAGTAGCCTATCGCGATTGCGGTTTATCGTATCGCGACATTGCTGCTCGCTTTGGCCTAGATCTAATGAATGTTAGCAGAATATGGAATCGGTGGGTTCAGGAGGGTAATACGGAACACCGTGCTAGATCCCAACGGCCTCGTATCACTAGCAATCTAGATGACAGGCATCTTATCCGCATGGTTGTAACGGATCGTGCAGCCACGTCTCGATCCCTGAGTCAACAGATGGGGACGTTTGCAAGATAATAACCATCTGCACGAACAGTTCGACGACGTTTGCAGCAGCATGGACTATCAGCTCGGAGGCCATGGCTGCGGTTACCCTTGACGCTGCATCACAGACAGGAGCGCCTGCGATGGTGTACTCAACGACGAACCTGGGTGCACGAATGGCAAAACATTTTTTCGGATGAATCCAGGTTCTGTTTACATCATCAGGATGGTCGCATCCGTGTTTGGCGACATCGCGGTGAACGCACATTGGAAGCATGTATTCGTCACCGCCATACTGGCGTATCACCCGGCGTGATGGTATGGGGTGCCATTGGTTACAAGTCTCGGTCACCTCTTGTTCGCATTGACGGCACTTTGAGCAGTGTACGTTACATTGCAAATATGTTACGACCCGTGCCTCTACCCTTCATTCGATCCCTGCGAAACCGTACATTTCAGCAGGATAATGCACGACCGCATGTGGCAGGTCCTGTATTGGCCTTTCTAGATACAGAAAATGTTCGACTGCTGACCTGGCCAGCACATTCTCCAGATCTCTCACCAATTGAAAACGTCTGGTCAATGGTGGCCGATTTACTGACTCGTCACAATATGCCAGTTACTACTCTTGATGAACTGTGGTATCATGTTGAAGCTGCGTGGGCAGCTGTACCTGTACACGCCATCCAAGCTCTGTTTGACTCAATGCCCAGGCGTATCAAGGCCGTTATTACGGCCAGAGGTTGTTGTTCTGGGTACTGATTTCTCATCATCTATGCATCCAAATTGCGTGAAAATGTAATCACATGTCAGTTCTAGTATAATATATTTGTCCAATGAATACCCGTTTATCATCTGCATTTCTTCTTGGTGTAGCAATTTTAATGGCCAGTAGTGTATGATGAGAAGAATGGAAGGATGCATAGACTACAGCGATGTATACGAAACAAAATAAATGTAACCCACTGAGTTACTGGACTATTTCATTGACACCGACATGTAGCAAGGCATGTGAACAATTACTTTGTTCCAGTGTTATTAATACCCCAAAATATATTACTTATTGACATCAAACCATCACGAATATGTAAAGCATCACTCTTGTGGGACACAGCCGGCACTTTATTCGAATGACGTACTTTGTAAGGCTGCATACAGGGGCTCTCAAATTGATTCGGTATTTATAGATTTCCAAAAAGGGTTTTGATATCATTCCTCATAAGCGACTTCCATCAACATTGCCTTCGTATCGACTATTGTCTCAGTTTTGCGACTAGATTCGTGATTTCCTGTCTGAAAGGTCACAGTTTGCAGTAACTGACAGGACATCACCCAGCGAAACTAACGTGATGTGTGTGATTCTTCAAGTGAAGTGATGTAGACCTTCTGCTTTTTCTAATATATATCAACTGTTTAGCAGACAATCAGCCTATTTCTCTCAGATTCGTGGAAGGGGATGCTCCTCAGAAGAGCAAAGCGAACTGCAAAATTATGTTGAAAATACACTGGTGTCCAAAATTAAAGCAACAAACCGCTAATTCCCCGTCATGCGTCTAATTCATGGTATAATCATACAAACTCTCAACAGATGTCCTTACGATTGTGTTGAGCACGGAAGGTGGGATTTCGGTCAATGGACAACCACTACAGTGAATACGTCAGGGCATCTCTTAAATGGGGTACCGTGTGCCGGGTAATTGCACATCCGCAGTCGCTATGTATACAGTCACAGAGGGTGTGGTATGGCACAAATAAGACGCCTACCTGAATCTCTGTTGTGGAGGGCCATAAGAAGAATGGAAGCAGCACATTCACATACTCATGTGGCCCAAAGGCTGAATGTGAATCGTTCTGTTGGTTCTCGGATGTGGTGACAATTTATAGAGAGCGAAACAGTGTCCTAGAGACCAGGGCAGGGCCGACCATGTGTGATATCAGAGAGAGAGGAGTGTTATTTGGTTGTATGGACCTGATGGTACCGCCTTAGTATTGCATGGCAACTGACATTTGACCTCACAACATCCACTAGACGTCTTGTATCGGGACAAACGGTGACAGAAGGCTTCGGCAGAGTGGCCTTTATTGTCAGACACCTAGTATATGTGTACCTCTGATGTGTCATCACAGAATGGAACGTCTAGAGTGGAGTCGTCAAAATGCTACCTCGACGGTCAAACTGTGGCCGAATGTTCTTTTCACACATGAGTCCAGATTTGATCTAGATGATTCTCCAAGCTTTCGCATCTGTAGGGAACGTGGAAGACGATTTCGAGACCCAAATGTTGTGGAAAAGACGAATATGGAGGAGGATCTCGTATGCTGTTGGCAGTGAACGCCTCGGCACGGGTTAACTGCTGTAAGGTATCCTGACAAGATCTTGGGACCTCATTCGCGATTGTTACGAGGCGGTGTGGTGTGAGACCTCATAGAGAATGGGTGGTTGATGTTTTCCTGGAAACGGAAATTGTTGGTCGCATGGCGTGGTCTGCTCGCTCTTCCTGTTTGAATCCCACAGAGCATGTCTGGAATGCACTACGGAGATACCTGCATCATGTCTGCGTCCACCAATCACTCTCCAAGATTTGCGAGCAGCTCTGCAGGAAGAATGGGCATTATAGCCGTAACATGAGATTGATGACATCGTTCACAGCATGCCCCGTCGTTGTTAAGCCTATATTGCTTCCGGAAGTGGTCACACCCTATGCAGCACATTAACCAGTTGAAACTTCCTGGCAGATGAAAACTGTGTGCCCGACCGAGACTCGAACTCGGGACCTTTGCCTTTCGCGGGCAAGTGCTCTACCAACTGAGCTATCGAAGCACGACTCACGCCCGGTACTCACAGCTTTACTTCTGCCAGTTCCTCGTCTCCTACCTTCCAAACTTTACAGAAGCTCTCCTGCGAACCTTGCAGAACTAGCACTCCTGAAAGAAAGGATATTGCGGAGACATGGCTTAGCCACAGCCTGGGGGATGTTTCCAGAATGAGATTTTCACTCTGCAGCGGAGTGTGCGCTGATATGAAACTTCCTGGCAGATGAAAACTGTGTGCCCGACCGAGACTCGAACTCGGGACCTTTGCCTTTCGCGGGCAAGTGCTCTACCAACTGAGCTACCGAAGCACGACTCACGCCCGGTACTCACAGCTTTACTTCTGCCAGTACCTCGTCTCCTACCTTCCAAACTTTACAGAAGCTCTCCTGCGAACCTTGCAGAACTAGCACTCCTGAAAGAAAGGATATTGAGGAGACATGGCTTAGCCACAGCCTGGGGGATGTTTCCAGAATGAGATTTTCACTCTGCAGCGGAGTGTGCGCTGATATGCAACTTCCTGGCCGATGAAAACTGTGTGCCCGACCGAGACTCGAACTCGGGACCTTTGCCTTTCGCGGGCAAGTTCTCTACCAACTGAGCTACCGAAGCACGACTCACGCCCGGTACTCACAGCTTTACTTCTGCCAGTACCTCGTCTCCTACCTTCCAAACTTTACAGAAGCTCTCCTGCGAACCTTGCAGAACTAGCACTCCTGAAAGAAAGGATATTGAGGAGACATGGCTTAGCCACAGCCTGGGGGATGTTTCCAGAATGAGATTTTCACTCTGCAGCGGAGTGTGCGCTGATATGAAACTTCCTGGCGGATGAAGACTGTGTGCCCGACCGAGACTCGAACTCGGGACCTTCCTCCTAAATGCCACAGCAACAGCTACAGTAAAAAACAATGGACAAAGTGTTCTAGATTAATCTAGTTTAAGACTGTTTATTTTTATGTAACATATCTCTATGTATGTATGAATGTATAAACGCCTGAAGATGAACAGAACATGTTCGAAACGCGTTGCATTATGTTAAATTAAGCATAAAATAAAAAGTGACTGGTAGCAGAAACTTAGAATAAATAATAGTGAAAGATGCTGTGTTCGAATACCTGCCAGGCAAAAGTGATTTTTATCGTCGTTCCAGGTTCCAATATAACGCTGTTGGTGGAAGTATTTAATATATATGACATCTAATTGTGTTTAGTTAACAGTTCATGTAGCTTCTGGATTCTACCCTCCCCCCTTCCCCCGCCCCCTTCCATCACCACAACTTTACTTCATGGCGTTTCACACTTGTGCATTGCACTTTATTTACATATCTTTCACGGTTATTTCTTAGGGGCAGTATAGGCTTTATTGGGTTTCCAGAGCAGATCTAAGCGTATCGTCATTTGTTTCCAGGTTTGGACATTGGGCCTTGTAAACTGATACTGGTAAACACTTCGATATTTTACGTTTCTTGGTTCCTAGTCGAGTCTCAATCAGACACGAAAGCTTTGTTTGGTTAATAGTGGGTTCCAACCCGACGAATCACACTCAACAACTCGTCATGCCATTTAATGAATGTGATAAGGCATCTGCAGTGAGACTTCTTGTAATGAAGTTTAATTTACAAGCGTTAAGTACTGTGTCATCTCTAATAACATGTTTTGTAATGTTTACTGCATGATGGCGTTGGGTTACATCTGTACTGACTGCCATAAAGAGCAGTGTTGTCTGGTAGTTTCTTCTGGTACCCATTCTGTATAGTCAAACGACTGTACTGTAAAGGCTTTAGAGGACCTGCGACACGGCTACGCTGTGTTGCTTAAATACAGTCAGGTATGGCCTACACATTGGAATTCAGGATTGGCTCGCTTTCGGGCCGTCGAGTGTACGTGTAACTTGTGTAGTTGAGCAGTGGGCAACTCTGTTGGTAATGCGCCGTGTGCCCGTTTTTCTGACCTAACCTATCTTCGGGTAATGATATAATACAGAACAACCGACTGTGGTAATAATGATACAGTATTGATTTGCTCAGTCTGTGGTTTTCCGGCTCTGTGAAATTGTGTCAAAGTGCTAGGGCGACCGGTGTTAACTAGTAATACAATCCCAAGAAGGTATTTTGCGACATAAACGAAAGTTGGTAGGCATGGTTCTACATCTGAAAGATAGTTTTTCAACATTCACGCCAGTCGCATAACAGTGGCGCTAGTTGTGCCATTATGAGGATGCAAATCAGATTTGCTTTAAATACACGCTACAACGGTCATGAGCGTTATTTACCGCTGAGATTGGACGTGGTGAGGTGATGTTAGACAAGAATGCCTTTAAGGCGACAAAGACGCCATTATCAACACCTCACCGAGCTTGAACGAGGTCGTGTAATAGGGCTACGAGCAACTAGATGTTCCTTCTGCGACACTGCACAAAGATTTGGCAGGAATGTAGCCACTGTACGTGATTGCTGGCAGGGGTGGTCACGAGGATGTAAGGTTGCAACAAGACCGCTCTCTTGGCAGCCACGTGGCTCAACTGAGAGGGAAGACCATCGTGTTCGGCTTATGGCTCTGGCGCATCGTAATCCATCTTGCAGCAGCAGTCTGAACAGTAGCTGGCACCACAGTGACACAACGAACTGCTACATATGGGTTACCACAAGGACAGCTCCGAGCCAGAAGCCTGTAGCGTGCATTCAGCTGACATCAAACCACCGCAAATTGCGACTTCAGTCCTGCAGTGGTGTCAAGCGAGAGTTCTTTGGAAGACAGGGCGAAGATCTGTTATGTTTTCTGATGAAAGTTGGTTCTGCCGTGGTGCGTGTGATAGACTTGTGTTACTTAGTAGGTGGCCCGTAGAAGACCTACAACCAACTTGTCTCTGTGCTAGACACGCTGTACCTACACTCTAGTCATGGTTTGGGGTGCTATTTCGTATGACAGCAGGAGCTATCCCATACACCCTGACTACAAATTTGTACGTCAGTCTGGTGTTTCGACCTGTTGTGCTGCCATTCATAAACAGCATTCTAGGATAACACTCGCCCACATACCGCTGTTGTAACCCAACATGCTCTACAGAGTGTCGACTTGCTGCCTTGGCCTGCCCAATCACCAGATCTGTCTCCTATCAAGCAGATATTGTACATCAACTGTAGCGTCATCCAGAAACAGCGTTACCGTCCCTGTATGCCCGATCAAGTCAATAGGCACGGAACTCCATCCCATAAACTGACATCCGGCACCTGTACAACACAATGTGCGCACGTTTGCATGCTTGCACGCCTTTTTCTGCAGATTCTTTCTCAGAAAAGTATAAGCTCATTAAAATTTGAAAGCTAACACCAGTACTTCGGAACTTCGTTCAAAAGACCAATGATGCAACTGCACATTTTCAGAGTGATATTTTACCAAATTTGATTGGTTAGCCAGTGACGGTGGCCTAAATGCGGTCATTTGCTGGTATTGTCTGATGTTTGGAAATGGCAGAAATACTAGTTTTACCAAAACCTGATTCACGCATATGGGAAATTTACTGAAGTCGGTAAACGAGCATGTACAGTCTGTTAACCATCTGCGATCGTCTGTAGCTATAGCTGCTTTTGGGGAAAATAGAATAGAAATGTTTTTGACGGCCAGCTTAAAAACAGAATATACCTACGCAATAAAAAGTAAGGCGGAAAAGGAACATGCTTAAAAGGCTTGTTAATACAGTGTGTTTTCTGGAAAAAGCAGGATCGGCCTTTCGGTGACATGATGAAACTCCAAGTTTTGTTAAACAGGGGAATTATGTGGACTTGTTGAATACGTTTCACAGTATAATCATCTTTTGGCGTAGCACATAGAAACCTCTACTGTGATTGAAAGAATTCCTAATCTAATTGAAAATTATCTTATACTGTTTTATCAGCTACAAAGCGGGAAATTCTGGATGTGCCTTTTGTAGCCGTCATGGTTGACGAAACTTCAGATGTGGCAGATAAAGCACAGTTTTCTACTGTCCTACGTTAATTATAGAAGGATTCTGTAATATAAGTAGTAACAAACATGCTCAGGGTATAGCAGAGCTTGCAGGCCTCGGTGGCCGAGTGGTTCTAGGCGCTTCAGTCGGGAACCACGCGGCTGCTATGGTCGTAGGTTCGAATCCTGCCTCGGGCATGGATGTGTGTGATGTCCCTAGGCTAGTTAGGTTTCCGTAGTTCTGGGGGACACTGATGACCTCAGATGTTAAGTGCCATAGTGTTTAGAGCCATTTGAGCCATATAGCAGAACTTATCCGGCACTTCTTATAAGAATTCGGATGTAACGAAAAATTGACTGCACAGCAGTTGAAGCGTGGCGAGTATGGCGGGATATCTGAATGGGGTTCACGCATTAATCAAAGTCACACATACTGAAGCCATATTTTTTCACTGTTATGTCCATGTACCAAACCTTGTTTTATCTCAAAGCACCAGCCAAATAATGGAGCGTAAAATATTTTTTAATTTCGATTAATAGACTGGCAGCTTTTCTTTTTTGAAGATTTCCTAAACGTGTTAAATTTTTGGATAAACTTTTGCATTGTTGTCTTCCACACGTCTGTCTAACGCGATGGAATTATTCATCAGGCTTGGTGATCGCTGAGTGCAGGAAAAGAACTAAACTTTGTGATGGCTTTAGTGCCATGCTAGAACAAACTCTAGTCGAGCGATGTCGTTATCCTGAAGGAAGTCATTCACAAGATGTGCACGATGGGGGCGCGAATTGTCGTCCATGAAGACGAATGCCTCGCCAGTATGCTGCCCATAAGGCTGCACTATCGGTCGGAGGATGGCATTCATGTATCGTACAGCCGTTACGGCGCCTTCCATGACCACCAGCGACGTACGTCGGCCCCACATGATGCCACCCAAAAACATCAGGGAACCTCAACCTTGCTGCACTTGCTGGAAAGTGTGTCTAAGGCATTCAGCCTGACGGGGTTGCCTCAAAACACGTCTCCGACGATTGTCTGGTTGAAGGCATATGCGACACTCATCGGTGAAGAGAACGTGATGCCAATCCTGAGCGGTACATTCGGCATGTTGTTGGGTCCATCCGTACCGCACTGCATGGTGTCGTGGTTGCAAAGTTGGACTTCGCCATGGACGTCGGGAGTGAAGTTGCGCATCATACGGCCTATTGCGCACGGTTTGATTCGTAACACGACGTCCTGTGGTTGCACGAAAAGCGTTATTCAACCTGGTGGCGTTGCTGTCAGGGTTCCTCCGAGAAATAATCCGTAGGTAGCGGTCATCCACTGCAGTAATAGGCCTTTGGTAGCCTAAGCGATGCATGTCATCGACAGTTCCTGTCTCTCTGTATCGCCTCCATGTCCGAAAAACAGCGCTTTGGTTCACTCCGAGACGCCTGGACACTTCCCCTGTTGAGAGCCCTTCCTGACACAAAGTAACAATGCGGACGCGATCGAACCGCGGTATTGACCGTCGAGGCATGGTTGAACTACTAAACTACAGACAACACGAACCGTGTACCACCTTCCTGGTGGAATGACTGGAACTGATCGGGTGTCGGACTCTCTCCGTCTAATAGGCGCTGCTCATGCATGGTTGTTTACACCTTTGCGCGGGTTTAATGACATCTCTGAACAGTCAAAGGGACTGTGTCTGTGATGCACTCTCCACAGTCAACGTCCATCTTCAGTAGTTATGGGAACCGGAGTGATGCAAAAAATTTTGATGTTTGTATGAATCGAAAGGTTCTTTGCCATAGATGTGCACAAGGAATAAATAATGTGTGTGTAGCCGTTAAGAGTGCGAAAAGGAAGCAGATGGCTTCACATTCATATCAATAACGTTTCATTGTCTTATCACGCATTAAAATCTCCAATATCTGAACATCGAAAATGGAAGAGCTACGAACCTCTATCCTGCGGACCCATGAAGTGCTACGATAGAAATGAGACACGAAAGTAACAACATTTCGTGAAATCAGATTCTAAAGGCTTTCATGTTTCTGTGGTTCATTTGCAGTAAAACATGCATACCGGGCAGCTACAATGCGACAGCTGCTTGGTCGATGTTGTTTTCAGTAGTAAAAATCAACCTATCGTAGTAACGAAGTCTGTAAAATACGTTGTATATTGGCGTCGTTATTTCCCTTACTTTTCTTTTAAAAGGGGACTTAACATTTGAGGTCGTCAGTCTCCTAGAACTTAGAACTACTTAAACCTAACTGACCTAAGGACATCACACACATCCATGCCCAAGGCAGGATTCGAACCTGCGACCGTAGCGGTCGCGCGGTTCCAGACAGTAGCGCGTAGAACCGCTCGGCCACACCGGCAGGCCTACTTTTTTGTAAGAATAACCGAGTGGTCACTTTCTGCCATTTCGAGAAAATTTGAAGTAAGTCCTAATTTTTAATTTCTTCATTTTCAACAACTAAAACTTCCAACTTCCCTTATAATCCGGGATCTGTATTTGTTTTGGGGTATGCCTAGAAGGAGAACGCTGACGGGTCAGAGTGAAAGACACAATTTTTGCGTCGATAAATTAATAACAACGTGGACATTCACAATGATACTGTGTCCGTTTTATTTAATGATCATTATAGTTGGGTATGTAGCTGAACTTACAGCCTTTAGATTTGTGTGACTTATCATGTTCTGGGCGCTACAGTCTGGAACCGAGCGACCGCTACGCTCGCAGGTTCGAATCCTGCCATGGGCATGGATGTGTGTGATGTCCTTAGGTTAGTTAGGTTTAAGAAGTTCTGAGTTCTAGGCGACTGATGACCTCAGAAGTTGGGTCGCATAGTGCTCAGAGCCATTTGAACTTATCATGTAACCGTTATTTGATGGATTCCTTTTAGTACTCACGTGGGTGATCTCACACTTTTGCTTATTTAGAGTCACCTGCCACTTTTCGCAGCATACAGTTATCTTGTCTAAATTATTTTGCGATTGGTTTTGAGCATGTAAAATTAAAGTACCGATTTTTAAAATTAATTATATAGGGAGGCCAACTTTGCGTTGATCTTCACAAAATAAAAAATAATCCGTGTAGATAGCCATTAGTAGAGGTAAAAGGAAGTAGATACAGACATGTGAAAAGTTCTCGTTTGTCTCTGACATTGTTATCAACTTCTACCACGCGTAACGATCAGGTGCTACGGCAGGAACGACACATGAAAGTTCAAAAAATGGTTCAGATGGTTCTGAGCACTATGGGACTTTAACATCTGAGGTCATCAGTTCCCTAGAACTTAGAACTACTTAAACCTAACTAATCTAAGGACATCACACACATCCATGCCCGAGGCAGGATTCGAACCTGCAACCGTAGCGGTCGCGTGGTTCCAGGCTGAAGCGCCTAAAAAATGGTTCAAATGGCTCTGAGCACTATGGGACTTAACATCTATGGTCATCAGTTCCCTAGAACTACTTAAACCTAACTAACCTAAGGACATCATACAACACCCAGTCATCACGAGGCAGAGAAAATCCCTGACCCCGCCGAGAATCGAACCCGGGAACCCGGGCGCGGGAAGCGAGAACGCTACCGCACGACCACGAGCAGCGGACTGAAGCGCCTAGAACCGCTCGGCTACACAAGCTGGCCGACACATGAAATTCACAACGTTTAGTGGAGTTCAATTCTAGGGACTTCATGTTTAAATGTTACAGATAGTTCACTAGCAGTAACACATGCACACGGGACAACTACAGTGCCGCAACCGCTACGTTGTTGATGTTGTACACAGTGGAAAACGAACATAGTAACGAAGCAGTCGGGAACAACAAAAGTTGTTTATTAACGTCCTTTTTTCACTTACTTTGGTCTAAGAGTAAACGGAACTAACTCTGTGTTCATTTGCTGCCGTCACCACAAAATTTTCAGTGTTCCTAATTTTCAGTATCTTTATTTTGATTAGCTGCAACGTCTCGCATTAGAAGGAAGTAATATTTGTTTTAGGCTGTGCCTCGAAGAAACACATTGACGGGTCGGACTCACAGACGAAGAGCTAGAGAGACACAATTTTTAATAGAGAAAGTAATAGGTATAATTCTATTGGCGTTCTGAAAGATACATTTAAATGTGCATAATTACAAGTAATTTTGAGAACTTTAGTTGCGGTTTGAGGAGTTTACAGTGCACTGTTTGTAATGCAGATCATTTAACGTCTTCATGCGATACAAGGGCATTCACTATGTGTTGCCCTATGGATAAAGTTAATTTGCCGCCGTAAACACAAAATTAATTTTTCGACGCAGTGTATCAAAGACTCCCATTAAATGATCGAACAATTAAAGAGACGTCAAAGAATTGTTTCAAGAATACACGTACAGGTAGCTACAATGCAGCATTTTCCAGGGATCATTTCTGCGCCTTAAATTTCAAACTCTTTTAAGATACATGACTTTGCCATCAGAGATCAGGTCCATTGGTGCAACTGGTCGGATTTCGAGCACAGGCGATACTAGTATTGATGAATGCCTGTCAGTGTCGTTACCAGGGATTTTAGTACTAGTTACTCAGAGACAAATGGACCATTGACAGGCGGGCTACGGCTGGAGTGCATTCATACATGTCATTACCAGATTACCAGGCTGTGCGTACGTTGTGCTGGCGACGAAGCCTCCTTCGTCTTGGGACGAGACAACACGCTGCCATGCAGCGAATTTGCTGGCCATGGCGGCGGAGTGTTTGCTTGCGGCCCTGGCTGAAGAGTGTATCTGGCGCTGGGGCGCGCACACAAGAGGAGGTAGCACAGGATAGTAGAGGCTGCGCGGAGCAGGGTGGTGGCAACTGGGGCAGCGCACAGTGCTACACGGGGTTCTTATATCAATCAGGCGTGGAAGGAATTATGTGAGTTTCTGTACCTGGCATTCGTTATTAAAAACACTGTATTAGATGATTCCGCTGAACTTGCAAGAGAAGGAGCGATTTGTTTTCACCTGAATTGTTAACCACTTTTCTTTCAGAGATGCGTCGTCAGTGGCGAGTTTTGAGTACCTACATCTCCCTTGGTACCATGCTGAATTTTGCTTCATTTTCCAAATAATACCCAGTTTCACACACCTTCATCTCGCTTGGCAACGTAGTTGCAATTGCGACAGGATCCTGAAACAGTGTGCTGTTACCAAGCGAGGACCTATCGTACAACTTTCATTGTGCCACTTACGTGCAGTTACCATAGTTAGCGAAGTGGTTATCGCCAAGCATAAACGTGCACCGTTTTCCTTTCAATTCTCGCTGTGAGGGGCATAGGCAGCGTGCTGGCTTGTTGGTGTACAGAATATCTGAAAATAAATCAGTACTTAAACATACAGCTCTGAAACCGACGGTATATTTATAATGTGCAGCCGATATTTTTATAGGCCTGTACGTCGATATTTTTGCCGTCGATGTATCGATTCTCTTTTTTATAATCCAGAGCCGATATTGATGTTTTTTAAATGTCAGTATATCAGGTTCCCGATATTTTTAAAAACATCAACAGCCCTAGTCGGGATTAATCGTTCGATTCCACGGCGATATAAATCCGCTACTTCGCAATGGAGCCGCAGCGTGAACGTCCTCGTCGTTGGAAAATCTGCCAGTGCTGCGAATCAGTTCTTCGACTGCCTGGACGTTGCCGTCTGTGATCGATGTCAATGGCCTTCCTTTGCAGCCAGCATCAGCCACGTATGTGCGGCCTCAGGTTAATGGCAACATTACCCTGTGGCTGGACGCCACGTTGCAGTTTGTCAATATTCCAACAGAATTTCATGGTGAATTTGAGTGCAGTTTATAAGTTGTGCTCACGAGAATCGTACTGACATGTATCCTTCAGCAAAAAAATGAAATGAAATGATCGTATGGCACTCTTGGCCAGGAGACCCCATCCGGGGAAGTTCGGCCGCCAGTGGTAAGTTTTATTTCAGGTGGCGCCACACTGGGCGACTTGCGCTTCGGTGATGATGAGGTGGTGATGACGAGACAACATAGAACTCACAGACGGAGAAAATCTCCAACTCGGCCGGGAGTCGAACCCAGCCCCTCTGCATGGTAGGCAAGCACGTCATCACTCAGCTAAGCAGGCGGATTATCCTTCAATAAATGTATGACGTTACGAGATGCGTCGCCATTTCATTCACACACTCTGATACGACTGTTACCCGTGACACAACAGAACTGTATCGGCACGGCACTCAGAAAATATACTCTCTTCTGACAGTGCGCCGCTCTTGTGCTATGGTTTTGCATGGGGCGACACGCGCAAGTTGCTGTTTCGAGCCCCGTCGTAGATGGACGAACGAGGGTAGTCCACATTTGAACAGTTGGAGGGCTTCACAGACAGACGGAGCTCGCACAAAGTGTCCCGGCGTCCGCGCAGAAATGCGCTCTTTCTTAATGGCCAGGCCGGTCCAGACTGACTGCCACCTGCAGATCTGCGCACTTCGAGCGTCCTCTTTGGGATATTGGGATACAGCAAGCCAGCACAAATGTACGTCCACCGTAAGTACATCGAAAGTTGTTCGTATCTAGGCACCTTTGATTATGTGTAATGTCATTAAATTTAAGAGGAAACAATAAATCTCATTTATAACTGCACTCGAGAGCGTTGAACGAACTGTTAGCTATTTAAATCGCAGACTTAAAGGAATTACGGAGGAGAAGGAAAATATAGCCACATGTTCGAGGGTTATTCGGAAAGTAAGATCTGAATCGGCGTAGCTAGTCGAATGTGACGCCAACATTGTAATGTTCATGCGTACCAGTTCCCGGCATGCTTTGATTTTGAAGCAAAGCCATTTGCATTGGTATTGTCGCAGTATTAATTCAAAAAGTTTAAAACAATTGATCAACCTGGACACTGTCAAATGCTGTCAGTGGTTCAGTTTTTGACAGCAATGAACGTTGCAGCAGCAGAAATTCATCGACAGATAAGTGACGCCTATGGCCCCAGTGCGATGAGTGACAGCAAAGTGCGGAAGAGAGTGAGATCTTTAGAGGATGGGCAGAACAATGTCCGTGACGAGCCGCGATCAGGCCGACCATCAGGGGTCTCAAAACGTTTGGTCAAAGCCGTGGACGAAAAGATTCGTAAAGACAGGCGATTTACAATTTCAAATTTAGCACTGAAATATCTGATTGTGGATAGCAGAACTTTCGAAAAACTGTATCTGAAATTTTGCAGTTTCGCCAATTGTGGGCTCGTTGCGTTCTCAGGCTGCCCACAGAGAAACACCACATGGAAATAACTGCTTATTCCCTAGAATTTTTGGACGAATATTTTAAGGAAAGTGATCAATTTGTAGATAACATTGTTACAGGAGACGAGATGTGGGTTCCTCAGTCTAAACGTCAGTCAATGGCATGGCGTCACACGACATCACCAGTCAAAGTCAAGGCTAAGCAGACGATCACAAAACACCAGGTTATGGCACTCGTGTTTTGGGATAGATATGAAATCCCGTTACTCGAGTTTATGCAGCAAGGGACAACAATAAATGCAGCCGTTAAACTTCCACGTGCAATACAGAACAAGCAACATGACCTCCGGAAGTCTGGAGTATTGTTGCCCCGTGACAATTCCAGACCCCGTTGTGCCATTCACACCAAAAATCTGTTCAGATCTTTCGAATGGGAACACAGTGTCCACCCACCGTACAGTCCGGACTTTGCGCCGAGCGATTTCAGCTGTTCACTTGCTTACTTGTCAGCAACAGACGAGAAGGTGAAAAAAAAAAAACAGTTAAGAACTGGTTATTATCCCAGGCGACAGACGTCGATGACTTAGGGATATTAAAAGCTTGTAGAATGTTATGTCAAATGTTTAAACTAATACGGACACTAAGTAGCAAAATAGATAACATGTAAGAAATTACAAAAAACAGTTCTTTTAAATACCTGTTTTCATTTATGTTTTATAAGAAATCGGACCTTGCTTACAGCATAACCTTCGAACTTTCCAAGGTTTCACTACTTCAACAAAGGCGTGGAAGAAGTAGAAGGGAAAATTTGTATTCGGGCAATTATTGGTGAACAACTTGTCATGCGACTGACATAATTTCGATGAGGCACAAGTTCTTTGCTTCACGTTGTTACTATTGTAGTAAGCAATGATAACTTTTTAAACTTTTTTATGGCACTTCCTTGTTGCAATGGGTAGCCGAACTTCTTTTTCTTTTCCTTATCCACTGTAGGTGCGACTAATTCTTTTTCGGTACTCCAATGATGAACTATTCGTCAGACTATCGTAACCTGTCAACACGACTATTTACAGATTAACTACCCTAGCTTACGAGTTATGTGAGATTTGCATTTGGCTTCAGTTGTGGAACTGCCGTTCGCGCCACCCCCACTACCGCTGTCAGCGCCGCGTGCACAGCGGCCTCCGTCTTCTCCTCTCCCTCTTCTTTTGTTCTCAGTCCGTGGATTGGCTAGGAGAAATCCTCGTTCTCCACTTCTCCCTACCTTTTGCAGGTATCTTTATTTCCGAGTTCGTTGTCAGTTACCCAATCTTCTTTCGTGTGACTAATGTTCTGGAGTCTTGATCTCCCTTGTGTGTTGTTCCCAGGCGTTTATCCTTCTACTACTTATTTATCTGTTTATTTGTCGTGTAATAAATATAAATTGTGTAACTATATAACCAACAAAAGGAAATCGATCGTCGACATCAATTTATACTGAGAGGCACCCACATGCCTTAATCATACTGTGGCATCAAGCAGTCAGGCCTGCAAGATGAGTGGTCTGCCAAGCGAGTGGATTCATTCTTAATTTATCGAGTAACATGAACTCTCGTATCTTACTATTTAGTTACTAATTTATCCTCCTGTATGAATAATACGCAACAGAAACACGCATCTGACTATCAGTAATTTACAGAACTCTGACTGTACACTACGCACTGCCAATACCACATTTACTTTTTGTCTTTTATTTAACGGCTTTTGTCAACACGTGGCCACCGCACTGAATATGAATGGCGCACACATTATAAATTCGGGACATTATGACAACATACAATTCGAAGGAAAAGTCCACTAACCTTTTTCTTTTCACTATCTTATTTATTCCGATAAATTCTCTAACCTAAACACACAAATTCTATAACCTACAACAGTATCACATGAGAAATTCCGCCCAGTGGGCATGGCTTTACATGAGTGAATCTCTATATTATGGTCTCGTAATTATTTAACGCTACAGTGCACTTTCTGGATAGGATGGTGGATCTTTTATTATACCTCACACTTCGACTCTCACAATCATCATCACGAAACTTTCCTCCAGACCGAGCGGTACCGAAGGAACAAGCATAACCCACTAATCTTTTGAAACTACCTTGCTACTCTCCCATGCAAACCACACATACCCAAATTACATGACATACACCACACAACAATATGAAATACTACACAGAGAATGGTTACAACATTATCACTTTCAGCTTTCCCACTTCAATTAATATTGATCCCAGCTTCACACGACACTGCCCCACTTTGTAATTCTACTTTCCTACTATGAACTCTGGAGATATATGCACGTCTTCCTGTGCAATGCAAGCCAAGTGGCGTTGCTGGATAGACGGCCGACTCACCTTGATTCTCTCTCAGAGTTTAAATCTAGCGTCACACGGAATAACATTAAGAACATATTCATCACACATGCGAGTCCTCAACTGATACCATGGACGAGTACTTCTCTTTATCCTTTGTCTCATACACAGATTGAGACTCACACAGTACTCACCACGTGGAAGTACTCGTCTCTAATTTCAAGTCCTGCACACGCCATTTCTTAAATATTTCAGCTTATGGTACACACGCTATTTCTTAAATATTTCAACTTATTGTACACACGCTAGTAATTCAGCTTAACTTAAGCACACGGAAGTATTTCAACTTATTGCTACACGTGGTTTCATTGTGACCGTTGGTCACTTCTGAAGATTACTACAGTCCCATTAGTATTACCTGCCTGACATTTAATTCTCCCCACAAAAGTTCCTGAGATAGAGAAATTATTAATTCAAACTACTCTTAAATATTCCACATGCATACCATGTCTCCACTCTTTCGTCATTACGGAGCACAACTAAAACAGGTCTTAACAGCACAAGATCCAGCGGCAGAGTGCTGAAGCATGGCCGTATTCAGGTTCTCTCGCACCTCTGTCGAAGTGGGAGAAGCACCTTGCTACTTTATTGGTCAGCCACACTTCAGGTGCTCAAAGCTCAGGTAAATTTCATCTCTTTGGACCCACCAAAGGTGGCCAAAGGATCGACTCAAAGATGATCATATATCCACATTCACTATCTGCGGTTGGCAGACGACCATACATTCATTCATTTCACAGATCTCACCAAACTGGATGTAGGGATTTATTTTGTGGGAGTGCACATGTGATCAATTAAATAAATAAATTGTCATTCTTTCCCACACTGGTATCCGGCTTCGCTGTATTAATTGAAATTGAGTTATTTTACAAAAAAATGTGTTGTTCTGACAAAAATAATGAAGTATGTTGTACCTATTTTCAATGTCGGGCGGTACTGTACCCTTTCACCACCGGCTACCCATGCAGAAAAAAATGGCATGGTACTATCCTTGCAATGCGAGGGTAGTTCCGAATATTTTTTTAAGATAACTGTATTAGAACAAACGTAGCAAGTCATCAAAATAACCAGGAGGAGACCTTAGCCCCTGGTGACCTCAAATTGACGACCAAATGTTGTTACTTTACCAAATTATTGACACAGTTGTTCCATTATTGTTCTCTTCACAATCCGGAGTAATGTACACACACAAGTTTACAACAATCCAATTTCGTACACTAGTTGCACATAGAATTCAGGCTCCATATCAATACACGCAATAAATAGTTAGCAATAAGTGCTTGAATCCACCAGTAGCTCTCGCATCTTACTCTACTGCTCATTTCTTTGTTGTCACACATTTAGACGACAAGAACTTGCATTTCGACTAGCCTTCGTTACACTTTAATGTGAAATATCGCCACTGTGATAATGCAAATAAGTGGCTTCATTCAACACACCAACAAGATCATTACTGTCCACGACATCAAAATGCATCAGTTAATTCCGATATTTGTTGTGCAATGCAAACTCTTGTCCCCTGTGACAACCTTACTGATCAATGCTACAAGAGCCACTACGTTAGTATTACGCCACTGGCTAATAATTAAAGCATTTCTAATAGACATGCTAGGTGAACTTGATAACCCAGAACAAACAAAAAAACAAACACTAACTATTCTAAACACAAATGTTAATGAAATACAACTACATTTGCTGTCCCTTCAGGAATGAAACATATAAAAAAACATTTACACAATTACAAACACATTATTCCCTATCTTGCAAGTCACACGGAATCATTTCATTCTGTGATTTTCTTGGGGTCAAAAAAATTGCTGATAGGTTCCCTAGAAACACTGTCTCGGTGTCAAAGCTCTCCCATGGTTACCCGGACGAAAGTCTTTAAGTCACTCAAATCGGCATTTTGAACACGCACTGAACAGTAAACTGTATCTCACATTAAACACAAATGTCATAGACACTCTCAGCGTACCATCCACACGAATCTGGTCGTCCAGAAATGGCCCTACAACTACTATTACCCACGGTTCTGTCCTTTCAGTTCATGGTGTAATTAAAAGTCGTAAGATCCAACAAACAGCACTTATTCCCGCACCAATTCAAGAAATGTCTCCTACTACAGATGCAAATGTCAATGTCCCACTCTAGTTTCTTGCGTGTTCATACAATAATTAGTCACCAAACGACAACTGTCCTCTTCAAGAATACCAAGCGTCCCACATGCAATTCACAAAGCACACTCAACAAGTCACTGCCAAAAGTTTATGGATCCCACCGTTCAGTGGTCAAGACAAAACAAACAATCGTCCTGTCTGCTAAGGACAAAATCTTTTCCACCACTCACAATGTGGAAACACCAGTCCTTCACTTTCCACCTTATGGAGATGTAACGAGCAGTCATCTTGTTTCACAGCTCCACAGTCCAGTACTAGTTAATAGTTGCTGGTAACAAATTCCCGCCGGGCTCTGCTGCGCGTCGTCCATTCTGCCGTGGCACCGCTGGGCGCGCCATTGAGCAGAAGAAGCCACCTGCTGTTGCCTCCGCGGGATACTTTCCCCAGTCGTAAGGGTGGCAGAACTTATGAATGGCCAGTGGTACGTGCGTGTCGCCCCGGGTCGTTGACCTGCTGTAGCGGGCGCGTGGAGTGTACCCCGACCGGCAGTGGAGTGGGGAGTGCCGCGACTCTGTCGCCCGTCGCCATGGCGACGTCAGCTCGGCCCGCTAGCGGTATGGGCGTTACGACACCCAATCAGTCAGACCCTTCCGTGCATCTCGCAGCATTACAGACAAAAGGATAGTCTTACAGTATTTAAATACTCATTGATTACATGTATGATCTATTAGATACCTTGGTAACAAAAGAATGTTAGTTCTAAAAACATAAAATCATACGCATTAGTTTTCTACACATACAACATCAACATTTATCCCTTTTCTACATACAGCCCAGACTTGGGCTATTGATTGAACCTGTCGTCCCTCATACAAAACATGAAAGTGTAAAAAAAACACAAGGAATAATAAGCAATCTATACTGCTCATAATTACAATATCAAATAGTAGGCTACCCTATATCCTATCACAATGAAAATATTAGAAACTGTTGATTCTAAAGCTACAATATACAATGAACCTTTGTGTTTGTGAGAGACTGAAATTAATACCCCTTGAAAGTGTTGTAACAAAAAAATAAGGAATAATCTACACAGCTCACAATTACCTACTACATGTTATTAAATAGTAAACTACTTTAACATCCTAACACAATAAACATTTTAGAAACTGATGACTCTAAATCTACAACATACAATGCACCTTTGTGCTTGTGACAGACTGAAATTAGTATCTTTCTATATACACTCCTGGAAATGGAAAAAAGAACACAATGACACCGGTGTGTCAGACCCACCATACTTGCTCCGGACACTGCGAGAGGGCTGTACAAGCAATGACCACACGCACGGCACAGCGGACACACCAGGAACCGCGGTGTTGGCCGTCGAATGGCGCTAGCTGCGCAGCATTTGTGCACCGCCGCCGTCAGTGTCAGCCAGTTTGCCGTGGCATACGGAGCTCCATCGCAGTCTTTAACACTGGTAGCATGCCGCGACAGCGTGGACGTGAACCGTATGTGCAGCTGACGGACTTTGAGCGAGGGCGTACAGTGGGCATGCGGGAGGCCGGGTGGACGTACCGCCGAATTGCTCAACACGTGGGGCGTGAGGTCTCCACAGTACATCGATGTTGTCGCCAGTGGTCGGCGGAAGGTGCACGTGCCCGTCGACCTGGGACCGGACCGCAGCGACGCACAGATGCACGCCAAGACTGTAGGATCCTACGCAGTGCCGTAGGGGACCGCACCGCCACTTCCCAGCAAATTAGGGACACTTTTGCTCCTGGGGTATCGGCGAGGACCATTCGCAACCGTCTCCATGAAGCTGGGCTACAGTCCCGCACACCGTTATGCCGTCTTCCGCTCACGCCCCAACATCGTGCAGCCCACCTCCAGTGGTGTCGCGACAGGCGTGAATGGAGGGACGATTGGAGACGTGTCGTCTTCAGCGATGAGAGTCGCTTCTACCTTGGTGCCAATGATGGTTGTATGCGTGTTTGGCGCCGTGCAGGTGAGCGCCACAATCAGGACTGCATACGACCGAGGCACACAGGGCCAACACCCGGCATCATGGTGTGGGGAGCGATCTCCTACACTGGCCGTACACCACTGGTGATCGTCGAGGGGACACTGAATAGTGCACGGTACATCCAAACCGTCATCGAACCCATCGTTCTACCATTCCTAGACCGGCAAGGGAACTTGCTGTTCCAACAGGACAATGCACGTCCGCATGTATCCCGTGCCACCCAACGTGCTCTAGAAGGTGTAAGTCAACTACCCTGGCCAGCAAGATTTCCGGATCTGTCCCCCATTGAGCATGTTTGGGGCTGGATGAAGCGTCGTCTCACGCGGTCTGCACGTCCAGCACGAACGCTGGTCCAACTGAGGCGCCAGGTGGAAATGGCATGGCAAGCCGTTCCACAGGACTACATCCAGCATCTCTACGATCGTCTCCATGGGAGAATAGCAGCCTGCATTGCTGCGAAAGGTGGATATACACTGTACTAGTGTCGACATTGTGCATGCTCTGTTGCCTGTGTCTATGTACCTGTGGTTCTGTCAGTGTGATCATGTGATGTATCTGACCCCAGGAATGTGTCAATAAAGTTTCCCCTTCCTGGGACAATGAATTCACGGTGTTCTTATTTCAATTTCCAGGAGTGTATTTTACCTTTTTATTATATATAACAACATTTCTAGGACATGTATGAACCATCCACATGATGTCAGATCCTGACCTGCCATCGGGGTTCATCCAAATCAAACAATACACAATAATGTTTTAGTTACCGATCGGTAGCATTGATCACACTACTCTACGACTCTCACTCACCACATTTTCCTTCTCATTCAATCCATTAATACACTAACAGAATAGGTCTAGAAGTCAGCTAACCTTAACACCACCACACTCACGACAACATACCATACCTTTCTTCCCTTATACTCAACCACATAACACATGAAGCTGTTTCGGAGATAGCATTCCAGTCTCCGAATTCGTCCTTTCACTCTAGCACCTCTCTCCATCGGCTTACCTCTGCATCCACTTTACTGATTATTCATCCTGCTATATGTCAAATTAGAATTGCGACATTTCATCTAAGAACAAAAAATACACAAATTATTCAACCTGCAGAATAACTGTACACATTATTGGTACCGTTTTGATTAGTTATCCTGGTACCAGGCTTCAACAACAACAACAAAAATTATTTTTGCCAAATCGCAAATGTTATGCTAGGAATTAGATCTACACTTATATTACATCTTACGGCAGTATTCCACAACGTTCACCATCTGGATCTCATACTCCCTTTATGTCCTTTCACGTTGTGCAGTTGTCCTCATCTCTTCATTCGTATTTCGGCTCTCCGTCCGTCCATTACTCCATCATGTCCTGGTCTTCCTTCGTCATTGGCATCAATCTCTATTGCAGCATACACAGGCCTCTCTATAACATACATCTAAGACATCTCCACATTATTCAATTCTACTCACCTTTATTTACCACAGTTTCATCACGTCGAATCTCTCTTTATTAATCACACTGCTCCACGTCGCTTCTCTACTTATATATCACGTTTATCCACTACTATTTATCACGTCGCTTCTCTATCTACCATCTTTATCCACTCATTAATCATCACATCGTTTCTGCTTGATCCTTATTCATATGACAAAAAATACGTACATACACCACTCTGTCGACTCCTGTTCATGACTCATTCGACCAGTCTATTCCGTCATACTTCCTGACATCCCGCCTGAAAATTCTTATGTTCGATTTACCCCTGCACAACGTTACACACCACAAATAATTACACTATCTACCATAAATTGCCTACTGTAGATCTATCCTTAACTTTTCCATAATTTGATGTTAGAAATGTGATGAAGTCCACGAGATTGTTTTCCCTTGATCGTCTCAATCAGTACAGCATATTCATGGACAATCCGCCTCACTCTGAATGGTCCACTATACACAGTAAAGAATTTGCTAGTTAGGAATCTAAGTTTATATGAAAATTAAATGTGTGCAGAGATTATACAAGCTGAGAGAAATGGGCAGCCCAAGTGTTAGAAACTTAGGTGCTAGTGGCCTCTTTCCCTAACACCAGATTCCGAACAACCATACACAGCACTTCATTATAACTGTCACCACGAAAATACATCAGATGGCATCTAATTTAAAAACTTCGATCACATTACTGATGTTACCTGTAACAGCAGTATAAACGTACCCTATTTCATACAAATCACAATGTTTACTTTTTACATTACGTGTTAAGTACCTGCAATAGTCAATTCACACTAATTAAACTGGACTTATTGGCATTATTACATAACATTTTTAGCAACTGGTTTGTTTTGAGGAACCAGTCCTTTTAGTTTAGTGTTCGAAATAAAAATTTGCAAATTTTGCTCTGAGAGACGAGCCTAACAGATGCCATTACTGGTGTTTTATTCTCTGATCAGAAGTATGGTATTTACATTCCTACATATTAGTAGAGTATGTCTGCTACATAGACAATTTTCAGTTCCAGCTGCATGTGTTTTAAGGCAAGATGCTAAGGGCTGATATGTTGGATTAGTTTCTCCTATCCTTCAATCCATTATGACAAGAATGAAATGCCAGGATTCCATGCTCTCCTGCCATTCTCATAGTTTCTGCCGTTCCTATCCTCGACACTAACTGACCTATGAGTCGCGTTTCCGTTCACAATATTGCTTTCATTACCCAGTTCCTGTAAGAAGTGCTGAAATGACGCAGAATCGTCTAGGCCTCTGCCTGCTATCGCTATATCTCTGCACAATTTCACTGGAAACTTCGTTATACAGATCCTAATGCACTCCCCAGGTTCGTATGTCACATCCAAATACCTGTTTCGTCTGAACATTTCCTGATAGCACGACACTGAATCCCCTATACCACATTCGTTACAATTTGGCATCATCAATATGCTTTGCTTAAGCTGGTCCTGCTTACTTTTCGACCAGAATTCATTTAAATAGCTACTACAGTCTTTAAGGTCTTCCTGCATTTTCGCTCTAGCCTCGTCCCTCAAATGGTTATACACAAACTTCGTTTTGAAGAGCAGTCCCCACGATGAAGGTAATGAATCTTGAAATTGAGACAGCCACAGGCATGGATGTTGGTAATTATCAGGATCCGCAAAACAAGTGTACGTTTGTACCGACACGAAGTGCCTCCTACATTCTTCTTCCGCATTTATGTTTTCCGACCTTGGACTATACCCAGTTGGGTTTGCCACCTGTTTTATCCGACACAACCGTTCTTCCAACTCTCTGAGTTCGTCTTCCTCTTTCTGCCTATTTTCGTTTTTTGAATTTATCTCACTCTCCCTCTGCAGTCTACCTGGTGGTGTATCACCTTCACTTCTGCACGCTAATTGCAACTGTGCAAGTTCTTCCCTATGTTTCCTATTTGTTTCTAATTGTGCCTCTTTAAACTGTAATAGTGATTGTATCTCCTCCTGGTCGGCATAAACCTCTCGCTGCGTACTGTCAGAGCCTGTTTCGCCTCTCATACTGATCTTTTCTACATCTGCGCTAATCGTATTCATTCTGACCGCAACTTCATCCCTGTGTTTATTTAGCGCCACTTCCTGCCGGGTGACTCGAGCTTCCACGGTGTCTAATGCCCCTTGTTTATCTGCAAGTAAGTCCTCCACTATCTCTTTGATTCGCTCATCCGGCAACACGTCCCTACGTTCTGTAATATTGCTCTCTATTGCACTTATTCGTACCTCCAAATTATTGGCTTTTTCTTTCACGGCATCACATACTTGCTTCATTGCACCCAGATTCTTCTCCCCCTCATCTAACCGATTATTAACTGCGGACAGACGCTCATCGATAACTGTGTGTAGCTTCCTCATTGCCTCTTTATTTCCCTTATCCATTGCCTCCAATCTTTCCTTATTTGCTTCCAATCTTTCCTTAGTCTCCCTATCTCTCTCCTTATTACCTCTATCCATCGCCTCTAATCTTTCGTTAGTTGCTTCAAATCTTTCCTTATTCTACCTATCTCTCTCCTTAGTCTCCCTATCTCTCTCCTTATTATCTCTATCCATCCTCTGTAAAAACTGTAGTATCACATTGTCATTTGCTACTTTCGACGCACTCACCTCGTTCGCCTGAGAAACCGTAGCCTCGCTAAGGGTAGCTGCTCTTTCACTGCATACCTGACCTAGTCCCAGCTCGCCCGCGTCGTCGGGAAAAGCCCCCGACTGTGAACAGAGCCCGCCGCTCAAAGGATCACCTAGCAGCGGTCCACTGAACAATTCAGCCCCTTCTGGGTGTTTGTCGTTCTCGCTCATTAACTCATTGTCAACAGCTACTTCCTGCTGCACTGCTACGTTCACCCCAGAATCGCTATTCTCCATGGTGACTACACTTTTAGACTGCGACCTAGTTACTACGGACATTACGCAAAAAAAATTACACCACGATCTTCCAGCCTTGTACGATATAGCAATTAATTACATAAAAAAAATAAAAGATCCTCACCAATACAGAAAGAAATTGCAAACAAAACAAAAAATATTGCTTCTTAGTGCTATCACAATATATTCCATAAAAAAATAAAAAAATCTTAACAGCAAACCCTAACAGCAAAATATCCTGGCAAAATATCCTGGAAGCAAAAAATATCCTGACAAAAATATCCTAACAGCAAAATATCCTGGCAAAATATCCTGGCAGAAAACAATCCTGGCAGGGTCGAAATTATGAGAGGCACCAACATGCCTTGCTCATACTGTGGCATCAAGCAGTCAGGCCTGCAAGATGAGTGGTCTGCCAAGCGAGTGGATTCATTCTTAATTTATCGAGTAACATGAACTCTCGTATCTTACTATTTAGTTCCTAATTATCCTCCTGTATGAGTAATACGCAACGGAAACACACATCTGACTATCAGTAATTTACAGAACTCTGACTGTACAATACGCACTGCCAATACCACATTTACTTTTTGTCTTTTATTTAACGGCTTTTGTCAACACGTGGCCACCGCACTGAATATGAATGGCGCACACATTATAAATTCGGGACATTATGACAACATACAATTCGAAGGAAAAGTCCACCAACCTTTTTCTTTTCACTATCTTATTTATTCCGATAAATTCTCTAACCTAAACACACAAATTCTATAATCTACAACAATATCACATGAGAAATTCCGCCCAGTGGGCATGGCTTTACATGAGTGAATCTCTATATTATGGTCTCGTAATTATTTAACGCTACAGTGCACTTTCTGGATAGGATGGTGGATCTTTTATTATACCTCACACTTCGACTCTCACAATCATCATCACGAAACTTTCCTCCAGACCGAGCGGTACCGAAGGAACAAGCATAACCCACTAATCTTTTGAAACTACCTTGCTACTCTCCCATGCAAACCACACATACCCAAATTACATGAGATACACCACACAACAATATGAAATACTACACAGAGAATGGTTACAACATTATCACTTTCGGCTTTCCCACTTCAATTAATATTGATCCCAGTTTCACACGACACTGCCCCACTTTGTAATTCTACTTTCCTACTATGAACTCTGGAGATATATGCACGTCTTCCAGTGCAATGCAAGCCAAGGGGCGTTGCTGGATAGACGGCTGACTCACCTTGATTCTCTCTCAGAGTTTAAATCTAGCGTCACACGGAATAACATTAAGAACATATTCATCACACACGCGAGTCCTCAACTGATACCATGAACGAGTACTTCTCTTTATCCTTTGTCTCATACACAGATTGAGACTCACACAGTACTCACCACGTGGAAGTACTCGTCTCTAATTTCAAGTCCTGCACACGCCATTTCTTAAATATTTCAGCTTATGGTACACACGCTATTTCTTAAATATTTCAACTTATTGTACACACGCTAGTAATTCAGCTTAACTTAAGCACACGGAAGTATTTCAACTTATTGCTACACGTGGTTTCATTGTGACCGTTGGTCACTTCTGAAGATTACTACAGTCCCATTAGTATTACCTGCCTGACATTTAATTCTCCCCACAAAAGTTCCTGAGATAGAGAAATTATTAATTCAAACTACTCTTAAATATTCCACATGCATACCATGTCTCCACTCTTTCGTCATTACGGAGCACAACTAAAACAGGTCTTAACAGCACAAGATCCAGCGGCAGAGTGCTGAAGCATGGCCGTATTCAGGTTCTCTCGCACCTCTGTCGAAGTGGGAGAAGCACCTTGCTACCTTATTGGTCAGCCACACTTCAGGCGCTCAAAGCTCAGGTAAATTTCATCTCTTTGGACCCACCAAAGGTGGCCAAAGGATCGACTCAAAGATGATCATATATCCACATTCACTATCTGCGGTTGGCAGACGACCATACATTCATTCATTTCACAGATCTCACCAAACTGGATGTAGGGATTTATTTTGTGGGAGTGCACATGTGATCAATTAAATAAATAAATTGTCATTCTTTCCCACACTGGTATCCGGCTTCGCTGTATTAATTGAAATTGAGTTATTTTACAAAAAAAAAGTGTTGTTCTGACAAAAATAATGAAGTATGTTGTACCTATTTTCAATGTCGGGCGGTACTGTACCCTTTCAATACATTCGTTGATCAGAAAATGACCACCGCGTGTGCGTTCAGTGCTGCAGGTCTTTCGTGGTGCGTGTGGTTGGAGATGAACACTTACAAGAAGTCAACTCCTCAGGCAGGTCCCATTTCTGTAGGTCGGTCTCGCATCTCGCGGTATTACAGCGTAGTCCGTCGAGAGATTACCGTGTCGTCCATCTCTCTGAATGACCGTGTGGGAGCTCTAACCTCGAATCCAATCATTTCTTCAAATGCTGGCATTTCTCCCGCCTCTGTGATATCCTTGCTTGCTGTGGTGTTCCTGCTAAAAGTTTTGGCAGTCACCCAGGAGCTTTTCCTTGATTTCAGCCAATGATTTACTGACTGATGGCCATATAAAGGACGGGCTTCTGTACTCGTACGTGCAACTTATCAGTGCCTCCACTTCTCGATAGTCCTCCATGATGATCTTTCTCTCCGTGTTGTTGAAGACTTTTTTATTGGTCATTCTCCGAGTCCATGAAATATTTACGATTCTCCTCCACCACAGTGCCTAAAAGTGCTGCACCCTGTCTTATTTACACTCCATGTCTCAGAGCTGTATAGGGCAACAGTTGAAACAAAACTACTGTATTTTACAGTACAGGTAATTGGTGACCCAACAGCTCCATTTCTTTAAAGAACTGAACTTCCATGTATAAAGCAGCACCAAACGTCTGAGTGCTGTACAAATGACTTCGTTTGTTAAATATTTGGCGTTAAGCGTGTGAAAAGTTATCGTTCAAGGTGCAAAGGCCAGTAATATGTTGGTTGTCTTATTTTCAGATTATTCACCCACAGACAAATAAAAATGTCACAACCAAAGGTGTACGGGTATAGCATGGGTAATTGGCCTGCGTTTTTAGAATATCTCCTTTTTCACACGTATCTCTTGAACTATGTGTGATAGAGAGTATAAATTTGCAGGTACATTCGGTGATATATTGGATATATTTGCAAACTTTGTTGCGAATAGAATTTGTAATAAAGAAGTAATAAATTATTTATGGGCAACGAAAATGTAGTAAGCGAAAATTTTGTTCGTTTCATTATTTTTTGGGGGAGGGGATCAGTGAGAAAAAGTTTTGAAAAGTTTTCAAATTATGTGTAAAGCTTGTTGGAAATGCCTAAATGCTATCATTGTCAAATACTGGACTAATAATGTCTGGGTATTTTGTGTTGCATGAGTTATGGCACCTCCAGATATAAACATGTTTTCTAACTGTAGCACTTGTCTTACTCTGCCTAACATGTAATGTAAGATTATACTACTTAATGGGGTGATTATGAAAGCATTTTAAATGTTTAAATTTGATCAATACAGAAAATCAAATTTTTTCTTGCTGCTGGAAGACACTGGGGAATGGGATAGGGTTCACTAAGAACACAGCTGACTACGGTGCCTAACAAAATACAGGAGAAACGCTTGGTATTCGAAACACCATCCAGTAGTCTTGTTACAGATTATATGTCCTGTCGGTTTTCATAGACGTCTTATAACATTCTTCAAGCAAAATTGAGGCAAGTTCAGGTAATCGTGAGTGAGAGGACAAGGACGGCATCAGGAAAATTGTTAGTTCAGGTTGCCTACATTCAGGGGCAAGCATACATTCAGGTGTAAACGTTCTCTTTTGATTGACAGCTCCGTAAGCTATTGTTATGCTAAGAGGATTATGACCCACTTCTGATTAAAACAGCTCCTTAACTTATTGTTACCCCCCATATCCCCCTCCTCCTCCTCCTCCTCCTCCTCCGCCCCCCTTCCCCTCCTCACTCCCCAACCCTCTGAGAACTCTCCTCGCTGATACAAGCACACTTTTGACGTCAGTTTGATTGACTAATTAATTAAATGGATCAATTAATTAAATCTTCCTCCTCTGGTACATCCTCCACCTCCCAACCCCATCTCCCTACATGGAGATGGGTTGCTCTGTGCTGGAGAGAAAGGATCTCGTGACAGGAAATTCAATTACATGGCAATGGTATCTTGTTTATTTATAAAAAACTCAATTTGCACGGGTTGGCTATATCTTGCTCATCATTCTACGCTGTCCTGGAAGATGTAGGTCTCGTAAAATACATCAAAAAGAAGTAATCAAATATCCTGATTGCACAAGGAATACCACCACGAAACACCCATCAGACGTAATTACAATCTTAAAAAACTTTCGATTGCGAAGCACGCACCGCCCGCCATCCCGCACCCAGCGCCAGCTTGCGTCGCCATACACGTAGGTCGCTCCGCGCAAAGTGACGCTTGCATCAGCGGCCATCCCATGCGCCGGTGCCCAAGAGTGACACTCGGACCCCGCGACAGACAGGACAGACATCACTCTAATACCCGAGAAAAGGCTCAGGTGGCGGCCACCCTTTGATATTGATACCTGAAAACTCCTGTCGAAACATGTGCTCTCTCTCTCTCTCTCTCTCTCTCTCTCTCTCTCTCTTGTTGTAGCCTGCCACTGCTGGACCTGCACTTTCCATCGGTCGTGGTCAGACCAAACTGCAAATGAAGCAGCATTTACCCACTGCAGAATACCGGCGCATGCGATAACTCCTTCCAAGGCAAATGCTTAACGGGGAATCAATGCACATATACTGCTGCAGGTTCGAATCCTGCCTCGGGCATGGATGTGTGTGATGTCCTTAGGTTAGTTAGGTTTAAGTAGTTCTAAGTTCTAGGGGACTGATGACCTCAAAGTTAAGTCCCATACTGCTCAGAGCCATTTGAACCATTTAATACATAATTATTTCCCAGTCACATGATCGTGATGTAGGGGCTAAAAGGCTGACACGGTGACTACGTTACACACACACAGATTGACGATGTCACAATACTGGTAGCAGGCTGACTCCAGTTACACTTAAAAATAAGTTTGTTGTACACACAGAGAGAAAAAGCTGTAGTTGGCTTTGCAGTTGACATAGGAACTAGCATGGTATATTTCGTTCCACCATGGGCTCTAAGCTGCCCCAGCCTTCCTGCCGCACTTTTTTGTGTTGCATTTCATGAACTGCTTCAGGAGTTATTAAATCTGGTGTGGAATATGATATCTTGATGATGTCACAAATGGTGCTTCAGAAGATATGTCACAGGAATGATGGAATTTCAACTATCGACGTGAATTTATACTGTCACAGTTATAGAATTCCTGACCATTACAGGTCTGCTAAGTGTATTATCTTTTTTAAAACACTGTAGAATTCCTTAATTGGTCCTCTCCACTACATTCAGGAGGAGGAAGGCCTAATGCATGATAGGATAGAAAAAACAGCAAATTCCACTGCAAGACAGAGTCCAATGCGAAGCATTGAGAAGCACTAAACACAACACACTTAAACCATGACCCAGTCCATAACAGTAGTTTCTGTGGGTTGATGTCGGAGATCGCTGAAACACTCGCACTTCTCACATGCTCACCTCCCAAACGTCAACACACAGCGCGCCCATCCCTTAGTACACCACCAGCATCGAATTTCAGTGACCGGAGGAAACTATAACCATGGCTCCAGCCACTGTCGTGGACATGCATGTATGACAGAATGCACCACTCCCGATCTGGGGAAGACTGTAGTGCAGGGCTTAACAACCGGCCGGTTTTGAGCGCGAGTACTCGCGTCTGCTCAGGCACGTGCTCGCGAGCAGCTGCAAGGTCGAGGAGTAGGGAGGGAGGGGAGGGAGGGGAGGGAGGGGAGGGAGGGGTAATGCGCGCGCACGTTTGAATAGGGCCGCAGCGTGCCTATTGAATTCGCGCCGACTGTGTAACGTTTAAAGTACTACGATCAGCTCTTAACAGTCACTTTGCTGGTTAAGAATCATGTGAAGTCGCCGTTGTGTAACCCCAACCATGCTTTCGCAGTTCAACCCCCATTTGGGGGAATTGTATCTGTTTACAGAAAAAGATGGTGTTGCAAAATGTTTAGTATGTCACAAAACGCTGAATTCTTTTACGAAATTTAATTTGCAGCGACATTATATGTCGTACCATGCGAAAGACTACGGACGTGGAAAATGTGATTGACCAGATCGTGCACAGGAAGTTATTAAACTTAAAAGGAAGCTAACCAAAGAAGATCTGGACGACCAAGAAAAATCAACTGAGGCAGCTCTCAGAGTGGGTTACAAAATTGCTTTGCTTTTAGCAAAATCCCTGCGCCCCTTAACTGATGGCGATTTAATAAAGGAATGTTTGGTAGTTACAGCGGAACATTTGTGTCCATCTCAAGTTGAACAGTTTCGGATTGTGCCATTATCTAACATGACCATTATGCGTCGCATACAGGACATGGCAGACGACGTCCAGAGCCAGCTTGCAAATATCTGTAAAGATTTTATGGCGTATTCTCTAGCTCTGGAAGAAAGTGTTGATATCACTGGAACAGCACAGCTTGCCATATTTATTAGAGGTGTTAATAGAGATCTTCAGGTGAGGGAGGAGCTCCTCGATGTAGTAGCCATGAAGAACACTACAACCGGAGGTGATATTTTAAGTAGTGTTGAAAATATAGGATTTTCGTGGAATTCTTTAGTTTCAGTGTCTACAGATGGTAGAGGCATACACTAAGCTAATAAAATTATGTGGCACGTGTACATTCTCCTTTATTTGTTTCATTTGTCGCAGTAATAATTCGTGAGTGATATCCCTGCAGGTGGCCGCGGATTTACATTGACTGGCGGCAGCTGTTGTGTGCCTCACATGACTCTCCCCACTCTCGGCTCTGGTCCGGTAGTGGGGGTAGCGTGCTCGCGCTGCTCCGTGCTCGCGCCTTGCTGCTCACAGCTTGCTCCGCGAGCACGTATGTTGTGAAGCCCTGCTGTAGTGGTAGGCTCTGAGCACTATGGGACTTAACATCTGTGGTCATCAGTCCCCTAGAACTTAGAACTACTTAAACCTAACCAACCTAAGGACATCACACACATCCATGCCCTAGGCAGGATTCGAACCTGCGACCGTAGCAGTCGCGAGGTTCCGGACTGAGCGCCTTAGTAGTGGTAGGAATTTGGACGTTATCAGTATGTCCAGTGCAAACATTCATCATTTTGAATCTTCTGCCAAGCAACAAACAAACATCCGCCCCTGTCGCGCTCACCCAGCACACTAGTCACTAAGTGAGCCCTCGCTGCTATGCACAAACACAGACAGATCGGCACATTCTTTGTACCCGACGCAGGCTGAGCCATCTGTTACGCCCAGTTACCGACTCCTCGTAACTGCCGCTGCTGCCAGACATGGTGCACTGTGAAAAATGCAACTGCATATTGGATGTATACAGCAGTTCTAAACAGTTCCACAGGATGACTCCTCACTTTCAGACTCTGTCTTAAGGTGACAACACAGAGAAGTTGTAAATATAAGTTTTATACTATGTATCACTTTATAAATCTGGTAATACATCTGACTTTATTATGATGGTCGTCTATCCCTAAGTAGGTGAGTGATTCGAATATCGTTAAAAGATATAGCCGTGACGAAAAAAGCGCCAAGTCAAGAATCGCATCCGTGGTGCCCTAACCATCACCTACACCCTCCAGGTGGCATGTCACTGATACCAAATTGATAGGCTAATTAATTAAATTGATCACTAGAGTAGCTTTGCCAGCCGAGTAATTTTCCTTTTTTAGTAGTTGGATTACATTCACCAGGTAGTTTTCAAATCGGCATCCCTAGAGAGAAGACGATGTTCTTTTCCAAGAACGCTATTGTGAACTGACATTTGAAGCTGACCACAGAAGGACTCTACTGCTGGCAACATACATTTCACGTAAGGACCGCGCTATTAAAAACATGATCACGACTATGTGACCGTCACCATGCGTAAACAGCGGTCTTGGCTCTATAAGCACACACAAGAGTTGATGATAGCGTTACGATTTCTGGTAGAAATGCTGTCTGCTATTTGAAATCAAGCCTATGCAGTCAACCACATGCTTGTGTTGGATCCTGTAGAGACGTCTTTTAGTGATTATAGCCACTGGCGAATCATATTCATGCCACTCTCATATATCGAAACGAGTCATCTTTTTCGAACCCGTCTGGTACAGCAAAACTCCAACGTGGCTTTAGACATCTTGTAACTGTTCCTCAGTCTCTACCCCACCTGTAGCTTCCTCTATCTGATCATCCCAGTTTAAGTCGAAACTGAACACAAGTTGCAGAGCCACCTTCTGCACCCCATGGAGAAACAGGATGAGCTGAGTTAATGCGGCAAGACCGTCGTTTTTGGCCACTCGGTGGAAATGGGGACACTTTGTCAAAGCTCCGCCAATGGTATACGATGTGTAAGGCCAGTGCCAAAACGAAGCTTTCTCCTGCAACATGAGGTAGTATAAAAGACAGTACAGGAACTAAATGAAGGACAAGAATGTTGCTTCTGCATTGCTGTGTTTCTCCAAACTACTTACAGATACTGCAGTCCGAAGGGGATCTTCATCCCTCAGGGTGCATCCATATCTGTCACCCAAGCATTCTCTCTATCATCGTTATTTTGTACTATCCAACAGAGAAAAACTACTAACTATAAAATTTCCATTAACTTCATCCGACAGAGAACTCGATAAGATTTTACCGCAGCTCTCTCTTCAGATATATCGAAAAGAAATAGCGTCTGTGTGCTGGCATAGAGAATATGTGGTGATCCGATTAAATATGAAGGTATTGCTCCACTTGAGCAGGTGGCTTGCTCAGACCAGTGTAAGTTTCATTGCCTGTACTGCAGGAGGGCCATATTCCAAGGACTATCAGCGCAAGAGAGGGCCCCTTTTTTTGCTTTCTGATAGACTGTTTTTTCTGCTGTGAAATGTCCAAGCAGTGTATTACTACAGATTTTACACAGCCAAAAATTTTGTTTTTTCAACCAGCACTTCCAGGACTCTGTCAGGTTCTACACTGACATTAACATGTTTCGATCCACTGGCTCTCATAGAAAACTGGACATCGTATGGTGTATATTATGTTTCTACTGCTCCTGCAACACACGCACTAGATGGTTGAAACAAAAGGCACTCACAACAAAAGGAAAGTGGAAAAGTTTTGCGGGATTGTGGGGCGTTTCTGCACAGCTGGCTGAAGGAATTGATGATCTCTACATTTAAACTCATCTTTCAGAGTGACGGGGTATCAGTTGGCTTGTCGTTCTGTTTCGAATGATTCCTCATATTGCAGTCACGTACTGGATCACTGTTTCGGCGCTGGCCTTCCCCAGAAGGTGTTGGTACCCCAAGACTCTTTCTCCATCTCAAACAAGTGACGGCAGTCAATCTTACTTGGTATTCAACAGCATACCAGTGGACGGATGCTATGGAAAAAGACATCGCCGATGTACAGTAATAAGCACCACAGTTGATAATGCGACTAATTTTTGCAATTTTTAAAGTTTATTCTGTAATTTCAACGCCAACCAATGACATGCTTCCCAATTTCTGTATCTTCCCTAAAGTGCCCCTTCACTACTTTGCGAGTACCATTGCGAATGTCGATAGATTACTGTACAATACATTCCCTCATTGTTAATTCTCGAACGTATATGCAAAAGTATACCAATCAGCAATCTACATGTTTCTAGCACTTCGATCATAGGGCGTAATTTATAGTTACGAATGGCTGTTTTCCCTATATGGATGGAAGTCACACATCATTAGGATCATTCTTAGGATAGAGTTAGAAACTGGAAGATCTCCTCGAATTTTCTTTAACCAACCCTCCCTGCAACACTGTTGTCGATTTAATCTGCAGCTGATCGGAAGTAGACCACTACATTCCACGTCCCGTAAAGGAGCAGAGCAAGCCGAGTCCATAACTGCTGTTCGGCACCAATCTTACTCACGGCACCCATCCAAGTGCACAAGATTCTCCAGATGCATGCATGTCGAGGAGGTTAGCACCCCTTATCGGTGTATAGTAGATATGAAACTGTTGTGATGATGTAACAGGCGGTTAAGAGGAAGAAGAAACGTGTGGTTTTCATGCATGATGGAACGCCTGACAGACAGAGTTTGAAGTATTTTAAGTAAATCATCTGCACTATCCATTCTAGAGTATTGTTCTAGTATTTGGGGTCAGTACCAATAAGGCATTGCTAAGAGAGAACATAAATACACGAATTACTAAAGCCGTGCGGTTTTAAGCGCTTCAGTCTGGAACCGCGTGACTACTACGGTCGCAGGTTCGAATCCTGCCTCGGGCATGGATGTGTGTGATGTCCTTAGGTTTAAGTAGTTCTAAGTTCTAGGGGACTGATGACAACAGATGTTAAGTCCCATAGTGCTCATAGCCATTTGAACCATTTTTTACTAAAGCCACATGGTTCTGTATGTAAAAAATGCGACAGCACTAGAGCGATGCAGCTTCCGACCGATTAGTCGTGCGGAATGCAATTTTGTTAATATTCCTATGTAAGACACATATCTTCAGCGCATGACATACATTCTCCATGCATGTTTCTCCACGATAAACTGTGGTGACAGAGTGAAAGTGATAAAACTACTACACAGCACGACCAACAAAACATCGATTCTTTGTAGCACAAACACTACACTGGTCTCCAGTAATGTATGCCACCTGCTCTTTACGAATTTCATGCCTGAAATTATGATACGTTCACAACAGCCTAAAATGCATACAAAGAAACAGTGACATCTTAGGAGGAAACAAACACTATGATCAGTAGACAGAGGAAATGTAACAGTGTTACTGCAGTTTACCACAGCCCCTGTTAGTAGTGCAACAGGGCATGTTCTAACCCACTCTCCACTGTTGCCAAATTTATTCAAGATGGCGGATCCAAGATGACGGCGATAGATACGTCAACGTCATAATGACATCAAGGCGTGAAGTTCAAATTTTGGCGGGAAGACAGGTCAGTTGGGCTACCTCCACTAACATAACCCACTCCCCTCCCCCTCCTCTCACCACCACCAGAAAATGGCGAGAGGTTCAAATTCCATCAGGACAATGCAACACACCATGGCCACCTCGAGTAACATAAGAAAATGACGGGAAAATAGGTCACTTGGGCTACCTCCACTAACTACGTCATCTGACCGCTACCTCTTCCTAGGAATTGGTGGGAGAAGGAATCAGCCTGTGCTCGAGAGGATGTACGTAAGTCTTTACTTTAAGGCAGTTATTATTTAAACAATTTGAGGCAGTACTGCCATGCAATGTGTTCATCATGAGGTCTGGTGTTCAACTAACCCACTACACAGTACTGCTACCAGAGGGCGCCGTCATCCCTCCCTTGATGTAATCCAAGATGGCTGTTTGTGGGAAAAATGGCGGGAAAAAGACTGAGCCTGTTCTGGACTGCTGGAGAGAGGAAGGACTGTACTTTATTTATTTTGGGAATATTTATTCAGGGACGAATTTTATGTAATTTATTTGTTACACTGATAGAAAACACTCAACCTGGCATGCTTGGGATCTCAGTAAATAGTCAACAGACTTGCAAACTACTCGTAAATCACCGAAATAATGAAGTACACTGATGTACAGACACGCAAATAACTCGTAAATTACTGAAATACTGCATAGCACACCCTACAGACCTGCAAACTACTCGTAGTTCACCCAAATTATGCATCTAAACCGCTCTGTGGACACGCTTGTTAATTGTAAACTGTCGAAATAACGGATTGCCCAGCCTACAGACCTGCAAACTACTCGTATATCACAGAAATAATGCAGTTCACTGATGTGCAGACATGAAAACAACTACTAAACTGTCAAAATAATGCATGTAAAACTGTCTGCTAACACGCTCGCTAACTATAAACTGTCGAAATAATGCATTGCACAGCCCACAGATCCGTAAACTACTTGTAAATCATCGAAATAAATCAGTACACTGATGCACACACATGAAAACAACTCGTAAAGTGGCGAAATAATGCATTACACAGACTGTACACCTCCTCACAAAATAATCCAACAGACACGAAAACAACTCATAAATTGTCAAAAAATAATACATGTGTAAGGCTATGCAAATACATTCACAGCGCTTAAACAGCCGAAAATAATGCAGTGCACAAACACTCTTTTCAAGTGAAATAGCTTTAGTATTATCATCAACCACGATGCATCAGCGAACTGCCCCCCCTAAAGTTCTCCAAGGCGTGCACACCGGGCGGTGTGCTCACGGCAGTACCACGTGCGTGACGCCTCTGGCCCACACATGTGTGTTTACTGTTGTTGGCACAATACCTCTCTACCTGTGGATACTGACATCACAGGTCATGCTATAGAAATATGTTCCAGTACTTCCCAGAATATCACAGGGTGCCTTCTTCCTATCATTTCTAACAAGACTTGTGAGCTGCATCTAGCCATGCACACGTGCATACCTCCCCAGGGTGGCTGACACATCGCCGCGAAATGTTTGTGCAGCGACCAGGTTCAAAATGGTTCATATGGCTCTGAGAACTATGGGACTCAACTGCTGTGGTCATAAGTCCCCTAGAACTTAGAACTACTTAAACCTAACTAACCTAAGGACATCACACACATCCATGCCCGAGGCAGGATTCGAACCTGCGACCGTAGCGGTCGTGCGGTTCCAGACTGTAGCGCCTTTAACCAGCGACCAGGACCTGCTTACAATAATTGCCGAGAATAACAACGATTTCATCCTTCCCAATGGTCCTAATGAGATATCACATGTTCCAATTTTCTCACAATGAAAAGCCTTCATCATGTCTGTGCACACTCGTGCAAACATCGTTACTCATAAAAGCATTCTTGTTGTTTGGAAAGAGAGCACTGTCTAAGCACAGGTGGGGGCAAATCAGAACAATTACACAAACAGAATTCGAAGCACTGTCCTACAGAAGAGAAAATTGGTGGGAATTTTAGATATCCTACAGCTACTGCTCTGGAGACTTTCTAATGCCACAATGAGGGATGAGTGACAGCATCCCCACCAGAGACGGATGGTCTGTTTCAACTTGTCTTTGAAAACTTGCTTTCTCAGAGCTTTCCATAGATACCTTCCCTCAATCTTGTTTGAAACAGTTTGTAGACACTCCTATGCCCCAGCATGAAGGATGTCCTGTGAATTAATAATGGAGTATTCTGATTAGATCTTTCTGATTTACCATCCAAATTGTTGATGTTGCCAGTGTGGAAGCACTGTCCACCTATTTTTTTCTTTCTGCAGACAGGACTTTCAGCGGCAAAACTATTATGTACAGATCACCATATTGCATTGACAAGTAAACCCTGCAAAGTGCCTATAGATCGTCAAATATGGAAAGACTCTTACTCAATTACATTGCTCTGACAGTGAGAACAGAAGCTTGAATATTAGAGCGTGAAACCGATCTCCAATCCGACAATATATCACCGCGTACCATGTCGATGTATTACACATACAATTCGTATCCTGTGCCATACAAAATCATCCCTTTTGCATCATGCATGCAGCTATCGACCAACAGACACTCATACATATACCGCGAAGACAGACAGCATAAGCACATGCACCATAGGTATACTCCTTGCTGCACTAGATTTTTCCCACGACATCAGGCGGTCATCCGCCCCTGCAAAGTGTGACCAGAGCACACTCTATCGACCACAGTCACTCTCAGGCTGGGTCGGTTCCCCTGGGCACAAAGACATCACCATTTCAAGTCCTGACCTTCTTGGTTTTCTACACCTATCTCCAGACACTGGGATTACAAGAACACATGCATTTTCACATGGTTTGCCTGTATACTTTACCATTTACGTGAGACTTCGCGATATCAAGCACATAGCAATATCGCTAGCACAGCAGTACCACTTGCACAACATAATTCCGAACATACAGACTCAAAATTATTTCTCTAGAAACCAGAAACTTTAGCGAGGTGGAGCGTACTGTGAACCACTGAGTAACTAGAAACTTATTCCATCTGTAAAGACCTTTATGTGAAAACTCGACAAAATAGAGCAATCTGATATTTCCATTCGCGATTACTGATGTTGGTGATGTAACAGATTCCAAATCATCCCTATAATTTACAATGTCAACTAAGGTGTTTCTCATGTCTAGAGAACCAGCAAACGACTCTTCCACCTGTATTTCACCTGTTAGATGCACACACCACAATCGATGTTCCCTCAACTAAAAAAGGCGCAAAATGTGCAGAAGCAGTCAACTGGACAATTTACATGGGAGGGAATAAAGGTCCACGGCAAACACACATCCATATTGAATCTTCTCAAATTTCCTCATGAACACGAAAGATGTCCAACACATAATAAATATTAGTTCGTTATTCGTCCGTCTAGAGGACGACATGTTTAAGTCAGCTACATTCCTACATCCCAACAGGCCTCTCCATTCAGGCAGTTCCCACCATTAGCTGGAGACGTGAATCATTTCTACCACAGGTCACCGTCGTTGCACGCCAAGCATGCATAGACAGAATTGTCCTAAGAAAACCGGCAACATATATATTTTATCCCTCTACTTACAATTGAATATCATGATTGCGGTCTCAATTGTATGACATTCGACAATGAGCGAAGTATCGGAAATATACCCTGCTGATGGCTGTGGCTCTGGAAATGAAATATCTGTACCATTCATTCATATGACTTGACATACTCCTCCCTTTGCTATCACAGTATTCCACGTGAAATCTATACCTTCCTTACGACTGGACATAGTCACTTCCTTTACACATCTCAGAACACACATACTTTACAAGCCAGATGCTCAAGGCAAATCTATCATGCATCCCATATATCTAACACGGGAACCTCCCCATCGCACCCCTGTCAGATTTAGTTATAAGTTGGCACAGTGGATAGGCGTTGAAAAACTGAACACAGATCAATCGAGAAAACAGGAAGAAGTTGTGTGGAACTACGAAAAAAAAAAGCAAAATATACAAACTGAGCAGTCCAAGGGCAAGATAGGCAACTCAAGGATACTGCGAGCTCCGGAGCACCGTGGTCCCGTGGTTAGCTTGAGCAGCTGCAGAACAAGAGTTCCTTGGTTCAAGTCTTCCCTTGAGTGAAAAGTTCAATTTTTTATTTTCAGACAATTATTATCTGTTCGTCCGTCCGTCCGATGTGATCACTTTTTTTGGGAGTGATTATCACATCCACAAGAAAACCTAAATCGGGCAAGGTACAAGAATCTTTTTACCCATTCACCAAGTGTACAAGTTAGGTGGGTCGACAACGTATTCCTGCCATGTGACGCACATGCCGTCACCAGTGTCGTATAGAATATATCAGACGTGTTTTCCTGTTTAGAAATCGGTTGACCTATGACCTTGCGATCAGATGTTTTCGGTTTCCATTGGAGAGGCACGTCCTTTCGTCTACTAATCGCACGGTTTTGCGGTGCGGTCGCAAAACACAGACACTAAACTTATTACAGTGAACAGAGACGTCAATGTACGAACGGACAGATCATAACTTTGTGAAAATAAAGAAAGTAAACCTCTCACTCTAGGTTAGAATTGAACCAAGGACCTCTCATTCCGCAGCTCCTCACGCTAACCACGAGACCACGGCGCTCCTGAGCTCACATTGTCCTTGATATTGCCTATCTTGCGCATGGACTACTCAGTTTGTATATTTTGCTTATTTTTTCGTAGTTCCACACAACTTCTTCCTGTTTTCTCGATTGATCTGTGTTCAGTTTTTCAAGGTCTATCCACTGTGCAACTTATAACTAAATCTGAGGGGGGTGCGATGGGGAGGTTCCCTTGTAAGTATAATACTTGGCCAATAACTGATTGCCTGAAATACGAAATAATACTGAGAGAAAATCAGCTATGGGTGGACATGTGTGATAAATTTTTCTTGCGATTGCTACCACTGTGTCTTAGAAAGAGAAGTGTAACCGTCTTACAAACCGCCAGATGTTAAAAAATCACGATCGCAGCAACTACTGTATGTTACTGTCAGAAGCGGTCTTGGTTCTACAGGTGCAGTAATAAAACTACCGAATTTTGAAAGTGATTTAACTAAGGAGATTGGAATGAAACCAGTATTTACAACTCCTTCATGCTGCTGCTAGATATTTCTCCAGTATTTGCAACCCATTCTGTCTCCATGCCATGTCAGAGGTTCTGTGATATATCCACTGAGCTATAGGCCATGGTTGATTGACAAGGATAAAAAACAGTAGAAGATAGTGTGCTGATTGAGGTCATAAGAAATGTACAATAGTTTTTCAGATATCTAGTGCTATGCTCTCGGTAGAAATTATATCTATGATTTGGAATCAAGTCTTTCCATTCAACCACATACATGCGTTGTATCTGATGGAGAAGTCCTTTAATGATTACAGCCATTATTGAATCATATTTCTGGCCTCTCATATCTCGAAACGAGTCACCTTACTCCTACAGTACCTCCTACAGTAAAATTCCAATGTGGTTTTAGATAGTCCCTATGCATCTTGAACTGCCCCTCACAGTCTGTGATACCATCGCAGCAGCTTTGCACATGTGATCATTCCAATGTAAGTCGGACTGAGTAGAAGTCGAAGAAAACTATAGCTACCACCTTCTGCAACCCATGTAGAAACAGGCTAAGCTGAGTTTCTGTGACAGGACTGTGTTCTGACCATTCGATGGAAACAGGAACATGTTGTTGTAGCTAAGCCAACTGTGCGTGATGTCTAAGGTCAGCGCCAAAAAAAAGTCTGCTCCTGCAACATGAGGCTGTATAAAAGACAGTAGAGGAACTGGAGGAAGGATGTGGACCTTGCTACTGCATTGTGGTGATTCTTCAAACTACAAACAGGTACTACAGATCCACGTCGCTCTGGGGCTATTCACGTCTATCACCCCATCATTCTATCATCGTTATTCTATACCATCCAACACAGAAAAATTACGAACAATAAAAGCTCCACTACCTTCATCAGATAGAGAACTCGATAAGATTTTTACCGCATTTCTCTCCTCCCATATATCGCAAACAAATACCACATGCATGCCGGCATCGAGCACATGTGACGATCCTATTAGATATACAGGTAATGATCCACTGCACAGACCAGTTTAAAGTCTCATCACCTGTACTGTAGGAGGATGACCGTATCCCACAGACTATACTGTAAGTCGCACGAGACACTCCCTGTGACCATGTGTCATTGTTTGAAACAGTGATTTTTGCTGTGACACGCTTTGTACACTGTTTTACATTTTGTTTTTCTGCCACGACTTCGAGGTTTGTGCCATGTTCTAAATTGACAATAACACATTCTGATCCATTGCCTCTTGCAGAAAACTAGACATAGCATAGTGTAAATCATGTTGTTACTGCTCCTCCCATAACACACCACAAACAATGCATGATTTTAAATAAAAACATAGTTACAACATAAGGAAAGTATAAGTGTTTGGCTGCGTTGTGGAGAGTTTCCAAACTACAGTCCGAAGGTGATTGATTACCTCAACATTTAAAGTCATCTGTCACGTGACAGAATTGCTGATGGCTCTGCGTTGTGTTTCGCCTGATTCCTCATATTTCAGTCGTGTATGCGATCACTGTTTCCGTGCTAGCCATCCCCACATGCGTTGCCCCTCCACCAAAACTCTTTCCCCAACTCAAACAAGCGATGTCAGTCAATCATTATGTGGTAACCAAAAGTGTACCAGCGGATTGATGGGTTGGAAAGGCCACCATCGATGTACTGTAATAATAAGTATCACAGTTGATAGTGTGAACAATTTTAGCCATTTTACAGTAATTTCAATACTGACCAATGATGCGACAGCATGTTTCCCAATTTCAGTATCATAGCTAAAACGCCCCTTCTCTATTTTGCGGGAATCATTACGAATATAGAGAGGTGACTGTGCAGTATGTGCATTCATTGTTAATTCTCGAACACGTACATTATAAAAGTGTACCAAACAGCACTCTACATATTTCTAGCACCTCGAGCATAGTGCATACTTTACGATCTATCTATATGCAGATGACAGTCACTGAGCATTCTCACAGTCTTAGGATAAAATTAGAGACTGAAAGACCCGACCCCCCCCCCCCCCCCGCACTGTCTTTGACCAGCTTGCCCTGCAGCACCATTACCGATTTAATCAGCAGCTGACGAGTAGTAGACCGCTACAGTCCACGTCTCGTGAATGAATGGACCTTGCCGAGTTCTCACCTGTCCAAGTGCACAAGATTTCTCCAGATGCGTCCATGTCGAGGAGGTTAGCACTCCTTATCGATTTATTGTAACAGATTTGAAAGTGTTGTGATGTAATAGCAGACGGTTGAGAAGAACAAGAAATGGGTGATTTTTATGTATGATGGAGCTCCAGAAGGATAGAGTTCGAAGCATTTTACGTAAATCAACTACGCCATCAATTTTAAAGTATTCATCTAGTGTCTGAAATCAATACCGGGAGGGTGTTGGTAAAAGAGAGCACAAACACATACACTTGTAAGGCCAGACGGTCGTGCTCTTAAAATAGGCTATAATGTTAGATCACTTGAGTTTGCGACCTATCAGTCGTGTGGGATGCAGCGCTGCTAATACATATATTTCCAGCACATGACATACATCCTTCTTGCAGGTTTCTCTACGATAAACCATGGTAACAAACAGTAAAACGAAAAATCTACTTCCTTAAGACAGTGGCTCTGTGTGATACATGCACAATATAGCTCTCCAGAGATGTATAGCTTCCACTGTTCTCATCCAGTCGCAGTTCAGAAACTATAATATGCCCACATCAGTCCTATATAAAAAGATCGTTAATAACGGAGAATACCTCTTACAAGAAAACAGATAAACGCATGGAATACTGTGACAGCAAAGGGAAGAGTATGTAAAGTCATAAGAACGGTACAGATATTTCTATATCCAGAGCCACAGCCATCAGCAGGGTGTATTTCCGATACTTCGGTCATTGTCGAACGTCATACAATTGGTCCCGCGATCGTAATATTTAATTGTAAGAGCAGGGATAAAATATATATATTGCCGGTTTTCCTAGGACGATTCTGTCTATGCGAGCTTAGCGTGCAAGTCCGGTGACCTGTGACGGGAATGATTCATGTTTCCGGCTAATGGTAGGATCTATCTGAATGGAGAGGCCTGTTGGGATGTAGGAATGTAGCTGACTTAAATATGTCGTCCTCTAGACGGACGAATAACGAACTAATACTTAGTATGTGTTGCACATCTTTCGTGTTCACGAGGAAATTTGAGAAGATTCAATATGGATGTGTGTTTGCCCTAGACCTTTATTCCCTCCCATGTAAATTGTCCAGTTGACTGCTTCTGCACATTTTGCGCCTTTGTTTAGTTGAGGGAACATCGACAGTAGTGTGTGCATCTAACAGGTGAAATACAGGTGGAAGGCTTGTTCGTTGGTTCTCTAGACATGAGAAACAACTTAGTTGACTTTGTAAATTATAGGGATGATTTGGAATCTGTTACATCACCAACATCGGTATTCTAAAAAGGAAATATCAGATTCCTCTATTTTTCAGGTTTTTACATAAAGCTCTTCACAGATGGGATCAGTTTCTAGTTACTCAGTGGTTCACAGTACGCTCCATCTCGCTAAAGTTTCGGGTTTCTATAGAAATAATTTTGAGTCTATATGTTCGGAATTATGTTGTGCAAGTGTTCTGCTGTGCAAGCGATATCACTATGTGCTTGATATCGAGAATTATCGCATAAATGGTATAATATTCAGGTAAACCATGTGAAAATATATGTATTCTTGTAATTCCAGAAACGTTGACGTCTTCGTGCCCAAGGGGTCTGACCCAGCCTTTGTACAACAGTTCTGAGAGTGACTTCGGTCCTCCGAGTGCGCCCTGGTCATACGTTATGGGGCCGATGATCGCCTGACCTCGTGCGAAAAATCTAGTGCAGTGAGGAGTATAACTATGGTGCATGTGCTTATGATGTCGGTCTTCGCGGTATATGTTCGGTGTCTGGCTGTCGATAGCTATATGCAGGATGCAAAAGGGGCGATTTTGTATGGCACAAGATACGAATTGTATGTTTACTACATCTACACGGTATGCTGTGATATATTGTCGGATTGGAGATCGGTTTCAACTCTAATATTCAACTTCCGTCCTCAGTGGCAGAACAGTGTAATTGAGCAAGAGTCTTTCCATGTTTGACGATGTGTAGGCCACTTTGATGGGTTTAATTGTCAATGCAATTTGGTGATCTGTACGTAATAGTTTAGCCGCTGAAAGTATCGTCTGCAGAAAGAAAAAAATAGGTGGACAGTGTTTCCACACTGGCAGCATCAGCAATTTGGATGGTAAATTCAGATAGATCCAATCAGAATGCTCCATTCATTCACAGTACGTTATTCATGATGGGGCATAAGAGAGTCTACAATCTAATTCGAACAAGAGGGAGGCAAGGTATCTATGGAATGCTCTGAGAAAGCAAGTGTTCAAAGACAAGTTGAAGCAGACCATCCATCTCTGCGGGTATGCCGTGACTCATCCGCCATTGTGGCATTAGAACGTTCCCAGACCAGTAGCTGTACGATATCTAAATTCCCACCAATTTTCTCTTCTGTAGGATAGTGCTTCGAATTCTGTTTGTGTAATTGTTCTGATTTGCCCCCATCTGTGCTTAGACAGTGGTCTCTTTCCAAACAACAAGAATGCTTTTATGATTAATGGTGTTTTCATGAGTGTGCACAGACATGTTGAAGGCTTTTAGTGGTGGGAAAGTTTAACATTTCTGAGATGTATGTTATCAGCAAGACATCGCGATTTCCAGGAAGGGAACATGTGATGTCTCATTAGGATCATTTGGAGGAATGCAATCGGTGTTATTCTGGTCTCTTTTCGTAAAAAGGACATGGTCGTTGCACAAACATTTTGTGGTGATGTATCAGCCATGCTGGGCAGATAAGCACACATGTTCAGCTAGACGTAGCTCACATGTCCCATTAGGATCGCTAATAACAATGCACCCTTTGCTATCCTGGGAAGCATTGAAACAGATTTCTATAGCAATGGTAAACACTCGCACACGGGCCAGAGGCGTTTCGCTTATGGGACCAGAGTGAGTGCACTGCCTGCCGTGTGAGCCTTGGAGTTATGTTTGGGGCGCAGTTAGCTGATATGTCATGGTTGACCGTAGTTCTATAGCAATTTTACGTACAAAGAGTGTTTATGCACTGCATTATTTTCGGTTGTTTAAGCTTTCTGAGCGTGTTTGCATAGCCTTACACATGTATTATTCTTTGACAATTTACGAGTTGTTTTCGTGTATGTCGCATTACACTGTGAGCACGTGTGCAGGCTGTGGAATACATCATTTCGACTGTTTACGACTTGTTTTCGTTCAAAATGGTTCAAATGGCTCTGAGCACTATGGGACTTAACATCTGATGACATCAGTACCCTAGGACCTAGAACTACGTAAACCTAATTAACCTAAGGACATCACACACATCCATGCCCGAGGCAGGATTCGAACCTGCGACCATAGCAGTCACGCGGTTCCGGACTGAAGCGCCTAGAACCGCTCGGTCACAGTGGCTGGCAGTTGTTTTCATGTTGTACATCAGTGCACTGTATTATTTCGGTGATTACGAGTAGTTTGCAGGTCTGTAGGCTGTGCAATGCATTATTTCGACAGTTTATAGTTAGCGAGGGTGTCAGCACAGCGTTTTACATGCATTATTTTGACAGTTTACTAGTTGTTTTCGTGTCTGCACATCAGCGAATTGCATTATTTCGGTTATCCACGGGCAGTTTGCAAGTCTGTAGAGTGTGCTATGCATTATCTCGGTAATTTACAAGTTGTTTGCGTTCGGTACATCAGTGTACTTCATTATTTCGGTGATTTATGAGTAGTTTGCAGGTCTGTAGACTATTTACTGAGACCACAAGCACACCATATTGAGTGTTTTCTATCAGTGTAACAAATACACTACGTGCAATCCGTCCCTATATAAACTGTTCCAAAATAAATAAAGTACAGTCCTTCCTCTCTCCAGCAGGACAGAACAGGCTGAGTTCTTTTTCCGCCATTTTTCCCACAAACAGTCATCTTGGATTATGTCACAGGAGGGACTATGGTGCACTCTGGTGGCAGTACTGTGTACTAAGTCAGTTGGACTCCAGACCTGATGGTGAACACACTGGATGGCGGTGCTGCCTCAAATTGTGTGAATAAAGACTGCCTGCAAAATAAGGACTTATGTGCATCCTGTCTAGCACAGGCTGAGTCCTTTTCCTGCCCATTCCCAGGAAGAAATGGCGGTTGGATGACTTAGGTTATTGGAGGTAGCCATGTTGTGTTGCATTGTACGGATGGATTTTGAACTTCCCGCCATTTTCTGGGGAAGGTGAATAGAGGGGGATGGGAGGGGGTTAGGTTAGTTGACAAAGCCCAATTGACCTATCTTCCCTCCAAAAATTGAACTTCCCACCATGATGTCATTACGACATTGCCATATCTATCACCGCCATCTTGGATCCACCATCTTGAATAAATTTGGTATAATGGATAGTGGGGTAGACCATACTCTATTCCACTACACCTGGTAACAAAAATGGCTCTGAGCACTATGGGACTCAACTGCTGTGGTTATCAGTCCCCTAGAACTTAGAACTACTTAAACCTAACTAACCTAAGTACATCACACACATCCATGCCCGAGGCAGGATTCGAACCTGCGACCGTAGCAGACGCACGGTTCCGGACTGCGCGCCTAGAACCGCGAGACCACCGCGGCCGGCACACCTGGTAACCTTTCTCTTGCACATAGAAGTCATGGTTCGATGTTTGGCTGTATTGCTCATGTGTGGGATAATGTTGGCATTTTGCCTTGACGTTATGTCTCCAGAATGCCTTCTCTCCCATCTATTAAGGCGTGTATATGTTGCATCAGTCTGCTCTCCTCCTCCAATTTTGTTGATTTTGCTCAGTACTCTTTCCATGGCATTTGTCTCTACTTTTATATATTCTCAGTCGATATCCGTAATTTTACTAGGTTTTCGCAATTTTTCATATTTCGTGATATTTAACCCAATTTTTACTTATCTCACATCAGTTGTTCGTGGTTATACCAGGTTTTCATGGAATTTTACCGATTTTATTCCGCCTTCCATATTTTTGCCTGAATAATTTATTCACATCCAAATATAGAACATAACTTGAATCGAGAGATGCATTAAACCCCGCAGCCACACGTGGATTATTTGCCTTGGCGTGTCTATGGACACACTGGCAAAGTCCTCCATGGATCCCACACTCAAAGAAAAGAAGCATATCGACATCAGTCAAAGTTCGATTGCACCTCGATTTCTGGAGCATTGCGTCCCAGGACAACACAGGTGCCGTCTAATATACGGCGGGGTCCAGAGAGTACGTGGCCATACATATAGTCCGGAACTTTTTAAAAACATCCGCAAGCAAGCGCACGGCGGTATCCATGTATAGTCCTGCATATTCACCCAAATTTGGAATGTTGAATTCCCGCCAGACATTCACAGTATGCTCATAATGTGCACTAGTTATGACATCGCCTGTGAGAGTACTGGTAAATGCGAAATGTCGGGTAGCCTGGTTTCGTCGAGTTTCACCTTACTATCCACATACTCATAAGGAAAAACTCCTTTTCAAGTCACAGGCTGAAACTTTTCCTTGTCGGGATAAACAGATTGGGTGATATGCATATCCTCCCAAGGTAGAGTGTCAACAAGTTTCTGGAGTGGCACCTGCATGAAACGTGGAGTGTCAAAGGAAGCGGAGCGTAATTTTCGGCGTCATTCGTTTGGAGAATGAAATATACTTCTCAACACTCTCAGGCAGGACACTGACCTGAGTTTCCTCCCAACCGAAATTAATCAATTGTTCAACTACAAAGTGAGCATCATGCCCACTTAAGTTATGGAAGAAAGTCGGTGTGTGTCGCAGTAACTGATTCGTGTTGTGAGCTGCGCCGCGGTGCTTGCCCATAAGATGACAATGATTTCTACGTGGAGTTTCAGCTTCTCTATCTAACGACAGCCAACAAATATGACGGCTAACAGCATCATTGTATTTTTTTTTCCTCCTCCGATTCAGTCATGGTGATATTGGTGCTGTAAAGCCTATCAACACACCATGGGAGTATTTCAAGGACAGTGAGCTACCAAAGCTCAGGATTATCCCCGACATAAGATTCATAGCGGTTAAACTTGAATCATACGAACATGCAATTTGGTACGCTGCCGCATACGCTACATGTTTATGCGTGAAGGCGGTATGTGAGGCTAAGGGATTCCCTTCACAACGGTAAATAGAGGTAAGGAGACATTCGTAGTCTGCGTATACAACAAACGGACATCATTCCTTGTGGTGAGCATTCTTGAATTTAATGAACTTTTTTTGGTTCAAAATGGCTCTGAGCACTATGGGACTCAACTGCTGAGGTTATTAGTCCCCTAGAACTTAGAACTAGTTAAACCTAACTAACCTAAGGACATCACAAACATCCATGCCCGAGGCAGGATTCGAACCTGCGACCGTAGCGGTCTTGCGGTTCCAGACTGCAGCGCCTTTAACCGCACGGCCACTTCGGCCGGCCGAACTTTTTTTCTGTAGGCATAACAACACGTACCGGTTCCTTGGATTCATAGTCCTCCAGATGCCTTCTTAAATACTTTTCTTCTGAAAAGTTATCTAGACACCTGAAGGAAATGTGTTTTTTATGTTCATGTTTCGACAATTCACTGTAAAGGAGGCAGGACATGTCTTTGATCCACATGTAATGCTGATTATCACCTTTAGAGAAGAGCAGTATTTTTACATGAAGTCACAGTCACCTGCATATTTCGAAAAATGGAGTGATCCAACTGTAGTGTGCTTGTCTCGCTCATCTGGCTTACTTTTCTGCTTCTTCCTCAGACCATAAACATGAACCGATGTTTTGGGATTTTGTGCCTCAAATTTTGGTATCTTTACGGGGAACTCGATACCATCAAAGTTGTAACATCTACGAATGTTAAGACGTATTCCATATAGAGATGTGCACTCTGTACTTTGTTTAATTGTTCTTTCACAAGCCAGGATTGACCATGCAAAACAAGTGTTATCATCCAGAATGAGATTTTCACTCTGCAGCGGAGTTAGAGTCTCGGTCGGGCACACAGTTTTAATCTGCCAGGAAGTTTCAAGTGTTATCATTTTCATTTTGAACGTTAATGCAAGCCTGCTTCTTCTTAATATCCTCACGGAGTTTGATATAACTGGACCCTCCATTTAACGGATCACAGACATGAATATGGATGTCGAGGGATAGTATCTGGCTGAGTGCTTTAGCTAACCCTCTTACTTCCATCTCGGAAAAACTGGCCAGTATAGCTCACAAGGTGGTTTCACGATACCACTCGGCGATTGATGTAATCCGAGATGTAACGCCATTATCATCCCACATCTAATGTAAGGTTTTCTCCTCAGCAGCACCATGCTGTTTGGGCGGGTGGGCCAACTCGCACCAGAACAGTGCATTATATTTAATGGCAATATATCTCGGACCGTCTAGTGCTTTCAGGAGCTTCGTCTCTAACACTGGGGGGCATGCTTCTACAAACCTGACTGGGTCACGATACCCCCAGCTGGATTATCTATTATATTGAATGAGATATGCCCCTCAAATGCCCTAGCAACCGCCGAGTATTCTAGAGGGGTCATGACGCCGCTAATCTGCTGTCCTTCACTATCAGGACGGGATAGAGCACTACCGCTAGCCACAGGTTCATTATCATTAATACTACAGCTAGGTGACGACTGCGTCCAGCTGGTGGCTGATGGTGCTGGGGATGAGGCGCCTTCAGGGGGAAGGGGTGTGCGCAGAGGTACACATACCTTGCGCTGCCGACGAAGGCGAGAAGTCGGAGCGTGAGTAGTAGTAGGTGATGATTGCGACCTCCAGAAGGGAGGGACTGCACTGTCTTTCAGCAGCCACCCTCTCACGTTCCCACTCAAGCATCTCACCCTCGCCGGAATTGCTGTTGTTGTGAAGCCATCGATCCATCTTACGGAAGTCGCCTACAACAAGGTACTGATTATTTGTTTGTACTGAATTTGACTACAGCGAAATATTAATTATAACTACGAGAAAAATTAAATAAATAACTAAAATTCATACCAGATGGAACTGATGACTTCAGATCATCATTCTCGGCGCATACCCCTACAGGAATCCCATTTTCCTCTTGAGTAGTAGAAACATCTACAGCAATGAATTTATATACGAGTATACCTCACACATGTATATGATAAAAAAAATTCTAATCGCAATATATTACAACTGTACTTACATTTTTAGTGCATTTCAGACTCCAGCAGCAGCAGCTCAGTGTCCATGAGCTGCTGCTCTAATACTGCAACAGCGAGATTAAAAGTTTTATAAACACTCGTCATGCTCTGAATACATCAAGAGCTGTTTTCTGAACATGTTAACTACCACACAGAATTTGGAGATGTACTTACATGGTACTAGCACAAGCTCTTCCTCTTTATGGGGACTTTCAGTTTCCAGTTGCTGCTGCTCTAATGCTAGAGCAAGAGTATAAATGTTATAAGCACTTGTTACTATTTGAACACTTTAAGAGACGCTTTCTGAACATATAACTATCATACACAGAATTTTGAGATGAACTTACGCGACGCTGGCACAACCTCTTCCGCCAGCTGGAGACTTTCAGCCTCCAGCTGGCGCTCTAATTCCAACAACATTTCTGAAATGAATCCTGTAATAGTAAGAAAAAAGAACTTATATAACCATTTGTTACGAAAATGTATCACAATCTCGAAAAATTTTGAATACTTTGCAACGAAATTTCATAACTATCACAATTTGAACTCATAATTTTTTTTATAAACATTGACATGGCAACTGACCCACGTTTGGCCGTTTCCCACCACCACTGCCATTGGCATCACTGCTGGCTGAGCGTTTCATGGTGTACGACTCACACTATGCACTGTCAAAGACTGATGATGATTGTGGTGGGGGTTAGGTTTTATATAGCTTCAGACTCCACCCTTAATTTTGTTTAGGACCAATAGGAACTCAAGAGTGTGTAAGATCCCCTCACTTCTAAACTAATACTGTTATTACTCAGCTTAGCCGCGAGTCCGTAGAGGGTGGTATATGTGACGTACAGTGTAACTGGTCAGCATTTCCACCCGGAATTTGCAAGTGTAAGTCGGACCTTCCTTGATCCGCCTTGGTGGGTCGTGTCGTCGGATTTCCTCCTATCTGTGCGCGGTGCAGCTCTCGTAAATGCCGTCCCGTGCAGATTCATCATTGGCGCATTGGATGTCTCTGTCGGTGGAAGCTAAATATCTGGAATTGCTGTCGATCAACTTTGGGGTATCTATTTACTCGAAATTAACATTCAGAATGCCGTCATATCACTTTTATTCCTATTAGATCAATAATGAAACACTCATGTCACAAACTACTCGTAACCCAGGGCATGGCTACCATCGAACAAGACAAGGAAGAGCTCTTAACGCCGACTGCCGACTTTGGCGCACAGTCCGTATCTCTTACCAGTTTCGTCACAGTTCGTGGATTTCCGATCAAGTTCGTACTTACTAAGATATGCATTTGTTAACGAACGGGTGTAATTTTAACGAGACAAAATTGTGATAAATAAATAAAATATCAGCACAGCCCTGGAACAAAGAAACTCCTACGAAAATACGAAATTCCCACCAAAATTCGAAATTTCCACCAAATGTGAAATTGCTGACAAAATTCAAAATATCTGTCAATAGGGTTGGTTTGGGGGGGAGGGGGGAGGGGGAGGAGGGGGCTGGGGCACCCGTGCAGCTGAGAAAACACGTGACGTCATCCGGAGGCGGGGATGGGCTTGGTCGGGGGCGGGGGTGGTTGGGGGCGGGGGTGACTAATTGATCAATATAATTAATCCATGTCAATTTGATACCAAATTGCACTTGCGCCACCAGTTCCCTACTACTACCAGTGATATTATATACGGTGTTACCAGTATAGTATTGTGTGTCTGTGACTGTCGACGACAATGCCACTGACAGGGCCGGCTCGTTCTAAAGGGCCAGATAGGCTCGGCCCCAACAAAAGTTTTGTGATATACTTTTTTCGAGTTTTATATCACACGCAAAGCGTATCATTCTGCAGTGACGAGCCAGTTTTTCTTTCCAAATCCCCTTCATCCAAAGCCGAGGGTTCATGGCCCTGTACTCCCTCCTCACTCCTGGCCCACAGTTACAGTGATGTGACGGAGCGGTTTCCCCCTCTCCACCTCGCCCCTTGTCATCAATCACGTGAATCGATGCACTGGCCACCGTACGTGTACCCCTCTTTCGCAGCACCCCAAACGCGCCAGCGAGAACGGAAACGACACACCATTGTGCGCTATCCCACCACGTTGTACCAGCTCTAACCACGTGACCAACGGAACGTCACAACTGGAAGGCCAATCGGAAAGCGCTATGTTTCGCCCCCGTGCAGGCTTATATTCGTTTTCTTCCTATAGTTTTTTTGGTGCATTGAAGATTTATCTCAAACATGTCACCCTTGGTAGGACTTCTTATAATCAAATATCAACTAACGACACGTCGACGGAAAAAGTTATCAGGAGATCCTAACGTGAACAATAACTTTATTCCTTCGTATCGAACGTTGCGTTTGGACGTGTACTTAGAACCATCGTATTACCATGTCTCAGGTGAAATCTTCGCGTTTGTCACAGATTCTCAGACCAGCAATGATATTTGTATTCATACTTCCTACCAATATTTTACGGTTTTTTCCGGCTAAGTCCCGATTTCCATGGGTGTGGCTAGGCAGCAACCTAAGACTACAGCCTAAATTTCTGAGAGTGTACGAGCAGCAATGATATTTCGAGAGGAAAGTGCCTAAAAGCTGACTCCAATTTCGTTTTTTGTTTACAAAATAGAAAATAGTTAAAGTTGTGTTTTAAAATCAAGACATATTTACTTTATAATGTAATATACCATGTACATTTTAGTTATGGGAAATGAACGCAAAGTTATTATGAAAAAATACTTTTAAAAAATTTCACTTAGTGAGTTCGATACAAATATATGCCAAAATCGGATCCCTTGACAAATAATCAAAATATCAATAAACAAAATTAGAAGAAGGTATTAAATTAGAGAAAAGACAATTTAGTTTCAAAGTGGGTATAGTATAACAGCTTCCAGAATTTTATAGAACTCGTGTTTGTTTTCTTTTCTGAACCCTAGACCTAAGACCACTGTGGCATTTTTTCTGGCAGTTTGGTTCTGTGTCGTTTAAGAATTATCCCTCCCTCCCCGCTCCCTATTTAAGCAGCAGTTTGTGGGGCGGCGGGTGGGATAATGTTAATTGTTTAAATGTAGAATGTAGCGTAGAAAAGATGCATTTCCCGGCCGATGCACCATTTGTGGGGTGGCTGGTGGAATTTATGTTGTTAATATTTAAATGTAGAATGCAATGTAGAAAAGATGCATTTCCTGGCCGATTAACCATATGTGGGATGACGGGTGGAATTTATTATTATTTATTTAAGTGTTCCTGTTATTTATTTAATGCTGTTGTTTGCCGTTCTCAACACTGGCTCTCTAACTACAATATTGGCAACCAGAAAGTGATTAGCAAAACGTGAAGCCTGTAATTAGAATTCCTAGTGCCCAATTCATCTGAGTAATACACTTATAGGTACATCTTATAGCTCTGCGGAATTAGGAGATTGTCTGGGATTCATAATCAAAAACGATTCTGTCTAAAATTTTCACAACTACCAGAGCAGTTCAGAGTCTAATGCACTGATGCAATTATAACTGTTCAAATTAACTGTTTAAGTGAATGCTCGCCATAATTTGATGATAATGTTCATCAAACGCCACACTAAATAATGGTAGAATGTCTGTCCCACGGCATCACGTGAAAATACGACATACGTAAACTGAAGATAGATCATTAGAGTCATCCCAGAATTAGCACTTCACTCGAAAACGATTTCATGGTTACGCGTATCCGGAGTAACTTATTATGGCATCCGAGGCTGTTTATAGCCATGATACCAATGCGACGCGACTCCCGGCAAAGATGGTGCGCTAATCAGCGTCTGGAGAGAACTGGGGCCTTCTTTCCTCGCGCAGGGTTCTTATATATAAAGCCGCGGTGCGGACGGCTAAGGGAACGCCTGATCAAAATTGCTCTCCCGACTAGCCGCTGGGCTAGTAATGCACCACTTTAAGTCATTGAATAAATCATCGCTTCCTTTGCTGATGGCCGATGAAGCTCTTAATTTAAATGTGCATTCAGCACATAGGTAAGTAATCATAATAAAAGTCTGACGTAGCTAAGTTAAATATGTTGGGCGAGAGAATTAATTTAATTACACTACATGCAGTAGACGAGCTGTGAACTTGCCCTTTGGAGATACGCTATCGCTAAAGTTTTATAGTTATTCAAATGAAACTTCTCACATCTTTATGATTATAGCGGATCTCCCTTCTACTTAAATTTAAACATCCTAGCCTTATTTATTCGCCTATGTAATCTATCTTGCTTCCTTAATTTCTAAGACAAAAACAAGAAAACCATGAATTTCAACAAAAATTTTAATTTGTGAGATCCAGAATACTGTTTCTACTAAATTATTATGAAAAAGGAATCTGAATATAAATTTTTAAGTCTCTAGCTCTTTTCTGTTGCGCCAATAATTTTTACAGAAAAATGTCCAAATTTCGAAAATGGTTAAAGTTATTGAACTGATATTCAACACATATTGATTTAGTATTACTCCTGACATGCTAGAAACGTTTCAGGTTATTTACTTGATTTTTAAAGTATTGCGCAACATTTATGACGTCAGAGCTAGGCTGGCACACAATGGAAAGACTGATGATAATTTTATAACACGTGAGTAGGCTGCTTCCCTACATCACCATCTACTTAATTTTTTTTAATATAAATGGAGAAAAGAAAAAAAATTAATTACAAACAGGGAAGCAAGACTACAGCTTAACTCCCTATGAAAATTAAAATTGAAATGTAAACCTATAGAAATATTAAAAGAAAACTGATTACCTACTTCAATTATTTAAATTGCTGGCATGTTCACTGCCACTTAAGCAACATTATCCCTCAAAATTTAAGCAAAATCAATGAAACACTTTGGCATACATATTGCCTTAGACAGACAAACACATAAAAATATGTAAAACTATGAAAATCTTAAATCCATTAAATACATTTTTACATGCACAAATTCAAAGAAAATAACACAGTTATTCATGATACATAAAAAGATGATTATATCTTAGCAGTCTTTTCTAAACCTGAAAGAAAATTTCACAAATCATGACAATTTCATTTTTACACATGTGGTTGTAGCCGCTTTGGCTGGCGTTCTACACTTCCATTCACAATGGTAGAGGAGGGGAAGTTGCTATGGTGTGCGTCCTTCACGTTCAGTCTAAATTACATAGGGAAAGAGGAGGGGTCACTGTGAGTTGTGTCCTAGTCACTCCACACTTTCACGCAGCTACCAGGCTGCCATTATCTGGTTTTTCCTGTAGAACAAACAAAAAGGGTGCCTCAGACTCTGTTCACTTAATATCTAAGGATGGGTCACAATGAAATGGGGATATATACATTTTATCTTTCAACATGTTACTGGAACTAAGTTAACAGAACTTTTTCAATTTTACTCTCGCGGTTACTTAACTGTCATAAAATCGGTAAACAAATGGCTCAAAACGCCGTTAGTCACGTACTAGAGAAAATTTATGCTCAAGGCATACAATCATAAATCCTATTTAATTTCAATTTATTATTTCTGGGTCGGAACACTGAACCAATGCTCGGTACATTCCTGACAAATCTGTATTTTATTTACTTACCTGACTCATCTTCGATTACCTTATTCTTAGAGGTAGTATGAGTATATTTGATTAGTAGTTGTCTTCTCAGCTTCTTTGTACATGTGAGTAACTTGTGGTAATAGTACGGTTCTGAATGTTCAAAACACACTACGTTTAGTTGACTACTAAATCCACTTATTGGTCTTCTGCTGCTGTGTCAGTTCCACATCTGCAATTATGTACTTACTTCATCGATGTGTATTTACGCTGAGCTATAAATAATGTTTCACGTCTACCATTATGTTACTCAAATATGTTGCTAGTGTATGTACTTATTTAACACTCACTCTATTAACATTTAACGCATAGGATAGCACATTTATTTCATATCTATAGTGTATTGCAGCTGATCAGTTTGCTCACGTGGCAATCCATTTCCACTCGATCGGAAGCTGAAACCACAGGTAGTCTCTCTCGACCTACAACTAAAGTGCATTAAGTAATTATGGCCAAGCGTAATGCTAAATTCCTTAAATCTATAGGACACCATGAGCTGCTCTGTCTCATCTAACATAATGGTACCTATGGTCGCATTCACGCCTCCAACTCATAACCTCAATACATGTAGGTGTGTCCTGTCACACACTACCCCAAAATAATGGCCAGCTCAAACCTTATAAATACTTCAGGGACGTGTCCTTCACGTCTCAACCACAAACACTGTTCAATTCTATTACACTGCCATTCCTTGCTACACAAGGTGAGTTTATTCTTACAACTTATCTGCATTTTTTTCATAACACTAAGCAATCTCTTTTACTATTAATTAGTTAACTCTACAGCATACAATAGGTTTCACTGCCACTTCAGATCCTGCTTGTACACGAATTTGTATATCTTTTTAAAATATTATTATGGACCATTTCCAATAAAACAACAACTTTGTACTTATAATATTACCAGGGTTCTATACATACTTGTTACTCAAATACCTTATGTATCTTAATTACGTCATACTTCTCTATTGTTTGTCACTATTAGGTTTGTTACATTAGGTATTTTCTTTCACTAATCGGTGGATAGAATGGTTACAGAACTCATGGCTTGATAACCATGACGGAAAATTTTTGTATTGCAGAGAAGGATTCGAAATTTCAGGCGGATAGAAAAGATGAAGTGAGAGTGAAATCTGAGATGTGAAAGAAGATCTCACACAGGTGGGACTGCACAGCTGCCACACTGTGTAGAGGTTACAAAACAACCTCCTTCCTACAGAATTCATTGGTTTCAGAAAATTTTCATACTGGTAAGAAGGGGTCGAATTTTTTTTTTTTTTTTTTTTTTTTGTAGATAGGAAAGATGAAGAATGAGTGAGACCTGAAATGGAAAGAAGATCTCACACAGCTGGGACTGCACACACTGTGTAGAGGTTACAGAACAAACTCCTCCCTACAGAATTCATTGGTTTCAGAAAATTTTCATATGGGAAAGAAGGGGTCGAAATTTTTGTGGATAGGAAAGATGAAGAAAGTGTGAGACCGGAAAAGGAAAGAAGATCTCACACAGCTGGGACTGCACAGCTGCCACACTGTGTAGAGGTTACAGAACAACCTCCTCCCTACAGAATTCATTCACTACCTATGAACTTCTTTAGGTCGATCACGTTCCTGAGACCTAATAGCTTTTTACTCTTAGAGTACTCTAGCCTATATGCATTGGCATGTGGTTTTCCTATTATCCTAAAAGGTCCTTGGTATACGAACATGAATTTCTTTGTTTCTGCATTTATTTTCTTCGATTTTTCCTTGGTTCTGACAAGGACTAACTGACCTATTTCAAAACTGGTGGGTACAGCTTTTGCGTCATGACGCTTCTTCCTTTCTTTCTCTGTGTTTAGCTTACTTTACTAAGATTAACACCTTCGTCCCAGTATCTCCTATTTTTCAGAACTCGTATAGGCAGCTCCCGAGTTTCATAATTAGTTACTACATGTGTATCACTGAAAGGTACTGTAATTATTCCGGTTATTGGCAAGACCAATTTTAACTGGCTTCTTTCAAAGTCAACAACACTCTGATATTTCGACAACAAATCTATGCCAATTAAAACCTCAACACCGAGATTGTTTACAATTAAGCATGGATGATCAATTAAATTACCATTAATGTTAAAGGGCAGCAAAACTTCTTGTTTTACCGTTTTTGACACCTTGCCAGTAGCACCAATTATTCTTAGTCCTGATACCCTCATTACTGTAAGCTTGTCTTTACTAGGTAATGCATCAAAGAAGGACTGAGATATCGCACTCACCTCACTTCCACTGTCTAAGACAACGTACATTGATACCCAACATATTCACTATTATTATAGGGTGGCTTATTCTAGTTTGTACAGGTGGTTCCTCAAACTCATCCAATAGTTCCTTTTTGATTTGTCTCCAACTAAAGTGATCGACATCTGTCTTCATTACATTTAGGTCAAAGTGTGTAGGGGTTTCCTGAATTACATTTTCAGCTGCCTTTTCCCGTCGGTCTATTAATTTTAGATCGAAACACCGCACGACTTCATTACATTTAGTTTGCTGAACATGACCCAAATTACTGTAGTCTGAGCGATTCAGCGCCTCCAGACCGGGCATAACACTAGTTACAGCTAAACCACTTTCACTATTATCATCGGGTTCCTTCTCAAATGACAACTGGTCACAGCTACTGGATTCATTGACCCCCAACAGGCTATCATCTAAATTCTCACTTACCTCCTGTCCTAAATCTATTAGTACAGTATCAACATCCTGCACAGGCACTTTAGATAAGAGCCCATCATCCTCATCGTAAATATAAGCATGAATTTCTTCTGTTTCTTCACCTGACAATTCAGTATTTTGTAGCTCCTCCCTACCGTTACACTGCTGCGCCTTCTCTTTCTCTTCCCACTTAGAAAGCGTCTCTAACACGGTATCTATCAAATACTGTGAGTGATCTAATATTTCTGCTGTAGCCTTAGATGCTACCGACTCCTCATCCACATGTTCAGTTTGAGTATTCTGATCTGTCTTACCAATTACTGTAATTACTGGCTTAGGAAAAGTAACTGCCTGGTGAGCGCCAGTGTCCTCATAGACGGGAACTAGTTTTCCTGCCTCGGCCTACTACTGTTTCCTTTATTTACATTATAGTTAACTGGCACAACATTGCTTCCCGCACTGTTGTTTACCTGCATAATTTTGTTCGGAACAAAATTACTATCATTTGGATGCTATTGTTGGTTCTGATAATTATTTCTCCAATTCCTACCTCTCTTAGGATGGCGAACACCTACTGTTCTGATGTTTACGTTGCCATTCTGCTCGTTCTTAAAATTACTACTAGTGTTATTAGCATTTCTGTTATTACGTGCTTGCTCCACATTGGCAGCCACACGCTCTACACGTTCCAAATATTCAATGAAACGATCCAGATTGTCTCTAGGGGCAGATATAATTCTAGTTTGCCAATACCATGACAGTTTGGCTTCAAGACCTAGTATTATCATTTCAGGTTTTAGCTTTTCGGCCAAATGTGATAAACGTGAGATCCATGACCTAGCAAACTCTTTAATAGATTCCTTGCCTACATTGAAGCGTTTTCCACTCCAAAATTCTCTCAACACTTCATTTTGCTTATTACTAGACCAATACTCATTAATGAAAGCTGTTTTAAATTCCGCTAATGTTTTACACTTCAACATAACATCAACTGACCAACGCATGGCGTCACCTGCTAAATGGCTTCTAATAAATGAGATTTTCTCTCGTTCAGACTAAGTTGGTGGAATCACATCTTCAAAATCGTTCCAGAAATCTAGCGGGTGGATATTTTTATCTGGATCGAACCGCAAGAACTGCCAACACCCGATAAAAGCGGCGTTTGCAGCTACAACTTGTTGTATACTACCATTACCAGAAGTTACTGAAGCTACTTTACTCTCAATGTTAGCAATGTTAGTACTAATATTTTCTACTTTCATGTCAACATTATCTACTCTTTGCACAATATGAGTAGTATCAGTTTTGATTGCATCTACTTCTGCTTGACATATCTTTACTTTTATATCAACATCTTTAAACCTATCTGAGCACAGTTCAGATTCCGCCTCGATCTTTTCTGTTAACTTGTGCTCCAGCTTCGCATCTTCCATTTCGAAGTCTCTGCAAACCTCAGCAACTTCGGATTTTACTGTTTTATACATTTCAGAAAATTGTTGAGCAACCTTCTTCTTAATATCCTCATGGTTGTAATCAATTTTATAATTTAAACTGTCCAGATCCTCTTTCAACTTATTGCAACCAGCCTTGAAGGTATCGTCCATTACCTCGAATCGTTTATTACAATTAGTTTGGCTGGCCACAATCTCATATTTTAATTCAGCTTTATTGGATTCTAATTTATTGTCCATTGCCTCAAACCGTTTATTAAAATTAGTTTGGCTGGCCACAATCTCATACTTTAACTCAGCATTACTGGCTGACAATTTTGCATTATTGGCAGCTATTGCTTGTAATATAACATTTAAATCAATAGCCCCAGTATCTTTGGGTCGCTCACTAGCTGGTTTTTTATCACACTCAGGTGACGAAAAACTAGCTCCAACACCAGAATCATCAAAACTAAATGAAACTTCTGATTGATCAGTCATATCTAACTTCTCCTTTTTAAACTCTACCACCTCTGATGACTGTTTCGTTTTTAACTCATCAGATAAACTATCATCCAATAACTTAACAATTCCTGATTTCTGCTTTACTACAGGGCTCTCTATTATTGAATCATTGCCCCTTTTCACACTACAGTCAGGAGACAATACTTCAGATTTCACTTTAACATTACTATTTTCATGCATATTTATACTTGAATCGTTGTCTGGATTTACAGTCCCCTTAACAGACATAGGTTCTGATTTAAGATTAACCTAGGTTTCTTCTGGCAGTTCCATTGCCAACAGTCTTTTAGTGCAGGTTAGTAAAAATTTTTAATAGCTTTTCACTTAACTTAGTTCCTTCTGCATGACATATGGCGTTGCCGGCGTGGCGTACTAGGATTACTGATGCGACGTGGCGCGTTGAACTGCAGACGGCACTCCGACGGCTGCAGTGTGTCTGCATGGTCCACAACTGCAGGCGTGGCTCCGGTTGCTCCGGCGGATGACTGCGGTGAGGCGAAACTGGCTTCTCGCGATGCCAGCAGCGCCGCTAGACTCAGTGCCAGCTCCGTCAATCCAGATGCGTTGTTAATCCAATTGCGTCGTCCTCATACACACATAACACTATCACTATTCTATTACTCAGTTGCGTGTCGTATTTCACTCCCGAATATTTAAAAATCACTTTCACATTTACTCAGTTTCTTTCCTGGCCGATGCGCCATATGTGGGGTGGCGGGTGGATTAATGTTAATTGTTTAAATGTAGAATGTAATGTAGAAAAGATGCATTTCCCAGCCGATGCACCATTTGTGGGGCGACTGGTGGAATTTATGTTGTCAATATTTAAATGTAGAATGTAATGTAGAAAAGATGCATTTCCCGGCCGATTAACCATATGTGGGGCAGCGGGTGGAATTAATTATTATTTATTTAAGTGTTCCTATTATTTATTTAATGCTGTTATTTGCTGTTCTCAACACTGGCTCTCTAACTACAATATTGGCAACCAGAAAGTGATTAGCATAACGTGAAGCCTGTAATTAGAATTCCTAGTGCCAACTTCATCTGAGAAATACACTTATAGCTACAGCTTATAGCTCTGAGGAATTAGGAGATTGTCTGGGATTCGTAATCAAAAACGATTCTGTCTATAATGTTCACTATATTCTGAAAGTAACAGACCAAAAAAGAATCAAAAATGGTTCAAATGGCTCTGAGCACTATGGGACTTAACTTCTGAGATCATCAGTCCCCTAGAACTTAGAACTACTTAAACCTAACTAACCTAAAGACATCACACACATCCATGCCCGAGGCAGGATTCGAACCTGCGACCGTAGCGGTCGCGCGTTTCCAGACTGTAGCGCCTAGAGCGGCTCGGCCACTTTGGCCAGCCAAAAATGAATCCAAACAATCCAACTACCAGAGCAGTTCAGAGTCTAATGCACTGATGCAATTATAACTGTTCAAATTAACTGTTTAAGTGAATGCTCGCCATAATTTGATGATAATATTCATCAAACGCCACACTAAATAATGGTAGAATGTCTGTCCCGCGGCGGCACGTAAAAACAAAATACGCAAACTCAAGATAGATCATTAGAGTCATCCCAGAATTAACACTTCACTCGAAAACGGTTTCATGGTAACGTGTATCCTGAGTAACTTATTATGGCATCCGAGGCTGTTTATAGCAATGATACCAATGCGACGCGACTCCCGGCACAGGTGGTGCGCTAATCAGCATATGGAGAGAACTGGGGCCTTCTTTCCTCGCTCAGCGTTCTTATATATAAAGCCGCGGTGCAGACGGCTAAGGGAACGCCTGATCAAAATTGCTCTCCCGACTAGCCGCTGGGCTAGTAATGCACCACTTTAAGTTATTGAATAAATCATCGCTTCCTTTGCTGATGGCCGATGAAGCGAGAAACGTTTCAGGTTATTTACTTGATTTTTAAAGTATTGCGCAACATTTATGATGTCAGAGCTAGGCTGACACACAATGGAAAGACTGATGAGAATTTTATGAGGCGTGAGTAGGCTGCTTCCCTACATGTTTCGTCTTTGAAAGGGTGTTCAATGTTATTTCTCTCTGCCAGTTGCTGTACTTCACGTTGGACATTCTCATAAGAGTTCATTGGCCTTCTTCCAACTCACCGGTTTTGTACTACATCAATAGTTTCAGTCATTTCAAACAGATTCCACTTCCTTTGATCAACCCTGTCTATTACCCTTCTGGAATCAGCAAGAGAATTTCAAGAGAATAAGAGTGTGCACTAATAAGGGAAGACTTTACATGTAAAAAAGTAAGGAGCCCAGTTTAAGTAACTTCAGGAGGTTTAGTTTACGTGACTAAAGCCTATAGTTCATAACAATAATTTTTTACCCAAACGTCAATCAAAATACAAAAATGTGTGATACAAAATATGCATCAAAGTGCAATAGATATGCCGTGGGTGTATACTGAATAAAACATTACTAAGAAAAACACCAATTTTCCGTATATGCGTTTACACTCTGTGTAAATAATTGCACTTCAGGACAATAAACTTTTTGTAGACTTGGACATTAACGGCAAAGTGATACCATTCCAACTCGATACCGGAGCTGCAGTTTCACTGATCAATGAAGACACGTACAAACAGCTGGGCACACCTCCGTTGCATGCCGTGAATGATAAGCTAACTACATATTCAGGTCACGGGCTCCCTGTGTTAGGACAGTGCAGCCTTCTTGCAACATACAAAGGACAAACAAAACTTGTGTCATTGTACGTCCTTCGTTCTTCTTCTGCAGTGAACTTGTTTGGTTTAGATTTATTTCAGTTGTTTAACTTGTCTATAGTAAATCAGGTCCTATCAGTGAACCAGACTGTGCCTTCAGACAGTGTTTCTCGTCTATGTGAAGAATTTGCAGACATTTTTGCACCAGGCCTTGGTTGCGCTAAGAACTATAAAGCACATTTGGAACTGAAAGTAAACGCGCAACCAAAATTTTTCAGAGCGCGCAATGTTCCCCACGCATTGCGTGATGGAATCGATGCCGCGATTACGAATATGTGCTCTTCTTGCATGGCGTGTGCCGAACAAGAATCCGCACCGCCGTGGAAATTCTTTGCATAGCCAACAGCCACTTCCCCTTGGCAACGCTTACACACCGATTTTGCTGGTCAGTTCTGGAATGCTCGATGATTGGTTGTGGTAGATTCATTCAGTAATTTTCCTTTTGTTGTCCGGATGTCTTCCACGACGTCATCTCCCACCATCCAAGCGTTATCTGCTATCTTTTGCATTGTAGGTCTGCCACAGACTATTGTTTCCGACAATGGCCCACAATTCATGTCCGCAGAATTTCAGTCATTCTGCAAGGCCAATGGTATTCAACATCTGACATCCGCGCCGTTTTCGCCTCAGTCAAATGGTGCCGCAGAACGATTGGTCAGGACTTTCAAGTCACAGATGTTGAAGTTAAACGAGTCGCATTCTCGGGAGGACGCGTTATTGCTCTTTTTGTCCTCGTATCGCTCTCAGCCCCGAGATGGTCGCTCGCCGGCTGAGTTGCTCCACAGTCGTCCTCATCGAACCTTGATGTCTTTGCTACATCCGCCGCATCGGGTTCCTGTGCAGCGGCAGACACCTGGTTTTGCTCCAGGCGACATTGTTTACTATCGTCACTATCGAGGTTCACGGCGTTGGCTCGAAGGGCGCATTCTTCGCTGCCTCGGACGCGCTATGTATCTGGTTTTGGGGACCTCTGGTGAGGTGCGCCGGCATCTCAACCAGCTGCGCCTCTGTCGTCGCATGGGATCTGCCGCTCGCCGTCTGCATTCAGCGACGGTGCCGTCCGGTCAGCGTCCTGGGGACCCATCTACTGGCTCGCCTCAGCCCCAGGTGTTACAGCCGCTGCCTTCCATTTTGCCCCATGGCGACGCGCCGCCGCCGCCGCCTGTTCTCCCGCCGGCGACGCCAGCAGTGGACGCTTCGCTGCAGCCGCCGGGCGCCTCCCTGGGTCACGCGCTGCCTTTCGCTTCCCGTGACCATTTGTCCTCCGCCATGGAACTCTTGCCCGATCCGGACCATATGTCGTCTTCGCCCGTCGGGTGCCCCGGCCTGATGGAGGTCGACCCTTCGGCCCCTCCTGTCTCTCTGTGGGCGCATACACCGCATGTTGGCGTGCACCCTGGAGCAGGTTTTCAAGCGTTTCCTAGCTCCCCTCGGACCGAATGGCAGGGTGCGGGTGGCACAGCCTCGCCTGTTGTTAGGCTCCCCACCTCGTCACATACGTCAACATGGGGTCCTCCACACGGCGGACGGAAGCCTTATAACACAACCGTACGCCGATTTGCGAGGGAGGAATGTGATGTCACCGCCAGACACCACTCTTGCTAGGTGGTGGCCTTTAAATCGGCCGCGGTCCGTTAGTATACGTCGGACCCGCGTGTCGCCACTATCAGTGATTGCAGACCGAGCGCCGCCACACGGCAGGTATAGAGAGACTTCCTAGCACTCGCCCCAGTTATACAACCGACTTTGCTAGCGATGGTTCACTGACAAAATACGCTCTCATTTGCCGAGACGATAGTTAGCATAGCCTTCAGCTACGTCATTTGCTGCAACCTAGCAAGGCGCCATTATTAGTTGCTATTGATATTGTAAAGAATGTACAGACAAGAGCTACGTTCAACATTAATGGATTAAAGTTAAGTATTCCACCAGCTACATCATTTTTTTCTAGTCTAACTTGCTTGTCCTGTTCCAGACATCACGCCAGCCTGCGTGAGCTAAAACGCTTGCCTTTCGGCTTCCTCTTACATTAGTGGGTTGGCCCTCTTGCCAATCCACAACATAAACCATGTTGTTTATGCTCTTCACTGGTGTGCTGCTGGATATGAAAGTGTCTTCAATACACGATTTTCTGCAGACCGTCTGGCCGCCATCTTCAGGTGCGATCACTGAGTACAGACTTCTTTTTTAAGAGGTGCAGCCCCTCCACGCCCACACCGACATGAAGGCCAACTCAAAAGGTCTACTGCCATCTCTGCATAAGGGCTAGTTTTCACTAAAGTGCGGTGTCGCAGGATGTGGTTACTGGTTAATGTTAACCATTTATACGCGCTCATGGAGATAGACTGGGTCGAAAGTCGAACGAAGGGTAGCGGTTTGAAGGGTAGAGGGAAAAAAGTGCCAAGGCAACCGCCAAGGGAACAAAGCCTCTGCGATAGTTAGGTCAGATAGTAAGAGCGGTTTCAGATGCCTTGCTGACTGCGATAGGTCATGCAAGGATTGGTTAAGTTAGAAGCGGGTATCGTGCAAGCGGATACCGTGTCAAGCCATATGTTCGTCATAAGAGATCAGTCCGTGACGGTGCTGCAGCACGGTGTGCTACGGTTTACGCTGTGAGATCCTCCTGCCGCGCTGCGTCAGTCGTGACGTGGCGCGACGGAAGGCCCAGGTCGCCCATCGGTGTCTGGTGGGCGAGCGTCGAAGCCAAGTGCTGGCAGATGTGGGGTCGCGTAGCGGCACCACTCCTCGCTCGTTGGCTGCGCTGACAGGCTCAGTGTGGACCGCGGTTGTGTCTTCCCTGTATTGCGGACGACATAGCCCAAGCCCTTGAGCGTCCTGATCGCTCCGGTAGCCCACTCGTCGGAGCAGAGCTACTCGGAACCGATAGTCTTCGGCGTTCCTGCGGCGGCACCCGTATTCTTCTTCGGCGTGTCCTTCACGCTGTGGTTTTCCGCCGGCTGCCCCGTAAGGGGAGCGGCTGCAGGTGTCTTCACCTGTGGCGTCCGCACAGATGTCGTGCGCCAGCTGCGTGCGCAATTGCCACAGTTGGCTGCATGCCTCCTCCGTCTCTGCAGACAGGGTGGCCTTAAATGCTGCCGTATCTACGTCCATGGTGGCTGTGAAGGCAGCAATCGCCTCCTCCGCCGCGCCGGCCAGCATGTCGCGCATCTCCTGCACTTCCGGCGCCTGCTGTGCAACCGCCGACGGCCGGCTCCCCGAGCCACTCTCACTGGCGCGGTATTCCGGCCACCTGTTGGAAGTGGGAGCTTTCTTCTCGCCTTGCGGTTGCGTCTTCGTTCGGCGGCGCTTGCGGCGCCGTTGTCGTGTCTTCTCGGTTTGCGCCTTGTCTCCAGCGCAGCCGTCGCTGGCGAAAGCCGGGCAGCCACATTAGTTTGCTACATGTGGCCCGCCGCAGCGACAGCTTGGTACCTGAAGCACTGTGGCTTAGGTTCCATGCCTAGGGGGAAAGCTTGGACGGTCACAGGAAAGTCTAAGAGCTTCCTCATCCCGAAGATTTGGCTGCCATCCGTCGCAGTTTCCACTACGACGACGCACAGTGGCGGTCTTTTCGTATTTGTCTGGTTGTGCAGCTAAGTAGTTGCACCCCGGAATCCCGCACATGACAGCCCCTGTTGGACCGTCTTTTCATCACAGATCCAAGGCAGTCTTGGAGTGCTTCTCGGGCTGTTTCGACACGGTCGTCTTCTCCACAGTAGGTGGATCAACAATGTGGGCGGCCACAGCGCTCCTTAGTCTGCCACACTCACTGACTGCAGCTGGACGATGGCGTCTGAGTCCAGGTACTCTACGCCCACTTCTTCCCTGCAGCAGTTGGCTATAGTATCATACATCTCTGCCCATGACCCTCTATGGCACTGAATGTACAGAGGGGGGGGGGGGGGAGGGGGGCAGGCGTATGACGTTCGTCGCGCTTCTGTTCCGCATTCCTGGTGGGTTGCGGTGTCGAAGGCTTCTTCTCCGTGTCTACCTTCTTCTCCTGCCCGTTTCTGCCCATTCTGTGACGCGAGGACACGACAGTTTTGCTGTGTTGTAATAACGACGCACGACAATTTGCTTAGCGTCACGCCACAGCCCGAGCACACTCACTCTCATCTGATACTTTCCCCTCTTTGGGGAAGTGTGTAGGGGAGTTTGTAGCCTTTCGCCTTTTGCTCCAAGTGTTTACTTGTATGTGTGATTATTTCTGTGACTTTTGGGTGTCTGCGTAATGTGATGAATGTTCTGTGTGTGTCTGGTACTTGCCTGAGGTTGGCGAGATGATTGGCATTATGAGGCAGGGAGGAGGATTAGTGATTGGATATAGGGATTTCCTCTTCGACTTAGTCGTCGAAGATCGTCATTGGGCGTTTGCACTTGTCGTGGGATATGTCATACCGACCTGTGGAGTGGATGAGGACGTTTCGTGATCTGGAAGAACTTTCATAGAAACCCTTGCAGATCTTGGAAACGCTCTTTTAGGACTCGGATTTCAGTTGCGGCGTGCAGATCGTCGGTGGGGAATCACAGGGTAGACGCAGTGCTCTCCTGAGGATGCGGTTCTGCAGCCTCTGGAGCTTGTCCAGGTGCTGCTTCGCCGCGTATCCCCAGACAGGGCACGCATACCCCATTTCTGGCTGTATAAGGGCCTGATAAACATTCACTCCTACAGAGTAGGGAAGATAGCTGGTTGTGTTGAGGACTGGGTGTAGGATGGACATTCTGGCACAGACCTTCTTGTGGACCTCGTCCATGTGGGATTTCCACTTAAGACGAGAGTCCAAGGTTACGCCAAGATACTTGGCAGTTCTGCTCCAGTGGAGTTGGGTTCCGTTTAGGTGAAAGTGGAAGGGTGGGGGCATTGAGGAGGTCCATGCCTGTCAAGCCTCTGGGTGATCAGCATAGCGTGTGTCTTTTCAACGTTAATGGTGATTTGCCAGTGATGGGCCCAAGTTTGTGCATCATCTAAAACCCTTTGTAGCCTACGAATGACCAGGTCCTTGTTCGCATTACGTGTGTAGTAGGCAGTGTCATCTGCATACGGTGCGGTGTGCATCAGGGGGCCGTTGGTGTGTCTGCAGTGTACAGACTGTACAAAACGGGCCAAAGGACCAATCACTGTGGCACCCAAGTACGAATACGCCTTTTGGTAGAGGTGGCGGTTTCTGCTTTAACATGCATGGTTTGAGGGATTAAAGGGACCAGACTGCTATGGTCATCGGTCCTCTGCTTTAACAGAGAAAGTTCTATCAGTGAGATAGCTTTTAATCTGCTTAACTATGCTCCTGGGCAACCCTTGTGTGTACAACTTGTGGAGTAGCCCTCTATGCCGTACTGAGTCGATGGCTTTGGCTATGTGTAGTAACACTATCCCGCAGTAGCCTCTGTGGTTGAATCCCTCTGTGGCTGCTTCAACCACTGTCATGATCTGTTGTGGGGCAGAATGGTTCTGCCGGAATCCGAATTGGAAATCTAGCATAACTTGCTCTCTGATAATATGTTCCTCTATGCGTATTAGCAGGAGGCGCTCATAGATCTTGCTGGGAATTGGCAAGAAGCTAATTGGCCTGTAGTGCTGCTGGAATAGAGGGTCTTTCCCTGGTTTGTGTATCGCGGCCACTTCTGGGTGTTTCCAGCAAGCTGGGAACTCACGAGAGCGAGTAATCTCGTTGAAGACGTTCGGGAGGTGTGTGATCGACGAGTGTTGGAGGCTTTTAACTAACTGATTGGTGACACTGTTGCGTCCTGGAACCCTTTTTATGGGGAGGGACCTAATTACTTTTGCCATGTCTTAGGAGGCGAAAAGTGGGGGTTCGTCCTCTGGGTCCTCCTCAGCATTGAGGAAGACAGACAGTTAACAATGGACTACCTCTTCATGTTCTTCACCCTGGGGTTCTGCCGCTTGAAACTGCTTCTCGGCGAGGGCGTTGGCCTTTTCAGCATGACTGTAGGCCAGACCCTGCTCGCCGTGCAGTGGCAGGATTCTAGCATGCCTTTCTGTGAATTGCTTGGTTGCTTGCCATAGAGTGTGATCGTCTACTTTGAGAGCTGTGAAGTGGTTTTGCCATTGATAGTTTCTGTGCTCATTGAGCGCTACCTTCAGCTCTCTCTGTAGATGATTGAGCAACCTCCTGGTGGCCTGATTTCTGATGGTCTTCCACTCTTTTGTCACTTTGTCCTTGCGTCGAAAGTCCAAGTACATCTTACCAGCTCTTCTTCTGGCCAAGCACAGGTAGCAAGCTTCACCAGTGATGCGTGCACCTCCGCTGCTCAAGTGCAACTCCTCGGTCTGCTGAGTACACAAGCACGATGGAAGTGAAAGAACTTCATTTTTTTCCTTTATTGTAATTTCATTCCCCTGCCCATGTGGGGCAGGGGAATGAATTAACAATAAAGAAACAAATTGAAATCCACCACTCTTCAGCCAAGTGACTTTATAAAATACAGACAGGGGGATTCTGACATAAAAAGGGGAATGAAAAAGGGGGACATAAAAATTACTGGAAATGGAGATGATGGAAGTTAAAATACACAGTAATATGGGGACATGCACTGGGGGACAGTTAAAAGTCGACATAAAGTTAAAAGAACACAGCTGCCAATTTTGATGTGCACATAAAAAACACTCAATGTAAAAACAACATAAAAGGCGGACACAGTATAAAAGCACATGAACAATCACGGACTACATACAAGTCGATCACACAATTGAAACCACATCACTAGTTGACACTGTATAACGGCATTGAACACAACACAAACGCAGCACACTTGATAATGAATAAAAACCAGGGAGGATTTGACGGGGGGAGGGGGAAGCGGACAGGGGAGAAGAGGATAGGAGGCGAGAAGGGGCAGAGAGAAAGGGGGATGAAGTGGGGGGCGTGCCAAAGGAGGGCTGGGGAGGGAAGGGACAGGAGAGGAAAGTAGCTGAGGAGAGGATTCAGGGACTCTGGGAGGGCACGAGGAAAACCTGCTCTGGGAGAAGGAGGGGAGAGGGGAGAGGGTAAAGGGGGCCCTGGGAAGGGGTGGGGTACAAGACAAGGTTACAGTTGCAAGGAAGGGTAGATGTCACAGCAAAGTTCAACATCCGGAAGAGAAAGGTGCTGGAAATTTTCCTGATGAAGGCGATGGATGGTGTGGAGGTGGAGAGAGGGAGTGATACAGCGATAGAGACGCAGGAATGGGCTGGGGGTGGAGAGGAACGAGGAAACTAGGGGGTGGGGGGATCAAGCCTGCAGATGGTGTAAAGGATGCGGAGATGTTGGAGGAAGAGGGTGAGGTGGGGGAAGGAGATGAGGTAATACAGGAGTCGTTTGGGGGAAGGAAGGCAGATATGGAAGGCAAGGCAGAGCGCATGGCGTTCGAGGAGTTGGAGGGCCTTGTAAAACCGGGAGGGGGGGGGGGGGGCGGAGATCCAGGTAACGCTGCAATAACAGAGGATAGGATGGATAAGGGATTTGCAGGTGTGGAGCATGGTAGAAGGATCCCCATGCCCAGCCAGACAGGAGTTTCAGGGGGCAGAGGCAGGAATGGGCTTTCTACTGGATGGTCAAGAGATGAGGGGTCCAGGTGAGCTGACGATCGAGTGTGAGGCCAAGATATCTCAGGGTGGTGATGAGCTGGATGAGACAACCATAAATGGTGAGGTAGAAATCGTGGAGACGGAAGTAGCGGGTGTTGCGGCCTATGATGATTACCTGGGTTTTGGAGAGGTTGATACGAAGGAACCACTGGTTACACAAAGTGGTGAACTGGTCAAGGTAGGTTTGGAGGATGCCTTGGGACCGTTGAAGGGTAAGATAGAGAGCCACGAAGACGGTGTCATCAGCATATTGGAGAAGGTGGACAGGTGGGGGTGGCTTGGGCATATCAGCGATATACAGGAGATAGAGGAGAGGGGAGGGGAGAGGACAGAGCCCTGGGGGACGCCAGCAGTGGGATAAAAGATACGGGAGTTGGCGTTGTGGAGGGTGACATAGGAAGGACGGCGCGAGACGAAGGAAACAACCAGATGGACAAAACTGATAGGCAGGGCGTAGGTTTGGAGTTTAAAGAGATGCCATACACGGTCATAGGCATTTTGGAGGTAGAGGGAAACAAAAATGGCGGAGCAACAGGAGTTAAGCTGAAGGGAGAGAATGTGGACGAGGTTAAGGAGTTGGTCTTCAGTGGAGAAGGAAGGTTGGAAGCCACACTGGTTAATACCCGTAAATACAAAGTGTTCGGCACAATTAACGTTGCTGCTCAGATTGATTTGGCGAATAAAACGTGAATTCAGAAACATAATGAATTAGTTACGCCGGCCGCTGTGGCCGAGCGGTTCTAGGCGCTTCAGTCCGGAACCGCGCTGCTGCTACGGTTGCAGGTTCGAATCCTGCCTCGGCCATGGATGTGTGTGATGTCCTTAGGTTAGTTAGGTTTAAGTAGTTCTAAGTCTAGGGGACTGATGACCTCAGATGTTATGTCCCATGGTGCTTAGAGCCATTTGAATCATTTTGAATTAGTTACGAAGAATAAACACATATTAAACAGAGTAGCAGAGTGCTTAATGTTTTGTGGAACTCATAGTTAGCACTATGGGCTCACAATGAGAAACGGGAGTCAGCAAAATGTGGCAACGTTGTAGATTTGTTATCTCTTCTAGAAAGGCTTCGCAGCACCGTTATACGACCACTTGAGCAGTTCTAGTACTTCCATGTGTGAATATAGGTCAGACACGATACACAATGAAGTTTTAGACTGTATGTATCTAGTTTATATTGAAGAACTGCTTTAGGACATCAATGCTATCACTTTTATTTCTCTGTAGGCAGATCAGACAATATATATTAAGCGCAGAAAGTCAGTTTGTCATTATACTGCCGTATATTAAGGGGAAGGCAACTGTTAAAAGAGTCCTTTCCTTTGAAAATGTTAGTGACAGGAAAATATGTGGACTTAGTGAGATCCTAAAAAGAAATCTGGCACCTTTCAATATTCGGGATAATCACATTGCTCAGGCATACGACGGCACCGCAGTAATGATCGGCGGTATTGGTAGTGTACAGACTCTGATACAGAGTACTTTTGCATACGCCAAGTATCACTGTTACGCACACCAAATGAATTTCGTTATTCAGAATGCTTTTTCTTCGCAAATAGATGAAACTTACACGCTCATGTAGTAACTACTGTTAAAAAAACCAAATTACACCTATTGGAATGTTTTGATAAGATTGAGGAAGAAAATTCTCGGGATGTTATTACAATAAGAGGAGCGTTTGCTTTAGGAAATTTATTTCACGATACAGATTTTTGTTCCTTCTAAATTTTTTCTACGAGATTATGAAAGATGTTGATTTGTTGTATAACAAAGTTCAGATGAGGAGTACAAATGCCATTCCTATATCCAATGCATTATGTCATTTTTGAGTCAGCTGTTTCTGAAATAAGAGAGAACATTGAAAGGTTTCCAGTTTATGGAGATGAAAGTTTTCCTTCTACAAGAAAACGTTCCAAATATAGCACTGAACCTAATCTGGCAGCAGATGCAGAAGTACTGTGTGACTTTGTGACCAACCAACTAAAAGAAAACTGCAAAACTCTGACGTATTCAGGCTTAGAAATTATTGATTCAAAGAAGTTTGCTTCTTTCAGAAAACATTTTCCAGCCGCTGTAGTCAGTACTTATTCATAAAGGCATAGTCTCATTATCTGCAACGATAAAATGAAAAGTGAAGTGTCAGTGATTTATCGCAATCATATGACTACAGCCATTACATCGGTTCGTGAGCTGTTCATCTGTCTCGTGGAACATTTCTTTAAAGGATCGTTTAGTGAAGTGCACAAGACATTACAGATCGCGCTAACTACACGTATTACAACAGCAGAAGCAGAGTGCAGTTTCAGCACTTTGAAAAGAATTAAAATGTTCCTCAGGAACAATATGGGTCAGGAAAGGGCGAACTCACTGGCTGTTTGTTCCATTCATAATAAGGAAATCAGTGAAATTCAAAGCTTCAGCAACAGCATAACAGATATGTTCGCCCGTCAGAAGAATAGGTGTTTATAACCACGGTGTAAGTAATCTGCCAGGGTACAGACCTCATTAGTTAACATGCTACTTTGGTAAAATACGCGTGAAACCACTCCCAGCCAAGAGTTTTCCCGGAGAACTTGCCCTCGGCCGTAAGGCAAAAGCTAGGAGGGTCCACATATTTGCTGTCTGGAGCATTTCCAATGGGGAAGAAGTTACATGTTTCCTGCCACAGTTACACCATTTTTCTTTTTACCCCACAATCAGACTAAAGAAACACAACTAGAATAGGTGTGAACATCAGCAGATGCAGAGCTGGCGACACACACACACACACACACACACAGAGAGAGAGAGAGAGAGAGAGAGAGATAGACACACATACACACACACACACCAAAAAAAGATAAAAAATGGTTTAGTGACATCTGTATATATTTTATTATTAGCTACAGTATATCGTGGATTATATTTACGCTACTGGCCATTAAAATTGCTACACCACGAAGATGACGTGCTACAAACTCGAAATTTAACCGACAGGAAGAAGATGCTGTGATATGCAAATGATTAGCCTTTCTCGGGGACACCTACAACGTACGGACATGAGGAAAGTTTCCAACCGATTTCTCATACACAAACAACAGTTGACCGGCGTTGCCTGGTGAAAGGTTGTTGTGATGTCTCGCGTAAGGAGGAGAAATGCGTACCATCACGTTTCCGACTTTGATAAAGGTCGGATTGTAGACTGTCGCGATTGCGGATTATCGTATCGCAACATTGCTGCTCGCGTTGGTCGAGATCCAATGACTGTTAGCAGAATAGGGAATCGGTGGGTTAAAGAGGGTAATACGGAAAGCCGTGCTGGATCCCAACGGCCTCGTATCACTAGCAGTCGAGATGACAGGCATCTTATCCGCATGGCTGTAACGAATCGTGCAGCCACGTCTCGATCCCTGAGTCAACAGATTGGGAGGTTTCCAAGACAAAAACCATCTGCACGAACAGTTCGACGACGTTTGCAGCAGCATGGACTATCAGCTCGGAGACCATGGCTGCGGTTACCCTTGACGCTGCATCACAGACAGGAGCGCCTGCAATGGTGTACTCAAAGACGAACCTGGGTGCACGAATGGCAAAACGAGATTTTTGGTTGCATCCGTGTTTGGCGACATCGCGAAGACCGCACATTGGAAGCGTGTATTCGTCATCGCCATATTGGCGTATCACCCGGCCTGATGATATGGGGTGCCATTGGTTACACGCCTCGGTCACCTCTTGTTCGCACTGACGGCACTTTGAACAGTGGACGTTACATTTCAGATGTGTTACGACCCGTGGGTCTACCCTTCATTCGATCCCTGCGAATCCCTCCATTTCAGCAGGATAATGCACGACCGCATGTAGCACCGCCAGCCGGCCGAAGTGGCCGTGCGGTTAAAGGCGCTGCAGTCTGGAACCGCAAGACCGCTACGGTCGCAGGTTCGAATCCTGCCTCGGGCATGGATGTTTGTGCTGTCCTTAGGTTAGTTAGGTTTAACTAGTTCTAAGTTCTAGGGGACTAATGACCTCAGCAGTTGAGTCCCATAGTGCTCAGAGCCATTTTGTAGCACCGCCTCAGACCGCACGGCTAATCCCGCGCGGCATCAAGAGTAGTGACTGGCGTATTGTGACGAGCCAGTTGCTCGGCCACCATTCACCAGACGAACCTGTACACGCCATCCATGCTCTTTTTGACTCAACGCCCAGGCGTATCAAGGCCGTTATTACGGCCAGAGGTGGTTGTTCTGGGTACTGATTTCTCAGGATCTATGCACCCAAACTGCGTGAAAATGTAATCACATGTCAGTTCTAGTATAATATAATTGTCCAATGAATACCCGTTTATCATCTACATTTCTTCTTGGTGCAGCAATTTTAGTGGCCAGTAGTGTATAACTGCATATTTACGATATTTACTGTCTTTAGAATATTGTTCAAATGGTTCAAATGCCTCTGAGCACTATGGGACTTAACTGCGGAGGTCATCAGTCCCCTAGAACTTAGAACTACTGAAACCTAACTAACCTGAGGACATCACACACATCCATGTCCGAGGCAGGATTCGAACCTGCGACCGTAGCGGTCGCGCGGTTGACGCCTGCAGCGCCTAGAACCGCTCGTCCACTTGGGCCGGCAATAGAATATGTTTCAACAGTATGATACAAATAAAAGTTATATAATGAACACTTCAGAACAATTCCGTCATAAAGTTTGATAACTTTTTACCTGGGCCCCACCAACGAAAGTGAGCACCAGCCAGTACTGACTGCTGACAGCTAAAGATCGCATTGCTCGTACTGAGAACTTCTGTGGCGTAACATACCGTCTGTCGAAGACGTTGTTTGAAAAATATGGAGTGCATAGATATGAAAATGAAAATATAGAGTTCGCATCACGTTCATCGAATACCAAAAATTAGCTACATGGTTCGTCCACGTCGAGACTCGGAAGATGTTTCTTCTGCTTTCCCTGTACACAGAACAAATCGTCGATGACACATAACATTTCGGCTACCTAACATCGGCGTGTGGGCGTCGGGCCCGAGTGCAGGTGAGCGTGGAGGCGGGCAGCGCGGCGGTGCGGGCCCGCGTGCGGCTGGCGGCGGCGGCGCCGGAGGACGCGGGCGTCTACGAGTGCGTGGCCAGCTCCGCCGGCGGCGTCGCGCGACACGCCGCGCCGCTGCACGTGCGGGGCCCGCCGCGCGTGCGGCCCATGGCCGACCGGCGCGTCGTCGCCCGCACCGACGCCGCCTTCCACTGCCGCGTTACCGGCTACCCCGTCAGCGAGGTCCGCTGGCAGAAGGCAGGTCAGCTTACGAGCACTCACACTTCTACACTCACTATTTTGGGTACTTAGTCCGACGGCCGACGACTGTTCGATTGATAACGTAAAGTCTGTAATGGGATTGTCGATACTTATGACCGATGACCTGTCTTCGAACGAGACTTCGATCGCTGTGTAAAGTAAGTTGCATCGAATTCCCCGTCCACGTGTAGAGTTGTAAAATATTATTTATTTTGGTATTTCATCGGTGGCCTCATTGTCTTCTGTGGGATACGCTGCTGGTCTCTGATGAGAAGAAATACCAGCTTAGTCGAAAAGGACCTCGCAACTTTGGAATGATATAGAAATTCATTGAGATATTGTATTGTATTGTATGTGAACCGGGAACCTAGAAACGACGGAGAGGCTCCGTCCCCGCCGCAGCCGCAGTGGTCCACAACCCCACGACGACTACCGCAGTCCACTTCACCCCTCCACCGCCCCACACCGAACCTAGGATTATTGTGCGGTTCGGCCCCCGGTGCACCTCCCAGGGAACGTCTCACACCAGACAAGTGTAACCCCTATGTTTGCGTGGTAGAGTAATAGAGGTGTACGCCTATGTGGAGAACTTGTTTGTGTAGCAATCGCCGACATAGTGTAGCTGAGGCGGAATAAGGGGAACCAGCCCACATTCGCCGAGGCAGGTGGAAAACCGCCTAAAAACCATTTGTAGACTGGCCTGTTCACCGGACCTAGACACAAATCCGCCGGGCGGATTCGTGCCGGGAACCAGGTCCTCCTTCCCGCCCGGAAAGCCGTGCATTAGACTGCACGGCCAACCGGGTGGGCTCATTGAGATAAATTACAAAGCAGTAAATGAAACTAAAGAAAAATTTGTAGTAGGAATTAAAATCCATGGAGAAGAAATAAAAATTTTCAGGTTTGCCGATGGCATTGTAATTCTGTCACAGACAGCAAAGCACCTGGAACAGCAGCTGAACGGCATGGCCAGTGTTTTCAAAGGAGGACATAAAATGAACATCAACAAAAGCAAAACGAAGATAATGAAATGTGGTCTAATTAAATTAGGTGATGCTGAGGGAATTAGATTAGGAAATGAGACAATTAAAATAGTAGATGAGGTTTGCTAATTGGGAAGCAAAATAACAGATGATGGTCGAAGTAGAGAGGATATAAAATAGAGACTGGCGATAGCATGAAAGGCGTTTCTGAAGGAGAGAAATTTATTAACGTCGTCGTTTAGGTGTGCCCGCCCAGTTGGTCGTGTGCTCTAACGCACGGCTTTCCGGGCGGGAAGGAGCACCTGGTCCCCGGCACGAATCCGCCCGGCGTATTTGTGTCGAGGTCCGGTGAACCGGCCTCGGCGAATGCGGGCTGGTTCCCCTTATTCCGCCTAAGTTACACTATGCCAACGATTGCTGCGCAAACAAATTCTCCACGTATGCGTACACCACCATTACTCTACCACGCAAACGTAGGGGCTACACTCGTCTGGTGTGAGACGTTCCCTGGGGGGTCCACCGGGTGCCGAACCGCACAATAACCTTGTGTTCGGTGTGGGGCGTCGGAGGGGTGAAGCTGACTATGGTAGTCGTCGTGGGGTTGTGGACCATTGCGGCTGTGGCGGGGACGGAGCCTATCCGTCGTTTCTAGGTCCCCAGTTAACATACAATACAATACAATACAATAGGTTTAAGTGTCAGGAAGTCTTTTCTAAAAGTATTTGTATGGAGTGTAGCCATGTATGGATGTGAAACATGGACGATAAATAGTTTAGACAAGAAGAGAATAGAAGCTTTCGAAATGTGGTGCTACAGAAGATTGTTGAAAATTAGATGGGTAGATCACGTAACTAATGAGGAAGTACTGAACAGAACTGGGGAGAAAAGGAATTTGTGGCACAACTTGACTAGAAGAAGGGATCGGTTGGTAGGACATATTCTGAGGCTTCACAGGATCGCTGAGATAGAGAAGAGATAGTGAGAGATGGAGAGTAAAAATCCTAGAGGGAGACCAAGAGATGAATATGCTAAGCAGATTCAGAAGGATGTAGGGTGCAGTAGTTAGTTGGAGATGAAGAAGCTTGCACGGGACAGGGTAGCATGTAGAGCTGCATCAAACCAGTCTCTGGACTGAAGACCACAACAACAACAACAACAACAACTTAGAATGGGGTGGTGCGTCATTTTGTAGCAAACAACCTCAAGTTTTACTCATGTAGTGCATCAGTGCCCCATTCCGCCACCAGGTGGACCAACTTAGTTGCACAGTTCAAATGGTTACTTTCACTGGAGCAGATCGTGCTCATTGTGTGTTTTGGTTTCTTGAAACGAACTTTTCAACAACTGTTCGACGTTAATTTTGCACGGAGTAAGGGAAAGAACCTCTAACCGGGCCTACAATTTACACTTGGCACAACAACTTTGTTGAGATGGGTTGTTCACTGCGACGTGATAAATCACCAGGTCGTCCGCGTGTTGATGGCTACCTCTCCTCTCCCCAGACTTGACACAACTAATATCTTTCTCTGGGGTTCCATTAAAGACCATGTGTATGTTCCTCCACCACCAAACACTTTAGTCGACATGAAAAGTCGAATCTAAGCTGCTGCTGCATATCTTATGCCCGATTTGCTGCACCGAGTGTGGGAAGATACGGATTAACGGTAGTATGTTTGCTGCATCACATGTAGTACTCACACTGAACCAAAATGATACTTGACACATTTATGTGAAACTTGAGGTTGTTTCGTACAAAATGGCACGTCTACAGATTCTGAAGGTTATTTCAATAAATTTCTAAATCATTCCAAAGTTAAAAAGTCCTTTTTGACTCACCCTACATTATATGGTGACAGTATTGTGTTACTGAGGTAGCTTCCAATGATTATTTGATGAAATAAAGTTTCTGAAGATTTAAGCAACTATATTCACTAACATTTTCAAATACTGACTGACTATCAAAAAGTTCCTTCGGCATTCAGAAGTATTACCAAAACACATTAGCTATATTTACAATAGCTTTTGAAACGTCCACTTAGAAAAATTATTGAATGACTGTGCTTAAACTGACACACAATATTTTTAGCGCAACGCAGTCTGACTTTCAATAATCCCTACAAAAGAATGGCCCTGACTAACATTAACCTATACCTTTCACAAATAACTTACCTCACAAAAATCTTCGTTACTCGAACTACTGCAATACAGGGAGCGCCAATACTGCGAGCTAAATAAAAGATTCAAACTACTGGTTGGTTGGTTGTTGGGATGTTTAAGGGGGACTAAACAGCTAAGGTCATCAGTCCCCCAATTCAAACTACTGAAGGCACTAACTACTGACAGGCATAATTAGCAAATGAAAGATTTTGATAGAGAACAAACAATGTATTTACCTTAATAGTGTTCAAAAGTCATAATATATATAGCAGTTCATGACATCCATTCTTACAAATGTACTGTTTCTGATGGACACGCGTCCAGATCATCCGCTCTCAAAACTCCGCCATTTCTCTCCCCACAGCCACCACTGCTGGCGGCTCACCTCCAACTGCGCAACGCTACGCGCTGTTAACAGCCAACTGCCCAACGCTACAATGGCGAATATTCCAACAATGCCACCCAGCCACAGACTGCATACAGCACAGCCAGTGATTTTCATACAGAGCGCTAGGTGACGTTACCAACATAAAAACTTAAACAGCCTACTTACATAGCCCCCATGCTCCCCACAAAAAAATTTACAAGTTGTTTTGAGCAGTGGCCAATACAGATTTGAAAAAATTTTTCATAATTACAATAACGAAGAAATCAAATGCACACACTTACTGATACACTGTTGGTCAAAAACATAGATTTTCTCACAGTCCATACAAACAGTCCTGATCACTCATCACAGTATTAATTACAATTTTATACACAAAGTCTGAGCAGTAAAAGAAAATGCACACGGAAGAAGTGGATTTCCATGCAGTCTTGAAGAACTAGTGTTGTCCTTCCAAAGGAAAGACAGTGCTGACTCTCGACATGCAGACAGGTAATGGGCCACAACAGAGCAAACACACAGCAGAGTCAGTCGAAGTTTTGAAGAATATTGGTAGGTAGGCCATCACAGAGAAGACCCACTGTAGAGATGACGGTATTGGTGGGCCACCAGAGGTGCAGACTCACTGCAGTCCTTGTAGAAATACCAGCCGCGGTGGGCGAGCGGTTCTAGGCGCTTGAGTCCGGAACCGCGCGACTGCTACGGTCGCAGGTTCGAATCCTGCCTTGGGCATGGATGTGTGTAATGTCCTTAGGTTAGTTAATTTAAGTAGTTCTAAGTTCTAGAGGACTGATGACCTCAGATGTTGAGTCCCATAGTGCTCCGAGCCATTTAACCATTTTTAACCTTGTAGAAATAATGGTATTGGTGGGTCATCAAAGGTGCGGACCCACTGTAGTCCTTGTAGAGACGGCCAGCAGCCATCTGTTGCGACTGTGCAGGTGCAAAATCACCATCGAAGAGTGTTGTGGAGAAGTCCATGAACCACCACTTGTGCACTCACAAAAATTTTTTTTGAAATATCCTTAGAACCAGCAATGCTGTTATCCAGTCCCTTGCTGAATCATTAACACACGTGCAAACACTAACAGTCCTCTTTTATCACATATTGTGCATATACTATGACCAACAGAAATGTGTGCAGTGAAATTAATGTTTACAAGGTACCTAATTTGATAAACTGGTGTCAATTACAATTTTATAACATGTGAATACATTAACAAAGATACAAAATACATCATTAAAGAACTTAATAATGCTGATAACATTTGTAGTAATACGGGCTTTACAAAAGAATCGAAATAACATATACATCAGTGTTACAGGAATTATGACATAAGTAAATAAATAAAATAATGAGAATAGTTTCGAAACATTAATTTCACACATGAGCATTGAAACACAACAGAATTAATAATGTCTAAACATCTTTACAAAGTAGGTAACATATTATTAATGCAAATTATATTTGGGGATAACAGTATTCCTCATCATACTAAATGTAGTTTAGTATTAGAAAAATTGTACAACAAAAATCTTATTAGATAAACATATAAAGACAGGAAGAACACAAATACACAAAGTACACAGACACATAGTGGAATGACAAAAAAGGAGAGGTCAGGGTTTGTTTTCAGTGTGACATTTGGTACTGCAGTCCAACCCAAAACTTCATTCCATATATGTTTCCTCTTATTTCACTTTTTTTTATACCTTGTCAATGCATTTCTTCCAATTCATCACAACTCATTCTCTTATATAGCCTACACCCTCTTAAGCTAACTTAAATCTGCTGAGCTCAGATGCATAAACTAAGGGACGAGGCAATGCAGCAGTACAAAACAATTAACACAAACAGGAATGACAAAAAAATGCAAATTGGCAAAGCAAGCAGCAGTATATCTAAATTAGCAAAGCAAATGCAACATTACAACTAATATAAGGCACTGTGGAGCAAACAAGAAAAATAAATCATTAGTAAAACTGGTTTAACAGAGTAATACAAAGTGAAATTCAGTAGCACTATGCCTGGCAAACAGCAGCAGCAAATGCAATAACTTATATTTAAACATGACAAAGCTCAAGCAGAAAAAATAGTACACTAAAGACAACAATGCAGATAAGGGAAATGTCTCCAGAATGAGATTTTCACTCTGCAGCGGAGTGTGCGCTGATATGAAACTTCCTGGCAGATTAAAACTGTGTGCACCGACCGAGACTTGAACTCAGGACCTTTGCCTTTCGCATGCAAGTGCTCTACCATCTGAGCTACCGAAGCACGACTCACGCCCGCTCTCACAGCTTTACTTCTGCCAGTATCTCTTCTCCTACCTTCCAAACTTTACAGAAGTTTCATATCAGCGCACACTCCGCTGCAGAGTAAGAATCTCATTCTGGAAACATCCCCCAGGCTGTGGCTAAGCCATGTCTCCGCTATATCCTTTCTTTCAGGAGTGCTAGTTCTGCCAGGTTCGGAGTAGAGCTTCTGTAAAGTTTGGAAGGTAGGAGACGAGATACTGGCAGAAGTAAAGCTGTGAGACCGGGCGTCAGTCGTGCTTCGGTAGCTCAGATGGTAGAGCACTTGCAGTTCGGCGCTAGCGGCCGTGCGAAGCGGAGGTCCGATACTTCCGCCTGTGCGGCGTGTGCGAGTGTTTGTTTACTTGTGGACTTAGTCTGCGCGCGGGCTAGTAACAACGATCATGGCGAACAAGTACAGGAAAACTACATTACGATTCTATTTCTGCAAAGACTACGAACGACCAAAGGCCTTAGCAGTGGAACGATTCATTCGAGAGGACGTCAAGATAGCGCCAAACGATATTGTCGGAATTCACCTGTCCATCGTTAGTCCCACGGTGTATGTTAAGATGGTAAATGACGCGGCGTGTGAGAGAATTCTACAGGCGACAAAAGCTGGTCTCCGATTTTGCCATAGTGACGGGAATGTCGGCACGGTAACTGTAGAACATGCTGGTCTGGGTGTACGGACAATACGTGTTTTTGAGCTGCCATTTGAGCTCCCGGCTGACGAAGTTATCGAGGCTTTTAAGCCATACGGCGCGGTACATGGTCACACAGCAGAACGCTGGACACAATTCGCCACGTACGCCGTTCTTAACGGAGTGCGACAGACCACTATTGATCTTCAGAAGCATGTACCGTCCTATCTGACAATTGGAGGTTGTCGGGCGGTGGTGATTTACGATGGTCAACCACGTACATGTTCTGGCTGTGGCCAGGAGGGACACCTCAGGTCGAACTGTATGCAATCGTTATAGGTACAGAAAGCCGGCTTAAGCCAGAGATAAATTCTGCCGAAGTTTTTACAAAGGTACAGACGGTGTTTAGGAAGTATAGATTGCATGCAACCGGTGGTGGAGTGTTCGTCGCTGTTAGTAGTAGTTTATCCTGTAGTGAAGTAGAAGTGGATAGTTCCTGTGAATTATTATAGGTGGAGGTTATACTCAACAACCGAGCTAGGTTAATAATTGGCTCCTTTTACCGACCTCCCGACTCAGCAGCGTTAGTGGCAGAACAACTGAGAGAAAATTTGGAATACATTTCACATAAATTTCCTCAGCATGTTATAGTCTTAGGTGGAGATTTCAATTTACCAGATATAGACTGGGACACTCAGATGTTTAGGACGGGTGGTAGGGACAGAACATCGAGTGACATTATACTGAGTGCACTATCCGAAAATTACCTCGAGCAATTAAACAGAGAACCGACTCGTGGAGATAACATCTTGGACCTACTGATAACAAACAGACCCGAACTTTTCAACTCTGTAAGTGCAGAACAGGGAATCAGTGACCATAAGGCCGTTGCAGCATCCCTGAATATGGAAGTTAATAGGAATATAAAAGAAGGGAGGAAGGTTTATCTGTTTAGCAAGAGTAATAGAAGGCAGATTTCAGACTACCTAACAGATCAAAACGAAAATTTCTGTTCCGACACTGACAATGTTGAGTGTTTATGGAAAAAGTTCGAGGCAATCGTAAAATGCGTTTTAGACAGGCACGTGCCAAGTAAAACTGTGAGGGACGGGAAAAACCCACCATGGTATTGTAGGGAAGCAGCCTACTCACGCTGTAGTAAATTCACATCAGTTTCAATTGTGTGCCAGCCAGTCTGCTGTAACTAGCTCTGACGTCATAAATGTTGCGCAATACCTTAAAAATCAAGCAAATGACCTAAAACTTTTCTAGACTGTCAGAAATAATACTAAATTAATGTGTGTTAAATATCAGTTCGATAACTTAAGCCATTTCCGAGATTTGGTCGTTTTTCTGCAAAAATAATTGGCGCAACAGAAAAGAGCTAGAGACTTCAAAATTTATATTTAGATTCATCTTTCATAATGATTTAATAAAAACAGTACTTTGGATTTCACAAATTAAGATTTTAGTGGAGATTCACGATTTTCTGGTTTTCGTCTCAATACTGAAGGAAGCAAGATAGATTAAGTAGGTTAGTAATTAAGGCTAGGATGTTTAGATTTAAATAGGTTGGAGGTCCGCTATGACTATGAAGATGTGTGAAGTTTCTTTTGAATACCTATAAAATTCTAGCAATAGCGGATCTCAAAAGGGACAGTTCAGAGCTCATCTGCTGCGTGCAGTGCAATTAAATTAATTCTCTCGCCCACAATACTTAACTTAGCCACGTCAAAATTTTATTATCAATACTCACCTGCGTGCTGAATGCACAGTTAAATTAAGAGCTTCTTCGGCCATCAGCAAGAGAAGCTATAATTTGTTATGTAACTTGAAGTGGTGCGTTACTAGCACAGCGGCTAGTCGGGACAGCCGATTTGATCAGGCATTCCCTTAGCCGTCCGCACTGCGGATTTATATATAAGAGCGCTGCGCGAGGAAGCAAGGCCCCAGTTCTCTCCAGACGCTGAATGACACGCCATCTGTGTCGGCAGTCGCGCCGCGTCGGTATCACTGCTACTAACAGCCTCGGATGCCGTATTCAGTTACTCGAGATGCGCGTAACCATGAAATCATTTCAAGTGATTTTCATTATCTAGCCTCAGTTTGCGTATTTGTCGTATTTTCACGTGCCTTCGCGGGACAGACATTCTACCAATTATTTAGCGTGGCGTTTGATGAAATATTTTCATCAAATTATGGCGAGCATTCATTTCAACATTTATTTCGGACATTTATAGTTGCATCAGCGCATTAGACTCTGAACTGCTCTGTTAGTTAGGTTGTAGGGATACTTGTGTTTTTTATTTGTGAATTGGAGAATATACTCAACTATTTTGAAAAATCGTGTTTGATTGGAAATCCCGGACAATCTCCTAATTCTTCAGAGTTATAAGCGGCAGCTATAATATTCTTCTCAGGTGAAGTGGGCACTAGGAACTCTCTTTACAAGCTTCACGTTTTATTACATCGCTTTCTGGGGGCTACCACGTAAATAGAGAGCCAGTGTTGAGAATGGCGAAAGACAGCTTTAACAATATTCTAACAGCCAGAAGCTGATTCAACAAACAAACATTTATGCAGCAATCATAATTATTCCCCTTCTTACTCGCCGCCCCACATATGGTGCATCGGCCGGGAAATACTGAAGTGAAAGTGATTTTAACTATTCGGATTCGCGAGTGAAATGCGACACGCAACTGAGTAATAGAACAGTGGAAGTGTTACGTGTGCATGTGGACGACGCAATTGGATTAACAACGCTTCTGGATTGACGGAGCTGGCACTGAGTCTAGCGGTGCTGCCGGCATCGCGAGAAGCCAGTTTTGCCGTACCGCCGTCGTCAGTCGCAGCAGCCGGAGCCGAGCCTGCAGCTACGGGCCGCGCAAACACACACCAGCCGTCGGAGTGCCGTCTGCAGTTCAACGTGCCACGTCGCCTCAGTAATCCTGGTACGCCGCGCCGAAAACGTCGTGCAGAAGGAACTAAGTTAAGTGAAAAGTTGTTAAAAATTTTACTAACCTGCACTAAAAGACTGTCGGCGATGGAACCGCCAAAAGAAACCGAGTTTAAACATAAATTAGAACCTATGTCTGTTGAGGGATCTGTAAATTCAGACAACGGTTCAAGTGTAAATATGCATGGAAGTAGTAATGTTAAGGTGAAATATGAAATATTGTCTCCTGACAGTAGTGTGGGAAGGGGCAATGATTCAATAATAGAGACCCCTGTAGTAAAGCAGAAAGCAGAAATTGTAAATTTTTTGGATGATAGTTTCTCTGATGAATTAATAATGAAACAGTCATCAGAGATGGTAGAGTTTAAGAAGGAGAAGTTAGATATAACTGATCAATCTGAAGTTTCATTTGGTTTTAATGATTCTGGTATTGGAGCTAGTTTTTCGTCACCTGAGTGTGATAAAAAGCCAGCTAGTAAGCAACCCAAAGATGCTGGGGCTGTGGATCTAAATGTTATATTACAAGCAATAGCTGCCAGTAATGCTCAAATGACTGCTGATTTAAAATCTGATATAATTGAGGTAAATAACAGGATTGTGGCCAGTCAAACTAATTTTAATAAACGGTTTGAGGCAATGGACCTTAAATTAGAATCCAATAATGCTGAATTAAAGTCTGAAATAAGTGAACAGGTCAAAAGCAGTAATGCAGAAATGTCAGCCAGTAATGCTAGAATGACAGCTGAATTAAAATCTGATATAATTGAGGTAAATAACAGGATTGTGACCAGTCAAACTAATTTTAATAAACGATTGGAGGTAATGGATGATACCTTCAAGGCTGGTTGCAATAAGTTGAAAGAGGATCTAGATAGTTTGAATTGTAAAATTGATTACAATCATGATGATATTAAGAAAAAGGTTGCTCAACAATTTTCTGAAATGTATAAAACAGTTAAATCCGAAGTTGCTGAGGTTCGCAAAGACTTCCAAATGGAAGATGCGAAGCTGGAGCACAAGTTGACAGAAAAGATCGAGACGGAATCTGAACTGTGCTCAGATAGACTTAAAGATGTTAATATAAAGGTAAACATATGTCAAGCTGACATAGATGCAATCAAAACTGATACTACTCATATTGTACAAAGAGTAGATAATGTGGAAATGAAAGTAGAAAATATTAGTACTAACATTGCTAACATTGAAAGTAAAGTAGCTTCAGTAACTTCTGGTAATGGTAGTGTACAACAAGTTGTAGCTGCAAACGCCGCTTTTATCGGGTGTCGGCAGTTCTTGCGGTTCGATCCAGATAAAAATATCCACCCGCTAGAATTCTGGAACGATTTTGAAGATGTGATTCCACCAACTTGGTCTGAACGAGAGAAAATCTCATTTATTAAAAGCCATTTAGCAGGTGACGCCATGCGTTGGTCAGCTGATGTTATGTTGAAATGTAAAACATTAGCGGAGTTTAAAACAGCTTTCATTAATGAGTATTGGTCTAGCAATAAGCAAAATGAAGTATTGAGAGAATTTTGGAGTGGAAAACGCTTCAATGCAGGCAAGGAATCAATTAAAGAGTTTGCTAGGTCATGGATCTCACGTTTGTCACATTTGGCGGAAAAGCTAAAGCCGGAAATGATTATACTAGGTCTTGAAGCCAAACTGCTATGGTACTGGCAAACTAGAATTATATCCGCCCCTAGAGACAATCTGGATCGTTTCATTGAATATCTGGAACGTGTAGAACGTGTTGCTGCCAATGAGGAGCAAGCACGTAATAACAGAAATGCCAATAACAATAATAGTAATTTTAGGAACGAGCAAAATGGCAATGTAAACATCAGAACAGTAGGTGTTCGCCATCCTAAGGGAGGTAGGAATTGGGGAAATAATTATCAGAACCAACAATGGCGTCCAAGGGATAATAATTTTGTTCCAACCAGAAATATGCATGTAAACAATAGTACGGAAAGTAATGCTGTGCCAGTCAACTATAATGAAAATAAAGGAAACAGCAGTAGGCCGAGGCAGGAAAACTAGTTCCCGTCTATGAGGACACTGGCGCTCACCAGGCGGTTACGTTTCCTAAGCCAGTAGTTAAGGGAATTGGTAAGACAGATCAGAATACTCAAACTGAACATGTAGATGAAGAGTCGGTAGCACCTAAGGATACAACAGAAATATTAGATCACTCACAGTATTTGCTAGATACCGTGTTAGAGACGCTTTCTAAGTGGGAAGAGAAAGAGAAGGCGCAGCAGTGTAACGATAGGGAGGAGCTACAAAATACTGAATTGTCAGGTGAAGAAGCAGAAGAAATTCATGCTTATATTTACGATGAAGATGATGTGCTCTTATCTAAAGTGCCTGTGCAGGATGTTGATAATATACTAATAGATTTAGGACAGGAGGTAAATGAGAATGTAGAGGGTAGGCTGTTGAGGGTCGATTAACCCAGTAGCTGTGACCAGTTGTCACTTGAGAAGGAACCCGACGATAATGGTGAAAGTGGTTTAGCTGTAACTAATGTTATGCCCGGTCTGGAGGCGCAGAATCGCTCAGAATACAGTAATTTGGGTCATGTTCAGCAAACTAAATGTAATGAAGTCGTGCGGTGTTTCGATTTGAAATTAATGGACCGACTGGAAAAGGCAGCTGAAAATGTAATTCAGGAAACCCCTACACACTGTAACCTAAATGTAATGAAGACAGATGTTGATCACTTTAGTTGGAGACAAATCCAAAAGGAACTACTAGATGAATTTGAGGAACCACCTGTACAACCTAGAATAAGCCACCCTATAATAATAGTGAATATGTTGGGTATCAATGTACGTTGTCTCTTAGACAGTGGAAGTGAGGTTAGTGCAATATCTCAGTCCTTCTTTGATGCATTACGTGGTAAAGACAAGCTTACAGTAATGAGGGTATCAGGACTAAGAATAATTGGTGCTACTGGCAAGGTGTCAAAAACAGTAAAGCAAGAAGTTTTGCTGCCCTTTAACATTAATGGTAATTTAATTGATCATCCATGTTTAATTGTAAACAATCTCAGTATTGAGGTTTTAATTGGCATAGATTTATTGTCAAAATATCAGAGTGTTGTTGACTTTGAAAGAAGCCAGTTAAAAATGGTCTTGCCAATAACCGGAGTAATTACAGTCCCTTTTAGTGATAAACATGTAGTAACTGATGAAGAAACTTGGGAGCTGCCTATACGAATTCTGAAAAATAGGATGTATTGGGACGAAGGTGTTAATCTTAGTGCAAGTAAGCTAAACACAGAAGAAGAAGAAGAAGCAATTATTTTAGACAAAATAGAAGCTAAATTGCAGGAAATCGATAAGATTTCAGACGATCAAAAGGAAGAACTGAGACAGGTTCTAAAAAGGCATCATAAGGTATTTTCAGATCGACGTGGCGTGTTCATAGGCAGCCAATGAATGCTGTAGGGAGGAGGTTGTTCTGTAACCTCTACACAGTGTGGCAGCTGTGCAGTCCCAGCTGTGTGAGATCTTCTTTCCATTTCAGGTCTCACTCATTCTTCATCTTTCCTATCTACAAAAATTTCGACCTCTTCTTTAAAACAAAATTTTCTGTTATGGCTATCAAGCCATGAATTATGTAACCATTCTATCTACCGATTAGTGAGGAAAAATACCGGATGTGACAAACCTAATAGTGACAAACAATAGAGAAGTATGACGTAATTAAAAAAAAGTGTATTTGAGTAACAATTATGTATAATAACCTGGTAATATTGTTAGTACAGAGTGTTGTTTTATTGGAAATGGTCCCACAATAATAATTTTAAGAGATGTACAAATTCATGTACAAGCAGGATCTGAAGTGGTAGTGAAACGTAGTGTATGCATTAGAGCTAATTAAGAAATAGTGAAAGAGATTGCGTAGTGTTATGAAAAATATGCAGATAAGTTGTAAGGATGAACTCCCCTGGTGTAGCAAGGAATGGCAGTGAAGTAGATTTGAGCAGTGTTTGTGGTTGAGACGTGAAGAACACGTCCCTGAAGTATTTATAAGGTTGGAGCTGGCCATTATTTTGGTGTAGTGTGTGACAGGATACACCTACACGTATTGAGGTTATGAGTTGGAGGCGTGAATGCGACCATAGGTACCCTTATGTTAGATGAGACAGAGCAGCTCATGGTGTCCTATAGGTTTCAGGAAATTAGCATTACGCACGTCCATAATTACTTGATGCATTTTAGTGGTAGGTCGAGAGAGACTACCTGTCGTTTCAGCGTCCGATCGAGTGGAAATGGATTGCCACGTGAGCAAACTAATCAGCTGCAATACACTATGAATATGAAATAAATGTGCTATCCTATGCTTTAAAAATTAATAGAGTGAGTGTTAAATAAGTATATACACTAGCAAAGTAAATAAGTAACATAATGGCAGACGTAAAACATAATTTTAGCTCAGCATAAATACACGTCAAAGTGAGTAAGTACCTAAATGCAGATGTGGAACTGACAACAGCAGAGGACCAATAAGTGGATTTTGTAGACAACTAAACGTAGTGTGTTTTGAACACTCACAACTGTACTATTACCAAAAGTTACTCACATGTACAAGGAAGCTGAGAAAACAACCACTAATCATACTCATATCATCTCTAAGAATAAGGTAATCAAAGATGAGTCAGTTAAGTGCTTAAAATACAGATTTGTCAGAAATGTACCGAGCATTGGTTCAGTGTTCCGGCCCAGAAATAATAAATTCAGATTAAATATGATTTATGATTGTATGCCTTAGGAGCATAAATTTTCTCTAGTACGTGACTAAAGGCGTTTTGAGCCATTTGTTTAACGATTTTATGACAATGAAGTAACCGCGAAAGTAATACTGAAAAAGTTCTGTTAACTTTGTTCCAGCAACATATTGAAGGATTAAATGTATATATCCCCATTTCATTGTGACCCACCCTTAGATATTAAGTGAACAGAGTCTGAGGCACCCTTTTTGTTTGTTCTACAGGACAAACCAGATAATAGCAGCCTGGTAGCTGCGTGAAAGCGTGGAGTGACTTGGACACAACTCATAGTGACCCCTCCCCTTTCCCCATGTAATTTAGAGTGATCGAGAAGGACGCACACCATAGCAACTTCCCCTCCTCTACCCTTGTGAATGGAAGTGTAGGACGCCAGCCAAAGCGGCTACAACCACGTGTGTAAAAATTATGTGTGAACTTTTCTTTCAGGTTTAGAAAAGACTGCTAAGAGATAATCATCTGTTTATGTATCATGTTATCTTCTTTGGATTTGTGTATGTAAAAATGTATTTAATGTATTTAATGGATCTACGATTTTCATAATTTTTCAATTTGTATGTGTTGTGTTTGTTTGTCTAAGGCAATATGTATGCCAAAATATTTCATTGACTTTGCTTAAAATTTTGAGTAATGACATTGTTTAAAAGGCAGTGAACATGCCCACAATTTAAATAATTAATGTAGGTAATCAGTTTTCTTTTAATGTTTCTACATGTTTACATTTCAATCTTGGTTTTTCATAGGGAGTTAAATTGTACTCTTGCTTCCCTTTTTGTAATTAAATTTTTTTTCCATTCATTAACATTCATAAACAAAAAATTTAAGTAGAGGGTGATGTAGGGAAGCAGCCTACTCACGCTGTAGTAAATTCACATCAGTTTCAATTGTGTGCCAGCCAGTCTGCTGTAACTAGCTCTGACGTCATAAATGTTGCGCAATACCTTAAAAATCAAGCAAATGACCTAAAACTTTTCTAGAATGTCAGAAATAATACTAAATTAATGTGTGTTAAATATCAGTTCGATAACTTAAGCCATTTCCGAGATTTGGTCGTTTTTCTGCAAAAATAATTGGCGCAACAGAAAAGAGCTAGAGACTTCAAAATTTATATTTAGATTCATCTTTCATAATGATTTAATAAAAACAGTACTTTGGATTTCACAAATTAAGATTTTAGTGGAGATTCACGATTTTCTGGTTTTCGTCTCAATACTGAAGGAAGCAAGATAGATTAAGTAGGTTAGTAATTAAGGCTAGGATGTTTAGATTTAAATAGGTTGGAGGTCCGCTATGACTATGAAGATGTGTGAAGTTTCTTTTGAATACCTATAAAATTCTAGCAATAGCGGATCTCAAAAGGGACAGTTCAGAGCTCATCTGCTGCGTGCAGTGCAATTAAATTAATTCTCTCGCCCACAATACTTAACTTAGCCACGTCAAAATTTTATTATCAATACTCACCTGCGTGCTGAATGCACAGTTAAATTAAGAGCTTCTTCGGCCATCAGCAAGAGAAGCTATAATTTGTTATGTAACTTGAAGTGGTGCGTTACTAGCACAGCGGCTAGTCGGGACAGCCGATCTGATCAGGTGTTCCCTTAGCCGTCCGCACCGCGGATTTATATATAAGAGCGCTGCGCGAGGAAGCAAGGCCCCAGTTCTCTCCAGACGCTGAATGACATGCCATCTGTGTCGGCAGTCGCGCCGCGTCGGTATCACGAGATGCGCGTAACCATGAAATCATTTCAAGTGATTTTCACTATCTAGCCTCAGTTTGCGTATTTGTCGTATTTTCACGTGCCTTCGCGGGACAGACATTCTACCAATTATTTAGCGTGGCGTTTGATGAAATATTTTCATCAAATTATGGCGAGCATTCATTTCAACATTTATTTCGGACATTTATAGTTGCATCAGCGCATTAGACTCTGAACTGCTCTGTTAGTTAGGTTGTAGGGATACTTGTGTTTTTTATTTGTGAATTGGAGAATATACTCAACTATTTTGAAAAATCGTGTTTGATTGGAAATCCCGGACAATCTCCTAATTCTTCAGAGTTATAAGCGGCAGCTATAATATTCTTCTCAGATGAAGTGGGCACTAGGAACTCTCTTTACAAGCTTCACGTTTTATTACATCGCTTTCTGGGGGCTACCACGTAAATAGAGAGCCAGTGTTGAGAACGGCGAAAGACAGCTTTAACAATATTCTAACAGCCAGAAGCTGATTCAACAAACAAACATTTATGCAGCAATCATAATTATTCCCCTTCTTACTCGCCGCCCCACAGTACAACAACGAAGTTAGGAAACTACTGTGAAAGCAAAGAGAGCTTCACTCCAAGTTTAAACGCAGCCAAAACCTCTCAGACAAACAGAAGCTAAGCGATGTCAAAGTTAGCGTAAGGAGGGCTATGCGAGAAGCGTTCAGTGAATTCGAAAGTTAAATTCTATGTACCGACTTGACAGAAAATCCTAGGAAGTTCTGGTCTTACGTTAAATCAGTAAGTGGCTCGAAACAGCATATCCAGACACTCCGGGATGATGATGGCATTGAAACAGAGGATGACATGCGTAAAGCTGAAATACTAAACACCTTTTTCCAAATCTGTTTCACAGAGGAAGACCGCACTGCAGTTCCTTCTCTAAATCCTCGCACAAACGAAAAAATGGCTGACATCGAAATAAGTGTCCAAGGAATAGAAAAGCAACTGGAATCACTCAACAGAGGAAAGTCCACTGGACCTGACGGGATACCAATTCGATTCTACACAGAGTACGCGAAAGAACTTGCCCCCCTTCTAACAGCCGTGTACCGCAAGTCTCTAGAGGAACGGAGGGTTCCAAATGATTGGAAAAGAGCACAGGTAGTCCCAGTCTTCAAGAAGGGTCGTCGAGCAGATGCGCAAAACTATAGACCTATATCTCTGACGTCGATCTGTTGTAGAATTTTAGAACATGTTTTTTGTTCGAGTATCAGGTCGTTTTTGGAAACCCAGAATCTACTATGTAGGAATCAACATGGATTCCGGAAACAGCGATCGTGTGAGACCCAACTCGCGTTATTTGTTAATGAGACCCAGAAAATATTAGATACAGGCTCCCAGGTAGATGCTATTTTTCTTGACTTCCGGAAGGCGTTCGATACAGTTCCGCACTGTCGCCTGATAAACAAAGTAAGAGCCTACGGAATATCAGACCAGCTGTGTGGCTGGATTGAAGAGTTTTTAGCAAACAGAACACAACATGTTGTTATCAATGGAGAGACGTCTACAGACGTTAAAGAAACCTCTGGCGTGCCACAGGGGAGTGTTATGGGACCATTGCTTTTCACAATATATATAAATGACCTAGTAGATAGTGTCGGAAGTTCCATGCGGCTTTTCGCGCATGATGCTGTAGTATACAGAGAAGTTGCAGCATTAGAAAATTGTAGCGAAACGCAGGAAGATCTGCAGCAGATAGGCACTTGGTGCAGGGAGTGGCAACTGTCCCTTAACATAGACAAATGTAATGTATTGCGAATACATAGAAAGAAGGATCCTTTACTGTATGATTATATGATAGCGGAACAAACACTGGTAGCAGTTACTTCTGTAAAATATCTGGGAGTATGCGTGCGGAACGATTTGAAGTGGAATGATCATATAAAATTAATTGTTGGTAAGGCGGGTACCAGGTTTAGATTCATTGGGAGAGTGCTTATAAAATGTAGTCCATCAACAAAGGAGGTGGCTTACAAAACACTCGTTCGACCTATACTTAAGTATTGCTCATCAGTGTGGGATCCGTACCAGATCGGGTTGACGGAGGAGATAGAGAAGATCCAAAGAAGAGCGGCGCGTTTCATCACAGGGTTATTTGGTAACCGTGATAGCGTTACGGAGATGTTTAATAAACTCAAGTGGCAGACTCTGCAAGAGAGGCGCTCTGCATCGCGGTGTAGCTTGCTCGCCAGGTTTCGAGAGGGTGCGTTTCTGGATGAGGTATCGAATATATTGCTTCCACCTACTTATACCTCCCGAGGAGATCACGAATGTAAAATTAGAGAGATTAGAGCGCGCACGGAGGCTTTCAGACAGTCGTTCTTCCCGCGAACCATACGCGACTGGAACAGGAAAGGGAGGTAATGACAGTGGCACGTAAAGTGCCCTCCGCCACACACCGTTGGGTGGCTTGCGGAGTATAAATGTAGATGTAGATGTAGATTACGCAACTGCCTTCAGATGTCCGGGAGCCGTCGCCGGCGATGACAGTACTGCCGATCACCTATGCCAAAGCTCTCACTGCGTCCGCTGATGACCGAAAGGACACAGCCCCGGTGGAAGATCAAGATGGCACTCTCCGCAACCTTGTAGCAGACGTCGGGATGACAGAGGCTGCTGCTTCATCGAGCATACAATCTACGGCGACAACATCAGATGAGACCGAACTCCCACCAAGCACACCGATAGTACACGAAGAAGTTCCAGCCACTACGGATGCTGTTCCGTCTGGAACGCACTCTGTGACAACATCAGTTTCGACCGAACTCCCGCCAAGTACAACGATGGGACTCGAAACACTTCCAGTTCCTACGGATGCTTTTCTGTAGGGCAGCCGTGATTCCCTACAATCTGAGGACGCGGACGGAAGATCACGCAAACAACGTTCCCCGAAAAGGAGGAAACGGCGTCGTCGCACGACATCTCCTAGGGATGACTCCCCTTGCCCCGACGACGATGTGCCTGTGGACCAAGACGACACAACGGCCTCTACGAAACAGGATGAGGCAATGGAAACTGTTCGATCAGACCCGCAGCGGTCTGTCATATTGAAGGTACCGGGACGTGGTGATGCTGAAGAGGACTCACAACCAGTTGGCTCTCCAGACGCAGATGCTGTGGCTATGGACACGAATATATCACTGCCTGCAAAGATGTGGTATGACGATATTGAGGAGGCGCCGGACGTCATACAGAGGCAGCCGGCACTCACGAAGACGGCCTAATAATTGCTGACGGTGAAGGGAGAGGGGCGAGAGAACGTCTTCTAACTCAGCCCCCAGCGCCGATGCAGGGAGATGTTGTTGCGCCTCGACAGAGTGGGATTCAACGCCATGCGAACCGTATTGCGACATTAAATATAAATGACGTGCGTTCACCGCCCAAAATACACCTACTGAAGGAAACGATTTGGGCATCTGATGTGGATATTGCTTTGCTGCAGGAAGTCCACATAGCTGCACTCCCATACATCGCAGGCTACCAAAACATGGAGATCACAATGGGAGTGGGGTGGCAGTTTACGTGCGAGATGGCTTCCCAGTGGAAAACGTGTGTTACCTTCCGTCGGCCAGGGGAATGGCTTTCACGACGTTTGGGACACGCATCATCACTCTTTATGCACCGTCGGGAAACAATCGGCGGCGGGAAAGGGCGCGATTTTATGCAGAAGACATTGCCCCACTTTTCCATGGACGTTATGAATGTGTAATAATTGGTGGAGATTTCAACTGTATTCTCAGCCAGAAAGACCAATGGCCGCAAGCAAACATCAGCCAAGAGTTGCGAATCGTTGTCAACGACCTTGTACTTAGTGACACGTGGGAATTACGACATGGAGATGCACCGGGATACACCTATGTGACAAGTCATTCGGCGAGCAGGTTAGATCGCATTTATATCTCACGGGCTCATGCAACTGATGTCCAGGACGCGGAACGCTGGCCATTGGCATTTTCCGATCACAGCGCTTACATTTGTACGGTGCTTCTTCCCCGTAGAGAGGTGTGGAACAGTAAGGCCCCGTGGAAATTAAACATTCAACATCTACATGATCCTGAATGCCGTCAACGGATCCTTGAGACATGGACGATGTGCGAGCGAAGGGTTGGAAGTTATGCGACGAAGCTTGATTGGTGGCTGACTTGTACTAAACCGGCGCTTCGCCGTACGTTGATCTCATATAGCAGGGAGATAGCAGAATGGCGCCCCCGTACGACCGACTTTTATTTTGCAGCGCTGCGCGACGTGGACGATGGTCCGCCGGGACAGGACGTTTGGATCGAACGCAAAAGGATAAAAGCTAAACTAGTGGCTTTAGCTCGGAAACATCTTCAGGGAACCATGGTGCGCGCCAGATGTCACGATACGATAATGCACGAGATTCCTTCCATGCAACACGTCGTGAATGAACGAAAGCACCGACGACGCGTTTTGGTACGGGAATTAATTACCCGCGAAGACCGAAGAGTGACGCGTCAAGCGGACATTGTCTCTGCATTCGTCGACCATTACCAACACATCTATCGGGAAGAAGCAGCCCCTGTCGATTACCTCGAGCGTATAGCCACGTACGTCTCCCGTACACTGACGGTGGACGCCGCGGGAACCTTACTGGAAGCCATTAGCTGTGAGGAAGTACATGATGCGATCGCAAAGGGTGCGTTGAATAGGTTCCCAGGCATCGATGGACTTCCTGCTGAATTTTATCGAGAATTTCGCAACGAAATGGCACCGCAATGGACGGAAATGTACAACGAGATGTTAAATTCCGATGCGCCTATTCCACCGGCTTTTATGGAAGGCCTCTTGGTGCCAGTACACAAACCGAAGCCAGGAATTACGGTCACACATTATCGCCCCATCACCCTGCTTAATGCCGACTATAAGATCTTTGCACGGTTGCTAGCGTCCCGATGTTGTATATTACTTCGTAGCGTTCTCTCTCCAGAACAGACGACACCGGGTGGATCGGTGAATGTGCAAACAGCTACTGGCGAATGCCGTGATGTGATAGCGCTGGCGGAGGAGTGCCGGCTTAAAGCGGCGATGGTGGCGGTTGATTTTGACAGTGCTTTTGATAAGGTGCGCCACAACTATCTGTACGCTGTACTGGAACAAATGGGATTTCCAGACCGTTTTACTGGTCTCAGTAGAAGGATTTATGGGGGCGCACAATCCTTGGTACAGGTTAATGGGCGTATAGCAGGGCCCATTCAAATTCGACGATCCATTCGCCAGGGCTGCCCTCTTTCGATGCTGCTGTTCGCGATAGCGTTGGAACCATTAATTGGGAGGCTAACAAATTCTCTTTCTGGGATGGAACTGCGGGGCTACACCTTCAAATGTCGTGCCTATGCGGACGACCTCCTGGTGCTCGTTCGTTCTGAGGAAGAGGTGAAGACGGTCCTTGAACTGTTGTTGGACCACAGTGTGACGGCGGGTAGTGTAGTGAACATGAACAAATCGCCAGCAATGCCGGTTGGAAGGGGCCTTACACCGGAAGAAATCAGTCCGTTTCCTTATGTGCAACGATTCCGCTATCTTGGCATAGACTTTACCTCATCTGTAAAACATACTGCGGCAGTTAACTACCGACGTATTTTACAGACAACACGTACCATGGTCAGACAACATCTCCTACGGCGCCTTGATCCTTTGCAGCGAGTCGAATATCTGAACACTTATGTGGTTTCTCGAATGGTGCATATTTCGCAGATCCTGCCCCTACCACTCACGCTCGGACGTCGACTTCAATCAGCACTAGGCTATTTTGTGATGATTGGGTCGCCCCTCAAGGTGCGATACGCAACGCTCACGCTCCCTACGGACAAGGAGGGACTCGGACTTACGAATGTTCACTGCCGAGCGACGGCGCTCCTTCTAGCCACGATGTACAAGCAATGGCGTAGCGGGCGTGATTCCCTTACATCCCGCCTACTGGATCTCCTAGTTCCAGCGTCCCTCACACCTCCGGCGGCGGTGGGCAACATTACGCCACATTTTGCGCATGTATCAACATTTATCGTGGAACTTAGTTATATCAGAGACGAGCTTCCGCGCACGAGACCGCCATGCGCGAAGGATTTTTACGTTTGGCTGCTACGACGGGTAAGTCGTAATGTCATTGAACTCAAACACCCCAAGTTGCATTGGCCGAAGATTTGGAGACATGTGCACCAAAAATTCCTTCCTACCTTCGTTCGGGCACTGTGGTTCTCTGTCACGTGTGGCAAGTTCAACACCAACCAACGACTCCATGCAATTAGACTAGTGGACACTCCACTATGCCCGAAATGTCGCCAAGTGGATGACGACCATCACCGTTTAACTTGTATCGCGGTGGAGGACGTATGGCTCCTAGGAAGACAGATGGTGGCTTGCTACCTCCGTGTGACCCCGCAACATATTACAGCTGCTTCCTTCTTACATCCGGAGAGTGACTACTTTCCGGCGACTAAATCACAGTCGATCATCTGGGTCAAAGGTTGGACGATCGCGCACCTCTATGGGGATGCTGCCAAGTCGCGACTCGACTTTTGGTATTTCTTGCAGCAAGCCCACAATGAGGTTCATAGATGGTCACACTATCGGAAAACCTTAGCCAACTATCTTCAGGCAGTCTTCCTCGACCCCCCACGTAGTTGGGATGTGCCGGGTGCAGTCGGTGTGCACATTTGACAGCTGATAGTGAACCTCACGCTTCTCTCACCGCTCCATATGTAATGCACATACTATACCATGAAATGATCTACATGTTCCTTTTAACAGAGTGGTCCTTATGGAAAATAAATAAATAAAACACAACATCCCTGTATCCCTGTTCCTTTAAAAAAAATAAAAAAAATAAAATTAAAAAAAAGATGGTAGAGCGCTTGCCCGCGAAAGGCAAAGGTCCTGAGTTCAAGTCTCAGTTGGTGCACACAGTTCTAATCTGCCAGGAAGTTTCAAGGGAAATGTCTATTCACATCTTAATGTCTATGTAATTAAAGTGGTGCACCACAACTTATTCTACAAAAGAAATTACCAAGTACTTGAAAATAAAGTTATGTATGTAGTTACTGTTTTAGTCCCTTCCTATTGTTCTTTCCTCTCCAAGTGCTCCTTTTTCGAAGAATGTGGGTCGTAAAATTATTATTTAACAGATCTGTTGACAGAAAGTGTTCACATTAGCAAATGCATTTAATTTTATTTTATAAAACCAATGCTGCAACACAGCTGGAAACCAGATATCAAATCAAATAAGCAACTTTCTAAAGCAAAGCATAAAAATATCATTCAATAGTCATGTCGCATTTCATAAGTTAGTAGAAATTCTCTCAGCTCTCGTAGAAAGACACTTGTCATAATCAGGTGTGCAGATGTAAGAATATTTCCCATCAGTTCATAAGCATTTCAGTAAGTAGCACAAAGTACATGCTCCACAGAATAATCATATGTTTCCAAGTCTGAGCATGCCGTATTTGCAGTGCTTTCTACAAAGAAATGTCAATAGCGAGGATAATGGCCTTTTTTCCCCAGCTAATGGCTCTCTTTTTTCAGGCGACTATCGCTCAGCTGGGCGCCCATTACGCATTACGACAAGGTCACTTACCTTCCTTAACGAAACATTTACGACAGCGGTCTCCGCTACAGTGACAGTTTGATACCAATAAAATTTCACAGGTCAAAAAATTACGGTAGAAATGTGTAGAAACGAAATCTCAGGAACAGCAGTGTTGATATACATTCACGCATGTACACACGTTTCATAACTCTTAAAGTAAGATTCTTGGTTTCCAACATCCTTTTTCTCAAATCGTAGTCACTAACCACTACTCATTATTCCTTACCTTATTACCCATATACATATTCGTTGACACTTTTTCGATATTTCATCATAATAAATACGTATCATAATAAACATACCTCAACAGCATAATACACACTGTCGTCGTAATAATATCATAACATATCAATCACATCTCAAAATCGTCTTTCAGTAATTTCAAAACCTAAAAAAAAAATTCTCTGCTCATTTCAATAGTGTCATCTACCTCAAAAGTACTTTAAAAATCATGATCCCATACCAAATACATCATTCAAAGCTCTCAAAGTATCACGATGGTTCCGAAAAAATATGAACGGTTCACAAAGTACAGACAAAATACAATTTCATAAGAGTGAACTTATCCAACTGTGTAATTGCGTAAACATCTGTCACTCACATAGTAAAAAAAAACGTGTTTGTCTCTCTCAGTTAAATGATCGGATAGCTGTGTAATTTATGTGTTAGAGAAATATGGTACCGATGTGTAAAGTTGTATGAGCAAATACCATATTAGCTAGGGCTCCTTGTGCTTGCCAAACACATGGTCACAAAGTAAGCGTGTATCCCCCTGAGGATTAACGTAATTGTGGTGTCACCGCCAGACACCACACTTGCTAGGTGGTAGCTTAAATCGGCCGCGGTCCATTAGTACATGTCGGACCCGCGTGTCGCCACTGTCAGGATCGCAGACCGAGCGCCACCACACGGCAGGTCTCGAGAGACGTACTAGCACTACGACCTAGCAAGGCGCATTAACCATATCTGGAGAGAGTCTCACTTGTATTATCAAGAGAAATGTACCACAATGAATTAAAGTTAAGTATACGAGAAGCTCCGTTCTTTTCTTTATAGCTTTCATCACGTATCCTATTTCAGACTTAATGCCAGTCGGCGTGTGTGTACGCGTGCCTTTCGGTTACCAGTCACTGTGGACTGGCTGCCTTGTCAGTCCACTACAGTAATTATACCCTCAGGTGTTACAGATTACAGCAATGGAATGAAATGTAACATGGAAAACCTTTGTATCATTGTAATTCAAAAATCTTTAAACATAAATGTTTTAAGTACAAAATCAATCACTCAAATACGTGTACTGTAGCGCTAAACTGTGCGTCTTGTTGCAAGACAATCTCTGTCATTACTTAAGGGTAAAAAATGTGCCAAGTGTCGTAATTATCGTCGTCTGCAAGCAAAGTTCTGTGGAAGTCAATGTACTTACCTCGTAATAAACAAAAGCGAAATGCTATGCGTATAGATATCGTAGTTATTACGTACAGTATCGTGATCAAGAAAGTACTACACTGTAACGTATTGTTGTGCTACGAAAAAGGCTGTCTCATTGTAGCTATACCATAAAAGTTACTACTAAAACATGTTTTACTTTCCAAAAGAATTCAGAAAAACTGTGCACATATAAAGCAGATACAGCACAAAAGCAACAATGTAAATTGTGTCACACATTAGTAGCGTCGTAATATAATCGTGTAGCTGTCAAATAAACCAAATACTAAGTCATCTTTAATCTCACAGAAACTACTTTAAATAAGGAATGTCTTTTGAAGTAAACCAAAATGTTGCATTAAAATCTCATTAGCAGTATATGTTCTAAGTATGTAAGCCTTATAGTCGTTACATAATCGTGTAACTAACAAGCAACAATGTACACACACAGTAACACTGTGTCCTCTGTTCACTATCACAATGCAGTGGTAATTACTGTCTAAATATATTCCCTAGATTCTAGACTGGATAGTTAACTTCAAAACATTGTCGCACAATAACAGTTTCTAAGTGTGACAACGTGTACTAGTAGCGTGAAGTGAAAAATTTTATGGCAAAGACTAAGTTGAAAAGCAGATTATCTTTCAATAAACGGTTTTACATGTGAAATGTGGTGCAAGCCTTTACTCTTCCTACTATGCACAGCTCCAGCTTCAACGGAATTATCATGTGGTATATGGTACATCGGTAAAGAATGCTCAGATTTTTCTCAAGGTTAGCGTCTATGTTATTTTTCTCTGAGCCAGCTGGCACACGTGGCTGCCTGCGGTGCGAGACATTGTCTGCTATCTCTTTGTTGGCGTGCGTTGTTATTGGGATTAGGAGACCTAACTTCTACAAATTCACCTTGGCAAGAGGGCCCTGCCCTGTTTGAATCCCGCCAGTTCTGATGAAATTCAGGTCTGCCGTTATGATTATATCGTCTGTCGTCGTGTCGGTAGTTCCTGTAGTTTCTTTCTTGTCGGTTAAGTGGTGGAGAATTTCTCCCTGAATTATCACTGTGTCCGCAGCTCGTGGTCGTGCGGTAGCGTTCTCGCTTCCCACGCCCGGGTTCCCGGGTTCGATTCCCGGCGGGGTCAGGGATTTTCTCTGCCTCGTGATGACTGGGTGTTGCGTGCTGTCCTTAGGTTAGTTAGGTTTAAGTAGTTCTAAGTTCTAGGGGAATGATGACCATAGATGTTAAGTCCCATAGTGCTCAGAGCCAATTATCACTGCACGGTGGACCGTTGCTTCTGAAGTTATTCTGTCTCCCGTGATAATAATAGTTCTGGTTGCCATATTGTCTGTTTCTATGATTGTCTCTGGCATATTCATTACTACGGAAATGCGATCTTTCTCTGTAACTATTACCCTGCCAGTGGTTGTCATATGGGTGTTGTCTGTTTTGTTCACGATGTGCGTTGTAAGAATAGCTTTGTCGTGTCCAGTTATTATTTCTTTTATCGCACAATTGTAAGGGATGTGACCTGTAATTTTTGTGTTCCTGTTTTCGTGTCCCGCGGTTGACAGTGTCAATTTCCAACTCTTGTAAGTGTCCCTAAAATGCTTCAATGTCGTCTTTGCAACTTCCTGCCAAAATAATATGTCGTAAATGTTCAGGCAATTTGATTAAGCAAATGCGGATGAGTTCTGAGGGGCTGTAAGGGTTTGACAGGTACTGATTCTTGTGCAACATGTCTTCAAAATATTTCACAAGACTGGAAATTCGAAATGTTTCATCATTATGATGCTATGTTTTACTCGGTCTTATGTAGCTTGAGACCAATATGCTGAGAGGAAGGCATGATAAAATTCTCCTTCACTGTGACAATCGTGAATGACCGATCGCATTATTACAGCTGGTTCATTCTCTAAGCAGCCACACATAAATTCTAACCTGTGCTCCAGTGACCAGTTGGGAGGAATACAATGAGAGAATTGATGGAGCCACGCTTGTGGATGAATGTCGTTGCCAGAATTCTTAATGTTTTGAATTTACGTGTAGTAATGAACAGCTTATAGTCAAAATCATCGTGTCGGCGAGTCGCATATCGGTCATTGTTACGTCGTGTTGGCGGTTCCATCTCAAACTTCGGTGCACCTTGCCAATTTCTTTCATAATTTCCGAAATGCCCTGTGTTATTATTTTGCGGCTTTTCCGGATATCTAAGTCCCTCTTCCCGTGTTGGAGCGCGAGTGTCGTCTGAAATATGTAATTTTTGTATTACTTGTGCCAACTGATCTTGTACTTCCCGGATTTCTCTTTTGAGTTGCGTATTAATTTGATTCTGATTTTGTTTGAATTTCTTAATTTGTTCATACTCTTCTGTGTCAGTGATGGCTACAGGTCTTGTGTCATTCAGATCATCATCTACCTTTGTAGATAACTTAGTGAACTGATCCGAAAGTTCGGCTACTTTCTCCGATAGTGTACTTATTTCCTTAGTGTGTTTTTCTGAATCAAGTTTCAGAGTGTCCATTTGTGTTGAAATCGTATCTACTGTGTGCTTTAAGTTTTCCTGAGTTTTTGCAAGTTGCGTAACCGAATCGGTAGATGCAACTGAGTCAATTTTAGCTTGCAAGGTGTCGTGATTTTGATGAACAATAGTTTGCAGTTCCTTTATGGCTGCTTCGTGAGTTTGTAATGCATTTTTATGACGCGAAAAAATAGGTTGGAAATGCTCACAAATTTGTGTTTTTACGTCATTACAGACTTTTTGACATTTCGATTCGATTTTATGTAACTCAGTAGTTAAATCTTCACGTGTTTCTTCATGCGTGGTGTCTAACTTCTGAAGATTTTGTTCCATTGCGTCTAACCGTTGCTGTGTTTGTCTCTGGTGTTGTTCCATTGTGTATAACTTTTGAAGATTTTGTTCCATTGTGTCTAACTTTTGAAGATTTTGTCCCATTTGTTTCTGATTTTGTTCAAGCGTTGTGTCTAACTTTTGTAGCCTTTGTCCCATTTGTTGCATTAACTGGAATAACAGTGCACTGGTGTCTGAAACACGTTCCTCGGTGCTATTCGGCAGTGCATTTGAACCGGCAATATTCGTATTTTGAAAAGTAGAATATGTGTCTTGACTTAGTTGAGGCAACGGTGATGACGCAAAACCTGAATCTACAGTATTTGCAAGATGGTGTCCTGTCATTTCGGATTCCTGAGGCGAGCTGTTGCCGACCGATCGATCGATAATACTTCCCTGTTCACTAATTCTTTCACTGTCTACACCATTATTTGCAGCCCGCTCCATTTCCCTATGCACAATTACCAAATTACTACTTTGAACATTAGTTAATTCATCACACGGTGGCGCTAACACTCTGCTTTCGTCTTTACTGTCATTTCTCGGTTTACTTTGGAGCCTAGTGTTACGTTTTTCACACGCCATAATTATCACGTATTTCACACGATTACGAGAAAAGCACAATTTGAAGAGCAAAAATAAGAAAACACATTAACATAGCACTGTAAATAATATCACGTTAATTGCAAGCGCAGCTGCGAAATACTTGGTGCAAATCTACATGCATGTCACAACTGTTTTACTGTACAACAATGAAAGACTGCAACTACAAAGGAGATGCTCTGTACAATTACGCGCTTGCAATAAACAAAAGCTACACTAATTACACAAACTACAAGAAAAAATCAGAAGATTCCAGTGAGGTATCCTCGGCTAAGGGTCGACATGTGAAACGTCCCCTTAGAAAAATTATTGAATGACTGTGCTTAACCTGACACACAATATTTTTAGCGCAACGTAATCTGACTTTCAATAATCCCTACAAGAGAATGGCCTTGACTAACATTAACCTATACATTTTACAAATCACTTACCTCACAAAAATCTTCGTTACTCGAACTACTGCAATACAGCGAGCGCCACTACTGCCAGCTAAAAAAAGGATTCAAACTACTGAAGGCACTAACTACTGATAGGCATAGTTAGCAAATGAAAGATTTTGAAAGAGAACAAACAATGTATTTACCTTAATAGTGTTCAAAACTCATAATACTGTATATATAGCAGTTCATGACATCCATTCTTACAAATTTACTGTTTCTGATGGACACATGTCCAGATCATCCGCTCTCAAAACTCCGCCATTTTTCTCCCCACAGCCACCACTGCTGGCGGCTCACCTCCAACTGCGCAACGCTACGCGCTGTTAACAGCCAACTGCCCAACGCTACAATGGCGAATATTCTAACAATGCCACCCAGCCACAGACAGCACACAGCACAGCCAGTGAATTTCATACAGAGCGCTAGGTGACGTTACCAACATAAAAACCTAAACAGCCTACTTACACTTTTCCACCAAGACAGTCCATTTCACATGACATTCCCGCCAAGATTGTGCACTACGAAAGCTAACACTCGTCTCACGAGACTTTCTGGAAACTTGACGATATCTTAAAGCCACAAGCAATATCGACAATAGATGTGGCAAGAGCCATACTCATTTTCGTTCGGTTAGCTGTTTTGTAACATAACTTTCAGTATGCCGTTTTAAGGCAATGGCGCATTGTTAATGTGCCACTAATACTTCCCCTTTTTCATTAAATGTAACGCGTCAACGATATAAGACTTCAAGATATGCTATGACAGCCGATGCATTTGACAATGACTAAGACCTAACGTATGTATGATGCCTTTAATGTCTTAGTATACAGAGATCAAGGATGTAGGTTCGATACTTAATATTTATTCATCTTAGCGTTCTTAACACATCTGAGACTCGCTTATGAAGATAATACAGGTGTGTTCTGCAATATTCGACGTTATTCAACATTCCCGTGTGATTAGAGAGCGAAGGAAGAAATGCATACTTGGCTGTTTATTTCCGAAGGAGATTCCCGAGTATGTGGTTAGGTAGGAATCTAAGAAGAAAGCTTTAATTCCTGCGAGTGGAATTAGAATAAATGATTATTAGAAAAATGCACCTGAACAGCTTCATGTGATAATTAATGTTTATGAACGACAGACTATTTCATCATTTATCGCCATTTTCAAATGCATACAGAATGATGCGTCGTCCATATTACCTCGTTAATGAACTGTTTTGTAACTGTCAATGTTTTGATTAGATTGTAAATGACGCAAATACAGGATGGGTGAGAAGTCGCGCCCTAGTTTTAAATGTCCATAACTTTTCTATTATTGAATATTTGCACATGGAACAAGTTTTAGTCGGTTCTCAGGGTCGTGAGAATATGTGTACTACACTATAATTTCACATATGCTCATGTGTTGTTCATCAAACGATGTAAACGTATAGGAATGTCATCAGTTGGTTTCTGCAGGAAAGTCACAGGTATATTTGCGAAGACAACTGTGATCCTCCATAGCCCGTCCAGAGTGCGTGGGTTTGTTTGGTACACCTCTTCTTTGGCTCAGCCCCACCAGAAGAAGTCACAAGGGGTGAGATAGGGACTCTCAGAGGCCATTCATGGGGTCTTCGCCGTCCCAGCCAATGTCCTTGAAAATGTTCGTCTAGCCAGCCACGAATAACGCAGCCAAGCATATGTCGTGCTCTGTCTTGCTGAAAAAGAATATCCGCATCATTGTCCCACTGTGCAATCAGTGGCCACAAATATTTATTCAGCATATGGCAACACTGCTAGCTGTTCACGATGTCTCGTAGTATGAAAGGACCAGTGAGATAATCCGCGGTCATATTGCACAAGAATGTTACTTTTGGTCAACATTGTGATTTTTGTCAGTTGACATTCCTGGATTTGTTTCTGCCAAATAATGGCAGTTGTGTCGACTGACGACTCTCCCAACGTGAAACACAGCCTCATCTCTTCAGATAATGTTCTTGAACAAATCCAGCCAATCATTACGTCGTGGCAGCATAATTTCCCCATATTCCATCCACCTGTCACAATTCCCCAATGATAACACCTGAATAAAATGGGGTTTCCAGATCAGGTCCTTCTTTAACAGAACACACACAGTGTGCCTGTAGTTTCCACCCTAACGAGCTGCCTAGTGCAGGCAGGACTGCACGTGCTTTTCCAGGACTGCACGTGAAGAAGTTCCTCACTGCAGCTACACTATGTGGTCAAAAGTATCCGGTCACCCCCGAAAACATACGTTTTTCATATTAGGTGCATTGTGCTGCCACCTTCTGCCAGTTACTCCATATCAGCGACCTCAGTAGTCAGTAGTGAGAGAGCAGAATAGGGCGCTCCGCGGAACTCACGGACTTTCAACGTGGCCAGGTGCTCGGGTGTCACTTGTGTGATATGTCTACACACGAGATTTCCACTCACTTAAACATGCCTAGGTCCACTGTTTCCGGTGTGATGGTGAAGTAGGAACGTAAAGGTGCAAGCTTGCTACTCTCTTTTAGAATCTGGACTTTAATAAAAATGGCAAGGTACTGTTAATCAGACACAGGGAGAAGTTGTGATCTAAATGACAATAGATTTATTCATCCTTAACATCACAAGACAGCAAACGTCACACAAATATTTTTTATTTGACAATTGCTTTCACAAACATGGGGTTTATGTTGGACAAAGTGATCAGCTGGGGATCGACACACGACACTAAACAGAACACTAATTGCTTTACCTGACTTCATACATGTGAATCCGGGTTATGGCACAAAAACTACACCACCATCAAGTAGCCGCGCAGGATTAGCCGAGAGGTCTTAGGCACTGCAGTCCTGGACGGTGAGGCTGGTCCCGGCGGAGGTTCGAGTCCTCTCTCGGGCATGGGTGTGTGTGTTTGTCCTTAGGATAATTTAAGTTAAGTAGTGTGTAAGCTTAGGGACTGATGACCTTAGCAGTTAAGTCCCATAAGGTTCCACACACATTTTTGAGCCATCAATTTTCTGTACTCCACTACTCCAAAAAAATAAAAATAAAATATGGTTCGAAAGAACAGGGTGCTGAGAAACATAAATTGGACCCCTACACCGTAGCAGTAAATACTTTACCCTCCTGCTGGTCAGGGCGACACATCATAATGCGTTTGGCGACTAAAGTCATGGATGGCTGCAGTCTTGTTATTAATGGCATGCGCCCGAAAAATGCAAGTGCGAGGTTTCGCGTTCAGTTAATTCGGAATGCAGGTACTTCCCTATGAGCCTCTGACGCCCTGGTGGATTCCAATGAACAGGTGGACCCATTTGCTGGTCTGCCAAACCAATCTGACTCCGTGCCATGACCATGCGTGACGGAATATGTCAAATGTTTAGACGGCCGACTCAAGACAAATAAGTACACCCACACATCACTTGTTGTGTGCGTGATGCTAAAAGCAGTACCTCTGACGGTTCAGAAGGTGACTGGCACAGGCTCTAAGTGGTTCACTAAACACAAGTCTCACCGTTTAGGTAGAGACCTGCAGTTCTTTACTAGCGAAGCGCCAGTACAAGAGTGATCTTCTCTTTCTGTCTGATTTCCTCCTCAACTCGGTAGCAAAAGCTCAGTTACATCTTAGACTTCTCCCACTTTAGCACAAGCCAATCACGAGCTGGAGTGCAGCATTCAAAGCTCAGAAAGTGCCCCTTGCTCTGTATACACCGATTTGACCAATCAGAGACTTTAAGGTTAATTGGGAGAAAAGGAAAAAAGATTCAGTTTGACGGCCTCTTTCCCACGCGTTTACGGTGTGTCTGTCGTTAACAACATGACCAGGATGGAACCACATCCCTCCATAAAAGGCTTGTTTTCTCCCTGTTGCGTCCATTTCGACGTTTCCAACGAACGGGCATAAACCCGCTAAAAGCATCGTGCTTTCACAAATATGTTTTGTAACAGAGTCTGGACGTCTGGGCGCCAGTGACCTTCGCAGAACGCTCACAGGTGTCTCGCCGGCTTCCTGCCTAACAAGGATCCATCCTCTGCTTTACTGCCGGTCTGCAATGCACTGGCCATTGCAGTGGACGCGGATGCCGACCGACCAGCGCGAACCAACGTGTCTGCACAATGAGACCATGGAACTCGGCCATCCGGAAATTTTTCCACCCAGGTCCCGCAGAGAAAACGCGCTTCCCTCAGCCCACAGTCGCCGTGCGCTTTTACAACAGTCATTTAAATCGGCACCGTATTCCTTTGAACGCAAGTAAAGCTTACCATTATTCCTTCCCTACAGCACTTTAGTAAGACCATTGACTACTGCCCACCATTTCATCATATTGTATGAAGTCAAATCGTAATAAAGATCATCTTCCCTAAGAACATGAAGCGACGTTACACCTAATCAGAAGTGAAAGTGCCCTGCAACCTCTCAAAGGGACGTGCACAGTACAAAAGCATACAGGCCAACCTCGTCTGTTGACTGACAGAGACCGCCCACAGTTGGAGAGGGTTGTAATGTGTAATAATCAGACATCTATCCAGACCACTACACAGGAATTCCAAACTACATCAACATCCACTGCATGTACTATAACAGTTAGGCGGGAGGTGAAAAAACTTGGATTTCATGGTCGAGCAGCTGCCCATAAGCCACACATCATGCTGGTAAATGCCAAACGACACCTTGCTTGGTGTAAGGAGCGTAAACATTGGACGATTTAACAGTGGAAAAACGTTGTTTGCAGTGACGAATCACGGTACACAATGAGGCGATCTGATGGAAGGGTGTGGGAAACGCGAATGCCCGGTGAACGTCATCTGCCAGCGTGCGTAATACCAACAGTAAAATTCGGAGGTGGTGGTGTTACGGTGTGGTCGTGTTTTGCATGGAGGGGCTTGCACCCCTTGTTGTTTTGCATGGCTCTATCACAGCATAGGCTGTGACGCTTTAAGGAACTTCTTGCTTTGCAATGTTCAAGAGCAATTCGGGGATGGCAATTGCATCTTTCAACATGATCAAGCACCTCTTCATGGAATTGCAGGAAGGCAATCGAATTGATATCAATGCGGCGAGTTTTCACCATGGAGGGTACGCAGCGCAGCGGAATCGAAAGGGCTCAAAGTAGCACACGCGCAACGCCAAGTGAATTAAAAACGATTCAAATGGCTCTGAGCAATATGGGACTTAAGATCTGAGGTCATCAGTCCCCTAGACTTAGAACTACTTAAACGTAACTAACCTAAGAACATCACACACATCCATCCCCGAGGCAGGATTTGAACCTGCGACCGTAGCAGCAGCGCGGTTCCGGACTGAAGCGCCTAGAACCGCTCGGCCACAATGGCCGGCAAGGGAATCCACCACGCGTGTGCTAGCGAGGCCTTAAATACCAGAGCTCAGTGCGTTTGCGCCAGTATCACCTGAAGACGGCCAGAAGACTCTGCGCCGAAATACTGTGGCAGGAAGTTACAGACATCCTGCAGTTCTCCCGAAATTTTGTGGAACAATATGTACGCCAAGAAAGAAATGAGATTTTCATCCAAAAACTCTTGGCGAAAACCTGAAAACTTTAAATTATTCATTACAGCACTGAATGTACTTCAGCTGTCGTGCATTCTATTTCAGTCAAATCTAGAAATATATTACTAAGTTACATCGTATCAGGTAGCATTGTACGTATACAAATAAATGAAGGCAATTGGCTTTCATCAAGTATTAAGGAAATTTTGCTTTGAGATTCAGCTATATTTTAGATGACGCTTTCTTTCATTTCAGCAGCAATGGGTTGATACATGCAAACCTGGAACGAAGAATACGACTCATGTCCACGCCTTTTGATTCCTGAACATCAATTTCCGACTCAAAATCACCTACTTTTGGTTCCTTTTGTCAACTTTGTTGGCGTTTCTAAAAACATTAGTTGTTATTGGCTTGTCATCCTTCAGTGCTTTAACACTCACAGATTCCAATGATTTTTCACTTTGTGAAGATAACACTACAGGCTGATAGATAGTCTGTTTTCCTTTTCACATTATTTTCTTTTACTTCTTTCCTGCTGTATCTTCATCACACATTGAAAAGGTTGTTTCAAAATGAGTTTTGCTAAGTTAATTCCTGGTATAATTATGTTTCTGTTTATGTAATGTAGTTTTGAACGTGATTACCATTATTCTAAAATATTCTGGTGTTGTGTTATCATGTTATTTGAATTCATTTTCTATGGACAGAAGAATGTGAAATTCACCCCGTTTACGTGGGGTTCCCGAAAATCGGATTTCGTAAACCGATTTCCCAAATCTCTTCTGGGTGGTCATGTAAACACTCAAAATCGATTCTGGAAATCCGCTTCTGGTTGCCTTTTTTCCAGTTCCGCAATCGATTTTCGCTCCCATGTAAATGCAACCAGTTTTGAAACGTGGTTGAGTTCTCAGGTTACATCTCATTTTCAGAATATTCGGTTAATATGGATTTATTGTGTAGTGAAGCACAAACAGAAATATTAGACTGAGCATAAAGCTGTCTATCTGTAATATTTAAGAGAAGAGAAATAACGATTCTGTTGACAGAATCAGAAACTGGATTAGCTGTTTTCCAGATTACGTATTGAAATGGGCTAGCAAACGCGCTTCAGACCTCATAACATGTAAAAACGACAGTGAAAAACGGTTTCTGAAATTCGGTTTTCGTCTTTCGAAAGATGTGTCGCATGTAAACGTAGTGATACGCATTTTGTTTAAAACTGTAAATCGGACGTGTTGTGTGAAGCGAGGTGTATGAGCGATGTAGAATCATTTCGATAGATGGGGAGAGAATGCATCAACAAAGAGTCAGGAGTGGGAAGAAAGAGAGTGGAGGCGATTGTCGCGCCAGTATAAATTTGAACTTATAGTGTTCGTGGCCGGTGAAGAATATAAGTGATTGAACATTGTTAGATTTATCTTCTCGGTGTGTAATTTTTGTAATGTTATAGTTTTTGGGTAATAACTTGCTTGTGTGAATGTACTGCCAAACTGAGAAAAGTAGTTTGCTGGTTCCAGTTAACTCAAAATTTCCGGGCGCGGTAAATTTCCGGGTGACGGATCGGAGGATTGGCAGCACATTAATTGAACACGGTACGTTCTAGCTCAGTCGAGGTTCGAGACATTTAGTTTTGGATGATACACTACATTTTGTGATACTCACTGATCCGTTATCGCCACAACTTGCTCTAAATAATATATTCGCAGGAGACTAATGAGCTGAACTTCGTTTCTCATTAAAGATTTCGTTTCGAAGAGATGTCATCTGGTCCGCTGTACTTTCTCCAATGCGTGATACAGAAATTATTGCATGCTGCGGCATATTCATTCCCTGTCGACTTCTTACTGGCCCCAGCATCCCAACATTCTTACAATTCTTGCACCCCAGTTTCATGATTTTTTTATCTATCAACCACTCATTTTTCTTCCAGAGATCTTCTTTCTGTTCCGTTGTCCAATGGTCACTATTTACATAAGCAGGCCTGCACGCGAATGCTACATTTATATCACATATGATTTCATTTCCACTTTACTCTTTACTTTCATTACCTCTGCCATTTTCAACGTCACCCTCAAACAATCACCCTCAAACAACTTGATCGTTTTATTCGCTGGATATAAAATTACTGCGTAATCTTACTAGGATTCATTTCGCATCTCAAACTCTAATAGAATTGCGCACGTCGCCTTAACTTCTTCCACACCAAATACGTAAGTGAACAAGCGACATCACTGCATAATAAAAAAAAAGAGCCTTCTCGAACTGATTTTAGAATCTGGCCGTATAAGACTATTATTTATTTCCGGGCTCCTAACATTTCACGTGTGGAACGATTTCAAAAATATTGTACTGATCGATACTCTACCTACGTACCGAAAAGTCTGTGAGACTAGCTGCTATGACACCTTAAAGTAAAACCAATGTACCATTTACAAATGCCCTAGATGTAGATGAAATCCAATATCATTACTAGCTTTGGCTGATAATGTCACTGATGTATGATTCTTGTACCACTTGTAATATAAGTGAAATGCATCTTTTTCGTCTTTTAAAATTCAAAAAGTTAAAGTGAATGGATCGCTGAGGAGACCCCCAGAAACTCAGCTCTATCTTTAGTGGACATAAAATGGCTATCTTCAACGTGAACCATTCCCATGATTTCCAGTTTGTTTCCCAAGTTGAGAATAAAATAGGATTGTGATATAAATACGAATATGATGCATGTTTAAAAGTTTCCTTCATTGCAGGGAAGCTGCTTCCTGAACATCATCGACATCAGGTGTTTCCAAACGGAACGCTGATTGTGAAAGACATAGAAAAATTTGTAGATGAAGGCGGTTACGTGTGTATAGCAACAAATCCCGACGGACACACCGCCAGGAGCAAGCTTAACGTCGAAGTTATGGGTAAGAAACAAAACGCTGCCGTTTGCTTTCATTTCCTGGTTGCCAGTGATAGAATCCATTTTATTTTTATCTTTTTTGTTGTAAAATAGAACCTTTTTTTCCTGAACAGCAGCTATATAGCTACTGGACTAGCAGATTTCTGTCTGGCATAGACCATATCAATTCAGGCAGGCTAGGCGAAAGTTTTACCTTCATAGTCACAGATGTTATTGAATTTAACATATGTTAAAATGAAGGACTAAGTAAGGAGCACGTTCTTGTTCTCCGAAAAAAAATTCGGCTCGGAGATACAGCCCTTCAAAGATGACACTGCGCATACCATTCTGAAGATGCAAATTTTGGAAAAAAATTTTAAATGCTCTATCTCTGGAACAGTTATGATTACAAAGAAATCCTCCATTTGGACTTATCTGTCAAAGTTCTTTTACTGTAGTGTTCTGAATATTTTTTATAATTTATGGAATCTTTCTTTTCAAAAATGCCAATCCAAAAAATTTTGATTTTTTCCTGTTGGTTAGTACCATATAGTTCTAAATTTTCTGTAAACGAGAGATTCCACTTTTAGGTTGAACAGATTATATAAACAACTGAAATTTTTGCTGTACATAAAACATGTTTTATTACCAAATTATCACATAACAGGTTCATAAAAATTAAAACCTAGCCTTAATTAACATAGTATTAGTTTTGAAAAACGAGCAAGAGACTCATTTTTCAAGCATTTTAAATGGTTCTAAAATGTATGCGAAAGGTCCAAAGACTTAAAGGTTTCAATTTATACAACTTCTGTGCACTCTGTTTTGTACTTAAATTAGCCAGTCAATGAAATAAAAATATGTTCCACTGCTTCAGCATTTTTGTTTGATTTACACTAATGCCTTCCTGTTGAACCAATAGGAACTGGAGCATTTACAGTCTTCAAAACATTGTGAACAGGAAGTGAGCACTCATGGCATTGTAGTTGTCCTTCAGCTGGAAACGTATATCCGGCAGCTGGTCCATGTGGTAGCATAAAGTTGACTACAATTTCGTGTAACTCACAACTGGTGTCTATTATCTCTGCAATCCACCATTCACAGTCATACACACACGCCACAAACATCTCTCTTCTCAGGTTGTAAATCTGAATATTATCCTGCTGTTTCTGAGGTGTTGGCTGGACGAACGAAATTTCTTCTTTCTAGCTCTTTAAAGTGTATGAAATATGAGTTCGCCAATCACTTTGAGTCCAAAAATGTGTCTTCTGAATTCCTTTCACAGGAGTAGTTTGTTTGGACCATTCTACTTTTTTCTGCTCACGGAATTCTTCGATTTCAAAAATGGTTCAAATGGCTCTGAGCACTATGGGACTTAACTGCTGAGGTCATCAGTCCCCAAGAACTTAGAACTACTTAAACCTATACTAACCTAAGGACGTCACACACATCCATGCCCGAGGCAGGATTCGAACCTGCGACGTAGCGCCTAGAACAGCTCGGCCACATCGGCCGGCTCTTCGATTTCCTCTTTGGACAAAATAATGAGGGCTGTGGATGTGTAAGATTTCACGACACACGTAAAATCCTAAGCATTCTGAATCTCAGCTGTATTTGGTCTGGAAATATTATATTTTGTAGCATGGTGCTTAAGCAGGCCTCCTGCACCATCACAAAACCCTTCCTATGACCAGTTGCACTGTAAGCCCAGTCAGTTGACACAAGTGACTTACCCAATCCAAACAGCCGGTAACGATTTTTAAAATGACTAGGAGCACCATCAGAAATAATGATGGTCTTCTCTGCCCGTTTGCAGTTGAAGAATTTTGCGCATTGCTAGCAAAGCATGTGCTCACTCATGTCCTGTGTCATCACTTATAACTGTAAAACTTGTGGTCTCGTTTTGAAAATATTTCTCTCCTGTAAAAACTGAAATGATACCCTTGTACTTCTTGTGGGAGAATTTCAGACCAGTTCTCAGCAAAATCACAGTGAAACACCAAACATAATTCTTCAGCCTGTACACACCCTTTCACTTCTACAGTGTGTTATTGTTGCAATTTCTTCGGATGCTGGTGTGTTACTGCTTTCACTGGCCATTTACCAAGTTCATCAATGAAACTGTCAAAGGCAACAGTTTTCTTAACTAGTTTATTTTCCTCCCATGTTGCATATGTAATTTCTGCAGAGTTATATGCTACATCTTCCATGCCAAGTGTTTGTAAAGACAGTCCTCCCTTTCCAGGGCAGTCACCACATTCTTGAAACAAACAAGCCTCTCGCTTTACGTCACAGCCTACTATTGACTTCACACGCCCAACCAAGGTGTCATATGTCACGTGTTTCAGTAAGTTCTTCAAAATTACCACACAAAGTTCAAAATTCGGGCAGTACATACATAAACAGACATCTTTAGGTGGGTGTGGAACTACCCACTTAGGTCGTAGTACATAAAATTTTAATCTTCCAATATGTGAAGTTGTATAGTTGCTCTTATAAATTGCAAAAGTTTCTCTAACCTGCGAGTCATGTACTCTTCACTTTCTCAACTTTTTGACCTCCAACTGTTACAGTTACAATGTCTTTTTTGTTGGCATTCATCTGAGAACAGTCCCATTTATCTCCTAGATAAATGACTGCACTATTTGAACTTAAGCTGCTTCTACAGGATGACCATAATAGAGATCTCGTCTTCCAAAGACTCCTTTTACAGATCTCACATTTCTTGATTTGTCTACCATGTACTTTGATACTGATAGAACGTTGTTCAAAACCTACTTTTTACTGTAGGATGCACAATATTCAACTGGATTGTCTCAGATTTCTTAGAAGCCTCTTCAGTAAACAAATTAGCACTGAACAACTACAATACAGAAACCTGTAATGAACAACCACGACAAAGAATCTGACAAGAAACTACAACAAAGTGTAAGAAATATCTGCAACAATGAAAGTGAAAAGAAATAACTGCAACAAAGAAAGTGATAACAAATAACTGCAACAAAGACAATAGAAATAAACATTGTAACAAAGAAATCAGTAAGAAACAAATTCAGTGAAAACATACATTACCCTTGAAAGTTAAAAGAATGATATTTTAAAATAAAACCGGTCCAACTTAAAAGTGGAAGCTCTCCTTTACAGAGAATATAGTACTACATGGTACTAAGCAACAGAAAAAAAATTTAACTTTTCTGGATTGGCATTTTTGAAAAAAAAATTTTTTTCTGTAAATTTTAAAAAGAGTTCAAAGGCGACAGTAAAAGAACTTTGACAGATATGTCCAAATGGAGGATACCTTTGTAATCATAAAGCAATTATCTTACAAACAAAAAAAACTGACAAAATATCTAGAACTGTTACAAAGATACAGAAATTTAAAAAATTTTCCGAAATTTGTATCTTCAAAATGGTGTTTGCAGTGTCATCTTTGGAGGCCTGTATCTCGGAGCAGGAATTTTTTGACAAAACAAGAAAATACGTGTTTCTTACTTACTCCTGAATTTTAACGTATGCTAAATCAATAACATCAGAGACTATGAATACGTAAAACATTCTCGGTATTCTTGCTGCATCAGTTGTGGATAAAATGGTTCAAATGGCTCTGAGCACTATGCGACTTAACTTCTGAGGTCATTAGTCGCCTAGAACTTAGAACTAATTAAACCTAACTAACCTAAGGACATCACACACATCCATGCCTGAGGCAGGATTCGAACCTGCGACCGTAGTGGTCACGCGGTTCCAGACTGAAGCGCCTTTAACCGCACGGCCAAACCGGCCGGCTGTGGATAAAATCTCGAGCTTTCGACGATTACCTCCATCGTCATCGTCAGGAGCTGACTGTCTTCACTGCTGCTGTGGTAGCCCTATTTATAGCCCGTGGACGGCTTCTGATTGGTCGGCGATTAGGTAGTGCTGTCGCACACGGTGTCACTGTGTGCGCTGGTGGCGCCAGCGCTTCTGTTGGAACGTAAACCTAGGACCGAATGCCTGTGCTGCTTCTCTGCATCAAGTGCTCGTTTCCATGCACAGCTCAGACAGTGTCCGCTATCGCGGTTAAAGTTGTTTTGGCTCATTCTTATTTCAACAGCCTCCTTAATAACAGAATCCCAGTACGTGGAGGCATGGGATAGAATTTTTGTTTCATCGAACAAAATTTTATGTTTGTTCGTGAGGCGGTGCTCCGCAATTGCAGATTTCTCTAGTTCTCTATTGTTAATATGGCGTTGCTGTTCTGCACAGCGGTCGGAAACGGTACGAATCGTCTGACCTATAAAATTACTTCCACACTCACAGGGTATATTATAAACTCCAGGGACCCTGAGGCCGCGATTGCTCTTAACAGGGCGTATCATCTCCTTAATTTTCTTAGGAGGACGAAAGATCGGTCTTATATCTCGTCTACGCAGGACTCTTCCTATTTTGCTGGATATCGCGCCACAAAAAGGAAGAACCGCAATCGGTGTTTCATCCTGTGAGTGTGCAGCATTTTCACGTTTCCTTTTTTTGGAGAACGCTGCCTTTATATCGCGTGCACCATAGCCATTCTTTCCGAACACGTACTTCAGACGGTTAATCTCGGACCTTAAGTGGTCCTCGTCAGAAACAGTTTTTGCTCTATATACCAACGTGTTCAAAACGGCTCCCTTCTGAGCAGGATGATGGAAACTCTGTGCATTCAGGTACAAATCGGTATGCTTCAGCTTACGGTATACAGGGTGGCCAAGACGTCCGTCCGCCTGTCGTACTAAAACGTCTAAGAAAGACAATATCCCTTCCTTCTCCATCTCGACAGTGAACTGGATGTTCGAATGTATGCTGTTCATGTGTTCCATGAGGATGTTGAAATACGAATGAGCCAAAACAACTTCAACCGCGATAGCGGATAACGTCTGAGCTGTGCATGGAAACGAGCGCTTGATGCAGAGAAGCAGCAGAGACGTTCCTTCCAAGGTTGAAGTTCCAACGGAAGCGGTGAAGCTACCAGGGCACACAGTGACACCGTGTGCGACAGCAGTACGTAATCGCCGACCAATTATAAGCCGACCAATCAGAAGCCGTCCACGGACTATAAATTAGGCTACCACAGCAGCAGTGAAGACGGCTCCTGACGATGACGATGGAGGTAATCGTCGAAAGCTCGAGATTTTATCCAGAACTGACGCGGCAAGAATACCGAGAATGTTTTACATATAAGTGCCGTCGAGAAAAACTTCGTTCTCAGAGACTATGAAGGTAGCCCCACCCCCTCCCCCCCGCCTGAAGTGATACGGATTATGCCATCCCTATCTGAAGACTTGGAGCTGTACAACATTGCGCCACTACTATGATCTAATACATTGCCTGGTGAGTTTTGCTTCTTCTGTCGCATTAAGGGGCCAAACAGCGAGGTAATTGGTCTCATCGGGTGAGGGACGGATGTGGAAGGAAACCAGCTGTGCCCTTTCAAAGAAATCAGCCCAGCATTTGCCTGAAGCGATCTAGGGAAATCACGGAAACCTAAATAAGGATGTCCGGACGCGAGTTTGAACCGTCGTCCTCCCGAACGCGAGTCCAATGTGCTAACCACTGCGCCAACTCGCTCGGTGCATCAAAGGCAACTGCTGCTGATGACACCATGCGCTTGTGCAAAATATTTGAATGCTCTAGTTGTGTATGAGTTTTCTAGATATGAGTTCGTATTCGGGTTCAGGATCTGTGGTGACAACACTCAAAAAGGTAGAATATGTTACAAAACATTATCTCGAATAGGAAAAGAAGAACACTGCATCGTAGCTGGGTCAGAAACAGAAAGAAAGGTCCTTATAATGTGTACTGCTGTGCTTGTGCTTGTGATCTAAAGATGACCTTTGTGAAAGTGATATTGAAAACTGTGCTAATGGAAAGAACAGTGAAATGCAACTACGTGTCCAGCAAGGGTAATCTCAACTTAAATAATATCATAATTGTTTCATAATGCGGGGTCACAGTCATAATATATTTCTTTAAACTCAGTACCGCCACTAGACTTTTGTTTGTTTACAGTGTTACATTTACACTTACACAATAATGATTTCGACTTCAAAGTGTCATTATCAAGTGTTTTAAGTGTTGTAAATTGCCTGCTCTGCCCTCTTAGGCAATTTATAGCACTTAAAACACTTGACAATGGCACTTTTAAGCCGAATTCATGATTGTGTAAGTGTAAATGTAACACTGTAAATAAACAACAGTCTAATTGCGGTACTGACTTTAAAGAAAGGAACTAATATCACATCACCTAGTAGCAAATGAAGGGTAAAAGACAAGACCAGTGAAATTCAGCTTGCAAGTTTTGCTATAGAGCATGATTTATCCCTCTACATTACGACATCTACTTTAATAAGCCACCGTACGGTGTGGGGTGGAGGGTACCATGTACCACTACCAGTCATTTCCTCCCCTGTTCCACTCACAAATAGAGGGAGGTAAAAAACGACTGTCTATATGCTTCTATATGAACCCGAATTTCTCGTGCCTTATCTTCACGGTCCTTATATGCAGTGTGTGGTGGCCGCAGTACAATCATTTGGCAGTCAGCTTCAAATTCCAGTTCTCTAATTTTTCTCAATAGTGTTTCTCAAAAGGAATCCATCCAGGGACACTTATGTGTTGTTTGAACCTACTGGTAACAAATCTAGCTGCCTGCCTCAGAACTGCCTCGGTGTCCTCCCGCAATCCGACATGGTACGGATCCCAAACACTCGAGCAGTACTCAAGAATATGCCCTATATGCAGCCTCCTTTATATGTGAACCACACTTTCCTAAAATTCTCCCAATAGACCAAAGTCAACCATTCGCATCCCCTACCACAGTTCGCACATGTTCTTTCCATTTCATATCCCTTTGCAAACGTTATACCCAGATATTTAAACGACATCACTGTGTCAGGCAGAGCACTATGAACACTGTATCGTAACATTACAGGTTTGCTCTTCCTACGCATGTCCATGAACTTACATTTTTCCACATTTAGAGTTTGGTGCAGAAATTTTGCCTCAGTTATCTTGTATCTTCCTACAGTCACTCAACTTGAAAACCTTACCGAGCACCACAGCATCATCAGCAAACAACCACAGATTGCTGTCAATCCTATCCACCAAATCATTTGTGTATATAGAGAACAACAGCTGTCCTGTCACACTTCTCTTGGGGCACTCCTGATGATACCCTTGTCTCTGATGAACATTCGCCATCGAGGACGACATACTGGGTGCTATTCCTTAAGAAGTCTTCGAGCCACTCAAATGTCTGTGAACTTACACCTTATGCTCGTCCCTTCGTTAACAGTCTGCAATGCGGCAGCATGTCAGATGCCAGCCTGTGGCCTTTCATCCATAGTTCGCAGTATATCATGTGAGAAAAGGGCAAGCTGAGTTTCGCACGAGCGATGTTTCCTAAAACCATGCTGATTCGTGGACATAAGCTTCTCAGTCTAGAGGAGGTTCATTATATTCGAACTGAGAATATGTTCAAGGATTCTGCAGCAAACTGAAGTTAGGAATATTGGTCTGTAATTTTGTGGGTATGTTCTCTTACCTTCTTATGTATAGGAGTCAGCTGTGCTTTTTTCCAGTCGCTTGGAACTTTGTGCTGGGCAAGAGATTCACGATAAAAACAAGCTAGGTAAGGGCCCAGTGCCATGGAGTACTCTTTGTAAAACCGAAATGGCACTCCATCCAAACCTGGTGATTTATTTGCTTTCAAATCTTTCAGGTGTTTCTTTACGCCAGGGATGCTTATTAGAATGTCATCCATTCGGGAGTCTGTCTTATGGTCAAATGTCAGTATGTTTGTACGATTCTCCCATGCAAACGATTTCTTGAACATGAAATTCAAAACTTCGGTTTTTGTTTTGCTGTCTTCAACTGCCACACCAGACGGGTCAACAAGGGACTGAATGGAAGCCTTAGACCTGCTTTGTGATTTTACATGTGACCAGAATTTTCTCGGGTTCTCTGCCAGATCTTTTGCTAAGGTATGACGGTGGTAGTCGTTGTACGCATCACGCATAGATCATTTCATAGATACACGAAGCTCTATTAACCTTTGCTTGTCGTTACTTGTGCGTTCTCTTTTGAACCATGAGTGCAACAGCCTCTGTTTCCTCAGCATCTTATGAATTTTGTTATTTAACCATGGTGGGTCTTTTCCATCCCTTATCCACTGACTAGGCACATGCCTGCCCAGACCATGATTTACAATCTGTATAAATTTTGCTCTAATTCCTTAGTGTCCATCTTACTGGAACTAAGTGATGTCAGTCCACTGTCCAAGTGAGTTGCTAACGACTGCTTATGTCCTCTATCGAGCACATACACTCTCCTAGCCTTCTTGACTATTTTATTAACTGTTGTAACCATAGTTGTTATAATGACATCATGATCGCTAATCCCCGTTTCTATACTGACACTGTCGATAAGGTCTGGCCTATTCGTAGCTACAAGGTCTAACATATTTCCATTGCTTGTGGGCTGCCGAGCTAGCAGTTTAAGACAGTTTTCAGAACAGGTGTTCAAAAGTATTTCGCACTACTGGCGGTCTGTTGCGCCCCCTCCCCTCCCCATTGAACCCATAGTCATTCCAATCTGTGCTTGGTAGATTAAAATCGCCTCCAACTAGTACTGTAATCTTGGTATTTACGCGCTACTGACTGCAGACTTTCTTTGAATGACTCTGGAACGGTCACAGCGGAATTGTGTGGGTGGTTAACTTTGTTTCATCTGCACTTGTCATACGTGACCAGATAACTTCACTGTCAGATTCAACTTCTATCTCAATAGAGACAATATTTTTGTCAACTGTAGTGAACACTCCTCCTCCTGTATCCTCTAATCTGTCTTTCCGATATACATTCCATGACTCACTAAATATCGCAGAGATTTACACTTCGGATTTCCGTCAGCTCTCAGTCCGACTAATGATTTGAGTGCGAGAACTTTCTTGGAGGGTAATAAATTCGGAAACTTTGTTACAAATACTTCGACCGTTGACTGATAAAATTATGACAGTCGAAGTGTCTTACCTCTGAACGTGGTCTGACTTCTCGTGCTGCTTACTGACAGGCAAGGGTTCGTCGCCGAACCTCAAACTACCGTCTAGCAAAGAAAACCGTCATGTGCACTCCACAAGTACTCTGCTACCCGAATAGCTGCTTCCTTCGTGTAGTGCAGCCATGACCTACCAAGGGAAGTCCTACAGATCCCCACACGATAACGCAAGTCTAGAAACCAGCAGCCAGGACCGTAACAGAGTCGACGGAGCTTTTGGTTGAGACACTCCACTGGGCTCCAAACCAAAGGATCCCAATCAACTCTGGGAACAGTGCTGCAAATTGCGAGCTCTGCTTACACCCCATGCGTCAGACCAGCAGTCTTCATCTCCTCTGCCAGCTGCTGTATGAACTGAGGATAGCCTGAGAACCCATACGACAGGCGTCGGTGGTGCCGACGTGAACCACAACTTGCAGATGACTACATCCTGCATGCTCAACAGTCACAGGGAAGGCTGCCTCCACATCTCGTATGAGGCCCCCAGCAGACATACCGAGTGCACATTGGCTTTCTTTCCAACCCTGAATGTTATCAGCCTAAGGAACTCTATAATACGCCTAGCACTGGAGCTCCCAATAACCAGTAAACTCTTCGCCTCGTGTGCCTACTCAGACCCTGCTGAAAGAGCGGCCACTGTCCATTCACAGGGTGAATGGGCGAGGCCAGGCAGCCAGTATCCACATTGACCCTCTTACTTGAGCGATGCGAACGCATTATCACTCGCCACTCACCCTTCTGTGAGGGTGGATCCACCATGTCGGGTACACTAGGAGGTGCCTCGGAAGCAGAGCCTGTGGGCAACACAAGCGACACCAGAGGTGTGCCATGCGATGCGCCAGTTTCTCAGCCACCACGACACTCTGAGGCAACAGCCTGAAGGTGACTGACCGTAGCCAAAAATGCATTCAGCTGTTCGCGAACTGTGGCCACCTCCTCCTGCGTCTGCACACAGTATGCACACATCCTAACCATCCTAGCAAGACTAAATGAAGAAGTAAACTATAAAAGCAGACTGAATCCTAGATATGCAACTTGCTACCCTCCTGATGTGTCATGAATGGATGCTGATGCATTAATGAGCTATGTAGCTGGCTGTTTAGTGAGCAACTATTGCGCTACAGACTGAGTCAATTTACCCTTACAAAAAATAGAAGCACTGAAAAAAATGCGCGAAATTTAATAAATATATTCCGTGAAAAGATAAACATTTAACTTGACACTCAATAAATGTATGTCAGCTGATAGCTGCTGCCTGTACCCAGCCATGCGCTGCCATTGCTGAGTGTCAGTTTGAGTAAATGGAAAAAATGGGTCAAATGGCTCTGAGCACTATGAGACTTAACTTCTAAGGTCACCAGTCCCCTAGAACTTAGAACTACGTAAACCTACCTATCCTAAGGACATCACGCACACCCATGCCCGAGGCACAATTCGAACATGCGACCGTAGCGGTCGCGCGGTTCCAGACTGTAGCGCCTAGAACCGCTAGGCCACCCTGGCCGGCTAAATGGAAAGGAAGAAAAGAAAAAGGACACATTTCTAGTATGTATGGGAATTGGGTATACGTTCTAATCTCCTTCTACCCCCGCCCCCTGTCTCTATCGAATCTCCTCCTCCCCTCTGTTTCACTATCTCCTCCTCCTTCCACCTCTTTCAGCCCATCATGTCCTCCCCATCTCTGTCATTGTTCTTCTCCCTCCTCTCTCTCCAACTCCCACTGCCCACTCCGTCCGTCTCCTTCTTCCTGCACTCTGTCCATTTCCTTCCACCACTTTATCAATCTCCTCTCCCCCCTCTCACATTGAGCCCTCTTTATTGTTACTGTGAATCCAGATTACTCAGTATTATTCTAATCATAAGCCGATAAACCAGAAATACAGTTTTCCTGTTCTCTGTGAAAACTCCTCCTTCCCTCACTCTGCCCATTTGCTTCCACCGCTTTATCAATCTCCTCTCCCCCTCTCACATTGTGCCCTCTTTATTGTTACTGTGAATTCAGATTACTCAGTAGTATTCTAATCATAAGCCGATAAACCAGAAATACAATTTTCCTGTTCTCTGTGAAAACTGTCTGGGAGGAATAAAACAAAACATTACAGTGTTGTGTATAGAAATTATAATGGAATATATATGCAGGGTGTTAATTTTAACTGGGGACTTTGAAATATCTCAAACTACACATCGGATCAAAAAACTAATAATTCCATTTTTTTTTTCAGAGGACGACATCCAACGATAGCACACTCAGCGCACCACTCCACCCCCTGTATGGGTAGTGGGGGGCAACTTTGAAATCCTTAATGAGAACCCCCATATTTTATTGCAGATTACGATTCTACGGCAAAATCTACATACCTTTTGTCCGAAGGATTTTCTTCGTTTCGTCACAGATGATGCTGTAATTGGAGGAATATGAATGGGTACGCAATCGTAATTTATGACATGATACTCAATGACATGTGGAACCCCACCTATATGCTACGAGGGTATGACTAGCCAGTACTTCATAACTTCCAATTGGAAACCCCAGCTCCAACATTCTATTCCTCCGGCATATCTAACCGGAGCTACTCGATGTGCCACCGTGGGTGTGTAGCGAACTATGACATATCATAACCAGTAGTACATTACAACTGGAGCTCACCTAGCATCCAGACATTGAACATATGGCGGATCTAGACATTACAGTACTTGCACAGTGTTTATTGCCTGCACACCTATCATTTCGAGAACATATATGCAAATAGATAATGAAATTTGCCACCACAGAGGCAAAACTGTAATGATCCTGACTTATGGAGAATGTATGATAAATGCTGAGGCTGCCGTTGCTGTGTACACCGAGCATCTACCAGAAAGCTCGCTCTTATTCGTTCCTTCACAAGGTTGTGAACACCTTTATGTCTGATGGCAGCGCACAGACTGGTAAAAACAAAAAAAAGCAAACATGTTACTGAAGAAGCTAATGAAATAGCTGTACTACTGGCAGTGCACCACAACCCACGGATAAGTGTCTGGCAATTACACCGCTATTCCGTCACAATACTGCATCGTCATAAGTATCACCCATACAATGTGTCACTCCATCAAGAACTTCATGGCACCGATTTCAATAGCAGCGTGGTGTTTTGTGAATGAGCACGTCAACAAATGGAAATGACCCTCAAGTTCTTTGCTGAGGTACTATTTTCCGATGAGTCTACATTCACAAACCACGGTAGTGTTAACTGGCATAACATGCATTACTGGAGTGTAGACAATCCCCACTGGTTACAGCAATTTGACCATCAGTGTCCTCGGTCAGTTAACGTGTAGTGTGGCATCATGGTGAACAAACTCATTGGTCCGTATTTTATCGAAGGTGCGTTGAATGGACGCAAATATCACACTTTTTGGAACAGGAACTACGGGTCCTACTGCAGGATGTTGCCCTGGAAATTCGACAACATATGTGGTTTCAGCCCAGTGCATTAGGCAATTGAAGTACAGGAGACATTAGACTGTGTTTACACTTGTCGGTGGATCAGAAGAGGTGGCTCTATTAATTAGCCGACTAGGTCACCGGATTTGACATCACGAATTTCTTTCCGTGGGGATATTTAGAAGATAAGGTATACCAGCAAGTGCCTATAGGCCATGAAGACATGGTCGACCGCATCAGAAACACGTGTGCTGACATTCCTGCAGATATGCTTCTGTCATGTGTTCGGTCATTTGAAAAGCGGATCACTAAGTGTATTGAAGTTATAGTGGTACTACATTCCAACACTTACTCTAATTGGAAAAGTACAGTACCGATCGCCTCAAGCTACAGCCACAATGGTGTGTCAAGCATTCCCCTGTTCGATACATTGGAAGAATACAATATTGCGAATGGGGTTCCCAATTAGAATTTATGAAATACTGGCCTGTCCTACCCTGGCAGCATGAGGTGGACCACATGTGCCATTGAATATTCAAATACCATTGAGTAGCATGCCACAAATTACGATTGTTTACCCATTTCTATTCCTATGATTACAGCACCATCTGTGTCGAACGAAGAAAATGTTTCCAACAAAATGTATTAAGATTTGTTGTAGAATTATAATATACAATAAAAAGCGAGGGCTCCCATTGAAGATTTCAAAGTTGGCCCCCACCGTCGACGCATCGGAGGGAGGGTTAAATTTGATATTATTTGATATCCTCCTCTCAGACAAAAAAATTGGAATTGTAATATTTTTTTGTGATGTGTAGTTTTTGAGATATTTCAGTGTCTTCAGTTAAAATGAATGCTCTGTTTAGTGGGAAAGAATATACGTCAGTTTTGACAGAATATATGTTCATTTTATTCTACATTCATCTGAATGTTTAATATAATATCATTTAGAATCTGAAGTAAATCGGTCAACATCTTCCAGATATTATTGCTAACTTTTCACTACTACACATCACATACATATATCTATTTATATATTGAGTATACTTAAAAATGTACACTATGTGATCAAAAGTATCCGGACACCCCCAGAAACATACGTTTTTCATATTAGGTGCAATATGCTGCCACCTACTCCCAGGTACTCCATATTAGCGACCTCAGTAGCCATTACACATCGTGAGAGAGCAGAATGGGGCGCTCAGCGGAACTCATGGACTTTGAATGTGGTCAGGGCAATGGGTTTCACTTGTGTCATATTTCTGTACGCGAGATTTCCACTCTCCTAAACATTCCTAGGTCCACTGTTTCCTATGTGATAGTGAAGTGAAAACATACAGGGACACGTACAACACAAATGCGTACAGGCGTACCTCGTCTGTTGACTGACAGAGACCGCCGACAGTTGAAGAGGGTCGTAATGTGTAATAAGCAGACCTCTATCCAGACCATCACACAGGAATTCAAACTCCATCAGAATCCACTGCAAGTACTATGACACTTAGGTAGGAGGTGAGAAAACTTGGATTTCATGGTCAAGCGGCTGCTCATTAGCCACACATCACGCCGGTAAATGCCAAACGACGCCTCACTTGGTGTAAGGAGTGTAAGCATTAGACAATTCGACAAGGGGGAGAAACGTTGTGTGGAGTGACGAATCACGGTACACAATGTGGCGATCCCATGGCAGGGTATGGATATGGCGAATGCCCAGTTATCGTCATCTGCCAGTGTGTGTAGTGCCAATAGTAAAATTTGGAGGCGGTGGTGTTATGGTGTGGTCGTGTTTTTCATGAAGGGGCTTGCACCCCTAGTTGTTTTGCGTGGCACTATCACAGCACAGGCTTTCATTGATGTTTTAAGCAGCTTCTTGCTTCCCACTGTTGAAGAGCAATTCGAGGATGGTGATTGCATCTTTCAACACGATCGAGCACATGTTCATAATACACAGGCTGTGGCGGAGTGATTACACTACAATAACATACTTTTAATGGACTGGCCTGCACGGAGTCCTGACCAGAATCCTATAGAACACCTTTGGGATGTTTTGGAGCGCCGACTTCGTGCCAGGCCTTACCGACCGACATCGATACCTCTCCTTATTGCAGCACTCCGTGAAGAATAGGCTGCCATTCCCCAAGAAACCTTCCAGCACCTGATTGACTGCATGCCTGCGAGAGGGGAAGCTGTCACCAAGGCTAAGGGCGGACCAGAACCATAGTGAATTCCAACATTACTGATGGAGGGTGCCACATACGCGTAAGTCATTTTCAGCCAGGTGTCCGGATACTTTTGATCACATAGTGTACATCCTACATTCGTCCAAACTTTTATTAGAGTAACATGTAAAAATTTGAAGTACCTCAGTCACGTATTTGTTAACAATGTCTCCCTACACACAAACATACACACACACACACACACACAGAGTGATTCTTTTCCACCGTGTACAAGCTCTAGGGAATGATTGATGAACGGATACAGACCAAAAAAAGTCTAATTAACTTATGTCTGGAAATGCATGGTTTCCATGCTCGAGACCATTTATTCAGTCATACTTTGTTACAGACACTGTGGTGTAATATACGCTGTACGATGCAACCACAGTAACAGTATGCATGTTTTCCTCCAAGAGGGTGGTATGGTTCCTCTAAATTATGCCCTAGCACCCTGTCCTGCCATAGTAATTGGTTATGTTGGGCCCGATTCACTTAGCTTGCCGACTCACCATGTAGTGTATGTGATACAGCATTGTACCCAATGGTTCCGTATTCGAATCGAGAGCTTGCCAACGTGGTGTTTACTTACAGAAAGGCAGATGGCAATGGGTGGCAGGCAGCAAGGTTGTGACAGGATACCTGTCCCTAGCGACAACAACCACAGCATTAAATGTTTCTCCGTTTGTGTGAGACAGTGTCATTTCAGAAAGCAGGAAACCATAAGGATGTACCCAAAATGTTCGGACACCAGACTTCAAGGAAATGTGATTAACACTGTGGAAGGCGTCCGCTGTGTCAGTACCAGGCAGTTGGCCTGCCAGGACAGGGTAACCCATAGGACCATGTGGAACATTCTCCATGGCAGTTGTTACTACCCTTATAACTTACAATGTGTGCAGGGCTTACTGGTGACAGACTTTCCACACCGGGAGCAGCTTTGTCACTGGTTTCTTCACCAGAAACCCGTGATTCCCGGATTTATGTCATCCATCCTATTCACAGATGAGGCCACCTTTATGCAGGGTGGTACCTTCAACTTTCATAAGACATCTGTGGGTCAGTATGCAGAACCCCCCTGGTTTGGTGACAGTGAATCACCAGCATCAATCAGCTGGAATGTGTGGGCTGGGATAATTGGTGACCATATTTGGGACCAGTCTTAGTTCAATGTCGCTTAAGAAGCCAGAACTATTGGTGCTTCTTGGAGGTAACTTTGCCTCCCCTCCTGGAAGAAATCGCATTGATAATTCAAAAGGTTATGTGGCTGCTACATGATGGTGCTTCAGCCCACTTCGCTGTTAATGTACGGACCCATGTCAGTCGTGTCTTCCCTCGCTGTTAGATCAGGCAAGAGGGTCCAGCTGCATGGCCTGCTAATTCACCAGATCTCAACCCGTGCTATTTCTGGTTATGGGGCCATCTCAAAAGTTTCGTGTATGCAGAGACCTTTCCAGATGTGGAGACTCAGGAGTAGCGTATTCATGCTGCCTTTCACAATGTACAGACACAGCCTGGCTGATGTGAACATGTGACACAGAACATGGTACGGCGCGTAGCATTTTCTATCGAGTAGAAATTTAAAGTAAATCTGTCAAGAACTTCTTGAGAGTTTTGGTAAGAATGTTTCCCCTGTATATACTATATATTACATTTTTTGTGTATATGACATATGTTTAAAAATACATAGTATAAAAACAAGTGCCGATTCACATACAACCTTGTGTCAAAAATTCAAAGCAGTCATCCGATAACTTTTCGAATTTTGTGGGCATAAATATCTGCAGACTGAATTTTAATGTATAAAGATTTATCGAAACTAATATATGCCGCATATCTCGATCCGCAGACGACAAAACATGTACATTGCGGCAGAACAAAAGATGCTTTTGTAGGACTGGTTTCACTTACTGGTGCTACTAGTGAGACAGTACATCATGTGATGCCTTACAAAATAGAATATAATAAGTTTCGCACTGAGCAGAGAATAAGCTATGTTAGGTCCTTCCTTGTCCACTTACCTTAGGCAAGATAGTCCAGAGCTATTTTTGATGAAATGCAGGTGCCATTTATATCTCTTCCTATAGATATGGAATTCATAGCGGGGAATGTCCTACTTATTTGCAGTGCAGCTTGAAGTGCCTCGGTGATTGAGTTTCAGGACTCTGTAAAAGTGAAACGACGCAAATTACTTTATCTCTCTCTCTCTCTCTCTCTACCCCCTGCGAGGCGGCGTTAACTATAGGCCAGAGGTATTCCTGCCTGTCGTAAGAAGCGACTAAAAGAAGTCTCACACGTGTCGGCCTTTATGTGATGGAACACTGCCGAGTTTGACCTCCATTTTTCTAAATTTTCCCGAAGAGCGAACTAATTGGGGGAGGGCGCCTTACATGGTGCATTGTGTCCATCGTGCATTGAGATCTTTAGCTCACTTTCTCGTCCTCGTATTGCGGTCCCGCTCATTCTCCATCTCTTGGGTGAGGACACCTTCCTTGATGCGTTTTCCACCATGCACTATGCAGTGTAACTTTCTGTGCCGACGATGACCATGGACTTCTTTGCACCTCATATCCAGCACGGTAGCCAGTCCATTGTGGTGGGGCCGCCATGTACCCTGTTGGTTGTAGCCCCCTGACAACACAGGGATCGCTCCCCATCTATGACAAGGAGTGGATGCCCGTCACCCCTGGGCATCAGGACTCCTGGCAATGGCCATCCAACTAGGTGGCCTTTGCTGTGGCTGGGTAGCGCCCGTGGCGAGGCTCCCTGGTCGGAGTGGGTGGCATCAGGGTGGATGACATGCCATGAAGCGTAGTACGTCATCTCTTGCTGGTGGTCCACCGCCAGCAGTCTCTAAGTAGGCAAAGTCTAACTACAATGCTAAGAAATATGACCCCAAATCGTTCCCCTCCCTGGCCACACCATGGGAGGAATGCCAGGTTAAGGAAGGCAGTGAAGCTTATCCGGCCCGGTACCTCACATGTACGAGAGTTGATGCACAATCATTCATGTCCATGAAGCCTCAGTTTTCTGTGGAGCATTTGGAGGACGAGTTTGGGGAGGTGGAGGGCTTGTCCAAAATGCGCTCTGCGTCAGTTTTGATAAAAACAGCATCCTCTGCCCAGTCACGGGCATTACTCGCCTGTGGCAAGTTGGGGGATGTTTCTGTTACCACCACGCCCCATAAGAGCTTAAATATGGTCCAGGGTGTTATATTCCACAGGGACCTTCTTTTGCACTTTGACAACGAACCGAGCGCCAATTTAGAGCGGTGAAGTGCTCATTTCGTCCAGCGCTTCCATCGGGGTCTGAGGGATAACCAGGTTGCCACCGGTGCCTTCTTCTTGGCCTTCGAGGGTGACACATTGCTCGAGAAGTTCAAGGTGATGGTCTACAGCTGTGATGTCAAGCCTTATATCCCTCCCCTAATACAGTGCTTTAAGTGCTGGAAGTTTGGCCATATGTCTTCCCATTGTACTTCCAGCCCCACCTGTCGAGATTGTGGACGTCCATCACATCCCAATACTCCATGTGCCCCACCTACCATCCTTGTCAACTGCAGAGAGCATCATTCACCTTGCTCGCCAGACTGCAGCATTTTACAGAAAGAGGGGAAAATCATGGAATATAAGAACCTGGACCGTCTGACCTACACTGAGGCGAAGAGGAAATCTGAGCGCTTGTATCCTGTGGCTATGACCTCCTCATACGCCGCCGCTACGAGAACAGTTGTCGCCCCATCAGTTCCTCGAATTCCTATCGCCTCTCAGAACTGGGAGACTACACCTGCCCCATTGATGGTAGGGGGCACTTCCATCCCTGTTGCTCCCACACCACCTACTTCGTGAGCAACACCCCCCAACCATCAGGGATTTCAGACCCCACATCTGAGCCAGAGAAGCGTAAGTCTTCTTCGACCCCTCTCGCTAGGAAGGGGTCCCTTGGGTCACACCCTTCCCAGGTTTCTGTTAGTGGGAAAGATGACACCTGCCAGTGGCTGAAGAACCCAAAAGTAGCTCATCATAGGGCTTCACGCTCATCCTCAGTCCTAGAGACTGATTCAGTGAAGTTCTCCCAGCCAGGAAAACCCAAGGAACAGCCCGAGATATCTAAAAATAAGACCCCCAAGAATAAGAAACCTCCGATGGCACCCACACCACCTCTACCTAAAAGCTCTGCGTCTGAGGATAGGGTGGAGATTCTGGCGTCCGCTGAAGACCTAGATCTCGCCAGACCCTCCTCAGACACAATGGGTGTATACTGCTCAGGCAAAAAGTCGGAGCCAGCAGGTGAACCTGAGGCGTAAACTGCCTCATTGAATGTTCCATGTCTTCCCAGTCTCACGATGATGTCATCCTCCAGTGGAATTGCGGCGGTTTTTTCCTCTGCGTGGCTGAGCTATGGCAAATGTTAAGCTATACACCTGCTTTTTGCATTGCCTTCCAGGAAACCTTATTCCTGGCCATGCGGACCCCTACCCTTGGTGGCTACAAGGGATATTACAGGAACCATAGCAACTATAATCGAGTGTTAGGTGGAGTTTGCGTTTATGTCCTAAACTCAGTTTGTAGTGAAACTGTACCCCACTTCAAATTCCTCTTGAAGCTGTGGCTGTCAGAATATGGACTACACAGGAAATTACTCTCTGCAATGTATATCTTCCTTCAGATGGTGCAGTACCCCTGAATGTATTAGCTGCAATAATTGATGGGCTTTAAACAAAGTGGAATGGGAAACTTTCACCTCTGATGTCATTGTTGACTCTGCCCCACATGGTAACATCGATGTGATGGTTGCGCAGGTGACTACCACAATCGTTTCTGCGGCAGAAAACGCGATCCCTCGCTCTTTAGGGTGCCCCCAGCGAAAGACAGTTCCTTGGTGGTCGCTGGAAGTCTCTGAGGAAATTACAGAGCGTCAGCTTGGTCTACAGCGACGTAAGTGGCACCCTTCCCTAGAGCATATGATAGCCATGCCCGTGTACGCCACCTTATAAAACGACGCAAACAGGAGTGTTGGGGGAGGTACATGTCGAACATTGGGTGCCATACGTCACCTTCCCAAGTCTGGACAAAGATCAGACGTCTGTTTGGGTACCAGTCCCCAACAGGTGTCCCTGGCGTTACCATCAATGGCGTGCTAAGTACCGATGCAAACTCGATTGCTGAGCACTTTCCTGAGCACTATGCTCGAGCCTCTGTGTTGGAGAACTACCCCCCAGCCTTCCACACCCACAAACGGTGGATGGAAAGCAAAGTTCTCTCATTCACTACATGCCACAGTGAACCCTATTACGCCCCATTTACGGAGTTGGAGCTCCTCAGCGCACTTGCACATTGCCCCAACACAGCTCCTGGGCCAGATCGGATCCACAGTCAGATGATTAAACATCTCTAGTCTGACTACAAGTGCTTTCTCCTCGTCATCTTTAACCTTATCTGGTGCGATAGCGTCTTTCCATCGCAATGGCGGGAGAGCACCATCGTTCCGGTGCTCAAACCTGGTAAAAATGCGCTTGATGTGGATAGCTATGGATAGCTATCGGCCCATGTGCCTCACCACCGTTCTTTGTAAGCTGCTGGAATGTATGGTGTGTCAGCTGTTGGGTTGGGTCCTGGAGTCACGTGGCCTACTGACTCCATGTCAGAGCGGCTTCCACCATGGGTGTTCTACCAATGATAATCATTTTCCTTCAATTCTGCCATCCGAACAGCCTTTTTCCAGACGCCAACACCTTCTTGCCGTCTTTTTTGATCCACACAAGGCATATGACACCACCTGGCGACATCATATCCTTGCCACATTATACGGGTGGGGTCTAGGAGGCCCGCTCCCGATTTTTATCCAGAATTTCCGTCGCTCCATACTTTCCGTATCCAAGTTCATTCCTCCCATAGTTCCCCCAATATCCAGGAGAATGGGGTCATACAGGGCTCTGTATTGAATATATGTTAGTGTACATTAACGGTCTAGCAGCAGCTGTAGGGCCGTCTGTCTCACCCTTTCTGTATGCAGACTACTTCTGCATTTCGCACTGCTCCACGAGTACTGGTGTTGCTGAGCGGCGCCTACAGGGAGCCATCCACAAGGGGAAGTCATGGGCTCTAGCCCACGGCTTCCAGTTTTCGGCCACTAAGTCGTGTGCCATGCACTTCTGTCGACGTTGTACCATTCATCCAGAACCAGAATTTTACCTTCATGACGATCCACTCACTGTTGTGGAGACATATCGATTCTTAGGACTGGTTTTCGAAGCCAGATTCACTTGGCTACCTCACCTTCGTCAGCTTAATCGGAAGCGCTGGCAGTACCTCAATGCCCTCCAGTGCCTGAGCAACAGCAACTGGGGTGCAGATCGCTCTACTCCGCGGCAGCTCTACAAGGCCCTTGTTCAGTCCCGCCTTGACTATGGGATTCTGGTTTATGGTTCGGCGGCGCCCTCAGCGTTGCGTGTACTTGAACCAGTGCACCACGGTGACGCTCGCCCAGCGACGGGAGCCTTTAGAACGAGTCTGGTGACCAGTGATCTGGTGGAGGCCGGGGTCCCTCCATTGTAGAGCCGATGTGCACAACTGCTCTCCAGTTACGTTTCACACATTTGTAGTTCTCCTGAGCATCCAAATTACTGTCTCCTTTTTCCATCCGCGGTAACTCATCTCCCGCATCGGCGGCCCAGGTCAGGGCTAACGATTGCGGTTTGCATACAATCCCCTTTGTCTGAATTGGAGTCCTTCCCTTTACCACCTCCAATCGAGTTCTGTCTGCATACATCTCCATGGTGTACACCTAGGCCGCAGATTCGTCTGGACCTTTCACATGACCTTAAGGACTCAGTTAGTCCTGTCGCTCTCTGCTGTCACTTCCTCTCGATTCTTGACGTGTTTGGGGGCTCTGAAGTGGTTTACACAGATGGCTCTATGGCTGATGGTGATGTTGGCTTCGCCTACGTCCACAGAGGCCATTTTGAACAGCATCCCTTGCCTGATGGATGCAGCGTATTCACTGCAGAGCTGGTGGCCATCTCTCGTGCACTTCAGTATATCCTTTCATGACCTGGGGAATCGTTTCTTCTGTGTACTGACTCCTTGAACAGCCTACAAGCTATCGACCAGTGCTACCCTCGCCATCCTTTGCTACCGTCCATCGAGGAGTCCATCTATGCCCTAGACCAGTCCCGTCTTGCAGTGATGTTTTTCTGAACCCCAGGACACATCGGCATCCCAGGCAACGAACTTACTGACAGGCTGACCAAACAGGCTACGCGGAAACCGCTTCTGGAGATGGGCATCTCTGAACCTGACCTGCGTTCTGACTTACGCCATAGGGTTTTTCGGCTTTGGGGGACAGAATGGCATATCAGCACACAACAAACGGCATGTCATTAAGGAGACTACAAATGAGTCGAAGACTTCCATGCGGGCCTCTCGCAGGGAATCATTTGCCCTCTGCCGGCTCTGTATTGGCCATGCTTGGGCGACCCGCAGTTACCTCCTGCACCGTGAAGACCCGCCTGAGTGTCAGTGTGGCACCTGGCTGACAGTGGCCCATATGCTGGTGCACTGTCCCACTTTGACTGCCCAGCGACGAAATCTTGAGTTACCGGACTCATTGCCGCTAATTTTATCTGACAACACCTCATCGGCTGATTTAGTTTTAGGTTTTATTCGTGAGGGTGGGCTTTATAATTTGATCTAAGTTTTAGCATATGTCCTTTGTCCCTCTGTGTCCTCCACCCTAGTGCTTCTAGGGTGGAGGTTTTAATGTGTTGCAGAGTGGCTGGCCTCTCCTTTTTTTTATTCTCATGGTAATCTGCTTTGTTGTTTTAATCTCTTCATCCCGTTTCTTGCGTTTCTGTGGTTTTCTTGTCCCCTTTTGTCCATTTACATGTTTGTTGCTCTTCATCGTTGTTGTGATTTTCCTTTCATTCCGTTCTGAGTTGACAGTCTCGTTTATTTCATTCTCACACTTGTGGCATTGTTTTATTCATAACAAGGGTTTGATGACCTCGTAGTTTGGTCCCTTTCCCCCCTCTTTTAATCCAGTCAACCAACCAATCTCTCCCTCTCGCTCTCTCTCTCTCTCTCTCTCTCTCTCTCTCTCTCGCTCTAGATTCTTGTGCAATATCATGCCCTGAATACATTTTATAGGTCTTGTGGCAAATGACACACTGCTGGAGAGTGACACAATATATATATATATATATATATATATATATATATATATATATATATATATATATATATATATATATATATATATACGAGGGTCGGTCAAAAAGTAATGCCTCCCATTTTTTTTCTACTTAAAGAAATTAAGTTAAGTGAAAAATTTGAATTTGGCGCCATTCCTCAAACCTTCTTCTGCAATCCACTGCAGTAGTAACTTTCTGTGTCAACAGGTGGCAGCACAGCAGAAGTTTGTAAGATGGCCGACATCGATGTTCGTTTGAGACAGCGTTGTGTGATTGAATTCTTGAATGCAGAAGGTGAAACGCCCATACGCATTCATGAAAGACTGAAGAAGGTGTATGGTGTTGTGACAGTGGATGTCAGCACTGTTAGACGATGGGTTCGTCGTTGTAAGGAAGCTGAAGGGCAAACACCGTTGACTGACGAAAAGCGGAGCGGCAGGCCGGTGAGTGCAGTGACTCCACACAACATTCAGCAAGTTGATGACATCATTCGTGGTGACCGTCGGGTGACTGCAGATGAAGTGTGTCGCATTATTTCTCTTAGTAAAGGCAGTGTGATCACGATTATTAAACAATTGGGGTACTCAAAAGTTTGTGCACGGTGGGTTCCAAGAATGTTAACCGATCAGAATAAAGAGGCAAGGAAAACAATAGCCTCCCAACACTTGCAGCGCTTCCGTTTGGAGGGAGATGAGTTTCTGAAAAAAATTGTGACCGGGGACGAAACATGGGTGCATTTTTTTGAACCCGAATCAAAGAGGCAGTCAATGGAGTGGCGTCACACAAGCTCGCCGAGGAAGAAAAAATTCAAAACTGTGTGATCGGCAGGGAAAGTTATGGCAACAGTTTTCTGGGATACAGAGGGTGTGATTCTGGTTGATTTTTTGGAGCAGGGATGCACAATAAATTCTGTTCAATACGTCACAACCCTCAAAAAACTTAAAGCACGTCTTCAGCGAGTTCGCCCAACAAAATCAATGGCAGATGTTCTTCTTTTGCATGACAATGCAAGACCACACACCAGTCGTCACACCTCTGACGAGATTGTCAAAATTGGATGGGAAGTTTTGCCTCATCCCCCATACAGCCCTGACCTGGCACCATCAGACTTCCATCTGTTCGGGCCACTAAAAGAAGCTCATCGTGGGATTCATTTTGAAGATGAGGAGGCCGTCAAAACATCCGTGCGTCAATGGCTTAGGAAGCAGAGCTGTGATTTTTACCGTGCTGGGATACATGCCCTTGTTCAAAGATGGACCAAAACTGTAGAGATGGGCGGAGATTACATTGAAAAATGACAAAATGATCCTCAATGTTGTGGTTTTCAACCTATGTAATTGCATTTAAATTTCCTGACAATTAAACGTAGAAAAAAAAATAGGAGGCATTACTTTTTGACTGACCCTATATATATATATATATATATATATATATATATATATATATATATATATATATATATATATATATATATATATATATATATAATATTATCGTACAAGAGTACCAGAGTATCAGGTGCATGATTTCAGTGCATCACAGCGCCACCATCAAGTTCTAACTATGGCCACCATGTGCCGTGATCAGTCATTGTGATTCATAGCCTCACACACCTGACAAGTCGCAGTTCACTTGTTGATGTGCCAACATGAGCTTGGACAAAAGGAGCAGATCATTATTGGTGACGCTCTATGATCAAAACAACATTAATGCTGCAGCTGCACTTCGAGAATGTCGCCAGCTGAAAGGATTAGGGAAGGGTCCTCTTTCTCCCCCTGCTGTGTAGAGCATGATCAAGAAGTTCGAATGCACTGGAGAACTGGGCATCGATCCAGGAAGAAGCTGACGACAGGTTGCACCACAGGTGGTTGATGAAATCGGCGTTGCTATGGCAGACAATGTTGTGCATAATTCCCGATCGTCAGGCAGTGTGCGTGCTGTGTCATGACAGTTGAACGTCCCATGATCCGCTGTGCGGAAAGTGCTTCAAACCATTCTCAAATGGTATCCACACAAGATCAATATCATACAGCAGCTTGCAACACTGGATGCACAATGACATGTTGACTTCGCTCCGCACATTCTTACAAGGATTGAACTTGAAAAGGGCTGGTCCTGGACCATCCGATGGATAGACGAAGTTCATTTTTCTGTGATGGATGAGATGAACAAACAGAATTGCCGAGTGTATTGATCTTCACCTTCTGTCACTGCACATGAACTGCCTCTGTATGGTGTAGCTTCACAGCTACATTCAGCATTGGCCCATTCTTTTTTTAACATGTTGGCGCTCAAGGGACCAAAGACGTGCAGTGTGACTGGCCAGCGATACTGCGATATGCTTTGCCAGCATGTCATACCCGCCCTACAGGAGAAAGACGCATTGAACTCGAACAGTTTTCATGCAAAATGGGGCGCCATCACACATGGCTCGTGAAGTTCACCTGTTTCTCCAAAACACATTTGGAAACAATTGAATTATCAGCCAATTGTCTCCAAATGTTTGGGTGGAATCCTCGTTAGCAGCTTTTATGTCGGCTTGTTGTCTCTGTAGAGCTGTACCATAGGAAGCACGGAGAGGATGTTGGTTGATGGAAGGTATCCTCGTTCTATAATGCAAACTGCATGGAATTACTAACTGGGTTCTTTATTAACATAAACAAAGAGCTACTTAACTTAAGCTTGCATGTGCTGTGGTACAAGGTCTCCTATATAATCCACTTTAGCCTCACTGCCAGTGAAGTAGAAGTCCGCCATCTTCACTATAAGGTTGCTATATGCTGCCTGTCTCTCTGCTAGAGGCTAAGTCTGTGGCTCTGACTAGGTGACACGGTGAAACTCACTAGGTGTAACAGGCTCGAACTGACTGACCCTCAGGTCCGCAGCAGCCATCCTAAATACTGGTGGCCGAGAGGGCGTTGGCGTCGCGTTTCAAGCTAGTCTGTCGTTGCCCTCAATCACTCTTCTTGTGACCTGTATGCCGCATGGTGTGCTAATGCCAGCACAATTTGGCCAGACCGGTCACCAGATCTCACTCCCTGTGATTTCTGATTATGGGGCTACCTGAAGGATAGGGTTTACCACGGAAACATTCACACATATGCTGATCTGAAGTGCAGAAAATCAAGAGAGGTGGCCAGCATACCTACAGACATGCTTCGTTCCGCTGTACAGAATGCAAGCTGCACTTTCAGACTCTTCTGGGCACTGATGGACACCATATTGAGCCCCTTCTGTAGTAGTAATGGTAATGGTACGTAATACTATGATGTACCGTAGCAGCACACTAAAAGTATTTTAATTGAATTGATACTGCATTATTTCTGTTCCCCAGGACCTTGACATTAATGCTACCAAGTTTGGTACTCGTACAGTAATTAGTTCCCGTAACGTAACGTGTTAAATAGGGAACATTTAATTATAGCCACCTGGTACTTATTAGGGTTTGGATTCTGGAATGCTCTCCCTAAGTCAAACCAGTCAGATGGTACACCCATACCCCCCAAGTTATCAGCCATGATGATGCATGTTTGTGTAAGTCCCTCGTCAGCTTCTGTTTCTGGCAATAAACAGAATGAAAACCAACCTAAGAAACAGATTTAGCTGTAGAATAATAACAGGAGTTCCAATAATGGAAAAGGACTATGATTTACCTATTGGAACGTAACTTCTACGACAAGGACGTTGGAGATAAGCAGGAAGAAGCCTACAGTTTTGGGATAAATTACATAACTTTTTCTTAATATTCTCTGTTAGTTATATTCAGATAAATGCGTCATTTTCTATTCACCGATATTTTACCCCTATCTGCTAGAATTTTTAATCTCAAAAAACACTGTGCCATTCACCCTCCTACGAGGGGTATGTCGATATACTGTGATATTTCTTGATGGTAGATCAATTCGTAGACAACGATTGGTGTACTCTTCGGCCTGTCTGCCCAACTTTGTGCATGTTGACAACCAGTCTGATTAAGCTTTTTGGTAATAATATACAGGCAAGCGCTTTCTACTGTACCTAATGCACTTCTGAAATGCTATGTAACGTGTGTTACGGTAGCATGATGGAATATGCTGTTTTAGTTCAGTGATATTCACAAAACAAATAATAGGAAAAATGTATTACAGTGAGGAAGAAGATCATATTACAGTGAACACTAGCTGGTACAGAATATGAACTTCTCCCTAACCAGAGTGTAAGATAGTTGTGCAAACGAGTTTTGACATAGAGCTCCACCACATTTTTAAAGGTGGTTGACAGCTGTAGCACTGTCTTCAAATATCCCACTGTTGATATTTCTAAGCTAGAGTAAAAATGCACACGAGTTAACTTCAGTGCACATGTGGAGAAATTCTTCGACATTACCGAGTTTCACACATAAATAACTGTTCAAACGTGCACTAGACCTTCACATTTTTGTCCGAGACAGACTGCCCACATATAAATGAAATATATGGTGAGTTTCCACACAACCGACAACTGATCTGCACTCAACATTTGATGAAGACAACTAGGGATTCTGTTCAAGTATCGTGCAAAGATAAAAGGAACTAATCCAAAATACAAAGTAATCAATTTCTCCAACAAAGCCTTGAGTGGCACATTACAATTAGTTCCATTAGCCCAGTGCCAACTAAGGTTCTCGGGAGGCTTCCCTTGATCGTAGGGCAAGTGCCGAACTGCAAATCCCCTGCCAAATATTCATAATTAGAACAGAACTCACCTTTGGTATTTGGCTGTTAAGAACTGGGTCAGTTGTCAAAAAAACTCAGGCTCGATAGCACTTGCCACATCTTGTAGAACAGTCTAATTTTTCAGGAGAATAATTCATTATACAATTTAAGCAACTCATTTCAGATTAGAAGAAGAAAGAATGCAAATAATGGTGACATACATCATATAATAAATACATCAAAAGGTACTTAAGAAAAACATGTAGCAACTGTCAGAACTGTAAAAAAAGTCCTGTATTTTGCTCATCATAGCAGAAGACATGCTGACAGGCTGGACTTTTTAAACAATTCCAACAACAAAGCAAGTATATTTTATGAAAGAAAGTCCATCGACTGTTCATATATCGCTATTTCGCTCTTTTTTTCTATTAGTAGGAAAAAGTAATCTAAAATCTTCTCTCTCTATTGTGGTTTTTATAATTTCATTTCCGAAAAGTAACAGATAGAAAACTGACATACATACAGTGGATGGACTTTTATTCATAAAAATATACATGATGGTCGGGAACTGTCTGAAAAGCCTGTAAGGGTGTTGCTCGGTAGGTTGTGTTGAGAAATAATTTTTCAGTAAAAATTCGATACATTGGACGGTTTTTGAGTTAATTAGCATTGAAATTAGCCGATCAAGCCTTTGCACATGCACATTCGTGCTGCCCAAAAAAGACAGTGTTGCCAAGCATGGTCTTCATTTGCTTTCCTCAAACCAAACGAGAGAGGGATACATAAAATGGACATGGGTCTGTAGTAAGGACAGAACCTGAGCCAAAGGCTGAGCAGTCTTGTGCACTGTCATCTATGCTATGAGAACAACTGACACTAACTGTATTTTTGGGCCACATGAATTTGTGCACACAAGTCTGATTCGCTGACTTCAGTGTTAATTAACTAACAAATAGCGAACATATCAAATTTCTTTCTTAACAATTACTCTTCAGCACAACATACCCTGCAACACCCTTAAAATCTTCTGCAGACCTGACCAACCCACATTTCTTGTACAGTTTCTTGTGTGACAAGTGAATCCATTACGGATCCGTTAAGAATGAAACAAGTCCTTCATTCCTTGCATTTTCACTGCTTTACCACTTGCACGACATTTCCCACAAACATCCCCAGTCCTTAAACTTCTCCGGAAACTGTCATCAATGTTTTTGCTGCCTCCTGTAATCGTAAGTGCAGTGACAAGACATGGATCCTTTGTCAGGTGACCGGCACGATATTGCTGCTACATGCGGCACAATTTCTGAGGCTGAAGTGGTGCACAGATCGGCTTTTAGGCGCTCATATGCAATGAACAGCACAACAACAACAAATTGATTGGTCGGGCGGCCAACAAGCTTACACACGCCAATTTATCAGATGGTCGGCCAATAAATTCTTAAGTATGTGGGACCCATAGATATGAATTGTTTCAATTTTCCCATGTGCCCATGCAAAATTTCCGTTTCCTCCAATAAGTAGCGTAGCTGTAGTAAGGTTTCAAAATTGCATCTCTAAGTGTTGTACCCTACAAGCATTGTGTTGTTATTGAATTTCTTATTTCGGAGAAAGGAACTGTGGGGAATATTCGCAAATGTTTGTGTGAAGCCTATCAAGCATCTCTACTCAATAGAAGTACAGTTGGTTGCTGAGGACATAAGGTGAGGTTATCAGAACGCGGTTCAGTGGCTCCTCATGACTGCAGCAAGCAGGGTGACTGTTGGCATTGCAAAGGAACTGTAGACGCAGTTATCCATGCTCTTGAGGAGTGCGTGCGTGGTGGGTCCCATACAGCTTTACAGAGGAACAGTTTAAAAAAACTAATACATTTGTTCTGAGGTGATGCAACACTTCAGAGCTTAGGGGGAGGCCTCTTTATCGCAGATTGTAACAGATGATGAAACCAAATTGAGCATGAGAAAAAAATATATCTACATTCACTGGAATAGTGTCATCCTCGCACACTGAAGAAATGGTTTCATGACCAGAACAAGGACTTGTGCCAAGAAGGCATACATGCCCTTGTGTCTCACTCGAGGTATGCCATAGGACTGGAAAGGAGATTATGCGGAAAAATAGGGTATCTAGATAAAACATCATTCTTTTATGGTGTTTTCTTGGTGTGCAATAAATAATTGTTGAAAGAAAAATGTTGACCATTACTTTCTGGGCAACCCTCATACGTATAAATGGCCAGTAAAATGCTAGGCGAGTAAATATATTTTTAGTAAATTTATGGAAGTACCACATTACTTGAACTGCACAATCGACATCATAATTGCGTTCTCTTATTTGAGCAATGGGTTACATAAGCAACTAAAGACAGTGTGATACAGATGTTTAGTTGTAGATAACGGATAATACTGTGAACATGCATCCCACTGACACCTTTGCGAACATTTCTAGTTAATATATTGTGCTTGGGAATAAAATTGTGTTTGGGAATACTTCCAAACAGAACACCTTCACTACACTATTTCTAATTGTACAGTCAAGCATGTTCTTCATTAAGCATCCCTACCAGGACTGCAATATGTATTTAATGTAGTAGTTACTGTTGTTTCAAATGAAAAAACACTATTAATCATATTATGTGTTTATTATGTAGATAAGAATAGATATTAACTGTCTTTTGCAACTAAACATTTATTATTTGTTTTAAAAAAATCTTTCCCCTTTTCATGCTATCACCAACAGTAGTTTTTAAATCTTCTATTCTTTTTCAACAAGGTCAAGTACCACACACAAGCAAACAAGGTTATTTCACACGAAACTCAAAATTGTGACATGCAGTTAATTTAAAATTTATGTCATGTCGGTCTTGTGCTCACACATCACACAAGAACCAGTAAGCACACAAAAGAATAGAAGATACAAAAACTATTGATGAAGCCTAATATGATTAGGTGAACAGTATTTAGTTAAAAGCAATACGAGTAGTAAACATGCAGTTGCAATAGAAATATAAATCCGTTGTTGTCCACACGATAAACATAATTGAAGTGGCAACTGCGGAAGAATTGCTGTGAATATTAGCTACACAATTAACTCCTCCTTTTCATATTTCTTCCAGAGGCACCAGAAATAGATCCAATAATAGTGAAGCCAGACCTCCAGCAAGGCATGCGGATGAATCTGATGTGTGTCGTGAGCAAAGGGGACTTCCCGATTGCTATACAATGGCTAAAAAATGGAGTAGCAATAAATTACGAACAAGAAGTGTCTGAGAAGAGTTTTGACGAGTATTCGAGCACCCTCAGTTTCAGCAGCCTTGCGATGCAACATACTGGAAATTACACTTGTCGAGCATCGAATGCTGCTGCCTCAAGAAACTACACAGTTGAAGTGGTTGTTAATGGTATCACCTTTAGCGGAAATTTGTAGTATACAAAATAATTTCACTTTAGAATTTACTTATTTATTTATTTTTTAATTTTTTAGACACTATCACTAACATTACAGGAGATCTGTCATTCTTATCTCAGATAACTTCAGAAATTGTTGCATAAAGAGCAAAATACTAAAACTACTGGAGTTTTGTCATAGCATATTGTAGATATAATTTGTAAAAAAATATGCATTAGTTCCCACTACGAAGAGTTGATGGTGCATGCACATCAAACTGAGGTTTTAAAATTCATTAGAAGACACCTGTCTCCACCACGATCCTCCATACCACTGTAAACACGTACAAACAATACAATATGGTCATAAGGACTGTACACAGCAGCACAGTTGGTCTTGGTTGATTCAATTCAGATATATGGAGTGCTAATGTTGCCTGCACGATAGCATATTTGTCCAAGTGTACACTGTCTGATCCAAATTATCTGGACACCCGTCAATGGACATTAATACGGAGTGTGTCCATGCTTTGCCTTTATGATGACCTGAACTCTCCTGGGAACAGTTTCAGTGAGGGCCTGAATATTTGTGAGGAATGGCAGTCCATTCTTCCTCATGATCAATAATTAGAGAAGGTGGTGGTGTCAGATGCTGAGATGAAGAGCAAACATCCCAGAAGTGTTCCGTCGGTTTCAGATAGGGACGCTGTGCTAGCCACTCCATTTTCAGACTATTATTGTCCAAAACCATTACCCTACAGATGCTGCTTTACGACAATGCCATGTCGATTCAAACAATCGTTGTCTCCGAATTGTCCCTCTGCTGTACACACTACACAATGTTGCAAAATTTGGTCGCATTCTGTGTTCAGTGTGATGAACGGGCCCATACCGTAACACCACCTCTTCTGTACTTCACTGGTGGCACTACACATGCTGGCAGGTAACTTTCTTTAGTCGTGAGCACAGGGACTGCCACAGGATACAGCAATATTCATCACTCCAGATCACTCGTTTCCAGTCATTCACTGTCCATTGGCATCTCTACACCATCTCAAGTGTTGCTTAGTATTGACTATACAAATCTGTTGCTTAGAAGGAGCTACTCGACCATTTTACCGCTTTCATTTGTACTTCCTATGCACAGTCATTGTGCTGGCGGGGTTGCTGGTAGCACTTTGGAATGACCTATTGTAACAAAATGAGCCTTATAATGTTCAATTTCACCATTTGACGTTTCTTTGACTGAGAACTCATTGGTAAACAAATGTGGCAAGCTGGTCAAAATGCAAATGTTGTTTTTAAGTTATGACTCATATACATCATTTAACACTTTCTTCCATTTTTCACAATCATTGCCACTCATTGCTTTTTTATATTAATGTGGTTCATGGTTAATAGGAAAACAAGCAAAATCATCAGTAAAATGTATGGGGTTTGTTTTTCTTGTCTATGATGATGATTCTAATTTCTGACAACACTGGTTTTGCATTTGATTGACCAGTTTTCCTATCAACATTGTCATTTATTGTCTGCTTAGAGCGGCCTTGTGCTAATTGGAGATAAACTGCATTTTAGTAACATCAGAATATTGTGTTTCTGCTTTTTTAAGTATGTTAGCTGAGGCCGCCGACAGAGCTCATGCCATACCTACTGCTCTATGTACCTGGGCCCATACCATTATTCTCAGCCGGATTTCTGCTCACGATGTTCTTCCCACATTCGTGTTTTGAATTTTCAGTGAGCTTAACATCAGGGACCTTCACAATTGACCTTGGTGAATTTGCGTCAATTAAATGGTATGTCTTTAAAATCGTCACATCATCTTTCATCATTTTTGTTGCATAATACCGCACTGTACTTCATCAAACAATACGCAAAACCCACTGCTTCTCATTTGACGGACAGCAACTTTTATCTAAGGACTTTGGAACATATGCAATGTCATTAATAGTTATCTGCTTAGTCTTGCCTATTTATGTTTGCGATTCCTGTTATCTGCTGCTGTAACTGTTGTAATTGCGATCAATTCGAAATTGTTGAATGAGGGTCTCTCATTCATCCTATGTCGTCTATATCCCGAATCTGCTTACCAAGCGTCACCGTGACACGAAGATACAGTTAGTGTCATTAATGGATTTTTGTTTTCACTTTTCACTGTGGATTTTTCATAGAATTTGACGATTTATATAGTTTCTTCTTAGTTCTACACTCATTTGGTAAATGACCAATTTTTTTTTCTAGGGCTGTGGTACATGTAAGAGTCACTTTGGTACTTTCTCATAGTACTCACGGAATTGTTTACACTAGGAGTAAATTTTTGGTGAAAGTTACTGTCGGGTAGCTAATTGCAAGTACTTTCTGTGTGCGTATGAGAGTCTTGCGAGAGCAAATGTCAAAAACGCTTATATACAGCAGGCGGGAGTGTCTGTGAAAGCTGAGAGAGTACTATCCGCGAGATTTTTCTGTCGCAGTTCCGGCGTGAAGGAAGAAGTTACGATGGAACAGCATAGGGCTACAGCTGCACTGTTAACACTTTTAGCTATAAATAAAAAATTCTAAGCGACTATGTTCGTGTTGGATAAGAGTGTGCATTAGATGACTGAATGATTGTGGAGCATGCAAGTCTCTCATTGTAGTGGTTGTGGTAGAAGATCCACAACAACATCTAAATTTTAAGAGAATAACAGCAATAGAGGTGGAAATACTACTTCTTTAACTGACCCAAAAATTGACAAGCTAGTTGCTATTATGCATAAATCTGTTAGTGGTAAAGAGAGACTGCTTGTGACAATAAGATTTCTAGCATCAGGTACTTTTATTCTCTTTAACATTAGGTAAAGTCAAATTACGATGAAATAACATTACACCAGATTTCATCTTGATACGCGAACTCATTCAGAAGCCAAATAGGGCTGACACCTGATAAATGAAGTATCTCTGGACAAAAATTTATTTAAACAATTTTACTTTAATTGACTTAAGGATCCACTCGTAAATTTTTGAAAGTCTGTTCTTCAACGCCAAATTCAATAACATAATCAGTAAATACTATGTCATATAAACTTGTAACTACAGTTGTATTAGTTGCAGTTAAATGGCAATCCCGAGAACCATAGATGGACCTTACCCTCAGTGGGGTGGCTTGCGTCCCTCAGAGGTACAGATAGCTGTGCCGTAAGCGCAACCAAGGCGGAGTAGTATCTGTTGAGGTGCCAGACAAACATGTTGTTCCTGAAAAGGGATAGCCGTCTTTTCTTTAACTGGAGAGGCAACAAATCTGGATGACAGTCTGATCGGGCTGCGAATGATTGATTGATTGATTGATTGAGGGATATTATGGGTCTAAACAGCGAGATCATCAGCCCTGCAATTCAAAAGTTATTTGTGTAAGATAGAGGGTCCGCTAAAAGTGGGCGGATCCAGTCGGAAGGGTCAAAATATAAAGCGATGAAGTTAAAACACACTCAATACAAGACATAAAAGGGTAGGGCAAATCTTATAACTGGAAAAAAAGCGTGATAAAAGAGCGGTCTTTGCACGGGGGACTGGTCATGGATCCCAGGCGTAGAAAACATGAAAAGAGGCCCCAACCACAATCCCTGCCCCTGCTCCAGGAATAAAGCAAAACCTTATAACTGAAATTAAAACCACTTTCACTTAGGAAACTGAGGACCAGATCAGCCATATGTGAATCGTCTGCTGAGTTTAAAGACAATGTCTGTACTTAGTACGAAGGGCTAAAAGTAGAGGATACTCCACGAATATATGGGATGCTGTCACTCTCACTCCACAGCAACAATGTTTGGATGGCTCGATATGAAAGAGAAAACAATGGGTGAGCCTAGTATGACTGATGCATGGATGGCATAATACAGAGGACTCCTCCCAAGAGGAGTCGAAGGAAGAGCACCAAACTGCGGTAGTCTCTTTGATTGTGCGGCGATTTTTACTGAGAGCAGTAGTGCACCAGATGTCATTCCACCATTGTGCAAAGAGGACATGATGTGTGTCCGCTAATCATTCCCTGGGATACCCAAGTAACTAGGAACCAAGAGGAAGGCAACGGACCAGATGGCACGGCCAAGGGCAGAGAGAAATTCATGGATAGCAGAGGCCAAAAAGTGACGAGAGTAGCATTGGTCTATAGTCTGCAAGCTATTCATCAAATCGGTACATATTAAAACACTTTGGAGGGAGACCTGAGAAACAAAATGGAGGATGTTATTAATGGCTAGCAGCGTTGCTGTGAACACACTCCATGATACTGGTAGTAAATGGTGGTCAACGCCAGTAGGAGACACAAAAGTATATTCAACTTTATCTATCGTTTTACAACCATCAGGGTAGAAGATGGTAGCACCCTGGAATTCTTTAGGGTGAAATGTACAAGACGCCAGAATATCACTGGGTTGAGAGAGAGCTTAGGACCTGGAATACGTCGGTCCTAATCATTGGTCAAGGCACAATCCTAGGGAGGGGGTGGGGGTTGGGTTTGGGTTGATTAGGGGGGAAGAGACCAAACTGTGAGGTCATTGGCCACATCGGATAGGGAAGGATGGGGAAGGAAGTCGGCCATGCCCTTTCAAAGGAACCATCCCAGTATTTGCCTGAGGCGATTTAGGAAAATCGCAGAAAACCTAAATCAGGATGGCTGGACGCAGGATTGAACCGTCGTCCTGCCGAATGCGATTCCAATGTGCTAACCACTGTGTCACCTCGTTTGTTGAAGGGGGGGGGCGGGGGTTGGAAGAAACATATGGGACAATTTCCATTGAGTGGAGATGGTGATCCCGACAGAGGCAAGCGAGACACATTCCAACCAGCAGTACCACGCAAGGCGGGTATCAGGTGAAAGACATCCCTTATTTGCAAAGAGGATGGGGTACACGAGATGGACAAAGAATCGTCGGATGGTGAATGAATAAGAAGCTAGGAGCTGGCTCCATCATATCTATTGAGGGCAAATCCCTGTTTCTACGAGGAGAATGTCGACGGAACTAGTGCAAAATGCACCAATAGCCAGGTGCACCTGCTAATGATGAACAGAAACAATTAGTTTCAGAGTGGAAGGTGCTGCTAAGCCATAAACATGAAAACCTTAATCTAGTCTGGACAAAACCATGGCGTGGTAGAGATGTAGAAGAGTATCACAGTCTGCATCCCAAGATGTGTGGGTCAGGAGGCAGAGATCATTAAGCTTACGCATGCATGTAGTCTTAAGGTGACAAGTATAGTGGACCCACTTCAGCTTTTTATCAAAAATAAGGCCCAAGAAATGGGTCAGTACTACAACATATAGGCGCTGGTCGCCTAAATAAAGTTCTGGACCGGGGTGTACTGTGGGTTGATGGCAAGAATGCATAACCCACGTTTTGGAGGGAGGAAACTGAAAGCCATGGAAATGGCCCATGCAGAGGCCCATCAAATGATACCTTAGAGCTGGCATTCAGTAGATGCTACCGAGTGGGTACTGAACCAGGTACAAAAATTGCTGGGGTAACCAGAGGCCTGACAAAGGTTACAAGCACATTGATGGCAATGAGGAAGTATGTGACACTTAACACAGAACTCTGTGGGATACCATCCTCCTGAATCCGAGGGATGCTGAATGAAGAGTCAACTCGAACCCAGAAGAGACAGTCAGATAAAAATTCGGGGATAAAAATTGCAGAAGAGACAGTCAGATGAAAATTGGGGGATAAAAATTGGAAGGGCGCCACAAAATCTCCAGTCATGGACGGCAACTAAAATGTGATGGCACCAAGCGGCGTCAAATACCTTATGTAGGTCAAAGAAGGCCACAACAATGTGCCAAAGTTTAGTAAATGCCTGGCAGATTGATGTTTCCAATCTGAATAAATAGTCAGTTGTAAATTGTCCTTCTCAGAAGCCACACTGATACGAGGACATAAGGTCCTGAGATTCGAGTACTCAACATAATCAAAAGCTAACCATCCTCTCAAGCAGTTTGGAAAGTGTGCTGGTCAGGCTAACAGGGTGGTAGTTGTCGAGAGATATTGGGTTTTTCCCAGGCTTAAGGCCGTCTCGCCATTATGAGGGGAAGGCACCTGTGAGCCACATGTGGTTGAAGATCATGAGTAGATGTTGCTTCAGGGCGATGTACAAGTATTGTCTTGTGGTCGTGGACGGAATCTGGGGCTTGGGGCCGCGTCATGTGAAGAGGTAAGAGCCTGCAAGAATTCTCATTCAATGAAGCGGTCATAATAGGGTTCAGCTTTGTGGGGCTGAAACAGTGTGTGTGTGGGGGGGGGGGGTCTGTTCAGGTTAGCATTTCTTCCTGAGAAAGGCCACAGGATAATAAGAGGATGTCGATGTTGTCGCAAAGTATGTTGCGAGGTACCGACTGATCAGTGCAGAGAGCACACTGTAGGATAAGACCCAGGACAACTGATTGTCACTAGCAGCCCAGAGGGCTACGGAGGTTAGACAAAACCAGCGATGATGAGGCGTACATTTCCAGGGAGGAAACATAGCCCTCCCAGCATTCCTTTGTACTTTGCTTAATAAGGTAGCGAGCTTTAGCACAGAGATGCTTAAAAGCAAGAAGGTTCGTCCATGAATGGTCTCGTTTAAATTGTTGCAGCACCCATCAGTGGTCCTGGATATCGACTGCCACGTCCTTGGTCCACCACAGAACTGATCAACAGCCAGGGTGATGTGTGGATAGGGGGATAGCACTGCCAGTGGTATGGAGAAGAGTGTCTGAGGTGTCTTGCATGACCGCATCAATGCAATCTGAGAGAGAGGTGTCTAAGTGCACAGTAGATGTATATAAAGGCCAATTGGTTCTTCGGAATGCCCTGCACGGAGGCCTGCTGCTGGTGGCAGGAGATCAACAGAATCACCGGAAAGTGGTCACTATCAAAAATATCATCATGGTATGACCATTGTAGGGAGCCAAGAGAGCAGGGGAGAAGACTGTGAGATCGATAACAGAAAAGGTGCCATGAGCAGCACTGAAGTGGGTAGGCGAACCGTCATTGAGAGGACACAAATCAAAGTCTGTAATAAGGTTGTCAATTAGAAGACCTCTACTCGTTGAAGTGGCACTCCCCCATATGGAGTGATGTGAAGTCCCTGAGGAGGAGATACAGGGGAGGGAGGAGGAGATACAGGGGCGGGAGTTGCTGTATTAAGGTAGGCAGTTCAACATAAGGAAGTGGTCTACCTAGAGGGAGGTAGACACTGCAAATTATGATTCCTGGGGTCATTCTCACTCGTACCACTATTGCTTCCAGATTGGTACGAAGGAAGATTGAGTCATTAATTAGACTGGTGCAAACCAAAGTGCAGACCCCTCCAGAAGCTATCCCAGGGGCAGCCCAGTTCCAAACTAACGCCAGATAACCACGAAACATTGGAGAGCGGTCATCACAGAAGTGCGTTTCTTGACAAACAAGTCAGAATGCAGAATTTGAGAAAATAAGTTGTTGTATTTCCGATACGTGACGGCAATATTCGTTGCAATTCCGCTGGATTATCGTGTGGCGAGAGTTTAGGTTAGACACAAAGAAGCCAAGGGCACGTCATGTCATAGGGTCAGTTGTCATCACCTATGAGGAGGGGGTGACATACATAAATAATATGTCAGACTCAGTTTGCGAAGGGGGAGATGACACCTCTGGGGGCACCAGGGAGTGCGTGGGGGCCCTTGTCCTGGAACTTACGTTTCTTCGTCTTCTCTTTTGGAGGCTGAGGGACCAGGGCATAGAGAGAGAGCAGGCTTCCCCAAGATCTGGAATCTAAAGAGAGTGGGTGACCTCGGGTGCACAGACAGTGCAACCTGAGGGTGAGTTCTGGTAGCAGGCCTCCGGCCTGAGAGACGCTGGGGGCGGGAGTCCTGGAGAGGGGGGCCCATCACCAGCAGGTGCCGAAGAAGGGGGGGTCACTTCTTCAGCCAGGGCGGGAGAGTGGCACCCAGAGGGGAGGACGTGGGAACCACATGGGAAGGGGAGATGAGACGGGGACAGAAATGGAGTAAGGAAGAGATAGAAGGGGGAAAGGACGTAACAGAGGCAGAAGTATAAGAAATCGACACTGTGTGGAGTCGTTGCAGTTTTGTTGATTCCTTTCATGTAAACTGGACAATCTGTCGAGCGTGGAAAGTAGTAGCTATGTCAGTTTATACGCTTAGGTGCTGGAACACGGGGGCTTCCCTCATAGAGTGGGTGGCCACAGTCACCACACAGAGGGTCCGCCATACAGTGGGAAAACATATGCCCAAAATGCAAGCACTGAAAACACCTCATGGGTAGTGGGATATATGGCTTCACTTCACAGTTGCAACACATGGCCTTGACCTTCTCTGGGAGGGTGTCTCCATCGAAAGCCAGAATAAAGCCACCAGTACTGGTGTGGTTGTCTTTATGACCATTCTGCACACATCAAACAAAATGAATGCGGTATCACTCCACATTAGACTGGAGTTTCTCATCAGTTTGCAAGATGAGGTCCCTATGAAAAACCACTCCCTGGACCATCTTCAGGTATTGGTGAGGGGTAGCTGACACGAGTTGTTTCCAAGGCAAATACAAGCACAAAGGGCTGCTGGTTGGGCAGCAGAAGAAGCTTTGAGCCTGACCACATCTTACTCGGTGACTCCCCTTTTCCAAGCTTGTTCTCCATATTCTCCACAAATAACAGTGTATTTGGGGCAGGGAAGAGAAGGCTGCAGGGTCGTACGAAACAGCATTCAACAATCTGCTCTGCTCGAATAGATGGCCATTTGAGAATGGTCATATTTTTGCAGCTTGATATGCTTCACACACCAAGCAGCCGCCTTGATACCACCCACTCCGACCAGGAGCTCTCCCCATAGGTGCCACCCAACCACAGCAATGGTCGTCTGGAATGGCAGCTGTTCTTGGGAGTTTTGGTTCTCCAGGGTGACAAGCAACTACTCATTGTCATTTATCAGGGGGGAACAGCTCAGGTATCAGTAGTGTGATCCCTGTGTTGTCAGAAGACTCAGCCAAATGGATACATAACAGCACCACCACATTGAATGGCTACACATGCTGGTGATCTAGTAGGGCGAAGGAGGGCTGTGGTGGGAAAGGAAGGGGGGAGAGGAATCCATGCTGTAGACGCTGGGGAGGGAGTTCTTCCCCAAATAGCCCACACTAAAGACAGAAAATTTAAAAGTGGAGATCAAACCCCAAGGGGGGACCAAAAACCTCAAAAAGAATGAAAGAACACGCAACAGGAACAAAATCGCAAGGAATAGAGGGCACCAGGCTAACAGCCAGGACTACATAAATAAAAACTGCTAGGGAAGGAAGGATGTGGCAGCAGGGAAGGAGCCAGGATGCGGAGGGAGGGGCACAGTGAAGGAAATGAAGCCCAGAAAGGAAGAATAGGCTGCAATAGCTCGAGGCTCCGTGTGTACCACGCAAAAACTCCCCTTAGGGGGATATCCAAAAAAGTCTGGCTGTGCTTATACTGCGAATAGCTGAAAGGAAGGGGAAACTACAGCTGTAATTTTTCCCGATGGTGTACAGCTCTACTGTATGATGAAATGATGATGACATCTTCTTGGATAAGTATTCCAGAGATAAAATATCGCCTATTCGGATTTCCAGGCAGGGTTACTCAGTAGAAACAAAAATGGCATTCTACGGATCGGAGCATGGAATATTATAGCTCTTAGTCGGTCAGGAAGGTTAGAAAACTTAAAAAGGGAAATGGATAGGCTGAAGTTAGATATAGTGGTAATAAAATTAAGTTCAGTGGCAGTAGGTACGAGACTTCTGGTCAGGTGAACACAGGGCTATAAATATAAAATTGAATAGTGATATACTGCAAGAGTAGGTTTAAGAATGAATAAGAAAATGCAAATACAGGCAAGCTGCTATGAATAGCACAGTGAACGCATTATCGTAGCCAAGGTGGAAATGATGCCCACACTCACAGTAGTAGCACATATTTATATGCCAACTCTCTCTGCAGATGATGACATGATTGAAGAAATGTATGAAGATATAAAAGAAATTACACAGTTACTTAAGGGAGACGAAATTTAGTTGTGATGGGGGACTGGAATTCGATAGTAGGGAAAGGAAGAGAAGGACAAATAGTAGGTGAGTATGGACTGGTGGAAAGGAATGAAAGAGAAAGTCGTTTGATAGAATTTTGAAGAGATCGTATAGCAATCATCGCTAATACTTAGTTTAAGAATCATGAAGGAAGGTTCTATACATGGAAGAGACAAGGAGACACCAGAGGGTTTCAGACTGATAATGTAATGGTAAGATAAAAACTCTGGAACCAGATTCTAAATTGTAAGACATATTCAGGGGGATATGAGGACTCTAACCACAGTTTATCGGTTATGAACTGTAGATTAAAAGAGAGGAAATTGCAAAAACTTAAGAAATTAAGGAGATGGGCATGATATTGCAGTGCTTGTGTTGATAAGAAGAACACAGGCACTGCAGTGAGCAAAGACATTATAAAATATACGAAATGTGTCCCCAGTTGCGACTACAAATGACCATCAGCTGTATAGGGGAATGATGACAGTGAAAATTTGTGCCAGGGCAGGACTCGATGCCGGATTTTCCACTTTATTCCAGGGGCCACCTTAAATATGTTGGCTGTCTGTGCACAACTCACAGCCAGACCCAAACTTCCATATGTCATCGTTCTTGCATCACAACCTGTGCTTGCACACACATTATGTAATTCCCATATGTTCTTGAATTGCATGTGTGTCCGAAGAAACATTGCATCATTCTTCTTAATAACACAGGCACTGCAATACCATATTTACCCGCCAAGACCAGGCAGCGACTTTCAATTAAAATGTACTACCCTGTATGGTAATTACATAATGTGTGTACAGGTACAGACTGTAACGCAAGAATGACTACATATGGTAGTTCGAGTGTGGCTGTGAGTCATGTATGGCTAGCCAAAACGAGGCGACTGGCTGCATAAAGCGAGAATCCGCATTTAGCCATATTTGTAATTTTTCCTTTAACAATGGTCAGTTTCCTGAGCGATTAAAGTACTCAGTAGTAAAGTCGCTTTATAAAAAGGGGGAAAGGGATAATGTAGATAATTTTAGACATATTTCTACGCCATCAGTGTCTGCAAAAGTTATTAAAAAGGCTGTCTATGTAAGGATAATTGATCATTTCATATCACACGATTTGCTATCAAATGTACAGTTCGGCTTTAGAAGTCGTTTAACAACTGAAAATACTATATTCTCTTTTCTCTGTGAGGTACTGGGTGGGCTAAACAAAAGGTTTCGAACTCTTGGCATATTTTTTTTATTTAACTAAGGCATTTGTTTGTGTAGATCACAAAATATTGCTACAGAACTTGGACCGTTATGGAATATGAGGAGTAGCTCACAAATGGTTTACATTTTACTTTAGCAACAGGCAGCAAAAGGTCAATATTAACAATGTTGATAATGGCTGTGGTCTGGGATATGAGTGGGGTACTGTCAAGTGGGGGTGCCCCAGGGGTCAGTGTTGGGGCCACTCCTGTTCCTTATTTATATAAATGATATGCCCTCTAGTATTATGGGTAACTCCAAAATATTTCTGTTTGCTGATGACACTAGCTTGGTAGTAAAGGATGTTGGGTGCAACACTGGCTCAGTTTCACATAGTGCAGTACATGACCTAAGCTCATGGCTTGTAGAAAATAAACTAACCCTAAATCACAGTAAGACTCAGTTTTTACAGTTTCTAACACATAACTCAACAAAACCTGACGTTTTAATTTCACAGAACGGGTATATGGTTAGTGAAACTGAACAGTTCAAATTCCTAGGTGTTAAGATTGATATCAAGCTGTCATGGAAAGCCCACGTTCAGGGTCTTCTTCAAAAACTTAATACTGCCATTTTTACTATTGGAATGGTATCAGAAGTGAGCGATCGTTCGACACGAAAATTAGTCTACTTTGCTTATTTTCATTCGCTTATGTCGTATGGTGTTATATTTTGGGGTAACTCTTCCCATTCTAAAAGGATATTTTTGACTTAGAAACGGGCGGTACAGGCAATAAGTGGTGTAAGTTCACGAACCACTTGTCGACCCCTGTTCATGAGTCTGGGTATTTTGACATTTACGTCTCAGTATATATATTCCTTACTGTTATTTCTTGTTAACAATATTAGCTTATTCCCAAGAAGAAACAGCTTTCACTCGGTTAATACTCGGCAGAATTCAAACCTGCATTTGAATCGGACTTCCTTAACTCTTGTGTAAAAAAGTGTGCAGTATACTGCTGCATCCATTTTCAAAAAGCTACCACTCGAATTCAAAAATCTTAGCAGTAATCCACGCACTTTCACATCGAAACTGAAGACTTTACTCATGGGTCACTCCTTCTATTTTGTCGAGGAATTCCTTGAAAAATTATGCTGATTCTTGTTCTGTTGTTGATTGCGATTACTTAAACTTATGGAGTGACTTTTTTCGGGTTCATAAACATTTATTATTATCTGTTATTACCTTTATGTTGTAATTTCATGTACTGAACCGTTCCATTACGTCCTCAGTTTGGTCCTACGGATTTTGACGTGTAAATAAATAAAATAAATAAAAAATTTCTGGTCCATCACAGATTTTCATTGTCATCATTTCCTTGTCGTATTTGCAATTATGAATACATTTCACATAAGAAGATAGGACCTGGATAAGTTGAAAGGACAATAGGTTGCTGAGAGTTTCAGAGGGAGCACTACACAACGATTGACTAGAACTGGGGAAAGATATAAAGTAGACTATGAATTGGTACCTTTGAGGGATGAAATAGTGAAGGCAGTAGAGGATCATATAAATAAGACGACAAGGCCTAGTAGAAATCCTTGGATATTGCAGGAGATATTGAATTTAACTGACGAAAGAAAAAAATTTAAAAATGCTGCAAAATGAACCAGGTGGAAGATAACACAACGCCTAAAAAACGAGCCTTGACAGGAAGTGAAAAATGACTAAGCTGCAATGACTGGAGGACAAATGTAAGGATTTAGAAGCATATGTCACTGGGGGTAAGACAAATATTGCATACTGAAAAATTAAGGAGGCCTTCAGAGAAAAGAGAAGCAGCTATTTGAATATCAAGAGCTCAGATGCAAAACCAATTCTAAGCAAAGAAGGGTGAAGTTGAAAGGTGGAAGCGTTTATGCAAGGGAGATGAACTTCAAGCCGGTATTGTAGAAAGGGAAGAGGATGTAAACGAAGATGAGATGGGAGATATGATACTGCAACAAGAATTTGACAGAGCACTAAAAGACCTAAGTTGAAACAAGACCCCTGGAGAAGATGATATTCCATCAGAACTACTGATAGCCTTGAGAGAACCAGCCATGACAAAATTATTGCATCTGGTGTGAAAGACGTATGAAACAGGTGAACTACCTCAGACTTCAAGAAGAATGTAATACTCCAATTCCAAAGCAAGCAGGTGCTGACAGGTGTGGATGTTACTGAAATATCAGTTTAATAAATTATGTTTGCAAAAGTATTTACACAAATTCCTTACAGAGGAATGGAAAAACTGCTGTAAGATCAGTTTAGACTCTGAGAAATGTAGGAATACGCAAGGCCAGGTGAAGCAAAGGCAAACTTACATTTATAGTATCCGTCGACTTGAGAAAGCTTTTGACAGTGTTGGCTGGAATACTCTCTGAAATTCTGAAGGTAGTAAGGGTAAAATACAGGAGGTCAGAGGCTATCTACAACTTGTACAGACAATGCAGTTATAAGAGTCGATTGGTATGAAAGGGAAGCAGTGGTTGAGAAGGGAGTGAGACGGGGTTGCAGCCTATCCCCAATGCTAGTCTGTACGCTGAACAAGTATTAAAGAAAACTAAAGTAAATATTTGGAGTAGGAATTAAAGTCCAGGGAGTAGAAGCAAAAACTTCGAGGTTTTGCCATTGACATTGTGATTCTGTCAGAGAAAGCCAAGCACTTGGAGGAACATTTGCATGGAATGGTGAGTGTCTTGAAAGGATGATATACGATGAAAATTGACAAAAGCAAAACAAGGATAATGGAATGTAGTCAAATTAAAACGGGCGATTCTGAGGGAAACGAGACACTTAAAGTTGTAGATGATTTTTGTTATTTTTCAGTAAAATAACTGATGCTGGACGAAAAAGAGAAACTATAAAATCTATACTGGCAATGGAAAGAAAAGCATTTCTGAAGAATATAAATTTGTTAACATCGAACATAGATTTAACTGTTAGCAAATCATTTCTGAAGATATTTGTGTGGAGTGTAGGAAGTCTGTTCTGGAGGTATTTGTGTGGAGTGTAGCAATTCATGGAAGAGAAACATGTGTACAGTAATTAGATTCAGAAGGATGTTGTTTGCAGTAGTTATTCGGAGTTGAACAGGCTTGCAAAGGATAGAGCAGCACGGAGAGCTGAATCAAATAAGTCTTTGGACTCGAGACCACAATAAAAACAAATGGAAGTTTTCCGAATTGTAAAACAATTGCTTTCAATTATAATTTTATTTCATACTGTATGTTAATTAATGTGTGTTATAAAACCACTATTTCTGATTCGTGAAATTCTGAATGTATGGTAAATTTCTACTCTGGAGGTGTTAAAAACTGTAGCCATTTTAGCCAACAAACTTTGCTTCTTACCTCAGTTACTGTAATCTAGTAACTGTACATTCCAAAATGTTGGCCGTAACTTGTACAAACTAATTAAATGCACAAGTTCCTCCATCGTCCACTTCCTGGAAACTTTATACAAAGGGCGTTCAAAAAGTTTTGCACAGTCGCCTCTAACTTTATTATTTTTTGAAGGACGAGAATGAAATTTTTTGTGAACATACTTGGAATATTTAGCTATACATTGAGCCACCGCTGGATACTGCTGCGATCCACTGTGCCCTCCCTACAAACAGGGAGCAACTTCCTATGAATCGAAGTGGCACAGTCATCGCCGGTCTTGAGGAGGAACTCCATCACCTACCGTTGTCGCAACCTGACATCCACTTTACGGTCCATTATGACTCACTTGTAAATAAAAGAAATTACTTTTATATACCAACTTACAGCTAAATGTTCCAAATATGTTGACAAAAAATTTCATCCTCCTCCTGCAAAAAAAAAAAAAAAAATAGATACGACTGTGCCAAACTTTTTGAACGTCCTTTGTTCATCACTTTTCTTGCCGACACGTCACTGACATTTACTTGACTGTGTACATTTATACGAGAGTAGTTTCAACTGCCCTGACAGTGACAGTACATGTTTATAAAGTGATTTGTTGCAGCGTTAATGAGACGCACTCACATTTTTGTATGACTGTTGGGTTGAGTATCTTCAGTGACGGGTTTCTTCTTGTAATTTATTAATTCTGTGTAATATGTTTACGATTTTTCTTATATGTTCTTTGCTACATTGTGTTGTTTAAGTCTAGAACTTTCGAAATTGTACTGTTCACGTAGAAGGTAATTGTGCTGTTCATGCAGAAGCAAAAACGGGGAAATTCTCAGAAATATGCCACGGCCACAAATTATGGCTCAAAGGACGCAGACTAGTGGGTACTTTTGTATAAGGGGAGCATGAGTGTGGCAAAATATATACTGCCAGAAAAAAATTAGTACACCTCAACAGGCAATGCCGATTTCGATGCGATGACGGCATGTGCCACCAGGGGATAGGAGATGTTCTGATGATGGTTTCAGCATCATCCGCTAAAGGGTAGCGTAGTGGCATCGCTACCAGAGCACCATCTGTGTCTACCTTTTAATAGGGAATGCTCACGGCCAGAAGGCACCAGGTGGTGCAAATGTCTGAAGCAAGCAGGCAATCATGCCACAGTGACGCACTTGTGCTTCCTACAGCCAACTGAGCGAGTTGGATAGGGTTCAATTTGTGAACTTCCAAGTGGTGGTATAGTCCTTTAGAAGAACTGCCTCACAAGTAGGACGTGCTGCATCAGTGGTCACATGAACATTGCCACACAGATAGATGAGATTCTGGACATCCACACATCATAGACGACCACCAGCATCATCGTATTGTGATGGCAACAGTGGAAGATCGTACAATTACTACGGCATAGATAATAGGGCTTGTTGGTCCAGACGTATCAACACGAACTGTTGTGAACTTATTATTAACAGACTATGGGCACTCACACTTGTAGCCCATATCCCAGTCACGCCTTAGTATCGACGTGCACGGCTCGACTGATGCTGTCAAAGGATTACGTAGACGATGGAATGGTGTACTGTGATCAACGATGAAAGCAGATTCTGCCGGCACACAAATGATGGTCGTCTGTGCATACGATGTAAGCCTGGTGAGGACTGTCTCGTAGAGTGCATTCGTCCAAAACACACTAGCCGCGCCCCAGGCCTTATGGCCTTTTGCAATTCTTGGCCGGCCGAAGTGGCCGTGCGGTTAAAGGCGCTGCAGTCTGGAGCCGCAAGACCGCTACGGTCGCGGGTTCGAATCCTTCCTCGGGCATGGATGTTTGTGATGTCTTTAGGTTAGTTAGGTTTAACTAGTTCTAAGTTCTAGGGGACTAATGACCTCAGCAGTTGAGTCCCATAGTGCTCAGAGCCATTTGAACCATTTTTTGCAATTCTTGCAACAGGAAAATGACGTGTTAATCGAACAGGATAATGCTTGCCCACACACACTGCCCATGAGACTTAATGTGCCCTCTTCAAGCTGTGCATGAACTTCTCTGTCCAGCATTATCTCCGAACTTGTCCCCAATCGAGCGCATATGAGATATGATGGGATGTGAAGCGACTTGTGGAACTCGTCAGCCAACAACAGAACTACGTAAACAGGTCGATCAGGCACTGTGTAAAGTATCCTAGGACAGTATTCTCCATCTTTACGATCAACTCGATACCAGAGTCAGCGCCTGCATCGATGTCCGTGGAGGCTACACTGCAAACTAATGTGGGTGTTCCAGCATGGGTCCATACCTGGTACCCCAGAACCGTTTGTGCTATGATCTATAAATGTAATCATTTTACATACTCCATCTGCACTATTGCAACAATAAATCTTGAGTGAATTGGAAAACTATAAAAGGATGTACTAATGTTTTCTGCCAGTGTATTATGGAATTACTGTATGCCAAGCGTATTAGCAAGATGTGGTAGTGTACAAACATGAGAGATGGTACAAATCTGTGAGGTAATATAGCTGCTCAGCACTCTCTGAGTACTCTCAGCTCTCCCGACAATACCGATATATTTCTTCTTGTCTGAGAGCTACAGCGAGCAACTCTCAAGAGGGAGGTTTCCATCTACACCAGAGATCTAAACTAGCAGAGCGTGACAATCTTGAGATTATGACCCACTGTCAGACACTGCTGGCGAGCTGACTCTTGGCACTGTTTACACGGCACGTATTACTAGCGAAAGCTCTCTGATTTTGTGCATCACTATTGATGTTGATTTCTGATGTTTACTGCTCCACTTACTAGATGCCAGCACAGAATCTGCAGTCTCATTTACCAAAGCAAATTGACGTTTCATTTATTCTTGAATTACTGAGACCAGAATTCTCAATTAGCATAATCAGGGATTAGAAATCTTCTGGAAGTCCACTTATCAGCCAGATATAATTAGATTAACTGTTATCGAATACTGATTGTAAATTTTACAATACTTCTTTAGTATTCATTGCTCAACGATGTTTTGATATACAGATCAATTTTCAGTTATAAAAAATTTTTTGATAATGCTTTCTGTACATCTTGCGGTATTTCATCAGTGCCACCAATTCTTTCCCATAGTACCGCATGTTAAAGGTACGGTACATTTCAGTCGCAAATTTTCAGTTGTTGTAGTTAGCCGCACCAGTCAACTTTTCAGAATTGCCCACTCAAAGCCATCACAAATACGTTCAGCTAATTCATCAAATAAATGTTCATTTATTTCCTGAGCAAAAATACGATATCACCACATTGGTTACACATGAAATTCAGGAACTAACAAGTAAAAGCAACAACAATTTATGCCACACTGATATCAGTGATCTTGATTTATCAGTTTCTGAGCAGATGGTACTTCATTAGATGCGAATATTTCATTAACTTATTGGATATTGACTCCAATCAGTCATTTATTCAAATGGTTGAAATGGCTCTGGGCACTATGGGACTTAACTTCGGAGGTCATCAGTCGCCTAGAACTTAGAACTACTTAAACCTAACTAACACAAGGACATTTCACACATCCATGCCCTAGGCAGGATTCGAACCTGCGACCGCAGCGGTCGCGCGGTTCCAGACTGAAGCGCCTAGAACCGCTCGGCCGCCCCAGCAGGCAGTCATTTATTCAAGAATATATTGTTGACTTAGCAATGAATGAAATTCACACCCACACATACAAAATATTGCCAGAAACCTAGATTATCAAAACTATTTATTCTGTGGTTAAGACCAAAGATGAAAATTAACAAACTACTGCTTTTCAAGGGATCACCATAGAAAAATCGCTGTTATTCCCAACAGAATGGTTTCTTATTTTATATTTCTTATGTATTTCATGCATGGTACCTTGTAATAATATTTGAAATATTTCTGCGAAATGTATTTTTGTTTAACTCATTCTACATCCAATTGAGTCATACCATCAAATGAACTACAGGATTTGAAATAAATAAATTAATCAGTTTCCTAATAGATTCTAGTAAAAAGGTAATTTTATAATAAAGACTTTACTTCAAAACCTAAGAGTACCTATTTATGTGTTTATATTTGTCTTCATTCTTAACATTATCCACTGTTAGTCTCACTTTATAGTGCATCTATATTCCCTCAATGACTATAGGCTTGCATTCTAACATAAAGTTATTACTCCCTGTGCACCCAGTGAAATGAAGCAGAGATTGCTTGGTAATTATGAGCGATCGGCAACTGATCGTTTCAATTTTCCCACACACCTGTGATCTACGGACAGATCACACCGAGGCCCACAGGCCGCGGTGCTCGCGTCATGAGGGTATGTCGGCTCTCACTCACTCGCTCACTCAGTGCAACAGACGAACTGTGCTTCTAGACCTGGTAACTTGGAATTCGGTATTTATGTACGGTCAAGAATTGCATCTTCTACTGGATTCCTTTATTTTTGAGCATTACTGATTACTAGTACTACAACTAAACACTGTGTAACATACTGTAATTTAAGATCTGTGCTGTAACGGCTTGTTTATAGTACTAGGTCTCTTAACAGTCCCCATTTCATGCAAGATGTAGTCGCTCATGCTGCCGATAATCATCTTGCCTTGTTTTTCATGGTTTTACACCTAGTACAACCATAACAAATTATTAGTACGCCTGTGGTCTTCCTGTCGTAATAACAGTAATTGATAATACTCCATAGTAGCAAATTGCAATAGAAGACGCAGTTCTCATTTGTACTTAATGAGACCGTGTCGCTGACGAGATATTAAGCCTTCGTCTTCCTTCACCCTTTAGAACAGTGACCCAAGAGTTGAAAATAAGATGTACGATACATTCAGTTGTAGCAGTCATAGCCTTGTGTCTGAACCAGCTAGTAAGACAGAAGATTTCCACAGCTGAACCGAATGAACCAGTTAAAGAAGATGATGACAGTATAAGCCTATAAGATGATCGACTATACGACCATGATTAGACATTGTGGTGTAATACTTACGAACTGGATGGAAACCTAGCGGACTTGCACACAGTGTAACGGTGTAGTGTCTGGAATAATTAAGTCTATAGAACTGGAGTATCACCCACCCTTTTTTATTTAATGTAGCATTTTTGTGCTTCAAGAGAAATAGAACTGAAAAGTGTGAGCAGACAGGTACTTTCTCACAGAATATTTGGAGCGCCAGAATAGGTCTTTGGACTGACCACAGTGAATGATACTCAGAGGAAGGCCGGTGATGGGTTTGCTTTAAGCGAAACCATTAACAGCCCTGAGGTGGCAATCAACGGTCCTGGGGCCACATAAAAAGTTCCTGATTATTGGTAGCATGAAGCACTACATCTTGTATGAAATGCGGACTGTTAAGCAGAAGAGACTAACTGATATAAACAGGCCATTATACCATTTATATCAAGCATAGATCGTAAATTACAGCATACTGCCAAGTTGCGTGTTTTGTTGTTGTACTGGTAATCGGTAAGACTCAGAATAGCAGATGGCAGTACTAGGTGTAATTCTCATTTGTACATAAATATTCAATTACGAGTTAACATATCTAGAAAGGCAGCTCTGCGCTGGGCAAGCGAGTGAGCTCAGGCGTACCCTTTTGATGTACGCTCCGTGGCCTCTTGCGATCGCGCGAATTGACGTCGCTTGCAACTGGGGGGCCACAAAATTGATTTTACCGACAACTCGGCATGTTACGTGGTCTGGTCATCAATGTAATCTTTGTGATATGTTTGGACTCTGGCATTCAGTTTCTGTTCTATTGGCATGTTTTGTATATAACATAGCACGTTACAGTTTAACACATGAGTGGTTCCTGTACCCGCTGCTATGAATTTGCTATATGATACTGTAATATTTCCTATACATTACTGATCTTGGTAAGTGCAAAACAGATCAAATATTTGTAAGATTTCCTGTTCATAAAGGACAGGGTGACAATGTTGACGCTACAATCCTTGTTAGGAACTTTAGAATTGGGGCATGGTGGACGAACTAATATGTAATGTGAAGTCACATAAAATTGAATTCCCTAATGCATCACCGAAACTTGACGTTGATGAGTTCAGTACCTATCAGCGTGAATAGTTACGAACAAGGAAAACAATTTACAATGCAAATACACCATACCTATGTTTGCACATGACACTGTGCTGGACAGGTAGTCTTGTATTTGATGAATTTCACTACTGGTACAATTAAAATGCTATTTAACCAGCTAACATGCTCTCAAACTGAAACTAAATTAATGATCACAAATGTAATTGTATCTTTTTCTGTGGTTTAACTAATGAATGATTGTAAGGTAGCATAATTTATTTCAGTACCGGTACTTATTAAATTTTCTGACGATTCTGATGTCAAGTCTGTTGCTTAACTTGTTTATTGTATTTCTTGTCACGAGCCCACTCCTTGAACTTAATCTCAAAATATTAAATATTTATTTTGGTATTCAAGTCATATAATTTATTATTTATTAGCTAAGTAGATATGCATTTATCACTCATGATTAGATAGACTGTGTCAAAACGCAGTTTTTCGTATAATTATAAAAAAAATTGTGCATAACAAGGTTATATACAATAGATGAAAACAATATTATTTTGTCCAGTCACTACTGAAAAATCGTCCGGTAGAGTATAATGGATGCTGTTTCACGTCGTCCGCAATTTTCATTTAGAAATATCCTGGCGGCAGACATTGCACACCTTGAGGCAGTATGTTGAACATTTTTAGAGCAACTGTTGAAGAAATGTCTTATGTTCCCGTCAGTCGACAGTTCAGTATTTCAATGTTCCTCATGTTGCGGCTGTCATAATTATGTATTTCGTGCCTTATGCTGAAAGCCCCTTGGTCTACGTTTACATTGATGAGGGATAAAAACACGTATTGACTGAAAATGGCCATTATTCCTAACCCGGGAATACAGGCTTGCAGTGATTCAGTCTTTATCTCGATATGACGATCCCAACTTCCTTTTATTGCAGTATTAACACGTTCTTGCAAATTTCATGGTGTCCCCACAGCAGCAAGCCATAATTAACATGGCTATGAAATAGTCCTTTAGTCACCTTATATACCCTTTAGTCACATCAGAAAGTATGTTACATGGGACAGCTTGGCGCACACATGCACTGTGCTCATTCGTTGATAGTTTTTTGTGTCATGAAGCCTACCAGTTTGACAGCCTCTATATTATACTGGCGTCCAACGTTGCTGAGGCTGCGTATTTGATGTTTCTTCTTCAATGGTTTTGATTTTATTTATGATGAACCAATATCGATGTTTTCAAAGAGCCGATCTCTTGTAGTAGAGCTTCTCCAGCAGTTTTCCTTTGGCAAAACGAGTGATGGCATCAGCAAACTGTAATAAGTGGTTGCTACAACTAGTATCACTGAAATAAATAAGAAACAGGAGAGGTCACATGACGGATCTCTGGGGTACTCCATGTTCCAATTCTTGTTCTTGGGAGATTTCTCCATTACTGATATTACCTGCCCTCAGTTTTCAATATAACATTGAAGAGCTGTCAGAACAACACCTCCAGCCTGTAACGCTTCAACTTGTTAAGCAGTATCTTGTGCAAGAAGCAGTTAAATGTATTTTTACTCCATGGTGTTGCTAATATTAACAAGTTTCAGAAGAGCTGTGATTTTGCAGAATCAAAAGCACAAAAATCATGGTTCATTTAAACTTTTCCTCAAGGTCATGGTTTGAATTGGATTCTGTGCAAGTTACTATTATCAAAATCTTTAACAAGCTACCATCAATCATTAAATAAGAAACTGAGATTCAATACGAATTCAATAGAAAGTTGTGAACATGAATTATTGGTAACTCCTACAAATTATCCATGTGATAACTTTTGTTTTATGTAGTATAGTTTATAGGTTAGTGGATTAAAGCAGTACCCATCCAAAATCAAAGGTGTCTAAGTCTTGAATCATTTGATGTTATATTTATCTCAGCTGGAGGTTTTTGTGCTTCCATGACCTCAGAAGTCTACATTTAGGACTGTCTTGAACTGGTTAATCAAAACTTTGTGGGTCACTTCAGTTCAATATTGAAGCCTAAAAATATTTTTATCTGTGGGAAGAGAAAATAGTTTGTTTGCGAGAAATATTTGGAATTGCGTGTATGTTGAGGTTTGTTTTTGTGTGAGGGACTGGTATTATAGTGATGAGCACACAAGAAGGAGATGTGCAGTGGCGTGTAGCTCTTGACACTCTAGCCAGTAGCGTCATTGTGGCAAGTAACAGTGTAGAACCTGGCACTATAGCCAGTAGTATCAGTCTGATGCTTTTATCTGTAGGCGTGCGTGTGAAACTTTTAATCAGTGAATTTTATGTTCGTTTAGGTCCGGTGAGGGTACTTAGTTGCTGTAGTGTCCATTATGGGTGGCACAAAGCGAACGTCACAAGTAATATGTTAAGAGGTGACAGTGATGGTTTTCTGGATATACACATGTTTGTAGAGATAGTCAAAAGCAATGGCAGAGGCCCAGTGTAGTGCTTACATCAGCATTGCCAGTTAGCAAGGTGGGCAGTGGCCGGAACATGAAACAAGGGCAGAGAGCACGGTCAGTCTCTCTGTACAGTGCAGCACTCTTATTTACAAATCGAGACTTCAAGTGCTGCCAAATCAGTGAAGGTGGTCTCTCTGCAGCAAGAAAAGATTTACGAGAGATTCTGAGATCTTTGCAAATACAGATTAGAGCAGTCAACATTTAAAATTCATTATTTACATTACTGTCCTGCCTCTAGCCATAAATTCTTTGTCAACAACTCATGCTGATCCAAGAAATAATAATCATCATCATCTGCCCTGATTTTCAGAAACAAAGTTCTGGATCTTTCATATATTTTGCCAGCTACTCTGATAGTTTGTTTCAGGATCACCGAAAAAACACCAAGTGTTGTCACCAGTAATAACTATGTCGAAAACAGTTTTGTGTTTTGTTGGGATCAGTCACAGGTAACATGTCTCGATTACATTTGTCTCAATTTGCTTTCGTGTCATCAGATGTATTAGATATTTGTATGCTGGGCACATTTTTCACAAATGTTCAGGGTTTGTTCAAATATTTATGCAGGGCCCAGAAATCCGCTATTTTGAGGATAATTACGAGTCGCATTTTTTGCTGTCACCTGCAACGCTCTTCCTGAACTAAGCTGGTGTCAACTGTCCATTGTATTTGTCTTCTTTGCCATCTCTCAGTGCTCACCAAAAATTCTATACCACAAAACAGTTGGCAGACTCAGTGCTGACTCATCATATACTCTCAGAAATCCACAGACCTCAACATAAATTACTGGTGTGTCGCTGGGACAGATAGTGATAGAGGGATGGCTGCTAAAAAATTAGACTGAGGGTGTGTGGATCCCACATTTCATAAGTTGTGTATTTGTTATTTCAGCAGTAGGGGATAAACAGGTCTCCCATTTAAGTCAGTGGCACTATCAAAGTGCCTGCTTTCCCACTAATTGTATACCTTAAATTCAGACTGAACCAACACTTCAAAAATAATTGATAATGTTGTTTCTAACAACTATTCTTCTTTTATGTGGCATACTTTGACTCTTCCGACATTCCTGTAGGATCTCCTTCCTTCTGGTATGAATGAATGAATGGATGAATGCGTCATAGAGTAGCTAATTTACACCACGAAGAACAGCAAATAACAAAATTTTACTTATTGCACGTATACGATATATCAGAAAATACCCACATATGTGCATGATTGGGAAGTATACACAATTCAAACTTTAACACGCAGAAATGCCGCGTCTGGCAGCAACAGTGACTCTGAGACCGCTGGGCATAGAGTCAATATTAGCTCAGATGCCAGATCTGGGTTATTCCTGCTGCAAATCTATGCCAGGGTTCATACTAAAAAAATCTTATCTGCATGGTTCTCATCTCTTCCAGAGAAACTGCTGCCAGGGCACGTGTCCAGGCCTGAGGGCATGTCCTGAGGCAACAGCGGGTCGGTAAGCTGGGTCAGCAGGGACGAGTGCGCGTCATCCATCTGCTCCCCTTGGAGTGCCCAGATGGGAGCTGTGAAGGGTGCACATACCTGTGAAGCCGTGAACCTGGGAAAAGAAAAGCAGTAGAATCGACATGTACGAATTTGGTTTTGGTGGCAGCGCCGAATTTGGTCTTGGTGGCAGTGCCGCAAATCATCAGGAACTGCAACCAAGTACATCAAAGAACCAATGCGTACCAGGATCACGTCTCTTTCCCCCAGTGCCCACAGTTGCCATAAACACAGAAAAGAACAAGATCACGTGCTGCAAAGCGATACTGCGGACCAGAGGTGGCGTTAGATGCCGCAGTGGGTGTAGCAAGTGTAGCAGCATCCAATGGCAGTGGCCATGCAGAAGTTGTGATGATCCGTCTCATGGTTGGGAGCGATAGGCGGTGAGAATGAGTTGCGCTTGTTGCCCCGTGTAGGTGGTGTGAAGCATGGATATCTGTTGTTTAAAGGTGCATAAGAAGTGTTCTGCTTCTCCGTTGGACTGTGGGTGAAACGGAGCCCTTGTTAGATGACAAGTGGCATTTTGTTCACAAAACTGTTCAAAATCACGCAAAATGAACTATGGTCCATTGTCTGACACAAGTACTTCTGACAAACGTTCTATGCACAATATGGAGGACAATGATTGAATGGTGCTACATGATGTAGTAGAAGAAATAGGCACCGCAAATGGGAACTTGCTAAAAGAGTCTACCATTATGAGCCGAGTGTTCCAAAATCATCCTGCAAAATCTACGTTCACTCTTTGCCATGGTTACTGAGTCTTACGCCAAGCTGAAAATGGTTTTCCACTCATTCGCGACACTGTGACGTCATCTATTTAATATGGGCGTCCATTCCTTGCCAAGTACACTGCTGTCGCGCTAACTGTTCAGTCCAAACAATTCCCCAATGTTCTTGGTGGAGCAGTCGCAACAAATCCATTTGCAACACTTTGGGAATAAGCACACGCGATTGTCCACTGTCATTCGGAAATAGAATCACAACCCGTTGAACTGAAAAGTTATGCCTACGTGCTACGTGAGATTAGCCGAGCGGTCTAGGGCGCTGCAGTCAGGGACTGTGCGGCTGGTCCCGGCGGAGGTTCGAGTCCTCCCTCGGGCATGGGTGTGTGTGTTTGTCTTTAGGATGATTTAGGTTAAGTAGTGTGTAAGCTTAGGGACTGATGACCTTAGCAGTTAAGTCCCATAAGATTTCCCACACATTTGAACATTTGGGTTATGCCGACATGCAAAATATCGGAGCACAACTCAATTCTGGATACTGTTCAAGGAATGAGGCCAAGACGTGTGAATGTAATGCAACAAAATCTTGATATCTGGGTCTGCTTCTGTGGCCTCTGCAATTTTTCTGTGGTGCAAGGGAAAAGAACCCAGCAATTCATAGTCTTGTGCATCGATTTGGCAACGAGATGCAGCAGATGGATCAAAATGAGAATCTGGGCCAATCGGAAGGCGAGATAGGGTGTCTCCATTGCCATGCTTTGCGTAGGTCTGTACACAATTTCATACTGATACTGCGAAAGCAACGAAGCCTAACGTTGCAATTTTTGAGCAGTGCGTGTAGGAACCGGTTTGGACAGATGAAACATGGACTGCACAGGCTTGTGATCTGTTACTGAAAAGAACTTGCGGCCATACAAGTAATGATAGAATTTGGTCACACCATACACAATAGCGCGAGACTTTTTCTATTTGAGAATAACTGTACTGAGTTTGAGCTAACAACTTTGAGGCAAAAGCAATGGGTCTGTCTTGTGCACCAATTCTGTGCGAAAGCATAGCACTGATTCCGTAGGAAGAAGCATCGACTTGCAAAACTACCAGCTTGGTAGGGTCAAAATGCAATAAACATCCGTCACTGAGCAAAGCATTTTTGAGTTTCTGAAATGCATTTCGACACTCCTTAGTCCACTCAAAAGGTACATGTTTGCGATGCAATGCGGCCGCGATCTGTGCGGCATTCGGTATGAACCGAATGTAGTATATCATCTTACCTAGTACTCACTGCTGTTCAGAGGCAGGTCACAGATTGCAAGAAAATGAGATTGGAGGGAGTGCACACCCTGACTATATATCACATGATCTAAGTACCGTAGTTCAGTTTGAAAAGAGCCATACCTTTCGAAGAGACACTTGAGTCCTGCTTCTGACAACACTTGAAAAGAGTACGCAAATTGGCAATGTGTTCGTCTGGTGTACGACCTGAGGCGACAATATTGTCGAGGTAGTTTGAACAAAATGGCACGTTTGCAGTCTGCTGTTCCAAGAAACGTTGAAAAATGGCGGGTGCGGAAACACTGCCGAATGTCAAGTGCAAATACTTTAACAGTGCTCAGTGCATATTTACAACAAAGGCTTTCTGTGAATCTGAATGCAATGGAATTTTCAAGTGGGCTTCAAGCAAATCTACCTAAGGAAAGTAATGTCCTGCACCAAGCCTGTCCTCGAATTTCTCAGGGTGAGGTAACAGGTAAGTGCCTGTTAGTTGACTGTAGACCTGAAGTCAACACAAACGCGAATGCGGCCGGAAGGCTTAGCAACAAAACAATAGCGCGGGCCAATTGACTAGCTTGAATGGGAGCAAGTACACCATTATCTTGCAGTTCTTTCAATTCACTGGCTACTTTGTCTCTTAAAGCAATCGAAAGGGGGCGGACCTGGAAAAACTTAGGCTGTACATTGTCTTTCAATGTAACATGGGCTACAAAGTTATTAGCTTTTCGCATTCCTTCTGAAAATCGTTCAAAAAATTCTTTGAGCAAGCTAGCGACACTGTCTTTTGGCGCAAAAGCCGATACTGAAAGTACACTGTCTTGGATGCTAAGTCCAAACAAATCGAAGGCATCTAAACCGAAAATGTTCTCACTGTCTCTTGATTTCAACACAGTGAAATCCACTGTCCTAGTGTGAGATTTTTAAGTAGCAGGCAAACTACACTGTAACAGCACTGGAATTTCCTGTCTGTTGTAAGCAGTGAGGTGCTAGCTAGATTTAGAAAGGCGGGGTGAGCCTAAATGTTATCACGTGGCACGATTAATCAAAGTTACTGAAGCTCCTGCATCTAACTGAAAGTTCACATGACTGCCAGAAATTCGTAATGAGACAAATAGTTTGTTATAACATCCTTGCACAGCACTAGGGCGTGAAGGAGGCACAACCTTAATCTTACTTTTGTCAGAACCTGTTGTAGGATTTGAAAAAACAGCATTCACTGCATGTGCTCAATCCTGTTATTTCTGGGAGCAAGCAAAATCGGCATTTTTGTGCCGTTGTAAACAAAGTGCTTGGACATGAGCTTTTTTTCCACACGTGTAACAAACTGCGTTACGTGATGGGCAGCCCTGTTTTTCATGGCGAGCAAAACATCTAAGGCAAGACTTCACTAAGTTCACAGGTCTCTTTACCTGTCTACGTGGGTGTCCATGCTACTGAGTATGCGCTCGTTATTGTGGCTGCTTGGGGCGGTCGTGAACAAGGGGTGACACGACCTGACAAATCGGGCCTGGTCAAACTTACCGGCCACTGTGGCACCCGAATCACTAGGGTTAAATTTGCCCCTCCTACTCATGTCCATTCATTTTGTGTACTATTGGCAGTACTTCTGTTCCGGCTTTTTCTGCAAGCGAAAGAACTAATATCTAGCTGCAGCTACTTGAAATTGCTGGTCATAATATTGAGTTAATGCAATGATTACTTGGTCATAGCTGAGTTCGTCGGGAGACGCGGTTGAGAATAGTTTTTGTAGGGACCCCGCAACTAAAAGGAAGCATTGTAACTTGACAATACCTTGAACACGATGAACTTGACAATGTGCTCGGAACTGAGTCAGATACTGGAGCCATTCTGCGTCTGTATCCTTAAATTGCCGGAACATTGGTATATTGGTCGGCGGCACTTTTTGAGCTGGTTGGTTGGTTGGGCAGCTGACGCAGCTTGTGCACCCAGTAGTTGTTGTACCGTCATCAGGAGGGTAATAATTTGCTGGTTCTGAAGCAGAAAGGCTTGTGTTAGATCCATCACATTGGCCGTCTGCGGCTGAGACGCGGGGGCAGGGGGTGGAGGGGGCGGGGAATTCATAATTTACACAAGTACGTTATTGCAAAAAGCAAGCAAAGTCTCTGAAAAGCGAAATTTGATTAGTTCTGTGGCACGCCTCCTGGAATACATTCAAGAACACAACAATTTAGCAGAGAAAAACAGTTGAACACGAGCACCCCTGGAAGCAAAACACAGGAGAATTGAGCAAAATCTTCGGCCAAGCTGACTATCTTCGATTGTCACTGAATTATCCTCTTCGCCCCTATAGAGTCTTGCATCATAGGAAGCAAGTGAGAGGTTGTTGTTATGGGTGGTCGGTATCCTCTTTTTACAACAGAAATGCGCACATGGATTAATATGGTTCTTTACTTACATGAACATATAGCTGCTACATAACTTGAACAGAGTTCATGAGCTGTGGTACAAACTCCTCAGTAATAGTCCTCTTGCAGACAATATTGATAATCTTGCTATTACAAACATTAGTCTCACTGCTGGCCCCTCTATGAACTGTTGTACTCTGCCATAACTATACCCGCTCTGTGAGTGGACTGACAGACGCCAAACTCAAGTTTGACTTAGTGAGTCAGAGACAGTGAATTACTGAGGCCCTCCGGTCAGCGGCGGTGGCCTAAATACATGCCGTCGAGAGGGTGTTGGTGGCGCGTTGCTTTTCCATGTGTCTCTGGCCCCTCTCGTGATAGGCATGCTTGATCCAGTGCCTACTATCGATCTTCGCGCTACGGCTTTGCCAAACAGTGTGCTGGCCACAGCTTATGCCAGTACACATAGTTCGTCACAAAATTTAGAAATAACTTCCATTTGTAGTTTTCTTGTGGTACATAATGCGGAAACCAATACGTCAGATATCACACAAAATTTTCTGTGCATAGTACACCTTTGAATTGGCAAAAACTACATAAATACAATTACATATACTTTTCTACATGTGGTCAATACAGATAACACTGTAGGTCATCCACAGATTAGGCCTTTGTACACTTTGGTACAGATCAATAGTGCTTACATAGTGCTAACATCTTTTCTTTACTTGAGTGTGAGGAATGTTTCCTTAAAGTTTGGCTGTAACTTTTTGTAACACCCTGTATATATATATATATATATATATATAACACCCTGTATATATATATATATATATATATATATATATATATATATATATATATATATACTCCTGGAAATGGAAAAAAGAACACATTGACACCGGTGTGTCAGACCCACCATACTTGCTCCGGACACTGCGAGAGGGCTGTACAAGCAGTGATCACACGCACGGCACAGCGGACACACCAGGAACCGCGGTGTTGGCCGTCGAATGGCGCTAGCTGCGCAGCATTTGTGCACCACCGCCGCCAGTGTCAGCCTGTTTGCCGTGGCATACGGAGCTCCATCGCAGTCTTTAACACGGGTAGCATGCCGCGACAGCGTGGACGTGAACCGTATGTGCAGTTGACGGACTTTGAACGAGGGCGTATAGTGGGCATGCGGGAGGCCGGGTGGACGTACCGCCGAATTGCTCAACACGTGGGACGTGAGGTCTCCACAGTACATCGATGTTGTCGCCAGTGGTCGGCGGAAGGTGCACGTGCCCGTCGACCTGGGACCGGACCGCAGCGACGCACGGATGCACGCCAAGACCGTAGGATCCTACGCAGTGCCGTAGGGGACCGCACCGCCACTTCCCAGCAAATTAGGGACACTGTTGCTCCTGGGGTATCAGCGAGGACCATTCGCAACCGTCTCCATGAAGCTGGGCTACGGTCCCGCACACCGTTAGGCCGTCTTCCGCTCACGCCCCAACATCGTGCAGCCCGCCTCCAGTGGTGTCGCGACAGGCGTGAATGGAGGGACGAATGGAGACGTGTCGTCTTCAGCGATGAGAGTCGCTTCTGCCTTGGTGCCAATGATGGTCGTATGCGTGTTTGGCGCCGTGCAGGTGAGCGCCACAATCAGGACTGCATACGACCGAGGCACACAGGGCCAACACCCGGCATCATGGTGTGGGGAGCGATCTCCTACACTGGCCGTACACCACTGGTGATCGTCGAGGGGACACTGAATAGTGCACGGTACATCCAAACCGTCATCGAACCCATCGTTCTACCATTCCTAGACCAGCAAGGGAACTTGCTGTTCCAACAGGACAATGCACGTCCGCATGTATCCCGTGCCACCCAACGTGCTCTGGAAGGTGTAAGTCAACTACCCTGGCCAGCAAGATCTCCGGATCTGTCCCCCATTGAGCATGTTTGGGACTGGATGAAGCGTCGTCTCACGCGGTCTGCACGTCCAGCACGAACGCTGGTCCAACTGAGGCGCCAGGTGGAAATGGCATGGCAAGCCGTTCCACAGGACTACATCCAGCATCTCTACGATCGTCTCCATGGGAGAATAGCAGCCTGCATTGCTGCGAAAGGTGGATATACACTGTACTAGTGCCGACATTGTGCATGCTCTGTTGGCTGTGTCTATGTGCCTGTGGTTCTGTCAGTGTGATCATGTGATGTATCTGACCCCAGGAATGTGTCAATAAAGTTTCCCCTTCCTGGGACAATGAATTCACGGTGTTCTTATTTCAATTTCCAGGGGTGTATATATATACAGGGTGTTACAAAAAGTTACAGCCAAACTTTAAGGAAACATTCCTCACACTCAAGTAAAGAAAAGATGTTAGCACTATGTAAGCACTATTGATCTGTACCAAAGTGTACAAAGGCCTAATCTGTGGATGACCTATAGTGTTATCTGTATTGACCACATGTAGAAAAGTATATGTAATTGTATTTATGTAGTTTTTGCCAATTCAAAGGTGTACTATGCACAGAAAATTTTGTGTGATATCTGACGTATTGGTTTCCGCATTATGTACCACAAGAAAACTACAAATGGAAGTTATTTCTAAATTTTGTGACGAACTATGTGTACTGGCATAAGCTGTGGCCAGCACACTGTTTGGCAAAGCCGTAGCGCGAAGATCGATAGTAGGCACTGGATCAAGCATGCCTATCACGAGAGGGGCCAGAGACACATGGAAAAGCAACGCGCCACCAACACCCTCTCGACGGCATGTATTTAGGCCACCGCCGCTGACCAGAGGGCCTCAGTAATTCACTGTCTCTGACTCACTAAGTCAAACTTGAGTTTGGCGTCTGTCAGTCCACTCACAGAGCGGGTATATATATATATATATATATATATATATATATATATATATATATATAATATAATGGTAGTTATTTTCATGTGTTACTATTTTCATTTAACAACACTGCCAGAGCATTGAAAGAAATAAGCTAATTTTCTTTCCGGTTTTTCAATCAATATTTTTTCTTAACATTTTTTGTGATGTGAATATATATTCAGTTCTACTTTTCCAAATAGATACCTTGTGTTGTGTGGCTACGTCTGACATTGTCTGTCTGTTGTCTCTATCGGTATCTGCATCAACATCTATACTCGGAAAGCCACCGTGAAGTACATGGCAGATGGTATGTCCCATTGTTCCAGTTATTGTGGCTTCTTCTCGTTCCTTTCACATATGGAGTGTGAACCCACGACTGTGCATATGTGATCATTCCATAACATAACCCTACAAAGAGTTACATCCAGGTGATTGTATGAGTAGTCCGATTTCAACAGTGACTCATTGTTATTATAGTCACAGGACACAATGTTTTTTCGTTCTCTGAGGTACAAAGTTTTACATTTCTGAACATTTAAAGCAAGCTCCCAATCGTTGCACCTCTTTTGAAATCATTTCAAGATCTGACTGCATATTTGTGCAGCCTGCTTCAGACAGTACTTCATTATAGATAAGTTCATCAGCTGCAAAAATTCTGAGGTTAATATAGTGTGCAACTTCATCTACACCTACGTCTACGTTTATGCTCCGCAAGCCACCCAACGGTGTGTGGCGGAGGGCACTTTACGTGCCACTGTCATTACCTCCCTTTCCTGTTCCAGTCGCATATGGTTCGTGGGAAGAACGACTACCGGTAAGCCTCCGTGCGGGCTCGATCTCTCTGATTTTACATTCGTGATCTCCTCGGGAGGTATAAGTGGGGGGAAGCAATATATTCGATACTTCATCCAGAAACGCACCCTTTCGAAACCTGGACAGCAAGCTACACCGCGACGCAGAGCGCCTCTCTTGCAGAGTCTGCCACTTGAGTTTGCTAAACATCTCCGTAACGCTATCACGCTTACCAAATAACCCTGTGACGAAACGCGCCGCTCTTCTTTGGATCTTCTCTATCTCCTCTGTCAACCCGACCTGGTACGGATCCTACAACGATGAGCAATAATCAAGTATAGGTCGAACGAGTGTTTTGTAAGCCATCTCCTTTGTTGATGGACTACATTTTCTAAGGACTCTCCCAATGAATCTCAACCTGGCACCCGCCTTACTATCAATTAATTTTATATGATCATTCCACTTCAGATCGTTCCGTACGCATACTCCCAGATATTTTACAGAAGTAACTGCTAAGAGTGTTTGTTCCGCTATCATGTAATCATACAAAACTAGAATATCCTTCTTTCTATGTATTCGCAGTACATTACATTTGTCTATGTTAACGGTCACTTGCCACTTCCTGCACCAAGTGCCTATCCGCTGCAGATCTTCCCGCATTTTGCTGCAATTTTCTAATGCTGCAACTTCTCTGTATACTACAGCATCATGCGCGAAAAGCCGCATGGAACTTCCGACACTATCTACTAGGTCATTTATATATATTGTGAAAAGCAATGGTCCCATAACACTCCCCTATGGCATGCCAGAGGTTACTTTAACGTCTGTAGACGTCTCTCCATTGAGAACAACATGCTTTGTTCTGTTTGCTAAAAACCCTTCAATCCAGCCACACAGCTGGTCTGATATTCCGTAGTCTCTTACTTTGTTTATCAGGCGACAGTGCGGAACTGTATCGAACGCCTTCCGGAAGTCAAGGAAAATGGCATCTACCTGGGAGCCTGTATCTAATATTTTCTGGGTCTCATGAACAAATAAAGCGAGTTGGGTCTCATACGATCGCTGTTTCCGGAATCCATGTTGATTCGTACAGAGTAGATTCTGGGTTTCCAGAAATGACATGATACCCTAGCAAAAAACATGTTCTAAAATTCTACAACAGATCGATGTCAGAGATATAGGCCTATAGTTCTGCGCATCTGCTCGACGACCCTTCTTGAAAACCTCCTTACGCTAAATTTGAAATCGTTTAGCTCCTGTTTGTCTGAGTGGTTTTGGCTAAATTTAGATTTGCAGTAAAGCTCTCTTTGCTTTTGCAGTAGTTTCCTAAATTTGTTGTTGAACCACGGTTGGTTTTTCCTGTCCCTCACAGTTTAACTCGGCACGTATCTGTCTAAAACGCATTTTACGATTGCCTTGAACTTTTTCCATAAACACTCAACATTGTCAGTGTCGGAACAGAAAATTTCGTTTTGATCTGTTAGGTAGTCTGAAATCTACCTCCTATTACTCTTGCTAAACAGATAACCCTTCCTCCCTTTTTTTATATTCCTATTTACTTCCATATTCAGGGATGCTGCAACGGCCTTATGATCACTGACTCCCTGTTCTGCGCTTACAGAGTCTATTCCAGATTTTTTCTCAGTTGTTCTGCCTCTAATGCCGCTGAGTCGGGAGGTCGGTAAAAGGAGCTAATTATTAACCTATATCGGTTGTTGAGTATAACCTCCACCCATAATAATTCACAGGAACTATCCACTTATATTTCACTACAGGATAAACTACTAGTAACAGCGACAAACACGCCACCACCGGTTGCATGCAATCTATCCTTTTTAAACACCGTCTGTGCCTTCATAAAAATTTCGGCGGAATTTATCTGTGACTTCAGCCACCTTTCCGTACCTATAACGATTTCAGCTTCGGTGCCTTTTATTAGCGCTAGAAGTTCCGATACTTTACCAACGCAGCTTCGACAGTTTACAATTACAATACCGATTGCAGCTTGGTCCCTGCATGTCTTGACTTTGCCCCGCACCCTTTGAGGCTGTTGCCCTTTCTGTACTTGCCCGAGGCCATCTAACCTAAAAAACCGCCCAGTCCACGCCACACAACCCCTGCTACCCGTGTAGCCGCCTGCTGTGTGTAGTGGACCCCTGACCTATCCAGCGGAACCCGAAACCCCACCACCCTATGGCGCAAGTCGAGGAATCAGCAGCCCACACGGTCGCAGAACCGTCTCAGCCTCTGATTCAGACCCTCCACTCGGCTCTGTATCAAAGGTACGCAGTCAGTCCTGTCGACGATGCTGCAGATGGTGAGCGCTGCTTTCATCTCGCTAGCGAGACTGGCAGTCTTCACCAAATCAGATAGCCGCCGGAAGCCAGAGAGGATTTCCTCCGATCCTTAGCGACACACATCATTGGTGCCGACATGAGCGACCACCTGCAGATGGGTGCACCCTGTACCCTTCATGACATCCGGAAGGACTCTGTCCACATCTGGAATGACTCCCCCCGGTATGCACACAGAGTGCACATCGGTTTTCTTCCCCTCCCTTGCAGCCACATCCCTAAGGGGCCCCATTATATGCCTGACATTGGAGCTCCCAACTACCAGTAAGCCCACCCTCTGCGACCGCCCAGATCTTGCAGACTGAGGGGCAACCTCTGGAACAGGACAAGCAGCCATGTCTGGCCGAAGATCAATATCAGCCGGAGAGAGAGCCTGAAACCCGCTCATCAGACAATCTGGAGAGCCCTTCCGTTCAGCCCTCCGGAATGTCTTTCGCCCCCTGCCACACCTTGAGACGACCTCCCACTCTACCACGGGTGAGGGGTCGGACTCAGTGTGGGCAGTATCCCAGGCAGCCACAGCCGTAGTCCAATCGCCTCTGATCGGGGGATGCATGGGACGAGCTACCCATCCCCGACAAACCCCCGTCCGGACCCCCACAGTGATGCCCATTGGCAACAGCCTCAAGCTGTGTGACCGAAGCCAACACTGCCTGAAGCTGGGAGCGAAGGGATGCCAACTCAGCCCGCATCCGAACACAGCAGTCGCAGTCCCTATCCATGCTAAATACTGTTGTGCAAAGAACGTCTGAACTTATCTACAGAGAGCACAAACAATTCGACACAAAATTTAAACGCTTATTAAAATACAAGACTGCCTAGTAAATGCAGTAATGCAGCTACTTGCGCACTGCCGACACACTGCTCGGCGGCAGAAGGCTAACTATACTGTCAGTAACGTACAAAGACTATATGAAAGAAATAAACAAATGACAGACGACTACGCGACTTTACACGTCACAGATATTAAAATGCAAATCTGCCCCTGATAATTACGAAACTACACAATGATTTGACGGATTTGACTAAACAAGTGCGCTAAGAACACTCAAAACAAATTTTCAACTTGACTACTACACTTACATGAACGCTAAATATGCCACTTGCTGCTACTTGCGCACTGCTAATTATTCAACATTAATACTTCTTAATTAATTCTTCTTCATTAATATACAACATGAACAGCATGGGTCCCAACACACATCCCTGGGACACACCTGAAGTTATTTCCACATCTGATGATGACTCTCTACCCAAGATAACATGCTGTATCCTCCCTACCAGAAGTCCTCAGTCCACTCACAAATTTCATTTGATACCCCTTACCATCATACTTTTGACAATAAGCGTAGGTCAAATGATTTTTGGAAATCTAGAAAAACTGCACCAACCCGACTGCTTTTATCCAAGGCTTTCAGTATGTCATGCTAAAAGTGCGAGTTAGGTGTCACATGATGGATGTTTACGGAATCCATGCTGCTTGGCATAGAGGAGATAATTCTGTTCGAGATAGCTCAGTTTATTTGAACTCCAAATATGTTCTAAGATTCTTCAACAAGTTAAAATCAAGTATATTGGATCACTTCTTCTACCGTTCTTACAGATAGATATGGCCTTTGATTTTTTCAAAGAACTGGTCTCGGTTTTTCGTTGGCGGGATCTATGATAGATTACAGGTAGAAGAGGGCTAACACAGCCACAAATTCAGTATAGAGTGTGATAGGATTCCATCGGATCCTGGAGCTTTGTCCAGTTTTAACAATTTCAGGTGATTCTTGACACCACTGACATTAATACTTATTTCACTCATCTTTACAGTGGCATGGGGATTAAATTGAGGCAATTTCCCTTGTCTTTTGTTTGTAAAGGAGCTTTTGAAAATGGAGTTAAGTATTTCACCTTTTGCTTTGCTACCCTCAATTTCAGTTCCCGTCTATTTCACTAGGGACTGGACACAAACTTTTGTACCACTAGTAGCGTTTACAAACAACCAGAATTTCCTTGGTTTTTGTGAAAGATCACGTGACAACATTCTGCTATGGTAGTCATTAAAGGCTTCATTCACGCATATCTCTCTTGACAGCCAAACGCGTTTCATTCAGCCTCTCTCTATCGTCTGTTCGTTGTTTTACACCTATTACGCGGTAAACTCTTTTTCTTTAGAAGTTTATTTACAGTGATTGTATACGATGAGTGGGAGTGATCCGTCCCATTATCAACTGTTCTACTGGGTACATTTTTATCCGGTGCATGGTCAAGTACTGTTTTTCAAAAAATGGTTCAAATGGCTCTGAGCACTATGGGACTCAACTGCTAAGGTCATAAGTCCCCTAGAACTTAGAACTACTTAAACCTAACTAACCTAAGGACAACACACACATCCATGCCCGAGGCCGGATTCGAACCTGCGACCGTAGCGGTCGCGCGGTTCCAGACTGTAGCGCCAGAACCGCTCGGCCAGCAGCGGCCGGCAGTACTGTTTTTAACTTGAGCCATAGCTCCTCTGCATGCTCCTGCCCAGTGGAGAAAATTTCAAGTTTTTCAGTGGGATATAACACTACTGACTTTTTATCTAGCTTACTGAACATGAGTTTCTTTCTGTTTGTTTTAATTGTCCTTTGTACTTTGGTAATTCTTGTTGGCACAACCACGTCATGGTCACTGATAGCAGTTTCGATGTGGACATCCTAAAAGAAGTCAGGTATATTTGCTGCCATTAGGTCGAGTATTTTTCTATCATGAATAGTGTTCCAGACTATCTGCTATAGAAAATTTTCAGAGAAGCCACTGAGTAATGTTTCACAGGATGTTTTATCACGCCCACCACTAACAAAACTGTAATTTTACCCATTGATTGTTGGATGATTAAAGTTTCCCACGGTGATGACTGTATGATGGGGGAAGTTACGTGCAAATGAACTGACGCTCTCTGTTAAGTTCTCAGTTATATCAGGAGATGAGTCTGGTGGGCAATAGAAGGCTCCAGTTATCATTTTACGCCCACCCCTGATACTAGTCTTGCCTAAACAATCTCACATGCAGCTGCAATTTCTATCTCGGTGGACTTCAGTTTCTTGTCTACCGCGACAAATACACCACCTCCATTTCCCATTTGCTTATCCTTTCGGTATACCTGTTTTGCTTTTCCCTAAAAATTTCTCGGCTATCAATTCCAGGTTTCAACAAATACCTAGTATTAAAAGAGCTTCATTCTTTTTTATGAGCACTTCAAATTCTGGAACTTTGTTGTGAATGCCTGGGCGGTTAACCATTAGGATTTTAATACTCTCACATGAGCCAGGAAATTCTTTCAGTCTTACACTAATTCTTCTAGGTTTCCTACAGCCATCGTTGACTGGACTGGATGAAGTGTCACCTAAATTTAAAAAATCTTTTATGCAAGCCACTTACAGGCAGCTACCTGAGAAGCAACCAGCTTCTGATGTGTAGTGCACACCTGACCCAATTAGGGGAATCCTACAGTTCTCAACCCCATGGTGCAAGTGCAGGAAATCACAGCCTAGCTTGTCATAGATCCTTTGAAGCCTCTGGGTCAGTAATTCCATTCAACACAGAATCAAGAAACCAAAATCAGTTCTGGAGCTAAAATTGCAAATTTTGAACTTTGTGGAAACTCTAAATGCAAATCTGGACTTCTCAACCTTCTCTGCCAATCACTGGAATTTCCCATGTATGACCTCGGATCCCAGACGACAGGCATCATTTTTTTTTCAATGTGGGCCACAAACTGCAGTTGGTTGCATCCTATTTTACATATACATCTACCTCTGTACTCTGCAAACCACTGTGAAGTGCTTAGTAGAAGGTTACGTCGCATTTGACGATTTATTGGGTCTTTTTCCCATTCCATTCACATATAGAATAATTATTGTTTGAATGCCTCTGTGCATACCATAATTATTCTAATCTTATGCTCGCAATCTCCATATGAGCGATATGTTGAAGGTTGTTGTATATTCCTATAGACACCTTTCGAAGCTAGTCCTAGAAACTTTGTCAGCAGACATTCTCAGGATAGTTTAAGTCGCCATTAAAGAGTCTACCAGTTCAGTTCTTTAAGAATCTCGCTGATACTCTCCCACGGGCCAAACAAACCTGTCACCATTCATTCTGCCCTTCTCTGTATACATTCAGTATCCCTTTTTAGGACTATTTGGTATGGGTCCCACACACTTCAGCAATATTATAGAACTGGTTGCACGAGTGATGTGTAAGCAATCTCCTTTTCAGACAGACTGCACTACTTCAGTATTGTACCAATAAACCAAATTCTACCCCAGCTCTACCCATGACTGCGTATGCGATCATTCAATTTCATATACCTATGAAGTGTTACATCCAGGTTATTGTATGAGTTTCTGATTCCAACTGGGGGTCAATGATATTATAGTCATATGACACAACGTTTTTTTGTTCTGTGAAGTGCACTGTTTTACATTTCTGAGCATTTAAGGCAAGCTACTAATCTTTGCACCTCTTTGAAATCTTATCAAGATCTGACTGAATATTCATACAGATTCTTTCAGACAGTACTTCAATATAGATAACTTCACCATCTACAAAAATTTTGAGGTTTCTATTAATAAAGTGTGCAAGATCATTAATACACAACATGAACAGCAAGGGTCCCAACACACTCCCCTACGACACACCCAAAGTCACTTCTACATATGACAATGACTCTTCATCGTAGATAACCTGCTGTGACCTTCCTAGCAAAATATCCTCAGTCCAGTCACAAATTTAACTTGAGACCCCAAACCATCATACTTTTGACAATAATCATAGATGTATTGAGTCAAATACTAAACCTGAACCAGACCCCTGCCACAGGGATCTTACCCTTGTGGAAGACCCAGATACAAGACCAGCCCAACCACCCATCCAGTTGCATCTACTCCAGTCCTGTCACAGATTAATCCTACCCCATCAGACGCCAAACCACCTGTGAAACCAGCTATGTTATATACCAGCTCTGTTGCAACCACTGCACAGTGTGTTGCATTGGAATGACAATCAACCAGCTGTCAAGGAGAGTGAATGGTCACTGCCAAACTGTTGCCAAAAAGAAGGTGGACCACCCAGTGGCACAACATGCAGCAGAGCACGACATGTGAGATTTCAGTGGTTGCTTCACAACCCATGCCACCTACAACCTCCCCACCACCACCAGCTTTTCTGAGCTGTGCATATGGAACTACTATTACAGCACATCCTTTGTTCCTGTAATCTCCCTGGCCTAAACCTAAGGTAACTCACTGTCCGCCTACCCCCCCCCCCCACAGTGCGTGTGTGTGTGTGTGTGTGTGTGTGTGTGTGTGTGTGTGTGTGTGTGTGTGTGTGTGCGTGCGTGTCTGTGTGTCTTTACACCACCCAGTGGCACAACATGCAGCAGAGCACGACATGTGAGATTTCAGTGGTTGCTTCACAACCCATGCCATCTACAACCTCCCCACCACCACCAGCTTTTCTGAGCTGCGCATATGGAACTACTCTTACAGCGCATCCTTTGTTCCTGTAATCTCCCTGGCCTAAACCTAAGGTAACTCACTGTCCACCTACCCCCCCCCACCAAACAGTGTGTGTGTGTGTGTGTGTTTACACCACCCCCTGTCCCAGTACCTCCGCCCAGTTCATGTCAGCTAATTGTGTGCTGCTGTCTCATGTCCTAGTTTGTGAAATCGAGTGCCCCGCAACCCTGTCCTTGCCTCCTGCCTCTCTCCATCCCTAACCCCACCCCACCTGGCACAGTGTGTGTGTGTGTGTGTGTGTGTGTGTGTGTGTGTGTGTGTGTGTGTGTGTCTGTGTGTCTGTGTGTCTTTACACCACCCAGTGGCACAACATCCAGCAGAGCACGACATGTGAGATTTCAGTGGTTGCTTCACAACCCATGCCATCTACAACCTCCCCACCACCACCAGCTTTTCTGAGCTGCGCATATGGAACTACTCTGTATTGTTCCAGTACACTCATCATGGGTAAGAAAAGAGCTGTCACTCGACTGGGCACGACGTAGGGAGATAGGTGTGTGAATGTGAGTGAGTGTGAGTATCCAGAATGAGATTTTCACTCTGCAGCGGAGTGTGCGCTGTTATGAAACTTCCTGGCAGATTAAAACTGTGTGCCGGGCCGAGACTCGAACTCGGGTCCTTTGCCTTTCGCGGGTAAGTTCTCTATCAACTGAGCTACCCAAGCATGACTCATGTCCAGTCCTCACAGCTTTACTTCTGCCTGTACCTCGTCTCCTACCTTCCAAACTTTACAGAAGCTCTCCTGCGAACCTTGCAGAACTAGCACTCCTGAAAGAAAGTATATTGTGGAGACATGGCTTAGCCACAGCCTGGGGGGTGTTCCCAGAATGAGATTTTCACTCTGCAGCGGAGTATGCGCTGTTATGAAACTTCCTAGCAGATTAAAACTGTGTGCCGGGCCGAGACTTGAAGTCGGGACCTTTGCCTTTCGAGGGCAAGTGCTCTGTCAACTGAGCTACCCAAGCACGACTCACGCCCCGTCTTCACAAGTTTACTTCTGCCAGTACCTCGTCTCCTACCTTCCAAACTTTACAGAAGCTCTCCTGCGAACCTTGCAGAACTAGCACTCCTGAAAGAAAGGATATTGCGAAGACATGGCTAGGCCACACCCTGGGGGATGTTTCCAGAATAAGATTTTCACTCTGCAGCGGAGTGTGCGCTGTTATGAAATGTCATGTCTCTGCAATATCATTTCTTTCAGGAGTGCTAGTTCTGCAAGGTTCGCAGGAGAACTTCTGTAAAGTTTGGAAGGTAGGAGACGAGGTACTGGCAGAAGTAAAGCTGTGAGGACGGGGCGTGAGTCGTGCTTGGGTAGCTCAGTTGATAGAGCACTTACCTGCGAAAGGCAAAGGTCCCAAGTTCGAGTCTCGGCCCGGCACACAGTTTTAATCTGCGAGGAAGTTACATAAGTAGTGTGAGTATGTTTGTGCCCATGTTTTTCCTGCGTACTTGAAAAATGAAGTTTTTTCAGAAAGATAGAAGCTCAGCAACTTTTGTTTGTGTACCTATCGATGATACAGCAGTTCTGCCTTTCGGTGAGCGGTCTCCTATACTCCTAAATAATTCATAATTCTCAGTCATAACTATCCATACATTATTATGATTCTTTTCTTTCCCATTTATTTATTTACACTGAGCAGCCAGAACTTCATGACTACTTGCTATAGACGTAAGCCTGTCCAGGTGACAGCAGCGTCACCTGGCAAGGAATGAACGCTGGTCAGACACACGCACAGCGCATGTAGTATCAGTGAGCCTGCATAGAATGGAGAAGGCACACGACCTATCTGAGTTTGATGAAGGGCAGATTGTGATGACCATGAGGCTCGGAATGAGCATTTCAGAAATTGCACAACTTGTCAGGTGTTTGAGGAGAGCTATGGTAAGTGTCTTCAACACATGGCAAAACCAAGTTGAAATCATGTCCAGATGTTGTGGGGTTGGGTGCCATCCCTAATTACAGATGTCAGATGTAGGCTGGGCAGACTGGTAAAACAGGACAGGCAGCGAACTGTGGCGGAAATGACATCAGAGTTTAATGCTGGGCAGTGTACAAGTGTATCTGAACACACAGTGCGCTGAACATTCCTAACGATGGCCTCCGCAGCTGACTACCCGTGCCTGTACCAGTGTTAACACCACAACTACAACTGAAATCGGCACACGACCATTGGCACTGGATGTTGGCGCAGTGGCAGAGCATTGCATCGTCTGATGAATACTCATACCATTTTCATCAAGCTGATTGGAGCATGTGAATCCATTGTCTTCCAGGGGAACAATTCCTTGACACCTTTACTACAGGACAGAGACAAGATGGGGGCAGCTCCATTATGCTTGAGTGTCATATATTGGTTGGAGACCCCATAAGCTCCTTCCTGACGATCACGTTTCCCGACAGCAGCGGCTTTTTTCAGCAAGATAATGCTATATGTCACAAAGCCAGGAGTGTGATGGAGTGCCTCGAGGAACACAGTGCCGTGTTCCAATTGATGTGCTGGTCCCCCAACTCACTAGATATGAACCTGATTAAACACATCTGGGGTGTGATTGAATGTGGGGACAGAACGTATCTCCCCCTCCCCAGAATTTACGCTAGTTAGGTGACTCGTATGTGCAGATGTGATGGCAACTCCCTCCAGCGACCTACAAAGGGCTCATTGCTTCTATGACATGACACGTTGCCGCTGTTGTCCATGAAAAAGGTGAATATATCAACTATTTGGCATATGACCATAATGTTCTGGCTGTTCAGTATATATACTTTTAATTGACAGAACAACTTTTGATATAAAAAAAATTACCCTGTCACATACTAATATCAAATTAGATGACGTGAAGTATACAGTGTGTCCCAAACACCAAGGGTCAAAACTACAGATTGTCAACTATTCTAAAGTAAGTATTTTGAGATAAGGAACCAATGGCCAGAAATGAATGGAAGCGACCACAGATTTCCAGTCTAGTGACCACCTTCCTATGTGGATCCACCTGCTGCCTCAGAAAGTGGTCAACAGGCGACCACTACATGGATGCTTTGAAGTGCAAATTGGTTGTGATACAGACAGCAGCCCTCTTTGAAGAACAGGAATATTCTCAGTAGATGGGGCATCGTGTCACCTGTGTGATCTGATGAGTTGACACCTCAGACGATGGCCAGTCCCTTGGTGGAATGCAGAATGACGTTCGACAGCTGGAACCAGGCGTGCAACTTTATGGCAATTCAAACACCATACAACTACAGAAAATCTTTCTGCCTTCTGATCTGTGAAAGCACAAGCGAGGTGAGTGATAAAAGAATGGAAGGGAACTCCTCAAAGGAATTCACAACTTCTGTTACTTCGTCCACTGCCAGTTTATGAGTTTGAGACTTAATAATGTAGATTTCAGACCAGGATAGTACACCTCCCCTTATGATCTTGTTGAGAACCTATAGACATAGCCAGGCCCTTTTTTTTTTTTACTACGTTATGTAGACTAGTGTCCTGTAGGACTGTGGAGAATAGGAGTACCCACTTCTTATAGTGTAATGAGGAGTTCTGCAATCTCCCGTGCTTCACGTGGGAATGCTTCACGTGGGAATTGGAATTAGCTGTGTCTGTTGCCAGGGACACTGCACTAAGTCCATATCATCCATATCAGATTCATTATGTCATGCTCCATCTTCTGTGTCCTGGAGCCAAAGATAAGCTCCTACCTGGTTTCAGTCTAATCTGTCACGTGGAAGGATGTAATATTAATTCCCTCATGGAAACCAGGTATATAATAAGTAAGACTGTAGAGTGCTTAGTCAACTGCTGCCTTGTATATCTTTTTGAATCCTAGGGTCATCTGTGCCACTCCCAGCATGGTTTCAGGCACTTGTATTCCATGCGTGACAACTTAATTCTACTGGAGATGACGATACAAGACTCCTTCTCACGCCGCAACCATTTAGTTAGAGGGGGTTTTGATCTTGATAAACTGTACAACAACACTAGGAGAGACAACATCCTTCATCAGTTTCATGAATGGGGGCTATGTGGGCAATTACCACCCTTTTACTCAATCCTTCATCGGGGACAGGCGAGTTTGCTATTGTATTCGTGATTCCATGTCCTTGTTCATGAGAATAGGGTCCCCCCCCCCCCCCCAGACAGTGTACGCAGTGTCAATTGTTCACAGTTGCTGTATTTGGCATCTCCTCTGCAGTCAGAAGCCTAGTTAAAAGTTCTTTGTTTCTGGACTACTTTACGATCTTCTGCTCTTCCTGTCATCTTACAACAGTAATGTGGCAATGTGAGCTGACCGTAAGGAGTCCAGAAACTTTGGCCAATAAAGCTGGTTTTATATTCTCACTTGAGAAGACTATATGCATCAACTTCAATCTTGCTTGTAATAGTTTTCACGCTCTAAAGTTCAAAGTGACGGACAGTATTTTATATTTTAAGCGCAATATGTGCTCTTTGGGTGTTCTATTTGACTAGAAATTAACCTGGCTTCCGCACTAAGAAAACTTGCAAACAAAAGACTTAAAATCATTGAATATTTTGGAATGTCTCAGCAGTATAGTGACAGAGCTGATAGTTCCTGCCTCATGCAGGTTTATAGATAGGCCATTTGTTAGATCACAGTTAGGTTATGGCAGTATGGTTTACAGATCATCCCATATTTCCTACCTCAAGATGTTAGATGCTGTGAGGCACGACGGCATTAGGATATCGAATGGAGCCTTTCAGGCCAACCCAGTCCAGCGTCCATGTGTAGAGTGTGGTGAACCACCACTCCTGATTCCTGATTCGTCGGTGTCTCCTTCTGACTTGACAGACTCTGACAGTCTCAGAGTTGTCGCAGTCATTGGCATTTAGTGCAGCAGTCCAGCCCAACTTTAGCGGTTGTTCAGGAATGGGCCCATGCATACAAGGCATTCAGTATATGTTCTGCCGACTGTCTTAAGGATGTGGATATATCAGACCTCCGAACAGACAGCCAGGGATGGATCAAATTGCCACCTTGGCATCATCAGAGGCCTAAAATCATTTTAACCCAGATGCTGTACAAGAAAACTTGTTCTCCAGATTATGTTTCTACAACTAACTTCTTTTGCACTTACAAGTATGCAACACAGTGTTATTGTTGTTTATATGGATGAAGCCCTTCAAGGAAATGCCCTTGTTTGTTTGGCTTTTTTCTGTGGTAAGGTTTTCGAAGTGTGCCTACTGGAAATACACTCCTGGAAATTGAAATAAGAACACCGTGAATTCATTGTCCCAGGAAGGGGAAACTTTATTGACACATTCCTGGGGTCAGATACATCACATGATCACACTGACAGAACCACAGGCACATAGACACAGCCAACAGAGCATGCACAATGTCGGCACTAGTACAGTGTATATCCACCTTTCGCAGCAATGCAGGCTGCTATTCTCCCATGGAGACGATCGTAGAGATGCTGGATGTAGTCCTGTGGAACGGCTTGCCATGCCATTTCCACCTGGCGCCTCAGTTGGACCAGCGTTCGTGCTGGACGTGCAGACCGCGTGAGACGACGCTTCATCCAGTCCCAAACATGCTCAATGGGGGACAGATCCTGAGATCTTGCTGGCCAGGGTAGTTGACTTACACCTTCTAGAGCACGTTGGGTGGCACGGGATACATGCGGACGTGCATTGTCCTGTTGGAACAGCAAGTTCCCTTGCCGGTCTAGGAATGGTAGAACGATGGGTTCGATGACGGTTTGGATGTACCGTGCACTATTCAGTGTCCCCTCGACGATCACCAGTGGTGTACGGCCAGTGTAGGAGATCGCTCCCCACACCATGATGCCGGGTGTTGGCCCTGTGTGCCTCGGTCGTATGCAGTCCTGATTGTGGCGCTCACCTGCACGGCGCCAAACACGCATACGACCATCATTGGCACCAAGGCAGAAGCGACTCTCATCGCTGAAGACGACACGTCTCCATTCGTCCCTCCATTCACGCCTGTCGCGACACCACTGGAGGCGCGCTGCACGATGTTGGGGCGTGAGCGGAAGACGGCCTAACGGTGTGCGGGACCGTAGCCCAGCTTCATGGAGACGGTTGCGAATGGTCCTCGCCGATACCCCAGGAGCAACAGTGTCCCTAATTTGCTGGGAAGTGGCGGTGCGGTCCCCTACGGCACTGCGTAGGATCCTACGGCCTTGGCGTGCATCCGTGCGTCGCTGCGGTCCGGTCCCAGGTCGACGGGCACGTGCACCTTCCGCCGACCACTGGCGACAACATCGATGTACTGTGGAGACCTCACGCCCCACGTGTTGAGCAATTCGGCGGTACGTCCACCCGGCCTCCCGCATGCCCACTATACGCCCTCGCTCAAAGTCCGTCAACTGCACATACGGTTCACGTCCACGCTGTCGCGGCATGCTACCAGTGTTAAAGACTGCGATGGAGCTCCGTATGCCACGGCAAACTGGCTGACACTGACGGCGGCGGTGCACAAATGCTGCGCAGCTAGCGCCATTCGACGGCCAACACCGCGGTTCCCGGTGTGTCCGCTGTGCCGTGCGTGTGATTATTGCTTGTACAGCCCTCTCGCAGTGTCAGGAGCAAGTATGGTGGGTCTGACACACCGGTGTCAATGTGTTCTTTTTTCCATTTCCAGGAGTATATTTACAAATATTATGATGCGGAGTTATAAGGCAGTATGACGGTCATGGAGCACTTTCAAATGCATCATGGTACAATGTTCCTTGTCTGCTCTGATTTGCTCAGTGCACAACAAGTCATGCACCAAATGTACCGGGTAGACCATTTGATTTAGCTCAGCTGCTGCTAATCATTGTGTTGCAAGATCTCCCAAGAGTCATGTACCTGTGGTACCAGTACCAAACGTACTTCAAGTACTATGCTGTCCTATGGATCCTATAACCTCTGCAGGAAGTATGTGGTCTGTCATTAATTGTGCACTTGACTTCGAGCCGTGCTTTGACAGTAGATCTAGTCATCCTGTATGAGATGGATTGGAACCAGGGACGACTCAGGGAGTTATACCGACACCCCTAACCAACATTTTCGAGGTACTATCTTTCAGCGAAGCTGAAACTGTGCCAGTGGGACTTACTTCACCTGTTTTGAGAAAACCACTTTTGTCTGGTGTCAAGAGGATGCACATGCAAAAGGATGGAGGTCTATTAACAGTGGCAGTTCAAATGTATGTGAATGATGGTACCCTGTAGGGAAATGGCAGCAATGAACAGAAAGGATAAAGTTGCACTCTGTGTGTGTGTGTGTGCGTGTGTGTGTGTGTGTGTGTGTGTGTGTGTGTGTGTGTGTGTGTGTGTGTCTGGTGGCCCCACTCAACTTGTTGAAGAAGATATTCCAGCAATTGACACGGTGCAACCTACTACAACTTGAGACACACATTGGAACAAATGATGCCTGCTGCTTGGGCTCTGAGACCATTCTTGCATCATTCCAGCGACTGGCAGAGAAGGTTCAGGAGACCAGCCTCACATACAGAGTTTCAATGAAGTTCACAGTTTGCAGCATTGTTACCAGATCTAATCATGGCCCCTTGGTTCTGAGTCAAATAGAAAGAATGAACTAGAGGCTAGCCTGCAACTTCCTGAACTTACACCATAGGTTTGAGAACTGTAGGGTACTTCTAAGGCCAGCCGGTGTGGCCGTGCGGTTCTAGGCACTTCAGTCTGGAACCGCGAGACCACTACAGTCGCAGGTTCGAATCCTGCCTCGGGCATGGATGTGTGTGATGTCCTTAGGTTAGTTTGGTTTAAGCAGTTGTAAGTTCTAGGGGACTGATGACCATAGATGTTAAGTCCCATAGTGCTCAGAGCCATTTGAACCATTTTTGGTACCTCTAAATCTGTCAGGTGTGCACTACACAACAAAGGCTGCTACCTATGTAGCTGACTGCGTGTTCAGTGCACACAAGGGTTTTTTAAGATAGGTTTAGATAGGTGACTCTCCATGCAATCCAGATAACGATGGCTGTAAGAAATCCAGAAGTATCAATGTAAGCTCAAAAGAAATGCCTCCCATATGCGAGAGCACTAAATTCGTAGTGGTCTACTGCCAAAGCATTCACAGCAAAATTCCAGAGTGTGAAGTACTCCTGAAAAGCAATCGAGCTCACACAATACTAGGAAGAGAACGCTGGTTGAAACCTGAAATTGATAGCATTGAGATTTTTGGGGAAAATTCAACAGTATATCGAAAAGATACACAAACGGGAAATGGAGGTGGTCCATTTGTGGTGGTAGTAAGGAAACGCAAATCGACTGAGGCAGAAGTTAATGCTGCATGCAAGATTGTCTGGGCTAGTCTCAGTATCAGCGGTGGGCACAAAATCCTTCTATCGCACACCAGATCACCTCCTGATGTAACTAAAAACTTTGGGAAACTTATGTACAAACGAACTGAGGTTTTCTCTAATCATACTGTAATCACTGGTGAAGACTTTAATCATCCAATGATCTATTGGGAAAATTGCAGTTTTGTTAGTGGTAGGCATGATAAGACATCCTGTGAAACATTACTAAATGCCTTGAAAACTACCCAGAACAGATAGTTCGGAATCTCACTCATGATGGAAATATGTTGGAACTAATGGCAACAAATTGAACAGACCTCTTTTAGTGTGTTCATATCGAAACTGGCATCAGTGACCATGACATTATTGTGGCAGCAATGTTTATCAAAGAAGAAAGGACAACTAAAACAAGGAGGAAAATATACACTCCTGGAAATGGAAAAAAGAACACATTGACACCGGTGTGTCAGACCCACCATACTTGCTCCGGACACTGCGAGAGGGCTGTACAAGCAATGATCACACGCACGGCACAGCGGACACACCAGGAACCGCGGTGTTGGCCGTCGAATGGCGCTAGCTGCGCAGCATTTGTGCACCGCCGCCGTCAGTGTCAGCCAGTTTGCCGTGGCATACGGAGCTCCATCGCAGTCCTTAACACTGGTAGCATGCCGCGACAGCGTGGACGTGAACCGTATGTGCAGTTGACGGACTTTGAGCGAGGGCGTATAGTGGGCATGCGGGAGGCCGGGTGGACGTACCGCCGAATTGCTCAACACGTGGGGCGTGAGATCTCCACAGTACATCGATGTTGTCGCCAGTGGTCGGCGGAAGGTGCACGTGCCCGTCGACCTGGGACCGGACCGCAGCGACGCACGGATGCACGCCAAGACCGTAGGATCCTACGCAGTGCCGTAGGGGACCGCACCGCCACTTCCCAGCAAATTAGGGACACTGTTGCTCCTGGGGTATCGGCGAGGACCATTCGCAACCGTCTCCATGAAGCTGGGCTACGGTCCCGCACACCGTTAGGCCGTCTTCCGCTCACGCCCCAACATCGTGCAGCGCGCCTCCAGTGGTGTCGCGACAGGCGTGAATGGAAGGACGAATGGAGACGTGTCGTCTTCAGCGATGAGAGTCGCTTCTGCCTTGGTGCCAATGATGGTCGTATGCGTGTTTGGCGCCGTGCAGGTGAGCGCCACAATCAGGACTGCATACGACCGAGGCACACAGGGCCAACACCCGGCATCATGGTGTGGGGAGCGATCTCCTACACTGGCCGTACACCACTGGTGATCGTCGAGGGGACACTGAATAGTGCACGGTACATCCAAACCGTCATCGAACCCATCGTTCTACCATTCCTAGACCGGCAAGGGAACTTGCTGTTCCAACAGGACAATGCACGTCCGCATGTATCCCGTGCCACCCAACGTGCTCTAGAAGGTGTAACTCAACTACCCTGGCCAGCAATATCTCCGGATCTGTCCCCCATTGAGCATGTTTGGGACTGGATGAAGCGTCGTCTCACGCGGTCTGCACGTCCAGCACGAACGCTGGTCCAACTGAGGCGCCAGGTGGAAATGGCATGGCAAGCCGTTCCACAGGACTACATCCAGCATCTCTACGATCGTCTCCATGGGAGAATAGCAGCCTGCATTGCTGCGAAAGGTGGATATACACTGTACTATTGCCGACATTGTGCATGCTCTGTTGCCTGTGTCTATGTGCCTGTGGTTCTGTCAGTGTGATCATGTGATGTATCTGACCCCAGGAATGTGTCAATAAAGTTTCCCCTTCCTGGGACAATGAATTCACGGTGTTCTTATTTCAATTTCCAGGAGTGTGTATCATCAGTAAACTACACACATAAAAAGAAGGTTCGGTTCACCACGGTTCCGCGAATTCTGGAACCTGTACGGAAATTGGAGTAGAGACCAAATTAAACATCATTTCCGCCCTTTCTATTGCTCATCAAAATCACACATTGCATATTGTACCACCACACAGTGAGACCTTCAGAGGTGGTGGTCCAGATTGCTTTACACACCGATACCTCTAATATCCAATAGCACGTCTTCTTACATTGATGCATGCCTGTATCGTCGTGGCATACTATCCATAAGTTCATCAAGGCACTGTTGGTCCAGACTGTCCCACTCCTCAATGGCGATCCGGCGTAGATCCCTCAGAGTGGTTGGCGGGTCACATCGTCCGTGAACAGCCCTTTTCATTCTATCGCAGGCATGTTCGATAGGGTTCATGCCTGGAGAACATGCTGGCCACTCTAGTCGAGCGATGTCGTTATCCTGAAGGAAATCATTCACAAGATGTGTACGGTGGTGACGCGAATTGTCGTCCATAAAGATAAATACCTTGCCAATATGCTTCCGATACAGTTGTAGTACTGGTCAGAGGATGGCATTCACGTATCGTACAGCCGTTAGGGCGCCTTTCATGACCACCAGCGGCGTACATCAGCCCCACATAATGCCACCCCAAAACTGCAGGGAACCTCGACCTTGCTGCCCTCGCTGGACAGTGTGTCTAATGCGTTCAGCCTGACCAGGTTGCCTCCAAACACATCTCCGACGATTGTCTACTTGAAGGCTTATGCGACACTCATCGGTGAAGAGAACGTGATGCCAATCCTGAATGGTCCATTCGGCATGTTGTTGGGCCCATCTGTATCGCTCTGCGTGGTGTTGTGGTTGCAAAGATGGTCCTCGCCATGGACGTCAGGAGTGAAGTTGCGTATCATGCAACCTACTGTGTACAGTTTGAATTGCAACACAACATCCGGTGGCTGCACAAAAAGCATTATTCAAAATGCTGGCGTTCCTGTCTGTGTTCCTCCAAGCCATAATCTGTAGGAGAGGTCATCCACTGCAGTAGTAGCCCTTTGGTGGCCAGAGCAAGGCATGTCATCGACAGTTCCTGTCTCTCTGCATCTCCTCCACATCTGAACAACATTGCTTTGGTTCATTCTGAGATGCCTGGACATTTCCCTTGTTGAGAGCCATTCTTGGCACAAAATAACAATGCGGACACGATCAGACCACGGTATTGACCGTCTACGTATTGTTCAACTACAGACAACATGCGCCGTGTACCTTCTTCCTGGTGGAATGACTGGAACTCATTGGCTGTTGGACCCCCTCTGTCTAATAGGCGCTGCACATGCGTGGTTGTTTACATCTTTGGGTGGGTGTAGTGACATCTCTGAACAGTCTAAGGGACTGTGTCTGTCATACAATATCCACTGTCAACGTCTATCTTCAGGGAACCGTCTGTGATACAAGATCCACAGTCAACGTCTATCTTCAGGAGTCCTGGGAACTGGAATGATGCAAAACTTTTTTTGATGTGTGTAGATAAAAAATCAGTTCTGTCATATCTCAGTGTGGAACCTGAAACCTTCAACTCAAGGCAGGAGCATGTAGAGGAACTCTGGCTCAGGTTTAAAAGAATAATTGACCATGCATTGGAGAGATATGTGCCCAGCAGAACTGTTCATAATGTCAGGAAACCTCGATGGTATACAATCACTGTAAAGAAACTACTAAGGAAACAGAGATTACTGCATAATAGATGTAAAACAAAGAGTAAGCCTATAGATAGAGAGATGCTGAACGAAATGCGTTTGTCTGTCAAGAGACGAAAGCATGATGCCTTCAATAACTGCCATAGCAGAATACTGTCAAGTGATTTTTCACGGAACCCAAAGAAATTCTGGTTGTATGTAAAGGCAGTTGGCACCGAAGTTAGTGTCCAGTCCGTAGCAAATGAGACAGGAACTGAAACTGAGGGTAGCAAAGCAAAAGCTGAAATATGTAACTCAATTTTCAAATGTTCCCTTGCAAAGGAAAACCCAGGAGAACTGCAAAAATTTAATCTTTGTACAACTGGAAAGATGATCGAAATAAGGATTAGTGTCAGTGGCGCTGAGAAACAGCTGAAATTGTTTTAACTGAACAAAGCTCCAGGACCTGATGGAATCCCTATCATATCCTATACCGAATTAGCAGCTGAGTTGGCTCCTATTCTAACTGTAATCTATCATACATCACTTGAACTGAAAACTGAGCTCATTAGCTGGATGATAGCACAGGTTACACCCAGCTATAACAAGGGATATTTATTTGTTGTAGAATCTTAGAACATATTCTGAGCTCAGACAAAATTAGGTATCTTGAATATAATGACCTACTCCATGTCAACCAGAATGGATCTTGAAAACACCGATCCTGTAAAACCCAGGTCACACTTATGTCACATGAAATACTCAAATCCTAGGATCAAGGCAGTCAGGTAGATGCAGAATTTCTTGAGTGAACCACAGAACTACCGCCCAGTATCCTTGAGGCTGATTTCTTGTAGAATCTTAGAACATATTCTGAGCACAAAGAAAATGAGATATCTCAAAGAGAATTACGTCCCCCATGCGAACCAGCATAGATTTGGAAAACATCGATCATGTGAAACCTAACTTAGCTTACATCAAAGCAGTCATCTAGACGCAGTATTTCTTGGTTTGGTGAAGAGCACTTGACTAATTACAACTCCTACGCTTAATGTCAAAAGTATGAAAATATGGAGTATCAAGTGAAATATGCAACTGGACGGAGGACTTTTTGGTACAGAGGATGCAACATGTAATCTTGGACGGAATAGCATGTGGAAGTAACTTCGGGTGTGCTCCAGGGAAGTGTGTTGGAACCCTTGCTCTTCATGTTGTACGTCAGTGAGCTTTCAGACCTCACACGTTTTGCAGATGATGCAGTTGCCTATAATGAAGTACTGTCTGAAAGAAGCTGCATACATATACAGTCAGTTCTTAAAAATGTTTCAAAGTGGTGCAAAGATTGGTAACTTATTTAAATGCTTCGAAATGTAAAACTGCACACTCCATAGAACTAAAAAATGTGATATCCTACGACTTTAACATCAGTGTGTCACTGTTGGAATTGGCCCACTCTTACAACCACCTAGGTGTAACACTTTGTTGGGATATGAAATGGAACAATCACATACTCTCAGTGTGGATGAATCATGGGGGTAGGCTATTCTTTATAGTTCGAATACTGGAGAATTGCAGTTACTCTGCAAACGAGATTGCTTACAAATCATTTGTATGTCCCATTCTGGAATATATGTCAAGTGTGTGGTAACCATACCAAACTGGACTAACAGGAGATATTGAACGTCTAATAGAAGAGGAAAATAAATGGTCAGGGTTTGTTTGACCCATGGGAGTGTGTCATATAGGTGCTGAAAAAACTGAACTGGCCGACTCTTGAAGATAAGCGTAAACTTTCCCGACAAAGTCTACTAACAAAGTTTCCAAACCGGCTTGAAATGGTGACACTAGAAATATACTACTGTTCCCTTCATATCACTCACAGAAGGATTGTGAGGTGAAGATTAGAATAATTACAGCATGCACAGAGAAATTCATTCAAATCATTCTTCCCACAGTCCATACGTGAAGGGAATGGGAAAAGACCCTAATAATTAGTACAATGGGATGCACCCTCTGACTTGTACTGCATAGTGTTTTGCAGAGTATAAACGTAAATGTAGATGTAGATCTGTGTCACGTACAGTGACTGCAACACCAAGGCAAAGTGGTGGTCTTTTTCTGTCTACATGGACATATCAGGATAAGGAAAACAGCATACCTGACAAGGTATCCAAAGAGGCATGTAGGGATTGTGTTGTATGTTGATGTGCCATCTCATTAGACTGGACGTCTGGAGGTGGCAAACAACAAACTGCAGTCGCTCAAATCAATCATAGAGGTCTGGCGGACTTCATGATACTAACCACAGCAATGGTAGGAGGTATCACTCACCAGACTATACATAGGAAATAGCCCTTTAACTCACAGTTTGGCCCTCCAATTGAAGGATCGACCACTGTGTGAAGTTCGTAGTGTAGCACTTTCATTTTAGCATATTTTGGCAATTTTTGTATGCTGACAACATGGCAGCCATCGGTTGGCTGGAGATGTACCCACTGCCTTCACACCACTGACACCAGTGTCACATGTGTTTTGAAGCTTTGTGAACTGTCGGGCCTCATCCCTAAAATGTTGGGGAGAAGAGGTAGTCTTTAATGCATTATAAAGAACTCCACATGTGGGAACAGCCTTTGCCATCCCCATTTGGGTACCGATGACATTGCTGTTGACTATGTTCAACCAAAATCTCCATCATCATATGAAATGAAGTCCAAGGTCTTTAATGAGCAGTTCTGGCTACTAAACTGCTTATGTTTCTGCTTTGGCATTGGCAGTGCTTCTTTGAAAAACAATTGCACTAGCCTGCAGTATGTCCACAGTGGATGTTTCCTCCAATTTTACATGAAACCTTTGTGTTTGATTTCCATACACCATACATATTAATGAAGGAAGTAAATTTCCTGTGTTAGTCTACGATCATTGTGATCATTTCGTGAATAAAACCATCTAGAGTACTTAATAAATTTATTTATTTATTATGCTGTTATAGCTGTTGCCATCATCAGATATCTCCAGTTAAGATTAAAGGAGCATAGAGAGCTACATGTGATTATTATATATCAAGCTACAAAAGAAGGAAAAAAAGCTTTTTTTTTTTTTGAGTCATCAGACTTTTAACTGTTTGATGCAGCCCGCCACGAATTCCTCTCCTATCCCAACCTCTTCATCTCAAAGTAGCACTTTCAATCTATGTCCTCGGTTATTTGCTGGATGTATTCCAATGTCTGTCTTCCTCTACAGGTTTTGCTCTCTGCAGCTCCCTCTGGTATCATTGAAGTCATTCCCTAATGTTGTAACATGAAGAAACATTAATAAGTTAAAAATATACTTTTTTTAAGTTCTCTCACCAAAAAGCTTAGGACATGCAAAACATGTTTAATTTTCAGTATTAAGAAACTGCGCCTAATCAGGGCATCAACTAATAACTTGACTCAAAAAATTACCATATTTACCCAGTTATAAGATGAGGTTTCTTTCCAAATACGTCATTCGAAAAATTTGGGGTCATCTTTTACTTGCAGATTAAACTACTGCTGCTGAGGTAAACGTTTCTACACCGTTTTATAGATTAATATAGGGGTCTACTTACATTAACAGATGATGCTTTAGCTATTGTGGTTTTGTACAAATTTACTTTGAAAAATTCCATGTGTAGAATTTAGCAAACAATACCTTCATTGAAATATGATCTAGATTTCCCCATACCCAGAAGCACTCAATACAGTATCAAACCTGTTAGATCACTCATGTGACATTTGACTTGCAGCCCTAGTGCAACCAATGGATATGTGAGAAACTATAAACTAGCCACTACAAGAATCTAATGTTCTTCATACAAAAGTGACAATTTTTGAAACTCAGGAAGAAATACCATTAAATTGGTTGCAAGCACATTGTTCAAGCTCATGTGGTGGGTGCCTCCATAACCAAGGGAACTGAAATGTTCGATGTTTCAAGACACACTGTATCAAATATTTACGCAGCATATGGGGAAAGTGGAGAAACATCATACACTAAGTCACAGCGTGGATAAATAGCATTAAAACTGTCAACTCACAAACTTTTGTTGTATTTAAATAGGTTTTTTTATAGAAGTTCTCATACATGTGTGGGTACCGTATGCATACATTTATGCTGATTTTTAAGTGAAGATAACATTCAAAGGCGATGGTCTTGACTTCAAAAAACATTACATGATTCTGAACTCAAGACAGTATTTTATTTGGTTAAGAAAAACTAATGATTTACAAAGTGTGCTGCAAATGAAAATTCGGTAGCTGTCACATATGAGAATACCGGGGGGAAATGCTACCAGCTTTTAATGCGCTTTAGAACAAGATGGTAACATTCAGATGAAACGAGAAAGAAAATTAATCCACAACTGAATGTCTAACAAACGAAACAAATCACATTAATTGATTACAATTGTTACAGCAAGAATAAATTACAGCAGAAAGATCAGTTGTGGAGCGAGTGCCAAAAGACGGCACTAGATCGCAGGCCGAGCAAAAGTTCAAGACTTTGGCTGAATCATGATTGTGATCTTTTATTTCTGTATTAGTTGCTATTGTTATATAAAACCTGCACCCTAGAAGATACAGCCGTCCTTGTTTCACTGTTGCACAAGCACAGCACTATGGAAGGCTTGGAGGGAGAAAAGTGACACGAGCTTAAATGAGAACTCTAATGAGTGTGGGAAGGGGAGTGATGAGTGAGCATCAAATTTCGTCTTGCTGCCAACCGTGGGAATCTCTACTGCTTACTTCGGCTTTTTATTAACATCTACTATGGTTAAATTGCAATTTGCCTGAATCAGTTTGACTCGGAATCGAATTGACTTCAAACTTGGCCAAGTACATAACACTATAGCACACATTCCTGCAGGAGATGCGAAACGTCTAAACTGGAACCAGTGGCATATTTACATGTTTCGTGCAGCCATGTTGACGACGCCCACCATGAGGTAAGATGGACATGATAGGCGGTATGTCAGATGATGGATCTACACAGCCGATGAGAGAGTGACAGGCAGACAATATGTTTTTGTAGAAAAAGACATTGTAACATTTTCACGTCAGTATAGATGCGAAATCCGCTATGAGCTAAGAAAAATTGCTACGTATTTGGAAAAAAAAACAGTCAAATATTTGTGACAACAAAAATATAAGTTCCACAGCTGCCCCGTTATGATGATGACGATTAAAAATAAAAGAGACAGTCTTAACAAAAGAGGCAGTGTAGATAAAAATTAATGTAAAGAATTTCTTTTTGTTTATTTTATTTTTCCTTGTATTCTCAGTACATAGACAATCAATAAATGGCATAAGTTCAGAATAGGTGTAATACTAACTTTTTAGACAGTTACTTAGGTCAATAAAAGTTTGTAGTTTTGGTTAGTGAGAAAATACTATAAAGTTTTTTCAAGGAGCCTCCTAAAAAAATGGGAGTCATCTTACATTCAGGACCGTCTTATACTTTGGTAAATACGGTATAGAAAGATGTAAGCTCCAGCCAACAGGTGGTGCTTGTGTAGGTAACATTGTCTTCTATTTTATTTTTTTATTAGTGTGGTCTGCTAAGAACCACATGAAATAACTTACGTATTCTCTCTTTTCTTCATTCTTTCTTTCCAGTAATTTTTCATTTTTTCCCTATGTTTTTCTCTTCTTTCTTCTGTCCATATTGCACCTGTCTGTATCTTTATTTTCTTCTGGAAGCCCTTGAAACCTTTTACTTCTGCTCTAAACCTTTCTCTTTCTCCTATTCCTTCCTCCATTCTTTCCATTTCCCTCTGGTCTGCTTTAATTTCTTTTATCCATGTCATTGATGTTTTAGGGTTTCATTCAAAGAAGTTAAAAATTATTTTTGTTATCCTGTTTTCATCTAGCCTTTTTAGGTGTCCACAGAATGCAACTCTTCTCTTCCTCATCATGTCTAATATTTGCTCTATTTTTTCCATAAACTTCTTTATTACTTCTTAAATTGTATTTCCTATTCTCATATTTTGGTCCCAAGATTTTCCTGGTTATTCTTCTTTCCTTCTTTTCTATTTCACCTCATTGTTTCGCTATATTTAACAAAAAGCATTCTGTGCATAAAGGCATTCTGATTTAATGGCAGTATTGCAGTGCTGAAGTTTTGCATTTATGGAAAAAGATTCCTTGTTATACAGGTTTCTTGTTAGTTGAAAAGCCAACCTCCCTTTTCCTTTCCTTACTAGGTTAACTTCTTTGTCTAAAACATTTGGTTGTATTATTTCACCTAGATATTTGAACTTCGTAGCCTTTTTTTTACTCTACCACAATCAGCTTCCATATATTTCTGTGCTTCCTTCACATCTATCATATACTCTGTTTTTTTCAAAAGATATATGCTGGCCAGCTTTTGATACTGTCTCTTGTAGGAGATTTACCTGCATTGTTGCATCTACCGCAGATTCAGTAAAGATGACAAGATCATCTGAAAAACCAGACAAAACTCAGTTTATCCCCGTTTCTTCCAGTTGTGGCTCTTCTAATTCCTACTTCTTCTGCTGAATGTAGAATGTAAAATTGTTTTCCTCCATTCCCTGATTACCATTTCTAGCACACAATAGAAGAGCAGTGGGGATAGTCCATCTCCCTGCCTTACGCCAGTTTTGATCCCAGAAGCCTTGGAGGTTTCACCTAAAAATTTAATTTTGCATATTGCAGTTGTTGTGTGTCTTTCATGGTTGCCACTAATTTTTTGTCAGCTCAAAACTCTTTTAAGATATTGAATACTGTTTTTCCGTCAGTTGAGTGATATGCTTTTTTGAAGTCTGCAAATGCTTTTCTACACCCTCCTTGGTATTCTGCTACTACTGATCCAGTTGGCTTTCCAGCCTGTGTTGCAATGCTTTTACAAGAATTTTGTAAGTCACTGGAAGGAGAGACTCTATAGAGACTCTATAGTTGTTGGGATCAGTTTTATTTCCTTTTGTGTGGTTGTTTGAATTAATGCAGTTTCCCAGTCTTCTAGTATAGCTTCTGTTTCCCATGTTTTTGAAAGACTCCATGTAGCTTCTTGACTTCCTGCACCAGCAGTTTCCCACATTCAACCAATTACTGTATCTTCCCGGGGGGGGCCTTGTCATTTTTCACTTCTTTAATGATATTTTTGATTTCTCCATGTTGGGTGGTTCTGAATTTGTGTGAGTGTATCCCTGATTTTATTCTAGAAAGTTTCCTCTTGGTTCCTCACAATTTAACAACTTACCGAAATAGCTTGCTAATATTTCATAGTTTTCTTTGTTGTTTAGGGCTAATTTTCCATCCACATTCTTGAAGCATAAGGTAGGTGGTTGGTACGTTTGGAGGGTTTAAAAGTTTTGTAGAAGTTCCTCTTTACTTAGTGATAGCTTGGTACGTTTGGAGGTTTTAAAAGTTTTGTAGAAGTTCCTTCTTTACTTAGTGATGGCTGCTTTCTTTCAAACTTCCTTTCGACGCATGTTATCGTTTTTCATATTTGAGACCTGTGTTGTTTAAAGCTGCTTCAGTCTTCGCTTCTTTTGTGGCGTACCGTTTCTGCCAGGCTTGTTTTTAATGCTTTTTCACACTGTTCATTCCACCATCTGTGCTGGTTGTGTATTTAGAGTGGTGCTATTTCCAGATCTGTTTTGCCTAATTTTATTTTAATCTCTTCAGAGTCTATACTCAGGCCAATCCTGGAATTCTTGTTTCTTCACTTTTGACATTTCTGTATCTATTTTGTGAGTCCTATGTCCTTGTCTTGGCATCCTTGTTTGTGGAATAAATTCCATTTTTATTGTGGTTAGATAGTGATCCGTTACAATACTCGCGCCCTTTGTAACTTTTACATTCATGATTTCTTTTTGATTTTTAGGGGATATAGCTACATGGTCAATCTGAAATTCTCCTAGGTTTGTATTAGGTGATTTCCAAGTTTTCTGTTTCCTTGGCAGTTTCTTAAAATTTGTTGAAATTAATTTGAGGCTGAAACCTCTGCGTGGTTCTATCACTCTTTCCAGATTTTAAATTGTTCTTTTGTGTACTGGGTAGTGTCCAACAGTTTTCCTGAACTTAACTTGCTATTCAAATATGCTCATTTAAGTCCCCTAACACAACTTTAAAGTTCTTCAATAAAACCTTTGATAGTTCATATTCCAGTAAATCCCAAAAGCTTTCAACTTTATCCGGATTCGTTTTTTGTCCACATTTGTTGGAGTATGACAATTTATTAAGGTGTAAGTCTCACCTACACATTGCAAAATAAGAACTGAGAGTCTTTCACTTGGGGAATAACAATCGGTGACGGAATTAGCAGTTGTATTTACAATGAACCCTGCTCCTATATGTGGAATGCCTTTTCCATCAATTTCAGCCTTTCGTTCCTTTGATAATCCTATATCCCTCTGATTCTGTGATGTCTTCCTCAGTGAATCTAGTTTCCTGAAGAGCCAAGAGTTGTATTCAGTATTTGTCCAATACTTTAATTAGTTTTTCTAGTTTTTCCCGTTTCCAAAAGTGAATTTATGTTTAGGTTGCCAAAGAAGTATTTTCTTTTTGTTCCTAATTTACATATAGGTCTTCTACATCTACATCTACATCCATACTCCGCAAGCCATCTGACAGTGTGTGGCGGAGGGTACCCTGAGTACCTCTATCGGTTCTCCCTTCTATTCCAGTCTCGTATTGTTCGTGGAAAGAAGGATTGTCGGTATGCTTCTGTGTGGGCTCTAATCTCTCTGATTTTATCCGCATGGTCTCTTCGCGAGATATACGTAGGAAGGAGCAATATACTGCTGGACTCTTCGGTGAAGGTATGTTCTCGAATCATTACCAAAAGCCCGTATCGAGCTACTGAGCGTCTCTCCTGCAGAGTCTTCCAACTAGAGTTTATCTGTCATCTCCGTAACGCTTTCGCGATTACTAAATGATCCTGTAACGAAGCGCGCTACTCTCCGTTGGATCTTCTCTATCTCTTCTATCAACCCTACCTGGTACGGATCCCACACCGCTGAGCAGTATTCAAGCAGTGGGCGAACAAGCATACTGTAACCTACTTCCTTTGTTTTCGGATTGCATTTCCTTAGTATTCTTCCAATGAATCTCAGCCTGGCATCTGCTTTACCGACGATCAACTTTATGTGATCATTCCATTGTAAATCACTCCTAATCCGTACTCCCAGATAATTTATGGAATTAACTGCTTCCAGTTGCTGACCTGCTATTTTGTAGCTAAATGATAAGGGATCTATCTTTCTATGTATTCGCAGCACATTACACTTGTCTACATTGAGATTCAATTGCCATTCCCTGCACCATACATCAATTCGCTGCAGATCCTCCTGAATTTCAGTACAATTTTCCATTGTTACAACCTCTCGATACACCGCAGCATCATCTGCAAAAAGCCTCAGTGAACTTCCGATGTCATCGACCAGGTCATTTATGTATATTGTGAACAGCAACGGTCCCATGACACTCCCCTGTGGCACACCTGAAATCACTCTTACTTCGGAAGACTTCTCTTCATTGAGAATGACATGCTGCGTTCTGTTATCTAGGAACTCCTTAATCCAATCACACAATTGGTCTGATAGTCCATATGCTCTTACTTTGTTCATTAAACGACTGTGGGGAACTGTATCGAACGCCTTGCGGAAGTCAAGAAACACGGCATCTACCTGTGAACCCGTGTCTATGGCCCTCTGAGTCTCGTGGACGAATAGCGCGAGCTGGGTTTCACACGATCATCTTTTTTGAAACCCATGCTGATTCCTACAGAGTAGATTTCTAGTCTCCAGGAAAGTCATTATACTCGAACATAATACGTGTTCCAAAATTCTACAACTGATCGACGTTAGAGATATAGGTCTATAGTTCTGCACATCTGTTCGACGTCCCTTCTTGAAAACGGGGATGACCTGTGACCTTTTCCAATCCTTTGGAAGGCTACGCTCTTCTAGAGACCTACGGTACACCGCTGCAAGAAGGGGGTCAAGTTCCTTTGCGTACTCTGTGTAAAATAGAACTGGTATCCCATCAGGCCCAGCGGCCTTTCCTGTTTTGAGCGATTTTAATTGTTCTCTATCCCTCTGTCGTCTATTTAGATATCTACCATTTTGTCATCTGTGCGACAATCTAGAGAAGGAACTACAGTGCAGTCTTCCTCTGTAAAATAGCTTTGGAAAAAGACATTTAGTATTTCGGCCTTTAGTCTGTCATCCTCTGTTTCAGTACCATTTTGGTCACAGAGTGTCTGGACATTTTGTTTTGATCAACCCACCGCTTTGACATAAGACCAGAATTTCTTAGGATTTTCTGCCAATTCAGTACATAGAACTTTACTTTCGAATTCATTGAACGCCTCTCGCATAGCCCTCTTCACACTACATTTCGCTTCGCGTAATTTTTGTTTGTCTGCAAGGCTTTGGCTATGTTTATGTTTGCTGTGAAGTTCCCTTTGCTTCCGCAGCAGTTTTCTAACTCGGTTGTTGTACCACGGCGGCTCTTTTCCATCTCTTACGATCTTGCTTGGCACATACTCATCTAACGCATATTGTACGATGGTTTCGAACTTTGTCCACTGATCCTCAACACTATCTGTACTTGAGATAAAACTTTTGTGTTGAGCCGTCAGGTACTCTGTAATGCGCTTTTTGTCACTTTTGCTAAACAGAAAAATCTTCCTACCTTTTTTAATATTTCTATTTACGGCTGAAATCATCGATGCCGTAACCGCTTTATGATCGCTGATTCCCTGTTCTGCGTTAACTGTTTCAAATAGTTCGGGCCTGTTTGTCACCAGAAGGTCTAATATGTTATCGCCACGAGTCGGTTCTCTGTTTAACTGCTCAAGGTAGTTTTCAGATAAAGCACTTAAAAAAATTTCACTGGATTCTTTGTCCCTGCCACCCGTTATGAACGTTTGAGTCTCCCAGTCTATATCCGGCAAATTAAAATCTCCACCCAGAACTATAACATGGTGGGGAAATCTACTCGAAATATTTTCCAAATTATCCTTCAGGTGCTCAGCCACAACAGCTGCTGAGCCAGGGGGCCTATAAAGACATCCAATTACCATGTCTGAGCCTGCTTTAACCGTGACCTTCACCCAAATCATTTCACATTTCGGATCGCCGTCGATTTCCTTCGATACTATTGCACTTCTTATCGCTATAAACACGCCTCCCCCTTCACTGTCCAGCCTCTCTCTGCGGTATACATTCCAATCTGAGTTTAGGATTTCATTATTGTTTACGTCTGGTTTCAGCCAACTTTCTATCCCTAGTACTATATGGGCGTTGTGACCGTTTATTAATGAGAGCAGTTCTGGGACCTTTCTATAGACGCTCCTGCAGTTTACTATTAGCACATTAATATTGTTTTTCCCTGTTGCATTTTGCCTACTCCTACCTTGCCGCGTCTCAGGAGGCGTCTTGTCGGGCCTTCCAGAGCATTGCAGCTCCTTCACTTAGCATGCTGTTTTGGGCTTCCCAGAATCTCATGGCCCAGGTGTGATGCCTTCTGCGAGAGAGGATTTCATTTAAGGTAACCTCCTGGGGTAGTTCCATCTTCCGTCATCTATAAACTACTTGATATTCTTGTTGGGGAGTTGGTGAGTGCCAGTTCATATTTAAAACTGAGCTTGTAAGTCACAGAGTTTTTCTTTTCGGCTGCTCCTCACGTGGGGTATAGACGCTGACCAAATGCTGCCTGATACGGGAACAGACACATTTGGATTTTAATCTGTAGCTTTTATATTATCCCTAAAAGCAGAGTTGCCTCTTCCACCGTATCGATGATCTTCATCTTCAAATGGCTCTGAGCACTATGGGACTCAACATCTGAGGTCATAAGTCCCCTAGAACTCAGAACTACTTAAACCTAACTAACCTAAGGGCATCACACACATCCATGCCCCAGGCAGGATTCGAACCTGCGACCGTAGCGGTCACGCGGTTCCAGACTGAATCGCTTAGAACCGCACGGCCACACCGGCCGGCTCTCCATCCTCACTATCGTTGAGGTCTTTGCCGTTTGTCTGGCAAGAGGCCCTCACAAGGCACTGTCACCTGGCCCAGGTGAACCACGATTTCTTAAAGAGCTGTTACTCCTCCCTTTCCTCCTATTTCAACTGCGCTTGGGACTGGCTATGGTGGGGTTAAAATTTCATTTCATTTTATTTTTTTTACTCACCTCCATACTTAAAAAAAGAATAATACTGACAGTCGCAAATTGCAAACATTTAAAGTCTAATTACTATAACCCATGTTTTAAATGAGTATGGTTGCGTACCCATAAAATTGGACATGGACTGCAGCCATCTTGTGGGGTGGCAGGTGGAAAATTTATTTTTTCTATATTTGTATTGTCTGCCGTTCTCGACACAGGCTCTCTAAAAAAATGTTGGCATCCAGAAAGTGATTAGCAAAAACGTGATGCCTGTAATTAAAGTTCACTGTGCCCACTCTGATGGAGAAATAAAGTTAATGATTATTGAAGTTCATTACTCTGAGAATTTAGGATGCCTGGGATTCATAGAAAATGCAGTTTACTCTAAAAATTTTCACTTTATTCTGAAAACGATAAAGCGTAATATTTCAAATAAATGTTTAACCAGTCAATACTAATATCACCTACTGTACTATCAGAGCTGTTCAGAGTCTATTGCGTGGATCCTATTATCCCTAGATAACGAAACTGTTCAATAACCTTATCGATGTAAATGTTGAAAGTGAATGCTCGCCAAAATTTGATGTTAATACTCATCAAACGCCACGCTAGTAATTACAGAAGGTCTGTCCTGCGGCGACACGTGAAAATAAGACATACGCAAACAGAACAAATCACTGGAGTCTTTCCGCAGTTAACACTATACCCCAATGCGAACTCACTGTTACATGCACACCGAGTTACGTAATACGGCATCCGAGGCTGTTCCTTGCAACTGCACAAACGCTTCCGAAACAGGAGTGCACACTGATACGAAACTAGAAGAGAACTGGGGCCCGACTCTAGCTCGCAGCGCTCTTCTATATATAACCGCGGTGCGGACTGCAGAAGGTGCAGCCGACATTTGCCTTCCTGAAACTTCTTGGCAGATTAAAACTGTGTGCCGGACCGAGACTCGAACTCGGGACCTTCGCCTTTCGTGGGCCGCGAAAGGCAAATGTCCCGAGTTCGAGTCTCGGTCCGGCACACAGTTTTAATCTGCCAGGAAGTTTCATATCAGCGCACAGTCCGCTGCCGAGTGAAAATCTCATTTGCCTTCCTGACTAGCCGCTCGGGCTAATAAAGTACCACTTCAAGTTACTAAATAATAATTTACTTCATTTGCTGAAGGCCAATGAAGATCTCAATTTAAATGTTCAGTCAGCACACTTATGTGGCTAGGCTAAATACTTTTGGCTAGAGAATTATTTTAGTTGCACTGCACGCAATAGATGAGCTCTGAACTTGCCCTTTGGAGAGTCGCTACAGCTGTAGTTCTATAGCTACCTTTTGAAAACTTCTACCGTCCGCGGTGGTCTCGCGGTTCTAGGCGCTCAGTCCGGAACCGCGCGACTGCTAAGGTCGCAGTTTCGAATCCTGCCTCGGGCATGGATGTGTGTGATGTCCTTAGGTTAGTTAGGTATAAGTAGTTCTAAGTTCTAGGGGACTGATGACCACAGATGTTAAGTCCCATAGTGCTCAGAGCCATTTGAACCATTTTTTTTTTTGGAAACTTCTCACATATTTGTTACTATAGCGTATCTAAACATCCTAGCTTTAACTAATCACTTACTTAATCTATCTTGCTTCCATATTTTTAGGACACAAAAACAGAAAATCATGAATTTCAACCAAAATATTACTTTGTGAGATCCAGCATGCCGTTTCCATTAAATTGCAATGAAAAAGGAATCCGAATATAAATTTTGAAGTTTCTAGCTCCTTCCTGTTGCGCTGATGATTTTTATGTAAAACGTCCTAATTTCGAAAACTGTTAAAGTTACTAAACTGAAACTTAACACATCATCATTTTAGCATCATTCCTGACATGTTATCAACTTTTCAGATCATTTACTTTACTTTTAAGGTATTGCGCAACATTCGTGATGTCATAGCTAGTTACAGCGGACTAGGCTGGCACACAATGGAAAGGATATGAATTCTATATAGCATGAGTAGGCTGCTTCCCTATATCATCACCCTCTACTTAATTTTTTTGAATGTAAATGAAAAAAAATTAATTACAAAGGAGGAAGCAAGAATACAACTTAACTCCATACAAAAATGAAAAAATTGAAATTTAAACATGTAGAAATATTAAAATAAAACTTATTACCTAATCCAATTATTTAGATTGCTGGCATATTTACTGCCTCTTAAGCTAAGTTGCAAAACTGATAAGAACATCTATAAAATACTAAATTGCAAGTTTGCAACATTCATGACCCTAACGCTATGCATATTAAATTATTCATGAAACCTGAATTAAACATACGGCATAATACTGCCTAGAAAATTACTCAAAGTTTTAAGTAGTTTCGAAAATCTATGAAACAATTTGGCAAACATACTGCCTGAAATACATAAACACATAAACATATAAAATTATGAAAATGTTTGGTTCAAGTTTCACTTAATTAGGTGTAAATCTTACACCTATTAAACTGTCTGTAGATATTTTTTACATACATAGGTACAAAGAAAATGACTTGGTGATTCTTGTTACATAAATGAATTATAACGCAATCTTAGCAGTCTTTTCTACACATGAAAGAGAATTTCACCAATCATAACACTTCCACTTTTACATACGTTGTTGCAGCCGCTTTGGCTGGCGTTCTGCACTACGATTCACAAGGGTAGAGGGGGGAAGTTGCTATGGTGTGCGTCCTTCACGTCCACTATTCTACAATGGGGAAAAGGGAGGGGTCACTGTGAGTTGTGTCCAAGTCACTCCACACTTTCACGCAGTTACCAGGCTGCCATTATCTGGTTTGTCCTGTAGAACAAACAAAAAGAGTGCCTCAGACTCCGTTCACTTAATTACTAAGGGAGGGTCACATTGAAATGGGGATATATACATTTTACCTCTCACTCGTTACTCAAACAAAGTTAACACAACGGTTCTCTATTTCCATCTCATGGTTACTTTACCGTAATTAAATCGGTAAACAAATGGCTGAGTACACCATTAATCACGTATTAAAGAAAATTTTATGCATAAGGCATACAATCCCGAAACCTTTAAATCTCAAATTATTAATTCTGGGCCAGAATACTGAACCAATGCTCGGTACATTCCTCACACATCTATATTTATTTGCAGGCTGACTTATCGTCAACTATCTAATTCTTAGAGACGGTAAGAGTATACTTCATTATTAGTTGTCATTCTTAGCTTCTCTGTACATTTGAGTAACTTGTGGTAATAGGAGTACAATTGCTGAGTGTTCAAAACACACTATGATTAGCCGATTACTAAATTAACTTATTGGTCTTTCGCTGCTGTGTCAGTTCCACATTTCATTGAAGTGTATTTGCGCTGAGCTATTAATAATGTTTCACGTCTGCGGTTATGTTATTCAATTACTTTGCTAGTATTTTTACTTATGTAATACTCACTCTAGTAACAATTTAAAGCACAGGATAGCATATTGATTTCATTTCTATGGTGTACTGCAGCTGATCAGTTTGCTCACGTGGCAACCCATTTCCACTCGATCGGATGCTGAAACCACAGGTAGTTTCTCTCGACTACCACTAAAGTGCATTAAGTAATCATGGATATGCGTTATGCTAAATTCCTTAAACCCTTAGGACACCATGAGCTGCTTTGTCTCATCTAACATAACGGTACCTACGGTAGCATTTACGCCTCCAACTCGTAAGCTTAATACGTGTAGGCGTGTCCTAGCACAAACTACACCAAAATAATGGCCAGCTGCAACCTCATAAATACTTCAAGGACGTGTCCTTCACGTCTCAACCACAAACACTGTTCAATTTCATTATTATTGTCCTTCCTTTCCATACAAGGTGAGTTCATCATTACAACTTATCTTCATATATTCCATAACACTAAGCAATATCTTCTACTATATACTATTTAGCTCTAATGCAGACAATAAGTCTCATTGCCACTTCAGCTTCTGCTTACAAACGAATTTGCATATCTTTTCTAATATTATTTAATATTACTGTGGAACCATTGCTAATGAAACAACACTGTACTTATAATATTACCAAGGTTCTTCCTTATATATATATATATATATATATATATATATATATATATATATATATATATACTTGTTACTCTGATACATTTACATTTTCATTACTTCATACCTCTCTATTGTTTACTTGTCACTATTAAGTTTCTCACATCCAGTAGTTTCTTCACTAATCAGTAGATAGAATGGTTACAGAATTCGGGGTTTGTTACTGGCAATATTTGGAAAATTTGTTATGAGAAGAAGAAATCGGAATCTTGGGGATAGGAAAGATGAAGGAGTGAAAGTAATGATTTTTTATCTAGTTTACTGAACATATATGTCTTTGTGCTTGAAAATCGTAAACATGGCTGTGAAACAGTAGCTGTGTAATTCAGAATATGGCTCTAAGCACTATGGGACTTAACATCTGACGTCATCAGTCCCCTAGAACTTAGAACTACTTAAACCTAACTAACCTAAGGACATCACACACATCCATGCCCGAGGCAGGATTCGAACCTGCGACCGCAGCGGTCGCGCAGTTCCAGACTGAAGCGCCTAGAAGCGCTCGGCCACTCCGGCCGGCGTAATCCAGAATAGATTGAAATTTCAGCCAACCAGTTAGAAATAAAGGTTTATTATCCTCTGACGATGGTTTCGATATTTGTTGAAATATCTTCTTCAGAAGTATTGGCCGCCTGACATAAGGTACATGTAACTTAGGAAAATATTTTATCTTGTGATGACTGTTACATTTATATGTTAACAAGAGCCTCTACCTGCGGGCATTTACTAATAAGTAGTCTTCTGAAGTACGATATATGTAATCTGGCACTATCTATAGCAGTGGAGTGCAATAACTCTTGTTTTATCAGTTTTGCTTATAACAAGAGCCATTCGGCTTCATCTAATCTATTGTGGCATCATGTGATGTAATAAGTATGTTTACTTCACAAATATTTTTCTATCAATATTTTATTATGTTTGTAAAAAATTAATTTTTTTGTAATTGATGTATGTATTTTTAGGGCCAATACTTCTTCAGAAGATATTTTTACAAGTATCAAAACCATGGTCAAGGGATAATAAACCTATGTTTGCAAGTGATTGGCTGCTTTTTCAATCTATTCTTTCTGCTTGTTTTAGTTGTCCTTTCTTCTTTGGTAATCATTGTTGTCACAACCATGCCATTGTCACTGATATCAGTTTTAATGTGTACACTTCAAAGGGATCAGGTCTGTTTGTTGCCATTAGTTCCAACATATTTCCATCTTGAGAGGGTTTGCTAACAATCTGTTCCAGGTAGTTTTCAGAGTGGTGTTTCACAGGATGTTTACCATGCCCACCACTAGCATAACTGTAATTTTACCCATTGATTGTTGGGTGATTAAAGTCTTCACTGACGAGTACAGTAGGATACGGGAACTTAATTTATACTTGAATTGAGGTTTTCTCTAAAGTTTTTGGTACATCAGGTGATGAGTCTGGTGAGTGACAGAAGGATCCCATTATCATTATATGCCCATCAATGATACTGAGTCTTCTTAAAACAATCTTGACTGCCATTTCAATTTCTACCTTGGTGGATAGAAGTTTCTTGTCTATTGGGTCAAATTCACCACCCCATTTCCCATTACAGAGTATATTCTTTTCATACATTCTTAAATTTTCCCCAAAAATTTCAGGCTTCAACTGGGTTTCTGTACCTAGCATTATTTGAGCATTACTGCTTTTCTTGATCAATTTAAGCTGTGGCACTTTGTTGTGAATGCTTTGGTAGTTTACCATTAGGATTTCATTACTCACATCTGTGAGAAGTATTTCTTTCGATCTTACACTTATATGTATGGGTTTCCTACAGCTATCGTCATCTGGAATGGATGGAGAGTCACCTAATGCAAAAAACCCTTGTGTGGAACTCTCACAGTTAGCTACCTGAGTAACAACCTCTGATGTGTAGTGCACATCTGACCAATTTAGGGGAACACTACACTTCTCAAACTTGTGGAGCATTCCAGGAAGTCGCAGCCTAGCTTGTCACAGAACCTTCGATGTCTCTGGTTCAATCCTTCTACTCAACTCAGAACCAAAGGGCCACAATGAGTTCTGGTGGCAATTCTGCATATTGTGAGCTTCGTTGAAACTCCATGTGCAAGGCTGATCGTCTCAAGCTTCTCTGCCAGTCGTTGGAATGACCCAATTATGGCCTAACAGCCCAGATGACAGGCATCATTTGTTCCAATGAGTGCAACAATCTGCAGTTGGTTGCATTGTGTTTCCTCAGTGGCTGCTGGAATAACCTCTGCAACATGTTGAATTAGGCCCTCAGCCACATATGCAGTGAGTGCACCTGGTTTTCTTTCCTGTCCCTTGCTACCATTTCCCTAAGGGGTACCATCATTTGCTGTACATTTGAAATGCCGACTAATAGAACTCTACCATTTAGCTTTTGACATCAGACAAAACAGGTTTCCCCAAAACTGGTGAAGTGAGTCCCACTGGCTCAGTTTCAGTTTCAGTGAAAGACAGCACCTCAAATTTGTTAGTTACAGGGATCAATACAACACCCTGAGTCCTCCCTCATCCACATCTGTGCTGTACAGAATGCCTCACTCTACTATTGACATGCCTCTCTCAGTGAAGTGGACGAGTAATGACAGATCCTATACTTCCTGCAGAGGAGACAAGATCTACAGGAGAGGATAGTATATGAGATACCTGGTACAGGTGTCGCAGGTACACGACTCACTGGACCTCTTCCAGCACACCGATTTGTATCAGCTGCCAATCATTTGACAGTACTCCGGGCAATTTCCAGTTGCTTACATCGTCAGACAACACGTCCCATGTTTGAGAACTCACTTTGGGGATGCAGTTTCGCTTTTACAGTGTATTACAAGGCCATGAACAAATAACTTTAAATTATGCCCTCTGGTTACCTTTTAATCTCTTGAGCTAATGAGTTGTTGATTCCCAATAAAAACTGAAGCAAATACACAAAACAAGATTTCTGTTAATGCAATATATAAACCTTTGGGTAAAACTATTACTTTCCTAAAACGTTTTCATGTTAATTGTAGTTGTTAGAAAACTCGAAAACAGAGTTAATTTATGATAAATGCAGATAATATGAGGGCTACACCGCTTTAAGGGAAAACTCGATGTAACACAATATGTTAATTAGTAAATCTGCTACAATAGCAGGGTGTATACGCACCAGGAAAAACCCCGGAATTTTATCATCCGGGAGAAAACTGGGAGAATTCCGGGAATTTTTGTTGTTCTATTTTATAGGTAAATTTTTGTGATTTTCACTGGTAAGAATTGACACCCTAACAAAGAATTATACTGTACCTCACTCCTGCAGAATGATGTTGCAGCAATAAAACCTAAACAAGAGAGGCTTTAGAATGAAGACTGCAATCTTTCATAACAACAAACTGTTTCCGATGAGCGTGACATCACAACTATTTGCATGTAGGTTCATTTGAGCAGTTGCCAGCGGGCTCACGCGCATGCGCAGTTGATCCGTGTGTGAGCAATACCTTCTCCCATTTCTGGCTACTTGAAGTATGGTTGTTAGCTGTATCAGCAGTAGCAACAAGCAGCCAGATGCTACCAGGAATTTTTTTTTGGTACACCCAAGCTGCCAGATTCTCACATGCGCAGAGTAGTCTGAATTGTAGAGGGGAGGGAAGTAGTCTCCACGTTACCCATGTTTATGTTTAGTGGTTTTGCTGTTTCCTCTTCGTTTACAGCTCCCACATGAAATGCAAACGAAACAGATTTCTGTGCCTGGTAGCTATCAAGTGAATTAAAATAACATTCACATAATTACAGAGGAGTAGAATATGTTATTAGTTTCAGTTTTCTGATTGTATTGTATTTCCACGTTTTTGGCAGTCAAGCATTCACCTTGCTGAACAATGAAGTCATTTTTGTCAGTTTGATAAGGCAATTTGGCTTTTGTTAATCTTTTCCGCAGAGGCAGTCAATTGATCTTAAACGAAGTGTCTCATTCTACACTTTTGGCTAGTTTCAACTGTTCACTGAATTTCAAATGCACATTTTCATCTTCTGGCACATTTAACACTATGCCATAATAAAGAACCGTATGTGAGATAATACAGTACTGGTACCCCAAGAAAATTTCCATCCCGAAAACCACACTGAAATGCTTAATATCATATTGGGGCCTACTTCATTGTTAATCTGGACATACAAATGTGCACTTTAAACTGAATTGTACATTTTAGCAGAGTTGATGTTCTGTTTCGTGTATGATGTAAGATCTCTTAAGACTATGTACATACGAACATAAGGGCTTCCTACGTCATCATAGCTGTGCATGCGCAGTAATGCCCGTTTTCTGGGGCTCTCTACTGTTGAAATGAACGTATTTCTAGCAGGTCGCAGGAGAATATTGTGAATGGTCGTTTAACAACCGTTACTTTCAAAGTAAATTTCCTTTTATGCAAGATGAATTATGTTACGTGTGTGAATATGCGATGAATTTCTTAAATCACAGAGCATTTGAGTCTCGCTTAGAACTTACACTATTTAAAATTTTACTGGCAGATATGTGTGATGTACCTTAAAGTGTAACACAAAACAAAAGATCAATATCATATGTGACAGCTTAACTTGTCTTGTAGCTTATTAATGTTCAATAGCAATATTATATGTGAAAGCTTCGCTTCTCTTGTACCTACGCTATGTATATCAATTTAAACCATTAACGTTTCCTATTTGTGTGTTCGCGCTACTGAACAGTGATGTTGCTATTGGCTGACTACATCACGTGTCCTAGGCTGTGAATATCTGCTGTCATCGGCTGGTGGGACATGTGACGTGAACTATGGTTGGCTTACAAAAGCACACCGTGATCTGTATTTCAGTGCTTCAGACACTAAAGAGCTGTGTGTGGTGGAACTCGAATTTATAGTTTTGTAATATGAAAATGTGCAGCATATGTGTTGGTGCACATCAAAGATCTTTCCAAACTCCTTTTTTTTCCCGAAGTGCCGGGAAGCTCTACACCAGTATATAAGACCTTAACCATACAAAGGACGGATAAGTTTTAAGGCGGGTTTACACAAGCAACAAAAGTGTCACCACAGCTGATGGGGTACTGCAGTTGCATATGTGAACTCCCAGTTTCTAGTGACGCAACTCAAGAGATGCAACATTTGTTATGCCACAAAAAGTTCAACTTGGTTGTACTTCGTTGCGCCACTTTCCTTCCATCACTGCTCCCTGGTGGCAGTGTTTTGAAACACGAGTATTATCTCACAGTTATCATGGAGTAATTGCTGCTGTAATCCATTCGATTTCAGTGTGTTTTCGTTTTATTACTGAACAAACTGACAACAGTGGTCGGCAGGTACACTATCTCAGTTTGTGGAACGACAAAAACAGCAAAATCTAAATGGCTCTAAGCACTATGTGACTTAACATCTGAGGTCATCAGTCCCCTAGACTTAAAAGTACTTAAACCTAACTAACCTAAGGACATCACACACATGCATGCCCGAGGCAGGATTCGAACCTGCGACCGTAGCAGCCGCGCGGCGTCGGGCTGAAGCGCCTATAACCGCTCGATCACAGCGGCCGGCCATAAACAGCAACCTATGTTTCATTTTCTGCAGCAGTGTGTGTGTGTGTGTGTGTGTGTGTGTGTGTGTGTGTGTGTGTGTGTGTGTGCGAGCAATTTTAGCAAACCAATGACGAATTCCTATTCTTAAAAGATTTTTGGATGAATAAACAAATTAACTTTAATATGTGTAACCAAACAAGTGAATCGTATGAACATCATGATTTTTAAGACCAAGCATTATATAAAGTGTGGAGTAAATACAGGAAATAGCTCCCTAGTGTGACATACAATAACACTAAAATCTTGTAAGAGTGGTTTGTCTGCAGATGATACTGACATTCCATCTTTTGGTTATCCTCAATTCAGGCGACAGTTTCGTCTCCGAGTGTTATTTATTTTGTAAACGTGTTTGTGACCCCTGATTCTTCGCTGTGCGAAATCTATTTTCAGATCCAACATTTGGACTTCGGCTTCCTTGTATTTAATTTTTGTCAAAGCTATAATGCCACAACCTGCACTATAACACTCATACCCGCCCATATGATTCCAATGACACCACACTGAAAGCTGTGTAACTACATATAATTTGCGGCATCCTGTGTGAACTGTAGCTCATGATGCCACTACAGAAAGCTTTGAGCTGTGGAGCCACATTAGTTGCGTGTGTGAACCCAGCTTTACAGTTCCGAGGAAAAGTATACTGTCATTTAACATGGAAAAAGTGTATTTTCACCTGGGAAAAAGTGTATTTTTAACCGAGAAATCCGGAAAAAATTGGAGAATTTTTTCCCTGTCCCCATATACACCCTATGACTAAATTACAAACACCGATTTATTACAAACTGCTAATAGATTATGCAAAGGACAATGATATCTTCTGAAAATTCTCAAAAACACCTGTTTATTTTCAGTGATTTACAATGATGTTCAGGGCTGATGTATTCTTTGGCAGTGCCTGCATCTCGTGGTCGTGCGGTAGCGTTCTCGCTTCCCGCGCCCGGGTTCCCGGGTTCGATTCCCGGCGGGGTCAGGGATTTTCTCTGCCTCGTGATGGCTGGGTGTTGTGTGCTGTCCTTAGGTTAGTTAAGTTTAAGTAGTTCTAAGTTCTAGGGGACTGATGACCATAGATGTTAAGTCCCATAGTGCTCAGAGCCATTCTTTGGCAGAACTGTGAACTACAAAAGCTGACTTGCTAAGAAATAAATTGTGTATCCAGAAGGCTCATACTCGCGAAAATGCAGTTTTGTAAACGCCGGAAAATTCTCAAAATAACCTATTTCTCACGTAACTGTACAATGAAATTGGAGAATGGCCGGTCAAAATCATTAAAATATGCAGGGCCAATAAAGCACGTCTTCTACCTTTTGCAGCTAACAATGCCATTGGAACATTATAATTTGAGGACAGCAGTGGGGAGGATGAGGTGGACAGAGAGAGGGGGGAGGAGGAGATGGACTGAGATAGGGGGAGGGGGAAATGATCAGAAAGGAAAAAGAGAGATTATAAAGACAGGGGGCGAGGAGATTGACAGAGAGAGGGGAGAGCAGGAGATGAACAGAAAGATGGAATGATCGGGAGATGAACTTACAGGTAGAAGGAGGAGATTGACAGGGAGAGGCGGAGAAGATGGACAGGAGTGGCAGGAGAAAATAGACAGAGGGAGGAAGGAACACATGGGCAGAGAAAGTAAAAACGAGGAGATGGATGAGACAGGTAGAGCAAGAGAGGGACAGAAGGAGGCGGAGTAAATAGACAGAGAGAGGGGGAGGGGGAGATGGACAGAGAGCAAACAAGGAGGCGATGAACTAATAGAAGATTTGAATAAATACGCACGCAGATAATGCTAGTTTTCATATAAAAGATTGTATTGTACATATATGCATGTTACCAGAGCGCTAGTTCAGATGCGCTAGTTGAATGCTGTTCGACACAATTCTGTGCTCACACTGTGGCAAGCCATAAATTTGATGTATATTAAACATGTAATAGTTTATGTCTCTTGAAAACATTGTTTCAGTCTACACAAAAAGTCTGCAGTGATCTTTCAAAAAAGTACTACACCAAGTAAGAGCTTGCACAGCAAAGTGTATACTTTGATACTTCCTGGCAGATTAAAACTTTGTACCCGACCGAGACTCGAACTCGGGACCTTTGCCTTTCGCAGGCAAGTGCTCTACCAACTGAGTTACCGAAGCACGACTCACGCCCGGCGCTCACAGCTTTACTTCTGCCAGTATCTCGTCTCCTACCTTCCAAACTTTACAGAAGCTCTCCTGCGAACCTTGCAGAACTAGCACTCCTGAAAGAAAGGATACTGCGGAGACATGGCTTAGCCACAGCCTGGGGGATGTTTCCAGAATGAGATTTTCACTCTGCAGTGGAGTGTGTGCTGATATGAAACTTCCTGGCAGATTAAAACTGTGTTCCCGACCGAGACTCGATCTCGGGACCTTTGCCTTTCGCGGGCAAGTGCTCTACCAACTGAGCTACCGAAGCACGACTCACGCCCGGTGCTCACAGATTTGCTTCTGCCAGTATCTCGTCTCCTACCTTCCAAACTTTACAGAAGCTCTCCTGCGAACCTTGCAGAACTAGCACTCCTGAAAGAAAGGATACTGCAGAGACATGGCTTAGCCACAGCTGGGGGATGTTTCCAGAATGAGATTTTCACTCTGCAGCGGAGTGTGCGCGGATATGAAACTCCGCTGCAGAGTGAAAATCTCATTCTGGAAACATCCCCCAGGCTGTGGCTAAGCCATGTCTCTGCAGTATCCTTTCTTTCAGGAGTGCTAGTTCTGCAAGGTTCGCAGGAGAGCTTCTGTAAAGTTTGGAAGGTAGGAGACGAGATACTGGCAGAAGCAAATCTGTGAGCACCGGGCGTGAGTCGTGCTTCGGTAGCTCAGTTGGTAGAGCACTTGCCCGCGAAAGGCAAAGGTCCCGAGATCGAGTCTCGGTCGGGCACACAGTTTTAATCTGCCAGTAAGTTTCATATCAGCGCACACTCCACTGCAAAGTGAAAATCTCATTCTGTATACTTTGATATACGTATTATTCTGTGATGGAAGGGAAATTGAAACAAAATAAAGATTCACCTTCTGATGGTTTGTATCTGGACCCTTTTCTATCTTACCACTGTCACCTCACCTTAGTAATAGGATGGATTGGGTGAGTACAAGCTGTGTGCAGACACAGGAGGAGATGGCTGAAATGTGTAAACGGCTGAAGACGCCGTTGGCTGTGGCCAATCATCTTCAAGCTGCTGCCTCAGGTGTAAAGGCAGAAGAGCAAGTAGGAGATCATGTGGGATACCTCAGGTGTTGCATGTTTCGTCCGTGGGCTCGGCTGCTGAGGAACCTTGTAGCGTACACAACACATGGCAGCTGCACTCACCTCAGAGTGAGTGCCAGATCGTAATGCATTTGCATCACTCAAGGTGGAGAGTCAATGTGGGGATTGGCCATCTGGCTTCACCCATTCACCCTGTGAGTGGAAAAGTGGCTGTTCTTTCAGTACGGTCTGTTTGCACACAGAGGGGGAGGTGTTGCTAATTATTGGGAGCTCCAGTGTAAGGTATGTTGTGCACCACGTTAGAGAAATGGTGTTTGAGCCTGGAAAGAAGTCCAGTGTGCACTTGGCAAATCTGTTGGAGCACCTCATCCTGAGAGTGGACGAGTGGTTGCTCCTTCAGCAGGAGGTGTTTCCTAGTTATCAGGTGCTCCAGTGTAAGATGTGTTATGGCGCATCATAGGGAAATAGTGTCAGAGGCTGTAGAGAAGTCCAGTGTGTACTTGGTAAATCCGCTGGGGCGCCTCGTCCTAGATGTGGAGAAGCTCTGCCAATGGCTATCAAAGATGCAGTCATCTGCAAGTAGTGGCTCATGTCAGCATCAATAATGCATCTCCCTTGGGTTCTGAAGCCATCCTCAGTTTGTACGGCTGACTGGCAGAAGTGGAGAACATTGCTTCGTTCATGGGTTGCAAGCACAGCTCACAATTTGTGGTGAGTTGATGGGGCCATTTGGTTTGGAACCAAACATAGGCTCCACTGGTTCTGTGTCGGTCTTGATCGCAGATTTCTGGACCTGCATTATAGAGTGATAGGTCAGGAGTGCATTACACAGATGAGGCAGCTGCTCAGGTAGCAGAGAACTTGTGGAGTGCACAAGAGGATTTTTTGGGCTGTGTGATAGTTTGAGGTCCGCCAATGAAAGGTCTCTAGTGAATACACATAGAGTGCAATCAAGTCACGTACAAAGTAAAGATACTTTGAATGTCAAAATTTTAACAGTAAATTGTCAAAACACTTGAAACAGTATTCATGAATTTAGCATCCTCCAAAAAAGTTGTTATACTTTGAACCTAGAGGTGGGTGAAAGCTCCAAACTATGAAGTGAGTCAAGGAATATATACCAAAAAGCCAGGATAGACGCCAAAGGGCAGGCAGGAGTTGGTCATTCCAGTTGATTAAAATATTATGAGTATAGAGGTCGAAATTAAGTGTGAGTACATAGTTATCTGGACAAGAGTAACTGTGTAGATGAAATCAAAAAAACGGCTCTGGGCACTAAGGGACTTAACTTCGGAGGTCATCAGTCCCCTAGAACTTAGAACTACTTAAACCTAACTAACGTAAGGACATCACACACATCCATGCCGGAGGCAGGATTCGAACCTGCGACCGTAGCGGTCGCGCAGTTCCAGACTGTAGCGCCTAGAACCGCTCGGCCGCCCCGGCCGCCTAAAGTTAATCATTGGATGTTTCTACTGGCCATTAATTCTTCTACAACTGTTGTAGATTCGTTTGAAAGAAGTCTACACTTAAATGCACAGAAATATCCTGATCATGCAATATTAGTTGGAGTAATTTTAACCTGACAAGTATAGACTGGGACATCCATGAATTCATTGCAAGTGGTACAGGCAAGCAGTCTTTCTGAAAACATTCTTGAGGTGCTATTTCAACAACACACACACACACACACACACACACACACACACACACACGCACACACACACAGTGGAAATATTTTCGACCTTGTAGCTACAAATATGTCTGGTATAATCAACAATATCAGTATAGAGACAGATTAGTTATCACGTAGTTATCGTAGTGGTAATGGTTACCGAAGTTTAACCGATCAAGAAGTGTTCAAAAAATGGCTCTGAGCACTATGGGACTTAACATCTGAGGTCATCAGTCCCCTAGAACTTAGAACTACTTAAACCTAACTAACCTAAGGACATCACACACATCCATGCCCGAGGCAGGATTCGAACCTGCAACCGTAGCGGTCACGCGGTTCCAAACTGAAGCGCCCAGAACCGCACGGCCACACTGGCCGGCCAAGAAGTGTAGTAGAGATTTTATGGTGAAAAGAGGAGATAAGAAGCTGTTAGCCTCCGACTTAGATGAAGAATGGACAACATTTAGTTCCAATGTGATGGGTGAAGAGGAATTATGGGCAAACTTTTAACTGATTGTAAATATTGCTTGGGAGATGCATGTGGCAGTAAGTGGATTGACTGAGAAGACCAACCGTGACAAAATTTTGAAATTGCTGGGGAAAAAAAGATTATTGCACTTGGGTTTAGCAAAATTACATAAGAATATTGTTTTGTATCCCGCCTGGGAGGCGGTGCGTGGGTAGGAAGGGAAAAAGGTAATACAAGTCGGTACTGCAAGAACGTGGTTTACTGGTGCATAATACAAGGTGATAAACGATTACATAACTTTGTACATAGGTGCGATGCTGAAGCGAAGTGTCCTGGCTGTCTGCACCTGATCAAAAGGGCTGAAGCAGTCGCAGAGCTCGTAGACCTCGACAGCACCAGCTGGAGGGCGCTGTCGTCTGTGTCTCTCGTAGTGCCAACATGAGAAACTATTCCGCGGCATCGTTCCTATCGATAACACATACGGACAGGCAAAATTTAGTTGAAATTCGTCCATCTAAGAGTGATGTGCAAATCATATAACTTTCACCATCATTCCATAGTGAAAGATGTTGCCAAGAACCTGAGAAAAGTCTGGTGATATGTAAATCAGTAAATGGGTTTAAGGCTTCTATTCAGTTATTTGTCGACTACTCTAGTGTGGCAATATAAGACGGCAAAAGAAAAGATGTCACATTTTAAAAAATCATTCACACAGGAAGATTATACAGATTTACGATCATCTGAACATCCCACAGACTCCCATATCCATGACGTAGAAATAGGCATCCCTGGCATTGAGTAGCAGCTGGAAGATATAAAAAGAAATAAGTCACCAGGTCCATATGGAATCCTAATTTGTTTTACTGATTTTACAGTGGCCCATTACTTAGGGTACACTGATTGTGAATATTTCGCCCACTGCAAAGTCCCCAGTAACTGCAAAAAAGCAATGGTGAGTCCTGTGTATAGTAAAAATAAAAGAACAGACCTGCAAAATTACGTTCCAACATTGGTTTGCTGCAGAATTCTTGACCATATTCAAACTCTGGATATAATGAATTTCATTGAGACAGGAAACCCGCTGTCCGCAAATCAGCATGGATTTAGAAACCTTCTGTTATGCAAAGTGTTTATCAGAGATAAGGGTATAGTAGGGAGGGCCAGATTGAAGTGTGATAGGACTGATAAATGATCTGACAGATAGAGCAAGCAGCAATCTGTTTTCTGATGATACTGTAGTTCATGGGAAAGTGTTGTCATTGAGTGCCTGTAGGAGGACACGGATGCCTTACACAGAATTTCACTTTAGTATGCTGAATGGCAGCTTGCTCTAAATGCAGAGAAATGTAAGTTAATGCAGATGAATGGGAAAAACAATCCTGTATTCTTCAAATACAGAACTAGCGATGACCCACTTGCCACTGTCGTGCCTGCTAAATTTATAGGCATGACATTAGAAAGCGATAAAAGTGGAATAATCACATACGTTTGGTAGTAGAGAAGTTGAATGGTAGAATTCGGTTTATTGGGAAAATTGTTGGAAAATGTAGCTCATCTGTAAAGGAGACTGCATATAGAAGAGTGCTATGATCCACTCTTAGTATTGCTCAAGCGTTTAGGATCCCTACGAAGAGAATGAAGCAATTCAGAGGCATGCTGCTATATTTGTTCATACCTGCCAAGTTTTCCGGTTTTCCCGGAGGATTTCTGGATTTTGGGGTAGTCTACCTATTTTCCGGATGAATATTGGTTTTTTTCCGGATTTTCTACTCCCGGGCTTGTTCCCGCTCTCTTCCTTTATATCGCATTTCAGTTTTGACTTTCGATAATAGATGCTGTTCTGAAATGCCAGTGTTTGAAATTCGACTGAAAGTCGACCGGTAATATCGATAATCCCTTCTCGCAGAATACCACTGCGCTTCTGTCATTAAATCTGTGTTTGAAACGCCGCCAGTGGAAGTCGATCGAACATTTTATCGATAATCACATCTAACTGACTATCGCTGCATGCTCTGTATGTTTCGTTTTCATGTCAGTGGGAAAGCTTTGTTTCTGCTTGCTTTTATGCGGTGTTTGCTGCATGTCTCTATATTTTCGTATTCGTGCAATTGCGTGACGAATTTTTGTGCGATTTAGTGTTTTCGTGATGAGTTCAACTAACAAGGGAACCTCCCCATCGCACCCCCCTCAGATTTAGTTATAAGCTGGCACAGTGGATAGGCTTTGAAAAACTGAACACAGAACAGTCGAGAAAACAGGAAGAAGTTGTGTGGAACTATGAAAAAAATTAATAAAACATACAAACTGAGTAGTCCATACGAACATTCACTACAAGAAGGAGAATCTGAGCGCAGGAGTATCGTGGTCTCGTGGTTACCGTGAGTAGTTGCGAAACGAGAGATCCTTGGTTCAAGTCCTTCCTCGACTGAAAATTTTACTTTGTTTATTTTCGCAAAGTTATGATCTGTCCGTTCGTTCATTGACGTCTCTGTTCACTGTAATAAGTTTAGTGTCTGTGTTTTGCGCTCGCACCGCAAAACCGTGCGATTAGTAGAAGAAAGGACGTGCCTCTCTAATGGGAACCGAAAACATTTGATTGCAAGGTCATAGGTCAACCGATTCCTCCACAGGAAACCACGTCTGATATATTCTATACGACACTGGTGACGGCATGTGCGTCACATGACAGGAATATGTTGTCGGTCCACCTAACTTGTACACTTAGCGAATGGGTAAAAAGATTCTTCTACCTTGCCCGATTTAAGTTTTCTTGTGGATGTGATAATCACTCCCACAAAAGTGATGAAAACATAAGAGTTTGTAAGGGACCGATGACCGTAGCAGTCTGGTCCCTTTCATCCCCCAAACCAACCAACCACCCATAAGAGTTTGTCACATAAACTGAAAATAAAAAATCAAACCTTTCACTCGAGGGAAGACTTGAACCGAGGACCTCTCGGTCCGTAGCTGCTCTCGCTAACCACGGGACCACGGCGCTCCTTCACTCTAACTGTCCTTGATGTTGCCTATCTTAGCATGGACTACTCAGTTTGTATATTTTACTAATTTTTTTCATAGTTCCACACAACTTCTTTCTGTTTTCTAGATTGATCTGTGTTCAGTTTTTCAAGGCCTATCCACTGAGCCAACTTATAACTAAATCAGAGGGGGGTGCGATAGGGAGGTTCCCTTGTAAGAAACGAAATCATTAGTCTTTCAGGGATACATATGTTGCTGAATTTCCGTGTATTATGCGATTGCGGAAAGATGAAAGATGTGCATTCTGTTTCATGTGTTCGTGTGATATAAACATTGCTTACGGAGGAAGAACTGAATTGCCGGCCGGTGTGCTACGGTCGCAGGTTCGAATCCTGCCTCGGGCATAGATGTGTGTGATGTCCTTAGGTTAGTTAGGTTTAATTAGTTCTAAGTTCTAGGGGACTGATGACCTCAGATGTTAAGTACCATAGTGCTCAGAGCCATTTGAACCATTTTTTGAAGAACTGAATTAATAAATTATACTAAATCCTTCAAAAGCGCCTTCAGTACGAAAATGAAGGATATCAGTAGGAAAATTGAATCCTTTTTTTACCATTCCTCTAGCTGACCTTGATGTTATAAGAACAGAATGTTTGTTCACTTCATTTTTAGTTGAACATAATATTCCTTTAGCTGCTGCTAATCATGCTGGTTCCCTTTTTGAGAAAATGGTGTCTGGTTCGGAAATCGCAAGAAGATACGATTGTGGTCTGCAAAGACTTCACATATTTTTAAAGAAATGGCTACAGATTCAAAAAATGAACTCATTAGTTGCATGCAACGTGAGCCATTTACTTTGGCTACAGAGGGGAGCAATGACAGTGATGATAAGCTTTATCCCTTAGTCGACATATGTTTTGAGGAAAAACGAGAAAAGATAGTTACTTCGGTGCTGTCTGTCCCAGCCTTGCTGGGTGATTCAATGGGACATAGTATAGGGAATTTGTTAATTTCACAGTTGGAGTATTACAAAATACCAACAAATTGTGTAGCGTTCTATTCAGACAATGCTCCACTCATCTTTGGAAAGAAAAATGGGGTTGCTGCTGTTTTAAGGGAAGCACAGCCGTATGTCTTTGTGCTGGGTTGTTTATGTCATTCGATTAACTAGCCTGCGGGGAAAGGTGCATGCAGTTTGCCTGTTAAGATTGACAAACTTTCAGTCGACATATTCTATTGTGTAGAAAAGAGTTGCGAGAGTAAGGAACGTCTCAAGAAGTTCAAAGAGCTTCCCGACAATTAAACTAAGAAAATATTAAAACATATCTGCACAAGATGGCTATCTTTAGGAAAGTGTCTGCAGAGACTGTTGGAGCAGTGGGATCTGTTAGTTGGGTTCTTTAAAGATAAGGTGCGTGTTAGTGCTCAGTGTGCCTCAAGTAGCTTAACATCGTTTACAGTCCCAAAAGCTGAGTTTGGTGGTTCTAAAGGCCATGGAAAGAGCAAGGCTATCGAGTCATCAGAACTGGTTGCCCCCAAGGGATTTACAACTGCCGGAAAATCTGACACTCCTGTGCTGAAGAACAACAATATTATTCAATCCTGCGAAGAAAAACTGTTTATATTTCTCTCTTCAGGCTTTAACAACGCATACTGTGCTTTTCTGTGTGCTTTCATTCCTGTATTAGAGAATATCAATTCTACATTTCATAAACTGTTAGAACTAATGATGGACCTATCACAGCAGCTTCTTTCCAGGTTTGTTAAACCTAAATTTATAAAGAGTTTCCTGTTACAGAAAGTTCGGAACCGTCTCGTTGAGAACCAGAGAAACAATGTTCATCTAGTTATTGGCGTTCAGACAATGAATTTGGTAAAGAAACTTAATGATAAAGACAAACCAACATTCTTTTCGTCTGTCAGGGCTTATTTCTGCTCTGCATGTGATTGTATCATAAACACGTTTCCCCTCACTGATGAAGTACTGAAGCATGCAAAGCTTGCAGAAGTTTCCAAAACTTATGATGCCAGGTTTTCGTTTGTAGAATTTCTTGTAGGAAGGTTTCCATCATTGTTGCCGTGGAAGGGAAGTGAATCAGCTGAGGACGCAATGAATGTGCTTCAGAGCCAATTTGTGGCCCTGCAGGTTGATGACTCTGATACTGCTGAGAGCGAGAACTTGACAGATGATACCAAATGGGCTCGTTTGATGAGCATTCGTGGAGCTGATGGTGTTCCTAAGTACGATAGGTTATACGACTAATGCTTTCTGTTTTGACTCTGCCGTACAGCAATGCTGAATGTGTTCAGCTTGGTGAAGAAGAATCGCAGTCAGTTTAGGTCCTCCTGTCACATGAAACTTTGGGATCCATTTCTGTTTTGAAAACAAGAAGCAGTGGCCCATGTTACACGAATAGTTTTCTTTCAGAATTTCTGAAGAAAGTGAAGAAAGCTACTCATCTTCTCTCCTCTGCAACCTGTAATGAAATATAACCAGTGTTCTGTGAACTTGCTAAATTTTTGTAAATAAGTGTAAATAAACGTTCAGTTTAGTATCTTTGACAGTGTCGTTCATGTTGTGGCTTGCAAGAGCAAGTGCAGAAAAGCTCATTTTTGTGTAGTGTGTAAACTGTTCCCAGTGTGCCGGCCGCGGTGGCCGTGCGGTTCTAGGCGCTCCAGTCCGGAGCCGCGCTGCTGCTACGGTCGCAGGTTCGAATCCTGCCTCGGGCATGGGTGTGTGTGATGTACTTAGGTTAGTTAGGTTTAAGTAGTTCTAAGTTCTAGGGGACTGATAACCACAGCAGTTGAGTCCCATTGTGCTCAGAGCCATTTGAACCAATCATTTGTTCCCAGTGTTAAGTGATTACAAATGAACAGTCATCAGCAAGTAGCTTCTTTAAGTACCTAACTTCAGAGTTCGAAAACAGTGATCTTAAAATGTAGCCTACATTATGTGTGTTAACGTCCGCAGCTCGTGGTCTTGCGGTAGCGTTCTCGCTTCCCGCGCACGGGGTCCCGGGTTCGATTCCCGGCGGGGTCAGGGATTTTTCTCTGCCTCGTGATGACTGGGTGTTGTGTGTTCATCATCAGTTCATCATCATTGACTCGCAAGTCGCCGACGTGGCGTCAACTAAAAAGGACTTGCAATACGGCGGCCGAACTTCCCCGCATGGGGCCTCCCGGCCAACAATGCCATACGATCATTTCATTTGTGTGTTAACATTATGAGGTTCATTCAGATGTGCGTCTAACTTTGCCTCACACGTAAGGTGGCATCACGTAACTGCGGGTATGGTGACGCCTCTATTGGTAGAGAGACTGACGCGTGCGCACCGTTTGACGTTGTGTAGCGCCAGTGTGGTTTCACGCCGAAGAGAAGGTGGTCACATAAGTTATCGTCCACTGCCGAACACGCAGGCGAGAGAACAGGAACAACGTGGAGTGACTCGATTTTTGGCGGCAGAGGGGGTTGGAGGCCGTGAAATGTATCGAAAGACGAAGGCTGTGTGCGGTGAGTTGTGGAATGGTGCAAACGATTCCTTGAGGGACGCGAGTCACTGGAAGACGATGCTCGTGGACAGGCTCATCGTGTCATCACACCGGAAATGCTTGTGGAAGTGAATGCTTTAGTATTGGAAAACTGCAGAATCACCGTGGACAAGATCCATCGGTTACTGGGAATTAGCGTGGGCAACAGACGACGAAGTGTGTGACTTGGTCCAGACCTGAATCCGACAGCAGCCTACTAGCTTCTTCAAGGATGGAGTATCGCAATGGGATAAATGTGCCAACAGTTTTGGCGATTATTTTTGAGTATGTTTACTGTGTATAATTACATTTCTGAGTTAGTAAAATCGTTACCCTTACTTTACACTAGTGACCGGGTTTCATTTGAATGCCCCTTATATTTGTAATCTCTTTCTGTGTAGTCTTTTATGGCTACGTCTGAACACCTTGCGACGTATGAACGCGTTAAATTTTTGCTATTTGGGATCTTCTGGATTTCTGTTTTTGAAAGTTGGCAGGTATGTTTGTTGCTGGTAAGTTCAGTCAGTAAGCAAGTATTACAGAGATGCTTTGTGAACTAAAGTGGGAATCCCTGGAGGAAATACAAAGTGGGAATCCCTGAATAGGGATGACATTGTTCTCGCAAAACAATACTGAGAAATTTAATTACAGAATGTACATTACCTCGGCTGCATAATGATGTTGTCAAATTGACCATGGTTTCGAAAGCTCTAAGGCGGTCTTCATCAGAATAAAAATTACATAGGATTACCTGGAAAATACTGTATAATGACATGGCTCAATAATACAATATAATTAATAGCATTACTTCCATATAATGTACAAACAGTGTACTTACATGTAATCATACCATAGGTGAAAAACATCTGAGCAAAAAAGTTCTTGTCAAATTGAAATAATCACAAGGATAAAACTTAAACTGTAAAAATTTAACATGTTTGTCAATTGAAAGAAATTTCCATCGAAATACAATGGCAGTCACGAGGTCGCTTACAGCCAAACAATGCATCAAACCGCCGCTACCGTCAGACTAGGCGGCTAACAGGCCAAGGCAGCCACGAGTTGGACACGAAAACAGATTCGCGCCATCTAGCAAGAAGTCATCGAATTACAGACAAGAGCAACTGAGGCACTGTATAGACAACTTAACATTTTACGCAATAACAGGAATCAGTGCACGAAAATTACAGCATACCGTAACGGTCCTATTTTATAAATGAAATATAGTTCAAACGTACATAAAAATGTGAAACTGGAAAGGAAAAAAGATGTTTAAGAGTCTACATTGAGGAGAGTATCGCCATTCAGACAATTTTTAATCATCGGCTCTATATCTCGAAAAAAGTTTTTATTGCGTAATTACCTTTCGTTCAGAATGAGACCGTCCTTCAGAGATAGGTGTTTAAAAATCTCTAGCTCTTCTAAGATCTTAAGCCTAAAGCCTTTTTTCTCCGAGTGCAAGATCTGGACGTCTTTTACATCTTTAGGATTATGCTCTGTAATTAAGAAATGGTCAGCGAAAGTTGAATTGTGAACATTGGTGCCTTTTTTGCGGAGAAGGTGTTCCTTGAATCTTGTCGCAATAGCTCAGCCTGTTTGACCTATGTAATAGGTTGGACAGTTGCCGCAAATAATTTTATAGACACCAGAATTATGCAGAGGGGAAAGCGTAGGTTTCAAGCTATGTATGATATTACTTTGAAAGAATTTTTAGTGAAGAAGCCTACTCTATAGTTATATTTATTTTGAAGCAAACGCTGTATTCTGTAAGAAATTAGACCCAGAAATGGTATGGAGAAAAATGTTTTCTTTCCATTAGGTTCGTTATTAGAAAGGCCTAGGGTAGTGACTCTCTTATTGGTTTTCCCACTAAAAATACTATATACTATAGAAGCATCGTAGCCATTATTGCCAGCCACAGTTTTAGCCAGCTTGATTTCAAAATTGAGATTTTCAGAAGAAAGGGGTGTGGAGGTGGCTCTGTGAATAGCTGAATGAAAAATGGCCATCTTATGAGAATGCGCGTGTAGTGACATGAATGGAATAATTTGATCAGAACTGGTTTCTTTGCGGAAGATATTGAAACTAACTTTGTCATCTACTATCGTAAGATTGACGTCTAGAAAATTCAGTTGCCGGAACTCATTTTCGCGTTCACAGGTGACAGATATATTTTGATGTGACTAGTTGAACATATTAAAAAGTTTATCAATACCGTCACTAGGCCCTTTGTATACGATCAAAATATCATCGACGCTGAAAAATTACTGAAAAATTTTTTTCTAAAGAATTTATAAACGCATCTGCAAGGATTCCTGCTAAGAGGTTCCCCATTGCAAGGCCGTCTAATTGCTGATATACTTTTCCATTAAATTCAAAATAATTGTATTTTACTACAATACGAAGTACGTTCATGAAGTCGGTGATTTGTTCATCAGATAAATCTTTTTTGAAAGAACTTAAATTATTTTCTACTATGTCTAAGGCTTCAAGTACCGGCACATTCGTGTAAAGATTTTTAACATCAAAGGAAATTAATTTCGTATCTTTATCACAGTGAACGTCTTCAGTTTTATTAAGTAAATCTTGACTATTAGAAACAGAATAATTACTATGGAAAACGAACGATTTTTTCAATATATCTTGCAAGAATTTGGTGAAGTCGGGATAAGCAATGTTCATACTGTTGGAAATTGGGTGGATCGGATGGTCTTTTTTATGGACTTTAAACTGAGCTCGTAATTTTCTCGGCTGCAGATTCATGTTGATTAACTGCTTTTTATGGAAACGTTTAAGAAGAGCTTTGGAATCCTTAATAGCGGTTCTGACTTCTTTCTGCGAAGTTGGCGTAGGGTCCTCATGTAGCTCGGAAATATCGTTTTCCTGAAAGAACTGTAGAGCTTTTGCAACATTTCTTGTTTGTTATTAGCCTTCGTCACCAAGGCGTCTTTTCCTATAAGCTTATATTGAGAAAATTTAGAGAATGAGCATTTGCGGCTGTCTACGGAACATTTCTACTGCTGTCAACGTACATTTTGCATTTGGACCATGAAGAGAAGATAACAGAAATTATAGCTCATATAGAATCGAGTAGATAGTAATTTTCCCACATCTACCTCTACGTCATACCCTGCAAGCTACCTAACAACGTATGGTAGAGGGCCTTCTGGTACCACTAACTGATTCCCCTTCACTGTTCCGTTCGTGAATGGTGTGTGGGAAGAATGAGTGTCAGTAAGCCTTTGTATTAGCTCTGATTTTTCGAATTTTCTCTTCGTGGTCATTTTGCAAGATGTGTGCATATCTAGGTGAAGATGCAGGTCTTCCTCGAGAAAAAAGAAGCATGAATTCTGAAATCAGTTTAATGTGGGTAAAGTGTCTTTTGTGTTGATCTTACTTATTGTGCTTGTTGTGAAATCTGATTGTAGAATGCAGCTAGATTATTTAAGCAACATCATTATCATTTCAGCATTATTCTTTCTTTGATTTTCAAGTTTATAACAGTTTTAGCATGTAAGGAAATATAACATTTTGCAAAGCAAAGATGTCCCAGTGAACGGTTGTAAGTCTGACATAAAATAAGTTGCCTTAGTTAGAGAATTGAAGTACTCTTTTTTCACATGATACCAGAAATGGCCATCATTGAAGTTTCTAATGAACTCTTCTGTTTAGATTATATTGTCACTAAATATTAAGAATACTTTTTAGGCCAGTTTCATTTTAGTGACAATATACTATATAATAAAATCTTATCAGCTGAGTTTATAGTTTTTTATGCTGTTGCATACTGAATTCTGTAAATGTGCATTTCTTACGTTTATAATGATGTAGTAAGCTCAAGGTTAGGTATTTTCTTTTATTTGTATGTAATAGGAAACAAACTTTCTTGTGTACAGTTCCCCCTTCATGGACAGCAGAGCCTGCTGACACAGAAACCACAGTTGGGAGAACGGTAGTGTTGTCTTGTGCTGCTGAGGGCTACCCTATTCCCAGAATACAGTGGAAGAAAGACGACGGCTCCCATCCACCTGTGTACGAAGAGCTTGACACTGCGATGAGCAATTACAGGTGTGTGAAGCAACAGGAAATTTTATGATTCAGCTTCATTGCGATTTTTACTATAATATATACTTGGTTTAATCCTGAATGACGATAAGGTCAAGACAACCAGTCACCGAATAACAGAGGCATTGAGCAGTAAATATACTCAGCTGACAGATTTCATGGTTCTCCAGAAAATGTATGGAGGCATGTATCAACACACAAGCACACACACACACACACATACACACACACACCAGCAGAGGCTTTAACAACCCAGATAGCAATCACAGACTCGAACAAGCTCAGCACGCCAAACTGTTGCTCTGTGTCCACACAGTGGTCAGTTTGTGATGGCATCAGACCACTGCCTAAGACCGCGGTGTCGCACCAACATTTGCAATGAAGCTTGCAGTAGCAAAAGGTTTGGGCTGTTTTATTTAGCAGTAATATCTCTACCTGTCTAATTTAAGCCCTTATTTTCTGCAAAACTTGTTTTTGTGCTTTCGAATTGCTACAGCCTCTCTGTACATCATAGCACTGTAATTATTGGATACTGCTAAAACAACAGTGTCAGAGAAATTAATTTGGTGGTTTTCAGTGCCAGGATTGCTGCTGATTTACCCGTGTTGCTCAGGCGACAGTTGCTCTTGTGTTCCTTAAGTGAGGTTGTAATGCTTCTTTTTGTAGTTCCTATGTACACTTGGCCTAAGTGCAATATATACTCCTGCTAGGCAAGCAGTGGGTTAAGGTCCTGTAGGTCCTTTGCAGTGTTCAAATATTTGCACAGTTTTATTCTTGGTTTAAACATTGTATCATTACCATAACGTTTTTCTGAGTACTTGCTCATGCGATCTGTGACAGCTTCTACAAACGTAAGGAAAACATTCTCTTTACTTGGTCCTTTTTTCATTAGAAGCTCAACACCTCTTAGGATTTAGTACACTATTTATCTCTTTGTCTGAGAAGCCATTTCTTCTGGAGGCCATTGGTGGCTCAAGCCAAAAGAATCAGTGAATGACAGTACTTCGAGGATGGGGTCAACCATTTAAGAATGGCCTTTCTCTTTCTATCTCTTTTTTTTTTAAATTCTAACATGAAGTTCTATAGGGGAAAAGAGAAAGGAGGTCAAATTTCATTTTTGGATATAAAGGTGCATAGAAAACCTGATGGCACTTTAGGGCATAAAGTCTACATAAATCCCACTCCCACAGATAGATACAACAAAGGACTTCCCATCACTATCTCAGGCAGAAAAGAGGAGTAGTAAAAACTTGGTGGACCAAGCTAAAAGAATCAGTGAATGACAGTACTTTGAGGATGGGCTCGATCATTAGATAGATAGGGCGCTACACAGCAAAATATCCGCAGCTTCCAATGAAATACAGTGCTTAAACCAACAATAAATATGTGCATATATTTGAACACTGCAAAGGATCTATACCTGCCGTTTTCCACAGCAAGTGTGAATGAAATACCTCGCACTCACAACCAAATTTATGTAGGAACTACAAAAAGAAGCACTGATACGCAAGGAACACAAAAGAAAATGTTGCCTGGGTGAGATGGATAAACCAGCAGTAGCAGATTGTGCGCTAGGATCAGGAAATCACCAATTCATTTCTATGGGACTGTGCTTTAGTAAGAACTAATAATTACTACACTACGATGTACAGACAGGCCATAGAAATTCAAAAGCACAAAAACAGTTTGAACAGAAAAGAAGGAAGATTGAAATTAGTGCTAAGTAAAACAAACAGTGCCAACACTATCCCACCATAAGCTCCACAGCAGACGTCGGAGCGAACCTGCGATTTTAGGCAGTGGTCTGATGACCTCACCAACTGTGTGTTGCATGGCTGCATATAAACAGTTTGGCTTGCTGAGGTTGTTCGGGCCTGTAACTGGTTCTTGAGTTGTCAAAGCCTCTGATGACGTCTCAGGCACTGCAAGACAAATTGTTAGTCAGGAAACTACGCGTTATGTCCATAAATAAATATCAGAAATTACGCAAATACTGACCATGAAAGCATGCTTTCTGTGAGTGTTGATGTTTGTGACTTTAGTTAAACTCATGAACTGAAAAATAGTTACCTAGTAAAAATGATTTCAGTTTATTGTTGTATTTGTTCATATTGTCCATCAACACCTTTAGTCCACTGATGAAATGGTTGCACACTTTTATGGCAGAATAATTCACCTCTTTGTGTCCCGCAGTCAGATCAGTGAAAGCTTTTCTTGTTTGTGCTGTTACATCTATGAATGCTACTGTTTTCAAGTTCTGAACAGCTGTTAGTTACAAAACTTCATAAGGAAGCAACATATTGCTCGAATGCCTAATTACTGAAAAAATTGTCTCCGCATAGGTTTTATGGTGTACACCACAAACAGTCTTCAGTAGGGGCTTTTGCACAATGAGTACCATAAGTTCTTCTAGAAGACCAAAAGTGCCACATAGTTTAGTAATAGCATTAGAAAGCTGTTATGAAAGACAAGAAAGTACCAGTATTTGTAAAGATGTGGAAGCATTCTGACTAGTAGAAATTATGTAAAATTAAAACGACTATGAGGAGTACCAAGAAAAAGTTTTCAATAATTCGACAACAGAATACTGCCTGCTTATCTTGCCTTGAGATTCAAAAAGAGAAATCGTGTGGAAGTCAGATGTAGTGTTACATGCTGTTTTGACATTTCACACTTCTTGTGTAGTGCAAGGAGGAGTAATTTGCAGAACATACACTGTGCGCGGGTGTTTGTTTTCATATGCACAGGCATTAAACACGAGGTGTGGAATACCAGAAAACAGCAAGGTACGACGACAAATAAATGGCTTCACCTGCTGTTGGCGGGGCCTTTTACGTTTAAGCACCACGGCTTGGCGGTGGCTTGACCGTCAAACGGCAACCACACTCGATGAAAGCAAAACACAAGATGGTATTGTGACAAATGAGATATATTGTAATCTGCATTATAATGTTGAGCGCTTGTGCCGTATCTGATGTGTAATGCGTTGTATTCAAATTCATGAGTCACTCTAACGACCTGTATACCCATTCAAGGAAATATATGTTTGTAAAACGAAAGTAGTGAACATACTTTTCTGTGATATGAGTAGAAGTTATCTTCTTTTGCTCCAATAACAGCTGCAGAACTTTAAGAAGTCAAGCCTTTCCTTGGCTAAATACAGGATTTCAGAGGCACTAATTAATAGGACCTCCACTTCAAGAGAATCAACTATGGCAACCAGATTAAAAGAAAATGTACATACATCAGATCGTACATTGGATGACAGATCTCAATGGAGTGTTCTGACGCAGCTTCAAATACAAGGAATGAGCCAGCAGCTACATAAAACACAACCAACAAGAAAAACACTTCACAGTCATCAGTTCTCAGAAGCCGTTTTTGTTGAAGATACTGCCTGTTCCTTGGGGCATAACAAAATAAAGGCTAAAATACACTAATGGCCATTAAAATTGCTACACCAAGAATAAAAGCAGATGATAAACGAGTATTCATTGGACAAATATATTATACTAGAACTGACATGTGATTACATTTTCACGCAATTTGGGTGCATAGATCCTGAGAAATCAGTATCCAGAACAACCCCCTCTGGCCGTAATAACGGACTTGATACGCCTGGGCATTGAGTCAAACAGAGCTTGGATGGCGTGTACAGGTACAGCTGCCCATGCAGCTTCAACACGATACCACAGTTCATTAAGAGTAGTGAATGGCGTATTGTGACGAGCCAGTTGCTCGGCCACCATTGACCAGACGTTTTCAATTGGTGAGAGATCTGGAGAATGTGCTAGCCAGTCGAACATTTTCTGTATCTAGATAGGCCCGTACAAGACCTGCAACATGCGGTCGTGCATTATCCTGCTGAAATGTAGTGTTTCGCAGGGGTCGAATGAAGGGTAGAGTCACGGGTCGTAACACATCTGAAATGTAACGTCCACTGTTCAAAGTGCCGTCAGTACGAACAACAGGTGACCGAGACGTGTAACCAATGGCACCCCATACCATCACGCCAGGTGATACGCCAGTATGGCGATGACGAATACACGCTTCCAGTGTGCGTTCACCGCGATGTCGCCAAACACGGATGCGACCATCATGATGCTGAAAACAGAACCTGGATTCATCCCAAAAAATGACGTTTTGCCATTCGTGCACCCAGGTTCGTCGTTGAGTATACCATCACAGGCGCTCCTGTCTGTGATGCAGCGTCAAGGGTAACCGCAGCCATGGTCCGAGCTGATAGTCCATGCTGCTGCTAACGTCGTCGAACTGTTCGTGCACATGGTTGTTGTCTTGCAAACGTCCCCGTCCGTTGACTCAGTGACCGAGACGTGGCTGCACGTTCCGTTACAGCCATGCGGATAAGATGCCTGTCATCTCGACTGCTAGTGATTAGAGGCCGTTGGGATCCAGCACGGCGTTCCGTATTACCCTCCTGAACTCACCGATTCCATATTCTGCTAACAGTCATTGGATCTCGACCAACGCGAGCAGCAATGTCGCGATACGATAAACCGCAATCGCGATCGGCTACAATCCGACCTTTATCAAAGTCGGAAACGTGATGGTACGCATTTCTCTTCCTTACACGAGGCATCACAACAACGTTCCACCAGGCAACGCCGGTCAACTGCTGTTTCGTGTATGAGAAATCGGTTGGAAACTTTCCTCATGTCAGCACGTTGTAGGTGTCACCACTGATTCCAACCTTGTGTGAATGCTCTGAAAAGCTAATGATTTGCATATCACAGCATCTTCTTCCTGTCGGTTAAATTTCGCGTCTGTAGCACGTCATCTTCGTGGTGTAGCAATTTTAATGGCCAGTAGCGTATCAAATTACGATATCTTGTTTATTTAATGTTTGTTAATTTTGCTCATTCATTTTACTGAAAAATATTCCATTATATTGCCCGTTACTTTTTTACCATTGCACAAATGTGGGGCGGAAATCAAAAATTAACAATCTGTTTCATGGAAACACGCAGGAACAAGACCAAGTATGTTTTCTGATACATAATGTATTTCTGAATGGCTTGTTGTGGACCATACTTACACCATCATATGTCCTTAAGTATTAGTTGGACACATTCCAGCCTCTTTTTTATGAATAGCATAGGCTATTTCCTTACTTTTTTCTTCCACTTAATCTATGTTGATTGATTTAGACTATTTGCAATCAACTTCGAAGAAACTAGGGCTTCATCTCCAGACATTTGAGCAATGTATTGGAGAAATACTCTATCCTTGTTCTTTTTAATCCAAATGTTCATAGCGTAATTTGACATGCGTAGTACAATGACATACTGCAGGAATGCGCTCCAGCTCGTGCCGCATTCGTATATTAATGAACTGCCATTTCGAGTGTGACAGTGGTATGGAGCGGTGGAGTGCACAGCATCGTACCTTTGCTGTGGAAGTTATTTCAAGAATAACGACTCTGTTATTGCTACCCAACGTCTGTTTCGGCAACGCTTCAACTTGGGAAGTCATGGGGAAGTTCTAGATGGACGGATCATTGTGAGGTGGGCACATGCAATTCGAACAATAGATTCTATTTGCAATGCCAAACCGGGAAGAACAGAAAGAACTGTGCGGACAGCAGAAGCCATGGAAAAGGTTCGTGTTGCACTTCTGTGTAGCCCAAAAACATCTGCTCGTAGTCATGCACAAACTGTGCGTATGTCTGATCGCTCATTCAGGAGAATATTGCACGAATATCTCCATTTTCATCCATATAAGCTGCAAATTGTTCAGGAAATTAGGCCTCGTGATTGGGTTTCACGTGAAACATTCTGCTTAACCATGCATGATCTCCTTCGCCAAAATCCACAAATGTTGCGTGCCATTCTGATGTCAGATGAAGCTCATTTCGAGTTATGTGGTTCAGTGAATAAACAGAATATGCGTTATTGGAGTGATGTAAGCCCGCATGAACTGCGCATCAAGCCCTTGCATAGTTCTAATGCCACAGTGTGATGTGGAGTTGCTCCCTTAGGGATTATTGGCCCTTACTTCTTTGAGGATGACAGCAGTGTGGCTGTAACTGTCACCAGTGAACACTACCTAAAAATTCTGCAAGACGTCGTTGTTCCCCAATTAGGTAAGGTCGATGTGGATGTGGAACAATTATGGTTTCAACCTTGCATACAGCCAGAATTTTCATGGATTTCTTGCGACAGACATTTCCCGGTAGAGTAATTTCGCGCTTTGGTGACACTTCCTGGCTGCCTCGCTCACCTGACCTTTCATGTGCAGACTTTATCCTTTGGGGCTAACCAAAGCAAGAAGTGTTCCAAACACGTTGTGCCACCATTCCTGAGTTGAAGGATCGCATCAGAACTGTTGTCGGCAATGTCCCAGGGAATACGTTACGCCGAAATACGGAAAGCTTCCAACGCCGCCTAGATGAATGTGTTATGCAGAGGGGGCATCGTTTGACAGGAGTCATATTCAAAAAGTAATCCACGCAATGGACAATGACTTACACGTTAACAAATGGCAGACCGTTAACTATTAATTGACATAAGAGATAATAAATAAATTACAGTTACTGCCTGATGGTGTGTTTTTAATATCCTACTATGAACGCTGCTGCACCCTGCATTACTTTCTTCATGTTCTGTTCTTATTGTTTCCTTCTGGTTCGTGTCCATATTATATACTACCAGTCTTTGCCTAAAGCTTATGCCTATTTATCTCAGAATTCTGAACATCCTGCATCACTTTAGGTTATTGAAAGCTTTTTCTACCTCAACAAATCAGATTAAAGTGCTTAGATTTTTCTTAAGTCCTGCTTCCACTATCAAACACAAAATCAAAGTGCCTCACTGTGGCTTTTACCTTTCCTAAAGCCAAAGTGAATGTCATCTAACGGATTTTCAATCTTTGGTTCCTTTATTCTTGTGAGTAATTGGACGCATGAGCTGCTAATCCGATTGTGCGACAGTTCTCACATACATGTATATGCCTTTCCTATCACTGAGATCATGTGGATATTATTCTTCTCATAGTCCAGTGGAATGTCCCCAATTGTGTAGATTCTACATACTAATTAGGGTAATCATTTGGTTGTCAGTTCTCCCAGTGATTTTAGAAATTGTGTACGAATTTTATCTACGTCTTACACCTTATCTGATTGCAAGTCTTCCAAAGCTTTATCAAAATCTGTCTCTAATAAAAGATATCCAGTGTCATCCAAATACCCAGGTCTTCATCTGTCATGTCTGCAGACAGTTTCTGCTCCTCATCAAGGGAAAAGTGTACTCCTTCCATCTATACACTCTCTCCTGTGCTTTTAATAGTGAAATATCCTTTGCATTCTTAACGTAGATGAGTCTGCTTTCTATTTCAGCAAAAGTTATTTAGACTTTTGTATATGCTGGGAACAGTCCTCCTGATACCTGTTTCCTTCTTCAGTTCTTCACATTTTTCTTGCAGTCGTTTCTCTTTAGCTTATATATACATCCTACTGATTTTATTACTTAGTGACTTAGAATTCTGTGTACCTATCTTTCCCTGAAACTTCATGATTCTGTGTTGCTTTCTTTTATCGAGCAGTGGAACTATTTCTTCTGCTATTTAAGGTTTCTTAGTAATAACATCGTCCTGCTTATATTTGTCTGTCCAGCTTCTGTGATCACCATTTTTAGGACTCTCCATTCCTCTTCAGTTGAACAGTCTTGTATGGTATCTACATCTAGATGACTATTCTGCAATCCACACTTAAGTATTGGGGTGTAAAGCTAGCTTGCGTCCCCTGCAAAATACTGCACATGCACCCTGGGTAACGCTAAATGAGCTACAGCATCTCGGCTGCTGAACCTTTATTGGGCTTCCTGGCTACAAGCATGCAGACTAACTTAGGCAACTAAATACTAGCAAACGGCCATTCTAAGGACCAAATGAGTAAAAAACTGGGGCCTTCAGTCCTCGCTTGCCAACTAAATATAGAAGGAATTAGCCAAGGTAAAAGCGATTACTTGTCCAAATTTCTTTTAAGTAATAATATTAATGTGGTTTTAATAGAGGAAACCCACGCATCAGACAAAGAAGATCTTCATAAAGGAGGAAGGATAAATAGCTATGAGCTTTTTGGCACAATTTCCTGCAACGTCCATGGTGGTGCCACGTATGTTAGAGCTAACGTTGATCATGCTCACAAATCTCAACAAATACATCTGAGTTTCAATAAAACTTGAAGAACTCACTACCCATAATATCTATAAACAATGTAATGTAGAGTGGCCACTAAATATTTTACCAATTACTGTCCATTCATCAATATATGTCTGTGATTTTTAAAAGCCATCACTAGCAGGGGAAGTATGCATGGAACAATGACTGTAATGCGCTTGTTGACTGGGCTGAAAATAATAACCTTTATCTGTGTTTTAACCCAGACCTCAGTTTTGTCTCCCACAATTGTAAATACCAACCAGTTCCTAAATTGAGAAAAATCTTGTCAGACTTCCTGCGTAGCCACACAGACTCAGTATTGGCTTATACATCCCACTTGTTAAGTCATAGCTAAGATGGAATTTTAGAAACGCAGGATTCCTCAGACCACCGGTAAAAATATTTTTGTTTCATCCCATCTAAATCCCAGTGCTACAGCTATTTTGTTGTAGTTGTTCTTTCATCTGCTGAGAAACATATTCCTTGTGGATGGGCAAAATATATTCCAGGGTGGGACGAGAGATGCGTACATCTATGTGAACAATTTAGCAGTATTGGAGACAGTGACATTGCAGATGAACTTGTTTTCCAGTCTTCACAGTGCAAGGAAAAAGCGCTGGTCTGAGATGATAGAAAACTTGATTTTCAAACATTCAAGTAGGAAGGCTTTACTTCTTGGCCTATATATTGGGTGGCTCCTTTAATAAACCTGATCAGAAGCCGGATATTGCTAACCATATAGTAAAAATGTCCATATTTTCCTGGGATAAACAGTATAGCTCCAGGCTCAAAAAAGAGCCACCAAATCTACAAGCTCAGTCTCCAAATGATTCAGATTTCTCTTCCCCATTCACCCTGGATGAAACAGAGATAGCTTTAGCAGAGGTAAGACTGGGGCCTGATAATATACATCCAGAATTTTTACCCTATCTTGCTGAAAATGCCAAACACTGGCTGATTCGCTTCTTCTCTATTATTTTGAAGACATGCACACTTTCAAAGAAACTGAAAAATACACAAATTGTTGCAATCATAAAACTTAACAAACAGCAGGAAATCCCGCAGAGCTTTTGGCCAATTCCCTTCTTATGAGGGACATCTTTGATCTCAAACAACTAGAACTGCTCGAAACCATGCTTAGACCAAAACTTGATCATAAAAATGACAGTGGTCTGTGTCACTTCCATGACAAACCTCACACTTCTCTGCTAGTGCCAACAGATGGTGGCATGCTGTAATTCACTAACAAGTGCTTGAGCTGTACAAATGGTTTAGCTACAGTATAAACGTGCATCTCAAAATGTTCACATACAGTTTACTGTGTAAAATGTGTAGTGATACCATGAAGAGAATTAATCATACCAAAGTGATCCAAATATTGACAAAGTTGCGATCCACATATTAGGGACAAAGCTGCGATCCAAATATTAGGGACAGAGTTGCAACATGCCGAATATGGAAATGATATCAGGGCCAAGGATAGAGTGTTAGAGGATATATATCATAATAATTCAGAAATATGATGGGGATGACACAGAGTGACATTGTGCTGGACAGATACACTGATTTTGATGGACAGGAAGAACCGGAACCTAAAGGTGGCTGTTCGGGCAGTACATGACATTCATCTCCACAGCAACAGGAACAGTCCAGTCAAAGTGAGTACGAACTATCTTCACCGAAACATTCAAGGCCCACTATTACAATTCTGGCTTCGATTCCTATAGCAAAGTAATGAGGTGCTATAAGTGTATTAAAATTAAATCAAATTGAAGATTAGTTCTAAATTATGTGTCTCGCAAAAGGCAAGCAGGAGCTACTTTCAAAGGGAACAGACTGTCACAATTACCAAGTATAAAAGGGCATATGTATCGCAATTTGATAGAGCAAGGTCGTTTGGATTTACAGTTCTCTATGGTCATCTGCAAATGTGGGCACTAGACTAAAGAACACATGAAACGTTTTTTAACTTCAGTCCTTGGTGAATAGGTCAGATCAACAGATCGTACCCTTCTAGAAGCATGGTTTCCAAACAAAAATACGAGGGTTTCATGAAAAATAATGCCTCCAGTTTCGTTAATTGAGTTTGGTTGAGAATATTTTAATAAATCAAACGGAGCAATAATCCTTAGAAAGTGATCTTTAATTACCAATATTCACTTTTCCACATAATCACCAGCTAATTGGATACTTTTCTGCCAACGATGAACAAATTTTCTGAAGCCGTCACAGAGGAAGTCGACACACTGTTTCCACAAACACAGTCTCACAGGTCTTTCAACATCTTCATCAGATGCATAATTATGACCCCACAGATCGTCTTTCATTGTCAGGAACAGATGGAAGTCAGACGATGCTAAATCTGGACTGTACGGAGGATGCCATACGGTGGTGGGATTCAGTCTCTGAAGTTCTGCTGTACCCATCGTGCACAGATCTTCCGATAGCCAAGCAAAGCAATAATGTGACCCATACAGTCTTGTGAATTGCCGATTGTGCTTGCAATTTCTCTCTGAGTGATATGACGATCGTCCTGAATCAATCTGTCAACATTTTGCTTGTGAAACTCGGTGGTTGCTGTCACAGGACGTCCAACTCTTTGTTTGTCACACAAGTCAGATGTTCCCGCCTCAACATCTTTAAACTTACTCACCCAACAACACGCAGTATTCACATCAGCACAATCACCCTAAACTGCTTTTATTCTCTGATGAATCTCCTTTGGGGTGACACCTTCTGCTGTCAAGAATTCAATGACTGCACGTTGCTTAAATCGCATTGACCGACCGTCAGCGCAGGGTTCCATACTCTACACTGTCACAACACAACCGTTCAATGCCAAGTCTTCCTGCCAACTGGAGCTGTAGAGAAGAGGCTACGGAACAAGTCAATACCTGCCGCATATCAATGCTGCCAACTATTGAAGAGTTACGAAAGTGGAGGCATTACTTTTCTGTCAATCCTCATATTACGCTGAAGAATATTGCCACTGAATACAACAAAATATTGCCAGCCCCCTAATGTGTACTTTTTTCTGCAATATAATCTGTATATCAGAAGGTCTGCTGATTTTGTAAGACTGCAATGTGCCAAATCACAAGTGAAGATACATGATCAGTATTTGAGGATCAGTCTTCACTCCCGAGATTTGCAGTCAATTTTCTTCACCAAAGTATATGCCCATGTCGCAGAATTGCTGGCAAAAGGCAGATTATGACATAGACACACCCATATTATGATTTGAAAATGTAATTAGTGTGGTATTTCATATTGGACTGTTTGAATGTAAAAGTGATTTTGAATGTAAAAACGTGGCTTTAGTGAGGTGTGTAATTGTTCACTTCGACTTTGTTTTAATCACTTCATTGAAATCCTGCATCTGCACTTTCAGAACTAATACAAGCATTGTCAGGTGTGTAGAATATGTGTGTTTTGCAATATTATGATTTCTTTAAGCAATGGGTTTTTGGCACTGTTCATTCAAAATGTAATGATAGGCTAAATGACGTCGCTGAATCACATATAGTTTCCCTCTATGGTATAAATATCTTTTTACTTTGTCTCTCTCTATTAAAATGTCACTTGTGGCAGAATCAACGTTTTGCATGGAAATGACATAAACCACTGTTTTTTTTATGATCGAGTGTTTTTCTAAACATGGTATCGTGCGTTTCGGAGCAACCGAGGTCAAAGGTGTCCCTTGTTTGTTGCACACACAGACATACGTCACTTATATCTGTGGTTGCACATATAAGCTCTTGCAGAGATTTATTTACAATAGGATTAATGGTTGTATTTTAGAACATATTCCAACAGAACAAGTGGGATTTAGGCCTCACTGAAGGTGCAACGACAACCTTCATAGCGTCCAGTATCCAGGAAAACTAAAAAAACTGTGGAATTTATGGACCATACGGCAGCATATGAAATTATATAGATGGAAGGAATGATTTTCAAACCACTGGAAATAGTTAAATGGTGAACAACAGCATCTCTTATTAATAACATGATAAGTAATTGACACTTTCAGGTTTGCTTGGGTGGAAATAGAAGCTTAATGAGGAAACTAAATAATGGCCTGTCACAGGACTCAATTCTCATACCTCTCCTGTTCAGCCTTTACATTTCTGACCTTCCAAACACAATCTCAAGGAAATTCTGCTATGCAGATGATGTTGCTCTGGCTTGTAAATAAAAAGAACTTGGTCAGTCAGAGGGAACACTTAACGAAGGAGTTAGTGATCTTTAACTCATATTTCATACTGAAGCCCAGTACCAGGAAGAACAAATTTTGGTTACTGGTACAATCAGATCAACTCCTGGCTATTGACTTCCCCTTCTAGGCAATATATACCCACCAGTGATTCATACAAATGAAACACTGCTTAGGGATTACCACAATATAAAAAAGAACAAAGAACTGCCCATTTATCATGACATACCTGTCTCTCGAAATAATAGGCTTTGTTTGAGACACCTGCCCTTACTATATTCCGAACACCTTGACAGGAAACTTTGGGTCAAATTAAGTAGAATCCACACTGGGTATGTTCAATGCTCTGACTCACTCTATAAATTGTGTATTGTGGAGTCGCCAAATTGTGACTGTGGTTCACTGAAACAAGTCTTCCAGACGTATAAGAGAGCAGTGCGCCTTACAATGCTACCTGAAATGATATTATAAATGCTAATGCAACAGCTGTGGAATGGATTAGAAACCTAGATAGTAATATTTAATTGATTTATTTTTGTTTTATGCAATGGCATTCATTACACATCGTAAATGTACTGCACATGTGTGCCATACGAATGATGATGATGATGATGTCTTCAGTGCATGGCAGAGGATTCATCAAACCACTTGCAGACTGTTTCTGTTCCGTTCCACTCTAAAACAGAGTATCAGAAAAACCAATACATAACTCTTTCCATGTGAGCTCTAATTTCTGCTACTTCTTAACAATGATAATTTCTTGGTATGTAGGTGGGCATCAGCAAATAATTTTTTTGATCGGAGGAGAAGTTAGTGATTGAAATTTCATGAAAAGATCTTACCACAAGGGAAACACGTTGTTTTAATAACTGCCAGGGTGATGCCCATATCATACCCATGACACTCCGCCCCTACATCGCAATAATACAAAATGAGCTTCCCTTCTTTGTACTTTTTGACTTTCTCTGTCAATCCTACCTGGTATGGACCCTTATATTTGTGACCCACCAGGAATTCTCTCCTGTGCTAATCTCGTCATCTTAGTGAAGCACTTGCACCATACATCCTCAATTATGTGATGGATATATTCCAGTCTCTGTCTTCCCCTACAATTTTTATCCTCCACAGCTCCCTCTACTACCATGGATATTATTCCTTGCTGTCTTAATACATGTTGTATCATTTTGTTCCTTCTTCTTGCCAGTGTTTTCCATATGTTTCTTTCTTTACCGATTCTGTTTAAAACCACCTCATTCCTTATCATCAGCTCACCTAATTTTCAACATTCTTCTGTAGCACCACATCTCAAATACTTTGATCCTTTTCTATCCCGGTTTTTCCTCTGTCCATGATTAACTGATGTACAATGCTGTGTTCCAAATGGTTCTGAGCACTATGGGACTTAACTGCTGTGGTCATCAGTCCCCTAGAACTTAGAACTACTTAAACCTAACTAACCTAAGGACATCACACACATCCATGTCCGAGGCAGGATTCGAACCTGCGACCGTAGCGGTCGCGCGGATCCAGACTGTAGCGCCTAGAACCGCTCGGCCACTCCGGCCGGCATGCTGTGTTCCAAAGATGCTTTCTCAGAAATTTCTTCCTCAAATTAAGGCCTGTGTTTGATACCAGTGCACTTCTCTCAGCAACGGATGCCGTCTTTGCATGCACTAGTCCACTTTTTATGTCCTGATTGCTTCCATGTTAGCAGAATTCCTTAGGGATGATTGTATCTTCTACACCCACAATGTTAAACTCGTCAGTTTTAGGTACATTTTTCTCATTAACTGTACTTGACAATGAGAATGAGATTTTTCACTCTGCAGCGGAGTATGCGTTGGTATGAAACTTCTTGTGTGCCGGACTGAGACTAGAACTTAGGATCTTTGCCTATCGTGGACAAGTGCTCTACTATCTGAGCTACCCAAGCACGACTCATGACCCGCCCTCACAGCTTCAATTCTGCCAGTACCTCGTCTCCTACCCTCCAAACTTCGCAGAAGCTCATCTTCAAACCATGCAGAACTAGCACTCCTGGAAGAAAGTATATTGCAGAGACATGGCTTAGCCACAACCTGGGGGATGTTTCCAGAATGAGATTTTCAATCTGCAGCGGAGTGTGTGCTGTTATGAAACTTCTCGGCAGATTAAATCTGGTGGTAGAGCACTTGCCCGTGAAAGGCAAACGTCCCGAGTTTGAGTCACAGTCTGGCACACAGTTTTAATCTGCCAGGAAGTTTCATATCAACGCACACTCTGCTGCAGAGTGAAAATCTCATTCTGGAAACATCTCCCAGGCTGTGGCTAAGGCACGTCTCCGCAATATCCTTTCTCCCAGGAGTGCTAGTTCTGCAAGGTTTCCAGAAGAGCTCCTGTGGAGTTTGCAAGGTAACAGACGAAGTACTGGGCAGAATTGAAGCTGTGAGGGCGGGCCGTGAGTCGTGCTTGGGTAGCTCAGATGGTAAAGCACTTGCCCACGAAAGGCAAAGATCTCGAGTTCGAGCTTCGGTTTGGCACACAGTTTTAATCTCCCCCCTGCGGGTCCGGGGTAAGAATAGGCCCGAGGTATTCCTGCCTGTCGTAAGAGGCGACTAAAAGGAGTCCCTCCCCCTCAAGGGGGTAGTTTGCGCCTGTGTCCGGAGACGGACAGTTCAACGACTTACATTTGTGGTCATTTAGGTTTGTCGCTTATTCTGGTTTCTTCCTTCCTTTGTTTGTTTCGTTTCTTTGGCCTTCTCCCTCTCTTACTGTCTTCCTTACTTTTTACCTTGCCTTCTTCTCCTTGCCTTATTCTCCTTGGTTTCTTGTCCACCCTATGGTCTCCGCCTGGGCGTTTGAGACAGTCTGTTCTTTCTCTCCCTCTCTCCCTTCTTTTTCCTATTCTTCTTCCCTCCCTGTGCGTGCCTGAAGGCCGACCCACGCGTTCGCACGCGTAGCCGATGACGGGGTAAAGCGTAATTCCCCGCCCTGGGTAGACAAGTAGGGCCCGTGCGTACCCCCTGGTAGTGGCCAGGCCCGTGGAGGGGTGATTGCCCGAGCTGACACCTTCCGACCATGCCGATTGGTCCCTCCGTCCGTTTGTGTGACCTGAGGTGTAAACATTCACCTAAGGTGGGAGCGCCCTCAGAGAGGGTCCCCACAAGGAAGGAGCGCGCCATCGGAGACGCTGGCAATCATGGGGGATTCATCCGCAATGGATTTCTCTTCTTCTTATCTCTCGACTTCTGCCCAAAAACGGAAACTTGACCAGCCACCAGTGACAAAAGTACTACTGCCTGCCGCAAAGTTCCTCGTAGTTTCTAGATCTGAGGACAGAAAGGATTTTTCATCTGTCAACCCTTTCGTTATTCAGAAGGGCGTAGATGCCATAGCCAGACCTGTCAAGTCCTGTACCAGGATGCGTAACGGTACCCTGTTGTTGGAAACTGAGAGCGCCTTTCAGGCACATAAACTGCTTCGGGCCACACTCCTGTACACGTTCCCTGTCCGGGTGGAGACTCACCGCACTTTGAATTCGTCATGTGGTGTGGTATCTACTAGATCACTCGACGGATTGACTGACGAGGAGATTCAGTCTCTCCTCGCTGAGCAGGGCGTTACGGCTGTCTAGAGGGTCATGAAAAGGTCGACAATGACCTTATACCGACTCGGACACTTTTCTTGACATTTGATAGTGTTCAGCTACCGTCGCACATCAAAGCGGGCTATGAGGTTATTTCTGTTCGCCCCTACGTCCCCACTCCTACGCGCTACTACAAGTGTCAGCGTTTTAACCACACCCACCAGTCTTGTTCTAATGCGGCTAAATGCGTCACTTGTGGCAGGGACGCCCATGAGGGTGACTGTCCACCTCCGTCTCCTCGTTGCGTGAACTGTCAGGGTGACCATGCAGCGTCCTATCGCGACTGTCCCATCTACAAGGATGAACGCTGTATACAGGAAATTCGGGTCAAAGAGAAAGTGTCCACCTCAGCTGCTCGCAAGCTTTTTGCTAGTAGGAAGCCCACGCTGCTCCCAGCGGAGAAATACAGTGCCGTCCTTGCCTCTCCTTGGCCTACCGGGGAGGTATCGACGCAGACATGCGATCTGACCATTAGCGCTACGGTCGTCCGTCCAGCCAGTGCTAAGATCGCCCGGTCAGCGTCTCCTCTTCCTCCCGTCACCCCTAAGACACAAGCACCTTCATCAGCTTCTGCCAAGACTAAGACCCAGAAGACAGATGCACGGGCCTTCAAGAAGGAACCATCCCGTGAAGACTTCTTACGTACCCCGAACTCCCAGCCATTGACCAGTACTTACACTAAACGAAGATCTAAGAAGGCTCATAGGAAGAAAAGTTCTCCTTCTCCGACACGGCGCGTTTCTCCTCCTGTGCCACCCAGCGGCTACCGCCACAGGCCGTCATCCGTTTCGCCTGGCCGCACCGCTGACAGCCGAACATCTGGCCGTTCGCGGAGGAAGCTCCCCCTCCCGGTCATCTTAACAAGATGGCCGATGAACCTATTGAAAAAATGGACGATGTCTCTCCGCCTATTGATAGCGGCAGCAGTGCTCGCTCGAAGCCAGGCCCTGAACGGCCTTCGAGGTGACCCCTTCTTGCTTCTCCTTTCTCCTTTTCTTCTCACGATGGCACTTCTTCATTGGAATATTCGCGGCATTCGCTCCAACCGAGAGGACTTAAAGTTGCTGCTACGCTTGCACTGTGCACTCGTAGTAGCTCTCCAGGAAACGAAGCTACGCCTATGCGATCGTATTGACATGGCACACTACACCTCTGTGCGTTTTGACCTACCCCCTGTGGCAGGTATTCCGGCTCATTGAGGGGTTATGTTGCTGGTCCGGAATGATATCTACTACGATCCCATCACATTGCACACCGATCTGCAGGCAGTTGCCGTCCGAATTACTCTCCCCACTTTCACATTCTCCATTTGTACTGTTTACACTCCATCGTCGTCTGCCGTTACTAGGGCAGACATTATTGCTCAACTACCTGCACCATTTTTGTTGGCTGGAGACTTCAATGCCCACCATCCCCTTTGGGGCTTTCCCGCATCCTGCCCAAGAGGCTCCCTGTTAGCAGACCTTTTCAACCACCTCAATCTTGTCTGCCTCAATCCTGGCGCCTCTACTTTTCTTTCGGACACACCTATTCCCATTTAGACCTCTCTATATGTCCTACCCAACTTGCATGTCGGTTTGAGTGGTACGCTCTTTCTGATATGTATTCGAGCGACCACTTCCCTTGTGTTATCCATCTCCTGCATCATACCCCATCTCCATGCTCAACTAGTTGGAACATCTCCAAAGAAGACTGGGGGCTCTTCTCTTCCAGGGCGACGTTTCCGGATCAAAACTTCGCAAGCTGTGATAGTCAGGTCGCACACCTCACGGAAGTCATTCTCACTGCTGCTGAATATTCCATCCCTCATACTACTACTTCTCCACGTCGCGTACCGGTCCCCTGGTGGACCGCAGCATGTAGAGACGCTATACGTGCTCGTCGACGTGCTTTACGCACCTTTAAACGCCACCCTACGATGGCGAATTGTATTAATTATAAACGATTACTTGCGCAGTGTCGTCGTGTTATTAAAGAGAGCAAGAAAGCCAGCTGGGCTGCTTTCACAAGCACCTTCAACAGTTTTACTCCTTCTTCTGTTGTCTGGGGTAGCCTGCACCGGCTATCTGGCACTAAGGTCCACTCACCAGTTTCTGGCTTGACGGTCGCGAATGACGTCCTTGTGGCCCCTGAGAATGTCTCCAATGCCTTCGGCCGATTTTTCGCAGAGGTTTCGAGCTCTGCTCATTACCGCCCTGCCTGCCTCCCCCGAAAACAGGCTGAGGATGCCAGGCCACCTAACTTCCGCTCCTCATGAAAGTTATAACGCCTCATTCACCATGCGGGAACTCGAAAGTGCACTTGCCCGCTCACAGTCCTCCACTCCGGGGCCTGATTCTATTCATATTCAGATGCTGAAGAACCTTTCTCCTGCGGGCAAAGGTTTTCTTCTTCGTACTTATAATCGCATCTGGATTGAGGGTCGTTCCCACATGCTGGCGTGAATCTATTGTTGTCCCGATTCCTAAGCCGGGAAGGGACAAGCACTTGCCTTCCAGTTATCGACCCATTTCCCTTACCAGCTGTGTCTGTAAGGTGATGGAACGAATGGTTAACTCTCGTTTGGCTTCGCTGCTCGAATCTCGACGCCTACTTACCAATGTACAATGTGGATTTCGTAGGCGCCGCTCTGCTGTTGACCATCTGGTTACCTTATCGACCTTCATTATGAATAACTTCTTGCGGAAGAGCCAGATAGTGGCTGTGTTCTTTGATTTGGAGAAGGCTTACGACACCTGTTGAGGGCGGGCATTCTCCGCACCATGCATACATGGGGCCTTCGCGGTCGCCTCCCTCTTTTTATTCGTGCATTTTTAATGGATCGAAAGTTCAGGGTACGTGTGGGTTCTGTCCTGTCCGACGCCTTTCGCCAGGAGAATGGGGTGCCACAGAGCTCAGTTTTGGGCGCCGCTCTCTTCGCCGTAGCGATCAATCCAATAATGGATTGCCTCCCAGCTGATGTATCAGGCCCCCTTTTCGTGGACGATTTTACCATCTGCTGCAGCGCGCAGCGTACATGTTTCCTGGAGCGCTGTCTTCAGCGTTGTCTTGACCGTCTTTACTCCTGGAGTGTCGCCAATGTCTTCCGTTTTTCTGCCGAGAAGACGGTCTGTATTAACTTCTGGCGCTACAAAGAGTTTCTCCCACCGTCCTTACATCTCGGTCCCGTTGCTCCCCCATTCGTGGAGACAACAAAATTTTTAGGTCTTACATTTGACAAGAACCTTAGCTTGTCTCCACATGTGTCATATTTGGCTGCCCGTTGTACCAATTCCCTAAATGTCCTCCGTGTTCTCAGCAGTACTTCGTGGGGAGCGGATCGAACCGTCTTACTTCGCCTATATCGGTGGATCGTCCGCTCAAAGCTGGATTATGGGAGCTTTATATACTCCTCTGCACGGCCGTCCATCTTACGCCGCCTGAACTCTACACAACATCGGGGGGTTACGTCTTGCGATTGGAGCGTTCTATACTAGTGCTGTCGAGAGTCTTCATGCTGAAGCCGGTGAATTGCCACTAACCTACAGGCTCGATATACTGCTTTGTCGGTATGCCTGTCGGCTATGTTGTATGTATCTGCCCTGCAACCCCCTGGAGTTCACTTTCGTCGCCTCCTTCAGCAACTTGATTTCCCACTCCCTGCAACCTTTATAGTGTGCGATAGCCAAACGCCACCTTGGCTCCAGGCTCAGGTTCGCCATCACCTTGACCTCAGCTCGCTCCCAAAGGAGGTTACCCCAGCTTCCGTATACCGCTCGCGGTTTGTCGAACTTCGTTCGAAGTTCATTAATACGATCTTCATTGATACAGATGGCTCTAAGACCAATGATGGTGTCGGGTGTTCTTTTATTGTCGGGGCACACAGTTTCAAATACCGCCTCCATGGCCATTGTTCGGTCTTCACAGCTGAGCTATTTGCCCTCTATCAGGCTGTTCTTTACATCTGCCGCCACCGACATTCTGCTTATGTCATCTGCTCTGATTCCCTGAGCGCCATCCAGGGCCCCAGTGATCCGTATCCAGTTCACCCTTTCGTGCACCGGATCCAACGCTCTCTTCAGCAGCTGGCAGACGACTGTTCTCCGGTTACCTTTATGTGGGTTCCTGGCCATGTCGGTATCCCTGGGAATGAAGCTGCAGATGCCGCGGCCAAGGCTGCGGTCTTCCAGCCTCGGACAGCTTCTTGTTGTGTGCCTTCATCTGATTTTAGCAGGGTCATTTGTCAACGCATTTTATCGCTGTGGCATGCCGATTGGTCTACACTTACTGAAAACAAGCTTCGGGCCTTGAAACCTCTCCCCACGGCTTGGACGACCTCTTCACGCCCTTCTCGGCGTGAGGAGGTCGTTTTGGCCCGGTTACGGATTGGACACTGCCGGTTCAGCCACCGCCATCTGGTGACGGCTGCGCCGGTGCCATTCGGCCCATGTGGGCAGTTGCTGACGGTCCTGTCCGAATTGTAATACACTGCGCATTGGTCTTGGCCTGTAATGTACCCTGGATGAAATTTTAGCGGATGACCCAAGAGCAGCTGCTCGCGTTCTTCGTTTTATCCACTTGACGAACTTGTCTAAGGACATTTGATTATGCTGTTTTCTTTTAATCCCTTGCCTGTTAATGTGCCTTTTGTAGTGTTGTCCTTTTTAGTTGCTGTTTTAACATAGTGCCTCGCAGTGCATTCATAATTTAGTCAGGGCGCTAATGACCACTGTAGTTGTGCGCCCTAAAACCACAAAAGAAAAAAAGTTTTAATCTGCCAGGAAGTCTCATAGCACACTGCTACGATAGTTTACTGTTGAATATCTATGAGAAGTAAAAACTGAACCACACAGTTCACAGTTCTTGCCGAATTATACGGTATGTATTGAACAGACACTGTCATTGTTTGAACACACGGCTTATTTGTGATACACTTATTTCACAGTTAAGTTGATGTATTGTTGCTGATTTAACCAGTACATGTTTGTCGTCTGAAACTTGGCCATGGACTGACTGTCTCGGGACCAAAATTAGGGCCCTTATATACGATCACAATAATAGGCACTGAAACTACACATTGTTTGATGTTTAATTTACAGAAATTACAATTAAAACATACCTCATTCAATTAACTGAAAACCTGGAAAAAATTCCATCTTTTTAACAGTTTCTTCTACTACAAGAGTTAGGCCGAATTATTTGTTAAAATCATGAAGTTAACAGGTATAGTTAGGCAAACAATACTTTTGATAAAACTGGTAATTACTTTGGAATTAATTAAGAGCTGGCTTTGCTAACATATTTTCGAATAGAGCCAAATAAATACTTAAAGAACACTATTGTTTCGTCTCCCAAATGTTGATAATTAGTACAGCGTTTATATTTGTTTATAAGTCAACAATAGCATATTAGTTACGCATCAGTAACTGATTTCACCCTATAATGAATGATACTAACTAGGCAAAGTCAAAATAAATTATGAAATGGGTGACATACACAAAACTAAGCACAATACTAGATCTGGTGTTATATTCCTTAAAACTAAGGACCAACCTTTCCCTTTTATGAAAATGCAGGGTATACTCACATATGTTAATGGTAATTAGTCACACATGAAAAAATGAATTTTAAGGAAGCAGATGGCAAAACAAGAGGGGAAGTAAAAATATCCCTGCTTGCTTCATCACAAGATCTAAATTATTAATATATGAATAACTGTATTTAATATTTCATTCAAAATTATCTGCAGAACACAATTAAATGGGCCAAAATTTTGGTTGTCTCCACGAACCATGGGGCAGTTTTCATGGCTCAACAATACAAATTATCCTTCCTGTAGATGCAGCCACATTGGCAGGTTATCTGTGGATGTGTAGACTAACATGATCCCTGAAAGGGGCAGCATCATTTTCAGTAACTGCAGAGACAATGATGATTGACTAATTTGCCCTTATAACATTAATCAATGTGACCATGCTATGTGGGTCTTGTGGACAACTGAAATAAACAGGAAACTACAGCCATTATGTTTACCAAGAATATGCAGCTCTACTGTATGGTTTAACAGTGACAGAAGCCTCTTGAGTAAAGTAGTTCGAAGATGAAATAGCCTCCATTTGGGTGTCCAGTGGGTACTACATGGGAATGTGTCGTCATTAGGAGAAACACAACTGGCATTCACAGGTTGAAGTGTGGATTGTTATCTCCAATAAGTTGGTAGCAAGATCGTAAAAGAAAAAGTAATAGTGTGAAGTTAGATGCAGATGGAGTCAGTAAAATGCAATGGCAGGGAAAACAAGACTTTGGGTCAGGCTATCACAGACTTAACAACACAAAATGGGGATAATACAAGAGTAGGTCTAATAATGAGAAAGAGAACAAGAATGTGAATAAGCTCCTATGGACAGCACAATGAATGCATTACTGTAGCCACAACAGATGTAAAGCACCCACCACAGTACTAAAATTTATATGGCTATTAGATCTGCAGATTATGAAGACCATGAAATAATGCAATTTATTGCTTCTGGAGGATAAGACTGAAGAAATTACAGAAAGATTGTTAATTATAGAAGTCTGACCTTGATAGACTGAAGGTGCCACAGATTATGGAGAGTTTCAAAGAGAGCATTTGGAAATGAGGCTTTGGAGACAGTAATACAATAGGGGACAGATGGGTAGAGATAAAATAGTGAAGACAGCAAGGCAACAAACATACAAATGAAAGCAAAGCAGAAATATTAAACTTAGTTGAATGAAAAATAAAACATAAGAAAATTATCAAATGAAACAGGCAAACGGAATTACAGGTGTCTAAAAAATGGGATTGACAGAAAGTGTTAAATGGCAAAGCAGGAATGGCTAGGGGATAAATGGAAATCTGTAGAAGCATGAGTTACTGTGGGAAAAATAGATGCCACCTGTAAGAAAATCAAAGAAACCTTCGGAGAACAGAGAAAAACTTCTATGAATACAGGCTGTCTAATAGATGGCACTGTAACCGTCTTAATGTAAATGTAGTCACCTACAATAGAAAGATGAATCGCAATAAGATGGCTATGATTTGAGTTGCAAATGACACCATCTGTACTGTTCAGTGTGCACAGTAGCAGAAGTTCGGAGTCGTGAGACTGGTGCAAGACATGTTCCACATGCTGTCCATTACTTTCTGCCACAAGTTGAAATTGAGAAACAGTGTGTTCCATAACAGATTGGAGAGTTTTGAGGATCACATTCAGGGTGCGCTGGGCAGTGCATGCATTCAATTAAACTATGTTCATAATTGGAGCACTGAATGCAGTATCTTTCAGACAACTCCACAGTCAGAAGTCACACGGATTAAGATCAGGTGATCTTGATAGGAAATGACAGTTGATAATTATTCCATTTCCAAAATGTAGCAGCTGCTTCACTGGCTATTCAATGTGTGGAGTAGTGGCATCCTGCATAAAAATTATCCTATCCACACATCCACGCTTTTGAGGGGTTGGAATGACATTGGAGTGCAAAAGAATATCATAGCATTTACTAGTGACTGTACTGCTAACAGGACTCACAGGACTTATCTGAAAAAAAAAAATGGCCTTATAATAAAAGATGTCATCATACCTGCTCCACACAGCCATTTTTGCAGTATGAAGCGGTGCTGGTTGACATGTTTGCAGTATTTCTGTTGCTTATATTCTGCAACACTTTGTATTGACACGTCTTTGTAGGTGGAAACGGGCTTCGTCTGTCCAAAGAATGTTCTATGGTCATTTATGTTCCATTTCCATATGAGCAAGAAATTCCATAGGTAATGTTTGTCTTTCTGGCAGGTCACAACATTTGTCTTGCTGACAGGTCAACAGGAAGCAACTCCTGAACATGTGATTGTGTGTGGATAGCAATGCAGGATGTGTCATAGGATTTTATATAGCATGCTTGCTAGCACATCAAAAATTCAGTCAATTCCTTATCCACAGCTTGTTTGCACATCACCACTGAACTCCTCCTGCAGTGCTGTGGCCAGACCTTTTACAGACATTGTGTCTACTGATTTCCTCCCTCTGCCATGCTGCACTTCAAAAAACCTGTCTTTTCGAATTTTGTAATCGTTTTCGCCAGACACTTAGCAGACATCAGATCAATGCCTTTCCTCATACCCTTGAGTGTCTGGAACACAAAGTCATTTTGGGCATTTTGGATGCAAACTGAGGAACAGTCATATGCCATGTGTCTGTTGGTGTACATGTTCTGACTTTTACAGCGCCATCTATTGGCCAAAGTGTTTTTTGTTCCATGATGTTTCATCTTGTGTCAATAATATGCTATTCAAATTTGACATCATTCTGAGCGATGGTTCTCTTTCTACAGCATTTTGAAACTGGAGCTATAATCATGAACTCCTTGTTTCAAGAGCTCAGACAGCAAGCCCCAAGAAGGGAAAATGAAAATGTGAAAGCAATTTATAGAAGGATTATACAATGGAAATGAACTTGCAGATGAAGAGTACATTGTGGAATGGGAAGCAGAAGTAGATGAAGATGAGATTGGGGAGACTGTACTGCGGGAAGTCAGAGCATGGGAAAATGTAAGTTGAGGCAAGGCACTTTGAGTAGACGACATCCCTCAAAATCACTAAGATCCTTGGAAGAACCCATCATAAGAAAACAATTCCATGTAGTGTGCAAGATATATGAGACAACTGAAATACCCATATAATTCAAAAATAATTTAATAATCCCAAATCCATAGAAGAGAGGTGCTGATATCTGGGAAAATTACCAGACAGTTAGGTGAATATATCGTGGCTGCTGAATACTGACAACTATACTGGTCCTCTGATTAATTTTAAAAGATGTGTTAAGAATAGACAAGTCTACATTTATAGCTTTTGTAACTTTAGAGAAACCTTTTGACAGTGTTGTCTGGAATACACACTTTGAAATTCAGGAAGTAGCAGAGATAAAATACAGTGAGCAAAAAATAATCCATAACTTTTACAGAAGCCAGACTGCCTTTTATGGAAGTGAAACTTCAACAATAAACAGCTGAGCCAATGAGATGGTTGTCTCAAACAATGGAAAGTCCACTTTGTAATACCAACAATATTATGAAAAGGATAGATTGCTACTTGCCATAAAGATTACACGTAGAGTTGCAGACACGCACAACAAAAAAACTGTTACACATTGAGCTTTTGCTGAGAAGTCAACGTGTAACAGTCTTTTCGGTGTGCATGTCTGCAACTCAATGCATAATATTTATGGTGAGTAGCAATCTATCCTTTTCATAAGATAAAATAGTGGAAAATCCAGGTTGAAATAATGACAGTATTATGAAAAGGATACATTACTACTCACTGTATAGTGGACATGCTGATTCACAGATAGCTACAACAAGAAGACTTTCAAACAAATAAGCTTTTGGCCAAAGAGGTGTTCATTGGAATTAGACAAAAAAAAAAACACACACACACACACACACGAACATAACTCAAACACACATGATTACAGTGTCTGACTCACAAGGCCGCACCTCGGCTACCAGAGACTGTGATCATGTGAGTGTGTGTGTCACCTCGGCAACCACAGAGTGTGATCGTGTGTGTGTGTGTGTGTGTGTGTGTGTGTGTGTGTGTGTGTGTGTGTGTGTGTGTGTTTGTGTGTTTTTAGACTTTTTGCTTGAAAGCTTACTTGTTTGACACAGTCTTTTTGTTGTGCCCATCTGCAACTTAGTATTTCCACTATGTGATGAGTAGCAATCTATCCTTTTCTTAGTCTTTTCATAAGATGGGTGATCAGATAACTAATGAGAAAGCACTCAATTAAATAGGGCACAGAAGAAGGGATTGAACAACAGAGCACATACGTGAAGGCTGTTCTTTTACTGTTTTACCTCCACTCCTTTATTTGCCATCAATTTCAAAGCAACTGTAGAGTCTGCTTCAGGCACTTTACTTCTGTGATTGATGTGATATACCACCCTAAGTATATCCTGTTAATATACTTCCAGCTTTCTCTGGTGTTTTTAAATGAACTAAGATGAAGTTGCCAGTCTTATAGCCAGCAGTCCAGTGCAAGGAAGTTAATGTGAAATGCCTGCCAGAAAAAGTGAAGGAATTGAAAACAAAATGGTTGTCACATGGTCAAGGTCAGAGTCTCAGTCCAGCACACAGTTTGAGTCTGCCAGAAAGTGTCAAGTCAGGCATGGCATTCATTTCAGGCTTTATTGCATCAAAGCTGTACTTCACCAAACATATTATCTCATTGCAGTTAGAAAGTGGTTCTTACTTTGCATAAATGTTATTGACATTAGTCATAATTTCTAAAAAGGGAATCAAAAGTGAAAACTTGGGTCACTCAATGGTAAATGATAGAGTAGATAAAAATAAAACAATTGGTATGAAGAAAGATAATTTGAAGCAATTTTGTGTTGTAGCCAGAACTGCGTGTTATGTTATGAAAGTAGTTTCAAAAGTTCTCAAAATGGAATAGAAAGAAACATATTACCTCAGTGAAACTTTTGCATTTTTCATTGTAGTCTCTCTGTACTATAGTGCACTTGATCCAGCAGTGTTCCAATGCCTTGACCCCATCTCAAAAATTAGATTCCCCCAGACCTGCAAAATATCCTTTAATTTTGGCTGTCAGTTCTTCATTTGAAGAGAATGTCTCTCCACTGAGGAATATTTTGAGCATGGGGAAGAAGAGGTTGCAGCCTGATGAGCCATATCAGGTGAAAAAGGTGAGTGTGACAACAATTTTGTATCATAGTCATGTACATTTGCAATAAAATTGATACTTGTGTGTAAGTGTGCATTGTCTTGATGAAAGATGACTTTCTTCCTTGTCAAACCTGACCTTTATCACATGTCTTTTGCTGTAGTTGGCCTCATGGGTTAGTGTAGTATTGTTGCACAATAGTTTGACCAGTGGGAAGATAAAATCTATAGCAAAATCCCTTTGACATCCAAGAAAACTGATGCTGTGACCTTTCTGGCTGACTGTATTGCCTTTTGTTTCTTTGGTGGTGGTAGTGGTGGTGGTGGTGAATCAAGATAACGTTTCAACTACTTTGTCTCTGGGGTATGGTAGTGAACTCAAGTTTCATTTGTGGCCACAAACTGGTGCAAAAAATCTTGTTGGTTGCTCTGAAAGTGGGCCAAACATTGTTCAAACATGTCCATTCTGATGCATTCCAAGTCTGTGTTAAGAGCCACAGAACCAGCCGGGCAGCTAATTTTCTCATGTATAGTTCCACTGTTAAAATGTGATGTGCCTGTTAAGATGACATCCTTACAGCTTCAGCAATTTCTAGCCCTTTCGGTTGGCTGTCCTCCATGACTGTTTTATGCACTTTTGCAATAATTTTGGGGTACTGTTGCATCTTGGTCAACCACTATGCAGATCATCATCTAAGCTATTCCAACCAAATTTAAACTCGTGTGTCCACTTGGCAGCAATTGAATGTGAAGGACCAGGGTCCCCCAGTGTTGTCTTTCATATCTGTCCTTATCTACTACTTAATTAGTGAAGTTCGGTGGCAGGAGGAACAAGACTTTTGGTCAGGTGAATACAGAGTTATAAATACAACATCAAATAGGGGTAATGCATGAGTAGGTTTAATAATGAATAAAACAACAGGAGTGCGGGTAACCTACTACAAACAGCATAGTGAACGCATTATTGTGGGCGAGACAGACATGAAGCCCACAGCTACTACAGTAATACAAGTTTATATGCCAACTAGCTCTGCAGATGATAAAGAAATTGATGAAATGTATGATGAGATAAAAGAAATTATTCAGGTAGTAAAAGGAGATGAAAATTTAATAGTCATGGGCGACTGGAATTCGAGAGTAGGAAAAGGGAGAGAAGGAAACATAGTGGGTGAATATGGATTGGGGGAGAGAAATGAAAGAGGAAGCCGTCTGGTATAATTTTGCACAGAGCATAACTTAATCATAGCTAACACTTGGTTCCAAAATCATGAAAGAAGGTTGTATACTTGGAAGAATCCTGGAGATTCTAAAAGGTATCAGATAGATTATATAATGGTAAGACAGAGATTTAGGAACCAGGTTTTAAATTGTAAGGCATTTCCAGGGGCAGATGTGGATTCTGACCACAATCTATTGGTCATGAACTGTAGATCAAAACTGAAGAAACTGCAAAAAGGTGGGAATTTAAGGAGATGGGACCTGGATAAACTGACTAAACCAGAGGTTGTACAGAGTTTCAGGGAGAGCATAAGGGAACAATTGACAGGGATGGGGGAAAGAAGTACAGTAGAAGAAGAATGGGTAGCTCTGAGGGATGAAGTAGTGAAGGCAGCAGAGGGTCAAGTAGGTAAAAAGATGAGGGCTGGTAGAAATCCTTGGGTAACAGAAGAAATATTGAATTTAATTGATGAAAGGAGAAAATATAAAAATTCAGTAAATGAAGCAGGCAAAAAGAAATACAAACGTCTCAAAAATGAGATCGACAGGAAGTGCAAAATGGCTAAGCAGGGATGGTTAGAGGACAAATGTAAGGATGTAGAGGCATATTTCACTTGGGGTGAGATAGATACTGCCTACAGGAAAATTAAAGAGACCTTTGGAGAAAAGAGAACCACTTGTATGAATATCAAGACCTCAGATGGAAACCCAGTTCTAAGCAAAGAAGGGAAAGCAGAAAGGTGGAAGGAGTATATAGAGGGTCTATACAAGGGCAATGTACTTGAGGACAATATTATGAAAATGGAAGAGGATGTAGATGAAGATGAAATGGGAGATATGATACTGCGTGAAGAGTTTGACAGAGCACTGAAAGACCTAAGTCGAAACAAGGCCCCGGGAGTAGACAACATTCCATTAGAGCTACTGACAGCCTTGGGAGAGCCAGTCCTGACAAAACTCTACCATCTGGTGAGCAATATGTATGAAACAGGCGAAATACCCTCAGACTTCAAGAAGAATATAATAATTCCAATCCCGAAGAAAGCAGGTGTTGACAGATGTGAAAATTACCAAACTATCAGTTTAATAAGTCACAGCTGCAAAACACTAACACAAATTCTTTACAGACGAATGGAAAAACTGGTAGAAGTCAACCTCGGGGAAGATCAGTTCGGATTCCTTAGACGTATTGGAACACGTGAGGCAATTCTGACTTTATGACTTACCTTAGAAAAAAGATTAAGGAAAGGCAAACCTACGTTTCTAGCATTTGTAGACTTGGAGAAAGCTTTTGACAATGTTGACTGGAATACTATCTTTCAAATTGTAAAGGTTGCAGGGGTAAAATACAGGAAGTGAAAGGCTATTTACCACTTGTACCGAAACCAGATGGCTGTTATAAGAGTGAAGGAGAATGAAAGAGAAGCAGTGGTTGGGAAGGGAGTGAGACAGGGTTGTAGTCTCTACCCGATGTTATTCAATCTGTATATTGAGCAAGCAGTAAAGGAAACAAAAGAAAAATTCAGAGTAGGTATTAAAATCCATGGAGAAGAAATAAAAACTTTGAGGTTCGCCGATGACATTGTAATTCTGTCAGAGACAGCAAAGGACTTGGAAGAGCACTTGAACAGAATGGACAGTGTCTTGAAAGGAGGGTATAAGATGAACATCAACAAAAGCAAAACGAGGTTAATGGAATGTAGTCTAATTAAGTTGGGTGATGCTGAGGGAATTAGATTAGGAAATGAGATACTTAAAGTAATAAAGGAGTTTTGCTATTTGGGGAGCAAAATAACTGACGATGGTTGAAGTAGAGAGGATATAAAATGTAGATTGGCAATGGCAAGGAAAGCGTTTCTGAAGAAGAGAAATTTGTTAACATCGAGTATAGACTTAAGTGTCAGGAAGTCGTTTCAGAAAGTATTTGTATGGAGTGTTGCCATTTATGGAAGTGAAACATGGACGATAAATAGTTTGGACAAGAAGAGAATAGAAGCTTTCGAAATGTGGTGCTACAGAAGAATGCTGAAGATTAGATGGGTAGATCACATAACTAATGAGGAGGTATTGAATAGAATTGGGGAGAAGAGGAGTTTGTGGCACAACTTGACAAAAAGAAGGGACCAGTTGGTAGGACATGTTCTGAGGCATCAAGAAATCACAAATTTAGCATTGGAGGGTAGCGTGGAGGGTAAAAATCATAGAGGGAAACCAAGAGACGAATATACTAAGCAGATTCAGAAGGATGTAGGTTGCAGTAAGTACTGGGAGATGAAGAAGCTTGCACAGGATAGGGTAGCATGGAGAGCTGCATCAAATCAGTCTCAAGACTGAAGACCACAACAACAACATACTACTTAATCAGTGCCCGAATATTGATTTTTTCCATCTTCTTATAACGATACATGGGAATAACAACAGAGATATGTCTGAACTGCAGATCTCTATCCAGAGCATTGACACAACATATGTTTATTCATTAAAGATGACCTAATATTATGCAGAAACCTCATGCTGGCACTGACATTTATGGTGATTCTGCGAACTTTTCAAACTGCTCCCTTACATCAGAACCTAGTTCTAATAAGTGGAGATTTAAATTACAGGAACAAAGAGGTTCCAGTTAGAAGCATTCATATGTATGTAGACTGAGTGCTTCAATCAGTCTTAAACTATTATAGAGCAGTGAATTCAACAGAATTATATGACAAGTGACATTCAGTAAAACAAGCTTTTAAGTGTGATAATTAATTTATTAATTATGTTATGAATATTCCACCATAAAAGGATATTAAATGAGCCAAGTTATAAATTAACAGATGAAAATGATAGCAATCTATGGAACATATTAGTTACATTCTATCTCTGTTATCTATTTTCCATTAGATAAGTGCAAGTAAATGTAATCCAATTGACACAAGAAGTTTTATATTAGGGAAAAATTATGATGCTAATGTTAGTTGTGAAGATATAAGAAGTAGATCTCTTCATGCTGTAAGAATAAAGGCTTATCTGAAATGAGCATCATTTTATACCATGACAATTGATGTGTGGTCAGGTACAGTTTTAAATCTCTTTGAAAATATGTTACTTAATCCTCATGTTTTTGTCTTACGTCTGAATGTGTTGAATGTACATGGGTAGAACCAAACCTCATTCTGTGGTGAAGATTTAGTAGCCTTGGGACTTATTTGTTGGTCTTAATGTAAGCCAATATTTTCCAGGTTGCTGCAAAATGGTAGTCTTGTGATATATAACACTCAGCCAAGCAATAAAGGATTTTACTTATGCCAAGCTACGAACGGCATTGGTATTGGACTTAGCAAACTGGCCTTCCTCACTGTCCATGGTTAGTATGGATCTTTTCCTCAATTCTCTATTATGAAACAGACACTCCAGAATTTTTTATTTTAATATGAAATTATGTCTGAATGAAATATGTTTGTTTATGGCATGTGTTAGCTGTTATGTATGAATCAGAACACTACTGGGTGCAGGGACAGATTTATTATCATTTGATTAATGCATGTACTCTTTTTGCTGTGTTTCCTGGGTTAAGTGTGTGTATCAATAAAAAGATAGGGTCCATTTATTTGGAATAATTTTTTTTATTGATTTGTGGCATTTTAGTGCACAAACATTTTTTCTTGCTTTTCATTTAATTCTTGTATTAATTACACCTTTACAAAGTAAACATATTTGCACAAAGTAAAGAACATTTGATTCTAAAAACGAAAAGTCTCTTCCTCATCAGTAATGTGTATTTATATGTTAAAGACACAATTATACAGGGTGGTTCATAGGTGTGGAAGCACCTTTCTAACGCAGAAAGAGATGGATCAACAGAAATTTAAATTCAAGTAGTATTAGGTAGGAGAAGGGGAAAACCTGTGAGGTTGTATTACCAACATGGCTCACATTTTGGAAACTGCTGTCCTGGATGCAAACCATAATTTTCTAGTGAAAAGTCCTTGATGAGGCATATCAAGCAGAAATACATGGGAGGGAGTGGGAGGAGGGGGGAGGATGGTGGCAGTTCCTTTCATTTGAGCATAGCTCATTCATTCTTCAGTTTTCTCGCATTTTGTACAGAAGAGGGCAGATGGTAAATGCTAGTGATAACACATGAAGACTACACCATGTGTTCAATGCACTGTGCAACACATTGCAATGTTGTTAGCTGTTTCATTCATTCCTCATGTACTTTAATAAGCACGTGTATCAGAATATGAGCTCAGTGTGCTGTCCAGCACATTTTAACGTTGTTATCAATTTCACCCACCCCTAATGTGCTTTAATGAACACATGTACCGGAATGTGACCATAAGAGACAGCTATCCATTTCCTCAAATGCGCAAGGTGTCTGATCTTCACCTCACAGAGCGTTGCCTTCACATATCCACACAGATAGAAATCTAATGAACTTAAATCTGGGAAATGTACCAGCAATTTCACTGACTAAGTGAAGGCTAAAATCCAATACTTTCATCCATTTGAATGTATTTCTCAGAGCAGAATAATTTAGCAGCAACTCTTAAGACCAACACCAGTAATACCTTGATACATGTGTGGGAAACCTTGTCCTTGGAGCTGGGGCTGGTCTACCTCACCAGTACTGTATAAGCTTCTGTGACCACCAAGAGAGTGATGTGTTATTTATTTTATATGGCAGGCATCTTGGCGTAACTGCTCTTATCACAAGCATGGTCTAAACTGAAACATCCTCTTACTGAGGAGTGATTCAAATGGCTCTGAGCACTATAGGACTTAACATCTGAGGGCATCAGCCCCTAGACTTAGAACTACTTAAACCTAACTAACCTAACGACATCACACACATCCATGCCTAAGGCAGAATTGAGACCTGCGACCGTAGCAGTCACACAGTTCCGGACTGAAGTGTCTAGATCTGCTCGGCCACAGTGGCTGGCTGAGGAGTGAGGCTTGCTGAAGAAAGGCACACACTTCTCAATAACAACTGTTTATTACAAGAACCAAGCTATGCACAACATCTGGGAATGAATCTCTACACAAATTGATTACAGCAATGTCTTGAGGAGCAGGGAAGATTAATTTGACACTGTCCCATGAGGCTGTGAACTCATAGTCATTCCCCTGATGAGTAGCAGCTGCACTGACCACTATATGGCTGGGGACTCGTAGGCAGTCAACTGGTGAGGAGCAAGAAGCCACAATGACACATCCCAGGAGTTGATGAGCTCATGGGCATTCACAATGATTACTGCAAAGCGGTGCCCTCAGAGCTGCTGACTAAAGTGCAGCACCAGATGTGGCTCAGGATGAGAGCAGCATGGCACCTCAGCTGCCAGCAGGAGCAGCAGAAGGATACAGTTTTATCAGTATCATGTGAGCACATGACTGTGTGGATGTAAATTAGTGACTGTGACTGTAGCACTGTGGGCTCTGATTTGCACAACTCATAGTGCTGAACCTGGTGTAACCCCTCCCGCCCCCTCCTCCTAATGCTGTAGCAATTACTGATGGCTTGACTGTACTTAGTAACTTGCCTCTTCTATTTACAAACAACTGCCATGGTGAGACATGGCCATACCTGGCCCACAAAACGTATTCCCTAAGTATGCAGTGAGCAGCCCTGCATAAACAACACAAATGTGTCTAAAAAAATACTCAACACCAAAGAGAGCTTCATGCTGGTGTGATGAATGATTTTTGAGGAAAACTGTCATTAGGAGTGAACAGCCAGTGTGGCCCTTTTTCAGATTCAGTAGAATTTTACATAGAGATGCATAATCTAAAAGGGCATAAACAAATTGTAACAGAATGCTTGTCACTTGTGTGAATGTCTTCTTATTTTTGATGTATGAAGAATTTATGTTTGAGGCAGTATCGCTCTTTTATACAGGACTGCTATGAATGGCCATTCATTTTTAAAGGTCTACATTTTCCAAAGTATTGCACATGCAAATATGATTGTGAATAGAGCTGTTAACTCATCGAGTCTGCACTGTGCCCACTAGTTGGTGTTATTATTGCATGCTGTGACAAAATGTCAACAAAACAAGGAAACAGTTTTTGTGTACTGGATTATGTGATATGCTTATCTATTGCAACAGTACATTATCCATAGAGGAGGATATACTGAAAAGAGCTGTCATGTAAAAAGAGCATTGTGTGTTTGTACTGACACAGGTACAGACACAGGTTGTCTCTGTAAATAGAAAAATACCATTCAATGAAATGTGCCAGATGCAATTTATGGAGAAAGAGTGGGAAAGGTTTTATGCAGTTCAAAAAAAAAAAAAAAAAAAAAAAAAAATGAATGGTCTGCACAAGCCACAAACTTGGAACACCACAGAAAACTGAATGGAAGATTTTTTTGATGGTAGTGTCATTTCAAATCATATTGTCTGCAGCTTGTGCATCACTTAAAACTGTAAAATTATGGCCAGTTACTTGAATTTTGCATTACAAAGTAGAAAGCACTTGAGAATGAACATTTTACCTCCAAGCTGATTTTCAGCTATGGAACAACCATACATTTATCTGGAAAGCTTGGTCACCATAATGTGAGAGTGTGGGGCACTAAGAATCCTCATGAAATTGTGCCACATGAACAAAATTTCCAAAACATTAATGTTTTCTGTATGGTGTCACAGATGAAGCTGTGTGGGCTGTTTTTCTTTCGTGAGGAGGCTGTGACAGGTACCTCTTACCTTGAGATATTGCAGTTGTGGATGTTTCCACAACTGCTTTTTGATTCCAAAAATTTCATCTTCCTACATGATGGGGCACCTACCTCATTGGAGCATCAGTGTGTGTCCCTAGACAAACTTTTGCATTGCTGAATTGGGCATAGTGGTGAAAATGATGTGGCCCCATTTCCTTGGTTCCCCAGGTCACCTGACGTAATGTCTCATAATTTTTTCCTTTTGGGGGTTCATTGAGGACTTACCATCACTGCCAGGAACACTTGAATAGCTCCAAGAACACATCAGTGCTGCTGTGATGACCATTGACAGGATGTTCCTACATAAGGTATGGAACGAACTTGATTGACTGGATATGTATTGTGTGACCAGAGAGGCACTCATAAAACATTTGTAGAGTGCAAATTCAAACCTGGTGAGTTTATGGTTCTGTTAATGTGTCAGTCATAATTATGCATGTAATACTTTGGAAAATATAGACAGCTCTGAAAACAAATGAATTATTCATAGTAGCCCTGTACTTAAACAGTATTATGTGAAGTTATGGGGACACCTAAACCTATGGAGAGATTGTGAAGTGGAACATGTGTGATAGTAATTGTGATCTTTATGAGGGCTCATTACTTTTACATGGCAGTTGCCTGGGTGAATATCCAGTTGCGACACTCTTGCCTGATTTGTTGAAATGCAAGAAAGATGATGTGCTGTGCAAGGATGTAATATTCATGAAAAACTAAATTGAAACAATGAGAAACAGTCTGTATCACCAACACCATGAATATATCTAGGAAAGTAAGTACTTAGGTACAGAAGATGCCAGTGGTTTTCCTAACATTTAAAATACCAATCCTCTTTGAATCCATCACAGAGGTTCTACATTCACAGAGGCTCTATGTAATAAACTAGTTAAGATGCTTCAAATTCCATTGTTTCAGTCCTACAACAGTGGCATGTGGAAGGACTCACACTCTTATTGCAAGGCTATTGGCCCCTTTGGTGAAGTTAGCCATCAACTTATTTTATCTCCAGTGCAGTTCAGTACCTGTTAATGATACTGATGGAAAAAATAATTGCTGCACCAAGAAGGAGTTGTGCAAACGGAAGTTGGTAGGTGTATTTCTGTATCTGAAAGATGGTGCCTGTTCAGATTTTGCACCAGTCATACAAGTGTGGCACCAGTAGTGCTGTAAGTTTGCTGTAAATACACGCTGTAATTTTCATGAGTGAGTGTTAGTTACCTTTGAGATTGGGCATGGTGAGTAGATGTTAGTCAAGAATGTTTTTAAAGTGACAAAGAGGTCATTGTCAGAAACTCACTGAGTTTGAATGAGGTTGTGTAAAAGAGCTAAGAGAAGCTGAATGTCCCTTCTATGATATTGTAGAAAGACTTGGCAGGAATGTAGTCACTGTACATGATTAGGAGGACACAAGTTGAGGTCGTGAACCAACCTGTCTGCTTGCTAGGCACACTCGACCTACACCTGAGGTTATGGTCTGAGGTGTGATTTTGTATGACACCAGGAGCAGTCTCATCATTATCCCGTACAGCCTGACTGCCAGTATGTACATTAGTCTGGTGATTTGACCTGTTGTGCTGCCACTCATGAACAGCATCCAGTGGGTGTTTTCCAACAGGATAACACTTTTTCACATACCACTGTTGTAACCCAACATGCTTTACAGTGTGTCAGCACTTGGCCTGGTTGATCACCAGATCTGTCTCCAGTCAAGAACATATGCTACATCAGCAGACAACATTTGCAGCATTGTCCACAACCAGCATTAACTATCCATGTATTGACTGATCAAGGGCAACAGGCATGAAACTCCATCCCGAAAATTGCCAGCCAGCACCTGTACAACATAGTGTATGCATCTTTGCATGCTTATATTCAACATTCTAGCAGCTAAGCTGGCTATTAATTTAACAGCATTTCACATTTGCACTGGTTTATCTCATGCTTTCATTAACCTGCAGTCTTGCAGTGTTAGTAACTTAAATATGTTACCTAGATAAATGTATTCCCAAAATTCCATTATCCTACATTAATTATTTTTTGGTGCTGCAATTTTTTACAACAGTATATTTATCCAGTCTATCCATCTATTCTTTAGCATTCTTCTGTAGCACCACATTTCAAAACCTTTTATTATCTCTATGTCCACACTGTTCATTGTTCATATTTCTGTTCTGTACAAGGCTACACTCCAGTCAGATACTTACAGAAAACACTTTGACACCTAATTTTATATTCAGTGTTGATATTGTTCCTCCTCGAAATGCTGTTGCCAGTCTACATTTTATCCTTCTTTACTTCAGCCACTGTCAGTTATTCTGTTGCCCAAATAATAAAACTCATCTGCTGCTCACACTGTCTTATTTCCTAACTGAATAATCTCAGAATCAACTCATTTAATTTGACTACATTTGCTTTTGTTTTATTGATATTGATCTTCTCTTTTCAACATGCTATCCCATTTTGTTCAGATCTTCCAAGTTCTTTCCCCCATCTGATAAAATGACAATGTCACTGACAGACATCACAGTCCTTGTTACATTAAACATTTGTAGATTTGGATAGTCTGTCTACAACTCAATAGAAGCAGTATTTAATTTGGCCAATATGTTTTGTTTGTCAGGGCATTGTCAGTAGCTGTGTATGGTGATAGGGTTGAGAACAACATTATGCAAAGATGGTTTGCTACTCACCACATGAGGAGCTGTGGAGTTACAGACAGGCACATTGAAAACACTAATAAATGTTTAAGCTTTCACTCAAACAGGCTTTTTGGAAATGGTAGGCACACACACCTCCACACAAGCACATCTAACAAACAACATGGCCCCTGCTTCCGGATAAAGTGGCCAGTGACTCTCTCTCTGTGTGTGTGTGTGTGTGTGTGTGTGTGTGTGTGTGTGTGTGTGTGTGTGTGTGTGTGTGTGTGTGTGTGTGTGTGTGTGTGTGTGTGTGTGTGTGTGTGTGTGTGTGCTATTTGTGGAGTAGGCCTTTTGCCCAAAAGTTTAAATGTTTAGTAATCTGTTCATTGTGCCTATCCACAGCTGAACACCTCCTCAATGCATTAAGTAGTAATTTATCCTTTCCATAATCTTTTTTTTTATTCCATCCTAGATTTTCCAGTGTTTGATACTGTTTTATGTATGTTCTTGTTGAACTGCTGGTGAAGCTGCTGTTTTTACTTTTATATAGCAAGAATAAAATATCACTAAATAATAGAGGGAAGACATAGAGACTTTGAGGAGAATTTTTAAATGTCTACCTCCCCACAAATTTCACTTTATTGTAATAGATCATCTTCCAGGATTCTGGGTGAGATGAGAGATGTCACTGATTTTTGAACACCTGCTGCCATACTATCATAGATATAAACTAAACAATATTGGATAGTGACTGCCATCAGTGACAGAAACCAACCTTTCATTATCACAGAACCATTGCCTTAGAATGGGAATGAGCAACTTTTGGTGATTTTTGGCCCTGATACACATACTTAATATCACTGGCTGCTTTCTCACATCATGTGAGGCTGTGCTCCTAGTACATAAAGTCAAAACTATAGCGTCCAGGATGTTAATTTTTTATCGGGTAACAAACCAATATGAATGGCACCCCTTTCACAATATGCCATGCCAAGAAATTATGCATCAAGACAAAATATCTAAGAGAACATTCAATTTATATTCACGCCATCTTCAGATATTTACATGTATTTACACTTTGTGAATATTGTTTCTTTTATTATGATGTTTTATAATAACTGCCTTAAATACTTCCATTACAAAATTCTGCAATGCTATTTACTGTATTTACACTTTACCAACAATCACTAAGTACACAAATATTACACTGGCTGACAACTACGCACTGAATAATGACAAGGTTAGAGAAACATTACACAGCTATTAACTCTCCAAATACAGGGTCCTATTACTGACAACTGAATGCATTCTGGCACAGAGCTAGTCTGACTCAAGAATGTTTGTGTGCAATGGAGAAGGTTCAAGTGGGCTAGGCCCCACTGGCGTATCTGGGGGCCGGGATGCTGGCTGTGGGCAATGGTGGCGTGCCTGCTTCACCCAACCCCTACTGCTGCAGGATATAAATTCTGTGGTGGTGGATCACGCAAGTGAACCACTACACCCCTTCACTCTTCCGTGGAGCCAGTATCAATGGCATCGGTGCACAGAATAGGAGGATCACACTGCCTGGATCGCTGCTGATGGAGATCAGCACAGGCTGGGAAGCCACTAAATCCACCCCGGTGACCTGATAGCGATGACAGTGGTGATGGCACCAGCACAATAGCAGCTTCACAGCAATAGCATCAGCTTCCATTCGCTTGTCAGTATCCAAAGCGGTGCCACCATCCCAGGGTCTGGCCATCAGTTTCTCCAGGAAGGTGGGTGTGGTCCAGATGATGGTGCACTGGCTGTGGTGATGACCCCTACAAGGGGGCTCTGTGGACTGTGCAGTGGCAAGAGACGGTGCCAGCGATGGCACGGGATCATCCTCTGAAGCTCGGAAGGGGACGGCACCTGCAGGAGAGCGCTTCAATGGTTTCCACTACAAAAGGTTGTTGCCCCACTGAGGGCGTAGTTGATTCCGGTGGTGGTACAGTGATGCCCCATTGGTGTCCAAAGTGAACATTCGCCAGTCATGTATGTCCTGAACCATAGCTGGTGCCCGTCTCGTACACCAACCATAGGAGTGCATCCAGTCTGGATCACCCACAGCATAATGTGGAGGGCCATGGCGCAGGATGGAGCAGGTATAGTAGTGTACGAGGTTGTTGGCTGTGGAGAGCCTCTGTTGAGCTGTGGCAGTTCAGTCTGGCAGTCCTGTAGATGCTTACAAATATAAGCAATGCTGTATCAGCAGGTGAGTCTGCTGAGCACTTTGCCAGTTGCATGTTAAGTATACACACAGTATGCTCTGCCTCCCCTTTCCAACCAGCAAGGCTGGCTGTGAGGGATATCATTCTTGACCAGTTTTGAATCCTCACATCTCACACTGGTGCACACTTGTATACCACTTTAGATGCCAAAGATGGCTGGACTCATTCTAGAACTTCTACATCAAAGAAGGAGAGTACGCCAGACAACATATTTAAAATACCATTTGATAACACCTAATGCTAGCACTACACTGCAAGCCATTATATACTAATGGGTCTAAATTGGAGGACAGCCGTGACTGCTTTGTGGTTTGCCCCATCTTGTCCCAGAGTGAGCTTCAAGCCATCTAGAGCATACACACAGCAGTCAAAAGCAGTGCAGTCCACCCAAAACTTCCTAATATGTGTGCATCTAGGCAAGGAACTTATGTTCTGCTGGATTCTATAATGTGTGGGAAGTTGGAGCAACCAACTGCTGCTACTGCAGCAGCCAATCAGGCTTGCACACTACATACAGTAGCATGGTGTAAAGTCCAACCTGTTTATACTGCCCTCACTCATAATTTGGAAGAGGAGGGGCTAGAAACAAGAGACAAAAAGCTGTCACCTATTGGAGTGGTGCAAAATTCTATTTAAAATGAATGTTTTTCGCATGACTGGGATTGTGACTTCCACTCTGTTTTCAGAGATGGCATGAAAAGCATCAAGTATCTTATGAAACTCTGATTACGCAGTTTCAACTGCAGATCTTTCTAAAGAACACTTAGTAAAATACTCAAGTGAGCTCTAACATTGACCAGTGGCCACAGGGTGCTGATGTGTGCTGATGACTTAGGAATATCTTGTATATCACAATGAATAACAGCAACTGTGATCTCATATTTTAATGGAATAATTGTTCAAAGATTTTGTTAAGCTTTCTTTAGTTGATAAGAAACTACATACATTCTGTATAAATATTGTGCTTATTAAGCAAAACGCAAGTTCATTAATGCAGATGATGAGCTCACTAAATTTTTAATCATAATATTAAGGTGTGAAAACAAAAACTGAGGTACCAGTTTTTAACATTAATTATACATGGAGGCCAATGAAACGCATATGATTTGAAATGTGCTTTCTCATAGATGTGCACAAAGAAAAAAATCATATATGTACTAGCCATTAATACTGGTGAGAGGAAGCAGATGCTTTCATATTCATAACTCTGATGATACCTTCTGTATCACATATTGAAATCTCCACTATGTGAACACTAAAAATTGGAGTGCTACCAACTTTGGCCTTGTGTACTGATCAGGTGCTATGGTAAAAATGACACGAAAGTAGCAACATTTTATGAAATCGCATTCTATAGATGTTCATGTTTAAATATTGCAAGTACTTCATTTGAAGTAACACACACTTACAGGGCAGCTGCAATGCCACAACAGCTATGCTGCTGATGTTGTTGTAATAACTTCAGGTTTAACAAATATATTTACAGGGAGACGCAATACATGAAAGTCACAGATCAAGTAAACAGAGTAAGACGTGTGTATACTTTAACAGTCAAATCATAACTGAGTCCAAGTCTAGCGGCCGCTGGCTGGCTGGCTGCTTAGGTGGCGCTGCTGCTGCATGGCTGGCCGACTGCGCCGCATGTAGAGGACGCGCATAAGTGCGCGGTGGCAGTTTGAAAGATCAGTGAATCACAACACTTTTCCCCCCTTTCAATTTTTTTCACAGGTCTTGATGGAGGTGGCCTGTAGATTGCTAACGTCCATAGGTGTTGTTTGACTGGCCTTAAAGTCTCAAGGAGGAGGCTTCCCGTACGGATGGAAGTGTCCCCGATATAACGGGTCGAGATGACAGGAGACGTGGGGGTCAAATCTGCTGGGGCCCCATGCACCAATCTGCCCATTGCGGCAAGTCTGGTTGTTGTAACAGGAGACATGGGTGATGTGTCCAGGTCTGTAGGAGAAGGAGGCGAGTAGAGTTGCTCCGACAGATGATGGTCATCTGGTTCCTGCATTGGCTCGTCTTCTGGTGGCGTCAGTTCTTGTGCTGCCACCGATATGATGGTGAGAGGACTCCATTGTGAGTAATGAGAGATTCCACTATCCCGAGCGTCAGGTAGAGCCAAAGGTGGTGTAGCGGCATCCGGAAGGGGCATTGCTGGCACACGAGGCCAAAGCTGGTCTGAATGACACTGCAACACCCGTGTCCATCTGGATTTCATACAGGCGTCGGCCACAGTGTCGTAAGATGCGGCCAGGACACCATTTTGGCTGCCTGCCGTATCCCTGTATCCATACAAGGTCGTTGGAGGTGAACCAGCCAAGCGAAGGCACCCGCGGCCGTGAGATGGAAGGCCACAGAAGATGATGTAGTGTGCGGGGCTGTTGGCCATGTAAGAGATCAGCCGGGCTGTGGTCGCCCATGGAGGTGAGATCGTAAGAAGCCAGAAATTGCAGATACGCATCATCAGCAGAAGAAGTGAGGAGTTTCCTCATCTGAGCCTTAAATGTGCGGACCAGTAGTTCAGCGTCACCGTTTGACTGTGGCTGGAACGGATGGGCCGTGACATGCATGACGCCGTGACGGGCACAAAAATCCGCAAAATTGGAAGAGGAAAACTGTGGACATTATCAGTAACAAGAGTAGAGGGAAGGCCTTCAAGAGAGAAAATGCGAACTAGAGCATTGGTGGTTGCCGCGGTGGTAGGCAACGTGCAACGGACGATGAAAGGAAAGTTCGAGTAGGCATCAATAACGAGAAGCCAATAAGTACCTAAAAAAGGTCCTGTGAAGTCAGCACGAATACACTCCCAGGGCTTCTCAGGCAAAGGCCACATTGACAAAGATGACTTCGGGGCGGTGGCCTCTGACACACAAGGGCCGCAGGCAGCGACCATGTGTGCGATTTCAGAGTCGGTGCTGGGCCAGTGCACATGACAGCACACCAGAGATTTTGTGTGAAAGGCACCCCAGTGCCCTTAGTGAAGGAGACGCAAGACCAAAGCACGCAAAGACGCAGGTACCACGACACGCGGCGAAGCATTTTCGGTGGAAAGGAGAATAAGACTATCCCTAGCCGTGAGGTGGTAACGCAAAGCGTAGTAGTTCCACAACGGATCAGAAGTCTTAGCATACAGCATAAAACCCGGGAGAGTGTAGAGTCAGAAGCCGTAGCAGCCGCCAGCCGGTCCCCAGTGATGGGGAACCCATCCACAACCCGCTGCTCGGCAACATCCAGGTTGAAACACAAAAGTTTGTCCCTATAAAATGCCAGGTCAGGACCCATGGGAAGGCGAGACAGTGCATCAGCATTCACATGTTGAGCCGTCGGCCGGAAATGAATCTCATAATTGAAACGAGACAAGTAAAGAGCCCAATGCTGGAGGCGGTGTGCAGCCTTGTCGGGAAGCGACTTTGATTGATGAAACAGGGAAACAAGTGGTTTGTGATCAATAACAAGATGAAATTTGGATCCATAGAGAAAAACACCAAACTTATGAAGAGCATAAATAAGCTTCTTTTTCAATTTGAGAATACTTTTGTCGGGCATCCATGAGCGTTTTGGAGGCATAAGCAATGGGTTGTTCAGAACAGTCAGAAAAATGGTGCACAAGGACTGCACCGACTCCGTATTGGGAGGCATCTGTTGCAAGAACAAGATGTTGGCCAGGTCGATAAGTAGCCAGGCATGAGGCCTGTTTCAGCAGAGTCTTCAATTTCTGGAAAGCCACATCGCATGGCGCAGACCAGTGAAAGGGCACGTTTTTATGCAACAGGCGATGCAACGGCTGAGCCACCGAAGCAGCAGATGGTGAAAACTTGTGATAGTATGCTATTTTCCCCAAGAAGGCCTGCAGTTCCTTAACAGATGTAGGGCGAGGAAGGGCATCGATCGCAGCGACAGTTTGCTGAAGCGGATGAATACCATCCTGAGAGAGTTGAAACCCGAAGTACATGATAGATGCCTGAAAAAATTTTGATTTCTGAAGATTACACTTAAGACTGGCAGTCTGTAAGGCGTGAAAAAGTGTGCGGAGATTTTGCAGATGTTCGTCAGTGGTGGAGCCAGTGACAACAATGTCGTCCTGGTAATTTATGCACCCAGGGACAGTGAGCAATAATTGTTCCAAGAGTGCCTACTCCACAAATAGCAAGCGCGCACGCACGCACGCACGCACGCACACACACACACACACACACACACACACACACACTGTTACTGGCCACTGTATCCGGAAACATGGGCCATGTTGTTTGTTAGATGTGCTTGTGTGAATGTGTGTGTGTGTGTGTGTGTGCCTATCAGAAGCTTATCATCAACTTCCTCTCGACGCTGCTTCCCAGCAGTTTCTGGTCCTTAACATGCCTTTCGGCCTCTATCAATACCAACAATTGCCATTCGGGGTTGCCAGCGCCCCTGCTCTCTTCAGCGAGTATTTTACTAAGTGTTAGAAAAATACTGACCTCCAGCAAGTTTAGTGAACAATTCTTCAGGTCGAGGCATAGTGTAAGTGTCGATAAGGCATTGAGCATTTACAGTGGCTTTGAAATCGCCACAGAGACGAATATCACCATTTGGCTTAGCAACGACAACAACAGGAGAGGACCACTCACTGGAAGTGACAGGAAGCAAGACCCCTGAAGCAGTGAGATGGTCCAGCTCCCGTTTGACCTGATCACGAAGGGCCACAGGAATTGGCCGAGCCCGAAAAAACTTAGGCCGAACAGTGGGTTTGAGCGTGATATGAGATTCAAAGTCATTTGCACGGTCTAACCAAGGAGAAAAAAGGGACGAAAATGTCGTCGACAAGGAATCCTGTTGAGCATAAGGAATAGCATCAGAGACGTTATTGACAGAGTCATCTATGGAGAACCCAAAAACACGAAAGGCATCGAAACCAAAAAGATTCTCCGCATTACTATGGTTGACCACAAATATGGGAACTGTGCGATCGACAGATTTGTAAGATACCTCAGCATCAAATTGTCCCAAGAGAGAAATCTTCTGTTTATTGTAGGTCCGTAATTGCCTAGTGACAGGTGACCAGATTGGAGAACCCAACTGAAGATACATCTGAGAATTGATGATAGTGGCAGCAGAACCAGTATCCACCTGCATGCGAACATCTCGACCAAGTATTTGGACAGTGAGGAATAACTTCCCTGAAAGGGAAGAAGTACAATTGACAGACAACACAGAATCAGAATCAGCGTCATGTTCATGAACATCATGTATGCAGTCAGATTTGCAAACGGATGACACATGACCCTTTTTTTTGCATTTGTGACATACGGCCCAACTTTGTGGACAATCTTCTCTTGAATGTTTCGTAAAACACCGCGGACACGAAGGAAGTTGCCGTGGGTTTTGCTGCAGTTTCTTAGAGGTTTGTTTACGGTTAGGCCGAGGCTGCGCTTGGGAGCGTTGGCCTACTGCGGCCACGTCGGCCGGCGTGGACACGCCACACGCTTCGTCAACATCGCACAGAGGTTGTATTTCCCCGACGTCGCCCCATGCCTCTATTTGCGCTCCAGCGGCGCGAGAAATTTCAGAAGACTGAGCGATGGCTAGGACTTCGTCTAGAGTCAGGTTTGCTAACTGAAGGGCACGTTGCCTAACTTCTTTGTCGGGCGCCGATCGGATAATAGCATCCTGTACCGTGGAATCGGCGTAGGATTCTTTGTGAACGTCAGTAACAAATTGACACTTTCTACTGAGGCCGTGAAGTTCAGCAGCCCAAGCGCGATAGGTTTGATTCGGTTGTTTTCGACAACAATAAAAGGCAACACAAGAGGCTACCACATGCGTTTGCTTTTGAAAATAGACAGGCAGAAGTGAACACATTTCAGCAAAGGACAAAGACGCAGGATCTTTCAAAGGAGCCAATTGAGACAACAACCGATACATTTGAGGTGAAATCCATGAAAGGAACAGAGACTTACATGTTTGTTCATCCGCGACATGAAATGCCGAGAAGTGCTGTTGAAGACGTTTTTCGTAATCAGACCAGTCTTCCACCGTCTCGTCGTAAGGAGGAAAAGTGGGTAGAGACAAAGACGAGAGACGCCCCACATTTGATGCCGCGACTAAATCACGAATCGCATTTGTAAGAAGCGTTTGCTGTTCTATGAGACTTTGCAATAGTTGCTTTAAAGTAGTCATGGAAACATGTGGGTCAATGATGGAAAAGAAAAATCACTACCTTGTCACCAATTGTAATAACTTCAAGTTGAACAAATATATTTCAAGGAAGACGCAATACACGAAAGTCACAGATCAAGTAAACAGAGTAAGACGTGTGTACACTTTAACAGTCAAATCATAACTGCGTCCAAGTCTAGCGGCCGCTGGCTGGCTGGCCGCTTAGGTGGCGCTGCTGCTGCATGGCTGGCAGACAGCACCGCATGTAGAAGACGCGTGTAAATGTGCGGCGGCACTTTGAAAGATCGGCGAGTCACAACAGTTGTCAACAACAGAAAGCAAAACGTAGTAATGAAGCAGTGAAGGGCAACAGACATTGTTTATTAGCGTCATTTTTTTCATTTACTTTTGTTGAAGAGTAAATGGATTTAACTTTATGTCCCTTTGTTGTCCTCACCATAAAATTTGAAGTGTCCCTAATTTTCATTTTCTCCATTTTGAATATGTATGATTTCCCTTATTATACGGAAAATATATTTGCTTTGGGCTGTTCCTCAAAGAAGAACCCCGACAGGCCAGAAAGAAAGACAAAGAGCTAGAGAGACACAATTTTTGCATGGAAAAAGTAATATGAATAATGTGGATGTTCATAGTGATAATTATGTTGTTCAGAAGTATACCGTAATTACAAATAATTCTGAGAGCTATAATTGTGGTTTGATGAATTCACAGTGCAGCTTTTGTAATGCAAATCGTTTCACATTTGTGGTTTACTTTACGCAATACAATGGAACTCACACAGTGTTTTCATAATGGAAATGTTAATTTGCCGCTGTTAACACAAAATTTATTTTTCAGTACACTGTATCAAGAACTTCTTCAAATGATTGAAGAGTTAAAAAGAAATGAAAGGATTATTTCCAGAATACTGTAACTTCAGTGTAGCATTTCCTATGGGTCAGATCTGAGGCTAAAATTTCACTGTTTTATGTGGAGTGTATGGCGTGAAATTTTTTTATCATAGCTCAGGTCCATGGACTCAGTTTTTCAAATTTCGACCACAAGTGATACTAATCTGTGTAAATTTTCTGGATTCATTTTCAGTGTTAACAGTTACATTTTTCTATCATTATTCTCATGAAAATATTCAGCAATTGTTTCAATAGCAAACAATCCAGAATTAACTGGAATGTCTCTGTAGACAACTACAAAATGTTGATCAAATCACTGTTTCAGTCCCGGCAAGGTTTACTGTGGCGTATCAGAATGTAACAGCTTTGAAGGGTGCCACAGCAGTTCTTGATTGCACTGCTGAAGGAGATAAGCCAGTTTCAATTACTTGGTTTAATAATGGGCACCAGCTTGACAGAAAACTTTACTCAAATATCACATTGAAGGAAGAGGAATCAGGAAATGGAACATTTTCAAGACTGACTATCTGGGATCTTCAAAGAGAACATACTACTACTTTTGAATGTGTGGCTTCAAACAAGTATGGAAGTGACCAGATGGAGGTAAAATTGACAGTACAAGAGCCACCAGAACCACCAATAAATGTCCATGTAAATAATTTTACCAGTCGCTCAGTAAAACTGAGTTGGGAAGAGCCGTATAATGGAAACAGTGCCATTACATCATACATTATCCAGTATAAAAATGTGTCAGGTATGTTTGTTCTGTGTAATTTGCTCTAGTTTGAAACAAATATGTCTTCATTGATGTATGCTTATCTGAGAAACAGCATAATTCTTACCAGTGTCTACACATGTTGACAGTGCCTTGGAGCCTTGATGTTCCACATATTGAGGTGGACAGACTCCAGCAGGTAGCTTCACTGAGTGACCTCATGCCAGCACATGTGTATCACATAAGAGTTCTTGCTGTAAATGATATTGGCTCATCTAATTACAGTAATATTCTCACAGTAACAACAATGGAGGAAGTTCCTGAGGCTCCACCACGAGATGTCAGAGTTAAAATGAAAGATTCAGAGACTCTGCTTGTAAGTTGGAAGGTAAAAACAATAAGCATAGTACTTTAGAATTATAAAGGAAGTTATATCCTTTAAATTGTGCTACAGAGGTTCAGTTTGTTTGCTGGAAGGCATTTTTATACCATCAGAAGCTGCCGGAACACTGTAGAAGTAATTGGAACTGGAATACGACAACACATTGCCCAGCACACAGTCACTCAAATATATGTCCTTTCATTTTGTGTGTTCATGTGCCTATATATGTACTGGAAAATCCAGGATGGAATGTAACAATATTATGAAAAGGGAAGTTGCTTCTCACCATATAGTGGATATGCTGAGTCACAGATAAAGACTCTCACAATTGTGAGAGTCTTTTCGCTGTGCCTATCTGTCACTCAGCATCTAGACACACACACACACACACACACACACACACACACACACACACACACACACACACACACACCTGTTTTGGTATACAATGCAGTGAAAAAAAAAAAACACACACAGTTATCAAAGCAGTGAATTGTTGAAATCATTATATGTGGGACATGTTTACAGCTGTATTTTTCCAATCTGTCACGACTATAATGAAAGAAGATAAAATTTTTGTGTTAAAAACATATGATAAAAGTGGTACTACTACAGTTGTTAATCAATGGGAAAAACAGCTTGGATCAAAATAACCATCTAGACAAACAGTGTGTGACATATGAAATAGATTTGAAGAAAATTAATTTGTTACAGATGTACCAAGAACAGGATGCCCAACAACAGTCTCAACAGAGGAAAATGAACTGCAGGTATGTTTATCTGTGATGCAAGGCCTGCAAAAATCAACCAGGTGATTAGCAACTGAGTTGGATTTATCACAAAGATCAGTGCAAAGAATGTTACACAAACAGAAGTTTAAAGTTTACATTCCACGTTTAAAACATGGGTTACTTTAAGATCATCCAGAGCAATCTCTTTAGTGTTATGAATTGATGCTTGATCAACAGCACATGATCCTAACCTATTCACTAAAGTTTTGTGGTCTGAGAAGTCCAATTTTAAGTTAAGTGGGCAAGTTAACAGACATAACTGTACTTACTGGTATACTGACAATCAAAATCTTTTATTAGAATGGCCACTAAATCAAACTGGTGTGAGTATTTGGGAGGGCAATATGATCATTTGGTATACTTGGACCATATTTTTTGAAGGTACAGTGACAGGAGACAACTATTTGGATATGTTTCAGACTTGTACTGAAAAATTTCAAGGAATTTACTTTCAACACAATGGTAGTTCTCCACATTATACCATGGCTGCCCATGATTGTTTAAATGAAACTTTCCAGAGAAAAGTCATTGGTCGAAGGGCAGATATTGAAATGCCTCCACATTCACCAGATATCACGCCTGTGGATTTTTTCCTATGGGGTGTCATCAAGAACTTTTGTTTATTTTCAAAAGTCTCAGACCATTGCAGAACTAAAATAATACATAGGTGATGCATCTTATGATTTGGGCAGTGATACCACATTATGCCATGGAGTATGCAACAATATTCCAAAAAGATTTCAAGTTTGTATTAATTAAGAAAGAAAACAGTTTGAACATAAAAATAATTGCAAGTATTGTTTGTATTTCTAATGAAACTAAAATTCAATCTAACAACAAAATCAAACAATGGAAAATCAAGGACTGAATGTAACAATATCACAAAAAGAATAGTTGCTTCTCACACCATTAAGTGGAGATGCTGAGTCGTAGCTAGGCACAGCAAAAAGACTGTCACACAATAAACTTTCAGCCAACAAGGCCTTTGTCAAAGAGTATATTCAGTTGACCACTTAATCTTGATGGACAGAATATTATTTTTCTATGCTCATTTATATATTTGAGGTACAGTGTAATGACGGTTGTTTATATCACTTTGAGATGTAAGACAGCATCATGCTAATCACAGCAGAATGAACTACTCTTCAATGGCAGTTTTTGGTGGTATAAAATATGACTTTCGTATAAGGAATATAATGCTGAGTTATATACACTAGTTTGTAATACCTGACATTGTCAGGTGGATGAAATACAGCAATCTGCATTATTTGTTGAAAATTTTGATAGTTTTGATCACAATAGAAAATGAAATTACAGTTTGCTGGTTGCAGGTGTTTGTTGATTAACAACCATATTTACATCTATGAAAATAAATAGAAAATTTCCTTTCAGTGAATGTGAACTTAACAGTGTTTAAAAACATACATTATTTAAAGAATATTAAAACATCAATTAATATGAATTCTACCACGCTAACTGAAGGATCAATATCTGCATACCATGTTGACCACAACATCATTGTTACATAGTATAACTCAGATGTATGGAAATGAATTGAACGTTACCTTTCAGCTAATGTGAACACTTAAAATTTTTTAAAACATACATTATTTATAAAAATATTAAAACACAAAAATGATAAAAAAAATATACGAGGCATATTGACGAATCTATCACAACACTGGCCACATCATTGTTGCTGAGTGTAACATGTCAGTAGTATAACACTGGCCGAAGCATGATTCATATTTAAAACCATCAGAAGGCTTTGCTCTGTGCATGTTTGTTCACATCCACCATCCAGCACAAACTTATGTGTGTGCTTGTATGTGTTCACCACAAGCATGCACAGAGATTGTTCTGCTGATCGTTTTAAAAGTTAACAGCCATGCTTTCATCACTTTTTTATGTTGATGTGTTACACATAGTAAAAATTATGAGCATTTTATTTTGGTAGAAATTCCTTAATAAATAAACATGTTTTTTACTGTGACAAGTTTGTTTGCATGGCCATCATCTGCAGCAAGCATGAAAATATTCATTTTGTAAATAAAAACTGTCTTTTTCATGCTACAGTGTATTTTATTTGTTCTAGATGTGTTTCATCTTTTACTTAAAGCATCTTTGGTGGAATCTAGAATGACACAACTTTGTTTTTATGTGAGACTTGTACATTATAAAAAAAATTCATATCTTGTTTTTTACAGTAATAAGTGATTAGTTTTCAAGTTTTTGGCTGGTATCTGCATTTCCTCTCAGCTAGTCACATGCTGGAGGTTGAGCTATAACTTCACTTACAAGACATAAGGAGACAGTCACGTTAAAAAATTTTCTCTTCGCAATTTTCATTTCCTTTGTACTAATTGCTGTGGAGCACTATTATTTTTCTGTCCCCAATCACCGATATTTTGCCGAAAACTGTGATTTAAAGTCATAACTACCTTGTGTTCACTTTTCCTCTTTCTATTTGGCTTTTTTATGTACATGTGGCCAACATAACAAGGTATATGCAGAAAACTAATGTCTCTTCATTTCTGTTCTCTGTTATTATGATAATAATCATCTGTTGGAGTGTCGCTTTCGTTATTTTATCTGTTGATGTAAACAGTGAGTTCTTTGTCCTGTGTACTTGACCATCAACAGTGTTTTATTTTCTGCTTTGGTTTTTTGTATGTGGTAATTTTCTTGCAGCCTTAGGATGTGTTTTTATTGTCGATTCTAATTATTTTCATGTCTTCCTCTCTGGAGGTTGGCTTGTGATTGTGTTCTCTCAGGTGTCGTGCAAATGTGGAGTGGTTTGTACTATACTTCACAAGAGCCTGGAAGCATAGAAAACCCACTCCACATTTGCAAAACACTTGACAGAACTCAATAACAAGCCAACCTCTAGAATCAGCAATAAAAGCACTTCCTAATCCTGCAAGAATATTACAACTCACTGTTTACATTAATACATAAAACAATAGAGTAACACTCCAACAGAGCATCATCATAATCATAATAATAATACCACCCAACCCTTTCCTTTCACTCAACCGTTAACTTCTCCACAAAACATTTAAACTAAAACTAACAGAAACCCAAAACTTTCAACCACTCTCTCTCTCTCTCTCTCTCTCTCTCTCTCTCTCTCTCTCACACACACACACACACACACACACACAGATATAAAGAGAACAGAAGGTGACGGTAGTTGTCAGCATAAAGTTCGTTACATTCCTGACATGTATGTAAACAAACCAAATAGGCAGAGACATAAAATGAACACACAGAGCTATGAGTTTAAGTTACAGTTTTCAGTAAAACATCTACAGCTACTAACAGAAGACTAATAGTGCTAAACATCAATTAGCACAAAGCACATAACAGTTATGAAGAAAAAATTTTAACATGAATATGTGCTTATGTTTCGTAAATGAAATTATAATACTACCTCCAGCAAGTGACCAAATGAGAGGAAAAGCAGATGCCAGACAAAAGCTTGAAAACTGTGACTAATCACTTATTTATTAAAAAAAAGAGAACATGCATTGTTTTATAATCTTCAAATAGTGCATATGAAAACAAAATTCCACTGAAAATGCCTTAAAGTAAAAGGCAAAATGTCTCTCAAACAAATAAAATACATTGCAGCAAGAAAAAGGCAGTTTTTAAGTATAAAATGAAGGTTGTGCTCCCTTTATTTTACCTCTGATATCTTCAGAATTTGAAAGAGAGTATTCCAGTAAACTTTGCCAAAAGCTTTCCCTAAATCTACAAATGCTGTAAATTTAGGTCTGCCTTTCTTCAATTTATGTGCTAAGATAACTGTATTATTGATTAGGATGGTCTTATATGTTCCAGCATTTCCCTGAAACCCAACCTGATTTTCACAATGGTCAGCTTCTACCAGTTTTTTAATTCTTCTGCGAATATTAGCATCAGTATTTTGCAGCTGTGACTCATTTCACTTATGGCTCATTAATATCCTCATCTGTCAGTATCTGCTTTCTTTTGAATTGAAATTGTTATGTTCTTCTTGAAGTCTGAGGGTATTTTGCTCATCTGATACATTTTGGGTACAGGATGAAATACATTTGTTGGAAGGGCCTCAATAACAATGTTATCTACTCTAGGCAGTTTGTTTTGAGTTAGATCTTTTAGAGACCTGCCAAATGCTCCTTGCAGTATCATATCTCCCATTTCATTTTCATTTACCTCTTTTTCTCTTCCCATAATATTGCTTTCAGTTTTTTTCTTATATAGACTATATGTGTATTCCTTCCACCTTTCAGCTTTCCCTTCAGTGCTTGCCATCTACACCTGTATCTACATGATTGTCTGCAGTTCTCAATTAAGTACGTGGCAGAGGGTTCATGGAACTACTTTCAAGTTCTTTCTCTGTCATTCCGCTCTCGATTAGTGCAGGGAAAAAACCAACACTTAAATCTTTCCACGTAAGGTCTGATTTCTCTGATTTTAATATGATATCATTTCTTCCTATGGGCACCAACAAAATATTGTCACTCTCTGGGGAGAAAGTTGGTGTTGAAATTTTGTCTGAAGGTCCTGCTGCAGGGAAAAATGCCTTTGTTTCCATTTTTATCAGCCCAATTTGTGTATTATTCCCATGCCTTTCTCTCCCCTATTGGACTATAATACAAAACAGGCTGCCCTTCTTAAACTTTTTTGATGCTCCCATCAATCCTGTCTCATGCAGATCCCACACTGTACAGCAAGACTCCTGAAGAGGGTGGAGAAGAATTGTGTAAGCAGTCTCTTTAGTAGGCCTGTTACATTTTCTAAATGTTTTGCCAATAAATCACACTCTTTGGTTTGCTTTCCCCATAACATTATTTATGACATCATTCCATTGTAAGGTAATTGTGATTAATCCCAAAATATTTAACTGAATTTGCCATTTTTTACATCATACAGATGTCTTGTCTAAATTATTTTGCAATTGGTTTTGATCATTTGATGACTTTATAAGATGGTAAATGACAGCATCATCTGCAGACAATCTAAAACGTATGAGAATCATATTTGCATTTGTGAATATTGTTAAACTTTGGCAGTGCTATGCATTGGTGACCATAAATATTTGTGCATTGGCTGGGAATTCAACCTGAGTCTTCTACTTGATGCGACTGGTTGCACTGACTGCCTTGGCCATCTAAGCACTTTCCCTGGACCGATCCAAACTTTCACGTCACCACTTTCATCTACATCCTATACCCACATGGATACTGTGAGTTCTGGAGTCCCGTACAGGAAGACACATATGATTAAAGTTGGAGCCTAGTTATTAGGCGTGAAATACAATAATGTATTGCTCTAATGTACTTTGAATTGCCCTTCAGACATGCAAGCATGTTTTTGACTTTCCATCAGTTACTACAAACTCTGGCCCTTCTGACAGGTAATCACAAATCCAGTCACACAATTGAGAGGATACTCCATTGGCATGCAATTTGATTAGAAGTCACTCATGAGGAATGCTGTCAAAAGTCTTCTGGAAATCCAAAAATATGGAATCAGTTTGACATCCCCTGTTGCTAGCACTCATTACTTCATGAGAATAAAAAACTAATTGTGTTTCACAAGAACAGTATTTTCTGAATGTGCCATGAGATTTTAATGTTCATGCAGGTACTAATGGTTTCCTATGGGTTGCTTTAATTTTCCTATGTGCTGCATTTATCTTTACAGTAGTCATGCACACTTCTGTTACAGCTACGAATTTCTTGTCAAGTCATTCTTACTTTTCTTGTTTGCACTACCTGTCAATCTCATGTTTTACCTGTCTATTTCCTTTTGCCTGCTTCATCTGCCGAATTTTTATAGTGTCATCAGATGGAACGAATTGATGAAATTATCTGAGGATTTATTGGCCTTTGTCTTTCTACCTGTTTTAGTCTCTGCTGTCTTATTATTTTCATACCGAGTGAGACAGTGTATTGGTTAGCTTAGTGGACTGACATTCTGTAGGGCTATGGTTCAAATATACATCTGTCCACCCAGATTTAGGTCTTCCATTATTTCCCTAAGAGTGTTTAAGGCAAATGCCAGGATGGTTGCTTTGAAAGCAACATCTGATTTCCTTCCCTGTACTTCTTTAACCTGAGCTTGTGCTCTGTCTCTAATGACATCATTGTTGATGGGACGTTCAACACTAATCTTCCTTCCTTCACTATTTCATCTCTCAAAGCTACCCATTTGTCTTCTATTGTGTCTATTGCCCCTATTTCAGTCAGTCTTTGCGTAGTGCTCCCTTTTATGTTCTCAGTAACAAAATGTGTCATAGGCTTTAGGATAAACACATGCGGTATTTCATGACAAAAAACAAGTTTTGATGAGTGTGATGTCACAACTGTTTACAAGTCTAAGAGGTAGCAGAAAAATATTGCAAATAGTGGTTTGAGGAGTGTTACTTTTGAAGTAAATTTACTGTTATAACGTCAAGTTTAACAAATATATTTCAGAACGACACAACACATATAAGTCACAGAGTAAGTTGACATGCAAGACATGGGTACACGTTAGCATTCGAATGAGCACTGAGTCCCAGTCTAGCGGCCGCTGCTCGGCTGGCCGCTTAGGTGGCGCAGCTGCTGCATGGCTGGCAGACAGCGCCACACATAGAGGACGCGTGTAATTGCACGGCGGCACTTTGAATGATCGGCAAGTCACAACACTTTTCCCCCCTTTGAAATTGTTGCACTGGTCTTGATGGAGGTGTCCTGGAGATGGCTGACATCCATAGGCGTTGTTTGACTCGCCATAAACATAAAGTCTCGAGGAGGAGGCTTCCCGTACGGACGGAAGTGTCCCCGATGATAACGGATCGAATCTGCTGGGGCCCCCTGCACCAATCTGCACGTTGCGGCAAGTCCAGTTGATATGACAGGAGACATGGGCGTTGTGTCGGCGTCCGTTGGAGGAGGAGGCGAGTAGATTTGCTCTGACAGAGGATGGTCATCCGGTTCCTGCATGGGCGCGTCTCCTGGTGGCGTCCGTTCTTGTGCTGGCATCGCGATGATGGTGAGAGGGCTGCATTGTGAGTATTGGGAGATGCCAAGATCCCGAGCGTCAGGTAGGGCCAAAAGTGGTGCAAGGCATTCGGAACAGGCGTTGTTGGCACACGAGGCCGAAGCTGGTCCGAATGACGCACTGCAACACCCGTGTCCGGCTGGATTTCATACAGGCGTCTGCCACGGTGTCTTAAGATGCGGCCCGGGCTCCATTTTGGCCGCCTGCCATATCCCCGTACCCAGACGAGGTCGGCGACGGTGAACCGGCTAAGGGAAGGCACCCGCGGCCTTGAGGTGGGAGACCACAGAAGATGAAGTAGCGTGCGGGGCTGTCGGCCATGTAAGAGCACGGCCGGGCTGTGATCGCCCATGGGGGTGAAACGGTAAGACGCCAGAAAGTGGAGAAGTGCATCATCAGCAGCAGAAGAAGTCAGAAGTTTCCGCATCTGAGCCTTAAATGTGCGGACCAGTCGTTCAGCCTCACCGTTTGATTGTGGATGGAACGGCGGGGCCGTGACATGCATAACGCCGTGACGAGCACAAAAATCCGCAAATTCGGAAGAGGCAAATTGCGGTCCATTATCAGTGACAAGAGTAGAGGGAAGGCCTTCCAAAGAAAAAATGCAGCCGAGAGCAGTGGTGGTTGCCGCGGTGGTACGCGACGTGCAACGGACAATGAAAGGAAAGTTAGAGTAGGCGTCAATTACGAGGAGCCAAGAAGTACCTAAAAAGGGTCCCTCAAAGTCAGCATGAATGTGCTCCCAGGGCTTCGCAGTCGAAGTCCACGGTGACAAAGATGACTTCGGGGCAGCGGCCTGTGACGCACAAGGGCCGCAGGCAGCGACCATGTGTGCTATTTCAGAGTCGATGCCAGGCCAGTACACATGACGGCGCGCCAGAGACTTTGTGTGAGACACACCCCAGTGCCCTTGGTGAAGGAGGCGCAATACCGAAGCACGCAAAGATGCAGGTACCACGACACGCGGCGAAGCATTGTCAGTGGAGAGGAGGATAACTTCGTCCCTAGCCGTGAGGCAGTAGCGCAAAGCGTCGTAGTTCCGCAACGGATCAGAAGTCTTAGCGGACGGGCGATCTGGCCAACCCTTCTGAATACAGCGTAAAACCCGGAAGAGGGTAGGGTCAGAACTCGTAGCAGCCGCCAGCCTGTCCCCAGTGATGGGGAACCCGTCCACAACCTGCTGCTCGGCAACATCCAGGTGGAAACACAAAAGTTCGTCCCTATCGAATGCTTGATCAGGACCCATGGGAAGGCGAGACAGAGCATCAGCATTTGCATGTTGAGCCGTTGGCCGGAAATGAATCTCATAATTGAAACGAGACAAGTAAAGAGCCCAACGCTGGAGGCGGTGTATAGGCTTGTCGGGAAGTGACGTTGATGGATGAAACAAGGAAACAAGTGGTTTGTGATTGGTAACAAAATGAAATTTTGGGCCATAGAGAAAAACACCAAACTTATGAACAGCATAAATAATGGCCAAAGCTTCTTTTTCAATTTGAGAATACTTTTGTTGGGCATCCGTGAGCGTTTTGGAGGCATAAGCAATGGGTTGTTCAGAACCGTCAGAAAAACGGTGCGCAAGGACTGCACTGACCCCGTATTGAGAGGCGTCTGTGGCAAGAACAAGATGTTGGCCAGGTCGATAAGTAGCCAGGCACGGGGCCTGTTTCAGCATAGTCTTCAATTTCTGGAAAGCCACATCGCATGACGCGGACCAGTGAAAAGGCACGTTTTTATGCAACAGGCGATGCAACGGCAGAGCCACCGAAGCCGCAGACGGTAAAAACTTGTGATAGTATGCTATTTTCCCAAAGAAGGCCTGCAGTTCCTTAACAGATGTAGGGCGAGGAAGGGCATCGATCGCAGCGACAGTTTGCTGAAGCGGACGAATACCATCCCAAGAGAGTTGAAACCGCAAGTACGTGATAGATGCCTGAAAAATTGTTATTTCTGAAGATTACACTTAAGACCGGCAGTCTGTAAGACATGAAAAAGTGTGCTGAGATTTTGAAGATGTTCTTCAGTGATGGAGCCAGTGACAACAATGTCGTCCATGTAATTGATACACCCAGGGACAGGGAGCAATAATTGTTCCAAGAATCGCTGAAAGAGAGCAGGGGCGCTAGCAACCCCGAAAGGCAAGCGTTGGTATTGATAGAGGCCGAAAGGCGTGTGAAGGACCAGAAACTGCCGGGAAGCAGCGTCAAGAGGAAGGTCAATTTTAGAAAAATACTGGCCTCCAGCAAGTTTAGTGAACAGTTCTTCAGGACGGGGCATACGGTAAGTGTCGATGAGGCATTGAGGATTTACAGTGGCTTTGAAATCGCCACAGAGACGAATATCACCATTTGGCTTAGCAACGACGACAGGAAAGGACCACTCACTGTAAGTGACAGGAAGCAAGACCCCTGAAGTAGTGAGAAGATCCAATTCCTTTTTTACCCGATCACGAAGGGCCACAGGAATGGGCCGAGCCCGAAAAAACTTAGGCCGAACAGTGGGTTTGAGCGTGATATGAGCTTCAAAGTCGTTTGCACGGCCTAACCCAGGAGAAAAAAGGGACGAAAATGTCGTCGACAAGGAATCCAGTTGAGCATAAGGAATAGCATCAGAGACAATATTGACAGAGTCATCTATGGAGAACCCAAAACCGCGAAAGGCATCGACACCAAAAAGATTTTCTGCGTAGCTCTGGTCGACCACAAATATGGGAACAGTGCGAACGACGGATCTGTAAGATACCTCAGCATTAAACTGTCCCAAGAGAGAAATCTTCTGTTTATTGTACGTCCGTAATTGCCAAGTGACAGGTGACAGGAGTGGAGAACCCAACTGAAGATACGTCTGAGAATTAATTATAGTGGCAGCAGAACCGGTATCCACCTGCATGCGTACATCTCGACCAAGGATTTGGACAGTGAGGAATAACTTTCCTGAAAGGGAAGAAGTGCAATTGACAGACAACACAGAATCAGAATCAGCGTCATGTTCATGAACATCATGTATGCGGTCGGATTTGCAAATGGAAGACACATGACCCTTTTTTTTTTTTTTTTTTTTTTTTTTTTTTTTTGCACACAGCCCAACGTTGGGGACAATCCTCGCGTGAATGTTTCGTAAAACACCGCGGGCATGAAGGAAGTTGCCGGGGGTTTTGCTGCAGTTTCTTAGGGGGTTGTTTACAGCTAGGCCGAGGCTGCGCGTGGGAGCGCCCTGCGGCCACGTCGGCCGGCGGGGTCGAGCCGCACGCGTCGTCAACAGCGCACAGAGGCTGTATTTCCCCGACATCACCCCACGCCTCTATTTGCGCCCCAGTGGCGCAAGAAATTTCAAAAGACTGCGCAATGGAGAGAACTTCATCCAGAGTCGGATTCACCAACTGAAGGGCACGTTGCGTAACTTCTTTGTCGGGCGCCGATCGGATAATAGCATCCTGTACCGTGGAATCGGCGTAGGATTCTTTGTGAACGTCAGTAACAAATTGACACTTTCTACTGAGGCCGTGAAGTTCAGCAGCCCAAGCGCGATAGGTTTGATTCGGTTGTTTTCGACAACAATAAAAGGCAACACAAGAGGCTACCACATGCGTTTGCTTTTGAAAATAGACAGAAGTGAGCACATTTCAGCAAAGGACAAAGATGCAGGATCTTTCAAAGGAGCCAATTGCGACAACAACCGATACATTTGAGGTGAAATCCAGGAAAGAAACAGAGACTTACACGGTTGTTCGTCCGTGACATGAAATGCCAAGAAGTGCTGTCGAAGACGTTTTTCATAATCAGACCAGTCTTCCGCCGTCTCGTCCTAAGGAGGAAAAGGAGGTACAGCCAACGACGAAAAACGCCCCGCAATTGACGCCGCGACGAAATCGCGAATCGCCGCTGTTAGAAGCGTTTGCTGTTCAAGGAGATTTTGCAATAGTTGCTCGACAGTAGCCATGGAACCCTGTGGGTCAACGGTGAAAAGGAAAAATCCCATCCTAGTCGCCAATTGTTATAACGTCAAGGTTCACAAATATATTTCAGAACGACACAACATATAAGTCACAGAGTAAGTTGACAAGCAAGACATGCGTACACGTTAGCATTCGAATGAGCACTGAGTCCCAGTCTAGCGGCCACTGCTCGGCTGGCCGCTTAGGTGGCGCAGCTGCTGCATTGCTGGCAGACAGCGTCACACATAGAGGACGCGCGTAATTGCGCGGCGGCGCTTTGAATGATCGGCGAGTCACAACATTTACTTCCATGCAAAATGAATTAAGTTACATGAGAGAATGTGCAGTGAATTTGTTAAGCCACAGAGTGTTTGTCTCTCATTCGAAACGTAAGACTTTGCGGACCAGCACCTTAGTGGGCCCAGAAGACCTGCAATTTACGCCATTATTTAAAATTTTACTGGCTTCTTTGTGTTTGATAAATCTATTAGGGTAACATACACTAAAAAAGACCAGGCTTCCAGGCTAGTTTTTCATATTTACTTTAGATCTTTTGTAGACTGCAAATTATACAATAACAATGGCAACAGGTAGATCACCATTCAAAAAAGTGCAAGTTGAGCTTTTGAGCAATTTCACACATAACTGGTTTTCTATTGAAGAGCCAAAGTGCTTGATGGAATATGTTTTCAGCCCCATAAACCTCGAAATGTTTGGTGGACAGCAGTGAAATTTATAATCATGCCTGTTAGAAATATTCAGCTGCTGCAATTTAAGCTTATTTCTTAGGATTCTGTCTAATAACACCCTCAGAAAAAGGAAGAAAAGATCAAAAAATTTTGGGCAAACAATTTGTTTTTTAAAGCTTAGTTTTTCTTGCAGCTATAGTGTGTGTTTATTAATTTAAACCATTAACTTTTCCTCTTTGTGTGTTCGCACTACTTTGGGGTGATATTGCTATTGGCAGTCTGTATCACATGTCCTATATTCTGAATATCTGTTGTCATTGGCTGGTTAGAGCACCTGACATGCACTATGACTGGCTGACGTGATTGCATCACACAGCACAATATCGATTTCAGTGCTTTGGATGCTACTGTGCTGTATATGGTGGTATTCATATTTATACGTTCATAGTATGAAAATAATCAGTGTACATGTTGCCATGGGCCAAAGAGCTTTCCAAAGTGTGTTGTTTATTGCTAGGTTTCAGTTTGTAAAGTGCTGGGAAGTTCAGCACTGCTGTATAAAACCTTTACCTTTCAAAGGGTTGATAAGTTTTACAGCTCTGAGACGAAGTATATTGTCACTTAACAAGAAAAAAATTACTTTCACCCAGGATATAGTGTATCTCCACCCAGGAAAAAGTGTATTTTCATCCAAGTAAAGTGTATTTTTAACTGGGAAATCAGGGAACATTTTTTTCCTGTCCATGTCTACATCATTATAAACATATGAATCACTTGTATTTATATATAGTACTGAACCCATTGCAGAACTGTGCAACTTGTGTTTATCAAAGTATGTCACTACTTTCAGTAACAAATAGATTTGTATTTACAATATGCATTGTGTTAAACTCAGCCTAAATTTTTCAAAAGTAGGTTTGGATATTTTCCTGTAACTGATGAAATAGTTTTTTTGTCAAGCTCTCGGTTGTGAAAGAGAGGTGTAGACATTAATAACATTACATTAAGTGAAGTATAAATGAAATTGATTTAGTGTCCCCACTAGTGAACATTACACTGGACACAGATAAGCTGGCATAGGTAGCACAGCAGCTTAGTGTGGAAACCTGCTGTGGACATCACACAGATGTGTTTACCTGTGGGTGGCAGTAAGCCAAGCAGGCCGATGCTTACTCTGAGTTCAACTACCGTGGACTCCACCTGGCACTTCTGCTTCCCATAGATTGACTCATACAAAGAATTTTGTTTCTTCTCAGGGGGTCCTGTTCACTGGTTATTGTTGAGTAATCGTCAGCCCCTGAAGTGCACCAGCTGATAGTGCATTGTAGCAGCATTGTCACACCTGTGCAGATACTAAAATTTGTTTCTGAAAGTAAGCATTATCACTTTGAGGGAATATGGTATAGCTGTAGGTAAACAACCAGAATTCTCTCATATTCAGATTTATTCTCACTTAGCTTCTACACAGATGATACAAGTCCGGAGGCTAACTGCTGTTAGCGTCCAACATCCTGCCCCAAAGCCCTCTCCTCAAAGATAGCACACTTGCGCACAGAACAAATATCGATATTTATGGGGCGCTCTACGCCACATAGCCCCCTCCCCCCCCGCCCAGTATGGAGTACGTCCCTGTGAATGGAGGGGGGGGGGGGAGAAGTTAGGAAGGTAACGCACAGATCTTCTGCGTCAGGCGGAAGCGGTCGACTGGTAGGAAACCGGGGGGTGAAACCCGGTACGTCGACAGTGAAGTCAGCAAGCGACGCCGGCGGCTGAAGACGACGTCCCGTCCTGGAGTGGAGGTGTAGCACTTCGTCAGCCGGCAGACGGAGAATCACCTTGCCAGAAGGTTTAACAAAGGCACGCAAATTGCCACACGCAGCACTTCTGCTCAATTTAAAACGGCGCACCACACGAGATTCTGCACTTCCTCCCTCAGTATTGTCACACGCGAGTACCACACACACCGTATCGCCATCAACGACAACAGATAATTTATGTATGTCATCAGGGTGCACATGTGTTGTGAATTCTTGAATGGCACCTGTACGAGCAATGGTAGGGAGGCTGGGAGGTGTGGGAAAGCCATGGCAGGGAGAAGCATCTGCTAAGAGGGGGGTGGCAGGTGCACTGGACTGCGCAGGAGACAACCTCGGGCGATCAGCTGACAGACAAGGGAATGTGACCGAAGGCAATGAGGAGCCAGCGTGGATTGAACGGCGTGACAAAGAGCTGTCACACGAAGATGGTAACACAATGGTAGAATCCGAGTGGTTGGCAGTTCAACTGCGAGGGCTGTGAGGAGTGAAGCCCCGAAAAGATTGGCCACTCGAATTAGATGAACGCGGAGAAGGAGCAGTGCTCGGCAGAGAAGCACGCTGTGGAGAATCAATACCCAAATGCATGGTGTGGGAAGATGGATGGCCACTCGAAGCAGGAGTGGGAGATATAGGGGCAGAATCAGGGAGGTTCACCTGAGGCTCAATGAAAGCTGGTTTCACTCAGTTGAGTGAGACCGTGGTTACAGAGTCTTTTATGAGGAGATCCATGTTATTCTCAGAGCATTTGACGACCTTGTAAGGACCTGTGTAGGGCGACTGAAGCGGGGCTTTGACTGAGTCGTCTCTGAGAAACACGTACTCACAAGAGTCTAGCGTGCGCGGTACGTACACGCGTGGAGGTGTATGAGCAGCCGGAGGTGGCGGCTGAATTTTGCTGCAGTGCAAGCGCACCCGCTCGAGAAGTGAAGGGAGTTCAGAGGGCCATGGAAGTGGGGTCGGAGTGACTAATTCTCCAGGCAAAACCAGAGGTTGGCCATACACAAACTCGGCTATGGAACCCTTGGGGTCTTCCTTGAAAGTCGCACGAAGGCCAAGGAGCACGAAGGGCAGTGCCTCTGTCCATAGTGAGTCATGGCAACGCAGGGCAGACTTTAAGGTCCGATGCCATCGCTCCACAAGCCCATTGCTTTGGGGGTGGTATGCAGAAGTATGAATTTTGACAATACCACACATTTTACATAAGTCAGAGAAAACTGAAGACTCGAATTGTCGCCACTGGTCAGTGGTGAGGTAAACAGGTGAGCCAAATCTAGAGATCCACGAATCTAAGAATGCTCGACTTACTGTCTCGGAGGTAATGTTCGGAATAGGCACAGCCTCAGTCCACCGAGTCATCCTGTCAATAGCTGTAAACAAGTAACGGAAACCCTCGGAGGGGGGCAAAGGGCCTACGAGGTCGACATGAACATGGTGAAACCGGCCTGGCGGTTGGGCAAAACAGCCAAGGGGTGGAGAAGTGTGCCTGGAAACTTTGTTCTGTTGACACACCATGCATGCCCTTGCCCAAGACTGACAGTCACGGCGCATGTCTCTCCAGACAAACCGTTCAGTTACCAGACGGGTGGAAGCTTTGACACCGGGGTGTGCTAATGTGTGTAGTTTGTCAAAGACCTGGCGTTGAAGGGGCATAGGAATGAATGGCCGCAACGGACCAGTCGATTCATCACACCACACTAAGTCAGATATGCCAGGGAAAGTAGAGCGTACCGGTTGGAGAGAGGAGCTGTGGTCTGAAATTAACTGCATGGTATCGGGGTCTGCCGATTGCAACCGAGGTAGGTCCGTTAAGTCAATTAAGGTTGTGACAGCACCAACACGCGAGAGAAAATCAGCGACCACATTGTCCGCTCCTCAGATGTAGCGAATGTCATTTGTAAATTGCAAGATGTAATTGATGTGACGAAAGCGTCATGGGGGCGGATCAGCCGCAGGATTTTTTATGGCAGGAACCAACGGCTTGTGATCAGTGAGCACATAGAAATCTCGTCCCTCAACATCAGTTCTGAAGTGTCTTACAGCCTCGTAAACTGCAAGTAATTCTCTGTCGAATGCTGAGTATTTCTTCTGCGCGTTGTTTAGCTTTTTTGAGAAAAACTGCAGGGGGGTCGTAACATCATTGTATGTCTGACTCAGTACTGCGCCGATAGCATTGTCACTAGCGTCAGTAGTGATAAACATTGTGGCGTCCGCCTGTGGGTGAGCAATAGTGAGAGCGGAGGCCAACAGCTGTTTGAGTTCATTAAATGCCTTGTCCATGTCTGGTGTCCATGGTACCTGGCGAGTGCCAGAAGTTTGTGGGCCAGCGAGAGCATCTGTGAGAGGAGCCTGCACCGCAGAAGCGGCTGGCAAATGTTTCCGGTAATAATTAACTGTTCTGATGAACCTGCGTAATTCCCTATAGGTCTGAGGGCGTAGCATCTCGAGAACAGGCTTGATCTTGTCCTGTGGTGGTGTCAGACCGTCCGATGACACAACATAACTTAGGAATGTGACGGATGACTGGTGCAATTGAGTCTTTTTACTGTTCAGTTCAATACCAGCGGCTGCTAAAATATCCGTCACGACTTGAACACGCTCCTCACTCTGTTCTAAAGTTGAAGCAAAAACCAATATGTCGTCCATGTATACGAAACAAAAGTCTAGATGGGATAAAGTTTGATTGATGAAACGCTGCCATGTTTGGGGGGCGTTTTACAACCCAAACGGCATACATTTGTATTGGAACAGCCCGAAGGGAGTGGTTATGGCAGTCTTTTCAATGTCCTCCGGAGCCATAGGAAGCTGATGAAATGCGTGCTTACAGTCCAAAACAGAGAAGTACTTTGCACCTGTGAGCACATGATTGAAGTCTGCGATGTGTGGAACCGGATATTTATCAATGATGGTGCGGGCATTTAAACGCCTATAGTCTCCGACCATACGCCAAGTACCGTCTTTCTTTTGGTCAAACAGGATAGGACTAGCCCAGCAACCGGAAGAAGGTTCAATTATTCCCTTTTGTAACAGATCATCCAATTGTTCTTTTGCAATTTTCATAAATTCCGGCTTGAGGCGGCTTGGGCGTTGCGATATGGGCGGCCCATCGGTTAGACGTAACTGATGAACTGTGCCATTAGTGACTACTGCAATACGTGGCACGGCACAACAGTCAGATGTCCGTGAAGCGGAGCAGGCAGTGGCGGACGGGCCAAGCTGTGGCGCTGAGGGCACGGAAGTACAGGTGTGCCACCCACTCGTAGGCTGCGTAAAGGCCGCACACGTGTTAACATTGGCAAGGTTGGTACACTGGTTCTTGGTAGCGGGCCGTGCCGCTACGAGCGCTGTAGGCACGAGTGGGCGTGGCCAGACAGCAGATGGCCGTAGTTCATTGCCACGAGCTTGGCAAGTTAATTGTGGATTCGGAACGGAAGGAGCATGAGCACTCGGGCATACCCTATCATTACAAAAAGGGGTGCTGACACAGTTTACAGAGTTCACATTGTCGTTAACGTGCGCGGGCACGGGAACACCAGATTGGCACGGACTGACCTTGTCTGTAGCCGACGAGTCGTCTGCTTGTAGTGCAGCGAGGCGTTGTTGTGTAAAGGCCAACTCGTGGTGTATGTCGTGGAGATGCAGCAGCATTTCCTTATGCTCCATCCGCAACTTCGAAGACTTGGCGCACTCCACTAGCCACTTGTTTGTCCAAGTTTGCAGCTCCAAGGATAGGTTTACACACTTCTTAGCACAGCACACATGTTTGGTGTTAGCCAAACTGTCACTCGGCGAAGCGAAAGGAATATGTTTGTTAAGGGAGGGGTAAAACACAGTATTTTGCACGAAATCTAGTGACAACTGATAGTGCTTGAGGAAATCAATTCCGAGAATAGGTTCTTCAATTGCTGACACTAGAAACGTCCACTCCAGCTTGCACTCGGGCGAAAGTTTCACTGTATACAAAGTGGAACCCAAACACTGTAGGGTAGACAAGTTCACTGCACGAAGCACTGTTTTGTGTGGTTGCACTTTATTGGTTGCTAGGCGAACCGGCAGCAAAGAGACATCTGCGCCAGTGTCTACCAGAAAACATACACCTCATCGTAAATCGCGAACATAGACTCGACCACACTTACTGTTATTGTCCGAAACGGAGTGCAACGTGGGATGGTACCCGTTGTTTACATCGCAGGAGGTGGCACCGTAGCCTACCTGTGGTTGGAGTTTGGGTAAGAACACGGTTACTGGCATTTGCGAGCTTGCTCCCCAAATCTCACGTGGAAGAAACAGTAAGGTTGGGCGGGCCTGTGCTCCTGTGGGTAGTTGCTAGGTGACGGAGTATGTGCCCCAGAGTCTTCCACAGAGGCCAATGCACTGTCGTTGCGGGGAGTTGAAGGTGCAGGCAGGGCGGTTATTTTAACAAACTTGTTATTAGCAGCACCAGACAAGGGCGTGGCGTCAGAAAGCGTCCTAGTGCGGTCACGTCCAGAATGCCGTGCACGGAGCTCACGTTGCCTGGTGGAGTATGCTCTGTCGGCTGCGCGTAAACGTTCATTTACTGGCCTATCTTCATACGCAGAGATTGCAGTCTGGACAGGCAAAGGCAGCTTTTCAGTCCAGATTTCTGCGAGCATGTCATCAGGCATAACTTGCTCATCGACAAGAAGACGGATGCACTGCCACAGCTGGGACGGAGACCTGTCGCCGAGACGCTCTTCGTAGATGAGCTGTCGCACATTTTCTCTCCTGGTTTTTGAGACGCGATCCAGTATCGTCTGTTTCGCCACAGCATACTTCCCTGCTAGGGGGGGTGCTTTGGCCAGATCGTAAATTAAATTGAGGCGGTCGTGAAGATGGTTCATGAAGCAGGCGAAGCGTGCGTCGTCGTCCAAAGCACAGACATTGAATGTTTGCTCGACCAGGTTAAACCAGAACTCCGGGTGAGCGGGTTTGAAGTCTGGTAATTTCGGCAGATTCGGCACTGCAGTCACTGCGGAGGTGCGCCTATTACTTCGGACGGAAGCAGAGCATGCAGAAGATTGCGAGTCCGAATTATTGGCGTCCCGTAATGCGGAAATCGCGAAATTCACTTGACGCCAGGGGGGGGGGGGGGGTGGGGAGGATCGTAGTCAAAATGCGCATTCTCGTTGACGTGGTAGCTCGGAGAGAAGCCACAAGTGCTTAAGTACGCCGGTGAATGTCCGTTATGCACACAGTATTCACTCGACCGTGAGTGGTGGGGCTGGTTGTAGATGTCGGAGTAATTACTGTCCAGCACAGAATTGTTGACCTGATTAGAAGCAACACAAGGATCCCACACACGTCCACTAGGATGCACACTCGGTGTGATATTTGCTGTTTGGCGAGCATTGAACACCTGTTGACTAGCCGGCACGGAAGGATACACATGTGACGGGAGCTGATTCGAGTTTGAATTTACGACTGGATTTTCCAAAGTAGCAAAACCTCGCTCGACGCCACGAACTGTATTGAATTGTGTGTTGGACACAGGAGTAGGAATGTTCCGACCAACACTCTGTGGAGAACACGTGGGAAGGTCCAGGCGAACAAAGCCAGAGTCCACGACCGTTGGCGGTTGGAAGAAACTGGCGGCACTCGATGAATTCCACTGCATGTTCTGGCTGAAGGATTCCGAAGATTCTTGCGGCATGTCCACTACGACGGCAGGAGCGCTGGAGAGATGTTGCTGGAATCCGGGCGGCGGTGAATGCTGAAAGGCCACTGTCTGGAGCTGAACAAAGGCCCTCGCGATCGCGGAGAAACCCGACGTGGTAGGTGCGTAAATAACCTTCGGGCGGTAACTCGGACGGGTATTACACAAAAACGGGGTCACCAGTGAGGGAATATGGTATAGTTGTAGGTAAACAACCAGAATTCTCTCATGTACAGATTTATTCTCACTTAGCTTCTACACAGATACAAGTCCGGAGGCTAACTGCCGTTAGTGTCCAACATCCTGCCCCAAAGCCCTCTCCTCAAAGATAGCACACTTGCGCACAGAACAAATATCGATATTTATGGCGCTCTATGCCACAACTTTATTTCTATTTGAAAAGCACTATGTGGTATGCATGTTGCTTGTTTCATTAACTGTGTGAGAGGAAGAGAACATGCAGACTTCAAATTTTAGTGTGAAGCTTATAGACAAACAACAGAGTTCTCTTGGAGAAGAAAATGTTCAGAGAAGTGTACTATACAAAACTTTTTAGGTTTAATTATCCAGTACGGTAAGATAGCTGAAAACATTTTATGGGCTCCAGAATGAGATTTTCACTCTGCAGCGGAGTGTGCGCTGATATGAAACTTCCTGGCAGATTGAAACTGTGTGCCCGACCGAGACTCGAACTCGGGACCTTTGCCTTTCGCGGGCAAGTGCTCTACCAACTGAGCTACCGAAGCACGACTCACGCCCGGTACCCAGAGCTTTACTTCTGCCAGTATCTCGTCTCCTACCTTCCAAACTTTACAAAAGTTCTCCTGCGAACCTTGCAGAACTAGCACTCCTGAAAGAAAGGATATAGCGGAGACATGGCTTAGCCACAGCCTGGGGGATGTTTCCAGAATGAGATTTTCACTCTGCAGCGGAGTGTGCGCTGATATGAAAATTCCTGGCAGATTAAAACTGTTCTGCAAGGTTCGCAGGAGAACTTCTGTAAAGTTTGGAAGGTAGGAGACGAGATACTGGCAGAAGTAAAGCTGTGGGTAGCGGGTGTGAGTTGTGCTTCAGTAGCTCAGTTGGTAGGGCACTTGCCCGCGAAAGGCAAAGGTCCCGAGTTCGAGTCTCGGTCGGGCACACAGTTTTAATCTGCCAGGAAGTTTCATTTTATGGGCTGTTACTCTAAAGAAATATGTGTTAGGAATATAAAGGTATACGGGCTAGAGGAATGAACATAGAGACTACTTAAATACATAGGAGTAAAGTTACAACTGAGTCTCTTACATCTCTTAAATGAATGCTGGAATATGGTACATGAATTGAGGAACACAGTGGAGGTGATGCTTCTCCACAAAAGAGGATGAAGAAAAATCTGTAGTAACTGTAGGGGAATAAACCTTCTGGATGCTGGAAGTTAATCAAAAATGGTTCAAATGGCTCTGAGCACTATTGGACTCAACATCTTAGGTCATAAGTCCCCTAGAACTTAGAACTACTTAAACCTAACTAACCTAAGGACGTCACACACACCCATGCCTGAGGCAGGATTCGAACCTGCGACCGTAGCAGTCCCGCGGTTCCGGACTGCAGCGCCAGAACCGCACGGCCACCGCGGCCGGCGGAAGTTAATCAAAAGGTATTGAATTAATGTTATTCTTTAAGTTTTCCTAGGTAATTAGTATTCCATCAGGTTTTCGGCTTGCAGCTGGGTGATGTCAACATATTGCCACAATATTTCAATTGACAAGCATTCAGTGATCTTCAGGTGAGTGTAAAACTTACCAGCCAAGATATTGTGGCAAGATGTTGACGTCATCTAGCTGCAAGCCTGAAACCTCAGGGTACCTTCAGATTAATATCAGGACACACACACACACAAATACTATGCTCTTTGCCAATGACCGAATAGTTATTCAGACTACAGGAAATGACCTTCAGTTTGCAGTACATTGCATAAATTAAAAATTCAGAACTATCATCTAAAAATGTCAGCAAAAGATTACTGTAATGGCCTTCAAATGAAGTAAGCTCCAAAATAGTACTATGAGGGGTGGTTGAAAAGTCTGTGCAAAGTCCGAGAGATGGCACCACCGGCTCATATCAAGATCATGTTTGGTTAGTAGCATCTTTGGAAAGAACGCAGACATAGTTTCAGCCAAATTGGTCTATTTCTTTGTGTTTGCCATTCGTGTGAATGAAGGAAGTCGAGTGATTGTCAAAAAATAGATGAAAAAGAATATCGTGTGGTGATTAAACATTACTTTATAAAAGACAAAACACCTCAGGTGACTAAAGAGAAGCTTGATAAACATTATGGGGGCCCTACACCCTCAATTAGAACAGTTTATAAGTGGTTTCAAAATTTTTGGAGTGGCCATGTGGGCACAAGTGATGCTGAACGTTCTGGACGCCCTGTGAGGTTATGAGTCCACAATTGATAAAATCCATGATATGGTGATGGATGACAGAAGAATTAAGGTGCATGAGATTGCTAGTGCTGTGGACATCTTGAATCAATGGGTGCATTATATTCTGCATAAACATTTCAACATGAGAAAGCTATCCGCAAGATGGGTTCTGCTATTGCTCACGCTTGACCAAAAACGGAATTGTATGGAGTGTTGCAATGATGGTTTGTAGCTGTTCAGGATGAATCTGCAGAACTTTAAGCATCATTTAGTCATTTTGGATGAAACATGGATACATTACTATACTCCTGAGACCAAACAACAATCTAAACAATGGGTTACTAAGAGAGAATCTGCACCAAAAAAAGGCGAAGTCCATTCCTTCGGCCGGAAAGGTTATTGCGACTGTCTTTTGGGATTCGCAAGGGATAATCCTCATTGACTATCTGTAAAAGGGTAAAACTATTACAGATGCATATTACTCATCATTATTGGACCATTTCAAACCGAGTTGCTAAAAAAAACGCCGGCAATTGGACTGCAAAAATTTCGTTTTCCATCACGACAGTGCACCAGCACACACCTCAGCAGTTGTGGTCGCAAAATTAATGGAAACAGGATTTCAACTCGTTTCATATCACCCCTATTCTCCAAATTTGGCTCCCTTGGACTACTATTTGTTCCCCAATTTGAAGAAATGGCTGGTGGGACAAAGATTTTATTCAAACGAAGAGGTGACTGCAGCAACTAACAGCCATTTTGCAAACTTGGACAGTTCCTATTACTCTGAAGGGATCAACAAATTAGAACAGCATTGGATGAAGTGTATGAGTGTAAAAGGAGACTATGTCGAAAAATAAAAAAGGTTTACCCCAAACACATAAGTAGTTTTTATTTTTGCACGGACTTTTCAAACGTCCCTCATACATGAACAGTCTATAGGACAGGAGGCACAGTTTCAGCTGTTAGGTTGTGATATTAACTAAGTACAAAAATCACTCTAATATATGGAAGTGAACCTTAGTCATTAAATATGAAAGAAGAACACAGTTTCCTCAAGGGAAATTTTTGAGGAGAGTTTTAGGATGTGTCCTTAGAGACCAAACACAAACAATAGAGAAACTGGAATCAATTATATATCAATAGAAAAGAGATATGTAGGACAACCAAAGAACAGATCACTTCAATGAAGACAAAACATACTGAAGACTACTCAATGCAATGAAGAAATAGAATAAGAAGAAGAAGAACATGAAACCTTAAGCAGCGAAAGTCTGTTTACGTTAAATGGCACATATCACATTTCATTTTTGTAAGTCCTGATGGACACTAAATGGGGGAGAAAAGAAATTTGTGGCATAAATTTCCTAAATGAAACGATTGGTTGATAAAACAATAGGACACATTCTGAGATATTAAGGGATCATCCGTGTAATATTGGAGGGAATTGCAAAGGGGCCAAGGGTGGGGAGGGAGGGGGGGGTGTTAAAAATTGCAGAGCCTAAGAGATGAGTATCACAGACAGATTCAAACAGATGTAGGTTGCATTAGCTGTTCGGAGATGAAGAGACTTGTACAGGTTACAGTAGTGTGGAGGGCTGCAGCAAATCAGTCATTAGACTGAAGACCACAACAACAAATTCTGCTGTTTTAATTTTACTTTACATGTTACAACATTTCAAAATGATCTCCTGAAATACCATAAAATGTAACTGGCTTCAGCTTGTGTAGGCTCATTTAGACAATTCAGATCTGAATTTTCTGGGATGTGAAGCTCTTACAAATATAAAAATGCCTGAAAAAATTAATGCTCAACCTGAGAAGTTCACTGTCAATGTATTCTGTTTTATATCAGTTATTGTAAAGGCTAATCTAAGCACCAAACTGCAAAATGGAGTTTGGATTTCTTACCCGACCATATCCATGAAGCATACGTAAATGACTGGGTTTGCCTGTATTTGTCAAATCTCTAAAACAACCATCAGGTTGCATTTATGATACTACTTTCTCCAAAAATTATTTAGAGCAAGTAGTTCGGGAGTCCACTCAGAGTGTAAATGGTTGCAAAAACATACTTGTCCTCTTAGCAACAGGTAATCCTGAGCAAACACAAGCATCATGGTTGATACAGGGATTAGTGATCACAAGGTAGTTGTAGAGGGACTGACCACTGCAATATCCAAATTCATGAAAAAAGAAAAACTTCACTTTATGTGTTCCTAAGAGACTGGCTCCATTCCTTCCCAAATATGTAAGTGTAAACCAGATGTGGCTTAAATTCAGAGAAATAGTATCTGAGGCAATTGAGAGATTTATAACAAATAAATTAATAAAAAATGTTACTGATCCCCCGTGGTACATAAAAGGAGTCAGAACACTGTTGCAGAAGCATTAAAAAAAGCACGTCACATTTAAAAGACCACAAAATCTCCAAGATTGGCTATGTTTTACAGAAGATTGACATATAGTGCAGACTTCAATGCAAGTGCTTTTAATAGCTTCCACTATGAAAGTCTGTCTTGAAATCTGACAGAAAATCCAAAGAGATTCTGGTCAAGTGTAAAGTACACCAGTGGTGAGATACAATCAATACCTTCACTGAGCTATACCAATGGTAATATTTTTGATGATAGCACTACTAATGTGAGGTTATTAAACACTGTTTTTCAAAATTCCTTCACGAAAGAAGATGAAGTAAATAATCCAGAATTTAAATTGAGAACAACTGCTAACATGAGTAACTTAGAAGTATATATTCTCGGCGTAGCAAAGCAGCTTAAAGCACTTAATAAAGGTAAGTTTTCTGGTCCACATAGTATACCAGAAGTTCCTCTCAGGGTATGCTAATACAATAGCCCCATACTTAGCAATCTTGTACATCTACTACATGATAAAAGATCTGTACCAAAATACTGGAAAGTTGCACAGTTCACACCAATTCTTAAGAAAGGAATTCAGTGAATTACAGACACATGTCAGTAACATTGATTTGCAGTAGGATTTTGGATCATATACTGTGTTTGAACATTATGAACTACCTCAAAGATAATGGTCTATTGACTCACAGTCCACATGGGTTCAGAAAATACTTTTCTTGTGAAACACATTTAGCTTTTTATTTGCAGAATGTAAAGAGTGCTATTGATAGTAAATCTCAAATTGATTATGTATTTCTAGACTTCCAGAAGTCTTATCACACAGTTCCTCACAAGGGACTTCTAATCATATTGCTTGACTCTGGAGTATCACTTCAGTTGTGTGACTGGATTGGTGATTTCTTGTCAGAACGGCCTTAGTATGTAGTAATCAATGGAAAATCATTGAATAAAACATAAGTGATATCCAGCATTCCCCAAGGAAGTATCTACATAAATGATTTAGGAGACAGTCTGAGCAGTCCTCTTAGATTGTTTGCAGTGGGTTCTGTCATTTACTGTCTAGTAGAGCCATCAGGAGATTAAAACCAGTTGCAAAATGACTTAGACATGATATGTGTATGATGTCTTTCAATAAGAAAAACTGTGAGGTCATTTATATGATTACAAAAATAAAACCATTAAATTTTGGTTACACAATAAATCAGACAAATTTAAACGCTGTCAGTTCAACTAAATATCAAGGAATTAAAATTACAAACAACTTGAATTGCAACAGTCACATAGGTAATGTTGTGGGGAAACCAAACCAAAGACTATGTTTCATTGCAGAGTGTATAGAAGATGCAGCAGATCCACTAAAGAGATTGCCTACAATTAGATTACATTACATTCAGTTTTCATTCCATAGACCCAAAAAATGAGATGGTTCTTGTTGGTGTGGAACATGTCAGAAAGTATGAAATGAAAACATAAAACATTTGAATATAATACTTACTACCCTGATCATTTGTCAGGAGATAGTCAAAAATAAGTTAATACAATGCAGTAAACTGGGACAGCTAATAAATACAGAATTAACACACTGTCAGAATGAAACAATATTGTCCACTATTAATAAATTTATCATACGCAAAATACCTAATCTTGACTGTTGTGACCAAGTGTTGTCAAAACTGAAATCTAACAGATATTTTTACTTAAGCTGACTTAACAGTCTCTGTTAAGATATTCATCTATGGAGTATAAGGAGTTGCCTATCAAAAAGTCTTTCAAACTCTGTTTAAACCATCCTTGTGTATCCTGTACTATAATATTGCTGACCTATATAGGATAGGACTGGTGGAGGACTTTAACAAATTTTGAAGAAGGGCATCTTGTTTTGTATTATCATGAAACGGGGGAGGGAGTGTCCCAGATATCATAAGTGAGTTGGGGTAGCAGTCATTAAAACGAAAGCATTTTTCTTTGCAGAGAGATCTTTTGAGGATGTTTCAGTCACTAAATGTGAAAATATTTTATCGTTGGCAGCCTACATAGGGAGAAATGATCATCATAATAAAATAGGACAAATCAGAGATAGTACAGCAAGATTTAAGTGTTCATTTTTCCCATGCTCTGTTAATGGTGGAACGGTAGAGAAATGGTCTGAAGGTAGTTCAAAGCATCCCTGGCCAGGCACTTTAGTGTGAATTGCGGAGTAGACATGGAAGTGTACATACGTAGATGTAGTATGATGAAAACTCTTATTATCATGACATGTGCAGTCTGTGACTGTTGATTAGACACACTGTGTAAGTAATGATATTAGGTTGGTCCATAGGTTCTTAGCATTTATATATTGCATGTTGTTATTCCAGTTGCCTTTGGTGTATTTATTGACTGTAATTTTTTATTTGTAATTCAATGTTGCTATTTGATTTTACATATTGTCATTTTGTCATGTGGAGATAGTGAGTGGAGCTGTGGATGCTAGAAAATGAAGTGCCAAGTGGATATATTGAAACATTCCCGACATATTCTCCTGCTTGAGTTCAGTAGATGGATGACAGCAACAGAAGCAGCCAGAAACATTTGTGTTACATACGGGAATAATGCCATTCAACAGAGGATGACAAGAAAATAGTTTTCCCATTTTAAGGAGGATCATTTTGACTTAAGTGTCACTCCACATTCAGAAAAACATTCGGCATTTGATGAAGACTATTTAAAGACATGAATCCACAGTGATCCATGTCAGTGTACTCAAGAACTGGAAAATGTGGTGAACTGTGATCATTCCACCATTCTGTGAATATGAACGCAATGGGAAAGGTTAAAAAATTGGGAGTATAGGAAATACACACACTATGGCAGAATCACAAAAATCAGTAGGTGACCATATGTGCATCACTGCTTGCTCATCATCAAAAGACTCGTGAACAATGCTGACCATTCGTATCATGTATCATTATTGGTGACTATAAATGGCGTCTTTATGTTAACAACAGCTAAAAAAGAGGCAGAATGATTATTTGGGGGTCATGGAGACTAAGATGCTTACATGAATAGGTGGCGTCACTTGATGTGATCACATTTTGAATGGCACTATCAGGAAACATTTTGGGGTCACACCGATCCAGAAGAAGAAAATGTGAGAAAGCCATCTTTGATGGTTTGGACATGTGCTGTGTGCAGAGGATGATACCATTGATAAAGCAGCATACACAGTGGAAGTCATGGGAAAGACTCTGCGCAATGACTTAAGAGCAGTAAATCTTCATTCAGACATCAAATCCACTCAGCAGGCTCTGTCACCAGGTGAAATAGGTGCTAAATAAAAAGAAGAAGATGCTAATCTAACGAAACAAAAGGAATGATTGAGCCCAAACAAAGTAGCAACTGCCCACTCAAAGACCTGTTCACTTCCACAAAAGATAATAGTAAGCATCCGGTGGAACAGTGATGTAGTGGTGTACAACAATTGCCTCCTCAAGGTGTAACTACTATTGCTGACAATTATTGTTAAAAACTGAGACGCCTTGCAGACATAATCCAAGAATAACAACCAGGGCTGTGCAGGGTAGCTGCACTATCTGCGACGCCTTGCCGCGGTTCACGCGGCTCCTCCCGTCAGAGGTTTGAGTCGTCCTTTGGGCATGTGTGTGTGTGTGTGTGTGTGTGTGTGTGTGTGTGTGTGTGTGTGTGTAGAGGAACTTCCTTTCCAGTTGAAAATGCACTCTGAACATGGCCCAATGAGTTCTTCATCTCAAACCCACACGATTTCTGCACTCGTTAAGTAAATAAAAAAAACTAAAATAAAAATTATTTTTTTAAAATTTTACTACTCACACTTAAATATTGTATGTGGTGGGAGATTATGATTACTTTTATTTAGCTATAACAATGAAATCCTACATGAAGTTGGAAGGTGATCATGCTATATCCGTGGTTCATAAATTGTTATCAAGAAAAGTTTGTTTCATATGAAATCCTAATGAGATAAAACATTGTAATATTTCATAATTTATATTAATAAACATCTTTCATAAAATAAGTCCACTCCAAGTCAAAGTTCTCTGTGATTTCAGCTTGTGATATTTGAATAAGATCACTGAAAGTATTTGAACACACTGCCTGTCAGGAAAATCATTGAACTTCTTTAATGTAATGTCTAACATTGCAGATTGCTTTTTCATATGCACAGTATGGTTAAATTTATTTGAAGCCAGCTCAATACTTTCCCACAAAAAACTTGTCTTTAACAGAACACTCTGCTTTCAAATTATATTTTCAACATATACTTACATAAATTCAGCACTCAGAATCAGATTAGCAAAGAAATTGAATATGAATGTGGATGAGAATGTGGATGCTAATGCAAGAGTCTGCATTGTTTTATCACTTACATGTCAATTGTGAAAAAACATTCTCATCACAATTATTTTCTCCTTGCTCTTAAATAATGTGAACATTAACTGTTATTTCTTATGCATAACCGAGAAACCATAAAAACTATGTAAAACCTATTACATTAAGTAAGGAGATGCCACATGTCATGGAATCAGAAAGTTACTACAACACTGGCTGTGTGTTGTAAATAGTGAAGGGGAATATATCATTAATGACTGAACTTTCAGTTATGTGTATCTGTTGTGTTTATTAAACTTACGTAAAAACGCTACTAACTAATGAACCAACTCAATACAAGGAATGTGTGAAACTCTGAGAGTATGTAGGATTGTGCAAGAGTCAGGAACAGTGAGAACTCTGGCGACACAGTGATCTGACATTGGACTAACTGGCAATGTAGATACCCTGAGAGATTTTATGTACATTCCTGTTAATTAGACCTGAGTGTTTGACTGACAGTTGATGAGATACATGTCCTACTAAAGTAACTGCAGCTTTTAGTGCTGGGATATCTATATCTCAAACTGTCTGGTGTTATGATGTAGCGAGATGTTTTCAGCACTTGGAGGAAAATACTACAGTCTACAGGATGGATATGCAGAAGGCAGTGAGCAACCCAACAGGTTGGTATGTATTTTTTGGTGGTACAGTCCATCTGATTCATGAAAATCACCTTCTCCATTCAGACAATACCTGACACCTCAGTAACTCAGCTGGTTAGTACATAATTTGAAAGACGTGTGACGTTTATTCCCCAGAAAGTGTAACAGATTGTAGAAAATAATGGTGTGTGGTACGCCTAACCCATCTTCACATATGATGTAAACTTGTGTGCAATATTTCAAGTTTTTCATTGTCAGGAGAATAAATATGTTTTGGTACTGATTTGTTATTTTTTTTTCTAAAACTGGTATCCTGATAAAATCATTTTAAAACTACAAATTTCGCTCTGAAAATCCTAGGTAAGGATGAAAACATTGATGTAGTTAGATTTGTAGGAGAATCTGTTCCACTTTAACAATTTTAAAAATCAGTCATCTTAAAGATTGGTAGTGTAAATGAATTATTTTTCACAAAGGAATACAGTTCTTGAACTTCTATTTTTCAAATATACGCAAAACAAATTTTAACAATGAAAGGGTTAAACAAAGTAAGCTAAGGTAGTAAATTATGAGACAAAATTACTTGCTCTGAGGAGGCAAAGAGGTTACTACTTCTGGGAAGCACATATAAAAGGAAAAATGTTGCTCAATCCTAGCTTTTGGAGGTACTAGTTCATTCATCGGGGTGAACAGAGGGTCTGAGAGACCCACCGTTTATTTTTAACTATGTCCGACCTTATCCCCCACTCTTCCCTGAAGTGCACCCGTTTTACTTTTATATGTATCAATCCTTAGTACTACAAATTTTGTCTCTTGAACTTGTATCATATTATTTAGTAGTTTACTTGACTGAATTTTTCTTTGACACTATAAGATAATGTAGTCTATTTACTTAGTGTGATCTTGCGTTGATGATGACTCAGTAGCTTATTTTAACATATGCAGATCTGTACTCACTGGTAAGCATATTTCGTTGAACTTACTCTATTCTCTGTATTAACATGTGGCACATCTGAGGGAGAAAGACAACCTTGCAAATAGAATTATGTTTTCAGATAAGGCAAAACACTCGCTGACAGAACCAAAGGAGACAAAAAATGTAAAATAATGTTCCAGAACGTCTAGTATATCACTAATAAAATAGAACAAGTTGCAGAATTTCTAGGATAGAGCAAACCACATGTATATACAGTGAATGAACTTGGATGTAAGACCCAAGAGACTTGTAAGTTAAATAATTACAAAATTGTTAGTGCAAATTGTAGAAAGCTATAAAAGGGTGGTGGTAAGACATTTAAGTTAGAAATAATGTTCAGTGTGAAAACATTGATTGGGTTAATGAACATGCTGTGGAGATTACATTTGAATGAGCAGCAGCAAAAATGAAGCTAGGCAAAACAGCATAATTGTTGGCCTGTATAGATCATCAAATAGTGATGTAGATGTAGATTAAGACTCCTGCCATTTAGAGTAACATCTGGATAAACTACCAACAAACAAAAAACAGGTTATGATAACTGGATATGTGAACATACACTCTTCAAGCTATAATGTAAATTATCTGAGGGATTTTGGTGTGTGACACTGCCATAACCACGTACATACAAATTTGTTACCAACCAGAATAACACTTGACTCACAATCTTCAATTTACCATGTCAGTGCAGATTTAAATAAGAAGAATTAATGGTAAGAACTACTGAGAACTTTCTCAGACCATAGAGATTAATATGGATCACAAAATAGTACCAAATAGTGACTTACTCACTTATAAAGTAAAAACTGACCATAATAAATTTAAGGAGGACCTTCACGTAAAGAATAGCAGAAGATAGATAAATTGGACGATATTAATGAAAAATGGGGCCATCTGTGTGAAATATTTAACTGTAGTTGAAATTTTGCATGTCTGTTGGAATTGTGTGAACAATATATTTCGTGTGTGACGGAGCAAAGTGCACTGTGTAAAATAGACCTCTTTGGCATTGCCTAACACTCTTTGTGTGCGCTGATTATTGTGTTGTGATCGCTGTAATCTTGTTTGTTCTTGAATGTGCAAATATAGTTATTAGTAAGATGTCCCTTTTCTCCTTAATACTTATTCAGCTGTGCAAACCCCAATAGGTTATGGGCCCAGCGTGCATTTGGAATAAGTATATCAACAAAATAGTAAGGAGAAAGTATTGGAAAAGTTTCAATTTACGTGAAGTGCGAGTGATCCTTACAAGACGATCGCAATTTTTTTTCCGCATTATTTTTCGGTGTTCTTTACGGCAATAAAAAGCAAGTTACCGTTAAGAATGAGTGTGGCACAAATTCCACAGATTGAAAGACTTATAGGTCGCGAAAACTACGCAACCTGGAAGTTCGCAGTAGAAGCGTATTTACATTTAGACGACCTATGGGACGTGGTAGATGGGACAATGAAATCCACAGATCAGAATTATTCAAGTAAGGATAGGAAAGCAAAATCAAAATTGATATTACTGATTGATTCGGTGAATTATGTTCACGTTGAAAAAGCTGCTACAGCGAAAGAAGTCTGGGACAATTTACGAAGTGCATTCGAGGATGGTGGTCTTACGAGAAAAGTAGGATTATTACGCGAGTTAATTACCACTCGTCTGGACAAATGTAAGAGTGTAGACGAATATGTTAACAAAATATTAACCACGTCGAACCGACTGAGAAACATCAGATTCGAGATCGCTGAAGAATGGATAGGAACATTGCTTTTGGCAGGACTGCCCGAAAGGTATGCACCTATGATTATGGGACTTGAAAGCTCGGGTATACCAATCACAGGCGACAGTGTTAAGGTGAAAATGCTGCAGGACGTAAAGAGTGCTCCAAGCTGTTGTACATTGGAGAAGGAAGGTGCGTCTGCTCTCTACTCAAAAAACAAAAAGAAGAAACCGGTGAGGTGCCATAAATGTCAGAAGATGGGACATATTGCGTCTCAGTGCAAAGAAAAAGTAAGCCCAGGATCAGACACTCAGCGAAGGAGGTATGTTACTGATAGCCCAGAGAGAAGGACCAATAACAAAGGTAAAGCACTCTCATGTTTTTATTCATTTGGTGGGATGAGCAACCGTGATATGGAATGGATTTTAGACTCAGGTGCATCTGTGCATATTGTTAAAGATAAATCACTTCTTTATGACATCAAAGATAAGACTCATATGGGAATATCTACTGTTGATGGCAACAAACTCCAGTGTCACCTGGCTGGGAAACTAGATCTACATGTAAGTGTAAATGGTGAATCAGATATGGTTACAGCACACAATGTTCATTATGTAAAAAATGTGGCAACTAACCTGCTGTCTGTAGGGGAAATTGTCAAGAAAGGAAATACAGTCTCCTTTGACATGCAGGGTGCAAGAGTAATCAGTGAAAGTGGTGAAGTTATAGCTACAGCAAGTAATGAAAGGGGTATTTTTAAGTTGGATATCATTGACAGTAAACATAAAAATGTTAGTGATTCAGTATATTCAGCAGAAGATTTTTTATGGCACTGGAGGCTTGGACATCTAAATAGAAAGAGTATGTCTATAATAAAGGATATGGTAAAGGGAATACAGAATTTTAGTGTGTCCAAGGATCCTTGTGAGACATGTATAAAGGGTAAATAAGCAAGGTTACCCTTCAAGAATAGTAAGAGTAAATCCACAGAAGTCTTACAGTTAATCCACACAGATGTATGTGGTCCGATGGAGTGTGAATCCATAGGTGGGAATAATTATTTTCTTACGTTTATTGATGATTACTCACGATAATACTCATGTTTATTTTCTTAGTTCTAAAGACCAAGTGAGTGATATCTTTGAGGAATATTGCAATATGGTTGAAATATGGACAGGAAAGAAGATCAAGATCATCAGGTCTGATAATGGGAGAGAATATATTAACCAGAAATTGAAGATACTTCTGGCAGAAAAAGGAATCAGGCATCAAACTACCATAAGGTACAGCCCACCTCAAAATGGGGTTGCTGAGAGGGCTAATAGGACCATTGTTGAGAAAGCAAGGAGCATGATGACTGACGCTGAATTATCCAAAGATTTTTGGGCAGAGGCAGTGTCAACAGCTGTATATTTAAACAATAGATCACCTACAAAAGCATTAAAGAGTAGAGCCCCTTATGAAATATGGGTAGGAAAGAAACCTGATCTAAGCAATATAAGGGTTTTTGGCTGTGATGCAATGGCACATATTCCAAAACAGCTAAGAGGAAAGTGGGATCCGAAAGCTAAAAAGTATATTTTTGTAGGCTATTGTGAAAATTCAAAGGGCTACCGATTAATGGATCCATTGACTAAAAAGATTGTCACAAGTAGAGATGTAATATTCTTTGAAAATAGAAAGGACTCAGAAGAGAGCAAAACCACTAAGTCAACTGCACCTAGTTCAGAAGGTGAAACCTTGTGTGAGGAAATAGGAAGTGAAGAAGAGGAAGACGACAGCCAAGGACAAATGGAAGCAATTTATGATGACAATGAGTTAGAAGATGAAAAACATGAAGAAACCAATGTAAGGCGTTCTTCTCGTGTACCAAAACCGAAGGAATATCCGGATTTTGAGATGTATACAGCACAGTCTTTTAATGATGAGCCAAGAACAGCAGAAGAAGCAATGAGTGGCCCAAACTCTCAAGAATGGAAAGAAGCGATGAAGAGGGAATTAGAATCTTTATATCAAAACGAAACCTTTGAATGGGTAGATATGCCAGGAGATAAGAAACCACTGCAGGCAAGATGGGTATTCAGTTTGAAGAACCCTGAAAGCTCATCACCAAAATACAAAGCAAGACTTGTGGTAAAAGGATATTCACAAAAACAAGGGGTAGGTTACGAAGAAACTTTTTCACCTGTAGTCAAGTATGCATCATTGAGATATCTTTTAGCCTTGGCAGTAAAACGAAATTTAATAATTCATCATATGGATGTTACAAAAGGCATATTTAAATGGGAAATTGGAGGAGGAGATATATGTCATTCCACCAAGGGAAGCCATAAAAACCAGGTCAGAAAGTAAAAAGATTTGGCGTTTGAGAAAAAGTATTTATGGACTTAAACAAAGTGGACGTTGCTGGAATCGATGTCTACATGAAACTCTAATAAATACGAATATGAAGCAATCCAAGGCAGATCCCAGCATTTACTATAAAGGGAGTAAAGGGAGAAAAGAAGAAATAATAATAATGGCGATATGGGTGGACGATTTCTTTATCCTGACTGAAAGTGAAGGCCAAATGAGAATTTTCAAGAAACAGCTGCAAACCAAGTTTAAGGTGCATGATTTGGGAGAAGTTAAACGTTATTTAGGTATGCAAATTACTAAGGATGAAGAAAGACAAGAATTGAGCATAAGTCAATCATCATACACGGAAAAAATATTAAAGAAATTTGGCATGAGTGATTGCAAACCCATAAGTACTCCAATGGAAGTAGGAGTGAAGTTAAGTGTAAATGAGACTGATGTGGAATGTGACAAGAATGTTCCTTATTTAGAAGCAGTAGGGAGTCTGTTATATTTGTCTCAAACATCACGACCTGACATTGCTTTTGCCACCAATGCAGTGAGCAGATATTGCAGGGACCCAAAGGAAAAGCACTGGAAAGCTGTAAAGAGGATATTCCGATACCTAAGAGGAACCTCAAACTATGAGCTAAAATACCATAGAGATGGTAACGCAAAACTAGAGGGATATAGCGATGCGGACTGGGGGAGTGAATTGGGAGACAGATACTCCACCACTGGCTGCTGTTTTAAATTAATGGGGGGCCTCACATCATGGTCCTGTCAAAAGCTAAAAACTGTTGCATTGAGCACCGTAGAGGCCGAGTATATGGCACTATCCTACACCACACAGGAAGCATTATGGCTACGAACATTAATAAGTGAAATAGAACCCAATTTAATCGAGGAACCTACAACCATCTTCTGTGACAATAAGGGAGCCATAAACCTAGCTAAAAATGTTGTTACTAGTGCTAGGACAAAGCATATTGGTATACGGCACCATTTCATTTGGGACCACGTAGAACGACAGAACATTGCCGTGGACTATCTGCGTACAGAAGACATGTTAGCTGACCTTCTGACCAAACCCTTGGAAAGGGAGAATTTTGAGAAGATTGTGGAACTATTTGGTTTATCTTGTGGAAGCAACACACAAAATATAAGTTTAAGGAGGGGTGTTGGAATTGTGTGAACAATATATTTCGTGTGTGATGGAGCAAAGTGCACTGTGTAAAATAGACCTCTTTGGCATTGCCTAACACTCTTGGTGTGCGCTGATTATTGTGTTGTGATCGCTGTAATCTTGTTTGTTCTTGAATGTGCAAATATAGTTATTAGTAAGATGTCCCTTTTCTCCTTAATACTTATTCAGCTGTGCAAACCCCAATAATGTCCAGTAGTAGTATAAGCACTAAAGGAAATCAGACTTAAGGAAATCAGGTTATGTGAAGGATCTTAAAATTCCGTGACAAATTGAGAAATTGAAGGAAAATATAAAGAGAGATAAAAGTTCACTACCTCCTAAGAAAGTGTAATAGCAGCAGAACACTAGAAGAGAACTGGTGAGTGAGTCAAAGACATTTTGTGAGGCTTTCATAAAACATTATAGGAAGGCAAGCAGAGAAGAAATTGTGGAATCAATACTGCAAATAAACTCATTTAAAACACGTAATTCATTTTTGCTAAAGAGTGAATCAGGATATGTGATAATCAAAATAATCTTACAACTCAAAATAAAAGCATCTATGGTTGTGATGACATATCATCTACAGTATCAAAAATGCATTTAATAAACAGTTCAGTTGGCCAGTGGACCTTACCTCTTCTTTTGTAAAATGATATCACTTGTATAAAAATGAAGCAATCATTAGTGTAAATAATTACAGGCCAATTTCACTGACTTCAACACTTGATAAGTTGCTTGAAAGATTAATTCTAGACCAGATGGAATTTTTCTTCCATAAATACAACATATTAAGCAATTCACAGTGTGGGTTCTGATACAATGGATCCCCAATAACAGCAGTACTTCAATGAACTGGGTCTTTATGGATTTATCTAAGGCCTTTGATTCTGATAATCATGGAGTACTGTTATCCAAATTAGACACTTGCAGTATAATAGGAGTAACACTAAATTTCTTAAGTTCCTATGTCCATGATGGAAGATAGTGTACTAAATTTTGTTATGAGAATGAAAGCAAGATCCTAACATTGAAATTGCTTGCAAGCCTCTAAACTGTGGATTCCCCTGTGGAAGTATTCTGGGGCCATTTTTGTTCATTGTATGTATTAATTACATAAAAGAACTGCAAAACTCAAAGCTACTGAGTTGTGCTGATGATATATCAGTTATTATTTGGGGTCATACTGCACAGCTAGGATTCTAAAGTCATAAATAGTACTTTGAAATGATCACAGAATATCTAACAATGAATAAACTTATATTGAATAAGGACAATACTGTTGTAATGAGGTTCCTGTTAAATCATAGCCAATGATATACTGTAGTTGAAACATCCAATAATGATTAGTTTCTAGGCATTGTATAACTATGAAAATAACCAATTTTAAACATTCTAATGTAATTGGACAGATAAAAAAATCTAAGTCACCAAGCGGTGGCAGGAGAAAAACATATATAAGGAGGTGTTACATACGCAAAAGTTTAGAGCCAGTGGCTTCTTCTTTTGGCAGAAGGGTTGAATGGGAGGGAACAGGGGTGAAGGAAAAGGACTGGAGAGATTTAGGCAAAGGAGTAGAGTTCGGAAAAGCCACTCAGAACTCCAGATCAGGCCAGACTTACTTCCTTCTACTGAAAGAAGGAGCCTTTGGATCCAAGAGCTCACATATGAAAAACCTTGTTTAACATGTGTGTTTGTGTTCTCATGCCGCCACTTAGTGAGAACATTTTTTAGGCATTGTGACTGATGAACATCTGACATGGAAATGACATATCAGCTACATCTGTAAAAAGATTAGCTGCAGCCTTTTTTTAGAAGTCTGTAAAATATTAACACCTCTTGTCTTTAACAAGTGTGCTATTAATTAACACACTTGTATTTACAATATGGGATTGAAATCTGGGGTGGAACAAAACAGTCTGCACAGATAGGAAATGCAGACTTCAGATGAGAACAGTCAAGACAATTGCTAAAATAAGCAAATATCAGTCCTGTGGGAACTACTTTAGAAATCATAATTTAGTTACTGTGTATTCATGGAATGTCCTTCATACTATAATTTTTGTAAAAAATAATGATGAAATAGGCATAATGAATAGAGACATTTGTAATTACAATCAGAGAACCAGATGGGATTGTCATAGGATACTGAGTAATAAAAGAGCTACAGCTAGTTTGCCCAATAATATGAAGCAACTCCATAGAAATCTTTATAGGGGCAAATTGAAACAGCTGTTAATTAAAATATATTTATCCTCACTCAAAGATTTGTGAGCTACATTATCAGTAGTTCTACTTTCAAAGACTGTAATATATCAGCGGTGGTATATGTTTATATAATAGCATATAATGTGCTACTTGTTGTATATAATCATTATATGTATGGCATGATATCAATTGTTTTAAATGTAGAAAAGAAGACAGCGTCAACACTGTAAAGTTATTATGGACAAATAAATATTATTATCATTATTATTAAGATAATACAGAGACAGAAATGGCCCATACTCCACCTTTTTAGTACCTCTTACTACTGTAACACTCTTTTTTCATTTTTCTTTTTACTTAAAACATGAAAGTTCGTTGACATAGGAAACACAATACTCAAGAAATATCAGTGTCTACCATTACCTAATGTGTTGAGAAATAGGTCAGCCTTTTAGTTGAACTACCTACCTTTCTTTAGTTTCAGATGGTATTTTTGAGTGATTATTCTAATGGTTGACATCCTCAAAAGATAATAAATTACATGCAGCAAAATTATATGGTAGAGGCAATGTGTGTGTGTGTGTGTGTGTGTGTGTGTGTGTGTGTGTGTTTGTGTGTGTGTTTTTGTGTTTTTATGAGGTAGGAAAAATATTCATACAAGTCACACATAGGCAATTATTAATGTGAAATAAATTTCTTCTAGCCTCCAGACAAGCATCTCCAACATGGAGACATTATGGGATACTACATTGGATACAGACTAGCAAATTCAAGTGAACCATTTCATTACAAGACATTTGAAGTGATCCCTGGTATAGAGCTGCAGAGTACATTAACTAACCTTTTCAAGTTTACGGAGTACACTGTTCTGGTGCAGGCGTATAACAGAGTAGGAGCAGGTCCTTGGAGTAAAGAAGTAGCAGCAACCACAGATGAAGATGGTAAGTATAGTTCAATACATTCAAAATCTTTATAAAACACCTCTATGTTTTGCAACGGTAGTGACATCATACAGTTATTACCAAGTGGTGCTGTGCATGAGGAAATATCACTCTTACATATCAAACATAGAATATCTCCACTGTTGATGGTATATTGTTTTATCATATTTGGGTAATAATCCTGGGAGACAGCCATCAGTTCCATTCAGAAGTTTACAAATTTTTCTTTTCTGTACTTTTGCCTGGGTTACATATGAGAAAGTCCTGTCTCTTAACACTTTAGTCATAATTTCATATCTATATGCCTATTCAGCCTTTGGATCCATGTATGTCAGTTAGTGGACCTTTCTCTTGTTGCTCTACATGCTGAAGGAGCATTTTGATTACTGTTCATGATTAGTAAATTATCAGAATAACTAGATGGCCAATTTCATCCATCATTTTAATATGTATCACTGGAAATACCAGAATATATACAAATAATTAGTTCCCTACAAGCATATAATTACTATGGTGTGCAGTGTGAATATTTAGTTATATTAGTGTTACACTGCAATATAAATCACATGGATGCCACAGAGAGGGATCTCCAGAATGTGGGAAGAAGTCAAAATGCTGAAAATGTTTAATCATGAGTTTTGTAAATTGTTCTGACATTTGCAGAAACTAACAGTATAATCATCTTATAAAATTTCACCCTTGATATTAATTGTGTAATTAATTTGTTTCTGTATGAAGTTTGTCTTCTTCATTTCTCTGCCTTTTTTGTATTTAGAAGGTAGGGTGTGCTGTAATAGGTCAAAGAATCTTACCTTTCTCTTGAATTTTTCCTTCTGTGTAGATTTGGGACATCTAAATTTTGTCCTTTTTTGCCAAAGACAGAACATAGTAACCACTATTGTGCCTTCCTTTTAACAGAGGGTAGCCCTGTAGTTGTAATATAATTGGATAGGTAAAAATATCTACCCACCAAGTGGTGGCAGGAGAAAATGTATAAACATAAATGAAGTTAAAGGAGGTGTGAAAACTTTTGTTGGCTCCTTCTCCTGGCAGAAGGATTGAAGTTTAATGAAGAGGAACGAAGGAAAAAGACTGGCAAGGTTTGGGAAATGGGTAGAGTTCAGAAAAGTCACTCACAACCCCAGAGGAGGGGAGACCTACCAGATGGGATAAGGATGAAAGGCTGATTGTTAGGGACTGTACCAGATTAGATTTGAGACCAGAGAGCTTAAAGGTGGAAATACAAAGATCACTGCCAAAACATAAGAGAGGAAAGCTAGGAGTATTATATATTGTACAGGTGGAGATCAGGGAAAACTACTCACATCAGATAAAATATAAGGTTTGGAAAACTAAAAGAGAATGAAGAAAGAAATAGTTACTGAGAAGAAATGCTGAGACCAGAGGAATTAAATTAAAACCAGATGGTTGCCAAGATCAAAGGAGGTTTCCAGAATGAAGAAAGGATGTTTTGTGACACCAGTTCCCACACCTGCTGAGTTCTAAGAAACTGGTGTCAGGCGGAACAATCCAGATGGAATTTGTTGTGAAATAGGCACTGAGGTCATGACTGTCATGTTGTAGAGCATGCTCTACTACAAGATATTGTATGTTACCAGTACACACACTGTTAATGCCCATTCATCCCAAATGGTAACTTGGTGGTGGTCATACTAATGTAAATGGCCAGACAGTGTTTATGTAACAGGTAGTATAATACATGTGTAATTTCACAGGTGGCTCTCATTCAGCTTTTGGCCAAAGCCTTCTTCAGAAAAGAAAAACAAACACACATTCATTCACACAAGCAAGCACAGCTCATGCACACATGACTGGCAGCTCAAACAGGAATGCCATTCTGGTCTGAGCTGCTGGAGATGATGGTCATGTGTGCATGTGGAGATGTACTTGCTTGTGTGAATCAATGTGTATTTGTTTCCTTTCCAGTCTGAGCTGCTGGAGATGGTGGTCATGTGTGTGTGAAGTGTGCTTGCTTGTGTGAGCGTGTGTGTGATTATTCTTTTGTGAAGAAGGCTTCGGCAAAAGTTAAATGTGTAACAGTCTTTACATTGTGCCTGTCTCCAAGCCAGTGTGTCATCTTTATGGTGAATAGCAGTCTTTCTTTTTCTTTATTTCTTTCTTCACTCCTTTTTTGTTTAATGTATCTTTCATTTTATTTTCTGATCTTTCTAGGTTTACCCGTCCCCCGCCTCAACAACATATAATATTTGACTCTTGCAGAATGTTTCGTCAGTAATCTCTGTCTTCCTTATCATCATATCTTCCACTTTTAAGGTATCAGGTTTTCAAATCTCATCTTGTGCAGTCCCCAACCATCAATCTTTCCATCTCATCTCGTCCTGTAAGTCTCCCCTGATTCAGTGTACTGGGTGACTTTTCGGAACCCTCCCCATTGCCTAAACCTTCCTAGTGGTTTTCCTTCATCCCTATTTGTTCCCCTTTGACCTTCCTGCACAAGAGGAAGCCACTGGTCCTAAAAGCTTGCACATTTCCTTAACCTCTATATGTTTTGTACGTGTTTTCTCCTCCCACCACTTGCTGAATAGACTTTTTATCTATCCAGTTATATTATATTTACAAAAATTGATTATTTTCATTGGTGTATTAGCAGTGTGGTTATTTATACTCATGGTATACCCTTTAGTGTACTTTTTTTAGTGTGTTTAACCTTTTAATCTTAATTATCATTCTGCCATTGCATGATTCTTTCCTCTTTTTATATCCCACATTTAAGGAATATGTTACACCTACACCAGATTCTTCATTATTTAAAATTTGCAGCATCGAGTGGCCATACGGTTTGAGATGTCATGTCATGGACTGTGTGGCCCCTCCCACCAGAGGTTCAAGTCCTCCCTCGGGTGTGGGTGTGTGTGTTGTTCTTAGCATACGTTAGTTCAAGTAGTGTGTAAGTCTAGGGACCAATGACCTAAGCATTTTAGTCCCTTAGGAATTCACACATATTTGAACATTTAAAATTTAAATTTATATATATCTTGTGAGTTTTTTCACACCCTATCAGAGTCTCATAAGGTTGATAACCATATTCTCATTTCATTATTTACCTGTTTTTTGGGTAATGTGAGGGTTTTGAGTTTGATACATAATAAAAGTAGTTCCATAGTTAAATAACTATATAGTTAAATAACTGTATAGTTATATATATATAGTTAAATAACTATCTAGTTAAATAACTATACATGACCTTATTCTCCAGTCTTCAGAATCTTTTGTGAATAAAACAATGACTCTGACCAGCATACACTAATTTAATCTGCTCTCCCATACCATGTGGCACAATAACTTGATGATTGTACTAGTTCTGCAAGACGTAGAGAAAATTGGCACCACTTTAAAGATATTCATTTGTCTCCGAGTGCTGCCAATGTCAATGCTTGTGTTTACTAGCAAGTAACTTCTGTAAGCACTTGCTGAGGTGTTTGCATTAGAACAAAATCTTACTCAGGTTTACCTGTTGAGGTCACTGGGGCTAGCTTATTTCAGGACCTTCCTGCAGGTACTTGTTGCGGAAGAGCAGTTATTCTTAGAAACCAGAGCAGTCTTCACTGTTGTTGCCTTATTATTACTGAATAAAAATTGTGATAAAACATAAGAATAAAACAAAATTGACAAGCGTACATATTGATGTTACCAGAAAATGCTATTCTGTTAACAAAAAACAGAGCATTTCATGTAAATTAAAAACTTTGAGGGTATCATATCCAAATTTCAAACCTCTCTTGTCTATTGTGTAGTCAAATAATCAATAACAGGAAACATAAATGGGGCAGTATCTCACCAAGAGACTGTGTACTGTCTTTTAATTATTTTTTGATTTATGCATGCACAATTTACCACTTTTATGATAACAGTAATGCATTTATGCTTATGGTAACATTAAAAGATCAGCTCAAATTTAAAGACATCTATACTGCCATTCTGCTTTCCCTTCTCGTGAAAGAAATTTGTTGGTAAACTCATCGCACACTTACTTAACTGGTGGTGCTGATTACATGTGTTTATGGGTTCCAATGGTACATTTGTTTCTGCCCACCTGTCTTTGTGCCACTCTCATTTCCGACACTAACATTTTCACATCAGTACAATGGTACATTTGTTTCGGCCCACCTGTGTTTGTGCCATTCTCATTTCTGAAAAACACAACTTCTGTAAGTTTGAGAAAAACTTCCTCAAAATAACAATTTGGCAAGTGCTTGCAGCAAGATGCAAGAAACTGGAACAAATTTTCACCCTGCAGGTCAGTGTATGCTGATTTGAAACATCCTGACAAATTTAAACTGTGTGCCAGATCAGGACTCAAACCTGGCACAAACAGGGTAGTCTGTCAGGAAGTTACATGCAAGAAATTGTTTTCATTAACTTGCAAATTTTTTGAAGTTGATGAAACTACCAGATGACAATGTAGGGCAAGGGGGGGGGGGGGCATTGCAGATATGGTGGTTCCTATATTCTACCCAATTCCATGATCATGTGGATAATGTGCCATATCACAGCATGAAGTTTGACAGAATGCCTAATAAATTTGATTTCAGGATTCTAATGTTAGAGTGATTGCAAGGCAGGCAAATAAACTGCAATGACTTGATGAGGAAGACTGAACAGTTATCTAAAAAGGAAAACAAACAAGCAGTGAAAGTGTACATTGTTGATAAAATTGCTGAAAGCAGAGACCATAAAATAGTCCATTTACCACCCTACAACTGTGATGTAAATCTGATGGAATTGGCATGGACCAAAATAAAACACAGTTTCAGCCAGAACAATGTCAGTGGTGACATGCCAAAGGAAAGAGTGCAGAATCTTGTTAATACTGCTTTGCTTTCAGTTACTGCACGCAACTGGAAAGGTTACTGTATGAAAGTACAGCAGCAGGAACAAGTGTGCTGGATACAAGATGGAGTAAGGGCAATGACAATCAATGAAGTTACCATCTATACCATGTTCTCAAGCTATGTTGATGATGATGATGATGATGATGACGACAACGATGATGACGATGATAATGATCTAGAACCAAACACAAATAACAGTGATCTGTAGTTAACATCATTTTGATAGTTCATTCAGGCACTTTGTAAACATTACTACTATGTTCTGTATAATAAATGCAATGTGCAAACAGATTCAAAAATCAGTTTTTGATTTTTGATTCATAGTGTCATAAGTTGCACATTCATCTACTTTAATTTTTCATTATTTGTAATAAATAAATAATACATAAGTTGTAGGTAAAACTCTCAGCATGACTATGTTAACAAATTAAGTGATTTCTGTCCAATGGAAATATCACTTAGGCAGAGAATATTTCTGCTAATGCCAACCCCGATTTCGTGTTAAGCACAAAATGTTGGTAGTGGTGCCAGCACTGCTGCAATTAGCCAACTCTGCCTTCCCCTCACCGTTCCTCTCCTCTTGGCTGCCATAACACGGAGGCATGGCCATTCCCAACAGCCACTGCGTTAATTGTCAACTTATCATGGTCAAACAGTACATCTCTTTAAATAAGCAGCCAAAACCAATGCTTCTGTTTAATCATACACATATTAATTAGTCAGTGAATCTATGCAATATATGACAAAGTTGCAGCACGGGTGCTTCCAGACCAACTGACAAAACTAGCCTTCTTTTTGCACATCAGTCATCTTAATATTCTCAGATGTACACTTCATGGCTCATGACGTACTTCCAGGGCAGCATGTCACACTCCTAAGAGACTCTACTGTTATGCTCGAAAAGGTATTTCTTCTCAGTGTACCTATTTAAATTGCCACAAATGACATTCCACACTTAAGATGTGTGTCTTCTTCAAATACTTCACACTATGTGCACGTAAAAATGAAAAATGCTGACAGTACCTGAGAATTAAATTTTCCAATTTCTGCTTCACGCATCGGAGATTGGTAAGAACTATAGAGGAATGTGCCTCACTCTCTTGGATTGATGTGTATCGTGGCATATATTCCTCCACTCAGATTAATAATCACAATGAGCTTCTCATCTACAGGTTATTTCATGTTATTGTGTATCTGTCAACAGCATTAGACTTTGTATATTATTTCTGAAATACTCAAATAATGGAAACTCCAGGTAGGAACATAAAAATGTAGGGAAAGATAAATTGCTACTTACCGTAAAGAAGACATGTTAAGTTGCACAGGGTGTATATGCCCCAGGACAACTGGGGGAAAACCAGGAATTTTTCACCCAGGAGAAACCCGGGCTTTTTTAGAATTCTGGTAATTTTTCTATTTCTCAGTTATATTTTTGTAGTTTTGATTGGTAAGAACTGGTACCACAAAAAAGCATTTTACTGTACCCCACTACTGCAGAAATATGCAGCAGCACTAAAACAAATGAGAGAAAAAAATGAAAATAAGACTTCAGTTTCAAAGCAGATGCGCCATTTACAACACCAAAATGCAGAGCACACACAAGTGTCTGCCAACTGCAAAATCTGTCAGAGGCTTGAGGACAAAGATGGTGCAATACTTCTTAACAATAAATGGCTTCCAATGAGTCTGACATCACAACTGTTTGCATATAGGTTCGTTTAAGCAGTTGCCAGTGAGCTCATACAAATGCGCAGTTGGATCACGTACGAGCAGTGCCTTCTGCCACTTCTGGCTCCTTGAAGTGTAGCTGTTAGCTGTACTAGCAGTAGCAACAAGCAACCAGATGCTTGCTGCTTTACTTTCACATAATTACAGAAGGTTAAAATTAGTTTCATTTTTCTGATTTGATTTTATTTCCATATATTTAGCAGTCAAGCATTAATGAAGTTATTTTTGTTGGTTTGGTAAAGAAATTTGATTTTTATTAATTTTTCCTGCATAGGCAGTCAATTTATTTTAAATGAAATGTACAACTTTGAACATGGCTGACGTTTGCAACAACCGTATACACAAATTTGAAAAATATGTAAAAATCATGCAACCGGTTGGCATATTTTTGCATATTTTTCAAACTAAATGAAATGTTTCATTCCACACTATTGATTAGTTTCATCTGTTCACTGAATTTCTGTTGCACTTTTTCATATTCTTGCACGTATGACATTAGGCCATAATAAAGAACTGAACATGATGTAATACAGTACAGGTACTCCAAGAAAATTTGCATCCCAAAAACCACACTGAAAAGCTTAACATCAGGTTGGGACCTATCTCATTTTGAATCTGGATGTATTAATGTGCACTTTAAGCTGAATTCTGAATTTTAGTATGGTTTACAAAATTCTCATGCTCTTGGATTTCTGATTTCCTGTTTCTTTTATTATGTAATGTAAGATCTCTTAAGGCAGTGTACATGCTTTCAAAGTAAATTCCCCTTTACGCAAGATGAATTATGTTACATGTGGGAATGTGTGATTAATTTCTTAAATTGCAGAGCATTTGACTGTCACTTAAGACTTAACTCTTTGAGGACCAGCTACTTAGAAGAATTTCAAGCACAGAAGCCTAGACATGTACATCATTATTTAAGGGGAGATGTAACAGAAAATGTAAACATTTATTTAAAAAATCATTACAGCCATATTTATTAATGTACAAATCTAAAATTTTGTATGTGTGAACCAAAAGATCTGTATTTTAACAGAAAAATATAATAAAAGATGCAGGATTAATATTTAGCCAGAAAACTGAATTTTTAATTTTGCTTTGTTGTCGTTTTTTATATAAAACCATAAGTCACATTCTGATCGTGCAATTAAATTGAAAAATTTAATTTAGTCTCCTGAGAAGGTTATAAGGCCACTGAACTACAGTTACTAATTTATGGTACAAATTGTATCTTTAACAGAGCTTTTAATTTTGCACATCCACAATTAACTTTTTTTTCTACATGCAATCATCTAAAAATCAGAATGTAATTGCAGGATTTCGTATTTTTTAGTTCCAGAGAGACAGCAACATGTTGCAAACAGTTCCTGAAAATTTCATAGCATTAGCGAATATACTTTTTGACAAAAGGCTTCTAATAATGTACAAAATGTAAAACAGAGAATATGAGGTTCAAAGATTTTCTTCTCATACTTCTACATGTCATAAGCTTACCTCAATTTTAAAATCCTCCATGCTTACACTCCTCATCCTCCAGGTTTCTCTTCTCTCCTCTTCGAATCTGCCTGGCCTGTATTTGCAGGTAAGACACTGATCTGTTAGATTTCTTGACCCCGCTCTTGTCGATGGTGTAAAATGCTTTTGTTGTCAACACACCAGGATCTATACCAACTCTCTTCAGCACTTCAATTCTGCCATTATTTCCGTTATTGGCACATAAAACTGCATCATAGACACCTATTTTAAGTACTTTGAGTCCAAATTAAATTACTGAGGTTTTTATTTATATTTTGTGTCTTTCCGTGAAGACACTTCCTCAATAATTCAGGGTTTTGCAAGAAACCTGAATGTGGGCTTAATTGCATTGATAATAGGTTCTGGTAACGAGTGTTTGTGTGAATACTTCTCATTTCTGTTATTGAACTTACACCAGTCGTCTTTCGGGCAAAAATTGGGCGTTAGTGTTTCGTCAGTGGATAGTTTGGAGAAAAAAATTGCCCACACAGCAACATAATTGCCTCTAAATTATGTGTGTTTTTCCTGATAGCTGTCCCATAAAGTAACTGAAGAGAATTAGTTTCTTTCAGAGTAAGCCTGCCTTTTCCTCCTAGGGGTTTTCCATCCTCAAGTACTTCACATTTCTTCTCTTTCGGCAAGCGATGAACCCTGCCACCAAGCCTCCTTTCAGTGTGGCCAACACATTCCATCTTTTCTATTGTTGTATTGAACGGATTTTTATCTGTTAGAGCTTTGAATGAAGAGGAGTCCCTGTCACCAAGGTATTTAGCATATCTAACACCATACTGGTCCTCAGATCTGGATAACATCCTCACAAATGCAGCAGCCTCCATGCCCCCATGTGAGCCACTATAATTTGTAGAGCATGCTACTGCATGCTTTTCTTGCCACAGTTTATCACTGTCTTCATTGTTGGACATTTTCCTTGTCGCACACTGGTGGCAGTATTTAGACATAATTTCTACATCTAAAACTTCACCTGAGTCAATACCAATAACAGATGCAACTCCATACAGAGATGTGTGATCCCTTTTCATCCAGTCCCATCTACAGCACACACAGCTCAGTAACATTTGTAGGAGATTCACTGTCATAAATATCTACCCCAGTATCTATTTCTTCTCTGTTTATTTCCACCAAGTCCTCCATTGCTTTCTTCATAGAAACTTTGGCAGTGTTGCATACAGTATCAGACCTTTATTTATTTTTTCAAACCTTGCACAAGGTGGAGGCATGTTCAGAAAACCACACAATAAATTACCTCCTTCCCTGCCCTGTCCAAGCATCTCAGAGCTTATACTAACCTAAAATTGCTTTTCATAGGTACCAGTGTCAGTTTTTTGGAGGAGGAAAATGTAAATTCATAGCCACATGAATTAAAAATTAATTTAAAATCACAAGATATAACCCCTCTTCTTTCTTCAACAATTATCATGCACTCCATATTTTTACAGCAATCACATGAACATGGAAACTTTATAGCCTGGCAGAGAAGTTCTAAATCAATAAGACTAAATCCAGTGGAATCCATATCAATATCATTCTTGCATCTGTAGAATTTTCCTGTCCCAAGTTTCGATGCTGAAGCTGAGAGCTTATGTTCTTCATTTTGAGCTACTTCCTCTTTTTTGTTGGTAAACCGATTTCCATGAAACCTCTGTTTCCTGAACAAAGTTTTTCCACCATTTGTTATGCATAAATCTTCAATTCCACATAAAGGTTTGTGAATTCAACCTTCCACCTACTATTATATGTTAGTATTGTCAAGACGTAAATAAACCACAATGTTTAACAAAAACAAGTTTTGTTCTGTCTTAATAGATAACCATCTGAGAACATTCTGATAACTTGTAAACTATTGATTCTGCACACAGCTTCTTCACTGTCTTATTAATCCATAATACCTTAGCTACTTAATTCCAGACATACTTTTCAAAACAACTTGGCTAGCAATTTTTCTACCCTTGCAATTGCTTACAGATGTACATACTACTGAGAATTGCTACTAACTTTGAAATCACTAAATAATCTAATTGGCATGTTTCTTTTCTAAATTACAACCACTAGTGCTCCCTAATGACTTGAAGATACAGATGAGATGACCTCTAAACTTTCCAATGTGTCCAATTTTGCAATAAACTGTTTAAATGTAACAGATCGCACTAGACTTGCCCCAGAGACCTTTGGTACTGCTGATTGTGTTAATGATATTTTCATCTCAAATTCACAGCTTACCCAAAGTTTAGAAACCTTATTGTACTCTGCACATAGTGAAAGAAGTTCCCTTAATGAGATTGTGCTAGAGATCAGGTCATCTTGGTATTCAATCCAGAACCCAAAAAGTGTGAACTCGTCCAGCCTGAGAATGTTAGCAGCTGTTCAGGTGTTCACCAGTAAAAAAGGTTAAGTTTCCTGCACTTAGCTGAGAATGTTGTTTGGCCCTGCAATGGGATTGACTGGTTGTTACATGTCATCACTCTGTGCTGTGAGCAGAAATGCAGTGGGCTGCATTGTTGATTTACAGCTGTGGAAAATACTTATCAAGTGTGTGGGCTTATCACAGCCATTGTCACAGGATGCTGTAGTCTGGGGATGATTTATTTTGACCCTGCTTCTTCTAATTGTTGGCAATAATTGTTGGCAATGATGTGTGGGAAATACAGCACGAGTTTTGGGATGAAACAATGGTGAGCTAAACACTTTTTTCTGTCTGTGTGTGCCGATGAGGAGGAGAGTGAATTACTTCCTAAGTACTGCATCCAGCACCACCAGACTACAGAAGGGCCAGGTGCTCTGTGAAACAGACTAAGTGTCGTTTGTTGATTGATGAAAATATAGTCAATTAGTAGAAATATTGGGATTACAGAAGCGTCAGATTCCACAAGTCTGCTTTGACCCATGACATCACCAAAATGGCACAAAAGACCATTCTCAACATCTCCAATATGGCGTCTATGACGTCATTACATAAAAACAAAACAAACACAAAAATACATATAAAACCAACAAACACACCTCCCTCCAAAACTATAATCAAACCAACGGGACCAGCGCAGGAAATTGGGGGTTTTTGGGTGGGGACAGACTAAATATGAACAAATACAGACACACACCACAATCCCAAACCAAACAAAACAACAACATAAAAGCACCAGAAAATTCCCAAATACCACTACAGTTACAATATCGACAGGAATAAGTCACTTCCCTTCACCTACATAGCTCAACCGCAATTGTCAATACCACAAAATAAAAACCAACTATTCAAAAAATTATAACCACACTGCAATTGTTGATACCACAGAACCAACACCTAAAACAATAAAAATTGGTATCGGACACTGCCCTTGACCTATATAGGTGAACAGCAGCTCCTGATGCCAAAATATATAGCTATGATGACACACTGGAATTGGTCACTTCCCAAGACCTATATAGGTCAACTGTAGCTCACAATACTAAAACACACAGCTGGTGATGTCACATTGGAATCTTAGACTTCCTTTGATCTATATAGCTCAAATACAACTGATGATACCAAAAAAATTGAAATCGAGTACTTCCCTTAAAATACATAAATCAACCACATGTGCCGATACCGAAACATCAACCACCAACATATGCAGTAAATAACACTGACCCAACAACGCATAAAAACCACACTGAACATCATAACACGTGAACAATAGACCCTAAAAACTGACTGCTAACCACAAAAAAGTTCTGGCACTACACACTAGGTCAGCAACCCCAATCACACACACACACAACATTTCACTATCTCTGGCACAAGCCCAAAAAGTTGCAGAAACTTAATGACAGACAATGTGTCATCCCCCATTTCAGCCCACAGACACACACTATTAAACTTAGAAGTCATATCGATACCTAACAAAAGAAGCCACAAATTGAATTAAATGATTTACCACGCGACAAACAACAAACCAATAACATCAAATGACACCGCAATGACATAAACACAATGGAAACTTAATTCTTAACTCACTGAAACTAGCTTCCATTCTTCTATAACAGTAACAACCGATAAATGCACACTTCAAGCACTGACACTCAAATGAACCCAATGCACCACATAACACATGGGCCATACACACACCACCAGAGGACACCACGAACCACAACAAGATGACATCTACAAACACGACACACTCATAAACTAAACTCCGTGCCATCATGATGTCACACAACACAACACCCTTATGTCACAGCTCAAAGCAGATAGGTGGGATCGGACGCCTCCGTTGACCTGAAAGATTTCATACACTAATGCTGTGAAACAAAGTTTGTTCTAAAGCTGTAACTTAATGAGATTTGGAGATTTTAAACACTTAACCCAAGGTTTGGTCAGATAATACTATGGCCTTTGTGCTGACACATCAAGACAAATATTGACGTCACAGAGTAGAGATCACCATAAAATGTACCACATGCTTTGAACAAAAGTTCACCAGTGTGTACTACACTTAGTGTGTCTGAAGCAGAAGCTCCATTGTTTGCTTATTTTGCTGAATACTGTAGTGTTGACAGAAGAGCCAACACCGTGTTATGAGAGGAGGCCGAAATGCACGCATTTCAGCTCACGCTGGCTGGAGTGTGGAGGGAAGAACTATACTGACATGAGGTCTGGAACATGACAAGGAATGAGAATTCAGAAAGTGGACGTAATTAGTTTGGTACTTAACTTTAATCCATTAATGATGAACGTCGCTCTTGACGGTACATGATTCACAATATTATATGTTAGTAACTGAATATGGCACCTTGCTAGGTCGTAGAAAATGATGTAGCTGAAGGCTATGCTAAACTGTCGTCTCTGCAAATGAGAGCATCTGTAATCAGTGAACCATCGCTAGCAAAGTCAGCTGTACAACTGGGGCGAGTGCTAGGGAGTCTCTCTAGACTAGACCTGCCGTGTGGCAGCACTCAGTCTGCAATCACTGATAGTGGTGACATGCGGGTCCGACGTATACTAACGGACCGCGGCTGATTTAAAGGCTACCACCTAGCAAGTGTGGTGTCTGGTGGTGACACCACATATACACTGATTAAATTCCAGCCTAGCAGCTGCAGTAAGGGTTTGTTGACTGTAGTAATCTATAAGCAGATCACAAATTTCAGTGAAGATCAAACTACCAGGCCATATTTCCTGAACCAATCAATACAATTTGCTACTTTACTTCTCTGGAGGTTGATTGTCATTATGACTAATCTTGTTTTTGACTTGGCAGCTGAAACAGTTCTAGGGAAGTGCATCTAAACCACTCTCTGATTATGTAGCCATGGTGTTCATATTTTTACTACTGATCTTTTCCCTACAACCTTTCCTTCAATTATCAGTTATATGATAGTGTATCTTTACTATGGAAGACGGTAAAAGAGCACTCAGACGGCTAGGGCCAGATATCTGACTTGTTGTGCCATAGAGTACATAACAATGCGGGTAAATTTTAGTATCCAAGGGTGACTCAGATTCCCTGTTGGCTTGTGTATCAACATAGAGAACACAGCAGAGATAGTCGGGGTCTAGGTGAAAGTGGTGCAGCCACTGTGGCGAGTACATGAGGAAGTGTTGCCCTCTGATGAGTGTCTTCCAATATACCGCACCCAGCCATCGTGTACAGTGTCTCGCTAATCACTGAAGTCTTACTTACATATCATTGCATACCAGTGTATTTTGACGGTGACTGATTAATGTTTTGTGATTTGGTCTTTCCCAGGATTGTGGTATATGGTCAGATGAATCAGCTATGGTCTGCACCTGTGTTGATTGTTAATTCATCTCATGATCTCCACTGTCAGTCAACATTGTTACTACCTGTTTCATTCCAGCAGTCTCCTAATGATCACCAGTGACAGTAATCATAAACTGTGTTTGTACCTACACAGAGCAGGACAGAAAATAAAGCAACTCTAACTTGTTTCATTAGAGCAGGTGAATAGCTGAGAGGGAGGCAATACAGCTGTTGCTGCTGTCTATGTTGTTGTTGAATCATGTGGATGAGCTGGCTTTCCAATTCCATGTCGTGCTGCTGCTGTACTTCCAATTGCTGTTGCCACAACTTTAAAAACTCAGAATTCATTAGCCACTGTTGTACAGTGAATAATTTCCTTGTGTCCACTTGACTATCCTACTCAGCACAGGTAGCAAAACTCCAGTACTGTTAAGCACACTGTCACATGGTGACTGATGGAACAAATGATAATAATGAATGGACAGCTGGAAACAGCAGGGTCGTTGTAAGCACACATCAGTCCAGAATGGATGCTGAAAGAGAGAAAACCTTAAAATAAGCAATAGTAGGGCATTGTATTAAATGGTGCAGGCTGAAGTACGTGACAAAACATTTGTGTTTAAACACTCAACTCCATCAAAAGGTATGCCAATTGTGCCCTCTGCTTGTGCCACCTGTGGAGCCCTGAGAAATTGTGGCCATTTGCAAGCCACTGTATGTCAGATTCCATGTTGATACTACAGCTTGACAGGGAATTAAAATACTATTGGATACAAGTGGTAACCATTTGCTTTTAATATTGTATTGTTTACCTCCATATGTTCTGTGGATACATAGATATGCAAACTTGGGAGGAGAAGAATTCTTCTATCTTTAACAGGCAGTTGGTAGCATTTTAGACAGTCAATTTTTTGAGTGCAGTCTAAACACGTCTTCACTTCATCTTCCGTCACCTCCAGATATTCCACAATTTGTGGCTGAACTGAAGTATGCACTCTAGGCAGTGGTCCTTGAGATCTTCATGGCAAAATGTCCATGGTTATGAATTTTCTTAAGATTGGAATTTTGTCTGTCACAGTGTAACATGTCATTTCACTTGTTTTCAAAAATCTTTGCTGTGTGATACTTGTATTCCTTTGTTCATTTAAAACTATATTCAAATCATGTATGATTTTACTATAACACCAACTGCTTTAGTTTTCATGCAGAGTGTTTTATTCATATTAATTATTAATGTGTTTACACTGAACCAAGTTTGACTATCTTGAAAGACATTGATGTCTTCCTGTCAGTTTTAGGGTGGCAGAATCAATAATGAAATTTGTATTTTCTGAACAAGGCAGTAATTTTCCTAACTGCATAGGTAATTTATGTGTGGTATAGGATTGTCCTCAATGAGATTCTCTAAGGTGGTCTAGTTTTCTTATCAGTTACATAGACTCTATGTTATCATTCATATGAACAGAGTGAGATTTTTGCTAGTGCCTTAGAGGATATTTATATTGCTTGGCACAGTCATTGGAGAAATGTATAAATGGTGGAGGGGACTCTTTAAAGAGTTCTGAAGTTTCTAACACTTAAAATTTTTGTTTATGCATAAAATTTTATTACTTTCTGGAGACACTATGTAATTCATCAGGTCACTCTTTCAAATGCCCTAACATTTATTGAGTACCTTTACTGTTGTTTGCATGTCTTGTTATGACTGATTAGTTGCTTGTTTGAAGCCTGAATCCACAGTAGGTACTGTGTGGTAGATTATATTTGACAACAAAATAAATAATATTGTTTTTTGTTATTGAATCTTCGGGGTTCAGAGAAAACAGGCAGCACTCAAAGTTCTAAATAAATACAGCCTAATTGGAGAAATGTTGCTTTCATACATTACAGTGATCAATTACATTTATGCATTATTTTTTACTTCACTTATATTTTTGTCTATAGTTGTCTGTAATCTCTGACATGTGTGAGAAAACTTATATAATTATTCTATCAGCTGTGTTTATTTACTATTGGGTTGGTGCATAAGTTTGTAGTGTTTTTCCGTACATTAAATAAACACAGCAGATAACTGCAGAAGACATTCTAGTCAGGGCAGCTGCATCCTGGATATATCATTTTGAAGATATGAGTGCTTCAGCTGTAAGTACTTTAATTATAAGCAGGATGGTTTCACAGCACTTTAGCTGCATCAACAGGTGCAAGCTGTACAAATTAATAAACAAATTCTGTCAACTGTGTTTATTTACTATTGGGTTGGTGCATAAGTTCATAGTATTTTCCTGTGCATTAAATAAACACAGCAGATAACTGCCAAGGACAATGTAGCCAGGGCAGGCGCAGCTGGGATATATCATTTTGTAGATAAGACTGTTTCAGTTGTAAGTACTGTATTTATAAGCATGACCAGTTTCACAGCATTTTATCTGCATCATCAGGTGTTAGCTGTACAAATTAATAGACAAAAACTCATGTAAGACAAGAAAACATAACTAAAATGGAAAGATATACAGGATGAACATACCAGACATCTCACGTTCTCATTAAGAAAAGAGAACAGGGTGACCCAGCGTTCATAGTAAGCAATTTTTCATTAAGTATCAGACATCAATTATAAAATATCATAAAACATCATAGAATGCTCCCATGATACCTAGAAAGCATGAAAGCTACAATGAAAACTTCTTAATATCAAACTATCTGGTAGGTAAAATATTACTAAATTGCACTCACTGAGAGTACCAATACGTGGTAAGCTAATAGGTCCCTATGTACTGAAAAAATGATAAGAAACCAACTGTATATGATCATCTATGGGATTATGTAAAATTAAGCAGCACTGGCCCCTCACTTACACAAAAAAAATGAAAAATGTACTGGTAAGAAAACCCAGTTATTCAATCGTAAATTTTGGTTAATTCCCCAAAAATTCTACCATCTTGAACCATTTTACAACCATTAACATGCTGCTTTTCTGTGGACAACATTGGCACTAATAATAGTTTTTAGGAATTTATGCAGGCTTTAACACATTGTAAGGAATTATCCAGTTTTCCCATCAGCCCAGCCATCATTCTACATGTCTAGTTATCTGTGGCTGTGCATGTGCTCTCCACATGAACCTTCTCTCCATGATGCTACATGGTGCTTCCACTTGTTAGTAACACCCAGTACACATGCTTGTGATGGTGAGTGCAGCTTCATGCCATCTGGCTTTGCAATGAGTTGCTTTCTGCCTATTAAGCTGTTCAGGTACAACATGATATTCAGGTTCATTTCACTCCATGTCAGTGTAATGCGAAGCCTTAAAATAGTTTTATATCAGATTTGTGCAAATGAACAATATTTTAAGACTGAATAACCGTTGTTTTTACCGGTATGTTTTTCAATCCTGTTTAGATAAATGAGGGACTGGTGCTGCTTAATTTTACATAATCCCATAAATGATCATATACAATAGGTTTTTGATCAGTTCTTCAGTATATGGGAACCCATTAGCTTACCAGTTACTTGTGGTGAGTGGAATTTAGTGGTACTGTACCTACCAAATAGTGTCTTGTTAGGAAGCTCTTATTTTAGTTTTCGTATTTTCTATGAAGCACTGGAGCATTCTACGTTGCTTTATGTTATTTTATAATTGATATACACTACTCAGCAAATAATAGCTGACTATAAATGTTGCATCATCCCATTCTCTTTCCTCAATCAGAGCATGACTTGATTTTTGAGTGTGTTCATCCCAACTATCTTTTCATTTTAGTTATGTTTTCTGGCCTTGCATGAGGTTTTGTCTATTACTTTGTACAGATTGCACCTGAAGCTGCAGCTAAATGCCGTGAAACCGCTCATATTGATAAATGAAATATTTACAGCACTTTAGCAACAGACAACAACCTTAGCAACAGACAGCAAAAGGTCATTATTCACAGTGTTGAGAATGGCTGTGATTTGCGTTCTGAGTGGCATATGGTCAAATGGTATGGTCAAGGATCAGTGTTGGGGCCACTCCTGTTCCTTATTTATATAAATGATATGCCCTCTAGTATTATAGGTAACTCTAAAATATTTCTGTTTGATGATGACACTAGCTTGATAGTAAAGGATGATGTGTGCAACATTGGCTCAGTTTCAAGTAGTGCAGTTCATGACCTAAGTTCATGGCTTGTAGAAAATAAACTAATGCTAAATCACAGTAAGATTCAGTTTTTACAATTTCTGACACACAATTCAACAAAACCTGACGTTTTAATTTCATAGAATGGGCCTATGATTAGTGATACTGAACAGTTCAAATTTCTAGGTGTTCATATAGATAGTAAACTGTCGTGGAAAGCCCATGTTCAGGATCTTGTTCAAAGACTTAATGCTGGCATTTTTACAATTTGAACGGTGATTGTTCAACATGAAAATTAGTTTACTTTGCTTCCTTTCATTCATTTATGTCATATGATATTATATTTTGGGGTAACTCTTCCCATTCTAAAAGGATATTTTTGGTTCAGAAACAGGCAGTTCAGGCAATGAGTGGTGTAAGTTCACGAACCTCTTGTTGACCCCTGTTGACAAGTCTGGGTGTTTTGACATTGGCCTACCAATATATATATATATATATATATATATATATATATATATATATATATATATATATATATATATATATATATATATATATATTCTTTACTGTCATTTCTTGTTAACAATATCAACCTATTCCCAAGAATAAATAGCTTTCTCTCAGCTAATACTCAGCAGAAATCAAACCTGCATTAGGATAGGACTTCCTTAACTCTTGTGCAGAAAGATGTGCAGTATACCACTGCATCCATTTTCAATAAGGTACCATAAGATTTCAAATATCTTAGCAGTAATCCATGCACTTTCAAATTGAAACTGAAGAGTTTCCTCATGGGTCACTCCTTCTATTCTGCTGAGGAGTCACTTGAAAAATTAAGCTTATTCTTATGTTATATTGTTGATTGCATTTACGTAAAATTATGGCCTTTTTTGTTCATAAATATTTTATTTTTATCTGTTATTACTTTTACATGGTAATTTCATGTACTGACACATTCCATGATCTTGTGAGATTTGCTCCTCAATTTGGTCCTATGACATGTTATTTACATGATACAATTACCGACACATTAGTCACCAGTAATATATACTCCTTCATGGTTTACAACAGTCTGCCAATGCTGGGATAACTTTTTTATTCTGCAACTGTAGAAATTGTGGTTTTGAGGTAAAGAGCTCATCGAGCCATGTTCAGATTGCATTTTCATATGGAAAGGAAGTTCCTTGGAGGTGGTTGCATAGAGTGTGGAAAAGGTGAAAAGCTGAGAATGCAAGATCAAGTGAATAAAATGGGTGCAGAATGACTTCCCAACCCAACTCCTGTATAGTGTTTTTTGTCAGTCTAGCAGAATGCGGGCAGGCAATATCGTGGAGTAGTATCATGTCATGCAGTCTTCCTGATCATTGTTCTTGTATTATGTCTGCAAGATGTCAGTAAATGTCAGCAGCATTGGTTACATCTTGTGAAACAATTTGCAGTAAACCACACCATCACTCTTCCACCAGATGCATAACATTATCTTTTGTGGAAGAGCGCAGGTCTTTGCACGGTGAGTTGCTGCTTTGTTTGGACTAATCAGTTCCTTTCATTTCCTTATATAAAGACACCATTTCTCATTATCAGTAATTGTGTGGGATAGGAATGGTCTGTAATGTTCATGAGCCAGTTGATAACAAGCAACCAGAGATGTATGTATGGCCACCTGCTGATTTTTGTGGTTTTGGCTTAGAGTATGTGGTATCCATACACCTGATTTTTGGACCTTTACCATTGCATGCAAATGTTGCACAGTGGTCAAATGATGACAGTTAATCACATTTGCCAGTGCTCAGGTACACTGACATGGATAGTCGTGGATTCATTCCTTTAAATGGTCTTAATCAATACGTAGTTCATGGACCAGTTCATACAGTATATCAAACTGAATGAAAAGTTCAGTAGTCCACTGTAGATGTATTTTTATAAGTTGATTAGAGATCCACACAACTGGTTTTGCATCTTTTGTGTGTATAAATGCTGTGTCACATGATATATGGAGTTGTTACAGAATACCACAGAGTAACAACTGGTATGGCTAGGCCAAGTTCCGAGTCTTCTTCTATTGATAATAAAAGCCTTGATAAAAAAAGCCATCATCAATGATGAATGTCCAGTGTGTGCTAAAATCATGAACTACCCTCAATTTGTTGATTGAAATATGTTCCTGGGTGCCTATGTCAAACAACAGACGATGCCCCCCCCATAAACGTTATACAGGACAATACTGGGCCCAGGAAAACATTTACAAGTGGCATCATCTGTTGTTTGACATAGGGCCCCAGGAACACATTTTAATCAGTAAAGTGATGATTGTTCGTGATTTTAGCACAGACTGGATATTAATCATTGATGATAGTTTTTATCAGTTGAGGAAGGCTGAGAACTCTGTCTAGCCATGCCATCTGTTACTCTGTGACATTCTGTAACAATTCCCTATACCACGTAACATAGCATTTATATACACCGGCAGATGCAACTTAAAAATGGCAAAATCAGTTGTGTGGGTCGCTTATTGACTTAGATAAATACAGTTACACTGGATTGTTGGACTTTTCATTCAGTTTTATATTTTAATAAGCAAATGTATGTAAATGCCAGTTATACTATACGAACTGATAAATCAATTATGTACAACTACTTTCACTGTGGCTGGACTAGTTTTACAAACATCTTCATCAAACCTCGAACAACTTCGTGAATGTGGAGAACCTCATTTTGAGGAGGATCATTTTGACTTTGGAGATAATGCCACTGGGCAAGCACAGAAAAAAAATGGCTTTCACTAAACAAAGCACAAATATTTCTGGCTGTCTCCACTGTTGTCAACCCTGTATTGAACTCAGATAGAAGGATATGTCAGAGATGTACTAGTTTCTCCACTTGGCACTCCATTTCTAGTAATTAAAACTCCACTCACGATCTCCAAATGACAAAGTGACAATATGTCAACTCAAATAGCAACAGTGAACTACAAAATAAAAAATGACAATTGATAAATAAACCCTCAGCGACCAGAATATCAACATGCAAACAAAAATGCTATGAATTTGTAGGCCAACTTAATATTTTGGAATTATGGAATGGTATTTGTATGCCTTCTGTGAGTCTTAGTGTATGGGTGATTTAGTAAACTTTTGAAATTTTTCTCTGGGAAACGCAAAACTAATTTGGCGAAGAATAATATTGATACACACCAGTGCCTTAGAGAATTATGATCCATGATAGATGTTTTTCAGTTTCCCCAAATTTATTGTTGATGTGTTTTGTAAAATTCCTTCTGACTGCTGCAAATTTTTTGTCATTTTTTAACTTCCCCTAGTCAGATCTGTTTTCAGGTTTTGATTACATTAGTCAGACAAGACTAAATTGTGAAAAAAAATCCTTCACTTTTCCACTGTTAATGGCACTGCATTTATTATCAATTACAGTTGCAGTTATCCTCATATGATACTGTCATTAAATCAGTGGAAGAAATCACTGTATTGTAAACTTATAAAGTTGTGTAATGCAACATAGCAGCAATTCTGTGTACACAGTTTTGGGGCACATACTTAAGTAAATACTTGTATTCGATGCACAGTAACCATCAGACATGCTCTCAAGCTATCGCACTATCTCTTGTTGATATTTTAGTTGTTTCCATGACTTTGGAAGTACCAAGTACCTATCCAATGTCAGGTACATTTTATATGCTGTCTCTGCAAGTATTTTCAATTTTGGTGTTGGAATGTGTGGATGAAGGCAGGTAGTACAAATAACTGCGCATCCTATGTTTCATGTGAAACCTAGTATCAGCGGAAAATGTGTTTTGTTTCTCATTACAAGAGACTGGATTGTATGCATTTGCACATTTCATACATATTTTAATATTTAGCACCTCTTCACCAATTATTGCATATCTTAACTAAAAACTAATGATTATGCTCTGTGTGTGTGCATTATTTGTCACTTAGATGGGCTGGCTCTAGCTCGACCTCATTTTGAGTGACTGTGATCTACAACTGTGTACTGTTGCTAACCAAGAGACTACTGGCCAGGAAACTGATAACTGAACAGGAATAGGCAGGCAGAATCAATGCACTTAATCCCCTCCCCTATCATACTGCATGCATCAGCAACAATTAAATTTAATTACACAAGTTGCTTGTCACACATCCATTGCTTTGGTTTGGTTTTAATTTTATTTTTACAAAGTTCAATATGTACCTGTGTAGTGTGTAATATGTTGTACACCAAGTCACCCAAAAAAAGATATATTGTTTCATGGATAGCTGACCATCTTGGAACATTTACATATGACAGAAATGGTTTATATTGTCATGTTTGCAAGAAAAATGTTTTGTGCAAAGAAAAATTTCAAATAAATCAGCATGTCAAGACAAGTCTTCATATCAAACAAATGCAAAGGGAAGGCCCATGACAACAACTTTTGATAGTGACAAGTGGCTGTAGCAGGGATTTAACCTCCAAAGGTAACAGAAAACATTGCTTTAAAATGGATCTATGTGAAACATTCATCACAAGTAATGTTCCTCTTCTTAAACTTACAAACTCTATCCTCAAAGATTTCCTGCGAAAATATTGCTTAAATCAAAATATTCTAGAGGAATCAAAATTGCATAAAAATTACATACTGATAATTTACTTACATGTTTTGGAAGAAATATGCAATGAACTCCAGGACAATATTATGTGGATTTCAGTTGACACAATACTGACACTTTTGGCCGATACAGTGCAAATTTAATTGTTGGTACATTAAAAGAAGAGCTTTCTTCACCCTATTTAGTTGCCTGCAAAGAACCTGAAAAGACAAATCATTCTACAATCACTAGATTTGTTAATGAGGTTATTAGAAAACTATTTCCACAATCCTGAGATAAAAGGGTTTTTGTGTTTCTCTCAGATACTGCTCCCTATATGATCAAAGTAGGAAAAGCTCTCCAAATATTTTATCCAAATTTGATTCATGTGACATGATTTGTTCACAGAGTACATTGCATTGCTGAAGAAGTACGATCCACATTTGGGAATTTAAATAAACTGATTACATCCACAAATAATGTGCTCGCATCAAGACATATACAGAAAAACTACCAAAACTCCCTTTACTTCCCAGAACAGTGGTAACTCATTGGGGTTTGTGGGTTTAAGCTGTGTTGTTTTACAGTGAACTTTTTGAGGCCATCAGAGGCATAGAAAACAACAAAGCAGAGGCTTTGGCAATTTGCTAGTGCAAGGAAGCATTTAATGATTACAGTTTTTTTTTTTTTTTTTTTAAAAGAAAGAAAGAATGCTGTGATTGGAACTCTTTTTTCCCATATACCTGTGAGTATTAAAAAGCTTGAACAGAACACTAATATGAAAAAGGAGTTACAAATGACTATATCTTAAGTCCAATCGATAAGAGGAAAAAGCTAAGAACAAGGATTTTCTCTTGGAGAAAGGTCGACAAAATACACCATAGAGATAACAGAGGTTCTGAACTAAAGATCAAATGTCATTCACCATATTGCTACAACGGATTAAAAAAAAGAAAAACGGGCGACAGCAAGCAGGTTGTTTACTAAAATGCTCGATAATCAGCTTGGCAAACATACATTAGAGCATAAGTGGTTAAGAAAAAGGGCATTTGTTCAGGAAATCGCGAAATGTCAGTGGTAGATGACAATGGCCACACAGTGGTTGGGAATCACCTCCTTATAAATGGAGATGGCTAAAATGGCAATGTCCAATACGCAACCTGGCTAAACTGATCCCCTTGTGGCGAGAGGGCTGAGAGGAGGTTGGCCAAGCCATTGGGAGAGGTTTGATCCCCTGGAGCTTGTTCCCATGTAGGGAAGACCAGTGGTGATGCCATAGTGACACCACTTACTGACAGACAGCAACACAGAGATCATCAGAAGGAATGGAAGAATTAGCAGGCCAAGGCAGGAGGACTGCAACTATGGCAGCAGTCTCAGCAGCCTCATTTTCTGTCAGACTGAAGTGACCAGGAGCGAACATAAATATCGCAGTGGCTCCCTTAGGAGTGAACAAGCGAAAGCTTCCTTGGACCCGCTGCACTAAGGGATGAACTGTGTATTGGAAAGAGCCTCTTAAGGGCATTTAGAGAGTCAGAGCAGATCACACAATCGAAAAACCCGTGTCGTAGGATGTACTGCATGGCCTGATACAAACTGTAGAGCTCTGCTGTAAATACTGAGCAGTGTTCTGGAAGTCAGTACGAAAAATCATTGGTGCCAGTGAAAAGTATACTCCTGACACTATGGTCAGTCTGAGAGCCATCAGTGTACACAAAGTTACTATGACTAAGTTCCATGCAAAGGTCGAGTAACTTAAGACAGATCGAATTTGGAGTGGTTTCCTTAGGAATTGAATTAAGTCCAAGGTAAACATGAGCTGCTACACAAAGCCAAGGTGGTAAAGGGCATGAAGTGTGAAGTTAAGCTCACAGAGCAATAGCAAAAAGCAAACTCCAAGAGGGAACAAAGAAGGGTGATATGTCCTGTACTGGCAGACAAAGGAGACATCGAAGGAGGAGGCTTAGGATGGGTGGCCAGGCATGGCAGACAAATGGCAAGCATATCTGCTGTGCAGAACATCATGCTGGTATGACAGCAGTAGCTTGGCAGCTGCTGCATAGAGACTCTCTGCCAGGATATTGTAAAAGGCACTAGCGGCCAAACAAATTCCACAATGGTGTATTGTATTTAGACAGTATAAGAGGAATGGGTGTGCAGGTGAATAAACAGAAGACTCATAGTCTTTGGTACAAACAGAAGAGTGTGTGCGACCCACTCCCCAGGAAGTAGCGCTTAGGATACATTGGACATTGAAGGACCACGCCAGGTAAGATACATGGGAGGACCAAGAAAGTTTTCTATCAAGCACAAGCCCCAGGAATTTCATAGTTTCAGTGGACAGTAGAGCAACAGGCCCTACATGTAAAGACAGTTGAAGAAGGCCACTGCACTGTCATAAATTCATACAGACAGTTTTGTAAGTGAAAGCAAAAGCCATTGTCAATGCTCCACAAGTAAAGGCAGTTGAGACATTGCTGAAGACACTGCTCAAGGAGCCAAGTCCGTGGAGAACTGCAATAGATCGCAAAATCACTGCCAGAGATGCCCAGTGGGAGACAGCCCATAATAGGGTTAATGGCTATAGCAAAGAGGGTGACACTCAGGATCGAGCCCACCCCGTTTTCCTGAATAAAGGTGCTCAACAAGGCATAACCCATATGGTCCTTGAAAACTCTGTCTTTTAAAAATTCCTGAAGGGAACAGGATAGGCAGCCTTGGAAGCCCAACATGTAGAGACTGCAGAGGATACCAGTCCTCATACCAGTCCTCTAGCTGGTGTCTCAAAAAAAAAAAAAAAAAAAAAAAAAAAAAAAAAAAAAAAAAAAAAAAAAAAAAAACACATAATCTGGTGTTTCCACAGAAAACCATTCATGATATGGGTTGACAAAGTGATGAGATGGTCGACTGCAGAATGGAGAGCTCTGAATCCGCATTGTGCAGTGGTCAGTAAACTGCGAGACTTTAGCCACCATAACAGCCAGGCATGAATCATACATTCCGTCACCTTGAAAACACAGCTGATGAGAGAAATGGGGTGGTAGGTGCAATGACTTGGGTATGGGTATGACAACGACTTCACACTAGTGTCAGCAAAATGTTCTGTCTGCCAAGATGGTGATTCTACATATGAAGAAGAAAGCGCTTGCCTGCAAGAGAAAGGAGTTGCAACATCTGAATGTAACATTATCTGGCCTCGGGGTGGATGATTAGGATGAAGGGAGAGCATGATCTAGCTCCCTCACAGTAAATGAGGCATTGTAGCATTCACGATTCTGAGAGGAGAAGGGTATCACCTGAGCCTCCTCCACTCATTTTCAGTGGAGGAAAGGCGGTATGATATTGAGATAGAGCTCAAAATCTCCTCAAGATAGCTGCCTACGGAGTTGGAGACAACAATGGGATCGACAGTGATGTCATCTGTTATGGTTAGGCCAGAAATTGTGAATGGGCCATGGTCCCAAAGAGTCATTAGAGGTTGGTCCACATGACATAAAATGAAGTGGAACTGTTGAAGCAACTAGTAAATGAAATCCAGCTAGTCTTTTTGCAATCCCCAAGACTGTGACAATACTGTGCATGCAACAGTTTATAACCAATGCAGTTCTCCATCATAGAATAATGGAGAGCACATCTCAGAGCACAAATTGCATCATGGCGTGCGTCAGTCCACCAAGCGACCGGGACCCGGCATAGTGAAAGTGAAGTGTGAGAATGGAAAGTTCGGTGGTGGTAAAGATAATGTTTGTAAGGTATTCTACATGGTCCATCACAACTGGGGAAATGTTGTTCCTTGAATGTCACCAGGCAGGAATAAAGCCTCCAGTCTGCCATAGAAAGCTGCCTATTGGGTTTACATGTAGGTGGGGTAGGACGAGATAGCACACGAAAAATGGTTGCAATGGTTGCAATGGTTGGATGGTCAGAAAGAATGGACCATATGAGATGATGGGCAGACTGGGGAATGCAAATGAGAGGTCCAAATGGGAATAGGTGTGTGTAGAGTCTGAAAGGAATGTGGGTCCACTACACAGAGTACGCGAAAGAACTTGCCCCCCTTCTAACAGCCGTGTATCGCAAGTCTCTAGAGGAACGGAAGTTTCCAAATGATTGGAAAAGAGGACAGATAGTCCCATTCTTCAAGAAGGGTCGTCGATCATAGACCTATATCTCTGATGTCAATCTGTTGTAGAATTTTAGAAGATGTTTTTTGAGCATGTATCATGTCGTTTCTGGAAACCCAGAATCTGCTCTGTAGGAATCAACATGGATTCCAGAAACAGCGATCATGTGAGACCCAACTCACTTTATTTGTTCATGAGACCCAGAAAATATTAGATACATGCTCCTAGGTAGATGAAATTTTCCTTGATTTCCGGAAGGCGTTTGATACAGTTTCACACTGTCGCCTGATAAACAAAGTAAGAGCCTATGGCATATCAGACCAACGGTGTGGCTGGATTGTAGTGTTTTCAGCATACAGAACACAGCACGTTGTTCTCAATGGAGAGACGTCTAAAGATGGTAAAGTAACCTCTGGTGTGCCACAGGGGAGTGTTATGGGACCATTGCTTTTCACAATATATATAAATGACCTAGTAGATAGTGTCAGAAGTTCCATGCGGCTTTTCGCGGGTGATACTGCCTCTGCAAGAGAGGCGCTCTTCATCATGGTGTAGCTTGCTGTCCAGGTTTCGAGAGGATGTGTTTCTGGATGAGGTGTCGAATATATTGATTCCCCCTACTTATACCTCCCGAGGAAATCACGAATGTAAAATTAGAGAGATTCGAGTGTGCATGGAGTCTTTCCAGCAGTCGTTAGAAAATTGCAGTGAAATGCGGGAAGATCAGCAGCGGATAGGCACTTGGTGCAGGGAGTGGCAACATAGACAAATGTAATGTATTGCGAATACATAGAAAGAAGGATCCTTTATTGTATTATTATATGATAGCGGAAAAAACACTGGTAGCAGTTACTTCTGTAAAATATCTGTGAGTATGCATGCAGAACGATTTTAAGTGGAATGATCATATAAAATTAATTGTTGGTAAGGCGGGTACGAGGTTGAGATTCATTGGGAGAGTCCTTAGAAAATGTAGTCCATCGACAAAGGAGGTGGCTTACAAAACACTTGTTCGACCTATAATTGAGTATTGCTCATCAGTGTGGGATCTGTACCAGGTCGGGTTGACAGAGGAGATAGAGAAGATCCATAGAAGAGCAGCACATTTTGTCACAGGGTTCTTTGGTAAGCGTGACAGCATCACAGAGATGTTTAGCAAACTCAAGTGGCAGACTCTGCAAGAGAGGCGCTCGGCATCATGGTGTAGCTTGCTGTCCAGGTTTTGAGAGGGTGTGTTTCTGGATGAGGTGTCGAATATATTGATTCCCCCTACTTATACCTCCCGAGGAAATCACGAATGTAAAATTAGAGAGATTCGAGTGTGCACGGAGTCTTTCCAGCAGTCGTTCTTCCCGTGAACCATACGAGACTTGAAGAGGAAAGGGAGGTAATAACAGTGGCATGTAAAGTGCCCTCCGCCACACCATTGGGTGGCTTGTGGAGTATAAATGTAGATGTAGATGTAGATTCTGCCCACCCATGTGGAAGAACTGATAGTGTGTGTTCATGCTGCTCTTGCATCTGTGTATGCAGCCATGTTGCGAAGAGTCCAGAGCTGTATGATCCAGTGGACTGCGCATTGTTGGGTTGTGCAGGGCACCGCTTTGAGCATCTGCTCTGAGAACAATGTATTCTTGTGTAAACATCATTTAGCCATTAATATGAAAGTTAATATCCTCACTGGTTGCTAATATGCCACATCTGAGCAGATTTACTGCATGTAATATAAATGACGAGTAGATGTTGAGTTACTTAATTGTGAAATCAGCTTTATAATCTCGAATTGATATTGTTTTTGTAGTTATTCTGTCCTATAACAGTTAACTTGTTTCATCTGTCTGTTTCTGACTTGTCTGATCACGTTTTTGGTACCCTCATTGTTACAAAACACTGTGCTATGGAAATATCTTATATGTGCAGCTTACGAAATGGTGTATACTAAGGTATTATACAGCACAATGAAATTGACAAATAAAAACAAATATGCCTCGACCTAGAATGGAACCCTTGACCTGCTGCACACGACCCCAAAATGCTGCCCACTGCACCAACTGCACAGCACTGCTCATATATGCTGACACAGGTAGTTACTATTTGCTAATCTTTAATGTCCATTTGCTGCCAAAAATATGCATAGGACGAAATGTTGTAAGAGGTATTTCTGTATTGCTGTTATGTGAGGAATCATGCTGTGAAGTCCAAATGCGTGAATTTTTCTTCACCCTCAGAAATCTGAAGCTTTGGCCTGTCTGAGGCTAATGCAACACACATTAAGATGGCAAATTGCTGGCATGAGAGAATGTGATGCTTCCATCAAGGACACTGCTTCTCATGTGGGACAAAGTGTTTCGGCAGTGCAACAGGTGTGAGCAGAGTGGTTCACAGAAGGTGAGATGATCGACAACTCATCAGAATGGCATTGAAGGGCAGATCTGCATCCTCCTTGACTCTGACACATCAATAGATCAGTGTAACACATTGTACACTGTCAGGGATGACAATCTGTTGACATTTATTAAGGCATGGGTTATGTGTTGTTGTCCACTTCTGTGCCTACCTTTGACAAATGTGCAGAAACATGCTAGGTAGTGATGGTGTATGGAAAAACATTATTGGGGACAGGAAAGGTGTCAGATAGTGTTTTCAGATGAATCCAGGTTCTGTTTGTTTGAAAAGGATGGCCACATTTTGGTTCACCACAGACAAGGGGACTGGCATCACAGTGGCTGCACCCACACAAGATACACAGCGCCAACTCAGGGCTTTATTGTGTTGGGTGCTATTGGGTACAACCACAAATCACAGTTGGTGCATGTCCAGGGTACTGTGACCTACATGGATGACATCCTGCAACCCATACGTTTTCTGCACAATACCCTAGATACCATTTTTGAGCAAGACAATGAATGACCACGTTTTGCTGCATGAATGTGTACCTTCTTGGTGTCACAGGATGTCAGCCTTTTACTCTGGACTGCCAGATCACCACACTCATTGCCAAATGAAAATGTGTAGGATGTGATGAAATGACAGGTGCAGCACTGTGACCCAATGCCAACCACCACAGATGATCTTTGGAACCAAGTGAATGCAAAATGGTTGGCTATATCACAAGATATCGCTGTTCAGGCCTTATGTGTGTCAGTGCCGCCACACATGGAACAAGTTATCAGTACCCTTGGCAGACCCTGTGTCTACTAGGCTACAGGACACATGCTGAAGCGAGGTGATTGAAATGCTAATCATTTCTGCAGAACATGTTAATGTACAACCTATGAATATGAATGTCCTATCTACAGTTGTTCAAGGTGTTCTGTTTTTTGTGAACATGAGTGTGCAATCAACACATACAGAACACTATTGGGCTGCATAGGTAAATGGATATCTCCACACAGTCTTGTAAGATTTATTCTCATATCAACGGCAGTATAACCATTTCCGCTAACATGTGTAACAAGTAAATAGGTGTTATTTTCAGTTTTATTGACATATTCATTGTATTTTCTCTGTCCAATAAAAGAATTGTTAAAATTGTCACAATTGATTTTATATACAAATTTTATACAATGTGCATAGGCCTATACTAATAAATAAAGGGCAAACTTTGTTAGCATAAATCTCAAAAATTTCTTGACTCAGTTACTACAAATTTTTACCCAATACTCTAATAATAATTCAGACAGGGACAGGCTTTATTTTTAAAATAGTAGCAATAATAATAATAATAATAATAATAATAAAGGATGGGTTTTATGTCACAACTTACTACAAGAACAAAAAAAATATGTGTGGTGTGAAAATGTCCGGTTTCATTTTATTCCTCACAGTCAGTCTTAACTACAATAGTACAGCATGTAAACTACACATAATTTTAAACAAAATCTACAGGCAGAACAATGTGCTGTTTTGTTTTCTTCTTCGAAGTTAGTCCTAATAGAAAACCTGTATATTAGGAAAAATGTATTTATGGTTTATCAGCTTATGATTAGAATACTACTATGCTGCCACAGTCCTCTTACACACCGTAATGATACCCATTTCCAGATTAAAACTATGATGAGTAATGTTACTGAAGCTACTGTCTTCACAGGTGCAGCAGCAGGAGAGATCACCCTCATAGCCTGTATATCAATGATCACAACCAATTTCCCGACTAATTTGATATGTGTGACCCAAAATTAGTCTAGTGTGATATTTGGATTAACAATATACTCTTGAACACTTAACATATCTGTATGAATTTGTTTCCCACATCTTCCTTGATTTACTGGCTATGCCTGTGATGTGTTCTTCTCTGTCAAGCAGAATAACTATTCTGTCACTGTTGAAGTACCACTCATCCTTCACGTTTCTCTGTCCAATCTTACCATTAATGTGAATATCACACTAGATTAATGTGGGACTGCTTTGTTTGAATAATTAGATAAAAGCTCACATCATAAAACATTTTATTTGTAATGAGTGCAGACTTGATTATATGCAACATAAAAACCTCAAAGTAACCATTAAAATGCATGTATGCAAGAAAAGTGTCGAGACATGCAAGATCAAATAATAAAAAAACATATTACTTACTGCATGTGACATATCTCAAAGTTGGACTTCTGCATATCAATTGCAAGGAAGAGCATCTGTCATGCAAATGTCAGGACATTTAGAATGCTGATCTCATAATCTGTATACTTTTTGGTAGAGGTTAGGCAAGGCCCGTTTTGAGAATAGTTTTTAAAAATTGCAAAAAGAAGATCCACACCATGTTTCAAATACTGTTCCTTCTTTGCTATTGTTGTTGGTAATAAGCAAATGCAATACAAGCTAGTTGTTGCAAAACAGTTGATATGCACAGGTCCAACACCAAGACATACTGCACGCAGAGGGGCATGCACAAGAACTCTGTAATATTTTATTACAAAAACAACATACAACCAGGAATTTTTTGAACAACATTAACATATAATTAATGTCATTGGACTAAAGTATTATTTACAAATTATTTTACATTTTGCTCCTATTGTAAACATAAACAATCTGATACTGCTAAAAATGTTTGGTAGCTAGACTGTGTCTACAATAATTCAAAACATTTTTATAAGCAGAAAAGGACCATTCTACATCAATTGATGTAATTGGACAGTATCTGAAATTGGGTGCTGTGTTGCACTTATTGTTTCTGGCAAAAATTCATCCACCCCATTAATAAAGTTATCAATTTGGGACAAGTAACCTTATGGGGCTCACAACATACTTACGTGAATCCCTCAGTTGAATAGGGAGTGATGTGGGATTTTTCAGGTGTACTAACTGGTTGGTATGCAAGCATCTCCTTGGAAGGGAACTAGGCAGTGACAAGATCTAGCTGAGGGTTATCAGATCTCTATTGTTGGAGACAGTACAGAATGACTTGGTTACCAGGCTCGGGAGGTACAAATGTAGAAGTGAGCTTCTGGGTTGATACCTTGTCCTGATTTTATTGCTTCTTCCTGAGTTTACATGAACATGTCGAGCAGCACAGACACTGGGTTATAATTTTCAATGAGTGTAGAACATAGATGAGACTTACTAGAGACTCAAATTACTAGAACAAAGAGCCTGCCTCGCCTATCACTTTGACTCAAATCATGAAAAGGAGCAAGTTGCTCAAATTGAACCCTCAGGTTGTGTTACACATCACACTGTAAGCGACAATCAGCCACTGGTATGAGTAAGCCATGACAGGCTAACTGCTCACATTCCACAGGTACCTACAGGCAACAATGCAAGTCCTTCTTAGTGTATAAGCTTAGCTGTAAAGATTTTTCACTATGTCGGCTGATGGACATACGATGCTCATCTGCTGGCAGGAAGTCTCGAACTGTTGAACTTTGCCCTGCTGCTCAATTAGTGGCCTCTTTATACTGTGTTGGGGCTGTCTGCTTGTAGATACTACATGACTGCATTGTATTTTCTCCCACAATTTGCAATCAGCCAGCTAGAAATCAGTGGCTTCTTAATAATGTTCACAACATCTTATTGGTCTGGCAAAAGCATTTAGTACTGTATGTCTTCATCTATATTTCCAGGCTCTACTTGTTAAAATTCTTACTGAGACGACTTACTATTATTATTATTCTTGTTGTTGTTGTTGTTGTTGTTGTTGTTGTTGTTGCTGTTGTTGGCAATCCCTTCATGATTTGGTCTTTACAGGTTCAAAACCTGGGTTATTGTTCAAAATGTTTTCAAATTTTCTTTAAGTTTTCTGGGGAATATCTCTGGCAATGGGGAGTTCACTAGTCTAATTTTACTCATTAGACTGAGTAGCTTCATTCAATGCCAAACCTCTGCCCCAGACTGCTCACCACTCTTTGGTGAGTTTGTGCTTGGCTACCTTATGGTCCCAGCCTTCATAGCATCCTTTCCGTTCTGTGGTGCATGTCTATCATCCTGCTATTCTTCCCTCCTCCCTTCAGGAAACATGTCTGGGATATTTTTGGCACTGTGTTCTGAATTTTCAGTAGCTTTACATCAGAACAGCCCCTCATCTGTTTTTTCTTTCTTTCTTTCTTCATTCTCCATGCATATCCTTCCTCAGCTTAAGCATTTGAGGTTCCTCTTTGTTTCCTTTTCCTATATGTGCACCCATGAAGGCTGACCCACATGTCTGCCACATAACAGGTTGTGATGCCACAGCTGAATAAAAATTTTATTTTTTTAAAAGTTTGATATATTTGTATTAGAATACTGAAGTATTGATACATTAAAGTTCCTGTCAGATTAAAACTGTGTGCTGGACCGAGACTCAAACTCAGGACCTTTGCCTTTCGTGGGCATATGCTCTACCAGCTGAGCTACCCAAGCATGACTTATGGCCCATCCTCACAGCTTTAATTCTCCCAGTATCTCGTCCCCTACCTTCCAAACTTCACAGAAGCTGTCCTGTGAACCTTGAAGAACTAGCATGCCTGGAAGAAAGTTCTGCAAGGTTGATGTATGGCTCAAACAGGGTTATTAATGTGTAGAAAGTGCAACTAATATTAGTGTCACAGCAGCTCTTATCTCCTAAAGTCATCTCCAGGATTTTAAGTTTGGAAAGCAAGAGTCTCTGACTGTTTCATATGATGGAATCCAGCCGATGCATCATCTAGTAAAGACGGTTACCTCAGGTTGCCTGTCTACCATGTGTTAATTCCATCACTGGACACATGTAGAACCAATCAAAATTATTCTGCAGGAAGCACTGTTCAACCACTGAAAGCTGCTCAACGAAAGAAACATTTAGTAACATTTCCATCCCAAAGTGTACACAAGGTGTTACAGTCACATTTTTGTTCTGAAATGGAATAGATTCTTGTTAAATGCATTTCTGGGAATATTTATGCCCAATTCATTGCCATTTCCATGGTTCCTTGTCATTTTTGTGTAAAAGTCACTGGTGTGTAAAGCAAATTTGTTTATCTCAAAAGATGTGCAAAATGCACAATAACCGAAATCTTCCATGTTACAACTGCTTCACAGTGCATAAGAAAATAGTTTTTCAAAAGTTTTGATTAATTATAGTGTAACTTAGAATCTATGGTCACATTGTTAAAGTCACTTAAAGTCAAATTTGAAGAAGTTTTGCTGTTTCAACTCTAAATTTGTTTTACTTAAAAAGTGTGCACTTTTTGTAAATTCTTCCAAAAGTAAAGATGGCTGCCATATGTTGCTCCATATTGTTTCAGAGTAAATTCACTTTAATTAAAAGTAATTAAATCCATTTAAGGTACCATAAAAAGTCACATAAACTGAAAGAAAGATTAAAAATTGCTCCTTCAGAGCTGGTGACCAGATACAACTTTTTAGAAATAGTTTTTCTTTCAGTGGGTCTCAGCCAAGTTAAGGTTTCATGTTTAATGTGGTGTGGTATGGCAGTGTGGATGGATCTGAGTGTGAAATTTGTGTGTTCCACCAATAATTGAAAATCAAGTCCCTTCATCAACATTGCACTTTGGAAAGAAGCCCAAAATAATTGATAGCTTTGCACTCAAAATTCTGTTAGGTAACAGCAGTCAAAAGTTTGTTATTTATTATTAATTTCAATAATAATATTAATAGTAACAGACAATGTAAAATGTGGTGTCACCTCTAGACACCACACTTGCTAGGTGGTAGCTTTAAATCGGCCGCGGTCCATTAGTACATGTCGGACCCGCGTGTCGCCACTGTGTGATCGCAGACCGAGCGCCACCACACGGCAGGTCTAGAGAGACATACGAGCACTCGCCCCAGTTGTATGGACGACATTGCTAGCGATTACACGTACGAAGCCTTTCTCTCATTTGCCGAGAGACAGTTAGAATAGCCTTCAGCTAAGTCCATGGCTATGACCTAGCAAGGCGCCATTAACCATATCTGGAGAGAGTCTCACTTGTATTATCAAGAGAAATGTACCACAATGAATTAAAGTTAAGTATACCAGAAGCTCCGTTCTTTTCTTTATAGCTTTCATCACGTATCCTGTTTCAGACTTAACGCCAGTCGGCGTGTGTGTACGCGTGCCTTTCGGTTACCCGTCACTGTGGACTGGCTGCCTTGTCAGTCCACTACATAAAATCCATACTTGAGTAAGTTAGTGACTATATTTTGTGCTTAAGTAGCGAACAGCAGCAAGGCCTGGCTATGGCCGTAAGCTGGCCGCTCCCACCCCAAAGTAAATGTCACATTCATTGGCATGATATCAGCTGTAACTTTTGCCTCTCAGAAGAATATGACCCCTATTCTGGACAACTGTAAATTCATTTATTTAAACAAACTCAGTTGTATTAAGGCTATAGGGAGAAGCATATGTAGGTAAAAAGCATTTTTTCCCCAACTTCATTACGAAAAATGGTACGACTTTGTGCTGTTTGTACACTCTTAATTACTCTTATGAATTGATCACAATGGAAATTGGTGGGTTCAGTTACAACGTGACTGGGTAACACACAGTTCCCAGCTCTGGATTGACAGTTAGGGTTTGCACATACCCCCCTGGTACAGGCCCGGTCCAGGGAGGGGCGATTGTCAGGAGTTCGGGAGGTGTGAACAACCACCTAAGCAGGGTTAGCCTCCCTCTAAGGAGGGGGGCTGTTGAAAAAAACACGCCATCAGAGATGGTGGCAATCATGGGGGATTTTCTTGCAAATGAGCCAATCAGCATCTCAGTCTACATCTACTAAACATAAATGGAATGAGGCTAAAGATTCCCAGACTCTCCCAGCTGCACCTCAGTTCTTTGGGGTATCATGTACTGGAGGAGGTCAGTCCTTTGCTATGGTTAATCCATTAATAGTTCAGAAAGATGTTGATGCAGTTGCCGGCTCTGTGAAATCCTGCTCTCGTTCACGTAATGGCACTTTGCTTTTGGAGACGAATTGTGATTCTCAAGCCCAACAACTGCTTGCAGCCTCACTCCTCCTTCATGGCTATCTTCTTCATGTTGAGACCCATTCAATGCTGAATTCTTCACATGGTGTTATTTACACAAGGTTCCTCAATGGTCTCAGCGAGGGAGAAATCCAGACTTACCTCTCTGATCAGGGTGTCACTGCAGTCCATCAGGTAATGAAAAGCATTGATGCAACCTCAGTGCTACACTCACTCCTTTTCTCACATGTGATAGGAGAGTGCTTCCATCAAAGATCAAAGCAAGCTATGAAGTCATCAGAGTCCAACAGTAAATTCCAAACCTTATGTGCTGCTACCAGTATCAACATTTCAATCACATGGAATGTCCTGTTGAAACAGCCAAACCTGTTATTTGTGGTAGGGATGCTCACGAGGGTGGTTGCCCACCTCCTTCTCCCTGATCTGGGTGAAGGAAAAAGTGCCTTACCCTGTTGCTCTCAAGTTGTTGGTTGGTCGAAAGCCCTGCATTTTACCATCTGGCACTTACTGTTCTGTTCTTTTTACACCTCACTCCATGAAGGAAACAGCCTCGCAGACTTGCAACCCCAAATTCAGCACCATGGTTGTAAAATTGCCCAGTGCCCAGTGCCCAATTAGCACAATCACCTGCTACACTACTGGCAGGCTGGAAAGGACAGAAGCAATACTCCCACAAAGACTTTTATGTCCCTTCAGTCAACAAACATCTGAGTCTTCTCTGCCAACTGTAAAGGCTCCCTGAAGTCGAACAAAAGCAAACGGTCTTCTCCTTCACCGACTCCTCTTCAACTGTGTTACCGTGTGATACTCTCACATGGCTGACCTGTTTCACCAGTGTGCACTGCTAATTATTTTTCTGCCCTGGAATCTGCAGGCTGACCAAGTGAGAATACCGATGCCTCTATAGATCTCATGGAACAGGATTCTCCACCCCCACACCCTGTTTCAATGACTCTTCAAGGGCTGGCACTCGGCAGTTGCTGAGGTGACAATCTTTCAGTTTGCTCCTCTTCCCATTTCCCAGTTATGACTCTCCTCCAATGGAACGTTTGTGGCATTAAATACAACAAGGATGAAATATGGCTGCTCTTGGAATCACAGCATCCACTTGTTTTCTTTTCTGCCTCCAGCAAACAAAATTGAATCCTCTCACATTTCTTTCCAGTCTGCTTTGACCTCCCTCCCAAGGATGTGGGTCCAGTGGACTTTCCTCTGTTGAGTGATTCCAGTTGCTTTTCTATTCCTTGGACACTTATTTCGATGTCAGCCATTTTTTCGTTTGTGTGTGGATTTAGAAAAGGAACTGCAGTGCGGTCTTCCTCTGTGAAACAGCTTTGGAAAAAGGTGTTTAGTATTTCAGCTTTATGCGTGTCATTCTCTGTTCCAATGCCATCATCATCCCGGAGTGTCTGGATATGCTGTTTGGAGCCACTTACTGATTTCACGTAAGACCAGAACTTCCCAGGATTTTCTGTCAAGTCAGTACATAGAATTTTACCTTTGAATTCATTGAACGCTTCATGCATAGCCCTCCTTATGCCAACTTTGACATCGTTTAGCTTCTGTTTGTCTGAGAGGATTTGGCTGCGTTTAAACTTGCAGTGAAGCTCTCTTTGCTTTTGCAGTAGTTTCCTAACTTTGTTGTTGAACCGTGGTGGGTTTTTCCCATCCCTCACAGTATTACTTGGCATGTACCTGTCTAAAACACATTTTACAGTTGCCTTGAACGTTTTCCATAAACATTCAACATTGTCAGTGTCGAAACCGAAATTTTCATTTTGATTTGTTAGGTAGTCTGAAAACTGCCTTCTATTACTCTTGCTAAACAGATAACCCCTCCTCCCTTTTTTTATTCCTATTTACTTCCATATTCAGGGATGCTGCAACGGCCTTATGATCACTGATTCCCTGTTCTGCACTTACAGAGTTGAAAAGTTCGGGTCTGTTTGTTACCAGTAGGTCCAAGATGTTATCTCCACGAGTCGGTTCTCTGTTTAATTGCTCGAGATAATTTTCAGATAGTGCTCTCAGTATAATGTCACTCGATGTCAATGTCTCCTTCAAGCATCCCCACAGGAAGATTTCCATGGGATTTATGTGAGGTGAATGCAGAGGCCATTCAACTGTACCTCCCCATCTGAGCCACATCTGTGGAAATGTTCTGTCTAAATACCATCACACATTAATTCCAAAGTGGGAAGGTGCACCATCATGTTGGAACCACAACCTCTGTCAAACAAGAAAGGGAACACCTTCCAGTGCATCAGGCAAATAGTTTGAGAGGAATGCATGATAATTTCATGCAGTCAACCAGACAGGCAACAAGTAGGGACCCAAACTCATGGTTCCAATATTCTGGCCCAAACATTGATGCCAAAGCAAACTTTGTATCCATGGCCATGAGCAATGGGTGGGTTATTGTTACACCAGTGGTGGACATTGTGCATACTGAGATGCCCTCATGAGTGAACACTGCTTCATCTGACCATACTACAGTGTTTCTGAAGTCATCGTTGGCTTCTTGCTGTTGTAGGAACCAGTCATAGAAATGCATCTGCAGACAGCAGTATGCAGGATGCAGGTGTTGCATTAAAGAATAATGATAGGGGTGCAGCCCATGCTCATGCAAGATATCAGCGACTATGTATTTTGAGACAAACAGCTTCCTTGCTGTGCTACATGTACTGTAACATGGGGTTCTTGGTGTACAACCTTCAGAATAGCTTCCTCAGAAGCTGGAGTATGGTGAGTCCATGGATGACCTCTGTTACGCGATGGTGGAAGGAGAGAACCTGTCTCTCTGAGGCAAAGCTCCAGACAGTGAAACACATTTTTATGTGGATGATGTTGGCCAGGGTATCTAGCTACATATTCATGTGTGGCAACACCAGCCTACTTGTTACTTGCACCAAGGACCAGAAGTAAGTCCACATATTCATCTTTGCATATGCCATAAGTCTGCAACAATGGTTTAGAATAACACAAGAAGAAAATAAGATATGTGTATGAAAGTATATGGAATCTGTCATGGGTGCATTACTCCACTAGCAACTACTCCCTTTGTGATGAACAGCACATGCAGTATAAACATGTCATTAGTCACAGCAGGTTTTTCCACCTAACACGCATCACCTCTCTTACACCTTTTTTTCTGCTGATTTATCCCTACACCGCTAATTGTGAAACATTTGTTTTCAAATTGCATTGTTTCCCTAATGGTAATGCTCATGTTGTTTCCACATTTCCATTTCCATTGATAGTAGTAGTAGTAGTAGTAGTAGTAGTAGTAGTAGTAATAACAATAATAATAATAATAATGCATGGAGATACATACTAAACATAATGTGCTCATCAGACTTGGTGTTGAAAGGCATAATTTGTGGTTGTATGGTGATAATAAATACAAACTGTAACAAAGTTTGCAAATTATTTGCTAACCACATTGCTAGCCCTACTGGTGACATAAAGTGCTAAAGAAATACAGGATGAGTCACTAACTATTGCCACCTAGAATAACTCCGAAAGTATGATAGGAGCAGAAAAGTTTGTGGGACAAAAGTTGCATGGGACAATGGGGTCCATAATACAACAGTTTATTGTTGCTAGGTGGGGTCGCTTCAGAGATATGAAGGTCAAATTTGTTTTTTGAAATGTGATGCTATAGTTTGGTACTTATTTTCTGATAGCGGCTATCAAGACAAATCCAATGATATGTAACAGTAAGGTCTTTGAAGATCAACGAAGGTCACAAAGGTGGTATGAACATCCATTTATAGAAGGTGTTCGAAGTGACAACCATTGGTATCAATGCAGTGCTGCAATCTTCTTATCATGGATTGAATGGTACTCCTAATCACATCAGCACTGAACAAAGCATATGCTCTAACAATTCTCTCTTGCAGCTCTACAGGTGTAGTGGGAACATTTATATAAACGATTTCTTTTACGAAGCCCCACAAGAAAAATTCCAGAGGTGTCATGTATTGTGAACAAGCCGGCCACGACACATCTCCATCACATCCAACCCAACAATTTGTAAATTGTCTCTACAAGTCATTTACAGCCATCAGTAAAAAATGTGCCGGACACCCATCGTGTTGATACCACATTCTGTTCCTTGTTCCTAAAGCTATTTCTTCCAGTAACAGATCTAATGTTTCTTGCAGGAATGTGGTGTACTTCCTACTATTAAGATTTCCTTCAATGAAATGAGGGCCTATATTTCAGTCCTCCAGAATCCCACACCATACATTCACTGATCATGGTTTTTGGTGTGCAACTTGCTACAGCCAACATGGATTTCCAGTTGCCCAATAATGCATGTTATGCAATTTAACATTTCCATGGCTTGTGAATCTAGCCTCATCAGTAAATAAAATCAAACTAATAAATGTGTCTTGCATCTGAATCTGAAGTTGAACCCATTGGCAGGATTCAGTGCGATGCATACAACCCTTACAGGTTAATTCTTGGTGGAGACTGATATGGTAAGGATGATATTTATGGTAATGCAGAACATTAACAACACTACTCTTGCTCATGCCAGATTCCCTTGCGATTTGATGTGAAGTACAAGGATCTCGGACCACAGTGGCAAGAGTACCAATTTCCGTTTCCTCGTTAGTAACTTTCCTTTGCTGGATATATCTCCAAAGAGTTAAAGAACCAGTTGTTCTCAATTTATCACACACATATTTAAATGTACGACATGTAGGGTGAGTACGTTGAGGATACCTCTCAGCATATAAGTCTCTACCTCTTACTGGCATTCTCCATAAATGAGAAGCATATCAACTTGTTCTAAGAAGGAATACATCATTCAAATTTGCTTGATTTGACGATACTAGTCTTACCATTCCTATTAGTGTTGTACTGCAAAACTATCAAATGGCATTTACATGTCAATGGCACTTTAGATGGATATGCAGTATTTAGTGAATATTTACTATTTGCAAGATATACGAGAGAGAATTGTCAGAGCGTGTGCTTCAGTAAGTACAAAAGTGATAAGGAATACCACTCAGTCTATGATAAGAATGTTGCAGCACTGCACTGATACCAATGGTCATCACTTCAAACACCTTGTGTAAATGGATGTTCATGCCACCTTTGTTACCTTTGTTCACCTTCAAAGACCTTACTGTTACACATCATTGGATTTGTCTCGATAGCCACTATCAGAAAATAAGTACCAAACTATAGCATCCCATTTCAAAAAACACCTAGCAACAGAAAACCAACATCATATTATTGTCCCATGCAGGATTTGTCCCACAAACTTTTCAGCCCCTATCATACTTTCAGAGTTATTCTAGGTGGCAATAGTTAATGACTCACCCTGTATAATGGACCTGAATGTGGTGAGAATAACACTTGGTAATAGTTGGTGGAACCATCAAGGAAGGGTTCACAGAAAACAGGTTTGGAATCTAGTAGATGCAGTGATGTGAAACAATTCTAATCTACAATGTGCAAAAGGCTTCTTTAAAAGCTGACCAGTGAAAACCATTGTACTTCCTTTTCTGTGTTCATAGCACATAACTGCAAATGTTTTGTAGAAGACCTACTGTAATCGCTGTATGACAATTAAAACACCAGATAGCGTACCACGCAGACTACATTCAGCAAATAAAAACAAATATGCCTCTACCCAGACTCAAACCCTTGACCTCCTGCATGCTAACCCAAAATGGTATCTACTGCACCAACTGCACAAAACTATTCCTATATGATGACAGAGGTAGTTACCGCATTGCCAGATTGTCAACGTGGTGCAGGACAAAATTTTGTGAGAGACATTTTTGTATTGTTAGTATGTGAGAAATTGCACTGCAAAGTCCAAATGTGAATGTTTCTTCAACCAGTATATGAGCAGGGGACAAGTTTTGAGAATATGGAAAACTTGTACCTTCCTGTGTGAGAGCACTCACTACCATGCAGTACCTTTGGTGTAGAAAATGAATACACATAATTTTACCTTCTCCTTTTTTCATCTCACCTTTCCTAAATTATTAGAGAGGATATGTGAGTATTCAGTTAGTTATTACACAAGTGCAATTGAATTTAAGAATTTTATATGCAAGTGAGCTAGACATTTGTATATTACTTTGTGGATTTTAGGCATTCTAATAGTATACAGGGTCTCTAGGAGGAAGAGTCAATATTCGTGGATATGACAGAAATGATCATTTGAAGCAAAACGTCAAGTAAATGTGGGCTCTAAAATGCATGCCATAAGAGCTATGAGCAATTGTTCATCTTCAGTACTGTGAAACATGTCTCTTCTACTGAACAAGTGCTCATAGCTCTTAAGATATGCGTGTTAGAGTCCACATTTACTAGATAATATTTTCTTGATTTGGCCCACACTACCTACTCCCAAAATATGGCAGGCAGGAAGCACGCAGTAGCTCATAGTTCTTAATGTATGCATTTTGGAGCCTATGTTTACTAGATCTTTTTAGTTTGAATGATTATTCCTGTCGTATTCTGGAATATTGAGCATTCCTCCTGAGACACCCTGTTTGACTCAAGTTACTATTGTGAGGAGACTACAGACATTACCAAATGAGGTGTACAGCAGTTATGGCAGTGATTTACATTTGAGAGCACTGGATTTCATATTCCTGCTTGTTATTCTACTGATTCGTTTGAAGTGTATGCTGAAGCAGTCGCTTCAGTAAGATTTCATCTTATTCCTTTCACTGCATTTCGCTGTCTGAAACAGATATAAATTTCTATTAATACCACTTTTGGCAAAACACTTGCAATCTACTTTCTTTTGATGATTTCTACCACTGAGCATCCCATGAAAAAATCATCAATACCTACTATTGCCTACAGATTAAGAAAGTCCTTAGGAATTCTCAAACAGTTTTAAAAAATAACCAGTCCTTGGTTCTGAAGGTCTATATATTTTCTCCATCCCAAATGGCTATTTAACCATCTGCACTGTGGCCTTGAGGACTACACAATTCTGACTAACCACTGGGTCATCCTCTGTCATAGTCATCATTTGGTTGCTGTGTGAAGCAAGTGGGGTCAACACACTCCTATCTTGACCATTGCCAGCTCTCTATTGCATATCCTCAGCTGGCATAATGAGAATGAGTGCACCCCGTTTCTTTGCTCCGACCAAGGAATGGTCTCTGACAGTGCCAGGAACTGGATAAGAGTCCAGAACCACTGACTTGTCAAGTATGGAGGGAGACCACCTAATGATACCCTTAGAAACTGTTTATAAAAATGTTTGATCTGTGCCATAATTCCTTATTTTAGTGTGATATTGCTTTTTGTGTTTGTTATTATCTATATGAAGTTAACTTTTAATTTTTATTTATACTGAATGAGATGATGCAGTGATAAGACTTTGGTTCTATATTCAGGAGAGCAACACTTCAAGTCCCCCTCTAGTCATCCAGATATGGGCTTTCTGTACCCTCCATAACCTGATTTTGGTCTTATCACACATCCCTGGGATACTCCTGATGATACTTTTGTGTCTAATGAACACTCGCCATCGAGGATAACACGCTGTATTCTATTACTTAAGAAGTCTTTGAGCCACTCACATATCTGTGGACTTATTCCATATGCTCATGACTTTGTTAACAGCCTGAAATGGAGCATCATGTCAAGTGCTTTCTGGAAATCTTGAAATATGGAATTTCCCTGTTGCCCTTCATCCATAGTTCACAGTATATCACATGAGAAAAGGGCAGGCTGAGTTTCACATGCATGATGCTTTCTAAAACCATGCTGATTCATGGACATAAGATTCTTAATCTCAAAAAAGTTTATTATATTCAAACTGAGAATTTGTTCAAGCATTGTGCAGCAAACTGAAGTTAGGGAGATTGGTCTGTAAGTTTTTTTCAGGTCCATTCTTTTACCCTTCTTATGTACTGGAATCACCTGCACTTTTTTCCGGTTGCTTGAGACTTTTTGCTGGGTGAGAGATTCATGATAAATGCAAGCTAGGTGAGGAGGCAATGCTGTAGAGTTCTCTTCACAGAAGTGAACTGCGATTCCGGAGTCTGTCTGCTGATCAAATGATGGTATGTTTGTATGATTCTCTTGTGTGAATGTTTTCTTGAATGTGAAATTTAGCACTTCAGCTTTCACTATGCTATTTTCAACTGCCAGACTAGACTGGTCAACAAGGGACTGAATGGAAGCCTTAGACCTGCTTAGTGATTTTAGGTAGGACTAGAATTCAAAATCAACATCACTGTGCTCTTTAGTAAAAGAGCTAATATTACTTACAAAACACACTGCCTCTCCCGACATGGCGAAACATTTAGTAAAGCTAAGAATGAAAACATTCATAACACAGAGTTTTAGAAAACGCAGTAACAAATATTTTTATGTAAAACAACATATTCTGTGTTCTACTCTGAGAAGAACCTGTTTTGGTTTGTCGATTTTTCCATTTCCTTTCTGAATAATCTCATTTGTATACCATCCAAGATATTCAAGGGATATTGATGTAGACTATATTTGTTACATTTTGGTGCTAAGATGAATAAGTTTTGTAGTTGTCCAACACACAAACATGCTACATATATTTCACCATCCTTTGGGCATCCACAAGGGCTGTTGATAAAATATAGATATTTTTTCCAAAAAATATCAATATATTTCAGTGATAGTTTTTCCTTAATATATTGGTATCAAAACAGTAATATCAAGTGCTGATATTTTTATTTTGTATTTTTTCCCAATTTTTTGTAAATATTTGAAATTGTAGTAGAACATAATTTTATTTCATTGTGTGAAAGAGTCTTACTGCTTTTTGAGCTTTCATCACTTCCTGATTGCTTTGGGGAGGGGGGCTGGCATTGTGAATGTACACCAGTTGTATTAAAAAACAATTTTTAACGCAAGTAGCGAGAACAGTTGCTGAAAATGATGAACAAAAATCTGAATGACAAGATTGATCCTGGCAGTGGGTGGAGGCATGTGAGGGGAAATGCTGATGTGATTGGTACTTGGGCACTACCAACAGAAACAGCAACATTTCACTTCACCACACAATTTTGACAATTCCACTGCTGGGTCACTGGCATTGGCAGAAACAAAAAAACATGGATGTCAACAGGAAATGTGCCTGACAAATCTGATATGTGATGAAATGAAATGACAGACCTATGAGACACCTTTTACTGTGCACTTACACGCAGTTACCATTGTTAGAAAAGTGGCTATCGCCAAGCGTGAATGTGCAATGTTTTCCTTTCAGTTCTGGCTCTGAGGGGAATAGGCAGGCACTAGCTTGTTGATGTACATAGTATCTAATAATGTGCCAATACTTAAATATACAGGTCTAATACTGGCAGTATATTTACAATGTGCAGGCAATGTTTTTATAGGTCAGTACTTCAATATTTTTTCCGGTGATATATTGATACTTTCTTTGAATATATTGAGGGCTGATAATGATTTCTTTTTAGTATTGATACATCAGGCTCAAATGGTTTGCAGCTTGCAGGGATAGCTCTTATGTCAGAGAGGAAGACAGAAGTGCAAAAAAACACAAAAAAGAGGGTGGGTTGAAAAATATCATTACGTGTTACAGAAAGTGTATTTCATACACTATACAAGGAGCTTGAGGAAGAAGAATCTTCACTTTATATTTTAGAATGTCAAACCATCAAATTGCTCCCATAATTACTGAAAGAAACGCAGTGTTATGAGCTGCCATTACATCCTGTAGAAATTGGTTTGTTGAAGGTTAAGTTTCGTTGTTAGTCCAGTGCATATTTTTGTCCAATAGTCATAGGTCCCTCAATACCCTTTCCATGTAGATTTATTGGTTTTCTTTGCATCTTGTATTTGGCTTTTAATTGTTCAAATGCCTTATTTGTACTGGAATTAAGCTAATGAAAACACATAAATATTGATCAAAATGGCTCTGAGCACTATGCGATTCAATTTCTGAGGTCATCAGTCGCCTAGAACTTAGAACTAATTAAACCTAACTAACCTAAGGACATCAAACACATCTATGCCCGAGGCAGGATTCGAACCGGCGACCGTAGTGGTCACGCGGTTCCAGACTGAAGCGCCTTTAACCGCACGGCCACATAAATATTGATCACTGGTGCGTGCAAAGCTGTTTCACATGGAGTCGAGAGAGCTACTTAACAGTAAATAAGTCTGTCACAAATGCATATTTAACCAAACAACTAACAGTGTCTTAAGGTTTCAGGCAATTTCTTTATGAAATGCTACAAGTGTCTGATAATATACAAATAAATCAACCTACTAAGCAATCTGATTCTATCCACAGTACTTTCCTCACTTCAAGTTGCAGCCATATTGCATGTGTTTCATTGTAAAATATTAAATAATGTACTGGTATGTATGAAAATCCACTTTATAAATTTAGCAGAGGGCAAGTAATTTAGTACGCTCATGTCATACAAATCAGACAGCTGCCTCATTGCTTCAATTAATCTTTCATTATTTATTATCAATTTTAAGAAAAGAACAAAATGTAACAGTTTTATAACAAATAACTAACAAAAAGACATCTGATATTAACTGCTTGAACCGCAACTAAACGAATATCTGCACATGGCCATATATCAGGAGGAAATAAGTTTGGGGGTCAACAACAGGTGGATGACATCAGTCATCAAAATTTTCTTGCCAAGAAACCTTGTTGGTGCTGTGATGTGACATGATGGGATGGGATGGCCAGTGTGGATGCTGCCATTTGAAATGCATTGCAGAATGTTTTGACAGGACATGAAATGATGGCCACTGTGAATTGGCCTTTACACAATACTGTGGAGGAAATTGGCTTGCATCAGAGATAAGACTATTATCACTGAAAGGTTTTCAGTCAAAACATTGCAACAAGAATTAATAATATCCCAAATGCCTGCTCAAAAAAAAAGATGGAATATGTGGTCCGCTGGAAAACTTCAAGAAACACAATGTGATATACAGTCATTCAAATGTGAGAAACGCAGTTCTGTCAAATTCACTGCACAACATTCGAGTGTTTACTATTGTGCTTCATTGATAGCCATTTTGTACACTAATATTACCAGAATTTGGTGGCTTTTAAACCTGAATTGTAAGTTATTTGAAATGAGTTGAATACATGGTATGAATACTGATTCAATTTTTATTTTCCATTTAAAATTTACACTTACATGATTTGGTTTAGAAAATTTTTGTGAGAGCATTCAGGGAGACCAAGTGAATTTACTATTTCAGTTGGGAAGTTTACACTTTTACCTTAGTTTGTCACTGTATCAATGGATTTAAATATATTTTCTTACTTTTGTGTTATATTCAGTATTTGCTGATTTGATTGTTGAACTATGTCATTGTTGTTAACTTTGTTCACTCACTTAACCATTATTTGTTTACATAGTGTCTGCCTATAAGTGGATACACATTTTTGATTAGTTGTTCCTATATCTTGTACTGTATTGCACAATTCATTGGTTAAAGCAAGTTTGTTAAACTGTGGATCTATGCAATATGTACTATTTCCAAGTTCTTTCCAAGAACATTTGAGAATTCATTGACATTATAGCATATTCATAGAAACTCAACAACATTAGAGAGCTATCTCATTTTATGCCCTTGAAAAATACATTTATGTGAAAGAGATAGATGTCCTGATGACCACCAAGATGTGATGGCTACCACTTCAAACACTCATTTCTCCACAACCACACCAGCTATAATCAGACAATCTTTACAGTGGACAACAGGGCTACCAAGGGCTTATTATCAGCTTCACCCACAAACTCATTAATATGTACTGCTTTCTGTTGCATGCCATAAAGATAAGGTTTAATCCAGCTTTAGCAAATACCTCTATAAGTAAACAGGTCATAGGTGATCAGAAAAATTCTTTACATGGATTTGATTATTATGATGTGCTAAAGTTTGTTGTAATGAAAAGCAGAAGTACATTGTATAAACAGGTACAAAATATATGATTCAAGTAAGCTACACTGAAATCTATGGTCTACGTGATTTGCATTATAAGTTCCATATAGAAATATAAAGAAATGAATTAGTGAACTTGAGCATTGAAATAGCAAGCTGTAAATTGATTTTTTCTTGCACACAGGATAATGAAATCAGTTGTTTCCTTTTGTTGTTAATGACGAGTACTGTTGCTGGAAATTAAAATCAATGTTTGGTTACTCCATGTTTCAGAAATTACCACATAATTGGTTGTTTAAAATAATGACAGGATTTCATAGTATAAGCAGGCTTTTCTATTCTTAGGCTGTGGTAATTTCTTTTCCAGTTCCTGATGCAGCACCTCTTGATGTACAATGTACAGCACTTACTTCTCAAAGTATCTTGGTTATGTGGTCCTCTCCACCAGCCACAGAAATAAATGGAATTTTGAAAGGATATAAAGTTGTTTACCAATCATTAGCAGACTGGGATGGTAAGTAACAATAAACATTCTGTTAGCTTGGGGGTGATCTGAAAGTTATATTATTCTTGAAGAATCAAGTTTACCAAGATCAAGATCACTAGCAATTCTTTGTATTCCTATGACCCGTTCCTACAGATCTATGCTGTCATCATTGTATCTTGCTTATTTGACATAATATCACTATGCGACTGTCATTATTGTAACAAGCATGTACAACTAATGATGTTACAAGATCCAATGATGACAGCATAGATGTACTGAAAAGAGTCAAAGTAATGAAAAGAATTGCTAATGACTTTGGAAAACTTGATTTTTCAAGAGTATTTGATTTCTAGTAAAACTCATTTCTGAGACTAAATTACTTGTGTTTATTATTTGAATGACATGACAATCAGCAGTAGCATTATACATTAAAAATGTACAATTTCCATGTTAAATGTGGCTTAAAAATAAGCAATGAAATGCAGGAGGCCAAATACGAGTGGCAAGACTAAGTAGTAGTAGTGAAGTATCTTGTCTGTGTGTCTAATCATCACTGGGTTTTCCGTTCCAGTTGCCCATGTGTGGTTTATGACTGCTCTCCACTTGTTTCTATCCAGGTACCATTCTTCTCTCAGGCTGTATTCCAGCGGACTTCTCTTGTTTCTATATTCTCGAAGCCATTTCTGTCTCTTTTAGATGAAGGCTGTTCTGAGTCTGAACTATGTATGATAGCTGAACAACTTTACATTTGGAAATAAACTAGCTATATCTTTGTAGCCTCTGAGGATGTTGTTCGCAATAGGGGATGAAATGTTAGGCACAGAAACATGCCTTATGCCAAAGTCTAATGTTCATAAATCCAATGTTGTCAAGTATATATATAGTTTGCTTGTTTCAACTCTGCTTAGCAAACAACTAAATTTTTCTACCTGTATCTCGATATAGTTTCATTTTCATGGTAAATTATCTGTTGATATCATATGCAAGTCAGTCTTTGAATTCTTCATTAACACATTCCTCAACAACACATAGCTGTTGCAGTTTTTTTTTTTTTTTTTGTACAAAATGTAATGTACACAGATGACATTGTTCTGAGTAATCCACAGTTATTTTCCAGAGTGATTCATCATTTTCTGTCTGCAGAAATTGCTGTTCTGTTTGCTATATACTTTTGTGATTGGTGGCAGCTGTACAATTATCAGTCTGCAAATGGTGTTAAAGATACTGCCTGATTCCTTTTTGACCAGCCAGAATATCCAGTGTGTACTACAGAATGAAAGTATTCTCACTCTTCGCCTATTTCTATCCAACTGGAGTCTATTTCTAGCTGTAGTAAGGTAGGTGCACCAAATAAGGCCATTGTCCCCAGTAACCCCCCTCCCCCCACCCCCTTTTAGTTTAGCACTTCCAATCAAATCCATTGGATGGCAGCATCTCATCATCATGAGTCGGTTAACTCATTGTTGAATTTGAAGACCTCATTTCTTAAGTAACTGAATCTTTGACTACACATCTCCATTTACAGTAATCTTCGGCTATTCTTAATATGTGAAGTGGTAGGCTGGTAATCTTCTTTGCTTTATCCAACTATCTGCTTGCTGATCTTCCTCATGGTCTTTTGAGTTGATTTTCCATTGGAAGATTTTTTTAAACTATCCCTTTTCTAAATTATCCCCTTCCTTTCTCAAAATGTGCCCAAGGAGCTGGAAATATCATTGGCTGATGCATGAAGATAAACTTCTTGTGATGCTAAGTGTAGTAATCAAGTAGTACACAAAACTGACCCAAGTAACACAAATACAGCTTTATTCATAAATCTCTGAACAATAATGGAAATAAGCCTCTCATGACTTCATGCATAACAAGACAAAAGAATCATATAGTAGGTACAACATCAGCATACAAGCATATACAAAACAACTGATTTGAGTGGTAAAAGCTAAAAGAACATAGTGAGAGTGAGTCAGCACTGCTCTGTGCATGTATAAGTGTGAGTTGCCAGATGACGGTGCAGCAAAGACTGTTCCATGTGCACAATTCCTAAAGACAGCCTCTAGTAGCCGGCCCGCACTGATGTAGTTGGTGGTTCATTTAAGTATACACGTGCAGCAATGCCATACTCTGCACACTCACAGTCACAAGCACTTGTAGCAGATACAGCATACCTCTCCCATGTGTGAAAAGGAGTCCCAGGTGACGGAGGAGATGCCAGCAGCCTGACGAGAGACACATCCATTGAATCTGCAGCAGTGGCAGCCAGTGACAGTGGCATGGGTGGAAAGATGTGCCGGGCAGGCACCAGAGCACAGGGATGCCTGAGGGTGGTGGGCCTGTGTGACACCCAACAACAGCACCAGGAGGGAGGATGCCATTGCTATCATCATCAGCAGCAGGTACGTCCCAGTGTGGAGGAGATGGGGCTGGACCCACCAGTAACGATGGCTGGGGAGATGATGGCAAGGAGGCTGGCAGAGATGGCCTGACCAGAACAACAGGGTTTAGCAATGGACCTAAGGCTGGAAGTGGACTGCAGGCTGGTGCTAGGGTGCCACATGTGGAGGAGGAAAATGGGATGGGGGCTCCTCCACGGTAGGCAATGACGGGCTCAAGGGGGAGGCTGACAGGGTGAGCTGGAGTGGGGACAGAGAAGCCCTGGCAGCTGTCTGTTGTGAGGCACGCTGCCATGGCAAAATGGACAATTTTGTCATCAATACCTGGCCAAAAAACATGTCTTCTAGCAAACAGTTTCATGCACAAAACTCACCAACGGCCTTAGTGGAGAAGGTGTACAACCTCATGCCATAATGTGGCAGGAATGACTACTCTGGGAGAGAGGTCTTCCATGGACAACAGCAAAATATCATCAAAAACAGAGAAGCAATATCATAAGGAAAAATAGTTGTGCTGGGGATACGAAACCTGACCTGGCTGTTTAAATGCCCAGCCCTGTTGAACAAACCAAACCACCTTGTGGAGAACTGGGTTGGTGACAATAGCAGCTGCTATGTGCGAGCTTGTAATTGCAAAACCCTTGACCACAGCCTGCATTTCAATATCGAGGTGGAAAAAAAGCTATTCTTCATGATATAGTCAGGGTCAGAACCCACAAGAAGGCGGGATTGTTTACATGTAGGTCGAAAATGGAATTCGAAAATGTAGTGAGACAAGAACAGCGCCCAATGTTGTAGGTGGTGCGCTGCCTTATCAAGCAAGGAAATGTAAAGGTTGAACAAGGAAACCAAGGAATTATGGTCAGTAGTAAGGTGAAACTGGGACCTATACAAAAAACATTAAATTCCTGGAGAGCATATACTGTGGTAAATCCTCTTTCCCCACCTGAGAGTAACATGGCTGGACCAGAGTGTGATATTTAGAGGCAAAAGCAACAGGACATTCAGAGCCATCAGCATATCGGTGTGCACTAGGACCGTGCCGAAGCCACACTGTACAACCACACTGAGGCCGCAATGTGGGGCGTCAGTCGCTAAAACTATGTGCTGGTCCGGACAGAACATAGCTAAAAAAGGGACTGAGAGTAGTTTGGATTTCAACATTTTAAAAACAAATTCGCAGTCTGGGCACTAGGAAAAAGGTAGATTCTTGAGTAATGAGAGAATTTAAAGTAGTAGGCTATCTTCCCTCGGATAGCCTGAATCTCATTCGTGGACAAGGGATGAGATATAGACGTAACAGCAGTGATGAGGTATGGCAGAGAGCAAATCCCAGTCTGCAAGACCTTGAACCCCAAATAAACAACAGAAGGTGGAAAAACCTGAGATTTCATGAGGTTACACCATAAGCATGCAGACTGTAAGACAGAAAACACAGTGCACAAATTTTTAAAGTGATCAGTTGTGGAGGAGCTTGTGACAACAATATCATACAGATAATTAATGCAACCCAGAACAGGCATAGTAGTTGCTCTGCAAATCATTGGAAAATTGCACGGGCATTAGCCACACCAAAAGGAAGGTGCAAATACTGATGGAGACTAAAAGGAGTATTCAATGGGGGTGTGACTGCAGTGACAAGATTTCCAATGTGAAAAAATAGCACATCATATGCTTCTAGCCTGTTGATTTACAGAATGTCTAACAATAAATCAATACTTAAATATGCAGCTGTAAAACTGGCAGTATATTTAAAACTCACAGCTGATATTTTTATTGGGCAGTATGTTGATATTTTTTCCAGATTATATTTTTCAATATATTGAAGACTGATAATGATATTTATTTAAAAATCAGTATATCAGATTCCGGATACTTTTAAAGATATCAACAGCCCTAGTTGACAGTAGCACTGAAGTCACTGCAGAGGTGAATTTTCCTTGATGGCTTCCAAACTACAACTAGCAGAGAAGACCATTCACTAGCCATAACATGTTGCACCACCCCTAGAGATTGAAGTCTGTCCAATTCTGCTTCCAGTTAATATTTTAAGTCGATGCAAATAGGATGCACATGACAAAAATGATGCTGAGCCATGGATTTCAAAGAAATGCGAGCAGAAAGATTTGTATCTCACTGTATACCTTTCGAAAACCAGTCTGAATACCCCTCATAAAGTGTTTCCAATTGAGAATACGGTATCTGATTGGGTACAAGGTGAACTGTGTCAATGACAGAAAATCCAAATGCCTGTAGTGTGCCCGTCCCAAACAAGTTCTCAACACTGGCATCAGCAACCACCAAAAATGTAATGGAATGAACCACTGACTTACAAGAGGCAGTTGCTGCAAATTGTCCAAATACCACAATGTTCTGTTTGTTATAATGGACCATTGTCAATGGTGATGAGCCTAAACTCACTTGTGTTTGAGAATTCAGGAATTTCACTGCAGTACCTGTGTTGACTTGTAGCCAGAGCACTTGGTGGGGGGGTGGGGGGGTGGGGGGTGGGGGGGGGGGAAACACAACTCGATAAACAGCTTGGGAGGAGTCACAAGAATTGGAGCCACAGAGTTTATGTCAATGTCCATATCCTAAGCAGCCTTAAGTAAACAACTCATGGAGGCGATGTGGCCTCCCCTCTGTCAAGCATTACAAGTAGTGAGGCATTTAGGGCATGCCAAATATTCATACAGGACAAAACAGAAAATACAAGATGGAAACAGAGAACGCGGACACTAGTGCTGGTGCTTGGGCCAGCCTTGGTCTGCTCGGTACTGTACTCGCATGTTTACCACCACCACCATTGCTGTTTTTCCACTCAAGCTATCTTTCTTCCTAGTGGGCACATCTTGTGGCACTACTGCCACATCACCTCATGCTTCAGTTTGGCCACCTGCTGCATGAGAAACTTTGAAAGATTGTGCTATTTGCAAAACTTCTGCCAATGTGTGGTTTACACAAAGTAAAGCTTTCTAGAGCACTTCCTTGTCCGGAGCTAAACAGATAATTTTGTCGTGCACAACAGAGTTTGCATAAGACTGATTGTGGGCATCAATAATGAATTGACACTTATGGGCTAAGGCTGTGAGGTTCAGCTTTCCAGGCCCTGCATGATCAGTTTGGTTTCTTGTGGCATTGGTAGAATTCAACTTGCGTTGTGGTTTCGTGCGGCATTGGTAGAATTCCACTTGCACTGCTATGACATGCATTTATTTGCAATGGTAGATGAATGATAAACTGCACCTGATCAAAAGTAAGAGCTGTTCCTGTAAAGGGGCAAGTTGACACAGTATTTGATACCCATTAGGTGAAGCCTATGAGAGGAGTAAGGCTTTGCAACCATTTGGGTCTGTCACACTTATAGCCAAAAAATGCTATCTGAGACATTTTTCTTAAGCTTCCAAGTCCACAGCTGAATCACCATATGGAGAAAAAGTGAGGGCAAAGTGTACTGCTTGCCCAGCTGACTGACTGGAGTGAGCATACTATGTGCCTGGAAAAGTGGGCAGCTGGTCCAACTGACAACTGCTATAGGCTGTGGTCACTCTAGCCTGTTCGCACATTCCAACACATGTAGAACCTTTCTTCACTAACACACTTTATAAAATCAATCTCATACTGAACAGACACAGTGCTTCCAGTTTCTGATAACCACAAAAGACAGCCTTGAAACTAATCCAGATTTTCTGTTGTATGGTTATCCTGGTCTGAGAAAAGGTAATTTGAGAAAAATGATAAGAACTTTCTTTTGGGAGGGATTGGTAAATTGTGTTGCTTGATAATTACAGTACCACTATATGTGGCTATAATGTATTAAAATCTCATTACCATCACACAAATACATTTCAAGACAAGTAGTTTTAAAGTGAGTAGTTCCTAGTGAAGGCACCCAAAACTTGAATAATTTTCTGTTACACTTGGCAGTGGGTGTTGCTGACAAACTGCACATATTTTGCTGCACTGTCCACCTTTTGCAACATCTGATATATCAGGTCAGTAGGATAATTCATACCCTTTTAGGATATATACAAGTTTCCAGAATGAAATTTTCACTCAGCATCGAAGTGGGCTGATATGAAACTTCCTGACAGATTAAAACTGTGTGCCGGACCGAGACTCAAACTTGGGACCTTCGACTCTGCTCCACTGCAGGGTGAAAATTTCATTCTGGAAATATCCATCAGGCTGTGGCAGAGCCATGTCTCCACAACATCTTTTGTTCTAGGAGTGCTAGTTCTTTAAGTTCTGCAGGACAGCTTCTGTGAAGTTTGGAAGGTGGGAGAAGAGGTACTGGTGAAATTAAACCTGTGAGAATGGGTTGCAAGTTGTGCTTGTGTAGCTCAGTTGGTAGAGCACTTGCCTGCGAAAGGCAAAGGTCCCCAGTTTGAGTCTCGGTCTGGCACATAGTTTTCATCTGCCAGGAACTTTCGTGTACAAGTTTGTTTGTATCATGTGTACTTTGTAGATTAGGAAATCAAATTATATTTACTTGGCCATGCATACTATTTTCTGTCCTGAGCAGAAGTGAAAATTGTTGAGAAATTGTACCTGCTTTTGCTGCACAGTTTGCCTTTTGTGGTATCTGATACTTCGTTACCCTTTCAGCTTTTATGTGTTTGTTTTGTGAATACTTTATAGATTAGAAAATCAGATTCCATTTGTTTGCCAATGCACAATTTTCTGGTCTGGTTGCCATTGATTGATGCTGAGAAACTGCACATATCTGCGACACTGTTCTACTTTTGTAACATCCAAGACATTTCATTGGAATAACTGATGCCCTGAAGATTATGTATTTTTGTCATGTGTAGGTTACAAAATCAAATTGCATCTATTAGATTGACTCATAAGCAGAAAGGGGCAAGAAGCAGTTGAGAGCTGCACTGCTTTCCAACACTGCAAGGGAAAGCAGATAAATACACATCAGTAGGAATGTTGAAACATAGACAACAGCGTCACTATCCTATTTTCCACATTTAACTGCTCCCACACCCAGGCATGCATGAATGCCCTTAGCCATCAGGCCTTCCTACCTGTTGGGTCTAAAGTGACCATATTTCTGTCAATGTTCTATCTGCTGGGAGTACATGTACACCCATAGCCTTCGGGGCATTCTAACTGCCGGACATACACATGTGCCCATAGCCACAAAAGGGTTAGTTTCTATACAATTTGGCAGAATGTAAACATAAGGTATGCAAAAGTATTTATCTGTATAGTGTACTGAAATCTTGTAATGTCTTATTTACTTATTTATTTTTCAGAAATGTCACCCCCTACAGAAGAAGTCACACAAGATGAAAAGTTCATGATGAGAAACTTGGAAAGTTTCCGCAACTACAGTATAGAAGTAAGAGCATATACAACCAAAGGTGATGGTGTATCCAGCCAACTGGTCTTCTGTAGAACCCAGGAGGATGGTATGCCACATGTTAGTTCATGTCAGAGCTAATGTCTTACATCACTTTGCTAGCAGCTAACAGGTTCACTTCCACAACATGTGTGCAACTACTTATGTACATTTGTAGGGGGTGAATCATGTAAGGCGTAACACCCCTTCTATTTTGTGAATGGTTACACATTTTGAAATGTGGTTTTCAGCAAATGTTGGTGGTTGAGGCCAACCAGAGCTCTCATGCTACATTGTGTCAGAATGTCAACACATTTGCCTGTTTACATGTCTGCACTGTACGCCACTTATTTCTGCTTCAACATTTTTTGCATGCAGATGTGTACACCAATGAGAAGAATTTTGATATACCAGTTTTATATAGTGAAAGTAAAAGAAATACTGTAAGAACAGCCCAGCGGTATAGGGCTATCTATTCAGGATACCTATGTCCAATGCACCAGGCATTTGTACAAATTATTAAGACACTAGTGTGGACAGGCTGCTTGAATGTCAGAAAGAGGACAAGAAAGAAGACGGTAACTGACAGAGAACATGAAGAAGATGTTCTGGATACGACACTAATGTATCTGCACCGTGATATGAGACATATTGCCAAGGAATGTGGAATCAGCCAGACAAATATCATTCACATTCTGTGTTGACAGAATTTCCTTTCCTATCATCTGTCACTATATCAGCACTCAACGACTGTGATTTTGAACGTTGTACAGCAACTGAAAGATGACCTTATGTTTTTCCAGTGTGTTCCCTTTGACAATGAAGAAACATTTTCTAACTGTGCTAATGCAGATTTGCATAACATGCACTGTTGGGCAGGTGAAATCCACACCAGCTTCATCAGGTGTAACATCAACAGCCATGGAACATTAACGTATGGTGTAGCGTCATAGGAAATTACTCTGTGGGACCTTACTTCATGTCAGGCATTATAAATGGGTATTTGTGTGCAACTTTCTGATGAACATTCCAGAACTTCTTCTAGAACAGAGAGATTTAAAGAGTTCCCAGAGAGCATCCCAGAGTGACACAGACAGCATCCCAGAGTGCCCCAGTGGGCTAAAACACTAAGAAGAATCGCTTCTCGGCTTTTGGCAAGATCAATGTGTAGAAGTCTATATGAATTAATAAACTAAATATTTGACAGTAAATGTGGCTGCAACAAGACAGTTGTCCAGCTCACTTGTCCCATCTTGCAATGCAAATACTGAATGAAAACTGTCCTGGAGATTGGATAGAAGGAATTTTTCTTGTCAAATGCCCTGTGAGGTACCCCAATTTGACTCCTCTTGATTTCTTTCTTTGGGGAGCACGCAAAGATGCAGTCTATGACAAAGATCCAACTATGCCAGATAATATGTGTTGTCAAATTACCAGTGCATGCTCTACCATATCATCAACTGTAATTACGTCTCTTGATCATTCTTTTGAATGGCGATTGCAGATGTGCCTTTCAGTCCATGGTCAACAGTTTGAACACATGCTTAAATAAAGGATAAAGTTAGTTTTTTGGAAGACAGAGTCTATGTTATGTGATTTTTGTGGTTACAAAACCATTGTTAGTAAAGTGTTTTTCCATTTACTTGTGTATGAGATTGCATTGCAGAGTCAAATAATTCGACACCGTGTAGTGCATGTAATTAGTAACAGTGTCATTTTGTGCTAACATTCAGCATGAATTGCATTTTGTTAAGAAGAACATTTATTTCATGACATAAAGGTGGTCACCTAAGCATTTTAATAAAATCTTTAGTTCAACAAATGTATCCCATATGATATAATTCAGAAAAGTGTAGGCAGAGACCGTTGTTCGATAGCATGTATTTTACCTCTAAGAAGCAAACAGCCAGGCACAGGAAAAGATAGATCAGGTATTTTTTTTCTAAAATTTACATATTAAATGGAGTAGTTGCTTTTTGTAGTGTATAAGACCTACTAATTTTTGAAGAACAAACAATTGATTTCTCTGCCTCAGCTCATGTAAATCTGGAAGGATGCACAAATGTGAAATAGTTTTCCTAGGCCCTTTGTGATAGCTACAGTTCCAACCTATGTCATATTCCCATATACAACATCCGTAGGTGAATCTGCATCTAGGACATAAGTTGGTTAAAAGGGAAATAAAGCTTTGGTCTTGTAGCACAGGCCTACATTACAGTATACAACTATGCAGCCTGATCCGAGATGCCTGCTTGACAGTGTTTTCACCGCAAATGCCATTTCCAGCCACCATGCTCTCACATTCTTGGATATTTCTCAAATTTTTGTATGACAGATTTCAGCATCAACATTAACAAATGCCATACTACTGTAATTGTCTTCTCCAGAGCTATCAAATGCAGTTATAAAAAGTATTTGGCTCCATTTAAAAAACATACTTGCTTCAATATCTCCATTGATACCAGTCCTAAAAATGTTAACTAAACAAAAACTTGCATGCCCCTTGACACTTGTAACATTTGCCAGAAACCTCATTTAGATATGTGTAACCATTCACGAAATAAAAGGGGTGTTACATCTTACACGACTCACTCTGTATACCTGTAGTTCACAAACCTTTCTGGCCTATTCTAGAATCCTTGTCCTATATTCTCCTTTCCACTACTGTGTCATTTGTCTCCTCTCCTTCTGCACCCAACTTTTCAGCATCACAATGATCATCATTTCACTTACCCCTACCTGTTTGTAGAAGAAGACAACAAATTTAACATCTTAGCTATTATTTTCATTGTCTATGCAGCTGCTTGCAACTTGGTGTGTCTTCTCATAAACTGAACTCTGTCTGAACAAGCCTCGGAAGAATGAATGGAACTGACTGACCACTCTGTAATCATCAGCCCATAGGCATTACTGGATGTGTATATGGAGAGGCACATGGTCAGCACACCGCTCTCCCAACCATTGTCAGCTTTTGTGATTGTAGCCGTTACTTCTCAGCAGTTGAGTAGCACCTCAGTTTGCCTCATTTGGACAGAGCAAACCCTGCTTGCTGACAGCACTTGGCAGACTGGGATAATCACACATCTAAGTGCTAGCCAAGCCTGACAGTACTGACCACTGTATACCTGTAGTTCACAAACCTTTCTGGCCTATCCTAGAATCCTTGTCCTATATTCTCCTTTCCACTACTGTGTCATTTGTCTCCTCTCCTTCTGCACCCAACTTTTCAGCATCACAATGATCATCATTTCACTTACAAGGACTGCTGTTACCACTGTGGTGAGGCCGTTGGCCATTTCTTCTCATAGCACCTATATTACCACATGGCTATCCTGGGGCACAGTCACCAAACCCAGTCGAAGGTCACATATCTAATGGCTTCCAGGGGCAATAAATTTTTTTTGTCAATGTTTCATGTAGTTTTTAACCAAATTTAAAATGTTCTCACTCTACTCATTAACCCCTCCACTGTTACAGATGTGCTCTTTGAAATCTGTGCTGAGGTGGCTTTTGTTATGACTGTACTACTTGCCAAATGCTGGTGTCTGTGCTGAGAGATGGCGTTCTGGCCGATATGAAATATTTATCATCTGATTTTTCGAAAACACATAGCTGAAGAAATTCAGTTTTTGCACATCTTACAGTCTGATATCTTCACGCTATAAAGAACTGAATTTCTTTTCATTGTCTATCTTAATAACAGTGTTGGATCAAATTAAGTAAAGCATTGCACAAAATTTTAAAGAATTTGTACAGGTAAAATCTCATTCTACAAACTTTTGTGTATGTTTGATTTTAGCCCATATGTTGCAGTGAATGAAATGTAAATAAGACATCAAAATTTTATTTAAAACTGAGAGCAGATTGATATCTCATTTCATTCTCAAGTTACTAGGTTTTATATCCAGGGACAGTTGAGAACCAAACACCCTGCTCTGTTCATACAGAGTTTTTTTAAAGAAAACTACTAGGTGTCAAATTTTGATTTTTGCACATCTTGTAGTCTGATATTTTCGATAAGACTGAATTTCTTTTCATTATATGCTATGGTTACAGTACTGTATCAAATTTAGTAAAACATTGTGCAAAATTTTAAAGATTTATGCATTGCATAAACTTTGCATATGATTGATTTTGGGTCATACATTGCAGTGAACGAAATATAGATAAGACATCAAAATTTTATTTCAAATTGAGAGCAGAAGATTATCTCATTTCATTCTTGATTTGTTGGGTTTTATATCCAAAGGACAGTTGCATGAAACATGCCCATTCTTATACTTGTGCATCATGAATGACGTGATCATAACAATCGTCATATCTAATGAACAATTGAAGGTACTGAAACAAGTCTTTTTTGCAAATGATAGCACCCAATGAGGCATGTATGTTATATGGTAATAGCAATGATGTCAGCTGCTCAGGATGCATTCATACGTTCATAGCACTGTAGGAAAACCCAAGTGGCGTGTGTGTAGATGTTCAAAAAACCTGGGGAATGACAGAGCAGGACGTGTATACACACCCACAGCAGACAAAAGGTTAAGAAGTACAATCTTACATTAAATCAGGAACCAGGAAATCTGGGGAAAATGTTTGAATTCTTTCAGAACTCTGTCAGTATTTCATTGTGTTAGCTTACAGTTCAATTTCTGTAACTTTGAATGATAAAAACTGATACTCTAACAAAAAATATTACTTTAGGCGGCTACTACAGAACATACTGCAGCAGTAAAATATAAACATGAGAATAACACCAAAATAACAATTAAGATGCAAAGAAAATGCACTATTCACATCAACAAAACGCAGTGCACACACAAATGTCTCCTAACACAAAAATGTGTCAATGACTCTACAATGAAAACTGTGTAATACTTTGTAAACAGGACCTCACATGTTCAATAATATTGTCCAAGTGTCTGTCTATTGATCGTCTGAGGGCATGTATTGGCACATTGTGAGTTCCAGAAATATTGATGAGCTTCAGGAACCAGATACACAGCATTAGTGTGCAGTGTTTATTTTTTCAATTTGCCATTGTGTATATCATACCTCAGATTCAATTTTTTAAGTAGTGTTTTGATGAAAAAGAATTTTAATATGCATATGAAAGGGTAATCATTGTATATTCCACTTTAGGACAGTTAACAGACGACTCTGTATGACATTTGCTCCTTTGTTAATTTGAAAATATAGTGCAGATTGTTATTACACAACAGTTTTGAAAAACACTCCCATTTCAATAAATGCTTCATATATCTACAATGATTGCTATAAGAAGTATGTGAAATGCATGTCAATTTCACCAAATTACCACAAAGCATAAAAACAAGTTTTATGTTAATTGCCTGAACAGGTCCTAGCCAGGCAGATACTATGGCTAACAGGTTTCCACAGAATTTTACTAATTTGCTTGTTCCAGCATTGGAATGACCTCAGGGTTACTCCTAACCTCTTGATGTATGCAACTGCCTCTCTCAATAATATATTTTGCTTCTCTGTTTTATCACCTATCAATACTAATAACTTGTCATACAATGCACAACTCATTGCAAAATAATTTATGAAATCTTTTGGGTCCATGACTCTGATTTCAGTCAGTAAATTAACATGTGACAATTAGCTCCTTTTTTCAACCAATCTTGGACCAATTTTCTCTTTTTAGTTGTTTTCTGTTGCTTGCAAGCTATAGATAATGTACTTGCAGCACACACTTTCTCTTTGCTGTTCGACATCTTAACTTCTAAAATTATGGAGTCAACTTACAATTTTTGTCAATCTAATTGATAGTGTAACGTCACTTCAGTACAGTGAGGGTTTGACAATCTTGTATTGTCCAATAAATACTGAATGTGTGCAGGCCCCGTAGCAACAAAATACTTTTGATGAGTGTAACCTACACAGTTTACAAGACCTTGTGTAAACATGATGTTGTTTTGATGTCATGTGCTGTATCAAAGATGAAAAAGCTGTCTGTCAATTTTCACAATCATTTAGTCGTAACATGCAAAGCAAACATCATGTTCAAAATGATATTATTGTTATTATAATTATAATTATAATTATTATTATCTATTCAGCAGCCATATTGGTGTAATACAGTTGACACATGTTGTATCTTTACGTATAGGCACTGTCGGGTCCTATACACGAAAGTTGAGAGTGACTGAAGTTTGCGTATATAGTTACAAATTAATATATAGTTATAAATTAATACTATTATACAGATTAATAATCATGTATGTTAAAATCACACAGGTATATAATCATGATAGTCTATAATCATAAAAGTTTATAATCATACATTCATTTATTCATAACTTTGCTTTGACCAAAAAATTCCTGCATTGAATAAAATGGATTTTCTGTCAATATTTGTCTAATACATTTTTAAATTTATTTATGCTTTCCATTTGCCTAATGACATTTGGAAGACAGTTATAGAGACCATTCTTATGTATGTAATCCCTTTCTCATATTGGCTGGTTTGATGCTGAATTAACTGTAGTTTCCAGCAATAACTTGTTTCATATTGGTGTATCTGTTTATTTGTTTGGTAGAGGTTACTGTGTTTTTTGTGAGTGTTAGAATTCTGTAAATGTAGATATTACTGCTGCTAAGTTGTTCAGGTGTTTGAATTTTGGTCTACAAGTGGTATTCCTCTTTTGCCATGTCATTATGCAGATGTCCTGTTTCTGTATAATAAAGATGTCATTCATAGTTAATGCACTCCCCAAACGTTCAATCCCATAGAATATAATGGAATATTTTATCAGGGGTTTCCATGTTGACAATTTCACTTACCTTCCTGATAGTAAAACAACTTGCTATTTTTAAAACAGATATTTGGTAATAATTTATTATTGCAAAACCATTTGTCAAGATAACAAAGAATGCCTTCAGTGTGTAGAGCAAATTCTTCTAAATTTGGACCCTTTATCACAATATTGGTATCATCAGCATAAGGGATGGTCTTATTTTGGATGCCATTGGGAAGATCATTTACAAAAATCGAGAAGAGTAATGGCCCAAGTATGATTCCTTGTGGTAGACCGTATGTAATTTTCTTTGTATCTGAGTAAATTTTATTTCCTTTTTCATCTAATGTTGTCCCATATCCTGTTCAACTTTGCCCTCGGGAAGATTGTATGCAAGACCTTGAAAGAGAACAAAGGGATTGAAATCAAAGAAAAGTGACTGGCATACTTAGCCTATGCAGATGGTATCTGTTTACTCTCTAGACCTGAAGAGGAGTTGGAGCAAACGACCAGAGCACTAAACGAGGCTGCCAGCAAATTTGGGCTTAACATAAATGAAGCCAAGGGTGAGTACCTTGTTATGACGCATGGTCAAAGTCAGACTGTTGGTCATCTACAATCACTGCAGGTGGGAGACCAGTCCTACAAGAGAGTGCATGAATTTAAATACCTAGGGGCACTTTTCACTGAGAACTCGTCATGTGAAGCAGAGATCAATGCCAGAATACTAGCAGGAAACCAATCTTACCACAGCCTAGCACAACTGCTTTGGCCCAGATATATCTCCAGTTAGTTCAAGATTTGACTGTACAAAACCCTGATCCAGCCTGTTGTTCTATATGCCTTGAGACATGGAGTATCCGGAAACAGGACTTCCATAAGCTCCTCATTTTTGAGAGAAAAGTGCTTTGGAAGATCTTCGGCCTGCTTTGGAAGATCTTTGGTCTCGTTTTGGATGGAGACACAGGGAAATGGAGCATCAGACACAGTCAAGAGCTTGAGGAACTACACCAGCAGCCTAGCATAGCAGGAACTGTCAAAGCCAAACGAATGTAGTGGGCCAGCCATGTGGCCTGGATGAAAGATCACAGATATCCTCGGAAGCTCCTGGATTTCACATCTACAGGAAAGAGACCCCAGGGAGACCCAAGAAGCATTGGAGGGAAGGGCGCCATGAAAATTTAAACCAAGCATCAATATATGTGTGTGGATGATGGATAGCAGCAATGGACTGAATACAATGGAGAAAGAAACTTGTAGCAGCATGTGGTCCACTGGGTCTGATCACATAGAAGAAGAAGAAGGAGGAGGAGAAGAAGAAGAATTTGATGTTTCCCCTTTATGGTACCTGTTTGTCTAATACGATCTCAACAAGTCAAGCACAGTACCTCTGATCCCATAGAATTCTAATTTCTCCAGAAATAATTCATGATTTACTATGGTGAATGTTTTAGATAGATCACAAAATATCTCTATTGTAGTTTCTTCCTTTTCAAAAGCATCTAGCACATAGTCAGTGAGATCTTGTGCAGTAGTAGTGGTGGACTTATTTTTATAGTAACCATGTTGACTTCTGGATAACATTATGTGCATTGTGAAAAACCTCATCCATCTGTTGTACAGGATATGTTCAAAGGTGTTTGCTATTGTTGGTAAAATACTCAGAGGTCTACAATTTTCTGGTTCTCTTGCATCACCCTTTTAGAATAAAGGTATTAACCTTGCAATTTTTAGGCTTTCTGGAAACACCGCCTCTGCCATTGACTCATTATATACTTTGGCCACTGGCTTAGCTATGAAGGCAGAAGACAGTTTCACAAGCATGTTTGATATCCCATAAATATCCTGTGCCTTAGTGTTTTTTTCACGTTTTTTATAGCTCTAATTAGTTCTCCTGCAATAGCAAGAAAGAAGTAAGTCAAATTACTTTGTTCTGTATGGTCCGACAAATTGATTTTGGCAGTTTTTACTGCATAAGTCTCTGACTGAATATTTGTGACAATATAATCAACTGCAGTGACACTGTTTACAGAAACCCTAGTAGGGACTATGATTGTATTGTTCATGTTGAAAGAGGTGAATATTGATTGAAGGTTTCATTTTTGTTTAGAATCCTTAAGGTAATCAATGTTGAAGTCCCCATACAGTACTAATTTCGATTTTGATTTAATAGCCTTGTTTAATACTTTATCTAAACTATTGAGAAATATTATTAATTTGCTGCCAGGTAATCTATAGACATTAATTATTACATATCATAGATCAGCAAGTACAATTTTGATGGCAGAGCACTCAAATTCTTTTTAATAGTACTTAACTTACATAAATATGATCAATTTTTTACCTCACCCAATAGCCCATTTTGCACACAGATGCAGCTACATCCATTTGCATGGGTGGTTCTACTAAAATATGAAGCTGATGTATAGTTTTCTAGATTGAAAAGAGCTATTTCCTGTTCTTTAAGCCAATGTTCTGTAAAGCATAAGATAGATGGGTTGTACCCAGTGCTTAATAATATCACTAAACTTAACAATTTATTTTGTAGTGACCGAATATTTTGATGTGAGATTACTAGTTTTTTGGAAGGATTGATTTTTTTCACGCTTGCCCATAAAAATCACTGCTTCACTTACTCACTTTCCTCCTCCTGGTGGACTCACAGGTTGCAGATGACACAGCAGGTGTGGTTGAGTTTCTGTTGTTGCTTTGTTAGGGGTGGTGGTGGTGGTGGTGGTGGTGGTGGTGGCATTAACTGTAATGATTTTGAAAGTTCCACTGCTGTCAGTAGTTGAGGTGACGAAGAATCTGCAGAATGAATGGCTGCTGTTACTTCTAGTGTTGTTGCTTATGCTGGTTCTGATACTTCTGGCTGCTTCTGCTGCTGCTAATGCTGCTGCTGCTGCTGCTGCTTCTGCTCCTGTTGTAGATTCAGCAGCTGATGATTGTGCTGATGATGATTTTGCTGTTGTTGTTGGTACAGCTGCTGATGGTTCTTCTCTTGTTGTTGGTACAGCTGCTGATGGTTCTGCTGTTGTTATAGATGCAGCTGTTATGATTGATTGAGCAGTTAGTTAGTGCTGTTGTTGATATATCCACTGTTGCATCAGATAATGATTTATAAACTTGGTTTGCTATCAGAGGGATTGAAGGCTGCATTACTCACCTTAACTCTTTGATAGCAACAGTTATCTCACAGCACATTGGTTTTTACTTATATAAATGTTGCACAGGGACCACCTCTACATATTTTTTTCAAATAGTCTGTTAGCTCCTGTAATCTCAGTGTTCACATAAGGATTTTCTATTAGATCACATCTTCTAGAAATGCTGATGACATGGAATTTCACTTGAGGTTTCTGACAAATGATTCATTTTAAAGCTGTCATCAAACTCTGAGTTGCATTGTGATACATATTATTTACTCCATTGATCACTACACAATGACTATCTTTTATCAGGGTTTTATTACACTCCTTTAAAAATTCATGCAGCAGTGCACCTGGTTTAGTTACACTCAATACCTTGAACTCTGAATGAATATTATTCATAAACTTCGCAACTTCCCTCCCATGACAGTCTGTGAAGATATGAGTTCAATTTTCTTCCTTGGCGTGCCCTGTTTACACTTAATATGTCTATTCAGTATTCCTTTTACACACAATTTGACACTGTTCTTTGAGATGTCATGGATTTTAGTAGTGACATCTGACATTACACTGTGACCTTGAGGAGAGAGAAACCAGGGTTATGTGTCTTCTCTACTGCAGGGTATTTTAACCATGATGTTACATTGCTTATAAATGTGTTAAGTTCTGCTTTCTTTTGTACTGCACTGTGGTTAAGGGAGAGAGTAAAGTGTTGACAAGATTTAACTACAAAACTTACTGAAACAGTCATATTAACTATTTTTCCTAATACGCCTTCATGAAGCCCAAAAGTGAAGCTGCTTGAGGCTAATGAGTGTTGAATCCAGAAACATACATATTCAACAGTGGTCATTAAGGTATCTCAACAAAATGAGCTTGTTTTCAGATGTACTTGAACTGAAGACATTTGTTTGGAAATAAAGTGCCCTGGAAGAACTAGATCATAAATTGTCTGTTATACACTTCATAGATAGCTGAGACTAAGTTAAATTTTAATTCTGTTGCAGATGTGTTAGTCTTTTGTAGGTTTTTTGATCAGAATGACAGTGTGATCAACATTTGAATATTTATCTTCATTTGCAATGCAATGCTTATTACAACAACAACATGATGAACTAACAGAATTTTGCCCTTTGTACTGCCTCATGAAAGCTTATGCCATTATTTAAAATTTTCTGGCACATTTGTTTTTTATAGATAAAGGGCAACACATGCTAAAAAAAAGCTTCAAGGTTAGTTTTCATATTTACTTTAGTTCTTTCATAGATTACAAAATTATGCAATAACAATGGCAAAAAGTGTAATTTTAATCAAAAACAAAAAAAAAGTTTGAGGTGAGTCCTTGAGCACAGTTGGCTTTTCTATGGAAAAGTCACAGTTCTCAATGGAACATGTATTCAGGCAAGTAATCCATGAAATATTTGGTACACAGCAGTGAAATTTATAACTCTGCTTGTCATAAATATTCAGCGGCTCCAATTTAAGGTGTGGTCTTACATCCTCCCTAACTGCTCCCTTGGAAATAAAATTTAAAAATTTTTATGACCAATGTTATATGTAAACCTTAATTTTTCTTGCAGCTATACTCTATGTATATTCATTTATGTGGAATTCTTCCAATCCATATGTGGCATACAGCAAACCAGTGCTTAACAGTATTGGTTAAAAGTAGTCTTGGTTGCAATTTTAGTTTTTTAATTTTAAATTATGTGTTTTGCCTTATTTAGGCACCTTCAGGTTATCTTTTCATGTGGGTGGGAGTGACACAAAAAAAAACTAAAATTGCAACCATGACTGTTTTTAACCAATTCAGTAAATTTAAATGATTAACTTTTGCTAGTTATGTGTTTGCACTACTTAACAGTGATGTTGCTATCGACTGACTACATCACGTGTCCTATGCACTGAATATTTGCTGTCATTGGCTGGCAAGATCTTTCCGAATGAGCTATGCTTGACTGACAAGAGCACATCACAGTCTTGATTTCAGTGCTTCACAAGCTACCGTGCTGTATTTGGTGGAATTCATATTTACACTTACGTAATACTACACTATGCAGTTGCCACACATTATAGATCTTCACAAAAGGTGTTGTTCTTTTGTTGGGTTTCATCCCCTAAAATGCCAGGAAACTCTACTCTGGTGTATATAACCTGTACCCTTAATAAGACTGATAAGATTTACAGCTTCGAGGGAAGTATATTGTTTATAAACTGTGTGTGTGTGTCTGGAGGCAGCATAACTCATGATATGCATAGTACCCAGAATGTATTCATCCAGTATTTGAGGATGAGAGCACTTTGTGACTTGCAACAAACTTTACACATAATATCAATTCTTGCTTAATGCTTACATGCTCAGTGTTGAATATTTAACACACTATTATGAAAAGGATAGATTGCCACTCACCATATAGCAGAAATGTTGAGTCACAGACACGCACAACAAAAAGACTGTTAGCTTTTGACCAAAGTAGACAACATAAACACACACATTCACACAAACACAACTCACACACATGACCACTGTTTCTAGCTGCTAAGGCCAGACTGCATTCATGTATTTCATGTTCATTACAATCTTGCACATCATGCCCCAGTCATTTCTGGCACACCCTTTCAAAGTGTGAGTACAGAACTGTGAGGAAATATGTGATACAGTGCCAAATTGCAAATGGGTGGTGCACATAATAGAATGTTGCAAGAGGGGCTGAAACCTTCAGCCAAAATCCCAGATGTTCTCCACACAAGCACACACTGCAAGTTGACAGATCAGATCAAAGTGTATGGTGAATATTGCACAAGAAACTGCAATACCATCCATAAAAAATTCAGATAGTGCAAAAACTGAATTGGGATGGGCTGTGCAACAATCTGATCATAAGTGATGAGCCTAATTTTATGTGTCAGGGTTTGTTAACAAGCAAAATTTTAGATACTAGTCACACGAAAAACCTGTAATGCTTCATAAAACACCACTTCACAGTCAGACAGTGGTAGTGTGGTGTCATATGGAATAACAGAGCCTTACTTTTTCTGAAGATGCTGTTTACTGTGAATACAGAATGTTATGTTAGCACGTTTATCATTTTGTAGTGCAAAAGATTGCTGATCTTCATGCAACTGCAAACACATTCTTCGAACAAGATGGGACTACATGTCGTACCTCATGGCATTCCATTAATGTGCTGCAAAACATCTTTCCTGGTCATGTCATCTCCAAGAATCGGAACATCTCCTGGCCTCCAAAATGCCCTGACTTTCAACGTGTGATTTTTTTCTTTTGGTGTCATTTCAAATCTGATATCGTCCAATGTGACCCATTACACAGCATCCAGCAACGGAAGGATCAAATTTTGCAGGAAGTTAATTGAATTCCAGTGCAGTTCTGCAAGATGTGATGTCTAGTTTTTCTAAAAGACTTGAAACCTGTGTGAAGGAACATAGTGGTTAGCATTATATTTGTTCTCTCCCACAGCCATACTTATTTACTCATTACATATCCTTGAATGATGCCTGCATGATGGTTTGTAGAGACCTTGATGTGTAAGAAAAAAAAAACAAATCAAATTTACTTACATTTGTACATAGGCTTCTAATTGACTCCTACACATATACTGGGAACTTATTAGAGATTTTGCTGTCAGAATATCAAACTATCTACTGAATTTTAGACAGGCACTAAAAGTCTTAATACCCTGTTACACTTCATTTTTGTATGATCCTTTAAGTTTTATGCTGTTCTAATGTTAAAGAGGAGTATTAGTGTTAATTTTCTCAAAGAGATCTGTTGAGATTATATTTTCGGTAGGGTCTGATCAGTCTCCTTTGTCTGTGTACTTTTGCTTGTCACTGGCAGAAGATTTGAAATGATATGACAGTTGTTCATTATCTATTTCCAATTTACTCATTATACAAATATAGTTCCAGGACCACCAGCTGATGTAAAGGCTCTTGTAATGGATTCAAAGACTGTGTTGATTTCTTGGAAGCCACCACTGCATCCAAATGGAAGAATAAAAAGATATAAGGTTTATGTTCGATCTTTAGATGGTTTTGGTCTGGTGAGTATTCTCCTGAATGTTACAGTATTATTCAAAAACTGTGTGATAGCCAACGTTTTATTTATTTATTTATTTATCTATTTTTTTAAATAAATGCATTTATGCTTCCAGCTAACACAAAGCGTGGCAGCTGCTCATATAGTTGCAAACAGAATGAAAGAGATATTGTTACAGATATCTTCTACTTGGGTGGTGGCAAACCTAGTGGTTGTTCTGCATTCATTACTGATGTAATTAAGAGATTTAGAGTTGAATAACTACCACAGAATAAATATTAGAGATCCTGCATTAATGGCGTAAGAGACTGATATTATCAAATTAATACATGTAGTTTCTCTTTCTAGTCTCCAAAAAGATTTCCCTTGCTATATTTGCACACACCACAGATCCCTCCACCAGACCTCCAAGAACCAGCTACAGAGGAGCTCATCACCCGGTGTCACACCGGACTGGAACAACTCAACCACACCCTGAGTCATGGCTTTGATTTTCCATCATGTCCCACTATGAGGGACATCCTTCCCAAGATCCTTCTTCCCACTCCTCCTAAAGTGGTGCTCTGTCACTCCCCCCCCCCCTCCCCTGAACACCAAAACATCCTAGTCCATCCCTATGCCACTCCCAATCCCAATCCCATATTCCTGCAGGAGACCCAGGTATGAGATATACGCAATTCGCCCACCCATTCCAGTCCAGCCACAGATTAGTCTATGCCATCAGAGGCAAAGCAGCCATGTCATGTACCACATCTGCTGCAGTGATTGCTTAACCTTTTAAATTGCTATGACTACCAACCACCTATCCACCAGGATGAATTTCCTCTCCCAGTCTGTGGCCGAGAGCAAAGTGGGTCCCCTTGTGGCTCAATATATGGCAGAACATAACATGCTCAGCTTCAGTGGCTGCTTCACAACCCAGGCCATCTGTATCCTGCCCTCCACTACCATCTTTTCTGAACTGTACAAACTGGAGTTAACCGCTGCCAAAATCATCCTGAACTCAACCTATGGTAACATACTGCCCCAAACCCTCCACACAACTGTTTCCGTCTTCTCTCTCCTATTACCTCCTCCCAACTCATGTCTCCACCCTCATTGTGCACTGCTCTCTGCCACTGCACCCACTAATCTTTTCCTACTTTTTCTGCTTGCTTTTTTTCCTTCCCTTTCTCCCCCACAGCTCCCCATGACACTGCACCATGTACCTTTGTCAGCCGCCTATAGTACCTGCACGCTCTGCCACACAGCATGTTTCCTCTCCCCTCACCCCCCCCCCCCCCACTCTCTCTCTCTCTCTCTCTCTCTCTCTCTCTCTCTCTCTATGTTTTATGAAATTTTGATGTGTTGTTTCCTTCAACATAATGCAAGTTCTTTTAATGTCATGTATGTATGAACACACATTAATGTTCATTTGGAGAGGAATAAGCAGGCAAATTTGGTCAGTAGTATTGAACAAAACGATTTGTTTCAATTATATTGACAGCTTTAGTAGAATTTTACGAACATCCCTTCCATGAAAAACTGTGTTTTATGATCATAACATATGTTTCAACATGTGTCTGATACCTCTTCTAGGCATGACATTATTTCTTAATTTGTGTTGTTATTGGTGACTCGCCACAAGGCTTTGTATTTACTCGTGGAGTAGAATGTAAACTGCCAGTATACAGTTTCTTGGCTTCACAAGTAACCTTGTTAATTTTTTTATATAGTTTTAAAATGTCATGCAAGACATTTTGTTCTTAGTTCTGGTGTATACAATGAACTATTTTTATTTTTATTTATTTATTCATTTTTGCAAGAAATTTGTATTCCTTCTTACTAGGTTTCTGCAGTGCAATGTGGATGTAAACCTGATTGGAAATGCAACACAGCAGTAGTGCAGAGTAAGAAATAAAAGAAATCTTTGTTAAAACCCCCACATAACAAAATATTAGGATACTTTGAGTTGTAGAGTCTAGTTTTAAAATGAAATTTATAACAAGGACTGCTTTCTTATTTTACTTTCCTTATCTGGAAGGATACAATTGCACTAAGTATAGTAACTCCATATATGCCCTCCTAACAATATGCCACATTGATAATCTTGGTCACATGATGCCCCACTACATAAGAAATTCTAAACAGATATGTGACAAAAGGCATATGAGCTGAGCAAACACCAAGCACAGACTTCCTGCATCATCACAGCAGCACATTCTCAGTAACATATGTTTTCAGACGTCCTTTGGCAACTGCTTAAATGAACCTATTTGTAACAGGTCATGGGAAAATATTGCAAATGGTGGTTTAAGAAGCATTACTTTTGAAGTACATTTGTTATGTGTGAGAATATGTGATGAATTTCTTAAATCACAGTGTTTGTTTGACTCTCATTCAGAAGTTAACACTTTGAGGACCAGCTACTTAAGAAATTTCAGCCCAAGAATACCATATATTTTTGTCATTATTTAAAACTTCACTGGTACATTTGTGTTTGGTATATCTTAAAGAGAAACACAGGCAAAAAAGATTAATATTACAGTAAAACTTGCTCAAAACTGAATCACCTGGGACTAAAATAATTGGACAAGTTTCCGGATTACACATAATTCACTGGGCTACATAAAATTTCCCAGTAAGAACAGTAATTTTTTTAAAATTGTACATATACTGTATTTATGTACTTTCACTCCAGCACAGTAGATGTTCGTTTACTGTATAATGGACAACAGAACACTGGACTATTACACTAATTGATAAATAACATGGAATTTCTATATTTTTACTTGAACTTTAAATTCGTTTGTTATTGTATGTACATATATATTATTCCCATGTTTATTTACTTTACATTTCACTTTTTATGCCACATATCGAGGAGAGGAACTTGTTTTAATTACCTGTTCAAAATTGTTTTTCCTAGGCAATTTTTTCCACCATACAATAGTTCCAACAAGTTGGGAGAATTTGTGTGTGCTGCAAATTGCATAACATTGTTTATGCATACAATGGCTTCTTCGGGCATATTAATTTTTCTAGGGACATCATTTTGCTCCTCTTCTTCTTCCTTTGTTTCTTCATCATCATCCTCTGCTTTGCAGATTTCTATTAAAACTGTTGCTGATGTGCAAGCGGAGTGAGTTGATAGAAACTCATCACTTCGAATGTAATTATCTGTACTACATGGAATGTTTCACATTTTCATTAATTCAGCAATTGCTGCAGCATTTTCTTGAACTTCGATGGCCACAGAAGCGTCATGTTCTTGACCCGCAACCTCACTTCATTGAAGCACTTGGTGACAGTTTCAGGTTTTATTTCCTTTACTGCCAAGCCAATCCAATTTGCTGCCTCCAGGACAAAAACTGACTGTGCAAGAGCAAACACACTTTTGGCTTCTTCAACAGTAAGAAGAATAAGAGACTGTGTTAGTAATTGCCTATAATGACACTTGAATGTCTAAATAACCCCCTAGTCCATGGGTTGTGTGAGGCTGGTTGAAACTGGAGGGAACCAAGCCAATTTCATGTTTGATAATGTTACTTTCAGGTGGCAGGTTGCATTGTCTAGGAAAGGAATAACTTGGTGATTTCCTTTCTTCATTTTGGCATTGAAAGAGTCCAGCCATTCTTCCATAAGACCACTAACCAGCCACACCTTTTTATTGCTTCGCCATGTGACGGGAAGCTTACTGACGTCTGTGTTTCTGAAACAATGCAGTTTTGCCACCTTTCCAGTCACCAGTGGCTTCTCCATTTCACCTAACATGATTCCACACAGCAGTACATAGAGTCTTTCCTTGGCCATTTTTCTGCTGGTGCACTTTTCACTTCAAACTGCTAGCAATTTTGAAGGCAGCACATGATAAAACAGTCCCATCTCATCGGCATTGATCACATCTTTTGGGTCATAATTCACAATTAGGGTTGGACAGTATTGTCTTCCATTCTGTTGCTACACTTTTCTGCACATCCCCAGCTTCCCCACACACTTCATTCCACACAATGTGGTGCCTAGCTTTGAAACTGTCCAGCCATCCTGTGGATGCCTTAAACTCCATAATTCCAAGCTCTTTAGTGACTTTCAGAGCATCACTCTGCACCATGGGTCCAGATAAAGGTAAATTTTTTGCCCACGCACTTACAAACCATTCCCACACTATTTCTTTTGTTACTTCATTTCCTGTCTTCTTTGCCCTTCTTTTCATCTGCCCATTCCCTTTCATCCATTCATCCTGTAACTTATCCTTGTTTTGTGAAGTCTCATAAATTTGTGTTTCACCACATTGGAAATGCAACATAATTTTGTGCACAGAGGGTTTGTCTTTCTCGATTACATTAATCTTTTTTTAAGTGTTAACAACACATGCTGTTTGTTCGACATCATGTTACTGCATCTCTTAAAGTGCTACTAGTCAACTAAAACTGACAGAAAATAATGAACTTGCCAGGTAAAACCATTGTTTAATGGAACAATACACACCTCTTTCACTATGCACATTGCAGCAGAGTGTTGGTAGATGTGCAACAATGTTACTGTATGTGCTGGCATGTGTCAATAATGAGGAAAACGAGAAAGCTGACAAACAGATCACTGACGAACAAACTGTTTTCTTTGATTTACTGTGCCAACACTGAGTGTAACTTATTTGTTGTTGCACAGAGTGGCACGGTTTTAGGTCCACACCAGCAGTGCTGGACTGTGCTTGACCGCTTTTCATGGTTTTGCGCCGCTTTAACAGATGTGTTAAAAGTAACATTCTTGTAGAGTCGTAAATAACTAATGAACTGTAATACAGGAGTACTGTATATGCTCTTTCCTGCATTATACAATGAATTATTAAGTATGTTTTAAAATTTGCTTTCCCTTTCTGCATTAGGCATGTTCTGCTTTATACAAAAAAATCATCATATAAAAGTGCACTAAATGCATCGGGACTGAAATACTTGTATGGTTTGAGCAGATTGCCAAATTATACATATGCCAATTTGAGTAAGTTTAACTGTATATGTAAAAGCATAGCTTTTCTCGTGTCTGTACTATGTGTATATTAATTTAAACCATTAACGTTTTCTTGTTGCCTGTTCACACTACTTAACACTGATTTTTCTGTTGGCTGACTACATCACATGGCCTGTGCTTTGAATATCTGCTGTCATTGGCTGGCAACATCATGTGATGTGAACTGTGATTGGTTGATAAACGGACACTGCAACCATGATTTCAGTGTTTCAGAAACTGATGTATTGTGTTTGTTAGAAGTCGTATTTATATTTTCGTAACATGAAAATGTGCTGTGCACATGTTGCTGTAAATCAAAGATCTTTCCAAAACACACTCTTTTGTTGCTGGGTATCATTTCCAAAAGTGCTGGGAAGTTCTATGCTCAGGGTGTATACGCCCCAGGACAACAAGGAAATCCAGGAAATAATCAGAAATTTTTCATGATTCCAAGAATTTTTCATTATTTTAATTTTCTGTTAAATTTCTGTAATTTTGGCTGGCAAGAACTGATACTCTAAGAAAGAATTCGACTTTAGCCCACTACTGCAGAATAATACTGCAGTAGTGAAACATAAACAAGAAAATAACACTAAAAAAAGTTTAGTTGTAGAGGAAATTCACTATTTACATCAACAAAAAACAATGCACATACAATTGTGTGCCAACAGAAAAATGTTTCAATTGCTTCAGGATGAAGACTGTGCAATACTTCATAACAGCAAACTGCTTTTGATGAGTGTGATGTCTCAGCTGTTTACATTTCTAAAAGGTTGCAGGAAAATATTGTGAATGGTGGTTTGAGAAGCATTACTTTCAAAGTAAGTTTTCTATTATGCAGGACAGATTATGTTACTTGTGAGAATGTGTGATGAATTTATTTTAACACATTCATGTATGATACTTCTTAAAGGGTAACATATGCTAGAAAAGGCAAATCTGCAAGGTTAGTTTTTCACTTTCATTTTAGTTCTTTCATAGATTACAAATTATGCAATAGTGAAGGCAAAAAGTCTAATTATCCTTCAAAAAAAGGAAACTGCAAGTTGAGTTCTTGAGCAATTTCACAAGTGGTCGCCATTTCTATAGAAAAGTCAAAGTGCTCGATGGAACATGTATTAAGCTAGGTAACCCACAAAATGTGTGGTGCACAGGGGTTAAATTTACAATTGTGCTTGTCAGAAATATTCAGCTGCTGCAATTTAAGCTCTGCTCTTAGGATCCTACCTAACCACACTCTCGGGGGGAAAAAAGCAAAAAATTTTTGACAACCAGTATTAACAGGCCACTTGAAGCACTACTACAGTCTTTTCTTCTGTATCATAGCATGGGCATCGAGTTTCTTATATTTGGGTGTTCTGTATTTGGAAACTACCATGCTGAATTTGGTGAATTCGTATTTATACTTCTGTATTACCAAAATATGTAGTATACATGTTGCCACACATTAAAGATCTTTCCAAAATGTGTTGTTTTCTAGCTGGGAATGCTGGGAAGTTCTACTCTGGTGTATAAAACCTTTATCATTCAAAGGACTGATAGGTTTTACAGCCCTGAGTAAAAGTATCTTGCCACTCAACACAGAAAAAATGTAGTTTCACCTGGGGTACAGTGTATTTGCTCCCCCCCCCCCCCCCTTTTGGAAAAAATTGCGTTTTCACCCAGAAAAAAAAGTATTTCTGACTGTGAAAAATTTGGCTAACTAGGAAAAATCTACGATTTTTTTTTCACATATACACCCTGACACTGGTTTATAAAACCTTTACCATCCAGGAAAATGTGTGTCTTCACCCAGCAAGAATGGTATTTTTAACCAAGAAATCTGGGAAAAATCTGGTAATTTTTTCCTTGACTGTGTATGCACCCTGCTAATTCAATTTCTTACAGCAAATATTAGGACAAATATTGTATGAATAGTGCAAGGTATAGTTCCAGACAACGATTTTCTTCTTTTGTGTATACATTCTAGGAACACAGACACACTACAATGAATATACTGTGTGTTATTTGGCAAACTGTAGGCAGGGAAGGGCAATACAATGAAAAACGTTTAGTTTACACAAGGAAACCTGTGTCCATACCATTTGATTCTGCAGATCATGAATGGAATGCTTGTTCCTGTGGCGAAGCATCAGCACCCAAAAAGGATGCCAGAGGTGCTTCCCAACCCTTTTTGCCACGCAGTAGTCAATATTGCAGGCTCTTATGGCAGAAATTTTATGATTGTTTGAAGGCCAGAAATGTTATACTGTGTAATCAGAAAGATACGGGCTGATGTTTATTACATTTTTGCACATTATATTTCCAAGCAACAGCACATCTTTAGTAATGACAGCAATAACCCAACATTTATCTTAAGAAGAAAAATAGATTAAAATATACATGAAAATTCAGCACATATATTGTGCAAAATACAATACTGCACAATATATGTGCTGAATTTTCACATAAATTAACAGTTTTGCCTGTGGTGGACCCACAGAAGTGAACTGTCAATTTGTATTTCCAAAAACATTGTTTCTGTTACTTGTTCAATTTCTTTGCTCTCAATCTAAAAGGGTTCCACACAGTCAGGATACTCATTTAGCCCATTTCCTGACACTAGGTATGAGACATGGCCAAGCATACCATACACTTATCTCCTCAAGTGCTAGTGATGATGGTCTAGCGGTTCTAGGCGCTCAGTCCGGAGCCGCGCGGCCGCTACGGTCGCAGGTTCGAATCCTGCCTCAGGCATGGATGTGTGTGATGTCCTTAGGTTAGTTAGGTTTAAGTAGTTCTAAGTTCTAGGGGACTGATGACCACAGATGTTAAGTCCCATAGTGCTCAGAGCTATTTGAACCATTTTTGCTAGTGATGAGAGGCTGCCAAGATACTGCACAATATCGAGTGCACTACTCAAGAACCCACCATTCCATACTCACATGGTGCTCACAGGAGTCTAGTCAACATCAGCAGCAATACTGCAGAACTATAAGTTGCATTCTTGATATCCCACCATCCTGTTCCTATCAAATTCTAATGTGTGCTATTAGATATTTCTCCTTCCTACAGGGGACAGAAAAGACTTCTCGTGAACAGCTGATGCTAAAATGAGAAGCGTGCTGTGTCATCTTTCCTTACATACAGAATGCAGATGCTGCTCCTACCTTCTGTATGCAACTATGCTAAAATGATAGTCATTTGCATACAGAACTATGTACTGCATTGCGTGCTCTTTTGTCATTTGTCACATTCTATCTGTGTGCTCTTCAGATTTCAATAGCTAGCAGTGTAGATTGAATGGCATCAAACGGATAACCACTAAACTGAATAAACTGAGAGTTGTGTTGGAGAGCCCCACACAGTAATCAAAGCAACTTCTTACTGGTAAATTATATCATGTCACATTTGTCCACAATACTTTGTTAACCATTTGAAAAAAGATGTTTCCCAGATGCTCTAATATGTTACTAAGTAAAGGTGTTATACAAAAAGGAGGTCATGCATGCACAAAACTACTATTAATAGCTCTTTTTATCAAGCTTCTCAAGTGAAAACAAAAAGAAAATCAAAAATTTCATTCAAAGCAGGAGCTCATAGTTATATCAACAGGAAACATCTGTTACCAAAAGACAAATCTGAGTCTTTGAACTACTTACCAGGAAGACGGGTAATGTTTAGTTCCTTTTCCACCCTTGCTCTCAGTCCCTTTCCCCATGGCTTATAGCCCTGTGTGTGTGAGGGAATCAGGGGTTTAACTGAAAGTGAATGTGATCAATATCTACATATGTACTCTGCAAGCCACCATATTGTGCATGGTGGAGGCTACATTGCACCACTACTAGTCATTTCCTTGTGGATTCTGCTCACAAATAGAGAAAGGAAATAATGATTGTCTGTGTGTCTCTGTATGAACCCTAATTTTTCATATTTTTATCTTCATGATCCTTATGCAAAATTTGTGTGTGTGACAGTGGAATCATTCTGTGGTCCACTTAAAATGCCAGTTCTCTACATTTTCTCAGTAGTGCTCCTCAAAAAGGATGTCGCCTTCCCTCCAGAGATTTCCATTGGACTTCCTGAAGTGCCTCTGTAACACCTGTGTTGTTCAAACCTAATGGTAAAAAATCTATTGGCTTGCCTCTGAATTGCTTTGATGTCTTCCTTTAATCTGACATGATTCAGGTCCCAAACACTCAATCAGTACTCAAGAATAGGTCCTGATAGTGTTCTATATGTGGTCTTCTTTTCAGATAAACCACACCTCACTAGAATTCTCCCAGTAGACTGAAACAGATCATTCACCTTCCATACCACAATCCTCACATGGTCATTCCATTTAATATTGTTTCTCAACATTATGCCCAGATATTTAAACAACTTGACTGTATCAAACAGGACACTACTAATACAGGATACGAACATAATGGAATTTTTCCTCCTCCTCATCCACATTAACCTACATTTTTCTATATTTATAAGTAGCTGCCATTCATCAAACCAGCTAGAAATTTTGCTAATTTATCTTGTATCCTTCTACAGTCACTCAAGTTCAATACCTTCCCGTACTCCACAGCATCAGCAGCAAACATCTGCAGAGTGCTGTCCACCCTGTCCTCCAGATTACTTATGTATATAGAAGAACAATAGTGGTCATATCTCATTTCCCTGGGGCACTCTTGATGATACCCTTGTCTCTAATGAAAACTCACCATTGATGATAACATTCTGGGTTCTATTACTTAAGAAGTCTTTGAGCTGCACACATATCTGGGAACCTATTCCACATCTTTGTATCTTTGTTAACAGCCTGCAATGGGGCATTGTGACAAATGCTTTTTGGAAAGCTAGAAATATGGTATCTTCCTGTTGCCCATTCATCCATAGTTTGCAGTATATTGTGGGAGAAAGACAAGCCAAGTTTTGCATGAATGATGCTGTCTAAAACCATGCTGATTTGTGGCCATAGGCTTTTCAGTCTCTAGGAAATTTATACATTCAAACTTGGAATGTATTCTAGAATTCTGGAGCAAACTGATGTTAAGGATGTTGTTTTGTAATTTTTGGGGTCTATTCTTTTACCCTTCTAATGCACAGGAGTCACCTGCACTTTTTTCCAGTCACTTGCGATGTTGCACTGGTGAGAGATTCACAATAAATGAAAGCTAAGTAAAGGACCAGTACCGTAGAGTATTCTTTGTAAAACTAGATTGGGATTCCATCTGGACTTATTTGTTTTCAAGTATTTCAGATGTTTCTCTGTGCCAAGGATGCTTATTACTATGTTGCCGATATGGAACTGCATGCAACGGTCAAACAGTGGTACCTTTGTACAGTTCTCTTGCGTGAACAATTTCTTGATCACAAATTTTGCTGTCTTCTACTGCCACACCAGACTGGTCAATGAGTTACTGGATGGAAGCCTTAAATCTACTCAGCAATTTTACATAGGTTCATAATTTCTTCTGGTTCTCATCCAGATCTTTTGCTAAGGTGTGATAGCAGTAATTGTCATATACTTCATGCATAGATATTTTCACAGATGCACAAATTGCTACTTACCTTTGCCTGTCATCAATTGTGCGTTCTATTTTGAACTAAGAGCACAACAGTCTTTGGTTCCTCAGCATTTTACAAATTTCAATGTTAAACCACTGTTATTGACATAGATGCAACATCTATCCCATATATACTCCCACTGCCATCTACTCCAGTCTTTACATGGACACGACCACTGACAATCTATACGTCTACACAAATGTCAACGGTCAAATGTAGCCGAGGGACAGCTAAGCCACACAGGTGCTGACCATGACACCCAATACAGTGTGCTCGAGTTCAGTGACAGCTTTACAGCCTGTGCCATCTGGATTATTCCCAACAACACCATCTTTCATGAATTGTGTAGCCGAGAACTCTCCTACAACCTCCACTGCCCTCAGGTATCCCTAATCACTGCCGCCACCTGCCTTTGTCCCCTTTCCTGGTCTGACTCGAGCCTCACATACACCTTGTGTCTCTCGAGCACAGGGTTGTAACCTTTCCCCCTCTTCGCTTCTGTCCTTCCCTTTTCTCGCTTCCCAGCACAGCCTCCCAATGCTGCGTCCAGCAGCCTACTGTCCTGCCCCATCTGTGCCACTGCAAATTCTCACAGGCAACATTCCAGCATCATCCCATACCCGTACCCTGTTCTCCCTCCCCTTCCCCACATCCAAGCCTCTTCTGTACCCCCACTACCAGCTGAGACTGTTCCTCATCACAGTTGGTCGTAGAGGCCAGAGAGACCATGTTTGTGTGTGAGAACTCTGCTTGTGTGGGCGTGCTTCTCTACACCTAAAGAAGGATTTTGGCTGATAGTTTGTTAACAGAAGACTGTGAAAAGCTATTTCTTTGACTTATATTTATGAAATGTGTATTCATTGTTCACTGACCTAAATTTATTTGTAGCATACCAGTTACAAAGTGTATATGGTACCAGAAAGAAAGAAAATTTCATGTCTGCCATAGCAGATTAAAGTTCTGTCCACAGAACATGAAAATATATAACAAATTAAGAGAAAGAAACTTCCACAGTAAGAGGTTAATGCGACACTCTTTCCTTGTATAGAAATGCTATTACTCAATAAGAAAATGTGTTTAAGTGATGATTTCACTGTCTCTGGGTGATAATACAGAAATAAATTTGTGTGAATCTGATAAATTAAAATTAATTTAGTGTTTCAAATCCAAAGGCTGTAATTTCAACTAAATACCTAGGAATTACAATTAAAAACAACTTAAATTGGAAAGAACCCATAGAAATGTTGTGGGGAAGGTGAGCAAAAGACTGTGTTTTGTTATCAGAACACTTGGAAGGTGCAACTGTTCTACTAAAGAGCCTGCCTACACTACACTTGGCCATACTCTTTTGGAGTACTGCTGCATGGTGTGGTATCCTTACCAGATAGGATTAATGGAGTACATGGAGAAAGTTCTGATTAATGTAGTACATTGAGAAAGTTCAAAGAAGAGCAAGATATTTTCTATTATTAAGAAATAGGGGAGAGAGTGTCACAGACATGGTAGAGGATTTGGGATGGACACCATCAAAACAAAGGCGTCTTTTGTTGTGGCGGAATCTTCTCACAAAATTTCAATCACCAACTTTCTCCTTCGAATGTGAATATTTTGTTGGCGCTGACCAACATATGGGGAAGCTATCATAATAATAAAATAAGGGAAATCTTAGCTCTGACAGAAAGATATAGGTGTTCATTTTTTCTGCGCACTGTTTGAGAGTAGAATAATAGAGAATTATTATGAAGTCGTTCAATGAACCCTCTGCCAGGCACTTAAATTCGATTTGCATGGTATCTATGTAGTACAGATATAGATGTTTAATTGTGTTACCTTTCTCTCCCAGAAGTTATAGACTAGCACATCTAATAATTCATTGTCTGTTCCCCTTAGCCTGTACACTAAATCAGAGATTTCAATTTGTACTTAAGGAGAAAATAGCAAAATTTGTAAGCAAAATTTGTAAGAATACCAAATTTCTGATATATTGTGGTGTGAAAGTACACAGTCTTAATTTATTTTTCCACATAGTTTCCAGCCACACATAGGTATTTGTTGTAGTGTATGGCAAACTTTGAGATTCCAAAATTATCGAATTCTGCCACCTGTGACTGAAGCCAGTCTACAATGGCAGTTTAACTCTTCTTTATAGTCAAAGCACTTTCAACCAAGCCACTTCTTCATGTGCAATACCATATTTAGATGATTATAAGACAAGGTTTTTTTCTGAGGTTCGCCATTTGAAAAATACGAGGTCATCTTCTATTTTCATATTAAACTATTGCTGCTGAGGTCAATAATTTATGTTGTTTAATAGGTTAGTATAGATGTCATGTTACATTTACAAATGACACTTTGGCTATTGAGGTTTTGTACAAATTTATTTTTAAGACTTCTGATGCTTTTATTCAAACAGGCTTGAGATTTCCCAATAAGCCAAAGCGCTCAATACAGTATTGACCTGGCTTGAATAGTCATGTGAGAATTAACTCAGGCACAATACATCAGAAGCTATGAAGTAGCCACTGCAACACACTAATGCTCTGTTTAAAAATTTACAATTTTGTGAAACACAGTAGGAAATAGCATTAAATCCTATCAACTTACAGACTTTCTTTGTGTTTAAATAGATTTGCAATAGAAGTCCTCATAAATGTATGGATACCATATTCATACATTTATGCTGCTTTTTATGTAAAGGTAACATTCAGAGGTGAAAATCTTGTCTTCCTACAACTTTTACTTGATTCTGAACCAAAGTCAATATTTTATTTGGTTATGAGAAACTGTAATAATTTCCCAGGTGAGTTGCAAATGATAAATTCTGTCACTGAACATACTGTATTAAGATACTGGGGGAAAATGTCACCAGCTTTTAACCAGCTTAAGACCAAGATCGTTACATTCAGATGAAACAAGAAAGAAAATTAATCCAGAATTTAATGTGTAACAAAAAATATAATTCACATTGAACCAACTGCAGTTTGTATTGGAAGAATAAATTACAGTGGAAAGACCTGTTGTGGAGATTGTACCAACAGAGGTCACTAGATAACAGAATGACCAAAAGTTTGAGAATTGAAGTGAATTGTTATTTCAATCTTTTATTTATGTATTTGTTGCTGTTGTTGGGTATGACCTGCACCCTAGAAGCTATTGTTGTTCATGTTTTGTTATTGTTCAAAAGCAGCAGTACGGAAGGTTTGGAGGAGGAACAGTGATGCCACCTTGGCTTAGTAATGAGATGAGTGCTGGGAGGGGACTGGTGAGTGGTCAACAAATTTTGTCATCCTACCAACCATAGGAATGTAAACTGGGTACTCTGGCTTTTTATGAACACCTACCATGTTTAAACTACAGTTTACCTGAATCCAACGTATTCAGAGTCAAATTTAAAATTGGACAAATACTCAACAACAGCATACATTTCCGCAAGAGATGCTAAAAAGTCTAGATTGATGCCAGTGGTGTACTTACACATTAAATGCAGGAATGTTGTCGACGCTCACCATGAGGTATGATGGGAATGATAGGCAGTGTGTCAGCTGCTGGTTCTACAAAGAGACAGTGGCCAACGGATGATATTTTTGGAAGCAAGACAGCGTGGTCATCGGTCTCATCGGATTAGGGAAGGAAGTTGACCGTGCCCTTTCAGAGGAACCATCCTGGCATTTGCCTGGAATGATTTAGGGAAATCACGGAAAACCTAAATCAGGATGGCCGGACGCGGGATTGAACCGTCGTCCTCCCGAATGCGAGTCCAGTGTCTAACCACTGCGCCACCTCGCTCGGTGTTGTTTATTTTATTTATCCTTGTATTATCAAAATGTAAACAACAAATAAATGGTATAAGTTTAGAATATATGGATTATTAACTTTTAATGCACATACCTTACATTCATAAAATGTAGTCATTTTGATTGTTCAGAATTTGTTAAGAAAACAAATTTTTCTCAAGGCGCCTCTTAAAAAATGAGGGGTCATCTTATATTGAGGGTCATCTTGTTATTTTTATTGTTGTGGTGTTCAGTCCAGAGACTGGTTTGAAGCATCTCTTCATGCCACTCCATCCTGCACAAGCTTCTTCATTCCAAGTACCTACTGCAACCTAAATCCTTCTGAATCTGTTTAGTGTATTCATCTTTTGGTCTCCCTCTATGACTTTTACCATCCACACTGCCCTCCAAAACTAAATTGGTGATCCGTTGAAGCTTCAGCCCATGTACTACCAACCAATCCCTTCTCCTAGTCAAGTTGTGCCACAAATTACTCTGCTCCCCAGTTCCATTCAGTACTTCCTCATTAGTTACATGATCTACCCATCTAATCATCAGAATTCTTCTGTAGCACCACATTTCAAAACCTTCTATTCTCTTCTCTTCTCGTCTGAACTATTTATCGTCCATGTTTCACTTCCATACATGGCTACACTCCATACAAATACTTTCAGAAAAGACTTCCTGATGCTTAAAACTATACTCAATGTTAACACATTTCTCTTCTTCAGAAATGCTTTCCTTGCCATGGCTGGTCTGCATTTTATACCCTTTCTACTTCAATCATCATCAGTCATTTTCCTCCCCAAATAGCAAAACTCATCTACTACTTTAAGTGCCTCATTTCCTAATCTAATTCCCTGAGCATCACCCGATTTAATTTGACTACATTCTATTATCCTCATTTTGCTTTTGTTGGTGTTTGTCTTATGTCCTCCTTTCAAGATGCTGTCATCCACCCATGGTAGCTGAGTGGTCAGCCGGCACAGTACCTCAGCGTGTTCGGTCAGAGGGTTAGTTGCCCCCTGTAATAAAAAAACTGAGTTAATGGATCAACGACAAACTGAGAAGGCTGTCTTGCGACGTCCGCCCCGAGCAGATACAATGAACGAACACAATCAAACTGAGATAAAAAAAAAAAAAAGTGGTCAGTGTGATAGAATGTCAATCCTAAGGGCACGGGTTCAATTCCCAGCTGGGTTGGAGATTTTTTCCACTCAGGAACTGGGTGTCGTGTTGTCCTAATCATCATCATTTGATCCTCATTGACATGCAAGTCACAGAAGTGGTGTCAAATCGAAAGACATGCACCCAGCAAATTGTGTACCTGACAGGAGACCCTAGTCACACGACATTTACAATACACTGTCCATTCCATTCAACTGCCCTTCCAGGTCATTTTATTTCTTCTCTGAGGATTTTAATTCCTACTCCAAACTTTTCTTTTGTTTCCTTAACTGCTTGCTCGATATATAGATTGAATAACATTGGAGATAAGCTACAATCCTGTCTCACTCCCTTCCAAACCACTCTTTCCCTTTCATTTCCACTGTCTCTTATAACTGCCATCTGGTTTCTGTACAAATTGTAAATAGCCTTTGGCTCCCTGAATTTTACCCCTGCCACCTTCAGAATTTGAAATAGAGTATTCCAGTCAACACTGTCAAAATATTTCCCTAAATCTACAAAAGCTTGAAATGTGGGTTGCCTTTCCTTAATGAATCTTCTAAGATATGTTGTAGGGTCAGTATTGCCTCATGTGTTCCTACATTTCTACAGAATTCAAGCTGATCTTCCCTGAGGTCAGCCTCTACAGTTTTTCCATTTGTCTGTAAATAATTCGTGTTGGTATTTTGCAGCCAGACTTATTAAACTGATAGTTTGGTAATATTTACACCTGTCAACACGTGTTTTCTTTGGGATTGGAATTATTATATTCTTCTTGAAGTCTCAGGGTATTTCACCTGTCTCATATATCTTGCTCACCAGATGGTAGAGTTTTGTCATGGCTGGCTCCCCCAAGGCTATCAATAGTTCTAATGGGATGTTGTCTACTGCCAGGGCCTCGATTCGACTTAGATCTTTCATTACTCTGTCAAACTCTTCACACAGTATCATATCCCCCATTTCATCTTCATCCATGTCCTCTTCCATTTCCATAATATTGCCCTCATGTACCTTACCCTTGTACCTCTATATACTCCTTCCACCTTTCTGCCTTCCCTTCTTTGCTTAGAACTGGTTTTCCATCAGAGCTCTTGATACTCATACAGGTGTTTCTCTTTTCTCCAACAATCTCTTTAACTTCCCTGTAGGCAGGATCTATCTTCTCCATAGTGATCTATGCCTCTACATCCTTACATTTGTCTTCTAGCCATCCCTGCTTAGCCTTTTTGCACTTCCTATCGATCTCATTTTTGAGACATTTATATTCCTTTTTGCCTGTTTCATTTACTGCATTTTTATATTTTCTCTTTCCATCAGTTAAATTCAATATCTCTCCTGTTACCAAAGAATTTCTACTAGTCCTTTGCTGCATTCACTTTTTCATCTCTCAAAGCTATCCATTCTTCCTCTAGTGTATTTCTTTCCCCTGTTCTTGTCAATCATTCGCTAATGCTCTCTCTGAAACTCTCTATAACCTCTGGTTCTTTCAGTTTATCCAGGTCCCATCTCCTGAAATTCTCAACTTTTTGCAGTTTCTTCAGTTTTACTCTACAGTTCATAACCAATAGATTGTGGTAAGAGTCCACATCTGCCCCTAGAAATGTCCTACAATTTAAAACCTAGTTCCTAAATCTCTGTCTAACCATTATATAAGCTATCTCTAACCTTCCAGTGTCTCCAGGCTTCTTCCATGTATACAACCTTCTTTCATGATTCTTGAACCAAGTGTTAGCCATGATTAAGTTACGCTCTGTGCAAAATTCTACCAGGTGGCTTCCTCTTTCATTCCTTACCCCCATTCCACATTAACCTACTACTTTTCCTTCTCTTCCTTTTCCTCCTGTTGACTACCATTCGCCCAAAACTACTGAATTTTCGTCTCCCTTGACTATTGAATAATTTCTTTTATCTCATCATACATTTCTCTTACACTCAGGTAAATATGGTAGCTTAACTGCTATACACCAGATTGGGGCTCTGAGGGAGGTGACACACTATTTCCCATTGGAAATCTCACAGTTTGGTCACAGCACTTCGTACTATATGCAGGTGGGTCTTAACATGCAGGAAAATCATACCAGAGCTCAATGTGCAATGGCATTTGTTTTGGATGACCCTTCAAGTCTTTTAGTATGTTACAATAACTTTCAGCATTAATTGTAGCATTTCTCTCCAATTACTTCAGTATCAGAATTCCTTTTCTGTCTCAAAAGACAGTTGTCATTGGTTTCCTGCTGGAAAGTGTTTGACTACACTTTTTTAGATGTTATTCAGTGACCCAGTATGATCCCATTGCAGTGACAGATGTTTCATTTCTACATTCACACTGCACGCACGTATATCATCTCCTATCACTATCTGGTCAAGATAAGCTTCACCCTTTCTTTTGTAACACACTACAAAATACAATGCTGCTACCGTATGCTGTGCCTTTTGCTCTTCAGAAAGGACTTCAGCGCCAATTGTGAATTAAATTTCTGGTAGCCCAAATCTTTCATAATCGCTTTGTACAGAAGAGTACAACTAATCCGTGGAAAATGAACACAAAGCTGTGAGATGGTGAGTCTGCAGCTTTCTCTAACCCTTTTGTCAATCAAATGTATTGGATTTGCTTTCACAGTACTTGGTTGACCATTTTTTTCTTAATTGTGGACATTGGTTCACCAATTTTCAAACATTGGGTGCCATTGTAGAACACCACTCTCACTCATTACTCTTGGCTCATAAACTTTACAAAGTTTGCAATGAACATCACTAGTTTCACAATTTTTTACCACAAGAAATCTTGCGCAGATGAATAGAAATTCGAACATCAAGAAGGAGCTGTGTGAGATAACTGAAGTTGGTAGGCATGTTTCTACATCTGAAAGATGATGTCTATTCAAATTTCATGCCATTTACGTAAGTGTGATGCCACTATGAGGATGTAAATCAGGTTTGCTTCAAATACACACTGTAAATATTGTGAGCATTACTTATCTTTGAGATTGGACATAGTGAGTTGATATTAGTCAAGAATGCCTTTAAAACTATGAAGATGCTGTTATGAATAGCTCACTGAGTTGGAACGAGGTAGTGTAATAGGGTTATGAGAAGCTAGATGATCCTTCTGCAATACCGCTGAATGACTTGGCAGGAATGTACCCACTGTATACAACTGCTGGCAGTGGAGATCGCAGGAAGGTGCGATCACAAGAAGACCAGGCTCCTGACGGCCATGTGGTACAGCCGAGAGGGAGTGTGTATGACTGTGGTGCATCTTACTGTGCCTGCAGCAGCAAAGTAACACATGAATTGTTACAAGTTGGTTACGTCAAGGACAGCTCTGAGCCTGTAGCGTGCACCCTACTGATCACAAATCACCACCATTTATGACTTTATTTGTGTACAGCAAGGGCTCATTGAAGGGCAGAGTGGATATCTGTTGTGTTTTCTGATGAAAGCCAGTTCTACCTCAGTGCCAGTGATGGCCGTGTGTTTGTTAGGAGGTAGCCAGGTGAGTACCTGCAATCAACATGTCTACAACCAAGACATAATATACCTACACTTGGAGCTATGGTCTGGGGTGTCATTTCATATGACAGCAGGAGCACTCTCATGGTTATCCTATGCACCATGACCACAAATTTGTATGTTAGTCTGGTGATAAGACCTTTTGTGCTGCCATTCATGAACAGCATTCTAGGGGGTGTTTTCCAACAAGATAGTGCTTGCCAAAATTGTAACTCGACATGCTCCACAGATAGTTAACATATTGCCTTGGCCTCTTAATCACCTGATCTGTCTTCAGTCAAGCATGTATGGAACTTTATTGGACAACAACTGCAGTGTCATCCACAACCTGCATTAACCATCCCTGTATTGACTGATCAAGTGCAGCAGGCATGGAACACCATCTGACAAATTGACATCCAGCACCTGTACAACAGAATGCATCCATGTTTGAGTGCTTGTATTCAACATTGTAGCAGTTAAAGCTGGCTATTAATATACATGCATTTCACATTTGCAATGGCTTTTCTCACTCTTATGTTAACCTGTGATTCTGCAATGTTAATCACTTACATATGTTACCTAGACAAATGTATTCCCAAAATTTTATTATTTTAATTTTTTCTGTCAAAGTATACCACACAGTTCAAGAAACTTCTGATTGCACACATGTTGAAAGCACATGGCTTGGACAGGAACAGAGATGTGACCTTGACTCTCTGGTGCTCACAGTGTAATGGTTGCAGGTGCTTTCTGCCATAACAGCAGTGCCACTATCTCTTTTGTTATGCGTGCTATATGAAAACTGAAGTCATTTTATGAATAGCCATTGTATTTTAAATCTGTAGTAACTGGTCACAAAATGTGTTTCACTCCTACTTCTTAATAGTACACATATGCTGAAACTTTTATACTGTCTCTTATAGGTTGTCAACGATAAACTAGTACTTAATATAATAATTGGTCTAAAAAGTAATGCAGTGAAACAGCAGGGATAAGCAATGAGTTTACTAGCAATATCAAGACAGTCTCCATGAATCTGGTACAAAATGTAATGAGTAATGTTTTAGTACATTAGCTTCAATAATGATCTAATATATTGAGAAACACCAGCCAAACAAGCCTAAAAAAGAAACATGGAGATTGTCAGAAGCCTTTTGTCCCTTAAAGCGTGTTACAGATGTTGGTCTTTACAGATGTGTTTGTTGATGGCAAGAACGATGGTTTTAATATTCAAAAAAATTCTTAGCAACTTTGGAAAAGAAAATTTGGCACAAATTCTGAACAAAAAAGTAGAAAGGAATTTTATGACGGCTCCCAAACCCACAAATTGTATAAAACATGGGTAGTGACCAGGATGTAGCTATGTCTGTTGGCCAAAAAATAATTAGTGACAAGAATTGCACCAGCTAGAATGAAGAGATAACTTATCTTTATTTCTGACAAAACGTGCACCAGCAATACAAGTCCAAGTAATATCCAAGAGTAATCTGTGCACTGAGCCTAGTCGAATACAATAGCTCCGCTATGAACTCCACAAAAGGCTAGCAATAGACAATCGACAATAGACTGTCCGTCTTGGGGCCAGTGCTCCTCCTTATATGCAAAAGGCAGAGGGCGCTGCGGACCCGAGCTCAGCCATGGCGCGACCTCTTCCATCGGCAGTAATGCCCTGAGACGCCGATGGTCGCGACAGGAACTGTGTCATGGTCAGGGTGCGCGTGCGTGAGTTGGTTGGTTGGTTGGTTGGGTCCATGGATACAACAAGAAGTTAATATTTCAAGAGCAAAACCAGGGTAATCTCACTGCCAACAGTTTAAAGAGAAAAGCTGAAGTAGGATTGACAGACATTAAAACATTGCCATAGACTGTGAATAGGTGCAGAAAAAAAGTTTTATGACGCTTCTTCATCAAGAAAAGAATCAGACTGCTGGTTGGAGAAGTTAAATATGAAATATGTGCTGTAACAAGATAAAGGTCCAAACACTGCAATGCAATAATTATAAATATCAAGAACAGAGTCAGAAATGATAATCAGCAATCATGTCTTATTTGGTATTTCAACATCAACTGCAGAATACATTGTTTTTGCTAAAAATATTATTGTTATTGTAACCACCCTCTCAACCTCAGTGTTATTAAATAACTTTTACTTATACATTTACCAGTACAAAATCATGAAAGTGAAGAGCACAGAGATCACTTTGTCTTAAATTGGAAGTAGGCAGATGTACCACAGTTCATACATTAAACATGGGTAAAAGTTATAGCAGTTAAATTTTAATTTAAAAAACTGATTTGCATTTGAAAAGGTATCTGTAATGCATTTTGTCACAACACCTTATTCTTCCACAGGACAAGGATCAATATGACATTCCTGCCGAGCAAACATATTATACTATATCTCATCTGGAGCTGCATCATCAATATGAATTTTGGGTAACAGCGTCCACACTGGTTGGTGAAGGAGCAGCTTCTAGACATGTTGTACAAGTACCAGCAAGCCATGTACCTGCTCGCATGGCCTCTTTCAGCAATCATATCAATGTAGCATTGGAGGGAGATTTTCAGTTGCACTGCATTGTTGTGGGACAACCAAGTCCAAAAAGAATGTGGACAAGGAAGTAAGTTTTACACTATAGTTCAAATATCAAAGCGTATTAGTGTGTTCCCGAGTAGAACATCAAGTTTTTCTAAAATAAAATTGTCTTGCTGAACTAATTAACCTTCAATATCTCATGAATGTCAGAAAATGAGGATCTGGGACAGGAAAGACATTTTAATTTTAGTTAATTAATTCATTCGCATAACATGTTTCATGTGTCACCATGAATGATGACGAAGTTTGTTTTGTGGAGCACTAAACTGTGTGGTCGTCAGCTCCTGTACAAAGTCCCAATTTTTACACAGTCCATTTTCTTTTCACAGTCCAGTGTAGTCACAGATGATGATGATGATGATGAAATTATGAGGACAACACAAACACCCACTCCTCAGGCAGAGAAAATCCCCCATGAAATGATGAGGACAACAAAATACCCAGTCCCCAGGCAGAGAAAATCGCCAACCCAGCCGGAAATCGTACCCGGGACCGCATGATCCAGGGGCAGCAATGTTAGCCCCTAGACCACGAGCTGTGGACACTCTCACCATAAAGAAAAGTCCCCAGGGATTTAGAATGAGTCAAAATGCGTACCATACAGGGGAAAGATGAAAATTTCTCAACCTGCCAAGAAGTATCTGTATTTTTTTTTTAATTCATGAAAAAAATGGTTCAAATGGCTCTGAGCACTATGGGACTTAACTTCTGAGGTCATCAGTCGCCTAGAACTTAGAACTACTTAAACCTAACTAACCTAAGTACATCACACACATCCATGCCTGAGGCAGGATTCGAACCTGCGACCGAAGCGGTCGCGCGGTTCCAGACTGTAGCGTCTAGAACCGCTCGGCCAACTCGGCCGGCCTTAATTCATGAAGCCACTTATTTCTACTCTAGTAACCTTGCAAGTCGATATACTTTGTCCAATATTTTACTGGCAATACATTCCATTCCAGCAGTGTGCAGGTCTGTAAAATAGCAGCATACATCATTGGATTGTTTCATAAGCTAATGTACAAGAAAACACACTTTACATCCCAAAACACACAGGTTTTAACCTTTACTGGGAAAGAGACAGACATACCTTATTTTCTTGCAACTATCTTCCACCTGCTATTTTGGCTTTCCTGTCAGGTTTTGAGGGCCCATGTCTCACTACAGTAACAAATTGACCCAAAATCAGTTAAACTATTTTAAATTGTTCAAAAATTGCTGGGAAAGCCACATTATTATTTGATTTTGGCCAGTGTTTAACAAATTGGAGTAGACTCCGTATAAACCATGAACTGTGGATGTATTTTGTTTGGTGACAAATATATAAAACAAAGAATTTGATGCCAGTGCAGTATTCCAGTTTTGCAAGCGGTTAATGCTTTGAAACCTTTATCATTGGCCATTTCTGTCACAAAATGATGTAGTCTTCTCAAGTCTCACATGACGGTACAATTGCAGCTATTTTCCAGAACTAGTTTTATGTTGGGTTATTCTCTGTCAACCGATTCCCAAGGCTTTCTGGAGTGTCCTTGTCCTGTCAGTCTGGCAGCATTCACCTAGATCTTTTTCTATTTCTTGAACAGCCCTGAATGACCAATTTTGTCCATGTATTGCTATTTTTTCTGCTCTCTGAGCAAGGTCACTGTGTTCATTCAGTGTAAAGGTCTTAGATCCATTTGTCAGCACTGTCAACACTCACCAGCTGTAAGCTGTATTCTGCTTGTTAACTCATAGCTTCGCTCTGAAGTTTCTAAATATTTCTCTGGTTTTTGACATCCTGGTATCCTAGTTTGAGGTGAAGAAGGTTTCTAGTGAGTAGCGTTATGAGAAAAATTGAGAAATATATAAAGAGAAGATAGTTGAACATACAAGGGTTGTCCGTAAAGTAAGATCTCCAATGCGCTGCTGTTGGGACGGAGCAAGCTAGCTTAAATCTGACAATGGTGCCATGTTCCTTGTTTCCCATACCACTATTCTTGCTAGTCCCTACCTCTTTGTGATGCTTATTCTTGGTGTAGCAGCTGTTAACAATGGAAGGAAAATCAACACTTCTGCCAAGCGTGAATTGCATTCTGTGATTATATGTCTGTGGTTTAAGGGATCAACGCATATTGAAATCCATTGACAGGTGACTGATGCATATGGAGAAAAGTGTATGGACATAAAAAATGTGCAGAAGTGGTCTAGGGAGGTAGCAGGTGGCCATACAAACGTGCACGATGGTGCTGGCCTCGGGCATCTGTCAGTTTTGGATGAAACAGTAATGAAAGTTGAAGTAGTTTTGCTTGTAGATTGGCATGTGTGAGGTATTGAACTGAACTGATTGGGAACATCTATAAGACTCTATTTTTGATAGACATTTTGAAGTATCACAAGGTGTATGCCCAGTGGGTGCCACCAATGCTCACTGACAAACACAAAAATAAGCATATTACAATTGCCCACAAGTTTCTGCACCATTATGTGAAAGAGCATGAGGAATTTGTGGATTCATTTGTAACTAGGGACGAGACTTTGGTCAACTACTTCATGCCAGAGACAAAGGAACAATCAAAACAATGGTGACATTCTGGTTCTCTAAATGTCAATCAGTTCACGCAAACCCCACCAGCAGGACACGGCAAAGGCATTCTTCTGGTCTACAAACTGGAAGGAGGTACAAAATCAACATGGCCAGGTACTGTGACACAATAACAAAGCTATGCTGGGCTATACAGTACCCAAGGAGGGGTCGGCTGACACAGGGAGTACGATTGCACCATGACAATGCCTGCCCTCAGGTCACCGGCTTCACGACAGTTTTTCCTCACCAAATTCAGTGTGAAATTATTGACAATCCTCCATAAAGTCCTGATTTGGCTCCCACTGACTATTACTTGTTCCCCAATTTTAAACACCACTTGGGAGGGGGAATGAAATTCTCAAGCAACAAAGAGCTGAAGACAGCTGTCCATTACTTAGTGCACAAATCAGTGGGGGAGTGGTATGATGTGCATATGAAAAAGCTTCCTGATTGTCTCCAAAAAGGCATTGACATAGCAAGGACTATGTTTAAAAATAGCTAAAAGCCCAAGCTTTCAGAATCTGTAATTGGTTTTGCAATAAAATGAAGTTTACTGTGTGAAAAAGTAACAATGAAGAATGATGTAGGCTGGCAAGAAAGTGTCAGCAGCAGAAAAGAATGAGTTTTGAAAAGAAAACTGTTAGTAGAATGTATCTTTACAAAGACTCAGGATTAATAGAGAAGCTGACAAATATACTGCTCTTCTCTGTCACAAGACAACATACAGTTTAATGAGGACTCTGAACATTGGTACAAACTACAATTTTCACACTCACTGTCAACATTGCATTACAGGAAGTGAAAGTAATGTTAACTGGCAGAAAAAAATTGTACTACAATCCATCAAGTGATCTCTAGTTACATATGTTATTATTATCATATACAGTATCATCCCTTTATTAACTAAACCTAACTGGCCATGATATTTTACAGTAAAATCACAGTGGAAACTCCTGGGTGGAACATCAACAATATTAAGAAAAAGATAGATTACTAATCACTTTAAAGATGACATATCAAGTTGCAGACAGGCACAATGAAAAGACTGTTAGACATTTAGTTTCAGCCAAGCCTTCTTCAAGAAAGAAACACACACACGTTCACACAAGCAAACACACCTCAAATAAATGTGAACACCATCTCTCACAGCTTGGACTGGTCCAGTCTTGGCTGCAGGAGATGGCAGTCATGTGCACTTGAGGTATGCTTGCTTGTGTGAATGTGCTTGTTTTTTCTTTTGTGAATAAAGTTTTGGCCAAAGGCTAAATCTGTAACAGACTTTTTGTTGTGCCTGTCTGCAACTAGATGTTTCTTATTTCACTTTAAGTATTTGACAGTCACCATCTGTTAAATAATTGTTTTATCATTCAACCACCTCTACAGCTTTCTTCCAATTTTTGTTCTTACAAACATGTTACTTCAGAAATTTGAGAAAAAAAGTAGTTATTTGATGTTTGGTTATTTGCTCAGGTGTCTACCAGCCTTGCTCCAGTTTTTTCCTGCCTCAGTTGGTGTGAAATAGATATTTCTTATCTTCCATATTTTTAAATTGTGATGTAATACTTACTAAATAATGTTCATTCTAACTGTGATTTGTTCTTTGTACAATTTTATTTTTTCAGTGGGAAAGCAATAACAGAAGACTCCCACATAAAAATTAATGACGAGTATTCACTGTTTGCTAGTTCAGTGCAAACAACAGACTCTGGGAACTACACATGCTCAGCTGAAAACATGTTTGGGAAGGATGAAATAACATATTCGGTAAAAGTTCAGGGTAGCTATCATTCTTTGATCTATTGTTGAGCAACAAAAATGGTGAAGTTAACAGTAATGGTTTAAGTTTTAAATCTTAAGTTTATTAGAATTCATCTAAATTTTATAAATTTGTGATATTCATTACAGATGTTCTCCATTTGTGTTTTTCTGTTTCTTACATGCCCAACAGAGAACAGAAATAGAGGAAGTAAGTAAAATAGAGCCTTGTGTGTGGTAAGTTAAGTATACTTTTGTTATAGTTATACTGTTTTCAGAGCTTTGTTGTTTTTTTGTGTAGACAAATTATAAAATTTTTATTCTCTTGGTAGCTGATAAAATGATTATAAAATAAGCTCTGCAATAGTCAATACTGGCAACCCTTCCCGATGTCACACGGGTAGCACTAAGTATCTACATCTGTAAAATTTCTCTGATGTGGCAGTTATTTTGTTTATGGGGCACTGTGTGGAGCTATGATAAAAAAATCAGGTAAATGACTTTCATCCCTTTTGTGTAAATTAACCAATTTAAGCAGCACACGCCACTTGCCAGTGTACTGCACTGCCTAAAGGCGACAGTGGACTGCCCGACTGCAACATGCTAACCATGTGAGCTGTGCATTGATGACTGTGAGCCAGTCATTAGCTGGCAATCACCACCTGGCCTGTTCCTGCTGCTGCACATGGTGTGGTAGCTTGCAGTTCCCATCATTTCCAAGAGATGTCACCCCAAATGGCAATTAAATGCAAAACAGATAATGTTCGTACCTCCCAAGAGCTTGCTGAATCTAGTGCCTGTAGTGATGAGAAATGCTAGGGGAATTTATAAGTAGGGGCAAAAACACAAATTTATAAATGCCAGGGCATTTATGCATTTTAAAGATTACCTGATAAGCAGTGCCTATAAAAAAAATTTAAGCTGTATTTTGTATTCGAAAAGATGTTTTGCAACTCAGTTCTTCATTATTAAATCTTTTTTATGTTAGTTTCTTATTTTATCTTCACATCAGAGCAGTCATACAAAAGCAGATAGAGAAAGGAGCAGAATAGAAAATTATAGTCTGTCTCAGATATCACTTGTATCTGACCATAAAGCCTTTTTCTTTTTTCCTCTCTCAAACAAAAACAGTTTAACATTTAAGAACATATTTATCAACAAGAAACACATGCCAACTGTTAAATGCATTCAACAGTGATTTTGTCATCAGCAATCATTCTTCAATAATATTTGGAGATTTGACATGGATTATAAAATGTGTTACATTACAAAGGGCTGACCTAAGGACAATGTTTTTCTTATATCAGCTTATCGTTGCACAGCTGTTCAATGTGGTGTGTGTGTGTGTGTGTGTGTGTGTGTGTGTGTGAGAGAGAGAGAGAGAGAGAGAGAGAGAGAGAGAGAGAGAGAGAGAGAGAGAGGGAGGGAGAGAGAGAGATAGAGCGAGATTTAATCTGCTTTGGTCATATTCCTGGGCACATTTGTAAATTTCTGGATATTTGTGAGGCCCACGTCACTAAGTGTCTTCTGCCACAAGTGTCAAAACCCTTAAAGTAGTTCTGAGAATAACCTTCACATACAGACACAAAGATATATGGGGGACTTAAATTTATCACAGCTCAGCTACTTGTACCAAATATTTATAAATCACAAACAGAAATATTCCTTGTGGATCAGTGCATCTCTTAGTCAGGACCTTATCAAAATCCATTCAGTAGTTCCTAAGATTAGCCTTCAAACATGGATGGAAGATCTTTAAATTTACAACATGTATAGAAGGAGATATATACAGGGTGAGTCACCTAACGTTACCGCTGGATATATTTCGTAAGTCACATCAAATACTGACGAACCGATTCCACAGACCGAACGTGAGGAGAGGGGCTAGTGTAACTGTTTAATACAAACCATACAAAAATGCACGGAAGTGTGTTTTTTAACACAAACCTACGTTTTTTTAAATGGAACACCGTTAGTTTTGTTAGCACATCTGAACATATAAACAAATACGTAATCAGTGCCATTTGTTGCATTGTAAAATGTTAATTACATCCGGAGATATTGTAACCTAAAGTTGACGCTTAAGTACCATTCCTCTGCTGTTCGATCGTGTGTATCGGAGAGCAGTGCAACATACATTGCGTTTCTACTCGCCCTGTATATAGGTTCTGGTAATACTAATTTCATGTGGCTCAATGTCCAGGTGCAAGCCTTTCAATTGGATGCCACTTCAGTGACTTGTGTCTCATGAGCCAATTATTGAACTGTAAAAAGGTGATCTACAATTTAACATGGAATCCAAAACATGTTTCATTTCTGGTGAATCTCTACATCAATGAGGGGTGATCACTAGCTTAAAAATAAAATTAAAATAAAAAGGTACGTGCTCCAGCCAGAATTTAATTCCATACCCTTCCAGTTACTAACCATGTGCCTCACTGTGAGACCACCAAGCCTGACATCAATGCTGCTCCAAAAAAGGAGAAAAACATTTTAACATGGAATCCAAACCATCCTTCATTTCTGGTGAATGTCCAAATTGTGGAGAAGTGAACATTAGGTACAAAGAAAGAGTGAAAAAACCATGGTCTGACCAAAATTCAATCCTGTGACCTTTTTATTTTCAGACATGTTCTTTACCACTAGTCCACCGGGCCTGACTCTTGATTCTACTCAAGCAACCCTGCTCTCTGGAGTTGCGGTGGCAGAACTGTTGGATGGTAATACCATTGTTATTACATTAGTGGCAGACTTTAACTTGTCATAGTTCAGCCAATTTCCACAAAATATTTATAAATTATATACAGAAACCATCTACATTAATCAATGTATGTATTACTCAAAACCAGATCAAAAACTCTACAGTAGTTCCTGAGATTATCTCAAACATACAGTCGTAAATGAGCAACTTCAGTTTATATATAGAGAGAAGAAAAGGTTAATTTTAATAATCAACAGCCTCAGTTGCACCATTTACCTAGAATTTACCTAGGTTTCAGTCGGGATAACCCAACCATCTTCAGAATAACGGTAACTACCATTTGTCCATAGTGGACATTGTCAAGCTAAAACTACAAATCCATAAATTATCATCAGACTGTAAAACCTTATCTGAAACTACCTTGCCCCACTTTGCGACCACGATGCGACAGCCATGAGTGCTTTGTAGTTTTAGCTGGACAATGTCCACTATGGCACTATGGACAAATGGTAGTTACTGTTATTCTGAAGAAGGATGGGTTATCCTGAATGAAACCTAGATAAATTCTAGGTAAACGGTGCAACTGAGGCTGCTGATTATTAAAATTAAAATTAATATTTATATATTTATACATTTGCTGACAGGGCCTCAAAATATTGAAGATATTTAAGAAGAGTAGTTGTGTGTCTGTGTGCGTGCGTGCATACGCGCTCGCACACGCTCGCGTGTAAACTGATCAGGAATACCAAAACTGTGGAGGAGAGGTGAACACAAAGCCATATTAAAATCTGGCAAAGATTGAAATGATTTCGAAAACTGTTAGATAATCATCATCTTATGGCATCTTTACAATTTTATGAAGATTGTTTCATTTTTGATCCCACAACCAACAGCATGTAGGATAGTAAAAAACTGCACATTTTAAATAATCAGTCTGGTTAAACATACAGAACATGTGTATGCAAGAAACCATCTTTATGGACCAACTAGTGACCCACACTGATTTTGCATGGGTAGTACTAAATATCTACAGCTGGATGACTTGTCTGATGTTGCAGTAATTTTGCTTGGAAAACACTGCTTAGATTTATGATTAAATCATAGAATGACATTAGGTAGTTGAATGTTAGCTCCAAATTCTAGCAGTGATCATATTTGTATAGGAAGTTAAATGAAACTTGATGGTTTCAACCTCCAGAAGTAACTCTTAAAAGCATATCATTTATGTTTTAACTTTGGCCCAGCAGATACTTTCTATGTATTTAAAATAATTCCTTGCATACTGCATTGATATTCTCTTCAGGATTAGGGGAAAAAATGAAATATTGCATTGTGATGTTGCATGTGACAGGGCCGCATACAACTGAATATGTGAAAATACCTCATGCTCAGTTCAGCTCCAGCAGTGTCCATTGTCTGAACCTATGCTTTGTTAAGGGTCATATGAAAGATGAAGTTAATTTTAATTGGAAAGGTTAGTCTATGAGTACTATTGGTACTCTTGGTATTAAAAACAGTTTGTTTCATTCCTCAACCAGTTAATATTGTGCACTTGATGAAATTTTTTTGAGACTAGTTATTTGAATCTTATTCCACTGCAAAGTTGGGGCATGTTTAAATTTCTCGTTGAAAAAATAGGTGCACTTAATTTTTGTATTAATTAATGTGATGGAGTTCCATGCAGCATCAATGAATTTAAAAATTCAGTGTGGTAATGCGCTATGTCCTCTCCATGTAAGACTGTGCCAACAGAATAATAAATATGTGATGGGGCCTCAAACTTAAACAGGATTTTAAGGTGAAAAATTGTTCTTCCTTGAAACCAATCAAGTGTTATAGTTTACGTGTTGTGAACTTTAATTCCAAGATATTTGGTACCAAAAAAAAGACATTACCAATATTTATTTTACTGATAGTTGCTTGAAATTAGCTATTTCCTATTTTGAGCAAGTCATTAGCAAAATGTACATTATCTTGTCTCAAAGATAGAACTTTCATATTAGTTAAGTTCCAGTCCCCCCCCCCCCCCCCCCCCCCCCCCATGAACCATGGACCTTGCCGTTGGTGGGGAGGCTTGCGTGCCTCAGCGATACAGATGGCCGTACCGTAGGTGCAACCACAACGGAGGGGTATCTGTTGAGAGGCCAGACAAACATGTGGTTCCTGAAGAGGGGCAGCAGCCTTTTCAGTAGTTGCAGGGGCAACAGTCTGGATGATTGACTGATCTGGCCTTGTAACATTAACCAAAATGGCCTTGCTGTGCTGGTACTGCGAACGGCTGAAAGCAAGGGGAAACTACAGCCGTAATTTTTCCTGAGGACATGCAGCTTTACTGTATGATTAAATGATGATGGTGTCCTTTTGGGTAAAATATTCCGGAGGTAAAATAGTCCCCCATTCGGATCTCCAGGCGGGGACTACTAAAGAGGACGTTGTTATCAGGAGAAAGAAAACCGGCATTCTACGGATCGGAGCGTGGAATGTCAGATCCCTTAATCGGGCAGGTAGGTTAGAAAATTTAAAAAGGGAAATGGATAGGTTAAAGTTAGATATAGTGGGGATTAGTGAAGTTCGGTGGCAGGAGGAACAAGACTTTTGGTCAGGTGATTACAGGGTTATAAATACAAAATCAAATAGGGGTAATGCAGGAGTAGGTTTAATAATGAATAAAAAAATAGGAGTGCGGGTTAGCTACTACAAACAGCATAGTGAACGCATTATTGTGGCCAAGATAGACACAAAACCCATGCCTACTACAGTAGTACAAGTTTATATGCCAATTAGCTCTGCAGATGATGAAGAAATTGATGAAATGTATGACGAGATAAAAGAAATTATTCAGGTAGTGAAGGGAGACGAAAATTTAATAGTCATGGGTGACTGGAATTCGTCAGTAGGAAAAGGGAAAGAAGGAAACATAGTAGGTGAATATGGATTGGGGAGAAGAAATGAAAGAGGAAGCCGCCTTGTAGAATTTTGCACAGAGCATAACTTAATCATAGCTAACACTTGGTTCAAGAATCATAAAAGAAGGTTGTATACCTGGAAGAATCCTGGAGATACTAAAAGGTATCAGATAGATTATATAATGGTAAGACAGAGATTTAGGAACCAGGTTTTAAATTGTAAGACATTTCCAGGGGCAGATGTGGATTCTGACCACAATCTATTGGTTATGAACTGCAGATTGAAACTGAAGAAACTGCAAAAAGGTGGGAATTTAAGGAGATGGGACCTGGATAAACTGAAAGAACCAGAGGTTGTAGAGAGTTTCAGGGAGAGCATAAGGGAACAATTGACAGGAATGGGGGAAAGAAATACAGTAGAAGAAGAATGGGTAGCTCTGAGGGATGAAGTAGTGAAGGCAGCAGAGGATCAAGTAGGTAAAAAGACGAGGGCTAATAGAAATCCTTGGGTAACAGAAGAAATATTGAATTTAATTGATGAAAGGAGAAAATATAAAAATGCAGTAAATGAAGCAGGCAAAAAGGAATACAAACGTCTAAAAAATGAGATCGACAGGAAGTGCAAAATGGCTAAGCAGGGATGGCTAGAGGACAAATGTAAGGATGTAGAGGCTTGTCTCACTAGGGGTAAGATAGATACTGCCTACAGGAAAATTAAAGAGACCTTTGGAGAGAAGAGAACCACTTGTATGAATATCAAGAGCTCAGATGGCAACCCAGTTCTAAGCAAAGAGTGGAAGGCAGAAAGGTGGAAGGAGTATATAGAGGGTTTATACAAGGGCGAAGTACTTGAGGACAATATTATGGAAATGGAAGAGGATGTAGATGAAGATGAAATGGGAGATAAGATACTGCGTGAAGAGTTTGACAGAGCACTGAAATACCTGCGTCGAAACAAGGCCCCGGGAGTAGACAACATTCCATTAGAACTACTGATGGCCTTGGGAGAGCCAGTCATGACAAAACTCTACCATCTGGTGAGCACGATGTATGAGACAGGCGAAATACCCACAGACTTCAAGAAGAATATAATAATTCCAATCCCAAAGAAAGCAGGTGTTGACAGATGTGAAAATTACCGAACTATCAGTTTAATAAGTCACAGCTGCAAAATACTAACGCGAATTCTTTAGAGACGAATGGAAAAACTGGTAGAAGCCGACCTCGGGGAAGATCAGTTTGGATTCCGTAGAAATGTGGGAACACGTGAGGCAATACTAACCTTACGACTTATCTTAGAAGAAAGATTAAGAAAAGGCAAACCTACGTTTCTAGCATTTGTAGACTTGGAGAAAGCTTTTGACAACGTTAACTGGAATACTCTCTTTCAAATTCTGAAGGTGGCAGGGGTAAAATACAGGGAGCGAAAGGCTATTTACAATTTGTACAGAAACCAGATGGCAGTTATAAGAGTCGAGGGGCATGAAAGGGAAGCAGTGTTTGGGAAAGGAGTGAGACAGGGTTGTAGCCTCTCCCCGATGTTATTCAATCTGTATATTGAGCAAGCAGTAAAGGAAACAAAAGAAAAATTCGGAGTAGGTATTAAAATTCATGGAGAAGAAGTAAAAACTTTGAGGTTCGCCGATGACATTGTAATTCTGTCAGAGACAGCAAAGGACTTGGAAGAGCAGTTGAACGGAATGGACAGTGTCTTTAAAGGAGGATATAAGATGAACATCAACAAAAGCAAAACGAGGATAATGGAATGTAGTCAAACTAAATCGGGTGATATTGAGGGGATTAGATTAGGAAATGAGACACTTAAAGTAGTAAAGGAGTTTTGCTATTTAGGGAGCAAAATAACTGATGATGGTCGAAGTAGAGAGGATATAAAATGTAGACTGGCAATGGCAAGGAAATCGTTTCTAGAGAAGAGAAATTTGTTAACATTGAGTATAGATTTAAGTGTCAGGAAGTCGTTTCTGAAAGTATTTGTATGGAGTGTAGCCATGTATGGAAGTGAAACATGGACGATAACCAGTTTGGACAAGAAGAGAATAGAAGCTTTTGAAATGTGGTGCTACAGAAGAATGCTGAAGATAAGGTGGGTAGATCACGTAACTAATGAGGAGGTATTGAATAGGATTGGGGAGAAGAGAAGTTTGTGGCACAACTTGACTAGAAGAAGGGATCGGTTGGTAGGACATGTTTTGAGGCATAAAGGGATCACAAATTTAGCATTGGAGGGCAGCGTGGAGGGTAAAAATCGTAGAGGGAGACCAAGAGATCAATATACTAAGCAGATTCATAAGGATGTAGGTTGCAGTAGTTACTGGGAGATGAAGAAGCTTGCACAGGATAGAGTAGCATGGAGAGCTGCATCAAACCAGTCTCAGGACTGAAGACCACAACAACAACAACAAGTTCTAGTTTTATTATATGCAGCCATAGGTATGTTATTTTCAAAGATACTGTGACTTCATTTGTTCTTGTCCCTTCTCAGATTACTGGTAAGATTTGACACAGGTCTGTAGAGAACAAAATGGTGCAGCACCTGATAAGGGCTGTTGTTGTTGTTACATGAATCTCACATCAACAGGTGTTTTTGGGATAATGAAACTCCATCCCAAACTATCGATGTGCAGCTATGCATCAATTTACTTTGCTTGAAAACATCGCAAATCTGTAGGTGTCATCATGATAAAAATTTAAAGGAAATTTGAATGTAGAGTGAGCAGTTTGGCTGTCTTCTAAAATGGTGGCAGCACTACCAGACAATATCACAGTGAGGGCAATTTTTCACCTAGTACCAGGCACTTGTATAAGTAGTAGATTAATTAAAAATGTCTTTCCAGTGTCTCCAGGTGCATCTAAAAATAACATTTTTCTTCACTATTGTGACGGATGACATTATCAAGTCCTAATTTTTTTCCTCTTGATTCAGGTGTCAATTATTTTGATCAGTCTGTAAAAGTTGTTAATGATCATAGTTTGTTTCTTGCAAATACTCTGCGTTGGTTGATGTGTTTATATAGGAATTTATCAGTGAAAAAAGTTATACAAAACAGATTCAACTTCTTTCTTCATTTCAAATTAAGATTCATCAAATATATTTTGGTCCTAATCTGTATCATCTAGTGACTGTTCTTGTCATTAATGATGCAGTATGTTTTGAGCCAAGCTTTCATGATGAGTTTTGCCAAAGGAACATTGCATCAGCAATTGCACAAAACAAAATAATGATAGCAAATTGATGGGAAATGTCCAGTCCAACATGCCAGATCCTGCCTTGGAACTTTTTATACTGCAAGAGTGCACTCAAAGAAACACAATGTCAAAATATGAGCTGTGAAGACATATTAAAAGTACTTTTTAGAAAAAAATATTGGAATTTGTCAAATATATAACTTGCTGGGCAGTTGGAGAAATGTATACCTTTGCTGTAGTTGTAGCAGACAGTGCATTTTCAACACAGCAGGCACATATTCCTGGCTGTCAGTACATTTTTAAACAGATATGGTACAGCATGACATCATTTGTAAAGTGAATTTCAGTTTCAGTTGATAGTTTCTCTAACGCAATTGTTCACAGCTGTAGTATCACTAAGTGTTGATAGTAGAGATAAAACTGAATTAATTTTGTTTGTGATTTCAAGGTATATGTTCGCTAACAGCATCTGCTTTCATGCAGGTTCCACTTAATGTCTTTGACCTTGCAAAGATAAAAAATGTGAAAAATAAGGTATATATTCTAAATAACCTTTCTCTCCCAAAAACGTACATATATATGGCCTGTAGTGTTGATAGACAAACATATGAGTTATTTATTACTCAGTTTCTTGGACATTCATTCCAATGATGTCACATTTTGTTAGGACTTGTGGAAACATCAGAAGAAATAGGAAACAACTCATACGCTTCTGTGAATTGTGGTTCACACATTGACTGTTTTACTTATTAAAGTTTAGAACAAAAACAGAGTACCTTCTAAGTCCAAAGAAAATGTGCAGTAATTGTTTTCAGTTGGAAAGAAAAGGCTGTAAATTATTTGGATGAATGAAGAAGGGAGAAAATGCTGAAACGCAAGCAATGTGCAAAGCCAGTTTCATTTCATTTTGTAAAATCTGAACATGAATTGTATAAATTGAAGAAATATTTAGTCTAAGTACAAAATATGTGACAAAATGAAATTTGCAGAAGTGTGTAAGAAAAAGTATTCAAAATATTTAGAGCTCCTAGGAAGAGTCAGTGCACTGTTACCAAGGTAGGTCTCTGACATGGACACTCTGAATTGCAAGTAAGACGTACATTCCTGATTTCCAGGCTTCTCTGACCTGATTAAACTCACGAAATTATACAGAAAAGGAAGTTGCAAAATAAGAAAGTTTGCTTCAAGTAAATGTGCAGAGGAGATGTTGTTAATAGGTAATACTATAGGGAAACTTGTAGCTGACGTGAAGACAAAACTTCTTGTTATCTTTTGAAATGTTGTGTATGAGGCCAGTCAGTCAGGTTTCATGGAAAAACCTATAGTTTATCATTTGGAGTGGGGTAGGGGAGGGGGGGGGGGGTGCTGAGTGCCCGTGCAGTCGGTGAGTGCTGAGACATTTGTATACAACAATTCCAGTGATAGTATCAGCAGGTTACTGTTTCTGCAGTTTTATATCTGTCTTCAGGAGCATAAAAGCAAATTAGGAATAAAAATTAGAAAAAAGGACTGTTTAATTGCAAAAGTCTTGTAAGAAGCATAACAAAATCTGTAAAAATAGAAGAAAATAAATTTCAATGGTACCTCCAAAAAGTCTCAGTTGTTTGTGCACTGTCAGTTTGCATCACCATGTTTTGTGAATTAGATCAAGTATGCCTGGTATGCAGCACAATATGCACAACAGTGGCCATGACCATTTCTTACTCCATTCCAGTTCTCTGTAAATAAAACTAGTAACTACTGCAAAGCACCTGAATGCATTAATTTTTGTTCTATCAGGCATGCCTGGTGTAAGGGAAATGTTTGTTTTCATCATCCAATAGACACTTCACATTTTTGTGATGATTGCAGGGAGTAAACAATGAGCAGCAGCATTGTTAGAATAACTGTTATTCAAAAATAATTATAAGAACTGTGCTACAGGCATTGTTATGAAATATTTAATGTCAACAAATTTAAGTCCCACTTGATGGCAGTCATCTGTAGTGTAACATCATACACTGCCTCGATTTTATTTTTACTGCTAGCCACTTGTGTAACAATTACATTTATGCAACAGTTTAGCTGATGGTATGAACTACAAGTTATTAAAAAAAATTGATTTGAGCCATTTTTGTTATGGTTTAAGTGCCTAAAATTCATGTTTGTGCACTTTGGACTTTGCACTAAACAGTGTCATGTCCTCTTGTCATGACAACTTATTCAGCAATTTGTACACTGTACTGCAAGGGCTTTACAAACCACTGTTATAAGTGGCTCTTTGTGCAGAAAAAAAACTTTAATGGGTCTTTAAAAAAAAAAAAATCTTGTAGTGTGCCTTAGCAGCTAAAATTTTGACACTGCATTTCTTTCAATTTATAGTTGGTGCATGAAAAATTTCGGGGTAGGTTTTGATATGACAGATCAGACCATGCCCATGTGAGTGATTTTGCTGTGCAGCATATCACAGCTATTTTTGCCAGTGAGAATCATCTTGTAGTGGAACCTTGGCTTTGCTCACTCCTTGGAAGGTTTCGTAAATTGCCTATCACATCTGCAAGCCAACGGCATCCATTTAACAGTTTCTGGTAATAATAATTTCATGTGGATCAATCTCCTGGTGCAAGTCTTTCAATTGGAAGCCACTTTGTTGATTTGCATCTCGCTAGCCAGTATCCAGCTAGGAAAAGGTGACCTACGGTTTAATGTGAAATCTGAAATACATTTTGGTTCTGGCAAATTTTACATCAATAGTGGCGATTGCTAGGTTAAGACAGAGATAAAAGTCTGTGTTCAGACCAGGATTTGATCCTGCCACCTTCCAACTTTCAAGCGTTCAGTTTGCCACCACCACACCCAAATTTCGTACAGCTCCTGGTAAAGGAGTCTTACAGTTCAACATGCGGTCGAAACTACACTCCACTTCTATCAAATGTCCACATCAACAATGTAGGAAAAGACAGATTGATATTTACTGTAAAGATGACACACTAAGTTGCAGACAGGCACAATTGAAAAGACATTTATGTGAAGATTTTGGCCACAGCCTTCATCAGTAAGGAAGTCACACACACACACACACACACACACACACACACACACACACACACACACACACACACACACCATTCACTTGCACAAGGAAGCATGCTTCATGCACACTCAACTGCCAAACCCCAACATGGTGTCCACACCACTGAGAGATCAATGCAGTCACTAAGTTAAAATGCATTGTGAAAAATCCACGGTCAAACCAGGATTCGATTCTGTGACTACATTTATCAGACACATGAATTACCATTACACCAACAGGCAAGCTTCACTGCTCTCTGGTGTTTTACCACTAGATGCCAATGCCATCACTTTCACAGTGGCAGTGGGCCTTTATTCATCCTAATTCAGCCAATTTCCATGAAATATTTGTAAATTATTATATATACATGATGTCCCTCATGAATCAATCTTTCTACTAGTCAAAACTAGATCAAAACCTCTACTGTGGTTCCTGATATTATCCCAAACATACAGACAGAAGCAAAAAGGAAACTTTTGCCTCAGGGAATTGTGCTAGTGCAACATGTGTTTTTCTTCTGAGGACTATATATGCAGAAGTGGAGTGTAAATCTCTCCTGGGAGGCTAAAACACTGGAACACTATGGAACTCCAGATACCCCAGGGGTTATGCCAGACCATCTCTTGTCTTTTATGCAGCACTGTTGAACATCAAACTGTTACTGACTGCCGGAAATAATGTTGTGTGAATGTTAACAGAAACAACCTGGCGAGCATAACCAGAAACTATGAGGACTTCTGCAATAACTTTGTGCTCCTCTATAGCTGAATCCACATGGGCCCCGGTACAAACCATGCCATACATAAGCAGTGGATATGGCTATCAATTAGATTGCCACATCATTGCAATCTGTACAGGGTGATTTTGTTAAATGAGGACAAACTGTGAGACATCATCCCTCAGGGGCTGAGGAGGAAATGACATTGTATGGATATATGGCTGGAATGAAATACATTTAACAATTCATGGTGCAGCACATGACATGCTGTGATGAGACCACTACTAGACATCTTCAGAAACATAAAATTTTGCACTCTACAAAGAGAAAAAACAAGTACTTGGGTGTAACACTTTGTTAAGATATGAAATGGAATGATCACATAGGTTCAGTCATGGGTAAAGCAGGTGGTAGACTTCAGTTTATTGGCAGAATACTGGGAAACTGCAATCAACCAACAAAGAAGATTGCTTACAAATCACTCATGTGGCTGGTTCTAGAATGTGTGTGGGAGCCATACCAGAAAGAAATAACAGGGGATATTGAGAAGGGCAGCAGGAATGGTCAAAGGTTTGTTCAATCCATGGGAGACTGTCACAGAGATACTGAAGGAACTGAACTGGATGACTTTTCAAGATAGACATAAATTATTCAGAGAAAATCTATTTACAAAGTTTCAAGAAAGAGCTTTAAATGATTGCACTGGGAATATGCCACAACTCCCTACGTATCACCCAGAGATCATGAGTATAGGTTTAGAATAATTACTGCATGCACAGAGGCATTCAAACAATCACTCTTCCCACACTCCCTACCTGAATGGAACAGGAAGAAACCTTAATAACTGGTACAGTGGGATGTACCCTTTGCCATGCACCTTACAGTGGTTCATAGAGTATGGATGTAGATGTAGACAAGGTGTTCAAAGTGACCTCCACAGGCCTGTAAGCATGCGGAAACATGTTGGAAAATATTCCAGTGTGTGCATATCCAGAATGGGTTCCACATGCATGATTGCTTTCAGCTGCCCCCAGAGGTAGAAAACTAAGTGATTGAGGTCCATTAGCCATGTGAGTGGACCAATTTGTCTGATGTTTCAGCTAGAATAGATGTTATTGAGATGCCTCTGTACAGAAAATGTGGAAGTGACCTAATACACACTTGTGTAGCAGGAACATTATGCTTTGTACCACCAAAAGTGCATCTTCCAGCAGGGGAAGCATATTCACCCATAGAAAGTGCAGTTATGCCTTGCCAGTGAGGCACTGTGGAAAAGTGGTCCCATGAGGCAGTTGCCAACAATCCTCCTTCACTCTGAACTTGTGCTGAGGGTTCACTGTCACCATACCATTGGGATTTTCCATCGCTCACATGCAAGTGTTGTGAAGGTTGAGAATTCTATCCTTCTTAAAGGTAGTCTCATCTGTGAATAGGATACAAGACAGAAATCTCAGCAATGTGGTGGCCTGTGCAATGAACTAATGACATAGAAATTTTTTTGAAAAAATAAAAAGAAAGAAAATTGTCAACTGTTTTGTGGAATGATTTGGCCAGTGTAAAACATCAAATAAATTAGAGAAACTTAGTGTTGTGAATTTTAGTGATGCTCCAAATCTTCCACAGAAAATGAGGTGCTGGTTGAGAATCTGCATTGCCTTTCCTGACATTTGAAGGATTTATAACGTGAACAGTATTAAGTCTTGTCACAGGGAAGACAAGTAATGTGCTTATATTCTTTAGAGTACAAAAATTCTGTCTGTGATCCATGTACCTAATGTTCTGTAAACAATGGAAATAAGGTATAAGATTCAAAGATCAATTCTTACAAAGATTATACAGATAGTTACAACCTGATCATTATTGCACAACTGTTTACTTTGTACAACAATGATCCAAATGTAACAGAAATGATAATAAGTTACAACCTTGCTGTAGTTAGCATAAATTTTGTACAAAATTATTAAAATGAATATACACTCCTGGAAATTGAAATAAGAACACCGTGAATTCATTGTCCCAGCAAGGGGAAACTTTATTGACACATTCCTGGGGTCAGATACATCACATGATCACACTGACAGAACCACAGGCACATAGACACAGGCAACAGAGCATGCACAATGTCGGCACTAGTACAGTGTATATCCACCTTTCGCAGCAATGCAGGCTGCTGTTCTCCCATGGAGACGATCGTAGAGATGCTGGATGTAGTCCTGTGGAACGGCTTGACATGCCATTTCCACCTGGCGCCTCAGTTGGACCAGCGTTCGTGCTGGACGTGCAGACCGCGTGAGACGACGCTTCATCCAGTCCCAAACATGCTCAATGGGGGACAGATCCGGAGATCTTGCTGGCCAGGGTAGTTGACTTACACCTTCTAGAGCACGTTGGGTGGCACGGGATACATGCGGACGTGCATTGTCCTATTGGAACAGCAAGTTCTCTTGCCGGTATAGGAATGGTAGAACGATGGGTTCGATGACGGTTTGGATGTACCGTGCACTATTCAGTGTCCCCTCGACGATCACCAGTGGTGTACGGCCAGTGTAGGAGATCGCTCCCCACACCATGATGCCAGGTGTTGGCCCTGTGTGCCTCGGTCGTATGCAGTCCTGATTGTGGCGCTCACCTGCACGGCGCCAAACACGCATACGACCATCATTGGCACCAAGGCAGAAGCGACTCTCATCGCTGAAGACGACACGTCTCCATTCATCCCTCCATTCACGCCTGTCGCGACACCACTGGAGGCGGGCTGCACGATGTTGGGGCGTGAGCGGAAGACGGCCTAACGGTGTGCGGGACTGTAGCCCAGCTTCATGGAGACAGTTGCGAATGGTCCTCGCCGATACCCCAGGAGCAACAGTGTCCCTAATTTGCTGGGAAGTGGCGGTGCGGTCCCCTACGGCACTGCGTAGTATCCTACGGTCTTGGCGTGCATCCGTGCGTCGCTGCGGTCCGGTCCCAGGTCGACGGGCACGTGCACCTTCCGCCGACCACTGGCGACAACATCGATGTACTGTGGAGACCTCACGCCCCACATGTTGAGCAATTCGGCGGTACGTCCACCCGGCCTCCCGCATGCCCACTATACGCCCTCACTCAAAGTCCGTCAACTGCACATACGGTTCACGTCCACGCTGTCGCGGCATGCTACCAGTGTTAAAGACTGCGATGGAGCTCTGTATGCCACGGCAAACTGGCTGACACTGACGGCGGCGGTGCACAAATGCTGCGCAGCTAGCGCCATTCGACGGCCAACACCGCGGTTCCTGGTGTGTCCGCTGTGCCGTGCGTGTGATCATTGCTTGTACAGCCCTCTCGCAGTGTCCGGAGCAAGTATGGTGGGTCTGACACACCAGTGTCAATGTGTTCTTTTTTCCATATTCCGGAGTGTAGATGGCAGTATAAAAATGGTCAGCAACTCATAAACAAGCAAAAGTTAAATTTAGTAAATGACTGTAATGACTTTGAAATCATACAAATACTGGGCAAGAATGTTATTGTGACAGCTGAAAAAAATGCACTCACATGAGCTTGGATGTAGGAAAGTGTGCAACACAAACACTCAAGACATTAATTTGGAATGCAATGATGTTAATTATAATTATGAAAACCGGTAATATGCAATGACTAACAAAACTTCACATAAACTGTATTTTATTATGTAACTCTCAGGAATGCTGTCTGTTTAGATACTTCCATAACCATGATCAAATTTAATTACTGTCATTTACTGATAATTTTTCAGCTGGTGCCATAAAAACTGTAATTCATGGGGACAACTATTTGTCAATGTTAATGTTATGTTAACATATGCACATAATTATATGTGCAGAACACGACATAAAATCATAAAATTACTCTGACTGTGAAAGATTCAGTGTGCGATTTGCAGGGGTGGATGGGGGGGATTTCCCCCCCTCTGCAACAGCCCATCCCCTCCTCTGGTTTTTGTTTATGCACCCCAACCTGGGATGTTTATTTCCCACACACTGGAGTAAAACTTTACATATAATTTAAATTTGTGGAGCCAAACACTGAAAGTTTTTAATGTCTTTCTATTAATGCTATTAATGTGTTTCAGTTTTCTATCATCAGAATAAGTACAGCTTTTCACAAATGTGCCTCTACTTTTTGAATTCCCCTCATATACCTGTATGTAGATGATTTTGTAAATAAGCTTTACCTATAATGCACTTTTAAAGATATAACAAGGGATGGCTTTTCTGATAGTGCATATGCATGAATAGTGAGTTTCGGCATTAACATCTATTTATAAATAATTGTTTAACCATGCATAACACCACGGTCCAAGCTAGTAACATGTATAATATGAATAACCCCCTAAGACATCCCCCCCCCTCCCCCCCCCCCCCCCCCCACTGGTAAAAGCACAAATCGCACCCTGGAAAGATTCATTATACTTCTGTAGTAGAAATATGTATTGCATTGGAATTACTTTTACTTTGAACTGATTGTCTGCCGTAGTAGTGCAACACTATATGAACCACTATGGTTACTACAGCTTTTTATCACAATAATTACTCAATTGAAAATCAATTATAAATTTAACTGAATCTGTTTTTTTCTAATGACTTCATTTCATTTGTGACTTTCTTGGAACTTATGGTGAGAGGAATAGAGCCTTGCTGATGGTTAATGACTCAGTTCAATGAGGTCCACTCACAAAGTTTATGCTTTGACTAAATACACTCTAATGTACTAAATAAGTTACTATTGTGTTGGCATGCCTACTGCAGAGTTATAAAAATACTGGGTTGATCTTAATTTGCAATGAGTCACCTGTGATGCAATGTAATGCTTATTATGAGAATCATTAATGGCTGTAGGTTCTTCTCAGTTAGCAAGCAGGTTGAATAAATTTGTTCCACACAGTATTTTTCATTAATTCCAAAATCTTAACACAGCCATTTACTATGCCCATACATATGCTCACTTACTTATTATTTTGCCTTGCCGCATATTGTAGCACCATTTACAGCACAATCTTCATTTGGCATTTGGGCCCATCACACATGTCTGTGTCACTACACAGATGGTTCACAACTCAATTCTGTCCTCACTTATATAACAGTGCATTCATGTACCAAAAATGTTGTTGTTACACGAAAGATATTCTGTGTGTGACAGACAGTATAAATTTCTGTGACATTTCCAGCATGTTTATTACATTATGACATAATTATTTATTACTTATTCTCACAGAATACATTACATTTTCATAAACAGGAGTTACCGACACGATGGTTAAGTATGTATTGTTACAAAAACGGTTTTGAACTTGTAAAATCAAGTAGCTGAAAAATATGTGAGGCATTGGGTTATAGTGTTTCAGGTCTCTTACTGAAACATTGTTGCAACATTTGTACACTTGTGAGCATAGATGATAGAAATGTTGTGAAGTTAGCATTTGATTCAACGGAAGCCTTTTTGACATTTAAATATCACACGAGTGCAAGCTTATATGCACCAGATAGCCAGGCCTTGTAAAGATGAACTTTTTGATGCTTCATTGAAATAACTAGCAGCAGCAGCTCATGGAATGTTTCAATTTTTCCTCAAACCACTAATTAGGTTTTTCTTATCAACCTGAGTACTTTCAAGCAATTAAAGATTTAACGAAACTACACATCAAACTATTTAATTTGATAGCCCATTTCTCACTCTTTGCTTTGCTCCAATATTTGAACAAACACCATCATCATGGAGACAGGTCCATAGGTAGTAAGGCCTTCATGCATTGCAAATGATACCAATAGTGGCAGCTGTTATGGTGAATGTTCCACAGGGTTGTCTGGCTTATCCCATACTGGCAGGCCACATGCAATGAAAAGAACAACTTATTAAGTTAATCCTGTATTTAGTTACAACAAAAATGTTCATCATTTCCTTAAGAGAACACCGGCACTCACGGCACTGCTACAGGAAGAAAGACTGCAAATGAGGTGTGCTAGAACTGAATATCCCAAAGTACAGGTTATACGTTAAGGGTTTTCTCATGACCACACAGAAGAATGAACTACATGGAAGTCACCCAAGTGAACTGATTCAGGGTTCACAAAGACTGAAACTACCAGTGCTCTGCAGATTCCAAAGCCACCACTTCATTCCTCATTCACCTAACCAGCTACATCGTAACCCATTAGTACTTTACCTTTGAAGGAAAGGTATACAAACAAATTCATGGCAGAGCTATGGGCATATGCATGGCACCCTCCTATTCCAGTCTCTTCATGGGCCACCTGGAGGAAACATTCTGAACATCCTAAAACCCCAAACCACTGGTCTGGTTCTGGTTTATTAATGACATCTGTATAATCTAGACCCAAGTCCAGGACACCTTACTCTCATTTCTCCACAATCTCAACACCACATCTTTTGTCAGGGCTTTGATTATCTATCATTATGCCCTGAAATGAGGGACATGCTACCCAAGATACTTCCATACCCTCCCAGAGAGGTTTCTGCTGCCCACCCAACCTCCACAACATCCTAGTCCATCCCTGTGCCATTCCCAATCCCAATCCCGTGCTGCAGGGATCATACCCTTGTGGAAGACCCAGATTCAAGACCTGCCCTACCCATCCACCCAGCACCTCCTACTGCAGTCCTGTCATAGGCTTATCCAACTCCATTAGAGGCTGGGCCACCTGTCAAAACAGCCATGTTATATTCCAGCTCTGCTGCAACCACTGCACAGTGTTTTACATTGGTATGATGAGCAACCAGCTGTCAACCAGAATGAAAGGCTACTGCCAAACTGTTGCCAAGAACAAGGTGGACCACCCAGTGGCACAACACGCAGCAGAGCATAACATGTAAGATTGCAATGGCTGCTTCACAACCCATGCCATCTGGATCCTCTCCACCACCACCACCACCACCACCAGCTTTTCTGAGTTGTGCAGATGGGAGCTATCCATACAGCACATCCTTCACTCCCACAACCTCGCTGGCCTAAACATAAGGTAATTTGCTGTCCCTCTCTCCCCCCAACCCCATAGAGAGTGTGTGTGTGTGTGGGGGGGGGGGGGGGGTGTACTCCATCCCCTGTCTGAGAGCCCCTGCCCAATATGTATCAGCTAGTTGTGTGCTGCCATCTCACACCCTAGTCAGTGAAATCATGTGCCCAGCTGTCTGCCACCTGGATCCTCTACCTGAACCCCTACCTAGCCCATGGATGGCTCCCCACTTTCCCATGAGCTGCTAGACACTGCTCCCCAACCCCTCCCTGCCTCAATGCCTCTCTCATCCCTCACCCCATGCCACCCTGTACCCCCACCTCAACTTAGTACACTCACCATGGGCCAGGAAAGTGCGGGCAGTCTGAGCACAATGTAGGGAGACAGGTGTGTGCATGTGAGTAAGTGTGTGTGTATGTGTGTGTGTGTGTGTGTGTGTGTGTGTGTGTGTGTGTGTGTGTGTGTGTGTGTCACAGCATTTCTACCTTTTGGTGAGTCATCTTATTCATTCCTAAATAAGACTTTATCCTTTGAGACATAATGGCTCCATTTGAGTCTACCTAGCCTTTATCTTTTCTCAGTCAAATGACATAGTGGCTTCAACTGAATCCAGCTGTTCTCAGCCCTACATAGTGTTGCCATCTGTGGGAATTTTTATAAATAGGACCGAGTTTGTTTCTTTGTCATAAGAAAGCTTCCAATATTGGTGTTTACTTCAGTTATAGTTGCTGCTATTCAGTTCACTCCTGCAAACATTTCTTGTGTGCATATCATGCATATTACAAGCTATCTGTGTTTGAAAGTATTGTAGATGTAGTGTGTAATATTTTGATATACAAAATAAAATTATGGTTAGCACAATTAATATGGTGGCTTCATATGGAGCCTATGTGCTTCACCATGTGTGTCCACACCTAACCTATATTTTTTCCTATCCTGAATGCAATGTTTAGGAAAACACTGTCTGAGAAAGATATATTAGAAATTTTGGACAAAGTTATATCTGAAGCCATATTAGAAAGTGATGACAGTGACCGTGATACCAATCCTGATTCTGTTCTGGATTATAGTGCTGACAAAAGTGACACACACTAATAATTTCTGAGAGTGAAATGATTGTGGTGATAGTTTTAGCAGTGATGGCAATGTGTTTTTATCTTCCATTGGCACTAGTAAGTGGAGTAAAATTTATTGTGGCAATATGAAATGTCCTGACTTCAATAAGTATGATGATGTAAAGGGCGAATTGAAAGATGAAGGTAACAACATGGAACCATGTAATTTCTTTTCAATTATTTTCCATGATGACTTGACTGAACATTTAGTGTTTCAAACTAACTTACATGCCACTCAAAAAGCCAAACCATTTAAACCTGTAATGAAAGATTAAGAGAGTGTTTTATTCACAAGAGGATATTTATTGCTAGGCAAACTACCTCATAGTTACTGTGACTGTTGGTCTTGCCATGAAAAGTTGAGGGACAATTATGTAAGTTCTCTCATGCTCCTAAGCAGATTTCGATGACTACTATCACACAGTCATTTAATCATATTCCTAAGCAGATTTGGATGGCTACTCTCACATAGTCATTTGAATGATCACAACATGATGCAAGAATGGACTCTGCAAATTACGATAAGCTTTATAAGATAAGACCTATGTTTGACATATTAAGCAAACCTTTCAAAGAGAATTATGTCTCCACCCTAAAATCAAGCAGTTGATGTACGTGTAGTGAAGTTCAAAGATAGGATTAATAATAAACAATACATGCCAAAGAAACTCATCAAAAGATGATATAAGGTATTGCTTCAAGCTAATAAATTAGGATGTGCTTGTGATTTTCAAGTGTACACTGAAAAAAAAAGACTGTGGTTAATTTAAAACAAAGAGCTGTGCTTTGTTTGTGCAAGGGTCTGAAAGGGAACAGGTAATATGTACATTTTGGTAACTATCTCACAAGCTTGCCATTAGTAGAAAAGCTAAAACAATGTGCAATTGTAAAGCTTTGCCACAATTGAACCATGATAAAGAACTCAGCAGAGGGGAATCTGAATAGTCAGTAAGGAGTGGTGAAACAGCCTGTATAAAATCTGGATAAATGCACTGTAATGTTTTTATCTATTATCAATTCTCCAGATGACATTTCTGAGGTAAACAGAAAAGAGGCTGATGGTAGCATATTAAGTACACCTTTCCTAGCATTGCTAAGGCAAATCATGTGAATATGGGATGCATTGACAAAACTGACATTTTATGATCATTCTATATACTTTATAGAAAAGCAAAAAGGTCCTGGCTAAGATTGTTTTGGTATTTTGATGATGTATCAGCTATAAATTCATTTATTTTTTACACACTGTGCAATATTGATAGGAGTTTATGGATCAAAGAATTGAGAACGAATGTTGTAACTAGTGTAGTGGGTTCTAGCAATGTGACCAGGTTTACCAGGTCCATCATGCAGTACACCACCCCCTAAGAGATTCAAACCACAGGTGCCCATGGAAAAAAGAGAGTCTGAAGCAAAACACATGCTGCAGCATCAGCCTCCAAAATGTGTGCATACTATAGTACAAATAACGTACCCCCATAGATCCAAATGGAGTTGCAAAATATATATTGTAAGCTTATGGTTGTCATCTGAAAGGAATTCTTTAATTCCATTCAATAATTAATTATTATGAGTCTATTCAGGGTATGTTGTGTGTTTTTTTATGTATTGTGTATGTCGCTAAGATTTGCCACAGTGAATTCAAATGAAGCCACCCCCTCACTTGTACGCAAATCTATGAAAAAAAATTAATAAACTACCATATTCATTTCCTTATGTATTCGGTTTAATATAATCAGTTTCCACCTTAAATTCAGTGGCTTCATGTTCTGTGTCTCAGATGATTATTATCAACATGGTGTGGTCTAGATCTACATTGGCCTCTATCACATGAGCACTATTAAGCCACATTGGTGCAATATATTCCAAGAAGAGTATAACAGACTCAAAGAGTTCCCTCCTCCCTCCCTCCCCCCCCCCTTTCCCTCTAGAAAATATTCATTAAGGATTTCCAAGTGTTATTCAGTACTAAACATTTCTAGGTTATTATTTTCCAGTAGCTGAGTGGTTAGTGTAAAAGTCTTGTAATTTTAAAGTCACTGCTTTGAATGTTGCATGTAGTAACTTCCTTTTTCTTTCACTTAAATTCATAATTTATTAACAATTGGGAATATTACATAAAAAATATTAAATCATAATTTTGAACAAAATATCTTATGGTCTCAAAAACGTATCTTAAGTTTGTGCTTGACCAGTCTGTTGTCTAAGTGGGAACATGAGACTTTTGTTTAGGGCTAAATTGGAGCTTTGTACAAGAAAGTATTGTGTAACAGAGTTTATGAATCCTTCAGAAATGCTGTATTTGCTGTTTCCATGCACTATTCTCTAGTTATTGATACACCCAAATTTTATAAATTCTGTTTGAGGCATGTTATTGATAGACAGTTTCAAAAGAAGTGGGTGACAGATAGATTGAAAAGAAGTTCTGGAATGGAGTCTTGAGGGAGCCCATTGAAGTTTCATCTGTTCGTTTCTTCCATTACTTACAAAGCCTTCATAAGTTCAATTGCTGTGTATATTGTTCTGTAGCTTCTTTAGTGAGTTCATCAACTTCTTCATTTCATTTTGTACCATAGTGTACTTTTATCCAAATGAAAATGATGATTTTGGCTAACTAAAAACATTCACAGTGGAATTTAAATCTAAGAGTGCTTGATGGAATTCAAATTATAGGACTATAGTTGAGGTGATAGTTTGTCAATAGACACATAAATAACACTGAATATGTGGTTCATTTTTCAGATGATCCTTCTTCAGAGCTAACAGAATACAGATGCACACATACATTGTCACAGATGATTACATTGATCTGGCACTGCATCAAACTGCAGTGCCAGAATGTTCATAGTAGGTTGCACATATTTTCGATGTGTATTTATTTGCCCTCTTGCTGCACTTGGCATCTGATACTGTTTCTAGTGTACTTCCAGGGTTACACTGTATGAAGTTTGTGTTGGAAGATGGCTGTATTTTTCAGATGGAAACACTGCATCCCAAGTTAATCTTGCTATTAATTTTGATTGGTGTGTGCAGGCATGGCTCAGACAGTTTACATATGACATGGAGCAGCAATTTTTAATTATCCATTTCTCCAAACTGATATATTTGCACTGCTGCTTTGGTTGTGTTTGCAAGGTCAGTGGTTAGAAAAATCTATTAAATGGAAAATTTACTCAAGAGAACACATGCCAACTAGAGGTGAAAGGTGTAATACTACTGAATGACACACACAAAAAATGTACACACACTACCTTAGCTGTTTTGAGGATGTGAGGAGGGCATGAGTGAGTGCACTTCCTTGTTCACCTTCACCAGCTTATTTCTATCTCTTACCTGAAGAAGGAAACAATAGTTTTAGTGTGTATTTTATACAGGAATATTGACAGTACTATACATTTTATCTCATGAAGGTATAGCTTGTACAGCTGGGTGAGTCCATTTGTTTGTTTGATAAGTGTTTTCCACTGCTCGCCAGTCACCAATGCGTGCACCCTGCAATCTTTCTCAAACAATTTTACACAAACTGTTTGGTAAAAAAAAATATTTTTACTTTACTTATAGCTTTATAGGTCAGGTACATGATGATGTGTTCATCATTTGGTTAATGGTCATTGTTATTGTGATATTTACATGAAAATAAGGAACTAAATGAAATTTGGGAAAGTGTAAATAAAAAATAGAGGTTGGTATGATTTTGTGTTTGTTGCATATTACATAATATGTTGTTCAATATGAAATTTAACAAACATATTTGATTTTTCTGTAGACTTTAGTAGAGGTATTTATGTGTCACCAATCTCGAGAAAAATGATTTAATGTAGCACACTCATTTGCAATTGTGCCATGCCAGTGATAAAGCCAGAGTGAAATATCCACAACATTCCTCATATTTCATAAATGGTTTCAGGTATCGAAATGAGATTGTGATAAATGATATCACACAGAAGAGAGAGTATTTTACCATATTGTTATTATGTAAAACTTCCTTATCTACCATGTTATTCCAATAACTGCAGATTTTTTGGATAATGCTCTCTTTCTTGGACTCATTTTCAATATTACAATTTCTTATAGCCTAACAGCAGTTTTTGAGGAAATTGTTATCATTAATTATAAATAACTTGAAAACAGTACAATAGATATAAGCAATTGGATATTCTCTGCGCTTTGACAGTCATAAAATCTGTTCTGAGATTTCTGCTCTTAACTATTTATTTATTCCATGCTGTTGGATTTTGAATGACATGTTGTTTGATTACCCCGCTTCCTTGTACAGTCTGTTTTTCTTTCTCTCTTTTTTATTATTGAGTCTAAAAAGCCATATAGTGCCAATTTTTCCCTTGTGTGACCTTATAAGTTCAATTAGGATTTGTACTTTAATCTTATTGTGGTCTGTATTTAATGTATTTCATCATTCATTAAAGATTTTATAGTATGAAGTTTAACACTCTAGCTAATCAAACCACTTTGTGTATTGTTGTGCATTAACACTGGGAGGATAGCATATAATCTCTTTTTCAGTTCCTTCATCACCAATGGCATTACATGCTTCATCAACAACTGCTTCAAGTATAACACTGCAGTGGCAATCACCTTCTACACGTGGGAACCTTATCCAAGGTAGTGTACATTAAATTTTGTGTGGAACTCGAGAAAATCTCTACAGGGACACAACATATGATGCAGGAAGCCTATGATGATGAGTGCTTCAGCCATACTCAGTGTTGCAAATGGTTCACAAGGTTTAAAAATGGCCACACAGAAGTTAGAGATGGCCCTCATTCAGGACACCATTTGACATCTGCCAACAATGCTCATCTCAGGAATGTCAACAAATCCATGCATGCCAATTGAAGACTGACCCTCCAAAAGATTGCAGAAGAATGTAACATTTCAGAAGGATCATGTAATGAAATCCTAACACAGCAGATTGAAATGCATTGTGTTGCTGCCATGTCCATCCCATGGCTCATGAGTCAAGGCCAGAAAGACCTTTGCCTCGCACTCTGTGAAGAGCTTTTGAATTGCGCCTATGAGAACAATATGTTTCTTCTGAGAACCATAACTGGTGGTGAGATGTGGGCTACATTTATGATATTGAGATCAAGGTTCAACCTTCACAATTGGCTGGGAAAGTTTCTCCAAGACCAACACTAGGTAATCAGTTCAGGTCAAATGTCAAATCCGGGCTGATACTTTTCTTTGACTTTGAAGAATTTGTTTATAATGAATTCATGCCATGGGGACAAACTGTTAATCGATGATTTTATTAGGCTGTGTTGCAACCCCTGTGAGAAAATGTGAGAAGGAGACAGCCTGAAATGTGGCGAGACAATTTGTGGCTCTTGCTTCATGATAAAGCACCCGCACTTCCATCTATTGCACAAAAAACGAAATCACTATGCTGCTTCACCCTCCATTCTCTGCAGACATGGGTCCTGCACACTTTTTTTTTTATTCCCAAAGTTGAAGACCAGCAACAATAGATGAGATAAAAGAAAATTCATGGACAATGTATTGTGCAATCCAGCACTTTAGACGTATTTCTGTGCCATCGGTGGTTGCTAAAGTTACTGAAAGGCTGTATATATAAGTGGAATTGATTATTTCAGTTCATACAATTTGCTGTCAGACATACAGTTGGGTTTTAGATTTAACAAATGAAAATGCTGTATTCTCTTCTCTGTGAGGCACTGGACAGATTAAACGAAAATTTGTGAACACAAGTCATCTTCTTTGATTTAACTAAGGCACGTGATTGTGTTGATCACAAAATATTACTGCAAAAGTTGCCCTATTATGGAACAAGAGGAGTAGGTCACAATTGGTTCCTCTCATATGTCAAGAACAAAGAGCAAAAGGACATTCTCCAAAGTAATGAGAACAGCCATGAGGCAGAGTCCAATATATAGGTGCATGATGAATGTATTTTAATTTTTTTCTTGGGTGCTGAATCTTACGTTAAAAATATTAATACTGTTAGTATTTTTATTTCTTATCAAATATTTATTGTAAGCTCTTAACACAGCTGTATAAACAAAGGTTTTGGTTTTGCTCTTGCCTTCTTTTGGAAAGACATAATAGATTTTGTGTGTTAGACACACATGAGCATGCCACAAGAGTTTTCCATGAGAAAAATACATTTTTTCCAAATGCACTCCAGCTGCTTTGAGTATTTGCCCTTGGTGTTTGTATATGTACATTCCAAAAACAAGTGTAGGGGCATTTAATGTTTTAAATTGGAAAAGCAAATCTCCTTTAATTGAGTAACTAATTGTAGTAGTCCTACCATTATTTTGGCCCAAATGTGTAATTTGTTAGCCTATTCTATTACACAATCTAATCACATCAAGATTACATATTAAGAGGACTGAAACACCAACCTTTAACCTCAGTTTATGAGAAGGCACTCCTAACAATTCCAAAGAATTTAGGAGCACTATAAGAGGTGACTTGTTCAGTGTTTATAATATTAGTGACAAAGATACTTCAATATCTCCATCTACTTGTGACAGAATTTTGTAATTTATCTGTCCAAGAAATTCATTATTTAACACCAAAATTGCCTATTCACACAACCATTCTTTATATCTCACACTTGCTTGCAGTTCAGGATAAACTTTGCTCACCAACTCTTCTGTACTGGGAACAGCATTACAGAACTCACGATTTAATGTAATCATGCTGTTGGTATATGCATCAATATGATCTTCACCAATATTCAAAAGAGCATCCATATATTGTCTGTGTCATTTGTTGTTAAACTAAATTTTTTAGCAAGTTGACAGGAACATCCATTTAATTCATCTGCCAGTATGTCTTTAGTTATTATAGGCAGAGTCTGTCTAAAATTGCCAGCCAATAATATGACTGTCCCCACTAGAATAGATTGGTTGCTTTTAATATCTTGCATGGTACAATTTGTGCTTCAATTGCTCTTTTGGGGAACATTGTACATTCATCCCAAATCAGCAGCTTAAATTGCACTATTTCTATTGATATTACAAACAGGTGTTTCTTTGTGAGCTAAGTTCAATGGCAGCTTAAGAACTGAATGTGGCATTCAGCCACCACTGAGTAACGTGGCAGCTATTCAAGAGGAGGCTACTGCAACAGTAACTCTTATTTTTCTGAATTTGTACTAAGAGCAGATTTAAAAGAAAAGTCTTACCACTTCCTTCCAGAGCATCTATAAAGAACAAATCTGCTTCATCACTTTCAGTTTGTTGCATAACAGCTTTAGCTTTGTCTGTTCGGGATTCAGTTGCAGAACATATTTATCGAGTCACTGTTGCAATGAAATAGTGCCATACCTCATTTGTCACAGTAAATCAAAACTAACTTTCTCAGTTCTAATGGATCTACTCAATCCAAAGTCAGATAAATCTTTTCCAGTTATCATTATTACGTGGTCTTCTACCTTCACATGAGCTTAATTATAGATAAAATCATTGTATGTAGCAGCAAGATATTTAAGTCTTTGCAACATATCTCCTGTAATGTCTTTTTTCCCACATATGTTGTGGATTTGGAAGCCAACAGGTTGCTATCAATATTGCAAAAAGCTCTGTCTCTTTGATTGCTGATCTGCACTGTACAGCTTCCTCCATTGTTACAACCCAGTGAATATCATTTTCTAGTGACCTTGTTGCCCAACACACCTGTCTGAATGTTAATAATTCCTGACCAGTATTTTTTTTTTTTTAAACGTATTTGAGACCGATTAGCCCTCGTAGATGATGGTGTAGCATGATTCTCAAGAAAAACCGTTCCATGTTGCTGACATGCACTGTATCGACTGAATAAAGCTCTGGATTTAGTACCAGACCAATTGTGAACAGGGATGCTTTCAGCTCAATGTTTCATTCTTCTCTTGACGTAATCTAGCTATAATATCTTGGCACACCAATGTATAGAAAAGATTTTTGTGAAATAATTTCTTGCACAAAGATAAAAGAATGCAGTGTTAATGTTGAACTGATCTACATGTACTTCATCTATGGCATTTGTGAGGTCTTTGTTTCTGAAGTGCAAAATAGCTTGATCACTGTATTTGTTAATATATTTACGGATATTTTTTTATAAGGTGCCATGGATGGTAGTGTCCTGCCACTGGTTAAATAAGGCATTTTTGCACTTATGATGTTATCAGTTTGATTAGGTCTCAGTTTACCTTTTAACCAAAATAAAATATGTACATGAGGTAATCTGCACTTTTGTCATTCAATGGAATACATTAAACATAACAGTTCTGCCTATATTTTTCCCTTAGTTACAAAAGACATTACCATCCTGATTTAGGTTTTCCATGATTTCCCTAAAATCGCTCCAGGCAAATGCTGGGATGGTTCCTTTCAAAGGGCACGGCTGACTTCCTTCCCCATCCTTCCCTAATCTGATGAGACCGATGACCTCGCTGTCTGGTCTCCTTCCCCAAAAAACAACAACAACAAAAGACATTAGCATCTTTATCCAAAAACTCTTACAACTATATGATGTCTTTTAAAATCAGCTCATCCTGTTAATAATTCATCAACTACTTCCTGCCATGCTGGGTTACATGTGAAGCTTATGAATAAGTCAGGACAACCATACATGTGCACATAGGCAAATGCATCTTGAGTATATTCTTGTACACCTTTTTCCATTTCCAAATTTACAGACAGCGAAGTCATCGGTCTCATCGGATTAGGGAAGCATGGGGAAGGAAGTCGGCCATGCCCTTTCAAAGGAACCATCCCAGCATTTGCCTGGAGCGATTTTAGGGAAATCACGGAAAACCTAAATCAGGATTGCCGGACGCGGGATTGAACTGTCGTCCTCCCGAATGCGAGTCCAGTGTCTAACCACTGCGCCACCTCGCTCGGTGATACCCAATTAAGGTATCAGAAAGTATTCACTATGTTTCCTAATTACATTTTAAAAAAAAGCCTCAGTTCATTACATTCATACAGAAGTAGAGTTTATAGGGCTCACCTAATACTGGAAGTGAGATATTACCACCAAAGTAACGAATACCAACAGTTTCATCTGATAGTAAGTCTGAGAACAATATTTAAAACTATTATGATGTGCCTCAAAAATGTCTGATTGAGCACATACATCAAAGAGATCAAGCTGTGAAAGTCACTCAAACACAACATCCTCTATGAAATAAATCTGTAGGAACTTGTGCTGATGATTATCTGGAGGAAGTAAAGAGTCAGTTCCATAGTAAATTTTACCTCGAATCATAAAAGTAGGTGGAAAACCTAACATTATGAATTCTGTGTTGATACCCAATTAAGGGTTTGGTTGGGTTGTTTGAGGAAGGAGACCAGACAGAAAATACTTGGAAGTCTAAAACCAGTAAATTATTACAGTTTAATATTCCACAATCAGAAGTAACTGTGAAATAAAGTTCTTAACTTCCGAACTTAAACAGTGTAATGTGGGTTATTTTAACTAAATTATTTTGTTGTTTCAGGTTATTACTTGTACTTCAAGAGAGAATTTGGTGAATGGGAGAAAGTGATGATTCTGGCTAATTACTCAAGTTTCACTCTTAAAAATCTGCAATGTGGCACCAAGTACCACTTTTACATGCAGGCTTTCACTCAACTGGGTCAGAGCACACCTACATTAACTGTCACAACTCACACACAAGGCGTAGGTGAGAATCCACTAGAAAATTATTATTAAAATTCTATAAGTTGAAAAAAATGACTCAAAAGAAATATTAATTAGGATTTAATGCTGCTCACCACATAGCGGAAGCACTGAGCAGCAGACACGCATATTTAATGCAGACTGTTGGATAAGGTGTCATCAGATGTTGAAAAAAAAAAAAAAAAAAAAAAAACAAAAAAAAAAAAAAACACTCACACACACACACACACACACACACACACACACACACACACAGGGCCATGGTGACTGTTGAGTCTGGGTGCTGAGGCCTGTGGCTGGAGTAGTTGATGGGGATACAAAAGTACAAAAGAGTTATGGGGGAGAGGTAAGAGGGTAAGGTTGTGAGAAAATACTGCAGTGTTGCACGTGAGTTTGTGTATGGACGTGGCAGTGACATGATGATGCGATGCATATTTCAAGGTGATTTCACATCAGTGAATTCCAGAAAAGCCAATGTTAGTAGGAAAAATACAGATGGCACAGACTGCAAAAGCAATTGTTGAAGTCAAACACATCTTAGTTGTACTGAAAGCTCAACTGGATCCCCCAATTTCTGAGCATACAGTGCAGCACAATGTGCTCGACTTCAATGATTGCTTTGAAGCCCATGTCATATGGATTCTCACCAGCAACAACTGCACAGTTGTGTAGGAGCCTACTAGATGTGGCCTCATATGTGGGTGTAGAATAGTTGAGGTTGAGCAGATGTGTAGTGGGCAGAAGGGGAGGGGGGGATTTCAAGTTTTTCACTAATTCACTAATGAAACATCATTCAATTAGAAGACATTTATCTCTAAGGGTTTTAACATCCCTTTGTCTTCTTCCCAGTGGCTGTGCTGAGCCCACATTGCACAAAGGTGCAGGGTGTGAGTAAACTGCCTGTGCAGGCAGTGGCGTGTTGCCTGAGGTCAGTGCCATGGCCTTGCCGCAGGGGGGTACATTGGCCAGCACATTGCTACAGCCTGGCATGGCTGTGGACGTCTGTCAGAGCATCAGCGCTCTCATTGAGTGAAGTTGTGCTTATGCTCAGCCTCAGAAATCTGCATGCCCCTGGTGTCAGTTGTCGAGATTGTGTGTAGGTGGTAGACCTGACAGTAATGTGAAGGACACCCCAAGAGGGGCTTCTGGCATACAACCAGTGAGGCGGTACTTGTACTGCCATGGAATGGTGTCACAGGTGCCCTGCTCCCAAGCTGAACAGTTCATTGACTTGTCTGATCAGTTCTTCCTCTATGGAGGATCAACCTAGCCTCCATCTTCAGTCAGTCACTGCTGTGACCTGCAGGAATGCAGCTTGCAGATTTGAAGTTCCCTCCGCAGCCAGCTGGCTGCAGACTCGTAGCAGTGGACTCTGACAAGGGGAGGCCGTCAATTGTGAAATTCAGATTCGATTCATACTGCGCATAATAAAAGCTCACGGCCAGAGGTGTAATGTGGCAAAGCACCAAGATGCACTTCTCAGCCGTTGTCGAGAAACCGACAGTTAAAAGAAACCATTGCGGTGAAATACTCTCTATGGTTCATAATTTTCCACAGTGTCGTGGCACAGCGGTAAGCACTCGGGTTCGTAATCTGAAGGTCGCCGGATCGAATCTCGCACCATACTACTTTTTTTTTACTATTTTGTTTTTTGTAATTCAAATGTTTGTATACACACACACACACACACCTATATATATATATTCCCGGCAATCAGTTGCAACAATTATGCATATAATAAGTTGTTCAAAGTCGTTTTTCGTGGAAAAACTGGCGACTTCGAACATCATTATGTTTTCTGCAAACAAAGTTGTATTTCACAAATGTCATTAATTGTCTTCATAATGTTAACCACATATAGTTAATGGAAGATGTAGAAACGATATTCCGAAACGAATACGTATAGCGTAAGTCAAACGTTCGAATTAGAATAGAGACCCCACGAACACAAATTCGCTGTGGCAGGTATGAAATATAAACTCCGTTACTCGCTTGTTACGCTTGAAGGACAGATGTTGAATGGGCCGAAACGAGCCGCCGCATAACAGCGTAGTTGCCTGCTAACTTCGAAAGAAGGTAGATGCAGTCCCTAGCGCAACTTACAACATCGTCGAAAATCAGTGCGGATGGGAGAGCTTTGGTACACCCCGTTAAAAAAACGGAAAAATGGAGGCAGTACAATTGGAGAGCGATCTGCTATCACCAACATGCATAAGCAATTCATTATATATATATAAAGTAAAGAAATTCATTATATATATATATATATATATATATATATATATATATATATATATATATATATATATATTTGAATTACAAAAAACTAATAATAAAAAATATTGCATGGTGCGAGATTCGATCCGGCGACCTTCGGATTACGAACCCGAGCGCTTACCGCTGCGCCACGACGCTGTAGAAATCTATTAATCGTAGAGAGTATTTCATCGCAATGGTTTCTTTTAACTGTCGATTTTCTCAACAACGGCTGAAAAGTGCATCTTGGTGCTTTGCCACATTACACCTCTGGCCATGAGCTTTTATTATGCGCAGTATCAATTCTGAATTTCACAATTGGCGGCCTCCCCTTGTGAGCTCGTGGAGGCTGTAGATCTTCAGAGTATTCACCAGGCCATCCTGCAACTAGTAGAGTTGACTTCCCATTGGTGTCAGTCATGCAGATAGAATGGCTACACTCAGAATGAGTGGAGGGAAGATGGAGGTTTATAGCAGTTAATGACATGATTCCCCCCATACCGGTGGTCAAATTTACTCCCATTTTCTGAGCCCATCAGTGCTCTTGGCTGCCCTAATAACTTCAGGGTTGTACCCTATTAAGATGATCATTTATGGACCACTGGATGCTTTGCATATACTGCCCCAATTCTGTTATTAATTTCCATATCATCTTTGTTTTGACTAATTGGGTAGTATGCCATTCGATCACAGCTTTTTTAGTGTTTACTACTGCAAGTACCTGGCCTAGTATGCTTTTTAAATGTAGAATATTTTCATTATCTGCTGTCTCAAACACTGTCTTCTACAGTTTTCTGCCTGCATTTATCCATCCTCTTTTTCTCTAAATCAGTGCTCTTGGCACCTGGTTGGTCACCTGTTTCAGTTGCTCCCTCAGTTTTTCATAAGAGAGTTGCAATCCACAGTACTGTTCCTGAAATTTTGTGAGAATTCCTTCTTTCTTTACTTTATAGCGCAGTTCCCCAAAGGTAACTTCTAACCCACACACCTCATTTCTCATCTTCCACATATGACTTGTTAACAGGACATTGAGTTGTCTTGAGAACATTACCCCAGATTCAAAAATTGGTTCCCTAATTCACCCTCTAATCACCTCTTGATGACATGTAGGGACAGCAAGATTACCATATTCATCCTGAAATGCATGCTGGCATGTCATTTGAGCGACAGCAATTTCTTGTCACTTACTCTCTCCCCTTCTGAAACCATTAGCGCATAATAAAATTTATAAATTATAGAGCGCAGCAATCAGTCATCCTTTTTTTGCAGGTTTTATTATGCAAAGCCAGTTTTTGGCTAGCGCCTCTATGCATGTCAGTTCCCTTTTGTTCAGGCATCAGTCACAGTTCTTTGAATACTATAGGGAACAGGGAACTGACACACTTCGAGATTAGAAAATAACGCATTGATAATGGCTAGGTACTAGTTGAAATCTGGATTTGCGTAATAAAACCTGCAGAAAAAGAACAACTGATTGTTGTGATCTATAATTTATAAATCACATAACAGTCACTGACTGCACCCACTTTCCTAATGTAAGGTAACCTGATGCATAATAAAATAATACATAATAAAATAATACTTAAGAATATGAACCTGTTAACGTAGCTGATACAAACAAAAAGAAATTCCAGAAACAAAACAATATGTATCCCAGTGGTTCAGAAACAAAAAATTTTCACAGTTAATGAAAGGAAACTAAATGTGTACTCTTGGCCTTCTTAGTATTTGTATCCTGTACCATGTGTGGTGTTGGTATTTGTGGCAAAGTGTCTACTGCTCCACTGTATGGTTTCACTTAGCTTATGTAAATAATCAGCATTGTCACTGTAAGCCGCACCTTCACATTTACTGGTGATGTCATCTCTGTCACTTGATGTGGACTCTCGTACTTAGTTAAAAACTTTTTTGTTCTTCCTTTGGGTGTATAAGTGTGTGTTACCAAGACCCACTGACCCACTCAGTATTGCTTCAACTTCCCCATATGTTGCCCTGTCTCTTCTTGTCATTCAAGTGTCTTTGTATTCATTTGTTTGACCTTCTGCCAAACTTCTCTTAACCCTTTTACAAACTTTGTCACCAACTCCTCATTAGCATGTAATTTAGGTTTCAGAATCTCGAAAGAAGATGGCATTTTTCTTCCATATACCACCTCATATGGTGAAAGACCTGTACTAGTGTGTACTTTAGGATTATTGAAAATACATGTCCCAGATATCATGCTGCCTATTTACATAATTACTTAACATTTTCTAAATTATGTGATGAACCCTTTCAGTATCAAGTGAAAAGCACTAGCGTGATGTTCTTGGATACAAAGCAGGCAACACAACAGCTTCTACAGGTCCAATATATAATTTGTACCCTGATCTGTAATGTAATATTATAAGGAACACCAAATATTTGTATCCAGTTATCAACCATCCTGTTTCTGACTGTTCATGTGCTGGTGAGGCATTGCTATCATTGTTACACATCAGCAAAAGTGGTTTGTTATCTTATCTTCAGCTTCTGTCCCATTAAATTGTCCAAGAATAACTGAACCAAGCATTTCAAAAGGTTTTGTTGCTTCTGGCAATCTTTGTGATAGCACATGCCAGTGACTAAGATCTTCTCTTTGTGCATGTGGACCACAGGCTCTCGCATATTGTTCAACATGTTGCTTTCTGGTTCTTCACCAAAACCTTTCAGCTCTGGATCTACCTGTCATTCTATGCCCCCTCCCCCCTCTCCCCCTCCATCAGCCCAAATAACCTGCCAACAGGTGGTTGTGTCCTTGTTGCAATACTTCATATCTGAAAAATGTGGGAAACACTATGTGCAGTCCACACTTCATACTTCTGTATAGCAAGCCATCATGTGTCACACACTGGCTGTGACCTTAAAGCCCAACAGTCCATGCCAACAGCTAGTGCGTTTTGGCACTCTGACAAGTTTTTGGATAGTGCTTGCAGAGCTCTGATTTTCTTGGATAGCATATCTGCCTTTGTCTTCCCAGGTTTATACACGAGTTCACAATTAAACTTTTTTAGCTTCAATGCCCACCATGTCAATCTACTTGAAGGGCCCTTTCAATCTAAACTAAAGGGAGGCTTGATCAGTAACTACCTTAAATGTTTGCCCATATAAATAACAGTAAAAGTAGATATAATCATAAATAACAGCTAGCATCTCTTTTTCTGTTACTGAATAGTTGTGTTCCACTTTCATCAGTTGTCTCAGTGCATATTCCACCGGATATTCCATATTACCTACAATTTGGGTCAAAACACAACCAATTGCCATATTGCTCACATCACACGACAGAATGAACTATTACTCAGAGTTAGGAAATACCAACACCAGACTCGATACCAAAGCATGCTTTAATTTGACGAATTAATTTGCAAAATGTGGCTTGACACTGCTGACCACACAAATTTCATTCCATTTCTTAATGGACAATTAAAGGGATGGCAATTCATGCAGAGTCCTTCACAAACTTCCTATAATAATTACAGAGGCCCAAAAATGATTGTAGCTACTTTGTAGTCTGTCACAGTACAAAATCACAAACCACTGATAGCCATGGATCAGTTTTTACTCTTTCCTGGATAATTACATGCCCCAGATAGTTTACTCCCCTTTGAGCACCACAGCACTTAGCTTGAACATTAGGCATGCTGCCTGTAGTTGTTTAAACAGTCCTTCCAATCATTACACGTTTCCTTCCATATCCTCCGAAAATACAGTTTTATCATCAAAATACACAATGCTTTTCTTTAGGTTTCAATCGAAAAACTGCTTTATCCAAGAGTCTGGTGTATTTTTCCGTCTTAAAAAGCAATCCTACAGTAACAGTAATGTCCTCACAATGTGGCTATGGATGTCTGTCAGAGCCTCAGCACTCTTCTTGAATGAAGCTGCACCTAGGCTCGGCCTCAGAATTCTGCACTTGCCTGTTTTCAGTTGTTGAGATGGCATGCAGGTGGAAGACTACTACAGTGGCACGAAGAAAACCCCAAGAGGTGGTCCCAGCCAGTTCTTGTACTGCACAGGCATGGTGGCACAGGTGCCCTGCTCCCAAGCTGAACAGCTTGTAGATGGGCAGATTGGTTCCTTATCCGTGGAAGATCAGTGTGGCCCCCATTTTCAGTGCAGGAAGTGGACATGTAGCAGTGGACTACAAGCTGGTGGCAGCTGTAGACACCAGGTCATTCTGCAGTTAGTATGGCTGACCTTCCATTGGGATCACTGATGCAGAGGGAGTGGCCAGACTCAGAGTGGGTGGAAGGAAGGCAAGGGTTTTATAATAGTTGATAATGTGATTCCCCCATACTGATGACTGAATGTGCTTCCATTTTCTGAGCCTGTTAGTGCTCTCCGCTGGCCTAATGTTTCACTTTAGGGCTTCAAAGCATTCCTTTATGCAAATTTGAAGCCTGAAAGGGATTCTTGTGCCATTCCTGGTGAAGTTACTGGATGTAGCCCTATTACAGAGGACTGTTGCTACTTCTCTGCACTGTTACCCAAGTACTGAACAAAAGGTCCTGACAATCTCTTAATCTCTCTGAGGCAATGAGCTCCTTGTTTGTGTGTACTTACATTATTCCGAGTATTACACACAGTTGTAAACTCAGCAGACATGCTCCATCTAGCATTGTCCTACTTGGTTCAGACAAAATTTTACTCCTGCACGTAATTACAATTATGCTCTGTAGCAGGTGAAAATTCTCCCTACAACATATCCTTCAATCTCATAAACCCCTGATCTCAACCTTCAGTAGCCCCTGTCCTCCACCTGCCTCTATCCTCTACTGTGTGCTACTCTAGCCTCTCACATGCCTTCTATTCCCCAAGTGCACCTACATAATCCTTACGCCTTCACTACTTCTCTTCTCTCATCTCCCCCAGCACAGCCACAAGATACTGCACCTAACAGCCCACTGTCCAGTCCCCTGCATGTCCCTGCACACTCCCACAGGCAGCTATACAGCACCTCCCTGCCTTGCTCTCTCCCCCCTCTTCCCATCCCATGCTTCTCCTATATCCCTATATTGCTGCTCATCTCAGTCGTGCCATGGCACCCAGATGTGACTGTGGCCATGTGTGTCTGAGTTTTTAAGTGTGCCTGTCCACTACACAATACCTCATTGATGTGGTAAATAGTAATGAGTCATAATGCATACTGTTATTCTACCACTAGTTTTCCATTGCAGGCACTAATTATTAATTTGGCTGTCAATTCATTCAGTTTAATATCAAAATTTAAAGTGTTGGACCAAATTGACCACACTTAAGATTTTATAAAGTCCCACACATTATGTACTGTGCATGATGTTGGTGACATATTGTCTGTTTCTGTCATGGACTCCAGATTTTGTCAGTTTATACATTTATTTTTGTCATATCCAAAACCAACTTACAAGATCAATTATCAGAACACAGATATTTCAGTCACATAGCTATAAAACTTTTTATTCATTATGCAAAAAGTAGCATTACTAATACCATCTCTGCCACGGCTGTCTTCCTTGTATTAAAAAAGTGTTTTTTTTTTTCCTTTCACTTCAATGTCAGTTAGTATCACCTACTACGTATCACCTGCCTGTGGAAATTTTTTTTACCTAATTCTTTAAAATTCCCTTTTGTTGCATACCCTTTACCCCTTTTTGCAGACAGTAACTCATAGATTCTATTAGCTAATGAATCTGTCTCCTTTTTGTATTTATCTGTTGGTTTGCTGTCTACTGATAAGTATATTTCCTTTATTTCTGTATTTTGATGGACTACCTGTTTAACTTAGTGGTGATGCTGCTGCTATACTGGCAAATAGCCCAAATCAGTCTTTACCAACACAGCCAGGATGGAATTAGTCAAGTCAATGAAGAAAAATTAGGAGAAAAAATGTATTGAGTCATGCAAATTTAAATACAGTGCATAGGGGGAGGGTAATGAATAACATGCTAGAAATCCTGACCTGTGCTGTGTCAGTATGCCGGTAAGGGACGTGTAAAGGTCATTTTCTTAGATTTCTGTTGAATATCTATAGAACTGCTGCCTCTAGCAAAATTGTTTTCCTGTGCACAATTAAACATCATTAAATTTTCTGCAAAAAGGTGTATTCATTTTTTCACTGGGACTAATAATTTCCACATTGCAAGGCTAGAAAAATCACAGGAAAAACAGTGGTTTAATTTTATAAAATAAATGTATATTCTTAAATGAAATTGTTTAAAAACGACTATTAAATGCTTGTTATAGTAACCAGAATTGGACACAGGCTGTCTGGTGAAGGGCATCAATAGTGAGTCACCAAAAACCATGAAAGACAACAACAGTGATGGACGAACAAAATGACAGTATGACAAGTCCTAAGTGTAAACCAAATTGGGAGCATACATATAGCAGTATCTGGAACCAAGCAATGCTGTATATAAGGAATGATACAAAAGTGCAGTCAGAATGTGACTGAGGTCCAGGCTCCTGTGCAGCAAGCTTTGTAATGTGGCCGCTGTGGTGTCACTGCCACACACCACACTTGCTAGGTGGTAGCCTTTAAATCGGCCGTGGTCCTTTAGTATACGTCGGACCCGCGTGTTGCCACTATCAGTGATTGCAGACCGAGCACCGCCACACGGCAGATCTAGAGAGACTTCCTAGCACTCACCCCAGTTGTACAGCTGACTTTGCTAGCGATGGTTCACTGCCTACTTACGTTCTCATTTGCCAAGACGATAGTTAAGGATAGCCTTCAGCTACATCATTTGCTATGACATAGGAAGGCCCCATATTCAGTTACTATTGATATTGTGAATCATGTACCGTCAAGAGCAACATTCATCATTAATGGATTAAAGTTAAGTATTCCACCAGCTATGTCCGTTTTTCTAAATTCTAATTTCCTTGTCATGTTGCAGACCTCATGCCAGCCTGCGTGAGCTAAAATGCGTGCATTTCGGCCTCCTTTAGTAAAGCGGTGTTGGCTCTTTCTTGCCAACCACAATAGCTGCAATAGCTGACAGGCCAGTGCATGGGGCGTGACCTATGCCTTTCACTTAGGTGACAACAGCAGCACTCACAAATTTTGGAAGTGTTCGTGCCACCCAGCAGCCATTATCTAAGTCCATGCATCCTGGTGAGCTTTCAAACTGTTCAGCCCAGGATACCAGATCCCTCCCTCATTCTACTATTAATCAAACTAGGTTAGCCTTTTACTAGCCATCTAGTTTACAGTTTTGATGACTAGTTTGCCATGGCCTGTAATATAAAAATTTTTTTGTGTCTTCCCATTTGTGCACGCAGGAAAACCATTAAAACATTGGAACAAAAAGGAAAGGGGTTGATGTGTGTCATCCAAACATAAATACAATACATAACTCAATTGTCATATTATAACCTTTTCGGTCAATTGAAATTTTGATAACATGTAGTGAAGATGTTTGCTACACTCATTAGAACAAAATTGTAAAATGTTTGTCACTCTGACATTGCACATATCTGTGAAATCATGAATCTGTGCAGAATTTTGGAAGTAGTTTATGATAAATAGAGCTTTTTGGTAGAACCATTTGCACTTCTATAGCAGCATTGGATACTGAATGGCTGAACTTTAACAGATTGAGAATGATGTCAGGAGGTGGTTGTAGGGACAGTGAAGATCTGTGTGTGGACTGAAACAGAATGGTTGACTGAGGAATGGGTTGATCCTTAGAAAACAGTAAGGGCCAGACCATCATGATGCTATACTCAGCATGATGGGGTGAGAACATTAAAAAGGGGTCATATATAAATACACTCCTGGAAATGGAAAAAAGAACACATTGACACCGGTGTGTCAGACCCACCATACTTGCTCCGGACACTGCGAGAGGGCTGTACAAGCAATGATCACACGCACGGCACAGCGGACACACCAGGAACTGCGGTGTTGGCCGTCGAATGGCGCTAGCTGCGCAGCATTTGTGCACCGCCGCTATCAGTGTCAGCCCATTTGCCGTGGCATACGGAGCTCCATCGCAGTCTTTAACACTGGTAGCATGCTGCGACAGCGTGGACGTGAACCGTATATGCAGTTGACGGACTTTTAGCGAGGGCATATAGTGGGCATGCAGGAGGCCGGGTGGACGTACCGCCGAATTGCTCAACACGTGGGGTGTGAGATCTCCACAGTACATCGATGTTGTCGCCAGTGGTCGGCGGATGGTGCACGTGCCCGTCGACCTGGGACCGGACCCCAGCGACGCACGGATGCACGCCAAGACCGTAGGATCCTACGCAGTGCCGTAGGGGACTGCACCGCCACTTCCCAGCAAATTAGGGACACTGTTGCTCCTGGGGTATCGGCGAGGACCATTCGCAACCATCTCCATGAAGCTGGGCTATGGTCCCGCACACCGTTAGGCCGTCTTCCGCTCACGCCCCAACATCGTGCAGCCCGCCTCCAGTGGTGTAGCGACAGGCGTGAATGGAGGGACGAATGGAGACGTGTCGTCTTCAGCGATGAGAGTCGCTTCTGCCTTGGTGCCAATGATGGTCGTATGCGTGTTTGGCGCCGTGCAGGTGAGCGCCACAATCAGGACTGCATACGACCGAGGCACACAGGGCCAACACCCGGCATCATGGTGTGGGGAGCGATCTCCTACACTGGCCGTACTACACTGGTGATCGTCGAGGGGACACTGAATAGTGCACGGTACATCCAAACCGTCATTGAACCCATCGTTCTACCATTCCTAGACCGGCAAGGGAACTTGCTGTTCCAACAGGACAATGCACGTCCGCATGTATCCCGTGCCACCCAACATGCTCTAGAAGGTGTAAGTCAACTACCCTGGCCAGCAAGATCTCTAGATCTGTCCCCCATTGAGCATGTTTGGGACTGGATGAAGCGTCGTCTCATGCGGTCTGCACGTCCAGCACGAACGCTGGTCCAACTGAGGCGCCAGGTGGAAATGGCATGTCAAGCCGTTCCACAAGACTACATCCAGCATCTCTACGATCGTCTCCATGGGAGAATAGCAGCCTGCATTGCTGCGAAAGGTGGATATACACTGTACTAGTGCCGACATTGTGCATGCTCTGTTGCCCGTGTCTATGTGCCTGTGGTTCTGTCAGTGTGATCATGTGATGTATCTGAACCCAGGAATGTGTCAATAAAGTTTCCCCTTCCTGGGACAATGAATTCACGGTGTTCTTATTTCAATTTCCAGGAGTGTATATCAAAATAGTCAGCAACCAGTTGCAGAAAAGAAATTTTATTTCTTAACGGATTCCAGAAACTTTGTGCCCTCCTCAGAATGCTGTACAGAAAAATATGTCACAAATAAGTAGAAGTTAAATAAATATTAAAATTAAGGATGAAAAGTTTAAAAAAATTTAAAGGCAAAGAATGGTACATACTTTTACATATTGCATTATTTGTGAATATCAACAATAAGATGCATGCAGCATATTGTGGTTGCCATAAAAATATAGTACAGCAATAGGTAATACAATAATGTATCCATTAATACAAGAAGAGCTTGTAAATGCTTACACAGGATTCATATAGCCTGTTCTAAAATGGCATAAAGAAGCTAAATAAGAAGTGCAGGTATCAAGCACAACTGGAGCTAATGATCTAATGACATGCACATCTCAAAGTTAATCATAGAATTGGGGTAAAAGTATGATAAAATAATAAAACAAAACCATACCCAACTCTTATTGTCATAAAGCATAAACAAAAATGTAAGTGCACATAAGCAGCGTGATAAGTAATACATAAAAACCTAATGATAAATAAAATGAGTTAATACCAACGACAAGTGGTGCTATGGGTGGGAAATCTGGGAACAGGTCTCCAAACAGTTGTAGTGAGGTCTAGCTCGGTACCAGAGAACCTTTCAGCAGAAACAAAGTGCAAAGTACATCACAGAGCTTAAACCTGTGAGTGGAACAAGTGGAGAGACAATTCTCGATCATTAGCTAATATTAAGTGTCAGAAAGTGACTATAGAGGAAAACAAGCATGGGCACCATTTTATTACAGTGAAACAGCTAGTACTGGAATGTATGCATGTCACAAGTGCTTTTATTGAAAGAATTGTAACTAGGAGCATGCATATCAGTTGTATGGTACTGAAAAGTTTAGAACACATCACTGAAATTTTGTGAAGTGCTTTTTAACTGTAAAAACTACCTGTATCTATAAAGTAGAGCATTTCTAACTTTGTGAACAGAATGTGTATATGTCATCATTACATATAGCTGACAACCTGTAGAAAAATATGAAAGTAATCTGCCCCTCCTATACCCCTATTCCCCCCTCTTCACCGCCAATTTCCTCAACTCCTTAACCTGCCCCCACATTTTTCTTATCATTGGTCTATTACAATTGCAGTGCCATACAATCAACTTCTGATACATAATTAGATTACCTGGGTGTAGATAGTTGATTATATGAACATATTAATTTTTATAGATAGAGTATTGTTATTTGGCTAGTTACAGTCACTACTAAAACAACTTGTTTCTAGTTATAATCAGCAAGTTGCAGTCAGTAGGTTGGGATGAGCATACTAGTTTCAGTAATTTGCAGTGTATGGCTATATTCAGATGGTCACTAATTTGCTTTTTACAACCAGTAAATTTTAGTAGTGTTTTACACACTATAGCTTGGTGTTGCACTGAGTTGCTATTAATTAGCTATATACAGTTACATTTAAACAGCTGCTCACAGTTACATTTAGTCAACCTTTTAATGTTGGTACATTTGTTATACAAAGTTAGTTTTTGCACTTTTTTACGCAGATTTTGAGTAAGTTGATCAACTACAGTTACAGGTTGTTAGGCATCTACAGTCCTGAATGATTGACAACTTATATTGCCAAGTAGTTAACCATTTATTATTGCAGCTACTAATCCATCTACAACCTACAGGTGGTTATTTATTTTTGCTACATGTGGTTAGCTATATGCAAACAGTGACCTATAGACATCCTATTCCTAAAGTTACAGATGTTCTGCTTTATAGTTACAAATAGTGTTTATGGCTAATAAGCACTTTTAGTTGTTCATGGTCAAGTAGTCAAATCTATGGTACTTATTTCATATAACTTATATGAATGTCGGTAGTTATATTTACTTCACAAAGCTTACCTAAGACTTTGTATACATTATGAACTAGTTATGTGCTGTAACTAAAGTGTACAATGATTCCCACATTTCATTTCTCCTATATTTATTTTTGATTCTTCCTGTTATCTACTGACTAGGAATTGCTTTTCCATTTATTCCAGTTCTTGCTCCTCACCCCATAGTGCCTTTTGCATGCTGTTGCATGGCCCTTTTCCCTGCTACCATGCTACTGACATCTCTACACAATTTCAATTTCTAAAATTTACAGTACCACACAATTGGCAAGAATGCTGCTAGTTACAATTCTTTCACAAAATGCACTTGCGACCTGCATATGACCCAGTACTAGTTGATTCACTATAACATTATTGTACCAGAAACCACTTCTATTTTACTGTATGACTTTCTGTCAACTGCCGTCAACTGTGACCTCTCTGACAGGAAATTATGAATACATTCGCATAAGTGACGTGATATTCCATAAGCACACAGTATGATTGCAAACTGCTTGTGAGGTAAGGTGTCAAAAGCCTTCTGGAAATCTAGGAATATGGAATCAATTTGAATTCCCTTGTCACACAGCACTTTATGTGAGTAAGGAGCTAGTTGTGTTTCACAAGAATGATGTTTTCTAAATCCATGTTGACTTTGTGATAATAAACCATTCTCTTTGAGGTGATTTATTTATTTATTTATTTTGATCCAACATCAACTGATTACAAAAAAAAGGTTTTTTTTTTGTTCCAGTCTTCTGGATAAGTCAGAGCCTTAATTACTAGGGTTACATATTATTGGCTGGCACTTTTATCTACACAGCTTGTTCTAAATTTAGTTGAGAGAACAGAGTTACATATATGGACTATACATAAACAAAATTGTTATTGCCATACTTAGATTAAGGAATCTACAGTTTGTAACACAGTATTCATATCTGACATTCAAATATTTACAGTTTGTGACACAGTCTATGATCTGAGATTACATATATTTTTAGATAGATGGTCTTCCATCATATGATTGTACTAAATCTAGAAACTCATCTATTGCATATACAGGATTGTTTAGGAGCCATAATTTTAATTTCATTTTTATTTTTGTAATGGTCAATTTGGAGATATTAGGATGGAAGCAATTCAGTAGTTTTATGCCTGCATAGTGAGGGCTTTTCTCATAAAGTGTTGTTCTATGAGAGATGATATGGGGTCTCTCTCTGCCTCTAGTGTTGTGATCATGTATTTCTTTATTAAGTGTTTTGTTACTATTTACTGCCATAATGATTATCTTCAGCACATACAGGTTATGAACAGTTAGTATTTTAAATTCTTTAAACAAATTTCTGCAGGACTCCCTGGCACATTTCTTTCCCATAATTCTAAGTGCCTTCTTTTGTAAGGTAAGTACACTTTTCATATTACCTTTACTGCTGGATCCCCAAACCTCTATCCCATAACTTAGATGGGATTCAAATAGTGCAAAATATATTTGCCTCAGAGTGGTGATGTTACAAAAAGGTGTCAGTTTTCTTAGGACATATATGGTAGTACATAGCTTTTTGCAAATATCATTCACATGATCAGACCAGTTTAACTCTGCATCTAGTGTCAGGCCAAGAAATTTGGTCAAGTATTGTTTTTTAATGTATTCGTCACCCATTAAGATTTTGTTTTCATGAGTTTTTTGCCTCCCAAGATCAAATTCAATATAGACAGATTTATTTGTGTTTAATTTTAGTTTGTTTTCATTAAAATACTGCAGAATTAAGCCTGCTGCAGTATTGGATTCCACTTCGAGCTGTGAATAGCTTGGATTGCTGCGTATTAACGTGGTATCATCTGCATATAACATAGCTGTTGCATGGTTTGTTATGGACTGAATATCATTTACATAGATAATAAAAAGAAGTGGTCCTAATATTGATTCATAATTTGGAGACAATATATGTTCCAAAATCATGGTGCATACCAATGTTAAATGATGTAAATCTTTCACACCCATCTCTGCATTCAAAACTCTGAACAGATGGTTCATACATGTAAAATCCTTACTTTTGCAACACATAGGCTACCATCCCCAACTAAACAACTCTAGCAGTCAACAACTACAATTACTGGTAAGTGTCATATAGCTTTGCTTCATTTTCTGAAGAGAGTAAATCTGCTTTTGCTGTTGCACTGGCACAAATCATGTTGAGTGAAATTAATCATATTTAAAAAAATCAAGTGAGAGTAACTTTGACAAATTGTCTTGACTTCTTTTCAAGCAGAATATATTTGAACATTGAAAATTCTACTGTAGAAGGCTAGAAACTAAATGTACTAAATAATCATGAAATGACTTAGTCTAACTGGAAGCTTGAAAAACTTATTACGTACACTTATTTATCTAGAGCACTTGTAATCTATCACGGAATGCTAGAAAGAATCTTTATTAGTATACATACATAGATGTTTAAACAACACAAATCATACATAATATTCAGTCTGAAGAAAAAAAAGATTAATGATTCTGTTCAACTAATTATCAAACAATGGAAAATACAGGATGGAATGTAACAATATTAGAGAATGAAAGTTGCTACTCACCATATAGCAGAGATGCAGAGTTGCGATAGACACAACAGTAAGATTCACAGAATTATAGCTTTCGGCCATTAAGGCCTTTGTCAACAATAGACACACATACACATTAAAACAAGCAGGAAGATATATATGTTCAGTAAACTAGATAAAAAATCAGTAGTGTCATATCTCACTGAAAAACTTGAAACTTTTAGCACAAGGCAGGAGCGTGCAGAGGAACTATGGCTCAAGTTTAAAAGAATAGTTGATCATACACTGTGTAGATACTGTATGTAGGCAGTAGAACAGTTCATAATGGGAGGGAACCTCCACTGTATACAGTCACTGTAAGAAATTTTTAAAGAAATGTAAATTACTTAATAATAGGTGTAAAACAAAGCATAGGAGTATAGATAGAGAGATGCTGAATGAAATGTGTCTGGCTGTCAAGAGAGCAATGTGTGTTGTCATCAGTGACTACCTTAGCTGAATGTTGTTGGATGATCTTTCACAGAACCCAAAGAAATTCTGGTTGCATGTAAAGGCTGTTAGTGGCACCAAAGTTTGTCCAATCATTAGTGAATGAGACAGGAACTGAAATGGAGGGTAGCAAGCAAAAGCTAAAATGCTAAATTCCATTGTCAAATGTTCTTTTACAAAGAAAAACCCAGGAGAATTGCCTCAGTATAACCCATGTACCACTGCAAAGATGAATGAAATAAGTATTACTGTCAGTCATGAGAAACAGCTGGAATTGCTAAAACTGAACAAAGCTCCAGGGTCCAATGTAATCCCTGTCAGGTTCTATACTAAATTTACAGCTGGATTAACCCCTCCTCTAACTGTAATTTATCATAAATCCCTTGAACAAAAAACTGTGCCCAGTTCTTGGAACAAAACACAGGTCACACCCATCTACAAGAATGGTAGTAGATGTGATCCACAAAACTACCATCCAGTATCCCTGGCATCAATTTGTTTAAGAATCTTAGAACATGTTCTGAGATCTCAAACATAATGAGATATCTTGAACAGAATAACCTCCTCAGTGCAAACCAGCATGGATTCCTAAAACATCAATTGTATGAAACTCAACTCACACTTTTCTTACATGACATGCTGAAAGTTTTGGATCAAGGCAATCAGGTAGGCACAGTATTTCTTGATTTCTGAAAAGTATTTTACACAATACCACACCTATGATTATTGTCAAAAGTATGATCATATGGTGTATCAAGTGAAATTTGTGATTCATGTGAGAACTTTTTGGCAGGGAGGATGCAGGACGTTATCTTAGATGAAGTGTGATAGATGTAGAAGTAACTTCAGATGTGGTCCAGGGAAGTGTGTTTGGACTTTTGCTGTTCATGTTGTGTGTTAATGACCTTGCAGACAATATTAATTGTAGCCTCAGACTTTTTGCAGATGATCCAGTTACCTATAATGAAGTGTTATCTGAAAGAAGCTGCATAAATATTCAGTCAGATCTTGGTAAGATTTCAAAGTGGTGCAAAGATTAAATGATCAGAAATGTAGGGATTTGAAATTGATTGATCACATAGGCTCAGCCATGGATATACTTCAGTTTATTAGTAAAGTACTGGGGAAGAGCAATCAGTCTACTACAAAGGAGGTTGCTTACAAATCACTCATTGACCAATTCAAGAATATTATTGAAGTGTATTGGACCTGTACTGGATGGGACTAACAGGGGATACTGAATGTATACAAGGAATGGCATCACGAATGGTCACAGGTTTGTTTAATCCATGGGAGAGTGTCACTGAGATACTGAATGAACTGAACTGGAAGTCTCTTGAAGATAGATGTACACTATCCCAAGTAAGCCTATTAACAAAGTTTCAAGAGCCAGCTTTAAATGATTACTCTAGAATTATACTACAATACCTTACGTACACCCACATAGGAACTGTGAGGATGTGATTAGAATAATTACTGCACACACATAGGCATTCAGTCAGTCATTCTTCATGTGTTCCATACATGAGTGGAATGGGATGAAACCCTAATAACCAGTACAATGTGCAAGTTTCAGCAAAGTAAATACATGTAAGCAGTAGCCAAGGTGGAAACTTTACAGTGTTGGGCAGTGGTACCCGAGCCCACTCAAAAAAATTTGTACAAAAGAGATGTAGCATCATCTGAAACACCAAGTCTGTTTCTTGCCAGCATTATTCTTCATTTGGAGAGTTGCTCCAAAGTGAGGAAATTGAATTGTTTGAATAGTTTTTACAAAACTCAGTATGTATTTTCAGTCTTTGTTTATGTCCTTAGGCAACTATCATGGCAAAAAAGTCAAAGTACCAGAATATAATGCTTCTGGCACTTTGGAATAATTTCATTATGTTGTAAAGTGGTGAATATGTATAATTTTTGTTTAACTTTCAAAATTAATCTTGTGTGTTTACATCATATATGGAATAGATATTGCAGCACCTAAAACACATAGTCAGTCTGTTTGCCAGTGCAGTACTTCATCTGAACTGTTTGGATAGTTTTAACACCCATTATATCTACTTTCAATCCTTCATTTTGATCTGGGCCTGGGATCAAGGCCAGCAAAGTTAAAAAGAGCTGTATTATATGTGTCTGGCGCCTGTTATTTCAGACATGTCTGAAAGAACAGACACCATGGTGGATCGTAACAGCCATGTAGGATGAAATTTCAATTAATTACAAATGTCAGCTGTGTATGATACACCAATAGAAATCAACGGGGAAAGTTGAAAATGTATGCCTGACTGGGATTCGAACCCGGGATCTCCTGCTTACTGTTCAGGCACTCTATCTCCTAAGCCATCGAGGACACAGGAATTAGTGCAGCTGCATGTACTTGTCCCAAGCACACCCCCCCAGCAAACCCACATTCTCAACTTACTCCACACACTTATGAAAGTAGTGCTCCCACCTGGCTGTCACGATCCAACATCATGCCTGTTCTTTTGGACATATCCAAAAGAAGAGACACTATATGCATATAATTACAGCAATCACAAGCCAAGGATCATTTCTTTGTGGATGCAAACATACATTCAAATTCATGATGCCCTGAGATGAGGGATATCTTACCCACACCCCAAAAGTAGGGTTCTGCTGCCCATCTAATCTACAGGATATCCTTGTCCATCCCTATTACAATGTTATTAGTAACCCCGCACCCAATGGTTTGTTCCCTTGTGGTCAATCTAGTTTTGAGACCTGTCCCACACAGCAAACCACCACTTCTTACTGCAGTCCAGCCACCAGTCTTTCCCATCCAATAAAAAGCAGGGCCATGTGCGAAAGCAGACTGTTAAATATCAGCTACCTTGCAATTACTGTATAGCATTCTACGTGGGCAGAACAAGTACCCATATGTCTGCTTGCATGAATGGCCACCACCAAATTGTGGCAATTTCATTGCTTCTCATTTCTTTCTGTCAGAATATACGATAAACATAAAATACAATGTGACATTGTTTATCATTTCAGGACTTCATAGCAGATAAATGAGCTATTGTATTAAACCTTGTACTTTGTGAAATCTTTCACATTTATATATTTCCAGTAAATATTTGGTATCTCCTGATTCTTTTCTTAGTTAGTAAGAAATAGTACTGCCACCAGCTTTATTTGCAGCTACATGTTTCAGTTTTACATCATTGTCAGGCTTCTTATGGCCAGCATCTTTGCTGTGCTATGTGGCTTGACATTTCGCCCAAGTGTTAGCAAATAGTACTTTGTGTTTTGTTTGGCACTTTTATCAGGAAACAGTGTATTTCTGTCATCATATAGAACTACACTTCTTTCTGAACGGCACAGTGAGTATTCCATAAGATACCAATATTATAAATGTAAAATTAACTCTGTCTGTCAGTCTCTTTTCTAAGGCTGAACTACCAAATACAATTTGATGACATTTGAGATGGAGATTGCTTGAACCCAGAGGATGAACATTGGTTACTTTAAAAAAACAGTAGGCAGAGGTGATAATAGTTGATAATATTGAATCGAGGCAGAGGAAAGTTTGTTGGCAATGCACTCTTCTGCAGTACATTGCACCGGCGTTAAGACCTATGTCAAATTGGAAAGTACTAAATTGTAGATCTCTAAAAGATTTACACAAAAGTCTAGACAGCATATGCTTATATCTTTTGTTGTGCATCCATAATGAACCAGTTTTGTCTTTTGGTTTGCTTGGTACAGCGAATCCAAAAGACAAAAGTAGTTATTGTGGGTGAACAATAAAACATAAACATAAGTTCTCACAGACTTTTTTGTAGATATTTTTTAGATCTATGTGTCAGTATTACATCAAATTATGTACCACATATTGACTAGGCAATGTGTTGGTGCTGGCAAACTCTGTACTTCGTCAAACATATGAAGTCAGTCCATTTGTATCGGACCTGTGATGCCATAGACATAGAAAACTATTAAACATATAACACCTGACTTTGTATGATAGGGCAACAGAGGGAACAGCACACATCGTAACAGTATTACTGACACATGAACAAAGCTGCAGGTAAGAGCTAGTTGAATATATAAATAGACACTATTAATAACTGATGGAGAACTTCCTGAAATTATTACAGGTTGTGTTATACTTACTTAGCAATACAGTCTGTAGAAGAGTATTATCATCTGTCAGGGTTCACATCATTTCTCAATCATTTGTTAAATGAAATGTAATTAAGATTCCCTATAACTCAGCTACAAAGTATTAGCCTTCTACAAAAATTGATGTCAACAAACTTTAGTGATAAATATATAGGCCTTGTTTTGCAAAATGCTGACACATAAAAAGTCACATATAATTACAAACTATGTAGGCACGTTATTCCAACAGCAATAGAGAGTTCTTTAAACATTGTCAAGGAACAAGAGTGGCAGAATGTTTATAGTGCCAATAACATAGTTGATAAATATAATTCTTTCCTTAAAACATTTTTCATACTCTTTGAGAGTTGCTATCCATTAGAACATTTGAAACAAGGTACTAGCAGTAATAGGCAGCCTGGGTGGCTCACTAGTGGGATAAGGATATCATGTAAAACAAAGCGGGAATGATATCAAAATGTTAGAAGTAGAGGCCGCGCGGTTCTGGCGCTGCAGTCTGGAACAGCGAGACCCCTACGGTCACAGGTTCGAATCCTGCCTCGGGCATGGATGTGTGTGATGTTCTTAGGTTAGTTAGGTTTAACTAGTTCTAAGTTCTAGGGGACTAATGACCTCAGCAGTTGAGTCCCATAGTGCTCAGAGCCATTTTTTTTTGTTAGAAGTAGTCACAATCAAGCTACACTAACCCATTACAAACAGTATTTTAAGGTGCTTAAAAATGCTATTAGGAAGGCAAAGAGAATGTGGTATGCAAATAGAATAGGTAATTATCAGGATAAAATTAAAACCATATAGTCAGTTGTGAAGGAAGTGTCTGGTCAGCAGCACAAGGTTGACAATATAAAGTCAGATTGTAGTAAAATTATTTCTGTTACTGATAAATCAGGTATATGTACAGTATTTAACAACCATTTTCTGAGCATTGCTGGTGAATTAAATAAAAATTTAGTTTCTACAGGGAATCATATAATTTTCTTGGCAAACGGCTTTCCAAGGTTGGTGTCTGAAATATTCCTCTGTGATACAGACAAAGGGGAGATCATGTAAACAATTAAATCACTGAAGACTAAGGACTCTCATGGATATGATGGAGTGCCTAGCAGAATATTAAAGTACTGTGCTAAACATGTTAGCCCTATATTTAGTCATACTTGTACTTTTTTCTTTGGGAATGATCAGTTTTCTGAATGAGTCAAGTACTCAGTAACAAAGCTGCTTTATAAAAAAGTGAGAAAGGGATAATACAGACAATTTTAGACCTATTTCCATGTCATCAGTGTTTGCTATAGTTATTGAAAACGCTGTGTATGTAAGGGTAATTGATCATTTTATATCAGACAATGCAATCAAATGTAAAGTTCGGCTTTAGAATTGAAAATGTTATATTCTCATTTCTCTGTGAGGTACTGGATGGGTTAAACAAAAGGTTTCGAATGCTAAGCATATATTTGGGTTTAACTTAGGCATTTTATTGTGTTGGTCAAAAAATATTACTCCAGAAGTTGGACCATTACGGAATATGGGGAGTAGCTCACAATTGGTTCACCTCTTACTTCAGCAACAGACAGCAAAAGGTCATTATTCACAATGTTGAGAATGGCTGTGATGTGAGGTCTGAGTGGGGTACAGTCAAGTGGGGGGTGCCCCAGGGATCAGTGTTGGGGCCTCTCCTGTTCCTTATTTATATAAATGATATGCCCTCTAGTATTACAGGTAACTCTAAAATATTTCTATTTGCTGATGACACTAGCTTGGTAGTAAGGGATGTTGTGTGCAACATTGGTTCGGTCCAAAATAGTGCAGTTCATGACATAAGTTCATGGCTTGTAGAAAATAAACTAATGCTAAATCACAGTAAGACTCAGTTTTTACAGTTTCTAACACAATTCAACAAAACCTGACATTTTAATTTCACAGAATTGGCATATTATTAGTGAAATAGAACAGTTTAAATTTCTAGGTGTTCAGATAGATAGTAAACTGTCATGGAAAGCCCACATTCAGGATACTGTTCCAAGACTTAATGCTGCCATTTTACTGTTTGAATGGTATCTGAAGTCACCAAAGGAGACGAAGTAAATATTCCTGAATTCCAATCAAAAACAAAAGCCAAGATGAGAAACATAGAAGTAGATATCCTCGGTGTAACAAAGCAGCTTAAATTACTTAATAAAGGCAAGGCTTCCAGTCCAGATTGTATACCAGTCAGGTTCCTCTCAGAGTATGCTGATAAAATAGCTCCATATTTAGCAATTATATACAACCACTCGCTCACAGAAAGATACATACCTAAAGGCTGGAGGATTGCTCAAGTCACACCAATACCAAAAAAGGGAAGTAGGAGTAATCTGCTGAATTACAGGCCTATATCACTAACGTCGATTTGGAGTAGGGTTTTAGAACATATACTGTATTCGAACATTATGAAGTACCTCGAAGAAAACTATTTATTGACATATAGTCAGCAAGGATTCAGGACTCTTGTGAAACACAACTAGCTCTTTATACTCACAAAGTAATAAGTGCTATGGACAGGGGATGTCAAATTGATTCCATATTTTTAGATTTCCAGAAGGCTTTCGACACCGTTCCTCACAAGCATCTTCTAATCAAACTGCATGCCTACGGAGTATTGCCTCAGTTGTGTGACTGAATTCATGATTTCCTGTCAGAAAGGGCACAGTTCATAGTAACAGATGGAAAGTTATCGATAAAACAGAAGTAATATCAAGCATTCCCCAGGGAAGTGTTATAGGCCCTCTATTGTTCCTGATCTATATTAATGACATAGGAGACAATCTGAGTAGCTGTCTTAGATTGTTTGCAGATGGTGCTGTCATTTATTGTCTTGTAAAGTCATCAGATGATCAAAACAACTTGCAAAATGATTTAGATAAGCTATCTGTATGGTGCAAAAAGTGGCAATTGACCCTGAATAAAGAAAAGTGTGAAGTTATTCACATGAGTACTAAAAGAAATCAGCTGCATTTAGATTACGCGATAAGTCACAAAAATCTGAGGGCTGTAAATTCAACTAAATACTTAGGGATTACAATAACAAATAACTTAAATTGGAACGATCACATAGATAATATTGTGGGTAGAGCAAACCAAAGACTGTGATTCATTGGCAGAACACTTAGAAGGTGCAACAGGTCTACCAAAGAGACTGCTTATACTATGCTTGTCTGCTCTATTCTGGAGTACTGCTGTGCTGTGTGGGATCCGCATCAGGTGGGACTGATGGATGACATCGAAAAAGTACAAAGAAGGGCAGCTCTTTTTGTATTATTGCAAAATAGGGGAGATAGTTTCACAGACATGATACATGAATTGGACTGGCAATAATTAAAACAAAGGCGTTTTTCATTGCAACGGGGTCTTCTCATGAAATTTCAATCACCAGTTTTCTCCTCCAATTGCGAAAACATTCTGTTGGCACCCACCTACATAGGGAGAAATGATCATCACGATAAAATAAGAGAATTCAGGGTTCACCCAGAAGAATTTAAGTGCTCGTTTTTCCCATGTCCGTTCAAGAGTGGAACGGTAGAGAGACAGCATGAAGGTGGTTCATTGAACCCTCTGCCAGGCACTTTATTGTGAATAGCAGAGTAATCACGTAGATGTAGATGTAGATCCTTCGACACGAAAATTAGTCTACTATGCTTATTTTCATTCACTTATATCATATGGTATTATATTTTGTGGTAACTGCTCCCATTCTAAAAGGATATTTTTGGCTCAGAAATGGGCAGTTCGAACAATAAGTGATATAAGTTCATGAAACTCTTGTCGATCCCTGTTCATGAGTTTGGGTAGTTTGACATTGGCCTCTCAATATATATATTCTTTACTGTTATTTCTTGTTAACAATATTAGCTTATTCCCAAGAATAAGCAGCTTTCACTCAGTTAATACTCGGCAGAAATCAAACACGTATTTGGATCGGACTTCCTTCACTCTCATGCATAAAGGTGCATGCAGTGTATGTTTGTGTTTGTTTGTGTGTCTATCAACGTGCCGGTGCTTTCGTTTGGTAAGTCACATCATCTTTGTTTTTAGATATAAAAAAATAAATAAATAGACAATCTCACTTGTTTTCTAACTTTGAAGGGAGAGCTACAAATTTGGCAACAATAGGAGGAAAATATGGCAAAGTCCCAAGTAGAGGCCCATATATACCAATAGCACAGCCAAATATTAGAGTCTTGTGTCAGTTGTGCACAAACCAGCACTATGGAGTGATTTGCTCTCCAAAGACATATCTTCACAGCAGAATGACAAGAAGATTGTTTAAATGGACAGGCACTGATGCATATCCATCAAGATACTGCATCATCAATGAATGCTGAGGAAGTATTGGATAGCTTGTTTAGGAAACACAGGAGGAAGGGGGCCGTGCAAGGGATAAATCCCTGCAGTCGCACTGTCCTCTGTGCCCTTGGTGTCTCAGATGGATTGAGCATCTGCCAGGTAAGCAGGAGATCCCGGGTTCGAGTCCCAGTTGGGGCACACATTTTCAACTGTCACCATTGATGTACATCAACGCCTGTCGACAGCTTAGGATCTTGATTTAATTATGATTTCACCCTTTCACCTGTATCTTCCCCTGAATGTGTGTACTATTGCTAGAAAAAAATTAGCACTCTAAAACCAGTGTGAAAGTTGTTTTCTGTTATGTTTCTGTGCTCCATGCATTGACCACCATGGATGAGTTATTGCTTTTACCTTATTTTACGTATACGTTAATTAAATTTATAAAGCACAAAGATCACAGACACATATACAACAGATGAATACACTGAACTAAACTCCTCCTCTGCTCCCCCCCACCCCCACCCCTAGTAAGTAATTGCCAGAAACATGTAAGTCCTTGGTCAAGACAGACTCGGTAAATTCTAGACCTTTGTGGCACAGAGCAAGGGTCGAAGGGTCAAACCAACAGTGTATCTGGATTCCTTTGATATTTCTTAAGGCATGTCTGCTATATACAGGGAAAACAGAAGCTGGGCCAGTACTGATCCTTGTGGCAGGCCATTACCAAGCTTCACTGGAGGACTCCTTTTAATGCCCATTAGGACTACGAAGGCTCTATTGCTTAACAGATCATTGAATCATACAGAATTGCTTAACAAAGCAATTTTAAGATGTAGTACGATTCAGTAAAGACTGAAATTAACCATTGCCTCTATATGGAATCATAAGCCACTGTTAGATCTATAAACACAGTACATGTCTTGTTTTGAAATCCTGTTCTGTCAGTGACAGAATCTTGTTGGTGCAGCTGAAGTTCAGGTAAAATCCTGCTTGTTCACCAGGCAGGTTTTGGAAAATTTTGTGGTTGATTCTGCTGTACAGTATTCTTCTCAGAATTTTATGAACTGTGCTATGTAAAGCAGTGGATCAGTAGCTTTGCGGTTTGTTATTTGGTTTACCAGGTTTTAGGATAGCTGTGGTTTTAGCTCTTTTCAAATCATGTGGTATGTTATCAGTTTCCAGAATATTTAAAAAATGCAGAATATGATATATATATATATATATATATATATATATATATATATATATATATATATATATATATATATATATATATATATATGAGGAACAGGCAATAAGGGAATGGATTAGCTATGGGAAAATATACACACACACACACACACAAATACCCAGCAAGTAATTCCCAGGAGGAACAGAAAGAGTCAAATAGCCAGTATAACAACATTTTAGTTATGGTCTTTCAAAGGAAAAATTGTTGACATTATTAATAAACAAATCTGTCAGTCTATATGACAGTGTGTAAATGTTTTTGAGAAACTAAATTAATGACAAGCTTTCTTTTGATACATATACTGTTTGTAACAGAATAGTATATACATTTTTGTTATAGTAAAGTAACCTCTTTTTTACGCAGCTCCTGTTTCACCTAAGAATACAGACTTAATACAAGTCAATTCTACTTCCATTTTGCTGAACCTAATATCATGGAATGATGGTGGATGTCCAATAACATCTATTGTGGTGGAGTACAAGCTGAATAAGGAATTCACATGGATTCTTGTATCAAATAACGTTAAAATAGAACAGACTGAATTCTTGGTATTGGATCTTGAGCCAGAAACCTGGTATACTTTGCGCGTCACTGCTCACAACAGTGCTGGTTCTACTATTGCAATTTACAATTTTGTCACTCTGACACAAATGGGAGGTAAGTCATGTATACTTCAATATCATTACAGATTATTTTATTCACCCATATTTCCTTTCATTTCTGGTAGATTTTGTGTTTCTTCTTATGTGACCAGACACTCGTGTGTTTTAATATTGCGTAATAACTATTTAAGTGGGTTACAGGGCAGATACCATAGTAACAACAAATTTCAGCATTTGCTTGGTCTTATCATCTTTTCTGTAATCCATTGTCATATCACTCTGACATCTTGGGAGTAGGTGATTCATTGTGCATTTCATTGGTCTGTATTATACTGTATTTTATAGAACAAGTTTTCTGAAACCAGTGGAAAAGCAATAACGTTATTACAATCCTGTTGAGCATAATAAGCACTGCACATCTGCAAGGAATAAGTGAATACATCCATTTGGAAGCACACTGGTTTTGCTGTGGCAGCCATCTACACACTGAAGAAATGGCAAACTGACAGTTTCAGCCCTTTCCACATGTTTAACCATACTGAAGCATCAATCCCTTTTTTACTATGGTCCTGAGAGATGATTCTTTTTATAATGAATGTCATGAGTGAAAAATTGCACAAACTTTAATGTAATTGTGGATTACCTAGATGCAACAACTGTCACACAGTGGAATTGAAATTATGTCTGAAAATATCTCTACAAATGAAAATAATCAATATTTGAAAACATAATGTAATTTGATGTATAAAAAAGCAACTCACCAAGTGGTGGCATGTTATATGACTTCCTTCTCACCCCGTCCAGGAAGTCTCCCTTGATGTGGGGTTCTGGGTGAAATTTCTGAACTCTAGCCTTTTTCCTAAACCTCAGCAGTCCTTCACCCCTCCTCTTTCTGCTTCAACCCTTCTGCCAGAAGAAGCGGTCACTGCTCCGAAAGCTTGCATTCATAATACCTTTTATAAGCATGTTCTCCTGCCACCATTTGGTGAGTGGATTTTTTATCAATCAAATTGCATCACAATATCTCTACAAAGGTTTATCATCTTATGAGATGAAGGAAGGTGCATATAATCTTGCAGCAGTTGATCAAACATTTAAGTTGTTCAGAAGCAGAGTTGAAAGCGCGTGGAATTGACTTAAAAGTATTTAATTTAGTAGCTCACATAACATTTCATGGTAAGTTAATACATAAATGTGAAAAAAGGCAATTAACTTTGTGCCACATTTACTGAATGTAAATAATGTCTGTAACAACAACAACAATAACATAAATACTCAATTAGTCCATGAACCCAGCAGAAATAGTTCTTGATGAAATATTCATCTGAGCTACAACAGAAGTTATTCTTAAGTCATTCCAGAGTAGTCAAATAAGGTCCAAGTACGAGTAAGCCAGATTGCACACATTTTAGTAATCAAAGTTCCATATAGGCAAGCAGTGGTGGAAACCTCTAGTTCAGGATTTGTAGTGCTATATGCACAGTTGTATCGTTACATAGTCCACAGATAGAGGTGAGTCTGAATATTCCACACACAGAAGAAGAGACTGACCCCGAGTGATCATATATTTACCTGCTACAGAAGCTCACACGAACAGCCTGTGGCAGTGGCCATGTTCCAAATGTAGTTGTCCTCAACAGACTTCTACAGTATTATCGATAAGTCTGTATTGTGCATCTGCACATCTGATGGTGTTACTAAAGCCACAAGTAGTGGAAAAGTAGGAAATGACAGAGAGGAATTTCAGTGAAACAAAGAGTATTGGAGAGCATATTACTAGTATACAATGAGGGAAACAAGTGACAGTTCAAGAAGAAGACAAATGTATTAATATGAGGACTGTCTTTTAAGCTTTTAGAAAAACAATGAAAGAAGCTTTTTGATACAAATCATTACATTGCTCTCAAAACATTCACTTTTAAAATTTGTACACTACTGTGTGTGTCAGAGCCATTTATGGAAACATTCTTTTATCTTTGTCGCTATTACCTCAAAAACATGATTTTAGAAGGATTCAACAGCTACCTCAGGGTGATGAGAATTTCTGTCCATACACTTTCTGTTTGATATAAGCTAACAAAGGTAATGATAAGTAGTTGTCAGGTGCTAATCAGGTGAATACGTGCAGTGAAACATTAATTCAATGTCCTTCTCCATCAAATAAATGTTTGACGTGTTGTGTGACTTCTGAAATTGCCATGATGAAGAATGAGCATTGTTTTTTCTGATTTAAATGATGACTTGTAAGAAATTCTAGTACATCATTCAGTATTAACTATACTTAGATATTCTGAAGTACGCTGCTCCAGCTTAAGTGCCCACTCAAATTGGTAGAAGTTGGCAATCAGCTGACACATAGGCAGTCAGGCATCTGGGCCATAGCCCATATAACTGTACTGTCCCAGATAGGTGCCAGTGGGCATGGGTGGTCGAGTCATACGTACATGTGCAGCTCTCGTGCAATAGGAATGCCTGGTAAGTAGCCTATACTGCTAGGACTTGTCCACAAGGTATGTGGTCATCTGTTCATTATCTTGGAAACTTTTGTTGACCTCAGTCAATATTAAAATACGCAGTAGTCGATTACTGCTTAGGGGAACTTACGTTGTTTTTTACTCTGTTTCTAGCCACTGTTTTCCTCAAATGCATCAATACCTTTATATTACTGTAATATCTCATTTAGTAACAAACCACTTCTCTTGCATATCTATCTACGTGCACAGTATGAATACAAGCAGAAAACTACAGTAATTTAATCAATATGTTAGCTTCTGACAGTGCCTGATACCCATCTCCATAGCATATGGAAGCCTATAAAATGATGATCACTCACCTCTTTTTAGCAATGATGTGATGAAATAGGAAGGCAGCTCAACCTCAGAGATGTACACAGATCTTATGACAGCTTAAGTGGCACACCAGTATCTTTGTAGTAACCAAGTGGTGGCTTGAAGCTGGTTGGTTGTAACTGACAGGACTTCCAGCTCATACATTTCCTTTCCATGTCACAGTAACTACTTAAGTTGTTGTAATCTGCAGTAAAGAACTTGTTAGCGCATACAGAATGATGCAGACTGTGCGGGTGTCAGAAGGGAAGCAGTCAAATAAAACAGTTGAATTAAGTAAACTGTGGCTATATTCTTAGTACTCTGGATACAGTCTAGGAGTTCAGGAAATAAAGGGATAGGAAGAGGAAGAGAAGGTGGATCAGTTCAAGTTCTGCTGGTGGCTGATTGTGGAGTACAAAGCAAGAGGTAGATGGTAGGGAGCTGTCCACTCTGTTGGAAGGCTGGAACACCAGAGACAAAGGCAGCTTTTCTCTGGTCCTCAAGGCGTGATCAGCAGTGCACGTATGACACCTTTCTCATGCCTTCAGTTGGCTAAATGTGGTGGTGTGGGTAGCTAGTTTATTCACCATATTTCTGGAAAGCATATCCTGTCAGCAACCCTTACCAAAATAAACTTCTGTTGTCCAGAAAGATAGATTGGCTTGGCATGTATGCCTCAGTGAAGTTACACTGGGAGAGTGGCTGAAAGAATCAATGGATAAAAAGTCCATAAATATCCTATATTTGCAGACTGGCTGGCTATCATGTGCAACAGAAATTAACCTGGAGTGAGTAACAAAATGAAAGTTTAGTGAAAAGCATTAACATCTTGTCTTTGGCATTGTAAGTTATGTATAAAGATGAATTAAAATTTATACGTTAAATATTAAAAGAAGAAAATGAAATGTAGGTTTATATTATGCTACACAGATGAAAGGTAGCAGCTACAAACAAAATGCAGCTTTTAGAACAAAGAAACTGTTGTGTATGTGGCAGAAGTTCTATCCAGAAAACAAGATGCCACAGGTGAAAAAACTGATGGGCATTATTATAGGGAAGAACATGCAAAGTATAAATTTTGCTTTTTCTGTTGTGCATAAAAGTACAGTGCTGAGAAAAGAAGAGAGTAGAGTTGTGTGATGGCCACTGCTTTTCCAGTCTCCTTGAAATGATACATCAGCTTGTCACTATATTGTATCTCATTTTTCTGCATTATACTGAATGTTAACAATTCATTAACATCCTTCAGAAGCCTGTTCAAGGAACTATGTATATTGCTATTGATTTTCAGTATGTTTATTATTTTAATGAAGTTTGTTGTAAATAAAATATTCCTTTCCCAGGAAACAGATCACTTTAAAAAACCAGTGGGAAGAGAAAAACACCACTTAACTTTGGTAAAACTCGACTCTTTATTAACCATGTTAGACATTAGAATTATAATATAATAACTCTGTTGCTCTTATTTTCAGCTACAATTGCTCCTGACTTAATAATGTATTCAAATTATGGAAGTCAATGGTTTTTTGGTGCTATGGGCCTTATAGCATTTATGATTGCTGGAACTACACTACTCATCATGGCTATTGTGGGACTCTTGATTTATCAGAAGAGATGCCAAGAGATCTTCTCTTCACGCAAATGTGATGGTAATGTAAACTTACACAATTATTACTTTCAGAAAAATTTAGGTCAGCTAGACTCAGATTCCAGTCTGAATTTCATTTATCATGACATATTCTTTATGGTGTAGGTGGACAGACCTGAAGACTAACACTGCACTTTTCATTCAAAGTTAAAACTCAGTTAACTATACAAAATATAAATAGTAAAAACAAAAATATTCTAGTTTATCTCTCTGTTTCTGGAAGTCATCTTTGTTTATTACAACTATTCACAATGTGATCATTCAGAGTTCTCAGAAGAACAGGTAATTGTACCTCTTTCTGCTTTATCATTATCTGACTGACATTTGCTGTATTACTCTACTTGTGTCATATCCCTATGCCACAATTTGCATATCTCTTGACACTAAAGGCTCTTCACAATTATTGACACAATTTTACACTTTCCCAAACTTTGTAGTCCTTTAGAATAGTTTCTGAGCTCCTCATAAAGAAAGTGTTTATAATGTATTTCTCCTCTTCCTCTTCTTCATACCCCTTTCCCCTTATATCTTATTTATTGACCCTTTCTTCAATTTTAATATATCTTAGCAGTCACATTATTCTATGTCACTATACTGAGTCCAGTTAAGAACTTTTTAATATTTTGTAAAGTAATTTGTTCACTGTCGTAAATGTAAGTTGTTTCAAATCTGCTTTTTCATTTTAATTTTCCTCATAACCTATTTAGCCTCTAATTATAGCATTGATACAAAAATGTAATATGAAAGTAAATACTTTTTGGATTAAAGTAGACTGCTCACTGAAAAGCATAAGTATTGAAGATTATTTATGAAATTGCTTAATTACTTTCTTCTTGACTTTGGGATACTAACAATCTATTGGTCGACAAGCTTAATTATTAAGAGCTTAAAAAAATGGCTCTAAGCACTATGGGACTTAACATATGAGGTCATCAGTCCCCTAGAACTTAGAACTACTTAAACCTAACTAACCTAAGGACTTCACACACATCCATGCCCGAGGCAGGATTCGAACCTGCGACCGTAGTGGTCGCACAATTCCAGACTGTAGCGCCTAGAACCGCTTGGCCACACCAGCCAGCCATGTTTCCAAATGTAGATATTACTCTTAGAATAGTTCTATGTATGGCACCCTTTGGTACAAAAAAAATTGGCTCAGGCACAGCTATCACCCGACACCTACACAGCCACACACCACCACCATCTGCAGCAGACCTACCAGTGTGTACCTCAGAAGCAACTGGCCTCAGTGCCAAAACATACACACAGAATGTGAAGCAAGAAGCTTCACTTTAACTGGGACATTGCACACCAGAATCAGTCATCAGACTATCCAAATGATGCTGTCACCCACAAAAATGCCACAAAGAGGGCCAACACTGTAGAAAATGATGCAATTCTGGCTTTTCTAGGCTCCAAGTTTCTTGTTCCATAGCACCCTGCCAGTGTCGCCGTTGACGGAAAGTGTCCTGGCCCTTTGCATCTCTCATGCAAAGTAGGGATATAATGTCTGGCAATAAGATTGACATCAAAAGTGAGTAAGAGTTGATAGTACTAACTGAAATTCAGTTCATTTTTGTCAGTGTCTAGAAGAAGTGTGAATTACCCCTTTATAAAATAATTATAAAATCAGTACTGTCTCTTTGCTTGCTTTTCTTGTACGCATCATACAGTAAACCAGTGCAACCATTGAAACACTCTAGTGTGCTTCCATATGGTTCCATTACTTGTTTTTTTCTGTTAGCAGTCTGTATTGCGCAAATAGGTTCATGTAACGGCACAAAAAATATCAAAAACTTTCTGACATGCTTCTGCTGATATTTCATTTGTGTGTGTGTGTGTGTGTGTGTGTGTGTGTGTGTGTGTGTGTGTGATGAGATGGGGGAGGAGATGTTTGCTTAAAAGCTAGCATTAATGTCTGTGCTGTTATATCTGTCTACATGTCATACATCAGTCAGCAGTAAGGTTATCTTTCCTCATTTTTGTTTATTGTTCCAACACAAAATTTTCATTATGGGAGTGTGACTTTTTAGTTGTTTTATTGCCATACATCTTTTCACATAAAGATTTGCAAATATTTTGTCTTAACATGTACTTTGTTTCATTTGCAGAGAAAACTTCAGAAACAGGAAAAATAGCAGATTTGGGTCAGGGAGCAGTTCCTATGAAATATGACAACACTGAAAGTGGCATTGCCTCAGCAAATCTCCAAGAACCAGACTATCTTGCAACTCTGATGCATGTTTCTCTGGGACACAGACAAGACATCAGTCCCTATGCAACATTTTGTGTGCCTGTTGTGGGAGATACAGAACATTTGGATGATATAGACAATGTTGAATCACACAGGACTTCCAACTGCCTCCAGTACAGTGAAAAGCCACATCATTCAACAACAGTAAGTGTAAAAGTATGATTAAGTGATATGTATCAGGTTGTGCATAAATGACTAAAAGTAATCAGAGATTCATATGTTATGTTACCTTTGTTGCCCCAGACAAACTTCCATCAAATGAAGGTAAAATAAATTTACACTCCAAAGTGATAGGCCAGTAATTCATCGTAACAATTGGCAACACAGATAATAGCTTTGGGACCCAGTGATCCAGTAGCTGATAATTTCCAAATCCCTACACTGATATTGGGTAGGGAACCATCACTGATGTTGAGTCAAAGACAGGACTAGAAGCAAAATATCTGGGAGAGGGAGAGGGGGAGGGGGAGGGGGAGATGTATCTGCAAGATATAAATAAGCTTTATATTTTATGTCATTACTTAACTTGCTCTTGTACCAAGAGCAAAAGCTCCATTTTCAGGCTTCATGGACTTCAAATGGAGCTTTCATCATGGCCTGGTGAAGCAACTGTACAGTCATCCCCATATTTTTTGGAAGTCTGTTCCATTGTTTGTAAACAGTGGCTTTCCTTTATGTTGTTTCATCAAAATCAGGTACTGCTTTAAAACGTAAGCTCTGAAATGCTCATATGTTCACTAAAACTGAAAAGAAAGACAGCTGATATAATATTAGCAAATAAATATAAATGAGAATTTCTTGACAGATTGGAACAGTGTGCTGACTGGAATTTGCATTCATAACCTTGATCTTTCTGGGTAATGCTTTTAAAGACTACAAAGGTACAATTTGTGACCCTTAGTAAGAGCTTCAATTCTGTCTGTTCCTCTATACTACTCCCCAAACTTCATACAAGCTCTCATGGATAACTTGCTGGACCAGGACTACCAGCAAGTAGGATATCATGGAGAAATGGCTCAGCCACAGCCTAAGGATCTCTTTCACTCTGCAATGGAGTGTACACTGTTGTGAAACTTGATGGCAGAGTAAAACTATGTGCTGGGCTGGGACTCAAATGTACAGAACTTTGTGGCATTCAGGCAAAACTCAATATGTCATTTAGCCTTCCCTTCAATGTTATTTCTGGTTTCAAGTTTCTTCGAGGATTCTCTTTTGAGTCAATACTGTTAACTATTGCTAACATTTACTTGGAGAAAATGCCTCACTAGTTTATTATGCATTATGGATTGAGGGTGCAGCTGCACCTTTTGGTTTCCTCAGTATTTGTTTTATACCTATAAAAACCTAAAATTTCACTAGATCTCTTGATATTTCTCAGAAACATTTTCTGGGATCTTTATAAATTCCTTGTGGAGCTGACAGTGGTAAATCAGATTTCTTGAAAACTGTTTTAAGCAGGAACTGTAACTTTGCATGTCTGTGTACCCTGAAGTTTGAGTACTGAATTACTAACAGCTACATTGTCCTTGCAGTGCAGGGAAAGTATTTCTGCATGTGTACACAGGGTAGTTATGGATCTGAAGTTATCTGAAGAAGTTTGTAGGCTAAATTACTGTATTACACTTCTTATTTATATGGCCTGTTGCTGAAAACTACACCTCTTCTCATTGTATTCTACCCAGGATTTTTCATTATAATTTTGAATCAGGTGCACATTTAATGTAAATTACAGGTAACAAAACATAAATAATAAATTTTTGTAATCAATTTAATGGAAATTATTTTATTGATGAAAAGTTCTTATTTATGGGCAGTGTATGGTGTAAAGGAGTTAGGACCATACATCGTTATTTTTCTCACACAGTAGAACCTTAAGATGAATCCACAAACAATGTTTTTCTCTCAGCTTATATTGTGCATTGATAGTTTTAGTACTTTATACCAGTTATTTCTTTTGGTTCTATAAACTAAATGCTTAGGCTGTGTAATTGCTTCCCTGTTTTTTGCTTTCAGCATTTTTATCCAAAGTTCTTCATATGCTTTACAGTTATAGTGTATGCTTGCATGCCAGGAGGAGCATTTGTTCATGTGAATGTACATATATACATATTCAGTGATCCCAAGCCCTGCAGACTAGGGGCTTCTTCACAAACTGTGTCCATTTCTGTATGTTTTGTGCTGGGTTCCTCCAAGTGTCTTCAGTCATCAGAGCTGCAGGCTCCTTTGCCAGTTTGTCTATCCAGTGTTACCTTGGTTGTCCTATGGGGTGTCTGGTGTTTGATTTTACCTCAAGTGCCTTGTTGACCTGTCTTTCTTCTGGCATATGGGCTATATGGCCCACCCACTGGATTCTTCTGCTCTTCAGCATCTGCAGAATTGTTGGTTGTTGTATCAAGAGGTAGTTCCTCATTCTTCCTCCTCCTCCATTCTCCTTAATCTAAGATGGGTCCCCATATATTCTTCATTACTCTTCTTTCATATATTAATAGTTTTTCCTTTTTTGTTTACTCATGCACCAGGTTTCTGAGCCATACATGACTGCTGGGTGTATCAGTATGTTATAGATTCTCATCTTAGTGTTTGTTGATATTTATTTTGAGTTGCCGTGTCTGCCTAAGGGAATACATGCATTTAATTCTCACTGCTGTTCTTTCCTTGAAGTCCATTCCTATTCTGTTGTCATCAATAACCTAGGATCCCAAGTATTTGAACTGGTGAGCTCTCCTGAACCTCATACCATCTTTCTTAAGAAACTTTTCCCTCTCTTGTCTTCCTATCTGCATGAACTCTGCTTCATTTTAATTCATGTTATGGAAAACCTTCTGTGTGTTGTTGTCCATTTCCTGATACATTTCTTTCATCTCATAGTTTGATTCACTTAGTAGGACTGTATAATCTGCATATGTGAGACAACTGAAATTACTATCCATCTGTACTCCCGCACATTCCTGTTGCCTACAGTCCCTTATTACTTTCTCTAAGATGACACTGAACAAAACACATGAGGAAGCACTTCCTTTTACAAGAGCTGACTCAGTCTCGAGTGTTTCTGATGTGACCCCTTTGAAAGGCACTGCTGCCCGTGACCCATCCACACAAGTCTGCACCATTCTCACTAGCTTCTCACGGATTCTGAAGTCATTCAGTGCATTGTATAAGTTATTCCTGTGGATGCTGTTATATGCAGATTGAAAATCAATGAACAGACTGTAGATATCTTTATCAGATTCCCAGTGTTCTCTAAAAATTGTCTTAGGGAGAAGATGTGATCTATTGTTGATCGGTTTGGTTGAAAGGTAGCTAGACATTCCTACATGTTGTTCTCTATGAATGGTTATAATTTTTGGAGGATAATGATATATGGTATCTTGTAGGTTATATTCAGCAAGCTTGTACCTCTGTATTTATCAGATTCCAGTTTCCTTCCCTAGTTGTATCTCAGGCATATCATGTCCAATTTCCTTTCTACAGGCAATGTCTCATTCTTTCATATTAAACTGCAGCAGTTTATTTACCTGTAAGTGGAAGCTCTCACCTCTCTCTATGATTAATTCATATGTTACTTTACCCTCACATGAGACCTTGTTGTTTTTAAGTCTTTTCATTTCAATCTTGCCATCTTCTTCGGTCACTTCTCATTCTACATCATCTTTCCTTTCCTCTTGGTGTCTTCAGGTAACAACTTATCTTGGTCTGGGTGAACAAGATTTCTGAGAAGTATTCTTTCCATCTTTCTACAATTCTTTGTGATATTTATCAAGTTGCTGTTCTTTTCTCTAACAAAAAAGGTTAAGCTCTGAAATCTCTATTTTGGATTTTTGATGCACTGGAAAATTTTTTTTTTAAATTTTTGTTCAAAAAAATTTGTTATATAATCTCTTCTCTGTTCTCAGGTACTGCTTTGTCTCCCCTTCTAATACTGAAAAAAAAAATTCCCTTTTCTGATCATTCTCCCTGTCAACCAACCACTTCTCCCACATGTTCCTTCTCTTTTCTGTAGCCTTCTGAAATCTCTTGTTGAACAATCTTCTCTTCTTTGTTCTTTCCTTTCTTCCCAATGTATCCTCCACTACACTTAGTACCATGGACTTCATTTCTTTCCACTTTTTGTCCATGTTCTCCCTTGCTTCCAGGGTTTTTGTTTTCTATGGCATATTGTTCTGCAACTGCACTTTCCCTCAGGTTCTCAACATTCAGAGGAGGTTCTAATGTGCCCTCCTTCATTTTAAGCTTGTAGGTGAGTATCGTATTAAGTCTACACGCAACAAGGAAGTTGTGTGATGTGCAATCATTAAGATGTGACATCCATGACTCTATGGTCATAATGCTATTCCACCTTTATGTGATGTTTCTGGTTGGTAGGTCTTCCATCCGGTGAGCACAATGTCACATATGGAATCTCTGGTGTTCAAAGTAAGTCGAACTTACACTCTCAGGTTGTCTGAAGTGACTACATCATGCTCTGACCAATGTTACTGGTCTCGTCATGCAGACTGTGCCTTCTTATACTTGGTATATAGAATTCTTCTTTTTCCTGCTTTTCCATTAAAATCTCCCAAAACTGTCTAGTTGGTGTGCTCTCAACTGTTTCTTCTAGTTGCTCATAGAACTTTTTCGTTTGCTCTTGTGTTTTACTCTCTGCTGGAGCATGAACATTGATAAATGCAATGTGTGACACTTAGTTTCCTAGTACTGTGTAGGATATTCTTTTATTAATGGGTTGGAATTCTTTAACCAAATTTGCTATATTTTCATGTATTACAATACCAGTGTCCAATTCATGTTTATCTAGAAATCCACCATAAAATAGTATGTATCTATCTTCTTTATGAGTACCCTCACCCAACCATCTTGTCTCTTGTACTGCCACCAAGTACAGTTCATATCACTTAATTTCTGAGAACATTTTCTGGATGGTTCCTGGTCTGTATAGGCTTTCAACATACCAATATCTAAAACTAAAATTTTGAAATCGTAGTCCATATTTCCTTTGCATTTCCTTTCATGTTTACATACATGTCAAATGTAAGTTTGTGTTTCATAATTGTGATATCACATATTGATACCACACTACTGCTGTATCACAGTTGCTAGAATTTCAAGTTTCCATCTGACACTGATAATAGTCATGCAGGAACAGATGGAGCCAATGAAGCACAACTGCTCAGCCACACCTGCAGCAGCTCTGGACTGAAAATCTCACACCAACACTGTACCTGTGCCTAGTACTGTGATCTTCATCCTTGTTGACATTGTGATAGCTGGACTCTATTGCTAGATGCATCCTTTGTAAGGAGTCTTTGTTTGCTTGGAAAAGTACAAGTAAAGCAAAGCTTCTGTTTACTGTGTTAACTTGTTTGTGAATCATTTCTGCTCCTGTCCAGCTTTCCTACAGTGGCAGTAATTGCACCACTCTGTAGCCCACCTCTCCTTACTGTTGTGTGCAAAGTTCACAAGTAACAAAGAGCTTTTTAGAGAATTGGTTTCTTACTTCAATGCCCAACACTCCTCCTCTACTCAGCCTCAGGACTGGCAGTGGCAATTGCAAGGCAAGTTGTTTGTGCAAATATGCTAGTCAGTAATAATTTAAGAGTAAAGAGGACAACTCATTGAGAAGCAGAAGTGTGACATCAGTTAGGGGCACACACAAAAGAGAATAAAAACTTTTCTGGCTTTTGGAAGAAATCCTTTTAAGTACAAATACGTAGGTTGGAACTTAAATAGTGGCAACCCTGTTGTGGAGACACTATGCGATGGAATCTACTATTGTCACTGATAGCACATGTTGTTGACATACTTACCTTACCTGCAAGCAAATGGACTTGCCCATCCCATGTCAGCAGCATGTGCACAACCAAGAGAAACACAGTCACTTGTGAGCGAGCAGTTTAACGTAACGATGTCATTATGTTTTCAAAACAGGAACGATGGAGTAGGATCAAGATTGAATGTGCCAGAGGTTGTACAGCACGACAGAGTCATCAAGGTCTTCAAGAGGCATGCGGGGAATAGGCATTGCCATACAGAACAGTGGTACATTGGGTAAAAGCCTTCGATGAAGGTCGGCAAACAATGGCAGACATGCATCAGGCAGGTTGTCCTAGCGCCTCTGAAGAAGAAGCGCATGCTGTTGCCATGTTAGTGGATAGTGATTGACACCATAAGATTAGTGAGCTCACCCACAAAACTAGATTAGCGCATACGACTGTGCTTCACATCCTGAAATAATGCCTGAGCATGCGAAAAATTGCATCACGATGGGTTCCACATGACTTGACAGAAATGCAGAAATGGAGGCATTATGATGGTGCTCAGATGCACCTGGAGCACTATGAGTGCAAAGGAGAGGCTTTCTTATGCCACATTGTAACACTGGATGAGACATGGGCCACATCATATGAGCCAATACTGAAACAACAATCCAAGATTGGCATCATTATGGGTCACCATGAAAGTCAAAAGTGCATCAGAGCCCCAGTATGGTAAAAGTTATGGCGATACTCATGTCCAACTGTGATGGTGTTATCCTAATGCCTTACATTCCTCCATGCAGTATTACTGTTCATTTTTGGAGCATCACCTGCGACCAGCTTTGTGAAAGAAATGGCTACACTTCCTGCACAACCCACCCATCATTTTGCATGACAATGCATTGGCACATACAGCGCAAGCTGTGGCTGCTCTGTTCGTTGATGGGACTGGGAAGCACTGTACCATCCACCATACTCCCGAACTTAAGTCCCGGTGACTGATTTGATTCCGAATATGAAGGAACCACATCATGGCATTCACTTCAGAACTGTTCCAGAGATTCAACAGGCAGTAGACCACTGTATTTGCACCATCAACAAAACAGGCTCTGCTAACGGCATACTATGCCTTCCACATCGCTGGCAACGGGTCCTACACAACGATTGTGACTACTTTGAAGGACAGTAACAGGTGCAAACATGTAACTCTTTTGTATCGGTTGTGAATATATAGTTGCCACTATTTAAGTTCCAACCCTCATATGTACAGATGCATGTGCATGCCCACCTGTGCACCTAAACTGTGCAGGCTGGACACACAATGTCGAAATTTATGTTTGGCAGGTGGACCAGGATGGGGGTAGTGTCGGGTGGACTGTGTAGATGGGGACAGAGTTGGGAAGCTGAAGGAAGGGTCTGCAATGGTAAGCTAGTGGCTCAGATGGTGGCATCAGGTGCTAGCTAGGGATGCAGATGGGAGGGGAGGCAGGTACACGGCACACTGGTATTGGAACTGGTGAGGTGTGGTTTGCTTGGAGGGTGATGTGGGAGGGCTGACAGCACAGAGGATGTGGAAACTGTCAAATAGAGAGTTTGGGGTCAGTTGATTGAAAGAAATGAAGATTGAGAGGATTACAGGAACAAAGGTTGCATCATAGTGATAATTCGCATCCACCTATTTCAGAAAAGCTGTCGCTGGGGTGAAGGATCCAGATGGCAAGGGGTCATGAAGCAGCTATCAGAGTCGAGCACGTCATGCTCAGCAGCATGTTGTGCCATCGGGCATTCAACTTCATCCACAGCAAAAGGTTTGGTGATGGCCACTCACTCTGGTGGACAGCCAGTCGATACCCCCTCCTGAGCCACACCACTGTGTCGCATCCATCGTCCACAGCATCTCACTGTCTCCAGCACCTGTGTGCAACAGGCTTAGCACCCCTCACTCCTGCATTCCTAATCTGCACATATGCTGCCTCCCTCTGAGCCACTAGTTACCTGTTACCACCTCCCCCCCCCCCACCATCCCCCACCCTTCAGCTTCGTGCCTCTTTTCCCCCAACTCACCCCACCTGACATAGCCTCCACCCTCCTGATGCACTGCAGTCTCAGCATTGTGTGTCCAGCGGACACAGTGTATGTGCACAGGTGTGTGTGTGTGTGTGTGTGTGTGTGTGTGTGTGTGTGTGTGTGTGTACTCTGGCTTGTCAAAGGATTTCTCCTGAAAGCCAAAGTTTTCATTTTCTTTTGTGTGTGCCTATCGATGACTCAATGCTTCTGCTGTTCAATGAGTGGTCTGCTTTACTCCTAAATTACTTTCATTCTGCCAGAACTTTCCTTACTATAAATATACTAGTCATTTGTTTGTGCATTAGTCTATGCCATGAAACAGGTGCACTAAGGGCACAAGTCCAGTTTCCAGAGCACATCACAGTTTTGATATTTCAAATGCTTCATTTATAACATGCACTTAACTGCACATTGAAAGATAAATTTTTGGTGAATACTAATAAGTTGTGAGACAGTTACTTTCAGTAGGAAAAGTCAGTGTTACTGGCAGCAGACACATATAAAAGTAAAAGGGATACACTTTTTAGCTTTCAGGACTAATAGTTCTTCCCTGTGCTGATGAAGAGATTGAAGAAATCTGTAATGAGATAAAAGAAATTATTCAGGTAGTTAATAGAAATGAAAGTTAATCTCGGTTAGGGACTGGAAGTAAATGGTAGGACAAGGAAGAGAATGAAGAAAAATAAAAGGTGACTATGGGCTGAAAGAGGTGTGAAAAAAAGCCACCTGTTAGAATTTTGTATAGAGCATAATTTAACCATCAATAACATTTCATTTTAGAATTATGAAAGAAGATGTATACATGGAAGACACATGGAGACACTGTAAAGTTTCAGATTGATTATACAATGGTAAGAGAGAGATTTTGAAAACAGATTTTAAACTGTAAGACTTTCCAAGAACAGATGTGCATTCTGACTACAACTGATTAACTATTATGTGAAGTTTAAAATTGAAGAAATTGCAAGAAGGTAGGAAGTTAAGGACATGGGACCTGGATAAGTTTAAAGAACCAAAGGTTGTTAAGAATTTCAGAGGGAGCATTAGGCAATGATTGACTGAAAAATGGGAAAGATGTACAGTAGAAGATGAATGGGTAGCTTTGAGAGATGACATGGTAAATTCAATGGAGGATCAAATAGGTAAAAGACAAGGCCTAGTAGAAATCTTTGGATATCACATGAGATATTGGATTTAATTAATGAAAGGAGAAAATATAAAAATGCAGCAAATGAAGGAGCTAAGGGAATACAAATGTCTAAAAAGTGAGATTGACAGGAAATTCAAAATAGGTAATCCGGAATGGCTAGAGGACAAATGTAGGCCATAGAAGTAGATGTAACTAAAAAGAGACACTTGGAGAAAAGAAGATGTACGAATATCAACAGCTCAGATGATAAACCACTACTAAGCAAAGAATGGAAAGCGGAAAGATTTAAGGAGTGTATAGAAGTACTGTACAGGCGAAATGATCTTGAAGGCAATATTATGAAGATGAGATGGCAGAGACGATACTGTGAGAAGAATCTGACAGAGCACTGAAAGAGCGACATCAAAACAAGGCCCTTGGTGTCAATGACATCCTGTCAGGACTGCTGATATCCTTGGGAGAGCCATCCATGGCAAAACAATTACACCTGCTATGCAAATGTATGAAACAGGTGAAATACTTCAGATTTCAAGAAGAATGTAATAATTTCAATTCTGAAGAAAGCAGGTTCTAACAGGTGTGAATATTAGCAAATTATCACTTCAATGAGTCATAGTGGAAAAATGCTAACATGAATTCTTTACAGAAAAATGGAAAAATTGGGTAGAAATTGACCTTTGGAAAGATCAGTTAGGATTGTGGAGCAATGTTGGAACATACAAAGCAATACTGACACTATAACTTATGTCAGAATGTAGGGTAAGGAAAGACAAACCTTTGTTTATAGCTTTTGTAAATTTGGAGAAATCTTTTGAAAATGTCAACTGGAATACACTCTTTGAAATTATGAGGGTTGCAGCAATGAAGCGCAGGCTGCAAAAGGTCATTTGCAACTTGTATAAAAACCAGACAGTAGTTATAAGAGTCAAGGGGCATGCAAGGGGAGCAGTGGTTGAGAAACGAGTGAGAAAGGATTGTGGCCTGTTCCTGATGTTATTTAAATTGTACATTGAGCAAGTAGTAAAAGTAACCAAAGAAAAATGTGGAGAAGAAATTAAAAGTGCAGGGAGAAGTAGTAAAAGCTTTGAGTTTTGCTGATGATGTTATTCTGTTACGAGATAGTAAAGGAGTTAGAAGAGCAGCTGAATGGAATGGACAGTGTCTTGAAAGGAAACATCAACAAAAGCAAAACAAATATAATGGAATGTAGTCTAATTAAATCAGGGGGTGGTGAGCGAATCAGATTATGAAACAAGTCATTAAAGGAGTTTTGTTTTGATTTGCTATTTGGGCAGTAAAATAATCGATGAGGGCCAAAGCAGAGAGGCTATAAAATGTAGACTAGCAATGGCAAGAAAAGCGATTCTGAAGAAGAGAAATTTGTTAATATCAAATATAGATTACTGTTAGGATGTATTTTCTGGAAGTATTTGTCTGGAATGTAGTCTTGTATGAAAGTGAGACAGGGACGATAAACAGTTCAGACGAGAAGAGAATAGAATCCTGTTGCAAGTGGTGCTTCAGAGGAATGCTGAACCTTAAATCAAGCAATGGACAGTGCAGGTTGGAGTATCAATAACATTATGCAAAGGATATACTGCTACTTACTGTAAAGATTACACATTGATGCACATATGAACTTTATCTCTGACCAATCTGTTAAAAATAGCCCTGTTAAAAATGGCCAACTGTACCCACATGCACAATTACTTCTCCTTTGAAGGCCTTGCCTACAAACAAATCTATGTTACAGCAATGGGCACCTACACAGCATTATCATATGCCAAACTATTCATGAACCATCTAGAGTAATCCTTCCTAATCACTGAAAATATCAAACCCCTGATATGGTTCAAGTTTGTTGATGACATCTTCATGACCTGGACTGAGGGTGAGAACACCCTATCCGCATTCCTCCAGGACCTCAACACCTCCCACATTCACTTCCACTAGTCGTCCTCAACCCCACAAACCCCTTCTGTAATGTATTTTTCAAGGGCACAATATCTGCTGTAAGCTTATGTTTAAAATTATGAAATTCATCCTGAGAAATGCTGAAATTCCCCAAATGAGAAACAAAATCAAATAAGAATATTTTAACCCTTACTTTGTAACAATATTATGAAAAGGAAAGTTGCTACTCACCATATATCAGAAATGCTGAATTGCAAATGGACACAACAAAAAGACTGTCACAAAGAAAACTTTCAGCCCTTAAGGCTTTCATCAAAAATAGATGACAGACACAGTCATGTGAACTACAAGCTAGGCTGCAGCCATTGTGTTGCATTAGATGTGGGGATGACAACCAACAAGCTGGCTGTCTGCATGAGTGGCCACTGACAAACTGTGGCCCAGAAACAAGTGGACCACCCAGCTGTTGATCACGCCACCAAATGTGACATCCTTCATTCCAATTACTTCTTCACAGCCTGTGCCATACGGATCCTTCCCACCAAAACCAGCTTTTCTGAATTGTGCAGGTGGGAACCTTCTCTGCACATTCCCGTAACCCTCCTGGCCTCAACCTTCATTAGTCATTGTCCTCACCCATCCAGCCTCCCTGTTCCCATTCCAGCACTACAGCTCATTCCATCATCACACCCAGTCCCTTTACTTCTCTCCTTTTCTGCTACACCCTCTCCCCACCTCTCCCCTTCTCTTTGTCTCACATCTCAACTTAACATAGCTGCCCTACCCTCTCCACCTCGTCCCTGAGTGCTCCTCAGCAGCATTGCACTGTCTACCACCCCTAACCTATTATCTATCCCCCTTCCTGCCCCAGGCTCCTCCTTACACCCATCCAGTCGCCACTCTCGTCATGCACTGGTGATGCTGTTTGCAGTGCTCGCACCCCGCACGCGTGTGTGTGTGTGTGTGTGTGTGTGTGTGTGTGTGTTGGGGGGCCATGTGTACATGTGCATGCATGCACATGCTTAGGTGTGCATGTATATATATCATATATTTTTGAAGAAGGCCTTACAGTCCAAAAGCTTTAATTGTGACCGTCTTCTTGTTGTACCTATCTGTGCCTCAGCATCTCCACTACATAGTGAGCAGCGACTTTCCTTTTCTTAATATTGTTACATTCCATCCTGGATTTTCCATTGTCAGACTTTTGCTCCTAACCCAGTGCTGTTTCCTGTGTTACTATTTTCTTATACATAACTATAACTCAATGTGCGTCCTCCTTTCTCTTCTTTCCTGTATTTTTCTTGTTGCCTTACAAACCGTACTGCATGCTCTACTTACAAACCAGACTTTATCAACCATCTTGACCACACACAACAGAAGGCTACAAGACCATGCTGATTGTTGGTGCAGCATCTTATGTCCCACATTACTCCCACCGATGCATTAATCCTATACCTTTTAATTGATCATTCTCTCTGCGTCACTGCCAGCCACTGTGGCCAAACAGTTCTAGGTGCTTCAGTCAGGAACCAGGCGGCTGCTATGGTCGCAGGTTCGAATCCTGCCTCGGGCATAGATGTGTGGGTTGTCCTTAGGTTAGTTAGGTTAAAGTAGTTCTAAGTTCTAGGAGACTGATGACCTCTGAAGTTAAGTCCCATAGTGCTCAGAGACATTTGAACCTACTGCATCTTACACAAAACAAAAAGTGAGACGGTAACAATTATCTATGAGCATTAGAATAAGTAGTAACAACTTTCTTAGCGACATGCACTTCACAACAAATCAGACAGCTGAGATCTGTACTGTCCATTGGACTATCTTACTGGTTTACCGAGGCCTCGTCAAGACCTAGAATAGCACCTGATTGTCTGTTCTCAATAAGAAATGATGGTGTTCTAAATAAAATTTAAATTTCTCCAGACCAAATAGCGCTGCCAAAGGCTCCAATTCATACAAGATGTATCTAACCTCTGTTGCTGAAAGAACCTTTGAGCCGTAAGTGATTGACATACAGTCCCCATCAAATTTCTCTAACAAAACAGTACCCACTCTGGAACTGGAAGCATCTGTGTGGAAAATAAACTGACACTGAAAATCAGGAATGGCTAACATTGGGGCATTGCTGAGTGCTTTCTTCAAAGCTTGAAAGGCAGACTGTTGGCTATTAGACCATAGTTGGACAAAATTCAGCAAAAATCTCCTAAAAATTCGGCCATACTGACAAACTGGACAATTCCCTTTCTTATCCTGAGGTGTGGGAAAATTATAAAGAACCTTAGTGCAGTCATTGTCAGTCTTGACACTATTAACAAAAACCAGGTGACCTAAGAAAGATATCTCAGAATGGACTAAATTAACCTTAACAGGTTTAACTGTTAATCTTGTCTCCCTAAAATTGATTAACAACTGCTTAGATGTTTGAGGTGTTCATCAGAGGACGTGCTGTAAACAACAATATCATCCAGACCATTATACACACAATTAAATACCATCTTGTCCAAAACATTATCCAGCAAACATGATAAGATTGCTGCACCAGTTGATAACCCGAAAGGAACAGTGTTGAACTCGTACAAAATCCAGTCAGTGCAGGAGGCCATTTCTTGTTTTGACTCTTCAGCCAGAGGTATTTGGTGGTAAGTCTGATTCAGGTCCAAAGGTATGTCTGTTATATACATACACCATGTGGAGCATGTGTGAAGGTGAGGCAAGAGAACTGACTCCAAAACCACCTCCTCATTTAATATTCCCTTCGTCATTGGCCTTGGTGACTTAAAACCATGGGTGAGGCATATGGAGAAGTAGATGGTCTAGTGACTCTTTCCAAGGGAAACTTTTCAACAATCCTCCTCAGCTCTTGCTACTTGGTTGGTGACAAACAGTAAGGATGGCTTCATGCTGGGCTCTGATCAGTGAGTTGGATTCAACACTCTGTTCTATCCTTTGCTCCAAACTGGTCAGTCAAAATGTCCACAAATTTATCTAACAACTGTAGTAATCGCTGTGTGTCATCCTGCCCCGAATGTCCATCATCAAATTGGAACTCTCCAGAGTTCACATTATTGACTGCACAATGACGACCATGATTGCATAATTGAAAACACTCAATTGTACAAAACTTGAAGTAGACTTGTCTGCTGAATAGTCTGATAAAACACAACCTGTTCTTTTTATGAAATAACAACCCAACAGGAAATCAACAGACAGCTGTTCTGCAAAAAGAAGTTTAACAGGCCCTGAAAATTCCTGAACTCTCAAATTAACTTGCAACTCCCCTAGCAAGGGCAGCGATTGGCCATTAACACTAAGAACCTGTTTATTCAGTGACTTTAAACTTGGGAACTTAGGACATTGTATTGAATCATTATTTTCTTATAAACACCATCAAATGTAAATTAATGAGTTGTTTTGTGGCAAGCATAATGTTTTGATACATTGTTAAATATCTGTATGAAACAAAGTAAGAAACACACTCTTCAATTTATTAATTCATGCACTTTCACCCTTTTTGTTTTGGGAAATGGTGGTATATGGACATATGTTTGACTACCATACCAGCATTGTTAAAAATGTGTATTATAACCAATCATCAAAAGTATTATAAAAAGCTATTAAAAAAGGAATATTTGTTTGCATGCTTAAGAGTTCAAATCTTATATGTTCATCAGTTCACTCATCACTGAGATCCTGCAATCAAGAGACTCAGTGCAGGCAAGAATAATTCACACGGTATATGGAGGAGCATTCCTGCATCGACATTGTCACACTCAAGACTAAACACAATGGAATTAATGTGAAGATAATGACTCAGATTTGATAGGCACCTATGGGTTTACTTCTACTAAAAATATCATGCTTCATAGGATAGATCGACAACTGCAATGGTTGCAGTAATTATTTGGTACTGCGCAGCACTGGAAGCTGCAGTACGTAATGCAAATTATGTTTACAGGCCCTGAACGCAATGATATTAAAGGTCTGTTGATATTGGTAGAGTTCAACCAAGATCGTGCACAGATTCATAAATTACCTTCAGAGTTTTTTCAACTATTCTTTCCAATCAATTTTTCCAATTATTTAAGCAATTATTAATCCATTTCCACATATCTATTCAACATATATGCTTATTCTCAGTATACCAAGTGTAATTAAGCAGTGAAATGCTGCTGCTAGAATCCAACTATCCACAGACCAGTTCATGGTTGATGGCAGCACAGGTAAATGGACAGGAGGACTTACTGACTCCTCTTAACTTATTGCATCCTGCTGGCAATCAATCTCTTGTCTCCTCTGAACCTATCTCTGACACTTACTTTGCTACCACATTTCCCACATTCCTGGGCAAAATGTGTCTGATTGTTACACATGAAACAGTTTCCACCATTACACCTTTCCATCTTTGCCCATGATGCTGAGGGGAAGCACTGCCTGGCATAGTCCCTTGCTGGGTAGCAGCCTCTCATTTTTGGGAATCAGAGCTAGTACTTTCTGTATCTCATCCCACCTGATCAATGTCATAAAAGTACTTGGTCTCTTAGCATAAACAGCCCATGAATGGTCTTCTGGCCGCACTCCATCAATTATATTGCCAACAACCTAAGACTTGTCGATCGTCACACACAACAGTAATTGAGCGTGTCTAATGTTATCAGCCTAATGCATGAAACTTTCCAGCAGGGCTCAGTTGCGGTGGGTACTTTAGTGCGCCACAGAGATGCTGCACCAACTCATTAATGTTGCCTTCCACTGGCTGGCTATGAATCCTTAATTCATATAGTAACTGTTCACTATTTAAATGCCTGTCCCCGGTAGTTCTCTGGTTTCAACAGTTGAAGGCACAAGGGCCTGTGAGTACTGAACACTATCAGTATACTGCAGCAAGAGACCAAACTAGAATGTCGTTACACGTATTGCCAAATGCATTGAGGTTGACGGACATCATTTTGAGCATTTATTGCATTAAAGAGGTATTTACAGGTAATCACACTGTAACAGCATGCATTCTGATAAATGATAAGTTCACAAAGGCACATGTATCACATTGGAACAACCAAAATAAAATGTTCAAACTTACCTATTTTCTGTATTTTAATTTAAAAAAACCTACCTGTTACCAACTGTTCATCTAAAATTGTGAGCCATATGTTTGTGACTATTACAGCATCATCTATCACAAAGCAAGAAAATGGTCCAACTAAAACATTCATATTTCTTCACAAACTACACAAATATGTAATAAAAAATGGGGGTTCCTATTTTTAAAAAACACAGTTGATATCCGTTTGACCACTGGTAGCACCATCTAGCGGGCCAACCATAGTGCCATCTGGTTTCCCCCTTCAAGCTAGACAACTTTTGTTCTCTGCAGTTTTTCCTTTTGACACTTATTTCGTGAGATATTTGGCCTGGTCACGATCAATGTACCACCCTATATATTTCAAATATATAAAGGCAAAACATTGTTACTGAAAATCTCAATAAGTTGTTTACCAATTTACTTAAAATTTTTATGTAATACTATGACGAACATTAGGAAGACATGGGATATATATTTGTAATGTAGAAATGTGTATATGTAACATACAGGGTGTTCCATTTACATGATGACCACCTGTGCAGTGCAGTAGATGCCAGGCACCGAGCGCTCTGTTGTCCGGTGATCAGATGTAATGTCGCCTGCCTACTGCTGCAGTACGACTTGACTACATTTAAAATATAAGCAAATAAATTTTGTACTCACCCACATCATGCATGGGGATGATGGAACTGCCTGCCATTATTTTCCATGCATTTATAACATTTGCTCAAAAAATTATTCATCACGCGATGTAATTCTCTCTGAGATATTGAATTAATTGATTTTCCACGTGATATGCAATGTCATCAATACGAGCTTCTGTGAGCACTGTACATTGTCATTTACACTGCTTGTCTTGAACACTTTCCATTTTGTGGAATTTACTCACTAATTTGTGAACTGTATCACAACTCAGATCTTTAACACCTGGAAACTTCTGTTCAAATAATCTCGGAACCAGACTATGTAGGCACATATGAACTGTAAATAAACACTCATTGTGGAATTGAATAATTCGCTCTTGCCATTGTTGCATTTGCAGGCTTCACTATTACACTCGTGATGCCTGTTTCACTGCTTGAATGACACTGACCAACAAGGCGCATATGTCTGTATGGCCTTCAGGCTAAAACCCAAGAAAAGAAAAAGGTGTGGGGGGGAAGGCATAGTGCAGTCCCACAGGACCCATTTGAACAGCCAGCAGGTGCTGCTTCCATGCCCAGTCTGCTATACTTGGGGAGGTATTCATCAGATAAATGGGACACCGTGTATAACGGGGAAATATTCTTATCAAAAATCTGAAATAGTTCTCAACTGATTTACTTCAAACTTTTACATGATACTCTAATGAACATTCACACATACATAGGCTATATATTTTGTAATCTATATGATGTATGAATATGTACTTAAGATAGAAAAGTGAAACATTGTTAACAACAATCTCAAAAAGTTGTTGATTGATTTACTTCAAATTTTTGTACAGTTGTCTATTGAACATAAGGACAGATGCAGGCTATATTTTTTGTATACTTTTACACAATACTCTAATAAACGTTCAGATGGATGCAGATACTTTTTTTTCCTTCAAAATGACAATGTACAAGTTTTCTGTTAAAACCAACTACACGAAGAAAAATGATGAGGTATGCTATGAAAATGAGCAATTTCAATTTCCTTCCCACGGGCTGTTTCAGTTATGATAGGACGGTGTGAAAACCATTATGCAAATTGTTAATCTTGTATATATTGTTTTTCTTGAACATATTTTCAAACAAACTGTGCATGGGACAGTGAGCTGTTTTGTTTTCTTCCTCGCTGTCAGATGTATAAAAAATAGGACAGTTGATTTTATGACTTATCAGCCTATAACTAGAATACTATGGAATCTAAATCAGCCAAGATTTTGTAATCCTACCCATTAACAGATAAAAATGTTGCAAAATATTGTGATTTAAAATACTTGCCTCACAGATCCAGCAGTTGGAGAGACTCTCTCATCCCCATTATAACACTGACTCCAACTGATATAGAAACTCATTTTAAGCGACGTCAGTTCCCAATCAGTGTTTCATTTGCAATAACAATAAACAAGACAGAAGATCAGAGAAAGGGGTAAGATGACAGAAGAGTGGAGGAATGAATAGAGTGGTGAAGAGGAGAGAGGGGGAGAGAGGGGTGAGGATGTGATGAAGAGAGAGTGAGGGGAGAAAACAGAGACAGGGGGGAGGAAATTATGATGTAAATCCAATTCTATTTATTTAGCAATTGGAAGCAGTGACAGGTTTACCAGATTCCACACCCCCTCCCCCCTCTTACTAGGATCTAGAATCTCTCTCTCTCTCTCTCTCTCTCTCTCTCTCTCTCTCTCTCTAATATATTACATATGCAACAAAGAAAAGATACATACTAGCAGTAACAGACTGTTAATGTTATTCACCAACCTGGTCAAATTCAGATTTTCCAGCCAAAGCACTTTATGCCAAGTGCGTATCAGTGTGGCCTCATAAAACAAATATTTTTGAATTATATGCATGTTTAGCCTACTTCATACTAGTAAAATTTGTCCCAATTTTAAACTTATTTATTTAAACATGTTACAGTTTGGAAACTCTGCTGAGTCACCATATCCAAAGATACTCAAGAAACCTCAGTATGACAATGAAACATGTGATTGGATTGCACTACACAACTTGTATCAGGCTCATAGGTATTGACTTTGGGAAGCTTACACGTACAAAGTTGAATCCACAATTACTTGGAAAATTAGGTACATAACTATAACCACATTGAAGAACAGTATTTAAGGAACACTTAAAAAGCCTTACAACTATGGCATCTAAGTAAATAATGGGCCAAGTGCCAAAAAATCTGATTTAGAGATAATCAACAAAATGTGTATAGCACTTCAACAAAAGCAGTATAAAAGTTGGGGATCTCTATACAAACACAAAAACTATACAGGGTGCTTGTCAAATATGTGTTTTTATTCTATGTTAATTGATTTAAGAACAAAATGATACAAAATTTGAAGAAAATGAAACGTTCTGTTTGGAGTGGGTTTAACATAAATAATGATACAAGTGCCATCATGTCCATTTTCACTCATTTCACAAGTTTCTCATAAAACCACTTATTCTCCTCTTTTTGCAAAAGGTATCACTTTAGCTAAATCCATTCTCTTTTCTTCATACAGCCTACATTCACAGTGTAGTATTTCCAATTGCATGTGTTGAAGATCAGAAGGCTTAACGTTTCTCTTCAAGATTTAATATTTCTTGAACTCTTCAGTTTTACTAAGAGTTGATAAAACTTGCAGTGCCCCAGGCCATTCAGCTGTCAGTCTGATCCATTGTCTTTTGAAATATGCACGTTGAAGAGATTCATATATTTTTCAGCAGTCATAAAAATCTGTTTATTGCATAATAGCCACTATTAATGGTGTTGCGTGCATAGCTTCAGTGATGAGGCGAACTAAATGTTTTGGAATTTCACACAGTTAGCCTCTTTCATTTCTCAATGTGAGGAAAATCACGATTGCATGACATAAGAGTGACCTTTCACCAAAATCTTGTTTTCTATTTCCATAAAGTAATCCTTTGCTGTAAGGTAAACCCACATAAACATCATCATCTGTTTTTTTTGTTCTGCCCACAGTGGTTGTTACTCCACATTATTAGTTTCTCTTTACAAGTAAGTGTCGAAGTAAAAGCTTTGTGCACACAGGAAGCAGTTTCATTCCAAACCCTGCCACATACGGCCTCATGCCAGAGAAACATGTGACCGGTTTGATTATCACTAAGATGAAGTTGTAATTTGAGAGCTGTTGTAAATAGTACATTCATTGTGCCTTGATGAAGGAAGAGAAATCAGATTTTGCAAATCCATTGCAGCTCTACATACTTCCAAGTTAGGCCCTTGACTCTTGATTGTGTCAGCTTTCATGGAATCCATGGCTTTCTTTGCTATTCAGTGATAGCGTTATAGCTGCAGTTTATTGTCTTTATCACAGGGATCACACCTCAACTTGGTTTTAAGGTGGTCACATGTAGAACAAGTGTCACTTGACAAATGATGAAATTTCAGCTTGGGGAATTTGTCTTTAGAGACTGTTGCATAGAAGCGGTAAGTGATGTTAATGTCTTCATGTTGCATTTGAAATTCCTTAAATAAACGATTAACAGTCAGGTCTTAAGTATTGTTTGTCACACAACTTTTCCCTTGAATAGTAGCTTTCTTGTCTTGGCATGGCATTAATTTGAGCATCAACCAGCTATTCATATTCTTATGTATATTTCTGGTGTTTTGTCTTATTTCCTCACTTTTCTTCATATACAATCTCACCACTCTGCTTCAACTGTGTTAATGTCTGAACTCTTCCTTTGTTCAAACAAAGAACCTCAATAAATGTTCCTTTACATACTCTTATTACATTTCTCCACCATCAGGCAATATGTAACACATAGTTATATTCTTATTATTGGGTATGACAAGTCATTTTGCTTCACTGTATCATTTAGTGAGTATAATTCCTTAAACAACCTGTTTATGGTCATATGAAAGGTGCCTGCATCCAAACTGACATTTACAGGAGACCTGAAAGATTGAAGCAGTATATATAATATGTTTAAATCAACATGCCTAGGTATTTGCAGGTAAGTAAATGACTTCATTCAAGTAGTTAGCTATAACCTCATAATCAGAATGCTTTTTGTCCATACAAAATTTGTTTCAATAACAAATTAAACGAATTAAAATACTAGAACATAACTTATGCAGATTCCAACCCCTGTAATAAAAATTAAAAAGGCAATCAAGGCCTACCTGGTGCTTGGGAGCCTCTTTAGCTGGAACCACAGTGCTGTCTTTTCGAGTATATTCCTTTCCTTTGCTGCATAATTTCTTCCTTTCACTCTGAGCACTACCTTCACCTTCCTTCGCACATTTTGGTGCAGTTTTCCTTTCCATTTTTCAATATTGTGTATTGTTTATATGTAATAATTACTTCACCAGTGTCCTACTGTTGCAATCAAACCACAGCGCTACTTCAATTGTCAGCAGTTCACTCAAGTACGTGCCAAGACAATAACATAGAACTGACGGCACATGACTTGTTATTTGAACATCGATGTTTGTGTTAGACGCGAGTGCCATCCTGTAACAGCTGTAAAAACTGTTTCGCACTGTTCTGGCAGTTGTATCAGAATATATGTTATTGGCGTTGGCGGTTACAGTGGAATTTCACCTGTAACTAAAATTTTAATTTTTTGGCGTTTGATCCATTATTTACTTACATGCCATACTATTACGTGCCTTTGAACCAGTGATTGTTCACATATTTAAAAAAATGTACATATATATTCTTAATGTTTCTCCCTGTCGTCAGGTAACTGATTAAAATATTTTTGTGAAACTAATCAACATTCATAATGCAGTAAGTCTGACAATAATATTTCTGTCCAACTTCAGTATAGCATAATGAACATGACACATAGGAAATGTTTCTGTAATGACCTGTTCATTACTGACATCCTATTGATTATCAGTACGTGTGAAGCAGCTCACATTAGATAGATATTGTGGTGACACAGCCAGACACCACACGTGCTAGGTGGTAGCTTAAATCGGCCGCGGTCCGGTAGTACATGTCGGACCCACATGTCGCCACTGTGTGATCGCAAACCTAGCGCCACCACAAGGCAGGTCTCGAGAGACTGACTCGAACTCAGCCCCAGTTGTACGGACGACAGAGCTAGCGACTAGACGTACGAAGCCTTTCTCTCTCATTAGCCGAGAGACAGAATAGCCTTCAGCTAAGTTAATGGCTGCGAACTAGCAAGGCGCCATTAGCCTTACAGTGATTGTACTTAGAGTCTCACTTGTGTTCACCATAGCGATGTACCACAATGAGTGATTAAAGATAAGTATTAAACCAGCTACGTACTTTTCTTCATAGCATTAATTACGTATCCTGTTCCAGTACTTCACGCCCGTCTGCGTTAGTCTAGCGTGCATTAAGCCACCTCTATCTACAAGGTGTTGGCCCAGCTGCCGACACATCAGATATATTTTAAAAATGTATCATGATCAAATCGGAAGAGTGATAAAAACCCATCTGCAACTCCATAGGCAAAAAGAACATGAAGTTAAGCATTGTCTTAGACAGAATAAAATTGTGTTAATTGACAGTGGGGTCTGACTTTATTCCTATACCCTGCCATGCCACTGCTTCCTCTGCCCATATTTTGTGCAGCCTTCCATCAACTTCCCTAGGTCACTGCTTGTGTAATTTACAACAAAACACCAGAAGTATGAATACATTGGCATGTCAGTCTTTGCTGTTATTTAAGACATTATTAGTAATATGTATGTGGATTGTTATATTTATCAAATCAGTCATGCTGTCTCAGTTTTGTATTCTTCTGCTCTATACATTAAGCAAATTTTCTAAGTGTATTATTATTATTATTATTATTATTATTATTATTGTTATTACTATTAATATTATTATTATTAATTTAAATCTTAAGCAATGTCTAAGTTTTTTTTCCAAATTTACATTAGCAATTTTGTCCCATATCTGTAATTGAATTAATGGTCAGTCATGGTGTATATTGTAACTACTCATATTTTCTGTATTCAACAATGGAAAAACCAGGATAGAATGTAACGAGCGTGACCTCAGCACCAGGGACAGAGACCTCTCGTGTGTGTGTGTGTGTGTGTGTGTGTGTGTGTGTGTGTGTGTGTGTGTGTGTGCGGCTCAGCATGTCCACTATACACTCAGATGAAACTGCAATTTCTAAGCTCAATGTACAGCACATCGCCATTGCTTTCATCAGTTTCAGTTTAGTGGTGGCTACAATGCTGTGATAAGTGTGTGTGTCTAGTAAGGAGAAACAGAAAAAAATAGCTAACAGCATCCAATTACTTGCAAAATAAATGAAATATTGAAGAGAATAAAGGGGGAAATCCATTGGGCCTTTGAAAATCTTCTCCGCCCTCCCCCCAATCTTTTCTTCTAGTAATTTCAAATTGAATATTTCTGAACAATTTCACTACAGCATATGGCTTCAATTCATGTGTGACGTCTTTTAAAAAAAAAAATTTTAATTATGAAATTTTTTAAACACTTCAGTTATTTTTATAGTGCTTGGGCATTTTATACATTTTTTGTTGTGTAATTTCACAGATACTATAGCCTCACCAAGTTTTTTGGGTCCTGTTAGACATCACTTACAATTTCGCCATAAAATATGCCTGGAGAAATTGAAGAATCACATCACTTAACAGTATTTGATTGTTGAAATCGTGGGTAAGTTACAACTGGGTCTGCAGAATCAGTTATTTGTCTGTATAAGCACCTCAGTTGCTTCATATGAGGAAAAGTAAATTTCATTATTTCACTTCTGTTCCCCCTCTCACTATAGAAGGGGTGGCAGTTTAAATGTTTTCACTAGCACTTGAACACATCAGTATGTATACCAGAATAGAAACATTCTCACTGGTTTTCTTTGGAACCTAGGGGAAGGGAAGGAGAAAGGGGTGCACAGGTCCTAATGGCAAGAAATTTATACCACAGATGTAATGGAGAACTACAAATGATTTAGTGATGTAACTTCTCTAAGAGATGTAACTTCTGTTATTTTGCTGTACAGGCATGTAACGAATTATTATATATTCAAGTCAGAAACAAACACAATACATGGTAATTACCATTAAAAATAAATTTATCAAGCCACACTACTCTTGAAGAAAATCTTATTACTTCAGCTACACCTTTTGTCACAAGCAGAAGATCTTCTGAACAAGATTCTGGCCATAACCGACAACCTAGTAGATGCTCCATGGTCTGTAGTTTTCCACCATCACAGTTGGTGGTATCCACAGGGGAGTGCCATTTCTGGAAGTTATTCCTGGATCTTGCAACTCCAGAATAAAGACATCTCAGTGACTTCCACACAATCCAATCTCTTCAGGCCCAGGTGGAAAGGTTTCTGAAGTGAGGAGCCAGGTAGAGCTATTTTCAAGTTCAGAGATCCACAATTGTTTTCTTGCTGTAGCTGCTGCTGTTTGCAAGAGTGAAGTGGTCTTGAAGAAACTACTTCTGGACCACAATTCTGGAGCTGCTGGAATATGCGCATGTAGTTTTCCTTGTAAACCTGATTTGTTCTTTCCACATTGGCTGCTACTAATTGTAAACAAATGAAATTCCCTTACCATGTTTGTGGAATGTCTCAGATAATGCTGCTAAATTACTACTTACAAGCATTGAATATAATACATTTATAACAAGATTCAATTTTTGAATAAAACATTAGTGCTTGTTTAATAGAATAGAAAGTGTGCATCCTTTTTGTTAAAAAATAAGTTACTTAATAGAAAATACCAAAATCACATTGAAATTGCTTGATAAAAAGTTGAGATTAAATTATACTCAAATAAGAATGCAATGAACTATGACATTACTAACACAAAATATAAAAAAAGAGTGACTGTGAAGGATGTTGGTTCAATGCAACTTTATCCTCGTCATCTCAACTATGTCAGTTGAATGTACATCAGATTGGACAGATGGGTAGAAATTTTAATATTAAATGTGGGGAACACATGCATCCACACAACACAACCAAATTTGGGTTACACATAAGCATAATCCTTGCATATTATACTTTTCTGACACAAATTCTTTTAATTCTGTCCGTATCTGCACATATGTCCACCTAAGTCCTTACCAGTTCTAGGGTGCGACATAATCAGATATCTGTGATGGCAAGTTTTTCGTACCTTTTTTACTTTGCTCTTGCACATATGCAGTGCCTGTTGGTTACTTTGTTGTTTGCTATTCTGCTTCCAACTCACTTCTTAATATGCTATGTGTTTTGCAAACACTTATATTAAGATTATAGCTAGTAAGTGATCTGTGGTCGATAAGCAAAGCAGACAAGAAGAGAAAAGAAGCTTTTGAAATGTTCTCGTACAGCAGAATGCTAAAGATGCGATGGGTAGATCAAATAACAAATGAGGAAGTACTGAATTGAAATGGAGAAAAAATAAATTTATACTAAAACTTGACTAAGAGAAGGGATCAGTTGATGAGAAACATCCTGAGGCACGGATGCATTGTCAGTTTGGTATTGGAAGAAAGCGTGCAGGTAAAAATCTTAGACGGAGGTCAAAGCTTCAGTACAGGTTGCTGGTTCAAATGGGTGTAGGATGTGGTAGTTATGCAGAGATGAAGAGGCTTGCATAGGATAGATCATCATGGACAGCTGCATAAAACCAGCCTTCAGACTGGAGACTATAACAACAACAACAAGGCATTTAACAATCACCTCTTCCCAGTGGTGGATTTAAAAATTTTGTGGCCCTAGGCACACCATATTATATGCGACCCCTGCAAAAAAAAAAAAAAAAAAAAAAAAAAAAAAAAAAAAAAAAAAAAAAAACATGTTTTAAATAATAACTATTAGCCGATCACTTTACAATTGCCGTTTTGGGTGGGAGCACTTTGAGCTGTTTCCGTAATGTAATATCATTCCTGAACTTTACTTTGTGTATGCAGCGGATAAAACGAATTTAAAACTGCATTGTGGTAACACATTCTTCTGTTGAAAGACAACAGAAACGAACATAAGGAAAGTAACTTTTATTTTATGGCCTAAAAATTCAGCAGAGCGTGTAGGAGACAACTGATTTTTGTTATAAATTCACTTTTAATATGTTCTTTTACACGAAACCGTTGAAAATGAAAATAAAGTTGTGTTATGATCAAAAATTGAAGCGAACATGTCATACATACCCCCCCTCCCATGGGGTCCACAACTCTCTTGTGGATATGTGCTCGGCGAGCACGGGGCCCCAAGCTGGTGCAGTTCTCCTTCCTTTCCGGTCTGCCCTACCCCCTTTCCCCATCCCTCCTTGTCCCCAATCCTTCCCCCCCCCCTTACCACCCCTTCACACTCCCTCTTCTTGGGAGTAATGTATCGAGCCTTCGTCCGGAGACGGATGTTTGAACACTCCAGGATCATGTTTCATTAGTTTTTCTCCATTCTCATGCTTTCTTCCTCTATTGGTCTTTCCCTACGTTCACTCTTCTCCTTGCTTTCATGCCCTTACTTCTATCTCTGCCTCATTCTCCTTGCACTATTCTCCTTGTCTTCTTTTCCGTGTTTTATTCTCCGCTTTGGCGTTTGAGATTCATTCTTCTATCCCTCTATCCCTCTTTCTCTTTCCTCTCTTCTTTCCTCCCTGTGCGTGTCTGAAGGCCGACCCAAGAGTTTGCACGCATAGCCGGTGATGGGGTAACGCATAATTCCCTACGCTGGGTAGACAAGTAAGGCACGCACATACCGCCTGGTACAGGCTAGGCCCAGGTAGGAGTGATTGCCTGAGCTGTTACCTTCCGAACATGCCCATTGGTCCCTCCATCCGTTTCTTGGGAGGTGTGACCTGAGGTGTGGACAATCACCTAAGGCGGGAGTGCCCTCTGAGGGGCCCCCACAAGGAAGGAGCGCGTCATCGGAGACGCTGGCAATCATGGGGCATTCGTCCGCAATGGATTTCTCTTCTCCTTCTTCCCTGTCTCCTGCCCAAAAAAAAGCTAGATAAAACTCCTGTTCCGAAAATTCTACCACCGGCTCTGAAGTTTCTTGTTGTCACAAGATCTGACGGTCACAATTTTTCAACAGTCAACCCTTTTGTCATTCAGAAGGGTGTAGATGCGATTGCAGGACTAGTGAAATCTTTTAGTTGGTTGCGCAACGGTACCTTGCTGTTGGAGACAGAGCGCCTTCCAGGCCCAAAAATTACTTCGAGCCACTCTCTTACACACATTCCCTGTACGGGTGGAGGCCCACCACACCTTGAATTCGTCACGTGGCGTGGTGTACACCAGGTCACTCGACGGACTAACTGATGAGGAGATTCTGTCTTCCCTCTCTGATCAGGGAGTGACGGCCGTCCATCGGGTCATGGAAAGGGTCGACAAGGACCTCATACCGACCTGAACCATATTCCTGACATTCGATAATGTGCAATTGCCTTCACAAATTAAATCAGATTATGAGATCATTTCTGTTCGGCCGTATATACCCAGCCCTACAAGGTGTTACCAATGTCAGCAGTTTAACCATACACGGCAGTCTTGTTAAAGTGCGGCTAAATGCATTACCTGTGGCAGGGATGCCCATGAGGGTGACTGTCCACCTCTGTCTCCTCATTGCGTCAACTGCATGGGCGACCATGCTGCCTCCTCTTGCGACTGCCCCGTCTACAAAGATGAGAAAGTATACAGGAAATTCGAGTGAAAGAGAAGGTGTCGACCTCGGCTGCTCGCAAGTTATTAACTAGCAAAAAGCCCACTGTGCTTGCGGCAGGGAAATACAGTACCGTTCTTGCCTCTCCTCGGCCTACCAGGGAGGTAGCTACACAGACATGCGATCTAACATTTAGTGATTCGGTCGTCAGATCGTCCAGTGCTAAGATCGCCCGATGAACGTCTCCTCTTCCTCCCACCAACCCTAAGGCTCAATCATCATCTGCTACTGCTAAGACGAGGACCTCTAAAACAGATGCTTGGACCTTCAAAAAAGAACTGGCATGCGAAGATTTCTTGCGTACACGAACTTCACAGCCATCAACTGTTCTTTTGACAAAATGTAATTCTTCAAAGAAGGCTCATAGTAAAAAGTTCTCCATCTCTGCCAGGGCGCGTTTCTTCTCCTGCGCCACCCAGCAGTTGCCATCCCCGGCCATCTTCAGTTTCGTCAGGCCACACTGCTGGTAGCCGATCATCTGGCCTTTCACCGGCGGAGGAAGCTGCCCCTCCTGACCAGCTCAGGAAGGTGGCAGATGCAACTGTTGAGTTATGAATCGTGACTCACCACCTATCGATTGAAGCAGCAGTGCTCCCTCGAAGCCAGGCCCTCAGCGGCCATCGAGGTGACTCTTTCTTGTTTCTTTTTTTTTTTTCTTCTTTTCGTTTTCATAATGGCACTTCTTCAATGGAATATTCACGGCATTCGATCCAACCGAGAGGAACTAAAATTGCTCCTTCGAATGCACTGCCCACTTGTTGTAGGTCTCCAAGAAACGAAGTTACGCCCAAGCGATCATATTGACCTAGCACACTATACCTCCGTGCGTTTTGACCTACCCCCTGTGGCAGGTATTCCGGCTTATGGAGGGGTCATGTTGCTGGTTCGGAATGATGTCTACTACGATCCAATCACATTGCACACAGACCTGCAGGCAGTTGCTGTCCGAATTACTCTCCCCACTTTCACATTTTCCATTTGTACTATTTACATTCCATCATCGTCTGCCTTTACTAGGGCAGCCATGATACAACTGATTGCTCAGCTTCCTACACCATTTTTGTTGGTTGGAGACTTTAATGCCCATCATCCTCTTTGGGGCTCTCCAGCATCCTGCCCTAGAGGCTCCCTCTTGGCAGACCTTTTCAACCACCTCAGTCTAGTCTGCTTAAATACCGGTGCACGTACCTTCCTTTTGGACGCAACACATACCTATTCCCACTTGGACCTCTCAATATCCACTATCCAACTTGCCCGTCGGTTCGAGTGGTATGCTCTGTCTGACACATACTCGAGTGACCATTTCCCCTGCGTAATCCATCTCCTGCATCACACCCCTTCTCCACGTTCCACAAGCTGGAACATCTCCAAAGCTGACTGGGGGCTTTTCACCTCCCTGGCGACCTTCCGTGATCAAGACTTCTCCAGCTGCGATAGTCAGGTCACATACCTCACGGACGTTATACTCACTGCTGCTGAATATTCCATCCCTCGTACATCCTCTTCTCCCCTTCGAGTCCCAGTCCCCTGGTGGACTACAGCATGCAGCAACGCTATTCGTGCTCGGCGACGTGCTTTATGCACCTTCCAATGCAACCCTACGATGGCGAACTGTATCAGTTACAAACGACAATGTCGTCGTGTTATCAAAGAAAGCAAAAAGGCATTCTGGGTGGCTTTCACCAGCTCATTCAACAGTTATACTCCTCCTTCGGTTGTCTGGGGTGGAGTGTGCCGGCTATCTGGCACCAAGGTCCACTCCCGATTTCTGGCCTGACTGTAGCGAATGAAGTCCTTGTGGATCCTGAGGATGTCTCAAATGCCTTCGGCCGCTTTTTCGCTGAGGTCTCGAGGTCTGCCCGTTACCACCCTGCCTTCCTCCCCCAAAAACAAGCAGAGGAGGCACGGCCACCTTCTTTCCAGTCTTTGAATCACGAAAGTTACTATGCCTCCTTCACCATGCGGGAACTCTAAAGTGCACTTGCCCAGTCCTGATCCTCTGCTCCAGAGCCAGACGGTATCCATATTCATATGCTGAAGAACCTTTCTCCTGCAGGTAAAGGCTTAATTCTTCGCTCCTATAATCGCATCTGGACTGAAGGTCATGTTCCCACACGCTGGCGTGAAGCAATTGTTGTTCCCATACCCAAACCAGGAAAGGACAAACACCTTCCTTCCAGTTATCGCCCCATCTCCCTCACCAGCTGCGTCTGCAAGGTGATGGAGCGCATGGTAAATTCTTGATTGGTTTGGCTCCTTGAATCTCGATGCCTTCTTACCAATGTCCAATGTGGCTTTCGTAGGCGCTGCTCTGCTGTTGACCACCTAGTTACCTTGTCGACCTTCATTATGAACAACTTTTTGCGTAAGCGCCAGACTGTGGCTATGTTATTCGATTTGGAGAAGGCTTATGACACCTGTTGGAGGGCGGGCATTCTTCGCACCATGCACACTTGGGGCCTTTGCGGTCGCCTCCCTATTTTTATTAATGCATTGTAATGGATCAAATGTTCAGGGTATGTGTGGATTCTCTTTTGTCAGTTGCCTTTCGCCAGGAGTGTGGGGTGCCCAGGGCTCCGTTTTGAGCATGGCCCTTTTTGCCATAGCTATCAATCCAATAATGGATTGCCTTACAGCTGACGTTTCATGCTGCCTTTTCGTGGACAACTTTACGGTCTACTGCAGTGCTCAGAGAACATGTTTCCTGGAGTGCTGTCTTTAGTGTTGTCTAGACCGTCTATATTCCTGTAGTGTCGCTAACGGTTTCTGTCTTTCCGGTGAGAAAACGGTCTGTATGAACTTCTGGCATTACAAACACTTTCTTCCTCCATCCTTACATCTTGGTCCCATTGCTCTCCCATTCGCGGAGACAGCAAAATTTTTGGGTTTTACATTTGAGAGGAAACTTTGCTGGTCTCCACATGTGTCTTACATGGCTGCCCGTTTTACCCGTTCCCTAAATGTCCTCCGTGTTCTCAGCGGTACATCATGGGGAGCAGATCAAATGGTCCTGCTTCGCTTGTATCGGTCCATTGTCCGATCAAAGCTGGATTATGGGAGCTTTGTCTACTCTTCTGCCCAGCCGTCCATCTTACGCCGTCTAAACTCTATCCACCACCAGGGGTTACGTCTCGCGACTGGAGCATTCTACACCAGCCCTGTTGAGAGTCTGTATGCCGAAGCTGCTGCATTACCGCTCAACTACCGGCGCGATATGTTGCTTTGTCGGTACGCCTGCTGACTGATGTCAATGCGCGACCACCCGTCATATTTCTCTTTCTTTAACGACTCTCTCGACCGCCAATGCGGGCTGTATGTCTCTGCCCTGTTACCTCCTAGAGTTCGCTTTCGTCGCCTGCTTCAGCAAGTTGATTTTACCCTCCCTACGACGTTTCGAGTGGGTGAGAGCCCGACGCCACCTTGGCTCCAGGCTCAGGTTCACGTTCACCTTGAACTCAGCTCGCTCCCAAAGGAGAGGACGACGGATTCGATATACCGCTCGGGGTTTGTTGAACTTCGTTCGAGGCTCGATCATGACATCTTTACTTACACAGATGGCTCCAAGACTACTGCTGGCGTCAGATGTGCCTTTGTCGTTGGAGGTGATACCTTTCAGTACCGGCTCCTTTACGTGTGTTCAAGCTTTGCAGCTGAGCTCTTTGCTCTCTATCAGGCTGATTAAAATGGCTCTGAGCACTACGGGACTAAACATCTGAGGTCATCAGTCCCCTATAACTTAGAATTACTTAAACCTAACTAACCTAAGGACATCATACACATCCATGCTCGAGGCAGGATTCGAACCTGCGACCATAGCAGTCGCGCGGTTCCAGACTGTAGCGCCTAGAACCGCTCGGCCACTCCAGCCGGCGTCTATCAGGCGGTTCAGTATATCTGCCGCCATCATCATTCTCCCTATGCCATCTGCTCTGATTCTTTGAACGCCATTCAGAGTCTCTGTGACCCAAATTCGGACCACCCTCTTGTGCAACGACTTCAACGGTCCCTCCAGTCGCTACCGAGTGAGGTGGCGCAGTGGTTAGACACTGGACTCGCATTCGGGAGGCCGACGGTTCAATCCCGCGTCCGGCCATCCTGATTTAGGTTTTCCGTGATTTCCCTAAATCGCTCCAGGCGAATGCCGGGATGGTTCCTTTGAAAGGGCACGGCCGACTTCCTTCCCCGTCCTTCCCTAATCCGATGAGACCGATGACCTCGCTGTCTGGTCTCCTTCCCCAAAACCAACCAACCTCCAGCGGCTAGGTTATATCGGCGCTCGTGTCCTTTTTTTGTGGATTCCTGGCCACATTGGTGTGCATGGGAACGAAGCGGCCAAGGCTGCTGTCCGCCTGCCTCGGACAGCTTCCTTTTGTGTCCCATCAACTGATGTTCGTGGGGTTCTTTGTCGGCTCGTTTCATCATTGTGGCATGAGGCTTGGTCCTCTCTCCATGCAAATAAGCTTAGGGCCATCAAACCGATCGCGATGACTTGGACGACCTCCTCACGCCCTTCCTGGCGAGATGTCATTTTGGCCAGGTTCCGGATTGGGCATTGCCGATTTAGCCACCGCTACCTGTTGTCCGGTGACTCTGCCCCGCAGTGCCCCTGTGGTCATCCATTCATGGTGCGCCATGTTTTACTGTCCTGTCCTTGTTTTATTCACTCTCATGTTGTCCTATGTCTGCTGTCTACCTTACAGGAACTTTTAGCTGATGACGCTCGTGCAGCTGCTCGTGTCCTTCGTTTTATTACACTGATGGACTTTTCTAAAAAGATCTGACTCTTATTTTGTTTCTCTGCGTCTTTGTAAGTCCTTTCTGATGTTGCCCCCATGCGTTTTTCTACGCTATTCGTGCACTAACGTTTGTGAGTGAGCGCTAATGACCTTAGTAGTTGAGCGCCCTAAACACACAAAAACAAAACAATACCTTTGCTCCATGTAAAGGCCAAACAGTTTTGTACTGCAGCTACTGTTCTCACCATAGCTATTTCTAACGGTATTAGTAAAATTTTTATGTATTTATCGACAGAACTGAACTAAATTATTTATTAACACTTTTTCATCTGAGCGTACTCTCCGATAACGTATATTTCCGCGATAACTATACATTTCAGCAGATGCCAAGAATACGCATCAGTGGTAATATACTAAAGTATCGGTATGACTAAACTGCACAGCGCCAAGCGGCCTTGGTCATTGTTCAGCATTGTCGGGAACCTTCGGTCACATCTGCACGTAAACGAGGTTTAGTTCCGCGTTCTGCCATCGGCAATTGTAAAATAAACAGGTAATACTTAGTTTGTAAATCCAATGGATGTGCACTAAGTTATAATAAAAATTACATTACAATTAAAAATTTTTAAAACTAATATGAATAAATAAACAAATTCGCCAGTCAGCAACGTTTTCATCTGGCTTTGATCGCAGAAAACTCGTTCATCATATCTTCATAGTTCAGACGGTTTATTAGTTACGAGGTTGGCTTGGATGTGAAGAATGGACAAGGCATTCAATCACTCCTCAGACAACGTACGAGAACGTAGGTACGATTTCAGTCATTTAAGAGCCGAAAACGAGCGTTCTGCTGAACAGATTGTTATTGCCATACATAGAACTATTCTAAGAGCAATATCTACATTTGGAAACATGGCCAGACGGTGTGGCTGAGCGGCTCTAGACGCTTCAGTCTGGAATCACGCGACCGCTACGGTCGCATGTTCGAATTCTGCCTCGGACATGGATGTGTGTTATGTCCTTAGGTTAGTTAGGTTTAAGTAGTTCTAAGTTCTAGGCGACTGATGACCTCAGATGTTAAGTCCCACAGTGCTCAGAGCCATTTGAACCATTTGAAACATAGACTGTAACCTCTCTTTCCGTAGAAGTTTACTCTTTTCGCCTGGTATATCACTAATCTCAGAAGATTTCAGAAGTTCTGCAAAATGTTCACATTCACTAGGAAAGGAAGGCTCTAAATCTGTGTCATATGACTCTTGGAGTTTCAGCAATATCGTCAGATGAACTGTTCTTAAGGTGACTGAAAACTAAAGGAGTCCAACAGCGTGCTATAGCTCTCCGTCCTCCTCACTAATTCGGCGTACAAGTTGATGAGTACTGGGAGTAATGTTTAGACTCTAAATTTTTCCCTTCCACTCAGGAAAACAACTTCAGAGTCCACTTCTTTGTCATCATCATGACGTTTGCATTCTCATGATCTTTTATAGGTGCACTCATAGTCTATATGAGTCACAATTTCCATGGATCTGTTTTCATAACAGTCGAACATGTCACGAATAGATGCAATAAAACCTACAAGTAATTCATATAATTCATGCACTATTTTAGTGTATCAATATTTAAACTTTGCTATTTCAGATTTACACTATTAAATCTCTGGAGTATGTCCTTCCAAACTTTTATCGTGAATAATGTTTCTAGTCTGCTGAGATGATTCAATAAAGCTGAAGCCTCATTTCACAAGAGTGGTTTTTCAAATATATTGTTGGCAACATGTGTGAGGGCATTGATAATGCCCTCCCAGTTTTCATATAGACTTAAACACGCTTCCTCTCTTGCTGACCAACGTGTTTTCGATAAACGTTTTTGTTATATCCTAGCCAGTAATGCCAACCGATCCCGCTGCCAGAAAGGTTGGCAGCATCAAAGTCCGGACGCCGTCCGAATAAGCAGCGCCAGCGATACAGGAAATCGCCACAAGTCTGCGCGCGCCACCGCTGGCTTCTGGCTTCTTAAGCGCTGGAGTCGCGAGCGCTAGGACAGTTCTGGATTCGCCGCTCAGTTGTATACTCGCCACCGAATTGTGTACCTGCTAGTCAGTTGTGTGTTCATCGCAGCAGAGTTGTTGTTTGTCGTCAGCCGACGCTGACCAAGCCGCTCCGACTCGAACTAGACATATTTCTGTAGACCATGTTCACCACTGTGTTCTGTATCGTCGTTAATAAAGATAAGTACCAACTTTCATTTAACCCGAGTGCTTGGGTTTTCATCTTTCTGTTCACTGTTCCAGCGGACCGGTCGGCCCGCTATTAAAAGTTTGGCGGTGACTTCGTAGGCCGTTTCTACAGCGAAGTGTTGTCGCTACGAAGGCCGTCACAAAAGTTTTAACATTTTGCTTCCTGGTTTCAAGAAAGAACGAAGTTTATAATTTTTTCTCTGTTCCTACACAGCGCTGGGATAAGGTTTTGCACTACATTGAAAAATGAACAAGCTTCCCGACAACAGTTTGGAGCACTAGTGCCAACTGTAAATCCATTCATCATAAGAATAAACCTGATGTAAACAAACACAAACGTGATGATTGGTCAGAAGCCGTAGCGCACTTACACTGATGTTGTTACGCTCTTGGAAGTAGGTCCTACTTGTGTATTAGATATCTTATTATTACGTTACGTTAAATGAAACTTTAAGATATTGACATGTATTAACAGCCATCGACGTTTTTCTTAATCACGCTTTAGGTACGTAGTTTTCATTTCAAAAATCGTGTACAGACACAGCTATAATTGTCGCGCTGTTAATGCGCAGTATGAAAATGGCACAGGCTGCTTTCTGTTCCATAGTAAAACACGCGCGTGGAACACGGTTAAAAAGTGCCGAGGAATAGGCTGGTCTTAATGTTTTTCATAAATTTACGGGAATAATCGGCTTTGAGGTTTTCCCAGTGTTGTATATAATGCAACTGATACACGCACCCACATGTAAGGTGTAGCGCAGTCTGTAGTGTAATGGAATGTGAAAGAAGTGCTGTTAATCCTGTGATGGTTGAAACCTCTGCAGTGCCATGCTTTTTTTTCTCATTCAATTTGAAATACCTACATCTTGTAATTATAAAGTTCATCACCATTTTTATGAATAATGCACGTCTTCTTGTTTCTAATTACATATTGGGCGCAATATTCCTGTTTCCATTTCAAATATAAATTCTTAATTATGGATGTCTTATGTAAGACTGTTCATAAAAGTTGTTTAAATTGAGAGAACATAACAATTTAACTTTTAAGGCACAAATGAAAAACCAAATCCTCTTTATTTGGACTATGTCCACCGTTTTATACCACAGAGGTAGATAAGTATCGTAGAAACATGAAAAACAATCATTTTCACAGCATCGAGCACATCATACAAATGCTTCATTTTTACATTTGCTACTGTACCATTACAATATGAACCCAACAGAACTGATTTGGAGCCAAGCTGTGGGATTTGGCCCGAAACAACAAGACTGTTAAGCTGCCAGACGTACTGCAACTAACGCACGCAGCTGTTTCACACGTCACTGCAGAACGGTGGCGGAATATAAACGGCTCGTCGTAGAAGAAGAGAAGAAACTGCTGCGCCTGTAGCCCGTGACACTTCCAGAACTGAATGTATTTCTCGAATTCGGATAAGTAAGGAGCTAAGTAATTACCAGATGACTGACTATAAGTAATACCTCCAGCGGCTTCAATATTTAACTATACAGTGAAATCGTTCAATACTGTCTTACGTTACACACAGCTTACGCAGAAAAATTACTCTGTGGTTAAGTCAGGAATTTTCATCATTCTTATTTTTAATTACAATAGTACGCTAACTAAAAATGATAACTTATTGCGGTTTTCGTCTAGTCTTCTAAGGAGCGTATTGTGGGAGATTTGCAGTGTGTTATTTCATTCTGCTTAAAAATTAAGACATTCGAAGCTGTAGTGCTCCTCTGCTCGTCTCTTTTTACATGTGAACTGCAGCTGGCCACGCCACTGCAAGCTAGCTGTACCAGCTGACCGGCCAGTGCTGTCCAAGTTCAATCCAGTAAAGCTATTGTCCCGTATTATCGCTAAGTCGATGTGCTCATAAAGCACAGTACAAAACTTAACCCTTGTCATCGTACGTGACAGAACTCGAGAGAGCTTGGCTGCAGGGCCACGTGAAACGGAAATCCAATGAGTTTCCAGCAAACGCGGAAGAATACATAGTGCAATGTTTACATCAGGTCTATTCTTATGATGAATGGATTACAAATTCAAATAATGTGCTGCACAAGGCACATAATGCGCTTTCGGATTGCGTTCTTTAATGTGTGCCTGCAAATCAGTGTAGGTTCCTGACATATTGCTTGCGTTGTCATATGACTGGCCTCTACAGTCAGTAATATCAATGGAATTTGTAGACAGGACTTTTAGTACGGCCTCAGCTAAGTTTTCGGACTTGTGTCCGAGGTTTGCTAAAAACAGAAGGAAATGTTCAACAGGTTCACCATTCTCGTTTACATATCTAAATATGAAAGATAATTGGTCAATATGTGAAATGTCTGCAGTAGAATCTGCTACTATAGAGAAATATGTGGCCTGTTTTATATCTTATGATAATTCTTTTTATTTGTCCAGAAAGAAGCTCTATTATTTCATCACAGATTGTTGAAGGAAGATAACTTGTATGTCCTTGCCCTGGATTTCCATATCGTTCAATGTGCTCTGCAAGAAAAGTATCAAACTCGGTTACAAGTTCAAGAGACTTGATAAATTGCTTCTTATGTAATGAATGGAATCTTTCAACATGTCCACATAGGGGAAGTCCATCACTTGTTAGCTTCTTCCTACTGCAAACACCCTTTTCAAAACACTGTGCCAGTACATTTTTTCTGTCTCAAAATATGACTCGAAATGGTTATCTGTTGTTCCAAGTGACTTTTTTCTTGTTAAGAGTGATAACTCAGAATTTTTGTGTTGAAATGAATTCTCATGATGAGATAAAATATTATAAATATTTTTCCAATCTGCAATACCATTAGTAGCAATCACGGCCTTACCTCCGAACAATTTACATGGTGCACAAGAAACAGCACCAGTGCTACAGGAGTATACTAGAAAATCATGCAAAGTTGATTCACCATTTAAAAGTTTAGTGTAAAATACATTTTTGGTCAAATATCTGGTTTTATCGCCTATTGATCTTCTTGAATTAAAAAAATCACCGTAATAATTTTGATTAATGCCTCATTGAAAGACAATATCAATTGTTGATTCATATATCTACTCTGCCAAGCTTTTTAGAACATTGGCTTTTCGTTCTCGCCTTTCCTTTGATAATTTCCGAAATGCCGCCCCACTTAATTTTGTACATTTGCATGCTATGGCACTTACAAAATTGTCAACTAACAGTCAAAGCAAAAGAACAAAATTTGTAAAGAGAAAGAAATAAAGACTGTATCCAGTTCCAATCATACTACACCGCACATGATAACAAAGCTTTTTACTTTAAACATGGCACACAAGCACAAAGATTCTTCCTTTAAACACAGAGCGATGGGCTGACTAACTCCGATTACTCAAGGTAACTGTGCTATGAAAGAACGACATTGCAGAATAACTTAATTTCATTGTCGCCTGTTTGCCTTGTCAGTGAACAGTAGAAGCACATCTGCCACCTGGAATTCGTCTCGTAAAGAAAATGGGACAGTCCCTTTTTTGGTTCTGTCTCCCGCGTCGCCGGAATTTTAGCTGGTACCCAGATACGTTCTGAGTATTCTTGACACTGTCTTTCTAATTTAAAAAGAAAATAATTTTTGCAGTTTCTTGCAGTGAGTGCTGGATCGACTCTTATCCCACTTATTCTTATAACATTTTAGAGGTTTCTTTGGGCAGAGAAGACAGACTACGAAGTTTAAGTAGTCTTGTTGGCAGTTGATGTGATGTGTTGTCATTTGTGTGAACACTACTGTTATGTCTACACGCAAATGCACCTTTTGTTCCAACATACAGTAAAATAAAAGTAACCTTTCCCCGAAGAAAAAAAGCTGAGTTAAGAAGTTTAATATTAAATTTACAGCGCCAGATCCTATTCGATTGCACAGAGTGGAACTTTGATATTGTGCAGGCTGCAGCACAATAAATGAGACAAACAAAAGTTGGTTTCTTCTTTTTTCGCCAAAAAAAGTAACTAAGTAAATAAATAAAATTTTTAAACTGTTGTGAAGTGGTTTTCACACATTATTAGATATTCTGCTTATGTTCTTTCCGCATAAACATGTGTTTAAAAATGTAAAACATTCCCAGTATCAACATGTTTTGTTAAACGGGTGTCATTAGATCAAAGCTCAGATATTGAAGACGACAGAGCTTTCACATTAATTACAGTAATGGAGGGTTGACTTGATACTTCCCCGTAATTTCTACAAGAAATTTAAGTATAGCAGGTTTTACATACTGAGGACCACGCATGTTACAGTATTTAAGAAACTACTGATGAGTTTATCACAGATTTTCAGGGGTCGTGGTATTTTCACAGAGAAAATATGGTAGGGTGAAGAAGAAGCTGACAACATTCTCAGAATAATAACGTTTCAAACATTATATTGTAGATTGCTGGACGGATTATTCCAAAATATTTTGAACAATCATGAAGATAATACCCAGTGTTAAATTTCCTTTCAGTCACCAAGTAAACTATGTATATTTCCAAGCTTTTATTATTTAAACTAGCAAGCTGTTTAACAATATTAAAAATTTTCGTCGTTTGAAAGCGCTGTTATTTTAAAACGTAAAAGGTTAAAATGAGTACATAGCAAAGATTGCCACCCCTTAAGGTGCCTAGTGGGCCTGTATGTTAATCTGCCACTGCGCCTTCCCAGATGACTTTACACAGATTACACTTCCACCTCACCGTCTGCAGCTACTTCTTGCCATTGGCGTTGGCTTATTGAAATAACCAGACTCCCCATATGTTTCTACAGACTTCGTTGCTCTTAACAAAAGCTTGCAGTCGTTTAAAGTTTTGTACTATTCTTTCTTCAATGAGTACACCCCTCAATTGTCATTGTAGGACAAGGAATTCCGCCTTACGCATAAGTATAACTCCCTCCCTCCCACAGTCCTGAAAACATACACACACAAACCAAATCAAAGCCCACGAACGACGCTTCCTGCGCCCGGGTTCCCGGGTTCGATTCCCGGCGGGGTCAGGGATTTTCTCTGCCTCGTGATGACTGGGTGTTGTGTGATGTCCTTAGGTTAGTTAGGCTTAAGTAGTTCTAAGTTCTAGGGCACTGATGACCTCAGAAGTTAAGTCCCATAGTGCTCAGAACCATTTGAACCATTTTGAACCCACGAACGCCAAAGACACTTCAAACTTGCGTGCCTCGCCCAGACAAACTCGCCACGAAACAAATGAATACTACACAGCTACACCAACACGTAATGGCGGCGAAAATTTTGCCCATGTTTGAAAATTCGGCGAAAGTGCGTTGAAAAACGACCATAAGTTACAGAAATCAGCGTATTCACCTCGCCAAAACATACGAGAAAGCACTACAACATCGAAGCCGTAAGTTACACACAAAAAACGTGATATATATTCATTTCCGTTTGTAAACGCGTAATAAACAGGAAAATTAAAAAATATGTTTTTCTGTTTGCAGACAAGTTGTAGATTGTGTAGCAGACTAGCTACCAACACAAATACCCAATAGCTTCATGTAAGGTATGTAAACTAACGCATACACCCACGCTTTTGCCAATTAATGGAACTTTAGACATAATGTAATAAACAACATACAGTGACTCAGGTCGTTAATACATATTTCATCTGTGAACTGTAAACAAATGATGTATTATATTTTATAAAAATTATTCATTCACAATTGTAAATATTTTGCACCAAAAGTTTCTCTAAATGTTAATATGTAACAACAATTTTACAGTTATAAAATAAAATAATCCACTGAAGGTAGCACGAAAAGTGCTGAAACATATCTGGGTAAAACGAAACTGAAAAGGTGTCGTGCATAAGGCGAAATTCCTCATCCTATTTTCATATCAAGCACGGACATAAGAAGAAGTGCAACACCACAAGATGATTGTCATTTTGGTAGTTAATAAATTCTGTTGTGCAATAAACACTCTTTTCCTCTACTGATTCAGTGAAATTGTCAACAACATTACACCCACTGAACTGCTTGCTAGTGAAAGACACTGGTTCATTTTACCTGACAATCTCTGAAACACAACCAGTGTTAGCTACAGCACTTTGCATTACCTTTCTTCTATTTCCTTGTAAATGGCTATCAAATTAGTATTTTTTTCCCCATCCTACACCATTTTACCCTATTGTTATTTCGTTTGTAATTCTGCTTTCTACACATATTTTGATTTCAGTGCACTAGATTTTTATAATTTCTACAGCAAAAATACATATCTTTAATGGTAAACACTCCACAATTCGCTTCTTACACACGGCTGTGTTCATGTCTCTGCCAATTTCTATAACCTCACTCACCTCTGACATTCCCATACACCCACGATTAAATAATCAAACTGATCTAGCAATTCTAACAGTTGCTAACTACTCACTCATATGTGGCAAGTTAGCTTTTCCCTCAAAGTGTAATACTAACACTTGACCGAGCGAGGTGGCGCAGTGGTTAGACACTGGACTCGCATTCGGGAGGACGACGGTTCAATCCCGCGTCCGGCCATCCTGATTAAGGTTTTCCGTGATTTCCCTAAATCACTCCAGGCAAATGCCGGGATGGTTCCTTTCAAAGGGCACGGCCGACTTCCTTCCCCATCCTTCCCTAATCTGATGAGACCGATGACCTCGCTGTCTGGTGTCCTTCCCTGAAACAACCAACCAACCAACTAACACTTGTAAAACGGCTTAATAAACAGTGTAAGGGGCAATGTGAATGCATGCAAGTGTTGGTACCACAATAAGTGCATCAATGTAAATCTAAAGTATATAAATTATTAACAGGGGGCATGCCATAAGTGCATTGTAAAAGTAACTGAAAACAAATTAATGGAACGGTAAGGTCACATGAAATGGTAAGTCACATCAGATGATAATTAGTGTATTAAAAGGTGAACTGTCATCGGTCAGCTGCATATCTCGATGTGCTTCAGAACTGTTGTGACATAGAAAGAAAGTAGTACTCAGCACATGGTGTCGAACTTCCTGTAACTCGCGTGAACTGACTTTAAGACCACCAAATCTCATTGGATCAGTTTTGTTTCCTAAAGAAAACATTCGAGCAGACAAAACAATCTGTAAGTTTTGCTCCTACCTCAGTGGTAAGTAGCAGTAAATATTCAGTACTGGATACAGGTGGTGAACAAACAAGGAATGTGGTTAAGTCTAACTAGGGTTGCCAGACACTCCGTTTGTTCCGCTTTTATCCGGGGTTTTTGTGTAATTTTAGTACTGCGCTTTTTCTTTCCCTGGAATCCATAACAATCTTTTTTTTTCTCTTCATGTTCATGGAAATACTTTCCTGAATTTCAGAAGAACTTCCCATGCTAGGGAACCATATTGTGGTTGTTTTCATGGTTATACAGGGTGGACCATTGATCGTGACTGCGCCAAATATCTTACGAAATAAGCGGCAAACGAAAAAACTACAGAGAACAAAACTTGTCTAGCTTGAAAGTTCAAATGGCTCTGAGCACTATGGGACTTAACATCTGAGGTCATCAGTCCCCTAGAACTTAGAACTACCTAAACCTAATTAACCTAAGGACATCACCCACATGCATGCCCGCGGCAGGATTCGAACCTGCGACCGTAGCAGTCCGCGGTTCCGGACTAAAGCACCTAGAACCGCTCGGTCACAGCGGCCGACTAGCTTGAAGGGGCAAACCAGACGGCGTTATGCTTGGCCCGCTAGATGGCGCTGCCATAGGCCAAACGGATATCAACTGCGTTTTTTAAAAATTGGAACCCCCATTTTTTATTACATATTCGTGTAGTATGTAAAGAAATATGAATGTTTTAGTTGGACCACTTTTTTCGCTTTGTGATAGATGGCACTGTAATAGTCACAAACATATGGCTCAGAATTTTAGACGAGCAGTTGGTAACAGGTAGATTTTTTAAATTAAAATACAGAATCTAGGTACGTTTCAACATTTTATTTCGGTTGTTCCATTGCGATACATGTTCCTTTGTGAACTTATTTCTGAGAACGCATGCTGTTACAGCGTGATTACCTGTAAATACCACATTAATGCAGTAAACGCTCAAAATGATGTCCGTCAGTCTCAGTGCATTTGGCAAAACGTGTAACGACATTCCTCTCAAAAGCAGTAGTTCGCCTTCCATAATGTTCGCACATGCATTGACAATGCGCTGACGCATGTTGTCAGGCGTTGTCGGTGGATCACTATAGCAAATATACTTCAACTTTCCCCACAGAAAGAAATCCGCGGACGTCAGATCCGGTGAACGTGCGGGCCATGGTATGGTGCTTCGACGACCAATCCACCTGTCATGAAATATGCTTTTCAATACCGCTTCAACCTCACGCGAGCTATGTGCCGGACATCCATCATGTAGGAAGTACATCGCCACTGTGTCATGCAGTGAAACATCTTGTAGTAACACCGGTAGAACAGTACGTAGGAAATCAGTATGCACTGCACCATTTAGATTTCCATCGATAAAATGAGAGGCAATTACCCTTCCTCCCATAATGCCGCACCATACATTAACCCGCCAAGGTCGCTGATGTTCCACTCGTCGCAGCCATCGTGGATATTCCGTTGCCCAATAGTGCATATTATGCCGGTTTACGATACCGCTGTTGGTGAATGACGTTACGTCGATAAATACACTCCTGGAAATTGAAATAAGAACACCGTGAATTCATTGTCCCAGGAAGGGGAAACTTTATTGACACATTCCTGGGGTCAGATACATCACATGATCACACTGACAGAACCACAGGCACATAGACACAGGCAACAGAGCATGCACAATGTCGGCACTAGTACAGTGTATATCCACCTTTCGCAGCAATGCAGGCTGCTATTCTCCCATGGAGACGATCGTAGAGATGCTGGATGTAGTCCTGTGGAACGGCTTGCCATGCCATTTCCACCTGGCGCCTCAGTTGGACCAGCGTTCGTGCTGGACGTGCAGACCGCGTGAGACGACGCTTCATCCAATCCCAAACATGCTCAATGGGGGACAGATCCGGAGATCTTGCTGGCCAGGGTAGTTGACTTACACCTTCTAGAGCACGTTGGGTGGCACGGGATACATGCGGACGTGCATTGTCCTGTTGGAACAGCAAGTTTCCTTGCCGGTCTAGGAATGGTAGAACGATGGGTTCGATGACGGTTTGGATGTACCGTGCACTATTCAGTGTCCCCTCGACGATCACCAGTGGTGTACGGCCAGTGTAGGAGATCGCTCCCCACACCATGATGCCGGGTGTTGGCCCTGTGTGCCTCGGTCGTATGCAGTCCTGATTGTGGCGCTCACCTGCACGGCGCCAAACACGCATACGACCATCATTGGCACCAAGGCAGAAGCGACTCTCATCGCTGAAGACGACACGTCTCCATTCGTCCCTCAATTCACGCCTGTCGCGACACCACTGGAGGCGGGCTGCACGATGTTGGGGCGTGAGCGGAAGACGGCCTAACGGTGTGCGGGACCGTAGCCCAGCTTCATGGAGACGGTTGCGAATGGTCCTCGCCGATACCCCAGGAGCAACAGTGTCCCTAATTTGCTGGGAAGTGGCGGTGCGGTCCCCTACGGCACTGCGTAGGATCCTACGGTCTTGGCGTGCATCCGTGCGTCGCTGCGGTCCGGTCGCAGGTCGACGGGCACGTGCACCTTCCGCCGACCACTGGCGACAACATCGATGTACTGTGGAGACCTCACGCCCCACGTGTTGAGCAATTCTTCGGTACGTCCACCCGGCCTCCCGCATGCCCACTATACGCCCTCGCTCAAAGTCCGTCAACTGCACATACGGTTCACGTCCACGCTGTCGCGGCATGCTACCAGTGTTAAAGACTGCGATGGAGCTCCGTATGCCACGGCAAACTGGCTGACACTGACGGCGGCGGTGCACAAATGCTGCGCAGCTAGCGCCATTCGACGGCCAACACCGCGGTTCCTGGTGTGTCCGCTGTGCCGTGCGTGTGATCATTGCTTGTACAGCCCTCTCGCAGTGTCCGGAGCAAGTATGGTGGGTCTGACACACCGGTGTCAATGTGTTCTTTTTTCCATTTCCAGGAGTGTAGAACGCGTGCAAAAAATCTGTCATCGTCCCGTAATTTCTCTTGTGCCCAGTGGCAGAACTGTACACGACGTTCAAAGTCGTCTCCATGCAATTCCTGGTGTATACAAATATGGTACGGGTGCAATCGATGTTGATGTAGCATTCTCAACACCGACGTTTTTGAGATTCCCGATCCTCGCGCAATTTGTCTGCTACTGATGTGCGGATTAGCCGCGAAAGCAGCTAAAACACCTACTCGGGCATCATCATTTGTTTCAGGTCGTGGTTGACGTTTCACTTGTGGCTCAACGCTTCCTGTTTCCTTAAATAACGTAAATATCCGGCGAACGGTCCGGACACTTGGATGATGTCGTCCAGGATACCGAGCAGCATACATAGCACACGTCCGTTGGGCATTTTGATCACAATAGCCATACATCAACACGATATCGATCTTTTCCGCAATTGGTAAACAGTCCATTTTAACACAGGTAATGTATCATGGAGCAAATACCGTCCGCACTGGCAGAATGTTACGTGATACCACGTATTTATACGTTTGTGACTATTACAGCGCCATCTATCAGAAAGCGAAAAAAGTGGTACAACTAAAACATTCATATTTCTTTACGTACTACACGAAAATGTAATAAAAAATGGGGGTTCCTATTTTAAAAAAACGCAGCTGATATCCGTTTGACCTATGGCAGCGCCATCTAGCGGGCCAACCATAGCGCCATCTGGTTTTCCCCCTTCAAGCTAGACGAGATTCGTTCTTTGTAGTTTTTTCGTTTGACGCTTACTTCGTGAGATATTTGGCCCGGTGACGATCTATGGATCCACTTCTCAAGAATAAATGAATAGAGGCTAGCGTCGGACTACAGTCTGTGCACGTGGAGCAGGCGCTTTCCCTTTATGCTGCCTGAGATGTATTGGTACAATTTGGTAGACTGCATGATTGTAACGTATTGTTTTAAGCTGCTGACATCCGCAGCGATCTAACGGTTATTGTAGGTATGACGTTATTTAATCATTCTCCTTACTATATGTAAGTACCTCATATGAACGTAAATGTCCCTACAATGCACTTTCGGTAAATATTGTTACTTCGGTGCGTCATTTCTATCGTAGAAAATGATCGGTTATTTGGCGTAGGTTGGGAGCAGCGTACAAGAGAGAGAATGAGAGATTTCTCCCTCTTGCCGCCTCGCAGCGACCGGCAGCCACTCTCTCTTCCTTTCAGCACGCCATGGGCGGGGTTAAGCGCACAGACTGCAAGTAGTTGCGTAGCCTGTTATGATTATTTAGCGTTATTGTCAGTGTTACCAGTTTCTTTTCCCAAGTAGACAGCGAGATGCGTTTCAGATCCTATAATTTTCTTGCGAGACCATCTGGTAAGTACCGGTACACATTCTCGTATTTTCACCATCAGTATCAAACAGGTCAATTTACGTACGTGTGTGGTAATATGGCTGTTTGAATTAGTTTTAGAATGAGTGGTGTGGAACTGAAGATTCGTACAAGACTCCCTCGAAGAAGAAACTGAAATGTAAACACACTCAAGTGTGTCTGAATATTTTGGAAAATACTGTACGTTGTCTTGCGTTACACTGGGACCGAACGAATATCGAGCGGTTTGTTTTATGCAAAAATGATTTTAGCATCTCTCATGGCAAATAAAATGACTCGCACCAACACCCAGAATGTAAGAGATATGCATTTAAAGAAAAATGTAGTGTTCAATCAAAGAATTATTTCGTAAGTAAGAAGAATACAACGGAACATTAAAATGTCACTTCAAGTGAACTGTACTTAGTGTATCATGCAGTGAAACACAGCTGCAGTTACTTCAGTTTGGAGTGCAGAAATAAGGTTGTTTCACACATTTTCGAAGACTCTGCGACAGCTTCAAAGATTTTTTGTGGGTGAACAAAAATGGAAAAAATGTGCTGGCTTCTGAAAGTGAATGAGTTTTAAAACAAATTAAGAGGCTAAGAAAAACCTCATTTTTTTTCTTTGGCAACAGATGCAACGTATAAGGGCTATAGGAAGATGTTTCCTGTTCGCATTCGCTATTTTGACCCACTGAAAAGAGTACAAAACAAATTTTTAGGTCCATAGGAAATGCTTCTGGAGTGACTTATTTGCCAGTGTGAAGTTCGGATAGCCACAATTTCAGTTTTAATAAAGTTTCTTCATACAGTGCTGATAATGCAGTTGTTAATTTTGGTTTGAATAAATCAGTTTGTCAGTCATTTCGCAATAAGAATTAAAATACTGTAAAGGCGAATTGCACTAATCATACACTCCACAATGGAATTAAGAAAGCGACTTATAAATTAGATGTTGATGTGGAAAGTATAGTTCTAAAAATTCATATTCATTTCATGGTTTCCGCAAAAAGAGGAGAGGAACTGAAATATTTTTTCCAGTTCGTGGAACTGGGATGGACAGAGATACTGAGACATGTCCCCACAAGATGGCTTTCCTTGACTACAGATGTGTACAGGATTCTTCTGAAGTTGAATCCCATCAAGAGCTATTTGGAAAGTACTAAGGAGTGTCCAAATTTTTTGAAGTCAGCTTTTCTGAATGAAAAACCTAGCAAGACGTCATACCAGAAATATACGTCTATTTTGTGAGAAATGTTGGAAACCTGTTGGATACAGATAAAAGAACATAAGAAGGTTGTGATTTGAGTGTCTTGGAGATCTTAAAACAAATGCGTCTTCTAACTGATAAGCTTAAACAGAGGCAGAAGGATTGTTTTTATGGCTACAGAGGAAAGAAACTCATCTGGTTATAGTTTATCTGCTTACTTAAAAAATGTTTCAGCAGATTTCAATGGGTTTTACTCTATTTTACTTCAGTATCTGGAAAAAAGACATGATATTAGCGACAATAATCAATATGCATGCTTAGCTGGATTTTCCTTGGAGAATGAAATTGAATATAAAGATTTTGAAACTCCAGGGCAAATTCTTAACCTGAGAGATCACGTTCGTATTGATACCATGTATGAAGAATTCTCTGAATTCAAGACTAACTTACCTGAATGTGTGAACAAGGATGGTAGTTTCGTATAGAAGTGCTTACTTTTCCTTCCATCTGTACCAGAACATAAAGTGCCAAATATTTATAAGATAGTAGGATTCTCGTTCAGTATACCAGGACCTAATGCTTTCGTGGAAAGTGTTGTTATTAATGAACAACAAATGGAATGAGACAAGAAATAGTTGTAGTAGAGAACTGATCGAGGCAGAGGTCCAAATTATGGTAAATTTTAATCAGTCAGGTAAAGAGTTTCTTGATTATGTGAAACAAGATCTTACATTATTGAACGATGCAATAACACCTGAAAAATATCAACCAGTAAAAGTCATATGAATTTGTATAAACGTTTTTCGTATTTGTTAATATATCTCATTATTACAATATAAGAAAACTTCTAGTATGTACTAATTTTCGTCCCTGAAAGAAATCTAGAAAATTCCAAAATAGTCCCGTTTTTTCCAACAAAAACAGAGCAGTTTCGAAAAATGCTCTTTTTTCCTTAAAAATATCTGGCAATCTAAAGTCTAACAGAAGAACAATCAAGAATGAAACTACCAACATCATACCAAATGAAGCTATTCCTATGACAGAACACACAAAAAAGCTTGTAATTTAAGCTGACAGTATGGAAAAACTCTGTCATCAGCGCTTTACGAAACCCTTCCCAAAAACCATTTAACATTTGTGAGTGTTAACCCTGGTGCTTCATTAAGTGTGGTTATTGACAACATAATATCAAACAGGAACCAGTTATAATGGATGACCACCTTGTTGTAACTGCTAATGTTATTTACAAAAATGAAGCAAAGGATGCATTGCCTGTATTCATAAACTGTTTTAAAATTCCGTAATGTTTGCTTTTGAATGTAATTATTTTTAACTGTTTTAAAACTGCACATGGTACTAAAAAAACTTTTAGAAGCTGTGGACCAATCGCAATCTTCCACTATAGTCATGTGTTAACAAAGAAATTGAATGCTATAACTAAGAACTGCAGAAACTGTGTAGTAGTTTTAAAAATGTGCATGTGTTTGGTGCAAGTAAATTGTATCATGATGAGCACATCAGGCATGGTCTACATTTTAATAAATAGGGGAGGTTGAAGAGAATTAATGAAATAACAGAACAGAGAGATCCAAACCTCTTAGTTTATAACGAGAAATTTTGTTTAGGACACCCATACCAATGCCAAGCCAAACAGTCCAGACACCAGTTGGCCTACGTATGAAACCTCAAATAGTAATGTAAAGGTGTGCTCAGAAGAGAACAACTTTCACTCTGGACATCACAACGTTACAGATAGCTGTGCCCAATTAATTATTTGCTGGCAAAACTGAGTAAAAATTAAGATACTCGCCACAGCTAATGTAAGGGGCCATATTAGTGAGTCAGACTAATGCAACAACTACTGCACTTTGACCTGAGGTGGTTACTGCAGCTGGAGTGGAAATATCAATGATGCATTGATGTTCCATAAGCTAGGTGATGAATTACACTAGTAAACAAATTTCCAGTCAATGTTAAACAAAACTTTTGACCTATGTTTGAACTGCAAGGTCAGTATAACCATGTATGTCTTCTTTGATGTAGACTTCGTCTCATTATGCAACTACTTCTGTGCCAGAAACTGAAAAGATCCGTCACAAGAAATCAACTGTCCAACAAATGATATAGAGGCCTTCTTCGCCAATATCAATATATTGACCAATTTCTTGGATAAGTCAAACAATCTGCATAAATACAATTTCATTTTATACTGACTGATGTTCACTCTCTCTCAAATAACAGCTAACAGAATAACAGCTGAAACTCTCTCATTTTCCTTGTGACTTCACTGTGACTGTTACAGCGGTTCTTCTTCCTTGGCACACGCCATACCTCCAAGACAGGACCCTATGACATGGGATAAACTGATCAATCAACAGTTAGCACGAAAGGAAGTTAGAGCTATTGTAATGCCAGCTTGCAGATACGTCGCGTCGTTCCACTCTTGGTTTCATCCACTTAAATAAAACAAACATCTGAACAGCATGCCGTACTAAATCATTCTTTAAATAAACCTTTTATGGTGGCGATCATAATTCGTCGGTTTGTTAGATGCTTATGCAACATATCACTTTATCAAAACGATATATTGCACTAAAGGTCCCTCCCCTTACACAAGTAATGTCGCACTGTTACGTAACAAACACTTTCCGGACATGTCCATATATTAAGCGTAGCATTATTGTTCATGTAAATACCATTTTGGGAGAAAAGCAGGTAACAGTATTTATTTCAAACCAAAATTTATTGTCGAAAGGAAGAGCATATCTGAAACTATTTTTCTACATACACTATGTGATCAAAAGTATCCGGACACATGGCTGAAAATGACTTACAAATTCGTGGTGCCCACCATCGGTAATGCTGGAATTAAGTATGGTGTTGGCCCACCCTTATCCTTGATGACTGCTTCCACCCTCGCAGGCACGCGTCCAATCAGGTGCTGGAAGGTGTCTTGGGGAATGGCAGCCCATTCTTCACGGAGTGCTGCACTGGTTCGGTGAGGCCTGGCATGAAGTTGGCGTTTCAAAACATCCCAAAGGTGTTCTGTAGGATTCAAGTCAGGACTCTATTCAGGCCAGTCGATAACAGGGATGTTATTGTCGTGTAACCGCTCCGACACAGGCTGTGCATTATGAACAGGTGCTCGATCGTGTTGAAAGATGCAATCGCCATCCCCGAATTGCTCTTCAACATTGGGAAGCAAGAAGGCGCTTAAAACACTAATATAGGCCTGTACTGTGATAGTGCCACGCGAAACAGCAAGGGGTGCAAGCCCCCTCCATGAAAAATATGACCACATCATAACACCACCGCCTCCAAATTTTACTGTTGGCACTACACACGCTGGCGGATGACGTTCACCGGGCATTCGCCATATCCGCACCCTGCCATCGGATCGCCACATTGTGTACTGTGATTCGTCACTCCACACAACGTTTTACCACTGTTCAATCGTTCAATGTTTACGCTCCTTACACCAAGCAAGGCATCGTTTGGCATTCACTGGCGTGATGTGTGGCTTATGAGCAGCCGCTCGATCATGAAATCCTAGTTTTCTCACCTCCAGCCTGAGTGTCATAGTACTTGCAGTGGATCCTGATGAAGTTTGGAATTCCTGTGCGACGGTCTGGACAGATGTCTATTACACATTACGACCCTCTTCAACTGTCGGCAGTCTGTCAGTCAACAGACGATGTCGGCCTGCACGCTTTTGTGCTGTACGTGTCCCTTTATGATTCCACTTCACTATCACATCGTAAACTGTACGCGAGATTTCCACACTTCTAAACATCCCTAGGTGTACTGACGTATGACACAAGTGACACCCAATCCCCTGACCACGTTCGACGTGTCTAATGACTACTGAGGTCGCTGATATGGAGTACCTGGCAGCAGGTGGCAGCACAAGGCACCTAATACGAAAAAGTGTGTTTTTGGGAGTGTCCGGATAGTTTTGATCACATACTGTAGCTGCCACCATTCTTGAGACATTTGCGGTAGCGGGAAACTAAGTTTTGTATGTCCTCATAATAGAAAGATGCCGCCAGTCAAGACGAACACAGTTGTGGAGGAAGGCGTTTTGACAGCGATAACGACGCAAGAAAGGGAGTTCAACTATGCTTAAAGTTCAAGAACAAATGGTTGTCAGAAGGTGCGAGATCAGTGTTGTACATTGCATGATTTAGGTGCTCCCAACTGAGTTGTTGAATAAAGTTTTGAGTGATACCAGTAGAATGGGGGCACACGTTGTCATGAAGGACCACAATGGCTTGACTGAGCATCCCACGCCATGCAGCCCTAATCTTGGACCTTCTGACTACCATTTATTCATGAACTTTGAGCATGACTTTAGAAGAAGGTGCTTTGACAGTGATGACGAAGCAATAAACCGAGTTTTGCAATGGCTGTCTTCAATGACGGCTCGTTTCTAAGAAGAAAGCATAGAAAAGTTGGTTTCTGGCTATGATAAATGTTTGAAAAATGGTGGAAACCATGTAGAAAAATAGTTCAAGATATGCGCTTTCTTGTAAAAATAAATTTCGGTTTGAAAACTGTATTTATGAGTTTTTTTCAAAAACCATACTTACTTTCCAGACATGCATCATACCTTGAAAGGAATTACAGTTGTTGCCTCTACAACATTATCTTTCACAAATGTGGAAATGAAAACCCAGTTTATATCATACCATCTTAACTCTTAATGAGTGAAATAATCATAGTATTGACTAATTATTAGACGTGAGTTAACTATAATCACTAATTTCTAATCAAGTCATGTACCAAACCTTGTGTCCCTTTGATCAAAGTTACATGCGGATTTCCACAAAGTAATCATTCACTTAATATGAATACCCCTGATACTGAACTTAATGTGAATTCAGAAAGCAACTTATATTTATGACAAATTCTGACTGTCAAACAGTTTTACATTATTTATGTATTTTGTACATGCAGACTAACCATTAAAGGGACTGATAAAACAAATGTGTCTTTAATCATCAGTACATTCATTGCACTGTAGGCAATACTGCAATCAGCCACAAGTTTCAAATCAACACCTGGTATAAACAAACATATCCGCCATCTTGTTTTTACTTCAATTTATTGATCAGTATGAATTACAAAAGAAAAGAAAACCTCTCACACATACTGAAAATCGGTTCTCATGATCTAATATACACGGTGTTCCATTTATATTGAACACCCTAAATAACTGTTTGTCCTGATGCAAATTAAAAAATGTTTCAAGCAAATGTTCCTTAGCCGCCAGAGGGACTGCAATCAGCATGATTGCCTTCGTTGCAGCTTTGTTTTTTACAAAGATATGAACAGTGTTATGACTCTTTTAAATGGCACCCTGCATTTTTATTCGTTAATTCGTTTCCTCCTAAAGACCTATTCACTGAAGCACAACGCTATTAATTACATGACACAAAATTGACTTAGAGCCTGGGATCACAAACTTGTCCACTTGCTGGAGTTGTCAGAAAACAAATGAAAACCAAGAAAAAACATAACACAAAATTGACTGACTCTCCTGTACCATTGCCCAGGAGAAGAACACTGAAAGGTGCTCAAAGCGGTGACCCTCGCTGAATGAAAGAATTATTTATTGCTTCCAGTGTTGCCTACTGCAGAGAATTGCAAGAAACCACAAGACGTTCCTGCATATCCTCTGGAGTTGTTAGAATATCGCGATAGACGTCTTTAGTGCAACCCCAAAGAAAGAAGTCCAGAGGATTTAAATCAGGAGACGTATCAGGCCAAGTAACTGTTCCTCCCGACCAGTCCATCTGGCAAGATACCTTCGGTTCAGAACACGACGTGCACGCAAGGCATTATGTGCTGGACATCCATCGTGATGATACCACGTAAGCATTCTGGTTCTTAGCGGCACTTTATCCAGAAGAGGAGGAAGAATTCGTCTGAGGAAGTTGGCATACGCTGTGCATTTACACTGCCATTGATGAAATAAGGGCCAATAATTGTAGTACCAAGCAGCCCACACCAGATGTTAACTCTCCATTGATGCTGATGTTCCACCTGTCTAAGCCACCGTGGTTTGTCGTCGGACCAATAATGCATGTTCTTTGTATTTACCTGTCCTTTGTTTGAGAAGGAACACTCATCGGTAAATAGAACATTGGAGAAGAAGTTCGGGTTGGCGAGGATTTGCTGCTGTACCCACTGACAGAACTGTAGACGAATCTGGAAATCATTCCCATGCAATTCCTGCTGTAGGTGTTCATGGTAAGGATGGAACCGGTGACGTGTAAGAATACGACGTACACTGGTTTTAGGAATGCCAATCTCGTGTTCAAGCTGTCGTGTGTTCACACGTGGATTCATAGCAACGGAAGCTAGAACAGTACCTTCGGCAGCTTCGTCTGTGCGAGTGCTACGACGATTGCGTTGTCGTGGGTTGAAACTTCCCGTTTCCTGAAGCGTCGCAACAAGACAAGAAAACATCCGTCGGGAAGGTGAATTCTTGTCAGGATATCGCTCTCTGTACAGTTCCGCTGCCTGCGTAGCATTTCGCCTACCTTCAACAACAACAATAAAAGAAACGTTATGTCGATGCAGCTTGTAGGAAGGACAGCCTTTACTGTATGCCTACTCTACACAACAGTATTTCAAAGGACCAAACTACTTTACTAAATGTACCCGTACATATGAAAACAGTATTGCAATTACTGTTCTGCTAACTTACATTCCCCACAGATGGTGTACATTCTACTCACACAACTCTTCAACTGACGATAGTTGACGGAATGACGAGTGTGCATTCTAGTTAGATTTACATTTGTCCTCTGTCAAAGTCATCACGTGGATGTGTTCCATTACCCCGAGTACCTGAACTCAGCGCTGGCAGCGTCGACGTCAGTGTTGTGTTATGCAATTAATAACGTTGTGTTTCAGTGAATAGTACACTGTGATACATTTTTGGATAGGTCTTTAGGAGAGGAAAGGAATTACCGAATAAAAAATGCAAGGTGCCATTTAAAAAAGTCATACCACTGTTCATATCTTTGTAAAAAACAAAGCTACAACGAAGGCAATCATGCCGATTGATGTCCCCATGACGGCTAAAGAACATTTGCTTGAACTATTTTGTAATTTGCATCTGGGCAAACAGTTATTTAGGGTGGTCAAGATAAATGGGACACCCTGTATAATGTCTATGTAGAGAATGTTAACACAAACAGTAATTGTTGATTTAATTAATTAAATTTTTAGAATGATCCAGGCTTTAACAGCTATACCAAAGCGTAAAGATTAAATGGGTATACGCCCTGAGAAATTCGGGAATTTTTGCATCCGAGGAAATCCCAGGAATTTTTTTGAATTTGGGGAATTTTTCAATGTTTTAGTTTTCAGTAAAATTTTTGTAATTTGGCTGATTCTGTAACAAAGACTTTTAATTTATCATTCTGCTGCAGAATAACACTACGATAATAAAACAAAAGATAAAATAACACTAGAATAAAACTTTAGTTGTAGATTGTGCGTTTTCTTTGCATCTAAACACAGTGCAGACCAAGTGTCTACCCACAGCAAAGTGTGTCAAAGGCTTTAGGACAAAGATTATGCAGTTCTCAGGAAAGTATGCACACGATTCGGTGGGCAATGCACGATTACCAATTTTTGTCCACAGCGCTGGGCGTGTTCAATTCGTTTGTTCCATTGGGGAGGCCAACAGTCTTTGCCACCTTTCGGTCGATGGGCGATGACAGAATCGAGTCGCACGTCCTCCAATCTTTCTCAAACGATTTTATGGAAACTATTCGGTAAAAAGTTTCACTTTTCTGTTACTTACAGGCACATCATCATTCACCTGGTATATAAAGCTATTATTTCGTTAATGGTCATAGTTATTGTAATATTTACGTCGAAGTAAGACACTGCGCGAAATTCGAAAAAGTTTGCAATGAGAAATAGGGGTCGGAATGATTCTGTGTTTGGTGCATATTACATAATATGTTGCTGTGTATGAAATTTAGCAAACATACTGAATTTTTCTTTGGACTTGGGTGGACATCTTTAACTGTCACCAGTCTCGAAAAAATTAGTGTGATGCGCCAAACTCATTTGCAGTCGCGCCATACCAGCGATAAAGCCAGAGTGAAATATCCACAACATTCCTTATACTTCATAAATGGTTTGAAATACCGAAATGAGATTTCAGCAAATGATAGCACACAAAGAGGAGAGTATTTTGGCACATTATTACTACGCAAAACTTCGCTCACGTTGTTCCAATAACCCATAGCATTTCTCATTTCGCCAGCTATTAGTGGCTCTTAAATATTGCATTCTTTCATCGAAAAAGTCTATAGTTAGTGGAATAACTTGGCAGGTAATGAAGACATTACACTTTTTTTTTACCAAGGATGTGCCTTTTTGTAAGCTACTGACCTTACTTTTCCTCAATTTCTCACTTAATAAATCACTGTTTCAGAATTCTCTTGCAGTCGCTTCTGCACATGATAATGAAGTGACATTGTGTAAACTCCGCTGTGTTTTGGCAAAAGAAGCAAATTTTGAGATGGCAGCAAGTTAATTGTGGAGGTTTTACTCAAAATTCGCCACCCACGACGCTTCTCTGAACATTAAAAATGATTAACAAGTCAGGCGAAAATAAAACACCGCATTTTCAGTGGAATTGTTTTTAAATACTAACCAAAACAAAGGTGACAGACCTTTTCGAATGGTTACCATGCCAGTATGGGCGAGGAGGGGCTCCAATTAAGAGTGAGAAAAAATGTTAGTGTAGGCTTCAGTTTAGAACAGCACTTCCCCCCCCCCCCCCCCCCCCTATGGCTCGCACAGTGCCTGCTCGTAACTCTCACCACCACCGTTCTCCCCACGCCTGCCCTACCAGCCATGATACCCCTCGTGGACTCTAAAACCAAACTGCTTTTAATAAGTGTGAGGTCACAATTGTTCACATTTCTAACAGATCATGGGAAAAATATTGCGAATGGTGGTTTGAAAAGTATTACTTTCAAAGTAAATTTCCTTTCATGCAAGATGAATTATGTTACATGTAAGAATGTCCCATGAATTTATTAAATCACGGAGCACTTTAATCTCATTCAAAACTTAACAATGGACAAAATTTTGACCCAGAAGACCAGCCATTTATGCCTTTATTTCAAATTTCACTGCCACATTTGTGTTTGATGTATCTTAAAGGGTAAGACATGCTGAAAAAGACCAAGCTTCATGGTTAGTTTTTCATATTTGTTTTAGTTCTATCATAGTTTAAAAATTGTGCAATAACGAAGGCAAAAAGTATAATTACCCTCCAAAAAATGTGCGAGTTGTGTTCTTGAGCAGTTTCACACATAATTGGCTTTTCTATGGAAAAGTCAGAAGTTGTCGCTGAAACATTTATTCAGCCAGGTAATCCACCCGAAATATTCAGTTCACAGCAGTGAAACTTATAACTCTGCTTGTCAGAAATATTCAGCAGCTGCAATTTAGGCTGTGCTCTTAGGGTCCTGGCTAACCACATCTTCGGCAAAAAAGTTTTTGACGAATAATATTATATTTATTTACTTACACTAAATTAACATAACCGCCCCTAACTTTCCTATAAACTCAGCCATGTTCATGTCACTTATCTTTCTTCATTCAGATAATAATTCTCCTACTAATAACCTCTTAGCCAACAGATTTCTACTTCCTCTGGGAAGGGTACACAAACTTTACAAAGCTATATTTGCGTTGTAGCCTACTTAAGTTTTTCTGGGAGACATGATATCCATTGTTATTATGCTAGTTTCCTCATCAGATACATAAGAGATGAGAGCCTTTGGAGGTAAGTAATACTTTTAGTATTTATGGACTTCAGTGTGTGACCAATTCCAGAGCAGATATTGTACCTTTGTACCACGTTCCAGTACACATGATAACCAATCCCTGGTCCTTCACCATCAGCTCCAGCCATAACCCACATCAGTAAGTCTTCTGGGTCGTGTAAATCAGGAATTTCATGCCACCCCACAGGTAGTTGTCTAGTGAGTTCAAGTCCGGAGAATTTGCAGGCCAGGCAATCCGGCCACCATGACCTATTCTTTGTTGCCCATTGTTGGTCTAGATGATCTTGGACTGCATGTGTAAAATGAGTTGGTGCGCCATCATGCTTGAACTACATGTTTTGATGCACATGGAGTGGCACATCTTCCAACGGCACATGCAGTATGATGTCAAGGAATCATAAGTACATGATTCTTATGAAGTGTGGTGGAAGAAGGTATGGCCCAATCAGATTTCCTTCCAGGAACCCTGCCCAAATGTTGAGACTCTGTTGTTTGTGAAACCCATGGGGATGTGCAGATTGTGGGTTTTAATCTGTCCTCACATGACTTGTGGGAATTGAGAACACCTTCCCCAGTGAACCTGGCTTTGTGCCCAAAGAAGATCTGCCATGGGAAGTCAGGTTTGTCTACACAACTGTGCAAGAACCACCTACAAAGGTAGGCTTGTGGAGTAAAACCCTATGACTGCATTGCCTGTGTAGTGTCGGCAGACTTGCCAACACTACGCACACTAATTGAAAGAGGCGGCCAAGATGCACGCGCTAGCTCACGAAGGATGGAGTGAGGTCTGAAACAGGATACGTAATGAATGCTATAAAGAAAAGTACGTAGCTGCGGAAATACTTAACTTTATTCCATCCTTGTGGTACATCGCTCTTGACGAATCAAGTGAGACTCTTAAGATACATGCAATGTTACAAATGGCGCCTTGCTAGGTCGTAGCCATTAACTTAGCTGAAGGCTATTCTAACTGTCTCTCGGCAAATGAGAGAAAGGCTTCGTCAGTGTGGTCGCTAACAAAGTCGTCGTACAACTGGGGCGAGTGCTAGTCAGTCTCTCGAGACCTGCCGTGTGGTGGCGCTCGGTCTGCGATCACTGCCAGTGGCGACACGCGGGTCCGACATGTACTAATGGACCGCGGCCGATTTAAAGCTACCACATAGCAAGTGTGGTGTCTGGCGGTGACACCACATTCCTCCCCCGCAAATCGGCAGACGGTCGTGTGATACGGCTTCCGCCCGCCGTGGGGAGGACCCCACGTTGACGTATGCAACGAGGTGGGGAGCCTAACTGTAGTGTCGGCAGACTTGCCAACACTACGCACACTAATTGAAAAAGGCGGCCAAGATGCACGCGCTAACTCACGAAGGATGGAGTGAGGTCTGAAACAGGAGACTTAATGAATGCTATAAAGAAAATACGTAACTTCTGGACTACTTAACTTTTAATCCTTCCTTTGTATACATCGTTCTTAATGAGACATCTGGAGATTGTGGCGATACAAGTGCGACTCTTTAGATACAAGCTATCTAAGGCTAATGGCGCCTTGCTAGGTCGTAGACATGAACTTAGCTGAAGGCTATTCTGTCTCTCGGCAAATGAGAGCAAAGGCTTCGTCCGTATAGTCGCTAGCAACGTCGTCGTACAACTGGGGCGAGTTCTCGTACGTCTCTTGAGACCTGCCGTGTGGTGGCGCTAGGTCTACGATCACACAGTGGCGACACGCAGGTCCGACATGTACTAATGGACCGCGGCCGATTTAAGCTACCACCTAGCAAGTGTGGTGTCTGGCAGTGACACCACACTCACAACAGGCGAGGCTGTGCCACCCGCCCCCTGCCATTCGGTCTGAGGGGAGCTAGGAAACGCCTGAAAACCTAGTCCAGGGTGCACGTCAACATGCGGAGTATGCGCCCGTAATGAGACAGGAGGGGCCAAAGGGTCGACCTCCATTGCGTCGGGGGATCCGACGCGCGATGACGACATCTGGTCCGGAGCAGGCAAGAGTTCCATGGCAGAGGACATCTGGTCACGGGAAGCGATCGGCGGCGTGTGACCCAGGGAGGAGCCAGGCGGTTGCAGCGATGCGTCCACTGCGGGCGGCGCCGGCGGGAGAACAGGCGGCGGCGGCGGCGCGTCGCCATGAGGCAAAATGGAAGGCAGCATCGGTAACACCTGGGGATGAGGCGAGCCACTAGATGGGTCCCCAGGGCGCTGTCCGGACGGCACCGTCGCTGAAAGCAGACGGGGAGCGGCAGAACCCAGGCGACGACAGAGGCGCAGCTGATTGAAATGCCGACGCACCTCACCAGAGGCCCCCAAAACCAAATACATCGCGCGGCCGAGGCAGCGAAGAATGCGCCCTGCGAGCCAACGCCGTGAACCGCGATAGTTGCGATAGAATACAACGTCGCCTGGAGCAAAAGCAGGAGTCTGCCGCTGCACAGGAACCTGATGCGGCGGATGCAGCAAAGACATGAAGGTTCGATGAGGATGACCGTGGAGCAACTCAGCCGGCGAGCGACCATCTCGGGGCTGAGAACGATACGAGGACAAAAAGAGCAACAACGCGTCCTCCCGAGAATGCGACTCTTTCAACTTCAACATCTGTGACTTGAAAGTCCGGACCAATCGTTCAGCGGCACCGTTTGACTGAGGCGAAAACGGCGCGGATGTCAGATGTTGAATACCATTGGCCGTGCAGAATGACTGAAATTCTGCGGACATGAATTGTGGGCCATTGTCGGAAACAATAGTCTGTGGAAGACCTTCAATGCAAAAAATAGCGGACAACGCTTGGATGGTGGCAGAAGACGTCGTGGAAGACATCCGGACAACAAAAGGAAAATTACTGAAAGAATCGACCACAACCAACCATCGAGCATTCCAGAATGGACCAGCAAAATCGATGTGCAAGCGTTGCCAAGGGTAAGTGGCTTGCGGCCATGCAAAGAATTTCCGCGGCGGTGCGGATTGTTGTTCGGCACACGCCATGCAAGAAGAGCACATATTCGTAATCGCAGCATCGATTCCGAACCAAGTACAGTGCTGACGAGCAAGTTGTTTCGTTCGCACTATACCCCAATGTCCTTGGTGAAGAAGCCGTAAGACAGAGGACTGCAACGAACGTGGGACCACGACTCGGGACTGATCATTATCAGAACGCAACAACAAAACACCACACAGTACAAAAAGTCTCTCCTTGTGAGCAAAAAATCGGCGAACCAACGGATCCTCGATCCGTGACTTCGACAAGGGCCATTGCGTAGCAACAAAACGCAAAACAGTAGCAAGGACAGGGTCAGCAGCTGTGGCTGTAGCGACACGACGAAAATCAATCGGAAACGATTCGACCACGTCATCGGTTTCCGAATCAATGAACATGCAAGCAAGTTCGGAAGAATCGAATGCTCGATCCTCAGCAACAGGCAAACGGGACAACGCATCGGCGTTTCCGTGCTTAGCAGTGGACCGATACAAGATATCGTAGTGGTACTGCGAGAGGAAAATAGACCAGCGAATGCATTTCTGCGCTGTACGTGGAGGTACAGGCTTGTTCGGATGAAAAAGCGATGTCAAAGGTTTGTGGTCTGTTATTATGGTAAAGTGACGACCATACAAGAAATCATGGAACTTAGTAACACCAAAGACGAGAGCCAAAGCTTCTTTCTCTATCTGTGAATAATTTCTTTGCGCAGACGAGAGCAATTTGGACGCAAAGGCGATAGGGCGATCATGCGATCCATCTTTGTGCGCAAGCACAGCACCGATCCCGAAATCCGATGCATCTACCATCAACAAAAGGGGTTTCTGGGGATCGAATGGCGTAAGGCAAGTATTTGAAAGCAACGCCGATTTCAACTGGCGAAAGGCGCGTTCGCATTCCGTCGTCCAGACGAACGGAACACCTTTACGGCGTAAGCGATGAAGCGGAGCTGAAATGGAAGAGGCATTGCGCAGAAAGCGATGATAGTAATTTATTTTACCTAACACACTCTGCAGCTGCTTCAAATTCTGCGGCGAAGGTAAGTCCTGTATGGCACGGAGGTGCTCTGGACTGGGGTGTATGCCTTGGGCATTGATGACATGTCCCAGATACGGTAAGTCACGAGCAAAAAATACACATTTGTCCTTCCGCAAGCGAAGACCATTCTGTCGCAAGACCTGAAATAATGTTCTTAGATTTTCTAAATGTTCGGCTGCTGTCCTTCCGGAGATCACAATATCGTCCAGATAGTTCGCAGCAGTAGGGACCGACGCACAAACAGTTTGTAAATATTGCTGAAACAATGCAGGGGCGGATGCACACCCAAATGGCAGTCTTTTGAATCGGTACAAACCAAAATGCGTGTTAACCACCAAGACGCGCTGGGATTCTACGTCCACAGGTATTTGCAAGTACGCATCTGCTAGGTCCAACTTCGAAAAGTATTTACCCGGGCACAGTTTGTCAAAAAGATCTTCCGGGCGGGGCAAAGGAAAAGTTGCAGTCACAAGTTGTGGATTCACAGTTGCCTTGAAGTCCACACAAAGTCTCAGTTTTCCGGAAGGTTTAGGCAAAATGACTAAGGGTGAGGCCCAGAGAGAAGCCTGCACACGTTCAATTACACCTTGTGATTCTAAATCGTGTAAAGTTCTTGCGACCTCATCACGCAAGGCGTGGGGAACATTGCGCGCTCTGAAAAATTTCGGTTGCGCGTTTACTTTCAGTTCCAAATGTGCTTCATAGTTCTTAGCGCAACCAAGGCCCGGTGCAAAAATGTCTGCAAATTCCTCACATAGACGAGAAACACTGGCGGAAGGCACAGTCTCGTTCACTGATAGGACCTGATTTACGATTGACAAGTTAAACAACTGAAATAAATCTAAACCAAACAAGTTCACTGCAGTAGAAGAACGAAGAACGTAAAATGACACAAGTTTTGTTTGTCCCTTGTATGTTGCAAGAAGAGTGCACTGTCCTAACACAGGGATCTGCTGTCCTGAATAACTATGTAACTTAACATTTGCGGCACGCAACGGAGGTTTGCCCAGTTGTTTGTACGTGTCATGATTGATCAATGAAACTGCAGCTCCGGTATCGAGCTGGAATGGTATCACTTTGCCTTCAAAGTCCAAGTCGACAAAAAGTTTATTGTCCTGCTGACGACAAGAGCGACTTTCACGTGCAATGTGAACTGATACAGGTACAGAAGCACTTGCGACTTTACGGGATTTCCGGCGACGTCGACGCACACCATTTGTGGGATGAACACAGTCACTGTTTGAGATAGTGGCACTGGACGGGGTGGAATGAACTACGAGGGTTGCCCAGTAAATAATGCCCCATATTTTTTTTCTCCGAAATAAAAAATATTAGAAATGTGAAACTTTAGGTGCGAGTTATTTGAAGTTTCCCGCGTGTGTACGCAAAGTTTCAATTTCCTCCGACAGAGAGCGGTGGTGTAGGAATGTTCTAAAATGGCGTCTGCAAGTGACATCCGTCAGAAACAACGTGCAGTGATTGAATTTCTCGTAGCAGAGGAAGAAACCGTGGGCAATATCCATAAACGCTTGTGCAACGTCTACGGAACATCTGCAGTCGATAGGAGTACTGTTGGTCGCTGGGCACAGAGGGTGAAAGCATCAGAGGGCGGTGCTGCGGAGCTCCGAGATTTGCCGCGGTCGGGAAGGCCTCCCACGGCTGTCACGCCTGACATGTTGCAGCGGGCTGATGTTCTCATTCGACGGGATCGACGCATTACGACTCGACAATTGGCACTGGAGTTGTCAGTAAGCAAAGGAAGTGTGGATGTGATTATCAATCAGCTTGGATACTCAAAAGTGTGTGCAAGATGGGTTCCTCGGTGTCTTACTGTCGATCACAAATCCCAAAGAAAAGACATTTCTTTCGATTTGTTGCGACGCTTTCACGTTGACGGGGAGGCCTTTTTGTCACGGATTGCGACAGGTGATGAAACTTGGGTGCATCATTTTGAGCCCGAAACAAAAAGACAATCGATGGAATGGCGTCATGCTTATTCTCCACAGAAGAAAAAATTCAAAACAGGTCCTTCAGCCGGAAAAGTCATGATGACTGTGTTTTGGGATTGCGAGGGCGTAATTCTCATTGATGTGATGCCAAAAGGCAGTACCATTAATTCAGAGGCTTATGTCAAAACATTAGACAAACTTAAGCAGCGCTTCCGGCGCCTTGGGCGTCATATTAACCCACAGGATGTTTTGATTCAGCATGATAACGCTCGTCCTCACACAAGTTTGAGGACTTGTGAACACATCGCGAAACTGGGTTGGATAGTGTTACCCCATCCACCCTACAGCCCTGATTTGGCTCCTTCAGACTTTCACTTGTTTGGGCCAATGAAGAATTTCATTCGTGGAAGACATTTTGCCGATGACGAAGAAGTGATTCACGAAGTGACAACCTGGCTCCGTAGGCAGAGTAAAGATTTTTACCGGCAGGGAATACATGCTCTTGTGTCTCGCTGGAAAAAGGCCGTCGAACTTGAAGGAGATTATGTGGAAAAATAAAGCAAGTAGACAAAACATCAGTGTTTCACATATGTAAATTTGATTGTTGTGGAATAAATACTTCTGGAGAAAAAAAATATGGGGCATTATTTACTGGGCAACCCTCGTACATGAATGTCCATGGGCGAAGGTTCACGAGCCTGAGTATACTTGGCTCGATTCCGGTGCGAAGCAAAGGGCCTGGAATGGTTGTGATTGTCTGATCTGAGCTTTTTCTGGCAAACACTTTGAATATGTCCTTTCTTATGACAGTAAAAGCAAATAGCTTGGCGTGACGGGCAATTTTCACGCGAATGTCTAGTTGCACACCGCGGGCATGATTTCACTGCATTTGCTTGCGTGCGCGGGACACGTGGCTGCACGGACATGCGCGAGGGCTGTTTAGCGTTCTGTGCAGCGTGCCCGGCGGGCCGGTTAATGTGACACACGGCTGGCGAAGTTTCAAATGATTCCTGAGCAAAGTCAAGTGTGTCTTGCCTATCCAATATGTCTATCACTTGTTGAAGGGAGGGATTGACTAGTTTCAAAATCTGTTCCCGTATGCGAACATCAGAAACGTTCTGTGCTATGGCATCACGTACCATTGTATCTGAATAAGGAAGTCCACATTCACACTCAAAAACACACTCCCTAGTAAGTCCTTGCAATGTTGCAACCCACTCCCTATTAGTCTGACCGGCCTTACGTTTTGTACGAAAGAACGTATACCTTTTTGCAACGACATTGACTGTTTCTTTGAAATAGGCATCTAACGCTGACAAAATTTCTTCATAGGATAGAGTTGCTACATCGCGTCGGGGAAACAATTTCACTATCACACGGTAGGTGGACACTCCTACACACGAAAGCAAAAACGGCTGCCGCTCATTACCTTGAATTCTGTAGGCGGCGAGATGAAAGCCAAACTGTCGTGACCACTACGTCCATGTTTCCTCGTCCGCTTGAAACGGACGAAACTGGGGTGCAACAGCATGTTGTGGCTGCGGTAGCGATAAAGCGGCGGCGGCCGCATCGGTGTGCATTGCACGCTGACCCTGGACGAGCTGTCCAAGGGCATCCAATAACGCCTGCGTCTGCTGATTCTGCAAGCGATAAAATTCGGACAGTACATCTGGAGATTGTGGCGAAGCCATGACACAAGCAAATGAATACAAACACTTAATCCACTTTTAAGCCTCGTCGCCAAAAATGTAGTGTCGGCAGACTTGCCAACACTACGCACACTAATTGAAAGAGGCGGCCAAGATGCACGCGCTAGCTCACGAAGGATGGAGTGAGGTCTGAAACAGGATACGTAATGAATGCTATAAAGAAAAGTACGTAGCTGCGGAAATACTTAACTTTATTCCATCCTTGTGGTACATCGCTCTTGACGAATCAAGTGAGACTCTTAAGATACATGCAATGTTGCAAATGGCGCCTTGCTAGGTCGTAGCCATTAACTTAGCTGAAGGCTATTCTAACTGTCTCTCGGAAAATGAGAGAAAGGCTTCGTTAGTGTGGTCGCTAACAAAGTCGTCGTACAACTGGGGCGAGTGCTAGTCAGTCTCTCGAGACCTGCCGTGTGGTGGCGCTCGGTCTGCGATCACTGCCAGTGGCGACACGCGGGTCCGACATGTACTAATGGACCGCGGCCAATTTAAAGCTACCACCTAGCAAGTGTGGTGTCTGGCGGTGACACCACAGCCTGTACATTCTGGGTATTGTATTGATGCAACTTTATTTCCTGTATTGGTAATGGCGTATTAATGGAGGAAATTCACTTTAAAGACAGCCAAGCCGCTTTGTAACAAGAGAGTAAATGTGTATTGAAATTATAACACTGTATCACATAATTATATCTGCCTGCTTGCGATCTTCTGTAGCAGCTTGCTGCTATGCTTTTTACTAGCAGGCATGCAATTGGGACTGACTGTATCTCAGGAGCACCCTGCCCCCCCTTTCCTCTGTCTCTCTCTCTCTCTCTCTCTCTCTCTCTCTCTCTCTGCTCCAGCCTTTAGCAACGATCTCAATCAATTTGGAGGAGGACTGTGCAGTGATTCTAATAGATCACTCATCCTCATAGTTTCTTAGGAAAACATCCAAGAGTTCTCCCCAAGACACTTTGATCTAGAGTTTATGTCAATTCCGGTTACACTCTTCATGTAAATGCAGATATCCTGTGTCATCGAATTTTTTTGTTATTTCCAACATTTTGCGATATTTATCCGTTTTCCATACATAGGTGTACAAGTATAAATATGCTCTTCTTGTTTACATGACCAGATGAGGCTTGCTACTTCTTTATGCCATCCAGCTTTGATACAGAGCCCCAACACAGCCTGGGTATATACTTATTCCTCAAAATGACAATACTACGTGCTAAAACCGATGCTGAAAAGAAAAAAACACGCACACACACGTGTATGTATTGCTGTTGGAGGTAGTGTGTTGACACTATTCTGCTGTAAACCCACATAGCGTACCTCTGCCATGCGTGTCTGCAGCAGGGACCCCCAATCCCATCTTCTACCAATATCATCACAGGTACATGGATGGGGTAATTGGTCAAGAGAAACTCGAACGAGTAGATATAGGAGAGAGATTAACAGCACATTCGTAAACAATTATGTTCTTGCTATAAAGTGATCTTGCTGTCTTTAATGTGAATTTTCTTCATAAATATGCCATTATGAACACAGGAAATAAAGTCATATCTACCCTACCCTCTGTCATGCACGTAATAGAGTGTAATTACAACCTCATTTAGAAGGTATGACCGAAAGGGTTTTGAGCCAGATGTTTTATGCAAATCGCTTACCAACTGTGTTTGGCGTGTGCAAAATATTATCTATATGTATACAATAAACTTTTAATTATTCAACGCGTAAATCGATTTCTCAAAATGATGCTTCTGTTGTGTGCTCATACCAAAAAAAATTATTCTGAGTCATACTAGTACTACCGATAACGCATATGTATTGGGGTAAGTGCCTAAGTCTAGAGTATGCGTACGATTTTATCAAAATACACGTCTTAGTTATTTTTAAAACGGTATCTAGGTCATGCATATATTACATCAATCCCCCAGGCTTGGGAACTGTTTCTTTCATTTTTTATAGACAGCTAGGCTGATACTTTAATAAATGTAAACTGCCAAGTATGCGTTTTTGTTGTGGAGAGTAGCACTGCGCATGTTGCTTGTAGTTGCTGGACTCCGGGGCATCCAAATCATGGCACAAACAGTATAGCGTGAGTTCAATCGCATTTAGATGATCACGTGACTGGAAGTGTCGCCATCATGACCTATACCTGATGATTTTTTGCTACTACAGTGAATAAACATCGTTAGTAAAAAGCATTAGCTGTTGATGGTCATATTGCCATGTTATGACGCAATCCAGTGTTTGTCCTCCACTTTTACGAATACTAACACAGACGAAGCTCTGCAACATGCTCCCATACTGGGCACAAGTTTAGTGAGTAATTCTTGTAAATCATTCCATTCCTCTACCAGCGCTGTTGACAACTGATGGATGGTACTTTATGCTGCAGCACGTCTCCCCAATTCATACTACACATGCTCGATGGGATTTAAGTGAATGGGAATGGCCACTCGAGTCAATTCCCTAAGTATCATTTTGTTCCAAGAGCTGCTCCACCTGCGTCCCAATTATTTGATGAGTGAGTGTACTGTGCTCATAGATTTTGATGCCAGGATGCACATTGAACATTACACCTCACCACAGCGTAACACATGCACCGACGAAAGAACCACGTTCGGTAATATTGCTCGTTGCATTAAGTGTTCACACCTCTCGCCATGTGAGCATACGTCCAGAATCACTACTCACACTGAATCTGCTCTCATTCGAGAAGGGCACGTTACTCCTCTTCTCTCTGGTCAAGTCCCAATGTTCTCAACACCATCGCAAACGGTGCCTGAAATGTATGAGTGTGAATGCAATACAGGATACTAGTGACTGGGGAAAGAGACCACCCTCGCTATGCAGTCGACCTGCTGCTGTGGATCTTAAGATAGCGTCCCTTGCAGGCGCGCCATTTGTACCCACTGTTTGATGTAGGTCTCTTGTTGCCTGTTGCATGATGTAGTGGTCGTCTCCTGGTCTGGCTGACCGTGGTCGACCACGTCATCTCCTTCAGACAGCAGTGCCTGCAGTTCGGAACACTCTCTATACACTTGAAACAATACTATGAGTAGTAGCAAATCCCTGAGCTATACCGATTGTACTTTGACTTCCTTCCAGTTTTCATATGATTCTTCCCCTTATGGAGTCTTAAAAACGTTGTGTTGGATAATGTTGTAATGGAAAACACCACCATATTGCACCATAACCGCACACTGAATGACATATACTGTCTTTTCCCTTTCCTTCAACTACCTCGTGTTGTTGAGCTAGCTCCATTTGGCATTGTAGTCACACTGACCCACATATGATGGCCTGCTTCTGTGCAGGGTTGGAAGACCTACGGCAACGAGCTCCCACATTTCCATTCATTTCGATTGAGTGGTTAGCACTTGATCCAGTCACAACAGTGTGACCACCTATGTTCGAGAGCAATGTGAAACAGTCTCACACATATGACGTTTTTAGCTGCATGTGTACATATTGTGGAAGACTGCAGTTTTAACGAATTCTTCAGTAATGACAGGATACGTAACTTTATACTCTACTTGAAAACTAGATGCATACAGAACTTTTTTTAAATCATTATAGGTCCTAATTGTCTTTTCTTTTCATGTGGAAACCGATTACACAAAATAGCTATACTGGCATGGACTAACTGAAATTCAGATTTACTCTTCTGGATGACAAAGTCATTTCGCCTGATGCGTACTTCCTATAGAATCGAGACTGGGAGAATACTTTTCTTATGCTCTCGCGGCTATGTCTGATGGGATCATCATCTTTCCAGATGTGTCACTTTTCCACTACACAGTGCCAGTGTCAGTATGGTAGTAGCCACAATTGGTCTTTGAAGCAATAATTATTTGTCAAGTTTAGGATAAACGTGGTGCATTACAACGAAATACGAAATTTCATCAATAGTCTGAGACTCTCACAAGGTTGAGGTAGGTCACAAATACCTCACGAGCTACTTCCATAGAAGTCTATTGTCTACTGACAATCCAGTGCTTACATACGTATACTTCCAAAGAAATATTAGATATAGGTGAAGTCATCCACTTAGTTACAGCGATGAGAGTCGCTGCTACGAAGTTGGTCAGCAACCTTGTAAAACACGTTGGTTGATCATAGGTTTTTTTATCTTTGTGTAACATAGTGTGTGATCTTCCTGTCTTGTGATACATCGGTCGTACTTTAACATTACGTACGTTCTCAGAACGCACTTTTAATGGTCCCCATGATGATGGAAAACATGGCAATTTGCTCCATATTTGTCTCAGAACGTTAGTTCGTAGTACAATCGCCTTAATAAAATCTCGCCTTGGTATTAGACTCTGTTGCTGTTCCTCTCAGAAGTATTAGGCTCCAGTATTATCTGATTCATGCTTTGTCATCAATGGCGTTGTGCTGCTCAAAATTAAAATATGGTTCAAAGGCTCTGAACACTATGGGACTTAACATCTGAGGTCATCAGTCCCATAGACTTAGAACTACTTAGAACTAAGTAACCTAAGGACATCACACACATCCATGCCCGAGGCAGGATTCGAACCTGCGACCGTAGCGGTCGCGCGGTTCCAGACTGAAGTGCCTAGAACCTCTCGGCCACACTGGCCATCGTTGATATTATTATAACTAGAAAAAGTGTGGAGTGTTTTTTATACTAAATAATGCTATTTTTGTTAATAAGACTATGCAGCAGCCCACAGACATGTAATATAAATTAATTTTAGAACTTTTTATTGTGAAAGTCTCTATTGTCTTCACATTCGACAGGCGATATGCTGGTAGCATTATCAAACAGACCTCTGGAGATTACCAGAGTGCATGTGCGATCCTTGGCTAGAATTTGTCACATGCCGCATTGCGACTGAGGCAGCCCTAGTTATCAGATGAAAGCCGTTGGGAAATAACTCTGGACCGTCCCCCAGTCTCTCCGTTTATGATTTTTCCGTAGTTACTTAGAGCCAATGAGATGGCACTTCGCCACGACTGTCGGGCACATACATAGGGATGTTTTACACGGTCGAAGTTTTAGCCTGCAGACAGACCTGGGAATAATGATCAGAGTGGCCTCTGCAGTAATCTTTCGTAAAATATGGTGTTGATTGCAATGTCATCATGTACGTGCGACCCGTTTTTTTAAAGTGGTTCCCATTTTTGAATGATGTTGTTAATTGGTCTTTGGAGAATCGGTTTATCGGTATACTGTGCTATGTCTCTACGGTCGCTTTTTATAGTATCATGACCTCTGGGAGTTTATGATTTTGTATGTGGAATGAGTTTACTTTTTCTGCTGCACGGTAGCCACTGCTCAGTCTCGTTCATGTAAGGCGATGTCGGATATATTTCGGATTATTTACTCATCTATTTACACGTCTTACACTGACGTCATATACTAATACTGCGAATTTTACATATCTTGCAAATCTATCGCACTGTCGACGTGGGCCTAGGATTGTATTTACTCGCAAAATTTTTTGCCGATATGCCCGGTTTGGTTCACGTGTAGTGGGGGTTGGAGGGGAGGGAGATATATCTGTTGCTCTAACACTGCTCATTTTTAAGGGTTACTCATTAACGCACAGATAAGTTTCCACGGCAAAAACACAGCAGTGTGCTGATTGTGCAGCATGTGACTTTGGAATTTTATGGGTTAGTCGAAAGTACATACCGTAGTCAAATTTTTTCCGGGGTTAATACACTAATGAGCCGAAACATTGAATCTCGCGGTGGGCAGTGGTCATAATGTCTCATGGTGCTGATACGGGCAAGCGACGCAGTAAGGAAAGAAGGTAAGCAGAAGAGAGACGAATGGGAAGACATTATAGCGAAGATACTGGCCGCAAATGCGGAAAAACACTGATGTAAGCGATTTTGACAAAGGGAACATTGTTGTGGCCGTGCGACTGGAAACAAGAATCTCTGGAACGGCGAAACTGGTCGTCTGTTGCCGTGCTGTTGTCATGAGCACCTACGGAAAGTGCCTGAAGGATGGTGAAATAACATGTAGCGTGTATAGTATTTGACGACCATGTCTCATTACTAAACATAGAGGATGGGCAGCAAACTGTGGCAGATCTGATGGCAGAGTACAATGCTGGTGCAGGCACAAGTGTTTCGGAGCACACCGTTCAAAGGCCATTGTTGAACATGAAGCACAACATCACACAACCCTTAAGTGTTTCTGTGTTTTCCCAATGACATCGTCAGTTATGATTCCAGTGGACACGGGAGCACTAAATTTTCACTGTACATCAATAGAATCGTGTCGCCTGTCGATTGAATCTCATTTCTTGTCATACCAGGTCGATGGTTGGGTCCTCACACACAATTATCCAAGTGAATGGCTGAACGAAACATGCACCACGTCACATATGCAAGCTGGTGAAGGCGGAATTATGCATGGGGTACACTGAGTTGGGTTTCCATGGGATCTGTGTTGGTTATCTAAGGCACCACGATAGCAATGAACTACGCAAACGTTACTGCAGACCACCTCCATCACTGCATGCTTCAGGTCTCCCCCTGTGGTAATGTCTTCTTTGAGCAGGATACCTGTCCATGTTGCAAGATCAGAATCGTGCTACAGTGGTTTGAGGGGCGTTATACTGAACTCACATTGATGTCTTTGTTATCAAATGTGCGTGATCTGTACCCACTGCAACACACACCAGGCGCCAGCTGTGTGCCCGTAAATCGCCATCCAGTAATTTGCGGGATTTGCTTGACCTGTGTGCAGTACAGATGGGCACTCTGCTCCTGAACTGATAGACAGATTTTTCTAAAGAGAATGGATGACTCGGAACAAATAAATGGTATCTCATCTGATACCAAAATGCGTTTCTAGTGGCTGTAATGAGCGGGAAGAAAATTCTGCGCTAGGCTGCTGCAACGGCGCCCCTCGTCATATCCTTAAGAACACGTTTCCCAAACTACAAAAAAAATTGTGTTATGGAGCATGAGCACATGTGGATTTGCAATGCTTATTAGTACATGAAGCTTTTCTAATTCATGAAAACAGAAAATAAAGAAAGCTACATTTTTCCAATTTATTGGCTGTCTGGCAGTACACATTCATCCATTTCAATAGTAATGCTAATTATAACGATATGAAAGTAAGCACAACATAACACCCAGTCTGTGAGTGAAAAAAATCTCGCTTCAGAATCCGCCGCACTGACCACGCAGCTATTGAGGTGAACGAGTTGCATTGTCTTCCAAATAATACATTAAGACCGAAAATAATTCCAGCTTGTTTCCGTTCATGATTTCAAAAGAATATCTTAAATTTCAGAAGCTCAATAAACGTTTATATGCTTTTGCTCGAGTTGTTACTTCTTATCCTCTGATTCAGTATCGCATTCGTAATGTGTTGCCAGCGAAATCGCACGGAGTAGATCACACTGCGACTTGAGGAGTCACTCTGTTCTCTGCACTCTTGGCACAGTGAATCAGCCTGCAACTCGCTTTCATGAATGAGCACAGCTCCATCAGAGTTCAGCTCTTCAGTCTTTGTATCTTTATTTGATCTGTTCGAATCGTCATCTTCTTGTGTTATTGCTCTTCTGTTTTCTTGTTGGATGAGTTCTTGTTAGGTGTACTATTATGTCTTCTTCTATGTCTCTTGCATTTATAGTTGCATTTGTTGATGTGTCGGCAGCCTTTATGCATCTTTTAGTTACTTTGGATGGATAGGATACTGAATGTAACTGTTATTTTAACATACATGTTCGTCCATGTATACAGGTTGTCTCAGGAGGTACAGACAATATTCAGATATATGACAGGAACGATCATTTGAAGCAAAACTAAATATGGACATATGCCCTATTCCAAATGGTTCCTGAGGCAAAACGTATTTAATGTTAATTTTGTATGTTTTTCTTGAATAACACGAAATCCGCAGCCTCTAGCGAAAACTTGTCGCAGTACAAAATTACATTACATTAAATTTCCTTTAAAAGGGTCCTATTCATTTTTTCTCAAGGAATTTCATGTTGTGTGAAGAGTGTGAGAGGATATGGAAATTCTTGTGCAACATGCATGCACTGAGGAGTAGGTAAGCCATTTGAGGAAGTTTCTCGACTTGACAGACCACGTGTCCTGTATCAAATTATTCGTCTTGAGATCGTCTACACTATTATGGTACATTGTAAACAATCACAATGTACTGAATAATAAAGAAAACAAGTAACAATGTACATTAAATATGTTCTATATCGGAAACCATTCAAAAGAGTGCATATGAGCACCTTAAGTTTTTTGCTTCAAATGATTGTTTCTGTCATATCCCTGAACATTGACTATTCATCCTGGGACAACCTGTATGTTATGTTTAATATTTTATTTATCCATTTAAATTGAACAGTTTAATTCCCTTAGGAGTCCGCTTAAATCACATCAGAGTTTTATATGTAATTACAAAACTTATTAAAACCACAGTTACTTTAAAAAAAACAATATTTTTAGTATAATGTCTCCTCTTCTTCTTCTCTCTGCATGTAGTAGGCATTCGCCTGTTACGCACTCTGAAATTGTTGGTTTTCTTCAGGCTTCCTAAATATCTTCTACCCACTGGGTAACAATTATCACCAGTTTTGGTAATCTGTCGTCTTCCATTCTTTTGACATAACCCTTCCAGTTTTTTCTGTATTATTTAATCTGCTCATTTAAGTTTTTCACACTCAGTTCTTTTCTGATGTCTACATCCACTCTCCCCTCAGATAGAATGAACCCAGCTGCTCTTCTTAGCAATCGGATCTCTAGTGCTTGTACTCTGATGGGAACGAGTGTTTCTACTGTGTCGTCCAGGAAAGAGCTTCAAAGTCTAGGGAACAGTAGTTATTATAACCAGTAGTGGATCAAAAATAAGCTTGTGTATTTGGACTGTGACGCCGCCCTGTGCATAAATGCTGAGCTGAAGGATTTTTCGACAGCGTTGTCAGCTCGAGAAAGAATTTTTCACAACTAGCGTCATTTACCTCTGTGAAATAATCAGTAACTCTGTCTTTCGTTTATGGTTCAGTGAAGGTTATCGCTAAAGTCAAGTAGCGGTTTAGTTCCTTGGTTGAGACAATCGGATGAGCTGCAGCTTCTATTTTGCCTACTCTTCCCTAGATCACACAACCTTTTCGATAGAGTATCTGGTTTTTTTGTTTTGGATTAATGTATTGGCATGTCTTAGTTATTGTTTCTCCCAGTTTGGCTGATTCTGTTTGCTTTCTGCATGTAATCAATTTCATTTTCAAGGACAGAAGGTAGTTTTTGAGTCCTATGTGCAGTGTCTACAACATTCATGGACTGTTTTAGCTCTTCCGATAGCCAAGGTGCACGTTTTCCCTTCAGGTTTCCAGTCTTTTGGGTAGCATTTTATTATGTAACAGAGTTAGTTTGGTAATGATGTTGTGAGCTGACATTCCAAGTACGAATTTCTATGCCTGTGGATTTCGTGGCAAATATATGTATGGGGGCCTGACTATAGGCTGCATTATGGTTAGGTGCAACCTGAAATACTGTTGCAGTTGAAGAATAAACTTCCTAGCATTAATTGTATGATCCTAAGTCGAATGGAATTTTCAAAGGTCGGTTTTGAAGCAGGCTATCCCACCTACTTTCGGAGGTCTGTAGAGAACGCACATTTGGCAATTTTTTTAAAGGGATTTTATATTTGAGTACATATATTTGTCTTGTTTGTCTTTGTAACACCATGGCTTTAATGCTCTACTGATCTATTTTTGTCTCTGTTTCATTTAATGTTTCATCATTGAGCTTCTGTAAATGTATTTGTTTGAATCGATAACATAAAATTGTATACTCCTTTCTTTGTACAAAATTTGATGTCATGTTTTGATTGTATGCTGTGTAGCATAACTGTCATTTATACTCTTTGTCCCATTTGGAGGGAACAAAACTTACTATATATAATTGTTATTTTGTGTGAATAATTTTTTGTAGACATGTTAATATGTGCAAATATTCTGTTTTATTTAATGTGTTTGTTTGCTGTTATGTAAACTGCTGACCTTCACTTAGGGCTCTTAGTTATTCTGTATGTAAAAGGTGTAGGGGTTCCCCTCAGGAACGGAACAGCGTAGCGCGCGCAAAATGTGGTTGGCCTAGGTGGAAAAGGTGGAACTGATAGTCAGTCGGGGACGAGCAGTTAGTCGGAGACGAGCCAGCAGTCAGAGATGAGCTACGAGTCCGTGCACTGCCGTGTAAAAGTCGCATAGTGCTGGTTTCGAGAGAGGCTTCTCTGTTATTTTCCAATGCCTCGGATGGATGGATAAATAGCTGGGCTATTCTGGAATTTGTACCTATCTTCGCCACCAAGAAATGACAGAGCCCAGCAATTCTGCCTGCAATTCCACCTACCAACATGCAGTTGCCACCACATTGCGCAATCATTGCAACGTAATATTATAAGGATGTACAGTGAAGGATCAGCTTAATGGATGTGTTATTGTGTTGAAATATAAGGTAATGTGTATCTGAATTTATGTACCTACCTTGATTTTCTCCTCATCATAACACCTCTCAGCGTCCTCTCCGTTTGAACTAAAGTAATCACCGAGTATCCCTACTGAAAGAACTTTTATGACCAATGTTATGCTAATTTATGCCTCTTGAACTCAGTAAAAAGAAATTTAAAGTTAATGTGGCAAGAGAGTGAGTTAAAGTAAATGTTGCTTGCTGAATATAATTTTCCTATTAAAACTGCTTATTAAAGTGCTGTTGCCAACTGCAAAATTAAAGTTCTTGAGACTGAGGCTTCTAAAGTTTTGCTTAGCTAATGATCACCTTGATACCTGAGTAAATTCTAAAAAGGTAAGTCAGTTCTTGCAATTTTGTTAATATTGTGTTCCGAAGTAGAAAAAGTGGAAAACTGCATAGTAGGAAATTATATGTCTATAATTACTAAGTGTTTGTCTCTCTTGTGTGCATATTAACAGTATAAAGACCACTCAAGTTTGTGTAAGCCCTGAAAGTGATAGTGTTTTTCTGTACGTGTTATAATTTTGCAAATAGTTTTTTGCTGCCCCAGTTGTTAGCTTCAATCTTAAAACATATGTGTGTCAGAGTTCAGTGCACTCGCGTGTGGCCAAGTCTAGGTTGTGTTTGTCTGTTATAATTACTAATAAATATTTTCTTGAACGAGAATGTTAATCATTCTCATGCCTAATTAGGCTGGCGACCGGTTTCGTTATTCATTAAACAATATAGCTAGGCAAAATCTTGTTTGTTTCTATTCCGATATTTACGTAATTCTGACTTTCATTTCCGATAAGCCACCTCCGTTAGGAACAACACGGTCAACATAACAAAATTCCTCTCAGAGGGTAACACTGCTCTGATACTTTGTACCATAATTATTATAACAAAATAATTCTGTTTGCAAACTGTCTCCAGTTTCGAGGTTATGGTGTAGCGGTAGCAGTTAGGAGTGTTATACGTGGCTTTGCCGTGACAGGACTAATTGTTCTGTTGTGGCATCGTATGTACTAAACCAAACTTGGTATTTCATTGAATAAGCTACGTAAATACGCTGTTGTAGTGTTATATCTTCATTAGTATTGAACGTTAGTAGCATGGTCGATAATACGTCAAAATGTTTATATGTCACTACCCCACCTCATCTGTTACTTTTGTGGTGTGTGAGGACAGTGTAGTCCATGTTCAGGAAACTGGAGAGCACGGTTGGCTTGAGCAAGGAGTCCAAGTTCGTTAGAAGAAAGACAGTGATGTCGATATTCTGAAATAATAGCGGAGTTTGTCGAAATGAGTTAAAAGTAATGACCAACTATGTTGTACAGTAACGATGCAAACACGCTGGTAGAAATAGTAGCTGCATGAGTAGACAAGTTCGTAGCTCCTAAAGCATAGACTCTTAGAGCTCATTTGCAGTGCTTTTTTCATCCTTTATCCGCATCATTATCCTGTCATCTCATGTTCACACGCTATGTAGCCCAAATTCGGATATCACTTTATTCAAAATTTTTATCTTTCAGCAGTGAAATCCTCGCATATTGCCAGGCTTGTCTTCGCGAGTTTCTTATCACTATGACTGTTTCAGACCTTTTCGTATATGATAAACTTCACGATTGTGGCTCTAGGTTTCGCAGAGCACAACATCCTGCTCTACAGGGTGTTACAAAAAGGTACGGCCAAACTTTCAGGAAACATTACTCAACACAAGGAAAGAAAATACAGAGTGATTCAAAAAGAATACCACAACTTTAAAAATGTGTATTTAATGAAAGAAACATAATATAACCTTCTGTTATACATCATTACATATAGTATTTAAAAAGGTTTTTTTTCACTCAAAAACAAGTTCAGAGATGTTCAATATGGCCCCCTCCAGACACTCGAGCAATATCAACCCAATGCTCCAACTCGTTCCACACTCTCTGTAGCATATCAGGCGTAACAGTTTGGATAGCTGCTGTTATTTCTCGTTTCAAATCATCAATGGTGGCTGGGAGAGGTGGCCGAAACACCATATCCTTAACATACCCCCATAAGAAAAAATCGCAGGGGGTAAGATCAGGGCTTCTTGGAGGCCAGTGATGAAGTGCTCTGTCACGGGCTGCCTGGCGGCCGATCCATCGCCTTGGGTAGTTGACGTTCAGGTAGTTATGGACAGATAAGTGCCAATGTGGTGGCGCTCCATCCTGCTGAAATATGAATTGTTGTGCTTCTTGTTCTAGCTGAGGGAACAGCCAATTCTCTAACATCTCCAGATACTGTAGTCCAGTTACAGTAGCACCTTCGAAGAAAAAGGGACCAAAAACTTTATTGGCTGAAATGGCACAGAAAACGTTCACCTTAGGCGAGTCACGTTCATACTGAGTTGTTTCCCGCGGATTCTCAGTGCCCCTTATACAGACATTGTGACGGTTGACTTTCCCGTTAGTGTGGAAAGTTGCTTCATCACTAAACACAATCTTTGAAACGAAAGATTCATCTGTTTCCATTTGAGCAAGGATAAAATCACAGAAATCGATTCTCTTAATCTTATCAGCTGCAGACAGCGCTTGAACCAATTTCAGACGATAAGGTTTCATAACTAACCGTTTTCGTAGGACTCTCCATACAGTTGATTGTGGAATTTGCAGCTCTCAGCTAGCTCTGCGAGTCGATTTTCCTCGGCTGCGAACAAATGCTTGCTGGATGCGTGCTACATTTTCATCACTCGTTCTCGGCCGTCGAGAACTTTTCCCTTTGCACAAACACCCATTCTCTGTAAACTGTTTATACCAACGTTTAATACACCACCTATCAGGTGGTTTAACACCATACTTCGTTCGAAATGCACGCTGAACAACTGTCGTCGATTCACTTCTGCCGTACTCAATAACACAAAAAGCTTTCTGTTGAGCGGTCGCCATCTTAGCATCAACTGACGCTGACGCCTAGTCAATAGCGCCTCAAGCGAACAAATGTACAACTAAATGAAACTTTATAGCTCCCTTAATTCGCCGACAGATAGTGCTTAGCTCTGCCTTTTGTCGTTGCAGAGTTTTAAATTCCTAAAGTTGTGGTATTCTTTTTGAATAACCCTGTATATAGAAGTACAGTTTTCGAGAGAATATCGTGTTGGAATTTGAATTTGGCGCAATTTTCTAGTGGAGGTAGGCCTATGATAATGAATGATAATGAATGATAATAATTAACAAAAGTAAGGTTTTGCAGTCATTATCATGTAAGAATTTGAATTTGGAGGGATTTTTCTAGTGGAGGCAGGTCAATAATAATAAATGATAATAAATGATAATAAATAATAATAAATGATAATGAATGTTAATAAATTATAATCAATAATAATGAATAATAATAATAATGAGAAGTACGGTCTTTGCATGCATTATCCTGTTGGAATTCAAACTTCCCGCCATTTTTTCTTCTGGAGGCTTAGGTTAGTGGACGTAGCAAAATTGAACTATTTCACCGCCAAAATTCAAAATTCCCGCCATTTTTTCTTGTGGTTAGGTTAGTGGATGTAGCACAATTGACCTATTGTCCCGCCAAAATCCGCCATCTTGGATGACGCCATGTGCTGTTGCCAAGTCTACATGCCGCCATCTTGTATGACGTCATCACCGCCATCTTGAATAAATTTGGCAACAGTGCAGTGTGTCTTGGCACACCCCTTGTCTCCCTACTGCCGCATGCCCCATTTCCTTGAGGAATTTTTAAAAGACCGAGTTTTCAAGGTACGTGTGGATTCTGCCTTGTCTGACACCTTTATCCAGGATCACCGAGTGTCTCAGGTTTCTGTCATTAATCCTATTATGGCCTGTCTCCCACTCTGGTTCCCTTTCCCTTGACGAATTTTACATGTATTGCAGTTCTCCATTTACTTGTCTCATTGAGCGGCATCTTCAGTGATGTCTCGATCGCCTTCACTCATGGAGCATCGACAATGGCTTTCGTTTCTCCACTGACAAAACAGTTTGTATGAATTTCTGGCGGCGCAAATGGTTTCTTCCACCTTCTTTACATCTTGGACGTATTGCTCTTCTATTCATTGAAACTACGAAATTCCTGGGCTCATACTCAATAGGAAACTCTCTTGGTCCTCTACATGTCTTACCTGGCAGCCCGCTGTATGTGGTCCATCAATGTCCTGTGTGTCCTCAGTGGTACTGTAACGCTTATATCGATTAGAAGTAGGTTTATATTATGTAACAGTGTAACTGTAATTATGAAGTGTGTACTCTTTGTTAGTTAAGGTCATTGATTTGTGAGAGGAAATTTAGAATTCTGTATTGTATATATGGAATAAGCTAAAGGATATTAAAAATAATGACATGTTATAATATGTGTATATTTAAAAGAAAAACAATGTTATTGGAAACTGGTTCATGCGTACGTCACTTGTATTGTAAAATGTAAAAGGTGTAGGGAAGTCCCTCCGCAACGGAAGTGGCTTGGCGAGATGTAAAAGGTAGTTTTGGCGGTCGAACTGGGCTTCTACTTGGTGGGAACGATACACAGTCAGTAGCTAGCAATTGCACGATACACACCGGCGGTGCCAAGGAAGGCAATCGGAACCCGCTTTGCAGGGAATTTCCCAGATATGGATTTGGCTATTGCATGGTACTCTCGGCAAGAAGGAATGGCTCCCACGCATTAAAAATCCGTCGCAAAGAAGAAATTGTATAGAGCATTCAAACATCAAGAACCGTGAGTACAGTTAGCCACCACGTCGTTTGCCACCACTACTTCGCCACTGATCCACCAACTTCATGCATATAGATATGTACCAGACCATGGACCAATTAATTTGTGTGGGTGATGTTAATAATAATAATCCAAGTGCTATAAACCTGTGTTTAGGACCATAACTTTTATCCTGATCATGAACCTATGCAGGATCCGTTCTTAAGTGTTTATAAAATCGAGTATCCTGTTTCAAATGTACTATTATTGTTTTTTTTACGTTTGTCAGATGTCCAAGGATTGTTAAAAGTGAAGCTAGTTAGAATTTTACAAAAATACTCTCAACTTATTGCAAAGTATCATTTTGCAAAACTCCAGTGCCAGACTGTGTAAATGTTACTGTCTAAAATACCTGCTTCACAGGTGACGAAAAAAGGCAGATAAGTTATACTCATTTGAAACTTAATTTGATTACTATCATGACCGAAATTTTTTAAATTAATTGAGCTAAGTGTTGAATAATTTGCCTTGAAAAGTAAAAACAAAAACTATTCCAAGTGAAGCTAAGAATTAAATTTAGTTGAACTGAATTTTAGCTATTGACATAATCATAGTTTGACTAGCGATACAATATCATTTTATGGGTATCCACTATGAGGTTGCATAGTGAGCTATGTGTAACCGCACTGTTGGTCTGATAATGTACACTCCAGCAATCCCTGTCTATATTCAGTGTCGCAGTATTTGTCTGAAAAAACCACTTCATTCGGAGGTAATCCCATACCTCGATTTATAAAGCCGGTATAACTTTTAATATGGATACTTGTGTGTATCTGCAGAACCAAGTCCGATTGTGATAGTAATATTGTCGTGTTTTTAACAACTGGAGGTTTACAAAACGATTACACCTCTCTTTCTAAGATCCTACCATTCGCAAGAAAAACTTATGAGACGTGTCCGCCCATCGCTGATTTTCTCTCTGCGTTGCTTCATATCGCCAGAAATCAGTTATTGGCGAACTATTATACTTAGTGGTAGGGGATGCATGATAGGTTCGCCTTCAACATCAGGCTTATAAAGTATGTGTGTGTGTTCCGACATGGCCGGCCGCTGTGACCGAGCGGTTCTAGGCGCTTCAGTCTGGAATCGCGCGACCGCTACGGTCGCAGGTTCGAATCCTGCCTCGGGCATGGACGTGTGTGATGCCTTTAGGCTAGTTAGGTTTAACTAGTTCTAAGTTCTAGGGGACTGATGACCTCAGAAGTTAAGTCCCATAGTGCTCAGAGCCCTTTGAACCATTTTTGAACTTAATGCTTTATTAAGATAGACTGCTGTCGTGATGTTTCTGTAGTAAGCTGAATTTAATTTGAATTAGTAAAATGAGTATTTTATTTGCAATTTCCATTACTTTTCTAAACGCAACAGTAATCATCAAAGAGAAATTAATCAGCAGCTGAATTTTCTTTCATGATATCTAAAACAGTCAGACCATGCTACAGTTGTTTACAAATTCTACGCCCGTAGAAACCTACTTGTTTTATCGAGGTCGTTAAACCATAGTGGTTTTAAGAGTATTTTCGCCTAGAAATGAATTGCCTTGACGGTTGATCGATCAGGAGCGGGAAATGTAATATTTTACGAATACATGACGAGGGGGACAAGTGCTTGAGAGAGGACTTCCCTAACAATACAAGTGTCTGAGAGTCGACTTTCCTATCAATCTCCTGGATAGTTATGTTTCTCAAATCAACAGAGTGAGTTATCATGCAGTAGCAAAGGTGATGTAGTTTTGTTGTTCGACTTTCTTACACTGCGACCGAAAGGTGTCTCAATTGTTGACAACAAATTCCAGCTGTGTTGCACACACCCCTTGGGGAAGAATTTGTAGTCCAAAACACACTTTTGGAGCTATCAAATGTAAAACATTATGTTCACACTACTCTTTGCTCTAGTCTACGTCTTTTGGTGGGGCTCAGCCTTTATTTCTTCTTAGGAAGTTAACGATAAAGGCATCATAACACGTCACCAGTAACAGTACTGCAAAGGAATGCTCAATGAGCGTCCTGATGACGTTCAATAATAGTCACTCCGTTGATTTTTGTTGTTTCGAATTAGAGCATGCAGTACTCCTACACCAGACTTCTGAACTTTGCCTGTTGAATGCAAATGTCGCATGATGGTAAAATGGTAATCTGTCACATATATCAGTAGTCAAGACTTCCTTAATGTTGAAAATCATTCATGCCAGAACGATCTTTGTTGAAACAAGAATATCTTTTTCTGGCGTATTTTTCCCAAAAGCACTCACTCCAAACACAGTTCAAATCTTTCTAGCTGCCTCCTCTACATTCACCCCTTTGTTATACCAAAGTAAATATTGTGTTGCAGATGTTACACATTTTTACACTTGCGACCCAATTTTACAATGTTTAACCGTAGTTCATGATTTTCAGGTATGCAAAATCCAATGCCTAACTGCAAGATACTAACTTGAACTTCAAATTCGAAAATGGCATTGATACATACACTGACAGCGTGGCGCCGTTTTCACATGGGCGGCGCCGGATTTCAGGCGGCGGGTGGCGTCTGTCCGGTGGCCGGTAGCCGCTGCAGCGCGAGGAAACACCCGAGCGTAAGCTGTTATGATCGCGACGCAGCCACGAGCTGTCCTGCGGAATTGTTTCTGGAAGTACTTGTTATTGCGGGTGGGTAGAATGTTAAGCGAATTGTCTTCGGTGTTCAATCAGACTCATAAGTTTACACCGAAATGTGGTTAAAAAAAAAAATAAAATAAAATCAGCTGGACGCGAACACGCGTCTTTAAGTTTCGAATGCACGACGATTACCGCAAGACCACATGCTCACTCCAATCATATCGTCTCGGTAGTAGATAACATTTACTCCTAACACTTCCGCATCTTACAGTGTTGCCAGATTGTGCAGATGGCCGGACTTAGACTTGTCAGGGGCGGTCAGTTTTATTGGTCACCTTAAGTGAACGACTCGGACTTAGTCTCTGTGGCGGCCGGCCGGCGGTCAGTTTTTTTGTCTAAGACTGTACATTGAGAGGCCAGTGTCAGAATATCCAGTATAATGAACAAGGCCGAGAGAAGTTCCAGAACTTACACCACTTATTGCTCGAACCGGCCGTTTATGAGTCAAAAATAGCCTTTGAGAATGGGAAGAGTTACCGCAAAATATAATACCATACGTCATAAGTGAATGAAAGTAATCAAAGAAGTGTACTTTTCGTGCCGAACTATCACTCACTTCAGATACTGTTCTGATAACAAAAAGCCAGCATTAAGTCTCTGAACAAGATCCACGACAGTTTACCATGAATCTGGACATTTCAATCTCACTATCCATTCTGTGTAATTAAAAGGTCAAGATTTGTTGCACTGTGTGTTAGAAACTGTAAACATCGAGTCATACTGTGACTTAGTGTTAGTTTATTTTCTACAAGCCATAAACTTATGTCTTGAACTGCACTATCTGAAACAGTACCCCTGTTGCACACTATCAAGTAGTGTCATCAACAAGCAGAAATATTTTTGAAGGCATATCATTTGTAGAAATAAGGAACAGGTTTGGCATCAGCACTAGTCCCTGCCCCCCTCCAATTTAACCGTGCCCCACTTGGACCCCACATCCAATGGTTCAAATGTGTCTCATCACTGTGGGACTAACTTCTGAGGTCATCAGTCCCCTAGAACTTAGAACTACTTAAACCTAACTAAACCAAGGACACCACACACATCCATGCCCGAGGCAGGATTCGAGCCTGCGACCGTAGGGGTCGTGCGGGTCCAGACTGTAGCGCCTAGAACCGCCCGGCCACCCAGGCCGGCTGAACCCACGTCGCAGCCATTCTCAGCACTGTGGAGAATGACTTTTTGCTGTTTATTCTTATAGTAATAAGTGAACCAATTGTCACCTATTCCCCATATTCCATAATGGTCCAAATTTTGGAGGAATATTTTGTAATCAACAAAATCAAACGCCTTAGTTAAATCAAAAAAGATGCCTAGCGTTCTAAACCTTTTGTTTAATATGTAATCCTCGCACCCTAAAAGTGAGGATGCGACACAGATTTTGCCTCGCAATTGAAAACAACAGGCACCTTGCCGACTCCTAGCCAGGAGAACAACACGCCTGAGGTCGCGGCACGGATCCTCTCCTGGGAGTCCAGTGCCTTGCACCACCACCCATTTCCTTTAGCCCTCCAACCTTCCCTGTGACTATACGACACAACACTGCGTCGCGTTTGAAAACTACGTGCTCCATGCCGACTTCTCACCGAGAGACTTACATGGCTGTGGTCGCCGCATGGAATATATCCTGGGAGTTCAGTAGCTTGTATCCGACGCACCACTGCCCATTTACTGTAAACCTCGCACCCTCCCAGTGAGGAAGCGACACAAAATTGCGTCGGAATTGGAAACTACAGGCTCCATGCCGATATCCCCAGTCTAACGCAGCTGCGGTGGCCACATGGAGTCTCTCCTGCGAGTCCAGTTGCTTGTATCCGATGCACCAGTACCCATTTACAGTATCCTGTATAAGTCCCATGAGCCACATTGAAGTGTGTGGGATCTCCTGTATTTAAGAGGCAGAGGTCGAGCTGAGAGAGAAGATTCTCGACATTTCTACCCCGGCCAGTAATCACGGCACCACCACAGAAGGGGTTATGGGCACTAAAGTCCCTGAAAGGTAGGAATGGTGGCGGGAGTTGGGAGATCAGAGCAGCCAATTCGTTAAGAGGTACTTCACCGTCTGGAGGAAGGTAGATATTGCAGACAGTAATATCCAAGGACGTCCTTATCCTCACAGCAACAGCCTCTAAAGCTGTATGAAGAGGCACTGATTCAGAATATACAGAAGTAATGACATACAGACATACGCCACCTGACGCCCTGTTACAGTCAATCTGGTTTTTATAAAAACCCCGATAACCCCAAAGGGCAGGGGTCCGCATTGCTGGTAACCATGTTTCTTAGAGAGCAATACAGAGAGCAGGTGTTGAGCTTAGATTCTGTCTTAGTTCAGCCAAGTGGTGGGAAAAACTGCCGCAATTTCACTTTAGGATAACGCTTTCTCCTGTTCTGTGAAGGCATGAAGGGGCGCAGAATGCAGGTTACTCCTTGGGTCAGATGCTGCCACCGGCAGAGGGGTAGTGGCTAAGAGCATTGCTTCAGAGGCATCAGCGAGAGCTTGTCCTCGGGTGACACTAGAAGCTCCACCTCATCCTGACATGCAGAGGTTGTAGGTAGTTTTGGTGCGGGTGCCATCGTAATTTCCTTGGTCTTATGGCCCTTTGGTTATGATTTGCCTTGGATTGCCCTAGCTGGGAGGGCTTCTTTGAATCAGTCTCCAGGACTGAAGAGTACGGCGAAGCCCTATGACTAGCGTCCTGTGGCGTCTTCACCCACTGGCGGGTGTCTGGTTTGTCACTGGTAGGAACCTGGGAAGGGGGTGACCCAAGGGACCCCTTCCTAGCGAGAGAAGCCGAAGAAGACTTACGGTTCTCCAGTTTAGAAGTGGGGACTGATGTCACCGATGGTTTGGGGAGGGGGGGGGTGCTGCTTCCTGGATAGGTGGTGCGGGAGCAACAGGGAGGGAAGTGCCCCCCCCCTTTCCCCACCATCAAAGAGGCAGGAGTTTATTACAGCTCTGAGAGCTGACTGCAGTTGGTTCGATAGGATGGGACTGTAACAGTAGTGACACTGGCGGCGTTAGATGTTGTCATGTGCATGGGATGGAGCCTTTTAAATTTCCTTCTAGCCCCAGTGTAGGTCAGTAGGTCCAGGGTCTTGTATTCCATGTATTCCATTATTTTCCTTTCCTTCTGTAGAGTCCTACAGTCCGGCGAGCAAGGGGGATGTTGCTCTTTGCAGTTAACACAGATGGGAGGCGGAGCACATGGAGTATTGGTATGGGATGGACGACCACAATCTCGACATATGAGGTTGGAAGCACAGTGGGAAGACATATGGCCGAACTTCCAACAGTTAAAGCACCGCATTGGGGGAGGGATATATGGCTTGACATCACAGCGGTAGACCATCACCGTCACCTTCTTGGGTAATTTGTCACCCTCAAAGGACAAAATGAAGGCACCGATGGCAACCTGATTATATCCCTTGGACCCCAGTGGACGCCCTTGACGAAATTGGCACCTTGTCGCTCTAAGTTGGCGCACAGCTCGTCATCAGACTGTAAAAGAAGATCCCTGAGGAAGATAACGCCCTGGACCATATTTAAGCTTTTATAGGGGGTGACAGTAACAGAAACATCCCCCAGCTTCTTACAAGTGAGTAGTAGTGCCCGTGACTGGGCAGAGGATGCTGTTTTTATCAAGACTGACTCAGACCACATTTTTGATAAGACCTCCACCTCCCAAAAATTGTCCTCTAAATACTCTACAAAGAACTGAGGCTTCATGGATTCCCCATCGGCTCTCATACAGACTAGATACCAGGGCAAATAAGTCTCGCTGTCATTCTTAGCCTGTCGTTCCTCCCATGGTGTGGCCAGGGAGGGGAACGATTTGGGGTCATACATATTTGCATTAAATTGAGTCCTCGAAAGCTTAGAGTGGCTGGCCACCAGCAAGAGATGATGTACCATGCTTCATTGCAGGTCATCATCCCTGATTCCACCCACTCCGACCAAGGGCCCTCCCCACGGGAACCACCCAGCCACAGCAAGGGCCGTCTGGCAGGATGACCATGGCCGGGAGTCCTGATGCTGCAGGGAGATAGTAGGCCTCTACTCCTTGCCTTACATGGGGAGTTAACGGCGCAGGCATCAGCAGAGCAATCAACAGGGTACATGGTGGCCTCACCACAACGCGCTGGCTACCATGCTGGATATTAGGTGCAAAGAAGTCCATGTTCGTCGTTGGTACAGAAAGCGACACAGCATAGGGGATAGCGGAAACTGCACCCGGGAATGTATCCTTGTCCAAGAGATGGAGAGTGAGCGGAACTGCAATGTGACGACGAGAAACAGGGCTAAAGATCACAATGCACGATAGACACGAGGCACCATGTAAGGCATGTTTCCCCAATTGGCTCGCTCTTCGGAAAAAAATGTGGAAATATGTAGATCGAATTCTATAGGGTACCATCACATAAAGGCCAAAATTTGTGAGACTCCTTTTAGTCGCCTCTTACGACAGGCGGGAATACCGCAGGTCTATTCTAAACATCTGGACATGAAGGGGGAGGCGACTATTCTCCAAGAGACTAACATGGCAGCAGTCGCCACACGGAACTTCTCTAGAGAGTTCAGTAGCTTGTATCTGATGCACAATTGCCGGTTTACTGTAACACTCGCACCCTCACAGTGAGGATGCATTATAGAAATTGGGTCGCGATTGGAAACTACAGGCTCCACACTGACATCCCTCCGCAGTCTAACAAAGCTGCAGTCGCCGCCTGGAGTCTTTCCTGGGAGTCCAGTTGCTTGTATCCGATGCACCACTGCCTGATTACTGTAACCCTCGCACCCTCACAGTGAGGATGGGACATAGAAATTATGTACCGATTGATAACTACAGGTTCCATGCCGACTTCTCTCAAACAGACTTATACGCTACTGGTCACCACATGGAACCTCTCCTGGGAGTCAGGTAGCTTGTATCCCAAGCACCACTGCCCACTTACTGTAACCCTCACGCACTCCCATTGAGGAAGCAACACAGGAATTGCGTCGCAATTGCAAACTACAAACTCCATACCGACTTCTCTCCAACAGTCGAACACGGCTGCAGCCTCCCCATGGAATCTCTCCTGGGAATCCAGTTGCTTGTATCCAAAGCACCACTGTTCATTTACTGCAACCCAGGCGCCCTCCCAGTGAGGACGCAACAAAGAAATTTCGTCGTAATTCAAAATTACAGGCTCCATGCTGACTTCTCTCAAAAAGAATAACACAGCAGCAGTCGCCGCATGGAACCTCTCCTGTTAGTCCGGCTGCTTGTATCCGTTGCACCACTGCCTGTTTACTGTAACACTAGCACACTCCCAGTGAGGAAGCGACACAGAAATTGCGTCGCAATTGAAAGCTGTAGTCACCATGCCGCATTCTCTCCAAGGGACTAGCACGGCTGTGGTCGCTGCATAGTGTAAGTAGGCTGTTTAGGTTTTTATATTGGTAACGCCACATAGCGCTCTGTATGAAAATCACTGTGTTGTGTGCAGTCTGTGGCTGGGTGGCATTGTTGTAATATTCGCTATTGTATTGTTGGGCTGTTGGCTGTTAACAGCGCGTAGCGTTGCGCAGTTGGAGGTGAGCCGCCAGCAGTGGTGGATGTGGGGAAGTGAGATGGCGGATTTTTGAGAGCGAATGATCTTGACGTGTGTCCATCAGAAAGAGTAAATTTGTAATATTGGATATCATGGACTGATATAAATATTATCACTTTTGAACACTATTGAGGTAAATACATTGTTTACTCTATATCAAAATCTTTCATTTGCTAACTATGCTTATCAGGAGTTAGTGCCTTTAGTAGTTTGAACCTTTTTTTTTTAGGTGGCAGTAGTGGCGCTCGCTGTATTGCAGTAGTTCGAGTAACGAAGATTTTTGTGAGGTAAGTGATTTGTGAAACGTATAGGTTAATGTTAGTCAGGACCATTCTCTTGTAGGGATTTTTGAAAGTCAGATTTCGTTGCGCCAAAAAATACTGTGTGTCAGTTTAAGCACAGTCATGTATAATTGTTCTAAGAGGACGTTTCATATGTCGACCCTTAGCCGAGGATGCCTCACTGGAATCTTCTGATTTTTTCTTGTCGTTTGTGTAATTAGTGTAGCTTTTGTTTATTGCCAGCGCGTAATTGTAGAGAGAATCTCCTTTGTAGTTGCAGTCTTTCATTGTTGTACAGTAAAACAGTTGTGGCATGCATGTAGATTTGCACCAAGTATTTCGCAGCTGCGCTTGCAATTAACGAGATATTATTTTCAGTGCTATGTTAATGTGTTCTCTTATTTTTGCTCTTCAAATTGTGCTTTTCTGTGTTATCGTGTGAAATATTGTGACAATAATGGCGTTTGAAAAACGTAATACTAGGCTCCAAAGTAAACTGAGAAATGACAGTGAAGACGAAAGCAGTGTGTTAGCGCCGCCGAGTAATGAATTAAGTAATGTTCAACATAGTAATTTGGTAATTGTGCATAGGGAAATGGAGCGGGCTGCAAATTAATGGCGTAGACAGTGAAACAAATAGTGAACAGGGAAGCATTATCGATCGATCGGTCGGCAACAGCTCGCCTCAGGAATCCGAAATTACAGGGCACAATCTTGCAAATACTGTAGATTCAGGTTTTGCGTCCTCACCGTTTTCTCAAATAAGTCAAGACACATTTTCTGCTTTTCAAAATGCGAATATTGCCGGTTCAAATGCACTGCCGAATATCACTGAGGAACATGTTTCAGACACCAGTGCATTGTTATTACAGTTAATGCAACAAATGGGACAAAGGCTACAAAAGTTAGACACAATGGAACAAAATCTTCAAAAGTTAGACACGATGGAACAAAATCAGAGACAAACACAGCAAAAGCTTCAAAAGTTAGACGCAATGGAAAAAAATCTTCGGAAGTTAGACACCACGCTTGAACAAACACGTGAAGATTTAACTACTGAGTTACATAACATTGAATCGAAATGTCAAAAAGTCTGTAATGACGTAAAAACACAAATTTGTGAGCATTTTCAACCTATTTTTTCGCGGCATGAAAATGCATTACAGAATCACGAAGCAGCCATAAAAGAACTGCAAACTATTGTTCATCAAAATCATGAGACCTTGCAAGCTAAGATTGACTCAGTTGTATCTACCGATTCGGTTACGCAACTTGGAAAAACTCAGGAAAACTTAAAGGACGCAGTAGATACGATTTCAACACAAATTGACACTCTGAAACTTGGTTCAGAAAAACACACTGAGGAAATAAGTTCACTATCGGAGAAAGTAGCCGAACTTTCGGATCTGTTCACTAACTTACCTACAAAGGTGGATGATCATCTGAATGACACAAGACCTGTAGCCTTCACTGACACAGCAGAGTACGAACAAATTAGGAAATTCAAACAAAATCAGAATCAAATTAATACGCAACACCAAAGAGAAATCCGGGAAGTACAAGATCAGTTGACACAGGTAATACAAGAATTACATATTTCAGAGGACACTCGCGCTCCAACACGAGAAGAGCGACTTAGAAATACGGAAAAGCCACAAAATAATAACACAGGGCATTTCGGAAATTATGAAAGAAATTGGCAAGGTGCACCGAAATTTGAGATGGAACCGCCGAAACGACGTAACAATGACCGACATGCGACTCGCCAACATGATGATTTTGACTATAAGCTGTTTATTACTACACGTAAATTCAAAACATTTAAGAATTCCGGCAACGACATTCATCCACAAGCGTGGCTTCATCAATTCTCTCATTGTTGTCCTCCCAACTGGTCATTTGAGCACAGATTACAATTTATGTGTGGCTACTTAGAGAATGAACCAGCTGTAAGAATGCGATCGGTCATTCACGATTGTCACAGTTAAGGGGAATTTTATCATGCCCTCCTCTCAGCATATTGGTCTGAAGCTACACAAAACTGAGTAAAACATAGCATCATAATGATGAAACATTTCGAACAATCTGAATTTTCCAGTCTTGTGAAATATTTTGAAGATATGTTGCACAAGAGTCAGTATCTGTCAAACCCATACAGCCCCTCAGAACTCATCCGCATTTGCTTCATCAAATTGCCTGAACATTTACGACATATTATTTTGGCAGGACGCTGCAAAGACGACATTGAAGCTTTTCAGGGACTGTTACAAGAATTGGAAATTGACACTGACAATCGCGGAACGCGAAAACAGGAACACAACAATTACAGGTCACATCCGTCACAATTCCGCGATGAAAGAAATAATAACTGGACACGACAAGGCTATTCTTACAACGCAAATCGTGACCAAAACAGACACCACCTGTATGACAACCGTTGGCAGAGTAGTAATAATTACAGAGAAATATCGCATTTCCGTAGTAATGAATATGACAGAGACAATCATAGAAACAGGCAATATGGCAACCAGAACTATTATTATCACGGGAGACAGAATAACTTCAGACGCAACGGTCCACCGTGCAGTGATAATTCAGGGAGAAATTCTCCACCACTTAACCGACAAGAAAGAAACTACAGGAACTACCGACATGACGACAGACGATATAATCATAACGGCAGACCTGAATTTCATCAGAACTGGCGGGATTCAAACAGGCCAGGGCCCTCTCGGCAAGGTGAATTTGTAGAAGGTAGGTCTCTTAATCCCAATAACGACGTGCACCAACAAAGGGATAGCAGACAATGACTCGCACCCCAGGCAGCCACGTGCGCTGGCTGGCTCAGAGAAAAATAACATAGACGCTAACCTTGAGAAAAATTTGAGCTTTCTTTACCGATGTACCATATACCACATGATAATTCCATTGAAGCTGGAGCTCTGCATAGTAGGAAGAGTAAGGATTTGCACCAAATTTCACATGTAAAACCGTTTATTGGGAGATAATCTGCTTTTTCACTTGGTCTTTGCCATAAAATTTTTCACTTCACGCTACTAGTACGCGTTGTCACACTTAGAAACTGTTATCATGCAACAATGTTTTGAAGCTAACTATCCAATCAAGAACCTAGGGAACATATTTAGACAATATTTACGAGTACATTGTTATAGTGAACAGAGGACACGGTGTTATTGTGTGTGTACATTCTTGCTTGTTAATTACACGATTACACAACGACTACAAGACTTACATACTTAGAACATATACTGCTAATGAGATTTTAATGCAACATTTTGGTTTACTAGAAAAGATACTCTTTATTTGAAGTACATTCGGTGAGATTAAAGATGGTTTCTTTAATAGCTATACAATTATATCACGACGCTACTAATATGTGACACAATTTTCATTGTTGCTTTTGCGGTGTATCTGTTTTATATCTGCACAGTTTTTATGTATTATTCTGGAAAGTAAAACATGTTTTAGTAGTTACTTTTGTGGAATAGCTACATTGAGACAGCCTTTTCTGTAGCACAACAATACGTTACAGTACAGTACTTTCTTCATCACGGCAATAAGCATAATACCTATGATATCTATACGTAAAGCATTTCACTTTCGTTTATGATGAGGTAAGTACATTGACTTCAGCAGAACTTTGCTTACAGAGGACGATAACTACGACACTTCCACAGAATTATCTTACAGCAAGATGCACATTTAGCGCTACAGGACATGCATTTGAGTGATTAATTTTGTACTTAAACCATTTATTTTTCAAGATTTTTGAACTACAAAGAAAGTTTTCCGTAATACATTTCATTCCATTGCTGTAATCTGTAACACCTGAGGGTATAATTACATTAATCCTCAGGGGGGTACACACGTACTTCGTGTACCATGTGTTTGGCAAGCACAAGGAGCACTCACTAATATGGTATTTGCTTATACAACTTTACACATCGGTATCGTATTTCTCTAACACATAAAATACACAGCTATCTGATCATATAACAGAAGAACAAACATTTTTTTTACTACGTCAGTGACACATGTTTACGCAATTACACAGTTGGGTAACTTCATGCTTATGAAATTGTATTTTGTCTGTACTTTGTGAACTGTTCATATTTTTTTGGAACCATTGTGATACTATGAGAGCTTTGAATGATGTATTTGGTATGGGATCATGATTTTAAAGTAAGTTTGAGGTAGATGAAACTATTGAAATGAGCAGAGAATTTTTTTTTTAGGTTTTGAAATTATTGCAGGAACCTAAGACGTTTTTGAGATTTGGCTGAGTTTTTATGATGCTATTATTATGATGACAATGTGTATTACGCTGTTGAGGCATGTTTATGGTCAATAAGCTGATGCTATATGAGGAATTTCATTATGCTATGTATTTATTATGATGAAATATTGAAGTGTCGCCGCAAGATTGACGTGTCGACGAATATGTATATGGGTAATAAGGTGAGGAGTAATGAGTAGTGGTTAGGGACTCTGACATGTGAAAAAGGATGTTGGAAACCAAGAATCGTACTTTAAGTGTTATGAAATGTGTGTAAATGCGTGAATGTATCACAATGCTGTTGAAAACTTTTTGGACACTGTTATATTTATAGGATTTTGTTTCTACAGATTTGTAACGCAAGTATTTCGACCTGTGAAATTTTGTTTGTATCAGACTGTCACTGTAGCAGAAACTGATGTCATAAATATTTCGGTAAGGAAGGTAGGACACTGTAAGCACTCAGCTGTGCAACAGTCGCCTGGAAAAAAGCCATTAGTGTGTGCCTTTCAGAGGCACAGGTGGAGAAAAAGAAAAGAGGCCATTATCCTTGCTATTGACATTCCATTGTAGAAAGCATCACAAATACGACACGCTCATTACTTGGAAACATATTGTACTTTATGCTATTTACTGAAATCTTATGAATTGATGGGAAATATTCTTACATCTGCAAACCTGATTATGACAAGTGTCTTTCTACGAGAGTTGAGAGCTACTGACTTATGAAATGCCCCATAGCTATTGAATGGTGTTTTTATGCTTTGGTTTGTGTAATTGCTTATTTCATTTGATATCTGTTTTCCAGCTGTGTTGCAGCATTGGTTTTATAAAATAAACTTACATGAATTTGCTAATGTGAACACTTTCTGTCAACAGATCTATTAAATAATAATTTTTATCATCCACATTCTTCGAAAAAGGAGCACCTGGAAAGGAAAGAACAATAAGAAGGGACTAATAACAGTAACTGCATACATAATTTTCTTTTCATGTACTTGGTAATTTCTTTTGTAAAATAAGTTGTGGTGCACCACTTTAATTACATAGACATTAAGATGTGAATATACATTTCCTTATTTCCATTGTTGTCTTTAGTGTACTATTTTTTCTGCTTGTGGGTTTGTCATGTTTAGATATAAGTTATTACATTTACTGCTGCTTGCTTTGCCAATTTCCATTTTTTTGTCACTGCTGTTTGTGTTAATTGTTTTGTGCTGCTGCATTGCCTCGTCCCTTAGTTTAGCATCTGAGCTCAGTAGATGTAAGTTAGCTTAAGATGGGGTAGGCTATATATGAGAACGAGTTGTGATGAATTGGATGAAATGCATTGAGAAGCTATAAGAAAATGGTTTGGCCAAAAAAGGATTTTCAAAGAGGATATGAACAAAAATTAGGGTTTAGGGACAACAGGTTTTGGTAGGATTTTCTGGGAAATAAATGATGAGGTAAGATAATGGAAAATAAATAATGAGGTAAGAAATATGTGAACATATAAATACAGAAAGCATGCTTGGATAGGATTTTTTGGTGGAAACAAATGTTGAAATAAGACGAAAGATCTATGGAATGAAGTTTTGGGCTGGACTGCAGTACCAAATGTTACACTGAAAACGAACCTTGTCTTTCCTTTTGTATTATTCCGCTATGTGTTTATGTGCCCTTGTGTATTTGTCTTTTCCTGTCTTTATGTGTTTATCTAAAAGATTTATGTTGTAGAATTTTTCAAATACTATGTTATTTACTTTGTAAATATGTTTAGACATTATTTATTCTGTTTTGTTTTAATGCTCATGTGTGAAGTTGATGTTTCAAAAGTTATTCTGATCTTTTATGTAGGAACTTACCTCATAATTCCTGTAACACTGATGTATATGTATATTTCTATTCTTTTGTAAAGCCTGTATTACTAAAAATGTTATCTGTATTGTTATGTTCTTTAATGATGTATTTTGTACCTTTGTTACTGTATTCTCATGTTATAATATTGTAATTGACACCAGTTCATCAAATTAAGTACCTTGTAAGTATTCATTTCACTGCACACATTCCTGTGGGTCATAGTATATGCACAATATGTGAAAAAAAGAGGACTGTCAGTGTTTGGACGTGTGTTGATAATTCAGCAAGGGACTGGTTAACAGCATTGCTGGTTCTAAGGCCAATTCAAAAACTTTGTGAGTACACAAGTGGTGGTTTATGGACTTGCTATATTCTCCGCTAGACTCTTCGATAGTGATTGTGGACCTGCACAGATGGATGTTAGCCGTCTCTACAGGGTCTACAGTGGGTCTGCACCTCTGGTGGCCCACCAATACCTAATCTCTTACAAGACTACAGTGGTCTGCTCTGTGATGACCTACCTACCAATATTCTTCAACTTCGACTCACTCTGCTGTGGGTTTGCTCTGTTGTGGCCCGTTACCTGTCTGCTTGTCAAGAGTCAGCACTATCTTTCTGTTGGAAGGACAACACCACTTCTTCAAGACTGCATGGAAATCCATTACTTCCATGTGCATTTTCTTTTACTGCTCAGACTTCGAGAAAAAAAAAACACTGCAATTTTACTGTGATGAATGATCAGGACTGTCTTTATGGACTGTGAGAAAATTTTAGTTTTTGACCAACATTGCATCAATAAGTGTGTGCACTTGATATCTTTGTTCTTGTAATTATGAAAAATTTTATCAAATCATTATTGGCCACTGCCCAAAACAATTTGTAAAATTTTTTGTGGGGAGCATGGGGTATTTATATTGGTAACGCCACGTGGCGCTCTGTATGAAAATCACTGGCTGTGCTGTGTGCAGTCTGTGGCTGGGTGGCATTGTTGTAATATTCGCTATTGTAGTGTTGGGCTGTTGTCTGTTAACAGCGCATAGCGTTGCGCAGTTGGAGGTGAGCCGCCAGCAGTGGTGGATGTGGGGAAATGAGACGTCGGATTTTTGAGAGCGGATGATCTGGACGTGTGTCCATCAGAAAGAGTAAATTTGTAATATTGGATATCATGGACTGATATATATATTATCACTTTTGAACACTATTGAGGTAAATACATTGTTTGCTCTATATCAAAATCTTTCATTTGCTAACTATGCCTATCAGTAGTTAGTGCCTTCAGTAGTTTGAATCTTTTATTTAGCTGGCAGTAGTGGCGCTCGCTGTATTGCAGTAGTTCGAGTAACGAAGATTTTTGTGAGGTAAGTGATTTGTGAAACGTATAGGTTAATGTTAGTCAGGGCCATTCTTTTGTAGGGATTTTTGAAAGTCAGATTGCGTTGCGCGAAAACTATTGTGTGTCAGTTTAGTGCTGATCAGAATAAGTAAAGAGAGTAATGTCTGAGTACGTTCAGTTTTGCTCAGCTGTTTGAAAATCAAATAACGTAAGGGATTTACCAGCACAGTAATTCAATAATTTCTCTAAGGGGTCGTTTCAATGGAACCTCTCCAGGGAGTCAAGCAGCTTGTATCCAATGCACCACTTCCCATTTGCTGTAAGCCTCGTGCCCTCCCAATGATGACACAATGAACAAATTGCGTCACGATTGAAAACTACAGGTTGCATGCCAACTTCTCTCCTAGAAACTATCACTCGCATGGTCGACTCATGGAATCTCTCCTGGGAAACCAGTTGCTTCTGTCCGATGCACCACTGCCCATTTACTATAACACTCCCACCATCCCAGTGAGGATGTGACACAGAAATTGTGTCGCAATTAAAACTACAGGCCCTATGACGACATTTCTCCAAGACAATAGCACAGTATCGGTCGCCGATTAAAACCTCGCCTGTTAGTCTAGTAGGTTTTATCCGATGCACCAATGTGCATTGCCGGCCGTGGTGGCCGATCTATTCTATGCGCTTCAGTCTGGAACCGCGCGACCGCTACGGTCGCAGGTTCGAATCCTGCCTCGGGCATGGATGTGTGTGATGTCCTTAGGTTAGTTAGGTTTAAGTAGTTCTAAGTTCGAGTGGACTGAGGACCTCAGATGTTAAGTCCCATAGTGCTCAGAGCCATTAGAAGCATTTGAACCAATGTGCATTATCTGTAATGCTCGCACGCTTCCAGTGAGAATGTGACACAGAAATTGCCTCGTGGTTCGAAATTACAGGCTCTATTCCGACTTCTCTTCAAGTTACAAACACAGCTACGGTCGCCGCATGGAACCTCTCCTCGCAGGCCAGTAGGTTGTATCTCATGCTTTTGTGTTAGCAGAAGAGCCGACATCGTGTTACGAGTGGAGGCCGAAATGCACGCGTTTTAGCTCACGCAGGCTGGCGTGAGGGGGGAAGAATTATACTGACGTGAGGCCTGGAACATGACAAGGAATGAGAATTCAGTAAGCGGACGTAGTTAGTTTGATACTTAACTTTAATCCATTAATGATGAACGTCGCTCTTGACGGCACATGTTTCACAATATTATCTGTTCAGAACTTATTCTTGAAGTAATTATGGTAACTGAATATGGCGCCTTGCTAGGTCGTAGCAAATGACGTAGCTGAAGGCTATGCTAAGCTGTCGTTTCTGCAAATGAGAGCGTATGTAGACAGTGAACTATCGCTTGCAAAGTCGGCTGTACAACTGGGGCGAGTGCTAGGGAGTCTCTCTAGACTAGACCTGTCGTGTGGCGGCGCTCGGTCTGCAATCCTGAGAGTGGCGACACGCGGGTCCGACGTATACTAACGGACCGCGGCCGATTTAAAGGCTACCACCTAGCAAGTGTGGTGTCTGGTGGTGACACCATAGATGCATCACTGCACATTCTCTCTAATCCACGCACCCTCCTTTTGACGATGCGACAGTTAAATTGCGCCGTGATTGAAAACAGCATTTTCCAAACCGACTTCTTTCCACGAGACTAACATGGCTGCAGTCGCCGCATGGAATCTCTCCTGGAGGTCCAGTTGCTTGTATCCCACCATGATGACTTCTATCCAAGATACTAACACGGTAACGGTCGCCAAATTTAATTTCTCCTGGGAGTCCAGTAGCTGTATCAAATGCACTACATGCCCAATTACTGTAAACCTCGCAACCTCACAGTGAGGATGCGACACAGAAATTGCGTCGCGATTGAAGTTTACAGTCTCCATGTTGACTTCTCTCCAAAAACTAACACAGTGGTGGTCGCTGCATGCAACCTCGCCTGGGAGTCCAGTACGTCATATCCAATTCACCACTGCCCGTTTACTGTAACCCCTCACATACTCTCAGTGAGGATGTGACACAGAAATTGTGTCGCAATTGAAAACTAGTGGCTCCATGCCGCCTTCTCTACAAGAGACTAACACTAATGCAGTCGCCGCATGGAACCTCTTCTGGGAGTATAGCAGCTTGTATCAGATGCACCACTGCCCATTTTCTGTAGTCCTTGCACCCTCCTATTGATGCGCCACAGAAATTGCGACGCGATTCATAACTACAACCTTCATACCGACTTCTCTCCAAAAGACTAACACAGCTGTGGCCGCCGCATTGAATCTCTCCTAGGAGTCCGATAGCTTTTATCCGATGAATCAATACCCATTTTCTGTAATCACTTCACCCTCCCAATGAGGATGTCATTTAGAAGTGGCGACGTGATTGAAAACTATAGGCTCCATGCCGTCATCTCTCCAAGAGACTAATACCGTAGTGGACATCGGATAGGGCCACACCTTAGAGTTCAATAGCTTGTATCCGATGCACAACTGGCTGATTACTGTAACTCGCGCCCCCTACCATTGACGATGCGAGACAGAAATTGCGTCGTGATAGAAAACTACTGGGTTCTTGCTGGCTTTTCTCCAAGAGACTAACACTGTAGAAGTCGCCGCATGCAACCTGACCTCGGAGTTCAGTAGCTTGTATCCGATGGACCACTGGCCATTCACTGAAATCCTCACACACTCCCATTTACGATATGTCACAGAAATGGCGTCACGATTGACAACTACATTCGCCATGCCGACATCTCTCCAAGAGCCAAACACGGCTGCAGTCGCCGAATGCAACCTCTTCTCAGTAGCTTGTATGCGATGCGCCATTGCCTGGTTACTGCAAGCCTCGCAATATCCAAGTGAGGATGCGACACAGAAATGGCGTTGCGATTGAAAGTTACAGGCTCCATGTCGACTTCTCTCCAAGAGACTAGCACTGCTGTGGTCGCCGCATGTAAGGGAGGCAACAAGCTGTTATCTGACTCACCACTGCCTGTTTACTGTAACCCTCGCACCCTCCCAGTGCTGATGCGACACAGAAATTTCTTCGTAATTGAAATCTACATGCTCCATGCCGACTTCTCTCCAAGAGAATTCAGTAGCATGTATCCGATGCACCGCTGCCCGTTCACTGTAACCTTTGCGACCCCCATTAACGATGTGACACAGAAATTGCCTGTCAATGGAAAACTACAACCACAATGCCGACTTCTCTCCTAGGGATTAACACGGTAATGGTTGCTGGATGGAACCTCTTGTGGCAGTCCAGTAGGATGATTCCAATGTTCCACTGCCCGTTTACTATAACCCTTGCACTCTCCCAGCTAGGATGCGTTAGTGAAATTGCATTGCGACTCAAAACTACAGCCTCAATGCCGTCTTCTCTCTAAGAAATTAGCACTGCTGAGGTCGCAGCATGGAACCTCTCCTGGTAGTACAGTAACTGCCTTTCAATTTACTCCTGCCCGTTTGCTGTAATCCTTACACACGCCAATCGATAGTGTGACACAGATATTACGTCACGATTAATTTCTCGAGGCTTCCATTGCGACTTCTAACCCCAATACTATCACGGCTCCTGTCGTCACGTGTAGCCTCTCCTGGGAGTCCAGTAGCCTGTATCCGATACACCACTGTCCGTTCACTGTAACCCCCGCACACACCTATTGACGTAACATCACAGAAATAGCATCGCGGTTGAAAACTACAGGCTCCATGCTGACTACTCTCCAAGAGACTAACACCACAGCTGTCACTGCAGGGAACCTCTCCTAGAAGTCCAGTAGCTTGTATGCGATGCAGCACTAACCGTTCACTGTAACATTCGCAAACTCATAGTGAAGATGAGTCACAGAAATTGTGTCGCGATTGAAAACTGCAGGCTCCATAAGGACATCTCTGGAAGAGGCTAATACGGTTGTGGTCGCTGCATGGATTCTCTCCATGGAGTCCAGTAGCTTGTACTGGATGCACCACAACCCATTTATTATAACTCTTGCACCCTGCAATTGACAAGACCACACAGAAATGGCATTGTGATTGAAATCTGCAGCCTTCAAGACAACTTCTCTGCAAGAGACAATCACGGCTGGGGTCGCCGCATGGAACCTATGCAGGAAGTGCAGTAGCATCAATCCGACGCACCACTGCCCATTTACTGTAACCCTTGAAACCTCCCTGTGAAGATGCGATACAGAAATTGCTTCGCGATTGAAAACTAGACACGGTCACTGCATGGAACCTCTCTTGGGACTACAGAAGCTTGTATCCGATGCACCACTGCCCGTTACCGTACCCTCATGCTGAAGATGCGACACTGAAAACTACAGGTTCCGTGCCGACTTCTCTCAACGAGACTAACACAGTAGAGATCGTCGCATGGCACCTATCCTGGGAGTCAAAGAGTATGTATCCGATGCACCTCAGCCAATTTATTGTAACACTCGCACACTCCCTTTCACGATGCGACACACAAATTGCTTTGCGTTTGTACACTACATGCTCCATGCCGACTTCCCTGCAAGAGACTAACACGGTAGCAGTCGCCCAATGGAGCCACTCCTGTTAAACTAGTTGCTTGGATCCTGTACACCACGGCCCATTCACTGTAATCAAATGTTGAAATGTGTGTGAGATCGTATGGGACTTGACTGCTAAGGTCATCAGTACCTAAACTTACACACTACTTAACCTAAATTATCCTAAGGACAAACACACAAACCCATGCCCGAGGGAGGGCTCGAACCTCCGCCGGGACCAGCCGCACAGTCCATGACTGCAGCGCCTAAGACCGCTCGGCTAATCCCGCGCAGATCACTGTAATCGTTGCACCCTCCCAGTGAGGATGCGACACTGAAATGTTGTCCCAATTAAAAACTCAGGGCTCCATGCGGACTTTTCTTCAAGAGACTAACACGGCTGTGGTCCCCGCAGATAACATCTCCTGGGAGTCCAATAGCTTGAATCCGCAACACCACCACCCATTTACTCTAACCCTCACACGCTCCCAGTGAGGATAAGACACCGCGATTGAAAACTATAGACTCCATGCCATCTTCTCTCCAAGAGACTAACATGGCTGCAGTCACCACATGGAACCCCTCCTGGGAGTCCAGTAGCTTGCATGCCATGCACCACTGTCCGTTTAATGTAACACTCGCACCCTCCAAATTATTATGCGGTAAAGAAATCACATCGCGTTTGTAAACGACATCCTACATGCCGACTTCTCTCCAAGAGACTAACACATCTGCTGTCGCCTCATGGGACCTCTAACGGGAGTCCAAATGGCTCTGAGCACTATGCGACTTAACTTCTGATGTCATCAGTCGCCTAGAACTTAAAACTTATTAAACCTAACTAACCTAAGGACATTACACACATCCATGCCCGAGGCAGGATTCGAACCCGCGACCGTAGCGGTGGCTCGGTTCCAGACTTTAGCGCCTAGAACCGCACGGCCACTCCGACAGGCCTAACGGGAGTCCCGTAGCTTTTATCGGATGCACCACTGCCCGTTTCCAGTAATTCTCACACCCTGCCATTGATGATGCATCATAGAAATAGTGTCACGATTGAAAACTACGGGCTCCATCCCATCTTCTCACCAAAAGATTGATATGGTAGTTGTTGAAGCATTGAAGCTCTCCTCAGCGTCCAGTAGCTTGTACCTGATGCACCACTTCCTGTTTACTGTAACCCTCCCAAGGTCCCAGTGCGTCGCGATTGAAACTTATGTTATCCATGCCGACTTCTGTTCAAGAAACTAACATGGCTGGGGACGCCACATGGAACCTATCCCGTGAGACCAGTTGCTTGTATCCAACGCACCACTGCACGTTTACTGTAACTCTCGCACCCTCACAGTGACGTTGCAGCACAGAAATTGTGTCGCGATTGAAAACTACAGCCTCCATGCCGACTTCTCTCCAAGAGACTTATATGGCTACGATAGTGGCATGGAATCTCTCCTGGGAGTCCACTACCTTGAATCTGATGAACCACTGTTCGTTTACTGTAAACCTCGCACCCTCCCAGTGAATATGCGACGCAGAAATTTGGTTGCGATTGAAAACTACAGTATCCATGTCAAAATCTCTCCGAGAGACTAACACTTTAGCAATCGCTGCAAGGAACCTCTCCTGGAAGTCCAGTTGCTTGTATTCAATGCACCACTGTCTGTTTACTGTAACCTTCACAACCTCTCAGTGAGGACGCGACACAGAAATTATGTCGTGATTGAAAACTACAGGATATATGAACACTCCTCTCCAGAAACTACACTACTGGCCATTAAAGTTGCTACACCCAGAAGAAATGCAGATGATAAACGGGTATTCATTGGACACATATATTATACTAGAACTGACAAGTGATTACATTTTCACGCAGGTTTGGTGCATAGATCCTGCGAAATCAGTACCCAGAACAACCACCTCTGGCGGTAGTAACGGCCTTGATACGCCTGGGCATTGAGTCAAACAGAGCTTGGATGGCGTGTACAGGTACAGCTGCCCATGCAGCTTCAACACGATACCACAGTTCATCAAGAGTAGTGACTGGCGTATTGTGAAGAGCCAGTTTATCGGCCACCATTTACTAGACGTTTTCAATTGGTGAGAGATCTGGAGAATGTGCTGGCCAGGGCAGCAGTCGAATATTTTCTAAGGCCCGTACGTGACCTGCAACATGCGGTCGTGCAATATCCTGCTGAAATGTAGTGTTTCGCAGGGATCGAATGAAGGGTAGAACCACAGGTCGTAACACATCTGAAATGTAATTTCCACAGTCCAAAGTACCGTCAAAGCGAATAAGAGGTGACCGAGACGTGTGACCAATGGCACCCCATACACATCACGCCGGGTGATGCGCCAGTATGGCGATAACGAATACACGCTTCCAATGTGTGTTCACCGCGATGTCACCAAACATGGATGCGACCATCATGATGCTGTAAACAGAACCTGGATTCATCAGAAAAAGATGACTTTTGCCATTCGTGCACCTAGGTTCGTCGTTGAATACACCATCGCTGGCGCTCCTGTCTGTGATGCAGCGTCAAGGGTAACCGCAGCCATGGTCTCCGGCTGATAGTCCATGCTGCTGCAAACGTCGTCGAACTGTTCGTGCAGATGGTTGAAGTCTCGCAAACGTCCCCATGTGTTGACTCAGGGATCGAGACGTGGCTGTACGATCCGTTACAGCCATGCGGATAAGATGCCTGTCATCTCGACTATTAGTGACAAGAGGCCATTGGGATCCGGCACGGCGTTCTGTATTACCCTCCTAAAGCCACCGATTCCATATCTTGCTAACAGTCATTGGATCTGGACCAACGCAAGCAGCAATGTCGCGATACGATAACCCGCAATCGCGATAGGCTACAATCCGACCTTTATCTAAGTCGGAAACATGATGGTAAGCATTTCTCCTCCTTACACGAGGCATCACAACAACGTTTCACCAGGCAACGCCGGTCAGCTGCTGTTTGTGTATGAGAAATCGGTAGGAACCTTTCCTCATGTCAGCACGTTGTAGGTGTCGCCACCGGTGCCCACCTTGTGTGAATGCTCTGAACAGCTAATCATTTGTATATCACAGCATCTTCTTCCTGTCGGTTAAATTTCGCGTCTGTAGCACGTCATCTTCGTGGTGTAGCAATTTTAATGGCCAGTAGTGTAACACTGCTGCGGTCACCACATGAAACCTCTCCTAGGAGTTCAATAGCTTGCGTTCGATGCATCACTGCCAATTTACTGTGTCACTCGCAACCTGCCATTGACGATACAACAGAGAATTGGCATTGCGAATGAAAACTGCAGGCTACATGCAGACATCTCTCCAAGAGACTAACAGGGCTGCAGTCGACGCATGGGATCTCTCCAGGCAGTCCAGTAGCTTGTATCCGATACAGTACTGCCCATTTACTGTAACCCTCGTACCCGCCCATTCATGATGCGACACAGGAATTGCATCGCGATGGAAAACTACAGTCTTCTTGCCGACTTCTCTCCAAGAGACTAAGACGGCTGCGGTCGCCTCATGGAAATTTTCCTGCGGGTGTAGTAGCTTAAATCCCATCTTCCACTACAAGTTTGCTGTAACCCTCGAATCCTCCCAATGACGATGTGGCAGAGAAATTGCTTCGTAATTGAAAACTAGAGTCTCCACACCGACTCTGCTCCAAGAGACTAATACTGGAGCAATCGCTGCATAGAACCTCTCGTGGGAGTCCAGTTGCTTGTATACGATGCACAGCTCTCCATTTACTGTAAACCTAGCACCCTTGTAGTGGAAATGCGATGCAGAAATTGCGTTGCGATTGGAAACTACACTCTCCATGCCGAATTCTCTCCAACAGACTAACACGGTAGCAATCGCTACATGGAACCTCTCCTGGGAGTCCAGTTGTTCTCATCTGATGCACCGCTGCCTGTTTACTGTAACCCTCGTACCCTCCCACTGAGGATGTGACACAGAAATTGTGTCACGATTGAAAACTGCAGGCTCCATGCGGACTTCTCTCCATGAGACTATACGTTCTGTGGTCGCCGCATGGAAGCTCTCTTGGGGGTCCAGTAGCTTGTATCCAATGCATCACTGCCTGTATACATTAAACCTCGCAAACTCCCAGTGAGGATAAGACATAGAAATTGCGTCATGATTGAAAAACTATAGTCTAAACGCCTAATTATTTCCAAGAGACTAACACGGTAGTGGTCGCCACCTGGAACCTGTCGTGGGAGTCAAGTAGCTTGTATGCGATGCACCACTGCGCTTTTACTGTAACCCTCGCACCTTACCACTGACGAAGCGCACAGAATTTTTGTCGCTGTTGGAAACGACTTGCTCCATGTGCCGACTTCTCTCCAACCGACTAACATGGTAGCGGTCGCCACATGGCACATCGCCTCGGAGTCCAGTTATTTGTATGCGATGCACCACTGCCCGTTTAGTGTAACTCTCACACACTCCCATTGACGATGCGACACAGAAATTGCATCGTGACTGAAGAACGCAGGTCCAATCTGACTTCTCTCCAAGAGTCTAACTCGGCTATGGTCGCTACTTGGAACATCTCCTGGGAGTCCAATAGCTTGTATCCTATGCACCATTACCCATTTACTATAACTTTCGCACCCTCTCATTGACGATTCGACACATATATTCTATCACGAAAGAAAACTGTTGGATCCATGCCGACTTCTCCACAAGATAATAACACGGCTGAGGTCGCCGCTTGAAACCTTTCCTGGGATTCCAGGTACTTGTATCCGATGCACGACTGCCCATTCACTACAACCCTCACACCCTTCCAGTGAGGATGCAACGCAAAAATTGCCTCGCGATTTAAAACTACAGGCTCCAAGCCGACTTCTCTAAAATAGACTAACGCGGTGGCGGTTGCCGCATAAAATTTCTCCTGGGAGTACAGAAGTTTGTATCCGATGCACCACTGCTTGTGTACTGTAACTCTCACATTCTCCCATTAAGTTTGCAACACGGAAATGCGTCGCGATTGAAAATTACTGGCCCATGCCGACTTCTCTACAAGAGACTTACACATCTGCTGTCGACACATTCAGCCTCTCCTGGGGGGTATAGCAGCTTCTATCCGATGCACCACTGCCCGTTTACTGTAACCCTCGCACCTCCCCATTCATGACGCGACACAGAAATTGCGTCGCTACAGAATACTACAGGCTCCTAGACGACTGCTCTCCTAGAGACTAACACGAATGCGGTCGTCCCATGGAACGTTTCCTGGGATTCCAGTTGCTTGTATCCAATGCAGCACTTTACGTTTACTGTACCCCTCGCACTCTACCATTGACGATGCGCCACAGAAATTGCGTCGCGATTGAAGACTACAGGCTGCATGCCGCCTTCTCTCCAAGAAACTACAACGGTAGCAATCGCCGCATGGAACCTCTGCTTTGAGTGCAGTAGCTTTTATCCGATGCGCCACTGCCCGTTTCCTGTATTCCACGCTTCCACCCAGTGAGAATGCAACACGGAAATTGCTTGGCGATTGAAGACTACAGCCTCCATGTCGACTTCGCTCCAAGAGACTAACACGGCTAGGTCGCCGAGTGGAACCTCTCCTTTGAGTCCAGTAGCTTGTATCAGATGCACCACTGCCCGTTTACTGTAACCATCTCACCCTCACATGACGATGCGACTGAGAAATTGCATCCTGAATGAAAACTACTGGCTCAATGCCGACTGCACTGAGAGAGACTAACACTGCTGCATTCGTCGCATTTAACCTCTCCTCGGAGTCCTGTAGTTGTTTCCAATGTGTTGCCTGTTTACTGTAACCCTAGCATCCTACCATTGACGCTGAAACATAGAAATTGCATCGCAATTGAAGACCACAGGCTCTATGCTGAATTCTCACCAAAGTACGAACACTAATGCGGTCGCCGCATCATCGAAGCTCTCCTGAGAGCGATGTATCTTGTAACCTTTGCACCACTGCCTGTTTACTGTTTCCCTCACACCATCCCATTGACGATGCGACAAAGAAATTGCGGCTCGTTTGAAAATTACAGGCTCCATGCCGACTTTTCTCAAAGAGACTAACACGGCTGCGGTCGCCGCATGGAACCTCTCCTCGGAGTCTAGTAGCTTGAATGAGAATCACCACTGCCCATTTACTGTAACTCTCGCACCCTCCAAGTGAGGTAGCGACACAGAAATTGCGTCGCGATTGAAAACTGCAGCCTCCATGTCGACTTCGCTCTAAGAGACTAAAACGGCTACGGTCGCCGAATGGAACCTCTCCTGGGATTCCAGTAGCTTCTATCCAATGCTCCACACCACGTATACTGTAATCCTCGCACCCTCCCATTGACGATACGACACAGCAGGTGCGTCGTGATTGAAAGCTACAGGCGTCTTGCCGACTGCTACCAAGTGACTAACACGGCTGCCATCGCCGTATGGAACTTCTCCTTGGAGTCCAGTAACTTAAATCCGATGCACCACTGCCCGTTTACTGTAACCCTCACGCCCTCCTATTGACGAATAGACACAGAATTTGCGTCGCGATTGAAAACTACAGGCTGCAAGAGTATAACACGGCTGTGGTCGCCACATAGATCCTTTCCTAGGAGTCCAGTAGTTGGTATCCCGTGCCCCACTGCCCATTTACTGTAACCCACGCACGATCCCATTGACGATGCGACACAGAAATCGAGTTACGTATGAAAATTACACTCTCCATGCCACCTTCTCTCCACGTGTCTAACACGGCTGTGGTCGCCGCCTGAAATTTCTCGCAGGAGTGCAGTAGCTTGAAAACGATGCACAGCTGCCCGTTTATTGTAACCCTCGCACCCTAACATAGAAGATGCGACACAGAAGTTGTGTCGTGAGTAATGCTACAGGGTTCATGCCGTCTTCTCACCCAGAGACAACCAATGGTGCGGTGGCCGGAAGGAACTTCTCCTAGGAGTCCATTAGCTTGTATCCGACGCACCACTGCCCGTTTAATGTAACCCTCGCAACCTCCAATTGACGATCTGGCACAGAAATTGCGTCGCGACTGAAAACTACGGTCTCTATGCTGACTTCTCTCCAAGAGACTAACACGGCTGCCACTGCCGAATGGAACCTCTCCTGGGAGTTCAGAGGCATGAATCCAATGCACCACTGCTCATTTAATGAAACCCTCGCATCCTGCCAGTCATTATGCGACATAGAATTTGTGTCGCGTCTGAAATCTATGGGCTCCATGCCGACTTCTCTAAAAGATAATAACACGGCTGTCATCGCCGCATGGAACCTCTACTCAGAGTCCAGTAGCTTGCATCGATGAACTACTGCCTGTCCATTGTAATCCTCGTATCCCCACACTGATGATGCGAGATAGAAATTGTGCCATGATTGAAAACTATGGGCTCCATACCGACTTCTCTCCAAGAGACTAACATGGCTGCTGTACAGGATAACCAGAGCGGAAGGCTGTGGGTGGGAATAAACTATTGCTACAGTTTTAATTAAGAGGCCATTTATTGGCAGAAAATGCATTCAAATGGGCCATACAAGTCAGGCCTAGGGAGGCGAGTGTGAGCCAGAGTGTAGTTGCGGGCGAAACATAGTTTGAAATTTGGTGTCTGCCATTCAGACAAGTCCGAATAGCGTGGCAGTTACTGAAACAAAGTCCACAGCGTGGCAGGACTGGGATAGGCAGGTATTGTTCACAGCTACAGGGCGCACGGCAGAGAGCGAGCCTCGCTGACGGGCGGCAGGGTATATGCAACACGGCCACGTCGTTTTCTCTGCCCTGATTGGTCAGAAGCCAAGTAACCCGTGGGGGCGGCATGGAAAGTTCCGAAGAGTGGCCTGGTCAGCGTCGCCTAGACGGTGTTACCTCGTCAGCACACGAGGGAGTTGCGTGATCAAGATTGCCCACCCCGGTGCTGACTTGGTGTTGCCAGACAATGGGACGAAAAATTACAGGCAGCCGAAGCTGCCGGCTAATGCTGGACATAGCAAGAGAATAAAATAAACCCTTTGAAATAAATTAACGATAGAATCCCCTACTGTCTGGCTCAGCCTTACACTCCTCCCCCTTCCGTGGGGGAGGTGTAGTTGTTATTTAAATGTAGACAATCTTAGTTTGCAAAGCAAGGTACATATGGTTTGACTGTTAAAGATTCCCACAGAAGACGGCAGGGGCCTCAAACTAGGGGTGGGTGTAGAGACTTTAAAAGACCTCTTAGGGGTTACTAAGGGATTTACACACTTCAACAATAGCGTGTTTACACAAGAACAAGGAGTAAATAGTATAAAACAGCAAAACAAAATTACTTGAGTTAGCAAGTGTGAATAAAACATCTGAGAAAGTAATAATTTGTATCAGACATACATGCCACGTATCTTTGTTTTTTTTTTTTAAAGAGTACACATATCACCACCGAAATTTCATGCAGGACTGAGTGGCATGATGCGGTACATCTCAGCGGGCAGCGCCCAGGCTGCTGGTTGGAAGGGGGTGTGGCGGTGGCCAGGTCTGTTCTCTGGAATTCAGCACAGTGGAGACATGAGGCGAGGTTCACGCGTTTCACACACATTTCAAAAAGGGGTTAACACTGTTGGAGCACTTCACTATGCTGCAGAAGTGTTCACATTGGTAGATAACACAGTTGAACTCTTAAAACTAAAGGAGGGCACATGCCTTGATAGGTTTTTCCTTTCAAATCATGGGCGATATTTGCCATGAGGCTGAGGTTCTGGGACTACTGCAGTGTGCGATTTACAGGGGGGAATGGGGAGATTTCTCCCCCTCTGTATCAGACCATCCCCTCCTCTGGTACCGAGCGAGGTGGCGGAGTGGTTAGCACACTGGACTCGCATTCGGGAGGACGACGGTTCAATCCCGTCTCCAGCCATCCTGATTTAGGTTTTCCGTGATTTCCCTAAATCGTTTCAGGCAAATGCCGGGATGGTTCCTTTGGAACGGCACGGCCCATTTCCTTCCCAATCCTTCCCTAACCCGAGCTTGCGCTCTGTCTCTAATGACCTCGTTGTCGACGGGACGTTAAACACTAACCACCACCACATCCTCTGGTTTTCGTTTATGCATCCCAGCCTGGGATGTTTATTTCCCACACACTGGAGTAAAACTTTACATATAATTTAAATTTGTGGAGCCGAACACTGAAAGTTTACTATTAATACTATTAATATGTTTGCTTATTAATTTTGAAAAAGTGTTATGTAATAGTTAAGCATTTCTAAACATTTAGAACTAAATGACAAGACGACGCACGCCACATTTCCGTAGCATGCCACAATGTTGCAAGATGTCGCCCCAGGGTAAATGAGGCTTTAGGGCCAGGTCTGTATTGTATGGTGGATGTGATGTGTTGCGTACGAAACTAAAACGTGCAATCAGATCCAAACGTCGTGGAAAACTGTGAAGAGGTGTCATCCTGCAGCAAGATAACGCTCGCCCACATTCTGCCAAACGGACAGCCGACGCAATAAAGGAGTTGATGGTTCAAATGGCTCTGAGCACTATGGGACTTAACTTCTGAGGTCATCAGTCCTCTAGAACTTAGAACTACTTCAACCTAACTGACCTAAGGACATCACACACACCCATGCCCGAGGCACGATTCGAACCTGCGACCGTAGCGGAAAGGAGTTTAGATTCGAGGCGCTGGAACATACACCATACAGTCCAGACCTGGCTCCAAGCGATTTTCACATGTTTCGACCCTTAACGGAACCACTACAGGGAAGAACATTTGAAAGTGATGAAGACGTCATTGCTGCAGTGCAAAATTGGTTACAGATGCAACCGTTAAACATATTTTCTGATGAAATAAAAAAAACTCGTAAAACGTCGGGAAAACTGCACTGAAGTCCAGGGAGGTTACGTAGAAAAATAACGCATGTTTGAGTTTTCTATCATCAGAATAAGTACAGCTTTTCACAAATGTGCCTTTCCTTTTTGACTTCCCCCTCGTATACCTGTATGTAGATGATTTTGTAAATAAGCTTTACTTATAATGTACTTTTAAAGATATAACAAGGGATGGCTTTTCTGATAGTGCATACGCGTGAATAGTGAGTTTCGGCATTAACATCTATTTAAAAGTAACTGTTTAACCACGGGTAACACCACGGTCCAAGCTAGTGTTCCTGGGGTATCGGCGAGGACCATTCGCAACCGTCTCCATGAAGCTGGGCTACGGTCCCGCACACCGTTAGGCCGTCTTCCGCTCACGCCCCAACATCGTGCAGCCCGCCTCCAGTGGTGTCGCGACAGGCGTGAATGGAGGGACGAATGGAGACGTGTCGTCTTCAGCGATGAGAGTCGCTTCTGCTTTGGTGCCAATGATGGTCGTATGCGTGTTTGGCGCCGTGCAGGTGAGCGCCACAATCAGGACTGCATACGACCGAGGCACATAGGGCCAACACCCGGCATCATGGTGTGGGGAGCCATCTCCTACACTGGCCGTACACCACTGGTGATCGCCGAGGGGACACTGAATAGTGCACGGTACATCCAAACCGTCATCGAACCCATCATTCTACCATTCCTAGACCGGCAAGGGAACTTGCTGTTCCAACAGGACAATGCACGTCCGCATGTATCCCGTGCCACCCAACGTGCTCTAGAAGGTGTAAGTCAACTACCCTGGCCAGCAAGATCTCCGGATCTGTCCCCCATTGAGCATGTTTGGGACTGGATGAAGCGTCGTCTCACGCGGTCTGCACGTCCAGCACGAACGCTGGTCCAACTGAGGCGCCAGGTGGAAATGGCATGGCAAGCCGTTCCACAGGACTACATCCAGCATCTCTACGATCATCTCCATGGGAGAATAGCAGCCTGCATTGCTGCGAAAGGTGGATATACACTGTACTAGTGCCGACATTGTGCATGCTCTGTTGCCTGTGTCTATGCGCCTGTGGTTCTGTCAGTGTGATCATGTGATGTATCTGACCCCAGGAATGTGTCAATAAAGTTTCCCCTTCCTGGGACAATGAATTCACGGTGTTCTTATTTCAATTTCCAGGAGTGTACTACTGCTTCACTAGTCGGTGATCCTTCGGAAAATACAGTGGAAGAACAATGTCAAAGAAAGCAGATGTCTTGAACTGAGACTTCTGCTTACTGGCGGTTAAGTTGCGGGCTAGGTGTGGTTCGCGTCTGTGGGTGCTCGAACAGCTATCGTCAGAGAGGGCGGAACACTGTTCTCCTGGACCGTTCTGTGACGTGAAAGATTAACGTGTAGCAGTGTTAGTCCACATGGACTGAATAATTTTGCGTTAGAATACGCCCAGATAATAAAGTCTAAAAGACATTGTTCTATGGAAAGTTGAAAGATGAAAGTGGGTTGGACGGACTATGCCACGAAACTGAAAAGTGAAGGAACGACATAGACAGCTAGGGATCGGCGTTATTGACGGTCACGTCACTCAAGGTGCGTGCCTTTGTGGGTTGTGCTCGTGTTCATCCAACAGACAAGGTGCATGGTCAAAGGTGCTTGCCCTGTGGGAGCTATTCACTCCTTTTATATTATCTACAGGGGGAGGCATGTGGCACGTCCCTCCAAATAAGCATTTAAATACAAATGAAATAAAGCATGGTTACATCTTAAATTACCCTTCAAAAATAGTTTCTTACCTAGAACATTATCACTAAACACTTAAATAATGGACAATACTCGGGAACTTACTCTAGCATAGTTGTAATCCGACAAAACAAATAACTACCCTCATAACTCTGGCAACAAAGTAACACACGGAAATATTAGGCTCATTGATACAAAATTACTAAATTACTGGTGTTGGCAAAACTGTAGCAAAACTCTCTAAATAACTGATAGTAACACATAGACAAAATGGATAATTAAAATAGTACATAGCAATAAGTAATTGGCAACCCATCGCTGTGACACAAGTGGTGGCAAAACCGCAATACAAGCGAAAGTACAAAGTATCACTTCCCTTACGCAAAACTCCCTTATTCTCCAGTTACATTTCGTAGCAAAATAAGTGTAAGTATTCTCTATTATCCTTGTTATGCTCTTGTTTGTATGTCCATATTGATTGGCATGTCTTTGGTAGGCCTACCTAGAGGTGTGCTGTCGTTAAGTTGTGCCAATGTTATGAGTAACGTGACCGTGAGTAATCGAAACAAACTGTTTTCCTCTGTTGTGGTAGGTTGTAATTGGCGTATTTGTGTTCAGAATTGTCTTACAAACTCTGGTGCTTTTAAGGTTTTGTCTTATACATTGCCAGAAAATTCTTCTGGCAGTTGTAGCTTTTGGGGCATGTAGCATCTCTGCAGTAGTTGTGTCTAAGCCTTTTAAAGAACTGCTAGCAACTTTGACTCCTGACAATGAGGAAATCTTTGAAAGGGATTTGTAGATTTGTGATGCGTTTGTGTTAATGTCAACATGCTTGGAATGGTTTTGTCTTATACATTGCCAGAAAATTCTTCTGGCAGTTGTAGCTTTTGGGGCATGTAGCATCTCTGCAGTAGTTGTGTCTAAGCCTTTTAAAGAACTGCTAGCAACTTTGACTCCTGACAATGAGGAAATCTTTGAAAGGGATTTGTAGATTTGTGATGCGTTTGTGTTAATGTCAACATGCTTGGAATGGAGATTGTAATATGTGTCAGTGATTAATCCAACCACGTTCTTCCTTGGTGATCAGTCACCTATGGGCACTTAAGTTACAATTACCCATCTTGATATTTGAAAGTTTCTTTTCTTGTTAACTAACATTCCTGTTATCATACAGGACTAAAGTTTTTAAGTCAAAAAATTTTAAAATTGGAGTGCATGTACCTCAGCTCCAATTGAGCCATTTTGTTCTCTGCAGAGATCCCGTTTTCCTTGCTTTTGGAAAATGCTGGATTATTTGTACAATCCGTAAAAGGTGACCTTTTAACAGAAAAGATTTGGCCACAGTTTACCGATTAATTCATCATTTATTCAATACAGAATTCTCACACTTGTACTTCTGTCAACAAGCTTCCACAAATGGTGGATGGGCTAATTAGACAGCCCTGTCGTGCCTTCTTTACGCCGAGCTCCGGTCCTCTGACAGCTTCCTTTCTTTTGGTAAATAGAGGGAACTCCGAATCTGAGCCATTTGGGTTGCCTTTATTTCTGTTTGTCTCTGTGTGCTGTAATGCAGAATTTTCTTATAATCTGGGTACAAGTGTGGTATAAATTTGATACTTTTGTTTTATTTTCAGATATGCCAGCTCAAACTGGAGCAAACTTTAGGTCAGGTGTACTACGGATGTAGTTAAAGCTGGCAGAAGGGTGGCAGAAAATCAGAGGTAATTAGTTTCTTATTTGTTGTTTTGAAGCAAGGAGAGTTACCCATAGAACAAGGTCTCCAAGGAGCTGCCGTTGGTACGGAGCAAACTAGCTTAAACCTCACAACAGCGCCATCTCCCTTGCTTCCCACGCCACTATACTTGCCAGTTCCAACTTCCCTGCGACGCTCATTCTTGGCGTAGCAGCCTTTGACGGTGGAAGGGAAAAATCGAAATTCCTGCCAAGTCTAAATTGCGTTCTGCGATTAGATCTCTATGGTTTAAGTGGTCGACTCCTATTGAAATTCATCGACAGTTGACCGACATGTATGGAGAAAAGTATATGGACATACAAGATAAAAATACGAGTAAGTAGTGCATGGAGTTCATAGACGGCAGTACAAACGCGCACAATGAGGCTGGCCATAGGCTTCCGTCACTTTCGGACGAGACAGTGATGAAAGTCGAAGAAGTTTTTTTGTGGATCGGTGTATGACAGTGCGAGAGATTGCTGAACTGACTACAGTGGACACGATTTAGACGGACATTTTGAAATATTGCAAGGTGTGTGCCAGGGCGGTGCCGCAGATGCTCAATGATGAACACACAAAGTGTCCCCAAGTTTCTGCACCGTAATCAGGGATGAGGGAGTTTATGGATCCAATTGTAACTGAGGATGAGACTTGGGTCCACTAATTCACGCCAGAGGTTAAGGAACAATCAAAGCAATGGCGACATTCCGGTTCTCCAAATGTCAAGAAGTGGAAGCAAACGCCGTCTGTGGCGAAGACGATGACTTCGGTATTCTGGGATAGGAAAGACGTTCTGCGGGTCGACTACCTGGAGGGAGGTACGACAATCAACATAGTAAGGTATTGCGAGACACTAACAAAGCAACGTCGGTCTATACAGAACAAGAGGATTGGTGAACTGACAAAGGGAGCTCGTTTTGCACCATGACCACACCTGTCCTCATGTCGCCAGCACCGTGACAGATCTCGTCACAAAATTCGGGTAGGAAATCGTTGACCATCCTCCATACAACCGTGATTCGGCTCCCAGTGTCTACTATTTGTTCCCCAACTTGAAAAAACACTTGGGGGGAATGAAATTCTCAAGCAACAAAGAGCTGAAGGCAGCTGTCCATTCCTTCCTGCATGAGTCGGCAGGAGAGCGGTACGATGCGGTTTTGAAAAAGCTCCCAGCACATCTCCAGAAATGCATCGATCGTGACAGCGTTATGTTGAAAAATAGAGAAAAGTTCAAGCTTTCAGAATCTGTATTCGGTTTTGCAATAAAATGATGTTCACTATATGGAAAAGCATTGCAGACCATAATTTACCGACAACAGCTGTAATTTTATCATCCAGAATTTACAGTGAACTCTCTATTGACAAAAAATTCCATATTAGTTCCCCACGTGATGTCGGGTGTTGGAATAGGACACGAAATAGGAAAACAGTTGTTGTTGTGGTCTTCAGTCCTGAGACTGGTTTGATGCAGCTCTCCATGCTACTCTATCCTGTGCAAGCTTCTTCATCTCCCAGTACCTACTGCAACCTACATCCTTCTGAATCTGCTTAGTGTATTGATCTCTTGGTCTCCCTCTACGATTTTTACCCTCCACGCTGCCCTCCAATGCTAAATTTGTGATCCCTTGATGCCTCAGAACATGTCCTATCAACCGATCCCTTCTTCTAGTCAAGTTGTGCCACAAACTTCTCTTCTCCCCAATCCTATTCAATACCTCCTCATTAGTTACGTGATCTACCCACCTTATCTTCAGCATTCTTCTGTAGCATCACATTTCGAAAGCTTCTATTCTCTTCTTGTCCAAACTATTTATCGTCCATGTTTCACTTCCATACATGGCTACACTCCATACAAATACTTTCAGAAACGACTTCCTGACACTTAAATCTATACTCGATGTTAACAAATTTCTCTTCTTCAGAAACGATTTCCTTGCCATTGCCAGTCTACATTTTATATCCTCTCTACTTCGACCATCATCAGTTATTTTACTCCCTAAATAGCAAAACTCCTTTACTACTTTAAGTGTCTCACTTCCTAATCTAATCCCCTCAGCGTCACCCGATTTAATTAGACTACATTCCATTATCCTCGTTTTGCTTTTGTTGATGTTCATCTTATATCCTCCTTTCAAGACACTGTCCACTCCGTTCAACTGCTCTTCCAAGTCCTTTGCTGTCTCTGACAGAATTACAATGTCATCGGCGAACCTCAAAGTTTTTACTTCTTCTCCATGAATTTTAATACCTACTCCGAATTTTTCTTTTGTTTCCTTTACTGCTTGCTCAATATACAGATTGAATAACATCGGGGAGAGGCTACAACCCTGTCTCACTCCTTTCCCAACCACTGCTTCCCTTTCATGTCCCTCGACTCTTATAACTGCCATCTGGTTTCTGTACAAATTGTAAATAGCCTTTCGCTCCCTGTATTTTACCCCTGCCACCTTCAGAATTTGAAAGAGAGTATTCCAGTTAACGTTGTCAAAAGCTTTCTCTAAGTCTACAAATGCTAGAAACGTAGGTTTGCCTTTTCTTAATCTTTCTTCTAAGATAAGTCGTAAGGTTAGTATTGCCTCACGTGTTCCAACATTTCTACGGAATCCAAACTGATCTTCCCCGAGGTCCGCTTCTACCAGTTTTTCCATTCGCCTGTAAAGAATTCGCGTTAGTATTTTGCAGCTGTGACTTATTAAACTGATAGTTCGGTAATTTTCACATCTGTCAACACCTGCTTTCTTTGGTATTGGAATTATTATATTCTTCTTGAAGTCTGTGGGTATTTCGCCTGTCTCATACATCTTGCTCACCAGATGGTGGAGTTTTGTCATGACTGGCTCTCCCAAGGCCATCAGTAGTTCTAATGGAATGTTGTCTAATCCCGGGGCCTTGTTTCGGCTCAGGTCTTTCAGTGCTCTGTCAAACTCTTCCCGCAGTATCGCATCTCCCATTTCATCTTCATCTACATCCTCTTCCATTTCCATAATATTGTCCTCAAGTATATCGCCCTTGTATAAACCCTCTATATACTCCTTCCACCTTTCTGCCTTCCCTTCTTTGCTTAGAACTGGGTTGCCATCTGAGCTCTTGATATTCATACAAGTGGTTCTCTTCTCTCCAAAGGTCTCTTTAATTTTCCTGTAGGCAGTATCTATCTTACCCCTAGTGAGACAAGCCTCTACATCCTTACATTTGTCCTCTAGCCATCCCTGCTTAGCCATTTTGCACTTTCTGTCAATCTCATTTTTGAGACGTTTGTATTCCCTTTTGCCTGCTTCATTTACTGCATTTTTATATTTTCTCCCTTCATCAATTAAATTCAATATTTCTTCTGTTACCCAAGGATTTCTATTAGCCCTCGTCTTTTTACCTACTTGATCCTCTGCTGCCTTCACTACTTCATCCCTCAGAGCTACCCATTCTTCTTCTACTGTATTTCTTTCCCCCATTCCTGTCAATTGTTCCCTTATGCTCTCCCTGAAACTCTCTACAACCTCTGGTTCTTTCAGTTTATCCAGGTCCCATCTCCTTAAATTCCCACCTTTTTGCAGTTTCTTCAGTTTCAATCTGCAGTTCATAACCAATAGATTGTGGTCAGAATCCACATCTGCCCCTGGAAATGTCTTACAATTTAAAACCTGGTTCCTAAATCTCTGTCTTACCATGTATGTGGGACTAAATCGTTCTGACTCACTGACAATTTGCACGGATTTGTAAATTGTACATCTATCTTTTACATACGTGGAGTATTAAGCCATACTTACACGCAGTACTCTCCTATCGACTATTCCGGCTAGAGTGTTGATACTTGAAGTGTGTATACTGCTGATCCACAACCAGTACTACAGACCTTGTGGAGAATGTTATTCCTGTTATTGAGCGTAGCACACGTTTGTGTGCATGTGACAGTCATTATGATGAAGTTTGTCTCTTTCGAATATTTGTTGAGGGCTCGTGTGTGGCAGTCTGTCGGACGGATGAAAACGTGAAACTTCTGTTTTACTTGAGTTAGATTGTAGGCTACAGTTATGGAAGTATTGGCTTAAGATGTTTAGGTCGGAAGCTGGGATTTCTTAAGTTATTCCAAAGGTTTTGCGTTCGATATCTTTAGTCCGGTCATCTACGTAGCCAAACTTCGTGGACTCCATTGGTGGAATATGATTTAAGGTAAACAAAAGTGGAGTGAGGACGGATCTCTGTGGTAAGCCATTATTCAGTACTTTTGGACAGCAATTTTTTTCCAGCTAACACGTTGTCTGTTCCGGTGTCCATGTGCACGGAAGAGGTCGTAATAATTTGAGGCGAACATCTAATGCCGAGAAGCAGAGGTGGCCAGATAATCCCAAATATCTGGGTAGAACGAATTTGTCACAAAACGTGAATAACTTACGAACTTAAGTCCTGTGAGTCTGAGCATTAAATGTCTGAGTGTGTTAGGGAAGCTAGAAAATCTGGTAAGGGGAGAGTTTAAAACTGAGTCTGGATATGATTGGGGCCATAGAGGTAAAACGGGAAGGAAATAAACATTTCTGGTCAAATGAATCTGTCACACGAACACCAGTGCCGAGAATAAGTTGCGAATAGTTATGTACTAGGTTTATTCTCATGAGAATATACAGCAAACAAATGCCAATAACGATATTTCAAGTATACCTTCCTACGTCTCAATCATAACACTGTTGCAAGAAATCCCTCACCCGCTCCAGGGGGCTCGCATTTCTTTTCCGAGTACTTGCGTGGCCACAGTGGAGCCATAGCTCTTAAAGTGCTACTTACCATTCCGTGCTGCAAGACTATCCCTCCACTGCTGTTTTTTTTTTTTTTCTCTACCATTCCATTGGACGTTTTCAAGCTGCCGATTATGCTCGGATCTGACTTGTATTCTTGACATTCAGTTTCTTACCTTCGGGCCTTCTACTGTTTTCATTGTTAATTTATGGCCCTGTTGTTGGGTTTGACATTCTAAATTTGACAGAAGTACAGATTGTACAGGAAAGGTTGCCCAGTGTGGCATATATACCACCTTTGTGCCAGTCAAGTACCTGCACAATAGTAGCCCCTGACCACAACACCCAGAGATCACACTGTTGGTGCCTGAGCTGATGCCTGTAATCATGACAGTGTAATGTGTATCTCCCTCCCGACAATGAACTGTCCCAGACTGAATTGTCTGCATCTCTCAGCTCCCCCTACCCTTCCTAATATTGAGTGAATTGAATGTCCACAATCCTTTGTGGGTGGAACTAAGAACATTTTCTGTGGAAAACTGTTGAAAACTCGTTTGCAGAGTCTAGTCTTTTCCTCAGGAATGCTGATTTTCTCACAAAATTCAGTGTAGCATATGGGTCTTATACAGCCATAGACCTTTCCGTTTGTGGCCCAGGTATTCTCCCACCGATTCCATGAAGACTCCACAGTGATCTGTGTGACTTCCCATTTTCCAACAGTTTTTCCCTCCCTCGGCACCGCTAGCCCGGGCGCTACTGTCATCGCCTTTCGTACCTCACCACGTGAAAGTATCGATGTTATAGTCCAGAGGACGATTGCAACCATTCTGTCAGCAGCTGACTCGGCAATCCCCTTCACCTGGGGATCCTCTCCACCCCTTGTCAGGGGACAAAGATCGCGGTTGGGCTCTCCGACACCGTAAAGTGACGTCCATCGATTGATAATCTCGTTGCCTTCGAATGACTCTATGCCCTGGTTTATTACCTCACAAACGCCATAAACGATAATACTCGAATGTTCTGTTGCTACCGTTCTGTCACGTACCCCTCCTTTGCAGGACGCCTGTACAGACACTGGTTCCCCAGAGATGTACTTACTGCCTCTGTGAACGGTGATGTCTACACTAGTCCAGATTCTGTCATCGAACATTTTGCTTTTCATTATGTTCGAGCCTCTGCCTCTGAGAATTATCGGCCTAAATTTTGTGTACTCAAACAGCCAGCAGAGCGACTTCGTTTGCCGTGTGCTTCATGTTGCCCACGATTTTAAAATGCCACATTCAGTGAGTGGGAATTCCTTAGTGCCCTAACCCTTTGCTCTGGCACAGCTCAAGGTCCAGACCGCATCCACACCCAAATGATCAAACACTTATCATTCGATGGCCACTGTCACATTTTTGCAATTTTTAACCATATCTGGAGCGAGGGTGAGTTTCCGTCTCAGCGGTGGGAAAGCGTCATTGTCAGAGTACTGAAACTGGGTAAAAATCCTATGAGATGAACAGCTATTGTCGAACTAGCCTCACTAATGGTCTAAGAGAGTCGGTGGAACATAATAGTCAGCCGACAGCTATATTTGCACCTCGAGTCTTAGCATCTATGGCCGGTCGGAGTGACCGAGCGGTTCTAGGCGCTACAGTCTGGAACCGCGCGAAAGCTATGGTCGCAGGTTCGAATCCTGCCTCGGGCGTCGATGTGTGTGATGTGCTTAGGTTAGTTAGGTTTAAGTAGTTCTAAGTTATAGGGACTTGTGATCTCAGCGGTTCAGTCCCATAGTGCTCAGAGCCATTTGAACCATTTAGCATCTATTTGCTCTGTCCCAGGATGATTTTCGCGAAGGCTGTGCTGCTCCTGAAAATTTGGCATGTCCTGAGTCCACTATTCGCCTAGGGCTTAAGACACCGTACGACACTTCTACATCCTCGCTACCCTCCACAAGTCGTGTCAGTAACTTCTCGCCTCGCCGTATTTTCCGAGTTAAAGTCAGTGCTTCCGACAGTACCCTCTATATACGACCGAATGGGGCCCTACAGGTTCTGTATTGAGTATGCCCCACTTCCTACTGGCTGACAATTGTGTAGCTGCAGCTGTGGGGTCTATGGCATCCTCTGTCTATGCTGATGACTTTTGCATCTACTATTGCTCCTCAACTGCGGCCGTTGCCAAACGTTCGCTGCAGGGTGCCATTCGAACAGCACAGTCCTGGGCTCACACAAGTCACTTCCAGTTTTGTCACACCCTTCTGTTGCCGTCGTGATGTCCGTCCCTAACCGGAACTCTACCCTGAGGACCGAGTGCTCGATGCAGTGGAGTTGTATCTGTATCTGGAATCGGTCTTTAATATCCGGTCGACAGTATTTCCCCTTCCCTGCTGACTTTAGCAGACGTCCCGGTCACACCGTAAGACTCGTTCACACTGTGTGTAGGGCCTGGGTGGGCTGACACGACACGTACCGGACTGCTCCGCGCATAGCCTGCTGGGGCTGCCGCCCTGGGTGTTCACACTGAGTGCGGGGCCAGGAGGACGAAAAAGGGGAAAACCAAAGTCCCGATTTTCATATTTTAAACACTCTTGATGGGGTATAAGACTACACAAAATCGTTTTACGATTTTCTAATTGCCTTGAAAGATTTACTTTCACCATTAAAAAAATAAGCCAGCTTTTCATTTCGCAGGATTTTTAATTTCTGTAATAGTTCTCAAACTATTTTTAAAAAGTATGCAGTTAAAAAAATTTGATTTTTGTACACGCGGTAATATAGCACTTCCCTTCATTATAAATCATTTACTTTTTCATAATCTGTAACAGTCATTGTGAAATGACACTATTTGTCAAAAATGTGTGCTTGAGTTACAAATCTATGAAAAGGATACTTGCTACTCGCCAAGTAGGGAGATACTGAGTCACAGATAGACACAACAAAAATACTGTCAGAAATTGAGCTTTCAGTCAACAAGGCCTTCGTAGGAAATAAAACACACACACACACACACACACACACAAACTTAAACACACATGATTCAGTCTCTGGCTGTTGAGACCTCAGCAACCAGATAATGTGGTCACAAGTGTGTGTGTGTGTGTGTGTGTGTGTGTGTGTGTGTCTGTGTCTGTCTGTCTCTCTGTCTGTGTGTGTGTGTGTGTGTTTGTTTCCGACAAAGGCCTTGGTTCTGAGCACTATGAGACTCAACTTCTGTGGTCATTAGTCCCCTAGAATGTAGAACTAGTGAAACCTAACTAACCTAAAGACATCACACACATCCATACCCGAGGCAGGGTTCGAACCTGCGACCGTAGCGGTCTCGCGGTTCCAGACTGCAGCGCCTAGAACCGCACGGCCACTTCGGCCGGCCCCCGACAAAGGCCTTGTTGGCCAAAAGCTAACTTTCAGACAGTCTTTTTGTTGTGCCGGTCTGTAACTCAGCATCTCCGCTATATGGTCAGTAGCACTATCCTTTTCATAAAATTGTTACATTCCGTCCTCGATTTTCCACTGTTTACATTTCTCAAAAGTTTAATATCACATAGCTTACTGTTAGATACATTCTATACCATTCATTATTGCTACAGAAATATAGCTAAAAGTTCAGAACAGTTTTTCCAATGGTACTGACACTGATATCTGTCTTCGTTCAAAAGTTAATGAGAGATTCTGAGTGACATCAATTAATTATCCATGCCTAGGAACATCTTAATATGTACGATTTTATTTCCCTCGGCGACATCAGATTATACTCGACAGTCGTCTGCTATGATTTACAGTGATCCACATCTTACATTATACACTACTGGCCATTAAAATTGCTATACCAAGAAGAAATGCAGATGATAAACGGGTATTCATTGGACAAATATATTATACTAGAACTGACAAGTGATTATATTTTCACGCAGTTTGGGTACACTGATCCTGAGAAATCAGTACCCAGAACAACCACCTCTGGCCATAATAACGGCCTTGATACGCCTGGGCATTGAGTCAAACAGAGCTTAGATGGCGTGTACAGGTACAGCTGCCCATGCAGCTTCAACACGATACCACAGTTTATCAAGAGTAGTGACTGGCGTATTGTGACGAGCCAGTTGCTCAGCCACCATTGACCAGACGTTTTCAGTTGGTGAGAGATCTGGAGAATGTGCTGGCCAGGGCAGCAGTCGAACATTTTCTGTATCCAGAAAGGCCCGTACATGACCTGCACCATGCGGTCGTGCATTATCCTGCTTAAATGTAGTGTTTCGCAGGAATCGAATGAAGGGTAGAGCCACGGTTCGTAACACATCTGAAATGTAAAGTCCACTGTTCAAAGTACCGTCAATGCGAACAAGAGATGACCGAGACCTGTAACCAATGGCACCCCATATCATCACGCCGGGTGATACGCCAGTATGGCGATGACGAATACACGCTTCTAATGTGCGTTTACCGCGATGTCACCATCATGATGCTGTAAACGGAACCTAGATTCATCCGAAAAAATGACGTTTTGCTATTCGTGCACCTAGGTTCGTCGTTGAGTACACCATCGCAGGCGCTCCTGTCTGTGATGCAGCGTCAAGGGTAACAGTAACCATGGTCTCCGAGCTGATAGTCAATACTGCTGCAAACGTCGTCGAACTGCTCGTGCAGATGGTTGTTGTCTTGCAAACGTCCCCATCTGTTGACTCAGGGATCGAGACGTGGCTGCACGATCCGTTACAGCCAAGCGGATAAGTTGCCAGTCATCTCGACTGCTAGTGATACGAGGCTGCTGGGATCCAGCACGGCGTTCCGTATTACCCTCCTGAACCCACCGATTCCATATTCTGCTAACAGTCATTGGATCTCAACCAACGCTAGCAGCAATGTCGCGATACGATAAACCGCAATCGCGATAGGGTACAATCCGACCTTTATCAAAGTCGGAAACGTGATGGTACGCATTTCTCCTCCTTACACGAAGCATCACAACAACGTTTCACCAGGCAACGTCGGTCAACTGCTGTTTGTATATGAGAAATCGGTTGGAAACTTTCCTCATGTCAGCACGTTGTAGGTGTCGCCACCAGCGCCAGCCTTGTGTGAATGCTCTGAAAAGCTAAGCATTTGCATATCACAGCATCTTCTTCCTGTCGGTTAAATTTCGCGTCTGTAGCACGTCATCTTCGTGGTGTAGCAATTTTAATGGCCAGTAGTGTAAAATACACACATTATTTGTTGTCCACATCCTACAGCTAGTAGGTTGTATAATTCGTATTTGGAAGTAGAAGAGAAGAATAAATTAATTTAAAATGAGACTTAGCAGTGGATGGACTGCAATGAAAGCTTGCAACATTGTGCATAATTGCTTTCGATTTGGAGAGGAGGAACAGCAGATGCTGAAAAGCATAATTACATAGATGTTCTCATGTCTCAAGTTTGACTAACACGCAAGATGTCAGTTTCACTTTTGTAGTTCTAAGAAACTGTAGTTCCCCTTGGTGTAATTAATTACATCGACGCTATACCCGCTTTCAAATAACTGTCCACAGCTATAACAAATAGTACTTATTTTAGGAAATTAATGTTATGAAAGCAAGCCTAAATGGAACTGCATACCAATCGACTTTTTTCTGGATAATTAGATTTAAAAATTGTTAAGTCCTCTTCCTCTCTAAGGTGCTTCCATTTCGTTTGTTTTGCTTTAACTGGAAGAAAAATGCACAGGTTTAGCATAGCCCTAAACCCTGCGGGACAGATAGACGAATTGTAAAATGTAAACTTTCATCGCCGGAAATGATACAGTTAATAAAATTTTCCAGGCTATTATGCTGTGTTCGAATGGATTTCACCTTAAGACCCAACATTTCATCTCCATCTGCGGATGACATTTTCAAGGAGGATCGTAGCTACTCTGAACATTCGATTCACACCCAGGCTCACTACTGATTACAGCAAAAATCCGCTTCTTTGTAGTGGCGCGACTTCGCATGTTTTGGATGTGTGAGCGCAATTGGCTGCTGTTGATTGACATCGTCTGCTGTTGCTATTACACGATGTTGGAAGACTGGCGCACATCTTCTTCAGCACAGGAATCCAGATGTCATTCAGTTTCACAACGTCCTCCTTCCTACTGAAATTCCTGGAGTATTTACAATCTCTATGGCCTCTGTGTTTGACCTTGAATGGTATCCGCTTGTGGCTGCCAGTACTTGAGTCCTATCAAAATGAGTGTGGTGGTCTCCTGACTTCAAAACATGTTCGGCGACAGCTTATCTGTCAATCTCCCCTCTCCTGCAATTACCCTTGTGCTCTTTTATTTACTTTTTGACCTTTCGTTAGTAGTACCTACATATATCTCCCACAACTACACAAAATCCTCGAAATTCCTATTTTTTCCAGCAGTTGGTTAGCATCCTTGTCCGATTTTAGGTGATCTTGTATCTTCCAGGAGTGTTTGTATATTATTGTGATGTTCCGATTTTTCAAGATTTTTCTTATGCGGTCAGTAATGTCTTTAATGAAAAGCAGGAAAACTTTCAGTTTCACTGGCACTTGAGCATCACTATTATTTCTACGCGATGGTCTTAACGCCCTATTCGCCTTGGCGAACGAATAACCATTCTTGAGCAATGCATTGATGAGATTATGTAATTCTGCATCAAGCAGCTCTGGTTCACAGATTTTCCTTGCCGAGACTGGAAATTTTGCCATTAGCCCATGAGTTGTGCCCACAGAAGAAATAACAGCCAGTGCAGAAGCAGGCATTTGTAGTGTGGACACGGTTACAGCTAAAAAAATTCCTATAGAAGCTGTAAGAGTATTGTCTCGCACAAACCCTCCAAAAAATAATTTAACTATGGGCGAGAGGAATGCCATCAAACACCTCAATGGGGATGATAATGTTATTACTCTCCCCACTGCAAGGGAAATACAGACGTTGTTTTGAATGTGGTCAGTTAGGATAGTAAGATTAACGACTTATTAGACATACAAAGAGATAATAAACTGAGTAAAGATCTCAGTGACAAAGTTCTTAGAACTGTTAGGCAGTTGACAAAGAAGTATGCTATCGAACAGAGCACTCGAAAAAGTTTGTTCAGTTCACTTGCGCTACCACCAAGACTTTGTTGATTGCCAAAGGTGCACAAAGAACATGTTCCTCTAAGCCCTAGAGTGAGTGCTCTTGGTTCGCCCAACTATTTGATTGCCAAGTTCTTGCCAACATATTATGACTGTAAGTGGCCTGACTGGATGTGTATTTCAAGATTTTGGTCGTTCTATAGTAAATTAATCAGCATAGTGGTACAGCCAGAGGACGTGTTAGTTAAGTTTTGGTATGGTATCGCTATTCACTATGATTCTGATCAATGAAGTGTTGCGACAGCTGAATTGGAGGAAGAGGTATTGGAACTGCGAACAAGGAACCGAAGATTTGGTTCTGGTATGTGAATGATACATTTGTTCTGTGGCAGCACGGCAGGGAGCAACTGGATACTTTTCACAAACATCTAGACGAGATCATTCTGAAGACTCTGTTTACCTCGAGGGAGGAGGTAGTCGGAATATTGAATTATCTTGATGCGCTGTTTTTCAAGTTTAACAAAAAACCAAGCACACAGACTGTTACCTACATCAGTATTTGAACAAAAGCGAGACACCACAAAAACTTTGGCGGATAGAGGAAGGAAAATCTGCGAACCAGAGCTGCTTGATGCAGAATTAAAACATCTCACTGATGCATTGCTCAAAAACAGTTATTCGTTCGCTGAGGTGAGAAGAGCATTAAGACCACCACGTAGAACTCATAGCGATGCTCATGTGCTGGTCAAATCAAACGTTTTCCAGCCTCTCATTAAGGATGTTACCGACCACATAGGAGAAATCTTGAAAAAGCAGAATGCTGTGTTGGCAGAAGAGCCAACACCGTGTTGCTAGAGGAGGCCGAAATGCACGCGTTTAATTACACGCAGACTGGTGTGAGGTCTGGAACAGGTCAGAGAAATGAGAACTTAGAAAAACGGACGCAGTTGCTGTAATACTTAACTTTAATCCATAATTGGAGTACATCGCTCTTGACGGTACATTAATATGCTCAATATAAACTGGTAATGGCGCCTTGCTAGGTCGTAGCAAATGACGTAGCTGAAGGCTATGCCAACTATCGTCTCGGCAAATGAGAGCGTATTTGTCAGTGTAGCATCGCTAGCAAAGTCGGCTGTACAACTGGGGCGAATGCTAGGAAGTCTCTCTAGACCTGCCGTGTGGTGGCGCTCGGTCTGCAATCACTGACAGTGACGACACGCGGGTCCGACGTATACTAGCGGACCGCGGCCGATTTAAAGGCTACCACCTAGCAAGTGTGGTGTCTGGCGGTGACACAACACAGAACATCACAGTAATATTCAAATGCACAAGGAAGATAAAAGATCTCCTAAAAATTGGCGAGGCATACTCGCCATCTGCTGGAAAAAGCAGGAATTTATAGGCTTCCGTGTAGTAGTGGGAAGGTGTACATGGGTTCCAGAAAAATAACGGTAAGAAAACGACTAGAAGAGCACAAGGGCAATTTTAGAAGAGGGGGAGATTGAGAGGTCAGCTGCTGCGGATCATACTTAGCAGCCAGGAGACCACCACACCCATTTTGATACGACTCAAGTGCTAACAGCCACAAGCGGATAGCATGAAAAGTATTACAGAGAGGTCGGAGAGACTGTAAAACACCCCAGTAATATCAATAGGTAGGAGGAGGGCGTGAAATTGAATGACACCTGGATTCTGGTGCTGAAGGAGATGTACACCAATCTTCCACCGCGTTGTGATAGCAACAGCGAATGACTGCAGTCGAAAACGGGCAATTGCGCTCACGCATTCTAAACCTGTGACGTCACGCCACTGCGCGGAAGCACGCAGAAACAGAATTTTCCTGTAGTCAATAGTGATCCAGGGTGTGAATCGGTAATTCAAAGTACCTATGATTCCCCTTGAAAATGTCCTCTGCAGATGGGGATGAAATATTTGGTTTTGAGGTGAAATCCCTTCAACCACGGTATAACAGCCCAGAACATTTTATTAATTGAGATTACAGAATCAGTATCGATTGATGTGTTGGATCCAAATGCAGTTCGAGGTTGAGGACGACACAGGTGCAGCCAGAAGCGTTCCACTGCTATCCAATTAGAGTCATCCTACATAACAATGAGTTCATTGTTCTGTTGGTTTTGAATTTTGGAGCACATAAGACGTGAGTGGTTATGGACTCGCCCCACAAGTTTCGACTGATTTTTAGCAGAGTTTTTTCCTTAGATGATGAACTAAAAAATTTCCTTGGAAAACTTTTACTCTTATTGCAAAAGAGTAGTAATACATTTCAATATCAGCTGAAGAACATTCAAGACAAAAGATTCAAAAATGAACATATTTTCACAGGATTATAACACAAGAAGCAGAGATGTGTACAATGATGAACTAAGTTGAATTTGTGCGTAGTCGTTGTTTTGAAGGAGAACTTTGTACTGAACTCCGTGCCTCCAGTTCACTGTACACAAGCCCTTAAATTTCAAGTTTTACAAACATTTTTCTCTGAAGAGTAAGGGACGTGAGACTCATCAGGAAGTTCTGAGTATCATCATTCCGGCTAATGTCTTGGCGTGCTTTCATCACAGCTTATTTGTCCTTTTCGGACTTCAAAACGTTTTTTCTTCAATATTTTGCCCACTACTCCTCTTTTGTTTTCTTAGTGATGCTGTACTTTACAACACACGGCCATCCGATGGGGGTGCTTTTCCCTTCCTTAATGTATGCCATCATGCATAGCACGAATGAACGCATAACAATTAAACGGTTGCGCATGCACGTGCACGTGGCTACACGTGCAAGAAGAGATGATCTACGCCAGAATACTACAAAAATGGTTCAAATGACTCTGAGCACTATGGGACTTTACAGCTCAGGTCATCAGTCCCCTAGAGCTTAGAACTACTTTAACATAACTAACCTAAGGACATCACACACATCCATGCCCGAGGCAGGATTCGAACCTGCGACCTTAGCGGTCACGCGGTTCCAGACTGACGCGCCTAGAACCGCACGGCCACAACGGCCGGCCTAGAATACTACACAAAGCGGGTATGTAAAATGGGTTTAACCAATGTATTATATCAGTTCAAGATATCACAGAAAGCTGTCCAATGAATGATAGCACGCAGAGGAGAGGGTATTTAGGTATAAAGCAAAAATTTCAATTGTTCTGCCTCTGCAATGTTAAGGAATTTGTCCCTAAAATGAAACAAAATAAAACACATAAAACATGAATTTCTTCTGTTGACCAGTGAGAGCTGTTGACAAAGACGGTACAGTGAGTGTCTGATTAACATTTGGTGTGATCTCTACATCTACATCTACATCCATATTCCCCAAGCCACCTGACGGTTTGTGGCGGAGGGTACTTTGGGTACCTCTATCGGTTCTCCCTTCTATTCCAGTCTCGTATTGTTCGTGGAAAGAAGGATTGTCGCTATGCCTCTGCGTGGGCTCTAATCTCTCTGATTTTATCCTCATGGTCTCTTCGCGAGATATACGTACGAGGGAGCAATATGCTCCTTGACTCTTCAGTGAAGGTATGTTCTCGAAACTTCAAAAAAGCCCGTACCGAGCTACTGAGCGTCTCTATTGCAGAGTCTTCCACTGGAGTTTATCTGTCATCTCCGTAACGCTTTCGCGATTACTAAATGATCCTGTAACGAAGAGCGCTGTTTTCGGATTGCATTTCGTTAGGATTCTTCCAACGAACCTCAGTCTGGCATCTGCTTTATCGACAATTAATTTTATGTGGCCATTCCATTTTAAATCACTCCTAATGCGTACTCCCGGATAATTTATGGAATTAACTGCTTCCAGTTGTTGACCTGCTATTTTGTAGCTAAATGATAAAGGATCGTTCTTTCTATGTATTAGCAGCACTTTACACTTGTCTACACTGAGATTCAATTGCCATTCCCTGCACCATGTGTCAATTCGTTGCAGATCCTCCTGCATTTCAGTACAATTTTCCATTGTTACAACCTCTTGATATACTACAGCATCATCCGCAAAAAGCCTCAGTGAACTTCGCATGTTCTCCACAAGGTCATTTATGTATATTGTGAATAGTAACGGTCCTACGACACTCCCCTGCGGCACGCCTGAAATCGCTCTTACTTCGGAACACTTCTCTCCATTGAGAATGACTTGCTGCGTTCTGTTATCTAGGAACTCTTCAATCCAATCACACAATTGGTCTAATAGCCCATATGCTCTTACTTTGTTCATTAAACGACTGTGGGGAACTGCATCGAACGCCTTGCGGACGTCAAGAAACACGGCATCTACCTGGGAACGCGTGTGTATGGCCCTCTGAGTCTCGTGGACGAATAGCGCGAGCTGGGTTTCACACGACCGTCTTTTTCGAAACCCATGCTGATTCCCACGGAGTAGATTTCTAGTCTCCAGAAAAGTCGTTATACTCGAACATAATACGTGTTCCAAAATTATACAACTGATCGGCGTTAGAGATGTAGGTCTACAGTTCTGCACATCTGTCCCTTCTTGAAAACGGGGATGACCTGTGCCCTTTTCCAATCTTTTGTAACGCTACGCTCTTCTAGAGACCTACGGTACACCGCTGCAAGAAGTGGGATAAGTTCTTTCGCGTACTCTGTGTAAAATCTAACTGGTATCCCATCCAGTCCAGCGGCCTTTCCTCTTTTGAGCGATTTTAATTGTTTTTCTATCCCTCTGTCATCTATTTCAATATCTACCATTTTGTCATCTGTGCGACAATCTAGAGAAGGAACTACAGTGCAGTCTTCCTCTGTGAAACAGCTTTGAAAAAAGACATTTAGTATTTCGGCCTTTAGTCTGTCATCCTGATACTTCTGATAAAAATAGAGAGGATGTATCTGATAACATTTACTGTAGAAGCTGAAATGTAGCTTCACAGGCTCGTGCATGGAATATTAAACATTCTGGATGTCTCCGGTTTGGCGCGAGCCGGCTCTCGCCGTGCAGACGTCGTCCGGCCGCCAAAGTGAACAGTGGGTTTGATATCCCAGGACGACACAGGCCAGCCAGGCACGTCTCAGCCTGGCATGTAATGTGAACACACCCTAATACTCTTCACTGTCTCTGTAACACCAGCTGGGGTACAGACCGCTCGAGACTTTCTCGGAGCTCTCAGTGCTCTGGTCCAGTCGTGTCGTGGTTACTGGAGCCAAGTGAATGGATCAGTATCGCCTGTAGCACTGTGGATGCTCGATGCGATACATCATTGTTGTGTCTGACTTCTGACAAGTGCCTTCTGGACCTTCCCTGTGAACAGGCTACTCTCATTAGCTGGCATCCCTCCCTCATAGATAGTGTGCCAATAACTGCTGCCCAGTTGTGCAATACGCATCTGCCACTACCTGGAGTATCCAAATTAATTTGTCTTTTTTCCCAGTAGTGAGATCCACCTCCAAATACAGAATCTCTGCTCCCAACTCCATCTTTCCCCACAATCACCTCTTGTCGGGGAGACATCCCTTGCATCTCCATGGTGTGGACTCCATCCTCAGCTCTTCCTCCCCCTCTTCTATGGATAAAAAGGCTAAATTGACCCTATAGTTTTTCATCACCTGTTCCTGTCCATCCAAGATGCATTTCCCAGCTCAGACATGGTGTAGACTGAAAGCTTAATGTCAACAGACAAGCTGGTTTTGGCTACGCTCCCTACCAGTCACATGCTGTGTATTCACTGGAGAATTGGTGACCGTTGCTCGAACACTTAATTGGCAGTGACTCATTTAATAATCTTCAGACTGTCAACCAGTGCTACCCTCGATACCCGTCAGACGTGACTATCTGAGTTCTCATGCATGACCTCCATCACTCTGGAGGGCTGGTCATCTTTGTACAGACCACTAGTCGTCGCATTGGGGTCACAGGGAGTGAACGTGCTGGCCGGTTTCCCAAGTTGACTACCAGGATGCCGACTTTGGAGATGGTGGTAGCGGAGATGGACCTTCAGATGAGTGTATGCCAACAATTGTTGGAGGCTCAGAATGTGGATCAGTGTGCTCTGGTTTCTCAGAATAAACTGTGAACTGTAAAGGAGTCCACAAGTATGTGGTGTACTTTGGTTCATGTTCTACTATCCTACTTCCCATTGGCCACACTCGGCTGACACATGGTCACATCCTCGAGGATGTGTCCATGGTGTCCATCTTGTGGTGGACCACATCCAACTGGACTGCCCTAATTTCACATTTCACAGTGAAACCTTAGACTTGCTGACATATTACCTCTGGTACTAGTGGACAACACCAAAGTGGCTCACTGGGTTTTGTGTTTTACCCGTGAAGGAGGCTTTTGCTCCTCTCTGAGACTTAAGGGACAGTTTGGAGCCGAGCGACCGCTACGGTCGCAGGTTCGAATCCTGCCTCAGGCATGGATGTGTGTGATGTCCTTAGGTTAGTTAGGTTTAATTAGTTCTAAGTTCTAGGCGACTGATGACCTCGGAAGTTAAGTCGCATAGTGCTCAGAGCCATTTGAACCATTTTTTAACTTAAGGTACAACAGCCTCAATAGCCGCTTGAGGATTTGGAAGTGTGTTCCGTAGCCTGTTCAGCCTGAGATGCCCGTGGCTGCCCTTGTTCGGTGGTGTGGCCTGGCTCCTGCCCTTCGCACCTTTAGAATTCATCTGATTCTTGTACATCTGTCGGTGTTTGACAGACTTGTTGTCTAATTGTAAAATGTAAACCTTTGTGGCCAGAATTGTCACAATAAATAAAATATTTCGGCCTATTATGCCTTGATCGAAGGGATTTCACTTTAAAAGCCGACATTTCGTCCCCATCTGCGGAGGATATTTTCAAGGGGGATCGTAGCTTTGTTGAATGTCCAATTCACACCCTGGCTTGCTACCAACTGCAGCAAAAATTTGCTTACGCGAGATCCTGCGCAGTGGCCTGATGTCACACGTTTTGAATAAACGATTACAATTGGCCATTGTTGACTGCTGTTGTCCGCTGTTACTATATCCCGTGGTGGAAGACTGGTGCAAATATTCTTCAGCACCGGAATCCAGATTTCATTCAATTTCACACAATCCACCTCTTCGTACCGAAATTCCTGGAGTGTTTCACAATCTTTATGGTGGTATCTGCTTGTGGCTGCCAGTACTTGAGTCGTATCAAAATGAGTGTGGTGGTATCATGGCTGTAAAGCATATTCCACAACAGTTGATCAGCCAGTCTCCCCTCTCATGTAATTTCCCTTATGCTCTTCGAGACATTTTTTGACATAGAGATTGTGAAACACCCCAGGAATTTCAATAGGACGGAGGAGCGCGTGAAATTGAATTACATTTGAATTCCGTTCCTGAAGGAGTTGTGTAGCAGTCTTCCACCATGGGATGATAGCAGGGTTGAATCACACGTAAAACAAACCTACGATCCCCCTTGAAAATATCCTCAGCAGATGGTGACGAAACGTCGGCTTTTAAAGTGAAATCCCCGACCACGGCATAATAGCCTGGAATATTTTATTAATTGAGATTTGTTGTCATTGTTCTGTTTCGTGACATTTTATCCTGTCCTTTCAGCTACTTTTGTTGTGGTGATGGAGGGTGTACAAGCCACTGTGGAATGACGACTGCGTCTCCAGTTGCATACGATGTCCTGGGGGCCTCCAGTTGCTTTCTCGGCAGAGCAGCTCTCTCAGTTCTATTTGGTTTTAAGTCTTGGCTTTCTTCTTTCTTGGATACATTGAGTTCATTGGGATTTATTTCTTTTCCCTCTATGGGGTTTAAAAAGAATGACTCCAACAATGTCCTCGAGGCTTATGCAATAGCCCAGCACCCGCATAATGGCGAGACAACTCCTGGGGGCGGCATTAGTCTCTTGGACAGACGTCGGCAGGGAGCTTGTAGTATGCAATCAGGAAGAAATTCCTGTGTCACATCGTCAATGTGAGGCTGCGAGGATGACAGTAAACTGATAGCGGTGAATCAGTTACGAGCCACTGAACTCGCAGGACAGGTTCCATATGGAAACCGCAGCCGCGCCAGTATCATTTATGTACACTAGCAGAATGACTCTGACAACGTCCTCGAGGCTTATGCAATAGCCCAGAACCCGCCTAATGGCGAGACAACACCTGAGGGTGGCATTAGTCTCTTGCATAGACGTCGGCAGGGAGCCTGTAGTATGCAACCGTGAAGCAATTTCTGTGTCGCACCGTCAATGTGCGGGTTGCGACGTTTCCAGTAAATGACCAGTGGTGCATCGGTTAGAAACTACTGCAATCCCAGGAGAGGTTCCATGCGGATAGTAGCCGCACCTGTATCACAGATGTACACTAGGAGCATGACCCTGACAATGTCCCCGGAACTTATGTAATAGCCCACTAACCGCATAATTGCGAGACAAGTCCTGAGGGCCGCAATAGTATCTTGGAGAGAAGTTGGCAGGGTGCCTTAGTATGCAATCACGAAGCAATTTTTCTGTCGCATCGTCAGTGTGAGAGTGCGAGGGTTACAGTAAATGGGCAGCGGTGCATTGGGTACAAGCAATAATACTCCCAGGCGAGGTTCCATGCGGCGACCGCAGCCACGCCAGTATCATAAATGTACACTAGCAGAATTACACCGATGATGTCCTCTAGGCTTAAGCAATAGCCCAATACCCACCTAATGGCGAAACAATACCTGAGGGCGAAACTAGTCCCCTGGAGAGACGTCGGCTGGCAGCCTGTAGTATGCAGTCGCGAAGTAATTTCTGTGTCACGTCGTTAATGTGAGGGTGAGAGGGTTACAGGAAACGGGCAGCGGTACATAGGTTACAAGCTACTGGACTCCTACGATAAGTTACATGCAGCGACCGTAGCCGTGACAGTATGATAAACGTACAATAGCAGAATGACTCCAACAATGTCCTTGAGGCTTAGGGAAAGCACAGCTCCCTCCTAATGACGAGACAACTGCCGAGACCGGCAATAGTCTCTTGGAGAGAAGTCGGCAGGGACCCCGTAGTATGCAATCGTGAAGCTCAAAAATGGTTCAAATGGCTCTGAGCACTATGCGACTTAACTTCTGAGGTCATCAGTCGCCTAGAACTTAGAACTAATTAAACCTAACTAACCTTAGGACATCACACACATCCTTGCCCGAGGCAGGATTCGAACCTGCGACCGTAGCGGTCGCTCGGCTCCAGACTGTAGCGCCTAGAAGCGCACGGCCACTCCGGCCGGCAAAGAAAACGCAATCAAGAATACAACGAGAATCAGCTTAATTTTTTCAAGGAACTCCTCGACGGAATAGAACGAGTGACCCACGAGGAAACTCTTCAGTTTCGATTCGAAAATGCGTGGATTACTGCTAAGATTTTTGAATTCGAGCGGTGGCTTATTGAAAATGGATGCAGCAGTTAATCGCACACTTTTCTGCACAAGGGTTAAGGAAGTCCAATCCACATGCAGGATGGATTTCTGCCGAGTATTAACTGTGTGGGATTAGCTAATATTGTTAACAATAAATGACAGTAAGGAATACATATATTGAGAGGCCAAAATCAAAATACCCAGACTCGTGAACAGGGGTCGACAGGAGGTTAGTGAACTTACACCACTTATTGCCCGAACCACCGGTTTCAGAGCCAAAAATATCTTTTCAGAATGGGGAGAGTTACCCCAAAATGTATAGTGGTACAACATGCAATGTGTGGTTTTCATGAGCAACAAATAGGGTGGAAATGATGTTTATATTACTCTCTATCCAATTTTCTGTACAGGTTCCGGAACTCTCGGAACCAAGGTGACGCAAAACGTTTTTAAATGTGTGTATAAATAAGAAAAGGGAGTGGCTCCAACACTGATCCCTGGGGCACCCTCCATTAGGCTGTACACCTCTTAGACCCCACATCACAGACATTCTTAACATTGTGGGTAATGACCTTCTGCTGTCTGTTGCTAAAATAAGAGGTGGACTAATTGTGAGATACTCCCCATATTCCGTAGTGATCCCACTTCTGGAGCAAAATTTTGTGATCCACACAATAAACACCTTGGTTAAAACAAAAAATATGCCTAGCGTTCAAATCATTTTGTTTAACCCATCCTCGACCTCACAGAGAAAAGAGAATAATGCATTTTCAGTTGTTAAACGACTTGTAAAGCCGAATTGTACATGTGATAGGAAATCGTATGATCTAAGATGATCAATTATCATTACATACGTAGCCTTTTCAATAACTTTAACAAACACTGAAACCATAGAAACAGGTCTAAAATTGTCTACATTATCCTTTTCCCCTTTTTATAAATTGGCTTTACTACTGAGTACTTAAATCGTTCAGGAAATTGACCATTCCTAAAGGAAAAATTACAAATATGGCTAAATACAAGGCTAACATGTGCAGCACAGTACTTTAATAATCTGCTAGGCACTCATTCATGTCCATGAGAGACCTTAGACTTCATGGATTTAATTATTGACTCAATCTCCCCCTTGTCTGTATCACATAGGAGTATTTCAGACATCCATCTCGGAAAGGCATTTGCCAAGAGAGTTATATGATTTCCTGTAAAAACTAAATATTTATTTAACTCACCAGTAATGCTCAGAAAATGATTGTTAAATAATGTACCTATATCTGATTTATCAGGTTTTAATTTTACCCTGTGAATTAGCTATTCTATTTGCATACCAAATACTCTTTGCTTGCCTAATAACATTTTTAAGGACCTCACAATATTGTTTGTAATGGGCTACTCTAGCTTGATTGAGACTACTTCTAAAATTTTGATATAATTCCCAGTTTGTTCTACATGATATCCTTTGCCCACTAGTCAGCCACCTAGGCTACTTATTACTGCTGCTACCACGTTTAGAACGTTCTAATGGAAAGCAACTCTCAAAAACCATGAGAAATTATATTTATCATCTATGTTATCGGCACCATAAACATCCCGCCACTCTTGTTCCTTGACTAGGTTTAAAAAACTCTCTATTGCTGTTGGATTGACTTTCCTACATAGTTTGTAATTATATGTGACATTTGCTTGAGTACAAAAACCTTTAAGTGTTAAAATTTGTGCATCATGGTCTGAAAGGCCATTCACCCTTTTACTAACAGAATGCCCATGTAGTAATGAAGAAGGAATGAAAAATATTGTCTATGGCTGTGCTACTATTCCCCTGCACCCCAGCTGGAAAAAAACACAGTCTGCATCTGATCGTATGAATTTAGGAGATCTACCAACGTCCTTTTCCTTCCACCATCATATACAAAATTTACATTGAAGAAAATAACTAATTTCTGGTACTTGCTACAAAACGAATCAGGAACAGTCTCTAGCTTGTGCATAATTGCTCCAAAAGCAGAGTTAGGGGACCTATAAAGAACACAATTAGAAATTTAGTTTCACTAAATTGGGCTTCCAATGCACATCATTCAAATATCTGTTCAGTGCAGTGGTATGATACATCTATGAACTCAATAGTGTCTGTTACGTACATAGCCACACACCCACCCCGCAAGTAACTCCTTGAAAAACAGCCAGCTAATCTGTATCCTGGTAAAGGAAGCCTCTGAATTGTAAAATTATGTAAGTAGTGCTCCGATATACCAATAATTTCAGAGTAAATATTCATAAGAAGTCCACTAACTATATATCTAATACCTCTTGTATTTTGATGAAATACGCTAATTCATTACATATACAGGCAGCGGTGCATTGGTTATAAGCTATAGCACTCCCAGGATAGGGTGCATGCGGTGACCACAACCGCCCCAATATCATAGATGTACACTATCAGAATGACTCTGACAATTCCTCAAGGCTTATGCAAAAGCCCAGGACTTGCCTAATGACGAGGCAACTAATGACAGCAGCAATAGTCTCTTTAAGAGAAGTCGGCAGGGAGCATGTAGGATGCAATCGCTAAGCAATTTCTCTGTCTCAAACGGTCAGCAGTGTATGGGTTACAAGCTACTGGACTCACAGGATAGGTTCTATGGGATGACCGTAGCAGCGCCAGTATCACAGATGTACACCCACAGGGTGATTCTGACAATGTCCTTGAGGCCTATGCATTAGCCCAGCACTCACCTAACAGTGACACAACTGCTGACGACAACAATAGTCTCTTGGAGAGAAATCGGCAGGGAGCCTGTACTATGCATTCGCGAAGAAATTTCTATTTATTTATTTTCTTTATTTATTTACACGTCAAGTTCGTAGGACCAAATTGAGGAGCAAATATCCAAGGTCATCGAACAAGTCAGCACATGAAATTAAAACAAGAGTAAAAAGAGATAAAAAGAAAATGTTTATGAACCCGAAAAAGTCAAGGCATGAGTTTAAGTAAACACAGTCAACAATACAACAAGAATCAGCTTAATTTTTCAAGGAGCTCCTCGACAGAATAGAAGGAATCACCCTGGATGAATCTCTTCAGTTTCGTTTTTAAAAGTGCATGTGTTGCTGCTATGATTTTTGAATTCGAGCGGCAGCTTATTGAAAACTAGTGCAGCAGTATACTGTACACCTTTCTGCACAGGGGTTAAGGAAAACCGATCCGAGTGCAGGTATGATTTCTGCCGAGTATTAACTGAGTGAATGCTGTTTATTCTTGGGAATAAGCTAATACTGTTAACAAGAAATTACACATAAGATATATATATATTTCAAAATAACCCAGACTCATGAACAGGGTTCTACAAGAGCTTTGTGAACTTACACCACTTATTGCCCTAACCTCCCGTTTCTGAGCCAAAAATATCCTTTTACAATGGGAAGATTTATCTCAAAGTACAATACCATACGACATAAGAGAATGAAAATAAGCAAAGTGGACTAATTTTTCGTGTCGAACGATCACTCACTCCAGATGTCGTTCAGATAGTAAAAATAGGAGCATTGCGTCTTTGAACAAGATCCTGAACGTGGGCTTTCCACTACAGTTTACTATCTATCTGAACATCTAGAAATTTGATCTGTTCAGTTTCAATAATCATATGTCCTTTCTGTGAAATTGAAAAGTCAGATTTTGTTGAATTGTGTGTAAGAAACCGTAAAACCTGAGTCTTACTGTGATTTAGCGTTAGTTGATTTCCTACAAGCCGTGAAATTACGTCATGAACTCCACTATTTGAAACCAGGCTAATGATGCACACAACATCCTTTACTACCAAGCTAGTGTAAACACCAGACAGAAATATTTTAGGGTTACCCGTAATACGAGAGGGTATACATTTATATAAATAAGGAACAGGAGTAGCCCCAACACTGGTGCCTGGGGCACCCCCCACTTGACAGTACCCCTCTCAGACACAACATCACATCTATTCTTAACACTGTGAATAGTGAACTTTTGCCGTATGTTGCTAAAGTAAGACGAGAACCAATTGTGAGCTACTCCCTGTATGCCGTAATAGTCCAACTGCTGGAGGAAAATTTTGTGATCAACACAATCAAAGGTCTTTGTTAAATAAAAGAATATGCCTAGTATGCCTAGCGTTCGAAACCTTTTGTCTAAGCCATCCAGTACCCCACAGAGAAAACAGAATATAGATTTTCAGTCGTTAAACGACTTCTGAAGCCGATCTGTACATTTAGTAGTAAATCATATGATATAAAATGATCAATTATCATTACATACACAGCCTTTTCAACAACCTTAGCAAACACTGAATCCATAGAAATAGGTCTAAAATTGTCTACATTATCCTTCTCCCCTTTTTATAACTCGGCTTTATTACTGAGTACTTTAATCGTTCAAGAAACTGTCAATTCCTAAATGAAAAACTACAAATATGGATAAATATAGGGCTAACATTTGCAGCACAGTACTTTAATATTCTGCTAGGCACTTCTTCATATCCATGAGAGTCCTTAGTCTTCAGTGATTCAGTTATTAACCAGTCTCCCCCTTGTCTGTACCACAGAGGAGTATTTCAGACGACAGTCTCGGAAAGGCATTTGCCAAGAGAGTTATATGATTCCCTGAAAAAAATAATTTTTTTTAATTCACCAGCAATGTTCAGAAAATGATTGTTAAATACTGTACATTTATCTGATTTATCAGTAGAAGAAATATTTTTACTACGAACTGACTTTATATCGTCGTCCCTGTGCTGCTGACCAGACACTTCCTTCACAACTGACCATATGGTTTTAATTTTACCCTGTGAATTAGCTATTCTAGTTGCATACCACATTATCTTTGCCTGCCTAATAACATTTTAAGCACCTTACAATACTGTTTGTAATGGGCTACTGTAGCTTGATTGTGACTACTTCTAAAATTTTGATATAATTTCCACTTTGTTCTACATGACATCCTTTGCCCACTAGTCAGCCACCCAGGCTACCTATTACTTCTAGTACCCCGTTTCGAACGTTCTAATGAAAAGCAGCTCTCAAAGAGCAGGAGAAATGTGTTAAGGAAAGCATTATATTTTTCATCTATGTTATCCGCCTATAAACACCGTGCCACTCTTGTTCCTTGACTAGGTTTAAAAAACACTCAACGGCTGTTGGATTATGTTTCTTACATACTTCTTAATTATAAGTGACATTTGTTTGAGTGCCCACGCCTTTCACTGTTATAATTTGTGCAACATGGTCTGAAAGGCCATTCACACCCTTTTACTAACAGAATGCCCATGTAGTAATGAAGAATGAATAAAACTATTGTATATGGCTGTGCTACTGTTCCGCTGCACCCTAGTTGGAAAAAACATAGTCTGAATCAGATCATATGAATTTAGGAAATCTACCAACATCCTTTTTCTTGCACCATAATATAATAAATTTATAATGAAGTCATCACATATAACTAATTACTGATACTTCCTACAAAGTGAATCAAGAACTGTCTCTAGCTTGCGCAGAAATGCTCAAAAGGCAGAGTTAGGGGTCCTATAAACGACAACAATTAGAAGTTTAGTTTCACTAAATTCAACTGCCCCTGCGTAACATCCAAATCTCTGTTCAGTGCAGTGGTGTAATACGTCAATGGACTCAGTACTGTTTGTTACGTATATATAGCCGCCCCCACCCCTCACGGAACTCCTTGAAAAACAGCCAGCCAATCTATATCCTGGTAAAGGAAGCCTCTGAATTGTCAAATTCTGTAAGTGGTGTTCCGATATACCAACAATGTCAGAGTCAATATATATAAGCAGTTCACTACCTCTTATATTTTCACGAAATAAGCTAATTACTTCTCTACTTGTATACCTGACCTACTGTGAAGGTGATTCCTTTGTTAGAGAGACTTCCTTTAAGCAGAGATACCTATCAGCTGATTTCAGTCTGAAAAAAGTGCCGCTGTAACACCAATCACTACAGGAATTTTTCAATGAGTGATCACACCTCCACTCACTACACTACCATCTGACTTCTGTGCAGTTTGCGAACAACCTTTCGCTCCCTGTATATCACAGCTGGTAGCTTCAGAATATCAAAGAGAATATACCAGTCAACTTTCTCAAAAGCTTTCTCGAAGTAGGTTTGTCTTTCTTTACCTTTGTTCTAAAATATGTCGTAGGGTCAGTGTTGACATCTGTGCTCTTACATTTCTCCGGAATCCAAGCTAATCTTCTCCAAGGTCGGCTTCTGCCTCTCTTTCCAGTATTCTGTAAGGACTTCATGTTATTATTTTGCAACCATGACTTATTAAAATGATAGTTGGGTTTATTCACACCTGTCAGTAACAGCTTTCTATGGAATTGAAATTTTTGTCCTTAATTCTTCTTGAAGTCTGGGGCTATTTAGCCTGTCTCATACATCTTGCACACCAGATCAAAGAGTTTTGTATGGCTGGCTCTCCCAAGGCTGTCAGTAGTTCTGATGGAATATCGTCTACTCTCTGTTTCGACTTAGACCTTAGAGAGTTCTGTCAAATGCTTCTCGCAATCTCGTATCTTCCATTTCATCTTCATCTACATCCTCTTCATTACCTTCAAGTTCATCTCCCTTGTAACGATCCTCCGTATACTGCGTCCACCTTTCAGCTTTCCCTTCTTTGGTTAGGACTGTTATTCCATCTGGGCTCTTGTTATTCATACAGTTGCCTCTCTTTGCCCTAAAGGCCTTTTAATTTTCCTGTAGCCGGTGTCTGTCTTTCCCCTGGTGAAATAAGTTTCTGAATCCTTACGCAGACCGCTGGTGAAGCGCCGTAACGTCATTAGGAATAAGGTAAGCGAGAAGCATTGTTAAAGCCAATTTCCAAATCCTGCGTTGAAACAAACACAATGCAGTAATTACTTACTTGTTGTTCGTCTTAGTGGTCGTTTTGTTGCATTATGAGCAAAAGTAGAAAACATTGTGCTGTTGCTGAATGCTAAAGTGCTTCACATAAAACTGCTTATGTAATTTACCACCGATTTCCTAAAGTTAAGGAAACTGCAGCGCAAATGAATGCCTTGCTATAAAAGAACTGCTCTTGCATGTGAATAATGCAAGAATTTCTTGATATAGTTGCCTTTCCAAAGATTATGAACAGGGTGTTTCCTTTGAAAGGATAATTAAAGGGTGACGTTTTGCCATCACAAAGAATTCCAAACTGGCTTGGAGATGCATTCGAGGTGGTTCCTAGGACAAAGTACAGGAAACTGTCAGATATTCATCCTGTTTAGAATTAAGTTTCCATGTATTATCGGTTTCGGAATTACTCGCGAATTGTTTATTTATAGCGTTGCAGTCTCATTTCTTGATCAATGATAATGCTGTTCTAAAATATTATGTATTAATAAGTATCATGGGCAAGAGATCGCCGATGTGAAGAGAAAAGCGTACGCTGCCTGCCTTAAAGGCTTTATCTCCGAAGAAAACTAAATAAGATCAGACGACCGCTACAGAGGTAGTTCTTGACCTAGACGTTGCTTCTAAACTCGAAATAGACAGACTAAAAACTGAGATAAAACTGCTGAAGAGAGAAAACTACGCTCTGAAAAGAAGTAAGAAGGGCCTCCAAGCAAAGTATTCGAAGTATGTTGTGGAACTAAGAGACATGCTTATTCTACATCCACATGACTACACTGCATTTCACAATTAAGTGGCTGACGGTTCATCCAATACCCTTCAAGCTGTTCCTCTATTATTCCACTCTCAAACAGCGCACGGGAAAAGCGAGCACTTAAATATTTCCATACGAATTCTAATTTCTCTCATTTATTACGCTGTTCATTTCTCCCTATGCAGGTGGGCACCAATAAAATATTTTCCAATTCGGAGGAGAAAATTGGTGGTGGAAATTTCATAAGAAGATCCTGCTGCAACGAGAAAAGGCTTTGTTTTAACGATAGCAATCCCAATTCGCATATCATATCCGTGGCATTCTCTCCCCTGCTTCGCGATAGTACAAAACGAGCTGCCTTTCTTTGAACTTTTTCGATGTCCTCCGTTAATCTGACGCGGATCCCGCGCTACGCAGCAGTACTCTAGAAGAGGGTGGATAGCCGGCCGCAGTGACCGAGTGGTTCTAGGCTCTACCGTCTGGAACCGCGCTACGGTCGCAGGTTCGAATACTGCCTCGGGCATGGATGTGTGTGATGTCCTTAGGTTAGTTAGGTTTAAGTAGTTCTAAGTTCTAGGGGACTGATGACCTCATCAGTTAAGTCCCGTAGTGTTCAGAGCCATTTTTTGAGGGTGCATAGGTGTAGTGTAAGCAGTCTCTTTAGTAGCTCTGTTGCATTTTCTAAGTGTTTTACCAATAAATCGCAGTCTTTGGCTTGCTTTCTCTCCCACAACATTATCTATGTGATTTATAGTCTTTAGATTTGCGTCATTTATCGTGTAACGGGAATTTAGAGGATTTCTTTTAGTACTCATCTGGATGACTTCATACTTTCCATTATTTAGAGTCAATCGTTAGTTTTTTCCGCAATTAAACAACAAATTAGACAGTTTGCCACACGAGCCCAGATTCGATCTTACATTGACAGTTCCTTTGGTTCAGTCTCAGAATCTCCTTCCGGATTCAGATTATATCACTGGTAATGGCAGGACCTCAGTAATTTGTAGGGATGGCCTCACTTCTCCTTCAGTTGACTGGTTCAGTAAAATACTGAGGTCTGAAGTGATATTTTGCAGTTTTCATGGGCGGCATGTTGCTAAGCGTGACGGAGTGATGCAACAGATAATTTCTACAATAAAAAAAATGGTTCAAATGGCTCTGAGCACTATGGGACTCAACTGCTGAGGTCATTAGTCCCCTAGAACTTAGAACTAGTTAAACCTAACTAACCTAAGGACATCACAAACATCCATGCCCGAGGCAGGATTCGAACCTGCGACCGTAGTGGTCTTGCGGTTCCAGACTGCAGCGCCTTTAACCGCACGGCCACTTCGGCCGGCTAATTTCTACAATACCTTCGAAGTTTCCAGAAATGCATCACGAAGTGGTTTCCCCCTACGTCAGACCAGGAACCTTCGTTACAGAAAGGCATATGTGCACACAAGCTAAAACAGGGAACATATAAAATTCCAAGAGAAGAACAATCTTCAATGGGTTGCTTCGTGATCTTCCTGAGTTACAGCGAGTATTTATGAACCCAGGAAGATGTTCTAGCTCTTAATATTACGTCTTTGAAGGTGGTTTTTATTGTAACATACAGCTGTTTATTTATTACAATTTTAGATCTAAGCGATGCTTAATAATGTGCATCAGCACTTAACAACTACAATTCGTGAGGCTGGTGTTACAACTCTCGCGTACCGCGGTAGAACAATATACATCAAGAAAACCTACTCAAAAGTTAATTCTTATTATCCTGCAACTAAAAATACCAAAATTATACTTTGTCATTTTACAAATTGAGCATTTATTCCACGGCGTTTTTCAATTGCAAAATGTACCAGTTACTTAAAGTGATGTAATCAAAAACATTGAAAATAAGAAAGCCTGAAGGTTCATACTTGTGTTTTAGGTCCAGTTTCCTCAAAAAGCGTCCAAATTGGTGAGAAAACCAAAATATCAGTCCGGACCAAGGACAAAATATTTCCACATTTCTGGAACGAATCACTAAACGCTCAAACGTTTTACCCAAAATAGTCAGTTTTTATTAACTTGTAAGTATATGTGAACGATGGAATCTGTGGGTAATCTATTCAAGTAACCACCCCCAATTTCAGCCCAATGCTAGAAGTGAGATGTTATACGGTAGCTTCCAGAATTCAGAAGGCCACTGAAGCGTAACTTAAAAAAAGAAACTTTCAAATCTTAAAAACTCTTGTCATGAATAATATATATAATGTCAATGATTAACTAACCTATGTTAATGAAAAACTTATAGCCTATATGCACGAAACGTAAAAGGAAACCTCTGTAGTAAAAACAAAATTAATTTTTCTAAAAAACCAAGTGATTTTTGGAAAGAAACGGAGACTTTCTCTTCTTATGATTCGCTTCTGTTTTGACACTCGATTTACTAAGAGGTAAGTTGCTGAAATCCTTATGTTATATATGTTTTATGGATTAATACGATTATCACTCATAAATATCGGCACCTGCAGTTATTGTAGTAAACCTTTTAATATTACCACCTTGAATTGCTTTAAGGATTTTATATTTTTCAGCTAGATGTATCACGAAATTGTGGTCACGTTATTTGAAAGCAAAATGAACAACTGTTTATCGCGTTGTGCCATTTAAGTATATTATTCACCACAGGTCGGACCTGAAGATCGGTTTTTACGAAGTGCGGTCGATTATTCACAGTAGTGTTTTACAGGCAACGAGCCATTAAACAGCGGTAGTCGATGGTGCTCAGTAACAACCAGGGTCTAATACATCGAAAGAATGTAACAGCGTTGGCTTAAAGGTTAAAAAATAGTAAAGGTTCATTATACTAAAACAATTAATTATATACATGTAGATGTGCGTAAGGTCACTAACGACACCGTGGCATAGCGTTTGTAATGTGTCCTCCACGTGGCAAACTCATAATCATGCACAGAACATTTTTTTATTAATTTGAATATTTCTCTCACTTTTAACTACCAATAAGGAAAGAAACGTTACAGTGGACGCTAGTCTGCCATCTTCCTTGCTTAAGTGGAATATGGCGTTGATTAAATTTCCTTCATAGGTTAATTGAAACTGTTTTCCATAGCCCAGCGAACTGCTACAGCTAACATCTCATCCATATCTTAATACGCTGCACGGTACCAGAAACTAAGACTCTTCATTTTAAAAAACATACATCCCATAGCGACAAACATGACTGGAAAGTCTGCCCTGAGAGTTCTCTACCGAATTGAAAATTGTGAGTCTGTCTGATATCGAGAAGTGATCCGTGTCGATTGCTGGTACGGAGGGCGCTAGAGTCGATACAGGTGGTATCTGTCACACCATGTTACCCCATTAACTCGCGTGGTACTGAGTGCCGCACTTCGGGCTTGTGGCGTGTCGCCTTCGTTTCCGTCGGGAGTGTAAGCAGCAGTACCAGAGTTTACAGGAGAAACTTCGTATTTTGGACGGGAGCTCCGTTTCTGGGTGTTCGGCCGCCAGCTGCGAATCATTTTGACACCGATCCGGCGACTCGCGTGTGCATAACGAAAAGAAGACGAGGGCGACAGCTATGGAGGCGGCTGGTCGTATTCTGCGAGCAGAGCTTACTGGGTCTGTATCTCACTGCTGTTGACTGACGGCGCAGTTCTTGGTGAGTACGGAACGTTCTTCCATGATACCACGCTCAGTGCAGCTGTTACAAAGTACTGAATTTTTATTGGCTGGCTATGAAAATGCTAATTCGTGATTTCATTATATGCTGTGTTTAGAGAAATTTGGGCAATTTTAATTCCTTAAAGAATTTTCACTTACATTTGGAGAAAGATAAGTCAGTTGCTTCAACATACGCTTACTAGCTAAATGAAAATTGTTAGAGTAAATGTTAATTCGGGATTTCTGGTGGCTTGTGCAATAACTGCTTAGGGAGATTTAGTTACATAGTTGCGCTCTGTAGTCAAATGTAGAATTTTCACTACATATAATGCTCACTCAAAAGATCAGAATGAAATTAGCAAGTGTTGGTAGGCGGGCGGAAATGGTGCAGGTAACTAATGATGAGCACATGTTCAGACTGTTACACCTTCTACGAATAGTTATTACGTGTCAACTATAACGTGTCAGTTTGACGGGATTGTGGTTAGACTACAGTAGCGTGAAGACGCCGCCCCCCGTACGGTACCAAAGAATGTCACTCTACTGTATCTAATAAACGTAAACTGCAATTTTACGGTGCTGTCCAATTTTGTCAAGAATAGGTCATGTTGGTGAGAAATTTTTTACGAAAAGCTTGACAAGATGCCGGATGTTGTCGAGGTTTCGCCGCACATGTTTAATGAAATAGTATTAAAATTTCTCACTGTATCGTGACATTCCAAGTATGGAAACTACAACCAAGGGTAAAAACAAAGCAGCACTGTGTTACCAAAATGGCAGTGGTGTATCTTTCAGGAATAGGTTAAGATCGGAATCATTCTACCCATAACATACAGGCGGTCGCACAACGAAGTAAAAAGTAATCGTAGTTGGGTCAACGGAGGCGTCCGATCCCACCCGTCGGCTTTGACCCGTGACTTAAGGATGCTGTGACGTCATGACGGCGCGGAGTTTGAGTGCATTCGCAGATGTCCTGTTGCGGTTGGTTGTGTCCTCTGGTGTGTATGGTCCGCGTGTTGTGGTGTATTGGGTTCATTTGGGTGTCGATGCTTGAAGTGTGCATTTATCGGTCGTGACTGTTGTTGTTGTTGTCGTCTTCAGTCCTGAGACTGGTTTGATGCAGCTCTCCATGCTACTATCCTGTGCAATCTTCATCTCCCAGTACCTACTGCAACCTACATCCTTCTGAATCTGCTTAGTGTATTCATCTCTTTGTCTCCCCCTACGATTTTTACCCTCCACGCTGCCTTCCAATACTAAATTGGTGATCCCTTGATGCCTCAGAACATGTCCTACCAACCAATCCCTTCTTCTGGTCAAGTTGTGCCACAAACTCTTCTCCCCAATCCTATTCAGTACCTCCTCATTAGTTATGTGATCTACCCATCTAATCTTCAGCATTCTTCTGTAGCACCACATTTCTAAAGCTTCTATTCTCTTTTTGTCCAAACTATTTACCGTCCATGTTTCACTTCCATACATGGCTACACTCCATACAAATACTTTCAGAAATGACTTCCTGACACTTAAATCTATACTCGATGTTAACAAATTTCTCTTCTTCAGAAACGATTTCCTTGCCATTGCCAGTCTACATTTTATATCCTCTCTACTTCGACCATCATCAGTTAATTTGCTCCCCAAATAGCAAAACTCCTTTACTACTTTAAGTGTCTCATTTCCTAATCTAATACCCTCAACATCACCCGACTTAATTCGACTACATTCCATTATCCTCGTTTTGCTTTTGTCGATGTTCATCTTATATCCTCCTTTCAAGACATGGATTTTAATACCTACTCCGAATTTTCTTTTGTTTCCTTTACTGCTTGCTCAATATACAGATTCAATAACATCGGGGAGAGGCCACAACCCTGTCTTACTCCCTTCCCAACCACTGCTTCCCTTTCATGTCCCTCGGCTTATATAAGTGCCATCTGGTTTCTGTACAAATTGTAAATGGCCTTTCGCTCCCTGTATTTTACCCCTGCCACCTTTAGAATTTGAACGAGTATTCCAGTCAACATTGTCAAAAGCTTTCCCTAAATCTACAAATGCTAGAAACGTAGGTTTACCTTTCCTTAATCTTTCTTCTAAGATAAGTCGTAAGGTCAGTATTGCCTCAAGTGTTCCAGTATTTCTACGGCATCCAAACTGATCTTCCCCGAGGTCGGCTTCTACTAGTTTTTCCATCCGTCTGTAAAGAATTAGTGTTAGTATTTTGCAGCTGTGGGTTATTAAACTGATTGTTCGGTAATCCTCACACCTGTCAACACCTGCTTTCTTTGGGATTGGAATTATTATATTCTTCTTGAAGTCTGTGGGTATTTCGCCTGTCTCATACATCTTGCTCACCAGATGGTAGTTTTGTCATGACTGGCTCTCCCAAGGCCGTCAGTAGTTCCAATGGAATGTTGTCTACTCCGGGGGCCTTGTTTCGAGTCAGGTCTCTGTGCTGTCACTCTCTTCACGCAGTATCGTATCTCCCATTTCATCTTCATCTACATCCTCTTCCATTTCTATAATATTGTCCTCAAGTAGATCGCCCTTGTATAGACCCTCTATATACTCCTTCCACCTTTCTGCTTTCCCTTCTTTGCTTAGAACTTGGTTTCCATCTGAGCTCTTGATATTCATGCAAGTGATTCTTTTCTCCAAAGGTCTCTTTAATTTTCCTGTAGGCGGTATCTACCTTACCCCTAGTGAGATAAGCCTCTACATCCTTACATTTGTCCTCTAGCCATGCCTGATTAGCCATTTTGCACTTCTTGTCGATCTCATTTTTGAGACGTTTGTATTCCTTTTTGCCTGCTTCATTTACTGCATTTTTATGTTTTCTCCTTTCATCAATTAAATTCAATATTTCTTCTGTTACCCAAGGATTTCTACTAGCCCTTGTCTTTTTACCTACTTGATCCTCTGCTGCCTTCACTACTTCATCCCTCAAAGCTACCCATTCTTCTACTGTATTTCTTTCCCCCACTCCTGTCAATTGTTCCCTTATGCACTCCCTGAAACTCTGTACAACCTCTGCTTCTTTCAGTTTATCCAGGTCCCATCTCCTTAAATTCGCACCTTTTTGCAGTTTCTTCAGTTTTAATCTACAGGTCATAACCAATAGATTGTGGTCAGAATCCACATCTGCCCCTGGAAATGTCTTATAATTTAAAACCTGGTTCTTAAATCTCTGTCTTACCATTATATAATCTATCTGATACCTTTTAGTATCTCCAGGGTTCTTCCATGCATACAACCTTCTTTCATGATTCCTGAACAAAGTGTTAGCTATGATTAAGTTATGCTGTGAGCAAAATTCTACCAGGTGGCTTCCTCTTTCATTTCTTAGCCCCAATCCATATTCACCTACGTTTCCTTCTCTCCCTTTTCCTACACTCTAATTCCAGTCTCCCATGACTATTAAATTTTCGTCTCCCTTCACTATCTGAATAATTTCTTTTATTTCATCATACATTTCTTCAATTTCTTCATCTGCAGAGCTAGTTGGCATATAAACTTGTACTACCGTAGTAGTTGTGGGCTTCGTATCTATCTTGGCCACAATGCGTTCACTAAGCTGTTAGTAGTAGCTTACCCGCGTGCCTATTTTCCTATTCATTATTAAACCTACTCCTGCATTACCCCTATTTGACTTTGTGTTTATAACCCTGTAGTCACCTGACCAGAAGTCTTGTTCCTCCTGCCACCGAACTTCACCAATTTCCACTACATCTAACTTCAACCTATCCATTTCCCTTTTTAAATTTTCTAACCTACCTGCCCGATTAAGGGATCTGACATTCCACGCTCCGATCCGTAGCATGCCAGTTTTCATTCTCCTGATAACGACGTCCTCTTGAGTACTCCCCGCCTGGAGATCCGACTGGGGGACTATTTTACCTCCGGAATATTTTACCCAAGAGGACGCCATCATCATTAACCATACAGTAAAGCTGCATGCCCTCGGGAAAAATTACGGCCGTAGTTTCCCCTTGCTTTCAGCCGTTCGCAGTACCAGCACAGCAAGGCCGTTTTGGTTATTGTTACAAGGCCAGATCAGTCAATCATCCAGACTGTTGCCCTTGCAACTACTGAAAAGGCTGCTGCCCCTCTTCAGGAACCACACGTTTGTCTGGCCTCTCAACAGATACCCCTCCGTTGTGGTTGTACCTAAGGTACGGGTATCTGCATCGCTGAGGCACGCAAGCCTCCCCAGCAACGGCAAGGTCCATTGTTCATGGGGGGGGGGGGGGGGGTCGTGACTGTTATAGAACGGAAATTAGTGTCAGTGAGTTAAGAATTAAGTTTCCGTTTATGTTGTTGCAGCGTCGTTTGTTACTCGTTGCTGTTTGTTGCGGGGTAAGTCGTTTCATCCAATTTGTGGCTTCTTTTGTTACGTATGGATATGACTTCTTAGTAGTGCGCGTCTGTCTGCTGAAATGGATGACATGTTTTGTCATTTTCTGCAACTTTTTGGGCTTGTGACGGAAATAGTGAAATGCGGCGTATGCAAGCAGATAGGAGAGTTGGGGATTAGTGTGTAGCGTCGGAGCTTTTTTTATTGTAAGTAGTTTCTTTGAGTCAATGGCGTGTTATGATGTTCGGTGCGATTTTTGTTGTCGGTGTTATTTACTGCATGTGTCGGTGGTTGTTTTGGTATCGGCACTTGTGGTTCATTTATGTATCGTACGGGAAGTACTCGATTTCATTTTTTTTGGTATCGTTAGCTGTATCTGAGCTGTATAGGTCATGGGAAGTGACTGATTCCCATTTGTCGTAGCTATGTTTTGGTACTGAGCTGTTTTTGACCTATATAGGCCAAGGGAAGTGTCAGATTCCAATTTGTATTGGTTCAGGTGTTGGTTTGTGGTATCTATAGTTGCGGTGTGGTTATTTTTGTAGTTCGTTTAATTTGTGGTATCAACAGTTGCGGTTGAGCTATGTATGTGAAGGGAAGTGACACTCCTGTCAGTATTTTAAGTGAAGCGAAATTTGGCAGTTATGTGGTGTTCCTATGTCGTCGTTTCGTGTGGTTTGGGATCGTGGTGTCTGTATGTCTATATTTCGTTTGTACCCACCCAAAACCACAAATTTCCCACGCTGGTTCTGTTAGTTTCATTAATTTTTGGAGAGATCTTTCGTGGTTTTGTATGTATTTTCGTGTTTATGTAATGACGTCATAGGCGCCATGTTCGAGACGTTGAGAATGGTAGTTACCGCCATATTGGTGACGTCATGGGTCAAAGCACGCGGGTGGAATCGGACACTTCTGTGATATTTCCTTTCGAAGAGTTCTGTGGGTAAATATCCCCCATTCTAAGCCATTCCCTGAGCCAGCGTCCTTTTTCATCTGTAAACAGCGTCGAAATCGAAGCCACAGCTGCTTTATCTGCATTAGTGGCCATTCTCACTGTCAAAATACGAGCAAGGTCTGCTTCAACGTGTGGTAAACCTGACAAACTTCATACCTGTACGGCTTTGTTTGTTAAATTTGCCCTTGTCTAGCTGCGGATTCGTCATAATTGTCGTTTATGGGGCTTGGATCGGAGGTCCCTGTGACAATGATTATGCTTTCGCAGAACACAGGAAGTGGAGACGAACCATGATCTGTGGTGCCACTCCCACCTCATATGTAGGAAAGATTAAATTCACATTTCCGCTCGCGACACTGCCACTTTTGGCGCCTGCACGGTGGGTGAGATTTTGCGACCCCACACTTCTCTGCCATAGCCACTGGAATCTTGTTTGACAGATTCATCTGCAGCATGGCTAGAGGTTTAAATTAGGTTGAAAGGTGGATCGGCGAAGCTAATGGATGTGAATAAATGACAAAGGTTGTCGTAAGGCCCCTGCACACGCACCGACCGATCGACATATTGAACATGCGTAAGCGTTTTGACCGACCGACAGTTTCCTTGTAGGGATATTGGGCGGTGGTGCTAACCGCCTGCAACTGTTTATCCTCAGTGTTTCTGGGGGACTCTGCAGATGTTTGTGGGACACGTCGAAGAGTATATCAATATAGATAAAATAAACTGTTCCCTCAGTCCCTAACGAATCCATAGTGACTCTGTGCAGCACAGAGTAAGTAGGCCGACTTTCTGTATTTGTCTTTCATACCCGATACCTAACGGAAATTATTCCGAAAAATGAAATATCGACAATGCATGTAAATTGATGAAATATCCTTGCTTCATCATTAGTCCAGCCTATATCCAAGCCCTCAATGAATAGCAAACTAGGGGATAATTTTGTTCAAGCAGATGCTGAATGCTTAGTTTATGTATGCTGTATTCATTAGATGTGCGCCACCGATGTGGGTAGTGTTAGTTGGTTGCGTGTTCCATTGATCAATCGCACGGTATGATAGCCGTTACAATGAGGAACGTGTCGAGTGCACAAGAAATGTACATGTAAAACAAGATTTTAATATATATAACAATAGTTCAATATTTCTATTTATCCAGTTCCCTTAACTGGCACAAAATACTAGTACTATATTTATAGATTTATTCCTCTTCAAGAATTCATCTGTGGTATAGGAGTTCTCAAAGAAACAAGATTTCAGTTTATTTTTGAAGCTATTACTGCTGTGTCATAAATTTTATTTCATCTGGTAATTTGTCGAAAACTTTATAGCAGCATATTTTACCCCTTTCTCTGCCAAAGATAGGTTGAGTAAAGGATAGTGTGTTTCATTTTTCTGGTATTACAAATGTCACTGTTTTTAAACTGGTCCATGTTGAGAAATGTCATTAGTGAGTAAATGTACTGCGAGGCTGTTGTAAGGGAAATATTGAAGCGTCCGATCCCGCCCGTCTGCTTTGACCCATTACCTTTATGTGGGTTCCTGGTCATGTCTGTATCCCTGGCACGAAGCTGCTGCTGCAGAGGCCAAGGCTGCAGTCCTCCAGCCTCGGACAGCTTCTTGTTGTGTGCCTGGAAGTATGGAAGCGTCAGATCCCACCCGTCTGCTTTGACCCATGACGTCACAAATATGGCGGAAACGACCATAAACGTAAATTCCAATATGGCGGATATAAAATCGTTGCATACATATCATAAAGACGAAAATAATCGAAAAACACACGTATTTCACAAAAAGCATAATGACTCTAATGGGACAAGCGTGGGAAATTGGAGGTTTTTGGGTCGGGACAAACTAAATATAAACAAATTTAGCCACCCACCCCCATACAAAACCAAGCAAAACGACGAAAAAATAGACATCACAACTCACCAAATACGAGAAAACACACTATTCTCTGGAATCGGACGCTTCCCTTGTCCTATATAGATTTACAGAAACTCCCGAGCCCATAAATTGGGATCGAACACTTCCCTTGACCTATATAGCTCAACAGCATCTCCCAGTCCCATACATTAGGATCGACCACTCGCTGATCTCGATGTTGAGCGACCACTACCCTCGACCTATGTAACTCAAAAACATCTCCCAATACCAATACCAACCTTCACAGCCACATATTTCATTGAAACACTTCCCTATACCCCATTACACAACAAATACGCCAAAAACAAAAATGAGAACTTACCACAAGAAAGTTCTAGCCCCACAAACTAGATTTGCCACCACAATCACACACAAATGCACACGCGCGCGCACCAACGAAAAAATACTAAACCAAAAGAAAAACCCAACCCCCCTCACCTCAACCCCCAGCCTCCCCCTGACCCCAAAATAAAAAACTCATAAAAAAACCAAATGCAACATAAAACAATCTCAACCACACACTAAAACTCAACAAACTTCAAAAAATAGATCCTCCACAACTAAAACAAAAATCACACTCCCCCTCTCCCCCCACCTTAACAAATACTCTACAACAAAATAAACCACCCATCTACCCAGACCACCCTCACTAACCACTTTCGGCCTATACATTTTACCCACAGCCCTTATGAAAAACCGAACATACAATAGCCCTCTGAGACACTCTTCCGCAAACAGTACTCATCTAAATGAGACTGAAGGTTGGAAGAGCGCCTCTTACCCCTCCCGAGAACTGACTTAACCGCCCCCACATCGTCTCTATTGTATTAGTACAAGCTCCTGTCTCATTCTTCAACTCTAAATTATGGTTAACTACTAAATGATTAAATCCCCCCTCACCACCCCCCTATAAGAAGGAAAACCATCAGAAACTATTGTGGTCCCCGGCTCTATGTATTCATCAATTAACCCCACTAATTCGGCCTTGGATCTCTGTTCCACAACCCTAAAACACATTCGGAACCCCCACCCCCCGGAACAACCCCCCCACACCCAAAGACCAGCCACAGACTTCCCCCTCCCATACTTCCTTTTCTCAAACTGTGACTCGTCCACCTCAACAACCCCATCCCCCCCCCCCAACTTATCCCTCTACTTAATAAATTCCGAACACACTTCACGACAAAAGGAATACCAATCTAGAACGCTCCTCTCACTCACACCAGTCTCATGCGCGCAAAAACTGTGGGATCTATAACAAAAATATGTAAAGTACTCTCGCGCATGCCCAACCTAGACTTCTCGAACCAGGTACCGCGCTGCATGGAACGCCATATGTCGTCTTTGCGACAGCGCCACATATAACCGTCCCTGGTCCGAGAGGCCGGAACTTAAACCAATTTCATTGCTTCACGGCACACACCGCACTACACCACCTCGGCAATTAGGCCAAAAAGCTGTAGGAACTTAATCAGCTCTAAAGCTGTGTCCCCCATCATAGACCTCAACCGAGAACTATTGATCTCGTCTTTCATATCCATTCCTGAACAAAAAACCACAAGCGATTACACTTAATAACAAAACCACTTGACGTACGGCAATCATCACAACATTAACTTTACACAAAACCACAAAACCGTTAACTCACTGATACAAATTCTGCTTCAAAAATACGCAAGCAGCACTCGACACTGAGCAACAGCAAACTGAGCCCAATACACCAAACGAAAACCCTGAACGTACCACCAGAGGGCACAACAAAACACAACACATTTACAAACACGCCACACTCACAAACCAAACTCCGCGCCGTAATGACGTCACACACAACACCCTTACATCACCGGTCAAAGCCGACGCGTGAGATCGGACGCTTCTGTCAACCCGTGTGCCTTCATCTCATATTTGCAGGGTTGTCAGCGCATTTTATCGCTGTGGCATGCCGATTGGTCTACACTTACTGAAAACAAGCTTCGTGCCTTTAAACCTCTCCCCACGGCATGGACGACCTCTTCACGCCCTTCTCGGTGGGAGGAGGTCGTTTTGGTCCGGTTACGGATTGGACACCGCCGGTTCAGCCACCGCCATCTGCTGACGGTACGCCACAGTTGAACGTCCTGTCCGAATTTTAACACACTGCGCATTGATCTTGGCCTGCCATATCCTCTGGATGAAATTCTAGCGAATGACCCAGCAGCAGCTACTTGGGTTCTTCGTTTTATCCACTTGACAAACCTAAGGACATTTGATTATGCTATTTTCTTTTAATCCCTTGCCTGTTCATGTACCATTTAGTGTTGTCCTTTTTAGTTGCTGTTTTAACATCGTCTCGCAGTGCATTCATAATTCAGTCTGGGCGCTAATGACCACTGTAGTTGTGCGCCCTAAAACCACAAAAATCTTCGACAAAATGATCATTTTTTTCCATAGTTTGCATTGTGGATGTACTTCTTGAGCTGCCTTCATTCTTCTCTACTTACTGTAACATAAACATTGACTTTTCGACTCATTGCATCAGCTTTCACATGTTTACTAGGTTGGTGAATAACCTTAAATTGGTACTCAGTCTTAATGCCCATCTTGTTAATCTCCAACTTGGATTCTTTAAGCTCAATAAAAAATTAAGTGCAGCATGATATGTAATTACTGTAAATTCTCTTCCTGTTAAGCAATATCTGTTACGTGTTATACCAAAAACCAAAACACAAAGCTCCTTCTCAGTAGTATAATTACACTCTTTAATTGTCTGAAAGCAAATGAGATTGATCGTTCATGACCGACTTCTTGAGACAAGATTTGTCCATGGCAACATTGGATGCATCTGTTCAAAGAATAAAAGGTTTACTGCAATCTGGATAGGCTAACACTGGGGCTGTGATTAGAGCAGTTTTAAGTTCTTTAATTGCCTTTTTGCATTCTGTGGACCAATTAAATGTGGCTCCTTTCTTCAGTAGCTGTGTCATTGGCTGTGCTATATTTGCATAACCGGCTATAAATAGTCTGTAGAAATGACAATCTCAAGAATTATCGTAGTTCTTCAAAATTCTGTGGTTCAGGAAAACTCTTTACATCTTCAATTAATTTTGGATCAGGTGGAACACCTTAACTGGCCCCCCTGCGGGTCCGGGGATTAGAATAGGCCTGAGGTATTCCTGCCTGTCGTAAGAGGCGACTAAGAGTCCCTCCCCCTCAAGGGGGTAGTTAGCGCCTGCGTCCGGAGACGGACGGTTCCACGACCTCTATTTGCGGTCATTTTGCTTTTTCACTTCTCGTTTCTTCCTTCCTTTGGTTGGTTCCTTTCTTTGCTCTTCTCCACCTCACTGTCTTCCTTACTCTTTCCCCTGCATAATCTCCTTGCCTTCTCCTTGCCTTCTCCTTGCCTTCTCCTTGCCTTCTCCTTGCCTTCTCCTTGCCTTCTCCTTGCCTTCTCCTTGCCTTCTCCTTGCCTTCTCCTTGCCTTCTCCTTGCCTTCTCCTTGCCTTCTCCTTGCCTTCTCCTTGCCTTCTCCTTGCCTTCTCCTTGCCTTCTCCTTGCCTTCTCCTTGCCTTCTCCTTGCCTTCTCCTTGCCTTCTCCTTGCCTTCTCCTTGCCTTCTCCTTGCCTTCTCCTTGCCTTCTCCTTGCCTTCTCCTTGCCTTCTCCTTGCCTTCTCCTTGCCTTCTCCTTGCCTTCTCCTTGCCTTCTCCTTGCCTTCTCCTTGCCTTCTCCTTGCCTTCTCCTTGCCTTCTCCTTGCCTTCTCCTTGCCTTCTCCTTGCCTTCTCCTTGCCTTCTCCTTGCCTTCTCCTTGCCTTCTCCTTGCCTTCTCCTCCTTGCCTTCTCCTCCTTGCCTTCTCCTCCTTGCCTTCTCCTCCTTGCCTTCTCCTCCTTGCCTTCTCCTCCTTGCCTTCTCCTCCTTGCCTTCTCCTCCTTGCCTTCTCCTCCTTGCCTTCTCCTCCTTGCCTTCTCCTCCTTGCCTTCTCCTCCTTGCCTTCTCCTCCTTGCCTTCTCCTCCTTGCCTTCTCCTCCTTGCCTTCTCCTCCTTGCCTTCTCCTCCTTGCCTTCTCCTCCTTGCCTTCTCCTCCTTGCCTTCTTCTCCTTGCCTTCTTCTCCTTGCCTTCTTCTCCTTGCCTTCTTCTCCTTGCCTTCTTCTCCTTGCCTTCTTCTCCTTGCCTTCTTCTCCTTGCCTTCTTCTCCTTGCCTTCTTCTCCTTGCCTTCTTCTCCTTGCCTTCTTCTCCTTGCCTTCTTCTCCTTGCCTTCTTCTCCTTGCCTTCTTCTCCTTGCCTTCTTCTCCTTGCCTTCTTCTCCTTGCCTTCTTCTCCTTGCCTTCTTCTCCTTGCCTTCTTCTCCTTGCCTTCTTCTCCTTGCCTTCTTCTCCTTGCCTTCTTCTCCTTGCCTTCTTCTCCTTGCCTTCTTCTCCTTGCCTTCTTCTCCTTGCCTTCTTCTCCTTGCCTTCTTCTCCTTGCCTTCTTCTCCTTGCCTTCTTCTCCTTGCCTTCTTCTCCTTGCCTTCTTCTCCTTGCCTTCTTCTCCTTGCCTTCTTCTCCTTGCCTTCTTCTCCTTGCCTTCTTCTCCTTGCCTTCTTCTCCTTGCCTTCTTCTCCTTGCCTTCTTCTCCTTGCCTTCTTCTCCTTGCCTTCTTCTCCTTGCCTTCTTCTCCTTGCCTTCTTCTCCTTGCCTTCTTCTCCTTGCCTTCTTCTCCTTGCCTTCTTCTCCTTGCCTTCTTCTCCTTGCCTTCTTCTCCTTGCCTTCTTCTCCTTGCCTTCTTCTCCTTGCCTTCTTCTCCTTGCCTTCTTCTCCTTGCCTTCTTCTCCTTGCCTTCTTCTCCTTGCCTTCTTCTCCTTGCCTTCTTCTCCTTGCCTTCTTCTCCTTGCCTTCTTCTCCTTGCCTTCTTCTCCTTGCCTTCTTCTCCTTGCCTTCTTCTCCTTGCCTTCTTCTCCTTGCCTTCTTCTCCTTGCCTTCTTCTCCTTGCCTTCTTCTCCTTGCCTCCTTCTCCTTGCCTCCTTTGGTCTCCACCTCTGCGTTTGAGACAGTCTGTCCTCTTTCTCCCTCTCTTCTTTTTCCTCTTCTTCCTTCCTCCCTGTGCGCGCCTGAACGCCGACCCACGCGTTCGCACGCGTAGCCGGTGACGGGGTAACGCGTAATTCCCCGCCCTGGGTAGACATGTAAGGCACGCGCGTACCCCCTGGTAAAGGCCAGGCCCGGGGAGGGGTGATTGCCTGAGCTGATACCTTCTGACCATGCCGATTGGTCCCTCCGTCTGTTTCTCGGGAGGTGTGACCTGAGGTGTAAACATTCACCTAAGGCGGGAGTGCCCTCTGAGAGGGTCCCCACAAGGAAGGAGCGCGCCATCGGAGACGCTGGCAATCATGGGGGATATCTCCGCAATGGATTTCACTCCATCTCTCTCGACTTCTGCCCAAAAACGGAAACGTGACCAGCTACCAGTGACAAAAGTACTACCGCCTGCCCCACAGTTCCTCGTCGTTCCTCGATCTGACGACGGAAAGGATTTTTCCTCTGTCAACCCTTTCGTTATCCAGAAGGGCGTCGATGCCATAGCCGGATCTGTCAAATCCTGTACCAGGTTGCGTAACGGTACCTTATTACTCGAAACTGAGAGCGCCTTTCAGGCACAAAAACTGCTTCGGGCCACACTCCTGTACACATTCCCTGTCCGGGTGGAGGCTCACCGAACTTTGAATTCGTCTCGTGGTGTGGTCTACACTAGATCCCTCGACGGCTTGACTGACGAGGAGATTCAATCTTTCCTCGCTGAGCAGGGCGTGACGGCTGTCCATAGGGTCATGAAAAAGGTCAACAATGACCTTGTACCGACCCGGACACTTTTTTTGACCTTCGATAGTGTTCAGCTGCCATCGCGCATCAAAGCGGGCTACGAGGTTATTTCTGTTCGCCCCTATGTCCCGACACCTACGCGCTGCTACCAGTGTCAGCGTTTCAATCACACTCGCCAATCTTGTTCCAATGCGGCTAAATGTCACTTGTGGCAGGGATGCCCATGAGGGTGACTGTCCACCTCCGTCTCCTCGTTGTGTGAACTGTCAGGGTGACCATGCTGCATCCTCCCGCGACTGTCCTGTCTATAAGGAAGAACGCTGTATCCAGGAAATTCGGGTCAAAGAGAAAGTGTCCACCTCGGCTGCTCGCAAGCTATTGGCTAGTAGGAAGCCCACGCTGCTCCCAGCGGGGAAATACAGTACTGTCCTCGCCTCTCCTCGGACTACCAGGGAGGTGGCAACCCAGACATGCGATCTGACCTTCAGCACCACGGTCGTCCGTTCGGCCAGTGCTAAGATCGCGTGGTCGACGTCTCCTCTTCCTCCCATCACCCCACAGGCACCAGCCCCTTCATAAGCTTCTGCTAAGACGAAGACCCAGAAGTCAGATGCACGGGCCTTCAAGAAGGCACCGTCCCGTGCAGACATCCTACGTACCTCGACCTCCCAGCCTTCGACCGGTACTTCCACCAAACGACCTTCCAAGAATGCTCATAGGAAGCACAGTTCTCCTTCTCCGCCACGGCGCATTTCTTCTCCTGCGCCACCCAGCGGTTGCCGCCCCAGGCCGTCATCCGTTTCGCCTGGCCGCACCGCTGGTAGCCGAACATCTGGCCGTTCACTGGCGGAGGAAGCTCCCCCTCCCGGCCATCTTTCCAAGTTGGCCGATGAACCTATAGCCCCAATGGACGATGACAGTCCGCCTACTGATAGCGGCGGCAGTGCTCGCTCGAAGCCAGGCCCTCGGCGGCCTTCGAGGTGACCCCTTCTTTCATCTTCCTTTTTCTTTTCTTACGATGGCACTTATTCACTGGAATATTCGCAGCATTCGCTCCAACCGAGAGGACTTGAAGTTGCTGCTCCGCTTGCACCGTCCGCTCGTCGTCGCCCTCCAGGAAACGAAGCTACGCCCATGCGATCAAATTGCCTTGGCACACTACACCTCCGTGCGTTTTGACCTACCCCCTGTGGTAGGTATCCTAGCTCATGGAGGGGTTATGTTGCTGGTCCGGGATGATATTTACTACGATCCCATCACGTTGCACACCGGCCTGCAGGCAGTTGCCATCCGCATTACTCTCCCAACTTTTACATTTTCCATTTGTACCGTTTACACTCCATCGTCGTCTGCCGTTACCAGGGCAGACATTATGCAACTTATTGCTCAGCTACCTGCACCATTTTTGTTAACTGGAGACGTCAATGCCCACCATCCCCTTTGGGGCTCTCCAGCATCCTGCCCGAGGGGCTCCCTGTTAGCAGACCTTTTCAACCAGCTCAATCTTGTCTGCCTCAATACTGGCGCCCCTACTTTTCTTTCGGACACATCTCACACCTATTCCCATTTAGACCTCTCTATATGTACTCCCCAACTTGCACGCCGGTTCGAGTGGTATGCTGTTTCTGATACATCTTCGAGCGACCACTTCCCGTGTGTTATCCATCTCCTGCAGCATACCCCCTCTCCGTGCTCATCTAGTTGGAACATCTCCAAAGCAGACTGGGGCTCCTCTCTTCCAGGGCGACCTTTCAGGATCAAACCTTCACAAGCTGCGATCGTCAGGTCGCACACCTCACGGAAGTCATTCTCACTGCTGCTGAATATTCCATCCCTCACCCTACTTCTTCTCCACGTCGCGTACCGGTCCCCTGGTGGAACGCGGCATGTAGAGACGCTTTACGTGCTCGTCGATGTGCTTTACGCGCCTTTAAACGCCACCCTACAGTGGCGAATTGTGTCAATTATAAACGATTACGTGCACAGTGTCGTCGTATTATTAAAGAAAGCAATAAAGCCAGCTGGGCTGCTTTCACAAGCACCTACAACAGTTTTACTCCTTCTGTTGTCTGGGGTAGCCTGCGCCGGATATCTGGCACTAAGGTCCACTCACCAGTTTCTGGCTTGACGGTCGCGAATGACGTCCTTGTGGCCCCTGAGGCTGTCTCCAATGCCTTCGGCCGCTTTTTCGCAGAGGTTTCGAGCTCCGCTCATTACCACCCTGCCTTCCTCCCCCGCAAACAGGCAGAGGAGGCTAGGCCACCTAACTTCCGCTCCTCGAATCGTGAAAGTTATAATGCCCCATTCACCTTGCGGGAACTCGAAAACGCACTTGGCCGATCACGGTCCTCCGCTCCAGGGCCAGATGCTATCCATATTCAGATGCTGAAGAACGTTTCTCCTGCGGGTAAAGATTTTCTTCTTCGTACTTACAATCGCATCTGGATTGAGGGACATGTTCCCGCATGCTGGCGCGAGTCTATTGTTGTCCCGATTCCTAAGCCGGGGAAGGACAAGCACTTGCCTTCCAGTTATCTACCCATCTCGCTTATCAGCTGTGTCTGTAAGGTGATGGAGCGAATGGTTAACTCTCAATTGGTTTGGCTGCTCGAGTCTCGACGCCTACTTAACAATATACAATGTGGATTTCGTAGGCGCCGCTCCTCTGTTGACCATCTGGTTACCTTGTCGACCTTCATTAAGAATAACTTCTTGCGGAAGCGCCCGACCGCGGCTGTGTTCTTTGACTTGGAGAAGGATTACGACACCTGTTGGAGGGCGGGCATTCTCCGCACCATGCATACATGGGGTCTTCGCGGTCGCCTCCCTCTTTTTATTCGTTCCTTTTTAATGGATCGACAGTTCAGGGTACGTGTGGGTTCTGTCCTGTCACACCTTTCGCCAGGAGAATGGGGTGCCACAGGGCTCAGTTTTGAGCGTCGCTCTCTTCGCCATAGCGATCAATCCAATAATGGATTGCCTCCCAGCTGATGTATCAGGCTCCCTTTTCGTGGACGATTTTACCATCTATTGCAGTGCGCAGCGTACGTGTCTCCTGGAGCGCTGTCTTCAGCGTTCTCTTGACCGTCTTTACTCGTGGAGTGTCGCCAATGGCTTCCGTTTTTCTGCCGAGAAGACGGTCTGTATTAACTTCTGGCGCTACAAAGAGTTTCTCCCACCGTCCTTACGACTTGGTCCCGTTGCTCTCCCATTCGTGGAGACAACAAAATTTTTAGGTCTTACATTTGACAGGAAACTTAGTTGGTCTCCACATGTCATATTTGGCTGCCCGTTGTACCCGTTCTCTAAATGTCCTCCGTGTTCTCAGTGGTATGTCGTGGGGAGCGGATCGAACCGTCCTCCTTCGCCTATATCGGTCGATCGTCCGCTCTAAGCTGGATTATGGGAGCTTCGTATACTCCTCTGCACGGCCATCCATCTTACGCCGCCTCAACTCCATACAACATCGGGGTTTACGACTTGAGATCGGAGCGTTTTATACTAGTCCCGTCGAGAGTCTTCATGCTGACGCTGGTGAGTTGCCACTCACCTACCGGCGCGATATACTGCTTTGTCGGTATGCCTGTCGGCTACTGGCAATGCCCGACCACCCGTCTTATCGTTCCTTTTTTGATGACTCTCTCGACAGTCCATACGGGTTGTATGTCTCTGCCCTGCTACCCCCTGGAGTTCGCTTTCGTCGCCTCCTTCAACACCTTAATTTTTCACTCCCTGCAACCTTTCGAGTGGGCGAGAGCCACATGCAACCATGGCTCCAGGCTCAGGTTCGCGTCCACCTTGACCTCTGCTCGCTCCCGAAGGAGGTTACCCCCAGTTCAGTATACCACTCCCGTTTTGTCGAACTTCGTTCGAAGTTCATTAATATGACCTTCATTTATACAGATGGCTCTAAGACCACTGACGGGGTCGGGTGTTCTTTTATTGTCGGGGCACAAAGTTTCAAATACTGGCTCCATGGCCATTGTTCGGTCTTCACAGCTGAGCTCTTTGCCCTCTACCAGGCTGTTCTTTACATCTGCCGCCACCGACATTCTGGATATATCATCTGCTCAGATTCCCTGAGCGCTATCCAGAGCCTCAGTGATCCGTACCCGGTTCACCCTTTCGTGCACCGGATCCAACGCTCTCTTCAGCAGCTGGTGGACGTCGGTTCTCCGGTTAGCTTTATGTGGGTTCCTGGCCATGTCGGTATCCCCGGGAACGAAGCTGCAGATGCTGCGGCCAAGGCTGTGGTCCTCCAGCCTCGGGCAGCTTCTTGTGGTGTCCCTTCTTTAGACTGTAGCAGGGTAATTTGTCGGCGCATTGTATCGCTGTGGCATGCCGATTGGGCTGCACTTCCAGACAACAAGCTTCGGGCCTTGACAACTCTTCCCGTGGCTTGGACGTCCTCACGCCCTTCTCGGCGGGAGGAGGTAGTTTTGGCCCGGTTGCGAATTGGCCACTGCCGGTTCAGCCATCGCCATCTGCTGACGGCTGCGCCGGCGCCGTTCTGCCCATGTGGGCAATTGCTGACGGTCCGCCACATTTTAACGTCGTGTCCGGATTTAACACCCTGCGTCTCGATTTTGGCCTGCCATGTACTGTAGAAGCCATTTTAGCGGATGACCCACGAGCAGCTGCTCGCGTTCATTTTATCAATTTGACAACCCTCTCAAAGGACATTTGATTATGCTGTTTTCTTTTTTAATCTTATGCCTGTCAGTATATCTTTCATCGTGTTTTCCGTTTCGTTGCTGTTTTAAACTTGACTCGCGGTGCATTTCTACAGTAGTCTGGGCGCTAATGACCGTTGACGTTGTGCGCCCTAAAACCACAAAAAAAACAGCTCTGTCCTTGCTTCTCCTCGGCCAACAAAGGTGGCCACGCAGACTTGCGACCTCACCTTTAGTGCCACGGTCGTCAGATCGGCCAGCGCAAAGATAGCCCGTTCCACCTCACCTCTTTCGCCTGCCCACTCTCTGGCTCACCCTTCGTCGAGTTCTGCTAAATCTCGAGCCCAAAAGTCAGACACCAAGACTTTGAAAAAAGAGCATACTGGTCAAGTTTTTACGTACTGCAACTTCCCAACCATCGGTTCCTCCTTCCTCTAAACATCATACTTCCAAGAAGGCTACAAAGAAATCCATTTCCTCTCCTTCTCCGCCAAGGCGTGTCCCATCTACAGCTCCACCTGGCGGAAATCGCCCTCGGCCGTCTTCTGTGTCGCCGAGGCGCACTGCTGGCGGCCGATCAGCCGGCCGATCGCTGGTGGCAGGAGCTGCTCCTGACCAACCTATGGATCAGGATCTTCTGCCTTCGGCTGAAGGCCATTCCATGCTGTCGGTCGCAAGCTCTGAGCAGTTGTTGAGTTGACAGAGACCTTGGTAACATTCCTCCATTTTCTGTTCACCCTATGTCCATTATCCACTGGAATATCCGCGGTATTCGAGCCAATCGGGATGAATTGTCGATCCTCTTACGATCCTACTCGCCAGTCATCTTCTGTCTTCAGGAAACAGAGCTGCGTCCCCATGACCGCTTTGTTCTCCCTCATTTTCAGTCTGTCCGATTTGATCTCCCCTCTGTTGAAGGCACTCCAGCACATGGACTCACGATTCTTCTCCATGGAACTCTCCATTATCACCCAATCCATTTAAACACTTCCTTCCAAGCTGTCGCCGTCCGTCTTTCCCCTTCCGGATACACGTTCTCGCTTTGTACTGTATACATTCCATCGTCCACACCAATGGCACGAGCTAATCTCCATCTTCTTGGTCAGCTTCCACCCCCATATTTGCTGGTTGGGGACTTCAATGCCCACCACCTGCTTTGGGGATCACCACATCCTTGTTCACGTGGCTCACTATTGCTAGACGTCTAACACCAAGCGGATCTAGTTTTCCTCAACACTGGGGTCCCTACATTTTTGTCTGCCTCCACGACAAATTTATCTCATTTGGACCTTCTGTTCGGTACTGTTCCGCTACCTCGGCGCTTCGAATGGTTCGCCTTTGATGATACACACTCGAGTGACCACTTTCCAGGTGTCCTTCGACTGCAGCCTCAACTGCCATATATGCGCCCGCGACGCTGGGAGTTTGCCCAAGCTGATTGGACACTTTTTTCGTCTCTGAAGACATTCGATGACCGTCACTTTCCCAGCGTCGACGATGAGGTCACACATATTACCGACGTTATTCTTACAGCTGCGTAACATTCAATACCACGCACCTCCGAATTGCCCCGGCGCCCCACAGTTCCTTGGTGGAACGAGGCATGCCGTGATGCACTACGTGAGCGGCGACGTGCTCTCCGCGTTTTCCGCCACCATCCTACTTTGGCCAACTGTATCCGCTATAAGCAGTTCCGAGCGCGATGCCGTCGTGTCATCCGCCATAGCAAGAAGGCAAGCTGGAAATTCTTTATTAGCTCATTTAACACCTTAACTCCCTCCTCGGAAGTTTGGAGTCGGTTTCGACGGTTATCAGGCGCGCCTAGTTTCTCCCCGGTCTCTGGGCTCACTGTCGCGCGTGACACATTAGTGGACCCCGTCGCAATTTCTAACTCGTTGGGTCAGCACTTTGCTGAGATTTCGAGCTCTTTAAATTACCCGCCAGCGTTTCTCCCGAAGAAACGTGCAGCGGAAGTGAGACATCTTGCTTTCTCCTCTCAAAATCGCGAAAGCTACAATACTGTTTTCTCCTTGCGGGAACTCAACATGCACTCTCTTCTTCTCGCTCCTCCGCCCCAGGACTAGATGGTATCAACGTCCAAATGTTGCTGCATTTATCAACCCATGGTCTGCGATACCTCCTTCGCCTTTATAATCGAATTTGGATTGACAGTACTTTTCCCAGACGATGGCGGGAAGCTATCGTCGTTCCTGTTCCGAAACCTGGAAAGGACAAACATCTCCCCTCTAGCTATCGCCCCATTTCTCTCACGAGTAGTGTCTGTAAGGTTTTGGAGCGTATGGTGAATTACCGTTTAGCTTGGTGGCTGGAATCCCGCAGTCTTTTAACACCTGCCCAATGCGGATTCCGAAAGCATCGTTCTGCAGTTAACCATCTTGTTGCTCTCTCCACTTACATCATGAATTTTCTCCGGAAACGCCAAACGGTAGCAATATTTTTTGATCTGGAGAGAGCATACGATACCTGTTGGGGGACAGGCATCCTCCGCACACTGTTCTCTTGGGGCTTTCGAGGTCGGCTGCCCCTTTTCCTTCGCGAATTTATGGCAGAGCGCACATTTAGGGTGCGGGTGAACACTACTCTCTCCCGTACTTTCTCCCAAGAAAACGGGGTACCCCAGGGCTCCGTGCTGAGTGTTGTACTGTTTGCCATTGCCATCAATCCAATTATGGATTGTCTCCTTCCTGATGTCTCGGGCTCCCTCTTTGTGGACGATTTTGCGATCTACTACAGCTCTCAACGGACCAGCCTTCTTGACCGACGTCTTCAAGGCTGTCTCGATCGCCTCCACTCTTGGAGCATCGAAACCGGCTTCCGTTTTTCTCCCAGTAAGACCGTTTGCGTTAATTTTCGGCGACGTAAGGAGTTTATTCCGCCCTCCTTACATCTAGGTCATGTCAACCTTCCGTTTACGGACGTCGCTAAATTCTTGGGTCTTATGTTTGACAGAAAACTGTGCTGGTCCTCCCACGTTTCCTATCTTTCGGCTCGCTGTCTGCGATCCCTCAACACCCTCCGTGTCCTGAATGGTACCTCCTGGGGAGCGGACCGAGTGGTCCTTCTCCGCCTCTATCGCGCCTTAGTGCGCTCGAAATTGGACTATGGAAGCATAGTCTACTCCCCTGCTCGGCTGTCTATTCTTCGGCGTCTAGACTCTATCCACCACCGTGGATTACGTTTAGTGTCTGGAGCTTTTTACACCAGCCCTGTGGAAAGCCTTTATGCTGAGACTGCTGAACCTCCGCTGTCCAATCGGCGAGCAGTCCTTCTGAGTCGTTATGCTAGCCATCTGTCTACCATGCCTGCTAATCCAGCCCATGACCTTTTTTTCGACGCCTCCTTTGATGTAGGGTATGCAGGCCGCTCCTCCTCCCTACTACCCCAGGGAGTCCGCTTCCGTCAACTGCTCCATTCTCTTTCCTTCCGCTTTCCTAAAACCTTCTTGACAACTTCGGGTACAGCACCGCCTTGGCTGCGTCCCCGGATCTGTCTGCTCCGTGATCTTTGTCAATTTCCCAAGGATGGTACACCTTCACTTGTTTATCGTCGGGCATTTGCTGCTCTATGTGCACAAATGACAGACGCCACATTTATTTACACCGACGGCTCGAAAACATCGTTGGGTGTAGGGAGTGCCTATATTGTTGGCGACGCCCCAAATCACTTCCGGCTTCCCGACCAGTGTTCGGTTTATACTGCGGAGCTTTTCGCTGTTCTCCAGGCTGTCCACTACATCCGCCGCCATCAGCGGATACAGTACGTAATCTGCTCAGATTCTCTCAGCTCTCTCCTCAGTCTCCAAGCTCTTTACCCTGTGCACCCTCTGGTCCACCGGATTCAGGACTGTCTGCGCTTGCTCCACCTGGGGGGCGTCTCGGTGGCGTTCCTCTGGCTCCCGGGACACGCTGGTATCTGTGGGAATGAGGCGGCTGATATAGCAGCCAAGGCTGCAGTTTCTCTTCCTCGGCCAGCTATTCAGTCGCTTCCCTTCACCGATCTACGGAGCGGTTTATGTCGCAAAGTTGCTCATTTATGGCATGCGCATTGGTCAACACTTCCCCGCAATAAATTGCGGGAAGTGAAAGCCCTTCCTTGCACTTGGACCTCTTCCTCCCGAACGCGTCGTCGGGAGGAGGTCATTTTAGCTAGACTCCGGATAGGGCACTGTCTTTTTAGCCATCGACATCTTTTAAGCGCCGATCGTCCCCCACTCTGTCCCCACTGCTCTCAGCTGTGGACGGTACGACACCTTTTAATTGAATTCCCCTATTTTAATCCGTTACGCTCCCGTCTCCAGCTATCGCCTGATGTATCGTCGATTTTAGCAGATGACACGCGCTCAGCCGACCGCGTTCTCCAGTTTATTAGTGACAGTGAAATGACGTCAGTCATTTGAAGTTTTATCGGGGACCATCAACCCCTCTCTGTAGTGGAATTTTAAGCCTTGTTTCTGCTTTTAGTGTCCAATTTTTTGAGTTTCGTTCCCATTTTTGCTGTTTTCAATTTTCAGTTTTTATTCTTTCCTCAGTCACGGACCGGGCGCTAATGACCATAGCAGTTTTGCGCCCTAAAACCAAAATAAATAAAAAAAAAACCCTCTTCACAAGTCTGGTCGAAACTCCACCGAATTTTGGCCACCGGCCTCCCACTGGGATTGCGGGAATTTCTGTGCATGGTGTTGTCGTTACCAATCCGGACTTTGTGGCATAAAATTTCGTCGCTCAACACTTTGCTCAAGCTTCGGTGTCAGCTCAGTATCCACCCACGTTCCTTCTCCTGAAAGAGCTGCATTCGACACTTCTCTCAAAGATATCCATTTGTATTGTAGTGGATTCCTGCCTCTGTCAGCTGTTGTCCTACGGTACTTTCAAGATCATCGAAAAACTCTGGGTCTTAACGAACTTGGGTTCCATCTCCTTAATCTGTTACCGTTTACTCTTTAGTTGTAAACAGAAGCTCGTAACCAATATCATTGTCAGTCTACATCAGCACTGGGAAATGTCTTGCATTTAAAATCTGGTCTCAAAAACTGTTCCAAATATGCATCATTCTTTCACGATTCTCAAGCAAAGTGTTGGCGATGATTACATTATGCTCCGTGCGAAATTCAGGTGGTTCCCCTTTGATCCCTTCCCCCCCTCCCCCCTCCCACAAACATTATTTTACAATTTTCTCATGGTATACCGACTACAGTATTGCAGTCTCATCACATTTTAGATTTTTGTCTCGCTTAACTATCTGAATAATCACTTTCATCGTACATTGTTTCAAACTGTTCATCACCTGTGGTGCAGGTAGGCATGCTAACGTGTACCACTGTGTGTGTGTGTGTGTGTGTGTGTGTGTGTGTGTGTGTGTGTGTGTGTGTGTGTGTTAGCGTTATGTCTATCTTGGTAATGAAGTTAATGGCCGTTTGTAGAAGGAGCTGAGTGTTGTGATACTACTTGGTAGTTAGTTTCAACAGCTAAGTCACAGAGTGATTGAACTACAGTACGTGAGCTTAACATAGCAAATATTGAGGATCAACTGTCAGAAATTGACTATCGGATAATAGGTAATGTGCTATCATTACAGCAAACGGTGGTTAAGTACTGCAGCTTGCGATACTAAAAGCTGTTACGAAAGTAACAGTAAGTTTCAGTTCTGGGGCAATTGGTCTTCTAAATGAGATACTGAACTATCATGAATGGTAGCCATGAAATGTTTCTGGTGAAATAATAAAACATAAATAACGAAATATGAGTACATCGTAAAGAAAATAAAAAATTGGTATTTCTTGATCCAACTACGTCTTTCTTCGTGTAGGTTAATCAAACTCACTGGAAGTTTGTGGGTCCCGCCCCCATACCTCAGTGGCTGTCCGTCATGGGCTACCGCTAGCGTCTGCCGCTTCCAGATGGGAACGCCAATTCCGCGAGCCGCCGCGCCGCGTCAACGCGGTAAACGCTTGCCGCTGCCGTTGACGCGCTCTAGTGGGAATCTTCCTCTACTGACAAAGCATATTGTCAGCATTCCAGATAGGCCGGCTGGCGAGCGCGTTACGTACCATACGGCTGCATGCAACCCGTAAATCCTTAAACATACAAGTATCTTGTTCAACATTTTGCGACATAAAATTGCGGACGTAACACTGTAAGCCTGATATTGAAAACTGCATTAAGGCTAGTGAAAGAGTAATATGTATGAAACGTATAGAAGGTAAGAGGTTTGTTAATTCAGCAGGAGTATTTGAAAGTAATTGTAACGAAACAGAAGTATGAATTCAGAAATTGAGAAGGCTAGTATTCGAAGTAATTCACACAGTAGTGGTGAACGTAAAAACCTAGATTCCAGGACTTCCATGAAACAATCCCCCTAATTGTAATGTTGAAAAGCTACTTAAAATCAGTCTTTTGACAATGAAAAACCGAAGGACAGTTTCAAGCAGTGAGTTTTAATGTCGACAGCTTTAGGACCTCCTCAAATCTGTTATAAACAATGCCTTTAAAAAGTGATCTCTGGCTGCGTCAAATTACTGTCATTCTTTCTTGAAATTCCACGGACCACTGAGTCTTGCAAAAGAAGCTTGGTACTTAAAACGCGTTAAAACCTACTTTGACATCACTATGACAAATGACACTTGCAAACTGAACTGTTTTGGCTATCGAGGAGTGAATTGTGAAATCAACAAATAGGCAGGATTTCATATCTCTCGTCACCTGTTTACGGCCAGAAAAAAGAAGTTACTTTCGCAGTGTTTCTTTTAAGATTTGTTCAAAGACTTTTCGAATTAGTAATTCTCAACCTAATCTAAAAAAATGCCTCTTTGCCATTGGAATTAACGTTTGTCAACGAATTTTATTTTGCTTAACCGTGTTGTATTTCCTCAGTAAAGTATAAACAGCTTTGCAGGAAAATGAATCATTTTAGTCAATAATTGTGGGGATACAACTGCACTGAATTTGAGGTCCAGTTAACTCCTGCCAGTGGCTAGAAATCTTAATGTAGCGAGCTGCTGCTCCTCGCAGCTTACAACCTATGACTAATTTATTTTCCGTTAAAAACTGTTTGATGATCAGCAGTTCTTAGATAACTACGAAAATCATAAGCTACCGTCTAAGTAACAGTGGGTTAAATTCTTTCCTTGCGTTAGCGACTTCTTCGACAGCATTTATCTCGGCTATTTTGGCCTTGTTACTCAAACAGCCAAGGCAAACTACCGTTTCTGTTCCTGTGTGAAACCAACCGGAATATTCATCATGAAGGACCCACAGCAGGGGGCACTGTGATCGCGTAGTGCAGTCGTTCACTAAATTGGATGGTTGATCGGTCGGACGACCGATAAAATAGTGCGCGTGGAGCAGCGCCGGCCAAACGCTGCAGTGTGCAGACGTGCGGAAGTGCTGCACATGTGCGCACGTGTGCGACAGCGACATCTGTTATTAGGCATGTCCTAAATGAACGGCGGCGGCTCCTCTTCACTGTTATGTGGTACAAGCAAGAGCGCAACATACCCAGTCTCGTTTACCCCTGGTGACCGTAACTTTTAAAGAAGTACAGAGAAATGGCAGGTACTGTGAAAAAGCAAAGAACGGAAGATCTATGTTATCGGTCGTTTTGATCAAGCATCAGTGATGAAAATCTCCCGCAACTGCTTGCGTTTGTCAATGAGCCGTGCTTTTGTGCCCGATATTAGCTATATCATTTCTCATGACCAGTGATAAACGTGTTTGGATTTATTCCTTTCATAATTAAAAATTGTTTACTAACTGTGCACTATTGCCTCATTCTGCTCCATGTTACATTATTATAAGGGAAATTGGTCATGAAACAGATTGTTTTATACTTACATTTAGGTTTTTTTAAAAAAAAGAAATGTGAGAAGGGCTACGCTCATCTGAAGTCGATAAAACATAACTCATCGAATTGTCGGTTATTGTGTAGATTTCAGACGGAACTGATGAAAGATATAGCAATGGTACACGTCATCATGGAGAGGTCTGCGGTTGTCATTCTGTTCAGAGGTCAATGAGACAGAAATTATGTGGGTATAACTCAGGGCACCGAGAATTAGTTACAGGAAACCTTGCATTAGTTTAATGTTATTTGAAATCGTGACAAAGGTTCGTTGGAAGTCGCTAAGTGCTCTCTTTCTTAAATACTAGATCAAAAACACTATGCGTATTTACGTGCCGTCAGTCAAGCTGCCTTAATAAAAACCCACGGTTGTTAACTGTATTACTTGTCTTACTGGGTTAAACTGTTAACATAAAAGTAGACGTCTCAATGAGTAGACTGTGACAGTATTTTAAGTGTTTAATACGCGAAATACCTTCCCATGGTTGGCTTGCAAGCTGTGGAAAGAGCACTAGAATGCGCCGGTACAGGGTATCTCAGCAACTGGATAAAGCGACATCTGTGCGTAGAAACATGCACTACATGAACGCTGGCGGCTGCGGCGTGCACGCTTTGACCCGAAGTTGCACATGTGCAGGAGCACCGCACGCGTGCAGAATTTCTGGCCGGCCCTGGCGTGGAGGAACGAATGGGAGTGCAGCCCAGCGTTTCCGTTCTCGCCATACTTACACGCCTTTTGCCGTAGTTACCGCACTTAGCATAAAAACCAAAACCGCAAGCTAAATGAAGAAAACCTGCAGTAAGTGGTGGACAAGTGTTTCCAGAGTATTTGGATATGTATTACGCACGCGTATCATACATGAACGGAAGATTTTACCCAAATGTTAGGCCAGGCCGGCCATGTGGACGAGCGGTTCTAGGCGCTTCAGTCCGGAACCGCGCGACCGCTACGTTCGCAGGTTCAAATCCTGCCTCGGGCATGGATGTGTGCGATGTCCTTAGGTTAGTTAGGTTTAAATAGTTCTAAGTTCTAGGGGACTGATGACCTCGGATGTCAAGTCCCATAGTGCTCAGAGCCATTTGTTACGCTAGTTTCATCGGAGTTCCTCGTCCGTGTACAATCTGCAAATGCAGTACTGCATGGACGTCACTTGAAAAGAGCCGAATAAAATTTTAGCACTGAGTTTCTATGAAGAATTTGTAATTAGCAAAACTGCGGAAAATTAAAGTGTGACGTTAGGTGGGATTACATTGTTTCGTTGTTACAAAACATTTCACTGCTTGTGATTTAAATAGATTCGTCTTGACGTTTCCATGGTGGGCTTAGACGTTAGCTAATTGCTCTCGTGCCGTCGAAATCAAAACAAGACGCCTTCACAAATATTGGATGCAAGTTATTCAGTCTTTAATACCGTGTAGTTTAACTTCGGCATGGATGTTAACCTCATACTGAGGTAGTTACCCTGTATATCGTTCGGAGCTAGGTGGCCTCTTTTTACAGGCTGAGAGAATTCTCTTGTTCAACGTAAATTTCATTCCTGGAATATTTCCGAAATCCCCATTTTCAGGATGTTACCTTCAAAATTCCGTGCAAGCGCACAGCCAGTGGTATCGGGTTTTCTGTATGAATAGTCTTCACTGCTGCGTATTCCTTTGCTATTGTGATTCTGCAGAAGAAATATTGTAACGCTGGTGAGGTGATGTCTTTGATCTCACATTACGTGTATTAACTAAGCGCAAATAAACACTGTGGAAGTATTTCCACGTAGAAATAAAATTTTAATTTGATGATAAATTCACAATTTAATTTTTGAGACCGTTGTGCTAAACTGATGAATCACGAATTACTAATTTTCAAAGCATACAACAGCCACAATGTATTGTATGTTACCAAACAGTTATTCAGAAAGGAAACGAGTGGGTATGGTCGATGCGTATTCTACAGTTTTGGGAAAGGTGAAGTTCTGCGAAAGGAGAGACTGTTAATGTACGTATGACTTGGAAATAACTTACCTCCATTGTTCAGTTACTGATGTGCGTTCACACTGTACAATTGGCCAATAACGTTACTTAGGCGCGGAAGATAAACAATACCAAGTTTTAACTGCATTGTAGTTGGAATATGTCGGTGTAGCTTTGTAGAAATGTACTTTACATTTACATTAGATCAATAAAGGAAAGCAGATATTGACTGCTTCGTTGGCACAAGTTCTTTACATATTGTTTCCAGTGCTTAGCAGTTCGGTCTAAGTTAAACTAAAGCGAAATACATGAAACCAGCAGCGAACAGAGCCTGAAACTGTAAAAAATTCTAAGAATATTTGTAGAGCAGCTGCCAATATGTAAAATTCCTGAGATTTTTGTCAGTTTAGTTTCGTTATGGCAGACACATTCTGAACCAGAACGAAAAATGCTCAGATCTTAGCAAAAAGCTGTGGGGAGAGTCAGGGATGTGAAAGCAGGGATATGGTTTTGCGACTTACCAGGCAGCTTCAGACACTCGAATCACATCCTGGCATAATTACGTTTTTTTTACTTAAGAACAATTTCATGTAATACAATGAATTACGTAAAAGTGACGTATTACATGTCGTACGACACAACACATGGCATCATGTCATCCAGTGTGGCATTTGTTGTGTGTCACTGGATTTCGGATTGCATGCACCCCACTGTTGGATACTTCCAGTAGCAGATGATTTCTCCACAACCAAATATTCGTTGTTCCTACGTCCACACCCTGCATGTATCAGGGGTAGTTGCGAGCTCACAGCGCTGGGGAAGTAGGGTTAACTTGTAAGAAAGCGCTAGTATGTCAGAATATTTTCATTGGAATGTCGCTGAAGTTGCAAGGCAAATAGAAAAGCTAGTTGGCTTTATACATCCCTAATAATGCCAGGACTTGGTAGCGTTTGGGCTATCGTAGGAGCATTTTTCCTTCTGGTTCGCAACTGGTACTCTACCATAATTTTGACTCGGGCCACAACTCGTTCGGTATAGGTTTTTATCTTTCGAACAATTTTGCTTATGTCATGTCACAGCTGGAAAAAGATACTGGTCTCGGGTGGGAAAGCAGTGGTAGTTCTGGTAATTGTTTCCTATGGTAGGAGTGGGGACGTGCCGTAGTAGATTGCCTGTCACGGGGTGTGCCGTGACTGGCGGCAGGCTCTGGCTTTCGTCGCACCGGCAGTCTCTCGCCGGTGACGCCTGCCTCTCGTGTTAAGCCATGTTTCCCTGGATGCGGAAATTTCTCAGCGTGCTGCGGAATAAGCTAGCGCCATTCACTGTCTCATGCGGGCCTCTGGGTCCTGCGTGAAATGTTTACCCAGGTGCGGGAGGAAGCGTGTCAGGACATAAAAAATAAGTGGTGCGGCGGGGCAGATTGCTCTCACTGTCCTTTGGACGATGTGTCCACTCACGTGCATAGGCCTCAGGTTTTCTCTCCATTCACTCTGCGATGGTAGATACTGGATTAGCCAACAAAAACAGCCATGGCGGAAATTCGGCTAAATACTCACCACGAAAAAGCCACAACTCCAGTCCATGGGCAGTAGCTGAAAATGAAACTATCGAGCGTTCAGGTTTCTTGCACGTCTCGTTTGAAAAGTCTAAAATTTCTTACCTGTTCTGTCTTTATAACTGAGAAAATGGCTAGCAAGCCCGTATTTAATATCCCGACAGCATATACGCAACATAACTAATTATCTCTGTTAAACGTTCACACCCGAAATCAGCACAAGATATTTATTCCGACCCGGTATTTTAACGTCCTAAGTAGTCACTGACCCACTACTACTTCAGTTACCACATCGTCGTTCAATAGGCGTCCTGCAAAGAAGTGCTAGCCATATTGTGTCGCAATCTGCACGAAACAAGCCAAGCGGAGGTAATGTAAGACTTGAAATTTTCGCATGCGAATATCGCCTCATTAAGCCACTCACAAAACTCGAACTTTTACAAAAAACTCAACATCTTAGTGGCTTTTCGTCAGCAATTGGAGAACCGGTCAAACGCCCAGATTTCCTGATTTTCAGTTAAAACTTTGATACGTACGATTTACCAAGTCTTTACCCGAAGACGGCTCCGGAGCAACTATATCGTCTCCTAGATATGAGGCACAAAGCCTACTCAACCGCGGGGCAAATACTGTATTCCTGTTGGCTAGTATCTTAAGTAGTTAAGCAGATCTCAGGCACTTCCACACTCGATATACTTCTAACGTCAGCCAATCATGTTACTAAAAGCAATTTAGGCTACAAAGTTCGTAATTACGAAATTCAATAAAATATAATGAAGACAAGATCCAATTCGTCGGGATGCCTTTTACCAAATCACTCACGCTGACATGTCACAAATTTCCCTATGCACACCTTACACACGTTTACATAGTTTAAATATCACATCCCATGTTATGTACGTCCTTCATTCACTCTCCAAAACAACCAAAACATGATAAAATAATAATTTTCCAAAGTACCTTTGCGTTAGAAATCTGTGGTAATAGAACTAAAGGAACTAAAACAAGGAACTAAAGGCACCACGTCCCCTTACCGAGCAATGTTGTCGCGCTAACTTGCACTAACGGACACAACCTGTATTAACCTGCAATAACGTGTACTAACGTGCACAACGCATGGCAGCCAAGGTGGTGGGGCTAAATGGCAGCAAAACCACTCTTCCTATGCTAAACAGAAGTCTATTATTTTGGATGCAATTTCTCCACCACGAGATGCAGACTCCAACTGGCATAGTACAAATTATTGCCATCAGATCGTACTGTCGTCCCTCCTATGATCTAATCCCAGATGGTGGTCTGTAGGGGCGAGAATTAGGCTCAAATTACTCAGGCCGCGTTAGGTTGCTGGGGAGTAAGGAAGGAATCCACACTATTTACTTTCGAACATTTTATTTACAGATCGAATATATTTATCACTCGTGCAAAAGATACTCTCTTATGCTTGCGCTCACAATAGTCTGCAGACACGCAAACAACTCCTAATTCACGCAAATAATTACAAACATTCACACTCCTAAATAATTCAGTACAGTTATGTCTAGACACGCTCAGTACTCGTAAACAGTCAAAATAACGCGCAGCACAGCCTACACACCTGCTTGCAAAATAATTCAATCAATACCCGCAAGCACCCTCCGCCAACCCCTGTCCAGTGGAGCGCACAAACACCCCCAATGACATGGCACGGCCGTCAGCTGTCTAACCACGCACAGGTCCCCGCCCGGGTCCTGCAAGCGGCGACACCTCATTCATACTTCATTTCTGAGAAATTACTATCCAAATAAGCGTTCACCTAGACGCCTATGATGACGCGATTGGACTGGAGCGAAGACATACTTCCGGCGCGCAAACGCTAGAATCCCGTTTGCGCGCATTTGCTGTCAAGGTGCAGCCCCCATACGCGAGACAACACGCAGCAGCAGAAGTCTTCACCGCCTGTGACACAGTAGCACACCGCGCATTGCTCCTAGCGCAACATGACACACCCCTTGAACTATAACTGCACAGCCTTGCTCTCGCCTCTTCGCGAAACGTGTGCGTAGCGACTCGCCATCTAAACGTTCTCAATATTATCACTTCACAACGCTACCTCCACCTAATTATATAGTCCCCAAACATAGTTAACGCTCACTTTCTTAATATCTCACTTTCATCAACGTAAATTCTCCTGACAGAACCTCTTTACCAAAATAAGATCCAATTCACTCGTCCCACCGCACCTAACCTGATACCCTTCCTACTCTCAACATAGGCAAACTTCCTCAACCTTATCTTGACGCTCATATATCCCACCACAAACCATGTCAATCTAGCATTCCCATTCACTCTTATCGAATTTACACACAGAATTACAAATGCCGCCTCTATCCAAGCACCAATCACCTTTTCTTTATCAGACTTTCAGCGGTAGAATAATTTTTACACAAACCGCATAAATCCCAAATTAAGTTAACCTGCAAACTAGTATACAGATCATCAAATACATATCACACGCACAAGAATTTTGTAAGCCAGGACCATATTTACCACTTCGAACTACAATTACACATTATTACCATTGCCGCAATACTGTCAGCGGTCGACTTGCGCGTAATTTCTGCTCTTGACTGTTGTCCGTGGTCGAATATCAGTATATACGGAGCGCATAATTTTCCACATAAAGATCTCGCGCCCTTACCTGTGAGCTGAATCTATACGTCTGTCACGATAGCATACACTCTCATCTCTAGTCATTTTACAATGTAAGCCAAACAAGTTTTATCATGCACACGCTTAAAGTGCTATTAGTGATAATGAATACCGACCAGCGGACGTAATGCTTGCGAAGACATCACCGACGTGCGCTTGTGTAGTGTAATAATCATCACAATGGATAGAACAAGGAAAATGTTAATTCGCTCGTCCTCGTTGTTCTAATGCGGCACTGTTTCCATCACGCATCGCATTTCATGCTTTCAACATACGCATTCGCTTGCGCCGCCGTTTACTCTCCTATATCTGAACACAGAGCATCATTCAAGCATTATCATTTGCTCTTATCTAATTAGTCATGCAACTGGTGTGGAAGCAAGGTCCGCCTTTTCTTTCTGCAGATGTGACTTTAAACAGCAAACAATTTTAGACTGTTCGCTGTATTGCACCGACAACTAAACATCGCCAATTGCCATACATATCGTCAAATACCTAAACACTCTACCTCAATTACAGTGCGTTCCCGCCGAGGACATGAGCTTCAATACTGCAGTTCTGAGTGCAATAACCACCAAAACTACTAAGTCGTCAAACCATATTTCATCTCTAACGCTCACAACCCTTAAACAGCACGTGGAGAAAAAATTAAATCCATAAACACTCCTTGCATATAGAAAACACGAGGTACCATCTAATGCAACTATCACATATTCCATCACACCTTACAAAGCTAGCGCCGGAGCGCCGCCGACGGCATGTCGAAGTCAGATATGTGTCCATCTAAACAGCCGTCCAGTCACACCCCGGACCAGCCTGCTGACATGGACACTCTATACCTACCCTCCAGCAATGGCTTACTCACATACACTGTGCAAATGGATTCCTGAATAGCCCAGATCTGTTCCCTTGCACCTCCAATGGGGCATGTAAACTGTATCTTTACCAGCCAGCGAACCAGACGTCATTCATGCTTCGCGCCGAATTGCTCATTTGCTGACAATTTGCCACTCACAAACGTTGAACAGTTGCATAGATAAAAGCCTGTGTAAGCTTGCGAAAACACAATCATAAAAGCATTCTCCCTGTCTAAACGTAGATGGGTGTGCATTTAGAATAAACAATTCCAAGCAGTCACACAGAAGATAAAAATGGCCTTAATTTCAGTTATCCTACATGGTCGTAGATGTCCTAGTGATACAGTCGATCAGTCGTGTCATCCACTCACCCAGAATATGTTCTACTTATATTCCATCCACAGTGTTCTAATCATTGTGTACAAGTATTTGCGTCCCCACACACACAAACCATCTCATGTAGCTCAATAGGACACAATAACTCCATTTTCCACAGATAGTCATATTCCACGAATAATTAAGCCTACTAATGTATGCATACATATAGCGAAATACTCGGACTTTTACTTACCCATACAGCTCCCCCATTGAGGGTACGACATTTAATATTATATGCTTAAACCCATACCCAACCCAACAATATTCAAATGTGTACAGTGTCCCTGTAGTAAAGATAGAATTCCTTTCCTAAACAGTACAAAATCACCCTTTTACATCAGAGCACCCTCAGTGGACCAAAGTCGCTCTCAGAACTGTTGTACAAATTCAAGATCCGTTCTCCTTGACACAAACATGTTAGTCTTCCTGATCCTAACCTGCTCCCTTTTCTACAGACATCTCCAGACCTGGGTATTACAAAACACACATTTTGCCCGTAATATTATACAGTTTTCGTCGTACTTATCGATATCAAGCACATACCAATATAATCCATATAACACTATAGCTCACCCAACGTAATTCCCAATATAAACACGCCAAATTATTTCTCCACAATCCTTTTACTTCAGCGTGCTGTAGGCCTATAACTAGAAACAAATATACCGAATTTATATTTCCACTCACGAATACTGATATCGGCTGTGTAAAACATAATAAATGAAGCAGATAATTTTTTACCAAGCCAACTAATTTCCTTTTCATGTCTAGAGAACGTACAAGCACTCAGAACAATCATTTTTCTCTCCTAACTAAATAAAAATATTGTTTGAAGAAGCAGCCAATTTACGTAAGACCGAATAACGACCCAACCCAAACACATGCTCCTATTCAATCTTCTCAAACCCTCACCCGATCACCAAAGCTATCCAGCTGATACTAAATATTACTTCGCTATTCAAGCGATGCACTTGTCTTCTACACTCGTGCAGATCCTTTAACTGGAAACGTGAATCACGCTCCCCACCGGTCACCTGCACTGTGGCCAAGCATACGAGTACATAGAATCATGGTATAAAATCAACCTCGTATCGCGCCACCCCTACAACTAAATTTTACCATACCAATCTTACTTGGACGATATTCGACAATGAGCTAAGTATCCTGAAATACACCCCATCGACATCTGCTGCTCAGGAATAACAAATGTCAATACCATTCATATGACTACATATACTTAACCCTCTGCTATCGCAGTACTACAATTCGAATCCATACCCTCCCTACGAGTAGACATAATCATCTCCCTTCCAAAAAGATATACTTCATAAGCATCATGCTCAATGCGAACTTATCATCCGTTTCCTTAATAATACCTTAATAACTCAATGCCTTGCAACGTCGCCATAGAATGAGCCACTTTTGAAAAGTAATTCTGCTAACGAACTACGTATTTATATCTTATTTGCAAGATCTATTTATCCCATATGTGTAATGTAGTATTTACGAGGGCCGTTCAGAAAGTAACCTCCGGTTGATTTAAAAAATACACGGAGTTAAATAAAAATATTTTAATATATACATCTTACAACTACATCTTTGCACTATTTTTCTACATAGTCTCCATAGCGATTGAGGCACTTATCGTATCTCTTCACAAGCTTTGAAATTCCTTCTGCATAAAAATCACCCGCTTGTGCCTGGAGCCAGCCTGTGACCGCATCTTTGAGCTCTTCGTCGTCATCAAACCGCTGTGACCCAAGCCATTTCTTCAAATGCATGAAGAGGTGATAATCACTTGGCGCCAGGTCTGGGCTGTAAGGTGGATGGTTGATAACGTCCCACTTGAAGGACTCAAGAAGGGCCGTTGCTCTGCGAGCAGAGTGAGGACGGGCGTTATCGTGCAAAAAAACGATACCGGAAGTCAGCATACCACGGCGTTTGTTCTGTATAGCCCGTCGTAACTTTTTTATTGTTTCACAGTACACGTCTTGATTAATGGTCGTACCACGTTCCATGAATTCAACCAACAACACCCCTTTGGCATCCCAAAACACCGTTGCCATCAGTTTTCTGGCAGAAAAATCTTGCGAGGCTTTTCTTGGTTTGGTAGGCGAATTTGAATGTGCCCACATCTTTGATTATACTTTTGTCTCAGGGTTCACGTACTTAATCCAGGTTTCGTCACCGGTCACGATTCTGTTTAACAATGGTTCTCCTTCGTCCTCATAACGTGACAGAAAGTCTAATGCAGAGGCCATTCTTTGAGTTTTGTGGTGGTCGGTAAGAATTTTGGGCACCCATCGTGCACAGAACTTACGGTAACCCAATCTTGCTGTCACTATCTCGTATAAGAGAGTCTTAGAAATCTGTGGAAAACCAGTAGAAAACTCCGACATTGAGAAACGTCGATTTTCACGAACTTTTGCATCAACTGTCTGAACGAGTTTGTCAGTCACCAATGATGGTCTACCACTCCTCTCTTCATCATGAACGTTTTCTCGTCCACTTTTAAATAAACGTACCCATTCACGGACAACTCCTTCACTCATAACTCTTAGTCTGTACACGGCACAAAGCTCACGATGAATAGCTGCTGCAGAATATCCTTTGGCTGTAAAAAAACCTTATGACAGCACGCACTTCACATTTGGCGGGGTTTTCTATTGCAGCACACATTTCAAACTGCCACAAAAACTGAACTAGCGCAGGTACGACGTTCACTCGACCACGGCTTGATGCCGACTGACCTGTTGAGTGCGTGAACGCACAGATGGCGTCGCTACTCCCCCCACAACCCGCACTGTGACCAATCTGAGGTTACTTTCTGAACCGCCCTCCTATATACCATGTCACATGTTCTGCTATATGTTGACTTTGTATACATGAACAGTCATTGAAAACTATCACAAACTTTACTAAATAGCATTCCTGTTGAGCTTGTATGAACTGTACACAAGCTTTCCAGATCGTATCTGTTGCCTGCTAGTAATGATGTATTTCATTTCGAATAAAGGCATCAAATTCAATTGCATACAAGCGATCACAGCCACAAGTTAATATTTCTTACAACCACATCTCCAAACTAGTCCAATTACATTAAAATTCGAACATCATTATAGTCAGATACCCCATATGCATAAAATATATTTTATCATTTATAAATATTTAACTACTTCAGCACATCCATTTTAACTCAAAACTATTTTATAACCTCAATTATCATTTCATGTCAATTGTTTGTGCCAAAAGAGACAGGCTTGTCTTCAAGCTACTCACATGCAACACAAATAAATGAAAACAAATATAAAATTATCAGTTTTTATTAATGCATATAAAAATTCTAAGTGATAATGATGATTTTGCTCTTCTTACTGCTCAGTAGTACCCTGGAAGGATGTACCACAGAGGATGGTCGCGTACATTTATTCAAATAAACCGAAATAAACAAAATTTAAAATACAATCCATTCACTCCATTCCAGCATGCACACGTATGTGCACAGTTCTACAAATATTTTTGTGTATGAAACGAACATTCAATTCTTATGTCATGTTTTCTCCAAATGACGACGTAGTGTTGCTTCAGGGACATTCTAAACATTTGCTGCACCCAAGCAGGTCTTCCTTCTTTGACATCTCTTATTGCAGCAGCCACAGCATTTCGGTCCCACTCGCCTCTGTAGGACCAAATCATGTGGGGGCCAGATGTCAACTTGGCCCAACCAACTTGCTCCGAAAGACAATGTTACAAACTTCAGATTAATGTGGCAGTTTAAATAAGAATGAGGTATAAATACAGTCTTCATAAAAAGCACACAGTTTTACTCGTGTATGGCAAAGTATAGAAAAATATCTTTACTGTTAGTCAGCGAAGTGTTAATTCAGAGACGTAGAAAATTGCAGCAGGTCGCAGAAAATCCTAGATCATAGTATAGCAAGGAACGATACAGAACAAGTGGCGTCAGTGCAATATATTTTACTTCCTAGTCGTGTGGAGCGCTAGTAGTACGCCTACAGTGCTGCTACCTAGATCTGGGAATTTAAACTAAATGGTTTTTCATCTTGCCCCGCTCGTCAACTTCTTCTGGTCTCCCCTACAGTACAGTTTCTCACGTTCTGGTCTGAAGGACGAAAAGAATGACTATTTAAATTACTCTTGCCTTTACGGTATACCCATGAACAATTTGTAGGTCTTGTATCAATCTCCAGGTTGCTCACTTAAGAATGATTCTCGAAGCTTTGTAAGATACCATTCAGCCGACTGGTATCTCTCGGCAGGTATAAGGTGGTTGAAGTCTATAGTCATCTAAGTGATGAATTCCTGGTGCTCAAACAAAGCTATGACCATTCGCACTGTCATTTGTGTTAAATATTTTGTCCTCTTCAGTACAGCGCCCCAGACACTTAAGTAATAGTCTAGGATGGGTCACTCAAGTGTCACATTACCAATTTCTCTGTATTCTGATCAACTTTACCAATGCACTGCCAATGAATAGGTCTGTTACCTGATACAACTGGGCTTATGTGATTACATTCGATATCCTTCACCCTTATATGTGACTTGACTGATAACAATATCGAATCACTGATGTCACAAGATGTTTTCAGCGTATTGTGAAATGCACAATTTAACATTTTAAAGCAAGTTGTCGTGTTTGAACAACTTCAAAATTTTATCAAGTAACAATCGAATTTGGTGCAGCTTTCAGCTCTTCATGTGAAGTTCTCAATAGATGACTAAAAAGTTGAATTGCCTGATAGTTCATTAACAAACTTGAACATACAGGGTTACAGTGTTTCTTACCTGAGGTAAAATGCTTCAGATGTTACGAATTACTGCATTTACGTGACAGCCTTGGTCTGTGGCTTTCCGGATAGCATGTGACAACAGGGAATTGAGTTTCATACGACTTATTTACTTGTGATACATGGTGTCTGGCATGGAGATGGTCCTTTTCTGTGAAATACCTCGTAACAATGTCGACAAATCATAGGCTGATACGTTGACATGTAGTCAGTCATTTCTCTAGTTCCTTCCAAGTGGCATTGGTAATCATCACCTACCCCTCCCTCCCTGGCTGCGCCACTCGTCGGCGGGTTTGAGCTTGGCTACGATGAGGCCCCAGCCTTTGCAGTATTTTCCCCTTCCGTGCTGCATCTCTCTCCCCTCCCGGAACATGTCTGGGGTATTATTGCGAATGTTCTGCATTCTGAGGCTGACTTGCTAAGTCTCACCTTTGTTTTTCACTTCGTTTTGCTTTCTTTGTTTCCCTTCTCTCGCTCCTCCGCTTTGGCGTTTGAGGATCCTCTTTCTTCTCCCTCCCTGTGCACTCCTGAAGGCCAGCCCACATGCCTGACATGTAACAGGTGACGGCTTACGCGTAATTCCCAGCCTGGGTCGACAGGTTGGGTTTGCACATACCCACTGGTACAAGCCAGGCCCAGGAAGGGGTGACTGCCTGAGCTGTAACCTCCCCAAATTGCCTATTGGTCCCTCTGTCAGGTGTTCAGGTGGTGTGCCTGTAGTGTGATCCATCACCTGAGGTGGGTGCGCCATATTTTTAAGGGAGCTCCCAGTTGAAAGGAGCGCGCCATTGAAGACACTGGCAATCACAGGGGATTTTCTCGCAATGAGTCAATCATCTTCCCACTGACGTCCACAAAACGTAAACGTAACGAGGCCAATGATTCCAAGACCCTTCCTGCTGTACCACACTTCCTCGTGGTCTCACCTACTGAAGATTCAGTCCTTTGCCACAGTAAATCCGTTTATTATTCAGATAGGTGTCGATGCAATTGCAGGTCCTGTAAAGTCTTGTTCCATATTCAATCACACCAGCCAGTCCTGTTCCAATCTCGCCAAATGTGTTACGTGTGGCAAGCATGCCCATGAGGGTGCTTGTCCACCTCCATCCCCTCGCTGCATCAACTGTATGGGTAACCACGCTGCTTCCTCTCGAGATTGCCCCATTTTTAAAGACAAAAAGCTCATCCAGGAAATCAGACTGAAGGAAAAGGAGTCGACCTTTGCTGCTCGAAAATTATTCGCCAGTCGACAGCCCACCGTGCCTCAGACAGGAAAATACAGCCCTGTCCTTGCTTCTCCTGGGCCAACAAAGGTGGCCACGCAGACTTGCGACCTCAACTTTAGTGCCACGGTCGTCAGATCGGCCAGCGCAAAGATCGCCCGTTCAACCTCACCACTTTCGCCTGCCCACTCTATGGCTCACCCTTCATCGGGTTCTGCTAAATCTCGACCCCAAAAGTCAGACACCAAGACTTCGAAAAAAGAGCATACTCGTGAATATTTTTTACGTACCCCAACTTCACAACCATCGGTTCCTCCTTCATCTAAACATCATGTTTCCAAGAAGGCTAATAAGAAACCCAGTTCATCTCCTTCTCCGCCAAGATGTCTCATCTACAGCACCACCTGGCGGAAATCGCCCTCGGCCGTCTTCTGTGTTGCTGAGGCGCACTGATGGCAGACGATCAACCGGCCGATCGCTGGTGGCAGGAGCTGCTGCTGAACAACCTATGGATCAGAATCTTCTGCCTTTGGCTGAATGCCATTCCATGCTGTCGGTCGCAAGCACTGAGCAGTCGTTGAGTTGACGGCAACCATGGTCACATTCCTCCATTTTGTGTTCACCCTACGTCCATTATCCACCGGAATATCCGCGGCATTCGAGCCAATCGTGATGAATTGTCGATCCCCTTACGATCCTACTCGCCAGTCATCTTATGTCTTCAGGAAACAAACCTGCGTCCCCATGACTGCTTTGTTTTCCCCCATTTTCAGTCAGTCCGATTTGATCTCCCCTCTGTTGAAGGCACTCCAGCCCATGGAGGACTCAAGATTCTTCTCCATGATACTCTCCATTATCACACAATCCCCTTAAACACGTCCTGACCAGCTGTCGCTGTCCGTCTTACCCTTTCTGGATATACCTTTTCTCTTCGTACTGTATACATTCCATCGTCCACACCAATGGCACGAGCTGATCTCCTTCATCTTCTTGGTCAGCTTCCACCCCCCTATTTGCTGGTTGGGGACTTCAATGCCCACCACCCGCTTTGGGATCTCCACATCCTTTTCCACGTGGCTCCCTATTGCTAGACGTCTTCCACCAAGCGGATCTAGTTTGCCTCAACACAGGGGTCCCCACGTTTTTGTCTGCCTCCACGACAAATTTATCTCATTTGGACCTTGCGATCGGTACTGTTCCGCTAGCTCGGCGCTTCGAATGGTTCGCCCTTGATGATACACACTCGAGTGACCACTTTCCATGTGTCCTTAGGCTGCAGCCTCAACTGCCATACATGCGCCCGTGACGCTGGAAGTTTGCCCAAGCCGATTGGACACTTTTTTCGTCTCTAGCGGCATTCGATGACCGTCGCTTTCCCAGCGTCGACGATGTCACACATATTACCGACGTTATCCTTACAGCTGCGGAACGTTCAATACCACGCACCTCCGAATTGCCCCGGCGCCCCCCAGTTCCTTGGTGGAACGAGGCATGCCGTGACGCAATCCGTGAGCGGCGACGTGCTCTTCGCATTTTCCGTCACCATCCTACTTTGGCAAACTGTATCCGCTATAAGCATCTCCGTGCGCGATGCCGTCGCGTCATCCGCGATAGCAAGAAGGCAAGCTGGAAATTCTTTATTAGCTCATTTAACACCTTCACTCCCTCCTCGGAAGTTTGGAGTCGGCTTCGACGGTTCTCAGGCGCGCCTAGTTTCTCCCCGGTCTCTGGGCTCACTGTCGCGCATGATACCTTAGTGGACCCCGTCGCAATTTCTAACTCATTGGGTCAGCACTTTGCTGAGATTTCGAGCTCTTCAAATTACCCGCCAGCGTTTCTCCCGAAGAAACGTGCAGCGGAAGTGCGACATCTTGCTTTCTCCTCTCAAAATCACGAAAGCTACAATACTGTTTTCTCCTTGCGGGAACTCAACATGCCCTCTCTTCTTCTCGCTCCTCCGCCCCAGGACTAGATGGTATCAACGTCCAAATGTTGCTGCATTTATCAACCCATGGTCTGCGATACCTCCTTCGCCTTTATAATCGAATTTGGACCGACAGTACTTTTCCCAGACGATGGCGGGAAGCTATCGTCGTTCCCATTCCGAAACCTGGAAAGGACAAACATCTCCCCTCTAGCTATCGCCCCATTTCTCTCACGAGTAGTGTCTGTAAGATTTTGGAGCGTATGGTGAATTACCGTTTAGCTTGGTGGCTGGAATCACGCAGTCTTTTAACACCTGCCCAATGCGGATTCCGAAAGCATCGCTCTGCAGTTGACCATCTTGTTGCTCTCTCCACTTATATCATGAACAATTTTCTCCGGAAACGCCAAACGGTAGCAATATTTTTTGATCTGGAGAGAGCATACGATACCTGTTCGAGGACAGGCATCCTCCGCACACTGTTCTCTTGGGGCTTTAGAGGACGGCTGCCCCTTTTTCTTCGCGAATTTATGGCAGAGCGAACATTTAGGGTGCGGGTGAACACTACTCTCTCCCGTACTTTCTCTCAAGAAAACGGGGTACCCCAGGGCTCCGTGCTGAGTGTTGTACTGTTTGCCATCGCTATAAATCCAATTATGGATTGTCTCCTTCCTGACGTCTCGGGCTCCCTCTTTGTGGACGATTTTGCGATCTACTACAGCTCTCAACGGACCAGCCTTGTTGAACGACGTCTTCAAGGATGTCTCGATCGCCTCCACTCTTGGAGCCTCGAAACCGGCTTCCGTTTTTCTCCCAGTAAGACCGTTTGTATTAATTTTTGGCGACGTAAGGAGTTTCTTCCGCCCTCCTTACATCTAGGTCCTGTCAACCTTCCGTTTTCAGACGTCACTAAATTCTTGGGTCTTATGTTTGACAGAAAACTGTGCTGGTCCTCCCACGTTTCCTATCTTTCGGCTCGCTGTCTGCGAACGCTCAACACCCTCCGTGTCCTGAATGGTACCTCCTGGGAAGCGGACCGAGTGGTCCTTCTCCGCCTCTATCGCGCCTTAGTGCGCTCGAAATTGGACTATGGAAGCATAGTCTACTCCTCTGCTCGGCCGTCTATTCTTCGGCGTCTCGACTCTATCCACCACCGTGGATTACGTTTAGCGTCAGGAGCTTTTTACACTAGCCCTGTGGAAAGCCTTTATGCTGAGACTGCTGAACCTCCGCTGTCCAATCGGCGAGCGGTCCTTCTGAGCCGTTATGCTAGCCATCTGTCTTCCATGCCTGCTAATCCAGCCCATGACCCTTTTTTCGACGCCTCCTTTGATGTAGGGTATGCAGGCCGCTCCTCCTCCCTACTACCCCCGGGAGTCCGCTTCCGTCAACTGCTCCATTCTCTTTCCTTCCGCTTTCCTAAAACCTTCTTGACAACTTGGGGTACAGCACCGCCTTGGCTCCGTCCCCGGATCTGTCTGCTCCGTGATCTTTGTCAATTTCCCAAGGATGGCATCACTTCTCTTGTTTATCGTCGGGCATTTACTGCTCTATGTGCACAAATGAAGCCACATTTATTTACGCTGATGGCTCGAAATCGTCAGGTGTAGGGAGTGCCTATATTGTTGGCGACACCCCAAATCGATTTTGGCTTCCCGATCAGTGTTCGGTTTATACTGCAGAGCTTCACGCTGTTCTCCAGGCTGTCCACTACATCCGCCACCTTCAGCGGATACAGTACGTAATCTGGTCAGATTCTCTCAGCTCTCTCCTCAGTCTCCAAGCTCTTTACCCTGTGCACCCTCTGGTCCACCGGATTCAGGACTGTCTGCACTTGTTCCACGTGGGGGCGTCTCGGTGGTGTTCCTCTGGCTCCTGGGACACGTTGGTATCTGTGGAAATGAGGCGGCCTATATAGCGGCCAAGGCTGCAGTCTCTCTACTGCGGCCAGCTATTCAATCGATTGCCTTCGCCGGTCTACGGAGCGTTTTATGTCGTCGTGTTCATTTATGGCACGCGCATTGGTCGACACTTCCCAATAATAAATTGCGGGACGTGAAAGCTCTTCTCTGTGCTTGGACCTCTTCCTCCCGAACGCGTCGTCGGGAGGAGGTAATTTTAACTAGACTCCGGATAGGGCACTGTCTTTTTAGCCATAGACATCTTTTAAGCGGCGATCCTCCCCCACTCTGTCCCCACTGCTCTCAGCTGTGAACGGTAAGACACTTTTTGAGTGCCCCTATTTTACTCCGTTACGCGCCCGTCTACAGCTGTCGCCTGATATCTCGTCAATTTGAGCAGATGACACGCGCTCGCCCGATCGCGTTCTCGAGTTTAGTAGTGCCACTGAAATGACGTCAGTCATTTGAAGCTCTTTTTGGGGACAACCAACCCCTTTCTGTAGTGGATTTTTAAGCTTTCCTTCTGCTTTTAGTGTCTCTAATTTTTTGAGTTTCGTTCCCATTGCTGCTGGTTTCCATTTTCGTTTTTTTACCGTTTCCTAAGTCACAGACAGGGCGCTAATGACCATAGCAGTTTTGCGCCCTAAAACCAAAACAAAATGCCATATTCGTCTCAGTAGTGAGTCCCTAGCGGAATGGTTGGGGGACTCCTTACTACCTATGAAGCTTCAATTTTTGTTGAACAACTTGACGATAAGTTAGGGGAAGTGACAGCGCTGTCCAAGATAAGTGATGTAGTCTCGATTCGGACAGCATCCCCAACCCAGTCCCAGGCATTACTCGCTTGTGACAGACTGGGTGATTTTCCTGTTTCTGCTACTCCCTATGAAAGCCTCAACTTGGCCCAGGGGATTGTTTTCCATCGCAACCTACTCCTGCAGTCTGACAAGGAGCTCTGCGTTAATGTAGAATAGTGGGGTGTTCATTTCATCCAACGCATTTACAGGGACCCAAACATAACATAATTGTTACCCTGTCATCTTGGTTTTCGAGGGTGATTCAGTGCCTGAACAGGTCAAGGTGATGATTTACCACTGTCACATTAAACCATACGTCCCTCCCCCTTGCGGTGCTTTAAGCGCTGGAAATTTGGGCACATGTCTTCCCACTGCACTTCCAGCGCCACATGTGGAGACTGCGAACGTCCACTGCATCCAGATACTCCCTGTGCACCTTCTCCCACTTGTATCAACTGTGGAGAGCAGCACCCCACCTTCTCGGCAGACTGCACAGTACTCCGAAAGGAGCGAAAATCATAGAGTAAAGACCTTGGACTGGTTGACTTTCAAAGAGGCTAAACGTAAATTTGAAAGATAACACCCCATTAGGTTGACGTCCACATCCGCTGCAGCTACATACCATTGCCATCACAAGTTCCAGTTGTACCACACTCTGCCACGAACAGTGGGTCCTCTGGGCCTCCAGAATACATCTGCCCCTTGGTGGTAGGGAGAAAATCTCCTTCCATTGGGCCCCAAGTACCTACTTCAGGGGCAAGGCTCCCCCCCCCCCCCCCCCCCCAACGCAGAGGACATCAGTTCTCTCTCCCAACCAGAGAAGCTACAGCCTCATTCAGCTCCTATAATGTGGAGGCGGTACCTTGGAACCCTCTCTCCCAAGGTCTCCACTAATGCCACAGTGGACACTCTACAGCGACTAAAGAAACTAAAAGCTGCTGGATGAAGAGCTTCATGGGCTTCCTCCATGCATGAAGCTACTTCGGAGAAGTCCTCCCAGCAAACCTCTAAAGAGAAGCGAGGACAAGCAAACAAGTCTGCTAAGAAAAAGGACCCTCTGGTAGCCCCAACACCACAACCACTTCCTACCAATTCTGCACCTGTTGGTGAGGTGGAGATATTGGTGTCCCCTGATGTCCTGGATCTCACTGACTCATCCACAGTAGGAATGGATACAAATACTAAATCGGTGGCAGGTGGCTGAGGTGTTACCTGCCTCCTTCCATGCTTCATGCCTTCCCATCCTCACGATAACGTAATCTTCCAGTGGAATTGCTGCTGTTTCTTCCAACACTTGGCTGAGCTATGGCAACTGATAGGCTTTACACCTGCTTCCTTCATTGCCCTCCAGGAAACGTGGTTCCTGGCTACGCAACCCCCCCAACCCCTACCCCACCCTTTGTGACTATAGGGATAATAAAAGGACCATATCGACTATAACAATGTCAGGTGCAGTTAGTGTCCGCCCTGAACTCAGTATGCAGTTAACCTGGGCCCCTTCAAACTCATCTTGAAGCTGGGGCTACCAGGATAGAGAATGCAGGAAATAACTGTCAGCAATGTATAACTTCCTCCATATGGTGCAGTGCCCCTGGATCTATTAGCTGCACTCATTGATCAACTTCCTAAACCTTTCTACTTTCGGGAGATATCAACGCCCATAGTCCCTTTTGGGGTGGCACTGTCCTTACTGCGCAAGTTAGAGATGAAAAAACTTCCCTGTCTCAACTCGAACTCGACCTCTGCCTCTTAAATACTGCCCCCCCCCCCCCCCCACAGATTTGTGTGGCTCATGGCACTTCCTTGGCCATTGATTTATCCCTCTGCAACCCAGGACTTCCCCCATCTGGCCACTGGAGAGCCGACAATGACTTGTGTGATAGTGACCACTCTCCCATGTGTCACGCTCCCAGCGCCATTCCCCCAGATGTCATCCAAGATGGGCTTTAAACAAGGCAGACTTGTAAGCTTTCACCTCTGCTGTCACCATCGATGTGGTAGTTGAGCAGGTCACAGAAACTATTGTTTCTGCGGTGGAAAACGCGATCGATTGTTCTTTAGGGTGCCTCGTCAAAAATCAGTACCTTGGTGGTAGCCGGAAATCGCAGAGGCCATCAGAGCGCTGGCGAGCCTTTCAGCGACATTAGCAGCATCCTTCCCTAGAGCACCTAATAGCTTTTAAACAGGTCCGTGCCCGCTTTTTCCAGCTTATAAAAAGACTGCAACAGGCTTGTTGAGAGGTACATCCCGACAATTGGGTGCCATACATCACCTTCCCAAGTCTGGGCAAAGATCAGACGTGTTTGTGGGTACCAGAGCCTGAGAGCTGTTACTGACATTAACATTAATGGCGTGTAATCTACAGACGCAAACGCAATTGCCGAGCACTTCGCTGGAGCTTCTGCATCGCAGAATTACCCCCCAGCCTCACGCACGCTGAAACGGCGGCTGGAAGGGAACATCCTCTCATTCACTACATGCCGCAGTGAATCCTATAACGCCCCATTTAGAGTGGGAGCTCCTGAGTGCCCTTGCACATTGCCCTGACAGATCTTGGGCCTGATCGGATACACAGCCAGATGATTAAACATCTCTCATCTGACTACAAGCGACATATGCTCGTCATATTCAACCGGATATGGGGCGATGGCGTCTTTCCATCGTATTGGCGGGAGAGTACAATCATTCTGGTAGTCAAACCCGGTAAAAACCCGCTTGATGTTGATAGCTATCGGCCCATCAACCTCACCAACGCTTTTAGTAAGCTGTTGGAACGTATAGTTGGTTGGCGGTTGGGTTTCGTACTGGAGTCGCGTGCCTGCTGGCTCCATGTCAGGGTTGCTTCTGCCAGGGTCGCTCTACCACACAGTCATACGTCAATCGTCTGCCATCCAAACAGCCTTTTCCAGATGGCAACACCTGGCTGCCGTCTTTTATGACCTACATAAAGCATACGACACGACCTGGCGACATCATATCCTTGCTACAATTATGAGTTGGTGTCTCCGGAGACCACTCCCGAATTTTATCCAAAACTTCCTGTCGCTCAGTACTCCCCGTGTCAAAGTTGGTGACTCCCATAGTTCCATCTATATCGAGGAGAACAGCGTCCTGCAGGGCTCTGTATTGTGTCTATTTTTTAGTGGCCATTAACAGTCTAGCAGCAGCTGTCGGGCCCTCAGTCTCACCTCTGTATGCAGAAGACTTACTGAGCGGCGCCTACAGGGAGCTATCCACAAAGCGCAATCATGGGCTGTACCCCATGGCTTCCACTTTTCAGCTGCAAGGTCGTGTCATGCACTTCTGTCGGCGTCGTACCGTTCATCCAGAACCAGCACTTTACCTTACTGACATCCACACTCTGTAGTAGACACACAAATTCCTAGGACTGGTTTTCGACGCCCGATTGACTTGGCTCTGTCATTTTCGTCAGCTTAAGCAGAAGTGCTGGCAGCACCTCAATGCCCTCTGTTGCCTGAGAAACACCAGTTTGGGTGCTGCTACTGCAGCTCTACAGAGCCCTTGTGCAATCCCGACTTGACTATGGGAGCGTGTTTTATGGTTCGGCAGCGCCTTCAGTGTTGTATTTACTCGACCCTGTGCACCATTTTGGGGATAGACTAGCGACAGGAGCCTTTAGGAAGAGTCCGGTGACCAGTGTACTGGTGGAAGCTGGTGTCCCTCTATTTCAGATCAAACATGCGCAACTACTCGCCAGTTATACAGTACACTTTCATAGTTCCCCTGACCATCCGAATAACTGTCTCATTTTCCGCCCACAGCAGTCCATCACCTATATCGGCAGCCCAGTTCGGGGCTAACGATTGCAGTTAGTGTGTGGTCCCTTCTCTCTAAATTGGAGTCCTTCCCTTTACCACCTCTACTTGTGGTTCGCTCACGTATGCCTCCATGGTGTATGCCTCGGCTGCAACTTCATCTGAACCTTTCACGTGGCCCCAAGAACTCCACTAACCCTGTAGCTCTCCTCTGTAAATTCCTCTCGATTCTTGACGTGTTCTGGGCCTCTGAAGTGGTTCACACGGATGGCTCGATGGCTGATTATTGTTGGCTTTGCCTATGTGCATGGCGGCCATATTAAACAGCATTCCTTACCCGATGGCTGCAGTGTAATCACTGCAGAGCTTGTGTCGATTTCTCATGCTCTTCAGTATCTCCATTCATGCGCTGGGGGAATCTTTTCTCTTATGTACCGACTGATTGAGCAGCCTGTAAACTGTCGACCAGCGCTACCCTCATCATCCTTTGGTAGCATCGTTCCAGGAGTCCATCTATGCCCTGGAACTGTCCAGTCGTTCAGTGGTGTTCGTCTGGACCCATGCTCAAGTTGAAATGCCATGAAATGAACTTCCTGACAGGCTGGCCAAACAGGCTACATGGAAACCACTTCTGGAGATGGGCATCCCCGCAACTGACCTGCATTAGTTATTATGGCACAAGGTTTTCAGCTTCGAGAGATGGAATGGCAAAATTTCAGTATGCATAACAAACTGCGAGCCATTAAGGGAGCCACGAATGTGTGGAAGTCCTCAATGAGGGCGTCTTGCAGGGACTCTGGTTCTCTGCAGGCTCCGCACTGGCCATGCATGGGCGACCTGGGGCTTTCTCCTGCGCCGTGATGACCCACCTCACTGTTGGTGCAGTGTCGGGTTGGCAGTGGCCTATATTCTTCTGCTGTGTCCATATTTGGCTGCCCCCCCCCCCCCCCAGGGGATCCACAAATCTTTTGTGGATACGTGCGTAGCGAGCACGGGACCCCGAGCTGATGTGGCCTTCCTTCCTTTCCGGGCTGCATACCTTCCCTTTCCGCATCCTTCCCCATTCCCCATCTTCGCCCCCCCCCTCACCTCTGGCTCTTTCCTTCCTTTTCTCCCCCTCTGGGGGAATGGTTTGTGCCTACGTCTGGAGATGGACGCTTGTAAATGTACCACATTCTTCGCCTTCCTTACTTGTAAGTTTTCATTCTTCCTTTGTCCTTCTCTTTTCCTTACCTCTTCTCTCTACCCTTTTCTCCGCTGCGGCGTTTGAGACCTCTTTTTTCCTTTCCCTTTCCCTTTCTCTTTCTTCCTCCCTGTGCGTGTCTGAAGGCCGACCCACGCACTTCCATGCGTAGCCGGTGACGGGGTAACGCGTAATTCCCCGCCCCGGGTAGACAGGTAGGACACGTACGTACCCCCTGGTAACGGCCAGGCCCAGGGAGGGGTGATTACCCGAGCTGATACCTTCCGAAAGTGCCGATTGGTCCCTCCGTCCGTTTGTCGGGAGGTGTGACCTGAGGTGTGAACAATCACCTAAGGCGGGAGTGCCCTCAGAGAGGGCCCACACAAGGGAGGAGCGCGCCATCGGAGACGCCGGTAATAATGGGGGATTCTTCCGCAATGGTTTCCTCACCTTCCACTATGTCTGCTCACAAACGTAAGTTCACTGAGTCTCAACCACAGTCAGTTCTTCCATCGTTGCCACAGTTCCTTGTTGTTTCTCGGTCTGACGAAGGTCACGACTTCTCCACAGTCAACCCTTTCATTATTCAGAAAGGTGTCGACGCAATTGCAGGTCCTGTAAATTCTTGTTCCAGATTACGTAATGGCACCCTGTTGTTAGAGACACACAGTGCCCTCCAGGCACAAAAATTGCTGCGTACCTCACTACTAGACACTTTCCCTGTCCGGGTGGAACCGCACCGTACCTTAAATTCCTCGCGTGGAGTTGTTCATACACGCTCCCTCGATGGACTGTCTGACGAAGAAATTCAGCACTACCTGTCAGACCAGGGCGTAACGGCTGTATATAGGGTTATGAAAAGGGTTGACACGAAGATCATTCCAACCCGCACTGTCTTTTTGACATTTGACAAAGTGCTACTCCCATCGAAAATCAAAGCAGGCTATGAGATAATTTCCGTTCGTCCTTACGTCCCAAACCCTACGTGTTGCTATAGGTGCCAGCGATTCAATCACACCAGCCAGTCCTGTTCTAATCCGGCCAAATGTGTTACGTGTGGCAGGGATGCCCATGAGGGTGCTTGTCCACCTCCATCCCCTCGCTGCATCAACTGTATGGGTGACCACGCTGCTTCCTCTAGAGATTGCCCAGTTTTTAAGGACGAAAAGCTCATCCAGGAAATAAGAGTGAAGGAAAAGGTGTCGACCTTTGCTGCTCGGAAATTATTCGCCAGTCGACAGCCCACCGTGCCTCACAGGCAAATACAGCACTGTCCTTGCTTCTCCTCGGCCAACAAAGGAGGCGGCCACGCAGACTTGCGACCTCACCTTTAGTGCCACGGTCGTCCGATCGGCCAGCGCAAAGATCGCCCGTTCAACTTCACCACTTTCGCCTGCCCACTCTTTGGCTCACCCTTCGTCGGGTTCTGCTAAATCTCGAGCCCAAAAGTCAGACACCAAGTCTTCGAAGAAAGAGCATACTTGTGAAGAGTTTTTACGTACGGCAACTTCACCACCATCGGTTCCTCCGTCCTCTAAACCTCATACTTCCAAGAAGGCTACAAAGAAACCCAGTTCCTCTCCTTCTCCGCCAAGGCGTGTCCCATCCACAGCGCCACCTGGCGGAAATCGCCCTCGGCCGTCTTCTGTGTCGCCGAGGCGCACTGCTGGTGGCCGGTCAACCGGCCGATCGCTGGTGGCAGGAGCTGCTCCTGACCAACCTATGGATCAGGATCTTCTGCCTTCGGCTGAATGCCATTCCATGCTGTCGGTCGCAAGCTCTGAGCAGTCGTTGAGTTGACAGCACCCTTGGTCACATTCCTCCATTTTCTGTTCACCCTATGTCCATTATCCACTGGAATATCCGCGGCATTCGCGCCAATCGGGATGAATTGTCGATCCTCTTACGATCCTACTCGCCGGTCATCTTCTGTCTTCAGGAAACAAAGCTGCGTCCTAATGACCGCTTTGTTCTCCCTCATTTTCAGTCCGTCCGATATGACCTCCCCTCTGTGGAAGGCACTCCAGCCCATGGAGGACTCATGATTCTTCTCCATGATACTCTCCATTATCATCCAATCCCCTTAGACAGTTCCTTCCAAGCTGTCGCCGTCTGTCTTTCCCTTTCTGGATACACGTTCTCTCTTTGTACTGTATACATTCCATCATCCACACCGATGGCACGAGCTGATCTCCTTCATCTTCTTGGTCAGCTTCCACCCCCCTATTTGCTGGTTGGGGACTTCAATGCCCACCACCCGCTTTGGGGATCTCCACATCCTTTTCCACGTGGCTCCCTATTGCTAGACGTCTTCCACCAAGCGGATCTAGTTTGCCTCAACTCTGGGGTCCCCACGTTTTTGTCTGCCTCCACGACAAATTTATCTCATTTGGACCTTCCGTTCGGTACTGTTCCGCTAGCTCGGCGCTTCGAATGGTTCGCCCTTGATGATACACACTCGAGTGACCTCTTTCCATGTGTCCTTAGGCTGCAGCCTCAACTGCCATATATGCGCCCGCGACGCTGGAAGTTTGCCCAAGCCGATTGGACACTTTTTTCGTCTCTAGCGACATTCGATGACCGTCGCTTTCCCAGCGTCGACGATGAGGTCACACATGTTACCGACGTTATTCTTACAGCTGCGGAACGTTCAATACCACGCACCTCCGAATTGCCCCGGCGCCCCCCAGTTCCTTGGTGGAACGAGGCATGCCGTGACGCAATCCGTGAGCGGCGACGTGCTCTTCGCATTTTCCGTCACCATCCTTCTCTGGCAAACTGTATCCGCTATAAGCAACTCCGTGCGCGATGCCGTCGCGTTCTCCGCGATAGTAAGAAGGCAAGCTGGCAATTCTTTATTAGCTCATTTAACACCTTCACTCCCTCCTCGGAAGTTTGGAGTCGGCTTCGACGGTTCTCAGGCGCGCCTAGTTTCTCCCCGGTCTCTGGGCTCACTGTCGCGCATGATACCTTAGTGGACCCCGTCGCAATTTCTAACTCATTGGGTCAGCACTTTGCTGAGATTTCGAGCTCTTCAAATTACACGCCAGCGTTTCTCCCGAAGAAACGTGCAGCGGAAGTGCGACCTCTTGCTTTCTCCTCTCAAAATCGCGAAAGCTACAATACTGTTTTCTCCATGCGGGAACTCCAACATGCCCTCTCTTCTTCTCGCTCCTCCGCCCCTGGATCGGATGGTATCCATGTCCAAATGTTGCTGCATTTATCAACCCATAGTCTGCGTTACCTCCTTCGCCTTTATAATCGAATTTGGACCGACAGTACCTTTCCCAGACGATGGCGGGAAGCTATCGTCGTTCCCATTCCGAAACCTGGAAAGGACAAACATCTCCCCTCTAGCTATCGCCCCATTTTTCTCACGAGTAGTGTCTGTAAGATTTTGGAGCGTATGGTGAATTACCGTTTAGCTTGGTGGCTGGAATCACGCAGTCTTTTAACACCTGCCCAATGCGGATTCCGAAAGCATCGCTCTGCAGTTGACCATCTTGTTGCTCTCTCCACTTATATCATGAACAATTTTCTCCGGAAACGCCAAACGGTAGCAATATTTTTTGATCTGGAGAGAGCATACGATACCTGTTCGAGGACAGGCATCCTCCGCACACTGTTCTCTTGGGGCTTTAGAGGACGGCTGCCCCTTTTTCTTCGCGAATTTATGGCAGAGCGAACATTTAGGGTGCGGGTGAACACTACTCTCTCCCGTACTTTCTCTAAAGAAAACGGGGTACCCCAGGGCTCCGTGCGGAGTGTTGTACTGTTTGCCATCGCTATAAATCCAATTATGGATTGTCTCCTTCCTGACGTCTCGGGCTCCCTCTTTGTGGACGATTTTGCGATCTACTACAGCTCTCAACGGACCAGCCTTGTTGAACGACGTCTTCAAGGATGTCTCGATCGCCTCCACTCTTGGAGCCTCGAAACCGGCTTCCGTTTTTCTCCCAGTAAGACCGTTTGTATTAATTTTTGGCGACGTAAGGAGTTTCTTCCGCCCTCCTTACATCTAGGTCCTGTCAACCTTCCGTTTTCAGACGTCACTAAATTCTTGGGTCTTATGTTTGACAGAAAACTGTGCTGGTCCTCCCACGTTTCCTATCTTTCGGCTCGCTGTCTGCGAACGCTCAACACCCTCCGTGTCCTGAATGGTACCTCCTGGGAAGCGGACAGAGTGGTCCTTCTCCGCCTCTATCGCGCCTTAGTGCGCTCGAAATTGGACTATGGAAGCATAGTCTACTCCTCTGCTCGGCCGTCTATTCTTCGGCGTCTCGACTCTATCCACCACCGTGGATTACGTTTAGCGTCAGGAGCTTTTTACACTAGCCCTGTGGAAAGCCTTTATGCTGAGACTGCTGAACCTCCGCTGTCCAATCGGCGAGCGGTCCTTCTGAGCCGTTATGCTAGCCATCTGTCTTCCATGCCTGCTAATCCAGCCCATGACCCTTTTTTCGACGCCTCCTTTGATGTAGGGTATGCAGGCCGCTCCTCCTCCCTACTACCCCCGGGAGTCCGCTTCCGTCAACTGCTCCATTCTCTTTCCTTCCGCTTTCCTATAACATTCTTGACAACTTGGGGTACAGCACCGCCTTGGCTCCGTCCCCGGATCTGTCTGCTCCGTGATCTTTGTCAATTTCCCAAGGATGGTACACCTTCACTTGTTTATCGTCGGGCATTTGCTGCTCTATGTGCACAAATGACGGACGCCACCTTTATTTACACCGACGGCTCGAAAACATCGTTGGGTGTAGGGAGTGCCTATATTGTTGGTGACGCCCGAAATCACTTTCGGCTTCCCGACCAGTGTTCGGTTTATACTGCGGAGCTTTTCGCTGTTCTCCAGGCTGTCCACTACATCCGCCGCCATCAGCGGATACAGTACGTAATCTGCTCAGATTCTCTCAGCTCTCTCCTCAGTCTCCAAGCTCTTTACCCTGTGCACCCTCTGGCCTACCGGATTCAGGACTGTCTGCGCTTGCTCCGCCTGGGGGGCGTCTCGGTGGCGTTCCTCTGGCTCCCGGGACACGCTGGTATCTGTGGGAATGAGGCGGCTGATATAGCAGCCAAGGCTGCAGTTTCTCTTCCTCGGCCAGCTATGCAGTCGCTTCCCTTCACCGATCTACGGAGCGGTTTATGTCGCAAAGTTGCTCATTTATGGCATGCGCATTGGTCAACACTTCCCCGCAATAAATTGCGGTAAGTGAAAGCCTTTCCTTGCGCTTGGACCTCTTCCTCCCGAACGCGTCGTCGGGAGGAGGTAATTTTAGCTAGACTCCGGATAGGGCACTGTCTTTTTAGCCATCGACATCTTTTAAGCGGCGATCCTCCCCCACTCTGTCCCCACTGCTCTCAGCTGTGGACGGTAAGACACCTTTTAATTGAATGCCCCTATTTTAATCCGTTACTCTCCCGTCTACAGCTATCGCCTGATCTATCGTCGATTTTAGCAGATGACACGCGCTCAGCCGACCGCGTTCTCCAGTTTATTAGTGACAGTGAAATGACGTCAGTCATTTGAAGTTTTATCGGGGACCATCAACCCCTCTCTGTAGTGGACTTTTAAGCCTTGTTTCTGCTTTTCGTGTCCAATTTTTTGAGTTTTGTTCCCATTTTTGCTGTTTTCCATTTTCAGTTTTTATTCTTTCCTCAGTCGCGGACCGGGTGCTAATGACCATAGCAGTTTTGCGTCCTAAAACCAAAATAAAAAAAAAAAGCTCCAGTGAGTCGAGCCTAGATGTCCTCCAGTCACCGTCACCACTTTCATGTGGGGAGGGGGTGTGGGAACTGTCTCCACTTGTTTCTCTACCACTGGCACTGTCACCCCCCTCTGTTAGACAATCCTCTGCTACTGTCTCAGTGCAAAAAACGCGAATTCACTGCCATGCAGTCAGACCCAATGGACAGCATGTCACTATAAGTTGCCTTCTCCATTGTGTCCAGTTGATACTAGACATCTCAGCAACATAGTACTGTGGGTAGGATCAATGTTTGGTATAGCTGAATCCTGAAAGGTTGCGACACTCATCTGGACCAAAGCAGTTACATTGGGCTGTAGGAAGATTGGTGTCCTGCATAGACTGTGTAGTTGATCTCTACTTGATATGAATGGTTCCATTGAGAAATACTCCCAGGTGTTAAAATTCGAACACACATTTGCAGGACTGGTCTTCAACCCGCAGTAATTACTTCACCAATAAATTGACCTTGTCAATGAGTGGTAATGAGTTAATTTCCTGCTTCTTTAGAGTTGCTAAAATTTTGCTGGCAGAGATCTTGTGCCCTGGTCATTTGTTTAAATTGATCTCCAGAGCTGCTAAGTAATCGGATACCTTGTCACTCCATATATGCCACATTCTTCCCTTCTACTGTGATCTCATCGAAGTTTCCTTTAAAATTATCATATATGATGATGATCCCTAGGGTAGTGTGATCGATAAACAGTTTTCTTGCCTCAGAAATGTCAGTTTGTCAGCTGTTGTTTAGTTTCCCATCTTAGTCACCATGTGTTCGACTCTAGGAGATTTTTACGAGGTTGATGAGCTTGTGGCATTCTGAACTCTGCATACACCACAGAAGCCTCTTCAGTTGTCAGTCATAGAACTTAGTGAAATTGACAAATTAACTCTGTAGCTCCTTGCTGTGTCATCTGTTTCTCAGTGAACTGTCAGAACAAAGATCTGATTTACTTCTCAACGCCCTGGCTGGAAACCTCTGTGAATTCACCAATTACTAATTGTCAAGAGTTGAGTTCTTTATATGAGGCAGTTGGACAGGATGACTAACCTTAGACTATGTATGGCCACTCAACGATAACACCCAGTTGTCTGTCACCATTGTTCATGGATTTGATAATTAGCAGCATTTTCATTTGTGGTATTTCTTCTTTGGTCCTTACAATCAACTGGTGTAGTCTGCTGCAAGTTTCTCCCCTCAAGTCTTGGCTTGTATTTTGTCTTCACTTCACTTGGGCTTTCCTTCTGAAGCTATTTGATTTGTTTGGATACCATCCTATGTGGGGGGTGGGGGTTATGCAGTGTGGGTCAGCTGTGGTTAGACTGGAACAGAATTTGCCAAACACCAACAGATACGTTAAGGCAGAGGGAAGAGACTTGTGCAACAATACCATGCACTGTAGAGAATTTTTCCAACAGTGATTCTTAGATGCTGTACACATTCAAATCTCCCACTAGATGCAACAGGTGCTCACTGTAATCTAAAGTTTAGTGATCATTGTGCCATCACTGAATGCTATTGTTGCATCTTGTACATAACCTTATGTGAAATATTTTTGAAAGAAGCTTTGTACAAGAGGCAAGTATGGTCTGTTCCCCACAAGCTACATTAATGCACTTTAAAGTACGTGTGACGAATCATTATTCAGGTTTTAAGCTTATAATCCAACCTATGTCCCCAAATGGTGAGTGTGGAGGAGATTGTTAAATAGAATGCCTTCTACCTCCCAATTGACAGTAGCTATGACTCCACCAGCTGAGGGTACTCTTTCAAAATCCTTCTTTAAAGGAGTTGGGTTGTACCAGAATGTGGATTGACATTTTGTTTCTGGCTGAACATGACGAATCCACATTTTGACATGGACAATGATTCACAAGTCACTGTCAGCCTCATAATGAGCTTTCATGTTGATGCTCTTTGGTTAGGCATTGAGGAACTCGGTGGCCACAGAGCTTAGAAACTGGTGGACAGTTGTCACTTCTGCTGGCAGAGATGAAAAAGTGAGCACAGAGTTGTTTGATAGTTACTCGTTGATTACCTTGAATAAGTGTGTCTGCACGAAGTTGTGTACAGCTGGTCATTCCATGGGAGATAACAAAGATATCCTTATTCATGGTCTTTCGATGAATTTTCTCGGCAACTTACCACTCTTTTTGTCCAATGCCTGGTGTCTGTAGATGGCTGTGAAAATTTTTGACAGTCTGGTTTTCAAATTTCTTTCTGCAAAAAACCACAGTTGGCTTGGAATGTACCTCAGTTCCAGTGCACCATTTGTAGGACCAGTTAAATGCTGCTATCTGGTGGGAGTTGGTGGAAATAGAGATGACACATGAGTGTTTAAGGATGTCACAAACAACTCTTTCTTCTCATGTAAATATTTAAGGGACAACATCACTCTTTCCATGTCAAGATGGAGCATGTGGGGAAAAAGAGGTGGTTATCATGTTTGCCTGAATTTGGAGTGAGTGGTTTGGATTCAATCCATTATGGACAGTCAGTGTCACTGTCACTACTCAGGCTGTTACCACCTTCAGCTTAAAACAAAATGGCAGTCCACTTTGTTCCCACATTATCCAAAGGGATCTTCTGCGAAAGGGTGAATCGCCATTTGAAATCTGCTATTATATACCATCAGGGGTCTCTCAAGCGGGATTTGTCTCCAGTGGATCGGTTTCACCTTTAACACAGTGTGTCAGGTAGCTATGAAGGCAACCCCGGCTTCTCTGGTGTTTACTTTCCCTGTTAATTCTCCTCTTGCCAATCTGTGGGAATTAAAGATTTCGTTCTGGCAGTGAGTACTCCCCAGTTGATTAAAGACAATTGGAGTAGAGCTAGGCATAACATTATGGCCGCTCACAACAGACAAGCTGTTCGTTATCGGAATATGCGGGAGTTTCAGGGGAAGCCCGGTGACCAAGTTTATGTTTGTAGTTTCCCAGGGAGGGAAGTACGTGTGGGCTGATTTGGAAAATTTACTTTGAACTTTTTGGGTCTGTGTACTATTGAAAGGAAATTAGGCCCAGTGAGCCTCCTAGTTTGTGACAAATCAGGGAAAAGATAGCAGGTTAACCTGAGTCGGGTTTAGCTGGGGAAGCATCTCCCTTAGTAGGGCTTGGGGAGGCATGCATGTAGTTTAAAAGGGGGGGTTGAGCCGTGTGTCGGCTCTAGACATATATCGCGCTGTTAAGATTGTTCAGAGTCCTTCCATTTCATCATTAATTGTTTGATATTTATCATTATGCTGTGTACGATTCTGTTCATCTTCCCCTCTGGTGGTGTGTCTGGTCTTATCGATCTGTCATTGATTCCTGTTAGCTTTATGTAAGGGAATAAGATCTTAGGGGGGATGGCCGGTTGGTTGCCTAGTGGTGACGAGTCGGTTGGTTTGTTTTTTAAAATAGGGAATTAGAGAATGTCGTACAATGAGACGGCGGCGGGGCGTGGCGGTGAAGAGTCGGCTGCTGTTCTGAGAAGCCTCATGGTCTATCTGGCGACAGAGCGTGTGGCTGCGTGACTGTGCCCAGTTCGGTACGCTGGTGATGTGGACACGGTCGGGTGTGAGGAACGTTTGCATCGGAGTTCACCTGCTGTTTCTCTGATAAACTGCATGTTAAGTTGGTTAAAGATTTAGCTGTTAATTAAAGAATTTTGGTTTGTGCAACCAGTGTCTCTTCTGTCTTGGGGCCTCCTACGTTCAGGTTTCCTGTCCCTGTCGCTGGTGTATTTATACAGTGATATTTCCTGCTTCTTATTAGTACTGCCCGGTAGGAAGTGTATTTTTGGGCAGGGATTATGGTTCCTGATTTGATTCCTCCTCCTCCTCCTCCTCCTCCTCCTCCTCCTCCTCCTCCTCCTCCTCCTCCTCCTCTGGCCTCGCGTGAGGTCGATGTGACTGCTGAATGTGAGGCGTTGTGGGTCTGTTAGTCCGCTTCTAACCTGAGCATCCTTCAGGAGACAATTGTGGCCGCCCTTAAACCCAGTCGGTTAATTCTATCCCAGGACATTTTATTGGCAGGGCATGGTATTAAAGTTGTTAGTTATGGTAAAATGTTAAATGGTTGTAGTTTGCTCTGTTATTGGCCACTGTTTAAAAAGATTAAGTTTGCCTTCCATTGGTGGGTTTCTAAAATTACATGGCTTTAAAATTGTTAGTTATTGTAAAAGGTGAACGACTGCATCTTCTTTGACTGTTTTAATCTACTTGCCATCCTTTGAAAATGCTAGTTCTGCCTCCCTGTTAGCGAACCCTTGTGATTTAATATCTTTTTGTGCAGAAATTGAAAAGAAGTGGCTCCCTACATGTTCGGTAGCGGAATTGTATGCAAATTGTTTTTGTTTCATTACTTGGAAACTTTTAATTTTGTTATTAAATGCGTTATCAAAGTCTGTTTTAAGTAAAATGGCTTGGCTGTTAACTGTAAAGTAAATCGTTTCAAAAAGGCATGTATGCCGGCTAGCTTTTGGATCTGTTCCTAGTCAAGTAGTAAAGAACTGACTTTTAATGGTTGAAGTAATAAATAAAGAAATAGTCAATTGAAACTCGATAGTAACCAACCAATTTTGGCCCCGTTTCCCAGCTGGGGGTTTTCCTTGATTAATTGTAACACCCATCTCAGCTTTGGTAGCAGAGCGTGGTTACAATCCATGGACCTCTGGGTTATGGGCCCAGCATGCTTTCACTTTTTTAAAATGCATCTCATATGATGTAACTAATGGTGTTTCCTTAATGCCGTATGTCAGCGTTGTCTTGGTATATCCACCAGCTCCTGCTTTCGGCCCCTGCAAACAGCAACTCTCAGCTCTTCTGCCACCCCCTCCTTGGCCACCTCCATCAGCCTCCCCCCTCTTTCCTCTTCAGAGAGACTCTGCAGGTGAGAGATCGCCGGGGCTGAATTCAGGTGGTCTCTCTGCCAGCAGCCTGCTGACCTCTATGATGGCCACGCAGGGCTGGGCTGATGCAGTGCAGACGCAGCCAGAAAACATCACTTGGTACACTTGGCGCTTTACGAAGGAGACGGCAGTCTGCCTAAGGCCAGGCCACCAGTGTCGCACCACAAGAACGGCTGTGGCCGCTGCATTGTCCACAGTCAGTCCAGTGGCCAGCTGCTGCTCACACTGGGCCATCAAGCTCGCCACACCATTCTTGTCGGCAGCGACTAGGAACTGAGAGTCCAGGCTCGCCAGCTGCGGGCCACGGAGGGTGTACGTGTACGTCGGCAGCTCCCTCAGCACAGACCTGTTTGCCTCTGTGATGTTGACAAGGCCGCTGCCGGGCTCTGCCGTGTCGTGGCGGAACATTGCAGCAAACACAGGGCTCCCGGCAATGAGGATTGCTCTGTGCGCCACCAGCTGCTTCTCCCCCACCACCAAAGTCATGGTGCCACCCTCCCTGGCATCCAGCAGGGCGCCCAGGTGTACAGGTGTGCTCTGCTGAGCTTCCTTGCCGGCTGCCAAGGGAGTCAAATCTTATTAGATGCCCATGTGGTACAAGAAGTTATCAACTCGGAAGCTGCAGCACAAAATCCCAACGCACACCTTCGCACTGGAAACAGCGTAGAAGTATTTCGAGAGACCGCTTTCAGCTGCTGAAGTGATGGCTACAATCAACTGGGTCCGTGAAGGCATTATGCTACTTGGTGACCACCTCTGTGGTTAAACAATTGACTCCAAAATCTATTAGGATACTGTGCCAACATGTTAGAGCAATTTTTCATGTTATTGATCAGCAAACTAGCTGTCTGTCCTCTTGCGGACATTTCATACAAAATGAAACTGTTTCCCATAGCAACATATCCAAAGATGAAGCAACTTCCTATCAAATGTGATTGTAAGTGATAAAGCCTTTTGAGAGAACAAACATGTTTTGGAAACTGAACTTCAAAAAGCAAGTCTTGGAAGTCCCAAGAAAACAAACATTGGTCACATGATCACAGAGAGAAGTTTCAGAGAATTCTTTCATAAAATGTTACATCAAGAATTTTCTTTTATCACAAATATAGAAACGGGATCTGCAAATCCGCTAACTATTGCAGTGTATACAGAAAGTTCAGGGAAGAAAGTCGCTGATGGTTATAAATCATTGAGGAGTTTCCATTGTCGAACATGGTCCCTCGACCAGGATTTATTTGATCCCAGGTATTGAAAGTGAGATGATGATTCATAGAAAAGATCAGTAGCATAATTAGATTTCCTGTCATGGTTTGAACTAAAGATGAAATGTACCTTGCATCAACATTTTTTCTGTAATTAGATTCTTCACAGCACTTGCATATTTCTTATTTGAAATATTTTGTGCAGGACATGCCGGACTACATTAATAAAGGTTGAAAATTGTACTGTGTAATACATAACTGCGCTTCATTCCTATTACAGACAATCGGTTTGATCACAAATCTGACAATCCTTGGATCAGTTGTTACAAAATAGGATATGCTAACAGGTGTATACAATTATTATACTGAGTGTCTTATAAAACCATATTTTGACCTTTACATACATTATAGGCAGTGTGTCACGTAATATGTTCCACTTCAATGCTTGCACAGTTGCAATACATAGTGAAACTCTGTTCCGTTTAATACGGCTACCCATACGTAACAGTGATGTAATGTAAACATCAAACAGATTAAGGACTGCCACAACTTCGACTGACTTTTGCAGACATTCTTAATAAAATGCTACCCTGGCATAAGTCACTTTTGTTTTGACAGATCTCTTCACAGTTTTACATGCAAGAGGGGGGGAGGCGGCAGAGGGATGGGGGAAAGGGAAAAGGAGAGAAAATTGAATATGTAGAGGGATAAAGGGAGGGTGGAGAGAAGAGGGAAGTGCCGAAAAGGCGGTTAGGTGGTTAGGGGAAAGAGGGGTTATGGGAGAGGGAGAATGCCAATGTGGAAGGGGGGAGGGACGAGCAACTATCAATGATGCATTGAACACAATTATACTCTACCTGTGGAACACCAGTGCCCATGGATTAAAGTTGACATGGGTTAAAGCTCCACAGGATGTGCATCTGTCTCGCTGAGTGCACTGCAAAGACATAAAAGTTGCTGATACTAATTTGAGACAGTTTGTCAACAGAAAATTCTATTCGGCAGTTGACACACAATTACATTTGAAGACTAGCACAGCATCAAGTATGAGTACTAGTTGGACAAGAAGAGATTTAATTATATCAAACATGGCCATGCCATGCCATACTGTGCCATACCATACCTCACGAAAATTGCGCCTCTGGATTCAGGACATGTTTTTTGTATCTTACACTGAAATGGAAATCACTTGTGAGCATGCAACTGTGTCATTAGTTCTTGGACTTCAATAAGCAATACTTGAACAGAGAAGCATAAATTCAGTTATTACCTTTGATATGGTACCTTGAGGAACAGCTGCAATGAAATGCTTTTTTGCCATACCCATATTTTGTGGTATCCATCATGTGTAAAATCATTCACTCAAGCTAACCAGCATCTAACAATTCCTTTTATCCAAAATCAGCTGATAATTTGTCTACACAACCAATTCCAGGATTTGGAAAAATACCTATGCTTAGGACCACACAAAATTGGACACAAACAAACCATTACATACATGGGATCATTCCTTGTTAACACCCTCAATTGTGCAGACCACAAAGTTAGATTATGATGAAGCATATGCCATTAATGTATGCCTTTGTCTGGATTGAGTGCTATACCAACAGAAATGATCATCATATTATCAAATGTCACCATAGGAATGAAACTAAATTAAGAGTGGGCTGACAGCATCACTCTAGGCCCAGTACGTGGCACACTGATTAATATGAAATTACACATACCCACTGTGTACATTCTTTCAGATATGTTAGAGAGAACACACAACACACACCACACACTCAAAACTGCTTCACCTCAGTGGGCAATAGATCCACCACATTCAGTGTCAGATCCCCTTCAGGAATCAGAAAGTAGTGAGCATGGAGGAAATGAACAGGGACTGTAGGCAGGTGGCATAAGGTAGAAGGAGGCGCGCCAAGATAGCTGCAATAAACATTGTCTGGGTGGCGCTGTGGTTCCCAACTTCGAATCCCAGGCCAGCACTCATATTCACTCATCGCCATTGATGCTGCGCAGAGTCCTGATGCAGCACATGTCAATATTCCTTTCCCTCCCTTTCTCCCCTCCTCCTGTTTACATAATAAACATTAGCAACTGAATGACTCCATAAAATGTAGTTTGGGATCTTAATCCTTGTGCTTATATCGGCAAACAGCCACAGAACTGGCTACTTGTTCAGGGAAAACAGTCTACCTTAATACTGCAATTCTAAACAAATGGAGACCAGTTGAGGGTTGTTTTGTACTCACAAAAACCACTATTGTACTATTTTGGTCCCATTTTATCCAAAAGCAGCTTATGCATACGACATTGATTTCACTTGTGCAACCTACTTACCGGTAGACTTTCCAGTTTATGCATGCTGCAAATAACACTTAATTCATGAAGTGTGCGCATTGTACATTTCATAAAATTAGATATTTTTCAATGGTGTGAAAGCAGAGATGCTGCAAATCTGATGAGTGATGTATAATTTTCTTCTTTGCCTGGTAAATTGGTGATTTTTGAATATACTGTGCTTCCCTTCTACTTTTATTTTCCGTAATGTAGGTACATGGTAAATGAGGAATACCAGGAATCTTTCTCATAGTTTCACACAAGTGTAGGTTTTCATCCAAACATGATTCCAACTGCCTTTGTTTTGCAGTTTGAATGTGCTCATAGCTGCTTTCAAGTTTCACAAAAGTGACCCCAGATTAAAGGTGAGAATGAAAGAAGGAATTCTATGCATTCTTTACCGTTTTCTTACTACACCAGGATTTTAGTAAGCTAGCCTGGCAACAGCAATGTTTGTTTACATTATATACATTTTCTCCACACTGTACTATGGCAATCTTCTGAGACGGTGCACCAAAGGTTGAAGGGAAAAAAAAAAATTTGGAAGTACGCAGTGAAATAGAGTATAATTTAACAGATTTTTCCCACACTTAAAGTAAATCAGCTTTGATTATGTGAATGTTTACCATTCTTTAGATTCTCACATCAGTATTAACCTCGGTACAAAACCAGGGGCTTCAACAAACATGACAGCAACACAGGCTGTGTATGAACAATGGTCCGTCTGCCAGATATTTACGTCTTTTTTTGGGAAGAGAGGAATGGAAAGACAACAGGAAAGGCTTTCAGGAGAGGAACGAACAATGTTCAACCCTTCTGTGGCCATTGCCCTCAATTACAGTGCACGCTGCTTCCAACAAAGAGTGCTGTCACGGTGGTAAGGTGAGGTTTCCTTTGACAATGAGTGCTTATATCACTTACAGTTATTCAGTTGAAGACCAATAAAAATAAAATGAGTGGAATTTCAGAACCTGCTGCTTATTTCTAACAGTGTGGCAGCATCTATGGTAGGATCACTCTCTTTCTGGTTGCCTGATACACAATAATGTAGTGGTGTGTGTAGGCCAAAATACTTTATTGTATTTTGTGTTCCAGTGCATCAAAGCCTGCTGTCCTCGTCTGCCAACACTTCCTTGGTAAATGTTCTATATTTTGTTCTTCCCAGACTTCTTTTACACGGCTCACCAGATTTTGGGAATGGTTGAAGAGGCAGCATAATCTGATTTTATGAAGAAATAGAAGCAGATCTGGATGTAAATGAGCAGTACCATACAGCTGTTTGAACAACAGTAAGTATCACTGGAGAGGAAACTCAAGATATGTTGGGAAATGTAAAAATAAAATACGTTCTTCAGTTGTACGTAATGAAATTAGTGCATTTGTTGTGTTTTCTACCTTTACTCGCTATCAAATAATGCAGTGAAAGAAATGATTGGTCTCAGGATGACCTTGTTGTTCAAACAGTGAACGATTCTTTGAGTCGTCATAGGTATCTTGAACTGAAACCTGAATTACATTTCAATATGGAAAACATCTTATAAAGCAGTTTATCAGACTGAAGTCACACACTTTGGATGTAAACTATGGGCCTTACATCTTCTTACTATATACTGGAAAGGACCAGAATGATGACAATGAGGATCTACCACTGAGTTCCAAAGTACTTTTGGATATGTTGTCCATTGTCACTAAGCCAAACAGTTATAAAGTATTTTTTGACAATTACTTCATTAGTCATGACGTTATCCAACAGTAGGGACTAGGCTTCTGTGCATGTGCAGCCATAAGAGAAAGCAGAACAATGATGTCACCCTTATCACAAGATAAGGTAACAAAAGAGAGGTGGGGAGGGGAGGGGAGGTTTTGAGTTAGAGTTCGGATTTGATAGAGGGGGAAATCTTTGTCATAAAATGGAATGGTAAGAAGTATCTTGTACTAGCAACTGATTTTGACCCTGTACCCCCCCACGGGTAGTCTAACATAGGAATTCATCCCAGAAACAAAAGCTCAGTATTCCAAAACATGCACTGAACACACAAGAATACCATGGATGTCTAAAAGAGAAATATAAAATTGCAGTACATGGTTAATAGTGATACTGGTTTCTTTTTGTTTTTACAACAGTTGTAGATATGATGGTTACAAATGCACAACTGGCTTCTAAGAGGTGCAATGCAGGAACTACTCCCAGTGTAAGGGTTTAGAAAACAAATTGCCAGAACATATCAAATGTCAACAAATGGAACACCAATGAAACCTGTGTCATGTCCCAGCACAATACGACCAGAAGGTCTGTGTCTGAGAAATGAGAAGAGAGAAGATTGTCAGTCTGAGAATTGTAAAGGAAAGCCTAGAACATATTGTGGTGAGTGGAATGTAACACTCCCTATCAAATGCTTTCCAAACATAGTATTTGGCCTTAATTAAATTTTCGTTTTGAAAGATGATAGGTTAAATCTTTTATAAACGTGAGTTATTGTAAAATAAACAATAATAAACTGATAACATTTCACTATCAGTTTCCTTATACTACCCATTTTCCTACGAAGCAGTGAAAGGTGAAAACTGCCAAGTGCTCAGCATTCTCAAATGACAATGGCCCCAAATTTTTTCTTTTGTGTCCTAAGTAAATTAAATTTCCTCACATTTCCATAAATTGGCTCACCAGGATACTGTTTTCCAGAAATTAAGAATACATGTTAATAATACATTAAATGCTAATGGGTTAACACAATTTATTGTTGTTTAATTGTCCTTTAGGAAGTTTCTATTTTTGTGGATAACTGGTGTTATCCATAGCAACAACTCTCTTATGAACCACATAAATTTCGAAACCCATGTACCTATACATCACTATTCCCTTCATCATAACTGGATTTCCAGGATGCAGGTATTAGCCTAAAGTGATACTCAGATTATCCCACTGAAGTTTCCTTTGCCAGACAGTGCTGTCATCCTGCCATTGCCTTCTGAATCCTGTCAAATGTGTTTTCTGGCATTATCTTTCTGACTGAGGCAAAGTAAAGATCTTACTTAACGTTTTGTCTTTCCTGAAAACCAGCCCTAGCTACTATAACATCAGAATCTCTCCATCAAAACCAGCCTTTCTAGCCTTGCACTTTCTGTACCAGTGTTACTGTACTGAAAAATGTGCCACCTTTTGCCTCAGAAAACATGTATGGAAGTGAAACATGGACGATAAATAGTTTGGACAAGAAGAGAATAGAAGCTTTTGAAATGTGGTGCTACAGAAGAATGCTGAAGATTAGATGGGTAGATCACATAACTAATGAGGTACTGAATAGAATTGGGGAGAAGGAGTTTGTGGCACAACTTGACTACAAGAAGGGACCAGTTAGTAGGGCATGTTCTGAGGCATCAAGGATCACCAATTTAGTACTGGAGGGCAGTGTGGAGGGTAAACATCATAGAGGGAGACCAAGAGATGAATACACTAAGCAGATTCAGAAGGATGTAGGCTGCAGTAGGTACTGGGAAATGAAGAGGCTTGCACAGGATAGAGTAGCATGGAGATCTGCATCAAACCAGTCTCAGGACTGAAAACAAGAAGTGACAGTCCTTCATTAGTATCTTTCTGAAGACAGAAACAACTTACTGACGACAGCATTCCATTGCCTGTACTTCTGCAAAGCTTCTCAGTACAATTTTTAGTGAAACACCACATGCTTTGGGTGACTCAGTCTGTTGTTCCAATACTATTTCACCCCTTCTGTCATTACCTTTAAGCCTGTAAAAAATTTCATATCCCTATATATGACTATCTCTCAAATGAAATAGCAATACTAACCAACGCAAATCAGTGCTCTCTTTGCAGACATTTCCACACAATGACACAAGCAAATGCTGGTTACTGTGTAGCACAAAAATTGCAAAACCATGTCAGAAACAGCACAAATTAAGCACGGTGTTGCCACATGAATACTCTGGTGTAGGTTAGACTTATTACTTCATCCAGTCATTCAATGTTATGTGAACAGCACTTGTAGCAGAAAGAACACTGTGCCAACAGCATGAGCTTAGAATCACAGACCATGTCAGGCTACCCCAATAGCTTCACTCTGCTTTTTAGAACCTAAGGGACGATGTGGGGGTGAGAGAACTGACCTACACCACACCACCCAGGTGTCACCCTAGCTGATACCTAGTACATCAACAAATGCAAACAAAAAGTGAATAAAGACCATTTTAAATTCATTTAAACATGGACGTACCATACATCATAAATATCAAGTCATCTGGGCGCCCAACTGTGTGTTCATTTTTGAAAACTAACAAATTGAGAAACATCAGAAAGGATTATTACACCTAAACAACAAATGTAGACACACATTAACTGAATGTGTAAAAGAAAAGATAAGTAGCTTAGTACAGCCAACTTCAATAGTTTTCAGTGGCCTTCACACATGGCAAATGCACCAATTACAAATCGTCTTCTGAAAGACAGTCCCATCTACTGGATTATCAAACATAAAGCCTACCACAAGATTATAAAAATGTAAACCCTTATGCACATCTCACTGGTACTACACAAAGCTACAATTTTCTCAATATACCCCAACAGACTAATCACAAAGATAATTCTGTTACATTCGTTGTACCAATCTTAATTTACTTTCATCAGTGGTATGCAAAAATGATCAGGACCTAGAGCTAAATTGCGTCTTTGACGAGAGACGCTAGTGTTGAATGTTTCCTGCCTTATTATCAAAACACCCTAACCAGCATTTGATAAGTTCTCTTAATGTAATACTGTTGTTACATAGAAAAAGTAGACCACTAGGAGATGCCAACTTCCCAGAATCCAGTGCAAGTAGAATACAGTGATGGATGCCTTCCTCACAGTACAGCACTTTCGGGAAGTACCTGAATACCTGGAGGTCATAACTGGCAAATTAACAATGGGACAATGACGCGCTTGTTTTGGAACTGAAGAGTTCTGACAGTATACTCTGCAGCTAAGAGCTCAGTTTCCTGAGTGACTGAACCACACGCACACTAAAAAATTACCTCCATTAGTAGAAACAGGTTTTTTGTCTAAGTATACATAGCACTCACTGTAGCCATAGCAATAAACTTCACCATGATAACTAAGCTTTCCTTACTTCTCAAGTTCAGTGTTTCATTAATAGTTATTGCGTAATGAAAATAACTTGATATTGCCACATAATATAATTAGATCTGCCAATCAGGCAAACATGAAACAAAGCATCAGAAATATGTTTAAAAAACCAGTCTTACATAAACCATACCTGAGCTCCAACAAGCCCTCAGCAGTGCATTCTGGACGTATGGCTTCCAGCCTGCTCTGCAGAATAGGTCTTGTCTGCACACTGAAAAAAAATGTTATCAAAGCAGGTTTTTTCAGTGCAGCAACGCAAAGAGAAATTTTGTAGTAAAGCCAGACAACTCAGTTCTAGGATATCCCAGTTTAAGAAGTGGTACAATGCAGCTGCAGTTACGATTAATTGAGCAATTTAAAAACATACATGAATTAAACTGAAGTGTCACGAATATACATGAAAGTTGTGCTAGCAAGTCAGAAATATCCCATTACATAGTAAATATATTACATATTAAAGCTTTATTCATTTTTCTACAGCACTACATTAGCTATAGGACGGTAGCTCTAATGAAGTGTAAAAATACAAGGAAAATTTTCTAAATGTTGGGTGGACCCTGCAGATTGGAGGCATGGCACTGCAGGTGTAAGCACTGCTAGTAAAGCTCTAGAGAGAAAACGCCTCTAGTTCGTGCTGCCCATCTCTAGTTCGTGCTGCCCATCTCTAGTTCGTGCTGCCCGTCTCTAGTTCGTGCTGCCCGTCTCTAGTTCGTGCTGCCCGTCTCTAGTTCGTGCTGCCCGTCTCTAGTTCGTGCTGCCCGTCTCTAGTTCGTGCTGCCCGTCTCTAGTTCGTGCTGCCCGTCTCTAGTTCGTGCTGCCCGTCTCTAGTTCGTGCTGCCCGTCTCTAGTTCGTGCTGCCCGTCTCTAGTTCGTGCTGCCCGTCTCTAGTTCGTGCTGCCCGTCTCTAGTTCGTGCTGCCCGTCTCTAGTTCGTGCTGCCCGTCTCTAGTTCGTGCTGCCCGTCTCTAGTTCGTGCTGCCCGTCTCTAGTTCGTGCTGCCCGTCTCTAGTTCGTGCTGCCCGTCTCTAGTTCGTGCTGCCCGTCTCTAGTTCGTGCTGCCCGTCTCTAGTTCGTGCTGCCCGTCTCTAGTTCGTGCTGCCCGTCTCTAGTTCGTGCTGCCCGTCTCTAGTTCGTGCTGCCCGTCTCTAGTTCGTGCTGCCCGCCTCTAGTTCGTGCTGCCCGCCTCTAGTTCGTGCTGCCCGCCTCTAGTTCGTGCTGCCCGCCTCTAGTTCGTGCTGCCCGCCTCTAGTTCGTGCTGCCCGTCTCTAGTTCGTGCTGCCCGTCTCTAGTTCGTGCTGCCCGTCTCTAGTTCGTGCTGCCCGTCTCTAGTTCGTGCTGCCCGTCTCTAGTTCGTGCTGCCCGTCTCTAGTTCGTGCTGCCCGTCTCTAGTTCGTGCTGCCCGTCTCTAGTTCGTGCTGCCCGTCTCTAGTTCGTGCTGCCCGTCTCTAGTTCGTGCTGCCCGTCTCTAGTTCGTGCTGCCCGTCTCTAGTTCGTGCTGCCCGTCTCTAGTTCGTGCTGCCCGTCTCTAGTTCGTGCTGCCCGTCTCTAGTTCGTGCTGCCCGCCTCTAGTTCGTGCTGCCCGTCTCTAGTTCGTGCTGCCCGCCTCTAGTTCGTGCTGCCCGCCTCTAGTTCGTGCTGCCCGCCTCTAGTTCGTGCTGCCCGCCTCTAGTTCGTGCTGCCCGCCTCTAGTTCGTGCTGCCCGCCTCTAGTTCGTGCTGCCCGCCTCTAGTTCGTGCTGCCCGCCTCTAGTTCGTGCTGCCCGCCTCTAGTTCGTGCTGCCCGCCTCTAGTTCGTGCTGCCCGCCTCTAGTTCGTGCTGCCCGCCTCTAGTTCGTGCTGCCCGCCTCTAGTTCGTGCTGCCCGTCTCTAGTTCGTGCTGCCCGTCTCTAGTTCGTGCTGCCCGTCTCTAGTTCGTGCTGCCCGTCTCTAGTTCGTGCTGCCCGTCTCTAGTTCGTGCTGCCCGTCTCTAGTTCGTGCTGCCCGTCTCTAGTTCGTGCTGCCCGTCTCTAGTTCGTGCTGCCCGTCTCTAGTTCGTGCTGCCCGTCTCTAGTTCGTGCTGCCCGTCTCTAGTTCGTGCTGCCCGTCTCTAGTTCGTGCTGCCCGTCTCTAGTTCGTGCTGCCCGTCTCTAGTTCGTGCTGCCCGTCTCTAGTTCGTGCTGCCCGTCTCTAGTTCGTGCTGCCCGTCTCTAGTTCGTGCTGCCCGTCTCTAGTTCGTGCTGCCCGTCTCTAGTTCGTGCTGCCCGTCTCTAGTTCGTGCTGCCCGTCTCTAGTTCGTGCTGCCCGTCTCTAGTTCGTGCTGCCCGTCTCTAGTTCGTGCTGCCCGTCTCTAGTTCGTGCTGCCCGTCTCTAGTTCGTGCTGCCCGTCTCTAGTTCGTGCTGCCCGTCTCTAGTTCGTGCTGCCCGTCTCTAGTTCGTGCTGCCCGTCTCTAGTTCGTGCTGCCCGTCTCTAGTTCGTGCTGCCCGTCTCTAGTTCGTGCTGCCCGTCTCTAGTTCGTGCTGCCCGTCTCTAGTTCGTGCTGCCCGTCTCTAGTTCGTGCTGCCCGTCTCTAGTTCGTGCTGCCCGTCTCTAGTTCGTGCTGCCCGTCTCTAGTTCGTGCTGCCCGTCTCTAGTTCGTGCTGCCCGTCTCTAGTTCGTGCTGCCCGTCTCTAGTTCGTGCTGCCCGTCTCTAGTTCGTGCTGCCCGTCTCTAGTTCGTGCTGCCCGTCTCTAGTTCGTGCTGCCCGTCTCTAGTTCGTGCTGCCCGTCTCTAGTTCGTGCTGCCCGTCTCTAGTTCGTGCTGCCCGTCTCTAGTTCGTGCTGCCCGTCTCTAGTTCGTGCTGCCCGTCTCTAGTTCGTGCTGCCCGTCTCTAGTTCGTGCTGCCCGTCTCTAGTTCGTGCTGCCCGTCTCTAGTTCGTGCTGCCCGTCTCTAGTTCGTGCTGCCCGTCTCTAGTTCGTGCTGCCCGTCTCTAGTTCGTGCTGCCCGTCTCTAGTTCGTGCTGCCCGTCTCTAGTTCGTGCTGCCCGTCTCTAGTTCGTGCTGCCCGTCTCTAGTTCGTGCTGCCCGTCTCTAGTTCGTGCTGCCCGTCTCTAGTTCGTGCTGCCCGTCTCTAGTTCGTGCTGCCCGTCTCTAGTTCGTGCTGCCCGTCTCTAGTTCGTGCTGCCCGTCTCTAGTTCGTGCTGCCCGTCTCTAGTTCGTGCTGCCCGTCTCTAGTTCGTGCTGCCCGTCTCTAGTTCGTGCTGCCCGTCTCTAGTTCGTGCTGCCCGTCTCTAGTTCGTGCTGCCCGTCTCTAGTTCGTGCTGCCCGTCTCTAGTTCGTGCTGCCCGTCTCTAGTTCGTGCTGCCCGTCTCTAGTTCGTGCTGCCCGTCTCTAGTTCGTGCTGCCCGTCTCTAGTTCGTGCTGCCCGTCTCTAGTTCGTGCTGCCCGTCTCTAGTTCGTGCTGCCCGTCTCTAGTTCGTGCTGCCCGTCTCTAGTTCGTGCTGCCCGTCTCTAGTTCGTGCTGCCCGTCTCTAGTTCGTGCTGCCCGTCTCTAGTTCGTGCTGCCCGTCTCTAGTTCGTGCTGCCCGTCTCTAGTTCGTGCTGCCCGTCTCTAGTTCGTGCTGCCCGTCTCTAGTTCGTGCTGCCCGTCTCTAGTTCGTGCTGCCCGTCTCTAGTTCGTGCTGCCCGTCTCTAGTTCGTGCTGCCCGTCTCTAGTTCGTGCTGCCCGTCTCTAGTTCGTGCTGCCCGTCTCTAGTTCGTGCTGCCCGTCTCTAGTTCGTGCTGCCCGTCTCTAGTTCGTGCTGCCCGTCTCTAGTTCGTGCTGCCCGTCTCTAGTTCGTGCTGCCCGTCTCTAGTTCGTGCTGCCCGTCTCTAGTTCGTGCTGCCCGTCTCTAGTTCGTGCTGCCCGTCTCTAGTTCGTGCTGCCCGTCTCTAGTTCGTGCTGCCCGTCTCTAGTTCGTGCTGCCCGTCTCTAGTTCGTGCTGCCCGTCTCTAGTTCGTGCTGCCCGTCTCTAGTTCGTGCTGCCCGTCTCTAGTTCGTGCTGCCCGTCTCTAGTTCGTGCTGCCCGTCTCTAGTTCGTGCTGCCCGTCTCTAGTTCGTGCTGCCCGTCTCTAGTTCGTGCTGCCCGTCTCTAGTTCGTGCTGCCCGTCTCTAGTTCGTGCTGCCCGTCTCTAGTTCGTGCTGCCCGTCTCTAGTTCGTGCTGCCCGTCTCTAGTTCGTGCTGCCCGTCTCTAGTTCGTGCTGCCCGTCTCTAGTTCGTGCTGCCCGTCTCTAGTTCGTGCTGCCCGTCTCTAGTTCGTGCTGCCCGTCTCTAGTTCGTGCTGCCCGTCTCTAGTTCGTGCTGCCCGTCTCTAGTTCGTGCTGCCCGTCTCTAGTTCGTGCTGCCCGTCTCTAGTTCGTGCTGCCCGTCTCTAGTTCGTGCTGCCCGTCTCTAGTTCGTGCTGCCCGTCTCTAGTTCGTGCTGCCCGTCTCTAGTTCGTGCTGCCCGTCTCTAGTTCGTGCTGCCCGTCTCTAGTTCGTGCTGCCCGTCTCTAGTTCGTGCTGCCCGTCTCTAGTTCGTGCTGCCCGTCTCTAGTTCGTGCTGCCCGTCTCTAGTTCGTGCTGCCCGTCTCTAGTTCGTGCTGCCCGTCTCTAGTTCGTGCTGCCCGTCTCTAGTTCGTGCTGCCCGTCTCTAGTTCGTGCTGCCCGTCTCTAGTTCGTGCTGCCCGTCTCTAGTTCGTGCTGCCCGTCTCTAGTTCGTGCTGCCCGTCTCTAGTTCGTGCTGCCCGTCTCTAGTTCGTGCTGCCCGTCTCTAGTTCGTGCTGCCCGTCTCTAGTTCGTGCTGCCCGTCTCTAGTTCGTGCTGCCCGTCTCTAGTTCGTGCTGCCCGTCTCTAGTTCGTGCTGCCCGTCTCTAGTTCGTGCTGCCCGTCTCTAGTTCGTGCTGCCCGTCTCTAGTTCGTGCTGCCCGTCTCTAGTTCGTGCTGCCCGTCTCTAGTTCGTGCTGCCCGTCTCTAGTTCGTGCTGCCCGTCTCTAGTTCGTGCTGCCCGTCTCTAGTTCGTGCTGCCCGTCTCTAGTTCGTGCTGCCCGTCTCTAGTTCGTGCTGCCCGTCTCTAGTTCGTGCTGCCCGTCTCTAGTTCGTGCTGCCCGTCTCTAGTTCGTGCTGCCCGTCTCTAGTTCGTGCTGCCCGTCTCTAGTTCGTGCTGCCCGTCTCTAGTTCGTGCTGCCCGTCTCTAGTTCGTGCTGCCCGTCTCTAGTTCGTGCTGCCCGTCTCTAGTTCGTGCTGCCCGTCTCTAGTTCGTGCTGCCCGTCTCTAGTTCGTGCTGCCCGTCTCTAGTTCGTGCTGCCCGTCTCTAGTTCGTGCTGCCCGTCTCTAGTTCGTGCTGCCCGTCTCTAGTTCGTGCTGCCCGTCTCTAGTTCGTGCTGCCCGTCTCTAGTTCGTGCTGCCCGTCTCTAGTTCGTGCTGCCCGTCTCTAGTTCGTGCTGCCCGTCTCTAGTTCGTGCTGCCCGTCTCTAGTTCGTGCTGCCCGTCTCTAGTTCGTGCTGCCCGTCTCTAGTTCGTGCTGCCCGTCTCTAGATCGTGCTGCCCGTCTCTAGATCGTGCTGCCCGTCTCTAGATCGTGCTGCCCGTCTCTAGATCGTGCTGCCCGTCTCTAGATCGTGCTGCCCGTCTCTAGATCGTGCTGCCCGTCTCTAGATCGTGCTGCCCGTCTCTAGATCGTGCTGCCCGTCTCTAGATCGTGCTGCCCGTCTCTAGATCGTGCTGCCCGTCTCTAGATCGTGCTGCCCGTCTCTAGATCGTGCTGCCCGTCTCTAGATCGTGCTGCCCGTCTCTAGATCGTGCTGCCCGTCTCTAGATCGTGCTGCCCGTCTCTAGATCGTGCTGCCCGTCTCTAGATCGTGCTGCCCGTCTCTAGATCGTGCTGCCCGTCTCTAGATCGTGCTGCCCGTCTCTAGATCGTGCTGCCCGTCTCTAGATCGTGCTGCCCGTCTCTAGATCGTGCTGCCCGTCTCTAGATCGTGCTGCCCGTCTCTAGATCGTGCTGCCCGTCTCTAGATCGTGCTGCCCGTCTCTAGATCGTGCTGCCCGTCTCTAGATCGTGCTGCCCGTCTCTAGATCGTGCTGCCCGTCTCTAGATCGTGCTGCCCGTCTCTAGATCGTGCTGCCCGTCGTTTGCACATAAAATAAGCATTTCCAAACATGTTACGTAAACAATCCGGGCACTCAGTATCTCGTTCAGCCTGAATTATGCATTCATGACCACCGAATCCTTATCTAAAAATACTTAGTTTAGGAACCTCTAGCGCATATATAGTTGGAAGCCTAAGGGCTTGGAACGCCTTGTATATAGGGTGGACCTGCAATCCACACACTAAATTTTGGACGTTGTTTCAGGAATCTGGAGTAATTGGGTATAACAGACACATAGCCTCTAGTACTTCATTACAGAGTAATAGATTTTCGTTAATTTCATACCCTCACTTATGTGAACATATAATACACATGCCGATGTTACGTATTGTGTATCTTGTTTGGAAACAGTTCTGCTCCACAGATTTATAAAACACAAGATTTTGTGAAACAACATATTATGCCTCACCATGACACAGCTGCTAAAATAGTTATTATTACCGAACTTGTATCCATAGTACCCATATTTCAAAACTTCAAAATCTGAAGGACGAAAACATACCAGTTGCAGAATAATTATTTTGCAGCCATGTGGTGGTTGTACATCGAAATTCGCTACATTTACGAACAGTACTTGCTGATAACCTTAAAGCCTGTTTATTCTTAGCCATCAAGATTGCACTCAGCAGTCGGTGCTGTTCTGTTTTTCCTTGGAAAGCTTTACTTTCTCAAGGATTTCGCTTCTATTTGTACCTCCACAATACTCAGATATAACATTACATCATTTCATACAAACAGTCTGCACTACCTCTGAATAATTCCACATTCAATGTGCAGTTAACGGAACAATAAGCTTAGCTGGATCTAGTCTTTTCTCTATAAGAATTACAAACCTGCTGTAGTAGATTTTACTCATTTATGTTAGAATGGGAACCTCGGCATAGGAAGAGGGGATGTGTAAACATAACACACTGTGAAAAACATTCTGATAACACAGAGCTTTTACGAAACCAAAACGTCTACAAATAATGACATTTGAAATGCACTGCTGTACGGATCAAACTAGAGTCAAATTTTTTAAATAATTCATAAGTGTGCTGCATTGAATAGTATTTCAAAAGGTCTTAGCGACATCGAACACGCTTAGAAAGTTTCTGAAACTTTACACACAATTTCAATCGCTCAGACTCCCACAAAATAGACAAAAAATGTCGTAATAACAATTTCGTTTGCTCACACAGTAAAACTTAAGCATCAGGCATAACACTGAATTAACAATCAGGATTCTGCGTCTTCAACCATAAAGGTTCTACGAGCGTAACGTCAGTCCAATAACTCTTTCTCGCTCGCACGCGGGGAAGTGGGTATGGGGAGTGGAGTAAGAAATAAGCTGTCGATGCCTGTATGGCGTGACAAAGGCGGAGAGAAATGTTGGTACTTCCGGTGATACTACTGAAGCACTAACATAGGATTAGTCCTCTTCCCGTCCTGACCGATGCTTGAAGGACGTGCACTGCTGGTTATATAGTGGCCGTCGTGGCAAGCAGAGGTATGGAGAACAGAGCGGTCTGCTGTGGTTGCCATGTATCCAGTCAGCACTCCGGTCGGGTTTTTGCTTTCACGTGCGAACTCTGTTCTGCGCGGCCTCAAGCAAACAAAGCCGCTATCGGGACAATGGAAATTATAGTTCCTGTCAGCCCCCTGATTCGTTCACCATTTTCAGACAGCACCGGATGTGGGGCACAGTATATTTCACCGAGCGCTTTAACATGTCATTTTCCCGTACACGAATGAAATTTTACGATAGCTAATCATTTCACTTTTCGTCTAAATCTACAAAGCACAGCAGAGGGTTCATGGAACCCCCTTGACAATAAGTCTGTTTTTTCTGTGCACTGTTCTAGAGTGGAATACACCTCTTTCTACGCAAACTCTCATTTCTCTTATTTTGTTACATTCAGGCTAACCTACATAGAGAGAAATGCCATCATTATTTTCGCATGAGGAGGAGAGAGTTGGAGACGGAAATTTTTTGGAAGGGTCCTGCTGCAATGAGAAGCTGTTTTAATGATGTCCACATCAAATCCTAAGCCGTATCATTTCAGTGACTGTCTCCTATTTCGGGATAATGCAAAACGTGCTGCGCTGCTTCAAACATTCTCGATGTATTCCGTTAATCCTACCTGATAAGGATCGCAACGTGCAGCAGTACACCAAGAGAGAACAGTCGTAGTGTAGGCACCAGCTTTTTTAGATATGCGTTTTATTTGAAGGACATTTATGCAAGTCTTCGGTTTGCCTTAAATCGGAAAGAACCTATGGAAAATGAATGTGTAAGTTGATCATAATTGTAATTCCTAAGTATTTAGGTTAATTTGTGGCCTGTAGACATGTTCGATTTATAATGTAGCCAAATTTTAATGGATTTCTTTCAGCATTCAGGTGAAGACCTCACGCTTTTCATTATTTAGAGTTAATAGTAAATTTCCGCATTATTCAGATCTCTCTTCCAAATCTTACTGCAATTTGTTTGGAGCTTCTGATGACCTCGCTGATAACGCTGTCGTTTATCGTCTACTAGACGTCCAGTAAACAACCTAAGATGGCTGTTCAGACCCCATCCTGCCTCCAGGTCCTCCGCTGTTCCTTCTCTGTAACACTACGTTAGGGAATGCTGTATATTACTGTTTCACTTACTGAATTTCCATTAACTATTATGTATTCGTGATTTCCTTTCAGAGGTCACAGTCCAGTTACATACCTGGAATGTTATTTCATGAGCACAGAAGTACGGTGTCAAAAGCCTTCTGGAAACCCATAATTAAGTAAACAGTTTCAAATTCCTTGTCCATAGCATTCAACACTTCATATGAGTAAAAAGCTGTTTCTCATCGAGTGAGTGGTTGTATGTGATTCTATACCAATTGCCCCCAGGGGCTCGGCATTCGTTTGCTGGGTACGGTCTTGGCGACCCCGGGGTTCCTGAGCTGGGGACTGGTAAGCGCCTCCAGTCCTGTCATCGTAAGCTCTGAGCATACTTCAGCGACCACCGTGCGGCGTGGCGGTGGAATGTTGTGTGTCTCAGGGAATGGGGATCTTGGCTTGACCGCCCGGATCACGAGGATGGAATAAACCTCTATAAGCACCCCTCAATCTCAAGGTGTGCTGCGCGCTGATGACATGCATGGCTGTTGAGGTGGAACAGTCGTTAGCGGGCAACCTCTGGGGAACCTGCCGCACCTCATTTGTATAAGGCTTACCTGTGCTCGTAGGGCTCTAAGTGGACTTGTAGTTCCCTAGCTGCTCGTGGGACCGAGATGGATCATTCGAAACCCTCTTTTCTTCGTCCCAGCGGAAAGGGTGGGCCGCTGGAAGGTTCTATCACCCAGTCTCTCAAGAGGGCTCGTGCAGTCAGTCCCACTGACTCCGGTACTTCTTTGACAAGTCCAGTCTTAGGTAACAGAATGCATTCTGGTAACCCGAATGTGTTTCTCATTGTGAAACGGAAGGAGGGTAGTTTCGAAAAAGTTTTGCCCTTCTATATACAAAAGGGATTGGAGGGAATCTGTGGCTCCTTAAAATCGGTGAAGTGCTTACGTAATGGGACCTTGCTAGTGGAAACAACCACTTCCCAGCAAGCAACTAACCTCCAATCTGCTAAATGCCTTGGAGAGTATGCCATAGACACTGCTGTAATTCAAGGTGCTGTGCAGTTCAAAGGTCTTGTGACATGCTGGGATATAGTTGACATTCCCAACGAAGAACTGCAACGTGAGTGGGCTCCAGAAGGTATCGATGTCCAACACATAATGAAGAGTGTTGATGGCAATCTTGTCAAATCAGACTCCCTTATTCTGACCTTAAATAGCATGAAATTTCCTGAACATGTTAAAGCTGGCTTCCTTCGCCTTAGTGAGAGTCCTTATTTCCTGACCCCAATGCGCTGTTTTAAATGCCAGCGTTTTGCGCATACCACCTTAGGCTGCAAAGGCGAAGCGACTTGTGGAAACTATGGTCAGGCTGCTCATGGAGGAGTTGGTTGCTCGTCTCCAGCTAAATGTACTAATTGCTCTGGGAACCACCCTGTTTGGAGTAGGGACTGCCGAATATTTTTAGAGGAACGCAAGGTCCAGGAAATAAAAACAACCAAGCGTATCCCCTATGGTGAGGCCAGGAAGATCTACAAGTCGATGCAACCTCCCACATTTGCTACATCTTTTGCATCCCTGGTTCAGAAGCCTACTCCAAAAGTCGATGCCTCAATGCAGACTGAGGTGGTGAGTGTTGGCACTAACACCGGCAACTTTCAGTGCACTTGCAATGCAGCCAGCGTTTCAGAGCCTGTAGCCCATACTCGAACGGCAGACAAACGTACAGTGGCAAACTTGGGCCAGCCCCTGGCGCCTCCAACAGCTGAGGCTGATTCCAAGCCCAGTGCGCCAATTACCACTCCCACATCAGCTCCCCCAAAGTCCACCAAACCACAGAAAGCTACTGTACAGCAGCAACAGCGGGTGAAATCCCGTGGTAAACCATCTGACCATGCGGATGTTGTTTTACGGGAGGCTTCATCTGACGCCTCCCCAGAGGTGAAGTAAGATGTATGTGTGGGGCAATCATCTCGTCCCACGCCAGCCCCTCCACCTGCTGCGGTCTCCCCGCCCCGTCGGAAGTTCCACTGAAGTATGGGAGCCATCTATGTTGGGGGTAGCACCTTCATCCTGTCTCTCCAAGGGTTCAGGACGCATGTGGAGGAACTTCGTCTACTCTCCCAGGGTAGGCCACTGTGTCTACATCTTCAGGAGACGTACTTCCATCCATCATACTCCCCTGAGATACGAGACTATACACTCCCCAAAAAGGACGACCTGCGTGGAGAGAGAGCTAGAGGAGGCGTAGGTATTTTCGTCACGACGGACTACCACTCCTCGCCTCTCTCACTTACGACGACTTTACAGGCCGTCGCTGTGTCGGTGCACGTGCGTCATCCATTGACTGTGTGTTCGCTTTACTTGACCCCACATGATGCTCTTGATGAAGTGGCCCTCACTGACCTTCTTACACAGCTCCCCCAGCCATTCATTATTTGTGGTGATTTTAATGCCCACAATGTGCTTTGGGGCTCTGCAATTACCTGCCCCAGGGGTAGAGCAATTGAGAGGCTTCTCCTGTCATCCTGTGACTACTTGCTCAATGGAGGACAGAGCACTCATTTCTGCTCAGTGACTGGGTCGTTCTCTACCATTGACCTCTCACTTTGCTCTCCAGCTCTTGCCGCCAGTGCTCACTTGGAAGTGGTCGCTGACTTTCATGGCAGTGATCATTTCCCAATCTGGATTCACCTGCCAGATGGCGTGGGCCCCAAAAGGAGACCACCACGATGGGTGCTCAGTGGAGCCGACTCGACACTTTATAGCCAGTTGGCCCAGTTCGAACACTGTGTGAATGTTGAGGTTTGGGTGGATCATATTACCAAAACGGTCCACCACGCCACTGCAGCATCCATTCCACAGTCCACAGGCCACCGGAAGAGGCCACCTGTCCCTTGGTGGAGTGCCGAATGCTGCTCTGAAATCAGGACCAGGCGTGCAGCTCTGCATCGGTTCCTGTGTCGGCAGACTACTGAGAATCTTGCAGTTTTTCTGGTGGAGAGGGCAAGATGTCGCCGCATAATTCGCGAGAGCAAGAAGAGGTCATGGCAAAAGTTCCTGACCACTATTAATCATTCCATCAAAATTTCCATTGTGTGGGAGACCATCAGGAGAATTTGTCAGAGGAGGGAGGTGCCTCATGGCTGCTGTAATGAATAACTGCACTCTCCACATGGATCCGTGAGACATTGCCCAGACCATGGCAGCGTATTTTGCCACAAGTACTGCAATAACCAGTCAGGATCCAGGTTTCCAGCGCCATAGAGCGGTTGCTTAGAGGTGTAGTCTGAACTTCCAGTCCACCTCTCATGAAGTTTACAATTGCCAATTATTACAGTACGTTACGGCACCTCACAAAGCGCAACAAAGAAATCCTCCTCACACTTTTTAATGCCATTTGGGCGTCAGGTCACATTCCTGACTCATGGCGTGAGGCAGTTTTAATTCCTTTTTTAAAACCTTGGAAAGACCGCACGAGCCCGAGTAGCTACTGTAGTGTTGCCCTCACTAGTTGTATAGGGAAGACATTGGAGCGGATGGTCAACCGCCGCCTTGTCTGGATATTAGAATCCCGGCAACTCCTTAGTCGCTTTCAGTGTGGGTTTAGGAGGTTTCGTTGCACCTTCGATAACCTTGCCCTCCTGGAGGCGGCTATACAACAAGCTTTCCTATGCCGTCATCACCTTCTAGGTGTATTTTTCGACATCGAGAAGGCCTAAGATACCACTAGGAGGCGTCTCATCCTGGAGCAGCTTCACGAATGGGGTTTCCGTTGTTGTCTCCCTCTTTTTATTCAGTCTTTCCTCTCGCCACGATATTTTAGATAGCGAATTGGTGGCGTCCTGTCTGATCGCTTTGAGCAGGAGAACGGTGTCCCTCAGGGTAGCGTTTTAAGTGTCTCTCCTTGCCATCGCTATTAATAGCATTACGTCCATAGTGAAAAGTCCTGTCCAGTGTTCCTTGTTTGTGGATGACTTCTGTGTTTTGCTCTTCTTCAAGCCTTGAAACGACAACGTGTCAGTTGCAACTTACTCTTAGATGTTTGGATGACTGGGCGCAGAAGAGTGGTTTTAAGTTTTCCACCGACAAGTCAGTATGTGTTCTTTTCACTGTTCTCGTTAGATTTTAACCTTTCCCGAGTTGAGGATGAGGGACACTATTCTTACTTTTAAAGACACAGAGTCAAAAATGACCCTTAGAAATCTCACTAACGACCTCAAACGACCGTCACGTATGGATTTGAGGTCGTTTGAGGTCACCACATAAGCTTCAAGCATTTTAAAATGTCTTAGCCACAGTACATGGGGAGCTGACAGGTTACCTAGCTGATCACAGAGAAGCTGCGGAAAATCAACTAACGACTTATGAAGACTAGATGCCTGTTCTAACGAGAGATGACCTAAATCAAACTTACCCACCTCAGCCAACAAAACCCCAGGGCCGACAGATGCAGTCCGCTGTTTACATTCACAAAAGCCAAATTTCTGTTCAGGCTTAAATCCAAAAAAGGTCTGCCCAGAACAATGCAAAACCAAGCGAGTTTTACGTATAAAGTCACACCCAAGAATTAAATTACCCGGTAATCCTTTCACTGAGGCAAAACGTACAGACCAATAAAACTCTCAGACACACACACTCCTGCGAACCCATCCTTGCAGAGGTAACAACTTCCCGTTCGCCAAACGACATCCCTGAACAATGGATGGAATTGACCGGAACCGAGTAATATTAAATATAGATTGGTATTTCGAATTTGGACAGAAGTAAAGGGAACTTCCCGAATCCAACATATCACAAACGGGTAGCATGTTTAATAGCGAAATTGTATGCAAATTGGTATTTTTGTTTCATTACTTTGAAAAACATTTGATAATAAATCAAAATTTTCCAAGGTGGTTTACAGTTAACGGCCAAGCCATTTTACTTAAAAGTAAATAGTTTCAAAAAGGCATGTATGCCGGCTAGCTTTTTGGATCTGTTCCTAGTCAAGTACTAAAGAACTGACTTTAAATGGTTGAAGTAATAAATAAAGAAATTGTCAATTGAAACTCGACAGTAACGAACCAATTTTCGCCCCGTTTCCCAACTGGGGGTTTTCCTTGATTAATTGTAACACCCATCTCAGCTTCGGTGGCAGAGCGTGGTTACAATCCATGGACCTCTCGGTTATGGGCCCAGCATGCTTTCACGTTTTAAAATGCATCTCATATGATGTAACTTATGGTGTTTCCTTAATGTCGTATGTCAGCGTTGTCTCAGAGTATCCACCAGCTCCTGCTTTCTGCCCCTGCAACCAGCAACTCACTCAGCTCTTCTGCCGCCCCCTCCTTGGCCACCTCTATCAGCCTCCCCCCCTCTTTCCTCTTCGAGAGACTCTGCAGGCGAGAGATCGCTGGGGCTACATTCAGGTGGTGTCTCCGCCAGCAGCCTGCTGACCTCTATGATGGCCCCACAGGCCTGGGCTGATGCAGTGCACACGCAGCCAGAAAACATCACTTGGTACGCGTGGCGCTTTACGAAGGAGACGGCAGTCTGCCTAAGGCCGGGCCACCAGTGTCGCACCACAAGAACGGCTGTGGCCAGCTGCTGCTCACAATGGGCCCTCAGGCTTGCCACACCGTATTTGTCGGCAGCGACTAGTAACTGCGAGTCCAGGCTCGCCAGCTGCGGGCCACGGAGGGTGTACGTGTACGTCGGCAGCTCCCTCAGCACCGGCCTGTTCACCTCTGTGATGTTGATGAGGCCGCTGCTGGACTCTGCCGTGTCGTGGCGGAACATTGCAGCAAACACAGGGCTCCCGGCAACGAGGATTGCACTGTGCGCCACCAGCTGCTTCTCCCCCACCACCAAAGTCATGGTGCCACCCTCCCCGGCATCCAGCAGGGCGCCCAGGTGTACAGGTGTGTTCTGCTGAGCTTCCTTGCCGGCTGCCATGGGAGTCAAATCTTATTAAAGATACCCGTGTGGTACAAGAAGTTATCAACGCGGAAGCTGAAGCACAAAATCCCGACGCACACCTTCACACTGAAAACAGTGCAGTAGTATGTAGCCATCATTTCACCAGCTGAAAGTACTCTCTCGAAAATCAACTGCGTCCATGAAGGCATTATGCTACTTGGTGACCACCTCTGTGGTTAAACAATTGATTCCAAAATGTATTAGGATACTGCGCCACCATGTTAGAGCAATTTTTCATGTTATTGATCAGCAAAGTAGCTGGCTGTCCTCTTGTGGGCATTTGATACAAAATGAAACTGTCTCCCATAGCAACATATCCAAAGATGAAGCAACTTCCTATCAAATGTGATTGTAAGTGATAAAGCCTTTTGGGAGAACAAACATGTTTTGGAAACTGAACTTCAAAAAGCAAGTCTTGGAAGTCCCAAGAAAACGAACATTGGTCACATGAGCACAGAGAGAAGTTTCAGAGAATTCTTTCATAAAATATGTTACATCCAGAATTTTCTTTTATCACAAATATAGAAACTGGATCTGCAAATCCGCTAACTGTTGCAGTGTATACAGTAAGTTCAGGGAAGAAAGTCACTGATGGTTGTAAATCATTGAGGAGTTTCCATTGTCGTTTATCACAAATATAGAAACTGGATCTGCAAATCCGCTAACTGTTGCAGTGTATACAGTAAGTTCAGGGAAGAAAGTCACTGATGGTTGTAAATCATTGAGGAGTTTCCATTGTCGAACATGGTCCCTCGACCAGGATTTATTTGATCCCAGGTATTGAAAGTGAGATGATGATTCATAGAAAAGTTCAGTAGCAGAATTAGATTTCCTGTCATGGTTAGAACTATAAGTGAAATGTACCTTGCATCAACTTTTTTCTGTAATTGGATTCATCACAGCACTTGCATATTTCTTATTTGAAATATTTTGTGCAGGCCGTGCCGGACTACATTAATAAAGGTTGAAAATTGTACTGTGTAATACATAACTGCGCTTCATTTCTATTACAGACAATCGGTTTGATCACAAATCTGACAATCCTTGAATCAGTTGTAACAAAATAGGATATGCCAACAGGTGTATACAGTTATTATACTGAGTGTCTTATAAAACCATATTTTGACCTTTACATACATTATAGGCAGTGTGTCACGTAATATGTTCCACTTCAATGCTTGCACAGTTGCAATACATAGTGAAACTCTGTTCCATGTAATACGTAACAGTGATGTAATGTAAACATCAAACAGATTAAGGACTGCCACAACTTCGACTGACTTTTGCAGACATTCTTAATAAAATGTTACCCTGGCATAAGTCATTTTTGTTTTGACAGATCTCTTCACAGTTTTACATGCAAGAGGGGGGGGGGGAGGCGGCAGAGGGATGGGGGAAAGGGAAAAGGAGAGAAAATTGAATATGTAGAGGGATAAAGGGAGGGTGGAGAGAAGAGGGAAGTGCCGAAAAGGCGGTTAGGCAGTTAGGGGAAAGAGGGGTTACGGGAGAGGGAGAATGCCAATGTGGAAGGGGGGGGACGAGCAACTATCAATGATGCATTGAACACAATTATACTCTAATCCATGGGCACTGGTGTTCCACAGGTAAAGTTTGACACGGGATAAAGCTCCACAGGATGTGGATCTGTCTCGCTGAGTGCACTGTAAAGACATAAAAGTTGCTGATACTAATTTGAGACAGTTTATCAACAGAAAATTCTAGTCGGCAGTTGACACACAGTTACATTTGAAGACTAGCTCAGCATCAAGTATGAGTACTAGGTGGACAAGAAGAGATTTAATGATATAAACATGAGCATACCATACAATTCCTCACGAAAATTGGCGCCTCTGGATTCAGGACATGTTTTTCGTCTCTCTTGCCCTGAAATGGAAATTTGAAGGATAACACCCCATTAGGTCGTGTATCGACCTCCAGGTTGCTCACTTAAGAATGATTCTCGAAGCTTTGTAAGATACCATTCAGCTGACTGGTATCTCTCGGCAGGTATAAGGTGGTTGAAGTCTATAGTCATCTAAGTGATGAATTCCTGGTGCTCAAACAAAGCTATGACCATTCGCACTGTCATTTGTGTTAAATATTTTGTCCTCTTCAGTACAGCGCCCCAGACACTTAAGAAATAGTCTAGGATGGGTCACTCAAGTGTCATATTACCAATTTCTCTGTATTCTGATCAACTTTACCAATGCACTGCCAATGAATAGGTCTGCTACCTGATACTACTGGCCTTATGTGATTATATTTGATATCCTTCACCCTTATATGTGACTTGACTGATAACAATATCGAATCACTGATGTCACAAGATGTTTTCAGCGTATTGTGAAATGCACAATTTAACATTTTAAAGCAAGTTGTCGTGTTTGAACAACTTCAAAATTTTATCAAGTAACAATCGAATTTGGTGCAGCTTTCAGCTCTTCATGTGAAGTTCTCAATAGATGCCTAAGAAATTGAATTGCCTGATAGTTCATTAACAAACTTGAACATACAGGGTTACAGTGTTTCTTACCTGAGGTAAAATGCTTCAGATGTTACGAATTACTGCATTTACGTGACAGCCTTGGTCTGTGGCTTTCCGGATAGCATGTGACAACAGGGAATTGAGTTTCATACGACTTAATTACTTGTGATACATGGTGTCTGTTACGAGGTATTTCACAGAAAAGGACCATCTCCATGCCAATGTCGACAAATCATAGGCTGATACGTTGACATGTAGTCAGTCATTTCTCTAGTTCCTTCCAAGTGGCATTGGTAATCATCACCTACCGCTCCCTCCCTGGCTGCGCCACTCTTCGGCGGGTTTGTGCTTGGCTACGATGAGGCCCCAGCCTTTGCAGTATTTTCCCCTTCCGTGCTGCATCTCTCTCCCCTCCCGGAACATGTCTGGGGTATTATTGCGAATGTTCTGCATTCTGACGCTGACTTGCTAACAGTCTCACCTTTGTTTTTCACTTCGTTTTGCTTTCTTTGTTTCCCCTACTCTCGCTCCTCCGCTTTGGCGTTTGAGGATCCTCTTTTTCTTCTCCCTCCCTGTGCACTCCAGAAGGCCAGCCCACATGCCTGACATGTAACGGGTGACGGGCTTACGCGTAATTCCCAGCCTGGGTCGACAGGGTTTGCACATACCCACTGGTACAAGCCAGGCCCAGGAAGGGGTGATTGCCTGAGCTGTAACCTCCCCAAATTGCCTATTGGCCCCTCTGTCAGGTGTCCAGGAGGTGTGCCTGTGGTGTGATCAGTCACCTGAGGTGGGTGCGCCATATTTTTAAGCGAGCTCCCAGTTGAAAGGAGCGCGCCATTGGAGACACTGGCAATCACAGGGGATTTTCTCGCAATGAGTCAATCATCTTCCCACTGACGTCCACAAAACGTAAACGTAACGAGGCCAATGATTCCAAGACCCTTCCTGCTGTACCACACTTCCCCGTGGTCTCACCTACTGAAGATTCAGTCCTTTGCCACAGTAAATCCGTTTATTATTCAGAATGGTGTACATGCAATTGCTGGCCCTGTGAAATCCTGCTCTTTTACAGAGTGGCACTTTGCTTTTGGAGACTACTTCGAAATCTCAAGTACTACTAGTACTACTAGTACTACTAGTACTACTGCTGCTACTACTACTACTACCACCACCACCACCACTACTACTTACTGCCTTGCTTCTCCACAGCTATCCTGTTCGTGTCGAGGCCCATAAAACTTCGAATTCTTCCTGTAGTGTAATTTACACCAGGCCCCTCGACAGTCTAACAGAGGCCGAAATACAATCTTACCTCTGATTAGGGTGTCATTGCCATTACTCGTGCAATGAAAAAGGTAATATCTCCTTAGTGCCCATCTGCACTCTTTCTTACATTTGATGGAGTGGTGATATCGTCAAAGCTCAGAGCAGGCTATGCAATTATCAGTCTGGCCATACATACTGAACCCAATGTGTTGCTATGAGTGCCATACCACTGCCTCTCAGGAGTGTCCAGTGTACCTTCATGAGCAGGCTGTAACAGATCTAGGTAAAGGAAAAGGTGCCTTATCCAGTTGTTTGCAGGGTTTGCGACTAGCCAGTAACTTGTATTCTTCTGTCTGGTACCAATAGTTCTGTTCTTGTTAGTCCTCGCTCTATGAAGGATATTTCCATGCAGAAATGCGACCTCCAATTCTGCTTTGAGGTTGTGAAATCGCCCAGTGTCAAGGTAGCATCGCCATCCTCCGCCCTCCCCCCATATGGCTGTGCAACAAGCTGTCAAACTCTAGCCTCAAGGCGTGAATCTGCCAGATATACAACTAGTAGGCTGGAAAGCATAGTAGTAGTACTCCTGTGAAGACTTCCTTTGTCCCTCCAACCAAACAAAACCAGTCTTCATCCAACCGAAAAGGCTCTAAGAAGTCAAACGGTCTTATCCTTAGCCACCTCCAAGATCTTCTTAAACAGTGTTGACACATACCTTAGCTTGTCCAGCCTCCTTGTCGCCGGTGCACACCACCAAATGTTTCGGTGCTGGACTCCACAGACCGACTGCACAAGCAAGCTGATGATTCTGTGGACCCCATGGAGCAGGATCCTCATGCTTCTGTGCCCTGTAATAGTGCCTCTTCCCCAGCTGTAACTCAGCAGCTGCTGAGGTGACACCCCTGTGTCTCTTAATCACGACTATACTCCAGTGGAACGTTTGCGACCTTCGGTCCCACAAATTTACGGCTGCTTTTAGCATTGCAGCGTCCCCTTCTACACTGTCTTCAGGAAATGAAATTGTGCTCTCCCAGCCACTTTGAGCTTTCACATTACTTACCCATTCGTTTTGACCTTCCCCCTGAGGTCGGCATTCCATCTCAAGCAATACAGGATGACCTTCATAATCATGCCATCTCCTTGACTACCTGTCTCCAAGCAGTGGCAGTTTGCCTTTTCCTTCCTCACCTGACGTTATTCCCCTCTGTACTGCACATGTCCCTCCATCATTCGCTGTCACCAGGGCAGAATTCCTTCAATTTATTGGGCAACTACCTCCCCTATTTTTGCCACTCGGTGACTTCAATGCACATCATCCCCTTTGGGGTTCTCTCAGGACCTGTTGCAGAGGTGCCCTCTTGGCTGACCTCCTTCACCACCTTAGCCACTTCTGCCTTAACACTGGAGCACGCACTTCCCTTTCTGACTCCTCACAGGCATATTCCCATTTGGACCTATCCTTCCGCACTGTCCAGCTTGCCCATTGCCCTCAGTGGTCTGTTCTGACACATACTCAAGAAACCATTTCCCGTGTGCTATCAGTTTGCTGGCTCCTACCCTATCTACATGCATGCCCAAATGGCAGCTTCCCAAGGCTGACAGGCAGCTTAACTCCTCCCGAGCGATCTTTGAAGAAAGAGATATACCCAGTTGTGATGACCAGGTGGAATATTTAACAAATGTTACCCTTACTGCTGCAGAACGTTAAATTTCCTGTGCGTCCTCTTTACCACGTCTTGTCCCAGTCCCTTGGTGAACTGAGGCATGCTGTGACGCAGTTAATGCATGGAGACGCGCTCTCCACGTTTTTAACTGCCACCCTACGCTGGAAATCTGCATTCATTGTAAACAGATGTGTGCCAAGTATCTTCGCGTTCTTCGGGATAGTAAGAGCTAGCTGGATTTCATTCACTAGTTCTTCTAACAGACACCTTCCCTGTCGTGTGGGTCAACCTCCTAAGGCTCTCTCGAACCACGATCCATTCCCAAATTTCCGGCCAGTCGGTGACGATGCCATCGTGGACCCTATTGCTATCTCACACTTAGGTCCGCCATTTTGCGGACGTTTGAGATCTTCCCACTATTAACCTGCCTTCCTCCATTGGAAACGATCGGAGGCAGCTCAGGCAGTAACTTCTCTTCTCCAAATTGTGAGTGCTGCAATGCCACATTTACTACAAGGAAGCTAGATCATGCTCTGTTCATCCTGATCCTCTGCCCCAGGTCCAGACGCCATCCACATTCAGATCTTGTATAACCTTTCTCTTGCAGGCAGCCACTTTCTGCTTAACACTAACTACTGTATCTGGGCTGAGGGCACATTTCCTGGCACTGGCGTGAAGCCACAGTCATACCTATACCTAAACCTGGTAAGAACAAATACCTTCCTTCTAGCTACCGCCCATCTCTTACCAGCTGCGTTTGCAAGGCGATGGAACGTTTGATTCATGTCTGGATAGTGTGGTGGCTCGAGTCTCGCCATTTGCCAACGAATGCACAGTGTGGATTTCGAGCAAGGTGTTCTGCAGTTGACCATCTCGTTACTTTGTCCACACATCATGAATGATTTTCTGCAGAAATCCCAGACTTGATGTTTCTATTTGGAGAAGGCTAAGGAACCTGCTGGAGAACTGGTATCATCTGTATTCTTTACAAGTGGGTCTTCTGTGGGCGCCTGCACTGTTTCCGTAGGGCATTCTGACAAGACTGAGTTTGCAAGTTGCGTGTGGGTTCTGCCCTGCTGGACACCTTTATCTTGGAAAATGTTGTGCCTCAGGGCTCTGTCCTGAGCGTCGTCCTCTTTGCTATCGCCATTAACACCAATGCCCTGTCCTCCACTGGGCATCTCTGGCTCTTATTGTTGACAATTTTTCTGTCTGTTGCAGTTCTCCACCGACCTGTCTCACTGAGCGGTGTCTTCAGCGCTGTCGTGATCGTCTTTGTTCCTGGAGCATCGGCAACAGCTACAGAAAGAAATGCCATATTCGTCTCAGTAGTTGGTCTCTAGCGGAATGGACAGGGGACTCCTTACTACCTATGAAGCTTCAATTTTTGTTGAACAACTTGACGATAAGTTAGGGGAAGTGACAGCGCTGTCAAAGATCAGAAGTGATGTAGTCTTGATTCAGACAGCATCCCCAACCCAGTCCCAGGCGTTACTCGCTTGTGACAGACTGGGTGATACTCCTGTTTCTGCTACTCCTTATGAAAGCTTCAACTTGGCCCAGGGGATTATTTTCCATCGTAACCTACTCCTGCAGTCTGACAGAGCTCCGCGTCAATGTAGACTAGTGGGGTGTTAATTTCATCCAACGCATTTACAGAGACCCAAACACAACATGGTTGCTACCGGTGTCTTCATCTTGGTCTTCGAGGGTGATTCAGTGCCTGAACGGGTGAAAGTGATAGTTTACCACTGTCACATTAAACCATACATCCCTCCCCCCTTGCGGTGCTATAAGTGCTGGAAATTTGGGCACATGTCTTCCCACTGCACTTCCAGCACCACGTGTCGAAACTGTGGACGTCCACTGCATCCAGACACTCCCTGTGCACCTTCTCCCACTTGTATCAACTGTGTAGAGCAGCACCCCACCTGCTCGCCAGACTGCACAGTACTCCAAAAGGAGCGGAAAATCATGGAGTAAAAGACCTTGGACTGGTTGACTTTCAAAGACACTAAATGTAAATTTGAAGGATAACACCCCATTAGGTTGATGTCCACATACGCTGCAGCTACATTACCATCGCCATAACAAGTTCGTTGTCCCACACTCTGCCACGAACAGTGGGTCCTCCGGGCCTCCAGAGTACATCTGCCCCTTGGTGGTAGGGAGAAAATCTCCTTCCATTGCTCTCAAAGTACCTACTTCAGGGGCAAGGCCCCCCAAACGCAGAGAACATCAGTTCTCTCCCCCAGCCAGAGAAGCTACAGCCTCCTTCAGCTCCTATAATGTGGAAGGGGTACCTTGGGACCCCCTCTCCCAAGGTCTCCACTAATGCCACAGCGGACACTCTCCAGTGGCTAAAGAAACCAAAAGCTGCTGGATGAAGAGCTTCATGGGCTTCCTCCATGCCTGAAGCTACTTCAGAGAAGTCCTCCCAGCAAACCCTAAAAGAGGTCTGCTAAGAAAAATGACCCTCTAGTAGCCCCAACACCACCACTTCCTACCAATTCTGCACCTGCTGGTGAGGTGGAGATCTTGGTGTCCCCTAAGGTCCTGGATCTCAGTGATGCCTCATCCACAGTAGGAATGGATACAAATACTAAATCGGTGGCAGAGGTGTCACCGCCCTCCTTCCATGCTTCATGCCTTCCCATCCTCAAGATAACGTCATCTTCCAGTGGCCCCCCCTGTGGGTCCGGGGTAAGAATAGGCCCGAGGTATTCCTGCCTGTCGTAAGAGGCGACTAAAAGGAGTTTCAACCGTTTTGGCCTTCCATGTGATGGTCCCCATTGGGGTTTGACCTCCATTTTTCAAAATTCTACAGAAGTACGAGCCTTTTAGGGAAGGACGCCTTACGTGGTGTACCACTGGTCCTCAGTGCACTAAGACCTTGGCACTCAGCATTGTACCGGCGTTGTAACCATACCCACTATTCCTCAAATTGGGCCTAAACGCCTGATGGGTTGTATAAGTTACGCCCATAGTGCGTCCCCATCTGCACCTACGATCATGATGGACTTTCTATGGCACCAGAAATCCAGCACGGTAGCCAGCCCGTTGTGGTGGGGTTGTCATGTACCCTCTAGGTTGTAGCCCCCCCTGACAACACAGGGATCGTACTGCCGATACCTGAGCTGCACCCTCCCCACGTCGGCCAAGGAGTAGATGCCCGTCTCCTTGGGGCATCAGGACTCCCGGCAACAGTCATCCTGCCAGGTGGCCCTTGCTGAGGCTGGGTGCCACCCGTGGGGAGAGACCCTGGTCGGAGTGGGTGGTATTGGGGCGGTCGTTTCGCAGATGAAACAACATGTATCAGGTCGCTCTGCGGCCGGGTCTTCTAAAAAGAAAGGTACTGTCTCTGGTTCTGGTTCTCCTGCCCTTTCCCCCTTGGCCACTCCCTGGGAGGAAGGACAGGCCCGCCGGCTTGGGGTGAAGTACTTCCCCCGCTATTTGGTCTGTTCTCGGACCGATGGGGGGACGTTCGCCACCTCCAAGCCCATGTTCTTTGTTCAGCACATCGAGGACATCATCGGGTAAATCGAGGCTCCCAGTAAAATGCGTTCGGGGTCCGTTCTTATAAAGACCACCTCCGCCACACAGTCGGCGGCGCTCCAGGCGTGCGACCGACAAGGGGACATCCCAGTGTCCATTGTCCCACATCTGGCACTGAATAGGACGCAGGGGGTTATTTTTCATCGGGACCTCCTGCTGCAATCTGATGAGGAGCTCCGGGCCAACCTGGAGCGCCGAGGCGTGCATTTCGTCTGGCGAGTCCAGCGCGGCCCCAAGGACCGTCGCATCGACACCGGGGCCTTTATCCTTGCCTTCGAGGGGGACGTTCTCCCGCAGAAGGTAAAGGTGATGTGCTACCGGTGCGACGTGCGACCTTACGTCCCGCCTCCTATGCGCTGTTTTCGGTGTTTGCGCTTTGGGCACATGTCGTCATGGTGTGAGGCTGAGCCCCTTTGTGGCGATTGTGGACGTCCTCTTCGTGAGGAACATACAAGCACCCCACCACCCCCGTGCGTTAATTGTCCTGGCATCCACTCACCTAGATCCTTAGACTGCCCCGCGTATCAGAAGGAGAAGATGATTCAGGAACTCAAAACTTTGGATCGTCTCTATTATTCTGAGGCCAGGAAGAAGTATGACCGCCTCCATCCCGTGACGTTGACCACTTAGTTTGCCTCAGTCGTGTCCACTCCTTGCCTCCGCCTCCCAAATCCCTCCCTTCGAAATCCTCCTCGCCCGCGGCCCCCGCCCCCTCTGCCCCAGGGGCCACCCTTCCTCCTCCTCCTCCTCCTCCTCCTCTCCCCCCGCCACCTGAGAAGCGATCCTCTTCTCAGGCATCCATCGGGGAAACGGTCCGGACCCCAACTTTCGGGGTCCGGCGTTCCAAAACGGACCCCGCGCGTGAGGCCCTTCTTCGGGTCCAGCCCACCATCCCTGTGCCTCCTCGGACTTCCAAGGCGGCCTCCAAGAAGAAGTCTCTATCCCCCTCTCCACCCCGGCGCGTTTCGTATGACGCTCCATCCGTGAGTCGCTGCTCCCGGCCGTCCTCAGTTTCGCCAGGACACTCTGCTGCCAGGCGCTCAGCTGGCCTCTCGTCGGCAAATGTTGCTGCCCCTCCTACACAACCCAGGACATTGGCTGCAGCTGGCGACGACTCGATGTAACAGGATCCGCCTCCCGCCGGTTGTAGCGTTGTTCCCTCGAAACCTGGCCGTCCACAGCCGTCGAGGTGACCAGCTCTTCCCCCGTCTCGTTCCCCCTCCTTTTTGACTAGCGATGGCCTTGTTACATTGGAACATAAGAGGTATTCGATCTAATCGGGAGGAATTACAACTGCTCCTCCGCCTGCACTGTCCGCTCGTCCTTGGTCTCCAGGAAACCAAGTTGTGCCCAACTGACTGTATTGCCTTTACCCACTGTACCTCTGAGTGGTATGACCTCACCCCTGTGGACGGTATCCCAGCTCATGGTGGGGTCATGTTGCTTGTTCGAGACGATGTCTATTACCATCCCATCCCATTGACCACCCCACTCCAAGCAATAGCTGTCCGTATTACTCTTTCTGCTTTTACTTTTTCAGTTTGTACCATCTACACTCCAACGTCATCCGCAGTTAGTCGGACTGACATGATGCACCTGATTGTTCAGCTTCCTCCGCCGTTTTTGTTTGGCGACTTCAATGCCCATCATCCCCTTTGGAGCTCTCCTGCATCCTGTCAAAGAGGCTCACTCTTGGCGGATGTCTTCAACCATTTCAATCTTGTCTGCCTTAATACAGGCGCCCGACTTTCCTCTCGGACTCTACTCATACCTACTCCCACTTGGACCCCTCGATCTGATCTACCACTCTTGCCTGTCGGTTCGAGTGGTATGTCCTTTCTGACACCTATTCGAGCGACAACTTCCCCTGTCTCGTTGGTCTCCTGCACCACACCCCATCCCCACGTCCTTCGAACTGGACCATACCGAAAGCTGACGGGGGACTTGACTCCTACCTGGCGACCTTTCCGGGCCACGATTTTCTCAGTTGTGACAGTCAGGTCGAATACCTCACGGCTGTTATCGTCAATGCTGCCAAACGTTTCATTCCTCATACTACTTCTTTATGTCGCGTTTCCGTCCCCTGGTGGAATGAGGCTTGTAGAGACGCTATCCGTGCTCGACGACGTGCTTTACGCACCTATCGCCGCCATCCTACGTTGGCGAATTGTATTTGATACAAACGACTCCGAGCGCAATGCCGTAGAGTCATCAAAGACAGCAAAAAAGTTTGTTGGGCATCTTTCACCAGCTCCTTTAACAGTTCTACTCCCTCTTCTGTCGTCTGGGGTGGCCTGCGCCGGCTGTCGGGCATTAAGGCCCACTCCTCGGTACCTGGCCTGACCTCAGGTAATAAGGTCCTTGTTGATCCTGTGGCTGTCTCCAACGCCTTCGGCCGCTTTTTCGCGGAGGTTTCAAGCTCCGCCCATTACCACCCTGCCTTCCTTCCCAGGAAAGAGGCAGAAGAGGCTCGGCGACCTTCCTTCCACTCGCTGAATCTGGAAACTTACAATGCCCCCTTTACTATGCGGGAACTCGAACGTGCGCTTACACTGTCTCGGTCCTCTGCTCCGGGGCCAGATGCCATTCACGTTCAAATGCTGGCACACCTTTCTCCGGCGGGCAAAAGCTTCCTTCCTTGTACCTACAATCGCGTCTGGACCGAAGGTCAGGTCCCCATGCGTTGGCGTGACGCCGTCGTTGTTCCTATACCCAAACCTGGGAAGGATAGACACCTTTCTTCTAGTTACCGCCCCATTTCTCTTACAAGCTGTGTCTGTAAGGTGATGGAGCGCATGGTTAATGCTCGGTTAGTCTGGATTCTTGAATCTCGACGGCTAGTTACCAATGTCCAATGCGGCTTTCGTCGTCGCCGATCATGAACAACTTTTTGCGAAAGTAGCCATGTTCTTCGATTTGGAGAAAGCTTATGATACCTGTTGGAGAGGAGGTATCCTCCGCACTATGCACAGGTGGGGCCTACGCGGGCGCCTGCCCCTTTTTATTGATTCCTTTTTAACGGATCGAAAGTTTAGGGTACGTGTGGGTTCCGTATTGTCAGACGTCTTCCTCCAGGAGAACGGAGTGCCTCAGGGCTCCATCTTGAGCGTAGCCCTTTTTGCCATAGCGATCAATCCAATCATGGATTGCATTCCACCTAATGTCTCAGGCTCTCTCTTTGTTAATGACTTCGCGATCTACTGCAGTGCCCAGAGAACATGCCTCCTGGAGCGCTGCCTTCAGCGTTGTCTAGACAGCCTATACTCATGGAGCGTGGCAAATGGCTTCCGGTTCTCTGAAGAGAGGACGGTTTGTATCAACTTTTTGGCGATATAAAGCGTTCCTTCCGCCATCCTTACATCTCGGTCCCGTTGTTCTCCCATTCGTGGAAACAACTAAGTTTCTAGGGCTCACATTGGACAGGAAACTGTGTTGGTCTCCGCATGTCTCTTATTTGGCGGCCCGTTGTACACGTTCCCTTAATGTCTTCAGAGTTCTTAGTGGTTCATCTTGGGGAGCGGATCGCACTGTCCTGCTTCGCTTGTATCGGTCCATAGTCCGATCGAAGCTGGATTATGGGAGCCTCGTCTACTCGTCTGTTCGGCCATCCCTCTTACGCCGTCCCAACTCAATCCACCATCGGGGGTTACGTCTTGCGACCGGAGCGTTCTACACTAGTCCCGTCGAGAGTCTTTATGCTGAAGCTGCCGAATTACCATTGACCTACCGGCGCGACGTACTGCTGTGTCGGTATGCCTGCCGGCTGTTGTCTATGCCCGACCACCCCTCTTATCAGTCCTTCTTCGCCGATTCTCTCGACCGTCAGTACGGGTTGTATGTGTCTGCCCTGCTGCCCCCCTGGAGTCCGCTTCCGTCGCCTGCTTCGACAATTGGATTTTGCCCTCCCTCCCACCTTCAGAGAGGGTGAGAGCCCGACACCACCTTGGCTCCAGGCTCGGGTTCATATTTATCTCGACCTCAGCTCGCTCCCGAAGGAGGGTACTCTGGCTGCAGTGTATTGCTCACGGTTTGTCGAACTTAGTGCTCGACTTGCCGGTCACACCTTTATTTACACCAGTGGCTCCAAAACTGACGGTGTCGGCTATGCCTTTGTCGTCAGGGCCGCCACCTTTAAATACCGGCTCCTCGACCAATGTTCCATCTTTACGGCCGAGCTTCTTGCTCCCCAACAGGCCGTTCAGTATGCCCGCCGCCACCGCCATTCATCATATGTACTCTGCTCTGATTCCCTCAGTGCTCTTCAGAGCCTTGGAGCTCCCTATCCGGTCCACCCCTTGGTGCAACGGATCCAGCAGTCCCTCCATTCTTTCGCTGATAATGGTTCTCCTGTCAGCTTTCTGTGGGTTCCAGGACATGTAGGAGTGCCTGAGAATGAGGCTGCAGATGCTGCAGCCTAGGCTGCAGTCCTCCTGCCCTGGCCAACCTCCCATTTTGTCCCGTCATCTGAAGTTCGTGGGGTTGTTTGTAAGAGTCTTGTGTCGTTGTGGTGGGATGCTTGGTCATCCCTCCAAGGAAACAAGCTCCAGGCAGTAAAACCGCTCCCAACTGCTTGGACAGCCTCCTCCCGACCATCTCGGCGAGAAGAGATCCTTCTGACCAGGTTGCGGATTGGGCATTGCCGGTATAGCCACCGCTACCTGCTCTCCGGTGACCCAGCCCCGCAGTGCCCTTGTGGTCAAGCATTAACAGTGCGCCACGTTTTATTGTCGTGTCCCCGCTTTAGTCAATCTCGTGTTGTCCTGTCCCTGCCATCTACTTTACCGGATATTTTAGCTGATGACGCTAGAGCAGCTGCTCGTGTTCTGCGTTTTATAACTTTGACTGGCTTGTCCAAAGACATCTAACTTTCTTGATTATTTTATCTGCATATTTGTCAGGACTTTCTGGTGTCTTCCCCCCCCCCCCCCCTCCCCTTGAGTTTTACTAGATTCCATGTGCTCTAGCGCCCAGTCACAGTTGTTAATGACCTTAGTAGTTGAGCGCCCTTAAACCCCACCAAAAAAAATCTTCCAGTGGAATTGCTGCGGTTTTTTCCACCACTTGGCTGAGCTATGGCAACTGTTAAGCTTTACACCTGCTTCCTGCATTGCCCTCCAGGAAACGTGGTTCCTGGCTATGCAACCCCCCCCCTCCCCCACCCTTTGTGACTATAGGGATAATAAAAGGACCATATCGACTATAACAATGTCAGGTGCAGTTAGTGTCCGCCCTGAACTCAGTATGCAGTTAACCTGGGCCCCTTCAAACTCATCTTGAAGCTGGGGCTACCAGGATAGAGAATGCAGGAAATAACTGTCTGCAATGTATATCTTCCTCCATATGGTGCAGTGCCCCTGGACGTATTAGTTGCACTCATTGATCAACTTCCTAAACCTTTCTACTTTCGGCAGATTTCAACGCCCATAGTCCCTTTTGGGGTGGCACTGTCCTTACTGTGCAAGGTAGAGATGGAGAAAACTTTCCTGTCTCAACTCGAACTCGAACTCGACCTCGACCTCTGCCTCTTAAATACTGCCCCCCCCCCTCTCCCCACAGATTTCAGTGTGGCTCATGGCACTTACTTGGCCATTGATTTATCCCTCTGTAACCCAGGACTTCCCCCATCTGGCCACTGGAGAGCCCACAATGACTTGTGTGATAGTGACCACTCTCCCATGTGTCACGCTCCCAGCGCCATTCCCCCAGATGTCATCCAAGATGGGCTTTAAACAAGGCAGACTTGTAAGCTTTCACCTCTGCTGTCACCATCGATGTGGTAGTTGAGCAGGTCACAGAAACTATTGTTTCTGCGGTGGAAAACGCGATCGATTGTTCTTTAGGGTGCCTCGTCAAAAATCAGTACCTTGGTGGTAGCCGGAAATCGCAGAGGCCATCAGAGCGCTGGCGAGCCTTTCAGCGACATTAGCAGCATCCTTCCCTAGAGTACCTAATAGCTTTTAAACAGGTCCGTGCCCGCATTTTCCAGCTTATAAAAAGATTGCAACAGGCTTGTTGAGAGGTACATCCCGACCATTGGGTGCCATACATCGCCTTCCCAAGTCTGGGCAAAGATCAGACGTGTTTGTGGGTACCAGAGCCTGAGAGCTGTTACTGACATTAACATAAATGGCGTGTAATCTACAGACGCAAACGCAATTGCCGAGCACTTCGCTGGAGCCTCTGCATCGGAGAATTAACCCCCAGCCTCACGCACGCTCAAACGGCGGCTGGGAGGGAACATCCTCTCATTCACTACATGCCGCAGTGAATCCTATAACGCTCCTGAGTGCCCTTGCACATTGCCCTGACAGATCTTGGGCCTGATCGGATACACAGCCAGATGATTAAACATCTCTCATCTGACTACAAGCGACATATGCTCGTCATATTCAACCGGATATGGGGCGATGGCGTCTTTCCATCGTATTGGCGGGAGAGTACAATCATTCTGGTAGTCAAACCCGGTAAAAACCCGCTTGATGTTGATAGCTATCGGCCCATCAACCTCACCAACGCTTTTAGTAAGCTGTTGGAACGTATAGTTGGTTGGCGGTTGGGTTTCGTACTGGAGTCGCGTGCCTGCTGGCTCCATGTCAGGGTTGCTTCTGCCAGGGTCGCTCTACCACACAGTCATACGTCAATCGTCTGCCATCCAAACAGCCTTTTCCAGATGGCAACACCTGGCTGCCGTCTTTTATGACCTACATAAAGCATACGACACGACCTGGCGACATCATATCCTTGCTACAATTATGAGTTGGTGTCTCCGGAGACCACTCCCGAATTTTATCCAAAACTTCCTGTCGCTCAGTACTCCCCGTGTCAAAGTTGGTGACTCCCATAGTTCCATCTATATCCAGGAGAACAGTCCTGCAGGGCTCTGTATTGAGTGTGTCTATTTTTTAGTGGCCATTAAGTCTAGCAGCAGCTGTCGGGCCCTGAGTCTCACCTCTGTATGCAGACGATTTTGCATTTCGCACTGCTGCTCCAGTACTGGTGTTACTGAGCGGCGCCTACAGGGAGCCATCCAAAAAGCGCAATCATGGGCTCTACCCCATGGCTTCCACTTTTCAGCTGCAAAGTCGTGTCACGCACTTCTGTCGGCGTTGTACCGTTCATCCAGAAACAGCACTTTACCTTACTGACATCCACACTCTGTAGTAGACACACAAATTCCTAGGACTGGTTTTCGACGCTCGATTGACTTGGCTCTGTCATTTTCGTCAGCTTAAGCAGAAGTGCTGGCAGCACCTCAATGCCCTCTGTTGCCTGAGAAACACCAGTTTGGGTGCTGCTACTGCAGCTCTACAGAGCCCTTGTGCAATCCCGACTTGACTATGGGAGCGTGTTTTATGGTTCGGCAGCGCCTTCAGTGTTGTATTTACTCGACCCTGTGCACCATTTTGGGGATAGACTAGCGACAGGAGCCTTTAGGAAGAGTCCGGTGACCAGTGTACTGGTGGAAGCTGGTGTCCCTCTATTTCAGATCAAACATGCGCAACTACTCGCCAGTTATACAGTACACTTTCATAGTTCCCCTGACCATCCGAATAACTGTCTCATTTTCCCGCCCACAGCACTCCATCACCTATATCGGCAGCCCAGTTTGGGGCTAACGATTGCAGTTGGTGTGTGGTCCCTTCTCTCTAAATTGGAGTCCTTCCGTTTAGCAGCTCTACTTTTGGTTCGTTCACGTATGCCTCCATGGTGTATGCCTCGGCTGCAACTTCATCTGACCCTTCCACGTGGCCCAAAGAACTCCACTAACCCTGTAGCTCTCCGCTGTAACTTCCTCTCCATTCTTGACGTGTTCTGGGCCTCTGAAGTGGTTCACACTGATGGCTCGATGGCTGATTGTTGTTGGCTTTGCCTATGTGCACGGCGGCCATATTAAACAGCATTCCTTACCCGATGGCTGCAGTGTAATCACTGCAGAGCTTGTGTCGATTTCTCATGCTCTTCAGTATCTCCATTCATGCGCTGGGGAATCTTTTCTCTTATGTACCGACTCATTGAGCAGCCTGAAAACTGTCGACCAGCGCTACCCTCGTCATCCTTTGGTAGCATCGTTCCAGGAGTCCATCTATGCCCTGGAACTGTCCAGTCGTTCAGTGGTGTTCGCCTGGACCCATGGTCAAGTTCAAATGCCGTGAAATGAACTTCCTGACAGGCTGGCCAAACAGGCTACATGGAAATCACTTCTGGAGATAGGCATCCCCGCAACTGACCTGCATTAGTTATTATGGCACAAGGTTTTCAGCTTCGAGAGACGGAATGGCAAAATCTCAGTATGCATAACAAACTGCGAGCCATTAAGGGAGCCACGAATGTGTGGAAGTCCTCAATGAGGGCGTCTTGCAGGGACTCTGGTTCTCTGCAGGCTCCGCACTGGCCATGCATTGGCGACCCAGGGCTATCTCCTGCGCCGTGATGACCCACCTCACTGTTGGTGCGGTGTCCGGTTGGCAGTGGCCTATATTCTTCTGCTGTGTCCATCTTTGGTTGCCCTGTGACTTCCTCTTCGGTTGCTGGACTCGTTATCGATTTTAGCAGACAACTTATTGACTGATTTGGTTTTAGGTTTCATCCGTGAGGGTGTGTTTTATCATTCAATCTGAGTTTTAGCGCCTGTCCTTTGCCCCTCTGTCCTCCACCCTAGTGCTTTCAGGGTGAAAGTTTTAATGTGGTGCAGGGTGGCTGGATTTTACTACTTAGATTCGTGATCAGACAGCCACAGTAATCTGCTTCATTGTTTTACTCTCTTCTGTCTCTTGCATTTCTGTTCTCTTGTCCTCTTTCGTTCCTTTTGGTGTGCATTGTATTTTCTTCATTCTTGTGTTCTTCCTTTCCTTCCACTTACTTACTTACTTCCTTTCCTTTTACTTACTTACTTACCTACTTACTTACTTACTTACTTACTTACTTTCTTTTCGTTTACTTCCTTTGTGTGTCTCGTCTATTTTATTCTCACGCTTGTGGCAATGTTTTATTACGAACAAGACACTTATATGACCTCGTAGTTTGGTTTGAAAGAGGGGGAAAGGGACCAATCAACTCAACCTCTGCCTTCGATACAGTTCCGCACTGTCGCCTGATAAACAAAGTAAGAGCTTACGGAATATCAGACCAGCTGTGTGGCTGGATTGAAGAGTTTTTAGCAAACAGAACACAGCATGTTGTTATCAATGGAGAGATGTCTACAGACGTTAAAGTAACCTCTGGTGTGCCACAGGGGAGTGTTATGGGACAATTTTTTTCACAATATATATAAATGACCTAGTAGATAGTGTCGGGAAGTTGCATGCGGCTTTTCGCGGATGATGCTGTAGTATACAGAGAAGTTGCAGCATTAGAAAATTGTAGCGAAATGCAGGAAGATCTGCAACGGATAGGCACTTGGTGCAGGGAGTGGCAACTGTCCCTTTACATATACAAATGTAATGTACTGCGAATACATAGAAAGAACGATCCTTTATTGTATGATTATATGATAGTGGAACAAACACCTGTAGTAGTTATTTCTGTAAAATACCTGGGAGTATGCGTGTGGAACTATTTGAAGTGGAATGATCATATAAAATTAATTGTTGGTAAGGCGGGTACTAGGTTGACAATCATTGGGAGAGTGCTTAGAAAATGTAGTCCATCAACAAAGGAGGTGGCTTACAAAACATTCGTTCGACCTATACTTGAGTATTGCTCTTCAGTGTGGGATCCGTACCAGATCTGGTTGACTGAGGAGATAGAGAAGATCCAAAGAAGAGCGGCGCGTTTCGTGGCAGGGTTATTTGGTAACCGTGATAGCGTTACGGAGATGTTTAATAAACTCAAGTGGCAGACTCCGCAAGAGAGGCGCTCTGCATCGCGGTGTAGCTTGCTCGCCAGGTTTCGAGAGGGTGCGTTTCTGGATGAGGTATCGAATATATTGCTTCCCCCTACTTATACCTCCCGAGGAGATCACGAATGTAAAATTAGAGAGATTAGAGCGTGCACGGATGCTTTGACAGTCGTTATTCCCGCGAACCATACGCGACTGGAACAGGAAAGGGAGGTGATGACAGTGGCACGTAAAGTGCCCTCCGCCACACACCGTTGGGTCATTTGCGGAGTATAAATGTAGATGTAGATGTAATACTAGGGCCCTCCACACATTTCAGTGTGGCTCATGGCACTTTCTCGGCCATCTGTTCACTGGAGAGCCAACGATGACTTATGTAGCAGACCACTTTCCCATCTTTCTCCCCCCCTCCCCCCCACAGCATCATTCCCCCCTGTGGTTTTTAAACAAGGCAGACTGGGAAGCGTTCACCTCTGCTGGCACCGTTGAATCTCCCCCACGAGGCCACTAGAGCTAGTTTTTCTGCGGCAGAAAACACGATCGCTTGTTCTTTGGGGTGCCTAGGCGAAAGTCGATACCTTGGTGGTCGCCAGAATCGCTGAGGCCATTAAAGAGCGCTGGCGAGCTCTTCAGCGACATCGGCAGCATCCTTTCCTAGAGCACCTAATAGTTTTTAAATGGCTCCATGCCCGCATTTTCCAGCTTATAAAAGAGGGCAACAGGAGTTTTGGGAGAGGTATGTCCAGACCATTGGGTGCAATACGTCGCCTTCCCAAGTCTGGACAAAGATCAGACCTGTTTGCGGATACTAGACCCAGACAGGTGTTACTGGCATTAACATCAATTACGTGTTATCTACCGATGCAAACGCAATTTCCGACCACTTCGCTTTGGCCTCCCCACCGGAGAACTATCCCCCAGCATTTTACACCCTCAAACAGCGGAGGGAAAGGAAAGCCGTTTCGTTCACTGAACATCTGAACCGTATAACGCTCCATTTACACACAGCGAGCTGCTCAACGTCTTTGTACCCTAGGCTGCTAACACATTAATGAAGCCAAAGATGTTGGCATCATCTTTCGAAAGTTTGCTTCAGTCTTCGACCATAGATACTAGTTTTTTATGGTCGAAGGTATGGGGGCAAAAGCTAGCTATTTGTGCATTTGTCTGACCAATCACAAATATCAGTCCGGATTCCAGAAGTCTCTAGAAGCGGGCTATAAAGTTAGTTCATTACTGCTGCGTGTCTAGAACAGTTCGTAGAGCACTTAAACATTAAAGGTAAAGGTCCCGAGTTGGTCTGTCCAGTAGAGTTTTAATCTGGCACGAAGTTTAAATTGTAGAGTTCCTCACATTTCTTCTTCTCAGCCTGGAATATATTCTTTAGATATCTTCAGGGTATCTGCATCTTTGCTGTTACAGTAACTGCCCTCGCAAAGCTGTTGCTGTCATGGGCAGAAAGAAGAATTGAATCTAGGCATTAATCAGTCATACCAGTCAGCTGTTTGTAGGTTCCCTTTGCACAGAGGAATTAACATTGAGATAGCTGCACTGATTTCTGCTGAACTGAGGAAGTAGTGAACATGAGGGAAATCTGACAATTTTGAGTTGTGACAAACTGATGGTTCCCATAAGCAATGAGAAAACGTAAGTTTGTGTCGTTCTCTAGTTCCAAGTGGCTTAACTGAAGCCATCTGTCTACAGCGTTGAAAACAAAATGCTTGTTTTCTACTGCCTCCTTAACAAATGTGGGAAGAACATGTCGGCCATAGGAAGAGATTGTAGATACCAGTTGAGATTAGTTCCCCAGTTTCGGTGGTAACTTGAGTGTCTTGAGATGGTTAGCAGGTAAGCATTTCTATTGTAGTCGAGACGTGTTGGCTACTCTGTAGGCATGGTGTACGTCGCACCAACAGTATTGTATCACAGTATTTTCTCCTCCAAAGATTAGTTGATCTCCATTACCTGTATGACTTCCCTGTAGGACATATTGTTGCTTTTGAACAGAATGTTCCTTAGAATTTCTGCTATTGCTCTAGATGTTCATTTGACATAAATACTTGCTACCATTTTCATAGAGATGTGGCCCTGTGAAAAGATGTTTCGATGTACTGCTGATTCATTCCTTCTGTTAGATGTCTTTGCATACATTCAGGAGACGTGCAGCTATCGTCTGGCACACAGTTGTTGCTCTCCCAGTACCACATGGGGGTCACATGTAGGACACTTTCAGGGAACACCTACGGATGTGAAGCTACATAGACCACTGAAACAGCTGTAAATTGTGAAATTTCTATGCTTCATCTTACCTTAAGTAAGAAGTCCGTTCACAACAGAGTAGCATCAGTGGTGAGAGACAATGCTGTAGTTAACTTCTGGAGTAATATTCCATGAACTTTTGAGCTCAGTGGAAAGGAGAGGAAAAAGTTACAGAGCACCATATTTAGCATCTCCACAGAGCAGTGACCTGTTACTTGTCATTCATTTATTTGGTGTTACACATGTGAAATTCTGAGTTGTGTTCAGACAATGGAATCCTTGATAGCGAAACACATTAGAGAACTAAATGTATTTAGATGCACTGGCAAATCAGTTTAGCCAACTGAGAATACTTCAGATTCTTGTACTTACTTTACACATAAGTCTACTCACTTCAGTAAGCAGTGAAGATAGTATGGGAAGGAGAATAGGTGGTCCAGAAGACAATTATGTAAGACTTATAGACGGCATAGAAACAAACTATGCTGCTTTTGTGACAGTTTCTCCAATATGAGAAAGCCTTCTTAATGCAAAAGTTGCTGAGCTCATTGTTTTCTCAGTTTGATGAATGTCATGTTCCCAGTGTAGTTCAGCTGGCGCAAATGCCCAGGAATGTGGTGCTACCAACTCACCTGGTGGCTGTTGACTATCTTTTTCTTATGACTTGATCTAACATTTCTTAAATCAAAAGGTAATCATACGTGCAGGTCAGTAAACAATTCAGAATAAATTAAAATAGCAACACCGTTTACACCTTAGACCCAAGAGAACCTTGAAATGTATGATACAGCAAATACAATAACAATGATTTGAGACACAGGAATAAAGGTTTAACAAAATGCAACATGGCTTCCTCTGACGAAACCTTGGCCAATGCAAGATACCACAGTCAACTTTGGGGCTCAGTGTTGCTAGCAGCTGTTAACATACGGTTGGTGGCAACTGATGTCACATCATTTCAGATGCCAACATTTACTGGACCTCAAATGCCCATCCCCGCACATGTCAGATACATTTTACACAATCTCAAATCAACCATAATCAGTTTCTGGAAACCGACATTAGTAAAATTGATAGTCTCATTAAAGCTGTCATTTTTATCTTGTGACTGTCCTTGCTATGGCTATCCTCACTTTCAAATTCACTTCCCTTGATAATCACATGGCTACTTCCATCAGTTCGTCACATTCTCCTACAATCATTAGGTAAACCCACATCTCTACAGTTACATCACACCCATCATAGGTTAGCAGCAATGCTTCAGGAACCTTCCATTCACTACAACTAGTGAGAACCTATGTTCAACATAGTCATGTTCTCTGTCCATCGGTTAATGAAATAAGACTTGACTACCAATACTTCTCACTCACAATGTTATATGCTGTATGTGACACAGATGTGGAGTGTAAGGTAACACTCTGGAAGGGTATTGTGAGATGAGAAACGTCTTGGGTAACTCAAACTTACTGTCTATCTTGATACTGCCACGACCGTTGGAAGTAAAGTACAGGGAATAATGTGCCTTCTGCTACGCCAGTTGAGCCACTAAAGTACAAGATGTCTTTAATCACAGTGGAAGTATAGAAATGTATAGGGGTGTGCAAGCTGATATAAAGAATAAATCCTTTGCCTGCCAAAAGTAACACCATATTTCCCCATAGGGAAGTCCAATAATCTTCAGTAATCCCTACCTAAAATCTGCAATTGTAAGAAGTCTTACCATGCAAGTAAGGACATGGTTCTAGGTAAGCACTGGCATATCAGCAGAATCAAGGCAGTGCCATTCATCAGACAACTACTTCAAATGCACCATCATTGCTCATATACTGCAGCATTGTCTTGCCCAGCCAGCCTCCATCACTTGACTCCACACTGCTCTCCTTCGATCGCCTTTGCGCCACCAGTGCAGGTTAAGGAGGCTGTAATTTGCACACGTCACTCATCGTCCTAACAGATATACTGTTACAATGCTAGTGTCATGTGCAAATGTAAGTTTATTCTACACCAATGACAGCTGCATGCAGATCATGAAAATAAATGAGGATGGACACAGGACCAAAGACAATTTTTTCCAATGACTAGCCTTTTTAGTAAGATCAGTGGAATAATCAGATTCATGACAATACCAGTTCCATCTTGGATATGTGATAGCTTACTGGGTCAACAGAAATGTAATCTTCTGAGATAAAATATATGTAATATTGAAAATAAAATTGCCATGATTTACTCAGTAATAGGTATGATCTTCCATGAAGCATTTAACATATGAAGAAAAGTATTTGTCAGAAACGGTGTGTCGTCAGGCAGTGCTAAACTTAAGTGTTCCATAATGAGCACTTCATTGCTTCCACAAATATTAAACATAATTTCAAACCATTTCCTAAATGTTTAATGGCAGACAGGTAAAACATTATGATTCGTAGAGTATCAGAAGTTTAAAGAAACTGCAGTGTATAAAACTGCTTCAAATAATTGTAAGTTAGTAAGCAGCAATTAGAAACAATAGCAAACGTTTTTTCTCCTAGTTTGTATTTGCCCTACTTCCATAACATTTTCAAAGTTAGCTTGAGTGCTAGTAGATCCTGGCCTATGGAAACCATATTAGAAGTGAGATTTTAGCACACGTCTGTTTTTATTTTAAATGAATGATTGAATTCAAAGGCTTAAAACAACAAATGTATTAAATTTCTGCTTTGTGCCCTTAGCCTTTTCATTGTCCAGTTTTTATTGCATTCTGTTGAAACTTCAAGAACATAGAATTAATGATGACTCTTGTCCCTGTCATTATTTAATAGATTATAGTTATGTATGAGGGTTGAATGAAAAGAATGCCTCCACCTTCGTTAATTGGGTTTGGATGGGAATATTTTAATAAACCAAATCCAGAAATAAAACATAAAATGTTGTCTTTAATTACAAATATTCACTTTTCCACATACTCCCCAGTGAATTGGATGCATTTCTGTCAACGATGAACAAGTATTCTGAAGAAGCCGACACTGTTTCTGCAACCAGTCTGTTCTCTCAGCATTATCAGAAGCATGATGATGATCCTGCTGATTGTCCTTCATTATGGGGAACAGATGGAAGTCAGTCGGTGCTAACTCTGGACTGTATGGAGGATGCTGTACAGTGGTGAGATTGCCTCTGAAGTTCTGCTGTGGTGTCATGTATTATGCATGTGAAGTAACAATGTGACACACACGTTCTTGTGAAATGGTCAGTGTGCTTGCAATTTCTCTCGGCGTGATAAGACAATCGTCCTGAATCGGTCAATATTTTGCTCGCTAAATTCAGTGGTTGCTGTCACAGGACGTCCTAATCTTTGTTTGCCATGCAGGTCAGATGTTCCCACCTCACATTCTCTGAACTTAGTCACCCAACGACTCAGTGCTCACATCAACACAATCACCATAAACTTTCATTCTCTGAATATCCTTTGGGGTGACACCTTCTGTCAAGAATTAAAGGCCTGCATGTTGCTTAAATCGCATTGAGCGACTGTCTGCACAGGGTCCAATATTTTTCACTGTAAATACACAACTGTTCAGTGCTAAGGCTTCCTGCCAACTGGAGCTGTAGAGAAAAGGCTGTGAAATAAGTCAGTACTGGCTGCATACCAATGCTGCCAACTGTTCAGGAGTTATAAATGTGGAGGCATTACTTTTCAGTCAACCCTTGTACATGACATTGTAGTTAGAGCTTGGTTTCCTATTAATAAATGTAATGTGTATTGGAAACAGTGAACTTTAAAGTGAAAAATTGTGCATAGATAAATGTCACAAGCACTAGCCTGTTGTTCACCTCCCACCCCTTGTCTTAAGTACTACCATAATGATGTCTGGTTAAATTATGAAGGACTTGTTGTTATTTTGATGGGTTGTTTGTCAATTTAATGTGATTATGCATAAGCTTATGGAAGGTTAGTTACTTGATGAGGTTGTTTATACATCATGTGGCCCCTGCACATATATTTGTCATGTGGATGATTTTTAAAAAGCCTTTGTGGAACACAGCTTTGTTACTGTAATACATTTGTACAAACATAACTTAGAACTGTTTTTACTTAATATGTATTATGCACATTTGTGCTCTTTGTTCATATTTGCTTCGAATTGTTAACTTCAGCACTTCATGTTACCTGTGTACCTCAAAGGCAGTGTTTTGCTTCAGAATTAGAAAATTATGTTCACTGTTTCATACATGTTCATTATGATTGCTCTTAGTGTACAACAATGTTTGAGTTCTGATGTGATAGTAATTTTCTGGAAAAAGTCAACTTAGTAATGTTACTGGTTCTCCTGTTCTGTTTCGATGATAGATTCCATTTCTTCTGTTTCATCATTTACACAAATGGTAATGACCGAAACCAGTTCTAATAAAAAGTAACCTCACGCTACACTTTTTCTGTCTGAAAAAGGAATTATTAGTTTAAGAAGCCATAATGATCTGTTAAATTTTTCTGTTATCATTACTGTCTTCATATGACTTGCATACACACTGTTAGTCGCATGACATGTATTAAACAGTTGATATAAAATTAATTTTTCATGTTAATTTTTCTAGAATGAAATTTTCACTCTGCAGCAGAGTGTGCGCTGATATGAAACTTCCTCACAAATTAAAACTGTGTGCCGGAGCGAGACTAACTCAGGACCGAGTTAGTCTCGGTCCGGCAGACAGCTTTAATCTGTGAGGAAGTTTCAGTTTACATTCTGATAACTTGAATTTGTAGTATACACTTGCAGTTTCAAAAGTAGTTAATAAAATTGGAATTTGTGTGCTTGGACATGGTTTCCTTATCCAGAGACACTCTTCAAAATATTTGTATTCCACAAATTTTAAATTTGTACTACTAGTCTTTGGAATTTCTCTTTCGAAGGAAACAAGAGTACTTCTCATTGCCATTACTGAAGCTCTTAAATTAGTGTTTATTCTTGCAAACACTGTAAAATGTCTGTTACAAATATTTGAACGAATCAGACCTTCATAAAGTTTAGTTAGATGATGCAAAGCAATGGAATGCTATATTTTGTACTGACAGTATTGATGTAACAATATTTTCAGATCAACACTACAAGAAATTGTAGACTGTTGTTGAAAATGTTTGTTACTCTTCATGTAACATACAGCTACTATTTAGCTTGCATGTTCCATAATTTTTACATATTTAAAATGTTATTCCTCACTTGCCTGAAATCTTTACTCAGCTAGATGTAAAACATCCTGTGTTACCTTAAAGGATGTACATTATACCTTCTGTTATAGGTGCTCACATTATCGATTGACTTGTATATTGTCTTCAATGCATGTTTGGCAGAAGTTAGAACAGCTAGCTAGGACTTAACGCTGTATGTTGTTACTAGTAGATCAGTTGTGGTTTGCACATTACGGAGTGTGTTTCTGAAGTAAAAGGCCAGAATCTCTAATAAAATTATATTGTCTACCCTTCTTCACATTGTTAAATGCTCTTCTGTTGCTATTTGATACAAAACATACCATTATGCATACACGGCTATATGTGGACTGATGATTGCACCACATCTTGTGGGACATAATGCATACTGTTAATATATTTTTAAATAATGCAAACTGAAATTAGGATTGTCATGATGTTTGTGAGTTTTCTAGACAGAATAAAAGTTACATTTTACTCTGTTGGTATGCTCTCCTCATAGGTGGTTTATAATAGCATGGTAGTAGAAACTGGCCAATAGCACACTAAATCAATTGTAAACATTCAGCTTGCATCATCTTCTTTTGTGCAGTATTTGAAGAGTCACACACAACAGTCAATAACAAATGATAAAACATGATAAGCAGTAGATAAAAATTGTTAGCCCAGAGGGTGTAGCTACAGTGGAGGTGTTAACAACATTGTAAATGTAATTTGTAAATTTTGTAATTAAAAAACCAATACTACTTCTGTAAGTATTATAGAAACACATGGAAACTACAGAAAAAAATTTTACTCTTCTATAACATACATATTAGTCAGTATGTATTGTCTTGGTTGAAGTCAGTTGCTACCCAAACATGCATGGGCTGTCATGACAATACATTTCGCTACAAAAATTTTCAGCTGGTGGAGACACATCAGCTCTAAAATGTTAGGTTCATGTTGAACATGCAGTGTTACTGCTGTATGATGCATTTCTGTAGGTACACATTGAATATCTAATTTAGTATTTTAGACAAGTATTATAACAGCTCAATGTGGAACCATTTCAATTTTGTTATGAGGAATATTATCTCTTGTACCAGACCAAACACAATGTGTAGTTCTTTCCACTACAATTAAATTGGGGAAAATAATTTAATGTGAAGTAGTTTTAATTTTTAGCTAATGAGTGACCTGTGTGTAGCAAGTAAACGGTTTTCAATGTCAAATTGAATCATACATGTAACAAGTATCTGTAAAGTGTCATCGTGATGTAAAAATTACATTTATTGAATAACAGTTCTGTTCCTGTCAAACCTTATTTTTTATGCACTTACAGAAAACACTGTTAGTACTTGAGTTTGCTTACATGGATTGAGTGTACAATTCATTGTCTAACAATACAAGAATCTTCCTTCTCTTTGTGTCAAATAGTCTTAGATGATCCAGTGCTCTGACACTGCTTCTGCTCACTTGCAGACTTCTGTTTTCCTTTCCTGTCGGCCTCTCTTGGCCAACTCTTGATTTTTCGACCCCGACGGTATTAGGTTGCGAGGCCGGAGGGCGTCGTTCATTTTCTTTCTCTAATCTTAGATTACTTGGGGAAGGAGGGTTTCCATAGAAGAATTGAAGCCTACCCTCCTAGGGGTGCAAGCCTGTGAGACAAAATGTGGTCCTCCAAACTGAGTGTTATGACAATGCTGGTAATCTGTGCAAGAATCTTAGTACAACCCCAGAATATGATGTGTACACACGAAGTATGGCCTGTTCTCACAATCTCTTCAACCTCCACTCACCCTAGACTACTCTCATTTGGGAGCAATGTGACCTGAAGTTGGGGACATATCTCTGCATCAAAGCGGGCATGTCAACGACATCAAATGGTAACTGTTGCTGCCCTTGTAAGTATCATCACCAAAAGAAGTGGGAATAATGGGAACTGGTAACCCGCATCTTGGAGCCATTACTAGAGGGACAATCCTGGAGAGAAGCAAAACACTGCCCCGAGAGAAATGAACAAATGAGACAGAGGTGGTTTGTGTTCCAAAATTACTGTGACTTCATGCACTGGGTTGGTCATTATGGAGGGACAGAATGAAAGTAATGTTGTTAGTGCTAAATGTGAAGAGAAGACTTGAGTGCAAGTGACAAAACATTGTGGGGGACTGTTGCTGAAATGGAGGCACCAGTTTTCATTCAAAACAGTTCAGTACCAAGCCTCTCAAAAGATGCAGTGTTCCAGATTGTCACCCCAGACCTAATGGCTGTCAGCACTAATAGCCTTCATTTGGAATTTGGTGACCACTACTAGGAGAAATGACTGTTACTGAAGAAGATGGTTCTGCACCCTTAACAGGAAGATGACATGATGTACAGTCAGCTTGATAGGAGGCCTGATGTATCTTCACCTGCAGTCTTCTATTTGGGAGAGACATAAATTGCCTGTAGGCCAACATGGTTTGAGAAAAGTGTTAAAACTCTGACAAATCAGCTCTCCCTGCCAACCAGCCAGCATGTTTCTTCATGCTGTGTACTTTTCACCTTACCTGGTCCGTCCAACATAAGAACCAAGAAACAAAGATACAAGGAACAGTTGACGACGACTGCCTGTGGCTACATGCTGTGAAATTTTGACGTGCTTCTACATCAGTCACTCGTGACACATCGTTGTCTCAGAATATTCAGCTGAATGCCGTATTAAATACCAGTGGACTACTACTTCGTCTAGTTTGGAAGCAAGCAGCTTAGAATTTATGCAGTGCGAGATGCCAGTCTTAGATGCCTCATCCCAATCAGCGAGATGTGTTCATACTGTGGATGTTCCAGAAAAGGTCAAAGAACAGTTGTAGCTCTATGGGTGGCTGTTCCTAAGTAGGCCTGACCCTGGATTTACATCTCGGTATTTCGTGAGGGTGACAAGATAAGAAGAGTGCAGTGTGTTGTGTGGTACAAGAAACTACGTTTTCCAAGATCTGTGTAGACTTCGCACTGAACTACATAAACAAAACACCATCCAGATAATACGTGGTAACAGGGTACAAAGAAACATGTTGTGAGGAGTAAATTGTCCCAATCACTTCAGTTAACCTGTCTCCAGTGTAATATCAGCCACAGTTACCACAGGTGCGATGTATTGCTATGACATCAGTTGTGACCAGGACACACGCCTCACAAGCAAGAGCAGTATTACTGGAAAAAACAGGTTGTTTCACTTCATATATTCCTCACAAGCTATTTATGTATGTGCCTTTCCTGCAGATTTGCTATTTCTTATTGATTGTATTTAATCATAGAATATTATGTACATAAATGTTCCCTGAGCATTATTCTCTACCTCTGCTCTGTAACAGTTTTGCAGCAGATAGCCTGTGGAAGACGCCAACTGATGGAGGTGATGAAATGTGTGTTAGACTAACATGCAGGCAATAGTGTTAACATCTTAAGATAACTTGTGTTGGAGGCAAATTGGCAGCTATAACAAAACCTATGAATTATTTTCTGATAATAGGTGGCAGAATGCCATGATTTAAGAATTAAATATACTGGAAGTAACTGGACATTATTTTGGCCATTCACTTACTCAAAAATGCTGAACCAGTTTATTGCTCCTCATGTTCAGCACTGATAAAAACATTAAATATAGGTGTATTTTGTAGCAAAAGAAGCACTCAAAGCTGTTGAACGTTGTTTTATTACTCTGTGGCTACCTTGGCGTGGTTATTTCACACCAAAATGTGTTTCATGCAGTCTGTGCAGCAGAACTGTTTTTAAGTGTATGCATTCTGATACTGTGTTTTTCCATTGTCATATTTGGGGGCAGTGATAGACTTAACATGCGATTGAGCTAGTGGAATAATGTTTCTTTAATACAGTAGTTTGTAACAGATAACCATATGAATGTAAAGCTCCTATTTAATACTTTATAACTTGAAAATTAAGAGACTTGTGTAAATATTATAAAGTGCAGTTATCCACTCCATTTTTAATTACAAAAATTGCATCTTTGAATTTGAACCTTATCGGCTGTAAGGAACTTCTTAGTTGTGGCACTAGTCAAGTGACTCGCTATAATATATTCATTAAGGCAGTCTTACTGCTCACTGTTCGTATGCGCTGAAGGTGATCCGAAGTAAGTTTCTCCTCGCCAGCCCAAGAAAGATACAAAATCTACAATTTGCTCTCGCTATTGTCCCCAGTGTGGAGGGTGTTCCACACTTCCTAATACAGGCTTTTACGGGTTATAGAGGACACTCTGTACATTTCTATACACGAGTTCCTTATCAAAACTTCATCTACTGAGCTTTCTATCTAAGCCTGTGACAGGAATTGTGAAATGCCCTGCGTTTATTAGTGATCAGATTGATGACAAATGGTTTGCATGGATTATTGTGCCTCAGTAATACAGTGTCTTGTATATCTAGTTTTGAAACATCTGCTACTATGTAGCAAGTGTAATTCCGTGGAATTACTAGATTAAAAATTACGAAGTTAACGTCTAATTACTGTCTCTTCCAATGGTGTCAGTTGGGTTCTTTGGAAGTTTGTTCTTCAGAAATTAGTTGTTCATTGAAAAGCTAACATAGATGATAACATAATGAGTGACGTTTGGAGAGTTGTAGATGATGGAATCTATGTTCGGGAGAAATTTACTTGGCGGTCAAGAAAATGTGCTTCCACTTGACAAGCGTTCCTTCAGTCCTACTTAATGAACATCAGTATGCAGTAATAGAAATACCTTGTTATTATGTGGCGTTAATAGAATTGACTGTTCTGGTTTCACTGTAGAAATATTACCGAAGTCTGTAAAATTTATAGCAAAGTTCCCCATATGAATTAAATCAATGATTTTAGTGTTTATGAATGTGAACAAAACACTTAGTTTCTTCATAGCAGTATTCACACTCCACTAATGTTTACAAATGAAGTAATGTATTATGCAAATATTGCTTTGCAATATACTTTAGTTCTCTTACAAAGAAAAAAGTTTAATTTACTACTAAGTGGGCTTATGTAATTTTGAATGTAAACGTATTACTGCAGTGATATTACCATGTTTGTGTAATGTGTGTGAAAATTCTGTGCCTTACACAGCTCTTAAAAATGTACCAATAAGCCTGGTATAAAGATTCCCACGCACAAGAGGAGCAGACTCATCACTCTGTAAATTGTGTTAATTGACTTGAAGCATGTAATGAAGGAAAAAGTTCAGGATAGGTTTGAACTTGTGTCAAGTTTGATGGAAGTCGGTAAGTGCTCTTTCGCCAACAGTGGATGGATAGTCCAGGTATACTCATGCAATCAGTCAAAAAGCACTCGGTTCCTCATGTTCCTAACTACTACATGTGTAATATAGTAGTTTAACGGAATAATGCATCTTAGTTGTTGACCAAATTCAGAATGCCATAATTTACTCATTATGTGAAATAACAAAATTTTTGTTCTTGGAAGCTATGGCATAGGCAATCTGAAACTGGTATCAGGCTCTGCAATGGTTGTTAGTGTCACTATCCTACAGTGATGTACAGGGACATGGAAGATAGAACTGAATACCAGTTACTGGAACTTATCATAACCGTTGTAACCAAAGTACTCACATAGCAAAAATGCAAAGTAAGATTTACAGTATTCTGATTGCCTCCATAGTGACTTACTCATATTGAGTCTTAACTTAGTCCCTGCATTTTCACTTCGTTACTTCCATGCTGTTAAAACAGCTACTGGCTACAGATATTTCCCCCCCCCCCCCCCCCCCCCTCAGATGTATGTATTCATGTAAGGGGGTGTCCTCTCTATACAGATATTAGTTCACCAGCAGTGTAAAAATTCTCCTCAATGCACAAAAAGTGAACATTCCTCTGTAAAATAATGACAAAGGTGGGAACCAGCTGCTCAATCTCATTCTGCTTTCTTCACCAAAAATTTTAGCACATGAATGTATGCTGCTGTTACATGGAACATTCTACATCCTTCCACCCAATCTCTTTACAGTTACGTATTTGTACTCAGCTAGAATGGAGAACAAAGACGTGGTTATAGCGGATGTGGAAAAAAAGGAAAATAGCTCCAGTGAGTCGAGCCTAGATGTCCTCCAGTCACCGTCACCACTTTCATGTGGGGAGGGGGTGTGGGAACTGTCTCCACTTGTTTCTCTACCACTGGCACTGTCACCCCCCTCTGTTAGACAATCCTCTGCTACTGTCTCAGTGCAAAAAACGTGAATTCACTGCCATGCAGTCAGACCCAATGGACAGCATGTCACTATAAGTTGCCTTCTCCATTGTGTCCAGTTGATACTAGACATCTCAGCAACATAGTACTGTGGGTAGGATCAATGTTTGGTATAGCTGAATCCTGAAAGGTTGCGACACTCATCTGGACCAAAGCAGTTACATTGGGCTGTAGGAAGATTGGTGTCCTGCATAGACTGTGTAGTTGATCTCTACTTGATATGAATGGTTCCATTGAGAAATACTCCCAGGTGTTAAAATTCGAACACACATTTGCAGGACTGGTCTTCAACCCGCAGTAATTACTTCACCAATAAATTGACCTTGTCAATGAGTGGTAATGAGTTAATTTCCTGCTTCTTTAGAGTTGCTAAAATTGGCTGGCAGAGATCTTGTGCCCTGGTCATTTGTTTAAATTGATCTCCAGAGCTGCTAAGTAATCGGATACCTTGTCACTCCATATATGCCACATTCTTCCCTTCTACTGTGATCTCATCGAAGTTTCCTTTAAAATTATCATATATGATGATGATCCCTAGGGTAGTGTGATCGATAAACAGTTTTCTTGCCTCAGAAATGTCAGTTTGTCAGCTGTTGTTTAGTTTCCCATCTTAGTCACCATGTGTTCGACTCTAGGAGATTTTTACGAGGTTGATGAGCTTGTGGCATTCTGAACTCTGCATACACCACAGAAGCCTCTTCAGTTGTCAGTCATAGAACTTAGTGAAATTGACAAATTAACTCTGTAGCTCCTTGCTGTGTCATCTGTTTCTCAGTGAACTGTCAGAACAAAGATCTGATTTACTTCTCAACGCCCTGGCTGGAAACCTCTGTGAATTCACCAACTACTAATTGTCAAGAGTTGAGTTCTTTATATGAGGCAGTTGGACAGGATGACTAACCTTAGACTATGTATGGCCACTCAACGATAACACCCAGTTGTCTGTCACCATTGTTCATGGATTTGATAATTAGCAGCATTTTCATTTGTGGTATTTCTTCTTTGGTCCTTACAATCAACTGGTGTAGTCTGCTGCAAGTTTCTCCCCTCAAGTCTTGGCTTGTATTTTGTCTTCACTTCACTTGGGCTTTCCTTCTGAAGCTATTTGATTTGTTTGGATACCATCCTATGTGGGGGGTGGGGGTTATGCAGTGTGGGTCAGCTGTGGTTAGACTGGAACAGAATTTGCCAAACACCAACAGATACGTTAAGGCAGAGGGAAGAGACTTGTGCAACAATACCATGCACTGTAGAGAATTTTTCCAACAGTGATTCTTAGATGCTGTACACATTCAAATCTCCCACTAGATGCAACAGGTGCTCACTGTAATCTAAAGTTTAGTGATCATTGTGCCATCACTGAATGCTATTGTTGCATCTTGTACATAACCTTATGTGAAATATTTTTGAAAGAAGCTTTGTACAAGAGGCAAGTATGGTCTGTTCCCCACAAGCTACATTAATGCACTTTAAAGTACGTGTGACGAATCATTATTCAGGTTTTAAGCTTATAATCCAACCTATGTCCCCAAATGGTGAGTGTGGAGGAGATTGTTAAATAGAATGCCTTCTACCTCCCAATTGACAGTAGCTATGACTCCACCAGCTGAGGGTACTCTTTCAAAATCCTTCTTTAAAGGAGTTGGGTTGTACCAGAATGTGGATTGACATTTTGTTTCTGGCTGAACATGACGAATCCACATTTTGACATGGACAATGATTCACAAGTCACTGTCAGCCTCATAATGAGCTTTCATGTTGATGCTCTTTGGTTAGGCATTGAGGAACTCGGTGGCCACAGAGCTTAGAAACTGGTGGACAGTTGTCACTTCTGCTGGCAGAGATGAAAAAGTGAGCACAGAGTTGTTTGATAGTTACTCGTTGATTACCTTGAATAAGTGTGTCTGCACGAAGTTGTGTACAGCTGGTCATTCCATGGGAGATAACAAAGATATCCTTATTCATGGTCTTTCGATGAATTTTCTCGGCAACTTACCACTCTTTTTGTCCAATGCCTGGTGTCTGTAGATGGCTGTGAAAATTTTTGACAGTCTGGTTTTCAAATTTCTTTCTGCAAAAAACCACAGTTGGCTTGGAATGTACCTCAGTTCCAGTGCACCATTTGTAGGACCAGTTAAATGCTGCTATCTGGTGGGAGTTGGTGGAAATAGAGATGACACATGAGTGTTTAAGGATGTCACAAACAACTCTTTCTTCTCATGTAAATATTTAAGGGACAACATCACTCTTTCCATGTCAAGATGGAGCATGTGGGGAAAAAGAGGTGGTTATCATGTTTGCCTGAATTTGGAGTGAGTGGTTTGGATTCAATCCATTATGGACAGTCAGTGTCACTGTCACTACTCAGGCTGTTACCACCTTCAGCTTAAAACAAAATGGCAGTCCACTTTGTTCCCACATTATCCAAAGGGATCTTCTGCGAAAGGGTGAATCGCCATTTGAAATCTGCTATTATATACCATCAGGGGTCTCTCAAGCGGGATTTGTCTCCAGTGGATCGGTTTCACCTTTAACACAGTGTGTCAGGTAGCTATGAAGGCAACCCCGGCTTCTCTGGTGTTTACTTTCCCTGTTAATTCTCCTCTTGCCAATCTGTGGGAATTAAAGATTTCGTTCTGGCAGTGAGTACTCCCCAGTTGATTAAAGACAATTGGAGTAGAGCTAGGCATAACATTATGGCCGCTCACAACAGACAAGCTGTTCGTTATCGGAATATGCGGGAGTTTCAGGGGAAGCCCGGTGACCAAGTTTATGTTTGTAGTTTCCCAGGGAGGGAAGTACGTGTGGGCTGATTTGGAAAATTTACTTTGAACTTTTTGGGTCTGTGTACTATTGAAAGGAAATTAGGCCCAGTGAGCCTCCTAGTTTGTGACAAATCAGGGAAAAGATAGCAGGTTAACCTGAGTCGGGTTTAGCTGGGGAAGCATCTCCCTTAGTAGGGCTTGGGGAGGCATGCATGTAGTTTAAAAGGGGGGGTTGAGCCGTGTGTCGGCTCTAGACATATATCGCGCTGTTAAGATCGTTCAGAGTCCTTCCATTTCATCATTAATTGTTTGATATTTATCATTATGCTGTGTACGATTCTGTTCATCTTCCCCTCTGGTGGTGTGTCTGGTCTTATCGATCTTAGTCATTGATTCCTGTTAGCTTTATGTAAGGGAATAAGATCTTAGGGGGGATGGCCGGTTGGTTGCCTAGTGGTGACGAGTCGGTTGGTTTGTTTCTTAAAATAGGGAATTAGAGAATGTCGTACAATGAGACGGCGGCGGGGTGTGGCGGTGAAGAGTCGGCTGCTGTTCTGAGAAGCCTCATGGTCTATCTGGCGACAGAGCGTGTGGCTGCGTGACTGTGCCCAGTTCGGTACGCTGGTGATGTGGACACGGTCGGGTGTGAGGAACGTTTGCATCGGAGTTCACCTGCTGTTTCTCTGATAAACTGCATGTTAAGTTGGTTAAAGATTTAGCTGTTAATTAAAGAATTTTGGTTTGTGCAACCAGTGTCTCTTCTGTCTTGGGGCCTCCTACGTTCAGGTTTCCTGTCCCTGTCGCTGGTGTATTTATACAGTGATATTTCCTGCTTCTTATTAGTACTGCCCGGTAGGAAGTGTATTTTTGGGCAGGGATTATGGTTCCTGATTTGATTCCTCCTCCTCCTCCTCCTCCTCCTCCTCCTCCTCCTCCTCCTCCTCCTCCTCCTCCTCCTCCTCCGGCCTCGCGTGAGGTCGATGTGACTGCTGAATGTGAGGCGTTGTGGGTCTGTTAGTCCGCTTCTAACCTGAGCATCCTTCAGGAGACAATTGTGGCCGCCCTTAAACCCAGTCGGTTAATTCTATCCCAGGACATTTTATTGGCAGGGCATGGTATTAAAGTTGTTAGTTATGGTAAAATGTTAAATGGTTGTAGTTTGCTCTGTTATTGGCCACTGTTTAAAAAGATTAAGTTTGCCTTCCATTGGTGGGTTTCTAAAATTACATGGCTTTAAAATTGTTAGTTATTGTAAAAGGTGAACGACTGCATCTTCTTTGACTGTTTTAATCTACTTGCCATCCTTTGAAAATGCTAGTTCTGCCTCCCTGTTAGCGAACCCTTGTGATTTAATATCTTTTTGTGCAGAAATTGAAAAGAAGTGGCTCCCTACATGTTCGGTAGCGGAATTGTATGCAAATTGGTGTTTTTGTTTCATTACTTGGAAACTTTTAATTTTGTTATTAAATGCGTTATCAAAGTCTGTTTTAAGTAAAATGGCTTGGCTGTTAACTGTAAAGTAAATCGTTTCAAAAAGGCATGTATGCCGGCTAGCTTTTGGATCTGTTCCTAGTCAAGTAGTAAAGAACTGACTTTTAATGGTTGAAGTAATAAATAAAGAAATAGTCAATTGAAACTCGATAGTAACCAACCAATTTTGGCCCCGTTTCCCAGCTGGGGGTTTTCCTTGATTAATTGTAACACCCATCTCAGCTTTGGTAGCAGAGCGTGGTTACAATCCATGGACCTCTGGGTTATGGGCCCAGCATGCTTTCACTTTTTTAAAATGCATCTCATATGATGTAACTAATGGTGTTTCCTTAATGCCGTATGTCAGCGTTGTCTTGGTATATCCACCAGCTCCTGCTTTCGGCCCCTGCAAACAGCAACTCTCAGCTCTTCTGCCACCCCCTCCTTGGCCACCTCCATCAGCCTCCCCCCTCTTTCCTCTTCAGAGAGACTCTGCAGGTGAGAGATCGCCGGGGCTGAATTCAGGTGGTCTCTCTGCCAGCAGCCTGCTGACCTCTATGATGGCCACGCAGGGCTGGGCTGGGCTGATGCAGTGCAGACGCAGCCAGAAAACATCACTTGGTACACTTGGCGCTTTACGAAGGAGACGGCAGTCTGCCTAAGGCCAGGCCACCAGTGTCGCACCACAAGAACGGCTGTGGCCGCTGCATTGTCCACAGTCAGTCCAGTGGCCAGCTGCTGCTCACACTGGGCCATCAAGCTCGCCACACCATTCTTGTCGGCAGCGACTAGGAACTGAGAGTCCAGGCTCGCCAGCTGCGGGCCACGGAGGGTGTACGTGTACGTCGGCAGCTCCCTCAGCACAGACCTGTTTGCCTCTGTGATGTTGACAAGGCCGCTGCCGGGCTCTGCCGTGTCGTGGCGGAACATTGCAGCAAACACAGGGCTCCCGGCAATGAGGATTGCTCTGTGCGCCACCAGCTGCTTCTCCCCCACCACCAAAGTCATGGTGCCACCCTCCCTGGCATCCAGCAGGGCGCCCAGGTGTACAGGTGTGCTCTGCTGAGCTTCCTTGCCGGCTGCCAAGGGAGTCAAATCTTATTAGATGCCCATGTGGTACAAGAAGTTATCAACTCGGAAGCTGCAGCACAAAATCCCAACGCACACCTTCGCACTGGAAACAGCGTAGAAGTATTTCGAGAGACCGCTTTCAGCTGCTGAAGTGATGGCTACAATCAACTGGGTCCGTGAAGGCATTATGCTACTTGGTGACCACCTCTGTGGTTAAACAATTGACTCCAAAATCTATTAGGATACTGTGCCAACATGTTAGAGCAATTTTTCATGTTATTGATCAGCAAACTAGCTGTCTGTCCTCTTGCGGACATTTCATACAAAATGAAACTGTTTCCCATAGCAACATATCCAAAGATGAAGCAACTTCCTATCAAATGTGATTGTAAGTGATAAAGCCTTTTGAGAGAACAAACATGTTTTGGAAACTGAACTTCAAAAAGCAAGTCTTGGAAGTCCCAAGAAAACAAACATTGGTCACATGATCACAGAGAGAAGTTTCAGAGAATTCTTTCATAAAATGTTACATCAAGAATTTTCTTTTATCACAAATATAGAAACGGGATCTGCAAATCCGCTAACTATTGCAGTGTATACAGAAAGTTCAGGGAAGAAAGTCGCTGATGGTTATAAATCATTGAGGAGTTTCCATTGTCGAACATGGTCCCTCGACCAGGATTTATTTGATCCCAGGTATTGAAAGTGAGATGATGATTCATAGAAAAGATCAGTAGCATAATTAGATTTCCTGTCATGGTTTGAACTAAAGATGAAATGTACCTTGCATCAACATTTTTTCTGTAATTAGATTCTTCACAGCACTTGCATATTTCTTATTTGAAATATTTTGTGCAGGACATGCCAGACTACATTAATAAAGGTTGAAAATTGTACTGTGTAATACATAACTGCGCTTCATTCCTATTACAGACAATCGGTTTGATCACAAATCTGACAATCCTTGGATCAGTTGTTACAAAATAGGATATGCTAACAGGTGTATACAATTATTATACTGAGTGTCTTATAAAACCATATTTTGACCTTTACATACATTATAGGCAGTGTGTCACGTAATATGTTCCACTTCAATGCTTGCACAGTTGCAATACATAGTGAAACTCTGTTCCGTTTAATACGGCTACCCATACGTAACAGTGATGTAATGTAAACATCAAACAGATTAAGGACTGCCACAACTTCGACTGACTTTTGCAGACATTCTTAATAAAATGCTACCCTGGCATAAGTCACTTTTGTTTTGACAGATCTCTTCACAGTTTTACATGCAAGAGGGGGGGAGGCGGCAGAGGGATGGGGGAAAGGGAAAAGGAGAGAAAATTGAATATGTAGAGGGATAAAGGGAGGGTGGAGAGAAGAGGGAAGTGCCGAAAAGGCGGTTAGGTGGTTAGGGGAAAGAGGGGTTATGGGAGAGGGAGAATGCCAATGTGGAAGGGGGGAGGGACGAGCAACTATCAATGATGCATTGAACACAATTATACTCTACCTGTGGAACACCAGTGCCCATGGATTAAAGTTGACATGGGTTAAAGCTCCACAGGATGTGCATCTGTCTCGCTGAGTGCACTGCAAAGACATAAAAGTTGCTGATACTAATTTGAGACAGTTTGTCAACAGAAAATTCTATTCGGCAGTTGACACACAATTACATTTGAAGACTAGCACAGCATCAAGTATGAGTACTAGTTGGACAAGAAGAGATTTAATTATATCAAACATGGCCATGCCATGCCATACTGTGCCATACCATACCTCACGAAAATTGCGCCTCTGGATTCAGGACATGTTTTTTGTATCTTACACTGAAATGGAAATCACTTGTGAGCATGCAACTGTGTCATTAGTTCTTGGACTTCAATAAGCAATACTTGAACAGAGAAGCATAAATTCAGTTATTACCTTTGATATGGTACCTTGAGGAACAGCTGCAATGAAATGCTTTTTTGCCATACCCATATTTTGTGGTATCCATCACGTGTAAAATCATTCACTCAAGCTAACCAGCATCTAACAATTCCTTTTATCCAAAATCAGCTGATAATTTGTCTACACAACCAATTCCAGGATTTGGAAAAATACCTATGCTTAGGACCACACAAAATTGGACACAAACAAACCATTACATACATGGGATCATTCCTTGTTAACACCCTCAATTGTGCAGACCACAAAGTTAGATTATGATGAAGCATATGCCATTAATGTATGCCTTTGTCTGGATTGAGTGCTATACCAACAGAAATGATCATCATATTATCAAATGTCACCATAGGAATGAAACTAAATTAAGAGTGGGCTGACAGCATCACTCTAGGCCCAGTACGTGGCACACTGATTAATATGAAATTACACATACCCACTGTGTACATTCTTTCAGATATGTTAGAGAGAACACACAACACACACCACACACTCAAAACTGCTTCACCTCAGTGGGCAATAGATCCACCACATTCAGTGTCAGATCCCCTTCAGGAATCAGAAAGTAGTGAGCATGGAGGAAATGAACAGGGACTGTAGGCAGGTGGCATAAGGTAGAAGGAGGCGCGCCAAGATAGCTGCAATAAACATTGTCTGGGTGGCGCTGTGGTTCCCAACTTCGAATCCCAGGCCAGCACTCATATTCACTCATCGCCATTGATGCTGCGCAGAGTCCTGATGCAGCACATGTCAATATTCCTTTCCCTCCCTTTCTCCCCTCCTCCTGTTTACATAATAAACATTAGCAACTGAATGACTCCATAAAATGTAGTTTGGGATCTTAATCCTTGTGCTTATATCGGCAAACAGCCACAGAACTGGCTACTTGTTCAGGGAAAACAGTCTACCTTAATACTGCAATTCTAAACAAATGGAGACCAGTTGAGGGTTGTTTTGTACTCACAAAAACCACTATTGTACTATTTTGGTCCCATTTTATCCAAAAGCAGCTTATGCATACGACATTGATTTCACTTGTGCAACCTACTTACCGGTAGACTTTCCAGTTTATGCATGCTGCAAATAACACTTAATTCATGAAGTGTGCGCATTGTACATTTCATAAAATTAGATATTTTTCAATGGTGTGAAAGCAGAGATGCTGCAAATCTGATGAGTGATGTATAATTTTCTTCTTTGCCTGGTAAATTGGTGATTTTTGAATATACTGTGCTTCCCTTCTACTTTTATTTTCCGTAATGTAGGTACATGGTAAATGAGGAATACCAGGAATCTTTCTCATAGTTTCACACAAGTGTAGGTTTTCATCCAAACATGATTCCAACTGCCTTTGTTTTGCAGTTTGAATGTGCTCATAGCTGCTTTCAAGTTTCACAAAAGTGACCCCAGATTAAAGGTGAGAATGAAAGAAGGAATTCTATGCATTCTTTACCGTTTTCTTACTACACCAGGATTTTAGTAAGCTAGCCTGGCAACAGCAATGTTTGTTTACATTATATACATTTTCTCCACACTGTACTATGGCAATCTTCTGAGACGGTGCACCAAAGGTTGAAGGGAAAAAAAAAAATTTGGAAGTACGCAGTGAAATAGAGTATAATTTAACAGATTTTTCCCACACTTAAAGTAAATCAGCTTTGATTATGTGAATGTTTACCATTCTTTAGATTCTCACATCAGTATTAACCTCGGTACAAAACCAGGGGCTTCAACAAACATGACAGCAACACAGGCTGTGTATGAACAATGGTCCGTCTGCCAGATATTTACGTCTTTTTTTGGGAAGAGAGGAATGGAAAGACAACAGGAAAGGCTTTCAGGAGAGGAACGAACAATGTTCAACCCTTCTGTGGCCATTGCCCTCAATTACAGTGCACGCTGCTTCCAACAAAGAGTGCTGTCACGGTGGTAAGGTGAGGTTTCCTTTGACAATGAGTGCTTATATCACTTACAGTTATTCAGTTGAAGACCAATAAAAATAAAATGAGTGGAATTTCAGAACCTGCTGCTTATTTCTAACAGTGTGGCAGCATCTATGGTAGGATCACTCTCTTTCTGGTTGCCTGATACACAATAATGTAGTGGTGTGTGTAGGCCAAAATACTTTATTGTATTTTGTGTTCCAGTGCATCAAAGCCTGCTGTCCTCGTCTGCCAACACTTCCTTGGTAAATGTTCTATATTTTGTTCTTCCCAGACTTCTTTTACACGGCTCACCAGATTTTGGGAATGGTTGAAGAGGCAGCATAATCTGATTTTATGAAGAAATAGAAGCAGATCTGGATGTAAATGAGCAGTACCATACAGCTGTTTGAACAACAGTAAGTATCACTGGAGAGGAAACTCAAGATATGTTGGGAAATGTAAAAATAAAATACGTTCTTCAGTTGTACGTAATGAAATTAGTGCATTTGTTGTGTTTTCTACCTTTACTCGCTATCAAATAATGCAGTGAAAGAAATGATTGGTCTCAGGATGACCTTGTTGTTCAAACAGTGAACGATTCTTTGAGTCGTAATTCAGGTTTCAGTTCAAGATACCTATGACATTTCAATATGGAAAACATCTTATAAAGCAGTTTATCAGACTGAAGTTCACACACTTTGGATGTAAACTATGGGCCTTACATCTTCTTACTATATACTGGAAAGGACCAGAATGATGACAATGAGGATCTACCACTGAGTTCCAAAGTACTTTTGGATATGTTGTCCATTGTCACTAAGCCAAACAGTTATAAAGTATTTTTTGACAATTACTTCATTAGTCATGACGTTATCCAACAGTAGGGACTAGGCTTCTGTGCATGTGCAGCCATAAGAGAAAGCAGAACAATGATGTCACCCTTATCACAAGATAAGGTAACAAAAGAGAGGTGGGGAGGGGAGGGGAGGTTTTGAGTTAGAGTTCGGATTTGATAGAGGGGGAAATCTTTGTCATAAAATGGAATGGTAAGAAGTATCTTGTACTAGCAACTGATTTTGACCCTGTACCCCCCCCACGGGTAGTCTAACATAGGAATTCATCCCAGAAACAAAAGCTCAGTATTCCAAAACATGCACTGAACACACAAGAATACCATGGATGTCTAAAAGAGAAATATAAAATTGCAGTACATGGTTAATAGTGATACTGGTTTCTTTTTGTTTTTACAACAGTTGTAGATATGATGGTTACAAATGCACAACTGGCTTCTAAGAGGTGCAATGCAGGAACTACTCCCAGTGTAAGGGTTTAGAAAACAAATTGCCAGAACATATCAAATGTCAACAAATGGAACACCAATGAAACCTGTGTCATGTCCCAGCACAATACGACCAGAAGGTCTGTGTCTGAGAAATGAGAAGAGAGAAGATTGTCAGTCTGAGAATTGTAAAGGAAAGCCTAGAACATATTGTGGTGAGTTAGAACATATTGTGGTGAGTGGAATGTAACACTCCCTATCAAATGCTTTCCAAACATAGTATTTGGCCTTAATTAAATTTTCGTTTTGGAAAGATGATAGGTTAAATCTTTTATAAACGTGAGTTATTGTAAAATAAACAATAATAAACTGATAACATTTCACTATCAGTTTCCTTATACTACCCATTTTCCTACGAAGCAGTGAAAGGTGAAAACTGCCAAGTGCTCAGCATTCTCAAATGACAATGGCCCCAAATTTTTTCTTTTGTGTCCTAAGTAAATTAAATTTCCTAACATTTCCATAAATTGGCTCACCAGGATACTGTTTTCCAGAAATTAAGAATACATGTTAATAATACATTAAATGCTAATGGGTTAACACAATTTATTGTTGTTTAATTGTCCTTTAGGAAGTTTCTATTTTTGTGGATAACTGGTGTTATCCATAGCAACAACTTTCTTATGAACCACATAAATTTCGAAACCCATGTACCTATACATCACTATTCCCTTCATCATAACTGGATTTCCAGGATGCAGGTATTAGCCTAAAGTGATACTCAGATTATCCCACTGAAGTTTCCTTTGCCAGACAGTGCTGTCATCCTGCCATTGCCTTCTGAATCCTGTCAAATGTGTTTTCTGGCATTATCTTTCTGACTGAGGCAAAGTAAAGATCTTACTTAACGTTTTGTCTTTCCTGAAAACCAGCCCTAGCTACTATAACATCAGAATCTCTCCATCAAAACCAGCCTTTCTAGCCTTGCACTTTCTGTACCAGTGTTACTGTACTGAAAAATGTGCCACCTTTTGCCTCAGAAAACATGTATGGAAGTGAAACATGGACGATAAATAGTTTGGACAAGAAGAGAATAGAAGCTTTTGAAATGTGGTGCTACAGAAGAATGCTGAAGATTAGATGGGTAGATCACATAACTAATGAGGAGGTACTGAATAGAATTGGGGAGAAGGAGTTTGTGGCACAACTTGACTACAAGAAGGGACCAGTTAGTATGGCATGTTCTGAGGCATCAAGGATCACCAATTTAGTACTGGAGGGCAGTGTGGAGGGTAAACATCATAGAGGGAGACCAAGAGATGAATACACTAAGCAGATTCAGAAGGATGTAGGCTGCAGTAGGTACTGGGAAATGAAGAGGCTTGCACAGGATAGAGTAGCATGGAGATCTGCATCAAACCAGTCTCAGGACTGAAAACAAGAAGTGACAGTCCTTCATTAGTATCTTTCTGAAGACAGAAACAACTTACTGACGACAGCATTCCATTGCCTGTACTTCTGCAAAGCTTCTCAGTACAATTTTTAGTGAAACACCACATGCTTTGGGTGACTCAGTCTGTTGTTCCAATACTATTTCACCCCTTCTGTCATTACCTTTAAGCCTGTAAAAAATTTCATATCCCTATATATGACTATCTCTCAAATGAAATAGCAATACTAACCAACGCAAATCAGTGCTCTCTTTGCAGACATTTCCACACAATGACACAAGCAAATGCTGGTTACTGTGTAGCACAAAAATTGCAAAACCATGTCAGAAACAGCACAAATTAAGCACGGTGTTGCCACATGAATACTCTGGTGTAGGTTAGACTTATTACTTCATCCAGTCATTCAATGTTATGTGAACAGCACTTGTAGCAGAAAGAACACTGTGCCAACAGTGTGAGCTTAGAATCACAGACCATGTCAGGCTACCCCAATAGCTTCACTCTGCTTTTTAGAACCTAAGGGACGATGTGGGGGTGAGAGAACTGACCTACACCACACCACCCAGGTGTCACCCTAGCTGATACCTAGTACATCAACAAATGCAAACAAAAAGTGAATAAAGACCATTTTAAATTCATTTAAACATGGACGTACCATACATCATAAATATCAAGTCATCTGGGCGCCCAACTGTGTGTTCATTTTTGAAAACTAACAAATTGAGAAGCATCAGAAAGGATTATTACACCTAAACAACAAATGTAGACACACATTAACTGAATGTGTAAAAGAAAAGATGAGTAGCTTAGTACAGCCAACTTCAATAGTTTTCAGTGGCCTTCACACATGGCAAATGCACCAATTACAAATCGTCTTCTGAAAGACAGTCCCATCTACTGGATTATCAAACATAAAGCCTACCACAAGATTATAAAAATGTAAACCCTTATGCACATCTCACTGGTACTACACAAAGCTACAATTTTCTCAATATACCCCAACAGACTAATCACAAAGATAATTCTGTTACATTCGTTGTACCAATCTTAATTTACTTTCATCAGTGGTATGCAAAAATGATCAGGACCTAGAGCTAAATTGCGTCTTTGACGAGAGACGCTAGTGTTGAATGTTTCCTGCCTTATTATCAAAACACCCTAACCAGCATTTGATAAGTTCTCTTAATGTAATACTGTTGTTACATAGAAAAAGTAGACCACTAGGAGATGCCAACTTCCCAGAATCCAGTGCAAGTAGAATACAGTGATGGATGCCTTCCTCACAGTACAGCACTTTCGGGAAGTACCTGAATACCTGGAGGTCATAACTGGCAAATTAACAATGGGACAATGACGCGCTTGTTTTGGAACTGAAGAGTTCTGACAGTATACTCTGCAGCTAAGAGCTCAGTTTCCTGAGTGACGGAACCACACGCACACTAAAAAATTACCTCCATTAGTAGAAACAGGTTTTTTGTCTAAGTATACATAGCACTCACTGTAGCCATAGCAATAAACTTCACCATGATAACTAAGCTTTCCTTACTTCTCAAGTTCAGTGTTTCATTAATAGTTATCTCGTAATGAAAATAACTTGATATTGCCACATAATATAATTAGATCTGCCAATCAGGCAAACATGAAACAAAGCATCAGAAATATGTTTAAAAAACCAGTCTTACATAAACCATACCTGAGCTCAAACAAGCCCTCAGCAGTGCATTCTGGACGTATGGCTTCCAGCCTGCTCTGCAGAATAGGTCTTGTCTGCACACTGAAAAAAAATGTTATCAAAGCAGGTTTTTTCAGTGCAGCAACGCAAAGAGAAATTTTGTAGTAAAGCCAGACAACTCAGTTCTAGGATATCCCAGTTTAAGAAGTGGTACAATGCAGCTGCAGTTACGATTAAGTGAGCAATTTAAAAACATACATGAATTAAACTGAAGTGTCACGAATATACATGAAAGTTGTGCTAGCAAGTCAGAAATATCCCATTACATAGTAAATATATTACATATTAAAGCTTTATTCATTTTTCTACAGCACTACATTAGCTATAGGACGGTAGCTCTAATGAAGTGTAAAAATAAAAGGAAAATTTTCTAAATGTTGGGTGGACCCTGCAGATTGGAGGCATGGCACTGCAGGTGTAAGCACTGCTAGTAAAGCTCTAGAGAGAAAACGCCTCTAGTTCGTGCTGCCCGCCTCTAGTTCGTGCTGCCCGCCTCTAGTTCGTGCTGCCCGCCTCTAGTTCGTGCTGCCCGCCTCTAGTTCGTGCTGCCCGCCTCTAGTTCGTGCTGCCCGCCTCTAGTTCGTGCTGCCCGCCTCTAGTTCGTGCTGCCCGCCTCTAGTTCGTGCTGCCCGCCTCTAGTTCGTGCTGCCCGCCTCTAGTTCGTGCTGCCCGCCTCTAGTTCGTGCTGCCCGCCTCTAGTTCGTGCTGCCCGCCTCTAGTTCGTGCTGCCCGCCTCTAGTTCGTGCTGCCCGCCTCTAGTTCGTGCTGCCCGCCTCTAGTTCGTGCTGCCCGCCTCTAGTTCGTGCTGCCCGCCTCTAGTTCGTGCTGCCCGCCTCTAGTTCGTGCTGCCCGCCTCTAGTTCGTGCTGCCCGCCTCTAGTTCGTGCTGCCCGCCTCTAGTTCGTGCTGCCCGCCTCTAGTTCGTGCTGCCCGCCTCTAGTTCGTGCTGCCCGCCTCTAGTTCGTGCTGCCCGCCTCTAGTTCGTGCTGCCCGCCTCTAGTTCGTGCTGCCCGCCTCTAGTTCGTGCTGCCCGCCTCTAGTTCGTGCTGCCCGCCTCTAGTTCGTGCTGCCCGCCTCTAGTTCGTGCTGCCCGCCTCTAGTTCGTGCTGCCCGCCTCTAGTTCGTGCTGCCCGCCTCTAGTTCGTGCTGCCCGCCTCTAGTTCGTGCTGCCCGCCTCTAGTTCGTGCTGCCCGCCTCTAGTTCGTGCTGCCCGCCTCTAGTTCGTGCTGCCCGCCTCTAGTTCGTGCTGCCCGCCTCTAGTTCGTGCTGCCCGCCTCTAGTTCGTGCTGCCCGCCTCTAGTTCGTGCTGCCCGCCTCTAGTTCGTGCTGCCCGCCTCTAGTTCGTGCTGCCCGCCTCTAGTTCGTGCTGCCCGCCTCTAGTTCGTGCTGCCCGCCTCTAGTTCGTGCTGCCCGCCTCTAGTTCGTGCTGCCCGCCTCTAGTTCGTGCTGCCCGCCTCTAGTTCGTGCTGCCCGCCTCTAGTTCGTGCTGCCCGCCTCTAGTTCGTGCTGCCCGCCTCTAGTTCGTGCTGCCCGCCTCTAGTTCGTGCTGCCCGCCTCTAGTTCGTGCTGCCCGCCTCTAGTTCGTGCTGCCCGCCTCTAGTTCGTGCTGCCCGCCTCTAGTTCGTGCTGCCCGCCTCTAGTTCGTGCTGCCCGCCTCTAGTTCGTGCTGCCCGCCTCTAGTTCGTGCTGCCCGCCTCTAGTTCGTGCTGCCCGCCTCTAGTTCGTGCTGCCCGCCTCTAGTTCGTGCTGCCCGCCTCTAGTTCGTGCTGCCCGCCTCTAGTTCGTGCTGCCCGCCTCTAGTTCGTGCTGCCCGCCTCTAGTTCGTGCTGCCCGCCTCTAGTTCGTGCTGCCCGCCTCTAGTTCGTGCTGCCCGCCTCTAGTTCGTGCTGCCCGCCTCTAGTTCGTGCTGCCCGCCTCTAGTTCGTGCTGCCCGCCTCTAGTTCGTGCTGCCCGCCTCTAGTTCGTGCTGCCCGCCTCTAGTTCGTGCTGCCCGCCTCTAGTTCGTGCTGCCCGCCTCTAGTTCGTGCTGCCCGTCGTTTGCACATAAAATAAGCATTTCCAAACATGTTACGTAAACAATCCGGGCACTCAGTATCTCGTTCAGCCTGAATTATGCATTCATGACCACCGAATCCTTATCTAAAAATACTTAGTTTAGGAACCTCTAGCGCATATATAGTTGGAAGCCTAAGGGCTTGGAACGCCTTGTATATAGGGTGGACCTGCAATCCACACACTAAATTTTGGACGTTGTTTCAGGAATCTGGAGTAATTGGGTATAACAGACACATAGCCTCTAGTACTTCATTACAGAGTAATAGATTTTCGTTAATTTCATACCCTCACTTATGTGAACATATAATACACATGCCGATGTTACGTATTGTGTATCTTGTTTGGAAACAGTTCTGCTCCACAGATTTATAAAACACAAGATTTTGTGAAACAACATATTATGCCTCACCATGACACAGCTGCTAAAATAGTTATTATTACCGAACTTGTATCCATAGTACCCATATTTCAAAACTTCAAAATCTGAAGGACGAAAACATACCAGTTGCAGAATAATTATTTTGCAGCCATGTGGTGGTTGTACATCGAAATTCGCTACATTTACGAACAGTACTTGCTGATAACCTTAAAGCCTGTTTATTCTTAGCCATCAAGATTGCACTCAGCAGTCGGTGCTGTTCTGTTTTTCCTTGGAAAGCTTTACTTTCTCAAGGATTTCGCTTCTATTTGTACCTCCACAATACTCAGATATAACATTACATCATTTCATACAAACAGTCTGCACTACCTCTGAATAATTCCACATTCAATGTGCAGTTAACGGAACAATAAGCTTAGCTGGATCTAGTCTTTTCTCTATAAGAATTACAAACCTGCTGTAGTAGATTTTACTCATTTATGTTAGAATGGGAACCTCGGCATAGGAAGAGGGGATGTGTAAACATAACACACTGTGAAAAACATTCTGATAACACAGAGCTTTTACGAAACCAAAACGTCTACAAATAATGACATTTGAAATGCACTGCTGTACGGATCAAACTAGAGTCAAATTTTTTAAATAATTCATAAGTGTGCTGCATTGAATAGTATTTCAAAAGGTCTTAGCGACATCGAACACGCTTAGAAAGTTTCTGAAACTTTACACACAATTTCAATCGCTCAGACTCCCACAAAATAGACAAAAAATGTCGTAATAACAATTTCGTTTGCTCACACAGTAAAACTTAAGCATCAGGCATAACACTGAATTAACAATCAGGATTCTGCGTCTTCAACCATAAAGGTTCTACGAGCGTAACGTCAGTCCAATAACTCTTTCTCGCTCGCACGCGGGGAAGTGGGTATGGGGAGTGGAGTAAGAAATAAGCTGTCGATGCCTGTATGGCGTGACAAAGGCGGAGAGAAATGTTGGTACTTCCGGTGATACTACTGAAGCACTAACATAGGATTAGTCCTCTTCCCGTCCTGACCGATGCTTGAAGGACGTGCACTGCTGGTTATATAGTGGCCGTCGTGGCAAGCAGAGGTATGGAGAACAGAGCGGTCTGCTGTGGTTGCCATGTATCCAGTCAGCACTCCGGTCGGGTTTTTGCTTTCACGTGCGAACTCTGTTCTGCGCGGCCTCAAGCAAACAAAGCCGCTATCGGGACAATGGAAATTATAGTTCCTGTCAGCCCCCTGATTCGTTCACCATTTTCAGACAGCACCGGATGTGGGGCACAGTATATTTCACCGAGCGCTTTAACATGTCATTTTCCCGTACACGAATGAAATTTTACGATAGCTAATCATTTCACTTTTCGTCTAAATCTACAAAGCACAGCAGAGGGTTCATGGAACCCCCTTGACAATAAGTCTGTTTTTTCTGTGCACTGTTCTAGAGTGGAATACACCTCTTTCTACGCAAACTCTCATTTCTCTTATTTTGTTACATTCAGGCTAACCTACATAGAGAGAAATGCCATCATTATTTTCGCATGAGGAGGAGAGAGTTGGAGACGGAAATTTTTTGGAAGGGTCCTGCTGCAATGAGAAGCTGTTTTAATGATGTCCACATCAAATCCTAAGCCGTATCATTTCAGTGACTGTCTCCTATTTCGGGATAATGCAAAACGTGCTGCGCTGCTTCAAACATTCTCGATGTATTCCGTTAATCCTACCTGATAAGGATCGCAACGTGCAGCAGTACACCAAGAGAGAACAGTCGTAGTGTAGGCACCAGCTTTTTTAGATATGCGTTTTATTTGAAGGACATTTATGCAAGTCTTCGGTTTGCCTTAAATCGGAAAGAACCTATGGAAAATGAATGTGTAAGTTGATCATAATTGTAATTCCTAAGTATTTAGGTTAATTTGTGGCCTGTAGACATGTTCGATTTATAATGTAGCCAAATTTTAATGGATTTCTTTCAGCATTCAGGTGAAGACCTCACGCTTTTCATTATTTAGAGTTAATAGTAAATTTCCGCATTATTCAGATCTCTCTTCCAAATCTTACTGCAATTTGTTTGGAGCTTCTGATGACCTCGCTGATAACGCTGTCGTTTATCGTCTACTAGACGTCCAGTAAACAACCTAAGATGGCTGTTCAGACCCCATCCTGCCTCCAGGTCCTCCGCTGTTCCTTCTCTGTAACACTACGTTAGGGAATGCTGTATATTACTGTTTCACTTACTGAATTTCCATTAACTATTATGTATTCGTGATTTCCTTTCAGAGGTCACAGTCCAGTTACATACCTGGAATGTTATTTCATGAGCACAGAAGTACGGTGTCAAAAGCCTTCTGGAAACCCATAATTAAGTAAACAGTTTCAAATTCCTTGTCCATAGCATTCAACACTTCATATGAGTAAAAAGCTGTTTCTCATCGAGTGAGTGGTTGTATGTGATTCTATACCAATTGCCCCCAGGGGCTCGGCATTCGTTTGCTGGGTACGGTCTTGGCGACCCCGGGGTTCCTGAGCTGGGGACTGGTAAGCGCCTCCAGTCCTGTCATCGTAAGCTCTGAGCATACTTCAGCGACCACCGTGCGGCGTGGCGGTGGAATGTTGTGTGTCTCAGGGAATGGGGATCTTGGCTTGACCGCCCGGATCACGAGGATGGAATAAACCTCTATAAGCACCCCTCAATCTCAAGGTGTGCTGCGCGCTGATGACATGCATGGCTGTTGAGGTGGAACAGTCGTTAGCGGGCAACCTCTGGGGAACCTGCCGCACCTCATTTGTATAAGGCTTACCTGTGCTCGTAGGGCTCTAAGTGGACTTGTAGTTCCCTAGCTGCTCGTGGGACCGAGATGGATCATTCGAAACCCTCTTTTCTTCGTCCCAGCGGAAAGGGTGGGCCGCTGGAAGGTTCTATCACCCAGTCTCTCAAGAGGGCTCGTGCAGTCAGTCCCACTGACTCCGGTACTTCTTTGACAAGTCCAGTCTTAGGTAACAGAATGCATTCTGGTAACCCGAATGTGTTTCTCATTGTGAAACGGAAGGAGGGTAGTTTCGAAAAAGTTTTGCCCTTCTATATACAAAAGGGATTGGAGGGAATCTGTGGCTCCTTAAAATCGGTGAAGTGCTTACGTAATGGGACCTTGCTAGTGGAAACAACCACTTCCCAGCAAGCAACTAACCTCCAATCTGCTAAATGCCTTGGAGAGTATGCCATAGACACTGCTGTAATTCAAGGTGCTGTGCAGTTCAAAGGTCTTGTGACATGCTGGGATATAGTTGACATTCCCAACGAAGAACTGCAACGTGAGTGGGCTCCAGAAGGTATCGATGTCCAACACATAATGAAGAGTGTTGATGGCAATCTTGTCAAATCAGACTCCCTTATTCTGACCTTAAATAGCATGAAATTTCCTGAACATGTTAAAGCTGGCTTCCTTCGCCTTAGTGAGAGTCCTTATTTCCTGACCCCAATGCGCTGTTTTAAATGCCAGCGTTTTGCGCATACCACCTTAGGCTGCAAAGGCGAAGCGACTTGTGGAAACTATGGTCAGGCTGCTCATGGAGGAGTTGGTTGCTCGTCTCCAGCTAAATGTACTAATTGCTCTGGGAACCACCCTGTTTGGAGTAGGGACTGCCGAATATTTTTAGAGGAACGCAAGGTCCAGGAAATAAAAACAACCAAGCGTATCCCCTATGGTGAGGCCAGGAAGATCTAAAAGTCGATGCAACCTCCCACATTTGCTACATCTTTTGCATCCCTGGTTCAGAAGCCTACTCCAAAAGTCGATGCCTCAATGCAGACTGAGGTGGTGAGTGTTGGCACTAACACCGGCAACTTTCAGTGCACTTGCAATGCAGCCAGCGTTTCAGAGCCTGTAGCCCATACTCGAACGGCAGACAAACGTACAGTGGCAAACTTGGGCCAGCCCCTGGCGCCTCCAACAGCTGAGGCTGATTCCAAGCCCAGTGCGCCAATTACCACTCCCACATCAGCTCCCCCAAAGTCCACCAAACCACAGAAAGCTACTGTACAGCAGCAACAGCGGGTGAAATCCCGTGGTAAACCATCTGACCATGCGGATGTTGTTTTACGGGAGGCTTCATCTGACGCCTCCCCAGAGGTGAAGTAAGATGTATGTGTGGGGCAATCATCTCGTCCCACGCCAGCCCCTCCACCTGCTGCGGTCTCCCCGCCCCGTCGGAAGTTCCACTGAAGTATGGGAGCCATCTATGTTGGGGGTAGCACCTTCATCCTGTCTCTCCAAGGGTTCAGGACGCATGTGGAGGAACTTCGTCTACTCTCCCAGGGTAGGCCACTGTGTCTACATCTTCAGGAGACGTACTTCCATCCATCATACTCCCCTGAGATACGAGACTATACACTCCCCAAAAAGGACGACCTGCGTGGAGAGAGAGCTAGAGGAGGCGTAGGTATTTTCGTCACGACGGACTACCACTCCTCGCCTCTCTCACTTACGACGACTTTACAGGCCGTCGCTGTGTCGGTGCACGTGCGTCATCCATTGACTGTGTGTTCGCTTTACTTGACCCCACATGATGCTCTTGATGAAGTGGCCCTCACTGACCTTCTTACACAGCTCCCCCAGCCATTCATTATTTGTGGTGATTTTAATGCCCACAATGTGCTTTGGGGCTCTGCAATTACCTGCCCCAGGGGTAGAGCAATTGAGAGGCTTCTCCTGTCATCCTGTGACTACTTGCTCAATGGAGGACAGAGCACTCATTTCTGCTCAGTGACTGGGTCGTTCTCTACCATTGACCTCTCACTTTGCTCTCCAGCTCTTGCCGCCAGTGCTCACTTGGAAGTGGTCGCTGACTTTCATGGCAGTGATCATTTCCCAATCTGGATTCACCTGCCAGATGGCGTGGGCCCCAAAAGGAGACCACCACGATGGGTGCTCAGTGGAGCCGACTCGACACTTTATAGCCAGTTGGCCCAGTTCGAACACTGTGTGAATGTTGAGGTTTGGGTGGATCATATTACCAAAACGGTCCACCACGCCACTGCAGCATCCATTCCACAGTCCACAGGCCACCGGAAGAGGCCACCTGTCCCTTGGTGGAGTGCCGAATGCTGCTCTGAAATCAGGACCAGGCGTGCAGCTCTGCATCGGTTCCTGTGTCGGCAGACTACTGAGAATCTTGCAGTTTTTCTGGTGGAGAGGGCAAGATGTCGCCGCATAATTCGCGAGAGCAAGAAGAGGTCATGGCAAAAGTTCCTGACCACTATTAATCATTCCACCAAAATTTCCATTGTGTGGGAGACCATCAGGAGAATTTGTCAGAGGAGGGAGGTGCCTCATGGCTGCTGTAATGAATAACTGCACTCTCCACATGGATCCGTGAGACATTGCCCAGACCATGGCAGCGTATTTTGCCACAAGTACTGCAATAACCAGTCAGGATCCAGGTTTCCAGCGCCATAGAGCGGTTGCTTAGAGGTGTAGTCTGAACTTCCAGTCCACCTCTCATGAAGTTTACAATTGCCAATTATTACAGTACGTTACGGCACCTCACAAAGCGCAACAAAGAAATCCTCCTCACACTTTTTAATGCCATTTGGGCGTCAGGTCACATTCCTGACTCATGGCGTGAGGCAGTTTTAATTCCTTTTTTAAAACCTTGGAAAGACCGCACGAGCCCGAGTAGCTACTGTAGTGTTGCCCTCACTAGTTGTATAGGGAAGACATTGGAGCGGATGGTCAACCGCCGCCTTGTCTGGATATTAGAATCCCGGCAACTCCTTAGTCGCTTTCAGTGTGGGTTTAGGAGGTTTCGTTGCACCTTCGATAACCTTGCCCTCCTGGAGGCGGCTATACAACAAGCTTTCCTATGCCGTCATCACCTTCTAGGTGTATTTTTCGACATCGAGAAGGCCTAAGATACCACTAGGAGGCGTCTCATCCTGGAGCAGCTTCACGAATGGGGTTTCCGTTGTTGTCTCCCTCTTTTTATTCAGTCTTTCCTCTCGCCACGATATTTTAGATAGCGAATTGGTGGCGTCCTGTCTGATCGCTTTGAGCAGGAGAACGGTGTCCCTCAGGGTAGCGTTTTAAGTGTCTCTCCTTGCCATCGCTATTAATAGCATTACGTCCATAGTGAAAAGTCCTGTCCAGTGTTCCTTGTTTGTGGATGACTTCTGTGTTTTGCTCTTCTTCAAGCCTTGAAACGACAACGTGTCAGTTGCAACTTACTCTTAGATGTTTGGATGACTGGGCGCAGAAGAGTGGTTTTAAGTTTTCCACCGACAAGTCAGTATGTGTTCTTTTCACTGTTCTCGTTAGATTTTAACCTTTCCCGAGTTGAGGATGAGGGACACTATTCTTACTTTTAAAGACACAGTGAGATTTCTAAGGGTCATTTTTGACTCTAACGACCTCAAACGACCGTCACGTATGGCTTTGAGGTCGTTTGAGGTCACCACATAAGCTTCAAGCATTTTAAAATGTCTTAGCCACAGTACATGGGGAGCTGACAGGTTACCTAGCTGATCACAGAGAAGCTGCGGAAAATCAACTAACGACTTATGAAGACTAGATGCCTGTTCTAACGAGAGATGACCTAAATCAAACTTACCCACCTCAGCCAACAAAACCCCAGGGCCGACAGATGCAGTCCCCTGTTTACATTCACAAAAGCCAAATTTCTGTTCAGGCTTAAATCCAAAAAAGGTCTGCCCAGAACAATGCAAAACCAAGCGAGTTTTACGTATAAAGTCACACCCAAGAATTAAATTACCCGGTAATCCTTTCACTGAGGCAAAACGTACAGACCAATAAAACTCTCAGACACACACACTCCTGCGAACCCATCCTTGCAGAGGTAACAACTTCCCGTTCGCCAAACGACATCCCTGAACAATGGATGGAATTGACCGGAACCGAGTAATATTAAATATAGATTGGTATTTCGAATTTGGACAGAAGTAAAGGGAACTTCCCGAATCCAACATATCACAAACGGGTAGCATGTTTAATAGCGAAATTGTATGCAAATTGGTATTTTTGTTTCATTACTTTGAAAAACATTTGATAATAAATCAAAATTTTCCAAGGTGGTTTACAGTTAACGGCCAAGCCATTTTACTTAAAAGTAAATAGTTTCAAAAAGGCATGTATGCCGGCTAGCTTTTTGGATCTGTTCCTAGTCAAGTACTAAAGAACTGACTTTAAATGGTTGAAGTAATAAATAAAGAAATTGTCAATTGAAACTCGACAGTAACGAACCAATTTTCGCCCCGTTTCCCAACTGGGGGTTTTCCTTGATTAATTGTAACACCCATCTCAGCTTCGGTGGCAGAGCGTGGTTACAATCCATGGACCTCTCGGTTATGGGCCCAGCATGCTTTCACGTTTTAAAATGCATCTCATATGATGTAACTTATGGTGTTTCCTTAATGTCGTATGTCAGCGTTGTCTCAGAGTATCCACCAGCTCCTGCTTTCTGCCCCTGCAACCAGCAACTCACTCAGCTCTTCTGCCGCCCCCTCCTTGGCCACCTCTATCAGCCTCCCCCCCTCTTTCCTCTTCGAGAGACTCTGCAGGCGAGAGATCGCTGGGGCTACATTCAGGTGGTGTCTCCGCCAGCAGCCTGCTGACCTCTATGATGGCCCCACAGGCCTGGGCTGATGCAGTGCACACGCAGCCAGAAAACATCACTTGGTACGCGTGGCGCTTTACGAAGGAGACGGCAGTCTGCCTAAGGCCGGGCCACCAGTGTCGCACCACAAGAACGGCTGTGGCCAGCTGCTGCTCACAATGGGCCCTCAGGCTTGCCACACCGTATTTGTCGGCAGCGACTAGTAACTGCGAGTCCAGGCTCGCCAGCTGCGGGCCACGGAGGGTGTACGTGTACGTCGGCAGCTCCCTCAGCACCGGCCTGTTCACCTCTGTGATGTTGATGAGGCCGCTGCTGGACTCTGCCGTGTCGTGGCGGAACATTGCAGCAAACACAGGGCTCCCGGCAACGAGGATTGCACTGTGCGCCACCAGCTGCTTCTCCCCCACCACCAAAGTCATGGTGCCACCCTCCCCGGCATCCAGCAGGGCGCCCAGGTGTACAGGTGTGTTCTGCTGAGCTTCCTTGCCGGCTGCCATGGGAGTCAAATCTTATTAAAGATACCCGTGTGGTACAAGAAGTTATCAACGCGGAAGCTGAAGCACAAAATCCCGACGCACACCTTCACACTGAAAACAGTGCAGTAGTATGTAGCCATCATTTCACCAGCTGAAAGTACTCTCTCGAAAATCAACTGCGTCCATGAAGGCATTATGCTACTTGGTGACCACCTCTGTGGTTAAACAATTGATTCCAAAATGTATTAGGATACTGCGCCACCATGTTAGAGCAATTTTTCATGTTATTGATCAGCAAAGTAGCTGGCTGTCCTCTTGTGGGCATTTGATACAAAATGAAACTGTCTCCCATAGCAACATATCCAAAGATGAAGCAACTTCCTATCAAATGTGATTGTAAGTGATAAAGCCTTTTGGGAGAACAAACATGTTTTGGAAACTGAACTTCAAAAAGCAAGTCTTGGAAGTCCCAAGAAAACGAACATTGGTCACATGAGCACAGAGAGAAGTTTCAGAGAATTCTTTCATAAAATATGTTACATCCAGAATTTTCTTTTATCACAAATATAGAAACTGGATCTGCAAATCCGCTAACTGTTGCAGTGTATACAGTAAGTTCAGGGAAGAAAGTCACTGATGGTTGTAAATCATTGAGGAGTTTCCATTGTCGTTTATCACAAATATAGAAACTGGATCTGCAAATCCGCTAACTGTTGCAGTGTATACAGTAAGTTCAGGGAAGAAAGTCACTGATGGTTGTAAATCATTGAGGAGTTTCCATTGTCGAACATGGTCCCTCGACCAGGATTTATTTGATCCCAGGTATTGAAAGTGAGATGATGATTCATAGAAAAGTTCAGTAGCAGAATTAGATTTCCTGTCATGGTTAGAACTATAAGTGAAATGTACCTTGCATCAACTTTTTTCTGTAATTGGATTCATCACAGCACTTGCATATTTCTTATTTGAAATATTTTGTGCAGGCCGTGCCGGACTACATTAATAAAGGTTGAAAATTGTACTGTGTAATACATAACTGCGCTTCATTTCTATTACAGACAATCGGTTTGATCACAAATCTGACAATCCTTGAATCAGTTGTAACAAAATAGGATATGCCAACAGGTGTATACAGTTATTATACTGAGTGTCTTATAAAACCATATTTTGACCTTTACATACATTATAGGCAGTGTGTCACGTAATATGTTCCACTTCAATGCTTGCACAGTTGCAATACATAGTGAAACTCTGTTCCATGTAATACGGCTACCCATACGTAACAGTGATGTAATGTAAACATCAAACAGATTAAGGACTGCCACAACTTCGACTGACTTTTGCAGACATTCTTAATAAAATGTTACCCTGGCATAAGTCATTTTTGTTTTGACAGATCTCTTAACAGTTTTACATGCAAGAGGGGGGGAGGCGGCAGAGGGATGGGGGAAAGGGAAAAGGAGAGAAAATTGAATATGTAGAGGGATAAAGGGAGGGTGGAGAGAAGAGGGAAGTGCCGAAAAGGCGGTTAGGCAGTTAGGGGAAAGAGGGGTTACGGGAGAGGGAGAATGCCAATGTGGAAGGGGGGGGGGGGACGAGCAACTATCAATGATGCATTGAACACAATTATACTCTAATCCATGGGCACTGGTGTTCCACAGGTAAAGTTTGACACGGGATAAAGCTCCACAGGATGTGGATCTGTCTCGCTGAGTGCACTGTAAAGACATAAAAGTTGCTGATACTAATTTGAGACAGTTTATCAACAGAAAATTCTAGTCGGCAGTTGACACACAGTTACATTTGAAGACTAGCTCAGCATCAAGTATGAGTACTAGGTGGACAAGAAGAGATTTAATGATATAAACATGAGCATACCATACAATTCCTCACGAAAATTGGCGCCTCTGGATTCAGGACATGTTTTTCGTCTCTCTTGCCCTGAAATGGAAATTTGAAGGATAACACCCCATTAGGTCGTGTATCAACCTCCAGGTTGCTCACTTAAGAATGATTCTCGAAGCTTTGTAAGATACCATTCAGCTGACTGGTATCTCTCGGCAGGTATAAGGTGGTTGAAGTCTATAGTCATCTAAGTGATGAATTCCTGGTGCTCAAACAAAGCTATGACCATTCGCACTGTCATTTGTGTTAAATATTTTGTCCTCTTCAGTACAGCGCCCCAGACACTTAAGAAATAGTCTAGGATGGGTCACTCAAGTGTCATATTACCAATTTCTCTGTATTCTGATCAACTTTACCAATGCACTGCCAATGAATAGGTCTGCTACCTGATACTACTGGCCTTATGTGATTATATTTGATATCCTTCACCCTTATATGTGACTTGACTGATAACAATATCGAATCACTGATGTCACAAGATGTTTTCAGCGTATTGTGAAATGCACAATTTAACATTTTAAAGCAAGTTGTCGTGTTTGAACAACTTCAAAATTTTATCAAGTAACAATCGAATTTGGTGCAGCTTTCAGCTCTTCATGTGAAGTTCTCAATAGATGCCTAAGAAATTGAATTGCCTGATAGTTCATTAACAAACTTGAACATACAGGGTTACAGTGTTTCTTACCTGAGGTAAAATGCTTCAGATGTTACGAATTACTGCATTTACGTGACAGCCTTGGTCTGTGGCTTTCCGGATAGCATGTGACAACAGGGAATTGAGTTTCATACGACTTAATTACTTGTGATACATGGTGTCTGTTACGAGGTATTTCACAGAAAAGGACCATCTCCATGCCAATGTCGACAAATCATAGGCTGATACGTTGACATGTAGTCAGTCATTTCTCTAGTTCCTTCCAAGTGGCATTGGTAATCATCACCTACCGCTCCCTCCCTGGCTGCGCCACTCTTCGGCGGGTTTGTGCTTGGCTACGATGAGGCCCCAGCCTTTGCAGTATTTTCCCCTTCCGTGCTGCATCTCTCTCCCCTCCCGGAACATGTCTGGGGTATTATTGCGAATGTTCTGCATTCTGACGCTGACTTGCTAACAGTCTCACCTTTGTTTTTCACTTCGTTTTGCTTTCTTTGTTTCCCCTACTCTCGCTCCTCCGCTTTGGCGTTTGAGGATCCTCTTTTTCTTCTCCCTCCCTGTGCACTCCAGAAGGCCAGCCCACATGCCTGACATGTAACGGGTGACGGGCTTACGCGTAATTCCCAGCCTGGGTCGACAGGGTTTGCACATACCCACTGGTACAAGCCAGGCCCAGGAAGGGGTGATTGCCTGAGCTGTAACCTCCCCAAATTGCCTATTGGCCCCTCTGTCAGGTGTCCAGGAGGTGTGCCTGTGGTGTGATCAGTCACCTGAGGTGGGTGCGCCATATTTTTAAGCGAGCTCCCAGTTGAAAGGAGCGCGCCATTGGAGACACTGGCAATCACAGGGGATTTTCTCGCAATGAGTCAATCATCTTCCCACTGACGTCCACAAAACGTAAACGTAACGAGGCCAATGATTCCAAGACCCTTCCTGCTGTACCACACTTCCCCGTGGTCTCACCTACTGAAGATTCAGTCCTTTGCCACAGTAAATCCGTTTATTATTCAGAATGGTGTACATGCAATTGCTGGCCCTGTGAAATCCTGCTCTTTTACAGAGTGGCACTTTGCTTTTGGAGACTACTTCGAAATCTCAAGTACTACTAGTACTACTAGTACTACTGCTGCTACTACTACTACTACCACCACCACCACCACTACTACTTACTGCCTTGCTTCTCCACAGCTATCCTGTTCGTGTCGAGGCCCATAAAACTTCGAATTCTTCCTGTAGTGTAATTTACACCAGGCCCCTCGACAGTCTAACAGAGGCCGAAATACAATCTTACCTCTGATTAGGGTGTCATTGCCATTACTCGTGCAATGAAAAAGGTAATATCTCCTTAGTGCCCATCTGCACTCTTTCTTACATTTGATGGAGTGGTGATATCGTCAAAGCTCAGAGCAGGCTATGCAATTATCAGTCTGGCCATACATACTGAACCCAATGTGTTGCTATGAGTGCCATACCACTGCCTCTCAGGAGTGTCCAGTGTACCTTCATGAGCAGGCTGTAACAGATCTAGGTAAAGGAAAAGGTGCCTTATCCAGTTGTTTGCAGGGTTTGCGACTAGCCAGTAACTTGTATTCTTCTGTCTGGTACCAATAGTTCTGTTCTTGTTAGTCCTCGCTCTATGAAGGATATTTCCATGCAGAAATGCGACCTCCAATTCTGCTTTGAGGTTGTGAAATCGCCCAGTGTCAAGGTAGCATCGCCATCCTCCGCCCTCCCCCCATATGGCTGTGCAACAAGCTGTCAAACTCTAGCCTCAAGGCGTGAATCTGCCAGATATACAACTAGTAGGCTGGAAAGCATAGTAGTAGTACTCCTGTGAAGACTTCCTTTGTCCCTCCAACCAAACAAAACCAGTCTTCATCCAACCGAAAAGGCTCTAAGAAGTCAAACGGTCTTATCCTTAGCCACCTCCAAGATCTTCTTAAACAGTGTTGACACATACCTTAGCTTGTCCAGCCTCCTTGTCGCCGGTGCACACCACCAAATGTTTCGGTGCTGGACTCCACAGACCGACTGCACAAGCAAGCTGATGATTCTGTGGACCCCATGGAGCAGGATCCTCATGCTTCTGTGCCCTGTAATAGTGCCTCTTCCCCAGCTGTAACTCAGCAGCTGCTGAGGTGACACCCCTGTGTCTCTTAATCACGACTATACTCCAGTGGAACGTTTGCGACCTTCGGTCCCACAAATTTACGGCTGCTTTTAGCATTGCAGCGTCCCCTTCTACACTGTCTTCAGGAAATGAAATTGTGCTCTCCCAGCCACTTTGAGCTTTCACATTACTTACCCATTCGTTTTGACCTTCCCCCTGAGGTCGGCATTCCATCTCAAGCAATACAGGATGACCTTCATAATCATGCCATCTCCTTGACTACCTGTCTCCAAGCAGTGGCAGTTTGCCTTTTCCTTCCTCACCTGACGTTATTCCCCTCTGTACTGCACATGTCCCTCCATCATTCGCTGTCACCAGGGCAGAATTCCTTCAATTTATTGGGAAACTACCTCCCCTATTTTTGCCACTCGGTGACTTCAATGCACATCATCCCCTTTGGGGTTCTCTCAGGACCTGTTGCAGAGGTGCCCTCTTGGCTGACCTCCTTCACCACCTTAGCCACTTCTGCCTTAACACTGGAGCACGCACTTCCCTTTCTGACTCCTCACAGGCATATTCCCATTTGGACCTATCCTTCCGCACTGTCCAGCTTGCCCATTGCCCTCAGTGGTCTGTTCTGACACATACTCAAGAAACCATTTCCCGTGTGCTATCAGTTTGCTGGCTCCTACCCTATCTACATGCATGCCCAAATGGCAGCTTCCCAAGGCTGACAGGCAGCTTAACTCCTCCCGAGCGATCTTTGAAGAAAGAGATATACCCAGTTGTGATGACCAGGTGGAATATTTAACAAATGTTACCCTTACTGCTGCAGAACGTTAAATTTCCTGTGCGTCCTCTTTACCACGTCTTGTCCCAGTCCCTTGGTGAACTGAGGCATGCTGTGACGCAGTTAATGCATGGAGACGCGCTCTCCACGTTTTTAACTGCCACCCTACGCTGGAAATCTGCATTCATTGTAAACAGATGTGTGCCAAGTATCTTCGCGTTCTTCGGGATAGTAAGAGCTAGCTGGATTTCATTCACTAGTTCTTCTAACAGACACCTTCCCTGTCGTGTGGGTCAACCTCCTAAGGCTCTCTCGAACCACGATCCATTCCCAAATTTCCGGCCAGTCGGTGACGATGCCATCGTGGACCCTATTGCTATCTCACACTTAGGTCCGCCATTTTGCGGACGTTTGAGATCTTCCCACTATTAACCTGCCTTCCTCCATTGGAAACGATCGGAGGCAGCTCAGGCAGTAACTTCTCTTCTCCAAATTGTGAGTGCTGCAATGCCACATTTACTACAAGGAAGCTAGATCATGCTCTGTTCATCCTGATCCTCTGCCACAGGTCCAGACGCCATCCACATTCAGATCTTGTATAACCTTTCTCTTGCAGGCAGCCACTTTCTGCTTAACACTTACTACTGTATCTGGGCTGAGGGCACATTTCCTGGCACTGGCGTGAAGCCACAGTCATACCTATACCTAAACCTGGTAAGAACAAATACCTTCCTTCTAGCTACCGCCCATCTCTTACCAGCTGCGTTTGCAAGGCGATGGAACGTTTGATTCATGTCTGGATAGTGTGGTGGCTCGAGTCTCGCCATTTGCCAACGAATGCACAGTGTGGATTTCGAGCAAGGTGTTCTGCAGTTGACCATCTCGTTACTTTGTCCACACATCATGAATGATTTTCTGCAGAAATCCCAGACTTGATGTTTCTATTTGGAGAAGGCTAAGGAACCTGCTGAAGAACTGGTATCATCTGTATTCTTTACAAGTGGGTCTTCTGTGGGCGCCTGCACTGTTTCCGTAGGGCATTCTGACAAGACTGAGTTTGCAAGTTGCGTGTGGGTTCTGCCCTGCTGGACACCTTTATCTTGGAAAATGTTGTGCCTCAGGGCTCTGTCCTGAGCGTCGTCCTCTTTGCTATCGCCATTAACACCAATGCCCTGTCCTCCACTGGGCATCTCTGGCTCTTATTGTTGACAATTTTTCTGTCTGTTGCAGTTCTCCACCGACCTGTCTCACTGAGCGGTGTCTTCAGCGCTGTCGTGATCGTCTTTGTTCCTGGAGCATCGGCAACAGCTACAGAAAGAAATGCCATATTCGTCTCAGTAGTTGGTCTCTAGCGGAATGGACAGGGGACTCCTTACTACCTATGAAGCTTCAATTTTTGTTGAACAACTTGACGATAAGTTAGGGGAAGTGACAGCGCTGTCAAAGATCAGAAGTGATGTAGTCTTGATTCAGACAGCATCCCCAACCCAGTCCCAGGCGTTACTCGCTTGTGACAGACTGGGTGATACTCCTGTTTCTGCTACTCCTTATGAAAGCTTCAACTTGGCCCAGGGGATTATTTTCCATCGTAACCTACTCCTGCAGTCTGACAGAGCTCCGCGTCAATGTAGACTAGTGGGGTGTTAATTTCATCCAACGCATTTACAGAGACCCAAACACAACATGGTTGCTACCGGTGTCTTCATCTTGGTCTTCGAGGGTGATTCAGTGCCTGAACGGGTGAAAGTGATAGTTTACCACTGTCACATTAAACCATACATCCCTCCCCCCTTGCGGTGCTATAAGTGCTGGAAATTTGGGCACATGTCTTCCCACTGCACTTCCAGCACCACGTGTCGAAACTGTGGACGTCCACTGCATCCAGACACTCCCTGTGCACCTTCTCCCACTTGTATCAACTGTGTAGAGCAGCACCCCACCTGCTCGCCAGACTGCACAGTACTCCAAAAGGAGCGGAAAATCATGGAGTAAAAGACCTTGGACTGGTTGACTTTCAAAGACACTAAATGTAAATTTGAAGGATAACACCCCATTAGGTTGATGTCCACATACGCTGCAGCTACATTACCATCGCCATAACAAGTTCGTTGTCCCACACTCTGCCACGAACAGTGGGTCCTCCGGGCCTCCAGAGTACATCTGCCCCTTGGTGGTAGGGAGAAAATCTCCTTCCATTGCTCTCAAAGTACCTACTTCAGGGGCAAGGCCCCCCAAACGCAGAGAACATCAGTTCTCTCCCCCAGCCAGAGAAGCTACAGCCTCCTTCAGCTCCTATAATGTGGAAGGGGTACCTTGGGACCCCCTCTCCCAAGGTCTCCACTAATGCCACAGCGGACACTCTCCAGTGGCTAAAGAAACCAAAAGCTGCTGGATGAAGAGCTTCATGGGCTTCCTCCATGCCTGAAGCTACTTCAGAGAAGTCCTCCCAGCAAACCCTAAAAGAGGTCTGCTAAGAAAAATGACCCTCTAGTAGCCCCAACACCACCACTTCCTACCAATTCTGCACCTGCTGGTGAGGTGGAGATCTTGGTGTCCCCTAAGGTCCTGGATCTCAGTGATGCCTCATCCACAGTAGGAATGGATACAAATACTAAATCGGTGGCAGAGGTGTCACCGCCCTCCTTCCATGCTTCATGCCTTCCCATCCTCAAGATAACGTCATCTTCCAGTGGCCCCCCCTGTGGGTCCGGGGTAAGAATAGGCCCGAGGTATTCCTGCCTGTCGTAAGAGGCGACTAAAAGGAGTTTCAACCGTTTTGGCCTTCCATGTGATGGTCCCCATTGGGGTTTGACCTCCATTTTTCAAAATTCTACAGAAGTACGAGCCTTTTAGGGAAGGACGCCTTACGTGGTGTACCACTGGTCCTCAGTGCACTAAGACCTTGGCACTCAGCATTGTACCGGCGTTGTAACCATACCCACTATTCCTCAAATTGGGCCTAAACGCCTGATGGGTTGTATAAGTTACGCCCATAGTGCGTCCCCATCTGCACCTACGATCATGATGGACTTTCTATGGCACCAGAAATCCAGCACGGTAGCCAGCCCGTTGTGGTGGGGTTGTCATGTACCCTCTAGGTTGTAGCCCCCCCTGACAACACAGGGATCGTACTGCCGATACCTGAGCTGCACCCTCCCCACGTCGGCCAAGGAGTAGATGCCCGTCTCCTTGGGGCATCAGGACTCCCGGCAACAGTCATCCTGCCAGGTGGCCCTTGCTGAGGCTGGGTGCCACCCGTGGGGAGAGACCCTGGTCGGAGTGGGTGGTATTGGGGCGGTCGTTTCGCAGATGAAACAACATGTATCAGGTCGCTCTGCGGCCGGGTCTTCTAAAAAGAAAGGTACTGTCTCTGGTTCTGGTTCTCCTGCCCTTTCCCCCTTGGCCACTCCCTGGGAGGAAGGACAGGCCCGCCGGCTTGGGGTGAAGTACTTCCCCCGCTATTTGGTCTGTTCTCGGACCGATGGGGGGACGTTCGCCACCTCCAAGCCCATGTTCTTTGTTCAGCACATCGAGGACATCATCGGGTAAATCGAGGCTCCCAGTAAAATGCGTTCGGGGTCCGTTCTTATAAAGACCACCTCCGCCACACAGTCGGCGGCGCTCCAGGCGTGCGACCGACAAGGGGACATCCCAGTGTCCATTGTCCCACATCTGGCACTGAATAGGACGCAGGGGGTTATTTTTCATCGGGACCTCCTGCTGCAATCTGATGAGGAGCTCCGGGCCAACCTGGAGCGCCGAGGCGTGCATTTCGTCTGGCGAGTCCAGCGCGGCCCCAAGGACCGTCGCATCGACACCGGGGCCTTTATCCTTGCCTTCGAGGGGGACGTTCTCCCGCAGAAGGTAAAGGTGATGTGCTACCGGTGCGACGTGCGACCTTACGTCCCGCCTCCTATGCGCTGTTTTCGGTGTTTGCGCTTTGGGCACATGTCGTCACGGTGTGAGGCTGAGCCCCTTTGTGGCGATTGTGGACGTCCTCTTCGTGAGGAACATACAAGCACCCCACCACCCCCGTGCGTTAATTGTCCTGGCATCCACTCACCTAGATCCTTAGACTGCCCCGCGTATCAGAAGGAGAAGATGATTCAGGAACTCAAAACTTTGGATCGTCTCTATTATTCTGAGGCCAGGAAGAAGTATGACCGCCTCCATCCCGTGACGTTGACCACTTAGTTTGCCTCAGTCGTGTCCACTCCTTGCCTCCGCCTCCCAAATCCCTCCCTTCGAAATCCTCCTCGCCCGCGGCCCCCGCCCCCTCTGCCCCAGGGGCCACCCTTCCTCCTCCTCCTCCTCCTCCTCCTCTCCCCCCGCCACCTGAGAAGCGATCCTCTTCTCAGGCATCCATCGGGGAAACGGTCCGGACCCCAACTTTCGGGGTCCGGCGTTCCAAAACGGACCCCGCGCGTGAGGCCCTTCTTCGGGTCCAGCCCACCATCCCTGTGCCTCCTCGGACTTCAAAGGCGGCCTCCAAGAAGAAGTCTCTATCCCCCTCTCCACCCCGGCGCGTTTCGTATGACGCTCCATCCGTGAGTCGCTGCTCCCGGCCGTCCTCAGTTTCGCCAGGACACTCTGCTGCCAGGCGCTCAGCTGGCCTCTCGTCGGCAAATGTTGCTGCCCCTCCTACACAACCCAGGACATTGGCTGCAGCTGGCGACGACTCGATGTAACAGGATCCGCCTCCCGCCGGTTGTAGCGTTGTTCCCTCGAAACCTGGCCGTCCACAGCCGTCGAGGTGACCAGCTCTTCCCCCGTCTCGTTCCCCCTCCTTTTTGACTAGCGATGGCCTTGTTACATTGGAACATAAGAGGTATTCGATCTAATCGGGAGGAATTACAACTGCTCCTCCGCCTGCACTGTCCGCTCGTCCTTGGTCTCCAGGAAACCAAGTTGTGCCCAACTGACCGTATTGCCTTTACCCACTGTACCTCTGAGTGGTATGACCTCACCCCTGTGGACGGTATCCCAGCTCATGGTGGGGTCATGTTGCTTGTTCGAGACGATGTCTATTACCATCCCATCCCATTGACCACCCCACTCCAAGCAATAGCTGTCCGTATTACTCTTTCTGCTTTTACTTTTTCAGTTTGTACCATCTACACTCCAACGTCATCCGCAGTTAGTCGGACTGACATGATGCACCTGATTGTTCAGCTTCCTCCGCCGTTTTTGTTTGGCGACTTCAATGCCCATCATCCCCTTTGGAGCTCTCCTGCATCCTGTCAAAGAGGCTCACTCTTGGCGGATGTCTTCAACCATTTCAATCTTGTCTGCCTTAATACAGGCGCCCGACTTTCCTCTCGGACTCTACTCATACCTACTCCCACTTGGACCCCTCGATCTGATCTACCACTCTTGCCCGTCGGTTCGAGTGGTATGTCCTTTCTGACACCTATTCGAGCGACAACTTCCCCTGTCTCGTTGGTCTCCTGCACCACACCCCATCCCCACGTCCTTCGAACTGGACCATACCGAAAGCTGACGGGGGACTTGACTCCTACCTGGCGACCTTTCCGGGCCACGATTTTCTCAGTTGTGACAGTCAGGTCGAATACCTCACGGCTGTTATCGTCAATGCTGCCAAACGTTTCATTCCTCATACTACTTCTTTATGTCGCGTTTCCGTCCCCTGGTGGAATGAGGCTTGTAGAGACGCTATCCGTGCTCGACGACGTGCTTTACGCACCTATCGCCGCCATCCTACGTTGGCGAATTGTATTTGATACAAACGACTCCGAGCGCAATGCCGTAGAGTCATCAAAGACAGCAAAAAAGTTTGTTGGGCATCTTTCACCAGCTCCTTTAACAGTTCTACTCCCTCTTCTGTCGTCTGGGGTGGCCTGCGCCGGCTGTCGGGCATTAAGGCCCACTCCTCGGTACCTGGCCTGACCTCAGGTAATAAGGTCCTTGTTGATCTTGTGGCTGTCTCCAACGCCTTCGGCCGCTTTTTCGCGGAGGTTTCAAGCTCCGCCCATTACCACCCTGCCTTCCTTCCCAGGAAAGAGGCAGAAGAGGCTCGGCGACCTTCCTTCCACTCGCTGAATCTGGAAACTTACAATGCCCCCTTTACTATGCGGGAACTCGAACGTGCGCTTACACTGTCTCGGTCCTCTGCTCCGGGGCCAGATGCCATTCACGTTCAAATGCTGGCACACCTTTCTCCGGCGGGCAAAAGCTTCCTTCCTTGTACCTACAATCGCGTCTGGACCGAAGGTCAGGTCCCCATGCGTTGGCGTGACGCCGTCGTTGTTCCTATACCCAAACCTGGGAAGGATAGACGCCTTTCTTCTAGTTACCGCCCCATTTCTCTTACAAGCTGTGTCTGTAAGGTGATGGAGCGCATGGTTAATGCTCGGTTAGTCTGGATTCTTGAATCTCGACGGCTAGTTACCAATGTCCAATGCGGCTTTCGTCGTCGCCGATCATGAACAACTTTTTGCGAAAGTAGCCATGTTCTTCGATTTGGAGAAAGCTTATGATACCTGTTGGAGAGGAGGTATCCTCCGCACTATGCACAGGTGGGGCCTACGCGGGCGCCTGCCCCTTTTTATTGATTCCTTTTTAACGGATCGAAAGTTTAGGGTACGTGTTGGTTCCGTATTGTCAGACGTCTTCCTCCAGGAGAACGGAGTGCCTCAGGGCTCCATCTTGAGCGTAGCCCTTTTTGCCATAGCGATCAATCCAATCATGGATTGCATTCCACCTAATGTCTCAGGCTCTCTCTTTGTTAATGACTTCGCGATCTACTGCAGTGCCCAGAGAACATGCCTCCTGGAGCGCTGCCTTCAGCGTTGTCTAGACAGCCTATACTCATGGAGCGTGGCAAATGGCTTCCGGTTCTCTGAAGAGAGGACGGTTTGTATCAACTTTTTGGCGATATAAAGCGTTCCTTCCGCCATCCTTACATCTCGGTCCCGTTGTTCTCCCATTCGTGGAAACAACTAAGTTTCTAGGGCTCACATTGGACAGGAAACTGTGTTGGTCTCCGCATGTCTCTTATTTGGCGGCCCGTTGTACACGTTCCCTTAATGTCTTCAGAGTTCTTAGTGGTTCATCTTGGGGAGCGGATCGCACTGTCCTGCTTCGCTTGTATCGGTCCATAGTCCGATCGAAGCTGGATTATGGGAGCCTCGTCTACTCGTCTGTTCGGCCATCCCTCTTACGCCGTCCCAACTCAATCCACCATCGGGGGTTACGTCTTGCGACCGGAGCGTTCTACACTAGTCCCGTCGAGAGTCTTTATGCTGAAGCTGCCGAATTACCATTGACCTACCGGCGCGACGTACTGCTGTGTCGGTATGCCTGCCGGCTGTTGTCTATGCCCGACCACCCCTCTTATCAGTCCTTCTTCGCCGATTCTCTCGACCGTCAGTACGGGTTGTATGTGTCTGCCCTGCTGCCCCCCTGGAGTCCGCTTCCGTCGCCTGCTTCGACAATTGGATTTTGCCCTCCCTCCCACCTTCAGAGAGGGTGAGAGCCCGACACCACCTTGGCTCCAGGCTCGGGTTCATATTTATCTCGACCTCAGCTCGCTCCCGAAGGAGGGTACTCTGGCTGCAGTGTATTGCTCACGGTTTGTCGAACTTAGTGCTCGACTTGCCGGTCACACCTTTATTTACACCAGTGGCTCCAAAACTGACGGTGTCGGCTATGCCTTTGTCGTCAGGGCCGCCACCTTTAAATACCGGCTCCTCGACCAATGTTCCATCTTTACGGCCGAGCTTCTTGCTCCCCAACAGGCCGTTCAGTATGCCCGCCGCCACCGCCATTCATCATATGTACTCTGCTCTGATTCCCTCAGTGCTCTTCAGAGCCTTGGAGCTCCCTATCCGGTCCACCCCTTGGTGCAACGGATCCAGCAGTCCCTCCATTCTTTCGCTGATAATGGTTCTCCTGTCAGCTTTCTGTGGGTTCCAGGACATGTAGGAGTGCCTGAGAATGAGGCTGCAGATGCTGCAGCCTAGGCTGCAGTCCTCCTGCCCTGGCCAACCTCCCATTTTGTCCCGTCATCTGAAGTTCGTGGGGTTGTTTGTAAGAGTCTTGTGTCGTTGTGGTGGGATGCTTGGTCATCCCTCCAAGGAAACAAGCTCCAGGCAGTAAAACCGCTCCCAACTGCTTGGACAGCCTCCTCCCGACCATCTCGGCGAGAAGAGATCCTTCTGACCAGGTTGCGGATTGGGCATTGCCGGTATAGCCACCGCTACCTGCTCTCCGGTGACCCAGCCCCGCAGTGCCCTTGTGGTCAAGCATTAACAGTGCGCCACGTTTTATTGTCGTGTCCCCGCTTTAGTCAATCTCGTGTTGTCCTGTCCCTGCCATCTACTTTACCGGATATTTTAGCTGATGACGCTAGAGCAGCTGCTCGTGTTCTGCGTTTTATAACTTTGACTGGCTTGTCCAAAGACATCTAACTTTCTTGATTATTTTATCTGCATATTTGTCAGGACTTTCTGGTGTCTTCCCCCCCCCCCCTCCCCTTGAGTTTTACTAGATTCCATGTGCTCTAGCGCCCAGTCACAGTTGTTAATGACCTTAGTAGTTGAGCGCCCTTAAACCCCACCAAAAAAAATCTTCCAGTGGAATTGCTGCGGTTTTTTCCACCACTTGGCTGAGCTATGGCAACTGTTAACTTTACACCTGCTTCCTGCATTGCCCTCCAGGAAACGTGGTTCCTGGCTATGCAACCCCCCCCTCCCCCACCCTTTGTGACTATAGGGATAATAAAAGGACCATATCGACTATAACAATGTCAGGTGCAGTTAGTGTCCGCCCTGAACTCAGTATGCAGTTAACCTGGGCCCCTTCAAACTCATCTTGAAGCTGGGGCTACCAGGATAGAGAATGCAGGAAATAACTGTCTGCAATGTATATCTTCCTCCATATGGTGCAGTGCCCCTGGACGTATTAGTTGCACTCATTGATCAACTTCCTAAACCTTTCTACTTTCGGCAGATTTCAACGCCCATAGTCCCTTTTGGGGTGGCACTGTCCTTACTGTGCAAGGTAGAGATGGAGAAAACTTTCCTGTCTCAACTCGAACTCGACCTCGACCTCTGCCTCTTAAATACTGCCCCCCCCCCCTCTCCCCACAGATTTCAGTGTGGCTCATGGCACTTACTTGGCCATTGATTTATCCCTCTGTAACCCAGGACTTCCCCCATCTGGCCACTGGAGAGCCCACAATGACTTGTGTGATAGTGACCACTCTCCCATGTGTCACGCTCCCAGCGCCATTCCCCCAGATGTCATCCAAGATGGGCTTTAAACAAGGCCGACTTGTAAGCTTTCACCTCTGCTGTCACCATCGATGTGGTAGTTGAGCAGGTCACAGAAACTATTGTTTCTGCGGTGGAAAACGCGATCGATTGTTCTTTAGGGTGCCTCGTCAAAAATCAGTACCTTGGTGGTAGCCGGAAATCGCAGAGGCCATCAGAGCGCTGGCGAGCTATTCAGCGTCATTAAAAGCTATTAGGTGCTCTAGGGAAGGATGCTGCTAAACAGGTCCGTGCCCGCTTTTTCCAGCTTATAAAAAGACTGCAACAGGCTTGTTGAGAGGTACATCCCGACAATTGGGTGCCATACATCACCTTCCCAAGTCTGGGCAAAGATCAGACGTGTTTGTGGGTACCAGAGCCTGAGAGCTGTTACTGACATTAACATTAATGGCGTGTAATCTACAGACGCAAACGCAATTGCCGAGCACTTCGCTGGAGCCTCTGCATCGGAGAATTACCCCCCAGCCTCACGCACGCTGAAACGGCGGCTGGAAGGGAACATCCTCTCATTCACTACATGCCGCAGTGAATCCTATAACGCCCCATTTAGAGTGGGAGCTCCTGAGTGCCCTTGCACAGTGCCCTGACAGATCTTGGGCCTGATCGGATACACAGCCAGATGATTAAACATCTCTCATCTGACTACAAGCGACATATGCTCGTCATATTCAACCGGATATGGGGCGATGGCGTCTTTCCATCGTATTGGCGGGAGAGTACAATCATTCTGGTAGTCAAACCCGGTAAAAACCCGCTTGATGTTGATAGCTATCGGCCCATCAACCTCACCAACGCTTTTAGTAAGCTGTTGGAACGTATAGTTGGTTGGCGGTTGGGTTTCGTACTGGAGTCGCGTGCCTGCTGGCTCCATGTCAGGGTTGCTTCTGCCAGGGTCGCTCTACCACACAGTCATACGTCAATCGTCTGCCATCCAAACAGCCTTTTCCAGATGGCAACACCTGGCTGCCGTCTTTTATGACCTACATAAAGCATACGACACGACCTGGCGACATCATATCCTTGCTACAATTATGAGTTGGTGTCTCCGGAGACCACTCCCGAATTTTATCCAAAACTTCCTGTCGCTCAGTACTCCCCGTGTCAAAGTTGGTGACTCCCATAGTTCCATCTATATCCAGGAGAACAGTCCTGCAGGGCTCTGTATTGAGTGTGTCTATTTTTTAGTGGCCATTAAGTCTAGCAGCAGCTGTCGGGCCCTGAGTCTCACCTCTGTATGCAGACGATTTTGCATTTCGCACTGCTGCTCCAGTACTGGTGTTACTGAGCGGCGCCTACAGGGAGCCATCCAAAAAGCGCAATCATGGGCTCTACCCCATGGCTTCCACTTTTCAGCTGCAAAGTCGTGTCACGCACTTCTGTCGGCGTTGTACCGTTCATCCAGAAACAGCACTTTACCTTACTGACATCCACACTCTGTAGTAGACACACAAATTCCTAGGACTGGTTTTCGACGCTCGATTGACTTGGCTCTGTCATTTTCGTCAGCTTAAGCAGAAGTGCTGGCAGCACCTCAATGCCCTCTGTTGCCTGAGAAACACCAGTTTGGGTGCTGCTACTGCAGCTCTACAGAGCCCTTGTGCAATCCCGACTTGACTATGGGAGCGTGTTTTATGGTTCGGCAGCGCCTTCAGTGTTGTATTTACTCGACCCTGTGCACCATTTTGGGGATAGACTAGCGACAGGAGCCTTTAGGAAGAGTCTGGTGACCAGTGTACTGGTGGAAGCTGGTGTCCCTCTATTTCAGATCAAACATGCGCAACTACTCGCCAGTTATACAGTACACTTTCATAGTTCCCCTGACCATCCGAATAACTGTCTCATTTTCCCGCCCACAGCACTCCATCACCTATATCGGCAGCCCAGTTTGGGGCTAACGATTGCAGTTGGTGTGTGGTCCCTTCTCTCTAAATTGGAGTCCTTCCGTTTAGCAGCTCTACTTTTGGTTCGTTCACGTATGCCTCCATGGTGTATGCCTCGGCTGCAACTTCATCTGACCCTTCCACGTGGCCCAAAGAACTCCACTAACCCTGTAGCTCTCCGCTGTAACTTCCTCTCCATTCTTGACGTGTTCTGGGCCTCTGAAGTGGTTCACACTGATGGCTCGATGGCTGATTGTTGTTGGCTTTGCCTATGTGCACGGCGGCCATATTAAACAGCATTCCTTACCCGATGGCTGCAGTGTAATCACTGCAGAGCTTGTGTCGATTTCTCATGCTCTTCAGTATCTCCATTCATGCGCTGGGGGAATCTTTTCTCTTATGTACCGACTCATTGAGCAGCCTGAAAACTGTCGACCAGCGCTACCCTCGTCATCCTTTGGTAGCATCGTTCCAGGAGTCCATCTATGCCCTGGAACTGTCCAGTCGTTCAGTGGTGTTCGCCTGGACCCATGGTCAAGTTCAAATGCCGTGAAATGAACTTCCTGACAGGCTGGCCAAACAGGCTACATGGAAATCACTTCTGGAGATAGGCATCCCCGCAACTGACCTGCATTAGTTATTATGGCACAAGGTTTTCAGCTTCGAGAGACGGAATGGCAAAATCTCAGTATGCATAACAAACTGCGAGCCATTAAGGGAGCCACGAATGTGTGGAAGTCCTCAATGAGGGCGTCTTGCAGGGACTCTGGTTCTCTGCAGGCTCCGCACTGGCCATGCATTGGCGACCCAGGGCTATCTCCTGCGCCGTGATGACCCACCTCACTGTTGGTGCGGTGTCCGGTTGGCAGTGGCCTATATTCTTCTGCTGTGTCCATCTTTGGTTGCCCTGTGACTTCCTCTTCGGTTGCTGGACTCGTTATCGATTTTAGCAGACAACTTATTGACTGATTTGGTTTTAGGTTTCATCCGTGAGGGTGTGTTTTATCATTCAATCTGAGTTTTAGCGCCTGTCCTTTGCCCCTCTGTCCTCCACCCTAGTGCTTTCAGGGTGAAAGTTTTAATGTGGTGCAGGGTGGCTGGATTTTACTACTTAGATTCGTGATCAGACAGCCACAGTAATCTGCTTCATTGTTTTACTCTCTTCTGTCTCTTGCATTTCTGTTCTCTTGTCCTCTTTCGTTCCTTTTGGTGTGCATTGTATTTTCTTCATTCTTGTGTTCTTCCTTTCCTTCCACTTACTTACTTACTTCCTTTCCTTTTACTTACTTACTTACCTACTTACTTACTTACTTACTTACTTACTTTCTTTTCGTTTACTTCCTTTGTGTGTCTCGTCTATTTTATTCTCACGCTTGTGGCAATGTTTTATTACGAACAAGACACTTATATGACCTCGTAGTTTGGTTTGAAAGAGGGGGAAAGGGACCAATCAACTCAACCTCTGCCTTCGATACAGTTCCGCACTGTCGCCTGATAAACAAAGTAAGAGCTTACGGAATATCAGACCAGCTGTGTGGCTGGATTGAAGAGTTTTTAGCAAACAGAACACAGCATGTTGTTATCAATGGAGAGATGTCTACAGACGTTAAAGTAACCTCTGGTGTGCCACAGGGGAGTGTTATGGGACAATTTTTTTCACAATATATATAAATGACCTAGTAGATAGTGTCGGGAAGTTGCATGCGGCTTTTCGCGGATGATGCTGTAGTATACAGAGAAGTTGCAGCATTAGAAAATTGTAGCGAAATGCAGGAAGATCTGCAACGGATAGGCACTTGGTGCAGGGAGTGGCAACTGTCCCTTTACATATACAAATGTAATGTACTGCGAATACATAGAAAGAACGATCCTTTATTGTATGATTATATGATAGTGGAACAAACACCTGTAGTAGTTACTTCTGTAAAATACCTGGGAGTATGCGTGTGGAACTATTTGAAGTGGAATGATCATATAAAATTAATTGTTGGTAAGGCGGGTACTAGGTTGACAATCATTGGGAGAGTGCTTAGAAAATGTAGTCCATCAACAAAGGAGGTGGCTTACAAAACATTCGTTCGACCTATACTTGAGTATTGCTCTTCAGTGTGGGATCCGTACCAGATCGGGTTGACGGAGGAGATAGAGAAGATCCAAAGAAGAGCGGCGCGTTTCGTGGCAGGGTTATTTGGTAACCGTGATAGCGTTACGGAGATGTTTAATAAACTCAAGTGGCAGACTCCGCAAGAGAGGCGCTCTGCATCGCGGTGTAGCTTGCTCGCCAGGTTTCGAGAGGGTGCGTTTCTGGATGAGGTATCGAATATATTGCTTCCCCCTACTTATACCTCCCGAGGAGATCACGAATGTAAAATTAGAGAGATTAGAGCGTGCACGGATGCTTTGACAGTCGTTATTCCCGCGAACCATACGCGACTGGAACAGGAAAGGGAGGTGATGACAGTGGCACGTAAAGTGCCCTCCGCCACACACCGTTGGGTCATTTGCGGAGTATAAATGTAGATGTAGATGTAATACTAGGGCCCTCCACACATTTCAGTGTGGCTCATGGCACTTTCTCGGCCATCTGTTCACTGGAGAGCCAACGATGACTTATGTAGCAGACCACTTTCCCATCTTTCTCCCCCCCTCCCCCCCACAGCATCATTCCCCCCTGTGGTTTTTAAACAAGGCAGACTGGGAAGCGTTCACCTCTGCTGGCACCGTTGAATCTCCCCCACGAGGCCACTAGAGCTAGTTTTTCTGCGGCAGAAAACACGATCGCTTGTTCTTTGGGGTGCCTAGGCGAAAGTCGATACCTTGGTGGTCGCCAGAATCGCTGAGGCCATTAAAGAGCGCTGGCGAGCTCTTCAGCGACATCGGCAGCATCCTTTCCTAGAGCACCTAATAGTTTTTAAATGGCTCCATGCCCGCATTTTCCAGCTTATAAAAGAGGGCAACAGGAGTTTTGGGAGAGGTATGTCCAGACCATTGGGTGCAATACGTCGCCTTCCCAAGTCTGGACAAAGATCAGACCTGTTTGCGGATACTAGACCCAGACAGGTGTTACTGGCATTAACATCAATTACGTGTTATCTACCGATGCAAACGCAATTTCCGACCACTTCGCTTTGGCCTCCCCACCGGAGAACTATCCCCCAGCATTTTACACCCTCAAACAGCGGAGGGAAAGGAAAGCCGTTTCGTTCACTGAACATCTGAACCGTATAACGCTCCATTTACACACAGCGAGCTGCTCAACGTCTTTGTACCCTAGGCTGCTAACACATTAATGAAGCCAAAGATGTTGGCATCATCTTTCGAAAGTTTGCTTCAGTCTTCGACCATAGATACTAGTTTTTTATGGTCGAAGGTATGGGGGCAAAAGCTAGCTATTTGTGCATTTGTCTGACCAATCACAAATATCAGTCCGGATTCCAGAAGTCTCTAGAAGCGGGCTATAAAGTTAGTTCATTACTGCTGCGTGTCTAGAACAGTTCGTAGAGCACTTAAACATTAAAGGTAAAGGTCCCGAGTTGGTCTGTCCAGTAGAGTTTTAATCTGGCACGAAGTTTAAATTGTAGAGTTCCTCACATTTCTTCTTCTCAGCCTGGAATATATTCTTTAGATATCTTCAGGGTATCTGCATCTTTGCTGTTACAGTAACTGCCCTCGCAAAGCTGTTGCTGTCATGGGCAGAAAGAAGAATTGAATCTAGGCATTAATCAGTCATACCAGTCAGCTGTTTGTAGGTTCCCTTTGCACAGAGGAATTAACATTGAGATAGCTGCACTGATTTCTGCTGAACTGAGGAAGTAGTGAACATGAGGGAAATCTGACAATTTTGAGTTGTGACAAACTGATGGTTCCCATAAGCAATGAGAAAACGTAAGTTTGTGTCGTTCTCTAGTTCCAAGTGGCTTAACTGAAGCCATCTGTCTACAGCGTTGAAAACAAAATGCTTGTTTTCTACTGCCTCCTTAACAAATGTGGGAAGAACATGTCGGCCATAGGAAGAGATTGTAGATACCAGTTGAGATTAGTTCCCCAGTTTCGGTGGTAACTTGAGTGTCTTGAGATGGTTAGCAGGTAAGCATTTCTATTGTAGTCGAGACGTGTTGGCTACTCTGTAGGCATGGTGTACGTCGCACCAACAGTATTGTATCACAGTATTTTCTCCTCCAAAGATTAGTTGATCTCCATTACCTGTATGACTTCCCTGTAGGACATATTGTTGCTTTTGAACAGAATGTTCCTTAGAATTTCTGCTATTGCTCTAGATGTTCATTTGACATAAATACTTGCTACCATTTTCATAGAGATGTGGCCCTGTGAAAAGATGTTTCGATGTACTGCTGATTCATTCCTTCTGTTAGATGTCTTTGCATACATTCAGGAGACGTGCAGCTATCGTCTGGCACACAGTTGTTGCTCTCCCAGTACCACATGGGGGTCACATGTAGGACACTTTCAGGGAACACCTACGGATGTGAAGCTACATAGACCACTGAAACAGCTGTAAATTGTGAAATTTCTATGCTTCATCTTACCTTAAGTAAGAAGTCCGTTCACAACAGAGTAGCATCAGTGGTGAGAGACAATGCTGTAGTTAACTTCTGGAGTAATATTCCATGAACTTTTGAGCTCAGTGGAAAGGAGAGGAAAAAGTTACAGAGCACCATATTTAGCATCTCCACAGAGCAGTGACCTGTTACTTGTCATTCATTTATTTGGTGTTACACATGTGAAATTCTGAGTTGTGTTCAGACAATGGAATCCTTGATAGCGAAACACATTAGAGAACTAAATGTATTTAGATGCACTGGCAAATCAGTTTAGCCAACTGAGAATACTTCAGATTCTTGTACTTACTTTACACATAAGTCTACTCACTTCAGTAAGCAGTGAAGATAGTATGGGAAGGAGAATAGGTGGTCCAGAAGACAATTATGTAAGACTTATAGACGGCATAGAAACAAACTATGCTGCTTTTGTGACAGTTTCTCCAATATGAGAAAGCCTTCTTAATGCAAAAGTTGCTGAGCTCATTGTTTTCTCAGTTTGATGAATGTCATGTTCCCAGTGTAGTTCAGCTGGCGCAAATGCCCAGGAATGTGGTGCTACCAACTCACCTGGTGGCTGTTGACTATCTTTTTCTTATGACTTGATCTAACATTTCTTAAATCAAAAGGTAATCATACGTGCAGGTCAGTAAACAATTCAGAATAAATTAAAATAGCAACACCGTTTACACCTTAGACCCAAGAGAACCTTGAAATGTATGATACAGCAAATACAATAACAATGATTTGAGACACAGGAATAAAGGTTTAACAAAATGCAACATGGCTTCCTCTGACGAAACCTTGGCCAATGCAAGATACCACAGTCAACTTTGGGGCTCAGTGTTGCTAGCAGCTGTTAACATACGGTTGGTGGCAACTGATGTCACATCATTTCAGATGCCAACATTTACTGGACCTCAAATGCCCATCCCCGCACATGTCAGATACATTTTACACAATCTCAAATCAACCATAATCAGTTTCTGGAAACCGACATTAGTAAAATTGATAGTCTCATTAAAGCTGTCATTTTTATCTTGTGACTGTCCTTGCTATGGCTATCCTCACTTTCAAATTCACTTCCCTTGATAATCACATGGCTACTTCCATCAGTTCGTCACATTCTCCTACAATCATTAGGTAAACCCACATCTCTACAGTTACATCACACCCATCATAGGTTAGCAGCAATGCTTCAGGAACCTTCCATTCACTACAACTAGTGAGAACCTATGTTCAACATAGTCATGTTCTCTGTCCATCGGTTAATGAAATAAGACTTGACTACCAATACTTCTCACTCACAATGTTATATGCTGTATGTGACACAGATGTGGAGTGTAAGGTAACACTCTGGAAGGGTATTGTGAGATGAGAAACGTCTTGGGTAACTCAAACTTACTGTCTATCTTGATACTGCCACGACCGTTGGAAGTAAAGTACAGGGAATAATGTGCCTTCTGCTACGCCAGTTGAGCCACTAAAGTACAAGATGTCTTTAATCACAGTGGAAGTATAGAAATGTATAGGGGTGTGCAAGCTGATATAAAGAATAAATCCTTTGCCTGCCAAAAGTAACACCATATTTCCCCATAGGGAAGTCCAATAATCTTCAGTAATCCCTACCTAAAATCTGCAATTGTAAGAAGTCTTACCATGCAAGTAAGGACATGGTTCTAGGTAAGCACTGGCATATCAGCAGAATCAAGGCAGTGCCATTCATCAGACAACTACTTCAAATGCACCATCATTGCTCATATACTGCAGCATTGTCTTGCCCAGCCAGCCTCCATCACTTGACTCCACACTGCTCTCCTTCGATCGCCTTTGCGCCACCAGTGCAGGTTAAGGAGGCTGTAATTTGCACACGTCACTCATCGTCCTAACAGATATACTGTTACAATGCTAGTGTCATGTGCAAATGTAAGTTTATTCTACACCAATGACAGCTGCATGCAGATCATGAAAATAAATGAGGATGGACACAGGACCAAAGACAATTTTTTCCAATGACTAGCCTTTTTAGTAAGATCAGTGGAATAATCAGATTCATGACAATACCAGTTCCATCTTGGATATGTGATAGCTTACTGGGTCAACAGAAATGTAATCTTCTGAGATAAAATATATGTAATATTGAAAATAAAATTGCCATGATTTACTCAGTAATAGGTATGATCTTCCATGAAGCATTTAACATATGAAGAAAAGTATTTGTCAGAAACGGTGTGTCGTCAGGCAGTGCTAAACTTAAGTGTTCCATAATGAGCACTTCATTGCTTCCACAAATATTAAACATAATTTCAAACCATTTCCTAAATGTTTAATGGCAGACAGGTAAAACATTATGATTCGTAGAGTATCAGAAGTTTAAAGAAACTGCAGTGTATAAAACTGCTTCAAATAATTGTAAGTTAGTAAGCAGCAATTAGAAACAATAGCAAACGTTTTTTCTCCTAGTTTGTATTTGCCCTACTTCCATAACATTTTCAAAGTTAGCTTGAGTGCTAGTAGATCCTGGCCTATGGAAACCATATTAGAAGTGAGATTTTAGCACACGTCTGTTTTTATTTTAAATGAATGATTGAATTCAAAGGCTTAAAACAACAAATGTATTAAATTTCTGCTTTGTGCCCTTAGCCTTTTCATTGTCCAGTTTTTATTGCATTCTGTTGAAACTTCAAGAACATAGAATTAATGATGACTCTTGTCCCTGTCATTATTTAATAGATTATAGTTATGTATGAGGGTTGAATGAAAAGAATGCCTCCACCTTCGTTAATTGGGTTTGGATGGGAATATTTTAATAAACCAAATCCAGAAATAAAACATAAAATGTTGTCTTTAATTACAAATATTCACTTTTCCACATACTCCCCAGTGAATTGGATGCATTTCTGTCAACGATGAACAAGTATTCTGAAGAAGCCGACACTGTTTCTGCAACCAGTCTGTTCTCTCAGCATTATCAGAAGCATGATGATGATCCTGCTGATTGTCCTTCATTATGGGGAACAGATGGAAGTCAGTCGGTGCTAACTCTGGACTGTATGGAGGATGCTGTACAGTGGTGAGATTGCCTCTGAAGTTCTGCTGTGGTGTCATGTATTATGCATGTGAAGTAACAATGTGACACACACGTTCTTGTGAAATGGTCAGTGTGCTTGCAATTTCTCTCGGCGTGATAAGACAATCGTCCTGAATCGGTCAATATTTTGCTCGCTAAATTCAGTGGTTGCTGTCACAGGACGTCCTAATCTTTGTTTGCCATGCAGGTCAGATGTTCCCACCTCACATTCTCTGAACTTAGTCACCCAACGACTCAGTGCTCACATCAACACAATCACCATAAACTTTCATTCTCTGAATATCCTTTGGGGTGACACCTTCTGTCAAGAATTCAAGGCCTGCATGTTGCTTAAATCGCATTGAGCGACTGTCTGCACAGGGTCCAATACTTTTCACTGTAAATACACAACTGTTCAGTGCTAAGGCTTCCTGCCAACTGGAGCTGTAGAGAAAAGGCTGTGAAATAAGTCAGTACTGGCTGCATACCAATGCTGCCAACTGTTCAGGAGTTATAAACGTGGAGGCATTACTTTTCAGTCAACCCTTGTACATGACATTGTAGTTAGAGCTTGGTTTCCTATTAATAAATGTAATGTGTATTGGAAACAGTGAACTTTAAAGTGAAAAATTGTGCATAGATAAATGTCACAAGCACTAGCCTGTTGTTCACCTCCCACCCCTTGTCTTAAGTACTACCATAATGATGTCTGGTTAAATTATGAAGGACTTGTTGTTATTTTGATGGGTTGTTTGTCAATTTAATGTGATTATGCATAAGCTTATGGAAGGTTAGTTACTTGATGAGGTTGTTTATACATCATGTGGCCCCTGCACATATATTTGTCATGTGGATGATTTTTAAAAAGCCTTTGTGGAACACAGCTTTGTTACTGTAATACATTTGTACAAACATAACTTAGAACTGTTTTTACTTAATATGTATTATGCACATTTGTGCTCTTTGTTCATATTTGCTTCGAATTGTTAACTTCAGCACTTCATGTTACCTGTGTACCTCAAAGGCAGTGTTTTGCTTCAGAATTAGAAAATTATGTTCACTGTTTCATACATGTTCATTATGATTGCTCTTAGTGTACAACAATGTTTGAGTTCTGATGTGATAGTAATTTTCTGGAAAAAGTCAACTTAGTAATGTTACTGGTTCTCCTGTTCTGTTTCGATGATAGATTCCATTTCTTCTGTTTCATCATTTACACAAATGGTAATGACCGAAACCAGTTCTAATAAAAAGTAACCTCACGCTACACTTTTTCTGTCTGAAAAAGGAATTATTAGTTTAAGAAGCCATAATGATCTGTTAAATTTTTCTGTTATCATTACTGTCTTCATATGACTTGCATACACACTGTTAGTCGCATGACATGTATTAAACAGTTGATATAAAATTAATTTTTCATGTTAATTTTTCTAGAATGAAATTTTCACTCTGCAGCAGAGTGTGCGCTGATATGAAACTTCCTCACAAATTAAAACTGTGTGCCGGAGCGAGACTAACTCAGGACCGAGTTAGTCTCGGTCCGGCAGACAGCTTTAATCTGTGAGGAAGTTTCAGTTTACATTCTGATAACTTGAATTTGTAGTATACACTTGCAGTTTCAAAAGTAGTTAATAAAATTGGAATTTGTGTGCTTGGACATGGTTTCCTTATCCAGAGACACTCTTCAAAATATTTGTATTCCACAAATTTTAAATTTGTACTACTAGTCTTTGGAATTTCTCTTTCGAAGGAAACAAGAGTACTTCTCATTGCCATTACTGAAGCTCTTAAATTAGTGTTTATTCTTGCAAACACTGTAAAATGTCTGTTACAAATATTTGAACGAATCAGACCTTCATAAAGTTTAGTTAGATGATGCAAAGCAATGGAATGCTATATTTTGTACTGACAGTATTGATGTAACAATATTTTCAGATCAACACTACAAGAAATTGTAGACTGTTGTTGAAAATGTTTGTTACTCTTCATGTAACATACAGCTACTATTTAGCTTGCATGTTCCATAATTTTTACATATTTAAAATGTTATTCCTCACTTGCCTGAAATCTTTACTCAGCTAGATGTAAAACATCCTGTGTTACCTTAAAGGATGTACATTATACCTTCTGTTATAGGTGCTCACATTATCGATTGACTTGTATATTGTCTTCAATGCATGTTTGGCAGAAGTTAGAACAGCTAGCTAGGACTTAACGCTGTATGTTGTTACTAGTAGATCAGTTGTGGTTTGCACATTACGGAGTGTGTTTCTGAAGTAAAAGGCCAGAATCTCTAATAAAATTATATTGTCTACCCTTCTTCACATTGTTAAATGCTCTTCTGTTGCTATTTGATACAAAACATACCATTATGCATACACGGCTATATGTGGACTGATGATTGCACCACATCTTGTGGGACATAATGCATACTGTTAATATATTTTTAAATAATGCAAACTGAAATTAGGATTGTCATGATGTTTGTGAGTTTTCTAGACAGAATAAAAGTTACATTTTACTCTGTTGGTATGCTCTCCTCATAGGTGGTTTATAATAGCATGGTAGTAGAAACTGGCCAATAGCACACTAAATCAATTGTAAACATTCAGCTTGCATCATCTTCTTTTGTGCAGTATTTGAAGAGTCACACACAACAGTCAATAACAAATGATAAAACATGATAAGCAGTAGATAAAAATTGTTAGCCCAGAGGGTGTAGCTACAGTGGAGGTGTTAACAACATTGTAAATGTAATTTGTAAATTTTGTAATTAAAAAACCAATACTACTTCTGTAAGTATTATAGAAACACATGGAAACTACAGAAAAAAATTTTACTCTTCTATAACATACATATTAGTCAGTATGTATTGTCTTGGTTGAAGTCAGTTGCTACCCAAACATGCATGGGCTGTCATGACAATACATTTCGCTACAAAAATTTTCAGCTGGTGGAGACACATCAGCTCTAAAATGTTAGGTTCATGTTGAACATGCAGTGTTACTGCTGTATGATGCATTTCTGTAGGTACACATTGAATATCTAATTTAGTATTTTAGACAAGTATTATAACAGCTCAATGTGGAACCATTTCAATTTTGTTATGAGGAATATTATCTCTTGTACCAGACCAAACACAATGTGTAGTTCTTTCCACTACAATTAAATTGGGGAAAATAATTTAATGTGAAGTAGTTTTAATTTTTAGCTAATGAGTGACCTGTGTGTAGCAAGTAAACGGTTTTCAATGTCAAATTGAATCATACATGTAACAAGTATCTGTAAAGTGTCATCGTGATGTAAAAATTACATTTATTGAATAACAGTTCTGTTCCTGTCAAACCTTATTTTTTATGCACTTACAGAAAACAGTTAGTACTTGAGTTTGCTTACATGGATTGAGTGTACAATTCATTGTCTAACAATACAAGAATCTTCCTTCTCTTTGTGTCAAATAGTCTTAGATGATCCAGTGCTCTGACACTGCTTCTGCTCACTTGCAGACTTCTGTTTTCCTTTCCTGTCGGCCTCTCTTGGCCAACTCTTGATTTTTCGACCCCGACGGTATTAGGTTGCGAGGCCGGAGGGCGTCGTTCATTTTCTTTCTCTAATCTTAGATTACTTGGGGAAGGAGGGTTTCCATAGAAGAATTGAAGCCTACCCTCCTAGGGGTGCAAGCCTGTGAGACAAAATGTGGTCCTCCAAACTGAGTGTTATGACAATGCTGGTAATCTGTGCAAGAATCTTAGTACAACCCCAGAATATGATGTGTACACACGAAGTATGGCCTGTTCTCACAATCTCTTCAACCTCCACTCACCCTAGACTACTCTCATTTGGGAGCAATGTGACCTGAAGTTGGGGACATATCTCTGCATCAAAGCGGGCATGTCAACGACATCAAATGGTAACTGTTGCTGCCCTTGTAAGTATCATCACCAAAAGAAGTGGGAATAATGGGAACTGGTAACCCGCATCTTGGAGCCATTACTAGAGGGACAATCCTGGAGAGAAGCAAAACACTGCCCCGAGAGAAATGAACAAATGAGACAGAGGTGGTTTGTGTTCCAAAATTACTGTGACTTCATGCACTGGGTTGGTCATTATGGAGGGACAGAATGAAAGTAATGTTGTTAGTGCTAAATGTGAAGAGAAGACTTGAGTGCAAGTGACAAAACATTGTGGGGGACTGTTGCTGAAATGGAGGCACCAGTTTTCATTCAAAACAGTTCAGTACCAAGCCTCTCAAAAGATGCAGTGTTCCAGATTGTCACCCCAGACCTAATGGCTGTCAGCACTAATAGCCTTCATTTGGAATTTGGTGACCACTACTAGGAGAAATGACTGTTACTGAAGAAGATGGTTCTGCACCCTTAACAGGAAGATGACATGATGTACAGTCAGCTTGATAGGAGGCCTGATGTATCTTCACCTGCAGTCTTCTATTTGGGAGAGACATAAATTGCCTGTAGGCCAACATGGTTTGAGAAAAGTGTTAAAACTCTGACAAATCAGCTCTCCCTGCCAACCAGCCAGCATGTTTCTTCATGCTGTGTACTTTTCACCTTACCTGGTCCGTCCAACATAAGAACCAAGAAACAAAGATACAAGGAACAGTTGACGACGACTGCCTGTGGCTACATGCTGTGAAATTTTGACGTGCTTCTACATCAGTCACTCGTGACACATCGTTGTCTCAGAATATTCAGCTGAATGCCGTATTAAATACCAGTGGACTACTACTTCGTCTAGTTTGGAAGCAAGCAGCTTAGAATTTATGCAGTGCGAGATGCCAGTCTTAGATGCCTCATCCCAATCAGCGAGATGTGTTCATACTGTGGATGTTCCAGAAAAGGTCAAAGAACAGTTGTAGCTCTATGGGTGGCTGTTCCTAAGTAGGCCTGACCCTGGATTTACATCTCGGTATTTCGTGAGGGTGACAAGATAAGAAGAGTGCAGTGTGTTGTGTGGTACAAGAAACTACGTTTTCCAAGATCTGTGTAGACTTCGCACTGAACTACATAAACAAAACACCATCCAGATAATACGTGGTAACAGGGTACAAAGAAACATGTTGTGAGGAGTAAATTGTCCCAATCACTTCAGTTAACCTGTCTCCAGTGTAATATCAGCCACAGTTACCACAGGTGCGATGTATTGCTATGACATCAGTTGTGACCAGGACACACGCCTCACAAGCAAGAGCAGTATTACTGGAAAAAACAGGTTGTTTCACTTCATATATTCCTCACAAGCTATTTATGTATGTGCCTTTCCTGCAGATTTGCTATTTCTTATTGATTGTATTTAATCATAGAATATTATGTACATAAATGTTCCCTGAGCATTATTCTCTACCTCTGCTCTGTAACAGTTTTGCAGCAGATAGCCTGTGGAAGACGCCAACTGATGGAGGTGATGAAATGTGTGTTAGACTAACATGCAGGCAATAGTGTTAACATCTTAAGATAACTTGTGTTGGAGGCAAATTGGCAGCTATAACAAAACCTATGAATTATTTTCTGATAATAGGTGGCAGAATGCCATGATTTAAGAATTAAATATACTGGAAGTAACTGGACATTATTTTGGCCATTCACTTACTCAAAAATGCTGAACCAGTTTATTGCTCCTCATGTTCAGCACTGATAAAAACATTAAATATAGGTGTATTTTGTAGCAAAAGAAGCACTCAAAGCTGTTGAACGTTGTTTTATTACTCTGTGGCTACCTTGGCGTGGTTATTTCACACCAAAATGTGTTTCATGCAGTCTGTGCAGCAGAACTGTTTTTAAGTGTATGCATTCTGATACTGTGTTTTTCCATTGTCATATTTGGGGGCAGTGATAGACTTAACATGCGATTGAGCTAGTGGAATAATGTTTCTTTAATACAGTAGTTTGTAACAGATAACCATATGAATGTAAAGCTCCTATTTAATACTTTATAACTTGAAAATTAAGAGACTTGTGTAAATATTATAAAGTGCAGTTATCCACTCCATTTTTAATTACAAAAATTGCATCTTTGAATTTGAACCTTATCGGCTGTAAGGAACTTCTTAGTTGTGGCACTAGTCAAGTGACTCGCTATAATATATTCATTAAGGCAGTCTTACTGCTCACTGTTCGTATGCGCTGAAGGTGATCCGAAGTAAGTTTCTCCTCGCCAGCCCAAGAAAGATACAAAATCTACAATTTGCTCTCGCTATTGTCCCCAGTGTGGAGGGTGTTCCACACTTCCTAATACAGGCTTTTACGGGTTATAGAGGACACTCTGTACATTTCTATACACGAGTTCCTTATCAAAACTTCATCTACTGAGCTTTCTATCTAAGCCTGTGACAGGAATTGTGAAATGCCCTGCGTTTATTAGTGATCAGATTGATGACAAATGGTTTGCATGGATTATTGTGCCTCAGTAATACAGTGTCTTGTATATCTAGTTTTGAAACATCTGCTACTATGTAGCAAGTGTAATTCCGTGGAATTACTAGATTAAAAATTACGAAGTTAACGTCTAATTACTGTCTCTTCCAATGGTGTCAGTTGGGTTCTTTGGAAGTTTGTTCTTCAGAAATTAGTTGTTCATTGAAAAGCTAACATAGATGATAACATAATGAGTGACGTTTGGAGAGTTGTAGATGATGGAATCTATGTTCGGGAGAAATTTACTTGGCGGTCAAGAAAATGTGCTTCCACTTGACAAGCGTTCCTTCAGTCCTACTTAATGAACATCAGTATGCAGTAATAGAAATACCTTGTTATTATGTGGCGTTAATAGAATTGACTGTTCTGGTTTCACTGTAGAAATATTACCGAAGTCTGTAAAATTTATAGCAAAGTTCCCCATATGAATTAAATCAATGATTTTAGTGTTTATGAATGTGAACAAAACACTTAGTTTCTTCATAGCAGTATTCACACTCCACTAATGTTTACAAATGAAGTAATGTATTATGCAAATATTGCTTTGCAATATACTTTAGTTCTCTTACAAAGAAAAAAGTTTAATTTACTACTAAGTGGGCTTATGTAATTTTGAATGTAAACGTATTACTGCAGTGATATTACCATGTTTGTGTAATGTGTGTGAAAATTCTGTGCCTTACACAGCTCTTAAAAATGTACCAATAAGCCTGGTATAAAGATTCCCACGCACAAGAGGAGCAGACTCATCACTCTGTAAATTGTGTTAATTGACTTGAAGCATGTAATGAAGGAAAAAGTTCAGGATAGGTTTGAACTTGTGTCAAGTTTGATGGAAGTCGGTAAGTGCTCTTTCGCCAACAGTGGATGGATAGTCCAGGTATACTCATGCAATCAGTCAAAAAGCACTCGGTTCCTCATGTTCCTAACTACTACATGTGTAATATAGTAGTTTAACGGAATAATGCATCTTAGTTGTTGACCAAATTCAGAATGCCATAATTTACTCATTATGTGAAATAACAAAATTTTTGTTCTTGGAAGCTATGGCATAGGCAATCTGAAACTGGTATCAGGCTCTGCAATGGTTGTTAGTGTCACTATCCTACAGTGATGTACAGGGACATGGAAGATAGAACTGAATACCAGTTACTGGAACTTATCATAACCGTTGTAACCAAAGTACTCACATAGCAAAAATGCAAAGTAAGATTTACAGTATTCTGATTGCCTCCATAGTGACTTACTCATATTGAGTCTTAACTTAGTCCCTGCATTTTCACTTCGTTACTTCCATGCTGTTAAAACAGCTACTGGCTACAGATATTTCCCCCCCCCCCCCCCCCCCCCTCAGATGTATGTATTCATGTAAGGGGGTGTCCTCTCTATACAGATATTAGTTCACCAGCAGTGTAAAAATTCTCCTCAATGCACAAAAAGTGAACATTCCTCTGTAAAATAATGACAAAGGTGGGAACCAGCTGCTCAATCTCATTCTGCTTTCTTCACCAAAAATTTTAGCACATGAATGTATGCTGCTGTTACATGGAACATTCTACATCCTTCCACCCAATCTCTTTACAGTTACGTATTTGTACTCAGCTAGAATGGAGAACAAAGACGTGGTTATAGCGGATGTGGAAAAAAAGGAAAATAGCTCCAGTGAGTCGAGCCTAGATGTCCTCCAGTCACCGTCACCACTTTCATGTGGGGAGGGGGTGTGGGAACTGTCTCCACTTGTTTCTCTACCACTGGCACTGTCACCCCCCTCTGTTAGACAATCCTCTGCTACTGTCTCAGTGCAAAAAACGTGAATTCACTGCCATGCAGTCAGACCCAATGGACAGCATGTCACTATAAGTTGCCTTCTCCATTGTGTCCAGTTGATACTAGACATCTCAGCAACATAGTACTGTGGGTAGGATCAATGTTTGGTATAGCTGAATCCTGAAAGGTTGCGACACTCATCTGGACCAAAGCAGTTACATTGGGCTGTAGGAAGATTGGTGTCCTGCATAGACTGTGTAGTTGATCTCTACTTGATATGAATGGTTCCATTGAGAAATACTCCCAGGTGTTAAAATTCGAACACACATTTGCAGGACTGGTCTTCAACCCGCAGTAATTACTTCACCAATAAATTGACCTTGTCAATGAGTGGTAATGAGTTAATTTCCTGCTTCTTTAGAGTTGCTAAAATTGGCTGGCAGAGATCTTGTGCCCTGGTCATTTGTTTAAATTGATCTCCAGAGCTGCTAAGTAATCGGATACCTTGTCACTCCATATATGCCACATTCTTCCCTTCTACTGTGATCTCATCGAAGTTTCCTTTAAAATTATCATATATGATGATGATCCCTAGGGTAGTGTGATCGATAAACAGTTTTCTTGCCTCAGAAATGTCAGTTTGTCAGCTGTTGTTTAGTTTCCCATCTTAGTCACCATGTGTTCGACTCTAGGAGATTTTTACGAGGTTGATGAGCTTGTGGCATTCTGAACTCTGCATACACCACAGAAGCCTCTTCAGTTGTCAGTCATAGAACTTAGTGAAATTGACAAATTAACTCTGTAGCTCCTTGCTGTGTCATCTGTTTCTCAGTGAACTGTCAGAACAAAGATCTGATTTACTTCTCAACGCCCTGGCTGGAAACCTCTGTGAATTCACCAACTACTAATTGTCAAGAGTTGAGTTCTTTATATGAGGCAGTTGGACAGGATGACTAACCTTAGACTATGTATGGCCACTCAACGATAACACCCAGTTGTCTGTCACCATTGTTCATGGATTTGATAATTAGCAGCATTTTCATTTGTGGTATTTCTTCTTTGGTCCTTACAATCAACTGGTGTAGTCTGCTGCAAGTTTCTCCCCTCAAGTCTTGGCTTGTATTTTGTCTTCACTTCACTTGGGCTTTCCTTCTGAAGCTATTTGATTTGTTTGGATACCATCCTATGTGGGGGGTGGGGGTTATGCAGTGTGGGTCAGCTGTGGTTAGACTGGAACAGAATTTGCCAAACACCAACAGATACGTTAAGGCAGAGGGAAGAGACTTGTGCAACAATACCATGCACTGTAGAGAATTTTTCCAACAGTGATTCTTAGATGCTGTACACATTCAAATCTCCCACTAGATGCAACAGGTGCTCACTGTAATCTAAAGTTTAGTGATCATTGTGCCATCACTGAATGCTATTGTTGCATCTTGTACATAACCTTATGTGAAATATTTTTGAAAGAAGCTTTGTACAAGAGGCAAGTATGGTCTGTTCCCCACAAGCTACATTAATGCACTTTAAAGTACGTGTGACGAATCATTATTCAGGTTTTAAGCTTATAATCCAACCTATGTCCCCAAATGGTGAGTGTGGAGGAGATTGTTAAATAGAATGCCTTCTACCTCCCAATTGACAGTAGCTATGACTCCACCAGCTGAGGGTACTCTTTCAAAATCCTTCTTTAAAGGAGTTGGGTTGTACCAGAATGTGGATTGACATTTTGTTTCTGGCTGAACATGACGAATCCACATTTTGACATGGACAATGATTCACAAGTCACTGTCAGCCTCATAATGAGCTTTCATGTTGATGCTCTTTGGTTAGGCATTGAGGAACTCGGTGGCCACAGAGCTTAGAAACTGGTGGACAGTTGTCACTTCTGCTGGCAGAGATGAAAAAGTGAGCACAGAGTTGTTTGATAGTTACTCGTTGATTACCTTGAATAAGTGTGTCTGCACGAAGTTGTGTACAGCTGGTCATTCCATGGGAGATAACAAAGATATCCTTATTCATGGTCTTTCGATGAATTTTCTCGGCAACTTACCACTCTTTTTGTCCAATGCCTGGTGTCTGTAGATGGCTGTGAAAATTTTTGACAGTCTGGTTTTCAAATTTCTTTCTGCAAAAAACCACAGTTGGCTTGGAATGTACCTCAGTTCCAGTGCACCATTTGTAGGACCAGTTAAATGCTGCTATCTGGTGGGAGTTGGTGGAAATAGAGATGACACATGAGTGTTTAAGGATGTCACAAACAACTCTTTCTTCTCATGTAAATATTTAAGGGACAACATCACTCTTTCCATGTCAAGATGGAGCATGTGGGGAAAAAGAGGTGGTTATCATGTTTGCCTGAATTTGGAGTGAGTGGTTTGGATTCAATCCATTATGGACAGTCAGTGTCACTGTCACTACTCAGGCTGTTACCACCTTCAGCTTAAAACAAAATGGCAGTCCACTTTGTTCCCACATTATCCAAAGGGATCTTCTGCGAAAGGGTGAATCGCCATTTGAAATCTGCTATTATATACCATCAGGGGTCTCTCAAGCGGGATTTGTCTCCAGTGGATCGGTTTCACCTTTAACACAGTGTGTCAGGTAGCTATGAAGGCAACCCCGGCTTCTCTGGTGTTTACTTTCCCTGTTAATTCTCCTCTTGCCAATCTGTGGGAATTAAAGATTTCGTTCTGGCAGTGAGTACTCCCCAGTTGATTAAAGACAATTGGAGTAGAGCTAGGCATAACATTATGGCCGCTCACAACAGACAAGCTGTTCGTTATCGGAATATGCGGGAGTTTCAGGGGAAGCCCGGTGACCAAGTTTATGTTTGTAGTTTCCCAGGGAGGGAAGTACGTGTGGGCTGATTTGGAAAATTTACTTTGAACTTTTTGGGTCTGTGTACTATTGAAAGGAAATTAGGCCCAGTGAGCCTCCTAGTTTGTGACAAATCAGGGAAAAGATAGCAGGTTAACCTGAGTCGGGTTTAGCTGGGGAAGCATCTCCCTTAGTAGGGCTTGGGGAGGCATGCATGTAGTTTAAAAGGGGGGGTTGAGCCGTGTGTCGGCTCTAGACATATATCGCGCTGTTAAGATTGTTCAGAGTCCTTCCATTTCATCATTAATTGTTTGATATTTATCATTATGCTGTGTACGATTCTGTTCATCTTCCCCTCTGGTGGTGTGTCTGGTCTTATCGATCTTAGTCATTGATTCCTGTTAGCTTTATGTAAGGGAATAAGATCTTAGGGGGGATGGCCGGTTGGTTGCCTAGTGGTGACGAGTCGGTTGGTTTGTTTTTTAAAATAGGGAATTAGAGAATGTCGTACAATGAGACGGCGGCGGGGCGTGGCGGTGAAGAGTCGGCTGCTGTTCTGAGAAGCCTCATGGTCTATCTGGCGACAGAGCGTGTGGCTGCGTGACTGTGCCCAGTTCGGTACGCTGGTGATGTGGACACGGTCGGGTGTGAGGAACGTTTGCATCGGAGTTCACCTGCTGTTTCTCTGATAAACTGCATGTTAAGTTGGTTAAAGATTTAGCTGTTCATTAAAGAATTTTGGTTTGTGCAACCAGTGTCTCTTCTGTCTTGGGGCCTCCTACGTTCAGGTTTCCTGTCCCTGTCGCTGGTGTATTTATACAGTGATATTTCCTGCTTCTTATTAGTACTGCCCGGTAGGAAGTGTATTTTTGGGCAGGGATTATGGTTCCTGATTTGATTCCTCCTCCTCCTCCTCCTCCTCCTCCTCCTCCTCCTCCTCCTCCTCCTCCGGCCTCGCGTGAGGTCGATGTGACTGCTGAATGTGAGGCGTTGTGGGTCTGTTAGTCCGCTTCTAACCTGAGCATCCTTCAGGAGACAATTGTGGCCGCCCTTAAACCCAGTCGGTTAATTCTATCCCAGGACATTTTATTGGCAGGGCATGGTATTAAAGTTGTTAGTTATGGTAAAATGTTAAATGGTTGTAGTTTGCTCTGTTATTGGCCACTGTTTAAAAAGATTAAGTTTGCCTTCCATTGGTGGGTTTCTAAAATTACATGGCTTTAAAATTGTTAGTTATTGTAAAAGGTGAACGACTGCATCTTCTTTGACTGTTTTAATCTACTTGCCATCCTTTGAAAATGCTAGTTCTGCCTCCCTGTTAGCGAACCCTTGTGATTTAATATCTTTTTGTGCAGAAATTGAAAAGAAGTGGCTCCCTACATGTTCGGTAGCGGAATTGTATGCAAATTGGTGTTTTTGTTTCATTACTTGGAAACTTTTAATTTTGTTATTAAATGCGTTATCAAAGTCTGTTTTAAGTAAAATGGCTTGGCTGTTAACTGTAAAGTAAATCGTTTCAAAAAGGCATGTATGCCGGCTAGCTTTTGGATCTGTTCCTAGTCAAGTAGTAAAGAACTGACTTTTAATGGTTGAAGTAATAAATAAAGAAATAGTCAATTGAAACTCGATAGTAACCAACCAATTTTGGCCCCGTTTCCCAGCTGGGGGTTTTCCTTGATTAATTGTAACACCCATCTCAGCTTTGGTAGCAGAGCGTGGTTACAATCCATGGACCTCTGGGTTATGGGCCCAGCATGCTTTCACTTTTTTAAAATGCATCTCATATGATGTAACTAATGGTGTTTCCTTAATGCCGTATGTCAGCGTTGTCTTGGTATATCCACCAGCTCCTGCTTTCGGCCCCTGCAAACAGCAACTCTCAGCTCTTCTGCCACCCCCTCCTTGGCCACCTCCATCAGCCTCCCCCCTCTTTCCTCTTCAGAGAGACTCTGCAGGTGAGAGATCGCCGGGGCTGAATTCAGGTGGTCTCTCTGCCAGCAGCCTGCTGACCTCTATGATGGCCACGCAGGGCTGGGCTGGGCTGATGCAGTGCAGACGCAGCCAGAAAACATCACTTGGTACACTTGGCGCTTTACGAAGGAGACGGCAGTCTGCCTAAGGCCAGGCCACCAGTGTCGCACCACAAGAACGGCTGTGGCCGCTGCATTGTCCACAGTCAGTCCAGTGGCCAGCTGCTGCTCACACTGGGCCATCAAGCTCGCCACACCATTCTTGTCGGCAGCGACTAGGAACTGAGAGTCCAGGCTCGCCAGCTGCGGGCCACGGAGGGTGTACGTGTACGTCGGCAGCTCCCTCAGCACAGACCTGTTTGCCTCTGTGATGTTGACAAGGCCGCTGCCGGGCTCTGCCGTGTCGTGGCGGAACATTGCAGCAAACACAGGGCTCCCGGCAATGAGGATTGCTCTGTGCGCCACCAGCTGCTTCTCCCCCACCACCAAAGTCATGGTGCCACCCTCCCTGGCATCCAGCAGGGCGCCCAGGTGTACAGGTGTGCTCTGCTGAGCTTCCTTGCCGGCTGCCAAGGGAGTCAAATCTTATTAGATGCCCATGTGGTACAAGAAGTTATCAACTCGGAAGCTGCAGCACAAAATCCCAACGCACACCTTCGCACTGGAAACAGCGTAGAAGTATTTCGAGAGACCGCTTTCAGCTGCTGAAGTGATGGCTACAATCAACTGGGTCCGTGAAGGCATTATGCTACTTGGTGACCACCTCTGTGGTTAAACAATTGACTCCAAAATCTATTAGGATACTGTGCCAACATGTTAGAGCAATTTTTCATGTTATTGATCAGCAAACTAGCTGTCTGTCCTCTTGCGGACATTTCATACAAAATGAAACTGTTTCCCATAGCAACATATCCAAAGATGAAGCAACTTCCTATCAAATGTGATTGTAAGTGATAAAGCCTTTTGAGAGAACAAACATGTTTTGGAAACTGAACTTCAAAAAGCAAGTCTTGGAAGTCCCAAGAAAACAAACATTGGTCACATGATCACAGAGAGAAGTTTCAGAGAATTCTTTCATAAAATGTTACATCAAGAATTTTCTTTTATCACAAATATAGAAACGGGATCTGCAAATCCGCTAACTATTGCAGTGTATACAGAAAGTTCAGGGAAGAAAGTCGCTGATGGTTATAAATCATTGAGGAGTTTCCATTGTCGAACATGGTCCCTCGACCAGGATTTATTTGATCCCAGGTATTGAAAGTGAGATGATGATTCATAGAAAAGATCAGTAGCATAATTAGATTTCCTGTCATGGTTTGAACTAAAGATGAAATGTACCTTGCATCAACATTTTTTCTGTAATTAGATTCTTCACAGCACTTGCATATTTCTTATTTGAAATATTTTGTGCAGGACATGCCGGACTACATTAATAAAGGTTGAAAATTGTACTGTGTAATACATAACTGCGCTTCATTCCTATTACAGACAATCGGTTTGATCACAAATCTGACAATCCTTGGATCAGTTGTTACAAAATAGGATATGCTAACAGGTGTATACAGTTATTATACTGAGTGTCTTATAAAACCATATTTTGACCTTTACATACATTATAGGCAGTGTGTCACGTAATATGTTCCACTTCAATGCTTGCACAGTTGCAATACATAGTGAAACTCTGTTCCGTTTAATACGGCTACCCATACGTAACAGTGATGTAATGTAAACATCAAACAGATTAAGGACTGCCACAACTTCGACTGACTTTTGCAGACATTCTTAATAAAATGCTACCCTGGCATAAGTCACTTTTGTTTTGACAGATCTCTTCACAGTTTTACATGCAAGAGGGGGGGAGGCGGCAGAGGGATGGGGGAAAGGGAAAAGGAGAGAAAATTGAATATGTAGAGGGATAAAGGGAGGGTGGAGAGAAGAGGGAAGTGCCGAAAAGGCGGTTAGGTGGTTAGGGGAAAGAGGGGTTATGGGAGAGGGAGAATGCCAATGTGGAAGGGGGGAGGGACGAGCAACTATCAATGATGCATTGAACACAATTATACTCTACCTGTGGAACACCAGTGCCCATGGATTAAAGTTGACATGGGTTAAAGCTCCACAGGATGTGCATCTGTCTCGCTGAGTGCACTGCAAAGACATAAAAGTTGCTGATACTAATTTGAGACAGTTTGTCAACAGAAAATTCTATTCGGCAGTTGACACACAATTACATTTGAAGACTAGCACAGCATCAAGTATGAGTACTAGTTGGACAAGAAGAGATTTAATTATATCAAACATGGCCATGCCATGCCATACTGTGCCATACCATACCTCACGAAAATTGCGCCTCTGGATTCAGGACATGTTTTTTGTATCTTACACTGAAATGGAAATCACTTGTGAGCATGCAACTGTGTCATTAGTTCTTGGACTTCAATAAGCAATACTTGAACAGAGAAGCATAAATTCAGTTATTACCTTTGATATGGTACCTTGAGGAACAGCTGCAATGAAATGCTTTTTTGCCATACCCATATTTTGTGGTATCCATCACGTGTAAAATCATTCACTCAAGCTAACCAGCATCTAACAATTCCTTTTATCCAAAATCAGCTGATAATTTGTCTACACAACCAATTCCAGGATTTGGAAAAATACCTATGCTTAGGACCACACAAAATTGGACACAAACAAACCATTACATACATGGGATCATTCCTTGTTAACACCCTCAATTGTGCAGACCACAAAGTTAGATTATGATGAAGCATATGCCATTAATGTATGCCTTTGTCTGGATTGAGTGCTATACCAACAGAAATGATCATCATATTATCAAATGTCACCATAGGAATGAAACTAAATTAAGAGTGGGCTGACAGCATCACTCTAGGCCCAGTACGTGGCACACTGATTAATATGAAATTACACATACCCACTGTGTACATTCTTTCAGATATGTTAGAGAGAACACACAACACACAACACACACCACACACTCAAAACTGCTTCACCTCAGTGGGCAATAGATCCACCACATTCAGTGTCAGATCCCCTTCAGGAATCAGAAAGTAGTGAGCATGGAGGAAATGAACAGGGACTGTAGGCAGGTGGCATAAGGTAGAAGGAGGCGCGCCAAGATAGCTGCAATAAACATTGTCTGGGTGGCGCTGTGGTTCCCAACTTCGAATCCCAGGCCAGCACTCATATTCACTCATCGCCATTGATGCTGCGCAGAGTCCTGATGCAGCACATGTCAATATTCCTTTCCCTCCCTTTCTCCCCTCCTCCTGTTTACATAATAAACATTAGCAACTGAATGACTCCATAAAATGTAGTTTGGGATCTTAATCCTTGTGCTTATATCGGCAAACAGCCACAGAACTGGCTACTTGTTCAGGGAAAACAGTCTACCTTAATACTGCAATTCTAAACAAATGGAGACCAGTTGAGGGTTGTTTTGTACTCACAAAAACCACTATTGTACTATTTTGGTCCCATTTTATCCAAAAGCAGCTTATGCATACGACATTGATTTCACTTGTGCAACCTACTTACCGGTAGACTTTCCAGTTTATGCATGCTGCAAATAACACTTAATTCATGAAGTGTGCGCATTGTACATTTCATAAAATTAGATATTTTTCAATGGTGTGAAAGCAGAGATGCTGCAAATCTGATGAGTGATGTATAATTTTCTTCTTTGCCTGGTAAATTGGTGATTTTTGAATATACTGTGCTTCCCTTCTACTTTTATTTTCCGTAATGTAGGTACATGGTAAATGAGGAATACCAGGAATCTTTCTCATAGTTTCACACAAGTGTAGGTTTTCATCCAAACATGATTCCAACTGCCTTTGTTTTGCAGTTTGAATGTGCTCATAGCTGCTTTCAAGTTTCACAAAAGTGACCCCAGATTAAAGGTGAGAATGAAAGAAGGAATTCTATGCATTCTTTACCGTTTTCTTACTACACCAGGATTTTAGTAAGCTAGCCTGGCAACAGCAATGTTTGTTTACATTATATACATTTTCTCCACACTGTACTATGGCAATCTTCTGAGACGGTGCACCAAAGGTTGAAGGGAAAAAAAAAAATTTGGAAGTACGCAGTGAAATAGAGTATAATTTAACAGATTTTTCCCACACTTAAAGTAAATCAGCTTTGATTATGTGAATGTTTACCATTCTTTAGATTCTCACATCAGTATTAACCTCGGTACAAAACCAGGGGCTTCAACAAACATGACAGCAACACAGGCTGTGTATGAACAATGGTCCGTCTGCCAGATATTTACGTCTTTTTTTGGGAAGAGAGGAATGGAAAGACAACAGGAAAGGCTTTCAGGAGAGGAACGAACAATGTTCAACCCTTCTGTGGCCATTGCCCTCAATTACAGTGCACGCTGCTTCCAACAAAGAGTGCTGTCACGGTGGTAAGGTGAGGTTTCCTTTGACAATGAGTGCTTATATCACTTACAGTTATTCAGTTGAAGACCAATAAAAATAAAATGAGTGGAATTTCAGAACCTGCTGCTTATTTCTAACAGTGTGGCAGCATCTATGGTAGGATCACTCTCTTTCTGGTTGCCTGATACACAATAATGTAGTGGTGTGTGTAGGCCAAAATACTTTATTGTATTTTGTGTTCCAGTGCATCAAAGCCTGCTGTCCTCGTCTGCCAACACTTCCTTGGTAAATGTTCTATATTTTGTTCTTCCCAGACTTCTTTTACACGGCTCACCAGATTTTGGGAATGGTTGAAGAGGCAGCATAATCTGATTTTATGAAGAAATAGAAGCAGATCTGGATGTAAATGAGCAGTACCATACAGCTGTTTGAACAACAGTAAGTATCACTGGAGAGGAAACTCAAGATATGTTGGGAAATGTAAAAATAAAATACGTTCTTCAGTTGTACGTAATGAAATTAGTGCATTTGTTGTGTTTTCTACCTTTACTCGCTATCAAATAATGCAGTGAAAGAAATGATTGGTCTCAGGATGACCTTGTTGTTCAAACAGTGAACGATTCTTTGAGTCGTAATTCAGGTTTCAGTTCAAGATACCTATGACATTTCAATATGGAAAACATCTTATAAAGCAGTTTATCAGACTGAAGTTCACACACTTTGGATGTAAACTATGGGCCTTACATCTTCTTACTATATACTGGAAAGGACCAGAATGATGACAATGAGGATCTACCACTGAGTTCCAAAGTACTTTTGGATATGTTGTCCATTGTCACTAAGCCAAACAGTTATAAAGTATTTTTTGACAATTACTTCATTAGTCATGACGTTATCCAACAGTAGGGACTAGGCTTCTGTGCATGTGCAGCCATAAGAGAAAGCAGAACAATGATGTCACCCTTATCACAAGATAAGGTAACAAAAGAGAGGTGGGGAGGGGAGGGGAGGTTTTGAGTTAGAGTTCGGATTTGATAGAGGGGGAAATCTTTGTCATAAAATGGAATGGTAAGAAGTATCTTGTACTAGCAACTGATTTTGACCCTGTACCCCCCCCACGGGTAGTCTAACATAGGAATTCATCCCAGAAACAAAAGCTCAGTATTCCAAAACATGCACTGAACACACAAGAATACCATGGATGTCTAAAAGAGAAATATAAAATTGCAGTACATGGTTAATAGTGATACTGGTTTCTTTTTGTTTTTACAACAGTTGTAGATATGATGGTTACAAATGCACAACTGGCTTCTAAGAGGTGCAATGCAGGAACTACTCCCAGTGTAAGGGTTTAGAAAACAAATTGCCAGAACATATCAAATGTCAACAAATGGAACACCAATGAAACCTGTGTCATGTCCCAGCACAATACGACCAGAAGGTCTGTGTCTGAGAAATGAGAAGAGAGAAGATTGTCAGTCTGAGAATTGTAAAGGAAAGCCTAGAACATATTGTGGTGAGTGGAATGTAACACTCCCTATCAAATGCTTTCCAAACATAGTATTTGGCCTTAATTAAATTTTCGTTTTGGAAAGATGATAGGTTAAATCTTTTATAAACGTGAGTTATTGTAAAATAAACAATAATAAACTGATAACATTTCACTATCAGTTTCCTTATACTACCCATTTTCCTACGAAGCAGTGAAAGGTGAAAACTGCCAAGTGCTCAGCATTCTCAAATGACAATGGCCCCAAATTTTTTCTTTTGTGTCCTAAGTAAATTAAATTTCCTAACATTTCCATAAATTGGCTCACCAGGATACTGTTTTCCAGAAATTAAGAATACATGTTAATAATACATTAAATGCTAATGGGTTAACACAATTTATTGTTGTTTAATTGTCCTTTAGGAAGTTTCTATTTTTGTGGATAACTGGTGTTATCCATAGCAACAACTTTCTTATGAACCACATAAATTTCGAAACCCATGTACCTATACATCACTATTCCCTTCATCATAACTGGATTTCCAGGATGCAGGTATTAGCCTAAAGTGATACTCAGATTATCCCACTGAAGTTTCCTTTGCCAGACAGTGCTGTCATCCTGCCATTGCCTTCTGAATCCTGTCAAATGTGTTTTCTGGCATTATCTTTCTGACTGAGGCAAAGTAAAGATCTTACTTAACGTTTTGTCTTTCCTGAAAACCAGCCCTAGCTACTATAACATCAGAATCTCTCCATCAAAACCAGCCTTTCTAGCCTTGCACTTTCTGTACCAGTGTTACTGTACTGAAAAATGTGCCACCTTTTGCCTCAGAAAACATGTATGGAAGTGAAACATGGACGATAAATAGTTTGGACAAGAAGAGAATAGAAGCTTTTGAAATGTGGTGCTACAGATGAATGCTGAAGATTAGATGGGTAGATCACATAACTAATGAGGAGGTACTGAATAGAATTGGGGAGAAGGAGTTTGTGGCACAACTTGACTACAAGAAGGGACCAGTTAGTAGGGCATGTTCTGAGGCATCAAGGATCACCAATTTAGTACTGGAGGGCAGTGTGGAGGGTAAACATCATAGAGGGAGACCAAGAGATGAATACACTAAGCAGATTCAGAAGGATGTAGGCTGCAGTAGGTACTGGGAAATGAAGAGGCTTGCACAGGATAGAGTAGCATGGAGATCTGCATCAAACCAGTCTCAGGACTGAAAACAAGAAGTGACAGTCCTTCATTAGTATCTTTCTGAAGACAGAAACAACTTACTGACGACAGCATTCCATTGCCTGTACTTCTGCAAAGCTTCTCAGTACAATTTTTAGTGAAACACCACATGCTTTGGGTGACTCAGTCTGTTGTTCCAATACTATTTCACCCCTTCTGTCATTACCTTTAAGCCTGTAAAAAATTTCATATCCCTATATATGACTATCTCTCAAATGAAATAGCAATACTAACCAACGCAAATCAGTGCTCTCTTTGCAGACATTTCCACACAATGACACAAGCAAATGCTGGTTACTGTGTAGCACAAAAATTGCAAAACCATGTCAGAAACAGCACAAATTAAGCACGGTGTTGCCACATGAATACTCTGAATGACTGGATGAAGTAATAAGTCTAACCTACACCAATGTTATGTGAACAGCACTTGTAGCAGAAAGAACACTGTGCCAACAGTGTGAGCTTAGAATCACAGACCATGTCAGGCTACCCCAATAGCTTCACTCTGCTTTTTAGAACCTAAGGGACGATGTGGGGGTGAGAGAACTGACCTACACCACACCACCCAGGTGTCACCCTATCTGATACCTAGTACATCAACAAATGCAAACAAAAAGTGAATAAAGACCATTTTAAATTCATTTAAACATGGACGTACCATACATCATAAATATCAAGTCATCTGGGCGCCCAACTGTGTGTTCATTTTTGAAAACTAACAAATTGAGAAACATCAGAAAGGATTATTACACCTAAACAACAAATGTAGACACACATTAACTGAATGTGTAAAAGAAAAGATAAGTAGCTTAGTACAGCCAACTTCAATAGTTTTCAGTGGCCTTCACACATGGCAAATGCACCAATTACAAATCGTCTTCTGAAAGACAGTCCCATCTACTGGATTATCAAACATAAAGCCTACCACAAGATTATAAAAATGTAAACCCTTATGCACATCTCACTGGTACTACACAAAGCTACAATTTTCTCAATATACCCCAACAGACTAATCACAAAGATAATTCTGTTACATTCGTTGTACCAATCTTAATTTACTTTCATCAGTGGTATGCAAAAATGATCAGGACCTAGAGCTAAATTGCGTCTTTGACGAGAGACGCTAGTGTTGAATGTTTCCTGCCTTATTATCAAAACACCCTAACCAGCATTTGATAAGTTCTCTTAATGTAATACTGTTGTTACATAGAAAAAGTAGACCACTAGGAGATGCCAACTTCCCAGAATCCAGTGCAAGTAGAATACAGTGATGGATGCCTTCCTCACAGTACAGCACTTTCGGGAAGTACCTGAATACCTGGAGGTCATAACTGGCAAATTAACAATGGGACAATGACGCGCTTGTTTTGGAACTGAAGAGTTCTGACAGTATACTCTGCAGCTAAGAGCTCAGTTTCCTGAGTGACTGAACCACACGCACACTAAAAAATTACCTCCATTAGTAGAAACAGGTTTTTTGTCTAAGTATACATAGCACTCACTGTAGCCATAGCAATAAACTTCACCATGATAACTAAGCTTTCCTTACTTCTCAAGTTCAGTGTTTCATTAATAGTTATTGCGTAATGAAAATAACTTGATATTGCCACATAATATAATTAGATCTGCCAATCAGGCAAACATGAAACAAAGCATCAGAAATATGTTTAAAAAACCAGTCTTACATAAACCATACCTGAGCTCCAACAAGCCCTCAGCAGTGCATTCTGGACGTATGGCTTCCAGCCTGCTCTGCAGAATAGGTCTTGTCTGCACACTGAAAAAAAATGTTATCAAAGCAGGTTTTTTCAGTGCAGCAACGCAAAGAGAAATTTTGTAGTAAAGCCAGACAACTCAGTTCTAGGATATCCCAGTTTAAGAAGTGGTACAATGCAGCTGCAGTTACGATTAAGTGAGCAATTTAAAAACATACATGAATTAAACTGAAGTGTCACGAATATACATGAAAGTTGTGCTAGCAAGTCAGAAATATCCCATTACATAGTAAATATATTACATATTAAAGCTTTATTCATTTTTCTACAGCACTACATTAGCTATAGGACGGTAGCTCTAATGAAGTGTAAAAATAAAAGGAAAATTTTCTAAATGTTGGGTGGACCCTGCAGATTGGAGGCATGGCACTGCAGGTGTAAGCACTGCTAGTAAAGCTCTAGAGAGAAAACGCCTCTAGTTCGTGCTGCCCGCCTCTAGTTCGTGCTGCCCGCCTCTAGTTCGTGCTGCCCGCCTCTAGTTCGTGCTGCCCGCCTCTAGTTCGTGCTGCCCGCCTCTAGTTCGTGCTGCCCGCCTCTAGTTCGTGCTGCCCGTCTCTAGTTCGTGCTGCCCGTCTCTAGTTCGTGCTGCCCGTCTCTAGTTCGTGCTGCCCGTCTCTAGTTCGTGCTGCCCGTCTCTAGTTCGTGCTGCCCGTCTCTAGTTCGTGCTGCCCGTCTCTAGTTCGTGCTGCCCGTCTCTAGTTCGTGCTGCCCGTCTCTAGTTCGTGCTGCCCGTCTCTAGTTCGTGCTGCCCGTCTCTAGTTCGTGCTGCCCGTCTCTAGTTCGTGCTGCCCGTCTCTAGTTCGTGCTGCCCGTCTCTAGTTCGTGCTGCCCGTCTCTAGTTCGTGCTGCCCGTCTCTAGTTCGTGCTGCCCGTCTCTAGTTCGTGCTGCCCGTCTCTAGTTCGTGCTGCCCGTCTCTAGTTCGTGCTGCCCGTCTCTAGTTCGTGCTGCCCGTCTCTAGTTCGTGCTGCCCGTCTCTAGTTCGTGCTGCCCGTCTCTAGTTCGTGCTGCCCGTCTCTAGTTCGTGCTGCCCGTCTCTAGTTCGTGCTGCCCGTCTCTAGTTCGTGCTGCCCGTCTCTAGTTCGTGCTGCCCGTCTCTAGTTCGTGCTGCCCGTCTCTAGTTCGTGCTGCCCGTCTCTAGTTCGTGCTGCCCGTCTCTAGTTCGTGCTGCCCGTCTCTAGTTCGTGCTGCCCGTCTCTAGTTCGTGCTGCCCGTCTCTAGTTCGTGCTGCCCGTCTCTAGTTCGTGCTGCCCGTCTCTAGTTCGTGCTGCCCGTCTCTAGTTCGTGCTGCCCGTCTCTAGTTCGTGCTGCCCGTCTCTAGTTCGTGCTGCCCGTCGTTTGCACATAAAATAAGCATTTCCAAACATGTTACGTAAACAATCCGGGCACTCAGTATCTCGTTCAGCCTGAATTATGCATTCATGACCACCGAATCCTTATCTAAAAATACTTAGTTTAGGAACCTCTAGCGCATATATAGTTGGAAGCCTAAGGGCTTGGAACGCCTTGTATATAGGGTGGACCTGCAATCCACACACTAAATTTTGGACGTTGTTTCAGGAATCTGGAGTAATTGGGTATAACAGACACATAGCCTCTAGTACTTCATTACATAGTAATAGATTTTCGTTAATTTCATACCCTCACTTATGTGAACATATAATACACATGCCGATGTTACGTATTGTGTATCTTGTTTGGAAACAGTTCTGCTCCACAGATTTATAAAACACAAGATTTTGTGAAACAACATATTATGCCTCACCATGACACAGCTGCTAAAATAGTTATTATTACCGAACTTGTATCCATAGTACCCATATTTCAAAACTTCAAAATCTGAAGGACGAAAACATACCAGTTGCAGAATAATTATTTTGCAGCCATGTGGTGGTTGTACATCGAAATTCGCTACATTTACGAACAGTACTTGCTGATAACCTTAAAGCCTGTTTATTCTTAGCCATCAAGATTGCACTCAGCAGTCGGTGCTGTTCTGTTTTTCCTTGGAAAGCTTTACTTTCTCAAGGATTTCGCTTCTATTTGTACCTCCACAATACTCAGATATAACATTACATCATTTCATACAAACAGTCTGCACTACCTCTGAATAATTCCACATTCAATGTGCAGTTAACGGAACAATAAGCTTAGCTGGATCTAGTCTTTTCTCTATAAGAATTACAAACCTGCTGTAGTAGATTTTACTCATTTATGTTAGAATGGGAACCTCGGCATAGGAAGAGGGGATGTGTAAACATAACACACTGTGAAAAACATTCTGATAACACAGAGCTTTTACGAAACCAAAACGTCTACAAATAATGACATTTGAAATGCACTGCTGTACGGATCAAACTAAAGTCAAATTTTTTAAATAATTCATAAGTGTGCTGCATTGAATAGTATTTCAAAAGGTCTTAGCGACATCGAACACGCTTAGAAAGTTTCTGAAACTTTACACACAATTTCAATCGCTCAGACTCCCACAAAATAGACAAAAAATGTCGTAATAACAATTTCGTTTGCTCACACAGTAAAACTTAAGCATCAGGCATAACACTGAATTAACAATCAGGATTCTGCGTCTTCAACCATAAAGGTTCTACGAGCGTAACGTCAGTCCAATAACTCTTTCTCGCTCGCACGCGGGGAAGTGGGTATGGGGAGTGGAGTAAGAAATAAGCTGTCGATGCCTGTATGGCGTGACAAAGGCGGAGAGAAATGTTGGTACTTCCGGTGATACTACTGAAGCACTAACATAGGATAAGTCCTCTTCCCGTCCTGACCGATGCTTGAAGGACGTGCACTGCTGGTTATATAGTGGCCGTCGTGGCAAGCAGAGGTATGGAGAACAGAGCGGTCTGCTGTGGTTGCCATGTATCCAGTCAGCACTCCGGTCGGGTTTTTGCTTTCACGTGCGAACTCTGTTCTGCGCGGCCTCAAGCAAACAAAGCCGCTATCGGGACAATGGAAATTATAGTTCCTGTCAGCCCCCTGATTCGTTCACCATTTTCAGACAGCACCGGATGTGGGGCACAGTATATTTCACCGAGCGCTTTAACATGTCATTTTCCCGTACACGAATGAAATTTTACGATAGCTAATCATTTCACTTTTCGTCTAAATCTACAAAGCACAGCAGAGGGTTCATGGAACCCCCTAGACAATAAGTCTGTTTTTTCTGTGCACTGTTCTAGAGTGGAATACACCTCTTTCTACGCAAACTCTCATTTCTCTTATTTTGTTACATTCAGGCTAACCTACATAGAGAGAAATGCCATCATTATTTTCGCATGAGGAGGAGAGAGTTGGAGACGGAAATTTTTTGGAAGGGTCCTGCTGCAATGAGAAGCTGTTTTAATGATGTCCACATCAAATCCTAAGCCGTATCATTTCAGTGACTGTCTCCTATTTCGGGATAATGCAAAACGTGCTGCGCTGCTTCAAACATTCTCGATGTATTCCGTTAATCCTACCTGATAAGGATCGCAACGTGCAGCAGTACACCAAGAGAGAACAGTCGTAGTGTAGGCACCAGCTTTTTTAGATATGCGTTTTATTTGAAGGACATTTATGCAAGTCTTCGGTTTGCCTTAAATCGGAAAGAACCTATGGAAAATGAATGTGTAAGTTGATCATAATTGTAATTCCTAAGTATTTAGGTTAATTTGTGGCCTGTAGACATGTTCGATTTATAATGTAGCCAAATTTTAATGGATTTCTTTCAGCATTCAGGTGAAGACCTCACGCTTTTCATTATTTAGAGTTAATAGTAAATTTCCGCATTATTCAGATCTCTCTTCCAAATCTTACTGCAATTTGTTTGGAGCTTCTGATGACCTCGCTGATAACGCTGTCGTTTATCGTCTACTAGACGTCCAGTAAACAACCTAAGATGGCTGTTCAGACCCCATCCTGCCTCCAGGTCCTCCGCTGTTCCTTCTCTGTAACACTACGTTAGGGAATGCTGTATATTACTGTTTCACTTACTGAATTTCCATTAACTATTATGTATTCGTGATTTCCTTTCAGAGGTCACAGTCCAGTTACATACCTGGAATGTTATTTCATGAGCACAGAAGTACGGTGTCAAAAGCCTTCTGGAAACCCATAATTAAGTAAACAGTTTCAAATTCCTTGTCCATAGCATTCAACACTTCATATGAGTAAAAAGCTGTTTCTCATCGAGTGAGTGGTTGTATGTGATTCTATACCAATTGCCCCCAGGGGCTCGGCATTCGTTTGCTGGGTACGGTCTTGGCGACCCCGGGGTTCCTGAGCTGGGGACTGGTAAGCGCCTCCAGTCCTGTCATCGTAAGCTCTGAGCATACTTCAGCGACCACCGTGCGGCGTGGCGGTGGAATGTTGTGTGTCTCAGGGAATGGGGATCTTGGCTTGACCGCCCGGATCACGAGGATGGAATAAACCTCTATAAGCACCCCTCAATCTCAAGGTGTGCTGCGCGCTGATGACATGCATGGCTGTTGAGGTGGAACAGTCGTTAGCGGGCAACCTCTGGGGAACCTGCCGCACCTCATTTGTATAAGGCTTACCTGTGCTCGTAGGGCTCTAAGTGGACTTGTAGTTCCCTAGCTGCTCGTGGGACCGAGATGGATCATTCGAAACCCTCTTTTCTTCGTCCCAGCGGAAAGGGTGGGCCGCTGGAAGGTTCTATCACCCAGTCTCTCAAGAGGGCTCGTGCAGTCAGTCCCACTGACTCCGGTACTTCTTTGACAAGTCCAGTCTTAGGTAACAGAATGCATTCTGGTAACCCGAATGTGTTTCTCATTGTGAAACGGAAGGAGGGTAGTTTCGAAAAAGTTTTGCCCTTCTATATACAAAAGGGATTGGAGGGAATCTGTGGCTCCTTAAAATCGGTGAAGTGCTTACGTAATGGGACCTTGCTAGTGGAAACAACCACTTCCCAGCAAGCAACTAACCTCCAATCTGCTAAATGCCTTGGAGAGTATGCCATAGACACTGCTGTAATTCAAGGTGCTGTGCAGTTCAAAGGTCTTGTGACATGCCGGGATATAGTTGACATTCCCAACGAAGAACTGCAACGTGAGTGGGCTCCAGAAGGTATCGATGTCCAACACATAATGAAGAGTGTTGATGGCAATCTTGTCAAATCAGACTCCCTTATTCTGACCTTAAATAGCATGAAATTTCCTGAACATGTTAAAGCTGGCTTCCTTCGCCTTAGTGAGAGTCCTTATTTCCTGACCCCAATGCGCTGTTTTAAATGCCAGCGTTTTGCGCATACCACCTTAGGCTGCAAAGGCGAAGCGACTTGTGGAAACTATGGTCAGGCTGCTCATGGAGGAGTTGGTTGCTCGTCTCCAGCTAAATGTACTAATTGCTCTGGGAACCACCCTGTTTGGAGTAGGGACTGCCGAATATTTTTAGAGGAACGCAAGGTCCAGGAAATAAAAACAACCAAGCGTATCCCCTATGGTGAGGCCAGGAAGATCTACAAGTCGATGCAACCTCCCACATTTGCTACATCTTTTGCATCCCTGGTTCAGAAGCCTACTCCAAAAGTCGATGCCTCAATGCAGACTGAGGTGGTGAGTGTTGGCACTAACACCGGCAACTTTCAGTGCACTTGCAATGCAGCCAGCGTTTCAGAGCCTGTAGCCCATACTCGAACGGCAGACAAACGTACAGTGGCAAACTTGGGCCAGCCCCTGGCGCCTCCAACAGCTGAGGCTGATTCCAAGCCCAGTGCGCCAATTACCACTCCCACATCAGCTCCCCCAAAGTCCACCAAACCACAGAAAGCTACTGTACAGCAGCAACAGCGGGTGAAATCCCGTGGTAAACCATCTGACCATGCGGATGTTGTTTTACGGGAGGCTTCATCTGACGCCTCCCCAGAGGTGAAGTAAGATGTACGTGTGGGGCAATCATCTCGTCCCACGCCAGCCCCTCCACCTGCTGCGGTCTCCCCGCCCCGTCGGAAGTTCCACTGAAGTATGGGAGCCATCTATGTTGGGGGTAGCACCTTCATCCTGTCTCTCCAAGGGTTCAGGACGCATGTGGAGGAACTTCGTCTACTCTCCCAGGGTAGGCCACTGTGTCTACATCTTCAGGAGACGTACTTCCATCCATCATACTCCCCTGAGATACGAGACTATACACTCCCCAAAAAGGACGACCTGCGTGGAGAGAGAGCTAGAGGAGGCGTAGGTATTTTCGTCACGACGGACTACCACTCCTCGCCTCTCTCACTTACGACGACTTTACAGGCCGTCGCTGTGTCGGTGCACGTGCGTCATCCATTGACTGTGTGTTCGCTTTACTTGACCCCACATGATGCTCTTGATGAAGTGGCCCTCACTGACCTTCTTACACAGCTCCCCCAGCCATTCATTATTTGTGGTGATTTTAATGCCCACAATGTGCTTTGGGGCTCTGCAATTACCTGCCCCAGGGGTAGAGCAATTGAGAGGCTTCTCCTGTCATCCTGTGACTACTTGCTCAATGGAGGACAGAGCACTCATTTCTGCTCAGTGACTGGGTCGTTCTCTACCATTGACCTCTCACTTTGCTCTCCAGCTCTTGCCGCCAGTGCTCACTTGGAAGTGGTCGCTGACTTTCATGGCAGTGATCATTTCCCAATCTGGATTCACCTGCCAGATGGCGTGGGCCCCAAAAGGAGACCACCACGATGGGTGCTCAGTGGAGCCGACTCGACACTTTATAGCCAGTTGGCCCAGTTCGAACACTGTGTGAATGTTGAGGTTTGGGTGGATCATATTACCAAAACGGTCCACCACGCCACTGCAGCATCCATTCCACAGTCCACAGGCCACCGGAAGAGGCCACCTGTCCCTTGGTGGAGTGCCGAATGCTGCTCTGAAATCAGGACCAGGCGTGCAGCTCTGCATCGGTTCCTGTGTCAGCAGACTACTGAGAATCTTGCAGTTTTTCTGGTGGAGAGGGCAAGATGTCGCCGCATAATTCGCGAGAGCAAGAAGAGGTCATGGCAAAAGTTCCTGACCACTATTAATCATTCCACCAAAATTTCCATTGTGTGGGAGACCATCAGGAGAATTTGTCAGAGGAGGGAGGTGCCTCATGGCTGCTGTAATGAATAACTGCACTCTCCACATGGATCCGTGAGACATTGCCCAGACCATGGCAGCGTATTTTGCCACAAGTACTGCAATAACCAGTCAGGATCCAGGTTTCCAGCGCCATAGAGCGGTTGCTTAGAGGTGTAGTCTGAACTTCCAGTCCACCTCTCATGAAGTTTACAATTGCCAATTATTACAGTACGTTACGGCACCTCACAAAGCGCAACAAAGAAATCCTCCTCACACTTTTTAATGCCATTTGGGCGTCAGGTCACATTCCTGACTCATGGCGTGAGGCAGTTTTAATTCCTTTTTTAAAACCTTGGAAAGACCGCACGAGCCCGAGTAGCTACTGTAGTGTTGCCCTCACTAGTTGTATAGGGAAGACATTGGAGCGGATGGTCAACCGCCGCCTTGTCTGGATATTAGAATCCCGGCAACTCCTTAGTCGCTTTCAGTGTGGGTTTAGGAGGTTTCGTTGCACCTTCGATAACCTTGCCCTCCTGGAGGCGGCTATACAACAAGCTTTCCTATGCCGTCATCACCTTCTAGGTGTATTTTTCGACATCGAGAAGGCCTAAGATACCACTAGGAGGCGTCTCATCCTGGAGCAGCTTCACGAATGGGGTTTCCGTTGTTGTCTCCCTCTTTTTATTCAGTCTTTCCTCTCGCCACGATATTTTAGATAGCGAATTGGTGGCGTCCTGTCTGATCGCTTTGAGCAGGAGAACGGTGTCCCTCAGGGTAGCGTTTTAAGTGTCTCTCCTTGCCATCGCTATTAATAGCATTACGTCCATAGTGAAAAGTCCTGTCCAGTGTTCCTTGTTTGTGGATGACTTCTGTGTTTTGCTCTTCTTCAAGCCTTGAAACGACAACGTGTCAGTTGCAACTTACTCTTAGATGTTTGGATGACTGGGCGCAGAAGAGTGGTTTTAAGTTTTCCACCGACAAGTCAGTATGTGTTCTTTTCACTGTTCTCGTTAGATTTTAACCTTTCCCGAGTTGAGGATGAGGGACACTATTCTTACTTTTAAAGACACAGAGTCAAAAATGACCCTTAGAAATCTCACTAACGACCTCAAACGACCGTCACGTATGGCTTTGAGGTCGTTTGAGGTCACCACATAAGCTTCAAGCATTTTAAAATGTCTTAGCCACAGTACATGGGGAGCTGACAGGTTACCTAGCTGATCACAGAGAAGCTGCGGAAAATCAACTAACGACTTATGAAGACTAGATGCCTGTTCTAACGAGAGATGACCTAAATCAAACTTACCCACCTCAGCCAACAAAACCCCAGGGCCGACAGATGCAGTCCGCTGTTTACATTCACAAAAGCCAAATTTCTGTTCAGGCTTAAATCCAAAAAAGGTCTGCCCAGAACAATGCAAAACCAAGCGAGTTTTACGTATAAAGTCACACCCAAGAATTAAATTACCCGGTAATCCTTTCACTGAGGCAAAACGTACAGACCAATAAAACTCTCAGACACACACACTCCTGCGAACCCATCCTTGCAGAGGTAACAACTTCCCGTTCGCCAAACGACATCCCTGAACAATGGATGGAATTGACCGGAACCGAGTAATATTAAATATAGATTGGTATTTCGAATTTGGACAGAAGTAAAGGGAACTTCCCGAATCCAACATATCACAAACGGGTAGCATGTTTAATAGCGAAATTGTATGCAAATTGGTATTTTTGTTTCATTACTTTGAAAAACATTTGATAATAAATCAAAATTTTCCAAGGTGGTTTACAGTTAACGGCCAAGCCATTTTACTTAAAAGTAAATAGTTTCAAAAAGGCATGTATGCCGGCTAGCTTTTTGGATCTGTTCCTAGTCAAGTACTAAAGAACTGACTTTAAATGGTTGAAGTAATAAATAAAGAAATTGTCAATTGAAACTCGACAGTAACGAACCAATTTTCGCCCCGTTTCCCAACTGGGGGTTTTCCTTGATTAATTGTAACACCCATCTCAGCTTCGGTGGCAGAGCGTGGTTACAATCCATGGACCTCTCGGTTATGGGCCCAGCATGCTTTCACGTTTTAAAATGCATCTCATATGATGTAACTTATGGTGTTTCCTTAATGTCGTATGTCAGCGTTGTCTCAGAGTATCCACCAGCTCCTGCTTTCTGCCCCTGCAACCAGCAACTCACTCAGCTCTTCTGCCGCCCCCTCCTTGGCCACCTCTATCAGCCTCCCCCCCTCTTTCCTCTTCGAGAGACTCTGCAGGCGAGAGATCGCTGGGGCTACATTCAGGTGGTGTCTCCGCCAGCAGCCTGCTGACCTCTATGATGGCCCCACAGGCCTGGGCTGATGCAGTGCACACGCAGCCAGAAAACATCACTTGGTACGCGTGGCGCTTTACGAAGGAGACGGCAGTCTGCCTAAGGCCGGGCCACCAGTGTCGCACCACAAGAACGGCTGTGGCCAGCTGCTGCTCACAATGGGCCCTCAGGCTTGCCACACCGTATTTGTCGGCAGCGACTAGTAACTGCGAGTCCAGGCTCGCCAGCTGCGGGCCACGGAGGGTGTACGTGTACGTCGGCAGCTCCCTCAGCACCGGCCTGTTCACCTCTGTGATGTTGATGAGGCCGCTGCTGGACTCTGCCGTGTCGTGGCGGAACATTGCAGCAAACACAGGGCTCCCGGCAACGAGGATTGCACTGTGCGCCACCAGCTGCTTCTCCCCCACCACCAAAGTCATGGTGCCACCCTCCCCGGCATCCAGCAGGGCGCCCAGGTGTACAGGTGTGTTCTGCTGAGCTTCCTTGCCGGCTGCCATGGGAGTCAAATCTTATTAAAGATACCCGTGTGGTACAAGAAGTTATCAACGCGGAAGCTGAAGCACAAAATCCCGACGCACACCTTCACACTGAAAACAGTGCAGTAGTATGTAGCCATCATTTCACCAGCTGAAAGTACTCTCTCGAAAATCAACTGCGTCCATGAAGGCATTATGCTACTTGGTGACCACCTCTGTGGTTAAACAATTGATTCCAAAATGTATTAGGATACTGCGCCACCATGTTAGAGCAATTTTTCATGTTATTGATCAGCAAAGTAGCTGGCTGTCCTCTTGTGGGCATTTGATACAAAATGAAACTGTCTCCCATAGCAACATATCCAAAGATGAAGCAACTTCCTATCAAATGTGATTGTAAGTGATAAAGCCTTTTGGGAGAACAAACATGTTTTGGAAACTGAACTTCAAAAAGCAAGTCTTGGAAGTCCCAAGAAAACGAACATTGGTCACATGAGCACAGAGAGAAGTTTCAGAGAATTCTTTCATAAAATATGTTACATCCAGAATTTTCTTTTATCACAAATATAGAAACTGGATCTGCAAATCCGCTAACTGTTGCAGTGTATACAGTAAGTTCAGGGAAGAAAGTCACTGATGGTTGTAAATCATTGAGGAGTTTCCATTGTCGTTTATCACAAATATAGAAACTGGATCTGCAAATCCGCTAACTGTTGCAGTGTATACAGTAAGTTCAGGGAAGAAAGTCACTGATGGTTGTAAATCATTGAGGAGTTTCCATTGTCGAACATGGTCCCTCGACCAGGATTTATTTGATCCCAGGTATTGAAAGTGAGATGATGATTCATAGAAAAGTTCAGTAGCAGAATTAGATTTCCTGTCATGGTTAGAACTATAAGTGAAATGTACCTTGCATCAACTTTTTTCTGTAATTGGATTCATCACAGCACTTGCATATTTCTTATTTGAAATATTTTGTGCAGGCCGTGCCGGACTACATTAATAAAGGTTGAAAATTGTACTGTGTAATACATAACTGCGCTTCATTTCTATTACAGACAATCGGTTTGATCACAAATCTGACAATCCTTGAATCAGTTGTAACAAAATAGGATATGCCAACAGGTGTATACAGTTATTATACTGAGTGTCTTATAAAACCATATTTTGACCTTTACATACATTATAGGCAGTGTGTCACGTAATATGTTCCACTTCAATGCTTGCACAGTTGCAATACATAGTGAAACTCTGTTCCATGTAATACGTAACAGTGATGTAATGTAAACATCAAACAGATTAAGGACTGCCACAACTTCGACTGACTTTTGCAGACATTCTTAATAAAATGTTACCCTGGCATAAGTCATTTTTGTTTTGACAGATCTCTTCACAGTTTTACATGCAAGAGGGGGGGGGGGGAGGCGGCAGAGGGATGGGGGAAAGGGAAAAGGAGAGAAAATTGAATATGTAGAGGGATAAAGGGAGGGTGGAGAGAAGAGGGAAGTGCCGAAAAGGCGGTTAGGCAGTTAGGGGAAAGAGGGGTTACGGGAGAGGGAGAATGCCAATGTGGAAGGGGGGGGACGAGCAACTATCAATGATGCATTGAACACAATTATACTCTAATCCATGGGCACTGGTGTTCCACAGGTAAAGTTTGACACGGGATAAAGCTCCACAGGATGTGGATCTGTCTCGCTGAGTGCACTGTAAAGACATAAAAGTTGCTGATACTAATTTGAGACAGTTTATCAACAGAAAATTCTAGTCGGCAGTTGACACACAGTTACATTTGAAGACTAGCTCAGCATCAAGTATGAGTACTAGGTGGACAAGAAGAGATTTAATGATATAAACATGAGCATACCATACAATTCCTCACGAAAATTGGCGCCTCTGGATTCAGGACATGTTTTTCGTCTCTCTTGCCCTGAAATGGAAATTTGAAGGATAACACCCCATTAGGTCGTGTATCAACCTCCAGGTTGCTCACTTAAGAATGATTCTCGAAGCTTTGTAAGATACCATTCAGCTGACTGGTATCTCTCGGCAGGTATAAGGTGGTTGAAGTCTATAGTCATCTAAGTGATGAATTCCTGGTGCTCAAACAAAGCTATGACCATTCGCACTGTCATTTGTGTTAAATATTTTGTCCTCTTCAGTACAGCGCCCCAGACACTTAAGAAATAGTCTAGGATGGGTCACTCAAGTGTCATATTACCAATTTCTCTGTATTCTGATCAACTTTACCAATGCACTGCCAATGAATAGGTCTGCTACCTGATACTACTGGCCTTATGTGATTATATTTGATATCCTTCACCCTTATATGTGACTTGACTGATAACAATATCGAATCACTGATGTCACAAGATGTTTTCAGCGTATTGTGAAATGCACAATTTAACATTTTAAAGCAAGTTGTCGTGTTTGAACAACTTCAAAATTTTATCAAGTAACAATCGAATTTGGTGCAGCTTTCAGCTCTTCATGTGAAGTTCTCAATAGATGCCTAAGAAATTGAATTGCCTGATAGTTCATTAACAAACTTGAACATACAGGTTACAGTGTTTCTTACCTGAGGTAAAATGCTTCAGATGTTACGAATTACTGCATTTACGTGACAGCCTTGGTCTGTGGCTTTCCGGATAGCATGTGACAACAGGGAATTGAGTTTCATACGACTTAATTACTTGTGATACATGGTGTCTGTTACGAGGTATTTCACAGAAAAGGACCATCTCCATGCCAATGTCGACAAATCATAGGCTGATACGTTGACATGTAGTCAGTCATTTCTCTAGTTCCTTCCAAGTGGCATTGGTAATCATCACCTACCGCTCCCTCCCTGGCTGCGCCACTCTTCGGCGGGTTTGTGCTTGGCTACGATGAGGCCCCAGCCTTTGCAGTATTTTCCCCTTCCGTGCTGCATCTCTCTCCCCTCCCGGAACATGTCTGGGGTATTATTTCGAATGTTCTGCATTCTGACGCTGACTTGCTAACAGTCTCACCTTTGTTTTTCACTTCGTTTTGCTTTCTTTGTTTCCCCTACTCTCGCTCCTCCGCTTTGGCGTTTGAGGATCCTCTTTTTCTTCTCCCTCCCTGTGCACTCCAGAAGGCCAGCCCACATGCCTGACATGTAACGGGTGACGGGCTTACGCGTAATTCCCAGCCTGGGTCGACAGGGTTTGCACATACCCACTGGTACAAGCCAGGCCCAGGAAGGGGTGATTGCCTGAGCTGTAACCTCCCCAAATTGCCTATTGGCCCCTCTGTCAGGTGTCCAGGAGGTGTGCCTGTGGTGTGATCAGTCACCTGAGGTGGGTGCGCCATATTTTTAAGCGAGCTCCCAGTTGAAAGGAGTGCGCCATTGGAGACACTGGCAATCACAGGGGATTTTCTCGCAATGAGTCAATCATCTTCCCACTCCCGTCCACAAAACGTAAACGTAACGAGGCCAATGATTCCAAGACCCTTCCTGCTGTACCACACTTCCCCGTGGTCTCACCTACTGAAGATTCAGTCCTTTGCCACAGTAAATCCGTTTATTATTCAGAATGGTGTACATGCAATTGCTGGCCCTGTGAAATCCTGCTCTTTTACAGAGTGGCACTTTGCTTTTGGAGACTACTTCGAAATCTCAAGTACTACTAGTACTACTAGTACTACTGCTGCTACTACTACTACTACCACCACCACCACCACTACTACTTACTGCCTTGCTTCTCCACAGCTATCCTGTTCGTGTCGAGGCCCATAAAACTTCGAATTCTTCCTGTAGTGTAATTTACACCAGGCCCCTCGACAGTCTAACAGAGGCCGAAATACAATCTTACCTCTGATTAGGGTGTCATTGCCATTACTCGTGCAATGAAAAAGGTAATATCTCCTTAGTGCCCATCTGCACTCTTTCTTACATTTGATGGAGTGGTGATATCGTCAAAGCTCAGAGCAGGCTATGCAATTATCAGTCTGGCCATACATACTGAACCCAATGTGTTGCTATGAGTGCCATACCACTGCCTCTCAGGAGTGTCCAGTGTACCTTCATGAGCAGGCTGTAACAGATCTAGGTAAAGGAAAAGGTGCCTTATCCAGTTGTTTGCAGGGTTTGCGACTAGCCAGTAACTTGTATTCTTCTGTCTGGTACCAATAGTTCTGTTCTTGTTAGTCCTCGCTCTATGAAGGATATTTCCATGCAGAAATGCGACCTCCAATTCTGCTTTGAGGTTGTGAAATCGCCCAGTGTCAAGGTAGCATCGCCATCCTCCGCCCTCCCCCCATATGGCTGTGCAACAAGCTGTCAAACTCTAGCCTCAAGGCGTGAATCTGCCAGATATACAACTAGTAGGCTGGAAAGCATAGTAGTAGTACTCCTGTGAAGACTTCCTTTGTCCCTCCAACCAAACAAAACCAGTCTTCATCCAACCGAAAAGGCTCTAAGAAGTCAAACGGTCTTATCCTTAGCCACCTCCAAGATCTTCTTAAACAGTGTTGACACATACCTTAGCTTGTCCAGCCTCCTTGTCGCCGGTGCACACCACCAAATGTTTCGGTGCTGGACTCCACAGACCGACTGCACAAGCAAGCTGATGATTCTGTGGACCCCATGGAGCAGGATCCTCATGCTTCTGTGCCCTGTAATAGTGCCTCTTCCCCAGCTGTAACTCAGCAGCTGCTGAGGTGACACCCCTGTGTCTCTTAATCACGACTATACTCCAGTGGAACGTTTGCGACCTTCGGTCCCACAAATTTACGGCTGCTTTTAGCATTGCAGCGTCCCCTTCTACACTGTCTTCAGGAAATGAAATTGTGCTCTCCCAGCCACTTTGAGCTTTCACATTACTTACCCATTCGTTTTGACCTTCCCCCTGAGGTCGGCATTCCATCTCAAGCAATACAGGATGACCTTCATAATCATGCCATCTCCTTGACTACCTGTCTCCAAGCAGTGGCAGTTTGCCTTTTCCTTCCTCACCTGACGTTATTCCCCTCTGTACTGCACATGTCCCTCCATCATTCGCTGTCACCAGGGCTGAATTCCTTCAATTTATTGGGCAACTACCTCCCCTATTTTTGCCACTCGGTGACTTCAATGCACATCATCCCCTTTGGGGTTCTCTCAGGACCTGTTGCAGAGGTGCCCTCTTGGCTGACCTCCTTCACCACCTTAGCCACCTTAGCCACTTCTGCCTTAACACTGGAGCACGCACTTCCCTTTCTGACTCCTCACAGGCATATTCCCATTTGGACCTATCCTTCCGCACTGTCCAGCTTGCCCATTGCCCTCAGTGGTCTGTTCTGACACATACTCAAGAAACCATTTCCCGTGTGCTATCAGTTTGCTGGCTCCTACCCTATCTACATGCATGCCCAAATGGCAGCTTCCCAAGGCTGACAGGCAGCTTAACTCCTCCCGAGCGATCTTTGAAGAAAGAGATATACCCAGTTGTGATGACCAGGTGGAATATTTAACAAATGTTACCCTTACTGCTGCAGAACGTTAAATTTCCTGTGCGTCCTCTTTACCACGTCTTGTCCCAGTCCCTTGGTGAACTGAGGCATGCTGTGACGCAGTTAATGCATGGAGACGCGCTCTCCACGTTTTTAACTGCCACCCTACGCTGGAAATCTGCATTCATTGTAAACAGATGTGTGCTAAGTATCTTCGCGTTCTTCGGGATAGTAAGAGCTAGCTGGATTTCATTCACTAGTTCTTCTAACAGACACCTTCCCTGTCGTGTGGGTCAACCTCCTAAGGCTCTCTCGAACCACGATCCATTCCCAAATTTCCGGCCAGTCGGTGACGATGCCATCGTGGACCCTATTGCTATCTCACACTTAGGTCCGCCATTTTGCGGACGTTTGAGATCTTCCCACTATTAACCTGCCTTCCTCCATTGGAAACGATCGGAGGCAGCTCAGGCAGTAACTTCTCTTCTCCAAATTGTGAGTGCTGCAATGCCACATTTACTACAAGGAAGCTAGATCATGCTCTGTTCATCCTGATCCTCTGCCACAGGTCCAGACGCCATCCACATTCAGATCTTGTATAACCTTTCTCTTGCAGGCAGCCACTTTCTGCTTAACACTTACTACTGTATCTGGGCTGAGGGCACATTTCCTGGCACTGGCGTGAAGCCACAGTCATACCTATACCTAAACCTGGTAAGAACAAATACCTTCCTTCTAGCTACCGCCCATCTCTTACCAGCTGCGTTTGCAAGGCGATGGAACGTTTGATTCATGTCTGGATAGTGTGGTGGCTCGAGTCTCGCCATTTGCCAACGAATGCACAGTGTGGATTTCGAGCAAGGTGTTCTGCAGTTGACCATCTCGTTACTTTGTCCACACATCATGAATGATTTTCTGCAGAAATCCCAGACTTGATGTTTCTATTTGGAGAAGGCTAAGGAACCTGCTGAAGAACTGGTATCATCTGTATTCTTTACAAGTGGGTCTTCTGTGGGCGCCTGCACTGTTTCCGTAGGGCATTCTGACAAGACTGAGTTTGCAAGTTGCGTGTGGGTTCTGCCCTGCTGGACACCTTTATCTTGGAAAATGTTGTGCCTCAGGGCTCTGTCCTGAGCGTCGTCCTCTTTGCTATCGCCATTAACACCAATGCCCTGTCCTCCACTGGGCATCTCTGGCTCTTATTGTTGACAATTTTTCTGTCTGTTGCAGTTCTCCACCGACCTGTCTCACTGAGCGGTGTCTTCAGCGCTGTCGTGATCGTCTTTGTTCCTGGAGCATCGGCAACAGCTACAGAAAGAAATGCCATATTCGTCTCAGTAGTTGGTCTCTAGCGGAATGGACAGGGGACTACTTACTACCTATGAAGCTTCAATTTTTGTTGAACAACTTGACGATAAGTTAGGGGAAGTGACAGCGCTGTCAAAGATCAGAAGTGATGTAGTCTTGATTCAGACAGCATCCCCAACCCAGTCCCAGGCGTTACTCGCTTGTGACAGACTGGGTGATACTCCTGTTTCTGCTACTCCTTATGAAAGCTTCAACTTGGCCCAGGGGATTATTTTCCATCGTAACCTACTCCTGCAGTCTGACAGAGCTCCGCGTCAATGTAGACTAGTGGGGTGTTAATTTCATCCAACGCATTTACAGAGACCCAAACACAACATGGTTGCTACCGGTGTCTTCATCTTGGTCTTCGAGGGTGATTCAGTGCCTGAACGGGTGAAAGTGATAGTTTACCACTGTCACATTAAACCATACATCCCTCCCCCCTTGCGGTGCTATAAGTGCTGGAAATTTGGGCACATGTCTTCCCACTGCACTTCCAGCACCACGTGTCGAGACTGTGGACGTCCACTGCATCCAGACACTCCCTGTGCACCTTCTCCCACTTGTATCAACTGTGTAGAGCAGCACCCCACCTGCTCGCCAGACTGCACAGTACTCCAAAAGGAGCGGAAAATCATGGAGTAAAAGACCTTGGACTGGTTGACTTTCAAAGACACTAAATGTAAATTTGAAGGATAACACCCCATTAGGTTGATGTCCACATACGCTGCAGCTACATTACCATCGCCATAACAAGTTCGTTGTCCCACACTCTGCCACGAACAGTGGGTCCTCCGGGCCTCCAGAGTACATCTGCCCCTTGGTGGTAGGGAGAAAATCTCCTTCCATTGCTCTCAAAGTACCTACTTCAGGGGCAAGGCCCCCCAAACGCAGAGAACATCAGTTCTCTCCCCCAGCCAGAGAAGCTACAGCCTCCTTCAGCTCCTATAATGTGGAAGGGGTACCTTGGGACCCCCTCTCCCAAGGTCTCCACTAATGCCACAGCGGACACTCTCCAGTGGCTAAAGAAACCAAAAGCTGCTGGATGAAGAGCTTCATGGGCTTCCTCCATGCCTGAAGCTACTTCAGAGAAGTCCTCCCAGCAAACCCAAAAAGAGGTCTGCTAAGAAAAATGACCCTCTAGTAGCCCCAACACCACCACTTCCTACCAATTCTGCACCTGCTGGTGAGGTGGAGATCTTGGTGTCCCCTAAGGTCCTGGATCTCACTGATGCCTCATCCACAGTAGGAATGGATACAAATACTAAATCGGTGGCAGAGGTGTCACCGCCCTCCTTCCATGCTTCATGCCTTCCCATCCTCAAGATAACGTCATCTTCCAGTGGCCCCCCCTGTGGGTCCGGGGTAAGAATAGGCCCGAGGTATTCCTGCCTGTCGTAAGAGGCGACTAAAAGGAGTTTCAACCGTTTTGGCCTTCCATGTGATGGTCCCCATTGGGGTTTGACCTCCATTTTTCAAAATTCTACAGAAGTACGAGCCTTTTGGGGAAGGACGCCTTACGTGGTGTACCACTGGTCCTCAGTGCACTAAGACCTTGGCACTCAGCATTGTACCGGCGTTGTAACCATACCCACTATTCCTCAAATTGGGCCTAAACGCCTGATGGGTTGTATAAGTTACGCCCATAGTGCGTCCCCATCTGCACCTACGATCATGATGGACTTTCCATGGCACCAGAAATCCAGCACGGTAGCCAGCCCGTTGTGGGGGGGTCGTCATGTACCCTCTAGGTTGTAGCCCCCCTGACAACACAGGGATCGTACTGCCGATACCTGAGCTGCACCCTCCCCACGTCGGCCAAGGAGTAGATGCCCGTCTCCTTGGGGCATCAGGACTCCCGGCAACAGTCATCCTGCCAGGTGGCCCTTGCTGAGGCTGGGTGCCACCCGTGGGGAGAGACCCTGGTCGGAGTGGGTGGTATTGGGGCGGTCGTTTCGCAGATGAAACAACATGTATCAGGTCGCTCTGCGGCCGGGTCTTCTAAAAAGAAAGGTACTGTCTCTGGTTCTGGTTCTCCTGCCCTTTCCCCCTTGGCCACTCCCTGGGAGGAAGGACAGGCACGCCGGCTTGGGGTGAAGTACTTCCCCCGCTATTTGGTCTGTTCTCGGACCGATGGGGGGACGTTCGCCACCTCCAAGCCCATGTTCTTTGTTCAGCACATCGAGGACATCTTCGGGTAAATCGAGGCTCCCAGTAAAATGCGTTCGGGGTCCGTTCTTATAAAGACCACCTCCGCCACACAGTCGGCGGCGCTCCAGGCGTGCGACCGACAAGGGGACATCCCAGTGTCCATTGTCCCACATCTGGCACTGAATAGGACGCAGGGGGTTATTTTTCATCGGGACCTCCTGCTGCAATCTGATGAGGAGCTCCGGGCCAACCTGGAGCGCCGAGGCGTGCATTTCGTCTGGCGAGTCCAGCGCGGCCCCAAGGACCGTCGCATCGACACCGGGGCCTTTATCCTCGCCTTCGAGGGGGACCTTCTCCCGCAGAAGGTAAAGGTGATGTGCTACCGGTGCGACGTGCGACCTTACGTCCTGCCTCCTATGCGCTGTTTTCGGTGTTTGCGCTTTGGGCACATGTCGTCACGGTGTGAGGCTGAGCCCCTTTGTGGCGACTGTGGACGTCCTCTTCATGAGGAACATACAAGCACCCCACCACCCCCGTGCGTTAATTGTCCTGGCATCCACTCACCTAGATCCTTAGACTGCCCCGCGTATCAGAAGGAGAAGAAGATTCAGGAACTCAAAACTTTGGATCGTCTCTATTATTCTGAGGACAGGAAGAAGTATGACTGCCTCCATCCCATGACGTTGACCACTTAGTTTGCCTCAGTCGTGTCCACTCCTTGCCTCCGCCTCCCAAATCCCTCCCTTCGAAATCCTCCTCGCCCGCGGCCCCCGCCCCCTCTGCCCCAGGGGCCACCCTTCCTCCTCCTCCTCCCCCCCCCCGCCGCCTGAGAAGCGATCCTCTTCTCAGGCGTCCAACAGGGAAACATTCCGGACCCCAGCTTTCGAGGTCCGGCGTTCCAAAACGGACCCCGCGCGTGAGGACCTTCTTCGGGTCCAGCCCACCATCCCTGTGCCTCCTCGGACTTCCAAGGCGGCCTCCAAGAAGAAGTCTCTATCCCCCTCTCCACCCTGGCGCGTTTCGTATGACACTCCATCCCGTGAGTTGCTCCTCCCGGCCGTCCTCAGTTTCGCCAGGACACTCTGCTGCCAGGCGCTCAGCTGGCCTCTCGTCGGCAAATGATGCTGCCCCTCCTACACAACCCAGGACATTCCCCCTGCGGGTCCAGGGTAAGAATAGGCCCGAGGTATTCCTGCCTGTCGTAAGAGGCGTCTAAAAGGAGTCCCTCCCCCTCAAGGGGGTAGTTAGCGCCTGCGTCCGGAGACGGACGGTTCCACGACCTCTATTTGCGGTCATTTTGCTTTTTCACTTATCGTTTCTTCCTTTCTTTGGTTGGTTCCTTTCTTTGCTCTTCTCCACCACACTGTCTTCCTTACTCTTTCCCCTGCGTAATCTCCTTGCCTTCTCATTGCCTTCTTCTCCTTGCCTTCTCATTGCCTTCTTCTCCTTGCCTTCTCATTGCCTTATTCTCATTGCCTTATTCTCATTGCCTTATTCTCATTGCCTTATTCTCATTGCCTTATTCTCATTGCCTTATTCTCATTGCCTTATTCTCATTGCCTTATTCTCATTGCCTTATTCTCATTGCCTTATTCTCATTGCCTTATTCTCATTGCCTTATTCTCATTGCCTTATTCTCATTGCCTTATTCTCATTGCCTTATTCTCATTGCCTTATTCTCATTGCCTTATTCTCATTGCCTTATTCTCATTGCCTTATTCTCATTGCCTTATTCTCATTGCCTTATTCTCATTGCCTTATTCTCATTGCCTTATTCTCATTGCCTTATTCTCATTGCCTTATTCTCATTGCCTTATTCTCATTGCCTTATTCTCATTGCCTTATTCTCCTTGCCTTATTCTCCTTGCCTTCTTCTCCTTGCCTTCTTCTCCTTGCCTTCTTCTCCTTGCCTTCTTCTCCTTGCCTTCTTCTCCTTGCCTTCTTCTCCTTGCCTTCTTCTCCTTGCCTTCTTCTCCTTGCCTTCTTCTCCTTGCCTTCTTCTCCTTGCCTTCTTCTCCTTGCCTTCTTCTCCTTGCCTTCTTCTCCTTGCCTTCTTCTCCTTGCCTTCTTCTCCTTGCCTTCTTCTCCTTGCCTTCTTCTCCTTGCCTTCTTCTCCTTGCCTTCTTCTCCTTGCCTTCTTCTCCTTGCCTTCTTCTCATTGCCTTCTTCTCATTGCCTTCTTCTCATTGCCTTCTTCTCATTGCCTTCTTCTCATTGCCTTCTTCTCATTGCCTTCTTCTCATTGCCTTCTCTGGTCTCCGCCTCGGCGTTTGAGACACTGTTCTCTCTCTCTCTCTCTCTCTCTCTCTCTCTCTCTCTCTCTCTCTCTCTCTCTCTCTCTCTCTCTCCTTTTTCCTCTTCTTCCTTCCTCCCTGTGCGCGCCTGAACGCCGACCCACGCGTTCGCACGCGTAGCCGGTGACGGGGTAACGCGTAATTCCCCGCCCTGGGTAGACATGTAAGGCACGCGCGTACCCCCTGGTAAAGGCCAGGCCCGGGGAGGGGTGATTGCCTGAGCTGATACCTTCTGACCATGCCGATTGGTCCCTCCGTCTGTTTCTCGGGAGGTGTGACCTGAGGTGTAAACATTCACCTAAGGCGGGAGTGCCCTCTGAGAGGGTCCCCACAAGGAAGGAGCGCGCCATCGGAGACGCTGGCAATCATGGGGGATTTCTCCGCAATGGATTTCACTCCATCTCTCTCGACTTCTGCCCAAAAACGGAAACGTGACCAGCTACCAGTGACAAAAGTACTACCGCCTGCCCCACAGTTCCTCGTCGTTTCTCGATCTGAGGACGGAAAGGATTTTTCCTCTGTCAACCCTTTCGTTATCCAGAAGGGCGTCGATGCCATAGCCGGATCTGTCAAATCCTGTACCAGGTTGCGTAACGGTACCTTATTACTCGAAACTGAGAGCGCCTTTCAGGCACAAAAACTGCTTCGGGCCACACTCCTGTACACATTCCCTGTCCGGGTGGAGGCTCACCGAACTTTGAATTCGTCTCGTGGTGTGGTCTACACTAGATCCCTCGACGGCTTGACTGACGAGGAGATTCAATCTTTCCTCGCTGAGCAGGGCGTGACGGCTGTCCATAGGGTCATGAAAAAGGTCAACAATGACCTTGTACCGACCCGGACACTTTTTTTGACCTTCGATAGTGTTCAGCTGCCATCGCGCATCAAAGCGGGCTACGAGGTTATTTCTGTTCGCCCCTATGTCCCGACACCTACGCGCTGCTACCAGTGTCAGCGTTTCAATCACACTCGCCAATCTTGTTCCAATGCGGCTAAATGTGTCACTTGTGGCAGGGATGCCCATGAGGGTGACTGTCCACCTCCGTCTCCTCGTTGTGTGAACTGTCAGGGTGACCATGCTGCATCCTCCCGCGACTGTCCTGTCTATAAGGAAGAACGCTGTATCCAGGAAATTCGGGTCAAAGAGAAAGTGTCCACCTCGGCTGCTCGCAAGCTATTGGCTAGTAGGAAGCCCACGCTGCTCCCAGCGGGGAAATACAGTACTGTCCTCGCCTCTCCTCGGACTACCAGGGAGGTGGCAACCCAGACCTGCGATCTGACCTTCAGCACCACGGTCGTCCGTTCGGCCAGTGCTAAGATCGCGCGGTCGACGTCTCCTCTTCGTCCCATCACCCCACAGACACCAGCCCCTTCATCAGCTTCTGCTAAGACGAAGACCCAGAAGTCACATGCACGGGCCTTCAAGAAGGAACCGTCCCGTGCAGACTTCCTACGTACCTCGACCTCCCAGCCTTCGTCCGATACTTCCACCAAACGACCATCCAAGTAGGCTAATAGGAAGCACAGTTCTCCTTCTCCGCCACGGCGCATTTCTTCTCCTGCGCCACCCAGCGGTTGCCGCCCCAGGCCGTCATCCCTTTCGCCTGGCCGCACCGCTGGTAGCCGAACATCTGGCCGTTCACTGGCGGAGGAAGCTCCCTTCTTTCGTCTTCCTTTTTTCTTACGATGGCACTTATTCACTGGAATATTCGCAGCATTCGCTCCAACCGAGAGGACTTGAAGTTGCTGCTTCGCTTGCACCGTCCACTCGTCGTAGCCCTCCACGAAACGAAGCTACGCCCATGCGATCAAATTGCCTTGGCACAATACACCTCTGTGCGTTTTGACCTACCCCCTGTGGTAGGTATCCCAGCTCATGGAGGGGTTATGTTGCTGGTCCGGGATGATATTTACTACGATCCCATCACGTTGCACACCGGCCTGCAGGCAGTTGCCATCCGCATTACTCTCCCAACTTTTATATTTTCCATTTGTACCGTTTACACTCCATCGTCGTCTGCCGTTACCAGGGCAGACATGATGCAACTTATTGCTCAGCTACCTGCACCATTTTTGTTAACTGGAGACTTCAATGCCCACCATCCCCTTTGGGGCTCTCCAGCATCCTGCCCGAGGGGCTCCCTGTTAGCAGACCTTTTCAACCAGCTCAATCTCGTCTGCCTCAATACTGGCGCCCCTACTTTTCTTTCGGATACATCTCACACCTATTCCCATTTAGATCTCTCTATATGTACTCCCCAACTTGCACGCCGGTTCGAGTGGTATGCTCTTTCTGATACATATTCGAGCGACCACTTCCCGTGTGTTATCCATCTCCTGCAGCATACCCCCTCTCCGTGCTCATCTAGTTGGAACATCTCCAAAGCAGACTGGGGGCTCTTCTCTTCAAGGGCGACCTTTCAGGATCAAACATTCCCAAGCTGCGGTAGTCAGGTCGCACACCTCACGGAAGTCATTCTCTCTGCTGCTGAATATTCCATCCCTCACCCTACTTCTTCTCCACGTCGCGTACCGGTCCCCTGGTGGACCGCAGCATGTAGAGACGCTCTACGTGCTCGTCGACGTGCTTTACGCGCCTTTAACCGCCACCCTACAGTGGCGAATTGTGTCAATTATAAACGATTACGTGCACAGTGTCGTCGTATTATTAAAGAAAGCAAGAAAGCCAGCTGGGCTGCTTTCACAAGCACCTTCAACAGTTTTACTCCTTCTTCTGTTGTCTGGGGTAGCCTGCGCCGGCTATCTGGCACTAAGGTCCACTCACCAGTTTCTGGCATGACGGTCGCGAATGACGTCCTTGTGGCCCCTGAGGCTGTCTCCAATGCCTTCGGCCGCTTTTTCGCAGAGGTTTCGAGCTCCGCTCATTACCACCCTGCCTTCCTCCCCCGCAAACAGGCAGAGGAGGCTAGGCCACCTAACTTCCGCTCCTCGAATCGTGAAAGTTATAATGCCCCATTCACCATGCGGGAACTCGAAACCGCACTTGGCCGATCACGGTCCTCCGCTCCAGGGCCTGATTCTATTCATATTCAGATGCTGAAGAACCTTTCTCCTGCGGGTAAAGGTTTTCTTCTTCGTACTTACAATCGCATCTGGATTGAGGGACATGTTCCCGCATGCTGGCGCGAGTCTATTGTTGTCCCGATTCCTAAGCCGGGGAGGACAAGCACTTGCCCTCCAGTTATCGACCCATCTCGCTTACCAGCTGTCTCTGTAAAGTGATGGAGCGAATGGTTAACTCTCGATTGGTTTGGCTGCTCGAGTCTCGACGCCTACTTACCAATGTACAATGTGGATTTCGTAGGCGCCGGTCTGCTGTTGACCATCTGGTTACCTTGTCGACCTTCATTATGAATAACTTCTTGCGGAAGCGCCCGACCGCGGCTGTGTTCTTTGATTTGGAGAAGGCTTACGACACCTGTTGGAGGGCGGGCATTCTCCGCACCATGCATACATGGGGTCTTCGCGGTCGCCTCCCTCTTTTTATTCGTTCCTTTTTAATGGATCGACAGTGCAGGGTACGTGTGGGTTCTGTCCTGTCAGACACCTTTCGCCAGGAGAATGGGGTACCACAGGGCTCAGTTTTGAGCGTCGCTCTCTTCGCCATAGCGATCAATCCAATAATGGATTGCCTCCCAGCTGATGTATCAGGCTCCCTTTTCGTGGACGATTTTACCATCTATTGCAGCGCGCAGCGTACGTGTTTCCTGGAGCGTTCTCTTGACCGTCTTTACTCGTGGAGTGTCGCCAATGGCTTCCGTTTTTCTGCCGAGAAGACGGTCTGTATTAACTTCTGGCGCTACAAAGAATTTCTCCCACCGTCTTTACGACTTGGTCCCGTTGCTCTTCCATTCGTGGAGACAACAAAATTTTTAGGTCTTACATTTGACAGGAAACTTATGTGGAGACCAGCTGTCATATTTGGCTGCCCGTTGTACCAATTCCCTAAATGTCCTCCGTGTTCTCAGTGGTCTGTCGTGGGGAGCGGATCGAACCGTCCTCCTTCGCCTATATCGGTCGATCGTCCGCTCCAAGCTGGATTATGGGAGCTTCGTATACTCCTCTGCACGGCCATCCATCTTACGCCGCCTCAACTCCATACAACATCGGGGTTTACGACTTGCGATCGGAGCGTTTTATACTAGTCCCGTCGAGAGTCTTCATGCTGACGCTGGTGAGTTGCCACTCACCTACCGGCGCGATATACTGCTTTGTCGGTATGCCTGTCGGCTACTGGCAATGCCTGACCACCCATCTTATCGTTCCTTTTTTGATGACTCTCTCGACAGTCAATACGGGTTGTATGTCTCCGCCCTGCTACCCCCTGGAGTTCGCTTTCGTCGCCTCCTTCAACACCTTCATTTTTCACTCCCTGCCACCTTTCGAGTGGGCGAGAGCCACACGCCACCTTGGCTCCAGGCTCAGGTTCGCGTCCATCTTGACCTCTGCTCGCTCCCGAAGGAGGTTACCCCCGATTCAGTCTACCACTCCCGTTTTGTCGCACTTCGTTCGAAGTTCATTAATATGACCTTCATTTATACAGATGGCTCTAAGACCGATGACGGGGTCGGGTGTTCTTTTATTGTCGGGGCACAAAGTTTCCAATATCGGCTCCATGGCCATTGTTCGGTCTTCACAGCTGAGCTCTTTGCCCTCTACCAGGCTGTCCTTTACATCTGCCGCCACCGACATTCTGCTTATGTCATCTGCTCCGATTCCCTGAGCGCTATCCAGAGCCTCGGTGATCCGTACCCGGTTCACCCTTTCGTGCACCGGATCCAACGCTCTCTTCAGCAGCTGGTGGACGTCGGTTCTCCCGTTAGCTTTATGTGGATTCCTGGCCATGTCGGTATCCCTGGGAACGAAGCTGCAGATGCCGCGGCCAAGGCTGCGGTCCTCCAGCCTCGGACAGCTTCTTGTGGTGTCCCTTCGTCAGATTGTAGCAGGGTAATTTGTCGGCGCATTGTCTCGCTGTGGCATGCCGATTGGGCTGCACTTTCAGACAACAAGCTTCGGGCCTTGAAAGCTCTACCCGTGGCTTGGACGTCCTCCTCACGCCCTTCTCGGCGGGAGGAGGTAGTTTTGGCCCGGTTGCGAATTGGCCACTGCCGGTTCAGCCATCGCCATCTGCTGACGGCTGCGCCGGCGCCGTTCTGCCCATGTGGACAATTGCTGACGGTCCGCCACATTTTAACGTCGTGTCCGAATTTTAACACCCTACGTCTCGATATTGGCCTGCCATGTACTGTAGAAGCCATTTTAGCGGATGACCCACGAGCAGCTGCTCGCGTTCTTCATTTTATCAATTTGACAACCCTCTCAAAGGACATTTGATTATGCTGTTTTCTTTTTTAATCCTATGCCTGTCAGTATGTCTTTCATCGTGTTCTCCGTTTTGTTGCTGTTTTAAACTTGTGACTCGCGGAGCATTCCTAAAGTAGTCTGGGCGCTAATGACCGTTGACGTTGTGCGCCCTAAAACCACAAAAAAAAAAAAAAAAAAAAAAAAAACCCAGGACATTGGCTGCAGCTGGCGACGACTCGATGGAACAGGATCCGCCTCCCGCCGGTTGTAGCGTTGTTCCCTCGAAACCTGGCCGTCCACAGCCGTCGAGGTGACCAGCTCTTCACCCGTCTCGTTCCCCCTCCTTTTTGACTAGCGATGGCCTTGTTACATTGGAACATAAGAGGTATTCGATCTAATCGGGAGGAATTACAACTGCTCCTCCGCCTGCACTGTCCGCTCGTCCTTGGTCTCCAGGAAACCAAGTTGTGCCCAACTGACCGTATTGCCTTTACCCACTGTACCTCTGAGTGGTATGACCTCACCCCTGTGGACGGTATCCCAGCTCATGGTGGGGTCATGTTGCTCGTTCGAGACGATGTCTATTACCATCCCATCCCATTGACCACCCCACTCCAAGCAATAGCTGTCCGTATTACTCTTTCTGCTTTTACTTTTTCAGTTTGTACCATCTACACTACAACGTCATCCGCAGTTAGTCGGACTGACATGATGCACCTGATTGTTCAGCTTCCTCCGCCGTTTTTGTTTGGCGACTTCAATGCCCATCATCCCCTTTGGGGCTCTCCTGCATCCTGTCAAAGAGGCTCACTCTTGGCGGATGTCTTCAACCATCTCAATCTTGTCTGCCTTAATACAGGCGCCCGACTTTCCTCTCGGACTCTACTCATACCTACTCCCACTTGGACCCCTCCATCTGTTCTACCACTCTTGCCCGTCGGTTCGAGTGGTATGTCCTTTCTGACACCTATTCGAGCGACAACTTCCCCTGTCTCGTTGGTCTCCTGCACCACACCCCATCCCCACGTCCTTCGAACTGGACCATACCGAAAGCTGACGAGGGACTTGACTCCTACCTGGCGACCTTTCCGGGCCACGATTTTCTCAGTTGTGACAGTCAGGTCAAATACCTCACGGCTGTTATCGTCAATGCTGCCAAACGTTTCATTCCTCATACTACCTCTCTATGTCGCGTTTCCGTCCCCTGGTGGAATGAGGCTTGTAGAGACGCTATCCGTGCTCGACGACGTGCTTTACGCACCTATCGCCGCCATCCTACGTTGGCGAATTGTATTTGATACAAACGACTCCGAGCGCAATGCCGTAGAGTCATCAAAGACAGCAAAAAAGTTTGTTGGGCATCTTTCACCAGCTCCTTTAACAGTTCTACTCCCTCTTCTGTCGTCTGGGGTGGCCTGCGCCGGCTGTCGGGCATTAAGGCACACTCCTCGGTACCTGGCCTGACCTCAGGTAATAAGGCCCTTGTTGATCCTGTGGCTGTCTCCAACGCCTTCGGCCGCTTTTTCGCGGAGGTTCCAAGCTCCGCCCATTACCACCCTGCCTTCCTTCCCAGGAAAGAGGCAGAAGAGGCTCGGCGACCTTCCTTCCACTCGCTGAATCTGGAAACTTACAATGCCCCCTTTACTATGCGGGAACTCGAACGTGCGCTTACACTGTCCCGGTCCTCTGCTCCGGGTCCAGATGCCATTCACGTTCAAATGCTGGCACACCTTTCTCCGGCGGGCAAAAGCTTCCTTCCTTGTACCTACAATCGCGTCTGGACCGAAGGTCAGGTCCCCATGCGTTGGCGTGACGCCGTCGTTGTTCCTATACCCAAACCTGGGAAGGATAGACACCTTTCTTCTAGTTACCGCCCCATTTCTCTTACAAGCTGTGTCTGTAAGGTGATGGAGCGCATGGTTAATGCTCGGTTAGTCTGGATTCTTGAATCTCGACGGCTAGTTACCAATGTCCAATGCGGCTTTCGTCGTCGCCGATCATGAACAACTTTTTGCGAAAGTAGCCATGTTCTTCGATTTGGAGAAAGCTTATGATACCTGTTGGAGAGGAGGTATCCTCCGCACTATGCACAGGTTGGGCCTACGCGGGCGCCTGCCCATTTTTATTGATTCCTTTTTAACGGATCGAAAGTTTAGGGTACGTGTTGGTTCCGTATTGTCAGACGTCTTCCTCCAGGAGAACGGAGTGCCTCAGGGCTCCGTCTTGAGCATAGCCCTTTTTGCCATAGCGATCAATCCAATCATGGATTGCATTCCACCTAATGTCTCAGGCTCTCTCTTTGTTAATGACTTCGCGATCTACTGCAGTGCCCAGAGAACATGCCTCCTGGAGCGCTGCCTTCAGCGTTGTCTAGACAGCCTATACTCATGGAGCGTGGCAAATGGCTTCCGGTTCTCTGAAGAGAGGACGGTTTGTATCAACTTTTGGCGATATAAAGCGTTCCTTCCGCCATCCTTACATCTCGGTCCCGTTGTTCTCCCATTCGTGGAAACAACTAAGTTTCTAGGGCTCACATTCGACAGGAAACTGTGTTGGTCTCTTCATGTCTCTTATTTGGCGGCGCGTTGTACACGTTCCCTTAATGTCCTCAGAGTTCTTAGTGGTTCATCTTGGGGAGCGGATCGCACTGTCCTGCTTCGCTTGTATCGGTCCATAGTCCGATCGAAGCTGGATTATGGGAGCCTCGTCTACTCGTCTGTTCGGCCATCCCTCTTACGCCGTCCCAACTCAATCCACCATCGGGGGTTACGTCTTGCGACAGGAGCGTTCTACACTAGTCCCGTCGAGAGTCTTTATGCTGAAGCTGCCGAATTACCATTGACCTACCGGCGCGACGTACTGCTGTGTCGGTATGCCTGCCGGCTGTTGTCTATGCCCGACCACCCCTCTTATCAGTCCTTCTTCGCCGATTCTCTCGACCGTCAGTGCGGGTTGTATGTGTCTGCCCTGCTGCCCCCCTGGAGTCCGCTTCCGTCGCCTGCTTCGACAATTGGATTTTGCCCTCCCTCCCACCTTCAGAGAGGGTGAGAGCCAGACACCACCTTGGCTCCAGGCTCGGGTTCATATTTATCTCGACCTCAGCTCGCTCCCGAAGGAGGGTACTCTGGCTGCAGTGTATTGCTCACGGTTTGTCGAACTTCGTGCTCGACTTGCCGGTCACACCTTTATTTACACCGGTGGCTCCAAAACTGACGGTGTCGGCTGTGCCTTTGTCGTCAGGGCCGCCACCTTTAAATACCGGCTCCTCGACCAATGTTCCATCTTTACGGCCGAGCTTCTTGCTCCCCATCAGGCCGTTCAGTATGCCCGCCGCCACCGCCATTCATCATATGTACTCTGCTCTGATTCCCTCAGTGCTCTTCAGAGCCTTGGAGCTCCCTATCCGGTCCACCCCTTGGTGCAACGGATCCAGCAGTCCCTCCATTCTTTCGCTGATAATGGTTCTCCTGTCAGCTTTCTGTGGGTTCCAGGACATGTAGGAGTGCCTGAGAATGAGGCTGCAGGTGCTGCAGCCAAGGCTGCAGTCCTCCTGCCTCGGCCAGCCTCCCATTTTGTCCCGTCATCTGAAGTTCATGGGGTTGTTTGTAAGAGGCTTGTGTCGTTGTGGTGGGATGCTTGGTCATCCCTCCAAGGAAACAAGCTCCAGGCAGTAAAACCGCTCCCAACTGCTTGGACAGCCTCCTCCCGACCATCTCGGCGAGAAGAGATCCTTCTGACCAGGTTGCGGATTGGGCATTGCCGGTATAGCCACCGCTACCTGCTCTCCGGTGACCCAGCCCCGCAGTGCCCTTGTGGTCAAGCATTAACAGTGCGCCACGTTTTATTGTCGTGTCCCCGCTTTAGTCAATCTCGTGTTGTCCTGTCCCTGCCATCTACTTTACCGGATATTTTAGCTGATGACGCTAGAGCAGCTGCTCGTGTTCTGCGTTTTATAACTTTGACTGGCTTGTCCAAAGACATCTAACTTTCTTGATTATTTTATCTGCATATTTGTCAGGACTTTCTGGTGTCCCCCCCCCTTCCCCTTGAGTTTTACTAGATTCCATGTGCTCTAGCGCCCAGTCACAGTTGTTAATGACCTTAGTAGTTGAGCGCCCTTAAACCCCACCAAAAAAAATCTTCCAGTGGAATTGCTGCGGTTTTTTCCACCACTTGGCTGAGCTATGGCAACTGTTAAGCTTTACACCTGCTTCCTGCATTGCCCTCCAGGAAACGTGGTTCCTGGCTATGCAACCCCCCCCTCCCCCACCCTTTGTGACTATAGGGATAATAAAAGGACCATATCGACTATAACACTGTGTCAGGTGGAGTTAGTGTCCGTCCTGAACTCAGTATGCAGTTAACCTGGGCCCCTTCAAACTCCTCTTGAAGCTGAGGCTATCAGGATAGAGAATGCAGGAAATAACTGTCTGCAATGTATATCTTCCTCCATATGGTGCAGTGCCCCTGGACGTATTAGTTGCACTCATTGATCAACTTCCTAAACCTTTCTACTTCCGGCAGATTTCAACGCCCATAGTCCCTTTTGGGGTGGCACTGTCCTTACTGTGCAAGGTAGAGATGGAGAAAACTTTCCTGTCTCAACTCGAACTCGAACTCGACCTCGACCTCTGCCTCTTAAATACTGCCCCCCCCCCTCTCCCCACAGATTTCAGTGTGGCTCATGGCACTTACTTGGCCATTGATTTATCCCTCTGCAACCCAGGACTTCCCCCATCTGGCCACTGGAGAGCCCACAATGACTTGTGTGATAGTGACCACTCTCCCATGTGTCACGCTCCCAGCGCCATTCCCCCAGATGTCATCCAAGATGGGCTTTAAACAAGGCAGACTTGTAAGCTTTCACCTCTGCTGTCACCATCGATGTGGTAGTTGAGCAGGTCACAGAAACTATTGTTTCTGCGGTGGAAAACGCGATCGATTGTTCTTTAGGGTGCCTCGTCAAAAATCAGTACCTTGGTGGTAGCCGGAAATCGCAGAGGCCATCAGAGCGCTGGCGAGCCTTTCAGCGACATTAGCAGCATCCTTCCCTAGAGTACCTAATAGCTTTTAAACAGGTCCGTGCCCGCATTTTCCAGCTTATAAAAAGATTGCAACAGGCTTGTTGAGAGGTACATCCCGACCATTGGGTGCCATACATCGCCTTCCCAAGTCTGGGCAAAGATCAGACGTGTTTGTGGGTACCAGAGCCTGAGAGCTGTTACTGACATTAACATAAATGGCGTGTAATCTACAGACGCAAACGCAATTGCCGAGCACTTCGCTGGAGCCTCTGCATCGGAGAATTAACCCCCAGCCTCACGCACGCTCAAACGGCGGCTGGGAGGGAACATCCTCTCATTCACTACATGCCGCAGTGAATCCTATAACGCTCCTGAGTGCCCTTGCACATTGCCCTGACAGATCTTGGGCCTGATCGGATACACAGCCAGATGATTAAACATCTCTCATCTGACTACAAGCGACATATGCTCGTCATATTCAACCGGATATGGGGCGATGGCGTCTTTCCATCGTATTGGCGGGAGAGTACAATCATTCTGGTAGTCAAACCCGGTAAAAACCCGCTTGATGTTGATAGCTATCGGCCCATCAACCTCACCAACGCTTTTAGTAAGCTGTTGGAACGTATAGTTGGTTGGCGGTTGGGTTTCGTACTGGAGTCGCGTGCCTGCTGGCTCCATGTCAGGGTTGCTTCTGCCAGGGTCGCTCTACCACACAGTCATACGTCAATCGTCTGCCATCCAAACAGCCTTTTCCAGATGGCAACACCTGGCTGCCGTCTTTTATGACCTACATAAAGCATACGACACGACCTGGCGACATCATATCCTTGCTACAATTATGAGTTGGTGTCTCCGGAGACCACTCCCGAATTTTATCCAAAACTTCCTGTCGCTCAGTACTCCCCGTGTCAAAGTTGGTGACTCCCATAGTTCCATCTATATCCAGGAGAACAGTCCTGCAGGGCTCTGTATTGAGTGTGTCTATTTTTTAGTGGCCATTAAGTCTAGCAGCAGCTGTCGGGCCCTGAGTCTCACCTCTGTATGCAGACGATTTTGCATTTCGCACTGCTGCTCCAGTACTGGTGTTACTGAGCGGCGCCTACAGGGAGCCATCCAAAAAGCGCAATCATGGGCTCTACCCCATGGCTTCCACTTTTCAGCTGCAAAGTCGTGTCATGCACTTCTGTCGGCGTTGTACCGTTCATCCAGAAACAGCACTTTACCTTACTGACATCCACACTCTGTAGTAGACACACAAATTCCTAGGACTGGTTTTCGACGCTCGATTGACTTGGCTCTGTCATTTTCGTCAGCTTAAGCAGAAGTGCTGGCAGCACCTCAATGCCCTCTGTTGCCTGAGAAACACCAGTTTGGGTGCTGCTACTGCAGCTCTACAGAGCCCTTGTGCAATCCCGACTTGACTATGGGAGCGTGTTTTATGGTTCGGCAGCGCCTTCAGTGTTGTATTTACTCGACCCTGTGCACCATTTTGGGGATAGACTAGCGACAGGAGCCTTTAGGAAGAGTCCGGTGACCAGTGTACTGGTGGAAGCTGGTGTCCCTCTATTTCAGATCAAACATGCGCAACTACTCGCCAGTTATACAGTACACTTTCATAGTTCCCCTGACCATCCGAATAACTGTCTCATTTTCCCGCCCACAGCACTCCATCACCTATATCGGCAGCCCAGTTTGGGGCTAACGATTGCAGTTGGTGTGTGGTCCCTTCTCTCTAAATTGGAGTCCTTCCGTTTAGCAGCTCTACTTTTGGTTCGTTCACGTATGCCTCCATGGTGTATGCCTCGGCTGCAACTTCATCTGACCCTTCCATGTGGCCCAAAGAACTCCACTAACCCTGTAGCTCTCCGCTGTAACTTCCTCTCCATTCTTGACGTGTTCTGGGCCTCTGAAGTGGTTCACACTGATGGCTCGATGGCTGATTGTTGTTGGCTTTGCCTATGTGCACGGCGGCCATATTAAACAGCATTCCTTACCCGATGGCTGCAGTGTAATCACTGCAGAGCTTGTGTCGATTTCTCATGCTCTTCAGTATCTCCATTCATGCGCTGGGGGAATCTTTTCTCTTATGTACCGACTCATTGAGCAGCCTGAAAACTGTCGACCAGCGCTACCCTCGTCATCCTTTGGTAGCATCGTTCCAGGAGTCCATCTATGCCCTGGAACTGTCCAGTCGTTCAGTGGTGTTCGCCTGGACCCATGGTCAAGTTCAAATGCCGTGAAATGAACTTCCTGACAGGCTGGCCAAACAGGCTACATGGAAATCACTTCTGGAGATAGGCATCCCCGCAACTGACCTGCATTAGTTATTATGGCACAAGGTTTTCAGCTTCGAGAGACGGAATGGCAAAATCTCAGTATGCATAACAAACTGCGAGCCATTAAGGGAGCCACGAATGTGTGGAAGTCCTCAATGAGGGCGTCTTGCAGGGACTCTGGTTCTCTGCAGGCTCCGCACTGGCCATGCATTGGCGACCCAGGGCTATCTCCTGCGCCGTGATGACCCACCTCACTGTTGGTGCGGTGTCCGGTTGGCAGTGGCCTATATTCTTCTGCTGTGTCCATCTTTGGTTGCCCTGTGACTTCCTCTTCGGTTGCTGGACTCGTTATCGATTTTAGCAGACAACTTATTGACTGATTTGGTTTTAGGTTTCATCCGTGAGGGTGTGTTTTATCATTCAATCTGAGTTTTAGCGCCTGTCCTTTGCCCCTCTGTCCTCCACCCTAGTGCTTTCAGGGTGAAAGTTTTAATGTGGTGCAGGGTGGCTGGATTTTACTACTTAGATTCGTGATCAGACAGCCACAGTAATCTGCTTCCTTGTTTTACTCTCTTCTGTCTCTTGCATTTCTGTTCTCTTGTCCTCTTTCGTTCCTTTTGGTGTGCATTGTATTTTCTTCATTCTTGTGTTCTTCCTTTCCTTCCACTTACTTACTTACTTACTTACTTCCTTTCCTTTTACTTGCTTACTTACTTACCTACTTACCTACTTACTTACTTACCTACTTACTTTCTTTCTTTTCGTTTACTTCCTTTGTGTGTCTCGTCTATTTTATTCTCACGCTTGTGGCAATGTTTTATTACGAACAAGACACTTATATGACCTCGTAGTTTGGTTTGAAAGAGGGGGGAAAGGGACCAATCAACTCAACCTCTGCCTTCGATACAGTTCCGCACTGTCGCCTGATAAACAAAGTAAGAGCTTACGGAATATCAGACCAGCTGTGTGGCTGGATTGAAGAGTTTTTAGCAAACAGAACACAGCATGTTGTTATCAATGGAGAGATGTCTACAGACGTTAAAGTAACCTCTGGTGTGCCACAGGGGAGTGTTATGGGACAATTTTTTTCACAATATATATAAATGACCTAGTAGATAGTGTCGGGAAGTTGCATGCGGCTTTTCGCGGATGATGCTGTAGTATACAGAGAAGTTGCAGCATTAGAAAATTGTAGCGAAATGCAGGAAGATCTGCAACGGATAGGCACTTGGTGCAGGGAGTGGCAACTGTCCCTTTACATATACAAATGTAATGTACTGCGAATACATAGAAAGAACGATCCTTTATTGTATGATTATATGATAGTGGAACAAACACCTGTAGCAGTTACTTCTGTAAAATATCTGGGAGTATGCGTGTGGAACTATTTGAAGTGGAATGATCATATAAAATTAATTGTTGGTAAGGCGGGTACTAGGTTGACAATCATTGGGAGAGTGCTTAGAAAATGTAGTCCATCAACAAAGGAGGTGGCTTACAAAACATTCGTTCGACCTATACTTGAGTATTGCTCTTCAGTGTGGGATCCGTACCAGATCGGGTTGACGGAGGAGATAGAGAAGATCCAAAGAAGAGCGGCGCGTTTCGTGGCAGGGTTATTTGGTAACCGTGATAGCGTTACGGAGATGTTTAATAAACTCAAGTGGCAGACTCCGAAAGAGAGGCGCTCTGCATCGCGGTGTAGCTTGCTCGCCAGGTTTCGAGAGGGTGCGTTTCTGGATGAGGTATCGAATATATTGCTTCCCCCTACTTATACCTCCCGAGGAGATCACGAATGTAAAATTAGAGAGATTAGAGCGTGCACGGATGCTTTGACAGTCGTTATTCCCGCGAACCATACGCGACTGGAACAGGAAAGGGAGGTGATGACAGTGGCACGTAAAGTGCCCTCCGCCACACACCGTTGGGTCATTTGCGGAGTATAAATGTAGATGTAGATGTAATACTAGGGCCCTCCACACATTTCAGTGTGGCTCATGGCACTTTCTCGGCCATCTGTTCACTGGAGAGCCAACGATGACTTATGTAGCAGACCACTTTCCCATCTTTCTCCCCCCCTCCCCCCCACAGCATCATTCCCCCCTGTGGTTTTTAAACAAGGCAGACTGGGAAGCGTTCACCTCTGCTGGCACCGTTGAATCTCCCCCACGAGGCCACTAGAGCTAGTTTTTCTGCGGCAGAAAACACGATCGCTTGTTCTTTGGGGTGCCTAGGCGAAAGTCGATACCTTGGTGGTCGCCAGAATCGCTGAGGCCATTAAAGAGCGCTGGCGAGCTCTTCAGCGACATCGGCAGCATCCTTTCCTAGAGCACCTAATAGTTTTTAAATGGCTCCATGCCCGCATTTTCCAGCTTATAAAAGAGGGCAACAGGAGTTTTGGGAGAGGTATGTCCAGACCATTGGGTGCAATACGTCGCCTTCCCAAGTCTGGACAAAGATCAGACCTGTTTGCGGATACTAGACCCAGACAGGTGTTACTGGCATTAACATCAATTACGTGTTATCTACCGACGCAAACGCAATTGCCGAGCACTTTGCTGAACACTACGCTTTGGCCTCCACACCGGAGAACTATCCCCCAGCATTTTACACCCTCAAACAGCGGAGGGAAAGGAAAGACGTTTCGTTCACTGAACATCTGAACCGTATAACGCTCCATTTACACACAGCGAGCTGCTCAACGTCTTTGTACCCTAGGCTGCTAACACATTAATGAAGCCAAAGATGTTGGCATCATCTTTCGAAAGTTTGCTTCAGTCTTCGACCATAGATACTAGTTTTTTATGGTCGAAGGTATTGGGGCAAAAGCTAGCTGACCAATCACAAATATCAGTCCGGATTCCAGAAGTCTCTAGAAGCGGGCTATAAAGTTAGTTCATTACTGCTGCGTGTCTAGAACAGTTCGTAGAGCACTTAAACATTAAAGGTAAAGGTCCCGAGTTGGTCTGTCCAGTAGAGTTTTAATCTGGCACGAAGTTTAAATTGTAGAGTTCCTCACATTTCTTCTTCTCAGCCTGGAATATATTCTTTAGATATCTTCAGGGTATCTGCATCTTTGCTGTTACAGTAACTGCCCTCGCAAAGCTGTTGCTGTCATGGGCAGAAAGAAGAATTGAATCTAGGCATTAATCAGTCATACCAGTCAGCTGTTTGTAGGTTCCCTTTGCACAGAGGAATTAACATTGAGATAGCTGCACTGATTTCTACTGAACTGAGGAAGTAGTGAACATGAGGGAAATCTGACAATTTTGAGTTGTGACAAACTGATGGTTCCCATAAGCAATGAGAAAACGTAAGTTTGTGTCGTTCTCTAGTTCCAAGTGGCTTAACTGAAGCCATCTGTCTACAGCGTTGAAAACAAAATGCTTGTTTTCTACTGCCTCCTTAACAAATGTGGGAAGAACATGTCGGCCATAGGAAGAGATTGTAGATACCAGTTGAGATTAGTTCCCCAGTTTCGGTGGTAACTTGAGTGTCTTGAGATGGTTAGCAGGTAAGCATTTCTATTGTAGTCGAGACGTGTTGGCTACTCTGTAGGCATGGTGTACGTCGCACCAACAGTATTGTATCACAGTATTTTCTCCTCCAAAGATTAGTTGATCTCCATTACCTGTATGACTTCCCTGTAGGACATATTGTTGCTTTTGAACAGAATGTTCCTTAGAATTTCTGCTATTGCTCTAGATGTTCATTTGACATAAATACTTGCTACCATTTTCATAGAGATGTGGCCCTGTGAAAAGATGTTTCGATGTACTGCTGATTCATTCCTTCTGTTAGATGTCTTTGCATACATTCAGGAGACGTGCAGCTATCGTCTGGCACACAGTTGTTGCTCTCCCAGTACCACATGGGGGTCACATGTAGGACACTTTCAGGGAACACCTACGGATGTGAAGCTACATAGACCACTGAAACAGCTGTAAATTGTGAAATTTCTATGCTTCATCTTACCTTAAGTAAGAAGTCCGTTCACAACAGAGTAGCATCAGTGGTGAGAGACAATGCTGTAGTTAACTTCTGGAGTAATATTCCATGAACTTTTGAGCTCAGTGGAAAGGAGAGGAAAAAGTTACAGAGCACCATATTTAGCATCTCCACAGAGCAGTGACCTGTTACTTGTCATTCATTTATTTGGTGTTACACATGTGAAATTCTGAGTTGTGTTCAGACAATGGAATCCTTGATAGCGAAACACATTAGAGAACTAAATGTATTTAGATGCACTGGCAAATCAGTTTAGCCAACTGAGAATACTTCAGATTCTTGTACTTACTTTACACATAAGTCTACTCACTTCAGTAAGCAGTGAAGATAGTATGGGAAGGAGAATAGGTGGTCCAGAAGACAATTATGTAAGACTTATAGACGGCATAGAAACAAACTATGCTGCTTTTGTGACAGTTTCTCCAATATGAGAAAGCCTTCTTAATGCAAAAGTTGCTGAGCTCATTGTTTTCTCAGTTTGATGAATGTCATGTTCCCAGTGTAGTTCAGCTGGCGCAAATGCCCAGGAATGTGGTGCTACCAACTCACCTGGTGGCTGTTGACTATCTTTTTCTTATGACTTGATCTAACATTTCTTAAATCAAAAGGTAATCATACGTGCAGGTCAGTAAACAATTCAGAATAAATTAAAATAGCAACACCGTTTACACCTTAGACCCAAGAGAACCTTGAAATGTATGATACAGCAAATACAATAACAATGATTTGAGACACAGGAATAAAGGTTTAACAAAATGCAACATGGCTTCCTCTGACGAAACCTTGGCCAATGCAAGATACCACAGTCAACTTTGGGGCTCAGTGTTGCTAGCAGCTGTTAACATACGGTTGGTGGCAACTGATGTCACATCATTTCAGATGCCAACATTTACTGGACCTCAAATGCCCATCCCCGCACATGTCAGATACATTTTACACAATCTCAAATCAACCATAATCAGTTTCTGGAAACCGACATTAGTAAAATTGATAGTCTCATTAAAGCTGTCATTTTTATCTTGTGACTGTCCTTGCTATGGCTATCCTCACTTTCAAATTCACTTCCCTTGATAATCACATGGCTACTTCCATCAGTTCGTCACATTCTCCTACAATCATTAGGTAAACCCACATCTCTACAGTTACATCACACCCATCATAGGTTAGCAGCAATGCTTCAGGAACCTTCCATTCACTACAACTAGTGAGAACCTATGTTCAACATAGTCATGTTCTCTGTCCATCGGTTAATGAAATAAGACTTGACTACCAATACTTCTCACTCACAATGTTATATGCTGTATGTGACACAGATGTGGAGTGTAAGGTAACACTCTGGAAGGGTATTGTGAGATGAGAAACGTCTTGGGTAACTCAAACTTACTGTCTATCTTGATACTGCCACGACCGTTGGAAGTAAAGTACAGGGAATAATGTGCCTTCTGCTACGCCAGTTGAGCCACTAAAGTACAAGATGTCTTTAATCACAGTGGAAGTATAGAAATGTATAGGGGTGTGCAAGCTGATATAAAGAATAAATCCTTTGCCTGCCAAAAGTAACACCATATTTCCCCATAGGGAAGTCCAATAATCTTCAGTAATCCCTACCTAAAATCTGCAATTGTAAGAAGTCTTACCATGCAAGTAAGGACATGGTTCTAGGTAAGCACTGGCATATCAGCAGAATCAAGGCAGTGCCATTCATCAGACAACTACTTCAAATGCACCATCATTGCTCATATACTGCAGCATTGTCTTGCCCAGCCAGCCTCCATCACTTGACTCCACACTGCTCTCCTTCGATCGCCTTTGCGCCACCAGTGCAGGTTAAGGAGGCTGTAATTTGCACACGTCACTCATCGTCCTAACAGATATACTGTTACAATGCTAGTGTCATGTGCAAATGTAAGTTTATTCTACACCAATGACAGCTGCATGCAGATCATGAAAATAAATGAGGATGGACACAGGACCAAAGACAATTTTTTCCAATGACTAGCCTTTTTAGTAAGATCAGTGGAATAATCAGATTCATGACAATACCAGTTCCATCTTGGATATGTGATAGCTTACTGGGTCAACAGAAATGTAATCTTCTGAGATAAAATATATGTAATATTGAAAATAAAATTGCCATGATTTACTCAGTAATAGGTATGATCTTCCATGAAGCATTTAACATATGAAGAAAAGTATTTGTCAGAAACGGTGTGTCGTCAGGCAGTGCTAAACTTAAGTGTTCCATAATGAGCACTTCATTGCTTCCACAAATATTAAACATAATTTCAAACCATTTCCTAAATGTTTAATGGCAGACAGGTAAAACATTATAATTCGTAGAGTATCAGAAGTTTAAAGAAACTGCAGTGTATAAAACTGCTTCAAATAATTGTAAGTTAGTAAGCAGCAATTAGAAACAATGAAAATGTTATGGAAGTAGGGCAAATACAAACTAGGAGAAAAAACGTTTGCTAAAGTTAGCTTGAGTGCTAGTAGATCCTGGCCTATGGAAACCATATTAGAAGTGAGATTTTAGCACACGTCTGTTTGAATTCAATCATTCATTTAAAATAAAAAGGCTTAAAACAACAAATGTATTAAATTTCTGCTTTGTGCCCTTAGCCTTTTCATTGTCCAGTTTTTATTGCATTCTGTTGAAACTTCAAGAACATAGAATTAATGATGACTCTTGTCCCTGTCATTATTTAATAGATTATAGTTATGTATGAGGGTTGAATGAAAAGAATGCCTCCACCTTCGTTAATTGGGTTTGGATGGGAATATTTTAATAAACCAAATCCAGAAATAAAACATAAAATGTTGTCTTTAATTACAAATATTCACTTTTCCACATACTCCCCAGTGAATTGGATGCATTTCTGTCAACGATGAACAAGTATTCTGAAGAAGCCGACACTGTTTCTGCAACCAGTCTGTTCTCTCAGCATTATCAGAAGCATGATGATGATCCTGCTGATTGTCCTTCATTATGGGGAACAGATGGAAGTCAGTCGGTGCTAACTCTGGACTGTATGGAGGATGCTGTACAGTGGTGAGATTGCCTCTGAAGTTCTGCTGTGGTGTCATGTATTATGCATGTGAAGTAACAATGTGACACACACGTTCTTGTGAAATGGTCAGTGTGCTTGCAATTTCTCTCGGCGTGATAAGACAATCGTCCTGAATCGGTCAATATTTTGCTCGCTAAATTCAGTGGTTGCTGTCACAGGACGTCCTAATCTTTGTTTGCCATGCAGGTCAGATGTTCCCACCTCACATTCTCTGAACTTAGTCACCCAACGACTCAGTGCTCACATCAACACAATCACCATAAACTTTCATTCTCTGAATATCCTTTGGGGTGACACCTTCTGTCAAGAATTCAAGGCCTGCATGTTGCTTAAATCGCATTGAGCGACTGTCTGCACAGGGTCCAATACTTTTCACTGTAAATACACAACTGTTCAGTGCTAAGGCTTCCTGCCAACTGGAGCTGTAGAGAAAAGGCTGTGAAATAAGTCAGTACTGGCTGCATACCAATGCTGCCAACTGTTCAGGAGTTATAAACGTGGAGGCATTACTTTTCAGTCAACCCTTGTACATGACATTGTAGTTAGAGCTTGGTTTCCTATTAATAAATGTAATGTGTATTGGAAACAGTGAACTTTAAAGTGAAAAATTGTGCATAAATAAATGTCACAAGCACTAGCCTGTTGTTCACCTCCCACCCCTTGTCTTAAGTACTACCATAATGATGTCTGGTTAAATTATGAAGGACTTGTTGTTATTTTGATGGGTTGTTTGTCAATTTAATGTGATTATGCATAAGCTTATGGAAGGTTAGTTACTTGATGAGGTTGTTTGATACACACACTGTCATCTCTTCATATTATTATACTTCATAAATAATAGTAGTAATGCATTTGTTTCTTGTCAAGATTTAATTACATCGGACTTCAGTATGTTTAGTGATTGAGCTGCTTGTGACATGGGAGTTTTGTTCCTCCTACATATGTTACAGTTTGTACACTGCTTTTTATTACATTTGTATGGCATGTATACATCATGTGGCCCCTGCACATATATTTGTCATGTGGATGATTTTTAAAAAGCCTTTGTGGAACACAGCTTTGTTACTGTAATACATTTGTACAAACATAACTTAGAACTGTTTTTACTTAATATGTATTATGCACATTTGTGCTCCTTGTTCATATTTGCTTCGAATTGTTAACTTCAGCACTTCATGTTACCTGTGTACCTCAAAGGCAGTGTTTTGCTTCAGAATTAGAAAATTATGTTCACTGTTTCATACATGTTCATTATGATTGCTCTTAGTGTACAACAATGTTTGAGTTCTGATGTGATAGTAATTTTCTGGAAAAAGTCAACTTAGTAATGTTACTGGTTCTCCTGTTCTGTTTCGATGATAGATTCCATTTCTTCTGTTTCATCATTTACACAAATGGTAATGACCGAAACCAGTTCTAATAAAAAGTAACCTCACGCTACACTTTTTCTGTCTGAAAAAGGAATTATTAGTTTAAGAAGCCATAATGATCTGTTAAATTTTTCTGTTATCATTACTGTCTTCATATGACTTGCATACACACTGTTAGTCGCATGACATGTATTAAACAGTTGATATAAAATTAATTTTTCATGTTAATTTTTCTAGAATGAAATTTTCACTCTGCAGCAGAGTGTGCGCTGATATGAAACTTCCTCACAAATTAAAACTGTGTGCCGGAGCGAGACTAACTCAGGACCGAGTTAGTCTCGGTCCGGCAGACAGCTTTAATCTGTGAGGAAGTTTCAGTTTACATTCTGATAACTTGAATTTGTAGTATACACTTGCAGTTTCAAAAGTAGTTAATAAAATTGGAATTTGTGTGCTTGGACATGGTTTCCTTATCCAGAGACACTCTTCAAAATATTTGTATTCCACAAATTTTAAATTTGTACTACTAGTCTTTGGAATTTCTCTTTCGAAGGAAACAAGAGTACTTCTCATTGCCATTACTGAAGCTCTTAAATTAGTGTTTATTCTTGCAAACACTGTAAAATGTCTGTTACAAATATTTGAACGAATCAGACCTTCATAAAGTTTAGTTAGATGATGCAAAGCAATGGAATGCTATATTTTGTACTGACAGTATTGATGTAACAATATTTTCAGATCAACACTGCAAGAAATTGTAGACTGTTGTTGAAAATGTTTGTTACTCTTCATGTAACATACAGCTACTATTTAGCTTGCATGTTCCATAATTTTTACATATTTAAAATGTTATTCCTCACTTGCCTGAAATCTTTACTCAGCTAGATGTAAAACATCCTGTGTTACCTTAAAGGATGTACATTATACCTTCTGTTATAGGTGCTCACATTATCGATTGACTTGTATATTGTCTTCAATGCATGTTTGGCAGAAGTTAGAACAGCTAGCTAGGACTTAACGCTGTATGTTGTTACTAGTAGATCAGTTGTGGTTTGCACATTACGGAGTGTGTTTCTGAAGTAAAAGGCCAGAATCTCTAATAAAATTATATTGTCTACCCTTCTTCACATTGTTAAATGCTCTTCTGTTGCTATTTGATACAAAACATACCATTATGCATACACGGCTATATGTGGACTGATGATTGCACCACATCTTGTGGGACATAATGCATACTGTTAATATATTTTTAAATAATGCAAACTGAAATTAGGATTGTCATGATGTTTGTGAGTTTTCTAGACAGAATAAAAGTTACATTTTACTCTGTTGGTATGCTCTCCTCATAGGTGGTTTATAATAGCATGGTAGTAGAAACTGGCCAATAGCACACTAAATCAATTGTAAACATTCAGCTTGCATCATCTTCTTTTGTGCAGTATTTGAAGAGTCACACACAACAGTCAATAACAAATGATAAAACATGATAAGCAGTAGATAAAAATTGTTAGCCCAGAGGGTGTAGCTACAGTGGAGGTGTTAACAACATTGTAAATGTAATTTGTAAATTTTGTAATTAAAAAACCAATACTACTTCTGTAAGTATTATAGAAACACATGGAAACTACAGAAAAAAATTTTACTCTTCTATAACATACATATTAGTCAGTATGTATTGTCTTGGTTGAAGTCAGTTGCTACCCAAACATGCATGGGCTGTCATGACAATACATTTCGCTACAAAAATTTTCAGCTGGTGGAGACACATCAGCTCTAAAATGTTAGGTTCATGTTGAACATGCAGTGTTACTGCTGTATGATGCATTTCTGTAGGTACACATTGAATATCTAATTTAGTATTTTAGACAAGTATTATAACAGCTCAATGTGGAACCATTTCAATTTTGTTATGAGGAATATTATCTCTTGTACCAGACCAAACACAATGTGTAGTTCTTTCCACTACAATTAAATTGGGGAAAATAATTTAATGTGAAGTAGTTTTAATTTTTAGCTAATGAGTGACCTGTGTGTAGCAAGTAAACGGTTTTCAATGTCAAATTGAATCATACATGTAACAAGTATCTGTAAAGTGTCATCGTGATGTAAAAATTACATTTATTGAATAACAGTTCTGTTCCTGTCAAACCTTATTTTTTATGCACTTACAGAAAACACTGTTAGTACTTGAGTTTGCTTACATGGATTGAGTGTACAATTCATTGTCTAACAATACAAGAATCTTCCTTCTCTTTGTGTCAAATAGTCTTAGATGATCCAGTGCTCTGACACTGCTTCTGCTCACTTGCAGACTTCTGTTTTCCTTTCCTGTCGGCCTCTCTTGGCCAACTCTTGATTTTTCGACCCCGACGGTATTAGGTTGCGAGGCCGGAGGGCGTCGTTCATTTTCTTTCTCTAATCTTAGATTACTTGGGGAAGGAGGGTTTCCATAGAAGAATTGAAGCCTACCCTCCTAGGGGTGCAAGCCTGTGAGACAAAATGTGGTCCTCCAAACTGAGTGTTATGACAATGCTGGTAATCTGTGCAAGAATCTTAGTACAACCCCAGAATATGATGTGTACACACGAAGTATGGCCTGTTCTCACAATCTCTTCAACCTCCACTCACCCTAGACTACTCTCATTTGGGAGCAATGTGACCTGAAGTTGGGGACATATCTCTGCATCAAAGCGGGCATGTCAACGACATCAAATGGTAACTGTTGCTGCCCTTGTAAGTATCATCACCAAAAGAAGTGGGAATAATGGGAACTGGTAACCCGCATCTTGGAGCCATTACTAGAGGGACAATCCTGGAGAGAAGCAAAACACTGCCCCGAGAGAAATGAACAAATGAGACAGAGGTGGTTTGTGTTCCAAAATTACTGTGACTTCATGCACTGGGTTGGTCATTATGGAGGGACAGAATGAAAGTAATGTTGTTAGTGCTAAATGTGAAGAGAAGACTTGAGTGCAAGTGACAAAACATTGTGGGGGACTGTTGCTGAAATGGAGGCACCAGTTTTCATTCAAAACAGTTCAGTACCAAGCCTCTCAAAAGATGCAGTGTTCCAGATTGTCACCCCAGACCTAATGGCTGTCAGCACTAATAGCCTTCATTTGGAATTTGGTGACCACTACTAGGAGAAATGACTGTTACTGAAGAAGATGGTTCTGCACCCTTAACAGGAAGATGACATGATGTACAGTCAGCTTGATAGGAGGCCTGATGTATCTTCACCTGCAGTCTTCTATTTGGGAGAGACATAAATTGCCTGTAGGCCAACATGGTTTGAGAAAAGTGTTAAAACTCTGACAAATCAGCTCTCCCTGCCAACCAGCCAGCATGTTTCTTCATGCTGTGTACTTTTCACCTTACCTGGTCCGTCCAACATAAGAACCAAGAAACAAAGATACAAGGAACAGTTGACGACGACTGCCTGTGGCTACATGCTGTGAAATTTTGACGTGCTTCTACATCAGTCACTCGTGACACATCGTTGTCTCAGAATATTCAGCTGAATGCCGTATTAAATACCAGTGGACTACTACTTCGTCTAGTTTGGAAGCAAGCAGCTTAGAATTTATGCAGTGCGAGATGCCAGTCTTAGATGCCTCATCCCAATCAGCGAGATGTGTTCATACTGTGGATGTTCCAGAAAAGGTCAAAGAACAGTTGTAGCTCTATGGGTGGCTGTTCCTAAGTAGGCCTGACCCTGGATTTACATCTCGGTATTTCGTGAGGGTGACAAGATAAGAAGAGTGCAGTGTGTTGTGTGGTACAAGAAACTACGTTTTCCAAGATCTGTGTAGACTTCGCACTGAACTACATAAACAAAACACCATCCAGATAATACGTGGTAACAGGGTACAAAGAAACATGTTGTGAGGAGTAAATTGTCCCAATCACTTCAGTTAACCTGTCTCCAGTGTAATATCAGCCACAGTTACCACAGGTGCGATGTATTGCTATGACATCAGTTGTGACCAGGACACACGCCTCACAAGCAAGAGCAGTATTACTGGAAAAAACAGGTTGTTTCACTTCATATATTCCTCACAAGCTATTTATGTATGTGCCTTTCCTGCAGATTTGCTATTTCTTATTGATTGTATTTAATCATAGAATATTATGTACATAAATGTTCCCTGAGCATTATTCTCTACCTCTGCTCTGTAACAGTTTTGCAGCAGATAGCCTGTGGAAGACGCCAACTGATGGAGGTGATGAAATGTGTGTTAGACTAACATGCAGGCAATAGTGTTAACATCTTAAGATAACTTGTGTTGGAGGCAAATTGGCAGCTATAACAAAACCTATGAATTATTTTCTGATAATAGGTGGCAGAATGCCATGATTTAAGAATTAAATATACTGGAAGTAACTGGACATTATTTTGGCCATTCACTTACTCAAAAATGCTGAACCAGTTTATTGCTCCTCATGTTCAGCACTGATAAAAACATTAAATATAGGTGTATTTTGTAGCAAAAGAAGCACTCAAAGCTGTTGAACGTTGTTTTATTACTCTGTGGCTACCTTGGCGTGGTTATTTCACACCAAAATGTGTTTCATGCAGTCTGTGCAGCAGAACTGTTTTTAAGTGTATGCATTCTGATACTGTGTTTTTCCATTGTCATATTTGGGGGCAGTGATAGACTTAACATGCGATTGAGCTAGTGGAATAATGTTTCTTTAATACAGTAGTTTGTAACAGATAACCATATGAATGTAAAGCTCCTATTTAATACTTTATAACTTGAAAATTAAGAGACTTGTGTAAATATTATAAAGTGCAGTTATCCACTCCATTTTTAATTACAAAAATTGCATCTTTGAATTTGAACCTTATCGGCTGTAAGGAACTTCTTAGTTGTGGCACTAGTCAAGTGACTCGCTATAATATATTCATTAAGGCAGTCTTACTGCTCACTGTTCGTATGCGCTGAAGGTGATCCGAAGTAAGTTTCTCCTCGCCAGCCCAAGAAAGATACAAAATCTACAATTTGCTCTCGCTATTGTCCCCAGTGTGGAGGGTGTTCCACACTTCCTAATACAGGCTTTTACGGGTTATAGAGGACACTCTGTACATTTCTATACACGAGTTCCTTATCAAAACTTCATCTACTGAGCTTTCTATCTAAGCCTGTGACAGGAATTGTGAAATGCCCTGCGTTTATTAGTGATCAGATTGATGACAAATGGTTTGCATGGATTATTGTGCCTCAGTAATACAGTGTCTTGTATATCTAGTTTTGAAACATCTGCTACTATGTAGCAAGTGTAATTCCGTGGAATTACTAGATTAAAAATTACGAAGTTAACGTCTAATTACTGTCTCTTCCAATGGTGTCAGTTGGGTTCTTTGGAAGTTTGTTCTTCAGAAATTAGTTGTTCATTGAAAAGCTAACATAGATGATAACATAATGAGTGACGTTTGGAGAGTTGTAGATGATGGAATCTATGTTCGGGAGAAATTTACTTGGCGGTCAAGAAAATGTGCTTCCACTTGACAAGCGTTCCTTCAGTCCTACTTAATGAACATCAGTATGCAGTAATAGAAATACCTTGTTATTATGTGGCGTTAATAGAATTGACTGTTCTGGTTTCACTGTAGAAATATTACCGAAGTCTGTAAAATTTATAGCAAAGTTCCCCATATGAATTAAATCAATGATTTTAGTGTTTATGAATGTGAACAAAACACTTAGTTTCTTCATAGCAGTATTCACACTCCACTAATGTTTACAAATGAAGTAATGTATTATGCAAATATTGCTTTGCAATATACTTTAGTTCTCTTACAAAGAAAAAAGTTTAATTTACTACTAAGTGGGCTTATGTAATTTTGAATGTAAACGTATTACTGCAGTGATATTACCATGTTTGTGTAATGTGTGTGAAAATTCTGTGCCTTACACAGCTCTTAAAAATGTACCAATAAGCCTGGTATAAAGATTCCCACGCACAAGAGGAGCAGACTCATCACTCTGTAAATTGTGTTAATTGACTTGAAGCATGTAATGAAGGAAAAAGTTCAGGATAGGTTTGAACTTGTGTCAAGTTTGATGGAAGTCGGTAAGTGCTCTTTCGCCAACAGTGGATGGATAGTCCAGGTATACTCATGCAATCAGTCAAAAAGCACTCGGTTCCTCATGTTCCTAACTACTACATGTGTAATATAGTAGTTTAACGGAATAATGCATCTTAGTTGTTGACCAAATTCAGAATGCCATAATTTACTCATTATGTGAAATAACAAAATTTTTGTTCTTGGAAGCTATGGCATAGGCAATCTGAAACTGGTATCAGGCTCTGCAATGGTTGTTAGTGTCACTATCCTACAGTGATGTACAGGGACATGGAAGATAGAACTGAATACCAGTTACTGGAACTTATCATAACCGTTGTAACCAAAGTACTCACATAGCAAAAATGCAAAGTAAGATTTACAGTATTCTGATTGCCTCCATAGTGACTTACTCATATTGAGTCTTAACTTAGTCCCTGCATTTTCACTTCGTTACTTCCATGCTGTTAAAACAGCTACTGGCTACAGATATTTCCCCCCCCCCCCCCCCCCCCCTCAGATGTATGTATTCATGTAAGGGGGTGTCCTCTCTATACAGATATTAGTTCACCAGCAGTGTAAAAATTCTCCTCAATGCACAAAAAGTGAACATTCCTCTGTAAAATAATGACAAAGGTGGGAACCAGCTGCTCAATCTCATTCTGCTTTCTTCACCAAAAATTTTAGCACATGAATGTATGCTGCTGTTACATGGAACATTCTACATCCTTCCACCCAATCTCTTTACAGTTACGTATTTGTACTCAGCTAGAATGGAGAACAAAGACGTGGTTATAGCGGATGTGGAAAAAAAGGAAAATAGCTCCAGTGAGTCGAGCCTAGATGTCCTCCAGTCACCGTCACCACTTTCATGTGGGGAGGGGGTGTGGGAACTGTCTCCACTTGTTTCTCTACCACTGGCACTGTCACCCCCCTCTGTTAGACAATCCTCTGCTACTGTCTCAGTGCAAAAAACGTGAATTCACTGCCATGCAGTCAGACCCAATGGACAGCATGTCACTATAAGTTGCCTTCTCCATTGTGTCCAGTTGATACTAGACATCTCAGCAACATAGTACTGTGGGTAGGATCAATGTTTGGTATAGCTGAATCCTGAAAGGTTGCGACACTCATCTGGACCAAAGCAGTTACATTGGGCTGTAGGAAGATTGGTGTCCTGCATAGACTGTGTAGTTGATCTCTACTTGATATGAATGGTTCCATTGAGAAATACTCCCAGGTGTTAAAATTCGAACACACATTTGCAGGACTGGTCTTCAACCCGCAGTAATTACTTCACCAATAAATTGACCTTGTCAATGAGTGGTAATGAGTTAATTTCCTGCTTCTTTAGAGTTGCTAAAATTGGCTGGCAGAGATCTTGTGCCCTGGTCATTTGTTTAAATTGATCTCCAGAGCTGCTAAGTAATCGGATACCTTGTCACTCCATATATGCCACATTCTTCCCTTCTACTGTGATCTCATCGAAGTTTCCTTTAAAATTATCATATATGATGATGATCCCTAGGGTAGTGTGATCGATAAACAGTTTTCTTGCCTCAGAAATGTCAGTTTGTCAGCTGTTGTTTAGTTTCCCATCTTAGTCACCATGTGTTCGACTCTAGGAGATTTTTACGAGGTTGATGAGCTTGTGGCATTCTGAACTCTGCATACACCACAGAAGCCTCTTCAGTTGTCAGTCATAGAACTTAGTGAAATTGACAAATTAACTCTGTAGCTCCTTGCTGTGTCATCTGTTTCTCAGTGAACTGTCAGAACAAAGATCTGATTTACTTCTCAACGCCCTGGCTGGAAACCTCTGTGAATTCACCAACTACTAATTGTCAAGAGTTGAGTTCTTTATATGAGGCAGTTGGACAGGATGACTAACCTTAGACTATGTATGGCCACTCAACGATAACACCCAGTTGTCTGTCACCATTGTTCATGGATTTGATAATTAGCAGCATTTTCATTTGTGGTATTTCTTCTTTGGTCCTTACAATCAACTGGTGTAGTCTGCTGCAAGTTTCTCCCCTCAAGTCTTGGCTTGTATTTTGTCTTCACTTCACTTGGGCTTTCCTTCTGAAGCTATTTGATTTGTTTGGATACCATCCTATGTGGGGGGTGGGGGTTATGCAGTGTGGGTCAGCTGTGGTTAGACTGGAACAGAATTTGCCAAACACCAACAGATACGTTAAGGCAGAGGGAAGAGACTTGTGCAACAATACCATGCACTGTAGAGAATTTTTCCAACAGTGATTCTTAGATGCTGTACACATTCAAATCTCCCACTAGATGCAACAGGTGCTCACTGTAATCTAAAGTTTAGTGATCATTGTGCCATCACTGAATGCTATTGTTGCATCTTGTACATAACCTTATGTGAAATATTTTTGAAAGAAGCTTTGTACAAGAGGCAAGTATGGTCTGTTCCCCACAAGCTACATTAATGCACTTTAAAGTACGTGTGACGAATCATTATTCAGGTTTTAAGCTTATAATCCAACCTATGTCCCCAAATGGTGAGTGTGGAGGAGATTGTTAAATAGAATGCCTTCTACCTCCCAATTGACAGTAGCTATGACTCCACCAGCTGAGGGTACTCTTTCAAAATCCTTCTTTAAAGGAGTTGGGTTGTACCAGAATGTGGATTGACATTTTGTTTCTGGCTGAACATGACGAATCCACATTTTGACATGGACAATGATTCACAAGTCACTGTCAGCCTCATAATGAGCTTTCATGTTGATGCTCTTTGGTTAGGCATTGAGGAACTCGGTGGCCACAGAGCTTAGAAACTGGTGGACAGTTGTCACTTCTGCTGGCAGAGATGAAAAAGTGAGCACAGAGTTGTTTGATAGTTACTCGTTGATTACCTTGAATAAGTGTGTCTGCACGAAGTTGTGTACAGCTGGTCATTCCATGGGAGATAACAAAGATATCCTTATTCATGGTCTTTCGATGAATTTTCTCGGCAACTTACCACTCTTTTTGTCCAATGCCTGGTGTCTGTAGATGGCTGTGAAAATTTTTGACAGTCTGGTTTTCAAATTTCTTTCTGCAAAAAACCACAGTTGGCTTGGAATGTACCTCAGTTCCAGTGCACCATTTGTAGGACCAGTTAAATGCTGCTATCTGGTGGGAGTTGGTGGAAATAGAGATGACACATGAGTGTTTAAGGATGTCACAAACAACTCTTTCTTCTCATGTAAATATTTAAGGGACAACATCACTCTTTCCATGTCAAGATGGAGCATGTGGGGAAAAAGAGGTGGTTATCATGTTTGCCTGAATTTGGAGTGAGTGGTTTGGATTCAATCCATTATGGACAGTCAGTGTCACTGTCACTACTCAGGCTGTTACCACCTTCAGCTTAAAACAAAATGGCAGTCCACTTTGTTCCCACATTATCCAAAGGGATCTTCTGCGAAAGGGTGAATCGCCATTTGAAATCTGCTATTATATACCATCAGGGGTCTCTCAAGCGGGATTTGTCTCCAGTGGATCGGTTTCACCTTTAACACAGTGTGTCAGGTAGCTATGAAGGCAACCCCGGCTTCTCTGGTGTTTACTTTCCCTGTTAATTCTCCTCTTGCCAATCTGTGGGAATTAAAGATTTCGTTCTGGCAGTGAGTACTCCCCAGTTGATTAAAGACAATTGGAGTAGAGCTAGGCATAACATTATGGCCGCTCACAACAGACAAGCTGTTCGTTATCGGAATATGCGGGAGTTTCAGGGGAAGCCCGGTGACCAAGTTTATGTTTGTAGTTTCCCAGGGAGGGAAGTACGTGTGGGCTGATTTGGAAAATTTACTTTGAACTTTTTGGGTCTGTGTACTATTGAAAGGAAATTAGGCCCAGTGAGCCTCCTAGTTTGTGACAAATCAGGGAAAAGATAGCAGGTTAACCTGAGTCGGGTTTAGCTGGGGAAGCATCTCCCTTAGTAGGGCTTGGGGAGGCATGCATGTAGTTTAAAAGGGGGGGTTGAGCCGTGTGTCGGCTCTAGACATATATCGCGCTGTTAAGATTGTTCAGAGTCCTTCCATTTCATCATTAATTGTTTGATATTTATCATTATGCTGTGTACGATTCTGTTCATCTTCCCCTCTGGTGGTGTGTCTGGTCTTATCGATCTTAGTCATTGATTCCTGTTAGCTTTATGTAAGGGAATAAGATCTTAGGGGGGATGGCCGGTTGGTTGCCTAGTGGTGACGAGTCGGTTGGTTTGTTTTTTAAAATAGGGAATTAGAGAATGTCGTACAATGAGACGGCGGCGGGGCGTGGCGGTGAAGAGTCGGCTGCTGTTCTGAGAAGCCTCATGGTCTATCTGGCGACAGAGCGTGTGGCTGCGTGACTGTGCCCAGTTCGGTACGCTGGTGATGTGGACACGGTCGGGTGTGAGGAACGTTTGCATCGGAGTTCACCTGCTGTTTCTCTGATAAACTGCATGTTAAGTTGGTTAAAGATTTAGCTGTTAATTAAAGAATTTTGGTTTGTGCAACCAGTGTCTCTTCTGTCTTGGGGCCTCCTACGTTCAGGTTTCCTGTCCCTGTCGCTGGTGTATTTATACAGTGATATTTCCTGCTTCTTATTAGTACTGCCCGGTAGGAAGTGTATTTTTGGGCAGGGATTATGGTTCCTGATTTGATTCCTCCTCCTCCTCCTCCTCCTCCTCCTCCTCCTCCTCCTCCTCCTCCTCTGGCCTCGCGTGAGGTCGATGTGACTGCTGAATGTGAGGCGTTGTGGGTCTGTTAGTCCGCTTCTAACCTGAGCATCCTTCAGGAGACAATTGTGGCCGCCCTTAAACCCAGTCGGTTAATTCTATCCCAGGACATTTTATTGGCAGGGCATGGTATTAAAGTTGTTAGTTATGGTAAAATGTTAAATGGTTGTAGTTTGCTCTGTTATTGGCCACTGTTTAAAAAGATTAAGTTTGCCTTCCATTGGTGGGTTTCTAAAATTACATGGCTTTAAAATTGTTAGTTATTGTAAAAGGTGAACGACTGCATCTTCTTTGACTGTTTTAATCTACTTGCCATCCTTTGAAAATGCTAGTTCTGCCTCCCTGTTAGCGAACCCTTGTGATTTAATATCTTTTTGTGCAGAAATTGAAAAGAAGTGGCTCCCTACATGTTCGGTAGCGGAATTGTATGCAAATTGGTGTTTTTGTTTCATTACTTGGAAACTTTTAATTTTGTTATTAAATGCGTTATCAAAGTCTGTTTTAAGTAAAATGGCTTGGCTGTTAACTGTAAAGTAAATCGTTTCAAAAAGGCATGTATGCCGGCTAGCTTTTGGATCTGTTCCTAGTCAAGTAGTAAAGAACTGACTTTTAATGGTTGAAGTAATAAATAAAGAAATAGTCAATTGAAACTCGATAGTAACCAACCAATTTTGGCCCCGTTTCCCAGCTGGGGGTTTTCCTTGATTAATTGTAACACCCATCTCAGCTTTGGTAGCAGAGCGTGGTTACAATCCATGGACCTCTGGGTTATGGGCCCAGCATGCTTTCACTTTTTTAAAATGCATCTCATATGATGTAACTAATGGTGTTTCCTTAATGCCGTATGTCAGCGTTGTCTTGGTATATCCACCAGCTCCTGCTTTCGGCCCCTGCAAACAGCAACTCTCAGCTCTTCTGCCACCCCCTCCTTGGCCACCTCCATCAGCCTCCCCCCTCTTTCCTCTTCAGAGAGACTCTGCAGGTGAGAGATCGCCGGGGCTGAATTCAGGTGGTCTCTCTGCCAGCAGCCTGCTGACCTCTATGATGGCCACGCAGGGCTGGGCTGGGCTGATGCAGTGCAGACGCAGCCAGAAAACATCACTTGGTACACTTGGCGCTTTACGAAGGAGACGGCAGTCTGCCTAAGGCCAGGCCACCAGTGTCGCACCACAAGAACGGCTGTGGCCGCTGCATTGTCCACAGTCAGTCCAGTGGCCAGCTGCTGCTCACACTGGGCCATCAAGCTCGCCACACCATTCTTGTCGGCAGCGACTAGGAACTGAGAGTCCAGGCTCGCCAGCTGCGGGCCACGGAGGGTGTACGTGTACGTCGGCAGCTCCCTCAGCACAGACCTGTTTGCCTCTGTGATGTTGACAAGGCCGCTGCCGGGCTCTGCCGTGTCGTGGCGGAACATTGCAGCAAACACAGGGCTCCCGGCAATGAGGATTGCTCTGTGCGCCACCAGCTGCTTCTCCCCCACCACCAAAGTCATGGTGCCACCCTCCCTGGCATCCAGCAGGGCGCCCAGGTGTACAGGTGTGCTCTGCTGAGCTTCCTTGCCGGCTGCCAAGGGAGTCAAATCTTATTAGATGCCCATGTGGTACAAGAAGTTATCAACTCGGAAGCTGCAGCACAAAATCCCAACGCACACCTTCGCACTGGAAACAGCGTAGAAGTATTTAGAGAGACCGCTTTCAGCTGCTGAAGTGATGGCTACAATCAACTGGGTCCGTGAAGGCATTATGCTACTTGGTGACCACCTCTGTGGTTAAACAATTGACTCCAAAATCTATTAGGATACTGTGCCAACATGTTAGAGCAATTTTTCATGTTATTGATCAGCAAACTAGCTGTCTGTCCTCTTGCGGACATTTCATACAAAATGAAACTGTTTCCCATAGCAACATATCCAAAGATGAAGCAACTTCCTATCAAATGTGATTGTAAGTGATAAAGCCTTTTGAGAGAACAAACATGTTTTGGAAACTGAACTTCAAAAAGCAAGTCTTGGAAGTCCCAAGAAAACAAACATTGGTCACATGATCACAGAGAGAAGTTTCAGAGAATTCTTTCATAAAATGTTACATCAAGAATTTTCTTTTATCACAAATATAGAAACGGGATCTGCAAATCCGCTAACTATTGCAGTGTATACAGAAAGTTCAGGGAAGAAAGTCGCTGATGGTTATAAATCATTGAGGAGTTTCCATTGTCGAACATGGTCCCTCGACCAGGATTTATTTGATCCCAGGTATTGAAAGTGAGATGATGATTCATAGAAAAGATCAGTAGCATAATTAGATTTCCTGTCATGGTTTGAACTAAAGATGAAATGTACCTTGCATCAACATTTTTTCTGTAATTAGATTCTTCACAGCACTTGCATATTTCTTATTTGAAATATTTTGTGCAGGACATGCCGGACTACATTAATAAAGGTTGAAAATTGTACTGTGTAATACATAACTGCGCTTCATTCCTATTACAGACAATCGGTTTGATCACAAATCTGACAATCCTTGGATCAGTTGTTACAAAATAGGATATGCTAACAGGTGTATACAATTATTATACTGAGTGTCTTATAAAACCATATTTTGACCTTTACATACATTATAGGCAGTGTGTCACGTAATATGTTCCACTTCAATGCTTGCACAGTTGCAATACATAGTGAAACTCTGTTCCGTTTAATACGGCTACCCATACGTAACAGTGATGTAATGTAAACATCAAACAGATTAAGGACTGCCACAACTTCGACTGACTTTTGCAGACATTCTTAATAAAATGCTACCCTGGCATAAGTCACTTTTGTTTTGACAGATCTCTTCACAGTTTTACATGCAAGAGGGGGGGAGGCGGCAGAGGGATGGGGGAAAGGGAAAAGGAGAGAAAATTGAATATGTAGAGGGATAAAGGGAGGGTGGAGAGAAGAGGGAAGTGCCGAAAAGGCGGTTAGGTGGTTAGGGGAAAGAGGGGTTATGGGAGAGGGAGAATGCCAATGTGGAAGGGGGGAGGGACGAGCAACTATCAATGATGCATTGAACACAATTATACTCTACCTGTGGAACACCAGTGCCCATGGATTAAAGTTGACATGGGTTAAAGCTCCACAGGATGTGCATCTGTCTCGCTGAGTGCACTGCAAAGACATAAAAGTTGCTGATACTAATTTGAGACAGTTTGTCAACAGAAAATTCTATTCGGCAGTTGACACACAATTACATTTGAAGACTAGCACAGCATCAAGTATGAGTACTAGTTGGACAAGAAGAGATTTAATTATATCAAACATGGCCATGCCATGCCATACTGTGCCATACCATACCTCACGAAAATTGCGCCTCTGGATTCAGGACATGTTTTTTGTATCTTACACTGAAATGGAAATCACTTGTGAGCATGCAACTGTGTCATTAGTTCTTGGACTTCAATAAGCAATACTTGAACAGAGAAGCATAAATTCAGTTATTACCTTTGATATGGTACCTTGAGGAACAGCTGCAATGAAATGCTTTTTTGCCATACCCATATTTTGTGGTATCCATCACGTGTAAAATCATTCACTCAAGCTAACCAGCATCTAACAATTCCTTTTATCCAAAATCAGCTGATAATTTGTCTACACAACCAATTCCAGGATTTGGAAAAATACCTATGCTTAGGACCACACAAAATTGGACACAAACAAACCATTACATACATGGGATCATTCCTTGTTAACACCCTCAATTGTGCAGACCACAAAGTTAGATTATGATGAAGCATATGCCATTAATGTATGCCTTTGTCTGGATTGAGTGCTATACCAACAGAAATGATCATCATATTATCAAATGTCACCATAGGAATGAAACTAAATTAAGAGTGGGCTGACAGCATCACTCTAGGCCCAGTACGTGGCACACTGATTAATATGAAATTACACATACCCACTGTGTACATTCTTTCAGATATGTTAGAGAGAACACACAACACACAACACACACCACACACTCAAAACTGCTTCACCTCAGTGGGCAATAGATCCACCACATTCAGTGTCAGATCCCCTTCAGGAATCAGAAAGTAGTGAGCATGGAGGAAATGAACAGGGACTGTAGGCAGGTGGCATAAGGTAGAAGGAGGCGCGCCAAGATAGCTGCAATAAACATTGTCTGGGTGGCGCTGTGGTTCCCAACTTCGAATCCCAGGCCAGCACTCATATTCACTCATCGCCATTGATGCTGCGCAGAGTCCTGATGCAGCACATGTCAATATTCCTTTCCCTCCCTTTCTCCCCTCCTCCTGTTTACATAATAAACATTAGCAACTGAATGACTCCATAAAATGTAGTTTGGGATCTTAATCCTTGTGCTTATATCGGCAAACAGCCACAGAACTGGCTACTTGTTCAGGGAAAACAGTCTACCTTAATACTGCAATTCTAAACAAATGGAGACCAGTTGAGGGTTGTTTTGTACTCACAAAAACCACTATTGTACTATTTTGGTCCCATTTTATCCAAAAGCAGCTTATGCATACGACATTGATTTCACTTGTGCAACCTACTTACCGGTAGACTTTCCAGTTTATGCATGCTGCAAATAACACTTAATTCATGAAGTGTGCGCATTGTACATTTCATAAAATTAGATATTTTTCAATGGTGTGAAAGCAGAGATGCTGCAAATCTGATGAGTGATGTATAATTTTCTTCTTTGCCTGGTAAATTGGTGATTTTTGAATATACTGTGCTTCCCTTCTACTTTTATTTTCCGTAATGTAGGTACATGGTAAATGAGGAATACCAGGAATCTTTCTCATAGTTTCACACAAGTGTAGGTTTTCATCCAAACATGATTCCAACTGCCTTTGTTTTGCAGTTTGAATGTGCTCATAGCTGCTTTCAAGTTTCACAAAAGTGACCCCAGATTAAAGGTGAGAATGAAAGAAGGAATTCTATGCATTCTTTACCGTTTTCTTACTACACCAGGATTTTAGTAAGCTAGCCTGGCAACAGCAATGTTTGTTTACATTATATACATTTTCTCCACACTGTACTATGGCAATCTTCTGAGACGGTGCACCAAAGGTTGAAGGGAAAAAAAAAAATTTGGAAGTACGCAGTGAAATAGAGTATAATTTAACAGATTTTTCCCACACTTAAAGTAAATCAGCTTTGATTATGTGAATGTTTACCATTCTTTAGATTCTCACATCAGTATTAACCTCGGTACAAAACCAGGGGCTTCAACAAACATGACAGCAACACAGGCTGTGTATGAACAATGGTCCGTCTGCCAGATATTTACGTCTTTTTTTGGGAAGAGAGGAATGGAAAGACAACAGGAAAGGCTTTCAGGAGAGGAACGAACAATGTTCAACCCTTCTGTGGCCATTGCCCTCAATTACAGTGCACGCTGCTTCCAACAAAGAGTGCTGTCACGGTGGTAAGGTGAGGTTTCCTTTGACAATGAGTGCTTATATCACTTACAGTTATTCAGTTGAAGACCAATAAAAATAAAATGAGTGGAATTTCAGAACCTGCTGCTTATTTCTAACAGTGTGGCAGCATCTATGGTAGGATCACTCTCTTTCTGGTTGCCTGATACACAATAATGTAGTGGTGTGTGTAGGCCAAAATACTTTATTGTATTTTGTGTTCCAGTGCATCAAAGCCTGCTGTCCTCGTCTGCCAACACTTCCTTGGTAAATGTTCTATATTTTGTTCTTCCCAGACTTCTTTTACACGGCTCACCAGATTTTGGGAATGGTTGAAGAGGCAGCATAATCTGATTTTATGAAGAAATAGAAGCAGATCTGGATGTAAATGAGCAGTACCATACAGCTGTTTGAACAACAGTAAGTATCACTGGAGAGGAAACTCAAGATATGTTGGGAAATGTAAAAATAAAATACGTTCTTCAGTTGTACGTAATGAAATTAGTGCATTTGTTGTGTTTTCTACCTTTACTCGCTATCAAATAATGCAGTGAAAGAAATGATTGGTCTCAGGATGACCTTGTTGTTCAAACAGTGAACGATTCTTTGAGTCGTAATTCAGGTTTCAGTTCAAGATACCTATGACATTTCAATATGGAAAACATCTTATAAAGCAGTTTATCAGACTGAAGTTCACACACTTTGGATGTAAACTATGGGCCTTACATCTTCTTACTATATACTGGAAAGGACCAGAATGATGACAATGAGGATCTACCACTGAGTTCCAAAGTACTTTTGGATATGTTGTCCATTGTCACTAAGCCAAACAGTTATAAAGTATTTTTTGACAATTACTTCATTAGTCATGACGTTATCCAACAGTAGGGACTAGGCTTCTGTGCATGTGCAGCCATAAGAGAAAGCAGAACAATGATGTCACCCTTATCACAAGATAAGGTAACAAAAGAGAGGTGGGGAGGGGAGGGGAGGTTTTGAGTTAGAGTTCGGATTTGATAGAGGGGGAAATCTTTGTCATAAAATGGAATGGTAAGAAGTATCTTGTACTAGCAACTGATTTTGACCCTGTACCCCCCCCACGGGTAGTCTAACATAGGAATTCATCCCAGAAACAAAAGCTCAGTATTCCAAAACATGCACTGAACACACAAGAATACCATGGATGTCTAAAAGAGAAATATAAAATTGCAGTACATGGTTAATAGTGATACTGGTTTCTTTTTGTTTTTACAACAGTTGTAGATATGATGGTTACAAATGCACAACTGGCTTCTAAGAGGTGCAATGCAGGAACTACTCCCAGTGTAAGGGTTTAGAAAACAAATTGCCAGAACATATCAAATGTCAACAAATGGAACACCAATGAAACCTGTGTCATGTCCCAGCACAATACGACCAGAAGGTCTGTGTCTGAGAAATGAGAAGAGAGAAGATTGTCAGTCTGAGAATTGTAAAGGAAAGCCTAGAACATATTGTGGTGAGTGGAATGTAACACTCCCTATCAAATGCTTTCCAAACATAGTATTTGGCCTTAATTAAATTTTCGTTTTGGAAAGATGATAGGTTAAATCTTTTATAAACGTGAGTTATTGTAAAATAAACAATAATAAACTGATAACATTTCACTATCAGTTTCCTTATACTACCCATTTTCCTACGAAGCAGTGAAAGGTGAAAACTGCCAAGTGCTCAGCATTCTCAAATGACAATGGCCCCAAATTTTTTCTTTTGTGTCCTAAGTAAATTAAATTTCCTAACATTTCCATAAATTGGCTCACCAGGATACTGTTTTCCAGAAATTAAGAATACATGTTAATAATACATTAAATGCTAATGGGTTAACACAATTTATTGTTGTTTAATTGTCCTTTAGGAAGTTTCTATTTTTGTGGATAACTGGTGTTATCCATAGCAACAACTTTCTTATGAACCACATAAATTTCGAAACCCATGTACCTATACATCACTATTCCCTTCATCATAACTGGATTTCCAGGATGCAGGTATTAGCCTAAAGTGATACTCAGATTATCCCACTGAAGTTTCCTTTGCCAGACAGTGCTGTCATCCTGCCATTGCCTTCTGAATCCTGTCAAATGTGTTTTCTGGCATTATCTTTCTGACTGAGGCAAAGTAAAGATCTTACTTAACGTTTTGTCTTTCCTGAAAACCAGCCCTAGCTACTATAACATCAGAATCTCTCCATCAAAACCAGCCTTTCTAGCCTTGCACTTTCTGTACCAGTGTTACTGTACTGAAAAATGTGCCACCTTTTGCCTCAGAAAACATGTATGGAAGTGAAACATGGACGATAAATAGTTTGGACAAGAAGAGAATAGAAGCTTTTGAAATGTGGTGCTACAGAAGAATGCTGAAGATTAGATGGGTAGATCACATAACTAATGAGGAGGTACTGAATAGAATTGGGGAGAAGGAGTTTGTGGCACAACTTGACTACAAGAAGGGACCAGTTAGTATGGCATGTTCTGAGGCATCAAGGATCACCAATTTAGTACTGGAGGGCAGTGTGGAGGGTAAACATCATAGAGGGAGACCAAGAGATGAATACACTAAGCAGATTCAGAAGGATGTAGGCTGCAGTAGGTACTGGGAAATGAAGAGGCTTGCACAGGATAGAGTAGCATGGAGATCTGCATCAAACCAGTCTCAGGACTGAAAACAAGAAGTGACAGTCCTTAATTAGTATCTTTCTGAAGACAGAAACAACTTACTGACGACAGCATTCCATTGCCTGTACTTCTGCAAAGCTTCTCAGTACAATTTTTAGTGAAACACCACATGCTTTGGGTGACTCAGTCTGTTGTTCCAATACTATTTCACCCCTTCTGTCATTACCTTTAAGCCTGTAAAAAATTTCATATCCCTATATATGACTATCTCTCAAATGAAATAGCAATACTAACCAACGCAAATCAGTGCTCTCTTTGCAGACATTTCCACACAATGACACAAGCAAATGCTGGTTACTGTGTAGCACAAAAATTGCAAAACCATGTCAGAAACAGCACAAATTAAGCACGGTGTTGCCACATGAATACTCTGGTGTAGGTTAGACTTATTACTTCATCCAGTCATTCAATGTTATGTGAACAGCACTTGTAGCAGAAAGAACACTGTGCCAACAGCATGAGCTTAGAATCACAGACCATGTCAGGCTACCCCAATAGCTTCACTCTGCTTTTTAGAACCTAAGGGACGATGTGGGGGTGAGAGAACTGACCTACACCACACCACCCAGGTGTCACCCTAGCTGATACCTAGTACATCAACAAATGCAAACAAAAAGTGAATAAAGACCATTTTAAATTCATTTAAACATGGACGTACCATACATCATAAATATCAAGTCATCTGGGCGCCCAACTGTGTGTTCATTTTTGAAAACTAACAAATTGAGAAACATCAGAAAGGATTATTACACCTAAACAACAAATGTAGACACACATTAACTGAATGTGTAAAAGAAAAGATAAGTAGCTTAGTACAGCCAACTTCAATAGTTTTCAGTGGCCTTCACACATGGCAAATGCACCAATTACAAATCGTCTTCTGAAAGACAGTCCCATCTACTGGATTATCAAACATAAAGCCTACCACAAGATTATAAAAATGTAAACCCTTATGCACATCTCACTGGTACTACACAAAGCTACAATTTTCTCAATATACCCCAACAGACTAATCACAAAGATAATTCTGTTACATTCGTTGTACCAATCTTAATTTACTTTCATCAGTGGTATGCAAAAATGATCAGGACCTAGAGCTAAATTGCGTCTTTGACGAGAGACGCTAGTGTTGAATGTTTCCTGCCTTATTATCAAAACACCCTAACCAGCATTTGATAAGTTCTCTTAATGTAATACTGTTGTTACATAGAAAAAGTAGACCACTAGGAGATGCCAACTTCCCAGAATCCAGTGCAAGTAGAATACAGTGATGGATGCCTTCCTCACAGTACAGCACTTTCGGGAAGTACCTGAATACCTGGAGGTCATAACTGGCAAATTAACAATGGGACAATGACGCGCTTGTTTTGGAACTGAAGAGTTCTGACAGTATACTCTGCAGCTAAGAGCTCAGTTTCCTGAGTGACGGAACCACACGCACACTAAAAAATTACCTCCATTAGTAGAAACAGGTTTTTTGTCTAAGTATACATAGCACTCACTGTAGCCATAGCAATAAACTTCACCATGATAACTAAGCTTTCCTTACTTCTCAAGTTCAGTGTTTCATTAATAGTTATCTCGTAATGAAAATAACTTGATATTGCCACATAATATAATTAGATCTGCCAATCAGGCAAACATGAAACAAAGCATCAGAAATATGTTTAAAAAACCAGTCTTACATAAACCATACCTGAGCTCAAACAAGCCCTCAGCAGTGCATTCTGGACGTATGGCTTCCAGCCTGCTCTGCAGAATAGGTCTTGTCTGCACACTGAAAAAAAATGTTATCAAAGCAGGTTTTTTCAGTGCAGCAACGCAAAGAGAAATTTTGTAGTAAAGCCAGACAACTCAGTTCTAGGATATCCCAGTTTAAGAAGTGGTACAATGCAGCTGCAGTTACGATTAAGTGAGCAATTTAAAAACATACATGAATTAAACTGAAGTGTCACGAATATACATGAAAGTTGTGCTAGCAAGTCAGAAATATCCCATTACATAGTAAATATATTACATATTAAAGCTTTATTCATTTTTCTACAGCACTACATTAGCTATAGGACGGTAGCTCTAATGAAGTGTAAAAATACAAGGAAAATTTTCTAAATGTTGGGTGGACCCTGCAGATTGGAGGCATGGCACTGCAGGTGTAAGCACTGCTAGTAAAGCTCTAGAGAGAAAACGCCTCTAGTTCGTGCTGCCCGCCTCTAGTTCGTGCTGCCCGCCTCTAGTTCGTGCTGCCCGCCTCTAGTTCGTGCTGCCCGCCTCTAGTTCGTGCTGCCCGCCTCTAGTTCGTGCTGCCCGCCTCTAGTTCGTGCTGCCCGCCTCTAGTTCGTGCTGCCCGCCTCTAGTTCGTGCTGCCCGCCTCTAGTTCGTGCTGCCCGCCTCTAGTTCGTGCTGCCCGCCTCTAGTTCGTGCTGCCCGCCTCTAGTTCGTGCTGCCCGCCTCTAGTTCGTGCTGCCCGCCTCTAGTTCGTGCTGCCCGCCTCTAGTTCGTGCTGCCCGCCTCTAGTTCGTGCTGCCCGCCTCTAGTTCGTGCTGCCCGCCTCTAGTTCGTGCTGCCCGCCTCTAGTTCGTGCTGCCCGACTCTAGTTCGTGCTGCCCGTCTCTAGTTCGTGCTGCCCGTCTCTAGTTCGTGCTGCCCGTCTCTAGTTCGTGCTGCCCGTCTCTAGTTCGTGCTGCCCGTCTCTAGTTCGTGCTGCCCGTCTCTAGTTCGTGCTGCCCGTCTCTAGTTCGTGCTGCCCGTCTCTAGTTCGTGCTGCCCGTCTCTAGTTCGTGCTGCCCGTCTCTAGTTCGTGCTGCCCGTCTCTAGTTCGTGCTGCCCGTCTCTAGTTCGTGCTGCCCGTCTCTAGTTCGTGCTGCCCGTCGTTTGCACATAAAATAAGCATTTCCAAACATGTTACGTAAACAATCCGGGCACTCAGTATCTCGTTCAGCCTGAATTATGCATTCATGACCACCGAATCCTTATCTAAAAATACTTAGTTTAGGAACCTCTAGCGCATATATAGTTGGAAGCCTAAGGGCTTGGAACGCCTTGTATATAGGGTGGACCTGCAATCCACACACTAAATTTTGGACGTTGTTTCAGGAATCTGGAGTAATTGGGTATAACAGACACATAGCCTCTAGTACTTCATTACAGAGTAATAGATTTTCGTTAATTTCATACCCTCACTTATGTGAACATATAATACACATGCCGATGTTACGTATTGTGTATCTTGTTTGGAAACAGTTCTGCTCCACAGATTTATAAAACACAAGATTTTGTGAAACAACATATTATGCCTCACCATGACACAGCTGCTAAAATAGTTATTATTACCGAACTTGTATCCATAGTACCCATATTTCAAAACTTCAAAATCTGAAGGACGAAAACATACCAGTTGCAGAATAATTATTTTGCAGCCATGTGGTGGTTGTACATCGAAATTCGCTACATTTACGAACAGTACTTGCTGATAACCTTAAAGCCTGTTTATTCTTAGCCATCAAGATTGCACTCAGCAGTCGGTGCTGTTCTGTTTTTCCTTGGAAAGCTTTACTTTCTCAAGGATTTCGCTTCTATTTGTACCTCCACAATACTCAGATATAACATTACATCATTTCATACAAACAGTCTGCACTACCTCTGAATAATTCCACATTCAATGTGCAGTTAACGGAACAATAAGCTTAGCTGGATCTAGTCTTTTCTCTATAAGAATTACAAACCTGCTGTAGTAGATTTTACTCATTTATGTTAGAATGGGAACCTCGGCATAGGAAGAGGGGATGTGTAAACATAACACACTGTGAAAAACATTCTGATAACACAGAGCTTTTACGAAACCAAAACGTCTACAAATAATGACATTTGAAATGCACTGCTGTACGGATCAAACTAGAGTCAAATTTTTTAAATAATTCATAAGTGTGCTGCATTGAATAGTATTTCAAAAGGTCTTAGCGACATCGAACACGCTTAGAAAGTTTCTGAAACTTTACACACAATTTCAATCGCTCAGACTCCCACAAAATAGACAAAAAATGTCGTAATAACAATTTCGTTTGCTCACACAGTAAAACTTAAGCATCAGGCATAACACTGAATTAACAATCAGGATTCTGCGTCTTCAACCATAAAGGTTCTACGAGCGTAACGTCAGTCCAATAACTCTTTCTCGCTCGCACGCGGGGAAGTGGGTATGGGGAGTGGAGTAAGAAATAAGCTGTCGATGCCTGTATGGCGTGACAAAGGCGGAGAGAAATGTTGGTACTTCCGGTGATACTACTGAAGCACTAACATAGGATTAGTCCTCTTCCCGTCCTGACCGATGCTTGAAGGACGTGCACTGCTGGTTATATAGTGGCCGTCGTGGCAAGCAGAGGTATGGAGAACAGAGCGGTCTGCTGTGGTTGCCATGTATCCAGTCAGCACTCCGGTCGGGTTTTTGCTTTCACGTGCGAACTCTGTTCTGCGCGGCCTCAAGCAAACAAAGCCGCTATCGGGACAATGGAAATTATAGTTCCTGTCAGCCCCCTGATTCGTTCACCATTTTCAGACAGCACCGGATGTGGGGCACAGTATATTTCACCGAGCGCTTTAACATGTCATTTTCCCGTACACGAATGAAATTTTACGATAGCTAATCATTTCACTTTTCGTCTAAATCTACAAAGCACAGCAGAGGGTTCATGGAACCCCCTTGACAATAAGTCTGTTTTTTCTGTGCACTGTTCTAGAGTGGAATACACCTCTTTCTACGCAAACTCTCATTTCTCTTATTTTGTTACATTCAGGCTAACCTACATAGAGAGAAATGCCATCATTATTTTCGCATGAGGAGGAGAGAGTTGGAGACGGAAATTTTTTGGAAGGGTCCTGCTGCAATGAGAAGCTGTTTTAATGATGTCCACATCAAATCCTAAGCCGTATCATTTCAGTGACTGTCTCCTATTTCGGGATAATGCAAAACGTGCTGCGCTGCTTCAAACATTCTCGATGTATTCCGTTAATCCTACCTGATAAGGATCGCAACGTGCAGCAGTACACCAAGAGAGAACAGTCGTAGTGTAGGCACCAGCTTTTTTAGATATGCGTTTTATTTGAAGGACATTTATGCAAGTCTTCGGTTTGCCTTAAATCGGAAAGAACCTATGGAAAATGAATGTGTAAGTTGATCATAATTGTAATTCCTAAGTATTTAGGTTAATTTGTGGCCTGTAGACATGTTCGATTTATAATGTAGCCAAATTTTAATGGATTTCTTTCAGCATTCAGGTGAAGACCTCACGCTTTTCATTATTTAGAGTTAATAGTAAATTTCCGCATTATTCAGATCTCTCTTCCAAATCTTACTGCAATTTGTTTGGAGCTTCTGATGACCTCGCTGATAACGCTGTCGTTTATCGTCTACTAGACGTCCAGTAAACAACCTAAGATGGCTGTTCAGACCCCATCCTGCCTCCAGGTCCTCCGCTGTTCCTTCTCTGTAACACTACGTTAGGGAATGCTGTATATTACTGTTTCACTTACTGAATTTCCATTAACTATTATGTATTCGTGATTTCCTTTCAGAGGTCACAGTCCAGTTACATACCTGGAATGTTATTTCATGAGCACAGAAGTACGGTGTCAAAAGCCTTCTGGAAACCCATAATTAAGTAAACAGTTTCAAATTCCTTGTCCATAGCATTCAACACTTCATATGAGTAAAAAGCTGTTTCTCATCGAGTGAGTGGTTGTATGTGATTCTATACCAATTGCCCCCAGGGGCTCGGCATTCGTTTGCTGGGTACGGTCTTGGCGACCCCGGGGTTCCTGAGCTGGGGACTGGTAAGCGCCTCCAGTCCTGTCATCGTAAGCTCTGAGCATACTTCAGCGACCACCGTGCGGCGTGGCGGTGGAATGTTGTGTGTCTCAGGGAATGGGGATCTTGGCTTGACCGCCCGGATCACGAGGATGGAATAAACCTCTATAAGCACCCCTCAATCTCAAGGTGTGCTGCGCGCTGATGACATGCATGGCTGTTGAGGTGGAACAGTCGTTAGCGGGCAACCTCTGGGGAACCTGCCGCACCTCATTTGTATAAGGCTTACCTGTGCTCGTAGGGCTCTAAGTGGACTTGTAGTTCCCTAGCTGCTCGTGGGACCGAGATGGATCATTCGAAACCCTCTTTTCTTCGTCCCAGCGGAAAGGGTGGGCCGCTGGAAGGTTCTATCACCCAGTCTCTCAAGAGGGCTCGTGCAGTCAGTCCCACTGACTCCGGTACTTCTTTGACAAGTCCAGTCTTAGGTAACAGAATGCATTCTGGTAACCCGAATGTGTTTCTCATTGTGAAACGGAAGGAGGGTAGTTTCGAAAAAGTTTTGCCCTTCTATATACAAAAGGGATTGGAGGGAATCTGTGGCTCCTTAAAATCGGTGAAGTGCTTACGTAATGGGACCTTGCTAGTGGAAACAACCACTTCCCAGCAAGCAACTAACCTCCAATCTGCTAAATGCCTTGGAGAGTATGCCATAGACACTGCTGTAATTCAAGGTGCTGTGCAGTTCAAAGGTCTTGTGACATGCCGGGATATAGTTGACATTCCCAACGAAGAACTGCAACGTGAGTGGGCTCCAGAAGGTATCGATGTCCAACACATAATGAAGAGTGTTGATGGCAATCTTGTCAAATCAGACTCCCTTATTCTGACCTTAAATAGCATGAAATTTCCTGAACATGTTAAAGCTGGCTTCCTTCGCCTTAGTGAGAGTCCTTATTTCCTGACCCCAATGCGCTGTTTTAAATGCCAGCGTTTTGCGCATACCACCTTAGGCTGCAAAGGCGAAGCGACTTGTGGAAACTATGGTCAGGCTGCTCATGGAGGAGTTGGTTGCTCGTCTCCAGCTAAATGTACTAATTGCTCTGGGAACCACCCTGTTTGGAGTAGGGACTGCCGAATATTTTTAGAGGAACGCAAGGTCCAGGAAATAAAAACAACCAAGCGTATCCCCTATGGTGAGGCCAGGAAGATCTACAAGTCGATGCAACCTCCCACATTTGCTACATCTTTTGCATCCCTGGTTCAGAAGCCTACTCCAAAAGTCGATGCCTCAATGCAGACTGAGGTGGTGAGTGTTGGCACTAACACCGGCAACTTTCAGTGCACTTGCAATGCAGCCAGCGTTTCAGAGCCTGTAGCCCATACTCGAACGGCAGACAAACGTACAGTGGCAAACTTGGGCCAGCCCCTGGCGCCTCCAACAGCTGAGGCTGATTCCAAGCCCAGTGCGCCAATTACCACTCCCACATCAGCTCCCCCAAAGTCCACCAAACCACAGAAAGCTACTGTACAGCAGCAACAGCGGGTGAAATCCCGTGGTAAACCATCTGACCATGCGGATGTTGTTTTACGGGAGGCTTCATCTGACGCCTCCCCAGAGGTGAAGTAAGATGTACGTGTGGGGCAATCATCTCGTCCCACGCCAGCCCCTCCACCTGCTGCGGTCTCCCCGCCCCGTCGGAAGTTCCACTGAAGTATGGGAGCCATCTATGTTGGGGGTAGCACCTTCATCCTGTCTCTCCAAGGGTTCAGGACGCATGTGGAGGAACTTCGTCTACTCTCCCAGGGTAGGCCACTGTGTCTACATCTTCAGGAGACGTACTTCCATCCATCATACTCCCCTGAGATACGAGACTATACACTCCCCAAAAAGGACGACCTGCGTGGAGAGAGAGCTAGAGGAGGCGTAGGTATTTTCGTCACGACGGACTACCACTCCTCGCCTCTCTCACTTACGACGACTTTACAGGCCGTCGCTGTGTCGGTGCACGTGCGTCATCCATTGACTGTGTGTTCGCTTTACTTGACCCCACATGATGCTCTTGATGAAGTGGCCCTCACTGACCTTCTTACACAGCTCCCCCAGCCATTCATTATTTGTGGTGATTTTAATGCCCACAATGTGCTTTGGGGCTCTGCAATTACCTGCCCCAGGGGTAGAGCAATTGAGAGGCTTCTCCTGTCATCCTGTGACTACTTGCTCAATGGAGGACAGAGCACTCATTTCTGCTCAGTGACTGGGTCGTTCTCTACCATTGACCTCTCACTTTGCTCTCCAGCTCTTGCCGCCAGTGCTCACTTGGAAGTGGTCGCTGACTTTCATGGCAGTGATCATTTCCCAATCTGGATTCACCTGCCAGATGGCGTGGGCCCCAAAAGGAGACCACCACGATGGGTGCTCAATGGAGCCGACTCGACACTTTATAGCCAGTTGGCCCAGTTCGAACACTGTGTGAATGTTGAGGTTTGGGTGGATCATATTACCAAAACGGTCCACCACGCCACTGCAGCATCCATTCCACAGTCCACAGGCCACCGGAAGAGGCCACCTGTCCCTTGGTGGAGTGCCGAATGCTGCTCTGAAATCAGGACCAGGCGTGCAGCTCTGCATCGGTTCCTGTGTCGGCAGACTACTGAGAATCTTGCAGTTTTTCTGGTGGAGAGGGCAAGATGTCGCCGCATAATTCGCGAGAGCAAGAAGAGGTCATGGCAAAAGTTCCTGACCACTATTAATCATTCCACCAAAATTTCCATTGTGTGGGAGACCATCAGGAGAATTTGTCAGAGGAGGGAGGTGCCTCATGGCTGCTGTAATGAATAACTGCACTCTCCACATGGATCCGTGAGACATTGCCCAGACCATGGCAGCGTATTTTGCCACAAGTACTGCAATAACCAGTCAGGATCCAGGTTTCCAGCGCCATAGAGCGGTTGCTTAGAGGTGTAGTCTGAACTTCCAGTCCACCTCTCATGAAGTTTACAATTGCCAATTATTACAGTACGTTACGGCACCTCACAAAGCGCAACAAAGAAATCCTCCTCACACTTTTTAATGCCATTTGGGCGTCAGGTCACATTCCTGACTCATGGCGTGAGGCAGTTTTAATTCCTTTTTTAAAACCTTGGAAAGACCGCACGAGCCCGAGTAGCTACTGTAGTGTTGCCCTCACTAGTTGTATAGGGAAGACATTGGAGCGGATGGTCAACCGCCGCCTTGTCTGGATATTAGAATCCCGGCAACTCCTTAGTCGCTTTCAGTGTGGGTTTAGGAGGTTTCGTTGCACCTTCGATAACCTTGCCCTCCTGGAGGCGGCTATACAACAAGCTTTCCTATGCCGTCATCACCTTCTAGGTGTATTTTTCGACATCGAGAAGGCCTAAGATACCACTAGGAGGCGTCTCATCCTGGAGCAGCTTCACGAATGGGGTTTCCGTTGTTGTCTCCCTCTTTTTATTCAGTCTTTCCTCTCGCCACGATATTTTAGATAGCGAATTGGTGGCGTCCTGTCTGATCGCTTTGAGCAGGAGAACGGTGTCCCTCAGGGTAGCGTTTTAAGTGTCTCTCCTTGCCATCGCTATTAATAGCATTACGTCCATAGTGAAAAGTCCTGTCCAGTGTTCCTTGTTTGTGGATGACTTCTGTGTTTTGCTCTTCTTCAAGCCTTGAAACGACAACGTGTCAGTTGCAACTTACTCTTAGATGTTTGGATGACTGGGCGCAGAAGAGTGGTTTTAAGTTTTCCACCGACAAGTCAGTATGTGTTCTTTTCACTGTTCTCGTTAGATTTTAACCTTTCCCGAGTTGAGGATGAGGGACACTATTCTTACTTTTAAAGACACAGAGTCAAAAATGACCCTTAGAAATCTCACTAACGACCTCAAACGACCGTCACGTATGGCTTTGAGGTCGTTTGAGGTCACCACATAAGCTTCAAGCATTTTAAAATGTCTTAGCCACAGTACATGGGGAGCTGACAGGTTACCTAGCTGATCACAGAGAAGCTGCGGAAAATCAACTAACGACTTATGAAGACTAGATGCCTGTTCTAACGAGAGATGACCTAAATCAAACTTACCCACCTCAGCCAACAAAACCCCAGGGCCGACAGATGCAGTCCCCTGTTTACATTCACAAAAGCCAAATTTCTGTTCAGGCTTAAATCCAAAAAAGGTCTGCCCAGAACAATGCAAAACCAAGCGAGTTTTACGTATAAAGTCACACCCAAGAATTAAATTACCCGGTAATCCTTTCACTGAGGCAAAACGTACAGACCAATAAAACTCTCAGACACACACACTCCTGCGAACCCATCCTTGCAGAGGTAACAACTTCCCGTTCGCCAAACGACATCCCTGAACAATGGATGGAATTGACCGGAACCGAGTAATATTAAATATAGATTGGTATTTCGAATTTGGACAGAAGTAAAGGGAACTTCCCGAATCCAACATATCACAAACGGGTAGCATGTTTAATAGCGAAATTGTATGCAAATTGGTATTTTTGTTTCATTACTTTGAAAAACATTTGATAATAAATCAAAATTTTCCAAGGTGGTTTACAGTTAACGGCCAAGCCATTTTACTTAAAAGTAAATAGTTTCAAAAAGGCATGTATGCCGGCTAGCTTTTTGGATCTGTTCCTAGTCAAGTACTAAAGAACTGACTTTAAATGGTTGAAGTAATAAATAAAGAAATTGTCAATTGAAACTCGACAGTAACGAACCAATTTTCGCCCCGTTTCCCAACTGGGGGTTTTCCTTGATTAATTGTAACACCCATCTCAGCTTCGGTGGCAGAGCGTGGTTACAATCCATGGACCTCTCGGTTATGGGCCCAGCATGCTTTCACGTTTTAAAATGCATCTCATATGATGTAACTTATGGTGTTTCCTTAATGTCGTATGTCAGCGTTGTCTCAGAGTATCCACCAGCTCCTGCTTTCTGCCCCTGCAACCAGCAACTCACTCAGCTCTTCTGCCGCCCCCTCCTTGGCCACCTCTATCAGCCTCCCCCCCTCTTTCCTCTTCGAGAGACTCTGCAGGCGAGAGATCGCTGGGGCTACATTCAGGTGGTGTCTCCGCCAGCAGCCTGCTGACCTCTATGATGGCCCCACAGGCCTGGGCTGATGCAGTGCACACGCAGCCAGAAAACATCACTTGGTACGCGTGGCGCTTTACGAAGGAGACGGCAGTCTGCCTAAGGCCGGGCCACCAGTGTCGCACCACAAGAACGGCTGTGGCCAGCTGCTGCTCACAATGGGCCCTCAGGCTTGCCACACCGTATTTGTCGGCAGCGACTAGTAACTGCGAGTCCAGGCTCGCCAGCTGCGGGCCACGGAGGGTGTACGTGTACGTCGGCAGCTCCCTCAGCACCGGCCTGTTCACCTCTGTGATGTTGATGAGGCCGCTGCTGGACTCTGCCGTGTCGTGGCGGAACATTGCAGCAAACACAGGGCTCCCGGCAACGAGGATTGCACTGTGCGCCACCAGCTGCTTCTCCCCCACCACCAAAGTCATGGTGCCACCCTCCCCGGCATCCAGCAGGGCGCCCAGGTGTACAGGTGTGTTCTGCTGAGCTTCCTTGCCGGCTGCCATGGGAGTCAAATCTTATTAAAGATACCCGTGTGGTACAAGAAGTTATCAACGCGGAAGCTGAAGCACAAAATCCCGACGCACACCTTCACACTGAAAACAGTGCAGTAGTATGTAGCCATCATTTCACCAGCTGAAAGTACTCTCTCGAAAATCAACTGCGTCCATGAAGGCATTATGCTACTTGGTGACCACCTCTGTGGTTAAACAATTGATTCCAAAATGTATTAGGATACTGCGCCACCATGTTAGAGCAATTTTTCATGTTATTGATCAGCAAAGTAGCTGGCTGTCCTCTTGTGGGCATTTGATACAAAATGAAACTGTCTCCCATAGCAACATATCCAAAGATGAAGCAACTTCCTATCAAATGTGATTGTAAGTGATAAAGCCTTTTGGGAGAACAAACATGTTTTGGAAACTGAACTTCAAAAAGCAAGTCTTGGAAGTCCCAAGAAAACGAACATTGGTCACATGAGCACAGAGAGAAGTTTCAGAGAATTCTTTCATAAAATATGTTACATCCAGAATTTTCTTTTATCACAAATATAGAAACTGGATCTGCAAATCCGCTAACTGTTGCAGTGTATACAGTAAGTTCAGGGAAGAAAGTCACTGATGGTTGTAAATCATTGAGGAGTTTCCATTGTCGTTTATCACAAATATAGAAACTGGATCTGCAAATCCGCTAACTGTTGCAGTGTATACAGTAAGTTCAGGGAAGAAAGTCACTGATGGTTGTAAATCATTGAGGAGTTTCCATTGTCGAACATGGTCCCTCGACCAGGATTTATTTGATCCCAGGTATTGAAAGTGAGATGATGATTCATAGAAAAGTTCAGTAGCAGAATTAGATTTCCTGTCATGGTTAGAACTATAAGTGAAATGTACCTTGCATCAACTTTTTTCTGTAATTGGATTCATCACAGCACTTGCATATTTCTTATTTGAAATATTTTGTGCAGGCCGTGCCGGACTACATTAATAAAGGTTGAAAATTGTACTGTGTAATACATAACTGCGCTTCATTTCTATTACAGACAATCGGTTTGATCACAAATCTGACAATCCTTGAATCAGTTGTAACAAAATAGGATATGCCAACAGGTGTATACAGTTATTATACTGAGTGTCTTATAAAACCATATTTTGACCTTTACATACATTATAGGCAGTGTGTCACGTAATATGTTCCACTTCAATGCTTGCACAGTTGCAATACATAGTGAAACTCTGTTCCATGTAATACGTAACAGTGATGTAATGTAAACATCAAACAGATTAAGGACTGCCACAACTTCGACTGACTTTTGCAGACATTCTTAATAAAATGTTACCCTGGCATAAGTCATTTTTGTTTTGACAGATCTCTTCACAGTTTTACATGCAAGAGGGGGGGGGGGAGGCGGCAGAGGGATGGGGGAAAGGGAAAAGGAGAGAAAATTGAATATGTAGAGGGATAAAGGGAGGGTGGAGAGAAGAGGGAAGTGCCGAAAAGGCGGTTAGGCAGTTAGGGGAAAGAGGGGTTACGGGAGAGGGAGAATGCCAATGTGGAAGGGGGGGGACGAGCAACTATCAATGATGCATTGAACACAATTATACTCTAATCCATGGGCACTGGTGTTCCACAGGTAAAGTTTGACACGGGATAAAGCTCCACAGGATGTGGATCTGTCTCGCTGAGTGCACTGTAAAGACATAAAAGTTGCTGATACTAATTTGAGACAGTTTATCAACAGAAAATTCTAGTCGGCAGTTGACACACAGTTACATTTGAAGACTAGCTCAGCATCAAGTATGAGTACTAGGTGGACAAGAAGAGATTTAATGATATAAACATGAGCATACCATACAATTCCTCACGAAAATTGGCGCCTCTGGATTCAGGACATGTTTTTCGTCTCTCTTGCCCTGAAATGGAAATTTGAAGGATAACACCCCATTAGGTCGTGTATCGACCTCCAGGTTGCTCACTTAAGAATGATTCTCGAAGCTTTGTAAGATACCATTCAGCTGACTGGTATCTCTCGGCAGGTATAAGGTGGTTGAAGTCTATAGTCATCTAAGTGATGAATTCCTGGTGCTCAAACAAAGCTATGACCATTCGCACTGTCATTTGTGTTAAATATTTTGTCCTCTTCAGTACAGCGCCCCAGACACTTAAGAAATAGTCTAGGATGGGTCACTCAAGTGTCATATTACCAATTTCTCTGTATTCTGATCAACTTTACCAATGCACTGCCAATGAATAGGTCTGCTACCTGATACTACTGGCCTTATGTGATTATATTTGATATCCTTCACCCTTATATGTGACTTGACTGATAACAATATCGAATCACTGATGTCACAAGATGTTTTCAGCGTATTGTGAAATGCACAATTTAACATTTTAAAGCAAGTTGTCGTGTTTGAACAACTTCAAAATTTTATCAAGTAACAATCGAATTTGGTGCAGCTTTCAGCTCTTCACATGAAGTTCTCAATAGATGCCTAAGAAATTGAATTGCCTGATAGTTCATTAACAAACTTGAACATACAGGGTTACAGTGTTTCTTACCTGAGGTAAAATGCTTCAGATGTTACGAATTACTGCATTTACGTGACAGCCTTGGTCTGTGGCTTTCCGGATAGCATGTGACAACAGGGAATTGAGTTTCATACGACTTAATTACTTGTGATACATGGTGTCTGTTACGAGGTATTTCACAGAAAAGGACCATCTCCATGCCAATGTCGACAAATCATAGGCTGATACGTTGACATGTAGTCAGTCATTTCTCTAGTTCCTTCCAAGTGGCATTGGTAATCATCACCTACCGCTCCCTCCCTGGCTGCGCCACTCTTCGGCGGGTTTGTGCTTGGCTACGATGAGGCCCCAGCCTTTGCAGTATTTTCCCCTTCCGTGCTGCATCTCTCTCCCCTCCCGGAACATGTCTGGGGTATTATTTCGAATGTTCTGCATTCTGACGCTGACTTGCTAACAGTCTCACCTTTGTTTTTCACTTCGTTTTGCTTTCTTTGTTTCCCCTACTCTCGCTCCTCCGCTTTGGCGTTTGAGGATCCTCTTTTTCTTCTCCCTCCCTGTGCACTCCAGAAGGCCAGCCCACATGCCTGACATGTAACGGGTGACGGGCTTACGCGTAATTCCCAGCCTGGGTCGACAGGGTTTGCACATACCCACTGGTACAAGCCAGGCCCAGGAAGGGGTGATTGCCTGAGCTGTAACCTCCCCAAATTGCCTATTGGCCCCTCTGTCAGGTGTCCAGGAGGTGTGCCTGTGGTGTGATCAGTCACCTGAGGTGGGTGCGCCATATTTTTAAGCGAGCTCCCAGTTGAAAGGAGTGCGCCATTGGAGACACTGGCAATCACAGGGGATTTTCTCGCAATGAGTCAATCATCTTCCCACTCCCGTCCACAAAACGTAAACGTAACGAGGCCAATGATTCCAAGACCCTTCCTGCTGTACCACACTTCCCCGTGGTCTCACCTACTGAAGATTCAGTCCTTTGCCACAGTAAATCCGTTTATTATTCAGAATGGTGTACATGCAATTGCTGGCCCTGTGAAATCCTGCTCTTTTACAGAGTGGCACTTTGCTTTTGGAGACTACTTCGAATTCTCAAGTACTACTAGTACTACTAGTACTACTGCTGCTACTACTACTACTACTACCACCACCACCACTACTACTTACTGCCTTGCTTCTCCACAGCTATCCTGTTCGTGTCGAGGCCCATAAAACTTCGAATTCTTCCTGTAGTGTAATTTACACCAGGCCCCTCGACAGTCTAACAGAGGCCGAAATACAATCTTACCTCTGATTAGGGTGTCATTGCCATTACTCGTGCAATGAAAAAGGTTATATCTCCTTAGTGCCCATCTGCACTCTTTCTTACATTTGATGGAGTGGTGATATCGTCAAAGCTCAGAGCAGGCTATGCAATTATCAGTCTGGCCATACATACTGAACCCAATGTGTTGCTATGAGTGCCATACCACTGCCTCTCAGGAGTGTCCAGTGTACCTTCATGAGCAGGCTGTAACAGATCTAGGTAAAGGAAAAGGTGCCTTATCCAGTTGTTTGCAGGGTTTGCGACTAGCCAGTAACTTGTATTCTTCTGTCTGGTACCAATAGTTCTGTTCTTGTTAGTCCTCGCTCTATGAAGGATATTTCCATGCAGAAATGCGACCTCCAATTCTGCTTTGAGGTTGTGAAATCGCCCAGTGTCAAGGTAGCATCGCCATCCTCCGCCCTCCCCCCATATGGCTGTGCAACAAGCTGTCAAACTCTAGCCTCAAGGCGTGAATCTGCCAGATATACAACCAGTAGGCTGGAAAGCATAGTAGTAGTACTCCTGTGAAGACTTCCTTTGTCCCTCCAACCAAACAAAACCAGTCTTCATCCAACCGAAAAGGCTCTAAGAAGTCAAACGGTCTTATCCTTAGCCACCTCCAAGATCTTCTTAAACAGTGTTGACACATACCTTAGCTTGTCCAGCTTCCTTGTCGCCGGTGCACACCACCAAATGTTTCGGTGCTGGACTCCACAGACTGACTGCACAAGCAAGCTGATGATTCTGTGGACCCCATGGAGCAGGATCCTCATGCTTCTGTGCCCTGTAATAGTGCCTCTTCCCCAGCTGTAACTCGGTAGCTGCTGAGGTGACACCCCTGTGTCTCTTAATCACGACTATACTCCAGTGGAACGTTTGCGACCTTCGGTCCCACAAATTTACGGCTGCTTTTAGCATTGCAGCGTCCCCTTCTACACTGTCTTCAGGAAATGAAATTGTGCTCTCCCAGCCACTTTGAGCTTTCACATTACTTACCCATTCGTTTTGACCTTCCCCCTGAGGTCGGCATTCCATCTCAAGCAATACAGGATGACCTTCATAATCATGCCATCTCCTTGACTACCTGTCTCCAAGCAGTGGCAGTTTGCCTTTTCCTTCCTCACCTGACGTTATTCCCCTCTGTACTGCACATGTCCCTCCATCATTCGCTGTCACCAGGGCAGAATTCCTTCAATTTATTGGGAAACTACCTCCCCTATTTTTGCCACTCGGTGACTTCAATGCACATCATCCCCTTTGGGGTTCTCTCAGGACCTGTTGCAGAGGTGCCCTCTTGGCTGACCTCCTTCACCACCTTAGCCACTTCTGCCTTAACACTGGAGCACGCACTTCCCTTTCTGACTCCTCACAGGCATATTCCCATTTGGACCTATCCTTCCGCACTGTCCAGCTTGCCCATTGCCCTCAGTGGTCTGTTCTGACACATACTCAAGAAACCATTTCCCGTGTGCTATCAGTTTGCTGGCTCCTACCCTATCTACATGCATGCCCAAATGGCAGCTTCCCAAGGCTGACAGGCAGCTTAACTCCTCCCGAGCGATCTTTGAAGAAAGAGATATACCCAGTTGTGATGACCAGGTGGAATATTTAACAAATGTTACCCTTACTGCTGCAGAACGTTAAATTTCCTGTGCGTCCTCTTTACCACGTCTTGTCCCAGTCCCTTGGTGAACTGAGGCATGCTGTGACGCAGTTAATGCATGGAGACGCGCTCTCCACGTTTTTAACTGCCACCCTACGCTGGAAATCTGCATTCATTGTAAACAGATGTGTGCTAAGTATCTTCGCGTTCTTCGGGATAGTAAGAGCTAGCTGGATTTCATTCACTAGTTCTTCTAACAGACACCTTCCCTTTCGTGTGGGTCAACCTCCTAAGGCTCTCTCGAACCACGATCCATTCCCAAATTTCCGGCCAGTCGGTGACGATGCCATCGTGGACCCTATTGCTATCTCACACTTAGGTCCGCCATTTTGCGGACGTTTGAGATCTTCCCACTATTAACCTGCCTTCCTCCATTGGAAACGATCGGAGGCAGCTCAGGCAGTAACTTCTCTTCTCCAAATTGTGAGTGCTGCAATGCCACATTTACTACAAGGAAGCTAGATCATGCTCTGTTCATCCTGATCCTCTGCCCCAGGTCCAGACGCCATCCACATTCAGATCTTGTATAACCTTTCTCTTGCAGGCAGCCACTTTCTGCTTAACACTAACTACTGTATCTGGGCTGAGGGCACATTTCCTGGCACTGGCGTGAAGCCACAGTCATACCTATACCTAAACCTGGTAAGAACAAATACCTTCCTTCTAGCTACCGCCCATCTCTTACCAGCTGCGTTTGCAAGGCGATGGAACGTTTGATTCATGTCTGGATAGTGTGGTGGCTCGAGTCTCGCCATTTGCCAACGAATGCACAGTGTGGATTTCGAGCAAGGTGTTCTGCAGTTGACCATCTCGTTACTTTGTCCACACATCATGAATGATTTTCTGCAGAAATCCCAGACTTGATGTTTCTATTTGGAGAAGGCTAAGGAACCTGCTGAAGAACTGGTATCATCTGTATTCTTTACAAGTGGGTCTTCTGTGGGCGCCTGCACTGTTTCCGTAGGGCATTCTGACAAGACTGAGTTTGCAAGTTGCGTGTGGGTTCTGCCCTGCTGGACACCTTTATCTTGGAAAATGTTGTGCCTCAGGGCTCTGTCCTGAGCGTCGTCCTCTTTGCTATCGCCATTAACACCAATGCCCTGTCCTCCACTGGGCATCTCTGGCTCTTATTGTTGACAATTTTTCTGTCTGTTGCAGTTCTCCACCGACCTGTCTCACTGAGCGGTGTCTTCAGCGCTGTCGTGATCGTCTTTGTTCCTGGAGCATCGGCAACAGCTACAGAAAGAAATGCCATATTCGTCTCAGTAGTTGGTCTCTAGCGGAATGGACAGGGGACTCCTTACTACCTATGAAGCTTCAATTTTTGTTGAACAACTTGACGATAAGTTAGGGGAAGTGACAGCGCTGTCAAAGATCAGAAGTGATGTAGTCTTGATTCAGACAGCATCCCCAACCCAGTCCCAGGCGTTACTCGCTTGTGACAGACTGGGTGATACTCCTGTTTCTGCTACTCCTTATGAAAGCTTCAACTTGGCCCAGGGGATTATTTTCCATCGTAACCTACTCCTGCAGTCTGACAGAGCTCCGCGTCAATGTAGACTAGTGGGGTGTTAATTTCATCCAACGCATTTACAGAGACCCAAACACAACATGGTTGCTACCGGTGTCTTCATCTTGGTCTTCGAGGGTGATTCAGTGCCTGAACGGGTGAAAGTGATAGTTTACCACTGTCACATTAAACCATACATCCCTCCCCCCTTGCGGTGCTATAAGTGCTGGAAATTTGGGCACATGTCTTCCCACTGCACTTCCAGCACCACGTGTCGAGACTGTGGACGTCCACTGCATCCAGACACTCCCTGTGCACCTTCTCCCACTTGTATCAACTGTGTAGAGCAGCACCCCACCTGCTCGCCAGACTGCACAGTACTCCAAAAGGAGCGGAAAATCATGGAGTAAAAGACCTTGGACTGGTTGACTTTCAAAGACACTAAATGTAAATTTGAAGGATAACACCCCATTAGGTTGATGTCCACATACGCTGCAGCTACATTACCATCGCCATAACAAGTTCGTTGTCCCACACTCTGCCACGAACAGTGGGTCCTCCGGGCCTCCAGAGTACATCTGCCCCTTGGTGGTAGGGAGAAAATCTCCTTCCATTGCTCTCAAAGTACCTACTTCAGGGGCAAGGCCCCCCAAACGCAGAGAACATCAGTTCTCTCCCCCAGCCAGAGAAGCTACAGCCTCCTTCAGCTCCTATAATGTGGAAGGGGTACCTTGGGACCCCCTCTCCCAAGGTCTCCACTAATGCCACAGCGGACACTCTCCAGTGGCTAAAGAAACCAAAAGCTGCTGGATGAAGAGCTTCATGGACTTCCTCCATGCCTGAAGCTACTTCAGAGAAGTCCTCCCAGCAAACCCAAAAAGAGGTCTGCTAAGAAAAATGACCCTCTAGTAGCCCCAACACCACCACTTCCTACCAATTCTGCACCTGCTGGTGAGGTGGAGATCTTGGTGTCCCCTAAGGTCCTGGATCTCACTGATGCCTCATCCACAGTAGGAATGGATACAAATACTAAATCGGTGGCAGAGGTGTCACCGCCCTCCTTCCATGCTTCATGCCTTCCCATCCTCAAGATAACGTCATCTTCCAGTGGCCCCCCCTGTGGGTCCGGGGTAAGAATAGGCCCGAGGTATTCCTGCCTGTCGTAAGAGGCGTCTAAAAGGAGTCCCTCCCCCTCAAGGGGGTAGTTAGCGCCTGCGTCCGGAGACGGACGGTTCCACGACCTCTATTTGCGGTCATTTTGCTTTTTCACTTATCGTTTCTTCCTTTCTTTGGTTGGTTCCTTTCTTTGCTCTTCTCCACCACACTGTCTTCCTTACTCTTTCCCCTGCGTAATCTCCTTGCCTTCTCATTGCCTTCTTCTCCTTGCCTTCTCATTGCCTTCTTCTCCTTGCCTTCTCATTGCCTTCTTCTCCTTGCCTTCTCATTGCCTTCTTCTCCTTGCCTTCTCATTGCCTTCTTCTCCTTGCCTTCTCATTGCCTTCTTCTCCTTGCCTTCTCATTGCCTTCTTCTCCTTGCCTTCTCATTGCCTTCTTCTCCTTGCCTTCTCATTGCCTTCTTCTCCTTGCCTTCTCATTGCCTTATTCTCATTGCCTTCTTCTCCTTGCCTTCTTCTCCTTGCCTTCTTCTCCTTGCCTTCTTCTCCTTGCCTTCTTCTCCTTGCCTTCTTCTCCTTGCCTTCTTCTCCTTGCCTTCTTCTCCTTGCCTTCTTCTCCTTGCCTTCTTCTCCTTGCCTTCTTCTCCTTGCCTTCTTCTCCTTGCCTTCTTCTCCTTGCCTTCTTCTCCTTGCCTTCTTCTCCTTGCCTTCTTCTCCTTGCCTTCTTCTCCTTGCCTTCTTCTCCTTGCCTTCTTCTCCTTGCCTTCTTCTCCTTGCCTTCTTCTCCTTGCCTTCTTCTCCTTGCCTTCTTCTCCTTGCCTTCTTCTCCTTGCCTCCTTCTCCTTGCCTCCTTCTCCTTGCCTCCTTCTCCTTGCCTCCTTCTCCTTGCCTCCTTCTCCTTGCCTCCTTCTCCTTGCCTCCTTCTCCTTGCCTCCTTCTCCTTGCCTCCTTCTCCTTGCCTCCTTCTCCTTGCCTCCTTCTCCTTGCCTCCTTCTCCTTGCCTCCTTCTCCTTGCCTCCTTCTCCTTGCCTCCTTCTCCTTGCCTTCTTCTCCTTGCCTTCTTCTCCTTGCCTTCTTCTCCTTGCCTTCTTCTCCTTGCCTTCTTCTCCTTGCCTTCTTCTCCTTGCCTTCTTCTCCTTGCCTTCTTCTCCTTGCCTTCTTCTCCTTGCCTTCTTCTCCTTGCCTTCTTCTCCTTGCCTTCTTCTCCTTGCCTTCTTCTCCTTGCCTTCTTCTCCTTGCCTTCTTCTCCTTGCCTTCTTCTCCTTGCCTTCTTCTCCTTGCCTTCTTCTCCTTGCCTTCTTCTCCTTGCCTTCTTCTCCTTGCCTTCTTCTCCTTGCCTTCTTCTCCTTGCCTTCTTCTCCTTGCCTTCTTCTCCTTGCCTTCTTCTCCTTGCCTTCTTCTCCTTGCCTTCTTCTCCTTGCCTTCTTCTCCTTGCCTTCTTCTCCTTGCCTTCTTCTCCTTGCCTTCTTCTCCTTGCCTTCTTCTCCTTGCCTTCTTCTCCTTGCCTTCTTCTCCTTGCCTTCTTCTCCTTGCCTTCTTCTCCTTGCCTTCTTCTCCTTGCCTTCTTCTCCTTGCCTTCTTCTCCTTGCCTTCTTCTCCTTGCCTTCTTCTCCTTGCCTTCTTCTCCTTGCCTTCTTCTCCTTGCCTTCTTCTCCTTGCCTTCTTCTCCTTGCCTTCTTCTCCTTGCCTTCTTCTCCTTGCCTTCTTCTCCTTGCCTTCTTCTCCTTGCCTTCTTCTCCTTGCCTTCTTCTCCTTGCCTTCTTCTCCTTGCCTTCTTCTCATTGCCTTCTTCTCATTGCCTTCTTCTCATTGCCTTCTTCTCATTGCCTTCTTCTCATTGCCTTCTTCTCATTGCCTTCTCTGGTCTCCGCCTCGGCGTTTGAGACACTGTTCTCTCTCTCTCTCTCTCTCTCTCTCTCTCTCTCTCTCTCTCTCCTTTTTCCTCTTCTTCCTTCCTCCCTGTGCGCGCCTGAACGCCGACCCACGCGTTCGCACGCGTAGCCGGTGACGGGGTAACGCGTAATTCCCCGCCCTGGGTAGACATGTAAGGCACGCGCGTACCCCCTGGTAAAGGCCAGGCCCGGGGAGGGGTGATTGCCTGAGCTGATACCTTCTGACCATGCCGATTGGTCCCTCCGTCTGTTTCTCGGGAGGTGTGACCTGAGGTGTAAACATTCACCTAAGGCGGGAGTGCCCTCTGAGAGGGTCCCCACAAGGAAGGAGCGCGCCATCGGAGACGCTGGCAATCATGGGGGATTTCTCCGCAATGGATTTCACTCCATCTCTCTCGACTTCTGCCCAAAAACGGAAACGTGACCAGCTACCAGTGACAAAAGTACTACCGCCTGCCCCACAGTTCCTCGTCGTTTCTCGATCTGAGGACGGAAAGGATTTTTCCTCTGTCAACCCTTTCGTTATCCAGAAGGGCGTCGATGCCATAGCCGGATCTGTCAAATCCTGTACCAGGTTGCGTAACGGTACCTTATTACTCGAAACTGAGAGCGCCTTTCAGGCACAAAAACTGCTTCGGGCCACACTCCTGTACACATTCCCTGTCCGGGTGGAGGCTCACCGAACTTTGAATTCGTCTCGTGGTGTGGTCTACACTAGATCCCTCGACGGCTTGACTGACGAGGAGATTCAATCTTTCCTCGCTGAGCAGGGCGTGACGGCTGTCCATAGGGTCATGAAAAAGGTCAACAATGACCTTGTACCGACCCGGACACTTTTTTTGACCTTCGATAGTGTTCAGCTGCCATCGCGCATCAAAGCGGGCTACGAGGTTATTTCTGTTCGCCCCTATGTCCCGACACCTACGCGCTGCTACCAGTGTCAGCGTTTCAATCACACTCGCCAATCTTGTTCCAATGCGGCTAAATGTGTCACTTGTGGCAGGGATGCCCATGAGGGTGACTGTCCACCTCCGTCTCCTCGTTGTGTGAACTGTCAGGGTGACCATGCTGCATCCTCCCGCGACTGTCCTGTCTATAAGGAAGAACGCTGTATCCAGGAAATTCGGGTCAAAGAGAAAGTGTCCACCTCGGCTGCTCGCAAGCTATTGGCTAGTAGGAAGCCCACGCTGCTCCCAGCGGGGAAATACAGTACTGTCCTCGCCTCTCCTCGGACTACCAGGGAGGTGGCAACCCAGACCTGCGATCTGACCTTCAGCACCACGGTCGTCCGTTCGGCCAGTGCTAAGATCGCGCGGTCGACGTCTCCTCTTCGTCCCATCACCCCACAGACACCAGCCCCTTCATCAGCTTCTGCTAAGACGAAGACCCAGAAGTCACATGCACGGGCCTTCAAGAAGGAACCGTCCCGTGCAGACTTCCTACGTACCTCGACCTCCCAGCCTTCGTCCGATACTTCCACCAAACGACCATCCAAGTAGGCTAATAGGAAGCACAGTTCTCCTTCTCCGCCACGGCGCATTTCTTCTCCTGCGCCACCCAGCGGTTGCCGCCCCAGGCCGTCATCCCTTTCGCCTGGCCGCACCGCTGGTAGCCGAACATCTGGCCGTTCACTGGCGGAGGAAGCTCCCTTCTTTCGTCTTCCTTTTTTCTTACGATGGCACTTATTCACTGGAATATTCGCAGCATTCGCTCCAACCGAGAGGACTTGAAGTTGCTGCTTCGCTTGCACCGTCCACTCGTCGTAGCCCTCCACGAAACGAAGCTACGCCCATGCGATCAAATTGCCTTGGCACAATACACCTCTGTGCGTTTTGACCTACCCCCTGTGGTAGGTATCCCAGCTCATGGAGGGGTTATGTTGCTGGTCCGGGATGATATTTACTACGATCCCATCACGTTGCACACCGGCCTGCAGGCAGTTGCCATCCGCATTACTCTCCCAACTTTTATATTTTCCATTTGTACCGTTTACACTCCATCGTCGTCTGCCGTTACCAGGGCAGACATGATGCAACTTATTGCTCAGCTACCTGCACCATTTTTGTTAACTGGAGACTTCAATGCCCACCATCCCCTTTGGGGCTCTCCAGCATCCTGCCCGAGGGGCTCCCTGTTAGCAGACCTTTTCAACCAGCTCAATCTCGTCTGCCTCAATACTGGCGCCCCTACTTTTCTTTCGGATACATCTCACACCTATTCCCATTTAGATCTCTCTATATGTACTCCCCAACTTGCACGCCGGTTCGAGTGGTATGCTCTTTCTGATACATATTCGAGCGACCACTTCCCGTGTGTTATCCATCTCCTGCAGCATACCCCCTCTCCGTGCTCATCTAGTTGGAACATCTCCAAAGCAGACTGGGGGCTCTTCTCTTCAAGGGCGACCTTTCAGGATCAAACATTCCCAAGCTGCGGTAGTCAGGTCGCACACCTCACGGAAGTCATTCTCTCTGCTGCTGAATATTCCATCCCTCACCCTACTTCTTCTCCACGTCGCGTACCGGTCCCCTGGTGGACCGCAGCATGTAGAGACGCTCTACGTGCTCGTCGACGTGCTTTACGCGCCTTTAACCGCCACCCTACAGTGGCGAATTGTGTCAATTATAAACGATTACGTGCACAGTGTCGTCGTATTATTAAAGAAAGCAAGAAAGCCAGCTGGGCTGCTTTCACAAGCACCTTCAACAGTTTTACTCCTTCTTCTGTTGTCTGGGGTAGCCTGCGCCGGCTATCTGGCACTAAGGTCCACTCACCAGTTTCTGGCATGACGGTCGCGAATGACGTCCTTGTGGCCCCTGAGGCTGTCTCCAATGCCTTCGGCCGCTTTTTCGCAGAGGTTTCGAGCTCCGCTCATTACCACCCTGCCTTCCTCCCCCGCAAACAGGCAGAGGAGGCTAGGCCACCTAACTTCCGCTCCTCGAATCGTGAAAGTTATAATGCCCCATTCACCATGCGGGAACTCGAAACCGCACTTGGCCGATCACGGTCCTCCGCTCCAGGGCCTGATTCTATTCATATTCAGATGCTGAAGAACCTTTCTCCTGCGGGTAAAGGTTTTCTTCTTCGTACTTACAATCGCATCTGGATTGAGGGACATGTTCCCGCATGCTGGCGCGAGTCTATTGTTGTCCCGATTCCTAAGCCGGGGAGGACAAGCACTTGCCCTCCAGTTATCGACCCATCTCGCTTACCAGCTGTCTCTGTAAAGTGATGGAGCGAATGGTTAACTCTCGATTGGTTTGGCTGCTCGAGTCTCGACGCCTACTTACCAATGTACAATGTGGATTTCGTAGGCGCCGGTCTGCTGTTGACCATCTGGTTACCTTGTCGACCTTCATTATGAATAACTTCTTGCGGAAGCGCCCGACCGCGGCTGTGTTCTTTGATTTGGAGAAGGCTTACGACACCTGTTGGAGGGCGGGCATTCTCCGCACCATGCATACATGGGGTCTTCGCGGTCGCCTCCCTCTTTTTATTCGTTCCTTTTTAATGGATCGACAGTTCAGGGTACGTGTGGGTTCTGTCCTGTCAGACACCTTTCGCCAGGAGAATGGGGTACCACAGGGCTCAGTTTTGAGCGTCGCTCTCTTCGCCATAGCGATCAATCCAATAATGGATTGCCTCCCAGCTGATGTATCAGGCTCCCTTTTCGTGGACGATTTTACCATCTATTGCAGCGCGCAGCGTACGTGTTTCCTGGAGCGTTCTCTTGACCGTCTTTACTCGTGGAGTGTCGCCAATGGCTTCCGTTTTTCTGCCGAGAAGACGGTCTGTATTAACTTCTGGCGCTACAAAGAATTTCTCCCACCGTCTTTACGACTTGGTCCCGTTGCTCTTCCATTCGTGGAGACAACAAAATTTTTAGGTCTTACATTTGACAGGAAACTTATGTGGAGACCAGCTGTCATATTTGGCTGCCCGTTGTACCAATTCCCTAAATGTCCTCCGTGTTCTCAGTGGTCTGTCGTGGGGAGCGGATCGAACCGTCCTCCTTCGCCTATATCGGTCGATCGTCCGCTCCAAGCTGGATTATGGGAGCTTCGTATACTCCTCTGCACGGCCATCCATCTTACGCCGCCTCAACTCCATACAACATCGGGGTTTACGACTTGCGATCGGAGCGTTTTATACTAGTCCCGTCGAGAGTCTTCATGCTGACGCTGGTGAGTTGCCACTCACCTACCGGCGCGATATACTGCTTTGTCGGTATGCCTGTCGGCTACTGGCAATGCCTGACCACCCATCTTATCGTTCCTTTTTTGATGACTCTCTCGACAGTCAATACGGGTTGTATGTCTCCGCCCTGCTACCCCCTGGAGTTCGCTTTCGTCGCCTCCTTCAACACCTTCATTTTTCACTCCCTGCCACCTTTCGAGTGGGCGAGAGCCACACGCCACCTTGGCTCCAGGCTCAGGTTCGCGTCCATCTTGACCTCTGCTCGCTCCCGAAGGAGGTTACCCCCGATTCAGTCTACCACTCCCGTTTTGTCGCACTTCGTTCGAAGTTCATTAATATGACCTTCATTTATACAGATGGCTCTAAGACCGATGACGGGGTCGGGTGTTCTTTTATTGTCGGGGCACAAAGTTTCCAATATCGGCTCCATGGCCATTGTTCGGTCTTCACAGCTGAGCTCTTTGCCCTCTACCAGGCTGTCCTTTACATCTGCCGCCACCGACATTCTGCTTATGTCATCTGCTCCGATTCCCTGAGCGCTATCCAGAGCCTCGGTGATCCGTACCCGGTTCACCCTTTCGTGCACCGGATCCAACGCTCTCTTCAGCAGCTGGTGGACGTCGGTTCTCCCGTTAGCTTTATGTGGATTCCTGGCCATGTCGGTATCCCTGGGAACGAAGCTGCAGATGCCGCGGCCAAGGCTGCGGTCCTCCAGCCTCGGACAGCTTCTTGTGGTGTCCCTTCGTCAGATTGTAGCAGGGTAATTTGTCGGCGCATTGTCTCGCTGTGGCATGCCGATTGGGCTGCACTTTGACAACAAGCTTCGGGCCTTGAAAGCTCTACCCGTGGCTTGGACGTCCTCCTCACGCCCTTCTCGGCGGGAGGAGGTAGTTTTGGCCCGGTTGCGAATTGGCCACTGCCGGTTCAGCCATCGCCATCTGCTGACGGCTGCGCCGGCGCCGTTCTGCCCATGTGGACAATTGCTGACGGTCCGCCACATTTTAACGTCGTGTCCGAATTTTAACACCCTACGTCTCGATATTGGCCTGCCATGTACTGTAGAAGCCATTTTAGCGGATGACCCACGAGCAGCTGCTCGCGTTCTTCATTTTATCAATTTGACAACCCTCTCAAAGGACATTTGATTATGCTGTTTTCTTTTTTAATCCTATGCCTGTCAGTATGTCTTTCATCGTGTTCTCCGTTTTGTTGCTGTTTTAAACTTGTGACTCGCGGAGCATTCCTAAAGTAGTCTGGGCGCTAATGACCGTTGACGTTGTGCGCCCTAAAACCACAAAAAAAAAAAAAAAAAAAAAAAAAAACCCAGGACATTGGCTGCAGCTGGCGACGACTCGATGGAACAGGATCCGCCTCCCGCCGGTTGTAGCGTTGTTCCCTCGAAACCTGGCCGTCCACAGCCGTCGAGGTGACCAGCTCTTCACCCGTCTCGTTCCCCCTCCTTTTTGACTAGCGATGGCCTTGTTACATTGGAACATAAGAGGTATTCGATCTAATCGGGAGGAATTACAACTGCTCCTCCGCCTGCACTGTCCGCTCGTCCTTGGTCTCCAGGAAACCAAGTTGTGCCCAACTGACCGTATTGCCTTTACCCACTGTACCTCTGAGTGGTATGACCTCACCCCTGTGGACGGTATCCCAGCTCATGGTGGGGTCATGTTGCTCGTTCGAGACGATGTCTATTACCATCCCATCCCATTGACCACCCCACTCCAAGCAATAGCTGTCCGTATTACTCTTTCTGCTTTTACTTTTTCAGTTTGTACCATCTACACTACAACGTCATCCGCAGTTAGTCGGACTGACATGATGCACCTGATTGTTCAGCTTCCTCCGCCGTTTTTGTTTGGCGACTTCAATGCCCATCATCCCCTTTGGGGCTCTCCTGCATCCTGTCAAAGAGGCTCACTCTTGGCGGATGTCTTCAACCATCTCAATCTTGTCTGCCTTAATACAGGCGCCCGACTTTCCTCTCGGACTCTACTCATACCTACTCCCACTTGGACCCCTCCATCTGTTCTACCACTCTTGCCCGTCGGTTCGAGTGGTATGTCCTTTCTGACACCTATTCGAGCGACAACTTCCCCTGTCTCGTTGGTCTCCTGCACCACACCCCATCCCCACGTCCTTCGAACTGGACCATACCGAAAGCTGACGGGGGACTTGACTCCTACCTGGCGACCTTTCCGGGCCACGATTTTCTCAGTTGTGACAGTCAGGTCAAATACCTCACGGCTGTTATCGTCAATGCTGCCAAACGTTTCATTCCTCATACTACCTCTCTATGTCGCGTTTCCGTCCCCTGGTGGAATGAGGCTTGTAGAGACGCTATCCGTGCTCGACGACGTGCTTTACGCACCTATCGCCGCCATCCTACGTTGGCGAATTGTATTTGATACAAACGACTCCGAGCGCAATGCCGTAGAGTCATCAAGGACAGCAAAAAAGTTTGTTGGGCATCTTTCACCAGCTCCTTTAACAGTTCTACTCCCTCTTCTGTCGTCTGGGGTGGCCTGCGCCGGCTGTCGGGCATTAAGGCACACTCCTCGGTACCTGGCCTGACCTCAGGTAATAAGGCCCTTGTTGATCCTGTGGCTGTCTCCAACGCCTTCGGCCGCTTTTTCGCGGAGGTTCCAAGCTCCGCCCATTACCACCCTGCCTTCCTTCCCAGGAAAGAGGCAGAAGAGGCTCGGCGACCTTCCTTCCACTCGCTGAATCTGGAAACTTACAATGCCCCCTTTACTATGCGGGAACTCGAACGTGCGCTTACACTGTCCCGGTCCTCTGCTCCGGGTCCAGATGCCATTCACGTTCAAATGCTGGCACACCTTTCTCCGGCGGGCAAAAGCTTCCTTCCTTGTACCTACAATCGCGTCTGGACCGAAGGTCAGGTCCCCATGCGTTGGCGTGACGCCGTCGTTGTTCCTATACCCAAACCTGGGAAGGATAGACACCTTTCTTCTAGTTACCGCCCCATTTCTCTTACAAGCTGTGTCTGTAAGGTGATGGAGCGCATGGTTAATGCTCGGTTAGTCTGGATTCTTGAATCTCGACGGCTAGTTACCAATGTCCAATGCGGCTTTCGTCGTCGCCGATCATGAACAACTTTTTGCGAAAGTAGCCATGTTCTTCGATTTGGAGAAAGCTTATGATACCTGTTGGAGAGGAGGTATCCTCCGCACTATGCACAGGTTGGGCCTACGCGGGCGCCTGCCCATTTTTATTGATTCCTTTTTAACGGATCGAAAGTTTAGGGTACGTGTTGGTTCCGTATTGTCAGACGTCTTCCTCCAGGAGAACGGAGTGCCTCAGGGCTCCGTCTTGAGCATAGCCCTTTTTGCCATAGCGATCAATCCAATCATGGATTGCATTCCACCTAATGTCTCAGGCTCTCTCTTTGTTAATGACTTCGCGATCTACTGCAGTGCCCAGAGAACATGCCTCCTGGAGCGCTGCCTTCAGCGTTGTCTAGACAGCCTATACTCATGGAGCGTGGCAAATGGCTTCCGGTTCTCTGAAGAGAGGACGGTTTGTATCAACTTTTGGCGATATAAAGCGTTCCTTCCGCCATCCTTACATCTCGGTCCCGTTGTTCTCCCATTCGTGGAAACAACTAAGTTTCTAGGGCTCACATTCGACAGGAAACTGTGTTGGTCTCTTCATGTCTCTTATTTGGCGGCGCGTTGTACACGTTCCCTTAATGTCCTCAGAGTTCTTAGTGGTTCATCTTGGGGAGCGGATCGCACTGTCCTGCTTCGCTTGTATCGGTCCATAGTCCGATCGAAGCTGGATTATGGGAGCCTCGTCTACTCGTCTGTTCGGCCATCCCTCTTACGCCGTCCCAACTCAATCCACCATCGGGGGTTACGTCTTGCGACAGGAGCGTTCTACACTAGTCCCGTCGAGAGTCTTTATGCTGAAGCTGCCGAATTACCATTGACCTACCGGCGCGACGTACTGCTGTGTCGGTATGCCTGCCGGCTGTTGTCTATGCCCGACCACCCCTCTTATCAGTCCTTCTTCGCCGATTCTCTCGACCGTCAGTGCGGGTTGTATGTGTCTGCCCTGCTGCCCCCCTGGAGTCCGCTTCCGTCGCCTGCTTCGACAATTGGATTTTGCCCTCCCTCCCACCTTCAGAGAGGGTGAGAGCCAGACACCACCTTGGCTCCAGGCTCGGGTTCATATTTATCTCGACCTCAGCTCGCTCCCGAAGGAGGGTACTCTGGCTGCAGTGTATTGCTCACGGTTTGTCGAACTTCGTGCTCGACTTGCCGGTCACACCTTTATTTACACCGGTGGCTCCAAAACTGACGGTGTCGGCTGTGCCTTTGTCGTCAGGGCCGCCACCTTTAAATACCGGCTCCTCGACCAATGTTCCATCTTTACGGCCGAGCTTCTTGCTCCCCATCAGGCCGTTCAGTATGCCCGCCGCCACCGCCATTCATCATATGTACTCTGCTCTGATTCCCTCAGTGCTCTTCAGAGCCTTGGAGCTCCCTATCCGGTCCACCCCTTGGTGCAACGGATCCAGCAGTCCCTCCATTCTTTCGCTGATAATGGTTCTCCTGTCAGCTTTCTGTGGGTTCCAGGACATGTAGGAGTGCCTGAGAATGAGGCTGCAGGTGCTGCAGCCAAGGCTGCAGTCCTCCTGCCTCGGCCAGCCTCCCATTTTGTCCCGTCATCTGAAGTTCATGGGGTTGTTTGTAAGAGGCTTGTGTCGTTGTGGTGGGATGCTTGGTCATCCCTCCAAGGAAACAAGCTCCAGGCAGTAAAACCGCTCCCAACTGCTTGGACAGCCTCCTCCCGACCATCTCGGCGAGAAGAGATCCTTCTGACCAGGTTGCGGATTGGGCATTGCCGGTATAGCCACCGCTACCTGCTCTCCGGTGACCCAGCCCCGCAGTGCCCTTGTGGTCAAGCATTAACAGTGCGCCACGTTTTATTGTCGTGTCCCCGCTTTAGTCAATCTCGTGTTGTCCTGTCCCTGCCATCTACTTTACCGGATATTTTAGCTGATGACGCTAGAGCAGCTGCTCGTGTTCTGCGTTTTATAACTTTGACTGGCTTGTCCAAAGACATCTAACTTTCTTGATTATTTTATCTGCATATTTGTCAGGACTTTCTGGTGTCCCCCCCCCTTCCCCTTGAGTTTTACTAGATTCCATGTGCTCTAGCGCCCAGTCACAGTTGTTAATGACCTTAGTAGTTGAGCGCCCTTAAACCCCACCAAAAAAAATCTTCCAGTGGAATTGCTGCGGTTTTTTCCACCACTTGGCTGAGCTATGGCAACTGTTAAGCTTTACACCTGCTTCCTGCATTGCCCTCCAGGAAACGTGGTTCCTGGCTATGCAACCCCCCCCTCCCCCACCCTTTGTGACTATAGGGATAATAAAAGGACCATATCGACTATAACACTGTGTCAGGTGGAGTTAGTGTCCGTCCTGAACTCAGTATGCAGTTAACCTGGGCCCCTTCAAACTCCTCTTGAAGCTGAGGCTATCAGGATAGAGAATGCAGGAAATAACTGTCTGCAATGTATATCTTCCTCCATATGGTGCAGTGCCCCTGGACGTATTAGTTGCACTCATTGATCAACTTCCTAAACCTTTCTACTTCCGGCAGATTTCAACGCCCATAGTCCCTTTTGGGGTGGCACTGTCCTTACTGTGCAAGGTAGAGATGGAGAAAACTTTCCTGTCTCAACTCGAACTCGAACTCGACCTCGACCTCTGCCTCTTAAATACTGCCCCCCCCCCCTCTCCCCACAGATTTCAGTGTGGCTCATGGCACTTACTTGGCCATTGATTTATCCCTCTGCAACCCAGGACTTCCCCCATCTGGCCACTGGAGAGCCCACAATGACTTGTGTGATAGTGACCACTCTCCCATGTGTCACGCTCCCAGCGCCATTCCCCCAGATGTCATCCAAGATGGGCTTTAAACAAGGCAGACTTGTAAGCTTTCACCTCTGCTGTCACCATCGATGTGGTAGTTGAGCAGGTCACAGAAACTATTGTTTCTGCGGTGGAAAACGCGATCGATTGTTCTTTAGGGTGCCTCGTCAAAAATCAGTACCTTGGTGGTAGCCGGAAATCGCAGAGGCCATCAGAGCGCTGGCGAGCCTTTCAGCGACATTAGCAGCATCCTTCCCTAGAGTACCTAATAGCTTTTAAACAGGTCCGTGCCCGCATTTTCCAGCTTATAAAAAGATTGCAACAGGCTTGTTGAGAGGTACATCCCGACCATTGGGTGCCATACATCGCCTTCCCAAGTCTGGGCAAAGATCAGACGTGTTTGTGGGTACCAGAGCCTGAGAGCTGTTACTGACATTAACATAAATGGCGTGTAATCTACAGACGCAAACGCAATTGCCGAGCACTTCGCTGGAGCCTCTGCATCGGAGAATTAACCCCCAGCCTCACGCACGCTCAAACGGCGGCTGGGAGGGAACATCCTCTCATTCACTACATGCCGCAGTGAATCCTATAACGCTCCTGAGTGCCCTTGCACATTGCCCTGACAGATCTTGGGCCTGATCGGATACACAGCCAGATGATTAAACATCTCTCATCTGACTACAAGCGACATATGCTCGTCATATTCAACCGGATATGGGGCGATGGCGTCTTTCCATCGTATTGGCGGGAGAGTACAATCATTCTGGTAGTCAAACCCGGTAAAAACCCGCTTGATGTTGATAGCTATCGGCCCATCAACCTCACCAACGCTTTTAGTAAGCTGTTGGAACGTATAGTTGGTTGGCGGTTGGGTTTCGTACTGGAGTCGCGTGCCTGCTGGCTCCATGTCAGGGTTGCTTCTGCCAGGGTCGCTCTACCACACAGTCATACGTCAATCGTCTGCCATCCAAACAGCCTTTTCCAGATGGCAACACCTGGCTGCCGTCTTTTATGACCTACATAAAGCATACGACACGACCTGGCGACATCATATCCTTGCTACAATTATGAGTTGGTGTCTCCGGAGACCACTCCCGAATTTTATCCAAAACTTCCTGTCGCTCAGTACTCCCCGTGTCAAAGTTGGTGACTCCCATAGTTCCATCTATATCCAGGAGAACAGTCCTGCAGGGCTCTGTATTGAGTGTGTCTATTTTTTAGTGGCCATTAAGTCTAGCAGCAGCTGTCGGGCCCTGAGTCTCACCTCTGTATGCAGACGATTTTGCATTTCGCACTGCTGCTCCAGTACTGGTGTTACTGAGCGGCGCCTACAGGGAGCCATCCAAAAAGCGCAATCATGGGCTCTACCCCATGGCTTCCACTTTTCAGCTGCAAAGTCGTGTCACGCACTTCTGTCGGCGTTGTACCGTTCATCCAGAAACAGCACTTTACCTTACTGACATCCACACTCTGTAGTAGACACACAAATTCCTAGGACTGGTTTTCGACGCTCGATTGACTTGGCTCTGTCATTTTCGTCAGCTTAAGCAGAAGTGCTGGCAGCACCTCAATGCCCTCTGTTGCCTGAGAAACACCAGTTTGGGTGCTGCTACTGCAGCTCTACAGAGCCCTTGTGCAATCCCGACTTGACTATGGGAGCGTGTTTTATGGTTCGGCAGCGCCTTCAGTGTTGTATTTACTCGACCCTGTGCACCATTTTGGGGATAGACTAGCGACAGGAGCCTTTAGGAAGAGTCCGGTGACCAGTGTACTGGTGGAAGCTGGTGTCCCTCTATTTCAGATCAAACATGCGCAACTACTCGCCAGTTATACAGTACACTTTCATAGTTCCCCTGACCATCCGAATAACTGTCTCATTTTCCCGCCCACAGCACTCCATCACCTATATCGGCAGCCCAGTTTGGGGCTAACGATTGCAGTTGGTGTGTGGTCCCTTCTCTCTAAATTGGAGTCCTTCCGTTTAGCAGCTCTACTTTTGGTTCGTTCACGTATGCCTCCATGGTGTATGCCTCGGCTGCAACTTCATCTGACCCTTCCATGTGGCCCAAAGAACTCCACTAACCCTGTAGCTCTCCGCTGTAACTTCCTCTCCATTCTTGACGTGTTCTGGGCCTCTGAAGTGGTTCACACTGATGGCTCGATGGCTGATTGTTGTTGGCTTTGCCTATGTGCACGGCGGCCATATTAAACAGCATTCCTTACCCGATGGCTGCAGTGTAATCACTGCAGAGCTTGTGTCGATTTCTCATGCTCTTCAGTATCTCCATTCATGCGCTGGGGGAATCTTTTCTCTTATGTACCGACTCATTGAGCAGCCTGAAAACTGTCGACCAGCGCTACCCTCGTCATCCTTTGGTAGCATCGTTCCAGGAGTCCATCTATGCCCTGGAACTGTCCAGTCGTTCAGTGGTGTTCGCCTGGACCCATGGTCAAGTTCAAATGCCGTGAAATGAACTTCCTGACAGGCTGGCCAAACAGGCTACATGGAAATCACTTCTGGAGATAGGCATCCCCGCAACTGACCTGCATTAGTTATTATGGCACAAGGTTTTCAGCTTCGAGAGACGGAATGGCAAAATCTCAGTATGCATAACAAACTGCGAGCCATTAAGGGAGCCACGAATGTGTGGAAGTCCTCAATGAGGGCGTCTTGCAGGGACTCTGGTTCTCTGCAGGCTCCGCACTGGCCATGCATTGGCGACCCAGGGCTATCTCCTGCGCCGTGATGACCCACCTCACTGTTGGTGCGGTGTCCGGTTGGCAGTGGCCTATATTCTTCTGCTGTGTCCATCTTTGGTTGCCCTGTGACTTCCTCTTCGGTTGCTGGACTCGTTATCGATTTTAGCAGACAACTTATTGACTGATTTGGTTTTAGGTTTCATCCGTGAGGGTGTGTTTTATCATTCAATCTGAGTTTTAGCGCCTGTCCTTTGCCCCTCTGTCCTCCACCCTAGTGCTTTCAGGGTGAAAGTTTTAATGTGGTGCAGGGTGGCTGGATTTTACTACTTAGATTCGTGATCAGACAGCCACAGTAATCTGCTTCCTTGTTTTACTCTCTTCTGTCTCTTGCATTTCTGTTCTCTTGTCCTCTTTCGTTCCTTTTGGTGTGCATTGTATTTTCTTCATTCTTGTGTTCTTCCTTTCCTTCCACTTACTTACTTACTTACTTACTTCCTTTCCTTTTACTTGCTTACTTACTTACCTACTTACCTACTTACTTACTTACCTACTTACTTTCTTTCTTTTCGTTTACTTCCTTTGTGTGTCTCGTCTATTTTATTCTCACGCTTGTGGCAATGTTTTATTACGAACAAGACACTTATATGACCTCGTAGTTTGGTTTGAAAGAGGGGGAAAGGGACCAATCAACTCAACCTCTGCCTTCGATACAGTTCCGCACTGTCGCCTGATAAACAAAGTAAGAGCTTACGGAATATCAGACCAGCTGTGTGGCTGGATTGAAGAGTTTTTAGCAAACAGAACACAGCATGTTGTTATCAATGGAGAGATGTCTACAGACGTTAAAGTAACCTCTGGTGTGCCACAGGGGAGTGTTATGGGACAATTTTTTTCACAATATATATAAATGACCTAGTAGATAGTGTCGGGAAGTTGCATGCGGCTTTTCGCGGATGATGCTGTAGTATACAGAGAAGTTGCAGCATTAGAAAATTGTAGCGAAATGCAGGAAGATCTGCAACGGATAGGCACTTGGTGCAGGGAGTGGCAACTGTCCCTTTACATATACAAATGTAATGTACTGCGAATACATAGAACGAACGATCCTTTATTGTATGATTATATGATAGTGGAACAAACACCTGTAGCAGTTACTTCTGTAAAATATCTGGGAGTATGCGTGTGGAACTATTTGAAGTGGAATGATCATATAAAATTAATTGTTGGTAAGGCGGGTACTAGGTTGACAATCATTGGGAGAGTGCTTAGAAAATGTAGTCCATCAACAAAGGAGGTGGCTTACAAAACATTCGTTCGACCTATACTTGAGTATTGCTCTTCAGTGTGGGATCCGTACCAGATCGGGTTGACGGAGGAGATAGAGAAGATCCAAAGAAGAGCGGCGCGTTTCGTGGCAGGGTTATTTGGTAACCGTGATAGCGTTACGGAGATGTTTAATAAACTCAAGTGGCAGACTCCGCAAGAGAGGCGCTCTGCATCGCGGTGTAGCTTGCTCGCCAGGTTTCGAGAGGGTGCGTTTCTGGATGAGGTATCGAATATATTGCTTCCCCCTACTTATACCTCCCGAGGAGATCACGAATGTAAAATTAGAGAGATTAGAGCGTGCACGGATGCTTTGACAGTCGTTATTCCCGCGAACCATACGCGACTGGAACAGGAAAGGGAGGTGATGACAGTGGCACGTAAAGTGCCCTCCGCCACACACCGTTGGGTCATTTGCGGAGTATAAATGTAGATGTAGATGTAATACTAGGGCCCTCCACACATTTCAGTGTGGCTCATGGCACTTTCTCGGCCATCTGTTCACTGGAGAGCCAACGATGACTTATGTAGCAGACCACTTTCCCATGTTTCTCCCCCCCTCCCCCCCACAGCATCATTCCCCCCTGTGGTTTTTAAACAAGGCAGACTGGGAAGCGTTCACCTCTGCTGGCACCGTTGAATCTCCCCCACGAGGCCACTAGAGCTAGTTTTTCTGCGGCAGAAAACACGATCGCTTGTTCTTTGGGGTGCCTAGGCGAAAGTCGATACCTTGGTGGTCGCCAGAATCGCTGAGGCCATTAAAGAGCGCTGGCGAGCTCTTCAGCGACATCGGCAGCATCCTTTCCTAGAGCACCTAATAGTTTTTAAATGGCTCCATGCCCGCATTTTCCAGCTTATAAAAGAGGGCAACAGGAGTTTTGGGAGAGGTATGTCCAGACCATTGGGTGCAATACGTCGCCTTCCCAAGTCTGGACAAAGATCAGACCTGTTTGCGGATACTAGACCCAGACAGGTGTTACTGGCATTAACATCAATTACGTGTTATCTACCGACGCAAACGCAATTGCCGAGCACTTTGCTGAACACTACGCTTTGGCCTCCACACCGGAGAACTATCCCCCAGCATTTTACACCCTCAAACAGCGGAGGGAAAGGAAAGACGTTTCGTTCACTGAACATCTGAACCGTATAACGCTCCATTTACACACAGCGAGCTGCTCAACGTCTTTGTACCCTAGGCTGCTAACACATTAATGAAGCCAAAGATGTTGGCATCATCTTTCGAAAGTTTGCTTCAGTCTTCGACCATAGATACTAGTTTTTTATGGTCGAAGGTATGGGGGCAAAAGCTAGCTATTTGTGCATTTGTCTGACCAATCACAAATATCAGTCCGGATTCCAGAAGTCTCTAGAAGCGGGCTATAAAGTTAGTTCATTACTGCTGCGTGTCTAGAACAGTTCGTAGAGCACTTAAACATTAAAGGTAAAGGTCCCGAGTTGGTCTGTCCAGTAGAGTTTTAATCTGGCACGAAGTTTAAATTGTAGAGTTCCTCACATTTCTTCTTCTCAGCCTGGAATATATTCTTTAGATATCTTCAGGGTATCTGCATCTTTGCTGTTACAGTAACTGCCCTCGCAAAGCTGTTGCTGTCATGGGCAGAAAGAAGAATTGAATCTAGGCATTAATCAGTCATACCAGTCAGCTGTTTGTAGGTTCCCTTTGCACAGAGGAATTAACATTGAGATAGCTGCACTGATTTCTACTGAACTGAGGAAGTAGTGAACATGAGGGAAATCTGACAATTTTGAGTTGTGACAAACTGATGGTTCCCATAAGCAATGAGAAAACGTAAGTTTGTGTCGTTCTCTAGTTCCAAGTGGCTTAACTGAAGCCATCTGTCTACAGCGTTGAAAACAAAATGCTTGTTTTCTACTGCCTCCTTAACAAATGTGGGAAGAACATGTCGGCCATAGGAAGAGATTGTAGATACCAGTTGAGATTAGTTCCCCAGTTTCGGTGGTAACTTGAGTGTCTTGAGATGGTTAGCAGGTAAGCATTTCTATTGTAGTCGAGACGTGTTGGCTACTCTGTAGGCATGGTGTACGTCGCACCAACAGTATTGTATCACAGTATTTTCTCCTCCAAAGATTAGTTGATCTCCATTACCTGTATGACTTCCCTGTAGGACATATTGTTGCTTTTGAACAGAATGTTCCTTAGAATTTCTGCTATTGCTCTAGATGTTCATTTGACATAAATACTTGCTACCATTTTCATAGAGATGTGGCCCTGTGAAAAGATGTTTCGATGTACTGCTGATTCATTCCTTCTGTTAGATGTCTTTGCATACATTCAGGAGACGTGCAGCTATCGTCTGGCACACAGTTGTTGCTCTCCCAGTACCACATGGGGGTCACATGTAGGACACTTTCAGGGAACACCTACGGATGTGAAGCTACATAGACCACTGAAACAGCTGTAAATTGTGAAATTTCTATGCTTCATCTTACCTTAAGTAAGAAGTCCGTTCACAACAGAGTAGCATCAGTGGTGAGAGACAATGCTGTAGTTAACTTCTGGAGTAATATTCCATGAACTTTTGAGCTCAGTGGAAAGGAGAGGAAAAAGTTACAGAGCACCATATTTAGCATCTCCACAGAGCAGTGACCTGTTACTTGTCATTCATTTATTTGGTGTTACACATGTGAAATTCTGAGTTGTGTTCAGACAATGGAATCCTTGATAGCGAAACACATTAGAGAACTAAATGTATTTAGATGCACTGGCAAATCAGTTTAGCCAACTGAGAATACTTCAGATTCTTGTACTTACTTTACACATAAGTCTACTCACTTCAGTAAGCAGTGAAGATAGTATGGGAAGGAGAATAGGTGGTCCAGAAGACAATTATGTAAGACTTATAGACGGCATAGAAACAAACTATGCTGCTTTTGTGACAGTTTCTCCAATATGAGAAAGCCTTCTTAATGCAAAAGTTGCTGAGCTCATTGTTTTCTCAGTTTGATGAATGTCATGTTCCCAGTGTAGTTCAGCTGGCGCAAATGCCCAGGAATGTGGTGCTACCAACTCACCTGGTGGCTGTTGACTATCTTTTTCTTATGACTTGATCTAACATTTCTTAAATCAAAAGGTAATCATACGTGCAGGTCAGTAAACAATTCAGAATAAATTAAAATAGCAACACCGTTTACACCTTAGACCCAAGAGAACCTTGAAATGTATGATACAGCAAATACAATAACAATGATTTGAGACACAGGAATAAAGGTTTAACAAAATGCAACATGGCTTCCTCTGACGAAACCTTGGCCAATGCAAGATACCACAGTCAACTTTGGGGCTCAGTGTTGCTAGCAGCTGTTAACATACGGTTGGTGGCAACTGATGTCACATCATTTCAGATGCCAACATTTACTGGACCTCAAATGCCCATCCCCGCACATGTCAGATACATTTTACACAATCTCAAATCAACCATAATCAGTTTCTGGAAACCGACATTAGTAAAATTGATAGTCTCATTAAAGCTGTCATTTTTATCTTGTGACTGTCCTTGCTATGGCTATCCTCACTTTCAAATTCACTTCCCTTGATAATCACATGGCTACTTCCATCAGTTCGTCACATTCTCCTACAATCATTAGGTAAACCCACATCTCTACAGTTACATCACACCCATCATAGGTTAGCAGCAATGCTTCAGGAACCTTCCATTCACTACAACTAGTGAGAACCTATGTTCAACATAGTCATGTTCTCTGTCCATCGGTTAATGAAATAAGACTTGACTACCAATACTTCTCACTCACAATGTTATATGCTGTATGTGACACAGATGTGGAGTGTAAGGTAACACTCTGGAAGGGTATTGTGAGATGAGAAACGTCTTGGGTAACTCAAACTTACTGTCTATCTTGATACTGCCACGACCGTTGGAAGTAAAGTACAGGGAATAATGTGCCTTCTGCTACGCCAGTTGAGCCACTAAAGTACAAGATGTCTTTAATCACAGTGGAAGTATAGAAATGTATAGGGGTGTGCAAGCTGATATAAAGAATAAATCCTTTGCCTGCCAAAAGTAACACCATATTTCCCCATAGGGAAGTCCAATAATCTTCAGTAATCCCTACCTAAAATCTGCAATTGTAAGAAGTCTTACCATGCAAGTAAGGACATGGTTCTAGGTAAGCACTGGCATATCAGCAGAATCAAGGCAGTGCCATTCATCAGACAACTACTTCAAATGCACCATCATTGCTCATATACTGCAGCATTGTCTTGCCCAGCCAGCCTCCATCACTTGACTCCACACTGCTCTCCTTCGATCGCCTTTGCGCCACCAGTGCAGGTTAAGGAGGCTGTAATTTGCACACGTCACTCATCGTCCTAACAGATATACTGTTACAATGCTAGTGTCATGTGCAAATGTAAGTTTATTCTACACCAATGACAGCTGCATGCAGATCATGAAAATAAATGAGGATGGACACAGGACCAAAGACAATTTTTTCCAATGACTAGCCTTTTTAGTAAGATCAGTGGAATAATCAGATTCATAACAATACCAGTTCCATCTTGGATATGTGATAGCTTACTGGGTCAACAGAAATGTAATCTTCTGAGATAAAATATATGTAATATTGAAAATAAAATTGCCATGATTTACTCAGTAATAGGTATGATCTTCCATGAAGCATTTAACATATGAAGAAAAGTATTTGTCAGAAACGGTGTGTCGTCAGGCAGTGCTAAACTTAAGTGTTCCATAATGAGCACTTCATTGCTTCCACAAATATTAAACATAATTTCAAACCATTTCCTAAATGTTTAATGGCAGACAGGTAAAACATTATGATTCGTAGAGTATCAGAAGTTTAAAGAAACTGCAGTGTATAAAACTGCTTCAAATAATTGTAAGTTAGTAAGCAGCAATTAGAAACAATGAAAATGTTATGGAAGTAGGGCAAATACAAACTAGGAGAAAAAACGTTTGCTAAAGTTAGCTTGAGTGCTAGTAGATCCTGGCCTATGGAAACCATATTAGAAGTGAGATTTTAGCACACGTCTGTTTGAATTCAATCATTCATTTAAAATAAAAAGGCTTAAAACAACAAATGTATTAAATTTCTGCTTTGTGCCCTTAGCCTTTTCATTGTCCAGTTTTTATTGCATTCTGTTGAAACTTCAAGAACATAGAATTAATGATGACTCTTGTCCCTGTCATTATTTAATAGATTATAGTTATGTATGAGGGTTGAATGAAAAGAATGCCTCCACCTTCGTTAATTGGGTTTGGATGGGAATATTTTAATAAACCAAATCCAGAAATAAAACATAAAATGTTGTCTTTAATTACAAATATTCACTTTTCCACATACTCCCCAGTGAATTGGATGCATTTCTGTCAATGATGAACAAGTATTCTGAAGAAGCCGACACTGTTTCTGCAACCAGTCTGTTCTCTCAGCATTATCAGAAGCATGATGATGATCCTGCTGATTGTCCTTCATTATGGGGAACAGATGGAAGTCAGTCGGTGCTAACTCTGGACTGTATGGAGGATGCTGTACAGTGGTGAGATTGCCTCTGAAGTTCTGCTGTGGTGTCATGTATTATGGATGTGAAGTAACAATGTGACACACACGTTCTTGTGAAATGGTCAGTGTGCTTGCAATTTCTCTCGGCGTGATAAGACAATCGTCCTGAATCGGTCAATATTTTGCTCGCTAAATTCAGTGGTTGCTGTCACAGGACGTCCTAATCTTTGTTTGCCATGCAGGTCAGATGTTCCCACCTCACATTCTCTGAACTTAGTCACCCAACGACTCAGTGCTCACATCAACACAATCACCATAAACTTTCATTCTCTGAATATCCTTTGGGGTGACACCTTCTGTCAAGAATTCAAGGCCTGCATGTTGCTTAAATCGCATTGAGCGACTGTCTGCACAGGGTCCAATACTTTTCACTGTAAATACACAACTGTTCAGTGCTAAGGCTTCCTGCCAACTGGAGCTGTAGAGAAAAGGCTGTGAAATAAGTCAGTACTGGCTGCATACCAATGCTGCCAACTGTTCAGGAGTTATAAACGTGGAGGCATTACTTTTCAGTCAACCCTTGTACATGACATTGTAGTTAGAGCTTGGTTTCCTATTAATAAATGTAATGTGTATTGGAAACAGTGAACTTTAAAGTGAAAAATTGTGCATAGATAAATGTCACAAGCACTAGCCTGTTGTTCACCTCCCACCCCTTGTCTTAAGTACTACCATAATGATGTCTGGTTAAATTATGAAGGACTTGTTGTTATTTTGATGGGTTGTTTGTCAATTTAATGTGATTATGCATAAGCTTATGGAAGGTTAGTTACTTGATGAGGTTGTTTGATACACACACTGTCATCTCTTCATATTATTATACTTCATAAATAATAGTAGTAATGCATTTGTTTCTTGTCAAGATTTAATTACATCGGACTTCAGTATGTTTAGTGATTGAGCTGCTTGTGACATGGGAGTTTTGTTCCTCCTACATATGTTACAGTTTGTACACTGCTTTTTTATTACATTTGTATGGCATGTATACATCATGTGGCCCCTGCACATATATTTGTCATGTGGATGATTTTTAAAAAGCCTTTGTGGAACACAGCTTTGTTACTGTAATACATTTGTACAAACATAACTTAGAACTGTTTTTACTTAATATGTATTATGCACATTTGTGCTCTTTGTTCATATTTGCTTCGAATTGTTAACTTCAGCACTTCATGTTACCTGTGTACCTCAAAGGCAGTGTTTTGCTTCAGAATTAGAAAATTATGTTCACTGTTTCATACATGTTCATTATGATTGCTCTTAGTGTACAACAATGTTTGAGTTCTGATGTGATAGTAATTTTCTGGAAAAAGTCAACTTAGTAATGTTACTGGTTCTCCTGTTCTGTTTCGATGATAGATTCCATTTCTTCTGTTTCATCATTTACACAAATGGTAATGACCGAAACCAGTTCTAATAAAAAGTAACCTCACGCTACACTTTTTCTGTCTGAAAAAGGAATTATTAGTTTAAGAAGCCATAATGATCTGTTAAATTTTTCTGTTATCATTACTGTCTTCATATGACTTGCATACACACTGTTAGTCGCATGACATGTATTAAACAGTTGATATAAAATTAATTTTTCATGTTAATTTTTCTAGAATGAAATTTTCACTCTGCAGCAGAGTGTGCGCTGATATGAAACTTCCTCACAAATTAAAACTGTGTGCCGGAGCGAGACTAACTCAGGACCGAGTTAGTCTCGGTCCGGCAGACAGCTTTAATCTGTGAGGAAGTTTCAGTTTACATTCTGATAACTTGAATTTGTAGTATACACTTGCAGTTTCAAAAGTAGTTAATAAAATTGGAATTTGTGTGCTTGGACATGGTTTCCTTATCCAGAGACACTCTTCAAAATATTTGTATTCCACAAATTTTAAATTTGTACTACTAGTCTTTGGAATTTCTCTTTCGAAGGAAACAAGAGTACTTCTCATTGCCATTACTGAAGCTCTTAAATTAGTGTTTATTCTTGCAAACACTGTAAAATGTCTGTTACAAATATTTGAACGAATCAGACCTTCATAAAGTTTAGTTAGATGATGCAAAGCAATGGAATGCTATATTTTGTACTGACAGTATTGATGTAACAATATTTTCAGATCAACACTACAAGAAATTGTAGACTGTTGTTGAAAATGTTTGTTACTCTTCATGTAACATACAGCTACTATTTAGCTTGCATGTTCCATAATTTTTACATATTTAAAATGTTATTCCTCACTTGCCTGAAATCTTTACTCAGCTAGATGTAAAACATCCTGTGTTACCTTAAAGGATGTACATTATACCTTCTGTTATAGGTGCTCACATTATCGATTGACTTGTATATTGTCTTCAATGCATGTTTGGCAGAAGTTAGAACAGCTAGCTAGGACTTAACGCTGTATGTTGTTACTAGTAGATCAGTTGTGGTTTGCACATTACGGAGTGTGTTTCTGAAGTAAAAGGCCAGAATCTCTAATAAAATTATATTGTCTACCCTTCTTCACATTGTTAAATGCTCTTCTGTTGCTATTTGATACAAAACATACCATTATGCATACACGGCTATATGTGGACTGATGATTGCACCACATCTTGTGGGACATAATGCATACTGTTAATATATTTTTAAATAATGCAAACTGAAATTAGGATTGTCATGATGTTTGTGAGTTTTCTAGACAGAATAAAAGTTACATTTTACTCTGTTGGTATGCTCTCCTCATAGGTGGTTTATAATAGCATGGTAGTAGAAACTGGCCAATAGCACACTAAATCAATTGTAAACATTCAGCTTGCATCATCTTCTTTTGTGCAGTATTTGAAGAGTCACACACAACAGTCAATAACAAATGATAAAACATGATAAGCAGTAGATAAAAATTGTTAGCCCAGAGGGTGTAGCTACAGTGGAGGTGTTAACAACATTGTAAATGTAATTTGTAAATTTTGTAATTAAAAAACCAATACTACTTCTGTAAGTATTATAGAAACACATGGAAACTACAGAAAAAAATTTTACTCTTCTATAACATACATATTAGTCAGTATGTATTGTCTTGGTTGAAGTCAGTTGCTACCCAAACATGCATGGGCTGTCATGACAATACATTTCGCTACAAAAATTTTCAGCTGGTGGAGACACATCAGCTCTAAAATGTTAGGTTCATGTTGAACATGCAGTGTTACTGCTGTATGATGCATTTCTGTAGGTACACATTGAATATCTAATTTAGTATTTTAGACAAGTATTATAACAGCTCAATGTGGAACCATTTCAATTTTGTTATGAGGAATATTATCTCTTGTACCAGACCAAACACAATGTGTAGTTCTTTCCACTACAATTAAATTGGGGAAAATAATTTAATGTGAAGTAGTTTTAATTTTTAGCTAATGAGTGACCTGTGTGTAGCAAGTAAACGGTTTTCAATGTCAAATTGAATCATACATGTAACAAGTATCTGTAAAGTGTCATCGTGATGTAAAAATTACATTTATTGAATAACAGTTCTGTTCCTGTCAAACCTTATTTTTTATGCACTTACAGAAAACACTGTTAGTACTTGAGTTTGCTTACATGGATTGAGTGTACAATTCATTGTCTAACAATACAAGAATCTTCCTTCTCTTTGTGTCAAATAGTCTTAGATGATCCAGTGCTCTGACACTGCTTCTGCTCACTTGCAGACTTCTGTTTTCCTTTCCTGTCGGCCTCTCTTGGCCAACTCTTGATTTTTCGACCCCGACGGTATTAGGTTGCGAGGCCGGAGGGCGTCGTTCATTTTCTTTCTCTAATCTTAGATTACATGGGGAAGGAGGGTTTCCATAGAAGAATTGAAGCCTACCCTCCTAGGGGTGCAAGCCTGTGAGACAAAATGTGGTCCTCCAAACTGAGTGTTATGACAATGCTGGTAATCTGTGCAAGAATCTTAGTACAACCCCAGAATATGGAGGTTGAAGAGATTGTGAGAACAGGCCATACTTCGTGTGTACACATCACTCACCCTAGACTACTCTCATTTGGGAGCAATGTGACCTGAAGTTGGGGACATATCTCTGCATCAAAGCGGGCATGTCAACGACCTCAAATGGTAACTGTTGCTGCCCTTGTAAGTATCATCACCAAAAGAAGTGGGAATAATGGGAACTGGTAACCCGCATCTTGGAGCCATTACTAGAGGGACAATCCTGGAGAGAAGCAAAACACTGCCCCGAGAGAAATGAACAAATGAGACAGAGGTGGTTTGTGTTCCAAAATTACTGTGACTTCATGCACTGGGTTGGTCATTATGGAGGGACAGAATGAAAGTAATGTTGTTAGTGCTAAATGTGAAGAGAAGACTTGAGTGCAAGTGACAAAACATTGTGGGGGACTGTTGCTGAAATGGAGGCACCAGTTTTCATTCAAAACAGTTCAGTACCAAGCCTCTCAAAAGATGCAGTGTTCCAGATTGTCACCCCAGACCTAATGGCTGTCAGCACTAATAGCCTTCATTTGGAATTTGGTGACCACTACTAGGAGAAATGACTGTTACTGAAGAAGATGGTTCTGCACCCTTAACAGGAAGATGACATGATGTACAGTCAGCTTGATAGGAGGCCTGATGTATCTTCACCTGCAGTCTTCTATTTGGGAGAGACATAAATTGCCTGTAGGCCAACATGGTTTGAGAAAAGTGTTAAAACTCTGACAAATCAGCTCTCCCTGCCAACCAGCCAGCATGTTTCTTCATGCTGTGTACTTTTCACCTTACCTGGTCCGTCCAACATAAGAACCAAGAAACAAAGATACAAGGAACAGTTGACGACGACTGCCTGTGGCTACATGCTGTGAAATTTTGACGTGCTTCTACATCAGTCACTCGTGACACATCGTTGTCTCAGAATATTCAGCTGAATGCCGTATTAAATACCAGTGGACTACTACTTCGTCTAGTTTGGAAGCAAGCAGCTTAGAATTTATGCAGTGCGAGATGCCAGTCTTAGATGCCTCATCCCAATCAGCGAGATGCGTTCGTACTGAGGAACAGCCACCCATAGAGCTACAACCATCCAAAGTTGGCCTGACCCTGGATTTATATCTCAGTATTTCATGAGGGTGACAAGATAACAAGAAGAGTGCAACGTGTTGTGTGGCACAAAAACTACAGTTTTCCAAGATCTGTGTAGACTTCACACTGAACTTCATAAACAAAATACCATGCTGAATTAGTAATACGTGGTAACAGGGTACAAAGAAACATGTTGTGAGGAGTAAATTGTCCCAATCACTTCTGTTAACCTGTCTCCAGTGTAATATCAGCCAGTTACCACAGGTGTGATGTATTGTTATATCAGTTGTGACCAGGACACACGCCTCACAAGCAAGAGCAGTATTACCGGAAAAACAAGTTGTTTCACTTCATATATTCCTCACAAGCTATTTATGTATGTGCCTTTCCTGCAGCTTTGCTATTTCTTTTCTTATTGATTGTATTTAATCATAGAATATTATGTACATAAATGTTGCCCGAGCATTATTCTCTACCTCTGCTCTGCAACAATTTTGCAGCAGATAGCCTGTGGAAGACCCCAACTGATGGAGGTGATGAAATGTGTGTTAGACTAACATGCAGGCAGTAGTGTTAACATCTTAAGATAACTTATGTTGTGTATAATATATATATTGAAATGAACGCACTGGATAAGCGAGGTAAATTGGCAGCTATAATATAACAAAACCTATGAATATTTTTCTGATAATAGGTGGCAGAATGCCATGATTTAAGAATTAAATATACTGGAAGTAACTGGACATTATTTTGGCCATTCACTTACTCAAAAACGCTGAACCAGTTTATTGCTCATCATGTTCAGCACCGATAAAAACATTAAATATAGGTGTATTTTGTAGTAAAAGAAGCACTCAAAGCTGTTGAACGTTGTTTTATTACTCTGTGGCTACCTTGGCGTGGATATTTCACACCAAAATGCGTTTCATGCAGTCTGTGCAGCAGAACTTCCATTTATAAGTGTATGCATTCAGATACTGTGTTTTCCATTGTCATGTTGGGGGTCAGTGATAGACTTAACAGGCAATTGAGCTAGTGGAATAATGTTTCTTTAATATAGTAGTTTGTAACAGATAACCATATGAATGTAAAGCTCCTATTTAATACTTTACAACTTGAAAATTAAGGGACTTGTGTAAATATTATAAAGAGCAGTTACCCACTCCATTTTTAATTACAAAAATTGCAACTCTGAATTTGAACCTTATCGGCTGTAAGGAACTTGTTAGTTGTGGCACTAGTCAAGTGACTCGTTATAATACTTCAAAGCTATACAAGAATTGATGAGATGTAATTTTGTTAATACACAAGTTACGTTTAAGTATACTGAGAACAAATTGTGAAATTTCGAGACTGCCAATTTGGCAGTTGCATATATTCATTAAGGCAGTCTTACTGCTCACTGTTAGTATGTACTGAAGGTGATCCGAAGTAAGTTTCTCCTCGCCAGCCCAAGAAAGAAACAAAATATACAATTTGCCCTCGCTATTGTCCCCAGTGTGGAGGGTGTTGCACAATTCCTAATACAGGCTTTTACGGGTTATAGAGGACACTCTGTACATTTCTATACATGAGTTCCTTATCAAAACTTCATCTACAGAGCTTTCTATCTGAGCCTGTGACAGGAATTGTGAAATGCCCTGCGTTTATTAGTGATCAGATTGATGACAAATGGTTTGCATGGATTATTGTGCCTCAGTAATAAAGTGTCTTGTATATCTAGTTATGAAACATCTGCTACTATGTAGCAAGTGGAATTCTGTGGAATTACTAGATTAAAAATTCTGAAGTTAACATCTAATTACTGTCTGTTCCAATTTTGTCAGTTAGGTTCTTTGGAAGTTTGTTCTTCAGAAATTAGTTGTTCATTGAAAAGCTAACATAGATGATAATGTAATGAGTGAAGTTTGGAGAGTTGTAGATGATTGAATCTTTGTTTTGGAGAAATTTACTTGGCGGTCAAAAAAATGTGCTTCCACTTGACAAGCGTTCCTTCAGTCCTCCTTAATGAACATCAGTATGCAGTAATAGAAATACCTTGTTATTATGTGGTGCTAATAGATTTGACTGTTCTGGTTTCACTGTAGAAATATTACCGAAGTCTGTAAAATTTATAGCAAAGTTCCCCATATGAATTAAATCAATGATTTTAGTGTTTATGAATGTGAACAAAACACTTAGTTTCTTCATAGCAGTATTCACACTCCGATAATGTTTACAAATGAAGTAATGTATTATGCAAATATTGATTTGCAATATACTTTAGTTATCTTACAAAGAAAAAAGTTTAATTTACTACTAAGTGGCCTTATGTAATTTTGAATGCAAACGTATTACTGCAGTGATATTACCATGTTTGTGTAATGTGTGTGAAAATTCTGTGCCTTACACGGGTCTTAAAAATGTACCAATAAACCTGGTATAAAGATTCCCACGCATAAGAGGAGCAGACTCATTGCTCTGTAAATTGTGTTAATTGTCTTCAAGCATGTAATGAAGGAAAAAGTTCAGGAAAGGTTTGAACTTGTCAAGTTTGATGGAAGTCGGTAAGTGCTCTTTCGCCAACACTGGATGGATAGTCCAGGTATACTCATGCAATCTGAGTCAAAAAAAGCACTCAGTTCCTCAATTTCCTAACTACTGCTTGTGTAATATAGTAGTTTAACAGAATAATACATCTTAATGAGTAAATTATGGCATTCTGAATTTGGTCAATTATGTGAAATAATAAAATTTTTGTTCTTGGAAGCTATGGCATAGGCAATCTGAAACTGGTATCAGGCTCTGCAATGGTTGTTAGTCACTATCCTACAGTGACGCACAGGGACATGGAAGATAGAACTGAATACCAGTTACTGGAACTTATCATAACCGTTGTAACCAAAGTACTCGCATAGCAAAAATGCAAAGCTAGATTTACAGTATTCTGATTGCCTCCATAGTGACTTACTCATATTGAGTCTTACCTTAGTACCTGCATTTTCACTTTGTTACTTCCATGCTGTTAAAACAGCTACTGGCTACAGATATTTCCCCCCCTCAGATGTATGTATTCATGTAAGGGGGTGTCCCCTCTATACAGATATTAGTACACCAGCAGTGTAAAAATTCTCAACGCACAAAAAGTGAACATTCCTCTGAGATAGAAAGGTGGGAACCAGCTGCTCAGTCATCATTTTACATTCTGCTTTCTTCACCAAAAATTTTAGCGCATGAATGTATGCTGCTGTTACATGGAACATTCTACATCCTTCCACCCAATCTCTTTACAGTTACGTATTTGTACTCAGCTAGAATGTAGAACAAAGACGTGGTTATAGCGGATGTAGAAAAAAGGAAAATAGTTCCCACACCCCCTCCCCACATGAAAGTGGCGACGGTGACTGGAGGACATCTAGGCTCGACTCACTGGAGCTGTCTCCACTTGTTTCTCTACCACTGCCACTGTCACCCCCTCTGTTAGACAGTCTCTCTGCTACTGTCTCGGTGCAAAAAATGCGAATTCACTCCCATGCAGTTAGACCCAATGGACAGCATTTCGCTATAAGTTGCCTTCTCCATTGTGTCCAGTTGATACTAGACATGTCTCAGCAACATAGTACTGTGGGTAGGATCAATGTTTGGTATAGCTGAATCCTGAAAGGTTGCGACACTCATCTGGACCAAAGCAGTTACATTGGGCTGTAGGAAGATTGGTGTCCTGCATGGACTGTGTAGTTGATCGCTACTTGATATGAATGGTTCCCTTGAGAAATGCTCCCAGGAGTTAAAATTCGAACACACATTTGCAGGACTGGTCTTAAAGCCACAGTAACTACTTCACCAATAAATTGACCTTGTCAAGGAGTGGTCATGAGTTAATTTCCTGCTTCTTTAGAGTTGCCAAATTGGCTGGCAGAGATCTTGTGCCCTGGTCATTTGTTTAAATTGATCTCCAGAGCTGCTACGTAATCGGATACCTTGTCACTCCAGATATGCCACATTCTTCCCTTCTACTGTGATCTCATCGAAGTTTCCTTTAAAATTATCATATATGATGATGATCCCTAGGGTAGTGTGATCGATAAATGGTTTTCTTGCCCCAGAACTGTCAGTTTGTCAGCTGTAGTTTAGCTTCCCATCTTAGTCACCATGTGTTTGACTCAAGGAGATTTTTACGAGGTTGATGAGCTTGTGGCATTCTGAACCCTGACAACTGAAGAGGCTTCTGTGGCGTACGCAGTCATAGAACTTAGATGACATAGTAAGGAGCTACAGAGTTAATTTGTCAATTTCACTATTTTTCGGTGAACTGTCAGAACAAAGATCTGATTTACTTTTCAACGCCCTGGCTGGAAACCTCCGTGAATTCACCAATTACTAATTGTCAAGAGTTGAGTTCTTTATATGAGGCAGTTGGACACGATGACTTACCTTAGACAAATGTGTGTTATCGTTGAGTGGCCATACAGTCTGTCACCATTGTTTATGGATTTGATAATTAGCAGCATTTTCATTTGTGGTATTTCTTCTTTGGTCCTTACAATCAGCTGGTGTAGTCTGCTGCAAGTTTCTTCCCTCAAGTCTTGGCTTGTATTTTGTCTTCACTTCACTTGGGCTTTCCTTATGAAGCTATTTGATTTGTTTGGATACCATCCTATGTGGGGGGTGGGGGTTATGCAGTGTGGGTCAGCTGTGGTTAGACTGGAACAGAATTTGCCAAACACCAACAGATACGTTAAGGCAGAGGGAAGAGACTTGTGCAACAATACCATGCACTGTAGAGAATTTTTCCAACAGTGATTCTTAGATGCTGTACACATTCAAATCACCCACTAGATGCAACAGGTGCTCACTGTAATCTAAAATTTAGTGATCATTGTGCCATCACTGAATGCTATTGTCGCATCTTGTACATAACCTTATGTGAAATATTTTTGAAAGAAGCTTTGTACAAGAGGCAAGTATGGTCTGTTCCCCACAAGCTACATTAATGCACTTTAAAGTACGTGTGACGAATCATTATTCAGGTTTTAAGCTTATAATCCAACCTATGTCCCCAAATGGTGAGTGTGGAGGAGATTGTTAAAAAGAATGCCTTCTGCCTCCCAATTGACAGTAGCTAAGACTCCACCAGCTGAGGGTACTCTTTCAAAATCCTTCTTTGAAGGAGATGGGTTGTACCAGAATGTGGATTGACATTTTGTTTCTGGCTGAACATGACGAATCCACATTTTGACATTGACAATGATTCACAAGTCACTGTCAGCCTCATAATGAGTTTTAATGTTGATGCTCTTTGGTTAGGCATTGAGGAACTCGGTGGCCATCGAGTTTAGAAACTGGTGGACAGTTGCCACTTCTACTGGCAGAGATGAAAAGGTGAGCACAGAGTTGTTTGATAGTTACTTGTTGATTACCTTGAATAAATGTGTCTGCACGAAGTTGTGTATAGTTGGTCATTCCATGGGGGATAACAAAGATATCCTTATTCATGGTCTTTCGATGAATTTTCTCGGTAACTTACCACTCTTTTTATCCAATGCATGGTGTCTGTAGATGGCTGTATAAATTTTTGACAGTCTGGTTTTTTGCAGAAAGAAATTTGAAAACCGCAGTTGACTTGGAATGTACCTCAGTTCCAGTGCACCATTTGTAGGACCAGTTAAATGCTGCTATCTGGTGGGAGTTGGTGGAAATAGAGATGACACATGAATGTTTAAGGATGTCACAAACGACTCTTTCTTCTCATGTAAATATTTAAGGGACAACATCACTCTTTCCATTTCAAGATGGAGCATGTGGGGAAAAAGAGGTGGTTATCATGTTTGCCTGAATTTGGAGTGAGTGGTTCGGATATTCATTATGGACAGTCAGTGTCACTGTCACTACTCAGGTTGTTACCACCTTCAGCTTAAAACAAAATGGCAGTCCACTTTGTGTCCATATTATCCAAAGGGATCTTTTGCGAAAGGGTGACTCGCAATTTGAAATCTGCTATTATATACCATCAGGAGTGTGTCAAGTGGGATTTGTCTCCAGTGGATCAGTTTCGCCTTTAACACCGTATGTCATGTAGCTATGAAGGCAACCCTGGCTTCTCTGGTGTTTACTTTCCCTGTTAATTCTCCTCTTGCCAATCTGTGGGAATTAAAGATTTCATTCTGGCAGTGATTACTCCCCAGTTGATTAAAGACAATTGGAGTAGAGCTAGGCATAACATTATGGCCGCTCACAACAGACAAGCTGTTCGTTACCAAAATATGCGGGAGTTTCAGGGGAAGCCCGGTGACCAAGTTTGTTTGTAGTTTCCCAGGGAGGGAAGTACGTGTGGGCTGATTTGGAAAATTTACTCTGAACTTTTTGGGTCTGTGTACTATTGAAAGGAAATTAGGCCCAGTGAGCTTCCTAGTTAGTGACAAATCAGGGAAAAGATAGCAGGTTAACCTTAGTCGGGTTAAGCTGGGGAAGCATCTCCCTTAGTAGGGCTTGGGGAGGCATGCATGCAGTTTAGAAGGGGAGGTTGAGCTGTGTGTCGGCTCTCGACATATATCGCGCTGTTAAGATAGTTCAGAGTCCTTCCATTTCATCATTAATTGTTCGATATTTATCATTATGCTGTGTAGGATTCTGTTAAGCTTCCCTTCTGGTGGTGTGTCGGGTCTTATCGATCTTAGTCGTTGATTCCTGTTAGCTTTATGTAAGGGAATAAGATCTTTGGGGGGATGGCCGGTTGGTTGCCTAGTGGTGACGAGTCGGTTGGTTTGTTTTTTAAAATCGGGAATTGGAGAATGTCGTACAATGAGACCGCGGTGTGGCGGTGAAGAGTTGGCTGCTGTTCTGAGAAGCCTCGTGGTCTATCCTTGCGGTGCCAGACGTGTGGGATGATTTGACTGGACAAGGCTGTAAGCTCTTGATGTGAACACCCGGGGGCCACGGCTGTGGTTCTGAGTCACTACTTGGTGGGAGCGGCAAGATGTCTTTAAATTGTCCGTCTGGAGGTGGGAATGATGGACTAGTAACTCGCCTAACCTGAGGAGTGGTGTTTCGCCACTGCGGGTGCATAGAAGACGAGGGCTCCGGCGACAGAGCGTGTGGCTGCGTGACAGTGCCCAGTTCGGTACACTGGCGATGTGGACACGGTCGGGTGTGAGGAACCTTTGCATCGGAGTTCACCTGCTGTTTCTCTGATAAACTGCATGTTAAGTTGGTTAAAGGTTTAGCTGTTAATTAAAGAATTTTGTTTTGTGCAACCAGTGTCTCTTCTGTCTTGGGGCCTCCTACGTTCAGGTTTCATGTCCCTGTCGCTGGTGTATTTATAGACAGTGATATTTCCTGCTTCTTATTAGTACTGCCTGGTAGGAAGTGTATTTTTGGGCAGGGATTATGGTTCCTGATTTGATTCCTCCTCTTGCTCTTCCTCTTCCTCCAGCCTCGCATGAGGTCGATGTGGGTCTGTTAGTCCGCTTCTAACCTGAGCATCCTTCAGGAGACAATTGTGGCCGCCCTTAAACCCAGTCGGTTAATTCTATCCCAGGACATTTTATTGGCAGGGAATGGTATTAAAGTTGTTAGTTATGGTAAAATGTTAAATGGTTTTAGTTTGCTCTGTTATTGGCCACTGTTTAAAAAGGTTAAGTTTGCCTTCCATTGGTGGGTTTCTAAAATTACGTGGCCTTAAAATTGTTATTGTAAAAGGTGAATGACTGCATCTTCTTTGACTGTTTTAATCTACTTGCCATCCTTTGAAAATGCTAGTTCTGCCTCCCTGTTAGCGAACCCTTGTGATTTAATATCTTGTTGCGCAGAAATTGAAAAGAAGTGGCTTTACGAAGGAGACGGCAGTCTGCCTAAGGCCGGGCCACCAGTGTCGCACCACAAGAATGGCTGTGGCCGCTGCATTGTCCACCGTCAGTCCAGTGGCCAGCTGCTGCTCACACTGGGCCCTCAGGCTCGCCACACGGTATTTGTCGGCAGCGACTAGTAACTGCGAGTCCAGGCTCGCCAGCTGCGGGCCATGGAGGGTCTACGTGTATGTCTGCAGCTCCCTCAGCACTGGCCTGTTCGCCTCTGTGATGTTGACGAGGCTGCTGCCGGACTCTGCCGCAATGTTCCGCCACGACACGGCAAACACGGGGCTCCCGGCAACGAGGATTGCTCTGTGCGCCACCAGCTGCTTCTCCCCCACCACCAAAGTCATGGTGCCACCCTCCCCGGCATCCAGCAGGGCGCCCAGGTATGCAGGTGTGCTCTGCTGAGCTTCCTTGCCGGCTGCCATGGTAGTCAAATCTTATTAAAGATACCCGTGTGGTACAAGAAGTTATCAACTCGGAAGCTGCAGCACAAAATCCCGACGCACACCTTCGCACTGGAAACAGCGCAGTAGTATTTCGAGAGACCACTTTCAGCTGCTGAAGTGATGGCTACAATCAACTGGGTCTGTGAAGGCATTATGCTACTTGGTGACCACCTCTGTGGTTAAACAATTGACTCCAAAATCTATTAGGATACTGTGCCACCATGTTAGAGCAATTATTCATGTTATTGACCAGCAAAGTAGCTGGCTGTCCTCTTGCGGGCTTTTGATACTAAATGAAACTGTTTCCCATAGCAACATCTCCAAAGATGAAGCAACTTCCTATCAAATGTGATTGTAAGTGATAAAGCCTTTTGGCAGAACAAACATGTTTTGGAAACTGAACTTCAAAAAGCAAGTCTTGGAAGTCCCAAGAAAACGAACATTGGTCACATTAGCACAGAGAGGTTTCAGAGAATTCTTTCATAAAATATGTTACATCCAGAATTTCCTTTTATCACAAATATAGGAACAGGATCTGCAAATCCGCTAACTATTGCAGTGTATACAGTAAGTTCAGGGAAGAAAGTCACTGATGGTTGTAAATCATTTAGGAGTTTCCATTGTCGACGATGGTCCCTCGACCAGGATTTATTTGATCCCAGGTATTGAAAGTGAGATGATTCATAGAAAAGTTCAGTAGCAGAATTAGATTTCCTGTCATGGTTTGAACTATAAATGAAATGTACCTTGCATCAACATTTTTTCTGTAATTGGATTCTTCACAGCACGTACATATTCCTTATTTGAAATATTTTGTGCAGGCAGTGCCGGACTACATTAATAAAGGTTGAAAATTGTATTTGATCACAAATCTGACAATCCCTGGATCAGTTGTAACAAAATAGGATATGCTCACAGGTGTATACAATTATTATGCTGAGTGTCTTATAAAACCAAATTTTGACCTTTACATACATCATAGGCAGTGTGTCACGTAGTACGTTCCACATTAATGCTTGCACAGTTGCAATACATAGTGAAACTCTGTTCCATTTAATACGGCTACCCATACTTAACAGTGATGTAATGTAAACATCAAACAGATTAAGGACTGCCACAACTTTGACTGACTTTTGCAGACATTCTTAATAAAATGTTACACTGGCATAAGTCATTTTTGTTTTGACAGATCTCTTCACAGTTTTACATGCAAGAGGGGGGTGAGGCGGCAGAGGGATGGGGGAAAGGGAAAAGGAGAGAAAATTGAATATGTAGAGGGACAAAGGGAGGGTGGAGAGAAGAGGGCAGTGCCGAAAAGGCGGTTAGGCGGAAAGAGAGGGTACGGGAGAGAGAGAATGCCAATGTGGAAGGGGGGAGGGACGAGCAACTATCAATGATGCATTGAACACAATTATACTCTACCTGTGGAACACCAGTGCCCATGGATTCAAGTTTGACATTGGATAAAGGTCCACAGGATGTGGATCTGTATCGCTGAGTGCACTGTAAAGACATAAAAGTTGCTGATACTAATTTGAGACAGTTTGTCATCAGAAAATTCTATTCGGCAGTTGACACACAATTACATTTGAAGACTAACACAGCATCCAGTATGAGTACTATGTGGACAAGAAGAGATTTAATTATATCAAACATGAGCATGCCTTGCTATACCATACCATACCATACCTCACGAAAATTGGCGCCTCTGGATTCAGGACATGTTTTTTTGTCTTTCTTACACTGAAATGGAAATATTTGTGCTACATTAGAAAGTGAAATGAACATATTTTAACATACAATCAACTACTTACATCTGTAATAGGGAAACAAAAATAGCAAAGTCAACGTAAATATAATAGCAATTCACACCATTGTCCCACATGCCATAGGATTTAATTAGTTGGACAGATACAGGTAGTTATAAAAATATACATGGTTGATGAATGGATACAGACAAATACTTCAGATTGTATGCAGACATTTCCTGCACCATTCGTTATGCTGATAAGATAGCTGTAATCACTTGTGAGCATGCAACTGTGTCATTAGTTCTTGGACTTAAGTAAGCAATACTTGAACAGAGAAGCATAAATTCAATTATTACCTGTGGTATGGTACCTTGAGGAACAGCTGTAATGAAATGCTTTTTTGCCATACCCAGCATCTAACAATTCCTTTTATCCAAAATCAGCTGATAATTTGTCTACACAAGCAATTCCAGGATTTGGAAAAATATCTACGCTTAGGGCCACACAAAAATGGACACAAACAAACCATTACATACATGGGATCACTCCTTGTTAACACCCTCAATTGTGCAGACCACAAAGTTAGATGTTGGATTATGCTGAAGCATATGCCATTAATGTATGCCTTTGTGTGGATGGAGTCCTACACCAACAGAAACAATCATCATATTATCAAATGTCACAATAGGAATGAAACTAAATTAAGAGTGGGCAGACAGCATCACTCTAGGCTCAGTACGTGGCACACTGACTAATATGAAATTACACATATCCACTGTGTCCATTCTTTCAGACATGTTCAAGAGAACACACACACACACACACACACACACACACACACACACACACACACACACACACACACACACCACACACTGAAAACTGCTTCGCCTCAATGGGCAATAGATCCACCACATTCATTGGAAAGTAGTGAGCATGGAGGAAATGAACAGGGACTGTAGGCAGGTGGCATAAGGTAGAAAGAGACGCGCCAAGATAGCTGTGATAAACATTGTCTGGGTGGCGCTGGGGTTCCCAACTTCGAATCCCAGGCCAGCACTCACATTCACTCATCGCCATTGATGCCGCGCAGAGTCCTGATGCAGCATGTGTCAATATTCCTTTCCCTCCCTTTCTCCCCTCCTCCCATTTACATAATAAACGTAAGACATGAATGACTCCGTAAAATGGAGTTCGGGATCTTAATCCTCGTGCTTATATTGGCAAACAGCCACAAAACTAGCTATTTGTTCAGGGAAAACAGTTTACCTTAATACTGCAATCCAAAACAAATTGAGACCAGTCGAGGGCTGTTTTGTACTCAGAAAAACCACTATTGTACTATTTTGGTCCCATTTTATCCAAAAGCAGCTTATGCATACGACATTGGAAAGTCTACCGGTAAGTAGGTTGCACAAGTGAAATCAGTTTGTGTGTGCATTAATGTTGCAAATAATACTTAACTCATAAAGTGTGCACATTGTACATTTCATAAAATTAGATATTTTTCAATGGTGTGAAAGCAGAGATGCTGCAAATCTGATGTGAGTGATGTATAATTTTCTTCTTTGCCTGGTAAAGTGGTGGTGATTTTTGAATATACTGTGCTTCCCTTCTACTTTTATTTTCCATAATGTAGGTACGTGGTAAATGAGGAATACCAGAAATCTTTTTCATAGTTTCACACAAGCGTAGGTTTTCATCCAAACATGATTCTAACAGCCTTTGTTTTGCAGTTTGAATGTGCTCATAGCTGCTTTCAAGTTTCACAAAAGTGACCCCAGATTAAAGGTGAGAATGAAAGAAGGAATTCTATGCATTCTTCACCGTTTTCTTACTACACCAGGATTTTAGTAAGCTGGCCTGGCAACAGCAATGTTTGTTTACATTGCATACATTTTCTCCACACTGTACTATGGCAATCTTCTGAGACGGTGCACCAAAGGTTGAAGAAAAAAAAAAATTTGGAAGTACGCAGTGAAATAGTGTGGAAAAAATCTGTTAAATTATAAAGTAAATCAGCTTTAATACTGATGTGAGAATCTAAAGAATGGTAAACATTCACATAATCAACCTCGGTACAAAACCAGGGGCTTCAACAAACATGACAGCAACACAGACTGTGTATGTACAATGGTCCGTCTGCCAGATATTTACGTCTTTTTTGGGAAGAGAGGAATGGAAAGACAACAGGAAAGGCTTTCAGGAGAGGAATGAACAATGTTTAACCCTTCTGTGGCCATTGCCCTCAATTACAGTGTACGCTGCTTCCAACAAAGAGTGCCGTCACGGTGGTAAGGTGAAGTTTCCTTTGACAAAGAGTGCTTATGTTATATCTCTTTCAGTTATTCAGTTGAAGACTGTTAAAAAGAGTGGAATTTCAGAACCTGCTGCTTATTTCTATTTTTATTAGTGTGGCAGCATCTATGATAGGATCACTCTTTCTGGTTGCCTGATGAGCAATAATGTAGTGGTGTGTGTAGGCCAAAATACATTATTGTATTTTGTGTTCCAGTGCATCAAAGCCTGCTGTCATCTGCCAGCACTTCCTTGGTAAATGTTCTGTATTTTGTTCTTCCCAGACTTCTTTCACATGGCTCACCATATTTTGGGAATGGTCGAAGAGGCAGCATAATCTGATTTTATGAAGAAATAGAAGCAGATCTGGATGTAAATTAGCAGTACCATACAGCTGTTGGAACAACAGTAAGCATCACTGGAGAGGAAACTCAAGATCTGATGGGAAATGTAAAAATAAAATACATTCTTCAGTTGTACGTAATGAAATTAGTGCATTTGTTGTATTTCCTATCTTTACTCGCTATCACATAATGCAGTGAAAGAAATGATTGGTCTGAGGATGACCTTGTTGTTCAAACAGTGAAAGATTCTCTGAGTCGTCATAGGTATCTTGAACTGAAACCTGATCTACATTTCAATATGGGAAACATCTTTTAAAGCAGTTTATCAGACTATGTTGTCCATTGTCACTAAGCCAAACGGTTATGAAGTACTTTTTGACAATTACTTAGTCATGACGTTATCCAACAGTAGGGACTAGGCTTCTGTGCATGTGCAGCCATAAGAGAAAGCAGAACAATGTCACCCTTATCACCAGATAAGGTAACGAAAAAGAAAGGTGGGGTGGGGTGGAGAGGGGAGGGGAGGTGAGGTTTTGAGTTCGAATTTGATAGAGAAGGAAATCTTTGTCATAAAATGGAATGGTAAGAAGTATCTTGTACTAGCAACTGATTCTGACACTGTACCGCCCACGGTCAAAGTCTAAAATAGAAATTCATCCCAGAAACAAAAGCTCAGTATTCCAAAACATGCACTGAACACACAAGAATACCATGGATGTCTAAAAGAGAAATATACAATTGCAGTACATGGTTAATAGTGATACTGGTTTCTTTTTGTTTTTACAACAGTTGTAGATATGATGGTTACAAATACACAACCGGCTTCTAAGAGGTGCAATGCAGGAACTTCTCCCAGTGTAAGGGTTCAGAAAACAAATTGCCAGAACATATCAAATGTCAGCAAATGGAACACCAATGAATCCTGTGTCATGTCCCAGCACGATCCAACCAGAAGCTGTGTGTCTGAGAAATGAGAAAAGAGAAGATTCAGTCTGAGGATTGTAAAGGAAAGCCTAGAACATATTGTGGTGAGTGGAATGTTACACTCCCTATCAAATGCTTTCCAAACATAGTATTTGGCCTTAATTAAATTTTCGTTTTGGAAAGATGATAGGTTAAATCTTTTATAAACATGAGTTATTGTAAAATAAACAATAGTGAAATGTTATCGGTTTATTATCCGTTTCCTTATACTACCCATTTTCCTACGAAGCAGTGAAAGGTGAAAACTGCCGAGTGCTCAGCATTCTCAAATGAGAATGGCCCCAAATTTTTTTCTTTTGTGTCCTAAGTAAATTAAATATCCTCACATTTCCATAAATTGGCTCACCACGATACTGTTTTCCAGAAATGAAGAATACATGTCAATTAATATTAGATTAAATGCTAATGGGTTAATACAATTTATTGTTGTTTAATTGTCCTTCAGGAAGTTTCTATTTTTGTGGATGATAACTGGTGTTATCCATAGTAACAACTCTCTTATGAACCACATAAATTTCGAAACCCATGTACCTATACTTCACTATTCCCTCCATCATAACTGGATTTCCAGGATGCAGGTATTAGCCTAAAGTGATACTCACATTATCCCACTGAAGTTTCCTTTGCCAGACAGTGCTGTCATCCTGCCATTGCCTTCTGAATCCTGTCAAATGAGTTTTCTGGCATCATCTTCCTGATTGAGCCAAAGTTAAGATCTTCCTTCACATTTTGTCTTTCCTGAAAACCAGCCCTAGCTACAACATCAGAATCTCTCCATCAAAACCAGCCTTTCTAGCCTTGCACTTTCTGTACCAGTGTTACTGTACTGAAACATGTGCCACCTTTTGCCTCAGAAAACATGTATGGAAGTGAAACATGGCCGATAAATAGTTTCGACAAGAAGAGAATAGAAGCTTTCGAAATGTGGTGCTACAGAAGAATGCTGAAGATTAGATGTGTAGATCACATAACTAATGAGGAGGTACTGAATAGAATTGGGGAGAAAGAGTTTGTGGCACAACTTGACTAGGAGGGGTGGGTTGGTAGGACATGTTCTGAGGCATCAAGGATCACCAATTTAGTACTAGAGGGCAGTGTGGAGAGTAAACATCATAGACGGAGACAGAGATGATTACACTCAGCAGATTCAGAAGGATGTGGGCTGCAGTAGGTACTGGGAGATGAAGAGGCTTGCGCAGGATAGAGTAGCATGGAGAGCTGCATCAAACCAGTCTCAGGACTGAAGACAAGAAGTGACAGTTCTTCATTAGTATCTTTCTGAAGACAGAAACAACTTACTGACCACAGCATTCCATTGCCTGTACTTCTGCAAAGCTTCTCAGTACAATTTTTAGTGAAACACCACATGCTTTGGGTGACTCAGTCTGTTGTTCCAATACTATTTCACCACTTCTGTCATTACCTTTAAGCCTGTAAAAAATTTCATATCCCTATATATGACTCTCTCTCAAATGAAATAGCAATACTAACCAACACAAATGAGTGCTCTCTTTGCAGACATTTCCACACAATGACACAAGCAAATGCTGGTTACTGTGTAGCACTAAAATTGCAAAACCATGTCAGAAACAGCACAAATTGAGCACGGTGTTGCCACATGAATACTCAGGTGTAAGTTAGACTGTTACTACATCATCCAGTCATTCAATGTTATGTGAACAGCACTTGTAGCAGAAAGAACACTGTGCCAACGGTGTGAGCTTAGAATCACAGACCATGTCAGACTACCCCAATAGCTTCACTCTGCTTTTTAGAACCTAAGGGATGATGTGGGGGTGAGAGAACTGACCTACACCACACCACCCAGGTGTCACCCTAGCTGATACCTAGTACATCAACAAATGCAAACAAAAAGTAAATAAAGACCATTTTAAATTCATTTAAACATGGACGTACCATACATCATAAATATCAAGTCATCTGGGCGCCCAACTGTGTGTTCATTTTTGAAAACTAACAAATTGAGAAATATTAGAAAGGATAATTACACCTAAACAACAAATGTATACACACATTAACTGAGCATGTAAAAGAAAAGTAGCTTAGTACAGCCAACTTCAATAGCTTTCAGTGGCCTTCACACATGCAAATGCACCAATTACAAATCGTCTTTTGAAAGACAGTCCTATCTACTGGATTATCAAACATCAAACCTACCACAAGATTATAAAAATGTAAACCCTTATGCACATGTCACTGGCACTACACAAAGCTACAATTTTCTCAATATACCCCAAGAAACTAATCACAAAGATAATTCTGTTACATTCATTGTACCAATCTTAATTTACTTTCATCAGTGGTATACAAAAATCATCAGGACCTAGAGCTAAATTCTGTGTCTTTGACGAGAGAAGCTAGTGTTGAATGTTTCCTGCCTTTTTATCAAAACACCCTAACCAGCATTTGATAAGTTCTCTTAATGTAATACTGTTGTTACATAGAAAAAGTAGACCACTAAGAGATGCCAACTTCTCAGAATCCAGTGCAAGTAGAATACAGTGATCAATGCCTTCCTCACAGTACAGCACTTTTGGGAAGTACCTGAATACCTGGAGGTCATAACTGGTAAATTAACACTGGGACAATGACGCCCTTGTTTTGGAACTGAAGAGTTCTGACAGTATACTCCGCAGCTAAGAGCTCAGTTTCCCAAGTGACTCCACCCCACACACACACACACACACACACACACACACACACACACACACACACACACACACACACACACACACACACACACACACACACACACACACACAAACCTCCATTAGTAGAAACAGGTTTTTTTTTATCTAAGTATACATAGCACTCACTGTAGCCATAGCAATAAACTTACCCATAATAACTAAGCTTTTTTACTTCTCAATTTCAGTGTTTCATTAATAGTTATCTCGTAATGAAAATTACTTGATATTGCCACATAATATAATTAGATCTGCCAATCAGGCAAACATGAAACAAAGCATCAGAAATACGTTTAATAAACCAGTCTATTACATAAACCATATCTGAGCTCCACCAAGCCCTCAGCAGTGCATTCTGGACGTATGGCTTCCAGCCTGCTCTGCAGAATAGGTCTTGTCTGCACACTGAAAAAAAATGTTATCAAAGCAGGTTTTTTCAGTGCAGCAACGCAAAGAGAAATTTTGTAGTAAAACCAGACAACTCAGTTTTAGGATACCCCAGTTTAAGAAGTGGTACAATGCGGCTGCAGTTCTTAAGATTAAGTGAGCAATTTAAAAACATACATGAATTAAACTGAAGTGTCACGAATATACATGAAAGTTCTGCTAGGAAGTCAGAAATATCTCATTAGATAGTAAATATATTATTACATATAAAATCTTTATTCAATTTTCTACAGCACTACATTAGCTATGGGAAGGTAGCTCTTGTGAAGTGAAATGTAAAAATACAAGGAAAATTTTCTGAAGGTTGGGTAGACCCTACAGATTTGAGGCATGGCACTGCAGGCGTAAGCACTGCTAGTAAAGCTCTTGAGAGAAAACGCCTCAAGTTCGTGCTGCTGCCCATCTCAAGTTCGTGCTGCTGCCCATCTCAAGTTCGTGCTGCTGCCCATCTCAAGTTCGTGCTGCTGCCCATCTCAAGTTCGTGCTGCTGCCCATCTCAAGTTCGTGCTGCTGCCCATCTCAAGTTCGTGCTGCTGCCCATCTCAAGTTCGTGCTGCTGCCCATCTCAAGTTCGTGCTGCTGCCCATCTCAAGTTCGTGCTGCTGCCCATCTCAAGTTCGTGCTGCTGCCCATCTCAAGTTCGTGCTGCTGCCCATCTCAAGTTCGTGCTTAAAATAAGCATTTCCAAACATGTTACGTAAACAATCCGGGCACTCAGTATCTCGTTCAGCCTGAAATATGCATTCATGACCATCGAATCCTTATCTAAAAATACTTAATTTAGGAGCCTATAATTAAGTAAACAATTTCAAATTCCTTGTCCATAGCATTCAACACTTCATATGAGTAAAAAGCTGTTTCTCGTCGAGTAAATGGTTGTATGTGATTCTGTACCAATTACTCTCCTCTGAGACTGATGCAATACCTCCGTCCTTAATAGTCTTCCAGTCCAGGTTGTTAAGTGACATTTTTTCTTCACTAAGCTCAGGATATCTACTTCTAAGATACTCATGGTGGCAGCTGTTCTTGACTCCAGTTCTGCAATATTTACTTTGTCGTCTTTGGTTTAGAAATAGCGGAAGGCTGTTTCTAGCAGATCTGCTTTAGCAGCACTGTCATACATAGCGTTTCAATTGTTACTGTGCAGAGAAGGCCTCGATTGTCTCTCATGCTAACATAATGTACATATGACCAGAATATTTGTCTCGAAACGTGCCAGAAAATAGTTTCCTCAATGAAACTATTGTAATTCTCTCGGACTGAAGTCAATACTATATTTCGAGCTTCTACAGAAGATTGCAAATTTGAAAGAACGCTAAATCCCAAGGATTGGCATTCTTTTTCGTTGTTACTGCAACAGTGTTTTCACCTATTTTGTGTACCATTGAGAATCGGCTTTGTTAATTTGAATTCGAGCCACATCTGGTCTGCACTTACTCTCCAGTCGTTTCAAATTAGTATCGACAGAGATATAGGGTCTTTCTTTAATTTATTTGCTGTAAATCAGTTGCTAAGGAAGACCAGAAGTGAATTCTTACCAGATTTTTTAGCACATACATTTTTCATTTATTTTTTGTGGATTTGACAGTTACGGTATTCACTCAAGATACAATAACCCTGTACTCACTAATACCTGTATAAGTTTTGATGCTCGTTATTAGCTTAGGATTAGTTGTTGCAAAGAGGTCAAGCAGATTTCACAAACTTTACTAATGGCTCCAAACGATTTTCAGAGAATGCGTTTAGCACAATTCCAGATGTTTAAATCTGGAGGTACGCATGAAACATGGAGTCACCACCAACTATGTGTCGCCGTAAATTCAATTACAATCACGTACCCGGCACATACAATTATAAGGTCTAACGTAAACTCAACTGTGCTTCGAACCTTGCAGCATTTGCATGCTTTTGCCGACGTCCCAACCCAGATCAGAATATTTTATTCCGATGGCCAAGAATGACCGCTACCCATGCCAATTCACAGAAACAATGTACTTCACTTATGGAACAAGGTAGAAGTACTTCTAAAAGCAACAAACGCCACCGCCATCTGTATTTAGCATATCATTTCTGAACAGTTAGGTGCTCCAGAAGAATTCCGGCTGAACTTACCCCCTGCTTTAGCCAGCTTTCTGTGCCCATAACTATTTCAGCGTTGGTGTTTTCTATTAGTCTTTGGAGCTCTGGTACTTCGCCACCACACCTACAATTTACAACTGTTACACCGATGGTACGTGTGTCTATGTTCTTCTTTCGTTCGGCCTGCACCCTTTGTGCCTAAAGCCCTTTCTGCGTTTTCAGAGATCCTGTAACCTAAAAAAACGCCCAGTCAACGCCACACAGACCATGCTACCGTGTAGTCGCCACTGGCATATAGTGGACTCCCGGCTTATTCAATGGAACCCGAAACCATACCACCGTACTGTGCAAGTCGAGGAATATGCAACCTACAATGTTGCAGAACCGACTGAGCTTCTGATTCCTACCCTCCATTCGGCACTGCAGCGTAGTCGACAGGACCGACTGGTGATGTCTGGTACAATGGTGAGCTCTGTTTCCGCCTCACAAGCAAGGCTAGTAGTCGTTACCATTTCTGATAGCTGCTCGAAACCAGAGAGAACCTCTTCCAATCCAGTGACCCACATCATTGGTACTGACTTGAGCCACCACTTGCAGCTGGCTGCACCCTGTGCTCTTCATGGCCCTAGGAAGGCCTGTTCCACATCTGGAATGACTCAAACCGGTATGCACAACAGTGCAAATTGGATTTCTTCCCATCCTGGGCAGCCATGTCCGTTGGGAGCTCCAATGTCAGGCGCGTTATAGGGGCCCCTAACTATCAATTATTCCACCTGGTGTGTCTGCGTAGATCTTGGGGGCTGAAGGGTTTCCTCTGAAACAAGACAAGCAATTGCATCTGTCTGAGGACACTGACACGCATGTTCCAGGTGCCGTCTGTGGCTCACAGACGAACCAGCGAGGTCTAGGGTGCGGCCCCCTAGGAGTCTCCCGCTGCCTGCCAAGACCTGATGTGACCAACCACTTGACCACGTTTGAGGAGTCAATTTTAGTGCGAGTCGTATGTCTGGAGCTGAGGGCGAAGTGTCAACTCAGCTCGCATCTGCACTCAGGAATCAGTCCCTGTCCATACTGAAGATCGTGGAAAACTACACTATACAGGCAAAGGACTATCAACACGCACTGTGGAACCCCAAAAACGGATGAAAACGCAAGGAATAATTTGTTCCTGATTGGAAACTTGTAATACGTCACAAAATCGGTTACATCCCTTTTGCATTTTAGGTAAACGTGCCACTTACTGCTGATGAGATCTCCCACCTTGAAAATAAAATGTATTGTCTTTCTTACACCAACTTGTAAAGAAGAGCTTCGCTTGGTTCGGTTGTTTCATTAGTTTCCAGAGAAGAGAGTACTCCGAAAATTAGCGAAACAGAATTCGTAGGAACGTAATTTTTACGAAGATACTGTCGAATGTTCACTTACGTGGTGTGAAAAATGAAAATACTAAAGTGCTCCTTATTTCACACTGAGTACTGCCAGGCACTTCATCATAAATTCAGAGAACACCAAGGACAATCCACCACGCTCGAATATATTCCAGTTCGTTACAGAAACGTCTGGACATTCCTACGATGATCACGAATACCTGAAGATTTTGAAACAGTATTGTGGAGTACAGTAACGTATTCGAATGTTTAAATAATGCTACCTGATATTCTAGGACACTAATTTATAGAGTATATTAGAACGTTCGGAATCATTTGTTAATATTCTAAATAAACCTAGAACGCTCTTGACTTTTACAAATTATTTCAGGAGGAAAAAAAAATTTGAATATATGTACTGCCACAGAAGAGATGCAAGATGCCACAGTAATCACCACATGATAACCACAACTCCAAATATTACTACTCCTTCAGGCACTACGGCTACCACAGTAAAACTATTTAGTATACAACAGGGGATCCTAGGGTAGCGCCAGACACACAAACAGCAGCTACTACCACACAACCCCCCCCCGCCCCCCCCCCCCCCCCCCACACACACACACACACACACACACACACACACACACACACACAGAGAGAGGTTCGTGCTTAGCTACCACGCGGCCCCAGCCTTTGTAGCATTTTTTCCATACCGTGCTGCATATCAATCCTTGATATTCTTTTTCCCCTCCCTTGGGGAACATGTCTAGGGTGTTACTGGGAATGTTCTGCATTCTGTCGCTGACGTAAGACCAGTCTCGTCTTTAAGAAAGGAAAATGAAGCAAAAAACAGTTTCCCTTCTCTCGTTCCTCCACTTCAACGTTTGAGATTCCTCTTTTTCTTCTTCTTCTTCCTCGCTGCGCGCTACTGAAGGCCGGCCCTTGCGTCTCGTGCGTAATAGGTAACTGGGTAACGCGTAATTCCCAGCCCTAGGTAGATAGGTAGAGTTCTCACGTACCCCCTGGGACAGGCCAAGCCCACGGATGGGTGATGGGGAAGGCTGCAGCTCAGGCAAACTCCAGATTGTCAGATGTTCAGGAGGTGTAACCTGAGGTGTAACCTGAGGTGTAACCTGAGGTGTGAACAGAGGGAACAATCACCTAAGGCGGGTGCGCCCCCTTTTGAAGGTCCTACAGTTTGAAGTAGTGCGCCATTGGAGACGCTGGCAACCATGGCGGATTTTCTCACAATGGGTCAATCATCTTCCTAATCAACGTCTATGGAATGTAAAGGTAATGAGGGTAATGACTCCCAGATCATTCCCGCTGCACCACGGTTCCTAGTGGTTTCACTTACTGAAGACCATCAGTCCTTCCCCACGGTAAACACCTTTATTATTCAGAAAGGTGTAATTGCTGAACCTGTCAAATCCAGCTCTCGTTTATGGAATGGCACTTTGCTTTTGGAGACCACATCTGATTCTTAAGCACAACTACTGCTTGCTGCCTCGCTTCTCCACAGTTACCCTGTTTGTGTCTACACCCATAGAACTTCGAATTTTCCCCATGGTGTAATTTACACCAGGCTGCTCGACGGTCCAACCGAGGCCGAAATACAATCTTACCTCTATGATCAGGGTGTCACTGCCGCTCATCATCTAACGACCACCCGCACTTATTTTCTTCACCTTCGATGGAGTGGTGCTTCCATCAAAGATCAAAGCAGGCTATGAAATTATCACAATCGGGCCATACATTCCGAACCCGATGCGATGCTACCAGTGCCATCGTTCCAACCACACTAGAACGTCTTGACACGTGGCTAAATGTGTGATCTGTGGTAGGGATGTGCATGAGTGCGATAGTCCACCTCCTTCTCCCTGCTGTAACAACTGGAATGGCGGCCATGCCGCCTCCTCTCGGGATCGTCCCATGTATCTTGATTAGAGGGCTGCCAAACACATCCAGGAAAGGAAAAATTGCCTTACCCAGTTGCTCGCAAGTTACTGGAAAGTCGCAAAGCCTGCGTTCTCCTGTCTGGTACTTGTAGTTCTGTTCTTGTTACCCCTCGATCCATGAAGGACATGGCCACGCAGGCATGTGACTTCCAATTCAACTCTGCTTGTTGCACAGCTGGAGGGGAGGATGCCGATTCTACCATGACAATGGGCTATTTCACAACCTCAGTCACTCTCGCCTCAAGGGGCGAAGCCACCAGCTACACAACCTGTACGCCAGAAAGGAGAGGAATAGTACGTGCTCCGTCCCTCCAGCCAAACACCACCAGAGTTTTCCTCTGACTTTGGTGGACTACTTCGAGCCTTTCCAGTTAGTTGCCCTTATCCTTCACCAACTTGACGATGATCTTCGATGGTGTCACCATGTAATACCTTAGCCCGGCTGGCCTCCGTGTCGCCAGTGTGCACCAACAACTGTTTCTCAGCGTTGAACTCTACAACCGACTGTACAAGCAAGATGATGATTCTGTGGACCCTGTGCAGCAGGATCCTTCTGCTTCTGAGCCCTATAGTAGCGACTCTTCCGCAGCTGTCACTCAGCAGTCGCTGAGGTGACACCCCTGCATCTCTTGATCATGACTCCTCTCCAATGGAATGTACGCGGCCTCTGGTCCCATGACGATTTACAGCTGCTTGATCGCAGAGTCCCCTTGCCTCTGCCCTCAGGAAACGAAATTGCGCTGTCACGACCGCTTCAAGATTTCACATTTCTTACAGATTCGTTTTGACCTTCCCCTGATGTCTGAATTCCATCTCATGGGTCCGTCATGCTGGTCATACAGGATGACCTTCAGTCAACCTATCTCCCTAACTATGTATCTTCAAGCTGTTGCAAATCGCCTTTTATTTCCCCACCTAACTTTCTTCTTGTACCTCTTTTTGGTGCTCTGTCATTCGCTGTCACCAGGGCATTGAGTGTATTGGGTAGCTACCTCCTCCTTTTCTTCTACTCTGTGACTTTGATGCCCATGATCCTCTTTGGGCTTCTGCCAGAATCTGAGCGGCTGACCTTCCTAACCAACTTAACCTCTTCTGCCTTAACATTGGAGCACCCACTATCCTTTCCGGCTCCTTGCACACCTATTCCCATTAGGAACTATCCTTCTGCACTGCCCAGCTTGCCCCTCATCTTGAGCGGTCCGTCTTTTTTGACGCCTACTCGAGACACTATTTCCCGTGTGCTATCCGTTTTCTGATTCCTACCCCACCCTTGTACCGCACAAATGTCAGCTTACTAAGGCTGACTGGCAGCTTCACTCCTCCCTGACGACCTTCGAAGAGCATGATTTCCCCACTTTGATGCGCGATTCCACATCGTCATCACGTTACCCTTACTGCTGCAGAACGTTCCATTCCTCGCACTTCCTCTTTACGACATCGTGTCAGTCCCTTAGTGGACTGAGGCATGCCGCGACGCAATTCACGCACGGAGACGTGCTTTCCGCGTTTTTAACCGCCATTCTACGATCGCAAACTATATTCATTATAAACATATGCGTGAAATGTGTCGTCGCCTTCTTCGGAATAGCAAGAGCTAGTTGTATTTCATACACTAGTACTTTCAACAGTTCCACTCCTTTCTCCGTCGTGTGGACCAACCACCGACGGCTCTCGGGGAACCAAGATCCATTCCCCAATTTGTGGACTGACAGTAGCGGATGATGTCCACGTGGAACCTATTGCAAACTCAAAGACGTTGGGTCGCTATTTTTTTTCGGAAGTTTCGAGCTCTTCCCACAATCACCTGCCTTCCTCCATGGGAACGAGCAGAGGCGGCTCGGGCGATGCGCTTCTCTTCCAAAATCGTGAGTGCTACAATCCTGCCTTCGCTATGAGGACACTGGATGGCGTCTGGCCCTGCGGCAGAGGATCGGGATGAACTGAAAGCATGATCCACATTCAGATATTTCAGCACCTTTCTCTTGGGGGGCAAGCACTTTCTGCTTTACACATACTACTGCATCTGGGATGAACGCACATTTCCCGGACGCTGTCGTGAAGCCGCCGCCCTACCTGTACCTAAGCCTGGTAAGGACAAAAACCATCCCTCTAGCTACCGCCCCATTCTCTTACCAGCTGCATTTGTAAGATGATGGAACGTATGATTCATGCCTAGCTGGTATGGTAGCAGAGTCTCACCGTTTACTAATAAATAGCGCGGATTTAGAGAGCGGCATTCTGTAGTTGACCATTTCGTTACTTTGCCCCCCCCACGCCATGAATGGTTCCCCCCCCCCCCCCCCCTGCGGGTCCGGGGGTTAGAATAGGCCCGAGGTATTCCTGCCTGTCGTAAGAGGCGACTAAAAGGAGTCCATCCCCCTCAAGGGGGTAGTTAACTCCTGCGTGCGCAGACGGACGGTTCCACGACGTATATTTGCGGTCATTTTGGTTTTTCACTTCTTCTGGATTCTTCCTTTCCTTCCCTTGCCTCCTCCTTGCCTCCTCCACCTCCTCCTTGCCTCCTCCACCTCCTCCTTGCCTCCTCCACCTCCTCCTTGCCTCCTCCACCTCCTCCTTGCCTCCTCCACCTCCTCCTTGCCTCCTCCACCTCCTCCACCCCCTTCTCCACCTCCTCCACCCCCTTCTCCACTTCCTCCACCCCCTTCTCCACTTCCTCCACCCCCTTCTCCACTTCCTCCACCCCCTTCTCCACCCCCTTCTCCACTTCCTCCACCCCCTTCTCCACTTCCTCCACCCCCTTCTCCACTTCCTCCACCCCCTTCTCCACTTCCTCCACCCCCTTCTCCACTTCCTCCACCCCCTTCTCCACTTCCTCCACCCCCTTCTCCACTTCCTCCACCCCCTTCTCCACTTCCTCCACCCCCTTCTCCACTTCCTCCACCCCCTTCTCCACTTCCTCCACCCCCTTCTCCACTTCCTCCACCCCCTTCTCCACTTCCTCCACCCCCTTCTCCACTTCCTCCACCCCCTTCTCCACTTCCTCCACCCCCTTCTCCACTTCCTCCACCCCCTTCTCCACTTCCTCCTTCTTGGCGTTTGAGACAGTCTGTTCTTTCTCTCCCTTTTTTCTATTTTTCTTCCCTCCCTGTGCGTGCCTGAAGGCCGACCCACGCGTTCGCACGCGTAGCCGGTGACGGGGTAACACGTAATTCCCCGCCCTGGGTAGACAAGTAAGGCACGCACATACCCCCTGGTAAAGGCCAGGCCCAGGGAGGAGTGATTGCCTGAGCTGACACCTTCCAACCATGCCGATTGGTCCCTCCGTCCATTTCTCGGGAGGTGTGACCTGAGGTGTAAACATTCACCTAAGGCGGGAGTGCCCTCTGAGAGGGTCCCCACAAGGAAGAAGCGCGCCATCGGAGACGCTGCCTATCATGGGGGATTCCTCCGCAATGGATTTCTCTTCTTCTTTCTCTTCTTCTTTCTCTTCTTCTTTCTCTTCTTCTTTCTATTCTTCTTTCTCTTCTTCTTTCTCGACTTCTGCCCAAAAATGGAAACTTGACCAGCCACCACTGACAAAAGTACTACCGCCTGCCCCACAGTTCCTCGATCTGAGGACGGAAAGGATTTTTCCTCTGTCAACCCTTTCGTTATCAAGAAGGGCGTAGATTCCATAGCCGGATCTGTCAAGTCTTGTACCAGGTTGCGTAACGGTGCCTTGTTACTAGAAACTGAATGCTTTTCAGGCACAAAAACTGCTTCGGGCCACACTCCTGACGACATTCCCTGCCCGGGTGGAGGCTCACCGCACTTTGATCTAGTATATACACCACACCACGAGACGAATTCACTCGACGGGTTGACTGACGAGGAGATTGTCTTTCCACGCTGAGTAGGGCGTGACGGCTCTCCATAGGGTCATGAAAAAGGTCAACAATGAACTTCTACCGACCCGGACACTTCTTGACCTTTCAACCGCGACGGCAGCTGAACACCATCAAAGTGGGCTACGAGGTTATTTCTGTTCGCCCCTATGTCCCGACACCTAGGCGCTGCTACCAGTGTCAGCGTTTTGATCACACTCGCCAGTCTTGTTCCAATGTGGCTAAATGTGTCACTTGCGGCAGGGATGCCTATGACGGTGACTGTCCACCTCCGTCTCCCCCTTGTGTAAACTGTCAGGGTGACCATGCAGCGTCCTCCTGCTATTGTCCCATCTACAAGGAAGAACGCTGTATACAGGAAATTCGGGTCAAAGTGAAAGTGTCCACCTCGGCTGCTCGCAAGCTATTTGCTAGTAGGAAGCCCACGCTGCTCCCAGCGGGGAAATACAGTACTGTCCTCGCATTTCCTCAGACTACCAGGGAGGTGGCGACGCAGACATACGATCTGATCTTCAGCACTACGGTCGTCCGTTCGGCCAGTGCTGAGATCGCCCGGTCGATGTCTCCCCTTCCTCCCATCACCCCACAGACACAAGAACCTTCATCAGCTTGTGCCAAGACGAAGACCCAGAAGTCAGATGCACGGGCCACGTACCTCGAACTCCCAGCCATCGACCAGTACTTCCACTGAACGACCTTCCAAGAAGGCTCATAGAAATCACAGTTCTCCTTTTCCGCCACGGTGCATTTCTTCTCCTGCGCCACCCAGCGGTTGCCGCCCCAGGCCGTCATCCGTTTCGCCTGGCCGCACGGCTGGTAGCCGAACATCTGGCCGTTCACCGGCGGAGGAAGCTCCCCCTCCCGGCCATCTTAACAATGTGGCCAATGAACCTATAGAACCAATGGACGATGACTCTCCGCCTACTAATAGCGGCGGCAGTGCTCGCTCGAAGCCAGGCCCTCAGCGGCCTTCGAGGTGACCCCTTCTTGCATCTTCTTTTTCTTCTCACGATGGCAGTTATTCACTGGAATATACGCAGCATTCGCTCCAACCGAGAGGACTTGAAGTTGCTGCTCCGCTTGCACCGTCCGCTCGTCGTAGCCCTCCAGGAAACGAAGCTACGCCCATGCGATCAAATTGCCTTGGCACACTATATCTCTGTGCGTTTTGACCTACACCCTGTGGCAGGTATTCCGCCTCGTGGAGGGGTTATGTTGCTGGTCCGGGATGATATCTACTACGATCCCATCACATTGCACACCGATCTGCAGGCAGTTGCCATCCGAATTACTCTCCCCACTTTCACATTTTCCATTTACACCATTTACACTCAATCGCCGTCTGCCGTTACTAGGGCAGACATGATGCAACTTACTGCTCAGCTACCTGCACCATTTTTGTTGACTAGAGACTTCAATGCCCATCATCCCCTTTGGGGCTCTCCAGCATCCTGCCCGAGAGGCTCCCTGTTAGCAGACCTTTTCAACCACCTCAATCTTCTCTTTCTCAATACTGGCGCCCCTACTTTTCTTTCGGACACAACTCACACCTTATCCCATTTAGACCTATCTATATGTACTACCCAACTTGCACGTCGGTTTGTGTGGTACGCACTTTCTCTTACATTTAGAGTGACCACTTCCAGTGTGTTATCCATCTCCTGCATCATACCCCCTGTGCGTGCTCAACTAGTTGGAACATCTCCAAAGCAGACTGGGGGCTCTTCTCTTCCAGGGCGACCTTTCAGAATGGAACCTTCACAAGCTGCGATAGTCAGGTCGCACACCTCACGGAAGTCATTCTCACTGCTGCTGAATATTCCATCCCTCACACTACTTCTTCTCCACGTCACGTACCGGTCCCCTGGTGGACCGCAGCATGTAGAGACGCTATACGTGCTCGTCGACGTGCTTTACGCACCTTTAAACGCCACCTTACAATGGCGAATTGTATCAATTATAAACGATTACGTGCGCAGTGTCGTCGTATTATTAAAGAAAGCAAGAAAGCCAGCTGGGCTGCTTTCACAAGCACCTTCAACAGTTTTACTCCTTCTGTTGTCTGGGGTAGCCTGCGCCGGCTATCTGGCACTAAGGTCCACTCACCAGTTTCCGGCTCGACGGTCGCGAATGACGCCCTTGGGGCCCCTGAGGATGTCTCCAATGCCTTCGGCCGCTTTTTCGCAGAGGTTTAGAGCTCCGCTCATTACCACCCTGCTTTCCTCCCCCGAAAACAGGCAGAGGAGGCTAGGCCACCTAACTTCCACTCCTCGGCTCGTGAAAGTTATAATTCCCTATTCACCATGCGGGAACTCGAAAATGCACTTGCCCAGTCATGGTCCTGAGCTCTAGGGCCTGATTTTATTCACATTCAGGTGCTGAAGAAGCTTTCTCCTGCGTACTTATAATCGCATCTGGATTGAGGGACATGTTCCCGCATGCTGGCGTGAATCTATTGTCCCGATTCCTAAGCCGGGGAAGGACAAACACTTTCCTTCCAATTATCGACCCATCTCGCTGTGAATAGCTTCTTGCGGAAGTGCCAGATAGTGGCTGTGTTCTTAGATTCGGAGAAGGCTTACGACACCTGTTGAGGGCGGGCATTCTCCGCACCATGCATACATGGGGCCTTCGCGGTCGCCTCCCTCTTTTTATTCGTGCGTTTTTAATGGATCGAAAGTTCAAGGTACGTGTGGGTTCTGTCCTGTCACACCTTTCGCCAGGAGAATGGGGTGCCACAGGGCTCAGTTTTGAGCGTCGCTCTCTTCGCCATAGCGATCAATCTAATAATGGATTGCCTCCCAGCTGGTGTATCAGGCTCCCTTTCCGTGGACGATTTTACCATCTATTGCAGCGCGCAGCGTACATGTTTCCTGGAGCGCTGTCTTCAGCATTCTCTTGACCGTCTTTACTCCTGGAGTGTCGCCAATGGCTTCCGTTCTTCTGCCGAGAAGACGTTCTTTATTAACTTCTGGCGCTACGAAGAGTTTCTCCCACCGTCCTTACGACTCGGTCCCGTTGCTCTCCCATTCGTGGAGACAACAAAATTTTTAGGTCTTACATTTGACAGGAAACTTATGTGGAGACCAGCTGTCATATTTGGCTGCCCGTTGTACCAATTCCCTAAATGTCCTCCGTGTTCTCAGCAGTACTTCGTGGGGAGCGGATCGGACCGTCCTACTTCACCTATATCGGTCGGTCGTCCGCTCCAAGCTGGATTATGGGAGCTTCGTATACTCCGCTGCACGGCTGTCCATCTTACGCCGCCTCAACTCAATACAACATTGGGGTTTACGTCTTGCGATCGGAGCGTTTTATACTGGTCCCGTCGAGTCTTCATGCTGAGGCCGGTGAATTGCCACTCACCTACCGGCGCGATATACTGCTTTGTCGGTATGCCTGTCGGCTACTGTCAATGCCCGACCACCCGTCTTACCGTTCTTTTGTTGACGACCCTCTCGACCGTCAATACGGGTTGTATGTCTCTGCCCTGCTACCCCCTGGAGTTCGCTTTCGTCGCCTCGTTCAACATCTTGATTTTTCACTCCCTGCAACCTTTCGAGTGGGCGAGAGCCACACGCCACCTTGGCTCCAGGCTCAGGTTCGCGTCCACCTTGACCTCTGCTCGCTCCCGAAGGAGGTTACCCCCGGTTCAGTCTACCACTCCCGTTTTGTCGAACTTCGTTCGAAGTTCATTAATATGACCTTCATTTATACAGATGGCTCTAAGACCAATGCCGGGGTCGGGTGTTCTTTTATTGTCGGGGCACACAGTTTGATACCGGCTCCATGGCCATTGTTCGGTCTTCACAGCTGAGCTCTTTGCCATCTAACAGGCTGTTCTTTACATCTGCCGCCACCGACATTCTGCTTATGTCATCTGCTCAGATTCCCTGAGCGCCATCCAGAGCCTCAGTGATCCATATCCGGTTCACCCTTTCGTGCACCGGATCCAACGCTCTCTTCAGCAGCTGGTGGACGACGGTTCTCCGGTTAGCTTTATGTGGGTTCCTGGCCATGTCGGTATCCCTGGGAACGAAGCTGCAGATGCCGCGGACAAGGCTGCGGTCCTCCAGCCTCAGACAGCTTCTTCTTGTGTCCCTTCATCAGATTGTAGCAGGGTCATTTGTTGGCGCATTTTGTCGCTGTGGCATGCCGATTTGGCTGCACTTACGGACAAGAAGCTTCGGGCCTTGAAACCTCTTCCCGCAGCTTGGACGACGTCCTCACGCCCTTCTCGGCGGGAGGAGGTCGTTTTGGCCCGGTTACGAATTGGACACTGCCGGTTCAGCCATCGCCATCTGCTGACGGCTGCACTGGCGCTGGCGCCGTTCTGCCCACGTGGGCAATTGCTGACGGTCCGCCACATTTTAACGTCCTGTCCGGATTTTAACACACTGCGTCTTGATCTTGGCCTGCCATGTACTATAGATGCCATTTTAGCGGATGACCCACGAGCAGCTGCTCGCGTTCTTCGTTTTATCAACTTGACAAACCTGTCTAAGGACATTTGATTATGCTGTTTTTTAATCCTCTCCCTGTCTGTCTTTTATAGTATTGTCCCTTTTAGTTGCTGTTTTAACCTTGTGCCTCGCGGTGCATTCCTAACCTAGTCTGGGCGCTAATGACCATTGTAGTTGTGCGCCCTAAAACCACAAAAAATGGTTTTCTGCGGAACCAGATAGGTTTGGAGAAGACCCACGACAACTGCTGGAGACCTGGTATCCTCCATACTCTTTACACATGGGCTTCCTTGGCTACCTGCTCTGTTCCCTTCAGGAATTTCTAAAAGATCCAGTTTTCAAGGTGCATGTGGAAACCTTCATCCAGGAAAACAGCGCGCCTCAGGGTCCCGTCCTCAGTGTCGTCATTATGGCTATCGCTATTAACCCCATAATGGCCTGTCTCCAGATTGGCAAAATTGTCAACAAAAAGGGAGTCACATATGTCATCTATTGCAGTTATCCACGGACCTGACACACTGAGTGGCGTCTTCAGTGAAGTCTTGATCGTGTTTACTCCTGGAGCATCGAAAATGGCTTCCGCTTTTCCGCTTACAAAACTGCCTGTATGAATTCTTGGCGGCGCAAATGGTTTCTCCCACTATCTCTACATCTTCGGCATGTTGCCCTTCCTTTCGTTGAAACTACGAAATTCCTGGGGCATATGCTCGATAGGAGACTCCATTGGTCCTCGCATGTGTCTCACCTGTCAGCTCGCTGTACGCGGTTCCTCAGTGTCATACGTGTCCTCAATGATACTTCCTGCAGTGCTGACCGATCCACCCTCCTCCATTTGTACCGGTCCCTTGTCCATTCGAAACGGATTTCATTTATGCATCTTCACGTACATCCTTAGTACACCATCTCAACACTATCCGCCATGGTGGGATCTCTTTAGCCATGGGCGCCTTTGACACTAGTGTGGTTGAGAATTTGTATGATAAAGTTGCTGGACTACCATTGTCCTACAGCTGTGACTTTCTCAACAGGTACACATGCCATTTGTCTGCCATGTGTGGCCACAAATCCTATACCTCCTTTTTTGATGATCCCTTCGATCGCCAGTATGGGGCACGTCCCCCTTCTGTTACCTCCTGGATTCCACTTTCGACAATTGATATGGCGGCTTAAATTCATGAAGCCAAGGTGGTGAAGAGTTCACACCCACTGGGAAAGTTGCAGGTAGTGTGAAGCAGTCTGTGTTAACTTGGGTCTTCATTTGATTCCTAAGGACACTACTACAGCCGCAGTCCTTCACCTTCTGTTTCACGACCTAGCATGGAACTTCATTATAGTTTCTTTGTACACACTAATGGCTCTCGGACTGACAGTGGGGTCGGGGGTGCCTTCATTGGCACCCTTGTCTGTCGATATTCGCTTCCAGCACACTCCTCAGTATTTCCTGCTGAGCTCTTAGCCCGGTGCCCCCAGGGGCTCGGCATTCAGGTGCCGGGTATGGTCTTGGTGACCCCGGAGTTTCTGAGCTGGCGACTGGTAAGCGCCGCCAGTTCCCTGTCACCATAATCTCTGGGCATACTTCAGCGACCACTGTGCGGCGTGGCGGTGGAATGTTGTGTGTCTCGGGGAATGGGGATCTTAGGTTGACTGCCTGGATCACGAGGATGGAATAAACCTCTATAAGCACCCCTCAATCTCAAGGTGTGCTGCGCGCTGATGACATGCATGGCTGTTGAGGTGGAACAGTCGTTAGCGGGCAACCTCTGGGGAACCTGCCGCACCTCATTTGTATAAGGCTTACCTGTGCTCGTAGGGCTCTAAGTGGACTTGTAGTTCCCTAGCTGCTCGTGGGACCGAGATGGATCATTCGAAACCCTCTTTTCTTCGTCCCAGCGGAAAGGGTGGGCCGCTGGAAGGTTCTATCACCCAGTCTTTTAAGAGGGCTCGTGCAGTCAGTCCCACTGACTCTGATACTTCTTTGACAAGTCCAGTCTTAGGTAACAGAATGCATTCTGGTAATCAGAATGTGTTTCTCATTGTGAAACTGAAGGAGGGTAGTTTCGAGAAGGTTTTGCCCTTCTATATACAAAAGGGTTTGGAGGGAATCTGGCTCCTTAAAATCGGTGAAGCGCTTGCGTAATGGGACCTTGCTAGTGGAAACTTCCACTTCCCAGCAAGCAACTAACCTCCAATCTGCTAAATGCCTTGGAGAGTATGCCATAGACACTGCTGTAAATCAAGGTGCTGTGCAGTTCAAAGGTGTTGTGACATGCCGGGATCTAGTTGACATTCCCAACGAAGAACTGCAACGTGAGTGGGCTCCAGAAGGTATCGTTGATGTCCAACACATCATGAAGAGGGTTGATGGCAATCTTGTCAAATCCGACTCCCTTATTCTGACCTTCCGTAGCACGAAACTTCCTGAACATGTTAAAGCTGGCTTCCTACGCCTTGGTGTGAGGCCTTATTTCCCGACCCCAATGCGCTGTTTTAAATGTCAGCGTTTTGGGTGTACCACCTTACGATATAAAGGCGAAGCGACTTCGGGCAACTGTGGTAAGGCTGCTCATGAAAGAGTTGGTTGCTCGTCTCCAACCAAATGTATCAATTGCTCTGGAAACCACCATGTTTGCGTTCCTCTTAAAATATTCGGCAGTCCCTACTCCAAAGTCCAGGAAATAAAAACAACCAAGCGTATCCCCTACGGTGAGGCCAAAAAGATCTAAAAGTCGATGCAACCTCCCACATTTGCTACATCTTTTGCAGCCATGGTTCAGAAGCCTACTGCAAAAACCGATGCCTCAACACAGTGGTGGTGAGTGTTGGCACTAACACCTCCAACTGTCAGTGCACTTGCAATGCAGCCAGCGTTTCAGAGCCTGTAGCCCCTACTCGAACGGCAGACAAAGGTACAGTGACGAACTTGGGCCAGCCCCTGGCGCCTCCTACAGCTGAGGCTCTTCCGAAGCCCAGTATGGCCATTACCACTCCCCACGTCTGTTCCCCCAAACAGCAGAAAGCTCCTGTGCAGCAGCAACAGCGGGTCTAATCCCGTGGTAAACCGTTTAACCATGCAGATGTTTTACGTGAGGCTTCATCTGACTCTGCCCCACACATGCATCTTATTCCATCAACTCCGGGGAAATCATCTCGCCCCCACGGCTGCCCCTCCACCTGCTGCAGTCTCCCCACCCCATCAGAGAGACGGATGGAGGTGCTACCTCCATCCTTCACTGGAACTTGCAAGGGTTCAGGACGCATGTGGAGGAACTTCGTCTACTCTCTCATGGTAGACCACTGTGTCTGTCTCTCCAAGAGACTTACTTCCATCCATCATACTCCACTGAGTTACGAGGCAATACACTCCACAAAAAGGACGACCTGCATGGGAATAGAGTTAGAGGAGGCGTAGGTATTTTCGTCAGGACGGACTACCACTCCTCGCCTCTCTCGCTTACAACGAATTTACAGGCCGTCACTGTGTCGGTGCACGTGCGTCATCCATTGACTGTGTGATCGCTTTACTTGACCCCACATGATGCACTTGATGAAGTGGCCCTCACCGATCTCCTTACACAGCTCCCCCAACCCATTCATTTATGTGGTGATTTTAATGCCCACAATGTGCTTTGGGCCGGCCGAAGTGGCCGTGCGGTTAAAGGTGCTGCAGTCTGGAACCACAAGACCGCTACGGTCGCAGGTTCGAATCCTGCCTCGGGCATGGATGTTTGTGATGTCCTTAGGTTAGTTAGGTTTAACTAGTTCTAAGTTCTATTGTGCTTTGCGGCTCTGCAATTACCTGTCCCAGGGGTAGAGCAATTGAGAGGCTTCTCCTGTCATCCTGTGACTACTTGCTCAATGGAGGACAGAGCACTCATTTCTGCTCAGTGACTGGGTCGTTCTCTGCCATTGACCTCTCACTTTGCTCTACGGCTCTTGCTACCAGTGCTCACTGGGAAGTGGTTGCAGACTTGAACGGCAGTGATCACTTCTCAATCTGGATTCACCTGCCCGATGGCGTCGACCCTGAAAGCAGACCACCACGATGGGTGCTCAGTGGAGCCGACTCGACACTATATAGCCAGTTGGCCCAGTTCGAACACTTGGTAATATGATCCACCCACGCCTCAACATTCGCACAAACGGTCCACCACGCCGCTGCAGCATCCATTCCACAGTCCACAGGTCACTGGAAGAGGCCATCTGTCCCTTAGTGGATTGCCGAATGCCGCTCTGCAATCAGGACCAGGCGTGCAGCTCTGCATCGGTTCGTGTCGGCCGACTGCTGATAATCTTGCAGTTTTTCGGGTGGCGAGGGCAAGATGTCGCCGCATAATTCGCGAGAGCAAGAAGAGGTCGTGGCAAAAGTTCCTGAACACCATTAATCGTTCCACCAAAATTTCCATTGTGTGGGAGACCATCAGGAGAATTTGTCAGAAGAGGGAGGTGCCTCATGGCTGCTGTAATGAATGACTGCACTCTCCACACGGATCCGCGAGACATTGCCCAGACTATGGTTATTGCAGTAACTGTGGCAAAATACGCTGCCAGTCAGGATCCAGGTTTCCAGCGCCATAGAGCGGTTGCTGAGAGGTGTAGTCTGGACTTCCAGTCCACCTCTCATGAAGTTTACAATTGCCAATTATTACAGTATGTTACGGCACCTCACAAAGCGCAACAAAGAAATCCTCCTCGCACTTTTTAATGCCATTTGGGCGTCAGGAATGTGACCTGACTCGTGGCTTGAGGCAGTTTTAATTACTTTCTTTAAAACCTGGGAAAGACCGAACGAGCCCGAGTAGCTACCGCAGTGTTGCCCTCACTAGTTGCATGGGAAAGACCTTGGAGCGGATAGCTAACCGCCACCTTGTCTGGAAGTTTGAAAGCGACTAAGGAGTTGCCGGGATTCTGTGTGGGTTCGGGAGGTATCTTTCTACCTTCGATAACGTTGCCCTCCTGGAGGTGGCTATACAACAAGCTTTCCTACGCCCTCATCACCTTCTAGGTGTATTTTTCGACATCGAGAAGGCCTACGATACCACTTGGAGGCGTCTCATCCTGTAGCAGCTTCACGAATGGGGTTTCCGTGGTTGTCTCCCTCTTTCTATTCAGTCTTTCCTCTCACCACAATATTTTAGATACCGTATTGGTGACGTCTTGTCTCATCGCTTTGAGCAGGAGAACGGTGTCCCTCAGGGTAGCGTTTTAAGTGTGACTCTCCTTGCCATCGTTATTAACAGCATTACGTCCATAGTGAAAAGTCCTGTCCAGTGTTCCTTAATTTGTGGATGACTTCAGTGTTTCGCTCTTCTTCAAGCCTTGCAACGACAATGTGTCAGTTGAAAATTACTCTTAGACGTTTGGATGACTGGGCGCAGAAGAGTGGTTTTAAGTTTTCCACCGAGAAGTCAGTATGTGTTCTTTTCACCGTTCTCGTTAGATTTTAACCTTTCCCGAGTTGAGGATGAGGGACACTATTCTTACTTTTAAAGACACGGTGAGATTTCTGGGGCTCATTTTTCACTCTAAGCCTTAAGTGACAGTCGTTCGAGGTCGTTTGAGGTAACTACGTAAGCTTCAAGCATTTGAAAATGTCTTAGCCACAGTTACATGGGGAGCTGATCACAGAGAATCTGCGGAAAAATCAACTATCAACTAACAACTTAAGACTCGATGCCTGTTCTAACGAGAGATGACCCAAATCAAACTTAACCCCCTCAGCCAACAAAACCCTATGGCCGACAGATGCAGTAAGCTGTTTACATTCACAAAAGCCAAATTTCTGTTCAGGCTTCAATCCAAAAAAGGTCTGCCCAGAACAATGCAAAACCAAGCGAGTTTTACGTATAAAGTCACACTCAAGAATTAAATTACCCGGTAATCCTTTCACTGAGGCAAAACGTACAGGCCAAGAAACCTGACACACACACTCCCGCGAACCCATCCTTGCAGAGGTAACAACTGCCTGTTCGCCAAACGACATCCCTGAACAATGGATGGAATTGACCAGAACCGAGTAATATTAAATATAGATTGGTATTTCGAATTTGGACATCAGGAAAGGGAACTTCCCAAATCCAACATTTCACAAATGGGTAGCATGTTTGGTAGCGAAATTGTATGCAAATTGGTGTTTTTGTTTCATTACTTGGAAAGTTTTAATTTTGTTACTTAATGCGTTATGAAAGTCTGTTTTAAGTAAAATGGCTTGGCTGTTAACTGTAAAGTAATTCGTTTCAGAAAGGCATGTATGCCGGCTAGCTTTTTGGATCTGTTCCTAGTCAAGTAGTAAAGAACTGACTTTTAATGGTTGAAGTAATAAATAAGGAAATTGTCAATTGAAACTCAACAGTAACCAACCAATTTTTGCCCCGTTTCCCAACTGGGGGTTTTCCTTGATTAATTGTAACACCCATCTCTGCTTTGGTAGCAGAGCGTGGTTACAATCCATGGACCTCTGGGTTATGGGTCCAGCATGCTTTCACTTTTTTAAGGTGCATCTCATTATGTAACTAATGGTGTTTCCTTAATATCATATGTTAGCATTGTCTCAGCGTATCCACCAGCTCCTGCTTTCCGCCCCTGCAACCAGCAACTCGCGCAGCTCTTCCACTGCCCCCTCCTTGGTCACTTCTAACAACCTCCCCCCTCTTTCCTCTTCAGAGAGACTCTGCAGGCAAGAGATGGCCGCGTCGTCAGGTGGTGGAGGAGTGTGGCAGGAAGCCGCATCGGGGCTGAATTCAGGTGGTGTCTCCGCCAGCAGCCTGCTGACCTCTCTGATGGCCATGCAGGGCTGGGCTGATGCAGTGCACACGCAGCCAGAAAATATCACTTGGTACGCGTGGCGCTTTACGAAGGAGACAGCAGTCTGCCTAAGGCCGGCCCACCAGTGTCGCACCACAAGAACGGCTGTGGCCGCTGCATTGTCCACCGTCAGTCCAGTGGCCAGCTGCTGCTCACACTGATCCCTCAGGCTCGCCACACCGTATTTGTCGGCAGCGACTAGTCACTGCGAGTCCAGGCTCGCCATCTGCGGGCCACGGAGGGTGTACGTGTATGTCGGCAGCTCCCTCAGCCCCGGCCTGTTCACCTCTGTGATGTTTATGAGGCCGCTGCCGGACTCTGCAGCAATGTTCCGCCACGACACGGCAAACACAGGGCTCCCGGCAACGAGGATTGCTCTGTGCGCCACCAGCTGCTTCTCCCCCACCACCAAAGTCATGGTGCCACCCTCCCCGGCATCCAGCAGGGCGACCAGGTATACAGGTGTGTTCTGCTGAGCTTCCTTGCCGGCTGCCATGGGAGTCAAATCTTATTAAAGATACCAGTGTGGTACAAGAAGTTATCAACTCTGAAGGTGTGCGTCGGGATTTTGTGCTGCAGCTTCTCACTGAAAACAGTACAGTAGTATGTAGCCATCACTTCACCAGCTGAAAGTACTCTCTCGAAAATCAACTGGGTCCATGAAGGCATTATGCTACTTGGTGACCACCTCTGTGGTTAAACAATTGACTCCAAAATCTATTAGGATACTGTGCCACCATGTTAGAGCAATTTTTCATGTTATTGATCAGCAAAGTAGCTGGCTGTCATCTTGCGGGCATTTCATACAAAATGCAACTGTTTCCCATAGGAAGTTGCTTCATCTTTGGATATGTTGCTATCAAATGTTATTGTTCTCTCAAAAGGCTTTATCACTTACAATCATGTTTTGGAAACTGAACTTCAAAAAGCAAGTCTTGGAAGTCCCAAGAAAATGAACATTGGTCACATGAGCACAGAGAGGTTTCAGAGAATTCTTTCATAAAATGTTACATCCAGAATTTTCTTTTATCACAAATATAGAAATGGGATCTGCAAATCCGCTAACTATTGCAGTGTATACAGAAAGTTCAGGGAAGAAAGTCACTGATGGTTGTAAATCATTTAGGAGTTTCCATTGTCGAACATGGTCCCTCGACCAGGAATTATTTGATCCCAGGTATTGAAAGTGAGATGATGATTCATAGAAAACTTCAGTAGCAGAATTAGATTTCCTGTCATGGTTTGAACTATAAATGAAATGTACCTTGCATCAATATTTTTCTGTAATTGCATTCTTCATAGCACTTGCATATTTCTTATTTGAAATATTTTGTGCAGGCCGTGCCGGACTACATTAATAAAGGTTGAAAATTTTACTGTGTAATACATAACTGCGCTTCATTTCTATTACAGAAAATCAGTTTGATCGCAAATCTGACAATCCTTGGATCAGTTGTAACAAAATAGTATAAAAATTGTATACACCTGTTAGCATATCCTGAGTGTCTTACAAAACGATATTTTGACCTTTACATACATTATAGGCAGTGTGTCACGTAATATGTTCCACATTAATGCTTGCACAGTTGCAATACATGATGAAAGTCTTTGTTCCATTTAATACTGCTACCCGTATGTAACAGTGATGTAATGTAAACATCAAACAGATTAAGGACTGCCACAACTTTGACTTTTACATTTTATTAAGAATGTCTGCAACACTGGCATAAAAATCATTTTTGTTTTGACAGATTATACAGTTTTACAGGCAAGAGGGGGTCAGAGGAAAAGGGGAAAGGGAGAATGCCAATGTGGGAGGGGGAGGGAGAACAATGGTGGGTAAGGCAATGCATGATCTGGACGAAGAAAGTGTGGTGGTGACAGAAGGTGGAAGGGAAAAGGCAAGATGAGGGAGAAGAAACAAGTTAGTGGATGCTTAGGGCAGAGGGACTGCAAGAGTGCAGGAGTTGTTGGACAGACAATTGCCAGTATTTCAGTCAATGAACGCATTTTACCGTGCATGTAGTATGGAACAATTTTTGATTTCAGGACATTGTTAGGAGTAGTTAGGAGACAAACGTACTAAAATTCCACACTCCCAGGAGTTGAGCCAAAGGTGGGAGAGTGTGGATAGGACCCATATTTTGGCTTTTCCATTTACATCTCAGAAAGAGTGCACCGTAGAAAAAATGTTCTGAATAAACATGAAAAGTAATTAAAATTCTTATAAAATTGTTTCAATATGTATTTGTTGGATTCCCAGTTGTTTGAGATATACATTATAGAAAAAATAATTTTTGCCTGACTGTGTCAAATATTTGCTTGTAGTGCTTCCCAAGATAGTTTCTCGGAAAAATTGTCAGGGACAAATTTGGTAGATCATCAATTTTTGTTTGTTTTAGATAGACCTTTGCCACTTCATCTTCAACCAATTGAAAGTTACAGAACTTCCATGATGTATGCTCAATTTCGATGTTCCTCTAGAAGTGAATATATTGAGAACTTGTAGTATTTCAACTGCTGTAACTTGCTGTCATGATGACTAACACCACTTTAATCTTGCAGTTACCTTACGTCCATTGTTAGAGATTAGCTTACATTAGGTTAATACTTGTTCCATAGATCATGAGTACGACACTTCGTGATGTACAGACATCTTTTATTAACCTGACATGTTCCACAAGATTTTGCATTACACAAGATTTTGCATTACACAAGATTTTGCATTACACAAGATTTTGCATTACACAAGATTTTGCATTACACAAGATATTGCATTACACAAGATATTGCATTACACAAGATATTGCATTACACAAGATATTGCATTACACAAGATATTGCATTACACAAGATATTGCATTACACAAGATATTGCATTACACAAGATATTGCATTACACAAGATATTGCATTACACAAGATTTTGCATTACACAAGATATTGCATTACACAAGATATTGCATTACACAAGATATTGCATTACACAAGATATTGCATTACACAAGATATTGCATTACACAAGATATTGCATTACACAAGATATTGCATTACACAAGATATTGCATTACACAAGATATTGCATTACACAAGATATTGCATTACACAAGATATTGCATTACACAAGATATTGCATTACACAAGATATTGCATTACACAAGATATTGCATTACACAAGATATTGCATTACACAAGATATTGCATTACACAAGATATTGCATTACACAAGATATTGCATTACACAAGATATTGCATTACACAAGATATTGCATTACACAAGATATTGCATTACACAAGATATTGCATTACACAAGATATTGCATTACACAAAATATTGCATGACACTAATGTTGAAGTTGTTTTTTCCCCCTTGATTTATATCTAAAAATTCAGCCAATGAGTAGGAGTAGTTGTCATCTAGAAATTCTTTTATTTTTAAATGTTAGTTGGCTATTTGTCAGGCTTTTGATGCCTTTTGGTAGGTGACCAAAGACTTTGACTTTGGCACAGAAAGGGATAAATTATGCTGCCACAAGATTTAACCCTACATAGTGAAGATCATCCTTTCCCCCTGGTGTTTTAGCTATGCACACTGCTATTACTTTTGAACTGGGTTGGATTATTAACAACAAATTTCATAAGTGAATATATATACTGTGAGGATCCCTAGATCCTTAAATAGATGTCTGCAGGATGACCGTGGGTGGGCTCCAGCAATTATTGTGATTACATGTTTTTGAGCAATGAATACTTTTCTACTCAATGATGAATTACCCCAGAGTATGATGCCATACAAAAGCAGTGAATGAAAGTAGGCATAGTAAGCTAATTTACTGAGATTCTTATCACCAAAATTTGAAATAATCCTAATAGCATACGTAGCTGAACTCAGACGTTTCAGCAGACCATCAATGTGTTGCTTCCAGTTTAACCTCTCATCAATGGACACACCAAAAAATTTTGAAAATTCTACCTTAGCTACAGACTTCAGTAATAAATATAGACTTTGAACAGGAGTTGTGCCATTTACTGTACAGAATTGTGTATACTGTTTTTTTGTCAAAATTTAGAGTGTAAATGATATTTTTCACAAAATTAAGTGGTTCTCAGCAAATGGACAATTACATCACTTAGTTATTTTTGCTGATGATACATGAACCACGTATTTCAACTTTCTGCATTCTTCCAGTTACGTATGAATTAAACCATTTGTGCGCTGCCCCCCCTCAAACCATGATTTAGCTTATTTAAAAGAATTCCATGATTTACACAATCAAAGGCCTTTGAGAGATCACAAAAAATACCAATGGGTGATGTCTGGTTGTTCAGAGCATTTAATATTTGATCAGTGAAAGTGTATATAGCATTTTCTGTTGAAAATCCTTTCTGAAAATCAAACTGACATTTTGTTAGTACTTTGTAAAAATAAATATGGGAGGCTACTCTTGAGTACATTACTTTCTCAAAAATTTTTGAAAGGGCTGTCAGACGAGAGATTCGGTGGTAGTTGCTGACATCTGACATATCCCCCCTTTTTGTGCTATGGTTTTACAATGGCAATTCAAAATTTATATAAAAATTCTATTTCAAAAATAAAAATTGGTAAATATCTATCACATGGATTCCAAGTCACAAAAGGATTACGTCAAGGATGTAGCATCTCACCTACATTGTATAAAATATATACAGAAGTAACTTTACAGAATTGGAAGAAAAAATGTCATGCTATGGGAATACCAATAAATGATAGAACAATATACTCATTACAATTTGCAGATGACCAACTGATTATAGCCCAAGACTATGAGGACATAGAGTATATGACCAGAAAATTGTTTTATTCATGTTTACATTTAGACCTGATTTTTTATATTCTTGAATCAAAGTACATGGTAATTGGTGGAGTGAATGGAGACTTAATATTAGAAGAAGGGATGGGAACAATAACAGCTACTGAGGAATATAAATATTTAGGTGTGAAAATTACAAATGATGGGAAACAGGACAAAGAAATTAGATCAAGAATAAATTCTGGAAAGACGACAATCTCTTTATTGCATGGAATTCTCTGGGACAAACACATAACAACTGATAACAAAATAAGGATTTTTAAAACAATAGTTAGGAGCATTATTACATATGGTTCAGAAGTGTGGACAACAAAATGGCAACTGAAATCAAAATTATTAGCCACAGAAATGGATTTCTGGAGACGTTCAGCAAGAATATCAAGACAAGAAAGAATAAGAAATGAAGTAATCAGAGACAAGATGAAATGTAAAAATTCAATTATTGATTTCATCGAGCACAAACAACTTAAATGGTATGGACACATCAGAGGAATGGAACAGGAAAGGCTACCAAAATCCATAATCGACTGGGTACCAATTGGAAGAAGAAAAAGGGGACGACCACCTGATACATGGATACAGGGAGTTCAGTCAGCAATGAGGAAGAACAACATTCCTGAAGATTTATGGACAAATAAAGAAGAGTGGAGAACAATAATTAGTGACTTACTGTAATCTAGAATAGGTGCTGGAAAAATGTACTCACATTGTAAATCCAGAATAATAATAATATTTCAGTCTATCGGGGAAAACACCCTGCTCCAAAGAGCTATTACATATGTGGCTGAGAATCCTAATTACCTGTGGGGAGCAAGCTTTAAGTACCTTGCAGGAAATGCCATCAATTCTGTAAGAGCTTTTACTTTTCAGTGAGTTTATTATTTTACTGATTTCAGAGGGAGAGGTTGGTGGAATTAAAGTTGTTCCAAACTGCACAGGTATGGCCTCTATTAGTAGCCTTGCCTCTTCTAGTGAAGATATAGATCCTATTTTCTCCACAACATTTAAGAAATGATTATTGAAAATATTTTTAATTTGAATGACTAGTGCCATAAAACCGATTGTTAGTACACTAAAGTCTTCCTGTGCTCTTGATTGCCCTGTTCCCCTTTCAATAATATTCCAAATTGTTTTAATTTTATTGTCAGAGTTACTGATCTCAGACATAAAAACTATTGTGCAGTACTAAGAAAAGTTACTAAAAAGTCCTGAAGCATGTGTATCATTGAACAATTTTGGGGTCAGTACTCCCTCTTGCAGTTACATACAGTTCTCTTTTTACGGTTGCAAGATATTCTTATTCCTTTAGTTAGCCAAGGTTTTTTATACATTTTCTTGGGAAAACAATTTTCAAATATCCTTAAAAAGTATTGTGAAACAAGTTATATTTAAAGTTTGCATCGGGTTCCTTATAGACTTCATCCCAGTCTAGCTGCTATATTGTTAATTGAACACACTGCTTTGAAAGTCTGATTTGATATACTGCATGGAGCTATGTCATGTACTGTAACTAGCTGTGCACCATGATCTGAATGACCATTCTCAACAGGATAAGCATTTATGTCGGTAAACTTATCTTTGTGTATAAAAATTTATCTATCAATGTACTGCTGTTCTTTGTTATCCGAATAGGAAAGTCAATGGCGTAGTATTACTCAGTTCTTTCAATTTGAGCTCCAAGGTCATTCTTCCTATTACTCTCTTTCAGGGAATCAACATTGAAATCCCCCCAAATGATAATTTGCTTCCCCACGTCTGACAGATAGCACAACAAAGCATCCAAGTTTTCTAGAAATAGCTGGAAATTCCCTGAGGGGGGGGCCTATACACTGTTACTATTATGAAAGTGCCATCATTTAGTTTTAGTTCAGTGGCACATGCTTCCATATGTTGCTCTACACAAATTTTTTTAGTTTCCAAATTTTTTTACTCTGTGGAAGCTTTTGACATATATGGCAACTCCTCCTCTCATCATCTCTCTACTTACATGTGCAGCTGATTTGTACCCATTGATGCTAACCTTTTGCATATCGGTGACAATGTGACGCTCACAGGCATGGTACGCCTGTTACATTCTCAGTTTCTATATCTTCTAAACAAAGCAGAAGCTTATCAATTTTATTCAACCCCCAAATATTTTGATGAAATATACTAACATTATTTTTCACTTTACTTTTGTGAGTATCTTAAGATGTAAAAAAATAAGTTTCAGTACTTGCCTGGCTGAGTTTCCCACTGGACACTGATCTTACACTATCAGAGTTTCCACCCTGAGATGTAGTTCCTCCCCACTTTAAATTTCCTGCTATCAGCCCAGCCAGTTTACCCTTCCCTTTCTTGTTGAGGTGTAGGCCATGTCTAATATAGTCCCACCTACAGAGTGAATCAACAGGAACCACACCAATGTGTGACCCTGCAACAGATTCAAGTAGCTGTTCCAACTCCAAATTAACTCTCCCGGCAGAAGAGCTCAAATGAGGTCGGTTGTGGTGCTCCAGAACCAACACAAACCCAACACTGGTATGACTCGATGTTGATGCAGTCTTTGCCAGGTCACACTCTATGCTGTACCCCAGATCTGTCAACACTGTTACCTGGCCCACCCACAATAACCACGGTATCTTCCTTAGTAAACCCTCTACATAGTGAACCTAAATCCTCTGTAACCTGCCCCAGTCCAGCACTAGGTTTGAAAAAACTTGTGACCTGGTATTCTGACCCTAATTCATCCGGCAGAAGTTGGCCCACACCCCTAGCATGTGAACTACCTAGCAACAAGACTTTTTCTCTTTGCAGACTTCCCTACATTGTTATTCAATTTGCTTCTGTAAGCTTGTTGAGCCCTGAATGAGATTTTCACTCTGCAGCAGAGTGTGCGCTGATATGAAACTTCCTGGCAGATTAAAACTGTGTGCCGGACCGAGACTTGAACTCGGGACCTTTGCCTTTCGCAGGCAAGCCCTGTCTACATCTACTTCTGTTAGAGGCTCATCAGTTTCTGACTGAGGCAACAGGTCAAACCTATTTTGTACATTAATAACAAAGCTGTCAGAAGAATTTCTTGGCCTGTTCCTTATGCCTGTTGCCACTTCCCACCCCTGTTTACCCTTCTCCCCCCTTAACCAGCCCAGTTCTCGCCTAGCCTCATCTAACTCAGCCTGAAGGGCAGCAATTTTCCCCTCCTGTTCCACAATCTTTCTGTCTCTACTGCATAACCTACAGAACCACTGAGTCTCGCTCATTTTCCCAATTTCCACGCCACTACAATCGCCCCAAATGAGAAAAGTTACTACATCCATCACACCAAACACCAGAGTTAACGATTCTACAGCACGTCAGGCACTTTACAATCATGGTACAAATCGATTTTAATGATGGAAAGACAATTACATAGTCGTGAATAGCCCTAATTTTTCGTACAACAATTCTGTTTTCCAGTAACTTAAGTAATTTCCAGTAAAAAACTTCTAGATCACTGTTTAAGAGATGATACTCTACAGATATAAAGGGGCAGCAAACGTATTTAGCACACTAAACTATCAGTAAATGCACTTAAAATTTCGGTATGAAGTTTAATCTGGAAGCTCAAAACTTCGGCCTCGGCGTGGTATGTAAGCAAAACGAACTTCCCGTGATTACTGTGAAAATACGCGAGTAAGACAAAAACCTTTACAGGTACGCTTGAAGAGCACTATAATTAACGTAATAAAGTGTTAAGTAATTTAAGTAGTAAAAACTGTTTTATCTTGTAAGAGAGCTGTGACTCAGACGTCTGTATGAAAATGTAAATAAAGGAAATTGAAATACGATAATTTTTTATAATTGTAGATTTTATTATATCATTAGAAATGGTGAACTAAGTGTTTACATGGAGTGATAGTAATTAAAAAATAAATGCCTCAAACCCAAGATGTTCTTTTTAATGCACAACAGTTGAGGGTCATTTAGCTAAAGGCATCACTAAACACACTACCAATCTAGTAGGACAACGTCTTTACTGCTGATGAAGATGAGACACCTGCCACTGTCAATATAGTTTCATACATTTGCAAAAAAATAAGCTTATAAATTTCGTCACAGGAAGCATCCAACTCTGAGCATTACAGAACTTGCTCGTCATTCCTCCTGTTCCAACTGCAGTTCAGCACCCCATCATTAGGTTCCTCTCCTAACCACAGGTGTACTTCGTGGTGCATCTGGAATGCATGCTGCTTCACAACATCCTTCAGTTGGATGGATAGCTGTCAGATCACACTAAAGTTTTGCTAGAAATCATTTAACAAAGAAGCTGGAAACATTAAGGGATTTTTCTGTAGCTGGAGATGCATACCATGAGAAAGTACTCGTGATGCCAGCTGTCTCAATGAATTCTGAGGAAGAGCAACAGCTAGCAAATGCTTCTGCTGCATGTAGTACAATTTTGGATTTTGGTATCTTTTGACAAAACCCAATTTACATAACTACATCCACGGCATATTGCAAGAGTCGTGTCACAGCCTGTAAATGCACCTACGAATAGCAGATGTGCTTTTTCCTTAATATTCAACTCCCGCAACAGCTGTTGCGAGAAACATACGCTCATCTTGACCTTCCCTCTTTCAGATTTTACTGGCAGAATGTCACAATGAATTAGCTGCCAAGAGAACAGATGGGTTGACATCCACTCCAATAACACCAACGAATGAATTTTGTGATCTGTTTTCATAGTTGTCCTTGCAACAACATCAGCTGAAGCTTGGAGTGAATTTTTCAGCTGACTCTTAGGATTAAAGTTGGAAAACAAATAATCTTGTTTAATGTCCAGTTTGGAAAGTGAAATTAAAGTTAGTGTCCTCATGTCCCTGAGACAATACTGTCAACATTGGCAGTTAAGTAAGCACAAAGGCACCTGAACAGTGTACCCGTCAAAAACTGCTTTACAACCTCCCGCCTCACCCTTATTAATGGGTCTTCAAAAACCTAATGTAAGCGTTGCTAAAGTTTGATACGGTTATCTTTGTGGACTAGGAATCCCCAATAAAGTCAAAGGAATGTCCTCATCAGTTTGCTTAATCCGTGTGTGTAGTGCTGAGTTTTTGAACTTCCTCATTCCAGTTTCGTTGAAGAAAGCTGGGGCTAGGGAGCCAGTTCATGTTGCCTGTAATTCTTCAAATACTCACCAATTCTTGCTATTTCAGCAAATTTTCATTATCAAGAAATCAGAGAAGTTTCATTGTCAATCTCTATTGTTGAATTTGCTTGGGAGAACGGAAGTGTGAGAGCTTTCTGTGACAGTTTGATACTTGTGAATGGATGGTTTTCCATTTTTGTCATTGCTTGTTTTGGCAATTCTAAGTGCATCATGGCATGAGATTGTATCATCTCCCATTACTCCTGTTACTATTAACTGGTACTCAGAAAATGAGGGTGATTATGAAATTAATGTGTAAGCTTGCCAATGTCATTTTCATCTTGACTTTGGTGAGATTCTCAAAAAGTCTTGTGCTGCTCACTTGATGAAAACAATACACTACAATATTCTTAAAGTGAAGCACATATGTCTTGAGTGGGTCATCCAAGTTACCCATTTACTGGGAGCACTATCTGTCATACCTCTACCATGGGTTATACTCCTTGGCTTGAGAACGGCCAGATCAAAATTCTGAAAGTCATATCTGGCCACATGCTTGACCAGAGCTGGGCGTTACTTTTCATAGTGAAGTAGTGTTTGTGAACAAACTTCTCCTACTCCTCTGTTGTAAGTAGAGCACAGAGGCTTTCTGTATCCTGTACATACAAATGAGAAGACCTGATACACGGGAAACCTCCAGCAGCATGAAAATAGGTTATCATTCACTTACAGTAGTTCAAATGAGCAAGGAACTCTCTGCATGGATGTACTCCTTTATGAAATTCACCATTTGGAAGTATTGGATTCATAACATTGCAGTGGGTCCTTGTTCCTGACCACGTTCATCACTTTTCCAAATTTGGAAGCAACTTACTCAAGTAGTTTTTGTTCAAAGAATTTAGTGAGGATATGTGATGTAAAGATTGCGATGCATATTGGCTCTTCCTCAGAGTTTGGCATTGTCTAATATAATGCGTGAGAAGGTATTTTCAAGAAGAAAATGACCCACACACTGCTCTGGCAAAGATGTGCCCTTCCAGCAATTGTCCACTGATGATGGAGCATATATAGTAGATAGAGTATCGTTCAACCCAACTCAAATCATGAGGTACCCCACACAACCTAGAATTGGCAATAGCAGATAAAATCTGCTGAGACATGCAACACAATTAGACAGCTCAGTATGATGTATTTGTGGCAGCTGCACCAATATCCCTGGCTCTCCAATGTAACTTCATAACAACAACTTGCTTATGATGAGTGTGATATCACAATTGTTTACATTAGTTTTAAGTGTGGCTGTTAATTTATATGCAGTAGCAGCAAGCAGCCAAATGCTATCTGAAAAAATTTCTGCAGTGCGTTCAGGCTGCCACATTTTTGTATTCACAGAGCAGTCTCTGGTACCAAGCACCACGGGTTTCGAATCCGCGCCAGATGGCATGGACCTTGATCGCCCCAAAGAGAGAGGTGTGAAATTACAGCACAACAGCTGCAGAGGCCTCTAGTGGTAAAGCCCACCCTTCTGACGGACCATAAATCCTTAGTTCCACTTCTTAGACCAGACTCTCACCTTCCAGAGCGGACAGCTCAACGTTTCCAGCACCGGCACTATTTTTACGGAATAAGCATGGTGGCTGGTGGGATAATACCGGATGATGTAAGCTAACACGGACACTTTGTCACATCACCCAGCAGGCTCCGATCCTGCATTAGACCAGCAGGTCGTCCTCTGTTTTCACATTGATTCCACCCGCTGGGATGCGTTGGATAGTCTACTTATGGCTGCTCACATTGTCATGGCTACACACTGAGAACCTATCTGGTGGCAGGTTCTCCGCTATATGGTCCACGGGTGGCCCTCCCATATTACTCATCGGATGCGGACCGAATTCAGCCCCTGGCACCACCTGTCCCGACTCCATGGCCAACAGAAGGGCATCATCGACCATGGAGAGCCCGTGGATGCACCTCGGGTGGTCCTCTCTCTGGATTTGAGGCATCAAGTGCTCAGTTCGTTAAATCACGAACTGGGGTATGTCCAACATGAAGGTTTTGGCTCACTGGCACGTGTATTGGCCAGGCATCAATGGTGATTTTGACCGCCTGGTCTGTGGGTGCATTGTGTGAGTGTGTCACCAGGCAAGGGAGCCCCCCCCCCCCCCCCCCCCTCAGTCATTTGAAGCCTGGCTCGTGGCTTGTCTCGCAGCTCTGAGATTGCATCCATCTCGATTTTGCAGGCCCGTTTTTGGTGTCGATGTGGCTACTTACCGTTGACGCCTATACCGAACACCCATGTGTCATCCGCCTGTCGTCTGCCACACTTTCTCGCAATTGAAAGCCTGCCTCACACATTGGTCTCTGATAATCGCCCCTAATTCAAGGCGGCGTCCTTCCACGACTTTTGTCAAGCCAACAGTATCAAACATACCCGTAGCCCGCCTTGCCACCCTTCCTCCTCTGGCACAGCACCTTTAATATTTTGACTGCTGAAGGCGCGCCACCTGCTTATCTGGCTGAGTCACCGTGGACTGCAGCATAATCTGTCGACCTGCACTGCATGCCTGTCTTGGAAGCCACCACTGAGACCGAATTGGCCCACGTTGCTCAACCCACCCTGTACTGAATATTTCTTGGCTGAATATGACTTGGGCAGAGCCAGCGTGAATTTTTGGTAGCTTTGAGCTGTAATATCTCGAGCAATGGTTTTTGTAAAGAAATAAAATTGTACAACTTTATGCATTCTCTTAAAAACAATAATGAAAATAATAATGAAAACAATTTTATGAGCCATATTAAGCCAGAAAATTATAGGTAAATCGGAAGAAGCCAAAGTTCGAAATTTTTCGGACGGCCATTTTTTGGCCATCTCCTGAACTAATGCTATGGCAAACGTGAAACGTGGCATATAGTAACCTAACAACACAAGGTTCTTAAATATGTTTCATTTCCATAGAACGAAAATACCGCATTTGATGTTTTTACAAAATCTACAATTTTGTGGTTACTCCAGTCAATGTTGGAAAGTGCTGATTTTGCTAAAAAACTATGATCCATGAAACATACCAAGCTCTACAACTGGATTGGAAGTTGGGCACTAAAATCAGGCCTGAAAACAATGTAAACTTCGGGTTAGCATGTGTAGTAGTGTGTAAGCATGAAGAGAATGAAATGTAGAGTGCATTGGATTGACTGCACAACTATAAGGAATAAACAATTTTTATTCCCCTACTATTTTCCAATAATCTACAAATCGGTCAAAATGATGTTGAATTTTTAAGAGAAGGTGAAACAAGGGTGTATTAAATACTTACTTTTCAAATACTGTTTTCTATTAATCCTTCAAAGCCAGTCTCATTCGAACAACAGATTTTATGCTCCCCCACCCTACCCTCCCAAGAACAAAGAGTTTAATTTTCAATACTGGCTAACAGAGGCAAAGTAGCAAGAAAAATCACAATGAGAAGGGTGTTTCAACTTTGATTTAAACACCTTTGGCATGTTGTTTCTTGTTGATCATCTACTTGTATGAAACATGTTTTCCATAACTGGAGTGTGGTCTACATTTGTACTACTAAGGATAAAAGAATATAACTGTCCATGTAATGTGTTGATAATTTAAATGCATCATACGCAGATTAAGGTATGGGTTTCATTATACTGGAGCTGTGCGCTTGGCGTAATTGAGATGGCGCAATATCTGTACTGTGGCAAATGCAATTTCCAATCCGTTCAGTTGCCAGTAAACCGCTACATATGAAGTCAGGCTTTTTTCACTCACAATAACAGCCAGAAAATGTCTCCCTGTAAATCAGAAGATCCTTGTCACTGTAGAAAAATATACTACAAAACAGAGAAAAGATGGTAGGCAAAGGCACTACAGTCTCCCTTAAGAGAGATAGGTGAAACTCTGAGAGGGCCATGTTTTGCTCTGTTACTGACAGATGGAGAGCATGATCATTTAGAACACACACATCCAGAATGAAATTGTATAAGAGTTATTTTTTTCACTGTCTTATGTTACTGAGCTCAGTGGGATCAGTGCATGTCACAACAGTCAACTGCACCCATACTCCAATTGCAATCCACAATACATTCACAGACATACTGGCACAAAAATAAAGAAACCGCAGTCTTCTCTTTCAACCATTTGTGTTGTGACTTTAGGTCCACTGAAATGTTCTTTCGATCAAGTGGTGTGATAAGAGAGAGGTGTACCTGTTGACTGAAACTGTTTCTCCTCATTTTAATTTCTTCTGCAGTTTTGGCAGGTAGAGCCTGTTCTTGTGAACAGTGCCACATGTGGCTACTCTATGGTTGTGAAGTCAGGGGAACAGATCTGGGCTGCAGTACCGGTTATTGACGTATAGGGTATAACCCTGTTCCAAACATGGTCTCATAAGAGTTGCCACTATGTCGCCACTTTTCCCAAATTGTGTGTATTTTAGATCTTATTGTATAAGCAGGCACAACAGAAATTGTACAGTGTGACTGTCAGATTGTGGAACCCAAATTTCTTTATTCTGAATCTATTTCACTTGGTTGGAATAAATTACTTAAAAGTTAACTGTCCTTTGTATAGATGAACGTATCTTGCTGTTCAAAGTTTGTCGACAAAGTTCGTAAGACATTTCATAATTCATTTTGCCCACATCACAATCATTTTAATTTCATATGGACTGTCACCTCTAGTACTCAGAGTTATCACTGAGGTGTAACATTCTCAGAAGTAGACAAAAAAGGTCTTGGGACATTATTGGTCCAGAGCTACACTTTTGAACACACCCATTTTCAGCAAAATAATCACTTAATTTTAAACTCCTAAGGGGAATTGGAATGATCCATCTCCTCCATGTGAAGTTTAGCAAATAGAGGGAAAATTTTTTCCTAAAACCATGAAACATATTCACTGAACATGTAGTCCAAATTTCAGAGCAATATTTCTCTACAAAGTTATAATGCCATGTTAAGAAATATTTATTGGTTTTTGTTTTAAAAAAATGTAAAACAGATGCTTACTTTTCTCTAAAAGTTTGCACTTTTTCTTCTATAACTCTTGAATTATACAATATTTTTACAATTTGTTATAAAAATGAGGGAAAAGAAGTGAACAATATTGTGTGTAAATTTTATAAATTTCATTGATATACTGTTAGCAGTTTCTGAGAATGTCCCTCAAAGATGAAAATTTTAAAGTTATGGGAAACGCCTTCCAAAGTTCTTTAATACATTCCTGCCCCATATGTTGGATTATCAGCATCCTCTTCTTTTTCCAGTGTTAGTCTCCTTTTCACTGGTCTTTCCTTCCCTTTTGCTACATGTTGTAGGCTTTTGTCTCTTCTTCCTGCACCTCTTAATGTTTCTTCATCAATTAGACGCATTGTGGAAATGGTGTTGTGTCCTGGTTCGAAACCTAAAAGTTTCAGCATATCACATTTGATAATGTTTCCTGCATTGTATTACACTCCAAAATGCAAACACTCTTTTGGGAATTGTATAATTCAAATTAAATTATTTACACTTTCATTTGGATTTTGTGTTTTCCCACGTAAAAACTGTGATAAATCTCTGCCAAATGCTGCAATTGATGTAATTAAGCCCATATTCAAACTATTTTTATGGGAATATTCCTTTCCTGATTGGTACTTACACCATAAGTCATCACCTGTGGGGCACAGTGCATGTTGTGGGTGCTCATTTGTTGATGCAGTATGAAAAAATTATGCCCATACTGCTTCCCTCATATGCTCAATACTGCTTTCCTCATATGCTCAATACTGCTTACATTTTGCCTAATTGCACACCCATAGTACCTCTGCAATCTATCAATAACTTCATCTGTCAAGCTTCCTCTCAGCTCATTTAGCATTAAAATTTATGGTAAGCTATTAAAATAATAAGACTAAATATTACTGCTTGGTAAAATATGTTCTGGCCTAGTTATTTTTCTAGTTCAAGTACCAGGCTTATTGGAGTCTGATTTATATTTTAAACACCCACTACCAAAGCAGTTTTGGTCTTACTCCAAGCCAGCATCTACCAATAAGCTCACAATTAAAAACAAAAATAAGACGCAGAGCATAAAAAGTTTCAAAGATTCTCATAAAAACATTACTATAGGTAAATATAGAAATCTGTAACTCTGAACTCATTTACTTGTCATTCTGAATTTTTTAGCTTCTGAAATAGACACACGGTCATAATTTTAAAACCAGCAGTTTTCTTAATGTTATTTAAAGGCACCACTCATGCAACTACAAATGCATCAAGAGATAGTGATTATAATTGGAGGCGTATACTCAAATCAGGGTTACACAGCTTTCTATTCATTATACATGAACTGTTGTAGAGTGAAAGGGCTCATACCAAGAGTGGCAATCAACAGGCCCAGCTCGCTCGTCTCATCAGGCAGGTCATTGTACACATCGGAGAGAACACAGACAAGCTTCTAAAACACACAAACAGATGGTGTTAATTCAACAAGCCTCAAAAACATCTGTTTGTGTGTTTTAGAAGCTTCTCACCAGAAAGAGAGAAACCAGTAGCACCACTCCAGGAATATTGATGGTCTAGACAACACTGAAGACAACGCAAAGGCCCCAAGTGTGCATGGTGCAAAGAATGCCCACCCTCCGCAGGAGGGAGGTGGTCTGTATGAACTTGTGGTGTTAAACACTGTTTTCTCACCTCACATCCAACAGGTGTCTTAAGCCTTCTCCAAATCTAAGAACACAGCCACTGTCTGGCGCATTATGCAAAAAGTTGTTCATAATGAAGGTCGACAAGCTAACTAGGTGGTCATCAGCAGAGCGGCACCTACGACGGCCATATTGGACATTGGTTTGGCTCCTTGAATCTCGACGCCTCCTTACCAGTGGAGCATTTACCATTCACTCCATCACCTTGCAGACACAGGTGGCAAGGGAGATGGGGCGGTAACTGGAAGGAAAGTGGTTGTCATTTACTGGTATGGGTATGGGAACAACTGCTTCATGCCAGCATTTGAGAACACGACCTTCAGTCCAGATGCGATTATAGGCGCGAAGAAGAAAGCCTTTACCTGCAGGAGAAAGGTTCTTCAGCACTTGAATATGGATACCATTTGGCCCCGCAGCAGAGGATCGGGACCGGGCGAGTGCACTTTAGAGTTTTCGGACGGTGAAGGTGGCATTGAATCGTGAAAGTTACAAAGACTGGAAAGAAGGTGGCCTCCACAAAAAAGTGGCCAAAGGCATTTGAGACACCCTCAGGATCCACAAGGACTTCATTCGTCATTAATATTTTGTGAATAAGCCTGTCTAGATTGTTAAATGGAGTGTCTTTGGCATCTGCTACCCTGTGACCCCCACAATAGAGTTGTAAGAAAGAGGAAAGGTACATTAAGAGTGACAGGTATTTCTTAAACAACATAGTTCCCAAATTTTTAAAAGCAAAACATAATTCGTGAGGATCACTCATCAAATAATTTAAACTTGTAAATTTTACCATGGACACTGAACCTCACTTAACATCTTATTGGGGTGTTAAATGAAAATGGATTTAAGAATTAAACTAAGATGTAGGTTTAGTTGACACTTGGAAGTGGAGTGGGGAACATTAGATTTGTTATATTTTCCCCCTCTCTACTTCTTATTAAAGACAATATTTCTAATTATTAAAAGATACACACAATTCAAATTAAAAATGTGTAGTTGTATTATAAAGCACAATTAAAACGAATAAAATTGCATACGAATTGCAGTAACTCCTTGGATGGTATATTTATTCAATGTGCAGTTTACCTAAACTTGACAACAAGAACCCATTAGCAGATTGCTTTGTAGATATTATTAGCAGATTCCATAATACCTGTATGGTACCCACATGAAACTTAGGTATTTACTTTTCTAATCCAACTTACCATTATGTGAATGGAATTAGTTTTTGCTGCTACAATTTGGCATGTAGGAAAAGAAACCACTGTGCCTCATGAACTAAAACTTTGGCAAAGAATACACTAAAAGATACAGACATGTACAAATGTTATAAAAAACCAGAACAACTCTAGTATTGAATTCAAATATTTTGGAAGTCCCTCGATTGTGCAGAAGAACCAACAACTCGCTTTCCCAGGTATGTCATCGGCTGTGTGACTACCAGCAGGTGTATGGTGAGGTTTGAGTGTGGCATGCTCTGCTGCTGTTCAATGGGCCAATGTGTTGGAAAACCCATTAGGGCTAAATTCATTATGTTCATTCAACTTGGTTCGTGGAGCTGCCTTTTTGTGGGCAAACATTCCTAGGTTCTCCAGTATGTATAGGGTATGTCCTATTGGGGCTCTAGAAAACACTTCTGTGCTTCCTCTCAGATGACACAGCTTATGCTTCTCGATTTGTCAGTGCATCTTCAGTGCACTCTCTCCCAGTTGTAGCAGTGCTCCATAGTGTCATGAACTTTTTTCTCTGTTGGTGTTGCATAAAACTTGTCATAAGGGTTGCAGTTTATTTTGTACATTCTGAAGTACAGCATTTGTCGCATTTATTTCCAGTTTTGTGGCATATCCTTGGGCAATATCCCTTGTCACATGCTTGGATGTTTTTTAGATACTACAGTGAGTTTGTTTCTGAACTGAAACCTACACCATTAAAACTGTACAAGCAGATTGATTGATTGGAATGCCAAACATTGCAACAGCAAAAATCACCTCATCCTGAGAAACTAATGTCATTATGAGCAAATACCCTCACCGGCATATGACAAATATGTTAAATATTTAAGGCCCCACAGGAAATGCGGTCGGAAGGTCTCTCTGTATTGAGAAAACACTCTGCTGAGCACAGGGGCTGGTGGACTGTGGGACACTTGTTGAGGTATCCAGACTGTTCTGGGAGTAAGGTATCAGTGTCTGAATGCAGTTGCTCACAATTCATTTCAAATACGTTAAATTCCGCATAACGAGACAAGGAGATCAGTTTGAGTAGAACTTGGGGGGAAAGAGCAGGTCATTTTGGACTAAGGGAATGGTGATGAGTTGAGCTGACCTAAACAGAGGGGAAACAGGATAAATTAAGGTTGTGATTGTATAGTCTCATAAGAAGGTAACAACAGAATGGGGAGGGTGTTTGAGAGGAGGAGCCATAATTCAGTTGGACGCTCAACACAGTGAAGAAGAGACATTGGATGCACTCTAGCATCATGCAACCATGAAATACCTTGACCCATCTTGAATTTCTGTCCCCATTTGACTTACTCTTCTAATAATTTATAATGCAGATGGATACATAAAATATCTACTATATAGAAGGTCTTAAAGTTTGCAAGCTTAGGTAGCCAGTGGGCCTTCCTTGTGCCAGAAAGGTTGAAGGGGAAGAAAGAGAGGTCAAGGAAAAGAACTGGTGAGGTTTAGGAAAAAAGGGGTAGAGTTGGGAGAAGTTGGGACTCTCAATGCTGCACGTGGACCCCTTGTTTTGGATGTCTTTTGCAAATTCTACCACTTCTTACACCTCAACAGGCCTTTTCCATTACCCCTTTCCCTTCCCCTTCAACCCTTCTGCTAGAAGAGGTGCCACTGGCTCCCAAGGCTTGCAAACTGTAATACACTCTATATGGGTGTTCTCCTGGGCCCGCATCTCGTGGTCATGCGGTAGCGTTCTCGGGTTCGATTCCCGGCGGGGTCAGGGATTTTCTCTGCTTCGTGATGGCTGGGTGTTGTGTGCTGTCCTTAGGTTAGTTAGGTTTAAGTAGTTCTAAATTCTAGGGGACTTATGACCACAGCTGTTGAGTCCCATAGTGCTCAGAGCCATTTGAACCATTTTGTTCTCCTGCCATGCTTGGTGAGTAGATTTTTTTTATCTGTTCAGCTGCATTATATTTTAAAATCCTCATTAATTTTAATTTCAAATTCACCTAGTAAATGATTATGAGAAGCAAAAAATGGCAGTTATCAGAAGAAAATACATTTGTTAGGCCATAATTTGAGGTTTACTTTCTCTGAACAGTTTAACCTGTTCAATCATAGTTCTTTCACTGATTTTCGAGGAATTTTGCCAGCTTCAGCCAATATCGTCTTTTCATCCAGAAAGCAGATGCTTTGCTCCTGTAAGGATTCCTCTCATGAGACTCAAATTACATTAGCATTAGCCAGTCATCAGTGTCAAAACAGTGCTGTTATTCCATTGAGTTAATGCATGAGCCCCAAATCTGTGGGGACAGGTCCTTCATGGTAGATTCAGTAGACAATTTCGCACCTGTACTTGATACTCTAGTGACAGACACTTGAGTAATGCAATAGATAGCTGATGGCACCTCTGGTTCATTAATCATATGCAGGATGGCCTCCTCATATTTCCCTACCAGGTTATTACAATTCTCAGAGTTTGCAATCTAAGGTCATTTAACCATCCTCCCGGCATCAACAACAACACAGGCAAGATGTGGACTTCTGGATTAGTTGCATAATGTCCCAGTCATCATTCTTACATGATGCTGTTAATGTTTTGAGAAAGTGTTTGTCCCTACACATAGCTACATATACGTATGATGTCTATTATGTATTTTGCTGCTGTGAGAGCAACTGCATTTGTTTCTCCCATGCATTTGACATGATCCAAATATTCACTTAATTATGACAAATCTATATAAACCTGAAGTAAATAGTGACAAGTGTAAAAATATACTCCTGGAAAAAGAAATTTGTACGCCCTTTCAGAGGTTTCCAATTCACTCAAGATTAATTGTTGCAACAGTGCATATGGAGTACATCAAATGACTACATTTACAGGTTGGTAGCAGAAGTGGTACTGAAGTATCAGATACCCGCCCATGCCAAAATGTCCATTTTAATATGTGGTGCAGCCTCCACATGTGGCAATGTGGATACTGACTCTGGCATCCAGTCTATATAAATTGTCATTTGTCGACCATCATCTCCTGCTCAGGCTCCAATGGGGACAAGTGTGGAGAAAGTGCTGGCCAGAGAAGTTTCTGCATGTCTTGCATAACATGTTGTGTTCCTTGGGCACTGTGTGACCTCGTGTTATCCTGTTGGAACAACACACCATTTTCCTGCTTCAAGAATGGCAAAAAAACTGCTCTGTCTGGGCAGAATGTTGTTAGCCCAATGGTTCACGTCCCTTTCAGAAATGCGATAAGCTACAACTCTTTTATCTTTGCAACCCAGACCATAAGGCCTGTGGTGGGGCCAGTGTGTCTTGCCTTGTGAAGTTATTTCATTCATCACTCACCAGGTCTATGTCATACATGCAAATGAGCATCACTTGCTTGCAGGCAGAATCTGCTTTCATTGTTGAAGTCTGATGCAAATGATTCTCCGATAGCATGAATAGCGCAAGACAGAATGGTGCAAGTCGATGCTATGCCGCGAGTGGAAGATAAGCTAGCCCCACTACTAATAACCAGTTTTAAACAGTTCATGTTAGCACGTATGTGCTCACAAGCCCTCTTATCTGTGGTGTGGTAGCTGTACGATCTGCCACTGTTGCAATTACCATATGTCTGTCTAGACAGATTTCTGTGCTGTGTAGGTCCAGGCTCTCTTGCACATGAGTGACATGCTGAGTGAGGTGGTGAAATGGTTAGCGTACTGGACTGATATTCGGGAGATCATGGTTCAAACCTGCATCCAGCCATCCTGATTTAGGTTTTCTGTGATTGCCCTAAAACACTTAAGGCAAATGCTACAGTTGTTCCTTTCAAAGGGTATGGCCGATTTTCTTCCCCATTATTGCCTAAACCAGTGGGACCAATGACCTAGCTGTTTGAAAATTCATAAATTCAGTGGACTGGTGTCACCCTTATTAGTGGTCATGTGAATATTTTCACACCCATTGCTTGGTTGGTTGATTTGGGGAAGGGACCAATGTTCCTCTGTAGAACCACATCTCAAACACTGTATTTCTGGTTCTCCCACAGTATGTAATTACGATACACTTCTATACAATTCTGTGTTCGAAATATAAAATTTCCCCGCCACCCTGCGGCACTGCCGCCACCTTGCGTAGGGATGTGTTGGAGGGGAATTTTCCAGCTCCAGTGCACAGGGAAACCCATCAGGTAGAGACTGTATACTCCATGGGCCTCAGTGCCTGCTATAACACATGGGTTGTTTGGAGTCCATAAAAACCACTATCTAGTGGGAGGATCCAAAGATGATTTGTCCTCCCACACATCCCTGCATCCCTACAGCCTTACGAACTTCGCCTCCATTTACGCCTCCCCTTTTAAATCATCTCAAGCCTTTCCCCACTTTCTCTATCCCCCTCCCCCCCCCTGCGGGTTCGGGGGTTAGAATAGGCCCACGGTATTCCTGCCTGTCGTAAGAGGCGACTAAAAGGAGTCTCACATGTTTCGGCCTTATGTGATGGTCCCCTCTCGGGTTTGACATCCATCTTTCTAAATTATTCCAAAGAGAGAGCCAATTGGGGAAGGGTGCCTTACATGGTGCACTGTATCCATCGTGCATTGAGACCTTTAGCCGGCTTTTTCATCGTTGCAATGGTGTCCCGCTCGTTTTCCATCTCTTGGGCGAGGATATGTCCCTGGGTGCAATTACCATGCTGCACTCTGCAGTGTTGCTTTTAACTGCGACGACGACCTTGCACATTTTTGCACCTAAGATCCAGCACGGTAGCCAGTCCGTTGTGGTGGGGCCGCCATGTACCCTGTTGGCTTTAGCCCCCTGACAACACAGGGATCGCTCTACTGATGCCTGCGCCGTTAACTCCCCACGTATGCCAAGGAGTAGATGCCCATCTCCCTGGGGCATCAAGATTCCCGGCAAAGGCCATCCTGCCAGGTGGCTATTGCTGCGGCTGGGTGGCGCCCGTGGGGAGGGCCCTTGGTCGGAGTAGGTGGCATCAGGGCGGATGACCCGCAATGAAGCGTGGTACATCATCTCTCACTGGCGGCCAGCCACCAGCAGTCTCTAAGCGTTTGAGGGCTCATTTTAAAGCTAACGTTTATGACCCCAAATCGTTCCCATCCCGGCCACACCATGGGAGGAACGAAAGGCAATGAATGACAGTGACGTGTATTCGCCCAGGTATCTTGTCTTCTTTTTTCTGCTGCCAAGACCAGCGTTATGCATTTCTGCCGGTGCCAAACAGTCCATCCTGAGCCACGGCTTTATCTTGCCGATGAACTCCTTGCTGTGGTGGAGACCCACAGGTTTTTGGATGTAGTTTTTGATGCCCGGATGACTTGCCGCCTACACGCCTGTTTAAGCTGATGAATATGGGGCAGCCATCTAAATGCTCTGAGATGCTTGAGCCACACCCGCTTGGGCGCTGACCGATCTACCCTGATACGGCTCTACCAGATGTTAATACAGTCTCGTCTGGATTATGGGAGCCTGGCTTATGGCTCAGCATCCCCCTCTGCGCTGCGGGTACTGGACCCAATCCTACACAGCGGCATATGCCTTGCCACTGGTGCTTTCCTCACCAGCCCTGTGGACAGCATACTAGTGGAGGCAGGTGTCCCTCCCCTGTGGTTACGGGGCCAATGTTTGCTGGCCGCTTATGCTGCCCATGTTTTACGCTTGCCCGGGCATTCAAACTATCATCTCCTGTTCCCGCAATCGGTCGTCCATCTGCCGGAACCTCTGCCCCGGTCTGGTTGTACAATCGCGGTCCGCGTCAAAGAGCTTCTCTCCGGGCTTCAGGTTTTCACTGTTCCACCTCCTTTCCGGGCCACTTTGCATACACCCCCATGGTGTGTTCCTCGCCTTTGCCTTCGGCTCGACTTGGTACAGGGCCCGAAGGACTCAGTCCCTCCAGAGGCCTTCCGCCGCCGCTTTTATTCCATCCTGGCCATGTATCAGGGCTCTGGCATTGTTTACACCAACGGTTCGATGGTTGCTGGTCGTGTCGGGTATGCGCTCACTCTAGGGGACCATTCCGAACAACATTCCTTGCAGGATGGCTGCAGCGTTTACACTGCTGAGCTGGTCGCCATCTTTCGTGCCCTAGAGTATATCCGCTCCTGCTCAGGTGAGTCCTTCGTTATCTGTAGTGATTCCCTGAGCGGTTTACGAGCTTTCGACCAGTGTTTCCCTCGTTCTCGTCTGGTGATGGCTATCCAAGAGTCCCTGCATACTCTCACCCGTTGCGGCCGCTCTGTGGTCTTTGTGTGGACCCCCGGTCATGTTGGTATCCCGGGCAATGAACAAGTTGACTGCCTGGCGAAAGAGGCCACGAGTAAACCACCTCTGGATGTTGGCCTCCCAGAGACTGATTTGTGGGCAGTCCTCCGCTGAAAAGTTTTTGCGCTTTATTGGGCGTGGTCTGATCACGCCATTCAGCGTCCCAAACTCCGTACCATTAAGGAGATGACGACTGTGTGGCGGTCATCCATGCGAGCCAACCGCAGGGGCTCAGTCGTCTTTTGTCGGCTCCGCATTGGCCACTCCCGGCTGACACACGGTTATTCACTGCGCCGGGAGGACCCTCCTCTATGTGGCTGCAGGGCGGCTTTGACAGTGGCCCACATTTTGTTGGACTGCCCCCTTTTAGCTGTGGTCAGGCAGACATTTGCACTGCCTGATACGCTCCCTGCCCTTTATCTGATGACCCTGTTATGGCTGGCTTAGTTTTACGTTTTATTCGGGCAGGGGGTTTTTATCGTTTACTCTGAGTGTTGTTTTTTTTTTTTTTTTTTTTTTTTTTTTTTTTTTTTTTTTTTTTTGTTTTTTTTTTTTTGTGTTGATTCTGGCCATTGGCCTACAATTTTACGCTGAGTTTTTAATGTGTTCTCGGTGGTTGGCTTTCCCTTTTTATCTCTATGGTCGGCCAACCACCGTCACACTCTGTGTGATTTTAATTTGTTTTGTCTGATCTCTGTAGGAGTATTTCTTGTCCTGAGTCGTCTGATGTCTCTCCTGCTGTTCGTTTTTATTCTCTTTGGGTGGTTTTAATTTTTTTGCAAAAAGGAACCGATGACCGTCGCAGTCTGGTCCCTTTAATCCCCCAAACCAACCAACTTTCTCTATCCAACTCTTCTTGCCCACTCACATTTTTAATTGTATTACTTATTTCTCTCCTTCCTCAGTTACATCAGCTGTACTCTTTAAGAAATATAAGTACAGAGAGAAAGCTACCACTGCTGTGAGTTTCAAACTTTGTACTTTTGGGGGTAAATATTTAACCATGCACGAACAGGCCATGGAGGCCCAATGGTACTGACCAGCCGCCGTATCATCCTTAGCCCAGAGGTGTCACTGGATTTGGATATGGAGGGGCATGTGGTCAGCACACCGCTCTCCTAGCCGTATGTCTGTTTACAAGACCAGAGCCACTGCTTCAGTCAAGTAGCTCCTCAGTTTGCCTCGCAAAGGCTGAGTGGACGCCGGTTGTGAACAACGTTTGGCAGACAGGACGGTCACCCATCAAAGTGCTAGCCCAGCCCGACAGTGCTTAACTTTGTTGATCTGACGCGAGCCGGTGTTACCTCTGTGGCAAGGCTGTCACCTTACCTCTGTGGTAAGGCAAGGCTGTCGGCAGTGTATTCATTGCTCGCCATAAAGATGACACATTGAGTTGCAGACAATCACAATTAAGTGTGTTATCTTTCCTGAATGAGGCTTTGGCTGAAAGCAAACACTTACTCACATAAGCAAGCACACATTACTGCTGTCTCTGTTGTGTTGTGCCTGGAGCAGCCAGTTGCATTGAATAAAAGCAACAGGAAGGGTGACAAATAACAGCATACAGATGTGGCGAGGGAGGAGCGCTGCCTGACAGAGCGTACAGTGGCTAAATGGTGGTGGTACAAGGCTGCTACACACAGCATCTGGAGGCTGTTGTGGAGTGGGTGGGGGAGGATATGGAAGGAAAGGGAGTGGAAAAGGAGAGGAGGAGAGGACGAGATAAAGACTAGTGGGTGCATCAACAGATAGAACAACACAAGGAAGGTGGGGGACATGAATAGAGGGCCCCCCAGGGGGTCCACAACTCTTTTGTGGATACATGCGTAGCAAACACGGGACCCTGAGCTAATGTGGCCCACCTTCCTTTCCAGGCTGCATACCTTCCTTTCCCACATCCTTCCCCATCCCCAATCTGTGCCCCCCCCCCCCCCTCACCACCGCCACTTTCCTTCCCTTTTGTTGTTTTGTGCCTACGTCCGGAGACAGATGCTCGAAAATGTAACACTTTCTTCGCTTTCCTTGCTTGCAAGTCTTCATCCTTCCTTTGTTCTTCTCTTTTCCTTACCTCTTCTCTTTACCCTTTCTCCCTGGTGGCGTTTGAGACCTCTCTTCTTTCCTTTCCCTTTCTTTCCTTTCCCCCCTTTCTTTCCTTTCCCCCCTTTCTTTCCTTTCCCCCCTTTCTTTCCCTTTCCCCCCTTTCTTTCCCTTTCCCCCCTTTCTTTCCCTTTCCCCCCTTTCTTTCCCTTTCCCCCCTTTCTTTCCCTTTCCCCCCTTTCTTTCCCTTTCCCCCCTTTCTTTCCCTTTCCCCCCCCTTTCTTTCCCTTTCCCCCCCCTTTCTTTCCTTTCCCCCCCTTTCTTTCCCTTCCCCCCTTTCTTTCCTTCCCCCCCTTTCTTTCCTTCCCCCCCCTTTCTTTCCTTCCCCCCCCCCTCCCTCCGTGCATGTCTGAAGGCTGACCCACATATTTCCATGTGTAGCCAGTGACGGGGTAACGCGTAATTCGCCACCCACAGGTAGACAGGTAGGGCACGTACATACCCCTTGGTAATGGTCAGGCCCAGGGAGGGGCGATTACCTGAGCTGATACCTTCCGAAAGTGCCGATTGGTCCCTCCGTCCATTGTTCACACCTCAGGTCACAGCTCCCGACAAATCACCTAAGGCGGGAGTGCCCTCAGAGCGGGCCCCCACAAGGGAGGAGTCCGCCATCGGAGACGCCGGTAATCATGGGGGATTCTTCCACAATGGTTTCCTCACCTTTCACTATGTCTGCTCACAAACGTAAGTTCACTGAGTCTCAGCTACAGACAGTTCTTCCATCGTTGCCACAGTTACTTGTTGTTTCTCGATCTGACAAAGGTTACGACTTCTCCACGGTCAACCCTTTCATTATTCAGAAAGGTGTCGACGCAATTGCAGGTCCTGTAAAGTCTTGTTACAGATTACGGAATGGCACCTTGTTGTTAGAAACAGGCAGTGCCCTCCAGGCACAAAAATTGCTGCGTACTTCAGTGCTCCACACCTTCCCTGTCTGGGTGGAAGCGCACCGCACTTTAAATTCCTCACGTGAGGTCGTTTACACACGCTCCCTTGACGGATTGTCCAACGAAGAAATTCAACACGTCTGACCAGGGCATAAGGGCTGTTCATACTCATGAAAAGGGTTGACTCCAACTCTGTCAAATGTCAAGAAGACAGTAGGGAGTTGAAAATCGTTCCAACCCAATTGCACATAAAAGTGGGCTATGAGAATTTCCGTTCGCCCTTACGTCCCAAACCCTACGCATTGCTATCAGTGTCAGCGGTTCAATCATACCAGCCAGTCCTGTTCCAATCCGGCCAAATGTGTTGTGTGGCAAGGATGCCCATGAGGGTGCTTGTCCACCTCCATCCCCTCATTTCATCAACTGTATGGGTCACCACGCTGCTTCCTCTAGAGATTGCCCAATTTTTAAAGACGAAAAGCTCATTCAGGAAATCAGAGTGAAGGAAAAGATGTCGACCTTTGAGGCACAGTGGGCTTTCGACCGGCAAATAATTTTTGAGCAGCAGAAGGGAAAATACAGCCCTGTCCTTGCCTCTTCTCAGCTAACAGAGGCGGCAGCCACACAGACTTGTGATCTCACCTTTAGTGACACCCGGACTTCCACAAATGAGCCTACTCGTGAAGATTTTTTACGTACCCCAACTTCACAACCATCGGTTCCTGCTTCATCCAAACATCATGTTTCCAAGAAGGCTAATAAGAAACCCAGTTCCTCTCCTTCTCCGCCACAGCATGTCTCATCTACAGTACCACCTGGTGGTAGCCGCCCTCGGCTGTCTTCTGTGTCGCTGAGGTGCACTGCTGGCAGCCGATCAACCGGCCAATCGTTTGTGGCAGGAGCTGCTCCTGAACAACCTATGGATCAGAATCTTTTGCCTTCGGCCGAGTGCCATTCCACGCTGTCGGTCACAAGCTCTGAGCAGTCGTTGAGTTGACGGCAACCTTGGTCACATTCTTCCATTTTCTGCCCACCCTATGTCCATTATCCATAGGAATATCTGCGGCATTCGAGCCAATCGGGATTAATTGTCGATCATCTTACGATCCCACTTGCCGGTCTTCTTCTGTCTCCAGGAAACAAAGCTCCGTCCACATGACTGCTTTGTTTTTCCCCATTTTCAGTCAGTCCGATTTGCTCTCCCTTCTGTTGAAGGCACTCCAGCCCATGGAGGACTCATGATTCTTCTCCATGATACTCTCAATCATCAACCAATCCCCTTAAACACTTCCTGCCAAGCTGTCACTGTCCGTCTTTCCCTTTCTGGATACACCTTTTCTCTTTGTACTGTATAAATCCCATCGTCCACACCAATGGCACGAGCTGATCTCCTTCATCTTCTTGGTCAGCTTCCACCCCGCTATTTTCTGGTTGGGGACTTCAATGCCCACCACCCGCTTTGGGGATCTCCACATCCTTTACCATGTGGCTCACTATTGCTAGACGTCTTCCACCAAGTGCATCTTGTTTGCCTCAACACTGGGGACCCTACATTTTTGTCTGCATCCACGACAAATTTCTCTCATTTGGACCTTTCGGTACTGTTCTGCTAGCTCGGCACTTCGAATGGTTCGCCCTTGATGATACTGGAGTGGCCACTTTCCATGTGTCCTTAGACTGCAGCCTCAACAGCCATATATGCGCCCGCGACGCTGGAAGTTTTCCCAAGCCGATTGGACACTCTTTTTCGTCTCTAGCAACATTCAATGACCATCACTTTCCGTCAGATGCAGCAGAATCTGTTGGGTAGAAAGTGTGAGAACAGGTAACAGTAGATTGAGGATTGGATGATTTTGAGAGTGGAGGAAGTGTTGAAAGGGTAACTACCATCAGCACAGTCCAGGGAGGCTGATGATGGAGAGCATTACCCAGTTGGCACAGGTTATGAAGTAGCCACATAAAGCAAATAGAGCATGTTGTATGTGGCTCGCCATGTGAAACAACATCCACCTGTATATCTCTCAGCCACAGATCAGAGGTGGCCATTCATCCTGGCTGACACCTGGTTGGTAGTTCTACTGATATAAAAAGCTGTACAATGACAGCAGCAAAATTAGTATCTGATAAGGCTGTTTTTTTTGCATGTGGCCTGCCCTCCGATGGGGGTGTACTAAGGGAATGGACTACCATGTTGTGGAGATTTTGTTGGCATAGACATTCTAACCAAAATGTTTTTCGCAGCTCTCCTGAAATGGTGTTCTTTCATTTCACAGCACAAACATACAATCAAAGCCCTGTTAATGGGGTGCAGCTATATCTTCATGCCCTGAAATGAGGTACATCCTATCCAAGATGCCTCACACTTATCCAAAACGGTGTTCCACTGCCCACCCTATCCCTGCAATGTCTTAGTGCATTCCTATGCCACTTCCCAATTCCAAACCCTTGGCCCCTGTGAAACACCTATGTGCAAAACCTGCCCTATCCAACAACCAAGCACTTCAAAGTAAAGTCCTGTCACAGGCTTATCCCAACCCATCAGAGGACAGGCCACAAGTAGAAACAGCCTTATCATACACCAGCTCTGATGCACTCATATAGCTTTAAAAAAATTATTCCTTTTTCTTGTACCCTTCAGAAAAAGCTGTGCAATATTTTCAAACTGTTTACAAAAAACCTTATTCCCTTCAAAATACTCTCCATTACAAAAAATGTTTCAACAGTGGAAGCACCAGTAGGACAAATGTATTGGTTGTAGTCATCTTTAGAAATGGCTGACAGCTCCTTGCTCATTTCTTTGACTTCTTCAATGTTGTCAAATTGGTGTACTTTTGTGGCCTTTTTCAGGCATGGAATAAGAAATAGTTGCATGGGGCCAGATCAGGTGAGTAATGGGTGTGGTTCACCAAAACCATGCCATTTTTGGCCAAAAACTATAACAAAGATAGCTGTATGTACAGGTGCATTGTCATGGTGGAGGAACCAGTCTCCTGTCTCCAGAATGAGATTTTCACTGTGCAGCGGAGTGTGCACAGGAGACTGCACAATAATGTCCCAATCTGTGGCAGACATGAACAATCTTTTTAACACTTCCGAGAGAATGAAACAATGCTAATTTGCTTCGTTGGTTGAGCTAATGTTTGATCCAGGTTGTTTTTCATAGATCGTTACTGATAACAAGTCACCATCACCTCATCCAAGAAACAGTCAAGTCAAATCAAATCAGTTTCAAGTTGTTGTTTCAAAGCACAACATGTTTCAACTTGGTGTTCCTTTTGAATGTCAGTCAGAACCTGAGGAACCAATTTGGCAGCAACCATTTTCATTCCCAAATCTTCCATTAAAATTCACTGAACGGAGCTCCAAGATAACCCACTAATCTCTGACAGTTGATAATTTGCTTGATAGGTTCCCAGGAATTACGCCGGATAATATTGTAGAAACCGCACAATATTTCAGCGAGACAACTGCCCACCATCTTCAGGTTCTACTGTCGTGTCGCTGAGAAGCTCGCCAATTTATATGCTGGCTTTCTAGAACAGCGGAGGCACCAGCGGGGCATAACGTCATCAAAGACCAATCGTAGACAGCATCGAATACCAGAGCCCTCTGCCAGAGAAACGGGTCGCGGTCTGCGGAAGCGCACCGCGGCTTGGGACAATGCGGCCGGGAGCGACGGACCCTGTTTGTGCACTCAAGGTGTTGTGGAGCCTTAGCGCAGATGCTTAAATCGCGCCATCTGCATTGACTTGGTGCAGTCGCTAATCTGTGGCTGACAATTCCAGTGCTGTCAAGGCTGACTCCCAGGCTTTGCTCAGGTGAAACCCCGTGTCTCTGTTTATTAGGTCACTGCTTATACGTATTTCGACTGCCTCTTTGATGATGGATTCAGTATGTGGAAGCATGCAAGAGGATCTTGGTTTCTTTATAATTCATGCTGTGTCCCATGTCAAGGCAGTGTTCAGCAACCGCAGATTTCTCTGGATGACCCAACCTCGTGTGACGTTTATGTTCATCACATCTGTCTTTGACCGTGTGACACGTCTGGCCAATAAATATGAGACTTCCCACATTGGCACGGAATTTTGTATATTCCTGGTCTCCTTGGGCCAAGGTTGTCTGTAACAGAGCCCAGCATTGATTGCATTCATGCTGGAGGCCGGAAAACACATTTAATCCGGTATTTCTTGAAAATTCTGCCCATCTTTCTCCAGCAGAGGGCTCTGGTATTCGACGCTGTCTACGATTGGTCTTTGATGACATTATGCCCCGCTGGCACCTTCGCTGTTCTAGAAAGCCAGCATATAAATTGACAAGCTTCTCAGCGACGCGACAATAGAACCTGAAGATGGCGGGCAGTTGTCTCGCTGAAATATTGTGCGGTTTCTACAATATTATCCGGCGTAATTCCTGGGAACCTATCAAGCAGATGCAGCCTCAATCATCACAGTTGATAATTTGTATGTCAATGACTTGAGAACACAAGCTTTCAAATGTTTTCAATATTTTCGTCAATTTGTACAGTTGATGGATGTCCAGAATGAGGTTTATCATCAATCAATATGTTGCTATTGTTAAATTGAGCAAACCAATTGTACACTGGAGTTTTTCCATAGCATCACCTTGGCAAGCTGTTTTAAACATTGATACAGTTTCAGCATTTATACCAAGTAGAAGAGAAAATTACAAAGCTGCACATTGTTTATTTAAACTGTCCATCATAATAAACGACCCGAGAACAAAACAGTGCTAGCAAAAAAAATCATTGCAGATGTACAGAACAAGCTAGGTCAACAACACAGATTGCAATGAACTGGTAATGAGTTGTGCTGTATGTGCCTAGCAGCAGAAATTCCCTGCCCACAGCAACTTTATTCCAGTTTTCTTTGGGGTACCCCCACATATATTGGTAGGATTACCAACCAGGTGTCAATCAGGATGAATGGCCATTGCCAATCTGGGGCCTAGAGCTATGTGGACTTCCCTGCAGAGCAACATGCAACTCCCCTCTACCACCAGTTTTTCTGAACTGTGTGCAGATGGGCATTATCTTTACAACAATCTCCACTTCCGAAATTATCCTGGCATTACCAACCATAACTTTCTGTTGCCACACCTCCATCCAATAGTTCCTTCCACCTCTGTCCTACACCACCTCAAGATTGATGTCCCCTAATCATCATAGTGTGTCAGAGAGCAGCAATGTGCCTAGTTGTCTTTCCCCTCCTTTGCTCCTCGCATCTACCACTCACTTTTCACTCTACTCCCTTCCCCACAGCTGCACCTGGTAGGCTTATTGTGCTGCCATCTAGTATCTGCATGCCTCACCAAACAACATTCTTGTCTCCCCCACCTGCAGACAGCAATTCAAAGTGGGCTATGGAAAGGAGAGGGATAGCAGTTTTCATTCAACATGATAACCTCTGGCTGCTGTGGCCAGAATGTGAGTGAGTGGTTATGACAGCACGATGTGTTCTTGCTTGTGAGAATGTGTGTTCATTTCCTCTTCTGAAGAAGACTTAGTTGCACATGAAGCTTTTGGCCATTTTGTTGTGCCTGTCAGTCTTACTTCATCAAAAGGATAAAACTCTACTTATCATAATGTTGTTGATAATCCAACCTGGAATTTCAGTTGTTTGTGAACTGTCATTTGCCATGGGTTCTGTTTTTTTTCCCCCTTGGTTTACTTCTGTTTGGAGTTTCCACACTTTCCTAGAGGGCGTTGTGGAGCCTCTGCAAGCACACAGCATGGCACACAGTGCCTCCTCCCAGTGGGCGTGCTAGCAGAGGGCAGACGAGGCAGTTGAGATAAGTGTTCGACCCTGGATGACCATTCTGCAGTGGGACGCTCGGTCCCTCTACGCTAAGTCTGGTTGAGCCCAAAAACCCGGGGCGTGAGGACACCAGAGGCCGTAAATATGTGGACAACATTTGGTTTCCATTCATGGGCTGGGGAAGATATGAGGTCCATCTGCATCTGCCAGTAACCTCCACAAGGTGGTGTCACCACTGAAAGTAAGATTTTTCATCTAGTTAGTGCAATGGTTGTCATTTGGCGGGGCCAATCTCCTGGTGTTGTGGGAGTTATTGCCACACAGTTATTAATGTTCTCTGCTTTGAGTTTGTGATCATAAATTGCCTTGCATGTGTGTTACTGCCCCCTTGCATGATCGTGCATTTGAATGCCATGCTGACTGACTTACGGGGCACGATGTAATGCAAAGAAAAAAAGAAATTTTTTTTTGGCTGTATTAAAATTAAACAATTGCCACACAGTTACTGTAAACTGTGTCTCACATCTTTGTGCGTTGTACACCACAAAATGCCAGGGACAATAAATAAATAAATTACATCTTGTTGCAGAGATATTTAAAGACTGCATTCAAAATCTACTGTAATTAATGCTACTGTATCTGTGCCGAATCACTTTCATTTAACATTGTCATTAACATTGAAGAACTTACCTTGTTATGTAATGATGATAAATCTAATCAGCTTGCAGGCAAACTGCATCTTCGTTATATTTCACTCAATAAGCCACTCTGTTTTTTTACCATTTTCACCTTTGGCACCTTTGTAAATGCAGAGGCTATAGTGGTCAAATAGTATTAGTATCAAACTTATGTCCTGTTATAGTTAGATGATTTAACTGCTGAACTTGGATTTAGGAAGTTGAGAGCTAGGAAATAAGATTTTATCAGAAAATAATAATTATTATTATTATACCGTACAGTTAAAAGGAAGTGACGCTTGATCAAGGTCCGCGTCACTTTCCATTTTTAACCAGACTTAATGTCTGAGAAAGTAAAGAATGTGTTATATTGCATTTAGGAACTTTCTGGTAATTGAACATGTATCAATAATTACTGATTTCTGTAGTTGTATATATAAGTTTGGATGTAGCTGTATAGCATTGATGTACTGGTGGATATTGTGTGGTACGACTCCTGTAGTTGATAGTATAATTGGTATAATGTCATCTTTATCCTGATGCCACATATCCTTGACTTCCTTAGCCAGTTGGATGTATTTTTCAATTTTTTCTCCTGTTTTCTTCTGTATATTTGTTGTATTGGGTATGGATATTTCGATTAGTTGTGTTAATTTCTTCTTTTTATTGGTGAGTATGATGTCAGGTTTGTTATGTCGCGTTGTTTTATCTGTTATAATGGTTCTGTTCCAGTATAACTCGAATTCATCATTCTCCAGTACACTTTGTGGTGCATATTTGTATGTGGGAACATGTTGTTTTATAAGTTTATGTTGTAAGGCAAGCTGTTGATGTATTATTTTTGCTACATTGTCATGTACAATACTAGCAAATACAGAATACCCCAGAAGACATCTGCTTGTGATGTGATCTACTGTTTCTATTTGTTGTTTGCAAAGTCTGCATTTATCTGTTGTGGTATTTGGATCTTTAATAATATGCTTGCTGTAATATCTGGTGTTTATTGTTTGATCCTGTGTTGCAATCATGAATCCTTCCGTCTCACTGTATATATTGCCTTTTCTTAGCCATGTGTTGGATGCATCTTGATCGATGTGTGGCTGTGTTAGACGATACGGGTGCTTGCCATGTAGTGTTTTCTTTTACCAATTTACTTTCTTTGTATCTATTGATGTTATGTGATCTAAAGGGTGGTAGAAGTGGTTATGAAATTGCAGTGGTGTAGCCGATGTATTTATATGAGTTATTGCTTTGTGTATTTTGCTAGTTTCTGCTCGTTCTAGAAAGAATTTTCTTAAATTGTCTACCTGTCCATAATGTAGGTTTTTTATGTCGATAAATCCCCTTCCTCCTTCCTTTCTGCTTAATGTGAATCTTTCTGTTGCTGAATGTGTGTGATGTATTCTATATTTGTGGCATTGTGATCGTGTAAGTGTATTGAGTGCTTCTAGGTCTGTGTTACTCCATTTCACTACTCCAAATGAGTAGGTCAATATTGGTATAGCATAAGAATTTATAGCTTTTGTCTTTTTTTTTGCTGTCAATACTGTTTTCAGTATTTTTGTTAGTCTTTGTCTATATTTTTCTTTTAGTTCTTCTTTAATATTTGTATTATCTATTCCTATTTTTTGTCTGTAGCCTAGATATTTATACGCATCTGTTTTTTCCATCGCTTCTATGCAGTCGCTGTGGTTATCCAGTATGTAATCTTCTTGTTTAGTGTGTTTTCCCTTGACTATGCCATTTTTCTTACATTTGTCTGCTCCAAAAGCCATATTTATATCATTGCTGAATACTTCTGTTATCTTTAGTAATTGGTTGAGTTGTTGATTTGTTGCTGCCAGTAGTTTTAGATCATCCATGTATAGCAAATGTGTGATTTTGTGTGGGTATATTCCAGTAATATTGTATCCATAATTTGTATTATTTAGCTTGTTGGATAGTGGGTTCAGGGCAAGGCAGAACCAGAAAGGACTTAATGAGTCTCCTTGGTATATTCCATGCTTAATCTGTATTGGCTGTGATGTGATATTTGAATTTGTTTGGATATTAAGTGTGGTTTTCCAGTTTTTCATTACTATGTTTAGGAACTGTATCAATTTAGGATCTACTTTGTGTATTTCCAATATTTGTAGTAACCATGAGTGGGGTACACTATCAAAAGCTTTTTGGTAATCAATGTATGCATAGTGTAGAGACCTTTGTTTAGTTTTAGCTTGATATGTCACCTCTGCATCTATTATCAGTTGCTCTTTACATCCTTGCGCTCCTTTGCAGCAGCCTTTTTGTTCTTCATTTATAATTTTGTTCTGTGTTGTATGTGTCATTAATTTCTGTGTAATGACTGAAGTTAATATTTTGTATATTGTTGGTAGGCATGTTATGGGGCGATATTTTGGTGGGTTTGCTGTGTCTGCTTGATCTTTAGGTTTCAGATAAGTTATTCCATGTGTAAGTGTATCAGGGAATGTCTATGGGTCTGCAATGTAACTGTTACATAATTCAGTTAGATGTGAATGTGTTGAGGTGAACTTCTTTAGCCAGAAATTTGCTATTTTATCTTTCCCAGGGGCTTTCCAATTGTGAGTAGAATTAATTGCTTGGGTGACTTCATGTTGCAAAATTATCACTTCAGGCATTTGTGGTATCATCTTGTATGTGTGTTTCTGCTTGTATCCACCATGCATGCCTGTTATGTTGTACCGGGTTTGACCATATGTTGCTCCAGAAGTGTTCCATGTCTGTTATGTTTGGTGGATTGTCTATTTTAATGTGTGTGTTATCTATTGTCTGGTAAAATTTCTTTTGGTTTGTGTTGAATGTCTGATTTTGTTTCTTTCTATTTTCACTTTTTTTGTATCTTCTAAGTCGTTTGGCCAATGCTTGTAATTTCTGTTTCTTTTCATCTAATTGCTCTATCGCTTCTTGTTGTTAGATTTTACCTAACCTTTTTCGTTTTTTTCTGACATTTCATTTCTTATAAATTGTGTTAGCTATCCGATGTCCTTCTCAGTTTTTCTATTCTGATCTGTAGCCTGTGTTGCCATGCTGGTTTTGTGGGTTTCTTCTGTGTGTTGGTTGGTTCTGATCTCTGCCTAGTGTGTATATTTAGTGTAGTGAGTGCTCCTATATAAACCAGTAGTTGTAACTCTTCCATAGTTGTGTTTTCATTTATTTTGTTGTGTATGATTGTGTTGCTAGCTTTTATTGTTGTTTCGACTTGTGGGTTATTTGGCGGTCTATGCAAGAATGGTCTAATGTCTGTATTTGTGTCTTTGTATTCTATATATGTCAACTGAAATTTTTCTTCTATATCTAACATGTGTGTCACTTCGTGTTCTATTTGTGCTTGTTCTGGTGGCTGTCTTAAGATTTCGTTTTCCTCTGATTGTTTAATTGATGCATGTTGTTCTTTGTTTGTTTGCTCTGGGATGTTTGAGTCCATTACTGTATTTTCTTCTTCTTCTTCTGATTGCACATTATTTTGTTCCAGTATTTGTTGTACTTGTTGCTTGATGTTTTCTAATTCTGACTGGGGTATCCTGTTATTTTTGATTATTACACGGATCTGATCAGCTAGTCGTTGTTCAGTTAAAAATTTTACTTCTGGGTATCTGGTAATAAATGTTGTGTATACTTGTGATCTGTATCCAGTTGTGTTGGTTCCTAGGTTTGTTGCTTGGTAATAACAGAACATGAGGTGTTGATTAACTTCATCTGACCATCGCATCCTCTGTCTTTGTTTTCCTTCTAGGGTGGTTGCAGGAAGCATATCCTGCAAAACACCTCTATTTGGATTTAAATCATATTCCAGTTGGCTAGCAGTGTCGTTACCATTGTGGGCGGGCATAGGGTTCAAGCGTCGTCCCTGACCATGATGGCACTTGTCCGAGGCTTCTTTAGTTCTGTCCTGAACCAACTAATCACACTAAAAGGGGGGTTAGCCCTATTAGTGGTTTGTTCTTTTTGTCGCCTTTTACGACTGGCAGAACATACCGGAGGCCTATTCTTTTCCCAGGCCTCCACGGGGATTATTATTATTATTATTATTATTATTATTATTATTATTATTATATTGTCGTTCAGCTGATTACAGCAATAGACAGTCAAGAGCATATATTTCTACATAAACTACTATATCGAAGTGAATTGGTTTACATAAAATAGGTACACGTTAGAATACAGTATTTTCATCTTCAAAGAATTCGTCAATGGAGTAAAACGGATTGTTCACTAGTAGCTTGTATAATTTAGCTTTAAAGATATTTACAGGCAGTTCTTTAAAGTCATCACTTAGTGTATTAAACATCCTTAGTCCAAGAACTAGGTAAGAGTTATGCGATTTTGATAATCTATGATATGGTATATCTACAGATGTTCTGTTTCTAGTATTATGGCTATGGATATCACTTCTCAACACAAAATTACACACATTGTTTCTAATGTACATTAAAACATTGTAGATGAATATGTTTACTACTGTAAGACACTGCAATTTAATAAACAGAGGTTTACAATGTTCTGTTTTATCAGAATCCGTTATTATTCTTATTACTTTCTTCTGTAAAAGTAAAATGTCATGTAAATGACAGCTACTACCCCACAGTAAAATTTCATAAGAGATGATGCTTTGGAAGAAGGCAAAATACGCTGATCTCACATAGTCATTGGGAAGATGTCTTTTTAAATTTCTAATTACACTCTTGAAAGCCTAGCCAATATATTTTTAATGTGTGGTTCCCACGTCAATTTATTGTCAATAGTGACACCTAAAAATTTAACAGTTTCTAATTCCTGGTAGTTAGGAATCTCTCTGAGGCTAAAGTAAAGTGTCTGGGTTTTGTTTTCATTTAGCAAGAAGCCATTAGCTTTGAACCATAATGAGGACTGAGCAAGGGTATTTTCGGTCAGTGTTTTCAGTGTACCTAGATCAGTGCTTTTATGTAGAAAAGTTGTCATCATTCATAAAATCTCATACAATATTGTATACTAAGTGCAGGTCATTAACCATTAGTATAAACAGTAAAGGTCCAAGCACCGACCCTTGAGGCACTCCGTACCTAACATTAACCAAATTTGATTTCTCCCTACCAATGCACACAACTTGTTGACGGGTCTCTAGAAAAGACCTGAACATATTTGTACTGTTGTCATCAAAACCATAGTAAACTAGCTTATTCAGCACAGTGTCATGCTCTACACAGTCAAAGGCTCTGCTCAGGTCACAAAATGTAGCCTGGGCATAGTCCCTAGCCTCGAATACATCTAGGACTAATTTTACGAGGGAGTCCATTGCATCTGTTGTGGATTTACCTTTCCTAAATCCAAACTGTTTATCACTAATTATATTTAGTTTACCCAAGTAGGCACTAACTTGCTCATACATAATCGTTTCTAAAATGTTTGAAAAAACTGGGGTCATGGATATAGGTCTGTAGCTAGCGGGACAGTTCTTTTCCCCTTTTTTGTATATGGGCAAAACTCTAGAAATTTTTAGTATGTCGGGGAACTTACTTTCAACTAGGCATTTGTTAAGACAAAAGGTTGAAGGATAAATCACACAATCAATAACATCTTTCAACAAATTACATGACATATCATAGTAATCAACACTAACTGAAGCTTTGAAATTTTTCACTATTTTTAGGATATTATTTGGGCTCACTTCTGTGAAAGTGAAGGTGCTTGGGGGAAGCTTTTCAAAGCAGCTGCCCATAATACTAAGTGCATTTTCGGGTGGTTTGATTATTGAACTACTAATTTCTTCAATGGACTGAATGCAATATTTATTAAATTCTTCTGGGGTAATGGCAATTTCCTCTTTGTGTTTAGTGTGTGCAATGGAGTTTATTACATTCCAGGCCTTCTTGCATTTATTGTTAGGTTTTTCAATGTTTACTATGTTATGCAGTTCCTTTGCTTCATTTATTGCCTTCCTGTACTTGCGTTTAGCTTTAGCATACAGGTCTTTATACAGTTCTGATTTACTGGTTTTGTACAGACTAGAATACAGTATAACAGTATTTTTCAGTTGCCCTAACTGTGGAGTATACCATTCCTTCGTTTTCCTTTTCTTGTAATTACTACTAATATTTACTGTACATTTTTTTCAGAGGGATGCTATTTTCAAATACATTTAAAAAGATGGAGAAAAACTTTGTGAATACAATATCAGCTGAACAGTGTTGAAGCCTAATAAAACATAAGTCCCAACTGAAATAAATGAGGGCATGTCTAAACCTATCCTACCTCTCTCTGCTCACTGGTCTAGTAATCACAGTTTTAGAATCTGGTTTGGTGCAGTCTGAAGTTACATTATTAAGACTAAGATATACTGCATCATGGTCTGAGAAAGGGAAACTAATTACATCAGTGGACATACAAGTTCTCTTAATATTTGTAAATATATTGTCTAGACAGGATGGGTCTCTGGTAGGTTTGCAGTTAACATAGTACATGTTAAATTGTCGAAGCACATTTTTGAGCCGGCCGCGGTGGTCTCGCGGTTCTAGGCGCGCAGTCCGGAACCGTGCGACTGCTACGGTCGCAGGTTCGAATCCTGCCTCGGGCATGGATGTGTGTGATGTCCTTAGGTTAGTTAGGTTTAAGTAGTTCTAATTTCTAGGGGACTAATGACCACAGCAGTTGAGTCCCATAGTGCTCAGAGCCATTTTTGAACCACATTTTTGAGCTCTGTCACAGTTTTTCTGTCCTGCAGGACATCAAAACTTGAATTGATATCCCCTCCAGTGACAACATTGTATTTTTTCCATTTCGGTATACATATGTACATTAAGAGTTCCTCAAGTTTCTCTAGAAAGATATGGGGGTCACCACTAAGTGGCCTATACACTACTACTACCATTAGCTTAAGGCTATCAATTACTAGACCTGACATTTCAAAATGCATTTCATCACAAAGGGTATTGAAATCTATCCTGCCACAGTTTGGTGCAAGAGGTGTTTTTGCATATATTGCTACCCCACCACATAAGTGCTGTTTTCTGCAATAGCATCTAAGTAGTGTGTAATCATCCAATACTTCGTACCCAAGCTCATCCTCTTTACACCAATGTTCACTTAAACATAGAATATCTATCACGTTTTCATTTGAAAATTCGTTGACAATTAAGTTTTTATCTGCCATGCCCTGAATATTGAGGTAGCATATTTTAAACTCTACTTTAGGCATTTCTTTTTTTGCGTATTGTCTTAGTTGACATGACCTACTGTTGCTGCATGAAAGTTGACCAGGTTGTGTCCTTATGTTACTAGAACACCCAACCTGGTCTATGCATACAAGTTTTTTGTCATCTCAGTTGAAACATAATCCAAACACATTACTGGTCTTTTTTCCTTCTCTAGCTTATCCAATACTATTCCGATAATTGTATCACTTAAAACACGTTTACCTAGATAACTGAAATGTTGACCATGCTTGGTATGCCATTCTCTGCTACAACTACTGGTGTTCATTAGGGAAACATTCTAAAAGTGCTTAGAGATAGCTTTGTACTCCTTGTTGATTTGCCCCAGTGGTCATGTTTGAATAAGGAAGTGGAGCAGACAATGCCGATGTGGCACATTAACAACAATCACGTTGGTGTGGGTTAATATTCCGAGAGTCTTCTTCAGTGTCGAAGTAGCAATCTTCCTTTCGTTTCTGCTGACGTCGTTTGCTCTGGCCGTAACCACTACAAAGTCTCTGTCCGCGAGGACTGTGCTTTCTTTCTTGATTGATGTTGAAACATCTCGTAAACCAGCTCCTGATTTAACAGTACCTTCTATTTCAAACTCGTTAATCACACGAGGTCCGCTTTCCGTTAACATAGCTGCTAATCCTCTGGCGTAACTGTCTGAATAAATCTTGATTTTACGTTTTTTCTTATACCTTCCTTGGCTGTTCGCTAAATTTTGAGAGTCCTGCACCACCTTATCAGATGAGTGTGCTGATACAGTTTCTATGTCATCTGTGTTTTGAAGCGAATTATATTTGCTCACAAATATGTATATCTATTTGGAGCTATGTAGGTTCAGCTGTAGTGATTGACAGTGTCAACATGTAAACAAAAATACATTCTTTTTGGTTTCTGTTCAGAGATGCAGGCTATAAATGATGTGGGGAGGTACAATAGTGGATTACTAATCTAAAAGAGAAATGATGAAAAATATCTTCCAGCAGGTTTATGTAACGAATACGGAAGAAGTGTTGTGTGTGTGTGTGTGTGTGTGTGTGTGTGTGTGTGTGTGTGTGTGTGTGTGTGTGTGTGTGCAAATGATTCACATTAGGTATCTTGAGTAGTTTCAGTTATATAGCATAATGTGTACATGCAGAAGTGAAACTTTATCAACCAGGATGCTGAGAAGCTGTTCTTTCGCTAGGGACAACGTGACTACATGGCAAGAAATAGTGAAGCTGGGATGGAAAGAGCCCAGGTGATAAGGGCAGCACACAATGCATGGCTATTGCATTTGAGAGCCGATATAAACAGTGCAACAGACCTTGTGAAGTATGCCAATGACACAAAAACTGCTGTACTCTGCTTCTGGGGTGGGGCTTACTTCTTCACAGCACTTAGCTGCACAATGTAGAAACATGATTGTAAAACATCCAAGATGTTAAATACTCTGTAATAAAAACAAGAATTCCCATTACTTCATTTGTTCATCAATTTCAAATTTGTCCCCTTCAAAGTAATTGCCCTCAGATATAATACACTTATATCAGCACTTAGAGGTAAAAACAGAATTGCTGATGGAGCTGAACAACATAAAGTTAATTCCGTAAGGAGTTTGAAGGTTGAATAAAGTGGCAAAACAACATCCTTATGCATTTCTCCTGAGCCTCAGGAATAGAATAACATTGTAGCGCTATGTCTGGAAAATACAGTGGTTGAGGCACCTTAAGTTTTGTTTTTTCTTGCCAAAAGATTGTGAACAGGCAGTGAGGTGTGAGTGGGAACATTATCATGATGAAATTTCCATGAGTAGTTTTGCCATAGTTCTGGTCATTTTCTGTGGATTGTGTCACACAAATGGTGCGTAACTTCTGCATAGTATTCCTTACTGACTGTACAACCATGAGGAAGGAACTCGTGCTGCATTATCCCATTTTAATCTAAGGAAACAATTCTATAAATTTGATCTCATGAGAATGTTTCCCCCATTGTTTTCAGTCTTGGCTCTTGAGGCAATTTTCTTTGGGACAACTGGGCCTTTGTTTCATCACCCAGTATACCCTGCTTTGGAAGTTCTGGATTGTTGCTGACTCGCTTGAACAGTTACTGAGCAATGTCTGATTTTAGAATTGCACAAATAAATGTTCTGTAGAATCTGGCATAAGCTGCTCCAGCCATTTTCAACTGGATTTGTTGCTTTCAGACAAGAGTGCAGATTTTGTAAATGTTATGAGCTCTACATATTTAAGTGATGTATAATACTTTGTTGCTGAAGAATTAACAATTTTTTCCAAATAGCTAGAGAGACATGTGGTGAGTGTAATTAATATATTTTTAAAATATATTACATAGCAGGTGAACTTGTCTGTCCACACATCATCAGTTGTGTATCATCTTTTACCTTTAAACCAAAGGTTGTCTTTTACTGTCACAATATTTGCAAACAAACTGAGCGAGTTCCTTTTATGTCTACATGATTTTCCCTGTCTTCAAAATAGAAATAATGTGAAACAGAAGCTATTAGCAGCTAACACAAAATTCCAACCTTTAACTGGCTTTTGGTAATGCTACTTCATGAAATGGTATCTGTTACTTATTATTGGTCTGTAGTAGATTAGTGTATTTAGTATTCTGTTTTACATTAATATTCACAAGATTCTCCCAATTACAATGCTTTTAAATTTGAACAGGATATTTCTTTATATGTACATGACCACAAGCTACTTTGCTCCAAATGTGAAACTGTTCCAAACTTACAAAAATTACTCCACAGAAGTAATTTCAGAAAAAGATTGCAGTACACAAAGTGAATGCAATAATTTCAAAAAGGCTTAGAAAATTTTGAAAATGTTAGCCCTTTCTCTAAACTGCAATAGTTCATGGAAAAATAGTGTTTCAGTTCATTTTTGCTTTTAAGTGACTTGCCTTTAATCAAATGTTCCTTGTGTATTGTTTTGTATGTTAGCATCTTGCGAAGTTATTACAGACTAATTTCTGACAAATGAAATGAAGAGTGTAGATAAGTCAATGTTGAAAAAAATTACTTGACTTTTCAAGTGCATCTTTATTCCATTTGAAATTCTCATGCAATTTTGTACGTTTATGAAACCTTCTGAAATTTCTATTCATTATTATATGGCAAAAAGTCATTGTGGCCCAGCCATAAACCATGAATTCATCAAAGTGCACACAACTTACACAGTATATGTTTATCTGCTTCACAATAAATAAGCCATGGTGGTGTGTGTGAGTGTGTGAGAGATCAGATGCAGGTATCACTAGGAGTGTGACAGGACACTGCTTTCATATCTGGGCAATACGCCACCACTTCTTATGGCAGTGGGGGCCAGTTGCATGGATATGAAAGTAGGTAAACTTTCTGAGTTTGAACTCTAGTATGTGCACTTACCTTAATTATCAAAATACCTGCAAAATTTTGATTAAATTACATGATATGTGGATTGGATTGGATTTACACATGACAGAAAGAAGATATCTTTACTTGATACCATGCTGTTTTATCAATCTCGCAATGTGGACCTCCACTCTGTGCAAGAGTGTAAAGCAAACACCCAGGCCTTCTTCCCCATCCTTTTGGTTTGACCCAAACATATGTCCAATTAATTAACCATAACTGCATAATTTCAAGCATTTATGTTCTGCTCTCTAAGCTAAATAGCTTTTTCAAATAAATGTTACAACAAAGCTCTGACGTCACATGTGAGCACTGTGAATCCCTCTGTAATGTGTAAAATCCTGTGACATATTTATCCCTGTTTGGGGTATGGTGTTGCCTATTTGGGGTCCATAGTGTTTGATAATAAACTAAGCTATGTCACCATGGATAAATAATGTTCTTGCTCGGCATAAAGATGGTGTTCTTCATAAATAGAGCCTGACAGGCAATAGAGTGTTCAGTTTTGGTAAGCAAATAGTTTCCTCTACACAGAAACTGAGATCTGAATGCAGCTCTTGGCAACCACTGGAAATTAATTTTCTCCAAAAGCAATCTCGCTCACGTATTTCATCTATGAAATTGTTCCTCTTTGAGGATGTCTACATCAAAACTGGTATCTGTGACCATGATGCAGTTGTGACAACAATTATTACCAAAGTACAAAGGACAACTAAAACAAACAGAAAGATACATATGTTGAGTCAACTAGATAAAAAAAAATATCAGTCCTGTCAACTCAGTGAGGAACTTCAAACTTTCAGCACAGGTCAGAAACATGAAGACAAACTACTGCTCAAGTTTAAAAGAATAGTTGACCAGACACTGGATAGGTATGTACCCAGTAAAACATTTCAGAATGGGGAGGGAACTGCCATGGTATACAGTGGACTTGAAAGAAACTTCTAAGGGAACAGATTACTGCATAAGAGAAGTAAAACAAAGCGTTGAACTATAGGCAGAGAGATGATGAATGGGACACATTTGGCTTTCAAAAGAGCATTGCAGGATGCCTTCAGTGACTTCCATACAAGAATATTGTCAAATGATATTTCACAAAACCCAAAAAAAAACATTGGTTGTATGTAAAGGGTGTTACTAGTATCAAAGTACCTGGCAAATGGGACAGGAACTGAAATTGAGGATAGAAAAACGAAAGCTGTAATGCTTAACTCCATTTTCAAATGTTCCTTTAAAAAGGAAAAACAATTCGACCTGCCCAATTTACTCCTTATTTCATTCTTGTTTTCAGTGGTATAAGTATTAATGTTGTCAGATGCTCCTCAACCCCACTGACACTAAAACAGAACAAAGCTCCAAACCGCAATGGAATTCCTGTCAGATTCTATATTGACTTTGTGCCCAGTTCTTGGACATAGTCTATCAGTCTTCTTGTTCAATGGATGTATGTGGCTGAATTAGCACCTCTTTTGACTAAAGGCACACATCACACCCGCCTACAAGAAGGGTAGCAAGTGATCCACAAAGTTAGTGTCCAGTATCCTTGACATCGATTTGTTGCAAAATATTTGAACATATTCTGAGCTCATACATAATGAGGTACCTTCAACACAATGACCACCTCAGTACCAACCAGCATGGTTTTTGAAAATACTGATCATCTGAAACCCAATTTGCACTTTCCTCACATGATGTACTGAAAGCTTTGGATCAAGGCAACCAGGTAATTCAAATTCTTTTTGGAAATCAAGAAACACTGCCTCGGTACTACACATTTATTGTTGAAAGTACAGTCCAATGTGGTATCAACTGAAATTTGTGACTGGACTGAGGACGTTTTGGTACGGAGGACACAGAATGTTACATTGGATGGAGAGTCATAATCAGATGTAGAAGCAACTTCGGGTGTGCCCCAGGGAAGTGTGTTGGGAATCTTGCCATTCATGTTAATGATCTTGCAGACAGTATTAACAGAAAAATCCTCCTTTTTTGCAGAGGACACAGTTATCTGTAATGAGCTACTATCTGAGGAAAGCTGCATAAGCATTCATTCAGATCGTGACAAGATTTCAACATGGTGCAGAGATTGGCAACCTGCTCTAAATGTTCAGAAATGTGAAATTGGGTACTTCAAAAAACAAAAAATACATAAATATCATAGCAGTGACTCATTGATAATGTAGTCATAGAATACTGAATTGACCGACTCGGGCAAATACCTGTGTGTAACACTTTTTAGGGATATGAAATTGAATCAGTTTAATGGACTAGGAGCAATATTTGTAGACTCAAACCAGTTTCTTGGTGATAATTGTACTGCTCAGGATAGATGACATCTAAATAGTTTAGGTTCTGTAACTTTCAGCAAAATGTTTATTAACTTGTGCAAAATTGTTTTTTGTTTTCCAACTCCATCACATGCTTTTAGTTCCCCATGATTTGTAAATAGTTTTGAACACATCTTTCCTTGAACACCACTCTTTTTTGTGCTGTGTAAGTATTCTTAATGCACTGGGACATGAATAGGCTCAGTGCAAAGTATCCATATGATAGGCAAATGAAATTTGTTCCTTCTCAAAGAACAATTTGTAACTCATCAATTTTCATGATTTTAAATGAACTCTAACACTGTGATTGAATCTTTTGTAAGCCAAACAAATTAGAAAACTTTTCAGTAGCTAACAGTTTTTATAGGAAAAACAGAACCTACAGTGGCTCCCATACCCTGGTTAACAACTCGTTAGAACTTAAAGAAAGAGATCGAAATGTAAGTTCTTTGTCAAGAAAATTAAAAAGTTGCTGTGTAGAGCAACTACTGCAACTACTACTACTACTACTACTACTACTACTACTACTACTACTATGATGTTTAGGGATGATATTTTAAGAAATTGTACATTTAATGTCACTGCCACATTCTCTTTACACTTAGGTATCTCAGATCACTCTGCTTTGCTTATTCAATTACTAAAAATAAAGAAAATGGAAGAACTTTCATGAAAGACCATTTAGTGAAGAAAACACAAACTGGTTCTGTTGCAGACTGAGTGAGGTAAACTGGTCATTACAACACAAAAGATCATGTTCCAAAAATTTTTTTGGAGCTTTGTACAGCTTTTTACATGTTTTGAAACTTTCCCGTAAGTAGTCAGTTACATACTTGTGGTGGTGGTGGTGGTGGTGGTGGTGGTGGTGGTGGTGGTGGTGTGACCCAATAGACATACACTTACTTCTGTGAGGCATTCCATAATGAGACCTAACAAACTATTATGCAAAGTGTCAAAGTAAACAAAACATTCCTTCCACAAAGAACTTACTGTAAATTACTGGTCAGGGGATAGTACTGGGAAAAATAATTCGAATAGAAATGATCCCTTTCTACCTAATAATACATGCTCTGTCATAGTAGGCCTGGCTGACTGTAGCAAACCAAATGTCCTGCTCACATTATCAACTTTGTTTTGCAGAAAAATGTATGTATGTTTAAAACACTTTTCCCAAATCTTCATGTGAGACCTGTTTAAAAAATACCATAGCATTTGCAATTTTGCGCCAATGATATGTTGGAGTGAGATGTGGTCAACACCACTGCACAGACCTATATTTAATGTGTAACTACCACAAGCTTCGTTGTTGTATGTCTATTAGTGCTCTACTCAATACAGCACTGAACAATAACTCTGTTGTATGTCTGTTAGTTAGAGGAGCAACACAGCTGCATTAAATTTTGCATGGAACTCCAGGAGCTCTTTACAGAGCTACACCAAAGGGTGGAGGAAGCTTACAGTGATAAGTACTTAAGCTGTACTTCGTGTTAAGAATAGTTCACACAGTTTGACCCTTTGAGTGCTGCACAGGTACATGCAGCTGGCTATGTCAAGCCTGCCCTTGGGGCAGCCTAATCTGTGTACCTGCACTGGCAGCCACTTCTGTGAACTATTCTGTGTGCCTGAGCTCTTCGCTCGGCTGTCCACAACCTGGCCTGAGTATTTCTGGAACCACAGTGGTCGTGACAGGTTTGCAGTTAGTGTGAATTCTGACATTAAGATATCCTGTGTTTATTTGTAATATTTATTCCATAGCTTTGTGAATTGCTCAACAGACCTAATGTACACTGAAACTGCTCATGGTGCTAACATGTAATTCCTCATTAAAGGCTTTCTTTCATTTGCAATTAGTTCTTGAGAATCAGAAGTTCTTAGTATACCTCTGTGTTTTATTTGGCAATCTGATACTTCATTATCAGATATTTGTACGCAACTTGAGATTTAAATGCTGTAGAATCCGTAACAACCAAACGTTGAGAGCATTAACCCAGTAAATTATCCCCAAGGAAACATCAAAATCAAAAATTCAACTTTCTGAATTCCTTTTATATGGGACATAATTGTTATAAATCATTGTTTATTTCTATTTTACAATAACTGTTGTTCAAGAATTAGGTAAGGAAATATCCAAGTTTCTAAACTGCCTAATTAAATGTCACCTTTAATTCCTAATGACCTTGCTTCAGAGAGAGAGAGAGAGAGAGAGAGAGAGAGAGAGAGAGAGAGAGAGAGAGAGAGAGAGAGGGGTGTGTGTGTGTGTGTGTGTGTGTGTGTGTGTGTGTGTGTGTGTGTGTGTGTGTGTGTGTGTTACTGGAAAAATAGGACAGCAATCCGTTACTGAATATTACTAGAAAATTGAAGCCTGGGTTGTCGTAAGATATTTATTTACACGGTGACTGTTGGTTGAAAATGGGCTCCCCACAAAACTAATGTCAAAAAGGAATGTGACAACCACATTATAGCTGTTAACAAAACCACAGGAAATGGATAGCTATCGATATTATGTGGTGTTATTAACAGTTGTAATGTGGCTGTCACAGTCTTTGTTTTACGTGGTGGTTTGAAAATGGGCTTTGCCTGAAACTAGTCGCCACTTAAATAAACATCTTTTACTGCAACCCAGGCTACAATTTTCTAGTAATAATAATGCTACAATTTTCTGTTTAATGAGTGCAAATATCATTAAGTTGAAGGTCTAACTTCTACCAAGAAGTTACGGAAGTATCAGTAAATTTGTACTAAGTATTTATTTTTTTCCACCTTCTGTACGAACATTTCAAGCATCCAGTCTGTGTTTTAACATGTGAAACATCCCATCTGTGCTGACATACATAAGGTGTTTGTCAGCAAAGTAATTCATCTGGAGAGGCTCGGATATTTAGTTTGCTTCCCCCTCCCCCCACCCTCCCCCCTCCCTTTCGTTTCCCCCTCCCTTTCGTTTCCCCCTCCCTTTCGTTTCCCCATCCCTTTCGTTTCCCCCATCCCTTTCGTTTCCCCCATCCCTTTCGTTTCCCCCATCCCTTTCGTTTCCCCCCATCCCTTTCGTTTCCCCCCATCCCTTTCGTTTCCCCCCATCCCTTTCGTTTCCCCCATCCCTTTCGTTTCCCCCATCCCTTTCGTTTCCCCCATCCCTTTCGTTTCCCCCATCCCTTTCGTTTCCCCCATCCCTTTCGTTTCCCCCATCCCTTTCGTTTCCCCCATCCCTTTCGTTTCCCCCATCCCTTTCGTTTCCCCCATCCCTTTCGTTTCCCCCATCCCTTTCGTTTCCCCCATCCCTTTCGTTTCCCCCATCCCTTTCGTTTCCCCCATCCCTTTCGTTTCCCCCATCCCTTTCGTTTCCCCCATCCCTTTCGTTTCCCCCATCCCTTTCGTTTCCCCCATCCCTTTCGTTTCCCCCATCCCTTTCGTTTCCCCCATCCCTTTCGTTTCCCCCATCCCTTTCGTTTCCCCCATCCCTTTCGTTTGCCCCATCCCTTTCGTTTGCCCCCTCCCTTTCGTTTGCCCCCTCCCTTTCGTTTGCCCCCTCCCTTTCGTTTGCCCCCTCCCTTTCGTTTGCCCCCTCCCTTTCGTTTGCCCCCTCCCTTTCGTTTGCCCCCTCCCTTTCGTTTGCCCCCTCCCTTTCGTTTGCCCCCTCCCTTTCGTTTGCCCCCTCCCTTTCGTTTGCCCCCTCCCTTTCGTTTGCCCCCTCCCTTTCGTTTGCCCCCTCCCTTTCGTTTGCCCCCTCCCTTTCGTTTGCCCCCTCCCTTTCGTTTGCCCCCTCCCTTTCGTTTGCCCCCTCCCTTTCGTTTGCCCCCTCCCTTTCGTTTGCCCCCTCCCTTTCGTTTGCCCCATCCCTTTCGTTTCCCCTCTGTGCGTGTATGAAGGCCGACCCACGCATTTTCGTGCATAGCCGGTGATGCGGTATTGCGTAATTCCCCGCCCCAGGTATACAGGTAGGACACGTACGTACCCCCTGGTAATAGCCAGGCCCAGGGAGGGGTGATTACCCGAGCTGATACCTTCCGAAAGTGCGAACTGCTCCCTCTGTCGGGAGGTGTGACCTGAGGTGTGAACAATCACCTAAGGCGGGAGTACCCTCAGAGAGGGCCCCCACAAGGGAGGAGCCCGCCATCGGAGCGCCGGTAATCATGGGGGATTCTTCCGCAATGGTTTCCTCACCTTCCACTATGTCTGCTCACAAGCGTAAGTTCACTGAGTCTCAGCCTCAGACAGTTCTTCCATCGTTGCCACAGTTCCTTGTTGTTTCTCGGTTGGCTGAAGGTCACGTCATTCCACGATCAGCCCTTTCATTATTCAGAAATGTGTTGACGCAATTGCAGGTCCTGTAAAGTCTTGTTCCAGATTACGGAATGGCACCCTGTTGTTAGAAACAGTCAGTGCCGTCCATGCACAAAAATTGCTGCGTACTTCACTACTCCACACCTTCCCTGTCCAGATTGAACCACACCGCACTTTAAATTCCTCGCTTGGAGTCGTTTATACACGCTCCCTTGATGGATTGTCTGATGAAGAAATTCAGCACTACCTGTCTGATAAGGGTGTAACGGCTGTTCATAGAGTTATGAAAAGGGTTGACACGAACATCATTCCAACCCGCACTGTCTTCTTGACATTTTACAAAGATGACTCCCATCGAAAATCAAAGCAGGCTATAAGATAATTACCGTTCGCCCTTACGTCCCAAACCCTACGTGTTGCTATCGGTGTCAGCGGTTCAATCACATCAGCCAGTCCCCCCCAGGGGATCCACAACTCTCTTGTGGATACGTGCGTAGCGAGCACGGGACCCCGAGCTGATGTGGCCTTCCTTCCTTTCCGGGCTGCATACCTTCCCTTTCCGCATCCTTCCCCATCCCCCATCTTCGCTCCCCCCCCCCCTCACCTCTGGCCCTCTCTTTCCCTTTCTCCCCCTCTGGGGTTATGGTTTGTGCCTACGTCCGGAGACGGACGCTTGTAAATATACTAGATTCTTCGCCTTCCTTGCTTGTAAGTCTTCATCCTTCCTTTGTCCTTCTCTTTTCCTTACCTCTTCTCTCTACCCTTTTCTCCGCTGCGGCGTTTGAGACCTCTCTTCTTTCTTTTCCCTTTCCCTTTCTCTTTCTTCCTCCCTGTGCGTGTCTGAAGGCCAACCCACGCACTTCCATGCGTAGCCGGTGACAGGGTAACGCGTAATTCCCCGCCCGGGTAGACAGGTAGGACACGTACATACCCCCTGGTAACGGCCAGGCCCACGGAGGGGTGATTACCCGAGCTGATACCTTCCGAAAGTGCCGATTGGTCCCTCCGTCCATTTGTCGGGAGGTGTGACCTGAGGTGTGAACAATCACCTAAGGCGGGTGTGCCCTCAGTGAGGGCCCCCACAAGGGAGGAGCGCGCCATCGGAGACGCCGGTAATCATGGGGGATTCTTCCGCAATGGTTTCCTCACCTTCCACTATGTCTGCTCACAAACGTAAGTTCACTGAGTCTCAGCCACAGTCTGTTCTTCCATCGTTGCCACAGTTCCTTGTTGTTTCTCAGTCTGATGAAGGTCACAACTTCTCCACGGTCAACCCTTTCATTATTCAGAAAGGTGTCGACGCAATTGCAGGTCCTGTAAAGTCTTGTTCCAGATTACGGAATGGCACCCTGTTGTTAGAAACAGTCAGTGCCCTCCAGGCCCAAAAATTGCTGCGTACCTCACTACTACACACTTTCCCTGTCCGGGTGGAACCGCACCGTACCTTAAATTCCTCGCGTGCAGTCGTTTATACATGCTCCCTCGATGGACTGTCTGACGAAGGAATTCAGCACTACCTGTCTGACCAGGGCGTAACGGCTGTTCATAGGGTTATGAAAAGGGTTGACACAAACATCATTCTAACCCGCACTGTCTTCTTGACATTTGACAAAGTTCAACTCCCATCGAAAATCAAAGCAGGCTAGGAGATAATTTCCGTTCGCCCTTATGTCCCGAACCCTACGCGTTGCTATCGGTGTCAGCGGTTCAATCACACCAGCCAGTCCTGTTCCAATCCGGCCAAACATGTTACGTGTGGCAAGGATGCCCATGAGGGCGCTTGTCCACCTCCATCCCCTTGCTGCATCAACTGTATGGGTGACCACGCTGCTTCCTCTCGAGATTGTCCCGTTTTTAAGGACGAAAAGCTCATCCAGGAAATTAGAGTAAAGGAAAAGGTGTCGACCTTTGCTGCTCGAAAATTATTCGCCAGTCGACAGCCCACCGTGCCTCAGAAAGGAAAATACAGCGCTGTCCTTGCTTCTCATCGGCCAACAAAGGAGGCGGCCACGCAGACATGCGACCTCACCTTTAGTGCCACGGTCGTCAGATCGGCCAGCGCAAAGATCGCCCGTTCAACCTCACCACTTTCGCCTGCCCACACTCTGGCTCACCCTTCGTCGAGTTCTGCTAAATCTCGAGCCCACAAGTCAGACACCAAGACTTCGAAAAAAGAGCATACTTGTGAAGAGTTTTTACGTACGGCAACTTCCCAACCATCGGTTCCTCCTTCATCTAAACATCATACTTCCAAGAAGGCTACAAAGAAACCCAGTTCCTCTCCTTCTCCGCCAAGGCGTGTCCCATCTACAGCACCACCTGGCGGAAATCGCCCTCGGCCGTCTTCTGTGTCGCCGAGGCGCACTGCTGGCGGCCAACCAACCGGCCGGTCGCTGGTGGCGGGAGCTGCTCCTGACCAACCTATGGATCAGGATCTTCTGCCTTCGGCTGAATGCCATTCCATGCTGTCGGTCGCAAGCTCTGAGCAGTCGTTGAGTTGACAGCGACCTTGGTCACATTCCTCCATTTTCTGTTCACCCTATGTCCATTATCCACTGGAATATCCGCGGTATTCGAGCCAATCGGGATGAATTGTCGATCCTCTTACGATCCTACTCGCCGGTCATCTTCTGTCTTCAGGAAACAAAGCTGCGTCCCCATGACCGCTTTGTTCTCCCTCATTTTCAGTCCGTCCGATATGATCTCCCCTCTGTTGAAGGCACTCCAGCACATGGAGGACTCATGATTCTCCTCCATGAAACTCTCCATTATCACCCGATCCAGTTAAACACCTCCTTCCAAGCTGTCGCCGTCCGTCTTTCCCTTTCCGGATACACGTTCTCTCTTTGTACTGTATACATTCCATCGTCGACACCAATGGCACGAGCTGATCTCCTTCATCTTCTTGGTCAGCTTCCACCCCCCTGTTTGCTGGTTGGGGACTTCAATGCCCACCACCCGCTTTGGGGATCTCCACATCCTTGTCCACGTGGCTCACTATTGCTAGACGTCTTCCACCAAGCGGATCTAGTTTGCCTCAACACTGGGGTCCCCACATTTTTGTCTGCCTCCACGACAAATTTATCTCATTTGGACCTTTCGTTCGGTACTGTTCCGCTAGCTCGGCGCTTCGAATGGTTCGCCCTTGATGATACACACTCGAGTGACCACTTTCCATGTGTCCTTCGACTGCAGCCTCAACTGCCATATATGCGCTCGCGACGCTGGAAGTTTGCCCAAGCCAATTGGACACTTTTTTCGTCTCTAGCGACTTTCGATGACCGTCGCTTTCCCAGCGTCAACGATGAGGTCACACATATTACCGACGTTATTCTTACAGCTGTGGAACGTTCAATACCACGCACCTCCGAATTTCCCCGGCGCCCCCCAGTTCCTTGGTGGATCGAGGCATGCCGTGATGCAATACGTGAGCGACGACGTGCTCTCCGCGTTTTCCGCCACCATCCTACTTTGGCCAACTGTATCCGCTATAAGCAGTTCCGTGCGCGATGCCGTCGTGCCATCCACGATAGCAAGAAGGCAAGCTGGAAATTCTTTATTAGCTCATTTCACACCTTCACTCCCTCCTCGGAAGTTTGGAGTCGGCTTCGACGGTTCTCAGGCGCGCCTAGTTTCTCCCCGGTCTCTGGGCTCACTGTCGCGCATGATACATTAGTGGACCCCGTTGCAATTTCTAACTCATTGGGTCAGCACTTTGCTGAGATTTCGAGCTCTTCAAATTACCCGCCAGCGTTTCTCCCGAAGAAACGTGCAGTGGAAGTGCGACCCCTTGCTTTCTCCTCTCAAAATCACGAAAGCTACAATACTGTTTTCTCCATGCGGGAACTCCAACATGCCCTCTCTTCTTTTCGCTCCTCCGCCCCAGGACCGGATGGTATCCATGTCCAAATGTTGCTGCATTTATCAACCTGTAGTCTGCGTTACATCATTCGCCTTTATAATCGGATTTGGACCGACAGTACTTTTCCCAGACGATCGCTGGAAGCTATTGTCGTTCCCGTTCCGAAACCTGGAAAGGACAAACATCTCCCCTCTAGCTATCGCCCCATTTCTCTCACGAGTAGTGTCTGTAAGCTCAAATGGCTCTGAGCACTATGGGTCTCAACTGCTGAGGTCATTAGTCCCCTAGAACTTAGAACTAGTTAAACCTAACTAACCTAAGGACATCACAAACATCCATGCCCGAGGCAGGATTCGAACCTGCGACCGTAGTGGTCTTGCGGTTCCAGACTGCAGCGCCTTTAACCGCACGGCCACTTCGGCCGGCTAGTGGCTGTAAGGTTTTGGAACGTATGGTGAATTACCGTTTAGCTTGGTGGCTGGAATCCCGCACTCTTTTAACACCAGCCCAATGCGGATTCCGAAATCATCGTTCTGCAGTTGACCATCTTGTTGCTCTCTCCACTTATATCATGAACAATTTTCTCCGGAAAAGCCAAACAGTAGCAATATTTTTTGATCTGGAGAGAGCATACGATACCTGTTGGAGGACAGGCATCCTCCGCACACTGTTCTCTTGGGGCTTTCGAGGCCGGCTGCCCCTTTTTCTTCGCGAATTTATGGCAGAGCGCACATTTAGGGTGCGGGTGAACACCACTCTCTCCCGTACTTTCTCCCAAGACAACGGGGTACCCCAGGGCTCCGTGCTGAGTGTTGTACTGTTTGCCATCGCTATAAATCCAATTATGGATTGTCTCCTTCCTGATGTCTCGGGCTCCCTCTTTGTGGACGATTTTGCGATCTACTACAGCTCTCAACGGACCAGCCTTCTTGAACGACGTCTTCAAGGATTTCTCGATCGCCTCCACTCTTGGAGCATCGAAACCGGCTTCCGTTTCTCACCCAGTAAGACCGTTTGTGTTAATTTCTGGCGACGTAAGGAGTTTCTTCCGCCCTCCTTACATCTAGGTCCTGTCAACCTTCCGTTTTCAGACGTCGCTAAATTCTTGGGTCTTATGTTTGACAGAAAACTGTGCTGGTCCTCCCACGTTTCCTATCTTTCGGCTCGCTGTCTGCGATCCCTTAACACCCTCCGTGTCCTGAATGGTACCTCCTGAGGAGCGGACCGAGTGGTCCTTCTCCGCCTCTATCGCGCCTTAGTGCGCTCGAAATTGGATTATGGAAGCATAGTCCACTCCTCTGCTCGGCCGTCTATTCTTCGGCGTCTCGACTCTATCCACCACCGTGGATTACGTTTAGTGTCTGGAGCTTTTTACACTAGCCCTGTGGAAAGCCTTTATGCTGAGACTGCTGAACCTCCACTGTCCAATCGGCGAGCAGTCCTTCTGAGTCGTTATGCTAGCCATCTGTCTTCCATGCCTGCTAATCCAGCCCATGACCTTTTTTTTCGATGCCTCCTTTGATGTAGGGTATGCAGGCCGCCCCTCCTCCCTACTACCACCGGGAGTCCGCTTCCGTCAACTGCTCCATTCTCTTTCCTTCCGCTTTCCTAAAACCTTCTTGACAACTTGGGGTACAGCACCGCCTTGCCTCCGTCCCCGGATCTGCCTGCTCCGTGACCTGTGTCGATTTCCCAAGGATGGTACCCCTACACATGTTTATCGTCGGGCATTTGCTGCTCTATGTGCACAAATGACGGACGCCACATTTATTTACACCGACGTCTCGAAAACATCATTAGGTGTAGGGAGTGCCTATATTGTTGGTGACACCCCAAATCACTTTCGGCTTCCTGACCAATGTTCGGTCTATACTGCGGAGCTATACGCTGTTCTCCAGGTTGTCCACTACATCCGCCGCCATCAGCGGATACAGTACGTTATCTGCTCAGATTCTCTCAGCTCTCTCTCAGTCTCCAAGCTCTTCATCCTGTGCACCCTCTGGTCCACCGGATTCAGGACTGTCTGCGCTTGCTCCACCTGGGGGGGCGTCTCGGTGACGTTCCTCTGGCTCCCGGGACACGTTGGTATCTGTGGAAATGAGGCGGCCGATATTGCAGCCAAGGCTGCAGTCTCTCTTCTTCGGCCAGCTATTCAATCGATTCCTTTCGCCGATCTACGGAGTGTTTTATGTCTTCTTTTATGGCACGCGCATTGGTCGACACTTCCCCATAATAAATTGCGGGACGTGAAAGCTCTTCCTTGTGCTTGGTCCTCTTCCTCCCGAATGCGTCATCGGGAGGAGGTAATTTTAACTAGACTCCGGATAGGGCACTGTCTTTTTAGCCATAGACATCTTTTAAGCGGCGATCTTCCCCCACTCTGTCCCCACTGCTCTCAGCTGTGGACGGTAAGACACCTTTTAATTGAGTGCCCCTATTTTAATCCGTTACGCTCCCGTCTACAGCTATCGCCTGATATATCGTCGATTTTAGCAGATGACACGCGTTCAGCCTACCATGTTCTCCAGTTTATTAGTGCCAGTGAAATGACGTCAGTCATTTGAAGCTTTTTTTTGGGGACAACCAACCCCTTTCTGTAGTGGATTTTTAAGCCTTCCTTCTGCTTTTAGTTTCTCCAATTTTTTGAGTTTTGCTCCCATTGCTGCTGGTTTCCAATTTCGGTTTTTACTGTTTCCTAAGTCACGGACCAGGCGCTAATGACCATAGCAGTTTTGCGCCCTAAAACAAAAACCAAAACATAACACACACACACACACACACACACACACACACACACACACACACACACACACACACACACACACACACACACACACACACGACCTTACCAGGCAGGATTGATGGAGGATGGTGAAAGAGTGCAAGGAAGGGCAGCTCGTTTCGTGTTATCAGCGACACTCTCATCCCTATTGCATGATATGATATGCAAGTTGGGGTGGCAGTCACCGAAACAAAGGCAGTTTTCTTCGAAATTTCGTAAATAGACCTCACCACAATCACCAACTTCCTCTTTTGAATGTGAAATATTTTGTTGACACCCACCGCACCCACCTACGTAGAGAGAAATGATCTTCACAATGAAATAAGAGCTTGAGCGGAAAGATATAGGCGTTCCTTTTTTCCCATGCACCATTAGAGTGTTGATGGTAGAGAAGTAATATGAAAATGGTTCAATGAACCCTCTGCAATTCATACTTAAATGCATGGCAAAGTAACAGTGTAGATGTAGGAGGAGGCCAGGTCTTTGCTGCATTTAATTCAGCTCCATGTCAGCCTGTTCTTGTTTTTGTAATGACACATTGCTTCTGGAGACCAACTGTAATTTTTCAAGCCCAACAACAGCTTACAGCTTCACTCCTCCATGGATATCCTGTTCATGTCAAGGCTCATACAACACTAACTTCTTTATGTGGTGGTGTTTACCCCTGGATGCTTGATGGTCTCAAGAATGAAGAAAACAAACAGACCTATATGGTCAGGGCTTCACTGCAGTCCTTTGTGTAATGAGAAACGTTGATGCAATCTTGGTGCTTACACCCACTTATGTTCGATGGAAGCACTATGCATTCTAAGATCAAAGCAGACTACAAAGACTTCATGCTTTGACCATACATTCCAAAGTAGATGCATTGCTACCAGTGTCAAGATTATAACCACACCCTCATGTTCTGTCAAAACATGGCCAAATATGTTACTTGCAGTAGGGATGCTCATGCGGGTAATTGGCTGCCTCCTTCTCCCCACTGTTTTAATGGATGAAAAATTTCTTACACGTGAAATTTAAGTGTTCTATAAAAATAGCAGCACTGTTATTGGGCCTTCACACAGACTCCCACAATGAACATGTTTCTCTATGCCAGGATGCCTGTTACTACAAAAGAAAGGGTTGGAAATGAGTAAGTCACTAGAACTGGATAGAACCTATATGGTTTTACAAGAAGTACTCTATGACAACATGGTGGGCAAAATATTTGCATGAAATGCAAGCTTAGTTGCTTGGGACTTTTGTCCCTTACTGTTGTAGATAAGAAGGGTAGAACAACAGAGCTGCAAATTTAGGTCAATATCCATAACATCACTTTGTAACAAAGTTCTTGAAGATATTTTCAGGTCGAATATAATAAATTTCTCTCAACAATGGAAAGTCTACGATGGGATAATGACAATATTATGAAAAGGCTTAGTTGCAGATAGGCACATGGTTAGTAACAACTATCATCTCCGCTACAAGAAACAGATTTTTTGTTGTGCCTATCTGCAACTCCATATGTCCACTATATGGTAGCAAGTGTCCTTTTAATAATATTAACACAAATTAATTAGAGATGGAAAATGTTCTGTCCACAAATCAATACGGCATTATAAAGCTTCGCTCATGTGAAAGTAAGCTTGCCCCCTTTTCTCAAGATACCCTGTGAACAGTGGATGAAGGGGTAACAGACAAATGCTTTTCAGAAATCTAGGAATACAAAATCTGACACTGTGCTCCTTTCTTTAACAGTCTGCAGTTGGCCATGCAGAGTAGGTTTCCATACATGTGAGTGATGACAATGAACTGGGTTCTGTTATTTAAGAAGTCTTTGAGCCAATGATGAGTGTTCATTGGAGACGTTATAGCAAAGTGTGGCACAGGGAAGTGGTGCTCACCATATCAAAATGTCATTTATGTTTATAGAAAATAATAATGGTCATATCACAATCTGATGCTCTTAACTGATTATGCTGTGGGTATGGGTGTCATCACTGAGTGACTGTAGGAGAATACAATATGAATTGGACATAATTTATAGCTGGTGTGATTGTCAGCTGGCTATAAAGTAACAAAAATATAAGTTAATGCAGATGAGTAAGAAAAACTATCTCATAACATTCAAATACATTATTAGTGTGCTGTTCGACAGAGTCAAGTTGATTAAATATTTAGAGTGTAATGTTGCAAAGTACTGGTTCTATGTTTGGGATTTGTAGGAGGTCAGATTACAGAGACACCAAAGCAGTTTAGAGGTAGACTGTAATACTTGCATGCTGTTTGGACATACTGGTAACAAATCTAGCAGAGATGCTTTGGGAACTAAAATGGGGATCCCTGGAGAGAAGGGACATGCTTTCCAAGGAACAGTACTGAGAAAATTTAGGGAATCAGAATCTTTCTGCAGCCAGCTTCAAATGCTATGCCACCAATGTACATTATCCATTAGGACCATGAAGATACTAGAAATAAGGGCTTATACACAGGTATCCAGGTGGTCATATTTTTCTTCACAATTTGTGAGTGGAACAGAAGGAAATTACTGGTAGTGGTATAGGGTACCCTCTGCCACACACCATATGGTGGCTTGTATAGTACATATGTAAATATAAATGTAGAATAAATACTCATTCAAAAAACTGTGCAGTGAGGTTGCTTTGTCTACTCAAGTAAGAGAGCTGAATAGGAAATCCTGGGAGATGAATTTCTGCTCTAGCCCTGTAGAACATTGCATTCCCTGGAAAAACACTAAGCTGCCATAATGGATGACTGTGTAAATATCTGCAGAACTTCCCCCACTACAAGGGGTGCTTAATTGGCAGTTCATATTCATTTTTAAAGTCTATCCATGTGTGTTCTTATGTTAGTGTTAATAGGAACTGATATCTGCCTTTCCATGTAGTATTAACACATTTTTTGAGCAATAAACATTCCCTAGACAGGTTTGTGCACTGTGATGCTAAAGATTCATAAGGTGCCCTAGTAGAGTCAGTGTAACTTCGAGAAACACCTCATAGTTGCTTCTTGTGAGACATAGTGTGGGAATCACCTGCTCCATCTTCACTTTCCCAAGGAAGGGCACAAACGCAATCCAGTGACCTACCTTCCCTGATGCTTCTACCTCCCCCCCCCCCCCCCCCACACACACACACAAAACTTCGCAGCACACGGTTTTACATCACCAGGACACACTTTATGCCTTAATATGGTTGTACTGCACTCAGCCATTTATGAACATTTGATATTTGTTTTAACCTGAATAATTTAAATTTAAACATAAATTTGACACCGTTAGGGCAATATTTTCACCTTTCTGCTATTTTCTCATCCCCTGCCACATGAAAACTACGATATTTTAGTTCAATTTTGTTCTAGGAGACATTGTCACTACCAGCAGCAGTTTGAGTTAGTCAAGAAAAATGTTAGAACTTAGTTTTAAATGCCCTGCTATCCTCACACTCAAACCCCTCCCCCCTCAGGATCTTTAGTATGTTGTTCATGGCATTCCCTCCTATCACTGTACAAAAACTTGGAACTACACTTTTTTGCCCCAGTTGATCTTCACATTTCCTTGATGATGAGTGAAGTACAGAGCTACTCTATAGGCCAGACTTCCTCTCAGATCAAGAAGCTTGTAATCCACTCTTGCATATCCTCCGAAAGTTAAAACTGAAAAACTAAAGACACAGTACCATATGTCGGATCAGTAAATGCTGAGGTTACGAAATAGGCTCTTCTATGAATTTGAAAAGTTACTGTATGCAATAAAAGTCCTGGAAGTAATCATAACAGCATATCATCTTCAAAGTTACACCTCACAGAAAATGTGCTATTGTGATACAGGCCTAAGAGTTTTGAATAACTTGCACTGAAGATAGTCACACAGTGACCAAAATCGATCTGTGAAATAAAGCCTTTCAATATTTACAACAGACGCTTCCATTTATCCAAAATATATTCACTATATTTCCATTGGGTACATTGTGCACAATGAGAATATTAGAGTAGCACACAGCCATGTAGACATCCAGGTGAATGTTTGCTGTGTTGTTTTGGAATTTTGAAGTTAATGCTTAAGTCAGTTTTTCTCAAGTCAAAATGGAATATAATTTTGCTTTCCTACAGATAGTTTTGTGAGTAATGCATGCTGCTGTGGGATTCTTAACCCACTTTTAAACATCACTGTGGCTGAAATATTATTTTTAAGATGATTTCTGATATCCAATTAAAATGCTCAGTTGACAAATTTCTGTGTATATATTAAAAACAGAGATTCCATGACTTACCAAACAGGAAAGCACTGGTAGATAGGCACAATAAAAAGCACAGAAACACACACACACAAAATTTCGAGCTTTCGCAACCCCCGGTTGCTTCGTCAGGAAAGAGGGAAGGAGAGGGAAAGATGAAAGGCTGTGGGTTTTAAGGGAGAGGGTAAGGAGTCATTCCAATCCCGGGAGCGGAAAGACTTACCTTAGGGGGGAAAAAAAGGACAGGTATAAAGGTAAGTCTTTCTGCTCCCGGGATTGGAATAACTCCTTACCCTCTCCCTTAAAACCCACATCCCTTCATCTTTCCCTCTCCTTCCCTCTTTCCTGACGAAGCAACTGGGAGTTGCGAAAGCTCGAAATTTTGTGTGTGTGTTTGTGTGTGTGTTTGTGTGTTTTTTTATTGTGCCTATCTACCAGCGTTTTCCCGTTTGGTAAGTCATGGAATCTCTGTTTCTAATATATTTTTCCCATGTGGAATGTTTCTTTCTTTTTTATTTACATCATTAATTTCTGTGTATATATTTTCGAATGTTACATGTAAAGTGACTCACAGGTGGTTAATGGGTATTCTCCAAGGATTTGCGGCTAGTAAGAGTGGTTGGCACCTACAGAGTACCCCAACTGTACACAACAAATTCTCCATTAGTTTCATGTCAAAAACCTGTTCTCTCTCTCTCTCTCTCTCTCTCTCTCTCTCTCTCTCTCTCTCTCTCTCTCTCTCTCTCTCTCTCCCCCCCTCTCCCCCCCCCCCTCTCCCTATTAGTACAATTTGCATTCTCCTTATGAAAGTTGAAGCTATTTGTTTGCAGGGGTAGAAATACACAGTTGTGGCCTCTCCATAACCACATGAAGAGAATCTGGCAATCTGTGTGCCAGGGAGTGGGCTGCAGCTTTGCTTTTGGTTCAGGATCAGACACACACTCCCAAGGCTTAAACGCATCATCCACATCTAGGTTTTGGGAAAAAAAGCCACAAACTATCACTTACCTGTGTCTCATGCTGCTAATGGTATTAGCGGGTTCGACGTATACTAACGGACCGCGGCTGATTTAAAGGCTACCACCTAGCAAGTGTGGTGTCTGGTGGTGACACCACAAATGATATGCAGTGGGGCAGCAGAAAAGTTATCTAAGCAAGGTTATGACGACTTTTCGCTGTTACCTGCAGAGAACAGCTAAGGTTAACTGAGTATTACCTGGCACATTATGATAGAGGTGAAAGTGATTAATAATGACATAATATTCACTTCGAGTAGATGCAGTTCTAACAAATAACAGCATACAAGATGCATCTGGAAAGTACGTTCAGATTATGTCCAGACATAACAGTCTGGTAGAAATGCACATGTACAGGAGTAGAGGAGGTATGGGGGAATAATACAGTGCATTTTCAGTCTCCTGACAGCAGTGGTTACTGCACAGCCCTAGGATAAAATGGCTGCTCGATATTGCCTCGAGCCAGCTGTGATGTTTGCCTGAAACTACTTCTGAGTGTGCAAAAATTGGATAACTGTACAGAGATCTGTCACCGACTGTGCCACATATATGGACATTATGAGCAGCAGTACGGTCTGACGGTGGTGCGGGCATTTCACTGGAGGATGAACTAATATTCACGGTGGAGACCATAGTGGTTGATCAGCCACAGTGACACCGGCACTGGTGGAAAGAGTGTGAAAAGAGATTTTGCAGAACTTGTGCTTCACAGTTTCAGGACTGTCACACAATAGCGAGACGTTTGGAAAACTTTACAAAAACTGAGCCACTGGGAGACAATTTCACCAGAGAGTGCAAGGTGACTGCCAAGACAACACAGGGGTATGCAGAAAGAGGTGAAAAATTTCTAGACCATATTGTCACTGGGAATGAAACTTGTCTCGGGTGGCACACATCAAACAATAAAACAATCCACACATTGTCTGTTTCATATGTGAACTACTAAGCTGTCAATTTTAAACACAGTCTCTGTCAAAAACAGATGTTTACTGCCTTCTGGGATTGATGTGGTGTCCTCCTGTAAGAGTTTTCACCATGAGGTGAGACTGTAAATGCTAACTTGTATTGTGAAATGCACAAAAATCTGAGAAAGGTGATTCAGAGTGGAACACATGTGATGTTGATGAGAGGCATTACACTTGTGCATGACAGTTGTTCTTTTGTTTGTTTTAGGACACAAAACAAACTAAATTGACTAAGGCTATAACATGGGTGCATGTGACATTAAAGTGTTTAGTTCTCTGTGATCTAAGTCAAGCCCAGTCAACGGAAGGAAAGTGTACTAATAGTGAGGACTGCCTAGTGGAGAGAAGTCTGTAAAATATGCAGGACAAACAGCAGATGTCTACAAAACGATTAAATGTCCTTATCTGTAATGTTATGATGGATAAGAAGTAAAACACTGAAGACAAACAGTGCATGGTCTGTCGACAGAGTTACCTGCCATTTTAGCAAATGTACTTTTATGGAAGTGTTTAAAGAAAAGGGCATTCAGCCAGGAAATAGAGAACCATCAAAGGCTGACCACGAGCACAATGACTTAACGTGGAATGATCCTATAGTCGTTGCCTTTGTTGAGTGGTCTACAGCTCCCTGCTCAACCATCTTGGATTTTGCTGAAATTTTGTACATTGAGTCCCACATGTCTCAAACAGACTTCAGTTAAATTTTTGATTATACAGTGGAATACTTGTTGAGATATACTGTATGTGGTCAGGGTACAGGGTTAAACAAACAGCTGTGACACTGAGATTTCACCAACATTGAGACCTAATAGCACTCTGCATTTTTGTTTTTTTTTTTTTTTTAAAAAGTAAAAAATTTGGAACTTGATTGCAGAAAGTTGTACAAGCTAATTGTTTGAAATAATAATTATTATTACCACTAATATTCACCATAAGTAGATAAATTGTATCAGTCATCCTAAAAAAATTTGCACTGTAACAAGTTAATTATTTAATTAGTTACATGCAACTATGAACTTTTAGAATTTATAGTTTGACATCTATTACTTAAAAGAACAACTTGCTGAGAAACTATGAAGTAATAGAAAGATGTAGCAATATCAAATTTTATGCACACAGTGTAAGGTTTACAGTTTTTCTAAAGTCTAAAAATTTGTTATAGATTGTTTCTAGAAGATACCTGGTGCAACATAGGAGTGAAAATACCGCTCTCATTAGATATAGAATGTTTTGAACCTCCTATAAAAGTTTATTTGATTGACAAACACTGGCATATAGTGCCCTGTCCGCCCTGATAGCTGAATTAGCAGCGTGACGGACTGCCGTCCTAAGGAGTACGGGTTTGATTCCTGGCTGGGTCGGGGATTTTCTCCCCTCAGGGACTGGGTGTTGTATTGTCTTCATCATCATTTCATCCCCATCCAGCGTGCAGGCTGCCCAGTGTGGCATCAAATGGAAATGAGCATTTGGTGTCATTGGCCAGGAGGCTCCTTATGGGGCAGGTCTGACCGCCTTGGGGCATGTCATATTACATTTCCATGTATTGCCCTAAGGAAAGATCTAAGGAAGGAGCATTTCTGTATAACAGCCTTTATTTTAATCTTCAGATTCTGTCTGAAGGAAAAAAGACTTCTTTTAATGCTTTTTTTTATCTAGAAATTATCAGTATTCTATTGAATTGGCCCATAGTGATATTTTCGCAAGTAGTTCAAGAACTTGAATTCTCAACAGGTCCAAGATGTGAAGACTAAAGAAGAAATGAACTGCACTGCTAGAAATTCATACAAATGGTTCTGTCTATGGTAAAGCTAAAGTCATTGTCGATATTCCATCATTAAAGATGATCAAGGCATTGCTGAAGATGATACGGGGAAAAGTTCATGTAGAATTGCAATAGATAGCATAGTTGTCCCCTTTGCTGTAGCCAGTAACCCTATTACAGCCTGTTCCTGCCAGGCATCTCCTGTACTATTTTCATTGACAACACGCGTGTGAACAGGGTGTCTCAAGGCTCCATCATATCATACATTCCATCACCTTGCAAACATAGTGATGGAAATAGAACAGTAGCTGGAAGGGAGGTGTTCGTCCTTACCAGGCTTGTGTACAGGTATGAGTGACTTCATGCCAACATCTGGAAAACATGCCATCTGCTCAAATGTGATAGTACATTTGAAGGAGAAAGTGCTTGCCCTGGAGGGAAAGATGCTGCAACATCTGAATGTGAACATTGTCCAGATCTGGATGGAATGAGAGCATGGTCTAGCTCCCTCAGAATCATGAATGCTGCAATGCTGCCTTTATTATGAGAAGAGAAGGGTAGCACCCTAGCCTCCTCCACTCGTTTGTGAGGGTGGAAGGTTTTATGCTAGTGAGTGGAGCTTGAATAGTTGTCCATGCTGTTTGTAGCAGGTGATGTCTGGAGTTAGGTACAGGATCCACAATGACATCACCTGCTACAATTGGGCTGTAAATCAGAGAATTGACCTCAGTCCCAGAGAGCCAACAGAAGTTCTTACACACAATGTAACAGCGGTTTTTTGAACAGTTACACTCCCTATCTGAATTTCATTTACTAGTTCTTTGATCTCCTGAAGAGTGTGATGACACTGTGCATGTAACTGTTTAACACTATTTCTATGATGGCAAACTGTATTTTTTATAAACAGAGAGCATGTTGCCACAAGTGAACTGCATTGCAGCACACCTCGGTCCACCAAGGGACCAAGACACGGCATGGTAAAGATTACATTCTGTGATTGTAAGGTTCATGAGGTACTTTATCTGGTCATTGTAAGTTGCAAAATGTTGCTTATTTAAGGTTTGCAGGGAGGAATAAAGCCTCCAGTCAGCCTTAGAAAGCATTAAATTGCATTTACACACAGGTGAAACAGGAGACAGTAAATGGATAGAGCATGGAAAATGGTCACTCCACTACATGTCAGAGAGAATGGACCACTGGAGATAATGGGGAAAGTTGGACAGAGCAGAATGAGAGGTCCAATTGGAATAGGTGAAAGTGTGAGCTGAAAGGAATGTGGGTGCTTCATTGTTACGGCAGATGAGGTTGAGTTGACAGAGAGGTGTGCTCCTGGCAGACCACCTCAAACTGGTTCTGGAGAGCCTGAAATGGGATGGTATGCAATAAAATTACTGAGCAGCAGAAAGGGGGGCAAGGAAGTTGGTTGATAAGCTGGAGGAAGTCTGACCTGGTGGCACCAAATGATGGAGCGATGTAGACATTGCAAAGTGAGAATTTGAAAGTGAGGAAGGAGAGAGACGTGCAGGGTCCTGGAGAAGGCAAAAATGCCCAAGAACAACATAACGTCTGCTGAATGGAAGGCTCTTAAGGCCCTACGTGAGGATGAGGACACTGTCGTTCTAGCTGCTGACAAAGGCAATGCCACGGTGATACTGAGGAAAGAAGATAATTGGCAGAAGATAAACTCACTGCTACAAGATACTGCCTACAAGCAACTGGACAAGGACACGACAGCTTCCGTGACTCGCAAGACCATCGCCTTGCTCAATGACTCTGGACTGGAAAAGGACGTCATCAGGAAGCTGTACCCCAGAGCACCAGCACCACCACGGCTATATGGGCTCCCTAAGATCCACAAAGACGGAGTTCCATTGCGACCCATAGTGAGCACCATCAACTCACCGACATATGGTTTAGCCAAGTACCTAGCACAACTGCTCAAACCAATCGTGGGTCACTGTGAGCACCATGTCAAGAACTCGGCGGAGTTTGTGAAGGTACTACAAGGCTTTCGCCTGGATAAAGAAGATCTTCTTGTCAGCTTTGACGTCACCTCACTCTTCACACGAGTACCGCTGGAAGACTCCCTAGCGCTGCTCGAAACACGCTTTAGTGAGGACACAATAAAGCTGTTCCGGCATGTGTTAACAAACACCTACTTCAAGTGTGGAGGCAAATTTTATGAACAAGTGGATGGTGTAGCCATGGGGTCCCCCTTAGCTCCAGGCATCGCTATCTTTACATGGAGCACTTTGAAGACATAGCCCTGGACACCGCCCCATTGAAACCTAAAGCCTTTTATAGATATGTGGATGACACTTTTGTCGTGTGGCCACATGGCAGAGAGAACCTGCAAGACTTCCTGCGACATCTCAACAGCATACACAGCAACATACAATTCACCATGGAGGTGGAAGAAAACGGAAGCTTGCCCTTCCTTGACATTCTAATCAAGAGGCACCCTGATGGCACCTTGGGTCACGCTGTGTATAGGAAGAAGACACATACGGATTTATACCTTCATGCACAGAGTTGCCACCACCCAGCACAACGCAACTCAGTGCTTAACACACTTGTGCACAGGGCCAGGTCTATCTGTGATGATGACAGCCTACCTGCAGAGTTACAACACCTAAGGAAGACCTTCCGCAGCAACGGGTATAATGAGACGCAAATCTCACGCACCCTACACAAGAGCAGGAAGGTAGACACACCAGAAGAAGAAGATGAGACCAGATGCCTGGCATTTCTACCATACGCGGGACCGCCAACAGCCAAGATTGCCTGCATTCTGGAGAAACACAACATCAAGACAATTTTTCATGCCCCAAGTAAAATTAAGGACATACTTGGCTCAGTCAAAGACCACCTAGGACTGCAGACTCTGGGCGTATACAGTATTGAATGTGAATGTGGTACGAAATACATCGGACAAACGCAGCGCTGCATCATGCAGAGGCGCTCGGAACACATTAGAAATGTACGCCTTGGTCGGACAGAAAAATCGGCGGTAGCGGAACATAGCCTTAACGAAGGACACACCTTCCTCTTTGAGGGTACGAAGAAGCTGTGTGACGCTAAAGGATTTTGGGATTCAGTTTTCAAAGAGGCTGTAGAAATTCGGTTGAACAGCAACCTGATCAATCGAGACACTGGTTTCCAACTCAGTACAGCATGGAATCCCGCAATAACTAAAATTAGAAGAGAAAGCTCTGGCACGAAGACGGTAGCGGCCACAGACGTATTAGGAACCGGCAGGGACTCGACGCCCGGTCCGCGCCGCGAACCCCCCACCACTGGCGCGGCGGCCGATTCCGCAGGTACCTGATTGGTCGGCGCCCGGAATCAGTCACTGGTCCAGGAGCCTTTATAGGACCACGCAACACAGCATCTCGACACTTCGCTTGAAGATGATGGGTACGAAACCCTTCGAAACGCGAGAAGACGACGCCTTTACTCGGCTGATCACCCGAGAAGATTTCACGAATGGAATACGCCGAGAAAGTCTCAAATCACAAGTTACAAACAGAGTTAAAACACATTGGGTTTGGAATGTGTGCTCGTGCTGCGATGACTTCGTTGACTACTTGTGATCGTTAAAAAAAGTATTACTATAACAAATGTGAGAAAATCCACTAAGGTTGCAGCAGCCTTTTTCATTAACTGATGGACTGTGGTGATGCCCTGTGAGCCACAAAGGGCGAAATCCCAACTTGGCTAAGACCACTGAGCAGCCTAGTGGAAAAAATAGCACAGGAATAAGTCAGTGATTGACAGGCCTTGGCATCAATAGGATAGCCCTTTAGGAGGAAGCTGCAAGCAGTTGCTGGGTTTGAAAGTCACAATTGTCCTCCAAAAGCAAAGTGCCATTACACAAATGAGTGCAGGATTTCACAGGGTTTGCAGTTTCAACAACACATTGCTGCAGTTAATCCATTTATTATTCAGAAAAGGACTAACCTCCTCCAGTACATGATCCATTAGCAAATGAGGTGCATCGGGGAGATTCTTGTAATCTTTAGCCTTATTCTGTTTATTTTTACAAGACATAAACTGAGATAGTGATTAGCTCATTGTGAAAAAATCCCTCAAGATTGCCAGCATCTCCAATGGTGCGCACCTTCTAATTGGGCCTGTTCACAGTATATCCACAATTATCTTATCATTTATTGCATTTGAAGATTTGTGATATCAATTTTAAGTAAATTGAACCAACCAGAAATAGTGTGCAATGCTTCTGGATTGGTGAATGACTTTTTTAGCAAATTACATGCCTGAGCTACCCAGCATACAACCACATATGTTTATCTGCCTTGTGTGCATTCAGGTTGCCCTGAGTCACAATCTGGACATGCCATTGCTATGCTCTATGCACTCCCTCATATCTTCAGTATGGTGGTATAGTTACGAGCAATGCCCTTGCCCATTTCATCGAGGTAATATTGACTTTCGGTTTTCCTCATTCTATGTTTGCCAAGGTGTTGCACAAGCATCTGTGTCACACTGGACCATCTCAAGACTTGAGTCTCCAAATATTTTATGGGAATATTGGTACATTTTTCCTTTGAAAGTTGTTATATGAAAATTGACGATAGGGATAACATTCGAACACCCAGGTTGAAATATCAAAAACATAAGGAAGAGATACACTGCAATTTAACGTGTCATCTTTATAGTAAGTAGCTGACATGTACAACAGAATCACATCTTCATATTAGCTTTCAGCTGAGGTCTGTTAGAAAAGGGCAGTGAAGGGAGCAAGGGGCAAGTGGTGCATGGGTGAAGAGAGAGAATAGCACTGTCTGCCCCACGAATTATGAGCTCCAAATGCTGTGACTACTGGAGTGTGCAGGGACCAGAGATGAAGGGAGCAGAAATGAGCGAGAAAGGAGAGGAGCAGGGAAGTGGAAAGATGGGCAGGTGCACTGGCAGAGGCCAGCACACAGAGAGGGTGGGAGATCAGAACAGAAAGGAAATAGTATGATAGAGGGTTTGGAAACTGTTGGGTGGAAGGTTTGAGTGGAGTAGTTGTATATCAGTTGCAAGGTGACTATAGTATGGTTTCACCATTATGTCTCCACTTTGACAGTTCACCCACCCTCAGCCCAAAGGCATCTCTCCACTAGTGACTACTTACAAATACCAACAGGACATCATATGTTGTGGGTGCAAAACAGAATACAAACAGTTTGTTGAAATGCTAATAGTTACAGGTGCCCCCTGGTGGCACCAGCCAGACTTCTGAGCAGCACAGGCATCGGGAAACTGACCATTATGAAGTGACATGCAGATGGAACATGCTTCAATAGCAGTGCCATCATGCTTCTAACTGCTGGATACTTAAGTTGAAGTGCAATCTCCTGTTACAGCATTCAGTTGTTTGATGGCAGTGAGGCATATCCAGATCCTGGCCTGGAACTGAGCAATCTCAGCTACCTGAGACCACCCTGAATGCTCCATTCTACACTGTGTGGTTTACTGTGAAGTAGTGTGGTTATGGCGCAGTCACACAGTGTGCTCACACACACCCTCCCCTCACCCAGCCCTATGGATACCTCACCTAATGGTGACTCACGAATTCTGACAGAAGCCTCAGACTTTGGATAGCCAGTAAATTGGCATAATAGGATAAGATCATCCACAATGACTTGAGAGTAAAAGAAATAAGAACACTTTGTTCATGGTACAATTTCACAATGAAGTTTTGTTTAAGTTCAACCTGGATATTATCACTCACTACCACATCAGTTGCCCACAACTGGTCTTAATGATTAGCCAATGTAATAATCTTTTCACAAAAAAATTTAAGATTATATTTTACTCAATGTAAAAAGTTACTTGCAGGTTTATTTAGGAACTATGCTAATTAAGTGCGTGTAATGTAGCTAAATTTTTTCGTCATTGTCTGCTATGATACTATGACATACGGTCAGTTATATACCATTGCATCTGTACAGTGAATTCAACACATTTTGCAAGAACACCATCCAGAACCAGCATGTAATGGTGAAATGTTTTCGCTGCAGTGATGGTTTTTGATCCTGATTAGATTTTTTAAGCTGATTCTGCTTTTTCTAATGTAGATCTTAAGAGAAACAAGAACTAATAATGATAGCTCATGTGCTTGTACTGAATTACTACTATGTATATGTAAAATTGTGTGTTGACATATTTGTGGTCGGGGAGTGTGTTCGCTCACTTCTCTATTCCAAAAATAGTATCACGTGGCTGTTGATAAAGGAAGACTGCTGCTAGAAGTGAGTGTTCTTCAGTAATCAAAGGACTACAGAGTTAGCTTCCAAAATGGAGTGTTTGTCATATGTATGCCTATACTAATAGGCACTAATTTTGCACACAAAGAAGGTAGATTTGAATAGTTCCAAATGGAATATATCCAATGTCTACCTTAGCACTTGCATACCCACTGTCAGGTTTACTTGTTCTGTTTGTTATCAACAAATGAGAGTTCACCTTTGAAGTCAAGTACTGCCAGTTATTGTAAAATCTCAAATATTGTCAAATACTGTAAAATCACACCTGTATTTTTATTATTAGTTTAGATTTAAACAGACAAATGGGTACAGTGCAATTCCAGATCAACAGAGTCTTCTCCTTGCTGTAAGAAGGTTTTAGAAAAGTCAAAATATTCAGGAAAATTAGAAATATTTTCCCTTTTTTTCTTTCTCTCATTTTTTTCCTGAACATCTGTAGCTAATTATTCAAACATTAATTTTGGTATCCAGATTATCTTTTAAATTAGTGCCATGTGTTCTCATCATGCAACCTCAGCATCCTGTGAAGCCCCTTTTGAAGACAGATCAAGATTGTGCTCAACTCAATTGTATTTTGGACCACACAGCATCAGTTATTTGTGATTTTTTGAACACTGAAGCTAATTGCAAAACAGGCTAGAGGTAAGAAAATAAACAGCAAGCATTTCTAAATACACACCTGTATCTAAGGGGAAAAGTAAATTTAAAAAAAAATGATAAAGGCCACTACATCTGATAATGACCATTCTTCATTTAACTATACCCAATTCTTTCCAAATGGAGTTGTCCCTCTATTAATACAGGGAACCAATTCTGCAGGAGGCTTCCATATTCCTGAAATAAATTGGTTCTATATAAGTTTAAGCTTTTGAAATAATGCAATGAATGTTTTAGTATAATATTTCGTAATTTTTGTGAATTTACTAAATTTCTTTGAATGTGACATTTGAAAAAATGTCTGACAGTGTTCATGCAGTACATCACAGATCTGTCACCCATGGAAAGACTAGGGAAACAAAATTAATAGACCTTCAATCATCACCATAAAATGTAAGGATCCTAAAACACTTCCATTGGTGCAAGCCAGAACTTACTTCCTTATCTACTGCCTTTTTTTGAGCTGGGGCACAAAAACAAGTTAGATCATAAGCACCCATGTCGTAACTTTTAAACACTAATACGTAAAAGAAGTTAAAAGCAACTACATGTTAAGCATGATCAATGGAAGCAAAGACCTAAAAACAAGGACTTACTTTCTGAGGAAGGTCCATAAAATACATCGTAGAGAGAGCAGAGGTCCCTAACCCAAATTTAAATATCCTTTGCAGTATTGCTGTGACTGATAAACAGTAAAACATGATCAACAGCAGCCTGTGCAGTGTCTGCTAAAATGACCAATAACTCAGATGAGAAACATACATGGAAATGTAAGCTGGGTCAAGAAATCGCGAACCATCATTTTTGAACAATGCCAAACGTTGACAATAAGCATGAAGTTGTGCGGATCACTAATGACCAAATGGTGATGGCTAAAGAGACTGCCCAATATGTGGGCTAGAACAGTGGTTCCCAACAGGTGGTCCGCAGAACCCCAGGGGTCCGCGAGTTATGCTAGAGGGGTCCGCAACATGCTATTAGAATAAAAAATATATTAAATACATTTTGTATTACACCAGATTTTTTGTTCTGGCTGCTTCCTGCATGAGCAGAGCTTTAGCGAACACTAACTTTTGGCTCTAGGAAAATGCTAGATGCAGCAGACATCAGCACACTCCCGCACAAAACTAGAATTAGATAGAGGCAAATAGTTCTTCTGTATGCTGTTAGCTGCAAAGAGGCAGCACACACTGTCTGACAACTGACAGTCACTTTACACAGAAACTCGCATTTCAGATGACAATCGGCCATTGTTAATTTATTGCCAGTGCTTTCACAGACTGTGTTGTTTACATATTCAATATTCTGTATTAAAACAATGATGGCTAAATTGAACAACTTTTAAGCTCAATATTTTTTCAATAATGAATATATCAATGATTTTTCTAAGTACCAAAAATAGAATATAAAAGACTATTAATTTGGCTTTTTTAGGTACTTGATAGTGTGATATGACAAGGTACCAATAATCTCGATGAGAGGTTCCTCGAGAAAATTTTGTTGGGAACCCCTGGGCTAGAATAATCTCTTTGACTGACCTCAATTTGGCCCTCTTGTCTCAAATGATGGGGAGTGATTTAATTTCCCAGAGCTTGTTCCCGTGAAACAAAGACCAGAGGTGATGCCCATGTGACACCACCTGATGACAGACAGCAACGTGGAAATCATCCAAAGGAATGGCAGAGCTAGGAGGACTGCAGTCTCAGCAGCAGCAGCAGCAGCATCAGAGGGCTCATTTCTCATCCAAATGTCACGACCAGGATCTCTCACGGAAATCAGTGCCTCCCTCAACAGGAAGCAAGTCTAAACTTTCATGGAGTCAGTGCACTAATGGACGGACTATGTACAGCACTAAGAGGCTCTGAATGGTACTGAGAGAATTGGAGCTTATGACACAATTAAAAAGCTTGTGTCACTGTATGAACTAAGTGGCCTAATAGAGGGCAAAGAGCCCTGCTGTAAAAAATGGAACAGTCGGTGGCACTGACCATTTTCGGTCAGCTTCCAGTACAAATGCACACACGACACCATTGCCATTCTTAGTGATAGCACCTTCATGTACACTGATGTCGCTAAGTTGCATGCAAAGATTGAGAAATTTACAGCAGTAGATTGATTCTGGACTAGTGTCCGTGGTAAGTGAGTAAAGTCCGAGATGAACGTGGGCGACCACATGAAGCCAAAGTGGTGTGGGTTTCACACCCATCAGGAACATTGCACGTAGCAAAAAGTTAAGCTGCCAGAACAGTAGCCAAAAGTCAACTCAAAGGGGTAACAGCAATGAAGGTTGCACACCATAATGGCAGTTGAGGGAACATCAAAAAAGATGACATAGAATGGGTGGCAGGGCGTGGCAGACGAATAGCAAGTGTATACCCTGAGGAGGATATTATGCCTGTATGACAGATGTTGTTCACCAGCTTCTGCAAAGAGACACTCACCTGTGTTTGTGTAAAGGTTGCCATTGGCCAAATGTGTTTCAAAATGGCAGATCGTTGAATGATCATGTAAGATGGAGGGGTATGCAGATCAATAAATGGAACACTCAGTCCAGTTTCAGATGGACAAGGGATCAGTATAAATGGAGGAGGGTGGTCAGATCTGCTCCCCAGCAAATACGGCTTAGGACATGTGGGACACTGAGGAACCAGGTACAGCATGTGGCTAGGTAAGACATGTGGGAGTACCAAGAAAGTTCCCTAACAAGCATGAGTACCAGGAATCTTGCAGTTTGAGTGAACTGAAGAGCTACAGCTCCAAGATGTAAAGATGGTGGAAGAAACCCATTGCCTCGCCAGAAATTCATGCAAATGTTTTTGTGAGTGGAAAATCAGAAGCCATTGTCAATGCTCCAGGGGTGAAGACAACAGAGACATTGGTGAAGAAGCATCTGGAGGAGACAAATCCATGAGAGCTGCAACAGATCGTGAAGTTGTTGACGAAAAGTCAGAGATGCCTGGGGGAGTGGATGGGTGGTAACAGGCCACAGTGTAGGGTTAATGATAGCAAAGAGAATGACACTCAGGATGGAGCTTCAAAGCACCTCATTACCCCGGATAAAGGTGTCCAACAAGGCTGAACCCACACGTACCTTGGAAACTTGGCCTTTTCAAAATTTCCAAAGGAAATGGGGCAGGCAGCATGGGAAGCCCTGCATGTATAGAGTACAGAGGGTACCAGTCCAGCAGGTGTTATCAGCTTCCTCCAAGTTAGAAAAAATGACCACAGCCTCATGTTTCCACAGAAAGCCATCCATCACATGGAATGACAAAGTAACAAGATGAACTGTAGGGCAGCGTGCATGAAATCCACAGTGTACAGTGGTTAATAGATTGCGACACTCCAGGCACAATACCAGCTGGTGATGAATTGTAGATTCCATCACCTTGCAGACACTGGAGTGAAGCCATTGTTATTCCTATACCTAACACCTTCCTTCAAGCTACTGCCCACATTACTCTCTCTACCTAAGCCCACTAAGAACAGTGTCTGGGAAAAATATATGCATCTGTCCAATATGAGTGTATGACGCAGATCATGCTTTCCTGTGAAAGAGAGGTGCTGCAACATCTGAATGTTTATTTTTTTAATATGATTTTAGGGCACAAAACAGCTGTGGTCATAAATGCCTGTTTGCTGGCTGAGTGAAGGGTGAAAACAGTAATTTTAAATCAGCAGTAATGGCAGCAAAACTCAAGGGAACCTAAAAGCTTGAGGAAATCTTAGGAAGGTGCTATAGAAGGTGGTGGTTTTCCCTGAAACGAGCTTAAAATCACTGATGTCATCTCACTAACACTTATCAACTCAAGGACATCATTGGATGATCGTGTGTTATCTGCTGAAAGGGAAAATGCATCAGTCAACAGCTGTAAACAGGTTTCTAATGGATTAAAATAGGGGCACTGAAATAAAATGTCTCACCGGTCACAACTGAGAGCAGTGGGGACAGAAGTGGCGATCCTCCCCCACTAAGATGTTGATGGCTAAGAAGACAGTGTCCAATGCAGAGTCTAGTTAAAATTCCCTCCTTCTGATGATATGGCCGGGAGGAAGAGGTTTTATGTCCCGTAATTTATTATCCTGAAGTGCAGAACAACGTGTGTGCCATAAAATAGCAACCCAATGACATAAAATGCTCCATTTGGATGGCATCTCTATGGCATGTTGGTATATATGGAAATGAGGCACCCGACATTGCAGCGAAAGCTGCTGTCTCTCTTCCTTGGCCCACTGTTTGCATGTCTCCCTTTGCAATCTACAGAGCATGTGGAGGCATTCCCGAATATGGTGGACCAGAGGGTGCACAGGATAAAGGACTCAGAGGTTGAGAAGAGAGCTGAGCGAATCGGAGCATATAATACACTCTATCCACTGATGGTGACGGATGTATTGGACAGCCTGCAAAACAGTGTAAAGCTCCACAGTAAAAACCAAACACTGGTTGGGAAGCCAAAATCTAATAGGGGTGTTGCCTCTCCTGACACCAAAGGTGGTCCTGGAACCATCAGTGTAAATAAATGTGGCATCCTCCATTTGTGTGCCCAGAGCAGCACATGCCTGATGATAAACTAAAGTGGGTGGTATTATCCATGGGAAGCTGACGTAGGTCACTGAGAAGGCAGGTCTAGGGACGAAGCCTTGGTGCTGTTGTAACCCCCCTTTATCAAGAAAGTGCTTCCTTCAATTGCTACATTCACTTTTCAAGGGAATTGGAAGAAGACTCCAGGTGATAGTAGAGAGGAAGGGCTGCCTGCATGTCCTAAATCCAAGTAGGCATCAAAAAGAAAGGCATAGGTCAAATGAGCAGGCATGGAAGATAAATGACTAGTGTAACAACTCAGGAGAACAGCTTGTCAATTGTACAGCAGACGTTTTGCAGTCTCAGTGGAAAGGTTATCCACAGGACTAGTGTAAAAACCTCCAGATGCTAAATGCAATCCATGATAGTGGACAGAATGTCGATGCTGAAGAATAGACGGCTGGGCAGAGCAGTAAACTATGCTTCCACAGTCCTTAGTTGAAAGAGGAACATTTGGTCCATTCCCCATACCACCCAGAACACGGTGTGTTGAGGGATCACAGACAGCTAGCCAAAGGATATGAAATGTGGGAAGACCAGCACAGTTTTCTGTCAAATGTAAGTCCTAAGGATTTGGTGACATCCACAAATGGAAGATCAATAGGGCCTAGATGTAGGGAAGGCTGATAACACTTCATATGATGCCAAAAATTTACATAGATGATCTTACTGGGAGAAATTCGGAAGCCAGATTCAATGCTCCATGAGTAGAGACAATCAAGACATCCTTGAAGACGTCATTCAAGAAGGCTGGTCCGTTGAGAGCTGTAGTAGATTGCAAAATAATTGACAAAGAGGGAGCCAGAGACATCGGGAAGGAGACAATTCTTAATTGGATTTATGTCAGTGGCAAACAGTACAACACTTACCACAGAGCGATGGGGCAACTCACTTAAGGTGCAGAGCACACGTTTTCTGGGGAGAAAGTACTGGATACAGCAAATTCACGGATGAAAAGGGGTAGCTGTACCATAAACAGCTGTTCTTTCCTTCGTAAGTATTGGTATGGCAATGAGTGAGATGCTTTCAGAGATCAATAAATACTGCACTTACCAAACTGCCTTGATCAATATGCTTTCAGGCACCATCAGGAAAGCTGTGTCCTGTGAAACAGAACGATGTTCAGTGCTACCAGCTAGGAATCTGAAAATTGTACATTGTGTTAAAGATATATTGTTACATTTGAGTTCAGCAGTTTTGTGGATCACTTCTGCTACCCTTTTGCAGGTGGGTGTGAGCTGTGCATTGTTCCAAATAGTGGACGCAGACTTGTTTAAGGGATCCACAGTATACCTTTTACAGAGATATATTGTGGTAGCTCATCTTTTCAACCATTGTAGTCACCCACCACAGCACTGCAATGACTGGAATTTCTTTGGAATTTGTGAAACATCTTTCAATAAAATTTTGTTAGTCTCCATTGAAGGCTTCACAAATTAATCATTTGACAGCCCGTCACATCCATGTAACATCTTCATGAATACTATAGGTCTATCCTTAGATTTCTGCGTAACAGTGATCTGTGAAGAAACTGATTGATACAACAAAGGCTCACATGACTGGATCTCATAGCTTTTAGTAAATCTTCTGGGCTGTAAGGAATGGAAAAATGTCATGGACACAGCCTAACATTTCACCCAGAGCTGCAGTGGACACATTAAGTCGTGCCTGTGACCCTACTTCTACAATCTGTGAGTTTATAGTTCTAAAGCCATACTCCAGGAACAAACTGGGGGGGAAACACTGCACACTGTCCAGTCGATATCAAGATCTCAACAGCGAGAGTTAGAGTTCTAATGTCCAAAGAAGTAAAGCGATTAAATCTGTATACAGCCCAAAAACACCAAGAGCACACACTGTCAAGGGTGGAAACACCACACACACACACACACACACACACACACACACACACACACACACACACACACACACACACACACACACCTAAACAAGCAACAATCTACCTGCCTGTGTGGCAGAATATCAGTAGGTCTAGTTTCTAAAGTAACAAATACAAAACTGCACTGAGTCAGTGGTCACCTCACCTTCTTGCCTCAGACGCCAGAGACTCTTTCCATACAAACAGCAGGGGTGCACCCTGTCAGCAGCCACCATAATCAGTTTGTTGACTGCCTTGTCACTGGTTCTGTGTCCTTCACTGGTGATACCTACAGGTGTGGATGCCAAATACATGCCCCTTTTATTGACATGTATGGGCGGAGGACTGTCCTGAGCATTTGGGGTGGGGGTGGTAGGAGGAACATAGCAGAAGCCCATCTAGCATTTCCTTCTGGAGGGCCTAAGTGCAGCTTGAAATATGACAATGCTGCCTTGCCTTGTTGAAGGGGCTGCTGAGATGGTGTCTGAGGTAATGATTCAACGTGTCAGCTGCCATTACTTCACTCCATGAGAAGTAATAACCATGGTGTGGGGTCATGAGTCCTGTAGCCTTACGTGCTGAGGGGGAAATACTGACATTGGGTAGGGGGAAGGGGGGCCAGACATGCCAGGAGCCCACCCAGCATTTCCATGGTTTCATAAGTTCCAAAAGAAACATTCGCTGTTAGCACATAATGATTGAGTGATGTCACTGTAATTTTCTTGCAAATTCATAAAATCCTGTAAGTTACAGATACCCCTCACACACAACTAGCTCAGAGACTAGACTCCTCCAGATAATTTTATGTAACTGCCCATACTGATATTGATTAAGAGGAACTAATTATGCTTGTTTTCAGATTACCTGATGAATTTCTGATATGATGTAACATTCATGGGCTTCCAGCCAAAATTGCCAATAGTGCCAATGTGGAGCCATTTTCTGCTGTATGTTGTCCTACAGTGGTCTATGTAATGGCTCAGAAGCTACTAGGTCACATGGGTTGTCAGCTGATCTGTGGCCAAAAGACTTACTAAGTCTTTTTGACTGAGCTGTGACTTGTGGCTACTGATGCTTCTTTGGCGGTAAGGGTACAGCGAAGTCTGTGCTTGATGAAATGCTGAAAAACTTCTGGAGCTGATTAAGCACCAAAAGGCAATCCGATAAACTTACAGAGGCCAAAGTTCAGAGCAAGTCCATTTGCAGAAAACCCATTGAAAATGATACAAATAATGTCTTTGGAAAACTCATTAATTGAAGTTTCTTTCACTGGATTAATAATGATGTTTGTCAGTGTTCTTATCTGAAATGAGAAGCTCAACTGTTTGCTGATGATACAAAGGTCATTCACGTATATCAAGAACAGAACAGGACCCATGATTTTAAATTAGTCTGCCATTTCATCTAACTGGGGTTCAATCACTTGACCCATATAAAGAAACTTTTCGTTTCCTGTTCTGTAGGTATAACTTCAACCACTCATATGCTATTCCTTTTATACCATGGAATTGCAGTTTCTGTGACAATGTTGTGGTTTACACAATAAAATCTTTAAATAGTAAAATGTCACCAATAGGAATTTTCTGTGACTTGTCCCAAGCATTTGATTGTGTGGACAGCAAAATTGAATTTCAAAAATGCTGTTCCACTGAGACAGCAATATACAAACTGATTTGCTAAATATCTCATTACTGTTGTTATTGCTAACCACTCTTGAGTAAATTATTTTCTCGAAGATTTTTGAAAATGCTGTAAGCAAGGATACTGGCTGATAATTATTGACACCTGTGGTGTCCCACTTTTTGTAGAGGCCTGACAATGGCATATTTTAACCAGTCTGGGAAACTACCTTGAGTTAGTGATGCATTACATATGTGACTCAGAACATCAGCTGTAATTACTCCACATTGTTTTAATATCTTAGAGATGTCATCTACTCCAACAGAACATTTATTTTTGAAAGGTTTAATACTTCTACTTAATTCACAAGAGGTTGTTAGGTGAAACTTAATCTGACCAATTCCATGTACTGCCTGGCTTTATCTTTTGAACTATTTTCACCAATTTTTTCTCCTTCACTTAAGAAATAGTTATTAAATACATTAGCTACTTGTGTATCATTGGTTACGAAGATGTTGTTCTCTTAAATAGTAATACTGCCTTCCCCAGTGGTTACTTTTCCTGTCTCCCTCCTAAAAACCTGCAAGACAGTGTACTTGACAATAATTTTCCAAAGAAACTTAGACTATCTCACTGAAAAAGAGTTTTACAGTGTTGCAGAATACTTATGCCATTAAATTTGTATATATTGTTATTTTTCTACCCCTTTGGCTTACATTTTTACATCATTGATAATGAATAAGTGATAATTAATGTAACTACTTTGACATGTCCTATATTACACACAAATTTTCAGTTCACAATGTAGTCTAACAGGATCAAATAACATTTAATTCAATAGCATTCCAAATTGTAAGTTAATTTCTTCTTTAGCAACTGCAGCAATGAAATAAAATCATATTTCTTGATTTTATTAAAACTTTTCTCAGTGTGTTACAATAACTTTTATAGTGTAAAACAACTTTTGGATCTTTACTAGCTCTTGCTGTCTCATGCAGTTTAATTTTCTTTGGGAAAAACTTTTCAAAGAAACCTTACTACAGGCATTAAAGTGTCTTAAGAAAGAAAAAGAACATTCAGTAACACCACACAATGTTCAAAAATAGATATAAATTTATCAAGAAATATGTTGCATTTGTCATTAGCATTTGTCATTAGCATTTGGCTCATTATATAAATCTCCCCGATTAACGTTGTTTGAGCTTTCTCTGAAGTGCTCTGTAGGTACCAGGTTGAGCAACCTCACACTTTTACTTAATGATTTCTGAACTGTACATTGTTAGGTTTCGTAAGTCAAACAGTTGTGCATCATGATCTGACAATCCATTTACCACAGGGAAAGCATGTGTTTGTTTTACATCCTCTTTCTGTACAAATACATTGTCTATTAGAGTGCTACTGTCTTGTGCTATACATGTAAGGAAATTGACCAGTGGTTCTAAGTTATATGTTGTTAATAACACTTCTAGTTCACTTTTGTATCAGAATTACTTAGAAAATTTGCATTGAAATCACCACAGATTAATAACTTCTTTTTGTCTGACACATAATAGGGAGTCAAACTTTTTTATGAATACATCCCAGTCTCCTAATGGGGAGCTGTACACTGTTTCTAATATATTATTGATATTATCTAGCTGAAGTTCACATGCACAAACCTGAAACTGCTGATTTGCCCTTCCACAGATTCTCACCATTGAAGTGTTTCCCTGCACCATTGTCACAGACAATGGGCCCAAATTTACTTCTACAGCATGGGAGCAGTTCTGCACTACTAATTGCATCAAACACCTGTGTATCCCTCCATTTCACCCTTCCTCCAATGGCAAACCAGAGTGGATGACGCACCCACAGCCTACAACACCTGTTGCTTTAGTGTCTGCATCTAGGAAGATAGCAGGTCTCAAAATGTCCTCGTGCGCCTACAGGCCCACCCCTATGCTTGACCACAGCCTAGCAGAACTCTTTAACGATGGTCAGCTGTGTACACTCCTCCATCTCCTGGCACCATAAACCAAGGAAACCCAGACCTTACATGTTGGATGACACCCTCCTTGTTCAGCTGTTAAGGCATGTTCCTATGGGACAAATCCCTTGTGAATGCCATATATGGTGGTGGCGACTCACGGGTGGCGCCATAACATGGTAGATGCCCTGAGATTTGTTGTGTCAGTGATCCTCTGCTGAAGGTGTAGGCTGGAGGTGGGGATAGAGTTGGTCCACGTGCTGAGTTGGTTTCCCTGCCCTCACACTTAATTCCTCCTAATGTGTACTATTTCCATTCCAGGACAGTGTCAGTAGCTCCTATAGGCATGGGACTGAAGGTCGGAACATCACCATTGCCTCAGTCTGCGCCACGGTCATCCATCACACTGCAATTCCCAAGTGCAGTGCCTAATGTCCTATGTTCCTTCTCCCTAGCTGGTGGCTTCCACTGGTGGGACATCACCTGTTCACCTCCCAAAGCATTGACCAGGGCCCTTCAGCCCTATGCACCCACTTCATGAGGCAGCATATGGTGTCCTGGCATGACAATTTGGACAGCCCGCCAAAACACAAGGACATAAGTGGCACCCCTATAACTAGGGAATGCTGCTAATCTATTTGCACCACAGCACTGAGTGCGAGCCATGGCTGCTGCACCAGCCTATTGGTACTCACAGGGGCCCTATAAAGCCGGCAGCACATGGGCTGTGTGTCAGTTGAGTTCTGACTGAGCACTTGTCTTGTTTACCTTACACATTGTTGTTGGTTCTTGAATCTTTCCATGTCTTGGCCATCTATCTGGTTTACTCTATGGACTTGTCTAGTACCGTATCTGTTTGTGGTTGTTGTTAATGTCATCTGCTGTGTCCGTTTGTGGTTGCTGTTATTGTCCTTAGCTGTCTTTCTATGGCCTTGGGGTCCTCAGTGTTGGCGCCCTCGGCTGGTCAGCCTGCGGCTCCTTATCTGATAGCAGTTCCTAGAGTTGGTGGGAAGCACATGGCAAATGCTGTGATGGAGTTTTTGAAATGAAGAGCATATTGTGGGTAGCATGCTCAACAACTGGGTAATCCAGTTGTTTTTTCGGTGAAGTTGGAAGGTTGCCATTCATGCAGAAAGCTTGTGGGTTGTTGTGCCCAAGTAGAACACAGCACATTTATTGCAGCTTAGCTTGTCTATCACATGAATTTTTCACAGGAAGCCTTGCCTTTGGTGGGGAAGGAGATGCATCTGACAGGACTGGAGTAGTTGGTGATGAGAGGATGTACAGCACAGGTATTTCATCCTGTTATATTGCAGGGATATTGGCCATTACACATGGGGTTGGGAGCAGGGGTTGCCTAGAGATGGATTAAGATATTTTGGAGGTTTGGCAGAATACCACTGTTTGAGGGGTGCAAAGGGAAAGTGGGTAGAACATACCACATTCCAAGCTGAAATGAGAGGTCCTGGTGGAGAATATGATTCAGTTGCTGTCCTGCATTGTGCTGAGTCACAATGGGACTGCTCCTGGGACTTGGTGAGCAAATGGAGACATCGCCTGTGCCAAATCCCTCCAGCCACCACCACTTCCCCATCGCCCAAAGTCCCACTGTCCAGCCATAGAGCAGCAGTCCTAGTCCTGGGTGGTACAGAGACATGAGGAACAACTGAATTGCATTCTCTGCTAAGGTTTCAACTACGTCTCATTGTGGCATGGAATGAGAAATGTTCTACCCAGTATCCTTCACACTCCCAAACAATGGTATTCTGCCATCTACCAAACCCACACATCTTCATCCATCCCTACACAACCCCTTCTTCCAACCCATTGTCTGATGGCTCATATCCGTCATACAAGACCTGTCCAATACATCTTAATACCACCACCACCACCACCACCACCACCACCACCTACTTCAGTCTGATCAGAATCATCACCTATCCCATCAGAAGGCAGGGCTACCTGTGAAACAAGTCACGTGATGTAATAAGTCAAGAGAGGAAACCAAGAGTGTTGCCCAAAACAGGCAACTATCCAAGAGTGCGTGCAACTTACTTTGTACATGTGATGCTCACATTTCTGGCTTACAACTCATTCTTGCCCCCTGCGGGTTCAGGGATTAGAATAGGCCCACGGTATTCCTGCCTGTCGTAAGAGGTGACTAAAAGGAGTCTCAAATGTTTCGGCGTTATGTGATGGTCCCCTCTCGGGTTTGACCTCCATCTTTCTAAATTGTTCCGAAGAGCGAGCCAATTGGGGAAGGGCGCCTTACATGGTGCACTGTACTCATCGTGCATTGAGACCTTTAGCCGGCTTTCTCGTTGTTGCAATGGTGTCCAGCTCGTTTTCCATCTCTTGGGCGAGGATACGTCCCTGGGTGCGATTACCACTTACCACGCTGCGCTGTGCAGTGTTGCTTTTCGCTGCGACGATGACAACCTCATACATTTTTGCACCTAAGATCCAGCACGGTAGCCAGTATGTTGTGGTGGGGCCGCCATGTACCCTGTTGGTTGTAGCCCCCTGACAACACAGGGATTGCTCTACTGATGACTGCACCGTTTACTCCTTGGCATACATGGGGAGTAGATGCCCATCTCCCTGGGGCATCAGGACTCCCGGCAATGGCCATTCTGCCAGGTGGCCCTTGCTGTGGCTGGGTGGCGCCCATGGGGAAGGCCCTTGGTCGGAGTAGGTGGCATCAGGTTGGATGACACGCAATGAAGTGTGGCACATCATCTCTTTCTGGTGGCCAGCCACCAGCAGTCTCTAAGCATTCGAGGGCTCATTTTAAGGTAACGTTTATGACCCCAAATCGTTCCCATCCCTGGCCACACCATGGGAGGAACGACAGGCATTGAATGGCAGTGACACGTATTCGCCCAGGTATCTCGTCTGTACCAGAGCTGATGGGGAATCCTTTGTATCCGTGAAGCCTCAGTTCTTTGTAGAGCATTTAGAGGGCCACTTTGGGAAGGTGGAGGGCTTGTCCAAAATGCGCTCTGGGTCAGTTTTGATAAAAACAGCATCCTCCGCCCAGTCACGCAGGTGACTTGCTTGTGACAAGTTAGGGGATGTTAACGTTACCATCACACCACATAAGAGTTTAAATATGGTCCAGGGTGTTGTTTTCCATAGGGACCTACTTTTGCAGTCTGATGATGAGCTGCGTGCAAACTTAGAGCATAGGGGTGTTCATTTTGTCTGGCGCGTTCATCGGGGTCCGAGGCACAATCAGGTTGCTACCGGTGCCTTCATCTTGGCCTTCGAGGGTGATACGTTACCGGAGAGGGTCAAGGTGATGGTCTACTGTTGTGACGTCAAGCCCTATATCCCTCCCCCGATGCAGTGCTTTAAGTGCTGGAAGTTCGGCCATATGTCTTCCCGCTGCACTTCCAGCCTCTCATGTTGAGATTGCGGACACCCATCTCATCCCGATACTCCATGTGCTTCGCCTCCCATCTGTGTCAACTGTGGAGAGCCTCATTCACCTTGCTCGTCAGACTGCAGGATCTTATATTCCATGATTTTGCGTTCTTTCTGTGAGACCCTGGACCGACTGACTTACACTGAGGCTAAGTGGAAATTTGAATGGCTACATCCTGTGCGCATGATGGTATCTTATGCCTCAACTGTCACTCCTGCTCCAGCTCCTTTAGCTGCACCACAAACAGTCAGCTCTCAGTCAGAGGACCTCACCTGCCCCCTTGACGATGGGGGCCCCCTTCTCTCGCTGTTGCTCCCACACCATCTACCTCGGGAGCAGCACCCACTAAAGCACCGGGGACACCAGTCCCCTCTTCTAAGCCAGAGAAGAGTAAGTCTTCTTCGGATTCTCTCGCTCGGAAGGGATCCCTTGGGTCACTTCCTTCCCAGGTTCCTACCAGCGGCACAGCAGACACCAACCAGTGGCTGAAGAAGCCACAGGTCGCTGGTCGTCGAGCTTCGTGATCATCTTCGGTCCCAGAGACTGACTCCAATAAGCCCTCTCAACAACGACAACCAAAGGAACAGCGAGAGAGAACGACATTGAAGACCCGTAAGACCAAGGCACCTGCAGTGGCACCTACTCCACCGCTACCTACAAGCTCTGCATCTGAGGATAAGGTGGAGATTCTTGCGTCCGCTGAGGACCTCGATCTCGCCGGTCCCTAAGACGCAATGGATAGCAATTGCATGGGTGCTCCATCGGAGGCAGCAGGTGACCCAGCGGCGTAATCTGCCTTCCCAGTCCCGTCACGCCTTTCTCAGCCATGGACAATACCATCCTCCAGTGGAACTGCAGCTGTTTCTTCCACCATCTAGCTGAGCTCCGCCAACTTATCAGCCTTCACCCCTTCTTCTGCATTGCTCTTCAGGAAACTAGGTTTCCAGCAATGTGAACCCTCGCCCTCCGTGGCTATCGGGGTTATTATACGAACCAGGCAGCTTATGAAAGGGTGTCTGGTGGCGTCTGCATATATGTCAACTCTCTAAACAGCGGGTCTATCCCTCTACAAACAGCTTTAGAGGCTGTCTCTGTTCGGTTGTGGACGCCACAGGCTGTTACCGTCTGCAGTCTTTACCTTCCACTGGATGGTGATGTCACACAGCATGTCCTGGCTGCGCTGATAGCCCAACTGCCGCCACCTTTCTTATTACTGGGCGAATTCAACGCCCATAACCCTCTGTGGGGTGGGTCAGTGGCGACAGGTCGAGGCGCCACCATTGAGCATTTATTGGCACAGCTCGATCTTTCGCTGTTAAATGATGGTTCCTTCACACACTTCAGTGTGGCGCATGGCACGTACTCCGCCATTGACCTTTCGATCTGCAGCCCTAGCCTCTTACCATCTGTCCAATGGAAAGTGCATGACGACCTGTGTGGTAGTGACCACTTTCCGATCTTTCTGTCACTGCCACAGTGTCAGTCTTCTGGGCGCCCTTGCAGGTGGGCAATGAATAAGGCTGACTGGGACTTGTTCTCCTCCACTGCCGCTATTGAGCCTCTCCCTAATGATGGCATTGATGCGGTGGTTCAATCGGTCACCACGGGCATTGTTACTGCCGCCGAATCTGCCATTCCCCGTTCTTCTGGGTCCCCTCGACGGCGGACTGTCCCTTGGTGGTCGCCTGAGATCACTGAGGCGATTAAAGATCGCCGGCGGGCGCTACAGCGTCACAAGCGACATCACTGCATTGAACACCTCATCACCTTCAAACGGCTGCGTGCGCGGGCCCGCCGCCTTATACCGCTCCCAGCACTCCTGCTTGCTTTGGCGGATGTGTCCACCATTGGCCTCCACGTCTCTCCATCGCAGGTCTGGGCCAAGATCCGACGCCTCTATGGCTATCGGACCCCTGTCAGTGTCCCTGCGCTCTCTCTGAATGGAGCAGTTTGTACAGACTCCGGCGAAATTGCCAACAGCTTGGCTGAGCATTTTGCTCTTAGTTCCGCTTCTTCCAATTACCCACTGGCCTTCCGCTCCATTAAAGAGCGGATGGAACGTCGGAGCCTTTCTTTTTCCACCCACCATTCTGAATCCTACAATGCTCCATTCAGTGAGTGGGAATTTCACAGTGCCCTTGCCGCTTGTCCTGATACCACTCCTGGGCCAGATAGCATCCACTGTCAGATGCTGAAACACCTTTCAGTGGACTGCCAGCGACGGCTCCTCGACCTTTACAACCGCATTTGGGTCGAGGGTGAGTTTCCGTCGCAATGGCGGGAAAGTACTGTTGTCCCCATTCTGAAACCTGGGAAAAACCCTTTGGAGGTGGACAGCTACCGCCCCATTAGCCTCAACAACGTTCTTTGCAAGCTTCTCGAACGGATGGTGAGCTGGCGCTTGAATTGGATACTGGAGTCTCAGGGCCTTCTGGCTCCGTCTCAGGGTGGGTTCCGTAAAGGCCGCTCCGCCACCGACAATCTGGTGAGTCTGGAGTCGGCCATCCGTACTGCCTTTGCCCGCCGTCAGAACCTGGTCGCTGTCTTTTTCGACATGCGGAAGTCATACGATACAACATGGCGTCATCACATACTTTCTACGCTTCATGGATGGGGTCTTCGGGGCCCTCCGCCGCTCTTTATCAGAAATTTTCTGTCGTATCGTACCTTCCGCATGCAAGTCGCGGCCTCTCATAGTTCCTCTCGAGTCCACGAGAACGGGGTACCACAGGGATCTGCCCCCCCCCGCCCCTGCGGGTCCGGGGATTAGAATAGGCCCGAGGTATTCCTGCCTGTCGTAAGAGGCGACTAAAAGGAGTCCATCCCCCTCACGGGGGTAGTTAGCGCCTGCGTCCGGAGACGGACGGTTTCACGACCTATAATCGTGGTCTTTTTGGTTTTTCACTTCTCGTTTCTTCCTTCCTTTTGTTGGTTCCTTTCTTTGCTCTTCTCCACTTCACTGTCTTCCTTACTCTTTCCCTTGACTCCTCCTTGCCTTCTCATTGCCTTTTTCTCCTTGCCTTCTCATTGCCTTCTTCTCCTTGCCTCCTCCTTGCCTCCTTCTCCTTGCTTTCTCATTGCCTTCTTCTCCTTGCCTTCTCTGGTCTCCGCCTCGGCGTTTGAGACAGTCTGTCCTCTTTCTCCCTCTCTCTTCTTTTTCCTCTTCTTCCTTCCTCCCTGTGCGTGTCTGAAGGCCGACCCACGCGTTCGCACGCGTAGCCGGTGACGGGGTAACGCGTAAGTCCCCGCCCTGGGTAGACATGTAAGGCACGCGCGTACCCCCTGGTAAAGGCCAGGCCCGGGGAGGGGTGATTGCCTGAGCTGATACCTTCTGACCATGCCGATTGGTCCCTCTGTCTGTTTCTCGGGAGGTGTGACCTGAGGTGTAAACATTCACCTAAGGCGGGAGTGCCCTCTGAGAGGGTCCCCACAAGGAAGGAGCGCGCCATCGGAGACGCTGGCAATCATGGGGGATTCCTCCGCAATGGATTCTACTCCATCGCTTTCGACTTCGACCCACAAACGGAAACGTGACCAGCCAACAGTGACAAAAATACTACCGCCTGCCCCACAGTTCCTCGTAGTTTCTCGATCTGAGGACGGAAAGGATTTTTCCTCTGTCAACCCTTTCGTTATCCAGAAGGGCGTAGATGCCATAGCCGGATCTGTCAAGTCGTGTACCAGGTTGCGTAATGGTACCTTGTTACTAGAAACTGAGAACGCATTTCAGGCACAGAAACTGCTTCGAGCCACACTCCTGTACACATTTCCTGTCAGGGTGGAGGCTCACCGAACTTTGAATTCATCTCGTGGTGTGGTCTATACTCGATCCCTCGACGGCTTGACTGACGAGGAGATTCAATCTTTCCTCGCTGAGCAGGGCGTGACGGCTGTCCATCGGGTCATGAAAAAGGTCAACAATGACCTTGTACCGACGCGGACACTTTTCTTAACCTTCGATAGTGTTAAGCTGCCATCGCGCATCAAGGCGGGCTACGAGGTTATTTCTGTTCGCCCCTATGTCCCGACACCTACGCGCTGCTACCAGTGTCAGCGTTTCACTCACACTCGACAGTCTTGTTCCAATGCGGCTAAATGTGTCACTTGTGGCAGGGATGCCCATGAGGGTGACTGTCCACCTCCGTCTCCTCGTTGTGTGAACTGTCAGGGTGACCATGCCGCATCCTCCCGCGACTGTCCTGTCTATAAGGAAGAACGCTGTATCCAGGAAATTCGAGTCAAAGAGAAAGTGTCCACCTCGGCTGCTCGCAAGCTATTGGCTAGTAGGAAGCCCACGCTGCTCCCAGCGGGGAAATACAGCACTGTCCTCGCCTCTCCTCGGACTACCCGGGAGGTAGCAACCCAGACATGCGATCTGACCTTCAGCACCACGGTCGTCCGTTCGGCCAGTGCTAAGATCGCGCGGTCGACGTCTCCTCTTCGTCCCATCACCCCACAGACACCAGCCCCTTCATCAGCTTCTGCTAAGACGAAGACCCAGAAGTCAGATGCACGGGCCTTCAAGAAGGAACCGTCCCGTGCAGACTTCCTACGTACCTCGACCTCCCAGCCTTCGTCCGGTACTTCCACCAAACGCCCATCCAAGAAGGCTAATAGGAAGCACAGTTCTCCTTCTCCGCCACGGCGCATTTCTTCTCCTGCGCCACCCAGCGGTTGCCGCCCCAGGCCGTCATCCCTTTCGCCTGGCCGCACCGCTGGTAGCCGAACATCTGGCCGTTCACCGGCGGAGGAAGCTCCCCCTCCCGGCCATCTTCCCAAGATGGCCGATGAACCTATAGAACCAATGGACGATGACTGTCCGCCTACTGATAGCGGCGGCAGTGCTCGCTCGAAGCCAGGCCCTCAGCGGCCTTCGAGGTGACCCCTTCTCTCATCTTCCTTTTCTTCCGATGGCACTTATTAACTGGAATATTCGCAGCGTTCGCTCCAACCGAGAGGACTTGAAGTTGCTGCTCCGCTCGCATCGTCCGCTCGTCGTAGCCCTCCAGGAAACGAAGCTACGCCCATGCGATCAAATTGCCTTGGCACACTACACCTCTGAGCGTTTTGACCTACCCCCTGTGGTAGGTATCCCAGCTCATGGAGGGGTTATGTTGCTGGTCCGGGATGATATTTACTACGATCCCATCACGTTGCACACCGGCCTGCAGGCAGTTGCCATCCGCATTACTCTCCCCACTTTTACGTTTTCCTTTTGTACCGTTTACGCTCCATCGTCATCTGCCGTTACCAGGGCAGACATGACGCAACTTGTTGCTCAGCTACCTGCACCATTTTTGTTAACTGGAGACTTCAATGCCCACCATCCTCTTTGGGGCTCTCCAGCATCCTGCCCGAGGGGCTCCTTGTTAGCAGACCTTTTCAACCAGCTCAATCTTGTCTGCCTCAATACTGGCGCCCCTACTTTTCTTTCGGACACATCTCATACCTACTCCCATTTAGACCTCTCTATATGTACTCCCCAACTTGCACGCCGGTTTGAGTGGTATGCCCTTGCTGATACATATTCGAGCGACCACTTCCCGTGTATTATCCATCTCCTGCAGCATACTCCCTCTCCGTGCTCCTCTCGTTGGACCATCTCCAAGGCAGACTGGGGGCTCTTCTCTTCCAGGGCGACCTTTCAGGATCAAACCTTCGCAAGCTGCGATCGTCAGGTCGCACACCTCACGGAAGTCATTCTCGCTGCTGCTGAATATTCCATCCCTCACCCTACCTCTTCTCCACGTCGCGTACCGGTCCCCTGGTGGACCGCAGCATGTAGGGACGCTATACGTGCTCGTCGACGTGCTTTACGCACCTTTCAACGCCACCCTACAGTGGCGAATTGTATTAATTATAAACGATTACGTGCTCAGTGTCGTCGTATTATTAAAGAAAGCAAGAAAGCCAGCTGGGCTGCTTTCACCAGCACCTTCAACAGTTCTACTCCTTCTTCTGTTGTCTGGGGTAGCCTGCGCCGGCTATCTGGCACTAAGGTCCACTCCCCAATTTCTGGCTTGAAGGTCGCGAATGAAGTCCTTGTGGCCCCTGAGGCTGTCTCCAATGCCTTCGGCCGCTTTTTCGCCGAGGTTTCGAGCTCCGCTCATTACCACCCTGCCTTCCTCCCCCGCAAACAGGCCGAGGAGGCTAGGCCACGTGACTTCCGCTCCTCGAATTGTGAAAGTTATAATGCCCCATTCACCATGCGGGAACTCGGAACCGCACTTGGCCGATCACGGTCCTCCGCTCCAGGGCCTGATTCTATTCATATTCAGATGCTGAAGAACCTTTCTCCTGCGGGTAAAGGTTTTCTTCTTCGTACATACAATCGCATCTGGATTGAGGGACATGTTCCCGCATGCTGGCGCGAGTCTATTGTTGTCCCGATTCCTAAGCCGGGGAAGGACAAGCACTTGCCTTCCAGTTATCGACCTATCTCGCTTACCAGCTGTGTCTGTAAAGTGATGGAGCGAATGGTTAACTCTCGATTGGTTTGGCTGCTCGAGTCTCGACGCCTACCTACCAATGTACAATGTGGATTTCGAAGGCGCCGCTCTGCTGTCGACCATCTGGTTACCTTGTCGACCTTCATCATGAATAACTTCTTGCGGAAGCGCCCGACCGCGGCTGTGTTCTTTGATTTGGAGAAGGCTTACGACACCTGTTGGAGGGCGGGCATTCTCCGCACCATGCATACGTGGGGCTTTCGCGGTCGCCTCCCTCTTTTTATTCGTTCCTTTTTAATGGATCGACAGTTTCGGGTACGTGTGGGTTCTGTCCTGTCCGACACCTTTCGCCAGGAGAATGGGGTGCCACAGGGCTCAGTTTTGAGCGTCGCTCTCTTCGCCATCGCGATCAATCCAATAATGGATTGCCTCCCAGCTGATGTATCAGGCTCCCTTTTCGTGGACGATTTTACCATCTATTGCAGCGCGCAGTGTCCACGTGTCTTGGAGCGCTGTCTTCAGCGTTCTCTTGACCGTCTTTACTCCTGGAGTGTCGACAATGGCTTCCGTTTTTCTGCCGAGAAGACGGTCTGTATTAACTTCTGGCGCTACAAAGAGTTTCTCCCACCGTCCTTACGACTCGGTCCCGTTGCTCTCCCACTCGTGGAGACAATCAAATTTTTAGGCCTTACCTTTGACAGGAAACTTAGCTGGTCTCCACATGTGTCATATTTGGCCGCCCGTTGTACCCGTTCTTTAAATGTCCTCCGTGTTCTCAGTGGTATGTCGTGGGGAGCGGATCGAACCGTCCTACTTCGTCTATATCGGTCGATCGTCCGCTCCAAGCTGGATCATGGGAGCTTCGTATACTCCTCTGCACGGCCATCCATCTTACGCCGCCTCAACTCCATACAACATCGGGGTTTACGACTTGCGATCGGAGCATTTTATACCAGTCCCGTAGAGAGTCTTCATGCTGACGCTGGCGAATTGCCACTCACCTACCGGCGCGATATACTGCTTTGTCGGTATGCCTGTCGGCTACTGTCAATGCCCGACCATCCTTCTTATCGTTCCTTTTTTGACGACTCTCTTGACCTTCAATACGGGTTGTATGTCTCTGCCTTGCTACCCCCTGGAGTTCGCTTTCGTCGCCTCCTTCAACACCTTCATTTTTCACTCCCTGCAACCTTTCGAGTGGGCGAGAGCCGCACGCCACCTTGGCTCCAGGCTCAGGTCCGCGTTCACCTCGACCTCAGCTCGCTCCCAAAAGAGGTCACCCCCGGTTCGGTCTACCACTCCCGTTTTTTGGAACTTCGTTCGAAGTTCAACAACATGACTTTCATTTATACAGATGGCTCTAAGACCAATGACGGGGTCGGGTGTTCCTTTATTGTCGGGGCACAAAGTTTCCAATACCGTGTCCATGGCCATTGTTCGGTCTTCACAGCTGAGCTCTTTGCCCTCTACCAGGCTGTTCTGTACATCTGCCGCCACCGACATTCTGCTTATGTCATCTGCTCAGATTCCCTGAGCGCCATCCAGAGCCTCAGTGATCCGTACCCGGTTCACCCTTTCGTACACCGGATCCAACGCTCTCTTCAGCAGCTGGTGGACGTCGGTACGCCGGTTAGCTTTATGTGGGTTCCTGGCCATGTCGGTATCCCTGGGAACGAAGCTGCAGATGCCGCGGCCAAGGCTGCGGTCCTCCAGCCTCGGACAGCTTCTTGTTGTGTCCCTTCGTCCGATTTTAGCAGGGTCATTTGTCGGCGCGTTGTGTCGCTGTGGCATGCCGATTGGGCTGCACTTACCGACAACAAGCTTCGGGCCTTAAAACCTCTTCCCGTGGCTTGGACGTCCTCCTCACGCCCTTCTCGGCGGGAGGAGGTCGTTTTAGCAAGGTTAAGAATTGGACACTGCCGGTTCAGCCATCGCCATCTGCTGACGGCTGCGCCGGCGCCGTTCTGCCCATGTGGGCACTTGCTGACAGTTCGTCACATTTTAATGTCCTGTCCCGACCTTAAAACACTGCGCCTCGATCTTAACCTGCCTACTAATTTAGATGCCATTTTAGCGGATGACCCACGAGCAGCTGCTCGTGTTCTTTGTTTTATCAATTTGACAAACCTCGCTAAGGACATTTGATGATGTTTTTTAATCCTATGCCTGTCAGTCTGTCTTTTATTGTGTTTTCCCTTTTAGTTGTTGTTGTCAACTTGTGCCTCGCGGTGCATTCTTAGAGTAGTCAGGGCGCTAATGACCATTGAAGTTGTGCGCCCGAAAACCACAAAAAAAAAAAACAAAAAAAAAAAAAAACAAAAAAAAACAGGGATCTGCCCTCTGTGTCTGCCTGTTTTTAATTGCAATAAACGGGCTCGCTGCAGCGGTGGGAAATGCTGTCTCCGCTTCCCTGTATGCTGACAACTTCTGCCTTTACTACAGCTCTACTGGCATTACAGCTGTTGAACGTCAGCTACAGGGCGCTATCCGCAAGGCGCAGTTTTGGGCTGTAGCCCATGGTTTTCAGTTTTCGGCTGCCAAGACCAGCGTTATGCATTTCTGCCGGCGCCGAACAGTCCATCCTGAGCCGCGGCTTTATCTTGCCGACGAACTCCTTGCTGTGGTGGAGACCCACAGGTTTCTGGGTGTCGTTTTTGATGCCCGGCTGACTTGGCTGCCCCATATTCGTCATCTTAAACAGGCGTGTTGGTGGCATCTAAATGCTCTGAGATGGTTGAGCCACACCCGCTGGGGCGCCAACCGATCTACCCTGTTACGGCTCTACCAGGCGTTAATCCAGTCTCGTCTGGATTATGGGAGCCTGGCTTATGGCTCAGCATCCCCATCTGCACTGCGGGTACTGGACCCAATCCTACACAGCAGCATACTCCTTGCCACTGGTGCTTTCCGGACCAGCCCAGTGGACAGCATACTTGCAGAGGCAGGTGTCCCTCCATTGCGGTTCAGGCGCCAAAATTTATTGGCCGCTTATGCTGCCCATGTTTTTAGTTTGCCCAGGCATCCTAACTCTCGTCTCCTGTTCCCGTGATCGGTCGTCCATCTGCCAGAACGTCGGCCCCGGTCAGGTTGTACGATTGCGGTCCATGTCAAAGACCTTCTCTCTGGGCTTAGGGTTTTCACTGTTCCACCTCCTTTTCGGGCCATTTTGCGTACACCGCCATGATGTGTTCCTCGCCCTCACCTTCAGCTGGAATTGGCACAGGGCCCGAAGGACTCAGTCCCTCCGGAGGCCTCCCGCCGCCGCTTTCTTTCCCCCCTTGCAATGTATCAGGGCTCTGGCATTGCGTACACTGATGGCTCGATGGTTGCTGTTCGGAATGGTCCCCTAGAGTAAGCGCATAACCGACACGAACAATGTTCATTGCCGGCTGGCTGCAGCATTTACACAGCTGTGCTGGTCGCCATCTTTCGAGCCCTAGAGTATATCCGCTCCTGCTCAGGTGAGTCCTTCGTGATCTGTAGCGATTCCCTGAGTGATTTACGATCTCTCTACCAGTGTTTTCCTCGTTCTCGTCTGGTGATGGCTATCCAGGAGTCCCTGCATACTCTTGCGCGTTGCGGCCGCTCTGTGGTCTTTGTTTGGACCCCGGGCCATGTTGGGATACTTGGAAATGAAAATGTTGACCGCCTGGCGAAAGAGGCCACCAGTACACCATCTCTGGACATTGGCCTCCCGGAGACTGATTTGAGGGCAGTCCTCCGCAGACAGATTTCCTCGCTTTGGGATGCTGAATGGCGCGGTCTGGCCACGCATAACAAACTTCGTGCCGTTAGGGAGACGATGACTGTGTGGCACTCCTCCTTGCGCGTCTTTCGCAAGGAGTCTGTCGTCCTCTGCCGACTACGCATTGGGCACACTTCGCTGACGCACGGCCACTTATTGAGCCGTGAGTACCCACCTCTGTGTCGCTGTGGCTCCGTTTTATCTGTGGTCCACATTTTATTGTAGTGTCCTCTTTTAGCTGTTCTCAGGCAGACCTTTGCGCTGCCTGATACGCTCCCTGCCGTTTTATCTGATGACCCTGCTATGGGTGGCTTAGTTTTATGTTTTATTCGGGCAGGGTTTTTTATCGTCTTATCTGAGTGTTTATGTCCTTTTGTGTTGATTCTGGCCTTTGGCCTACGATTTTAGTCTGCGTTTTTAATGTGTTTCCCGGTGGTTGGCTTCTCCTTTTTTGTTTCTATGGTCGGCCAACCACCGTCACACTCTGTGTGATTTTAATTTGTTATGTCTGTTCTTTGAGTTTTTCTTGTCCTGTGTTGTCTGTTGTCTCTATTATCCGTTTTTTTACTCTGTGTGGTAGTTTTTAAGTTTTGGAAAAAGGGACCGATGACCGTCACAGTCTGGTCGCTTTAATCCCACAAACTAAACCAAACCTACAACTCATTCTCAGAGTAAGGGTTCAGATGCATCACTGTGTACAGGCAGTTTATGGAGTTATTGTGGCGGCAGCAGCAGCAACTACAATAATGATGTACTGAAATGTTGTCCTCCTGCAATTGTTACGTCGAGAGCAACTGCAGAAACAGGTGTCACAGACAGCAGGCACCCTCCCTGTCTCTATAAACCCTCCAGCTTTTTGGACTTTTCAACACAGGTATGGCGAGGTCAGACAACAACATGAAATGTAAGAACAGTTAGTGATCTTGTAGATGTGAGTGCAGACCTCCTTCCTTCTTGTTCCTTTCTTTATAATTTGGTGCAAAAGTTATGTCTGCACATGGACCCTACCTCATTGAAATTTGGTAATTGGTGTATGGCAATGGCTGCTAATTTAGAGTGTAAATTGAAAGCTGAGGCAGTGCAGCTCAAGTCAAATCGGCAACAAAATCGTGTCAAATTGTATGCAGATTGGAAAACAGACTTTCAGGGTTTGTCCAGAGATTGTATGGTTGAATATTATCAGTGTGGTGGATGTTGTGCAGATTCCATTATCTAGGATGTATTTACAAGATCACTTAGATCTACAAGATGGATAAAGGAGGAGTTGCCATTTTCATAAAACAAGGGTATGAATACGAAACTCTCACCAAAGACAGGATTCAGCCAATGACAAGATTTTGTGTTACAAAGTTTCCAGGAACAAATGAACTACCTGATCCAAACTGGCATTTGTGTAAACAGTAGTTGAGCCCAGCATCACGCAGTGTAGTAAAGACGCTATGCAGGAGGTTTTGGTGCATAACACCCATAACAATTAAGTTATCTAGGTAACTGGAACAAGCTGGGATGGGCATAGTAAACTGTACCAGGTATCTCTGGAAGATCAGTTGAGTGGCAAGATTCCAATAGATGAACGCTTGTCATCAGTATGCCTTTGGCTTATACAATTTCAAGAACGTTTTTCTAAAACAGATCTTGCTGATCCTTGGACGTTTGCAGATTCCACTCAATGAGGAATCTCAATACATCTCCAACAATCTTAGAGAGGAGGTCCCCTTGACATGGTATGGAGTAAGTTTCCAACAAAGCTTGAGCATCATTTGTTCACGTAAAATCTCCCCAAAGCAGGAGGGAACCATTTGTCTTCTCGAGTGCAACCAGAGGAGTGGCCAAAGCACTAGCTTTTTACCATGGCTGGCTGACCACAAGAATAAAAAGTTAGCCACTATGCAATGCATTGTGTCCTCCACCCTAGTGCTTTTAGGCTGGAGGTTTTAGAGGGGCACAGGACATGCACTTAAACTTACAACTCAGCTAGAATGATAAAACACCCCTCACTTATAAAATGTAAAAATAAATCAGCCGATGAGTGTTGACTGTTGAAATTAGCTGCAACAAGTCTGGTAAACAAAGATTATGACACAGGCAACCAAAGTAGTACAGCTCAACAGTATATGGGCCACTGTCAACAGGGCACTGCACCAACACTGAGGTGGGTCTTCACGGTGCAGGAGATAGCCGTGGGTCACCCAAGGGTGGCCAGTGCAGAGCCAACAGAAACCCACAGAGTCCCTGCAAGACGCCCACATGGAGGACTTCCACACATTCGTAGTTTCCTTAGTGGCTTGCAGTTTGTTGTGTGTACTGAGGCTATGCCTTCCATCTCCCAAAGCCAAAAAACTTCGCAGTGTAATACTAAATGCAGGTCAGTTTCAGAGATGCCCATCTCCAGAAGCGGTTTCCATGTAGGCTGTTTGACCAGCCTCTCAGCAAGTTGGTCTGAACCCTGGGACATGTCAGTATCCCAGCCAATGAACACCACTGAAGGACTGGACCGTTCCAGGGCATACATGGACTAATGGGTGGTCTCTACAAAAAGACAGAGTAGCACTGGTAGATAGCTTGTAGGCCACTCAAGGAGTCAGTACGGGGAAGAAAAGACTCACCAGGACACGAGCGGATCTGTTTGAAAGCATGAGAGATGGCCGCGAGCTCTGCAGTAAAAACACTGCAGCCATCTGGCAATGAGTGCTGTTCAATATGTTCGCTGTGAACATAGTCATGTTGGCTTCACCCATCAGCCATTGAACCATCTGTGTAAACCTCTTCATAGCCCTGGGACATGTCAAGAATGGAAAGGAAGTGACAGCGGAGAGCCGTAGGGTTAACTGAGTACTTAGGGCCATGCGAAAGGTCCAGAGAAAGCTTCAGCTTAGGTTTACATCATGGAGGTGTACATGAATTCATGTGGTAAGGGGGAAGACTCCAATTCAGACAGAAGGGATTGGACACAAACCACAATATTAAGTCCTGACCTGGGCAGCCGATGTGCTATATGAACAGCCATGGATGGGAAAAGGAGATGCTCACATTCGTAGCTCTCATGAGCATCCAAATTACCAATGTAACTGGTGAGCTGTTTTGCACGTCTGATCTGCAATGGAAGCACTCCAGCCTCCACTGTTATGCTTGTCACTGGACTCATCTTAAAAGATACTGTGCTAGTCGATCTCTGCAGCAGCGCACTAGGTCAAGTAAATGCAGGGCAGAGGGCACCACCAAACCATAAGCCACACTCCCATAGTCAGGGCAGGATTGAACAAGGGCTCTGGAGAGCTGCAGCGTAGAGCGATCTGCACCCCATTTAGTGTTGCTCAGGCAGTGGAGGGCATTAAGGTGCTGCCAGCACTTCTGCTTAATCTGAAGAAGATGAGGGAGCAAAGTCAATCGATAATCAAAACCCAATCCTAAGAATCGATTCAGCACCAGAGGTTGAAGCTTCCCAGTCTGGCATTCCCGTGGACGTCTATGTAGATGAGCTTCAAACAAGGCACTGGGGGAGTGATGCGAAGATGGGAAAGTGGTCACTACCACACAAGTCATCGTGTGCTCTCCAGTGGACAGATGGGAGAAGCCCTGGTCTGCAGAGGTATAAGTCAGTGGCCCAGTAAGTACCATGAGCTACACTGAAATGTGTGGGGGCCCCCAGTGTTTAAGAGGCAGAGGTCAAGTTGAGACAGTTCCTGTAAGGGAACCATGTCACACTATTTGAAATTCTTTTGTGATGGTGAACCCAGAAAGCAAGAAAGCATCCAGGCCAAAAATTTTATCAGCAGAATGACTGCTTTCCAGAACATACCTTCCCAAGTGATTTCCCTGGTCAACCTCCCGACATACTCATTTGGGTTACTCTGCTTTGGTCCTGGCCTCTTGCAAGTTGGTTATGTATGGTGACAGCTGTATTCTCCTCAGAGGTCAGTTCACCACCACGGCCACAAATAAGGTGGCTACATGGCCACTAACACTGCTTGTTGTTAACAGACACAGAAGCGACAAACTTAAGATCAATAAAAAATAAATAAAAAGAAAACCTTGGGGGCCACGAGGATTGCCCTGGGGAACCTTGGCCTGAAGCTCATGCACCATCCCGTGATGCAAGTTAGGAGTATCGTTTGAACTGGTCACGATTGGCCATCATGTCAGTCTGAGATGTCCATCCCTGCTGAAATGGGTGGGGTGTGCCCAATGATCAGGGCAGCCTCACAAAGCAGGGAGCGCAAGAAGGCAGACCTGCTGGTTGCACTGAAATGGGTGGACTCGCTGCTCAGGTGTCACTGACTTATCTGAATGAGACCAATAACAACAGAAGGCTGGCGAGATTCCAACCATGTAACAGTGGCTGAACTGCTGTGATACTGCAGGTGAGCCATAAGATGTTCATTTGCTGCCTGTGTCATCTCACGAGTGCGCGATTTTCAGTATGTTGCCCTAGGAAAGATTCTAGAGTTTGAGGGCTGCAGTCTGAACTTCTGGATTAGGATACAACTGGACCCCTTATGTCACGGATCAGGGAATCTGTGTGCAAAGTTTTGCAAGACCGGTTGGTACAGGTAAAATCGCAATGATGTCTCAGACCTTGCAAATCCATCACCCACGATTGATAAGACTGGCCCCCTTGCTTGTGCTACTGATGGAACTTCAGGTGTGGTTTGACCATGTGGAACCATGTTGGCAGCAATGAATAAATTTGCTGGAAGGTGAGTGGAACTGGGTCTGAGAGTGGAGCCAACTTTGTAAGTGAGAAAAATGTCATTAGGGAATCCCAAGCAAGGAAAAGTGACAGAGCGCGTTATCCCAAACCCAAAAAGGAACAGAGTGCTATTTCAGGCGCTGCAAATGTGTGTCCCAATCCTCCTGATGCTGTTAAATAGCAGAAATGTTAGTGGACGTAACTCTCTGGGATGTGACCATAGCCAGGACAGGTTGTGAACCTCGTACCTGCAATCGGTCTGACAGCAGCTAAATTTTTTGACACAAAAGGCCCATTTGCTGCTGGAGCCACTGATGGAACTGCTGTTGCAATTGCTTCTGCAGGAGCAGCTGTTGCTGTTACATGAGCTGTAAAAGTTTCACGTCTGTAATGCAACATTAACCTTGTACCTCATTTTCTTCTGAAGTAGTGCACACTCCCAGTATGATTGTGGTTACTAAAATTGACAAACTACTGAACACAGAAGCTTCTGGCCAGAAGGCTCTTTGTTGTGCATTTCTGTGACTAAACATCTCAACTGTATGGTGAGTATATTATGAAAAGTATAGATTGCTAGTCATTACCCAGTCCTGGATTTCCATTGTCTGAAAAAAGGTTTCTATGTTTTTATTGACCTTTGTAGTTTGCTTACCATTGCTTGTACTACTGTATTATAATCAATGAGACCTGTTGTAATAACAACACTTTGTATAGTACTTACATTAAATTGACAATTATTTTTGTTCACTATTACAATGATACACAGATACAGTGATAACTCAAACCATTGTAACAAACCTCACAACACCTTTGTCAATAATAAATTATTGCCAACTTCGTAAGATCTCTTCTGTTTCTTGGAGATTTCTGGCTCTGCAGTGAAATGACACGTTAGTATTATATGACAGATTCTCTCCTTTCTCATGAGAATAGGTTCCTTCCCATCAGCATCAATCAAAGGTCAGTTTTAGGAACATTGAAAATTGTAAAGGATTCAACCAATTCAATCTTTTTCACCTGAAATACCCATGGTTATACAGCAAACAGTTTCCATGACATCAAAATGTTACGTCCGATAGTGCTCAGAGCCATTGAACCATCTGAGGTCATCAGTCCTCTAGAACTTAGAACTACTTAAACCTAACTAACCTAAGGACAACCCACACATCCATGCCCAAGGCAGGATTCGAACCTGCGACCGTAACAGTCGCGCGGTTCTGAACTGTAGCGCCTAGAATCGCTCGACCACCGTGGTCGTCTCAATGACATCAAAAAGTGGCAAAAATATGTCGTACATGTGTATTATGTCACCTTTTCTTTATCCACTTTTTCAGTTCAAGATATTGATACTCAAAAGATTTCAACAGTTCATGATAGGATGAATACTGTAAGGAAACTTTGACTACTGAATAAAAGGTGCAAAATAAAAGATTTTTCTATCAGTGTTGTAGATAGAGATATGCTGATGGGAACACATCCAGCACTCAAAGGGGCAACACATGTATTATACAATGACTTCCCACAGTCATTTGTCTGAAGAATGGTTTGAGGCAGTTATCCATGATATTCTATCCAGTGCACTCCTCATCTCTGTGAAACTTCCAAAACCTACATCGGTAAGAATCTGCTTACTGCATCAAAGCCTTGGATTCCCTCTGCTATTCTTACCCCCCACACCTCACCTCCATTACCAAATTGACAATCCTTTGATGTCTTGGAATATGTCCTATCAACTGACCCCTCCCCCCCCCCCTCCTTCTTTTAGTCAAAATTATACCACAAGTTTTTTACTCGGTGCAATTCAGTACTTCATTTGTTATTCAATTGATCCATATAACCTTTAGCATTCTTATGTAATGCCACATTTCAAAACCTTCTATTCACTCCTTGTCTTAACTGTTTACCACCCGCATTTCCATTTACTCGAGAATAATACCTTCATAACAGTCCCTAACAGTGAAGTTGACATCGGATGTGAATAAATTCCTCTTTTTCAGAAATTGATGACCAAAGTAGGGAGGATATAAAATGCAGACTGACAACAGCAAAATATCATTTATTTTCCAGTCAAAATAGCAAAACAAATATAATACTTCTAGTGCATTTTTCCCTCATCCGATTCCCTCGGCATAGCTTCTGTTGATGTTCAACTCACAATGGAAATGAGGCAAAGCAATCTCCTTTCAAGAACCTATATATTCCATCCAACAGCTTCTCTAAGTCCTTTGCCATCTCTGACACAACAACAGTGTCACATGCAATCGTCCATGTTTCTATTTCTTGTCTCTGAACTTTAAGATGATGACAAATGGATGTACACTGAGGAAATTATGAAGGAATACAAGAAGAAATTTGGAAAAGAATTTAGAGATACTTAATTCTGTTAGAACATGTTCTTACTTACATAATTATCTCCTCCATGAATATCAGCACAGAATCCAAAAACAGTGATCATAGAAAACCCAACTCACAAAATCAACATGAACATGTGAGGAACTGAACAAAATTTACAACTGAATTGGTGATTTTATGGTAGGTAGGACACAGAAAGTTAGCTCAGGTGAGAATCACTGACAGATGTAAAACTAACTTCAGGTGTGTACTAGGAAAGCATGTTAACAACTTTGCTGTTAACGTTGCATTCTAATGAACTTTCAGGTGTTAATAACCTCAGATCATGCAGTTTTCTATAGTGAAGTACAGTCAGAAAGAAGCTGCACAAGTACCCAGTCATATCCTGGAATCTCTTCAAAACAGTGAAACCTTTAATGTCTGCTATAATCCACGTTCCAGACACAGAATGTAAAAAAACTAATACGAAACCAGTGAAAATAACTACGAGCAATGCCGTAGGTACCGTACTCATGTAATTTACAAACTTACAGTATGCTATATCACACTCGAAATTTCTGGTCCACAGATCTGTTAAGTTTTTTCATTGCAGCTAAAAAAATCATCCAAACTGTAAAATGATCTTTCTAGTAGAAATTGCTTTAGATGATACCTGAAAGAGAAAAAATGGTTAGCAAATTTGCTTTTAATATCTGGAGGGACAAAAAGCTTTTGCACCAGAGACATGCATACCCTTCTTCTTGTCTCTCCCCCCCGCCCCCCATTGCTTGCCGACCCCCACCCCTCCCCACCCGCCATTGCTAGCCAACCCCCCCCCCTGCCATTGCTAGCCGACCCCACCCGCCATTGCTAGCCTACCCCCCCACCCGCCATTGCTAGCCGACCCCCCCCCTCCCCAACCTCCATTGCTAGCCGACCGCCCCCCCACCCCACCCGCCATTGCTTGCCGACCACCCCCCCTTCCCACCCGCCATTGGTTACCGACCACCCCCCCCTCTTCCCACCCGCCATTGGTTGCCGACCACCCCCCCCTCTTCCCACCCGCCATTGGTTGCCGACCACCCCCCCCCCCTCCCTACCCACCCGGTGCCATATCCACAGTGTTCACTATTTCTTTTATAAAACTCAGTATTTTTACTGATGAAAGACATAAGAGAAAATATGCACTGGAAAATAACAGTAAGAATGTTTAGCTGTAGTTGTAGAAACCTTTTCTTGAAACTAGTGTACACCACACATTATTCTTAAAACACATTTTTGGACCATGAGTATTTTCTTTGCTGCTGTTTGGTTTCCCCAAAATATGATACCATATGTTACAAGAGAATGGAAATATCCATAGTATGCTGCTTTGATTGTGCCCATATTTCCACCCTTTGAGAGGACACACAGGCCACAAATCGAAGAGCTAAGCCTGTTTTGCAGATTTACACTACCGGCCATAAAAATTGCTACACAAAGAAGAAATGTAGCTGATAAATGGCTCTTCATTGGACAAAGATATTATACTAGAACTGATAGGTGATTATGCACCCAAATTGCGTCAAAATGTAGATCCTGAGAAATCAGAACCCACAACAACCACCTCTGGCCGTAATAACATTTTCTGTATGCAGAAATTCCCGTAAAGGACCTGCAACATGCGATCGTGCATTATCCTGCTGAAATGTAGGACTTTACAGGGATCGAATGAAGGGTAGAGCCACAGGTTGTAACACATCTGAAATGTAACGTCCACTGTTCAAAGTGCTGTCAATGTGAACAAGAGGTGACCGAGACATGTAACCAATGGCACCCCATACCATCACGCCAGGTGATATGCCAGTATGGCGATGACGAATACACGCTTCCAATGTGCGTTCACCGCGATGTCGCCAAACACGGGTGCGTCCATCATGATGCTGTAAAGAGAACCTGGAGTCATTCAAAAAAATGACTTTTTGCCATTCGTGCACCCAGGTTCGACGTTGAGTACACCATCGCAGGCGCTCCTGTCTGTGTTGCAGCAACAAGGGTAACCGCAGCCATGGTCTCCGAGCTGATAGTCCATGTTGCTGCAAACGTTGTCAAACTGTTCATGGAGATGGTTGTTGTCTTGCAAACGTCCCCGTCTGTTGACTCAGGGATCGAGACGTGGCTGCATGATCCTTCACAGCCATGCGGATAAGATGCCTGTCATCTCGAGGGCTAGTGATACGAGGCCGTTTGGGTCCAGCACTGCGTTCTGTATTACCCTCCTGAACCCACAGATTCCATATTCTGCTAGCAGTCATAGGCTCTCGACCAACAAGATCAGCAATATCGCGATACGATAAACCACAACCGCAATTGCAATAGGCTACAATCTGACCTTTATCAAAGTCGGAAACGTGATGGTACGCATTTCTCATCCTTACACGAGGCATCACAACAACATTTTACCAGGCAACGCCAGTCAACTGCTGTTTGTGTATGAGAAATGGGTTGGAAACTTTCCTCATGTCAGCACGTTGTAGGTGTCATCACCAGTGCCAACCATGCTGTGATCTGCATGTGATTAACCGACAGGAAGAAGATGCTCTGAAAAGCTAAATTTCACATCTGTAGCACATGATTTTTGTGGTGTAGCAGTTTTTATGGCCAGTAGTGTATTATATGATGAGACCAGTTTAGTTTGGAATCAATTACTACATCTAAAAACTTTGCTAATACTCAGGCTGAGTGAACTGTGAAGAGTGGCACACAGTCACTAGAAAGAGTTGAAACAACAGTTGCAGTGAACCGAATATAGTAATCTTCTTAAAGTTCAATAAGAGTCCACTGATGCTCAACCATTTCATTAAATCAATGATAATATTCTTAACATATCCTTGAAGATCATCACATGTATGGCCAGCAGTCACAACGGTGGTATCATATGCAAAAATGGTAAAAAAGCATTGTAGCTTTGTACATTAAGGTAGGTTATTTATAAATATGAGGTACAGTACAGGACCAAGAACAAATCCTTGGTGCACTCCACATTTAATGGTTCTCCAATTAGATGAAACCTGGTCACTGTAGATCTCATCAGTACTATCTACTATTACTTTCTGCTTTCGATCTTTGAGGTATGATTCCAATCACTTATTTGCTATACCACTTATTCCTAATAGGTCTGCTTACTGTAGTAGTACGATTATTTTGTGACTTGCCGAAAGCCTTTGACACTGAACCACCAAATCCTGTGTCAACCTGCTTAGCTGAGGGGTTATGTTCTTGCCTCCCATGCTGTGGGCCTGGGTGTTATGATAAGGGCGACACATCATCCTCATCACCAGCATGCAAGTTGTCCAATGTGGCATTGACTGAAATAAGACTTGTACCTGACGGCCGAACTCCCCTGTATGGGGCCTCTGGGCCAACAATGCCAGATGCTCATTTCATTTCAATCCTGTTGTTACCATTCTGTCATTAATTGAATTCAGAAATTTCTTTCAACTGAACAAGCAATTTATGCTTTAACAAATACCCTTTCAAAAACCATACTGACTTTTACTGAGAATGTTTTATTTATCTAGATGTTCCAAAATTCTCATATACATGAGCTTTTCCAGAATCTGGGAAAAGCAGTTAGGAGGGATGTTAGCCTGTAATTTCTGGCCTTGGTTTTGTCACCTTTTGTGAAAAGGGGTTTAACAACAGCATATTTGAATGTACCAGGCACAGTTCCTTGTTGTATGGATGCATTGAAAATATAGCAAAGTACATCACAAATAGCACAGCTCTGTTTTAGTAAATTACTAGAGATATTATCTATGCCAGTGGAATATGTATTTGTGATACAGATAATTGTTCTTTCAATTGCAGATGCTGTGACAGGTCTAATATGAATTTTACCTGTATGTTTGGGTATAGTCTTTTGCATATCACTCAAAACTTCATTAACAGAGCTCTTGCAGCCTATTTGTTCTGAAACTGACAAGAAGTGCTTGTTGAAAATATAGGCTATATCTTCAGGATTGTGTACTAGATTTCCTTCATGGTTAATTTTTAGTTCTTCAAATGTTCTTATAGTTTTCTCTGTCTCCCTTCTAATGCTATTCCAAACTGTCTTCATTTTGTTAAGAGTGTTATCAACTTCTTGCTCATAATACAATATATTTTATAGTGGCCAAAAGCATTGTAAGATACTGAAGAAGGTATACAGAAATCAGTTTTCTCTCTGTCCTTAAACAATCATGTAAAACATAGAAATTCTAACTGCAATGTAAAGTTCCCTCTAATTCTATTCGTGATCCAGGGTTAAGAACATCAGAAAGTGAAATGTTGACCAGATTGTATATTCAGCTGTGACTTTAAATTCCTCTGAGTTCTCCAAGCAAAAATTCAGTTTGGGTGTGGAGTAAGACAAGCATACTTCTTATGAAAAAGACAAAAAGGAATGACAGGAGGTTAGGTAGCATGTAATGTTCTGTCAATAGCATTCTCATTATGAACTGATAACTTGCAAGTTGATAAAAGATTGAGAAGAAAATCGGCAATGGGTCTGCAATCCTCTGAAGTGAGTTACATCAACCATGCAAAAACTAAGCCTCGTTGGTCACCTCAGTCCTTCTCCTGAGTAAGAATCCGGTGTCTTAACCACAGTGTCACTTTATTTGGTAAAGAAGTAAAGTGACACATGTGGGTGCAAGCATAACATTAGAAGTAAAAGGTATATGATTTATGTGCAGGTATTTTACAAAAGACTGAATATAAATACACAGAACAAGATTATTTGACACTTGTAGAAATAACTTTATTACAGAGATATAAAAAATATCAACAATGTACATGCAATAAGTGAATTCATAATATTTGAAAATTTATTTGAATTTCTTGATTTTTCAAAGGAATTTAATGAAAGTGTTCATTCTCTTCAAGATACAGTTCTGCAGAATGAAGAGCTATTAATACAAATGTAAAATGTTCATGATCTTTGCTTCATTTTATCCAACATTGCTCTTGATATAATAAGACGCTGTATCTGAGATGTTCCTTCATATATTTGAAAAATTTTTGCATCTCTCATCAGTTTCTCCACAGGGTATTCACTATTAAAGCCATTTCCACCAAAGATCTGAAAAACAGAAATGTGTCAGAACAATGTAACACATTATGTAAATCTGAAGACTATTAGAAACACTAGAAAAATGTCAAAACATTAAAGGTTCCATGGTGTGTGTGTGTGTGTGTGTGTGTGTGTGTGTGTGTGTGTGTGTGTGTGTGTGTGTGTGTGTGTGTGTGTGTGCGTGTGTGTGTGTGTGTGTGTGTCGATTTCACATTAAAAAATAAAGGAAAACACACACACACACACACACACACACACACACACACACACACACACACACACACACACACACATTTTGTTTCAGTCCTATGGTAACCACTCTCACAGACTAATTATAAATTTCTAATTTTATTATAATTAGATTGTGACTCCTTTTTAGACAGCAAAACGATGTTTTAGTTGATGAGAAGTTTTTCACACATTGCATTTTTTGCAATGATTTGAGTGTCCTGTATTTACAAAATTTGCACAATGTAGGAACAATGTGCAGATTATCTTTTTCTTCAAGAAATTTACTCTGTAGAATATGTTCAATCTATACGCTTTTCTTTTAGTTCTGGAAGTCTGGTGCATTTGCATCATTAAAATGAAAGAAAAATTATTTTTAAATAACATTTCAAATAACTTTATTTGTATCTTGCATGTGATATGCATGCAGGCTTTTGAATTCTTATATTCCTATGTACCAATTTCAGATCAATAGCTCACTACATACACATGGACTGTAACACGTCCCATTAGAGTTGTTCTTTTTATCCTCCGTTAATGGTATACATAAACTGATATTCAGAAATCTTAAATTATGAAGAATACACTGCAAGTATTTTAAGTAACTTCAACTGGCATTTACTTTACTTTACTTAACATACTGAAACATCTGATCAGCTCCACATTAACCTAGCACACCATTTATCTAAAATAGCAAACTTACTGCCTGATCATGAACAGTCATATAAGTGGCAAGTTAGTTCTCATAAGTTAAGAGTTCTTCATTAGTGTGTTTCATACATGTGACTAATTTAAAACTTCTGCTTTCAACAGTCAGTCATTTAACAAATCACTCACTCTGGAGAATCTGTGCAACAGTCAAACGACAGTGTATTTTTATGAGTCCCTTATGGATGGCACAGTAATAGGCATCCCTGTTGTAGATGTGAAATATGGCTGAAGGGCAAAAGGGGTCACAGGGGTGCATTCGGAAGTCAAGTGGGAATCCCTGGAGGGAAGGTAATGTTCTTTTTAAGAAAGTGAGAAAATTTAGTGTGTCGGCATTTGAATAAGACTGCAGCACACTTTTACTGCCACCAACATACATTTTATGTAAGGACCATGTAGAGTGGATACAAGAAATTAGGGCTCATCTGGAAGCATAGAGACAGTTATTTCCTTTCCTGTTCCACTTGCAGATAGAGCAAGAGAAAACGACTAACAGCAGTACAGGGCACCCTCTGCCATGCACCATGCAGTGGCTTGCAGAGTATGTATGTAGGTGTTGATGGAGACTCGTATTGTTCAGTATTCCTATTTGTATATTCATGCTGCTCATGCACAGAAAATTATCTGAACTTTCACCTATTTGTTAATAAGTTGTAGTTACTTTCCTAGTAACTTGAAGGCTATCAAGATAGTAATCTCTGATGTGCTTCAATTATTCCATTATTTTATTTATAACCTAACAGACAGACTTAGACTACATATTATAATTGTTAAGCTGATAATCCATAAACACAACTTTCCTGTTTGCTACAAGTGTTTATTATTAGAATACTACTAGAGAATCTTAATATGCAATAACAATGAACAAAGCTTAGTCAGAGAGATGGGGAAAAAAAGAGATGGAAATCGAAAAGGAGCAGGAAGTGGACAGAGAGATACAGGTGGGAAGAGGAGTGGGCAGTGGCAACAGAAAGATGGGAAAGGGGAGAATGTGGACAGAGAAATGGGTGGGATGAGATTAGAATGTGTGGTGTGCGTACTGTAAGACCTTTGGTACACACAGTCAGATTATTTGACTTGTCGCTCTAACGAAGTAGGCGAGTGTCGGCAATGTGTCTTGTGGTCTTATTGTGGCATGTTTATCTTCTGTCGTTAGGTCAGACGATATAAATGCCACTTGCATGCTTAGAGTAGCAGATTGACGGTGACCAACTTTAAACAGAACGTGATTAATTTTCACACACGCAATATCTATGATTTTTATTATTTTTATTATTTTAATAAATGTTACTTGATTCTGGATCCTGTTTACAATTGACAATCTGAAGTTCCTTTGGTTTTGGTATGTCAATCTTATTCTCGCATATCTCTGATACTTGACAAAGTGTCTATACATTTCTCTTCATGGCTATGTACAGGAATATGATAATGTTATTAGGCGCAGACTGAAACTTGACTATAGACTGGTACAGACAAATGAAGACTAATGCAGACTGACTAATTGGAGGTCTGTACACTTGTTATAATACCTCACGCGTTCAGGTATCACTGCGCAAGTGTGATCCGCGAATAGAAAAGGTTCTACGTTAGCAGAAATCTCACTGGTTGCATAACATAGAAACAGACCAAATTGTGCTTCCGCCGATCTGCGTATTAATGAGACAGCACCATCTTGTAGTGTGGAGATGGACGAATGCTGCGCCTGCGCTGTTGTGCTTAGAGGGGCGCACTCAAGTGGGAAAGTTGTGTACGCGCTGACTACGCGGAACTATGTACACAACAGGATGTATATCCAATTCCCATAAATGTTTGATGTGTGTGCTTTCTGATTTTTTTCTTTTCAATTTAACCAGACAGTCACACCAATGTCTGGTTGGAAACAGCTAATGAATTGATGAAACAGGTAATTGTAACTGACAATAATCCACCATATATATGAAGACAGTAACTGTTCTCGAAAGAACAGATTACTGTTGTTGACCGTGCAGCTTTTCCCTGGAATAAATGATGACTAACTGAAACCCTCAGCTGCCGACAGGTGTTGTTGATATACCTTGATGAGGACAGCTGAAAATGTGTGCCCCGACCAGGACTCGAACCCGGGAGGCGTGCAAGGAATAAGTCCCTGCAGTCGTGCTATTTATCTCTGTCCTCGGTGGCTCAGATGGATAGAGCGTCTGCCATGTAAGCAGGAGATCACGGGTTCGAGTCCCGGTTGGGGCACACATTTTCAGCTGTCCTCATCGAGGTATATCAACAACACCTGTCGGCAGAGAGAGTGAGTGAGTGAGTGAGTGAGTGTGTGTGTGTGTGTGTGTGTGTGTGTGTGTGTGTGTGTGTGTGTGTGTGTGTGTGTGTGTGTGTGTGTGTGTGTGTCATCCTCTACACAATACTAGAGAGCATAGTAATGCAATGCTTCACAATTACTAAATATGTATGCGAATTGGATATACATTCTTACCATCTTCTCGGCTGCTCTTTCTGTCCATCTCTTCTTCCCCTCTCTCTTCCTCCACCTCCCCCTCTCTCTGTCAATCTCCTCCTTCCCCTGCTGTATATCCATTTCCTCCCCCCCTCCCTCTGCCCATTCGCTCCTCTCCTCTTCTCTTTCTCTGCCCTTCAGCTTTGTTCTTTGTTATTGCCAATGACTCCTTGTTCCAGAACTGAAGTCGCTTACAATTATTGGGGAAATAGTATATATGGTACTAGAGACCTCCCTTGCTGCTGCATCCATCAGGATAGTACTTTCAGTGACATCATTCACATAGTTTCAGTCTCTACATATTCTGAATCCTCAAACTTTGTAATCTTACCTAATTATAGCCAATAAGCCATAAATACAACTTCACGGTTTTCTACTAAAATTGTCTGTCAGGAAGAAAACAAAACAGCACACAGTTATGAACAAAATTTTTGTTTAAAATTATATATAAGGGGAGAGAATATGTAAGGGAAAGCAATTTGCCTAGTTTTTAAATGTCCTGCCATTGTCATTAAAACTGACTGTGGGAAAGAAAATTAAACTGCACTTTCTCACATCACAGAATAGCACAACATTTTCTTTTTCTCACATTCAGTTTAAACAGAAAATGTAATACTTGTTGTTTAATAAATATGCAGATGGACATAGGATGTATATTTTGTTAGAGTATCGCGTAAAAATCTAATAAATGTTCAGACAGACATAGGCTTTGCCAGACTTACTTTAAAGTATCATGAAACAATCTGAAGTAAATCCATGAAGAACTTTCCAAGATTTTTGGTAACAGTTTTAAAAATGGACTTGTGTATATACAGTAGTATAGATAACCTTTTAATTTGGAAGTTACAATTGGAGTGAGGCTACATGTACACACTTTGGGGTTCAGGGGTGGAAAATAGAAATTACTATGAAATACCTTTCATATATTTTTGTGTTAAATCTATTTTTATTTTAACTAATGATGAGAATATTGCATGCTACATAACATTTGTTGACACTTGAGACACGAAAACAGAAAATTGATTTCTTCATTTATAACATAAATCTATGATAATAAATCAGCACATTATTATTATTATTATTTCTTTCTTTTCTCAGACGTTATGTCTGGTCAAAAATGGAAAGTGACGCGGACATTGATCAAGTGTCACTTCCTTTTAACTGTATGGTATGTGTTATATTGCATTTAGGAACTTTCTGGTAATTGAACATGTATCAATAATTACTGATTTCTGTAGTTGTATATATAAGTTTGGATGTAGCTGTATAGCATTGATGTACTGGTGGATATTGTGTGGTACGACTCCTGTAGTTGATAGTATAATTGGTATAATGTCAACTTTATCCTGATGCCACATGTCCTTGACTTCCTTAGCCAGTTGGATGTATTTTTCAATTTTTTTCTCCTGTTTTCTTCTGTATATTTGTTGTATTGGGTATGGATATTTCGATTAGTTGTGTTAATTTCTTCTTTTTATTGGTGAGTATGATGTCAGGTTTGTTATGTGGTGTTGTTTTATCTGTTATAATGGTTCTGTTCCAGTATAACTTGAATTCATCATTCTCCAGTACACTTTGTGGTGCATACTTGTATGTGGGAACGTGTTGTTTTATAAGTTTATGTTGATACATTGTCATGTACAATACTAGCAAATACAGAATACCCCAGAAGACATCTGCTTGTGATGTGATCTACTGTTTCTATTTGTTGTTTGCAAAGTCTGCATTTATCTGTTGTGGTATTGGGATCTTTAATAATATGCTTGCTGTAATATCTGGTGTTTATTGTTTGATCCTGTGTTGCAATCATGAATCCTTCCGTCTCACTGTATATATTGCCTTTTCTTAGCCATGTGTTGGATGCATCTTGATCGATGTGTGGCTGTGTTAGACGATACGGGTGCTTGCCATGTAGTGTTTTCTTTTACCAATTTACTTTCTTTGTATCTGTTGATGTTATGTGATCTAAAGGGTGGTAGAAGTAGTTATGAAATTGCAGTGGTGTAGCCGATGTATTTATATGAATTATTGCTTTGTGTATTTTGCTAGTTTCTGCTCGTTCTAGAAAGAATTTTCTTAAATTGTCTACCTGTCCATAATTTAGGTTTTTTTTTTGTCGATAAATCCCCTTCCTCCTTCCTTTCTGCTTAATGTGAATCTTTCTGTTGCTGAATGTATGTGATGTATTCTATATTTGTGGCATTGTGATTGTGTAAGTGTATTGAGCGCTTCTAGGTCTGTGTTACTCCATTTCACTACTCCAAATGAGTAGGTCAATATTGGTATAGCATAAGTATTTATAGCTTTTGTCTTTTTTCTTGCTGTCAGTTCTGTTTTCAGTATTTTTGTTAGTCTTTGTCTATATTTTTCTTTTAGTTCTTCTTTAATATTTGTATTATCTATTCCAATTTTTTGTCTGTAGCCTAGATATTTATACGCATCTGTTTTTTCCATCGCTTCTATGCAGTCGCTGTGGTTATCCAGTATGTAATCTTCTTGTTTAGTGTGTTTTCCCTTGACTATGCCATTTTTCTTACATTTGTCTGCTCCTAAAGCCATATTTATATCATTGCTGAATACTTCTGTTATCTTTAGTAATTGGTTGAGTTGTTGATTTGTTGCTGCCAGTAGTTTTAGATCATCCATGTATAGCAAATGTGTGATTTTGTGTGGGTATGTTCCAGTAATATTGTATCCATAATTTGTATTATTTAGCATGTTAGATAGTGGGTTCAGAGCAAGGCAGAACCAGAAAGGACTTAATGAGTCTCCTTGGTATATTCCACGCTTAATCTGTATTGGCTGTGATGTGATATTTGAATTTGTTTGGATATTAAGTGTGGTTTTCCAATTTTTCATTACTATGTTTAGGAAAATTTAGGATCTACTTTGTATATTTCCAATATTTGTAGTAACCATGGGTAGGGTACGCTATCAAAAGCTTTTTGGTAATCAATGTATGCATAGTGTAGCGACCTTTGTTTAGTTTTAGCTTGATATGTCACCTCTGCATCTATTATCAGCTGCTCTATACATCCTCGTGCTCCTTTGCAACAGCCATTTTGTTCTTCATTTATAATTTTGTTCTGTGTTGTATGTGTCATTAATTTCTGTGTAATGACTGAAGTTAATATTTTGTATATTGTTGGTAGGCATGTTATGGGGCGATATTTTGGTGGGTTTGCTGTGTCTGCTTGATCTTTAGGTTTCAGATAAGTTATTCCATGTGTAAGTGTATCAGGGAATGTCTATGGGTCTGCAATGTAACTGTTACATAATTCAGTTAGATGTGAATGTGTTGAGGTGAACTTCTTTAGCCAGAAATTTGCTATTTTATCTTTCCCAGGGGCTTTCCAATTGTGAGTAGAATTAATTGCTTGGGTGACTTCATGTTGCAAAATTATCACTTCAGGCATTTGTGGTATCATCTTGTATGTGTGTTTCTGCTTGTATCCACCATGCATGCCTGTTATGTTGTACCGGGTTTGACCATATGTTGCTCCAGAAGTGTTCCATGTCTGTTATGTTTGGTGGATTGTCTATTTTAATGTGTGTGTTATCTATTGTCTGGTAAAATTTCTTTTGGTTTGTGTTGAATGTCTGATTTTGTTTCTTTCTATTTTCACTTTTTTTGTATCTTCTAAGTCGTTTGGCCAATGCTTGTAATTTCTGTTTCTTTTCATCTAATTGCTCTATCGCTTCTTGTTGTTAGATTTTACCTAACCTTTTTCGTTTTTTTCTGACATTTCATTTCTTATAAATTGTGTTAGCTATCCGATGTCCTTCTCAGTTTTTCTATTCTGATCTGTAGCCTGTGTTGCCATGCTGGTTTTGTGGGTTTCTTCTGTGTGTTGGTTGGTTCTGATCTCTGCCTAGTGTGTATATTTAGTGTAGTGAGTGCTCCTATATAAACCAGTAGTTGTAACTATTCCATAGTTGTGTTTTCATTTATTTTGTTGTGTATGATTGTGTTGCTAGCTTTTATTGTTGTTTCGACTTGTGGGTTATTTGGCGGTCTATGCAAGAATGGTCTAATGTCTGTATTTGTGTCTTTGTATTCTATATATGTCAACTGAAATTTTTCTTCTATATCTAACATGTGTGTCACTTCGTGTTCTATTTGTGCTTGTTCTGGTGGCTGTCTTAAGATTTCGTTTTCCTCTGATTGTTTAATTGATGCATGTTGTTCTTTGTTTGTTTGCTCTGGGATGTTTGAGTCCATTACTGTATTTTCTTCTTCTTCCGATTGCGAATTATTTTGTTCCAGTATTTGTTGTACTTGTTGCTTGATGTTTTCTAATTCTGACTGGGGTATCCTGTTATTTTTGATTATTACACACATCTGATCAGCTAGTCGTTGCTCTGTTAAAAAATTTAATTCTGGTTTTTATTATTATTATTATTATTATTATTAAGGTTAAAAGAAAAGGCAGTCAAATTGCCAGGATAAACATGAAGTAATACCTGCACAGCATCTGACGCACACTTCTGGGCTACATCAGATGCATAAGCCTTAGCAATAGATGCCAGGTAGGAATTCCTTTCACCTTGATCTGAAGCCCATGCAGCTCTCATCCATGATAAGCGAGCTGTTTCAACACCAATAGCCATATCCGCAAGCATGAAAGCAACAGCCTGTTAACAAGAAAATTTCCTTTTTTGTTATCACTATCAATCCTGCAGAATATCAATTAGTATTATGATCTGAGGCATTTAATAATTTTTTATATTGCAGGTGCCTCTTTTCCCATAGACTTTCATGCAGAAATCATAATACTTACCAGCAGCAACATAATCACCCATTACTACTACTTAATGGTGAAAAATAGGTGAAAATAAAGACTAGGCTAAAAATTTGTCAATTTGGACATTAACTATCAGTCACGAATGGTGAGCCAGAAGCAATGAGCACCAATGTTGCAGATAACAATAATTTCATGTTAGTTTCACTGACACCAATGTTCAATGAATGAAAAGTTATTTGAAAAAATAATTCTTGGTAAAACTATTTTTCTGGTTATATTTACATGAAAAATGTTGCTACTACAGTTATGAATGTCACTTTTTGGAATCCATGCTGCAATTTGATTTTTTTCTGTAGTGTTGAATAGACTAAGACCTTGGATAAATCTAGAAGTTACCTTTACTCAAAGTCTGTGATTTATTCAGTTCTCTCCCACCAATAAGAAACTTTCATGAGGAATAGCATTATAGTCTTATCTCAGTGACATAAGATCATGTGCCATAAAAACCAGGGCAGATCATAACAGCAAAAATGTTGTATAAGATTATTATTATTATTATTATTATTACTACTACTACTACTACTACTACTACTACTACAGCAACAATGTGTACACAACTATAACAGACTGAGTATACTTGCATGAATTTTGATTTTGATACAATATGTAAAGTATGAAACTATGGGCCAGAACTGCTGTCAGTATTTACCTAGAAGAGGGAGGATATTTAGGACTGCTGAAAGACAAAAATAAGAAAAAAAAGTCCTAGATTTTAGAACTATCAGTTCCTTACTAGTGGAGGAGAAGGATAAGTTGGAATATATTAAAAGGTGGGGCAATTCATCCAGACATCAAGATGAAGGGCGAGGCACCAGACAGAGTATGTGTTCTTAACATCTCTGGACTGAAGCTGGCAAAGTTAGAAGTTAAGATGGATTAGAGGAAGGTAAATTAATAGTGCAGTTAAAAACTAGGGAAGAAGAGAGATAACATAACAAACAGAGAAATGAGGGGAAGAGAATGAAAATGAAAAAAAAATCAATAAAGAAATTGAGACATAGTAAATAAAATGATAAAACAAACAATATGATACTGAAAAAGCGGCAAATGTGTTAATGGAGGTAAAGTACAGGAATGTGTTGAGACGTGAGACTGTAATGAGGATTGAGTTCTTATCTCTAATATTAAGGGAAACTAGTATCAGGTGATAAGATCCAAATGGCCCCCATGTCTAGCAGGCACTCAGTTGCTGACATCCTCTACAGCATGACTCAAGGGACCCCACAGCTGCTACACTGCATGAGCTATTTGAATCTTCCCATCTGACAATAGTTTCCCTAAACTCTGGAAGTGGAACTTGCTGCTCAACACATTCTTGCATCTTGACACCCTTCAGGAATTAATCTCTATTAACACATCTACTATTCCCACCAGAGGATATTGAGGTGGGTGAATATGTGGTAGTGTTCTAATTCCAATGTGATACTCATGCTAGCTCAAAGGGCATGAGCAAGGCCTTGCGTAGGTAGAACCACTACCCAGTTATTTACCTGCCGGTGGCAATGGTTGATGTCCACATAAGAACCCCTAGGATAATACTACCTCAGTCCTGGCGTTAGCCTTGCACTGTTTCCCGTCTGCTTAGTTACTCAATCACTCACACTGGTCACATTATGTTGGTCTGTACTTGTCCCTACATGGTGTTGAGACACTCTACTCCCCCGTAGGTTGAATTAGGTGTGGAGTTCCATTACCTCTTTCTTGGTCCAGCTTACTGGGCTTGTAGTTCAGCCACCATTGACTAGTATAGCAATATTCTGTGCCTGTTGGAATTGCAGTATTGTCACACATGTTCAGATACAAAAATAGTGGTGTAGGACATTCTGACATGTCTGATGTTTTTCTTTTTCATAGCTTTAAATTGTGGCCACCATGGACCCAGCATTTTTTTTCCAATGTTGGTAGGAGCAGTTATGACTCCAGTAGCAGCAACAAAAGCTGCCACAAGATGATAAGCAAGAACTGCTTAAACAAAATGCGGAATTTGCTCTGTAGGCACGCAGTGCTGGTGGCAAGCCAGGAGCCAACACAGAAACGTTCTTCACCACCACTCTCTGCACCACCACCACCACTACTCTCTTCACCGGCTTCTAAAAACCTATGGGAAGGTGGGAGAATCCCCTTCACTACTTCTTGCTGCACTGCCAGGTAAGATGTATTGTCAGTCAAGCTGATACGGCTGCCTTCATATTTTCCAGCAGTGCAGGATTGTATCAAATTGTGCAGATTTTAAAAGTTAGACTCTGAAGCTCTCCGGAGCCTGAGAACCTTGTCAGTTGCGCAAGCAGTATCATCAAACCCATGTTGTCATGGCAATGTTACAATCTCACCAGCACACATACCCAGGGAACTTGCATGAGAGACCTGGCAGGTCTGCGATCTATGCTGCATACAAGTGTCAGTTTGCATATGACTTAGTACAGTAGGGACACTCAGTCTCACTAATGAGGGATGTGGTTGTCCAGTTAACGCCCAACCTCAAGGTTCAAAGTAGGGCAGGTGCCAAATTAGAAATTTGTGGCACATGTGCCCCATGTGGTGAGCCAGGCAGCTTTGACCAATGCTGGGCATTTGTGTCCTGATGCCGTTGCTGATTAGAGTGCAGTGACATCGTTGCACTGCCCACCTTCACCCTTCGGGTTCATTAGGTTCAAGTTACTGACAGCATCCTACTTCCCACTCCCAGAATTCTTTGGGTTCTGAGTATTGCTCTGCTTCTGCACAATGGGAAATTTGGCAGTCCTGTCATTTGGTGTGCGTTCAATGGGATGGCCCCCCATTGATATGTAATATTTTTATTATTCCTTGCTACTGTAGTGTTACCTTGAAGCTGTGAGAAAGGAGGACGTGTGCTTGAAGGTGCGGAAGCAGAGACGATGCTGAGGGCATATTGTTACATGAAGTAAACCGTAAGGTGAGAGCCTTGCGAAAATGCAGACGCCCCCAGATGCGGTCCCAGGGCACCAGTTATTATTCAAGGAATGAACATTTAACTTCATATGTCATCTACATGCTGTAGTAGGTTGCCACTGTAGAGCTTTGTAACCAACAGGCATGTACTAGCATATAAAGCCAGCTTGATACCAGCCCTGAGAACAGCAACATCAGTAGGCTTACAAGGGTTAGAAAGAGAGCAAAAACGCCTGACTACTGTTGACCTAGCAGTCCCTACTCCAGGGAGCCTGAGGGGTGGGGCTAAATGGTGTATAACAATAATGTTGCAAGCCTTATTTGGCAGAGCAGTTACATTTAGCTGTCAGCTGAACAATGTTGATACCAGATATGGACTTAGGTCCCCTCTACTGCTCCTAAGGCAGGGATTTGACTGCAGTTGCACTAACAACATCATGATTGGCAGGCACCTGCAAGAGACCTGCAGGATTGGCTGGGTGGCTGTAAGTGGGGAAAAACAGTGCCCCCACATGACTCTTCAAACCCCCCCCCCCCCCCCGATTCTGCATTTTCGCTGAGTTCTCAGTCAGATGATCTGGGTGCTGAATCCACATCCATTGACTCCAGCCTCGGTCCAGCTCCACGTAAGTCTGCGCTCTCACTTGGAGTACCACAGTCAACAGACTTGCAAAACAAAACATACTGAATGTGACAAAGTTGTTCTAACAGACACTAGCAGCATCTTAAGACAACAGAATCCAGTGCAGAAGTCCCAGGAGTGGTTGCTAATCACAGTAGCAGTGTTATTAATGCTTTTTCTAACCCTAGAACTAGCCTCCAGGATATTTGTTAGGGTTTTGAAACAATTGTTTATTCCACACAGGACTGTTTGTCAAAGAGCTGCTATGAGCTGCCACAAAGAACTGCCAACAAAGTCTTACCACATGCATTTATAGTAAATGTTTTCTTCTGTCTGAGCCAATACTGTTACAGGCAATCAAATGCCTTCGCTGTGAATTGTCCTCCTGCCTTCTGCTCTGTACTGCTTGGGAGGGCAGACTGACCAGTAACCCCTTGTTTCCCACTCCCACTCCCACTTCTACCTATGTCAGGACACATATATAGCATGTGTGTGGTATGCCACAGGGTAGGCAATTTGGCAATGCTTTGTGATAGTCAGTGAGCCATGGGGACATTCATACACTACCAGGGTAAGCAGAATATACTGTGGCAGTGATGGTAAGCCTAATTAACTTAGATACTAATGGACTCTTTGACAGCCTCCTGTTCCAATGACCACTGTGTCAAGTTTTCTTGTAGTATGCAGTGTATTCCTTTCAGGGGTAGGGGGGCAGTGCTTCATCTCTACATGTTATAAGAATGTGGAAAAGACGCCTATGTTGCTAGTGTAAAATATTTTCGGGTGAGATGATTTTTCTGTTTTTTGGTTTCTACATAGTTGGTAAAGGCCAACGTCCTTGCTGCAGGGGTAAGACAAGTTCCCATGAGACCACCAAAGTTTTTAGTGCTCAGTGCCCTTTTGGGCTCTACCAGTGTTTTTCAACATAGTCTCTAGTTTTTTTTTCTTTTCTTTCTTTTTTTTTCTTCTATTTTTTTTTTTTTCTCTCCACGTCTTTGAAGATGGTGCTCCAGCCCAGCTTTTGCATTCCTAAGTCGAAGAAGACCCTGTTGAGGAAGTGTGTGACATTTTGTAACATCTGACGGGACTTCGTCGCTCTTGAAGTGTTCACCCCCTAAGTGTTACTTTAGCTTGAGGAAGACGTGATAATCGCTGGGGGATAAGTCCGGGCTGTACAGGGGCTGAGGCATAACAGTCCACCCAAATTTCATTGATGTGGGGTCAAGCATTCTCGTGAAGCACTACTCGCTCCATCAGTTGTCATCTGTGGCTGGAGTTTGGGCACTCATCAGTATTTCACAATATTGTTGCAGCAAAAGCTGAGTAGCGCTGTAATGTAGTGGTTATAATACTAAACTGTTGCATGGAGTGTCATGAGTACAAAACTCACCTGCACTCCTGCGGGTCCGGGGATTAGAATAGGCCCGAGGTATTCCTGCCTGTTATAAGAGGCGACTAAAAGGAGTCCCTCCCCCTCAAGGGGGTAGTGAGTGCCTGTGTCCAGAGACGGACGGTTCCACGACCTCTATTTGCGGTCATTTTGCTTTTTCACTTCTCGTTTCCTCCTTCCTTTGGTTGGTTCCTTTCTTTGCTCTTCTCCACCTCACTGTCTTCCTTACTCTTTCCCTTGCCTTCATCTCCTTGCCTTCCCATTGCCTCCTTCTCCTTGCCTTCTCATTGCCTTCTCTGGTCTCCGCCTCGGCGTTTGAGACAGTCTGTCCTCTCTCTCCCTCTCTCTCTTCTTTTTCCTCTTCTACCTTCTTCCCTGTGCGCGCCTCAAGGCCGACCCACGCGTTCGCACGCGTAGCCGGTGACGGGGTAACGCGTAATTCCCCGTCCTGGGTAGACATGTAAGGCACGCACGTACCCCCTGGTAAAGGCCAGGCCCAGGGAGGGGTGATTGCCTGAGCTGATACCTTCTGACCATGCCGATTGGTCCCTACGTCTGTTTCTCAGGAGGTGTGACCTGAGGTGTAAACATTCACCTAAGGCGGGAGTGCCCTCTGAGAGGGTCCCCACAAGGAAGGAGCGCGCCATCGGAGACGCTGGCAATCATGGGGGATTCCTCCGCAATGGATTTCACTCCATCTCTCTCGACTTCTGCCCAAAAACGGAAACTTGACCAGCCACCAGTGACAAAAGTACTACCGCCTGCCCAACAGTTCCTCGTCGTTTCTCGATCTGAGGACGGAAAGGATTTTTCCTCTGTCAACCCTTTCGTTATCCAGAAGGGCGTGGATGCCATAGCCGGATCTGTCAAATCTTGTACCAGGTTGCGTAACGGTACCTTATTACTAGAAACTGAGAGCGCCTTTCAGGCACAAAAACTGCTTCGGGCCACACTCCTGTACACATTCCCTGTCCGGGTGGACCCGGACACTTTTCTTGACCTTTGATAGTGTTAAGTTGCCATCACGCAGCAAGGCGGGCTACGAGATTATTTCTGTTCGCCCCTATGTCCCGACACCTACGCACTGCTACCAGTGTCAGCATTTCAATCACACTCAACAGTCTTGTTCCAATGCGGCTAAATGTGTCACTTGTGGCAGGGATGCCCATGAGGGTGACTGTCCACCTCCGTCTCCTCGTTGTGTGAACTGTCAGGGTGACCATGCCGCATCCTCCCGCGACTGTCCTGTGAATAAGGAAGAACGCTGTATCCAAGAAATTCTGGTCAAAGAGAAAGTGTCCACCTCGGCTGCTCGCAAGCTATTGGCTAGTAGGAAGCCCACGCTGCTCCCAGCGGGGAAATACAGTACTGTCCTCACCTCTCCTCGGACTAACAGGGAGGTGGCAACCCAGACATGCGATCTGACCTTAAGCACCACGGTCGTCCGTTCAGCCAGCGCTAAGATCGCGCGGTCGACATCTCCTCTTCCTCCCATCACCCCACAGACACCAGCCCCTTCATCAGCTTCTGCTAAGATGAAGACCCCAAAGTCAGATGCACGGGCCTTCAAGAAGGAACCGTCCCGTGCAGACTTCCTACGTACCTCGACCTCCCAGCCTTCGACCGGTACTTCCACCAAACGACCTTCCAAGAAGGCTCATAGGAAGCACAGTTCTCCTTCTCCGCCACGGCGCATTTCTTCTCCTGCGCCACCCAGCGGTTGCCGCCCCAGGCCGTCATCCGTTTCGCCTGGCCGCACCGCTGGTAGCCGAACATCTGGCCGTTCACCGGCGGAGGAAGCTCCCCCTCCCGGCCATCTTCCCAAGATGGCCGATGAACCTATAGACCCAATGGACGATGACTGTCCGCCTACTGATAGCGGCGGCAGTGCTCGCTCGAAGCCAGGCCCTCAGCGGCCTTCGAGGTGACCCCTTCTTTCATCTTCCTTTTCTTCTTACGATGGCACATATTCACTGGAATATTCACAGCAATCGCTCCAACCGAGAGGACTTGCAGTTGCTGCTCCGCTTGCACCGTCCACTCGTCGTAGCCCTCCAGGAAACGAAGCTACGCCCATGCGATCAAATTGCCTTGGCACACTACACCTCTGTGCGTTTTGACCTACCCCCTGTGGTAGGTATCCCGGCTCATGGAGGGGTTATGTTGCTGGTCCGGGATGATATTTACTACGATCCCATCACGTTGCACACCGGCCTGCAGGCAGTTGCCATCCGCATTACTCTCCCCACTTTTACATTTTCCATTTGTACCGTTTACACTCCATCGTCGTCTGCCGTTACCAGGGCAGACATGATGCAACTTCTTGCTCAGCTACCTGCACCATTTTTGTTAACTGGAGACTTCAATGCCCACCATCCCCTTTGGGGCTCTCCAGCATCCTGCCCGAGGGGCTCCCTGTTAGCAGACCTTTTCAACCAGCTCAATCTTGTCTGCCTCAATACTGGCGCCCCTACTTTTTTTTTTCGGACACATCTCACACCTATTCCCATTTAGATCTCTCTATATGTACTCCCCAACTTGCACGCCGGTTCGAGTGGTATGCTCTTTCTGATACATATTCGAGCGACCACTTCCCGTGTGTTATCCATCTCCTGCAGCATACCCCCTCTCCGTGCTCATCTAGTTGGACCATCTCCAAAGCAGACTGGGGGCTCTTCTCTTCCAGGGCGACCTTTCAGGATCAAACCTTCACAAGCTGCGATCGTCAGGTCGCACACCTCACGGAAGTCATTCTCACTGCTGCTGAATATTCCATCCATCACCCTACTTCTTCTCCACGTCGCGTACCGGTCCCCTGGTGGACCGCAGCATGTAGAGACACTTTACGTGCTCGTGGACGTGCTTTACGCACCTTTAAACGCCACCCTACAGCAGCGAATTGTATCAATTATAAAAGATTACGTGCACAGTGTCGTCGTATTATTAAAGAAAGCAAGAAAGCCAGCTGGGCTGCTTTCACAAGCACCTTCAACAGTTTTACTCCTTCTGTTGTCTGGGGTAGCCTGCGCCGGCTATCTGGCACTAAGGTCCACTCACCAGTTTCTGGCTTGACGGTCGCGAATGACGTCCTTGTGGCCCCTGAGGCTGTCTCCAATGCCTTCGGCCGCTTTTTCGCAGAGGTTTCGAGCTCCGCTCATTACCACCCTGCCTTCCTCCCCCGCAAACAGGCAGAGGAGGCTAGGCCACCTAACTTCCACTCCTCGGCTCGTGAAAGTTATAATTCCCTATTCACCATGCGGGAACTCGAAAACGCACTTGGCCGATCACGGTCCTCCGCTCCAGGGCCTGATTCTATTCATATTCAGATGCTGAAGAACCTTTCTCCTGCGGGTAAAGGTTTTCTTCTTCGTACTTACAATCGCATCTGGATTGAGGGACATGTTCCCGCATGCTGGCGCGAGTCTATTGTTGTCCCGATTCCTAAGCCGGGGAAGGACAAGCACTTGCCTTCCAGTTATCGACCCATCTCGCTTACCAGCTGTGTCTGTAAAGTGATGGAGCGAATGGTTAACTCTCGATTGGTTTGGCTGCTCGAGTCTCGACGCCTACTTACCAATGTACAATGTGGATTTCGTAGGCGCCGCTCTGCTGTTGACCATCTGGTTACCTTGTCGACCTTCATTATGAATAACTTCTTGCGGAAGCGCCCGACCGCGGCTGTGTTCTTTGATTTGGAGAAGGCTTACGACACCTGTTGGAGGGCGGGCATTCTCCGCACCATGCATACATGGGGCCTTCGCGGTCGCCTCCCTCTATTTATTCGTTCCTTTTTAATGGATCGACAGTTCAGGGTACGTGTGGGTTCTGTCCTGTCAGACACCTTTCGCCAGGAGAATGGGGTGCCACAGGGCTCAGTTTTGAGCGTCGCTCTCTTCGCCATAGCGATCAATCCAATAATGGATTGCCTCCCAGCTGATGTACAGGCCCCCTTTTCGTGGACGATTTTACCATCTATTGCAGCGCGCAGCGTACGTGTTTCCTGGAGCGCTGTCTTCAGCGTTCTCTTGACCGTCTTTACTCCTGGAGTGTCGCCAATGGCTTCCGTTTTTCTGCCGAGAAGACGGTCTGTATTAACTTCTGGCGCTACAAAGAGTTTCTCCCACCGTCCTTACGACTCGGTCCCGTTGCTCTCTCATTCGTGGAGACAACAAAAATTTTAGGTCTTATATTTGACAGGAAACTTAGTTGGTCTCCACATGTGTCATATTTGGCTGCCCGTTGTACCCGTTCTCTAAATGTCCTCCGTGTTCTCAGTGGTATGTCGTGGGGAGCGGATCGAACGGTCCTACTTCGCCTATATCGGTCGATCGTCCGCTCCCAGCTGGATTATGGCAGCTTTGTATACTCCTCTGCACGGCCATCCATCTTACGCCGCCTCAACTCCATACAACATCGGGGTTTACGACTTGCGATCGGAGCGTTTTATACTAGTCCCGTCGAGAGTCTTCATGCTGACGCTGGTGAGTTGCCACTCACCTACCGGCGCAATATACTGCTTTGTCGGTATGCCTGTTGGCTACTGGCAATGCCCGACCACCCGTCTTATCGTTCCTTTTTTGATGACTCTCTCGACCGTCAGTACGGGTTGTATGTCTCTGCCCTGCTACCCCCTGGAGTTCGCTTTCGTCGCCTCCTTCAACACCTTAATTTTTCACTCCCTGCAACCTTTCGAGTGGGCGAGAGCCACACATCACCTTAGCTCCAGGCTCAGGTTCGCGTCCACCTTGACCTCTGCTCGCTCCCGAAGGAGGTTACCCCCGGTTCAGTCTACCACTCCCGTTTTGTCGAACTTCGTTCGAAGTTCATTAATATGACCTTCATTTATACAGATGGCTCTAAGACCAATGACGGGGTCGGGTGTTCTTTTATTGTCGGGGCACAAAGTTTCAAATACCGTGTCCATGGCCATTGTTCGGTCTTCACAGGTGAGCTCTTTGCCCTCTACCAGGCTGTTCTTTACATCTGCCGCCACCGACATTCTGCATATGTAATCTGCTCCGATTCCCTGAGCGCTATCCAGAGCCTCAGTGATCCGTACCTGGTTCACCCTTTCGTGCACCGGATCCAACGCTCTCTTCAGCAGCTGGTGGACGTCGGTTCTCCGGTTAGCTTTATGTGGGTTCCTGGCCATGTCGGTATCCCTGGGAACGAAGCTGCAGATGCCGCGGCCAAGGCTGTGGTCCTCCAGCCTCGGACAGCTTCTTGTTGTGTCCCTTCGTCAGGTTGTAGCAGGGTCATTTGTCGGCGCATTTTATCGCTGTGGCATGCCGATTGGGCTGCGCTTACAGACAACAAGCTTCGGGCCTTGAAGCCTCTTCCCGTGGCTTGGACGTCCTCCTCACGCCCTTCTCGGCGGCAGGAGGTAGTTTTGGCCCGGTTACGAATTGGACACTGCCGGTTTAGCCATCGCCATCTGCTGACGGCTGCGCCGGCGCCGTTCTGCCCATGTGGGCAATTGCTGACGGTCCGCCACATTTTAACGTTCTGTCCGGATTTTCACACACTGCGTCTTGATCTTGGCCTGCCATGTACTCTAGAAACCATTTTAGCGGATGACCCACGAGCAGCTGCTCGCGTTCTTCATTTTATCAATTTGACAACCCTCTCTAAGGACATTTGATAATGCTGTTTTCTTTTTTTAATCCTATGCCTGTCGCTCTGTCTTTTATCGTGTTTTCCGTTTCGTTGCTGTTTTAAACTTGTGACTCGCGGTGCATTCCTAACGTAGTGTGGGCGCTAATGACCGTTGCAGTTGTGCGCCCTAAAACCACAAAAGAAAAAAAAAAAAAAAACTCACCTGGGCTGTGAAATTTTAATTCCTATATTCGGTTCCAGTACATTCTAGAAGTATCCAAAAATGTCAAGAATCATACTACTGGAATGTTCTGTAGCTATATACATACTGTATATGTTCTGGCGAGAGGCAGTTCGCTCCATGCTCTTGTATGTACAAGTGCTGAATAAACCTTTGTTAAGTGAAGTTAGTGTTTGTCATTCAGCTAATTACACCACCTTCTACGTGACATTATTCTGGTGGAGGCGCCGGGTATTGGAACTTGTAATAGCGCACATTATCCACGACACAGTGGCTCCCATCATGCCAGGACAGAGCCGCCGTTCACGTGGTGAGAAACCAGAGTTCGAGCAATATTCAACAGATCGCAATCTAGCGGAGACAGAAGAAGAACAGGATGTGACCATGAGAGCAAATGTGTGCCACCACATGAGACAGGATCCTGGGTTCTTCAGCCACTTGTTTGGATCTTGGCCATAGTCATCAGAGGTGTATGAGCGTATAGTGAAATTTAACAAATGGGATGACGCTGTGTGTTTGGCTAACGTATTTTTCTATTTGGAGGTCACTGCCAAGCAATCGTATGAGAACGATGAGGAGAAGTTCACAAGCTGGGAAGTATTCCAGGCAGAACTGCGCAAGTCTTTCAGCAACACACAATGACAGAAGTGCAAGGCTGAAGATAAATTGAAGTGCATGGCACAGCATCCAGGAGAAACAGCAGCAGCCCCCTGTGGGTCCAGGAGTTATAATAGGACCAAGGTATTCCTGCCTGTCATACAAGGCGACTAAAAGGAGTTTCACACGTTGTGGCCTTTGGGAAAATTTTGAAGAATGGAGGTCCAACCCTACAGGGGACTATCACAAAGAGCGAGCCAATTGGGGAAGGGCACCTTACGAGGTGCATCATGTCAATTGTGCATTGATACCTTTAGCCCACTTCCTCGTCATTGCACCATGCAGTGTCGATTTCTGCATCAATGATGACCATGGACTTCTCTACACCTGATATCCAGCACGGTAGCCAGTCTGTTGAGGTGGGGCCACCATGTACCCTGTTGGGCATCTATCCCTTGCCATACATGGGGAGTTAATGGCACAGGCATCAGCAGAGCGAACCCTGTGTGGTCAGGGGCTACAGCCATCTCCCTGGGACATTGGGACTTCCAGCAATGGCCATCCTGCGAGGTGGCCTTTGCTGAGGCTGGGTGGTGCCCGTGGGGAGGGCCCCTGGTCAGAGTGGGTGGCATCAGGGCGGATGACACGCGATGAAGCGTAGTCCATCATCTGGTGGTGAAACACCAGCAGTCTCTAAGTGATCACGAGCTCAAGTCAACACACAGACGTATGACGCCAAATCGTTCCCCTCTCTGGCAACGCCATGGGAGGAACATCAGGCTAAAGAGGGCAGCGGACCTTATTTGCCCTAGTACCTTGTATGTTCAAGAGCTGATGGAGAATCTTTCATGACGATGAAGCCTCAGATTTTTGTTGAGAATTTAAAGGACAAATTGGGGGAGGTGGAGGTCTCTTCCAAAATGAGACCTGGGTCAGTCTTCATCAAAACAGCATCCTCTGCCCAGTAACAGGAGAGTTGCTCACTTGTGACAAGACACCAATTTAGAGTGGCGAGGTGTACATTTTGTCCAGCATGACCATCGGTGTCCAAAGGATAATCAGGTTGCCACCAGTGCCTTCATCTTGGCCTTTGAGGGTGGTACATTGCCCTCGAAGGTCAAGGTGATGCTCTATCGGTGTGATGTAAAGCCCTATATTCCTGCCCACGATGTAGTGCATTAAATTCTAGAAGTTCAGCCATATGTCTTCCTGCTGTACTTCCAGTGTCACATGCCGAGATTGTGGATGCCCATCACATCCCAATACTCCATGTGCCCCGCCTCCCATCTGTGTCAACTTAGGAGAGCACCATTCGCCTTGCTTGCCTCACTGCAGGATTCTCCAGAAAGAAAGGAAAATCATGGAGTACAAGACCCTGGACAGACTGACCTACACTGAGGCTAAGAGAAAATTTGAACACCTGCGTCCTGTGTATATGACATCATCTTACGCCTCCGCTACAAGTTCTGGCACCATCGGCTCTGAGAGGTGACCTGGGTTGGCAGAGCTGAAGACTACACCTGCCAGCTTGATGATGGGGGGGGGGGGGGAAATTTCCCTCCCTGTTGCTTCTGCACCACCTACTTCGGGAACAACACCCCCCCCCCCTGCCCCCACCAACCATCGGGGATGTCTTACGCTTCTCCAGCTTAGAAGTGGGGACAGTCTTCTTTGGCTCCTCTCGCTGGGAAGGGGTCCCTTGGCTCACTCCCTTCCCAGGTTTTTTTCTAGTGGGAAAGACGACACCCGCCAGTGACCAAAAAGCAGCTGGTCATAGGGCTTCACGCTAATCGTCAGTCCCGGAGACTGAGCCAGTGAAGTCCTCCCAGCCAGGGAAACCCAAGGAGCAGCGAGAGAAACCCAAAAAGAAAACCCCCCTAAGACCAAGGAAATTGCGGTGGCACCCACACCACCACAACCTACAAGGTCTGCGGCTGAGGATGAGTTGAAGATTTTGGCGTCTGCTGAGGACCTAGATCTCGCCAGACTCTCACACAATGGATATAGACTGCTCAGGCAATAAATCGGTGACAGGAGGTGACTCTGAGGCGTAAACTGCCTCATTGAATGTTCCATGCCTTCCCAGTCTCACGATGTCATCCTCCAGTGGAATTGCGGCGGTTTTTTCCACCGCCTGGATGAGCTACGGCAACTGTTGAGCTTTACAACTGCTATCTGCATTGCCCTCCAGGAAACCTGGTTCCCAGCAATGCGGACCGCTGCCCTCCGCGGCTCTAAGGGATATTACAGGAACCGTAGCAACTATAATCGAGAAGCCACAGCTTCAACAGGGGTTTGAAGGGCACATGTTCATTACAGACTAAGGACGACACAGAAAGTAACTGTCTGCAGCGTATATCTTACTCCAGATGGTGCAGTACCCCTGAATGTATTAGCTGCACTGATTGATCAACTCCCTAAACCTTTTCTACTTCTGGGAGATGTTAATGCCCATAACCCCTTGTGGAGTGGTACCATGTTTACTGGCCGAGGCAGAGATGTTGCGACTTCACTGTCGCAATTCGATCTCTGCCTCTTAAATACTGGGGCCGCCACACATTTCAGTATCGCCCATGGTGGCTACTCGGCCATTGATTTATCAATTCGCAGCCCAGGACTTCTCCCATCTATCCACTGGAGAGCACATGACGACCTGTGTGGTAGTGACCACTTCCCCATCTTCCTCTCACTGCCCCAGCATAAGACAAACGTTCAAAGCCCATCTGGGCAGGCGTCCAAGATGGACTGCCGAACTTTCACCTATGCTGTCACCGCTGAATCTCCCCCACACGGTAACATCGATGTGATGATTGAGCGGGTGACTAGCAAAATTGTTTCTGCGGCAGAAAACGCGATCCCTCGCTCTTTAGGGTGAGGGTCGGGTCCTGGAGTCACGTGGCTTGCTGGCTCCAAGTCAGGGTGGCTTCCGCCAAGGTCGCTCTACCACTGATAATCTTGTGTCCATCGAGTCTGCAATCCAAACAGCCCTTTCCAGACGGCAACACCTGATTGCTGTCTTTTTTTACTTAAGTAAAGCATACGACACGACGTGGTCACATCATATCCTTGCCACATTGTAAGAGTGGGGTCTCCAGGGACCACTCCCGATTTTTATCCAAAACTTCCTGTCGCTCAATACTTTCCGTGTTAAAGGTGGTGACTCCCATAGTTCCATCCACATCCAGGAGAATGGAATCCCGCAGAGCTCTATATTCAGTGTCTCTCTATTTTTAGTGGCCATTAACGGTCTAGCAGCAGCTGTAGGGCCCTCCGTCTAACCTTCTCTGTATGCAGACGACTTCTGCATTTCGTACTGCGCCTCCAGGGAGCCATCCACAAGGCCCAATCAAGGGCTCTCCAGCGCACGGCTTCCAGGTTTCAGCCGCAAAGTATTGTGTCACGCACTTCTGTCAGCGTCGTACCGCTCATCCGGAACGTGCACTTCAACTTAATGACGATCCACTCACTGTAGTGAAGATCCATTAATTTCTAGGACTGGTTTTATACACTCGATTGACTTGGCTCCCTCACCTTCGTCAGCTTAAGCAGAAGTTCTGGCAGCACCCCAATGCACTCCGTTGCCTGAGCAACAATAATTGGGGTGCAGATCGCTGTACGCTGCTGCAGCTCTACAGAGACCTTGTCTAATCCAGAATTGACTGTAGGAGTGTGGTTTATGGTTCGTCAGCGCCTTCAGCATTGCATTTGCTCGACTCTGTACACCACTGTGGGGTTCGATTAGTGACAGGGGCTTTTAGGACGAGTCTGGTGACCAGTGTATTGGTGGAGGCTGGTGTCCCTCCACTACAGATCAGACATGGTGAACTTCTCACCAGTTATGCAGCACACATTCATAGTTCCCATGAGCATCCGAATTACCATCTTCTTTTCCTGCCCGTGGCAGTCAGTCTCCTGCATCTGCAGCCCAGATCAGGGCTAAAAACTGCAGTTCACATGCGGTCCCTTCTCTCTGAACTGGAATCCTTCCCTTTACCACCTCTACTTGCGGTCTATTCACGTACACCTCCATGCTGTACGCGTTGGCCGCAGCTTCATCTGGACCTTTTGCATTGCCCTAAGGACTCTGTTAACCCTGCCACTCTCCGCTGTCACTTCATCTCGATTCTTGATGTGTTCCGGGGCTCTGAAGTGGTTTACACCGATGGCTCAATGGCTGATGGTCACATAGGCTTCGCATATGTTACTGGAGGACATACTGAGCAGTACTCCATGCCAGTTGGCTGCAGTGTTTCACTACAGAGCTGGCGGCCATATCTCGTGCTCTTGACTACATCCGCTCATGCCCTAGTGAGTTATTTCTCCTGTATACTGACTCATTGAGCAGCCTACAAGCTATCGACCAGTGCTACCCTCGCCACCCTTTGGTAGCGTCCATTCAGGAGTCCACAGAACAGCAGGACTGTTCCAGGGCATAGATGGTGTTGGTTCGGACCCCAGGACACGTTGGAATCCCCGGCAACGCACTTGCCGACAGGCTGTCCAAACAGGTGACGTGGAAACCGCTTCTGGAGATAGGCATATCCGAATCTGACCTGCGTTCTGTGTTACTCCGCAGGGTTTTCCAGCTTTGGGAAACGGAATGGCATAACAGCACGCACAACAAACTGTGTGTCATTAATTAAAATGAATGTGTGGAAGTCTTCCATGCAGGCCTCTCGCAGGGAATTGGTTGTCCTCTGCTGGCTCCGCATTGGCAATACGTGGCCAACACATGGTTACATAATCCGTTGTGAGGACCCACCTCAGTGTCACTGTGGCTCCCAAATGATAGTCGTCCACCTATTGCTGGACTGCCCACTTTTAGCCATTCTGCCTCCACAGCAACTGTAGTGTTACAACGCCGAAGGCAGGGTGCTGGGAAAGTCAAAAGTCTGCCTCATTGTTGCCCGTTTCATCCGTGAAAGTATGTTTTATACTTCTATGTAGGTTTTATTAGCGCATGTCTTTTGTCCCTCTGTGTCCTCCACCCTAAAAGCACTAGGGTGGGGGACTCAATGTGTTGCAGAGTGGCTGGCTTTCCCGTTTTATTCTCGTGGTTGGCCAGCCACTGTAATCTGCTTTCATGTTTTACTGTCTTCCGTTTCTAGCGTCTCTATTGTTTTCTTGTCCTGTCTTTCATTTTAGTGTTTGTTGTCATCCCTTCGTTCTTGTGGCTTTTCTATCCGCTTTGCGTTACATATTTCGTCCGTTTTATGCTCACACTTGTGCCATTGTTTTATTAGGAACAAGGGACCTATGATGTGATTCTTCAGTTTCTCCCGGCGTATTTGATAATCAAAATATCCACCTGACGGGAATATTAAGTCCTTATGTGGGTAAATGCCCTCATCACATCCGTAATTCCTTGGATTTTGTTAAACGCCTTGATAGCTTTTGGTTGGGTGAGTCGGATATCATTGTGAGTTTTGACGTTGTTTCCTTGTTTACTGCGCGAGTCACTAGAATTGATTAGTCAGAAGTTTGACGAGAAGACCACTGAACGTTTTAGGCATGTCTTGACTTCCACGTATTTTCTTTTTAATGGAGAATACTACGAACAAACGGAGGGAGTCGCCATGGGTAGCCCACTCTCACCGGTGGTAGCGAATTTGTACATGGAGAACTTAGAGGAGGAAGCCCTGTCGTCATCCGTATGGAAACCTACTTGCTTTTTCCGTTACGTGGACGACACGTTCGTCATCTGGCCACATGGTATGGATAAACTCCTTGACTTCCTTACACATCTAAACTCCATACACCCCAACATCAAATTCACTATGGAGACTGAAACGGAGGATAAATTACCTTTCCTTGACGTCTTGGTCAAGAGAAGGGCTGACGGCACCCTAGGTCATGGGCTGTATCGGAAGACAACGCACACTGATCTGTATTTGCATGCAGACAGCTGCCACCACCCTTCACAGAGGAATGTGGTGCTTAAAACTCTAGTACATAGGGCGCGCACTATCTCTGACGCAGAGAGTCTACCCCAGGAATTGGAACATCTGAGAACTGTATTTCGAAAAAATGGGTACTCAGAGTGGCAGATTCAACGTGCTCTCCGCCCAACCACTGCAGCACAACCTGTTGAGATGGATGAAGTCACGAGGGAGGAGGTAGGCACTGCGTTTATTCCATACACAGGCGCACTCTCGGGGAGAATCGCCCGCATTCTGAAGAAACACCGGGTCGGAACTGTGTTTTGTCCTCCGAATAAAACTCGTGCACTGGTGGGGAGCGCCAAAGACGACCTCGGTTTGAGGAAGGCCGGCGTGTACCACATTCCGTGTCAATGTGGCAAGTCGTATATTGGTCAGACGATGCGTACCGTCGAGGATCGATGCCGTGAACACCAGAGGCACACTCGACTGACGTATCCGAGCAAGTCGGCGGTCGCTGAACATTGTTCGTCGGAAAATCATGCTATGGAGTATGACCGCACGAGGATTCTGGTGCAGACGTAGAGATACTGGGACAGCGTTGTTAGAGAGGCCATCGAAATTCGCACCAATGACGACCTCATAAACGGTGACTGTGGCTATAATTTCAGCAAGGCTTGGGAACCATCGATTGGGTTAATCAAGAGTAAATCGAGCAAACGTATAGTTGTGACTACCACGGCGGACAGAGCAATCACACCGACGTCATCTCAGACGCAATCTGTTCCACCGAGCGACCGTGGCGCGGGGCGCGGACGGCGGAGGGATCGCGCCGCGGGCAGAGAGTATTTAAATCTGCCGCCGCCGCGACCGAACCCAGTTCCCTCTGAGCAGCCATAGCGTACGGATCTCCGTGCCGGCACGTTCACAGGAGCTCAGTCTGTCACTTCACCTGATGATAGCGACATGTATGATCGCCGAAATATTGTGCCCGTTGGACACTATAGACCGGCAGCACACCCGTGGATATTTTGATTAAGGGACCTATGATTCCATAGTTTGGTTGGTTGGTTGATTGATTTAAAGGTGGGAGAAGGGACCAAAGGACAGCATCCTATACTCAAGACGTCTTAGAGCTGCGTAAAATAGTGGACCCTAGAATGGAGGATGAAGATAAGGTTGCACATCTCATGAAGGGTGTTGCAGAGGACATGTATTAAGCTCTACTCCTGAAAGAGGTTTCCACAGCAGACGACTTCATAACATGGTGCCAGTATATTGAGACAATGCATCAAAAAAGAATTACACTCAAGAAGTTTTGAACGGCTTTCAAACGTCGTATAGATGTCTGTGATGGAGGAAGCAACTGATTTCAGAAGTGACCTTCGTCAGATAGTGAGAGAGGAAGTTCAGAAGGCACTTGGATTGCATGGCGAGCAAAAAACAGACGCTTCCAGAGGTCATAATGGAGGCATTGGAACAGACATGGAACCCAGTCTCTCGTCCTTCATTTCCCTTTAAGACGGTGAAAAAGTCAAGACCCAGGCGGTGTTACGTTCCAAAACGCTGCATGAGGCTGTTAGGGCACCAAGGAAGAGTGACGTCTGGAGGACCCAGGATAACCAACCAGTATGTTTCCGCTGCGGGCGACTGGGACATGTGGTGCACTATTGTCGAGAAAGGCGGCGGATATTTGATGATGCCCACACCAGAAGACAGCAGACAGTTCTTAGCCGACGCCAACTCCAGGGTGACGAAGATGAAAAGATGATGTGGAAGCAGGAAGAATTAGGTCATGATCGCCGCAAGCTGGCCACTGGAGAGGACGCTCGCCAACACGCCGAACAAGGTCTCCGTTGCTGTTCAGTTTTCCATGTTGCGGCAGCTAGGTGACTGCCTGGAGCTTCTAAAGGGCGCGACCTTATTTTGGAGGTGAGGCTGCTGAAGAGAAAAATCCTCCGCCTTCGATCCCTACAAAAATGATAGGAAACTACGTCGATATACTCGTGGATTGCCAACCAGCCAAAGCTCTTGTGGACTATGGATCATCAAATTCAGTCATTTCGGAGAAGTACCGTCGCCAGTTGCAGAAAACCGTATTCGTTGACAACAAAACATCTCTGCTGAAGGTGGCTATTGGGAAATATGTGAAACCTACAGGAAGATGTCTTTCATGTTGGTATAAGTGGCCATGCACAGCCCTTAGAATTCATCGTCTTAAGAGTGCAGTCATGACGCCATTCTCGGATGGGACCTTCTGGAGCTTCTCAGGCAATTAGAGATTGCGGTCGCTCGAAGATAATGCTAGACGAGATGAGATACTTTTCTAGTGCTTACCGCAGGAATGATCACTTTAGCCAGCACACACAGTCTCCACGCACTCGGATGCGTATCTTCCTGTCCACAGTAACTGTCACGTGTCAGGCCATACATCAACCCATGGAGCTTTCATTGGAATGTAAGAAGCGTACCACAGGAGAATAACTTGGTCATCCCAGCTTCTGTCGTCCCATTTAAGAACGGATTCGGTGAATTGCACATAGTTAACTGTTGCCAAGAACCGCACATCCAAGACGCATGTGTGTAGCAAACGCTGAGCCGTTAATTGCAAAACATTTGAGCGTCATAGAAACCTCCCATGTCGAGTTTGTGGGCAAAATTAGCGTTACCACTAAGAGACAAGATCTTCTAGCTCGACTATCACCAAATCTCACTAAGGAACAACGGAAGAAGCTACTTGCCATTTTTCAAGAGTTCTCTGGATGCTTCAGTACACAGGTGAAGCGCGAATTACACAAATCAACAGTGAGGCACTATATTAGCACTGGAGACCATCAACCAATAAGCCAGAGAGCATACCGTGTGTCAGCATCGGAACATCAAATAATTCGTGACGAGGTAGAGAAAATGACGAAGAATGCGAGGGCTGAATGAAGTCAAAGCTCATGGTCGTCACCAGTGGTTCTCGTCAGTAAGAAGGATCGCAGTTGGTGCTTAATAAGATAACTAAAAAGAATGTTTACCGTCTTCCACGAATTGACGATACACTATATTGTCTGAATGGAGCTAGATTTTTCTCAACAAGGGACATGTATTCTGGATACTGGCAAATCGAAGTAGATGAGGCTGATCGTGAGAAAACTGCATTCATCACCCCTGAGTGCCTGTATGAGTTTAATGTAATGCCATTTGGTTTGTGTAATGCACCAGCAACTTTGTTATTTATATGACATTATAAAGACGTATCGTTCACTTCAGGCGACGTAGAAGATTACCCATCATCCATTCAAGTCTTCTCAGAGACATTCGATGAACACACAAAAAGACTGAGGGCTCTTCTTAAGTGTCTCCAACAAGGCGGACTGAAACTTAATCGAAGAAAGTGTCTCTTTGGAGAAAAAGAAATCAAAATACTTAGACACCTTGTGTCAAACAAAGGTGTGCGGCCAGACCCAGAAAAGGTGATACCTATTCCTAAAAGTATTAGAGATGTGAGTAGCTTCCTCGGATTGCGTTCTTATTGCCATCGTTTTATCAAAGACTTTTGTTGAGCACCACCCCCAGATAAATTTAGCTTCAGCTCGTATCAAAGCCAGGCCACTCAAAGAGTTGTTAAAAGATTCTTTCGATGTGCTGCAGAAAGCTCTGACAACTGACCCTGTACTTGGTCTGTATGATGAGATAGCACCTACATAACGACACACAGATGCCAGTGGTTATGGGATAAGTGCTGTTCTCCTTTTCATCCTAAATTTGCACCAGAAGGTTATAGCCTGTGCTTTTAGGACACTTACAGAAGCAGAGAGAAACTACTCAGCTACAGAAAGAGAAAGTGTCAAATCTGCATATGGCCCAGATCACAGCAAGACATTCTCTTTGGAAGGCCATTCACAGTTGTTACAGACCATCATTCAATTTGTTGGTTGACAGGTCTTCAGAAGACGTAGTGCCGACCTAGTGAGTCGTCCTGTTGGATCGTTGAGTATGACCTTAACATAGTGTACAAAAGTAGAAGAAAGCATCAAGATACAAACTGTCTCTCAAGAAACCCTGTGCAAGACCATCAAGACTTCTATGAAGATGGTGACTGTCTCGTTGCACTCCAGGATTTCTCTGCTCAGCAGGAGGAGGACGCCAAGATACCTCAAATTATGCTTGCCTTAAATCGGTCAGAGGATGTGAAAGGACAATTGAAGGTCGTTAACCCTAGGATGCATATACAGGGCCTCTGAGGCCCTTGTATGTCTCAATTTAAAAAAAAAAATCTGTAATTTTTTGTTTGATTTCAAATTGCTTTGCAGTACTCTTTCACTAACACTATGACATTCCTCCTATCAAGTCTGAACGAGATACCTTTTTAAGTTTTTTGTATAATTCAATACATTTACTCATACACTGTGAATACATAAGCAGGGCTTCAGAAGCCCTCACACATTCATAAATGTTCCTTAGCCTATATTGTCTTCAACATTTGTTTGGGAGCAGTTATTAATTCAACAATAACTGTAGTGGTATTTTCAGCAACAGGAGTGCCAACAGCAGCAGCAGCAGCAGTAGCTGTAGCAGTAATAGTATAACTAAAAAATAATACTCACTACTTTCACATATTGGCGATGTTTTATTATTACATAGTATTGTTATCCTGTGCTGCTCTTGTCAGCCTCATTGTTACTGTAGTTTGTTGGTGCAATGCTCATATTGTTAAGAGTATGACTCGCTTAGTGCTGCACAAGCTGCTGTTCAAGAGACACGCCGTTTGCTATGGCTTAGACACGCAAAGCAAGAATGTCAGTACACGCAAATGCAGCTAATTTTGAAAATGTTGTGACTCAGTGGTTTGAAGATGATGATTCTTGCGAGGAAGGAAATATGTTTGAAGATGCAAGTAGTGAAGAATCGGCAAGTGAACCTGCAGATGTGAATATTGAGGCAGATGACAGTCCTTCCGATAATATTACTTCATCAGAGTCTGAAAATGAAGAACCACCACAAAAAGGTATAGAAGACCACACATATATTAGTCAGAATGGAACGATTTGGAAATTAGATCCTCCTGCAACTTTTCATACGCCTGTCCATAATATTGTAAAGAAGGCACCTGGTCCAACCTGTGGTTTGAAAACCTGTAAACCTAAGGATGCCTGGGACTATTTCATCTCCAAGGAAATACTAGAGGAAATCAACTGCACAAATATTGAAGGCAGAAGAGTTGCTGCTTTACGTGGTAAAACGTGGAAAAACGTTTCGCTTGCTGAAATTGAGGGTTTTCTTGGCCTTTTACTGCTTTCTGATGTTGAAAAGAGTTGGGATGTCCCTTTTAGAGAATTATTCTTGGATGAAAAGGCAAATCCTACATATAAGGCCACCATGTCAGGAAATACATTCGAGGATATAAGGAGAATGATTAGATTTGATGACAGGCGTACCCGTGAAGCTCGATCTGCAGATGACGAACTTGCAGCTGTTCGCTATGTATGTGAACTATTTCTTGACTAGTGTAGAATAGAATGATTCGCTCACAGTTGACAAGCAGCTAGTCTCATTACGTGGAAGATGCAGCTTCAACCAGTATATGCCCTCTAAACCAGCCAAGTATGACATAAAAATATTTTGGTTATGTGATGCTACAGCTGCATATGCTTTAGACGGAATTGTTTACGCGGGAAGGAAGCCCCATGAACCTATTCAGAAAAATCTTGGATTGATGTGGTGAAAGATCTTGCTAAAATCATTGAAGGATAATCAAAAATACTACCGTTGACAACTTCTTTACTAGTGTGCAGCTGGTAGAAGAGATGCTTCAAAAGCAAATTACAGGGGTAGGAACACTCAAACAAAATAAACCAGAAATTCCTAATGAGATGAAACCATCTGCCTCAAGAGCGATTCATTCCTCTTTGTTTGAATTTAGAGATGACATTACAATGGTGAGTTACGTTCCCAAAAAGAAAAAGTATGTAAGGCACAATGCATCGTGACAGAAACATTGATGAAACTCATTCAAAAAAGAAAGCAGATATCACAAAGTTCCATAACTCTACTAAGGGTGGAGTAGATCAAATGGACCAGAAAGTTCGTTATTACATTTGCAAGAGACAAACAAGAAGATGGCCATTTGCATTATGGATGAATATGAAGGACGTCGCAGCAATGCAAAGTGAAATTTTATTTTCCGCCCAACATCTGACATACCATAGTGGAAGAAGTGATTAAAGGTGTTTGTTCCCAAGAGATTTAGCAGGGGAAATGATAGGACCACTAATGGAACTTCGTATTCATATCCTCAATCTTCCAAAGAAAATCGTTGATGCCACGCAAAGATGCGGTGTTCAAAAAGATGTCATACTGCCGAACCAACTACCTGTTTCAGGAAAAAGAAGATGCAATTGTTGTCCATATAATAAGCACAGAAAAAGTGCTATGACATGCGTTAAGTGTAAAACCAACATTTGTGAGGAACATAGTGGCGTTCTTTGTCCTTCTTCTCTTTCACTTGTTGAAAAATAAGAAAAATGCAATTTAATGTGATCAATGAATAATAACTTTTTGTCAAAATATTGCCTATATACATAATATTGAGAATAAAGAGTATGTTTTAAGTGAAGAAATTGGTTGTAATAAATGTTATAAAATGTAAACTGCAACATATAAGTGATTAATAAAATTATTTGTATATGTTGTATGTAAATGGATGTAACTAATAAAAATTCACTCTTAAATTTGTCAAATTTATTGTCATATTGAAAGATTCCTAAGATACTGTAACAGAATCTGGTGGGCCTGATTAACATTTTACTAATTTTTAAAAATCTAACTCCAAAGAATGATTATATGAAAAGAGGAAAATTTTAAATTAGCGCAGGGCATTGGAGGCCCTGCATATGCATTCATGTGTGTTCGGCACCATGCATCCTAGAGTTAATGGATTGCTTTGCAAGAAAAACTTAATCCATTTGGAAAGAGGTGGCTACCAGTGATTCCTGAACACATGGAATTTCTGTAGAACATCGAAGCGCATGACACACCTGAGGTCGGACATTTAGGATTTATTAAGACATATGATAGGACCTGTAAGAGATTTTTCTGGCCAGGTTAACCAGAGCTGTGGAAGCTCGACAGTTAGTTTTCTTCAGTCTGCAGCATGCGGAGTCAAGCTATCACCGAAGGTATGACGCGAGCCACCGCCCTGATGTTTACCAGCCTGGATCTTCACTCCTGTTCAGAAGGTTGGTCTCTCTGAGAAGGTCCTGAGACAGTGCTTTGGACCTTATAAGGTTGTAAAACAGTTGTCTGAAGTTGATCTTTCGTCGTCTTGTGTCGGGATCGAAATCTTCAAAGATATGGTCCACGTCCTTCGAATGAAGCTCTATAAGTATCCTGCAACCCCGGGTAAATTTGAAGCTCCGGCGACAGGCAACATGCAGAAAGGTGACGAAGAGCGTAGTGACAAAAGAAATTCTAGGAAGATCACCGCAAGGCTGAGCATCAGTCATCAGGAGTTGGAGTATGCAGGACCAATGACCCATTCCTGGACCAGGACGACGTAACACCGAGACGCTGTTCACTTACAAATGGAGCAATGTAGCATCAGAAGCTAAGTTCAAATGGCTATGAGCACTATGGGACTTAACTTCTGAGGTCATCAGTCACCTAGAACTTAGAACTACTTAAACCTAACTAGCCTAAGGACATCACACACATCCATGCCCGAGGCAGGATTCGAACCTGTGACCATAGCGGTCGCGGACTGTAGCGCCTAGAACCGCTTGGCCACTCCAGCTGGCCAGAAGCTAAGTAGCACCGTGGTGCAGTGCTTACGATACTAAACTGTTGCATGGAGGGTTGAGAGTTCAAAACTCACCTGGACTGTGCAATTTTAATTTCTACTGTATATTTGGTTAAAGTACATTCTAGAAGTATCCACAAATGTCAAGAATCATTGTACTGGAATTTTCTGTAGCTGTATCTATACTGTGTGTGTGTTCTGACAGGAGGCAGTTCGCCCCACCTTTGTATGAGCAAGTGCTGAATAAACCTTCGTTAACTGAAGTTAGTGTCCGTCATTCAGGTAATTACACCTCCTACGTACCGGTATCTATCTGAGTTTGTCGTCCCAGGTTGCATGAAATCAAAGAGGAGTACCCCTTCCTATCCCAAAACACAGTCACCATAACCTTTCCTGCTGACGGCGTTGGTTTGAATTTCTTTGGAGGCGGTGAACTGGAGTGGCACCACTGACGAAATTGTTGTTTCGTTTCGGGTTTGTTGGACTATATCATTACGGGAGATGAAATGTGAATGTTTCATTTCAACTTCTCATTGTTGCCTCCTCCCTCACATTCTTGAAGAAAGGCATTGCTCCTTGTGTCAGACATTCAGCATCAGGGGGACCCAACGAGCACACACCCTGCGATAACCCAGCATTGCTGTTAAAGTTCTTTCAGTTGTGCCAGGTGAAGCATCAGGAATGTGTTCAAAAAGTTCACAGACAGTGACCCTCTGATCTTTGAGCAGCTCAATGTTGATCTTCTGGACAATAGTATCGAAAACTGGTGGCTTTCCACGCTGAATGTCCCTTCAGCATGTCTGCAAATGGTGCAGGGCTTTTGCTGAGGGCCGCACAGAAGTTTGCAATGAAGAACAGTCTTCACCATAAACCTGAGTCAGTTGCTGATAAATCTCCATGGGCGATTTCTTCCTTGCATGGAAAAACCGGAGTATGGTTCGAACCTCGCAACTGGCAGGAGCGGCGATCAATACTTCAATCTCTGATGGCTGCCAAGGTAGTGGTGGGCAGTCTCGAGAGTGGGAGAACCACTGTACATGGCACTGTTGTCGGATTTAGCCTAGCATCTTCCCTCACGGCTGTAGCTCATTGGGAACCTTATTTTTGGTGCAACCTTCGTAACTTTGTCCCAACATACAGGCACATCACAGCTATCACCAACCTGCTAGCACCCAAAAAGCTAAAGGAGCACCAATCCTTATTGGGCCAGACTGTTTGTTATGCTAGGTTCATTCCCCAGGCTTCATACATCGGTCATTTTCTTAACTGGCCTCACAAAAGGGCATTAAATTCATGAGGTCTGTGGACTGGCAATGAAACTTTCAGCACCTAAAGCAATGCTTGTGCTCCACTCAGTGTTTGACTTCCTTTACGCCAAGTAAAACGCTAACCCTGACTTTCGATGCATCCCAGTATGGCATAGGTGTGGTTGTGTCACATCAGAACACAGATGGCACCAAGCATCATTATCGCATACACACTGAAGATGCTTTCCACAGTGCAGGTAGAAAACAAGCCACTGGCTATTACTTTTTTGCATAAAAAATGATTTTGATGGTAATGAGTAGGAACTCCACGCAAAAAAGGTTCTGGTTTCCGTATTCACCCCTCAATCTAAACTACTGGATCAAACGACCCATGATTTGCAGTGGTGGGCCTGCTTTCTCAGTAATACTGCTATAAAATTGATTACCATTCACAACCCAGCATACAAATGGAGATGGGCTATCGCAGTTGATGGCAAGACCCACTTGGGAGTTCAACCTAAAGGGCCTCTAACTTCCACATTGGATGATACCTTGCAGCAGATTCTGCTGTATTTTCCTTTGATGGCATGAGAGATCATTGCCTCTGACTGCAGTAAATCATTTCACCAGCCCAGAATTGATCGCCCAAGTGCGGGTTAGTATGTGCAGTCTGGCGAAACGTTTGACTCAAGGCGCAACAGATCCAAGGCGTGAGTGTGCGGCCACCAGCCATGGAGACTTTTGGGTCGCGCGCGCACCGGGTCGCTGAAGACGGACCCATGCATTTTCATGCGTAGCTGGTGACGGGGTAACGCATAATTCCCCGCCCTGGGTACACAGGTAGGACACGTACGTACCCATGGTAATGGCCAGGCCCAGGGAGGGGTGATTACCCGAGCTGATACTTTCCGAAAGTGCCGATTGGTACTTCCGTCCGTTTCTCGGGAGGTGTGACCTGAGGTTTGAACGATCACCGAAGGAGGGAGTGCCCTCAGAGGGCCCCCACTTGGGAGGAGCGCGCCATCAGGGACGCCGGTAATCATTGGGGATTATTCCGCAATGGTTTCCTCACCTTCCATTATGTCTGCTCACAAGCATAAGTTCACTGAGTCTCAGCCACAGACAGTTCTTCCATCGTTGCCACAGTTTCTTGTTGTTTCTCGGTTGTCTGAAGGTCACGACTTCTCCACAATCAGCCCTTTCATTATTCAGAAAGGTGTCGACACAATTGCAGGTCCTGTAAAGTCTTGTTCCAGATTACAGAATGGCACCTTGTTGTTACAAACAGTCAGTGCCCTCCAGGCACAAAAATTGCTGCGTACTTCACTGCTCCACACCTTCCCTGTCCGGGTTGAAGCGCACCGCACTTTAAATTCCTCACGTGGAGTCGTTTATACACACTCCCTCGACGGATTGTTTGATGAAGAAATTACGCACTACCTGTCTGACGAGGGCGTAACGGCTGTTAATAGAGTTATGAAAAGGGTTGACACGAACATCATTCCAACCCACACTGTCTTCTTGACCTTTGACAAAGTTCAACTCCCATCGAACATATAAGCGGGCTATGAGATAATTACCGTTCGCCCCTACGTCCCAAACCCTACGCGTTGCTATTGGTGCCAGCGGTTCAATTATACCAGCCAGTCCTGTTCCAACCCAGCCAAATGTGTTACGTGTGGCAAGGATGCCCATGAGGGTGTTTGTCCACCTCCATCCCCTCGTTGTCCTCGTTGCATCAACTGTATGGGTGACTACGCTGCTTCCTCTCGAGATTGCCCCATTCTTAAAGACGAAAAGCTCATTCAGGAAATCAGAGTGAAAGGTGTCGACCTTTGCTGCTCGAAAATTATTCGCCAGTCGAAAGCCCACTGTGCCTCAGACAGGTAAATACAGCACTGTCCTTGCCTCTCCTCGGCCAACAAAGGAGGCGGCCACACAGACTTGTGATCTCACCTTTGCGCTGGCCGATCTGACGACCGTGGCACTGGACACCCGGACTTCCACAAAAGAGCCTACTCGTGAAGATTTTTTACGTCACCCAACTCCACAACCACCAGTTCCTCTTTCATCTAAACATCCTGTTTCCAAGAAGGCTAATAGGAAACCCAGTTCCTCTCCTTCTCCGCCACGGCGTGTCTCATCTACAGCACCACCTGGTGGTAGCCGCCCTCGGCCGTCTTCTGTGTCGCCTAGGAGCACTGCTGGTGGCCGATCAACCGGCCGATCGCTGGTGGCAGGAGCTGCTCCTGAACAACCTATGGATCAGGATCTTCTGCCTTCGGCTGAATGCCGTTCCACGCTGTTGGTGGAAAGCTCCGAGCTATCATAGAGTTGACAGCAACCTTAGGTTGGACAGAAACTGGAAGAATGTGACCATGTCCATTATCCATTGGAATATCCACGGCATTCAAGCCAATCGGGATGAATTGTAGATCCTCTTACGATCCTACTCGCCAGTCATCTTCTGTCTTCAGGAAACAAAGCTGCGTCCCCACGACCACTTCGTTTTCCCCCATTTTCAGTGAGTCCGATTTGATCTACCCTCTGTTGAATCATGAGACCTCCATGTGCTGGAGTGCCTTCCTCTCCATGATACTCTCCATTATCACACAATCCCCTTAAACACTTTCTTCTGAGCTGTCGCTGTCTGTCTTTCCCTTTCTGGATATACCTTTTCTCTTTGTACTGTATACATTCCATAGTCCACACCAACGGCACAAGCTGATCTCCACCTTCTTGGTCAGCTTCCAACCCTCTATTTGCTGGTTGGGGACTTCAATGCCCACCACCCGCTTTGGGGATCTCCACATCCTTGTCCACGTGGGTCACTATTGCTAGACGTTTTCCACCAAGCGGATCTAGTTTGCCTCAACACTGGGGTCCCTACATTTTTGTCTACTTCCACGACAAATTTCTCTCATTTGGACCTCTCGGTCGGTACTGTTCCGCTAGCTTGGCGCTGCGAATGGTTCGCCCTTGCTGATACACACGCGAGTGACCACTTTCCATGTCCTTAGATTGCAGCCACAACTGCCATATATGAGCCCGAGACGCTGGAAGTTTGCCCAAGCCGACTGGACACATTTTTCGTCTCTAGCGACATTCGATGACCGTCACTTTCTTAGCGTCGACGATGAGGTCACTCATATGACAGACATTATTCTTACAGCTGCGGAACGTTCAATACCTCGCACCTCCGAATTGCCCCGGCGCCCCCCAGTTCCTTGGTGGAATGAGGCATGCCGTGATGCAATACGTGAGCGGCGACGTGCTCTTCGCCAATGTAGGATGGTGTCTGCTTATAGCGGATAGTTCGCGTTTTCAGTTCCGTACGCGGTGCCGTCGCGTCATCCGCGATAGCAAGAAGACCAGCTGGGACTTCTTTACTAGCTCATTTAACACCTTCACTCCCTCCTCGGAAGTTTGGAGTCGGTTTCGACGGTTATCAGGCGCGCCTAGTTTCTCCCCGGTCTCTGGGCTCACTGTCGCGCATGATACATTAGCGGATCCCGATGCAATTTCTAACTCATTGATTTCGAGCTCTTCAAATTATCCGCCAGCGTTCCTCCCGAAGAAACGTGCAGTGGAAGTGCGACATCTTGCTTTCTCCCCTCAAAATCGCGAAAGCTACAATACTGTTTTCTCCATGCGGGAACTCCAACATACACTCTGTTCTTCTCGCACTTCCGCACCAGGACCGGATGGTATCCACGTCCAAATGTTGCTGCATTTATCAACCCATAGTCTGCGTTACCTCCTTCGCCTTTATAATCGAATTTGGACCGACAGTACTTTTCCCAGACGATGGCGGGAAGCTATCGTCGTTCCCGTTCCGAAACCTGGAAAGGACAAACATCTCCCCTCTAGCTATCGCCCCATTTCTCTCACGAGTAGTGTCTGTAAGGTTTTGGAGCGTATGGTGAATTACCGTTTAGCTTGGTGGCTGGAATCCCGCAGTCTTTTAACACCCGCCCAATGCGGATTCCGAAAGCATCGTTCTGCAGTTGACCATCTTGTTGCTCTCTCCACTTATATCATGAACAATTTTCTCCGGAAACGCCAAACAGTAGCAATATTTTTTGATCTGGAGAGAGCATACGATACCTGTTGGAGGACAGGCATCCACAGTACACTGTTCTCTTGGGGCTTTCGCGGTCGGTTGCCCCCCTTTTTCTTTGAGAATTTATGGCAGAGCGCACATTTAGAGTGCGGGTGAACACTACTCTTTCCCGTACTTTCTCCCAAGAAAACGGGGTACCCCAGGGCTCCGTGCTGAGTGTTGTACTGTTTACCATTACCATAAATCCAATTATGGATTGTCTCCTTCCTGATGTCTCGTGCTCCCTCTTTGTGGACGATTTTGCGATCTACTACAGCTCTCAGCCTTGAAGACGTCGTTCAAGAAGGCTGGTCCGTTGTCTCGATCGCCTCCACTCTTGGAGCATCGAAACCGTCTTCCGTTTTTCTCCCAGTAAGACCGTTTGTGTTAATTTTTGGTGACGAAAGGAGTTTCTTCCACCCTCCTTACATCTAGGACCTGTCAACCTTCCATTTTCGGACGTCGCTAAATTCTTGGGTCTTATGTTTGACAGAAAACTGTGCTGGTCCTCCCACGTTTCCTATCTTTCGGCTCGCTGTCTGCAATCCCTCAACACCCTCCGTGTCCTGAATGGTACCTCCTGGGGAGCGGACCGAGTGGTCCTTCTCCGCCTCTATTGCGCCTTAGTGCGCTCGAAATTGGACTATGGAAGCATAGTTTACTCCTCTGCTCGGCCATCTATTCTTCGGCGTCTCGGCTCTATCCACCACCGTGGATTACGTTTAGTGTCTGGAGCTTTTCATACCAGCCCTGTGGAAGGCCTTTATGCTGAGACTGCTGAACCTCCGCTGTCCAATCGGCGAGCTGTCCTAAGTCGTTATGCTAGCCATTTGTCTTCCATGCCTGCTAATCCAGCCCATGACTTTTTTTTCGACGCCTCCCTGGATTTAGGGTATGCAGGCCACCCATCCTCCTTACTACTACCGGGAGTCCGCTTCCGTCAACTGCTCCATTCTCTTTCCTTCAGCGTTCCTAAAACCTTCTTGACAACTTGGGGTACAGCGCCGCCTTAGCTCAGTCCCCGGATCTGCCTGCTCCGTGACCTTTGTCAATTTCACAAGGATGGTACCCCCTTCACTTGTTTATCGTCGGGCATTTTCTGCTCTATGTGCACAAATGAAGGAAGCCACATTTATTTACACTGATGGCTCAAAAACGTCCTTTGGTGTAGGGAGTGCCTATATTATTGGCGACACCCCAAATCGATTTCGGCTTCCCGACCAGTGTTTAGTTTATACTGCGTAGCTTTACGCTGTTCTCCAGGCTGTCCAATACATCCGTCACCATCAGCGGATACAGTATGTTATCTGTTCAGATTCTCCAAGCTCTCTCCTCAGTGCCCCTATTTTACTCTGTTATGCGCCCGTCTACAGCTGTCGCCTGAAATATCGTCCATTTTAGCAGATGACACGTGCTTAGCCAATCGCGTTCTTGAGTTTATTAGTGCCAGTGAGATGACGTCAGTCATTTGAAGCTCTTTTTGAGGACAACCAACCCCTTTCTGTAGTGGATTTTTAAGTTTTCCTTCTGCTTTAGGTTCTCCAATTTCTTGTTTCGTTCCCGTTGTTGCTGGTTCCCATTTTCGTTTTTTTACCTTTTCCTAAGTCACAGACCAGGTGACCATAGCAGTTTTGCACCCTAAAACCAAAACAAAAAAAAACCTGCTGCTGCCACCCAATGCACTCTCTGCCAACCAACTTTTGACTGCAGAATAGGGCACTGGCAGGGATAGACCCCTGTCACTATGGACACACAGCCCATGAAATCTGAACTGGTGACACCCGCACCCCACTCATCAGTGGATGAGACATTTCTTCTACAGCTGCCAGTGAAGAAACCATTACCCCAGCCCCCACATTCTTTCGCCCCTCTGGCAGAGGTATGTTCATTTACCTCATCTCCTTCAGTGGTTGATCTGTTGCCAGAAAATCTGATGCTATGTCCAAAACTGCATTGGAACTCACAGCACAAGCTTCTCCAATTCTGACTCAGAGTTGATATCCACTAGAGCAGATACTATATCACTCCCCCTGAAAACAAGATGGGTGCAGTTGAGCTGGCACAGGTATCTCAGTAGAACAGTGCAGAATGCTGTCAGAGGGCATATGTGAGGCATTGCATGGGCAGAGCCACTGATCCTTTTGTTTACCTGCCAGCATCAATATGACTGGCCCAGCAGCTCCTATGCAAACAAAAGCTATCTTGGACCTGGCCTTTGCCTTGTGCCATGCTCTGTTTTCTGAGAGCTTCGCTACCCCATTTCTCATGTTGGTCATCTTGTGTGTGCTCATTACTCGTCTATCTACGGGGGAGCAGAGTGTCTGAACAGTATGTAGACTTGCACATGTTCCATGCCCTCCTCCAAGGTACAGCTCCAGAGACTTGTAGTCGAGCCATTTTTAGCTAATGTAGTAATAGTTTGTTCCAACATTGTAACTTTACAGGCTGATGGTATTTGGGGCACTGTCAAAGTCACATATACCCAACTTTTTTCATCATATTTTTTCGTTTATTATGTTTCACTAATGTCTTTATTACTATTACTTTTTCCATATTCCCTCACCTCTTTCTCTCTCTTTTCCTTACATCCTTTTTTTCCTAGTTCTTAACTGCACTATTAATTTGTCTTCTTCTAATCCATCTTCACTTCTCATGCAGTCATAATCATGTTTGCACTGAAGCTTGCACAATGCTTACCAATGTTCTACCTTCAGCCTCCTTCTTTCTATTTCTTCTCCATTTAAATCACTCCTCATCCTCACAACAACTAGATACTTCTTATCATCAGGCCTGTATGACATGTCCTTACTTTTTAAGTTTCTCCATCCTATCCCCCTCTCTGTTCAAATGGCTCTAAGCACTACAGGACTTAAAATCTGAGATAATCAGTCCCCTACACTTAAGTTGGTTAGGTTTAAGCAGTTCTAAGGACATCACACACATCCATGCCAGAGGCAGGATTCGAACCTGTGACCGCAGCAGCAGCAGCAGCAGCAGCACAGCTCCTGACTGAAGCGTCTAGAACCGCTCGGCCACAGAGTGCGAGTGAGAGTGGGTCTCCAGGAACTAATTCACTGAGTAGAAATTATGCCAGAGTAGTCTACTGTTGACATACCTTATAAAGGAGCTCTGTCTTCAATCCCCATTTTTAATTGAACCTGATAGTTTATTATACAGGGTGTTACAAAAAGGTACGGCCAAACTTTCAGGAAACATTCCTCGCACACAAATAAAGAAAATATGTTATGTGGACATTGTCCGGAAACCCTTAATTTCCATGTTAGTGCTCATTTTAGTTTGAAATCATGACAACATGCTCCATTGAGCGTAGGTGGAAGAACATACGGGATACTCTTCCCGTGCTGCTAGAACATGTGCCTTTACAAGTACGACACATGCGGTTCATGCACGATGTAGCTCCTCCACATTTCAGTCGAAGTGTTCGTATGCTTCTCAACAACAGATTCGGTGACCAATGGATTGGTAGAGGCGGACCAATTCCATGGCCTCCACGCTCTCCTGACCTCAACCCTCTTGACTTTCAGTTATGGGGTATTTGAAAGCTCTTGTCTACGCAACCCCGGTACCAAATGTAGAGACTCTTCGTGCTCGTATTTTGGACGGCTGTGATACAATACGCCATTCTCCAGGTCTGCATCAGGGTGGATGCGTGTATCCTCGCTAATGGAGGACGTTTGAACGTTTCCTGTAACAAAGTGTTCGAAGTCATACTGGTACATTCTGTTGCTGTGTGTTTCCATTCCATGGTTAATGTGATTTGAAGAGAAGTAATAAAATAAACTCTAACATGGAATGGAAGCGTTTCTGGACACATATTTTTTTTCTTTGTGGTGAGGAATGTTTCCTGAAAGTTTGGCCGTACCTTTTTGTAACACCCTGTATAATATGCTGCCCATATTCCTTACACTGCCGTGGCATTTATTCAGTCTCTCATCTGTCAGATGTATTTGAGCAATGGTACAGTTATGACGACTCACCAGAATGTCATTTAAATTAAATGGTATCATTCATGGATATACAACTATTTCTGTCTCTAAAATGCAAATTCACTGGACAGACATTATTCCCAATTCTTTAAAAACTGGCTATTGCTGTGTTTAGTCGAAACTGTGAAATTGTTTTCACAATTGAGTTTTGCATAAAAAGTAGCCCCTTACATTTCTATCTTCTTAAGGGAAGGTTATACAAAATAAGTGGGTTCACAGGCACAAAGCATACAGTTCTCACGATTATCAGATCACATGTTCAGCTGAGCATTATAAATACAAAGTAGCAGATGCTATATATTTCACTCAGCAGCTTATGAGTGTACTACGCTATATAAAGTTAGTGTGTTAATGGAAAGTCCTTGGTAGAAATCTAAGTAATGGAAGAAGCATAGCTCACTCTTTAGATGAGTTGTTGTTAGGCATGTGCCAGTGTCATTAATCCACTTCACCAAAACAAATGAGCAAGCCCACTGCTGAATGTACAAAAACACCTTTGCTGCATTTGGCACAGTTATAACTGCTTACTCTCAGCCAGCCACTGAGGCTGAGCAGTTCTAGGCACATGAGTCTGAAACTGCGCTGCTGCTATGGTCACAGGTTTGAATCCTGTCTCCGGCAAAGATGTGTGGGATGTCCCTAGGTTAGAACTACTTAAACCTAGCTAAGTCTAGGGGACTGATGACCTCAGATGTTAAGTCCCGTAGTGCTTCGAGTAAAATTAAAAAGAAAAGTTGACTCTCATTTGATTTAGTAAAATGACTTACATTTTATTCACACAAAATAATTGCTCAGTTATTTAACAAAAGTTGTGATCCCAAAAAATAAGGAAAAGACCCAGGATCACCATCCACAATTATTGATCCACTGCAGTACAGAATTACAGATGAAAACACTCAAGATGGGATTACATATGCGCAACAGAAAAATGCTAACCTCCCCATAGTCTCAGCTCTGGTTGATGCAGGCTGAATGCATATTTCAGCAACATCATACACTCAATAACATTGATAGATTCAGTACTGTGGTTTCACATTTGGATTTAGATGTGACAGAGGATATAGAAAAAAATTTGTCGGAACAAATTTACACTGTACTAACGGATCTTCTCATAATGCATTACACATTGTTAATAGAGCTGCAATTGCAAAACGTTTTCACGCATGAAAATATGGGTGACTAGATTCTGTCATAAGTACTTCTAGCTCCATGTACATTTGCAGGCCCTGAATTCTCCCTGAACAATATTTACATGTATTATGATTTCATAAACTTCCAGCCCACAGCCATGCAGTCATCGAAGCATAAACTGACTTGCCATTGCAAGTCTTAGCAAAGAAGACAGGCACCACTGCAAACAACTTAACTCATTCACTAGAAATGACATCAATTGACCTCTTCTTCTAGGAAAAATGTGAAGAGCCTAGTTCACAAGAATTTGGTCAGTACTTGTTGCTATAACTTTTGCAGCTATGGAATTAGGACACAAAACTCGTGGATTTATCCAGCATGTAAAGTAGTCGTGGCAAAAAATGTCAGTGTGTACAGTGGAACACCATCAACAGCCTGCATGTGGAGGCCATATGTCAAAATATTGGCTCTTCAAATGAGAGGATGCAGAACAATACCAAGGACCCAAAAAACGCCGTTGGCTCGAATTACGATGCTGCGAGTGGTACAAGCCTGCCGAGCTCAGCATGGGAGAGAACAGGCAACACCACAACGCCACTGCACTGGCATCGTCAATGGTGGCAACACATGGCCATTCATCAGAAAGGATATCCCTTGCTGCCTTCATAAGCTCATGCACAATTTGGGCAACAATGGCTAAAGAAGAGTGGGAAAAGGTAATGCCCTAGTCTGAACCTCAGAATCAGTAGTTAATCTTACCTTTTGTGCCAACTTGCTAATTTGAGACATGCTTGTAATACATTTGGGACAGTCAAAATGACCCTTGCATGAAACACCCTGTAAATTGGTGATCCAGGCTGTAAATGACTGCCCACTGCACTTGTGGTGTTGGTTGCACTGCAACCTCACCACCATTACATGAGTTTGCTGTCCAAAATACTGCATAAGCAACCAACAAAGCTCATCAATGGGAAGTTTGTCATGCTTAGTGGAGTGCTTCAAATTTTGGACAGCTTCATATAGATATGCACTGCTGGACAACATCAAGGCTCCCAGGTTATCAGTTAAACGAATGATATTCCTTACCTCGCAGTGCAGCAAGAACTGACACAGGTAATTCTCCCACCTTTCTGTTAATTCACTGAAACCAGTAAGTGACATCAAGGGTGGCAGGAGCAACACAGAAAATGAAACAGGGGTGCCACTGCTGAAGCTGGAGTACAAAGCAAGTCTGTATTCAGGGTTGTGTGTGCATGCATCTGCTCCTTTTGCTGTGGCAGCTGTTGCTGCTTCTTTGTAGGCACAACCATTACTGCCAGCACTGCAGGAACACTGAGTACATAGCAGACCCAGTGTACACTTTGAAAAAGGGAAGGAAAATATAGACATATAACACACATAAGTATGTCCTTTATCATGCCTGTGCAGGTACTAAACTGGTGATAGTGTCACTTCACTACACAGTCAGCAAGGATACTTCATGGGCTGATGGTGACTAAATAATAACTGGGGAACAGAACCCCTTGAGGGTGAAATGATCTCACTCTGCAAGTCAATCTACAGGAAGTAGTGTGTCCAAACCCACAGAGAGACAAGCACAGGAAGAATTCGATGCATACTTCATGTAAACAGCTAATGGCTAAGCACTCAGCACAACACACTGCAAGATACGCTACGTGAGGTCCATGGTGGTCAAATCCTGAGTAAACACTGGCCCGCCCTGCCTACTGTCACCCGCAGGTGACAGTGGATCTGCCCTCCATGGCAGGTTTCTGCACTATCCCACTACATTAATCCTACCAGATCGTCTGCCTCCATTGTGATGATCGCTTGGAGGGATACTAAAACTGTTTTTGTGTTTTGTGTTGTTATTAGGCCTGGTAGAGTATATAAGGGGTTGAAACAGCATCACATGTTGAATGATCACTGTCAAGGACACAGAGATACTGAATTCTCATGTGAGACCACACATGACAGAGTTTGAATGGGGGCCTCAATGTGTGTCTCCATTTGGTCAGCTGGTTGAATTGTGCAATATTCAGATTTGATGGACATTCGTATGTGACAGAGGCCTGATGATGTTAGACTGCATGGAAATATGAATGCAGGCATACTCTTCTTCAAGGTTCTAGTCTACCGCATCTCACCACCACAATGGAGGATCGCCATATTGTGCATCAAAAATATTGTAACCACTGCACATCTGCATCTATCATCAGAGACCAAGTAATGGACTCCCTGCATTATTTTGTGTCAATCCACATCAGTGGTCAGAGACTCGCAGCAGGCTGACTAGGCAACTGTCTCATGCATAGGTTGGTGTTAACACAACAACATAAACAGCTGCATTTAGAGGGGTGCCACAACCAGGAAGCATTAACTGCTGATGAATGGCATCACAATGTGTTCAGCAATGAATTTCAAATGAGTGTCCTTGGTGAGGATAGTGGGCATACGGGGAGAGTAGCATTCTTCTGATCTTTTGGAGAGGTTCAGCAGTGTTACTCTTAGCCTCATGGTGTGGGGAGTATGGCTTCAGGTCATGGATGGTAGTGGTCAATGAAACTCTTACAGCATGATGGTAAGTTAAGTCATCCTGCATCCTTATGCGTTATCACCAATGACACATTATCAGGTGTCATTTTTCAACAGGACAATGCTTGTCCACACACAGCACACATCTATGAACTGTGTGCATTATGTTGTGGCACTTCCATGGTCAACAAGATCTCCAGATCTGTCAAATGGTTCAAATGTCTCTGAGCACTATGCGACTAGACTTCTAAAGTCATCAGTCACCTAGAACTTAGAACTAATTAAACCTAACTAACCTAAGGACATCACACAAATCCATGCCCGAGGCAGGATTCGAACCTGCGACCGTAGCGGTCGCTCGGTTCCAGACTGTAGCACCTAGAACCACACGGCCACTCCGACTGGCTCCAGATCTGTCCCTAACAGAATATGCGTGGGTACAATTTATATGTCAACTTGAACCCAATGCTAGTATCAGGAATATCAAGAACAATTTAAAACATTAGTAAGCCATACAGATACAACAGCAATATGACACTTTCAAACCAAACCACTGCATGTATTCAAGTTAGAAGTGGTGCAACATTGTATTGATATGTGGGTTCATACTGCCAAGTTCTTTGTAAATTAGACTCAAATTTGTAGTCACTGAAATAAATTTCATGATTTGAGAGGATATCTGATGTTAATTTCATTTCTTCCTCCCATTGTAGGTGGTTTTTTCCTCCAAGCAGTGACTCAAATTTTGCATAGCTCTAGGTTCTTCCACAATTCAGTTAGTGACTTGAATGAATAGATGGTTGCACATTAGCAATTCTCTGTAAAGGTTGTTTACACTCTACCCCACCATATTTTTCAAGACACATCAAAAATACTATAGCAATGTGCTGAGAGGCCTATGATGACACCATTAGTTGAAAAATAATGAAGCAGTGTCAGAGTAAAACGAATACAGAAACAGTAGCATGTTTCTCTGAGCATAACAAAAGTGAGAAATACATGTACATTTTTATAATTTTGTAGATGGAGAAACCTGTGTAAAATATTAAAATGCTTAATCAATAGCTCGCCGATAGTGAAAATGCAACTTACAGTTCGCATGAACGATGGGAAAAGCAAAAAGGCACTGTGGGGAATAAGGTAAGAGGAGAAAATTTACTGATGCAAACAACTGTGAAGGAGGTCAATATAAATGTGCTGACCAAAAATTGTGTCAAAGTGTGTAGTAAAACAATACAAAACGATTCGCAAATTGTGAACTCCAATAACAGGAAACTGTTTGTGTTTTCAGACAGCCATGGTTGTGGTCTTCCGAGTAAACTAAAAGAAACAACTAAAACATTTTCGTGTGGTATAGTGAAACCGGAAGCCCCACTTAGCGAAATTAAAAAAATGACTGAGTCTGCAGAGGCAAAAAATCTGCATGATAAAGACTTCGTTGTACTTATGGGAGGCGCAAACGATGTCTACAAAAATGAAACAGCGAGTGCAACGCGCGATCTTAAACAGTGTCTGAGGAACCTCACTCACACTAATGTAATACTTGTCAATATTCCGCATCACTATGATCTTGTAAGATGGTCATGTGTTAACAGGGAAATAGAAAGTGCCAACAGTCAGTTTGCAAAACTCTGAAGACATTTTAAGAACGTGAAATGCGTTGATGTAAGCAGTATTGGACATAGATTCCACATGCAACACGGACTTCACCTGAATGGCTTGGGGAAAGAATATCTGACAAGCCTGATAACCAGGGTAATAAAAAACCACCAAAATAAATTAAAAACCAAAACGATAATTGCATCGCCATCGCCTGACTCCATAACGAAAACGCTTAAAAAAATTCATTAGAAACTTCATCAGCAGCAGCAAAATATGTAAAAAAAAGACCAAATTTTAACAGAAAGAACAGTGGACATCGATTTGAAGAACAAAAGAACTACTGTTCCTCATCAGCCAAGTATTATTTTAGATGAAAATAACAAACGAGAAGACTCAAAGTTCACAAGGAAACACAGCAGTAGTGGTAGAACCAACATTTGAAGTGTCAGAAACAGCACCACCACCATCAACAACAACAAATAGAAGGCTGTTGGACAGAAGAAATGCTGAGCCTCCTTCTCATCTGAACGATTTTTTGTGTGTGGGCCTGAAGAAAAAGAAGGGATAACAGTAGGTACTGTCAGGTGTCTCCTGTCTCAAGGCAGACTCCAATGGATTCTCAGTCAGGTAACAGCACTAATAGAATGAAAAATCAAAAGCAAAAGGAAGGCATCTCTTTCTTTCATCAAAATATAAGGGGCCTCTTAAACAAAGCAGATCAACTCCTTATTAACATTAGTGAAAAGGACAATATAAATAATGCCCAGATTTTGTGCTTAACTGAGCACCATGTTACTGATAAATGTGCCTTGCCATCTATAGTAAGTTATACTTTAGTAACATACTACGGTAGGGAAAGTAAAGATAAAGGTGGAGTAGCAATTTATGTTAAGGATAGTGTAGCATACAAAGCTATAGATATTAAGAAATATTGTGTGGAACAACAATTTGAGGCATGTGCCACAGAAATAACAACTAAATTCTACCCAATAATAGTGTTGGCTGTCTACAGGGCTCCTTCAGGTGACATAAAAACTTTTCTGCATTCAATGGAACTCCTTCTGTCATGGTTACTTTCAAAAGCGAAGGATATTGTAGTATTAGGTGATTTCAATATAAACTTTTTGACAGAAAATAAGAATAAAATAGACTTTGAGATTGTGATGACCTTACACAATCTGACATCAGTAATAAACTTCCCAACAAGAATTTCATCTGAGTGCCAAACTATGATAGACAACATTTTTTTAGATGTAAATAGACATCAGAATTATATTGTCAGGCAGGTTATAAGTGGGCTTTCAGATCATGGACAAATTATCACTATTTATGACATTAATCTGTTCAAAAAAGAATTTCCTCAATGGAAATTCATAAGAGTAATTAATGAAGAGGCGAAAGGAACTTTCAACCACAGGTTGCAGCAAATGGATTGGTCTTTAGTATATAGCCATGATGATGTTGATAATAAATTTAACTGTTTCATAAATGAATTCTGTGCTCTTTTTGAAGAAATATTTCCCAAGAAATGGGTCAGAAACAGTGCTTCCAATTCTGTAAGAAAGCCTTGGATTACAAAAGGTATAAAACAGTCATGTAAAACCAAAAGGGAAACTTATGCTGCAATAAGATTCTGTAAAGATGTAGAAAAATGGGAACACTAGAATATACTGTAAAATTTTGAAGAAACTAATACAGAAATCAAAAGCCCTTTATTATGAGAAGAAAATAGATAATTCTAATAATAAAATAAAAGCAATTTGGAGCATTGTAAAAAAAGAAACGGGAAGATTTACAACAAGTAAAGAAGATATAAATAATATCAGATATGAAGGTATCCTAGTAGATAACCCCAAAATGGTGGCTGAGATTTTTAATAAACATTTCCTATCAGTAACTCAACAGATTGGTTGCAAGCCCAATGTTGATGAAGCTGTAACTCTGTGTTTGAATATACAGCTTGACAAAATTTCAGAAATGCACCTTAATCCTGTCACTGTAGAAGAAATTCAAAAAATCATCATGTCTCTAAAAAGTACGAATTCTGCAGGGGTTGATAATATATCTAGTAATATTTTCAATGCTTCCCTTCAGAAAGGTGTTGTTCCCAGTAGACTTAAGTATGCCATTGTGAAGCCCCTGTACAAAAAGGGCAATAAAGCTGAACTAACTATCGACCTATCTCTTTGCTGACAGCTTTCTCCAAAATTCTAGAAAAGCTAATACATGTAAGAATTACTGATCATCTCATGAAGAATGGAGTTCTCGGCAAGAGCCAATTTGGCTTTCAAAAGGGCCGTTCAACAGAAGACACAGTCTACGCACTTGCAAATGAAGTCCTAGAAACCCTTAATGAAAAAATGCTAGCACTTGGTATCTTCTGTGATTTATCCAAAGTGTTTGACTGTGTTCATCACCAGATTCTCTTGCAAAAAGCAAAATTAGTAGGAATAAGTGGTGTTGCAGGCAATTGGCTACAGTCATATCTTCAAGACAGAAAACAAAAAGTTGTGTTGAATAGCTCGGGTGGAGTATGTGACACTTCCTCAGATTCTGAATGGAGTTCCATTACATGTGGAGTGCCCCAGGGCTCAATTCTTGGGCCACTATTATTCCTGATTTTTTATAAATGATCTACCATCATGTACAAGCCTGCCGTGTAAATTTACATTATTTGCTGATGATACCACAATTTTTATGAGCAGTACAACAGACAACAATCTTGAGGAACTCATTAATCACATACTCTGATATGGTTAATTGATTCAAGGTGAATGGTCTCTCATTAAATTCCAGTAAGACCAGCTTTATTCAATTCTGTACAAAAACAGAAAAAGAGATAGAGATAAGTGTGACATGTGGTAATCAACCAATAGTTAGAATGGAAACAACAAAATTTCTTGGAGTGCACGTTGACAAGAAAATGAACTGGTCTTCACATATTATTGATCTCTGTAAGAGGCTTAGCTCTACTACCTATGCTTTACGGGTTTTCACTACATGTGTTGAACCTAACACTGGAAAAGTGGCATATTATGGCTATTTTCATTCTCTCATTGAGTGCCCCAAAAAATAATTCCATAACCAGCCATTAGCAAGGAAAGTGTTCATTGCACAGAAGCGAGCTTTAAGAATTATATGTGGATTGCGCCCAAGAGACTCTTGTAGAAATAGTTTTCGTAATCTTAAAATATACACAACTACATGCCAATATATTTTTTCTCTCATGTGTTTTGTTTGTAAAAATATAGATATATTTCAACCAAACAGTAATTATCATGAGCATAACACATGGAGGAAGAATGACATACAGTGAACTCAGAAATTTGAGCTTAGCACAAAAGGGTGTCCACTACACTGGAGCAAAACTCTTCAATGCTCTTCCTTCTGAAATAAAGACAAAGATTCATAACAAGAGTGAGTTTAAGAAAGCACCAAAAATATTTCTGCTAGAAAAAGCTTTTTACAGTCTAGATGAATTTTTAACTAAATAAATTGTAATATTTTAATATTATATAATACAAGTTGACATCATGCCACTAAGAATTTGATTTAACCTGAGCTCTGTATCTGTGTGTGCTCTGTATCTGTTTTCTGTAGTGTTTTAATGATTCTAAGAAAATATGTATTTTCTTTTTCTGTATTGCTGCCCAAAGAATTTACTGTATAAATTTTTATATAATTATGTACTCAAATTTCTGTATATGCTATAAGATTATCAGATTGTATTTGTAAAAAACTGACTCGTTCCATGTCCTTGTGTATCCAACAGAGTTGGACCTATGGAACACGAAATAAATCAAATCAAATCATCAAATCAAGATGATCTGGAAAGACAATGATAAAATGAGCAATTATGTAAGTAGTTCAATGAATAAAGGAATCAGGTATTCAAGCACTATCTAGGGATTACACTTTCATCCCCAAACAATGTGAATTTTGACAAGAAATTATGCTTTACTGTCGCAGAAGCATCTATTGACAATGATGTCAGTGTTATCTGCCTGTGTGTTCACTTGAGACATAACAAGTTGGAACTCTTCCATCTGTTATATTTTCTTCTCCCATGAATAACTAGATTTTTTTAGTGTATTTTCAGTACACCTGGATATGAAATATACAAAATGCAGAGGGATATGTTACTGTATTTTGACAAAGTTCTCCTTAAATTCAGGGTTCAGTTGGTCCCACTGATTGATTGCAATGCTGCAATTAGTTTTACAGGAAGCTCACTTGATTAGAAGTTAAAGGTAACTGAAAATTCTTCTACAGTAAGTAATGGAGAAACATTTTGAGCTAATCCATAGAATCCAAGGTATTGTTACCACTCATTTGACAGCAGATATTCTTCTCTTAGAGCAAGCATACTTTCAGTTACCTGAAACCAATTAATTTTCAATGCCTACGTTATTCCATAAGTTATGTTGGTCAAAACTTTGTCTATTTTGCCTTTGTGCTTGCTATATTCTGAACTCTGACACAGTACTTTTATTAATATATTTTTTCCAAATCAGATTACACCCATTATTTATTAATTCGGCCACTGTTTAAGATAGTGGATAATTTATAATAATATCAACTTATTTTCAAGATAGATGCCATGCTCATAGTTAGGGTAATCCCAAAGTGGAATCGTAGGAGGGTTCCATATATTTTTATTATTTACCGATCTTCAACACTTTCCTTATATCAGGAAACAGTCAAGTTTTATAGTCCCTTAAAACAGTAAAATCTAATCTAGCCAATTTTCAAAACAGTATATATTTTCTGGAATCAGCAAATATCTGTATACCATTCTTTACATAGGCCATCTCACCTCAAAATTGTCAGAAAAGACTTGAGTCAACTAGAGACATACAAAAGTAACTAAGGATTTTAATTTGTTTTTCTTTAATAGAGTAGACAATACATTTAGCAGTTCTTTTGCTTTGCTGAATTTTAGAACTGAGAAGTCTCTTTTTATAGGAATATGCTTCCTTTTTTTTCAAAAAAGGTGTACGATGGAGGACAGCAACTATGCAACCCTTACAGCATTTGCTCTGCAGAAAGGGATTATGTTCAAAGATTCTGGAAAGGCTGTAGAACTGTTTTACCTAGGTGAAAATATTGGCTTGTATTGGCCTGTATGAGGAGTTCAGCTGTCACTGAGAATACGTTAGCAGCAGTGTGAAAAATAAGATAGTGATCATGTTGCAAACTGGCATAAATTATTTTCTTTAGACCTAAGTAAGGTGTATCAAATATTTCGAGAATGGTAGGATTCTTGTTAAGTATCCCTGGCTCCAATGCCTTTGCAAAGCAAATCATTTCATTTGTGAAGGATAAGAGGTCTAAATTTGTTGAACATCTGTTTCTTGTGTTAATAAAGTCATAACTCCAGCTGACAGTGAACTATAAAAGTGTGCCCTTCTCAGAAATATTTAAATCTGCAAAAACCGATATTCAATAATTGTTCAAAAGTGCCAGAGGTTCAGTGAAATACAATTAGAATTAATCTGTATGTGACTAACTCTTGAAAATGATAAATATGTACTTTTGATGTTCTTTAAATGTGTACTTCCGAAAACTTAATATTTTTTGCACTCTATTAAATATATGGAAGGCCTATGTAATTACTTGTGTGATATGATATATATGTGTATTTCAGCTAAGAAAGTTTTGCTGTGATCAAAGTCCTCACTTATTTTTCACACTATGCATGGGCTAAGGTTACCATATTTTGTAAAATAAAAAAAAATGAGTATCATGGGGACAGTCTATTCCTTTCCAACTACTGTATTGAGATGTGCAGTTGTGAACCTGATGAACACTGAAGTATCTATGCTAAGCTTCAGTTAATTTTTATACTAAAAATAATAATTTCCATTTGCTAGTAGACAAAAAACCAAATATAATGACATAAGAAATTTAAAGTGGTTTATAATTATAGCACACAATCTATAATTTTTATAAAAGTTCCTTTATAAACTTATGATCCAGGTGTGTGTGGGACACAATGACATGGAGGAGAGGGCTGAGAGGGTGATAAAGGACAGAGGAAGAGGAGACTGGTGAGAGGACGATGTGAGTGTAAAATCAGTTAAGAGCAGCTTACAGAGACAAAATTGGAGGTGGGTGTGGGCAGAGGCTACCAGACTCTGAGGCCAGGAATAATGCAGTCTTGAAGGACAAGTTTTAAGCACAATTCCCATCCATGTAATACAGAGAAGATGGTCTCTGCGTGGGGCAGGGAAGGGGATGGATCTATAAAACTCACCTTGTGAGGCAGCCTGTGAAGTCAAGAATATTGTGTTTAACCACATGTTTGGGCTTTAAGTGGTCAACTCTGATCTTGGCCACAGTTTGACAGTGGCCCTACATTTGAGTGGACAGATAATTGGTGGTTATAATCACATAACAAGCTGCACAAAGGTTACAGTATAGTTGTATATGATGTGCCTGCTTTCACAGATGACCATGCCACTGATAGGAGAGGAAACACCTATGACTGAAATAGGATGTACTGGGTGGGTATATAGAACATATGTTGCACCTGGGTCTTCTACAGGGATATGACCATGTGGCAAGAAGTTTTGAGAAGGTATAGGGCATGACCACCCACCAGCTGTCCATCCAGATGATTAGCTGTCATCAAAATTTGTCCAAGAGGAGTGCTGACCACCCAGTGGCTGAACATATACTGAGCACAACATGCTTGACCTGTGCCATCTCGATCCTCCCCCTGCCCTATCCTGAATACAAGCTTCTCTGAACTATGTAGATGAGACTTGCCCTGATTACTTATTTGCGTTGGCTAAGTAGTGAAACGTTTCAGTATAAAAGAAACAACTTTAAGCATCTATATTCAAAAAAAATTTCACTTTTAATTACTTAATTACTGTCTTAGAACCATCATTAATGTTGACAGTTGTGAAACTGAACAAACAATAAGAAGTGGGTTCGGAATCTTTATCAAATTATTCTGCATTATACTCCACAGTGATAATCGCAGGACACACATTGCCCATGAAAAACCACATCTTACATAGTTTTACTGTGAAATTACCTATCTACCCTGCATTCAAAATGTAGTTTTCCTAACTTTCACAGTTTTATGTAGTTGAAAGTCTTTTTGAGGGAAGTACTTGTATAGTGACATGACAGTATATCTAATATAATAACAAAATTTCAAAACCCTGTCTGATCCTTGAGGATGTGGAATACATTAGCATATTTTTGTTTATCTAGTGTTGCTTCCTCAGACTTGATTTAGATGCTTCACTGGAAATTGAAATACAAAAATTATACTCAGAGGTTCATTTTCGTTTCTTAGGCATTAAGAAATGTTTAAATTTTTATAAGGTATTTGTTTCCAAAATTAAAATTAAATACTTTTTAGAAATTTACTCACCAGAAGTACACTCTATTAATTATTATTTCTAACCAGATGAGACGACAATTCAAGAATGAAACTGCTTATGACACTGCTTCAAAAGTAAAAGGAGTAAGTAAACTGATGAAACTTATAGCTTTGCTGCCTTTACTTACTTGATGATTTGCAATAGTAGTTCCAAATGTCTTCCTCTCAAGAGAGTATTTTGTTGCCTCATCCAGTGCTCGTTGCGCTAATCCCACTGCACCAGCAGCAACCTGAAGAACAAAGGATAAAAATCATTTCAATGGGTTAGCATCATCATTAAATTCTGTGTGTTCATATACTGTACTCTTAGAGTTAAATAGGTACTCTGAAATATGTTACAATGAAAAGGATAATTTTCTAGATAATTTATAGTGAATTGCAAAGTTTTTCTCACTTATTTTTCTGCTGCCCCTTCTGTGAATTGATTGCTTAAATGCCTTTGTGTGTAATTGTATGTACATGGTTTCCACAGCACCAGTATGTAACTGAAGAATATTCAAAGGACTGACTCCAAAATTCAGTTCATGGATTGTTGCCAGTAATTTTTTATGAGAGACTTGTTTCTGTTCTTTCAAACCTCTACTAATTAAAAAAAATTTGGCCTTTTCGTTGAACTCTCCTCCAAGGTAGAGTAATCTGACTGTTCACGGTGCTTTTCTCTGTCTATGCCTAATGCCTTCTATTAGCTAAATATAATTTGGATTACATGCACAGTTTAGCAGTGTTCTGATGTTTTGTAAGCAATCCCTTTCACAGACAAACTGCAATGTCCTACTATTTTTCCTGTAAATTGATCCCTGCCACTTATACCTACAACTTACTCTGTGAGATTATTCTACTTCATATCACCTTTTGTTTATACTTCCAGGTACTTACATGACATGACAGGTTCCAGTTGCGACTCATTAATTGTCTGTTTATAAGCATCTATATTTTCACATTTCATTTCATGATGTGCACAGCCTCACATTTCTCTCCATTAAGACCTAGATGCCAATCTTAGCATGAAGCTAATATTTTGTCAATACTAGACTACATATAGCTAGAGTTATTTTGAGATAACACTTTCTCATTTATTACCATGTCATTTATAAATAGCTTGAGATTGTTGTATATATTAATGACTTGGTGTGTGGCATTAGTTGCAAACAGCTCACTTTCTTGGGGCAAATCTGAAATTTCTTCTGTTTCTGTCGATGATGTCTACATTTATATCTATACCTGCACCTGCACCTGCACCTGCACATACACACATGCATGCATATATACATACATACATAATACATACTCTGCAAGCCACCATATAATATATGGTGGAGAATACCATGTACCATTACTAGTCTCTTCCTTTCCTATTCCACTTGCAAATGGATGAGCACTAATTCCTCTTACCTTGTTTTTATGGTCCTTACATGAAACAAATATTGTGGCAGTAGAACTGTCCTGCAGTTAGCCACAAATGACAGTTCTCCAAATTTTCTCAATAGTGTTCCACAAAATGAATACTGTCTTCCTTTCAGGGATTCTCATTTCAGTTTATTGACCCATGTGGCTCAGCTTCCTTTGAATTCCTGGGGTCCGTCTGTCCTTTCTTTCACTTCTGAGATGTTCTTGTTCTGGTGGAGGTGCACACCTAACAGCAGCAGTTCAATTTCGGCAATGATGACTGTGAGAGGATGTGATTGGTAGTATGGCAGACAGAGCCATCAATGCAGGGCAGTCGAGTGCAGCGGCTGTGGTTGGACGGAAGTGACAGCAACACTTACGGTGTCACCGTCAGAACAGACAGGAGATGGCACCATTGTTGTTCAGAATGAGAGGGCCACAGGTGTTTGCATCCAGTTGAATGGGATCATCACCCATCCTGGTCATTTTTCCACTATTTATTTACCGTCTTTAATTTCCATTGTCTGGTGGAGTGGCTGTAGTGCTGTGATCCCAGACACATCTTCTGAGGCTAGATACAATTTCTGACTTATGGCTTAGCTATTTGCTTACATGAATTCCTGTAAGAATGAGTATGGCTGGTGTATCCTTGCTGGCAGTTGTTATATTTATCCAATTAATCTGAAGGTCCACCCAATGTTCTATTCCGGATACATCCCAACAGCTTTGGGGTAATGGGTGTGTATCATTAACTTCAGCTACGAACTGTCCAAGTTGCTGCCTCATCTGAGTTGCCATAAGCTGGGTGGCTGTTTGCTTTAACCTTTGTATCTGTCAGCCACCTCTTGAATCACTCTAGGTCTCCATGACATCTTTCTGGTGTTTTGGTTCAATATGACCATGTGGAGTTGTGGACCTTGGAAATGCCAAGATTAAAAGACGACAGGCAGAAACCATGTTGCCTGTGGTTTCACAAAGACCTGTGCTATTTTGCACCAGACTGATATTTCAGCCATTGTCAGTTTTCGTAACCAGTGTCGCTACTTCTCAACCAAATATCTTCTCAATTGGTCTCGCAAGAGTTGAGTACACCCCGCTTGCCAGCAGCACTAAACACACCCAGATGGTGACCCATCTACGTGCCTCCCCCTGCAGGTCCGGGGTAAGAATAGGCCCGAGGTATTCCTGCCTGTCGTAAGAGGCGACTAAAAGGAGTTTCAACCGTTTCGGCCTTCCATGTGATGGTCCCCCTTGGGCTTTGACCTCCTTTTTTCAAAATTCTACAGAAGTACGAGACTTTTGGGGAAGGACACCTTACGTGGTGTATCACTGGTCCTCAGTGCACTAAGACCTTGGCACTCAGCATTGTAACGGCGTTGTAACCACACCCATTATTCCTCAAATTGGGCCCACACGCCTGATGGGTTGTACAAGTTACACCCATAGTGCGTCCCCATCTGCACCTACGATCATGATGGACTTTCCATGGCACCCGAAATCCAGCACGGTAACCAGCCCGTTGTGGTGGGGTCGTCATGTACCCTCTAGGTTGTAGCCCCCTGACAACACAGGGATCGTACTGCCGATACCTGAGCTGCACCCCCCCCACGTCGGCCAAGGAGTAGATGCCCGTCTCCTTGGGGCATCAGGACTCCCAGCAATGGTCATCCTGCCAGGTGGCCCTTGCTGAGGCTGGGTGGCGCCCATGGGCAGAGCCCCTGGTCGGAGTGGGTGGTATTGGGCGGACGTTTCGCAGATGAAACGTCAACATGTATCAGGTCGATCTGCGGTCGAGTCTTTTAAAAAGAAAGGTACTGTCTCTGGTTCTAGTTCTCCTGCTCTTTCCCCCTTGGCCACTCCCTGGGAGGAAGGACAGGCCCGCCGCCTTGGGGCGAAGTACTTCCCCCACTATTTAGTCTGTTCTCAGACCGATGGGGGGACGTTCATCACCTCCAAGTCCATGTTCTTTGTCCAGCACATCGAGGACATCTTTGGGGAAATCGAGGCTCTCAGTAAAATGCGTTCGGGGTCCGTTCTTATAAAGACCACCTCCGCCAAACAGTCGGCGGCACTCCAGGCATGTGACCGACTAGGGGACATCCCAGTGTCCATTGTCCCGCATCTGGCACTGAATAGGACGCAGGGGGTTAGTTTTCATCGGGACCTCCTGCTGCAATCTGCGGAGGAGCTCAGGGCCAACCTGGAGCGTCGAGGCGTGCATTTCGTCCGGCGAGTCCAGCGCGGCCCCAAAGACCGTCGAATCGACACCAGGGCCTTTATCCTCACCTTCGAGGGGGACATTCTCCCGGAGAAGGTAAAGGTGATGTGCTACCAGTGCGACGTGCGACCTCCTATGCGCTGCTTTCGGTGTTTGCGCTTTGGGTACATGTCGTCACGGTGTGAGGCTGAGCCCCTTTGTGGCGATTGTGGACGTCCTCTTTGTGAGGAACATACATGCACCCCACCACCTCGGTGCGTCAATTGTCCTGGCATCCACTCGCCTATATCTTTAGACTGCCCCGCGTATCAGATGGAGAAGAAGATTCAAGAATTAAAAACTTTGGATCGTCTCTCTTATTCTGAGGCCAGGATGAAGTATGACTGTCTCCATCCCGTGACGTTAACAACTTCGTTTGCCTCAGTCGTGTCCACTCCTTCCACAGTATCCTCACCCCTATCCTGTCCCCCCTCCACCTCCTCACCCCATCCGGGGTCTATGCCTCCGCCTCCCAAATCCCTCCCTTCCAAATCCTCCTCCCTCGCAGCCCCTGCCCCCCCCCTGCCTCCTCTGCCCCAGGGGCCACCCTTCCTCCCCCTCCCCCTCCCCCTCCCCCTCCCCCTCCCCCACCTGAGAAGCAATCCTCTTCTCAGGCGTCCATCGGGGAAACGTTTAGGACCCCAGCTTCCGTGGTCCGTCGTTCCAAAACGGACCCCGCGCTTGAGAACCTTCTTCGGGTCCAGTCCACCATCCCCATGCCTCATCGGACTTCCAAGAAGGCCTCCAAGAAGAAGTCTTTATCCCCCTCTCCACCCTGGCGCGCTTCATCTGACGCTCCATATGCGAGTCGCTGCTCCCGGCCGTCCTCAGTTTCGCCGGGACACTCTGCTGCCAGACGCTCAGCTGGCCTCTCGTCGGAGAATGATGATGCCCCTCCTACGCAACCCGGGAAAGCGGCCGCAGATGGTGACGACTCGATGAAACAGGATCTGCCTCCCGCCGGTTGTAGCGTTGTTCCCTCGAAACCTGGCCCTCCGCGGCCGTCGAGGTGACCAGCTCTTCACCCGTTTCATTCCCCCTTTTTTCTGACTAGCGATGGCTTTGTTCCATTGGAACATAAGAGGTATTCGATCTAATCGGGAGGAATTACAACTGCTCCTCCGCCTGCACTGTCCGCTCATCCTTGGTCTCCAGGAAACCAAGTTGCGCCCGACTGACCGTTTTGCTTTTACCCACTATACCTCGGAGTGGTCTGACCTCACCCCTGTGGACGGTATTCCAGCTCATGGTGGGGTCATGTTGCTCGTTTGGGACGATGTCTATTACCATCCCATCCCATTGACCACCCCTCTCCAAGCAATAGCTGTCCGTATTACTCTTTCTGCCTTTACTTTTTCTGTTTGTACCATCTACACTCCATCATCATCCTCAGTTAGTCGGGCTGACATGATGCACCTGATTGTTCAGCTTCCTCTGCCGTTTTTATTGTTTGGCGACTTCAATGCCCGTCTTCCCCTTTGAGGCTGCCCTGCATCCTGTCAGAGAGGCTCCCTCTTGGCGGATGTCTTCAACCATCTCAATCTTGTCTGCCTCAATACTGGTGCCCCGAATTTCCTCTCGGACTCTACTCATACCTACTTCCACTTGGACCTCTCGATCTGTTCTACCACTCTTGCCCGTCGGTTCGAGTGGTATGTCCTTTCTGACACCTATTCGAGCGACCACTTCCCCTGTGTCATTTGTCTCCTGCACCACACCCCATCCCCACGTCCTTCGAGCTGGAACATACCGAAAGCTGACTGGGGACTTTACTCCTCCCTGGCGATATTTCTGGACCATGATTTTCTCAGTTGTGACAGTCAGGTCGAATACCTCACGGCTGTTATCATCAATGCTGTCTAATGTTCCATTCCTCGTACTACCTCTTCTTCACGTCACGTTTCCGTCCCCTGGTGGAACGAGGCTTGTAGAGATGCTATTCGTGCTCGACGACGTGCTTCACGAACCTTTCGCCGCCATCCTACGTTGGCGAATTGTATTGGATACAAACAATTCTGAGCGCAATCCCGTAGAGTCATCAAAGACAACAAAAAGCTTGTTGGGCCTCTTTCACCAGCTCCTTTAACAGTTTTACTCCGTCTTCTGTCGTCTGGGGTGGCCTGCGCCGGCTGTCGGGCATTAAGGCCCACTCTTCGATACCTGGCCTGACTTCAGGTAATGAGGTCTTTGTTGATCCTGTCGATGTCTCAAACGCCTTCGGCCGCTTTTTCGCGGAGGTTTCAAGCTCCGTCCGTTACCACCCTGCCTTCCTTACCAGGAAAGAGGCAGAAGAGGCTAGGCGACCCTCCTTCCACTCGCTGAATATGGAAAATAATAAAGCCCCCTTTACTATGCGGGAACTCGAACGTGCACTTGCACTGTCCCGGTCCTCTGCTCTGGGGCCAGATGCCATTCACGTTCAGATGCTGGCACACCTTTCTCCGGCAGGCAAAAGCTTCCTTCTTCGTGCCTACAATCGTGTCTGGACTGAAGGTTAGGTCCCCATGCGTTGGCTTGACACCGTCATTGTCTATCCTTCCCGGGTTTGGGTATAGGAACACCTTCCTTCGTGTTACCGTCCCATTTCTCTTACAAGCTATGTCTGTAAGGTGATGGAGCGCATGGTTAACGCTCAGTTAGTTTGGATTCTTGAATCTTGACGGCTACTTACCAATGTTCAATGCGGCTTTTGTCGCCGCCGCTCCTCTGTTGACCACCTTGTGACCTTGTCGACATTCATCATGGACAACTTTTTGCGAAAGCGCCAAACGGTAGCCGTGTTCTTCGATTTGGGGAAGGCTTATGATACCTGTTGGAGAGGAGGTATCCTCCGCACTATGCACAGGTGGGGTCTACGCGGTCGCCTGCCCCTTTTTATTCATTCCTTTTTAACAGATCGAAAGTTTAGGGTACGTGTGGGTTCCGTATTGTCAGACGTCTTCCTCCAGGAGAACGGAGTGCCTCAGGGCTCCGTCTTGAGCGTAGCCCTTTTTGCCATAGCGATCAATCCAATTATGGATTGCATTCCACCTAATGTCTCAGGCTCTCTTTTTGTCGATGACTTCGCGATCTACTGCAGCGCCCAGAGAACATGCCTCCTGGAGCGCTGCCTTCAGCATTGTCTAGACAGCCTATACTCCTGGAGTGTGGCAAATGGCTTCCGGTTCTCTCAAGAGAAGACGGTTTGCATCAACTTTTGGCGATATAAAGCATTCCTTCCGCCATCCTTACATCTCGGTCCCGTTGTTCTCCCATTCGTGGAAACAACTTGGTTTCTAGAGCTCACACTGGACAGGAAACTTTGTTGGTCTCCGCACGTCTCTTATTTGGCTGCCCGTTGTACACGTTCCCTTAATGTCCTCAGAGTTCTTAGTGGTTCATCTTGGGGAGCGGATCGCACTGTCATGCTTCGCTTGTATCGGTCCATAGTCCGATCAAAGCTGGATTATGGGAGCCTCGTCTATTCGTCTCTTCGGCCATCCCTCTTACGCCGTCTCAACTCCATCCACCATTGGGGGTTACGTCTTGCGACCAGAGCATTCTACACTAGTCCCGTCGAGAGTCTTTATGCTAAAGCTGCCGAATTACCATTGACCTACCGGCGCGATGTACTGCTTTGTCGGTATGCCTGCCGGCTGTTGTCAATACCCGACCACCCCTCTTATCAGTCCTTCTTCGCCGATTCTCTCGACCGTCAGTATGGGTTGTATGTGTCTGCCCTGCTGCCCCCTGGAGTCCACTTTCGTTGCCTGCTTCGACAATTGGATTTTGCCCTCCCTACCACCTTCAGAGAGGGTGAGAGCCCGACACCACCTTGGCTCCAGGCTCCGGTTCATATTTATCTCGACCTCAGCTCACTCCCAAAGAAGGGTACTCCGGCTGCAGAGTATTGCTCACGGTTTGTCAAACTTTGTGCGCGACTTGCCAGTCACACCTTTAATTACACTAATGGCTCCAAAACTGATGATGGTGTCGTCTGTGCCTTTGTCGTCGGGGCCGTCACCTTTAAATACCGGCTCCTCGACCAGTTTTCCAGCTTTACGGCCGAGCTTTTCGCTCTCCATCAGGCCGTTCAGTATGCCCGCCGTCACCGCTGTTCATCGTATGTACTCTGCTCTGATTCCCTCAGTGCTCTTCAGAGCCTTGGAGCTCCATATCCGGTCCATCCCTTGGTGCAACGGATCCAGCAGTCTCTCCATTCTTTTGCTGATGATGGCTCTCCTGTCAGCGTTCTGTGGGTTCCCGGCCATGTAGGAGTGCCTGGGAATGAGGCTGCTAATGCTGTAGCCAAGGCTGCGGTCCTGCCTCGGCCAGCCTCCCATTGTGTCCCGTCATCTGACATTAGTGGGGTTGTTTGTATGAGGCTTGTGTCTTTGTGGTGGGATACTTGGTCATCACTTCAAGGAAACAAGCTCCGGGCAGTAAAACCGTTCCCAACTGCTTGGACAACCTCCTCCCAACCATCTTGGCGAGAAGAGGTCCTTCTGACCAGGTTGCGGATTGGGCATTGCCGGTTTAGCCACCGCTACCTGCTCTCCAGTGACCCAGCCCCGTAGTGCCCTTGTGGTCATGCATTAACAGTGCGCCATGTTTTATTGTCGTGTCCCCGTTTTAGTCAATCTCGTGTTGTCCTGTCTCTGCCATCTACTTTACAGGATATTTTAGCTGATGACGCTCGAGCAGCTGCTCGTGTCCTTCGTTTCATTACTTTGACTGGCTTGTCCAAAGACATCTAACTCTTTCACTTATTTTATCTGCATCTTTGTAAGAACTTTCTGGTGTTCCCCCCCCCCCCCCCCCTCCCTTGAGTTTTACTAGATTGTATGTGCTCTAACAATTGTGACTGGGCACTAATGACCTCAGTAGTTGGGGGCCCTAAACCCCAAACAAAAAAAGAAAACAAAAAAAAAATAAACATCTTTGTGCTAGCCAAGCATGACAGTGCTTTACTTCAGTGATCTGACGGGAATTGGTGTTACCACCACGAAAAGGCTGTTGGCACCGTTAATCACACGAAAAAGAAATTTTGTCATCCTTCAGAAAGATAAAGCCACTCAAAGATGACACTTCCCTGTATACAAGAGCATCATTAGCAAATAGCTGCACACTGATGCTGATGCTCATCCTGCCTGTCAGATCATTTATTAATGTAGAGAACAAGATACTATGGCACACCTGACAATACCCATGTCTCTGATGAACACTCGTCATTGAAGACAAAATACTGGGTTCTGTTGCTTAAGAAGTGTTAGAGGAGCTCACATATCTGGGAACCTATTTTGTATACTGAGACTCTGCTGTGGGGCACCATTTCAGACTGTTAACAAACACTTTCCAGAATTCTAGGAATGTGGAATCTGCCTGCTGCCCTACATCCATGGTTCACAGGATATGATGCAATATAAAAACCTTTGTCTGTACAACAAATAAGTGGTCAAACTCTGTTGATGTGTTAATTAAGAGGGCTGAAAACAAAAAAACAAGGACCCTCCATGAGAAAATGAGAACACACAGTTTTCCACTTGCAAATGTGACTCATGGCACAATGAGACAGATGTATTCCATGTACCAGATATTTCCTCTTTCATTTGGATTGTTGTCCTTTCTGTGGCAAGAATGAGAATCCCTTAAACAACACTGAGCCAATACCATAGCAGCAAAATGTATGCCATACCAAATCAGCTCTAGAAGGAACACACTCGAGCCAAACCATATGGACAGCTGAAACTATTTTCCAAGAAAGTGGGTTGACAGCCATGATGTACTACATCACCAAAAGAAAATAAAGCAATGTCTGCTACAAAGTATTGTATGCAAGGTACATTCCTTGAGATCAAACTCTGGACTGGGAACTGCCAGCAACCATGATTGTGCATGTCTCATTAGGATGCTGGGTAGTGGACTGGTAATGAATGACATAACTTTAATCACATAATTACTGAGGAAGACAACTCACCTCTGCAACTGGTGGGCAGTCCAATCTGGTAGTCTTGAGCGAGGGCTGAATGAGGAAATGAGGTACTTGTGTTCAGTGATGAGTAACATTTTCTCGTATGAAACGAAGTTATTAAATTCTGTAATGCCATAAATGATAGCCAGCACCTCATTTTCAACCTACGCATAGTTACGTACAGTAGGAAGTGTCTTCAATGCATATATGATGGACTCCTTGGCATGACCTAGATTCCGATGGGACACAACTGCACTGATACCACACTGTGAGGTGCTGGAGGATAGGGTTAATGATTTACCCAATGTGAAGGAAGCCAAGGAGGGGGCAGAGTGCAAACATTGTTTGAGAGTCTGAAATACCTATTGACAGCAGATCACACAAACTTGATGCTCTTTTGGTGAAGCTGCTTATGGGGATGGCAAATGTGCATAACCTGAGAAATGGCATTATAGGAGATATTGCTGAAAAAGTTAAAGGACTGAATCTCCTTTGGGTTTTTAGGAACTGGGAATTTGATAATGGCTTTGATGTACTCATCCATAGGGACAAGGCCATCCTTGCTAAGCACATGCAGTTTTTTTTTCCCCTAAAGGGGCATTTTTGAGACATTTCTTCCAGCTTGCAACAAATACCATTTTCCAGAAGGCATTGGAAAACCACCTGCACATTTTGTAAATGCTCCTCCCGTGCAGATACCATTACCTAGATGTTATTGAGGTAGTTTAGGCAACATGGAAGTGACATGAAAGTTGATGAGGAGTCATTAGAAAGGCTAGGTACAGCTTTTTTTCTCAAATCTGTAAATAATATCAAAAATTGCTGCTCTGCCCAAGAATCAACACTAGATTCACAATGGCCTCTTATTACTGCAGTCCACAATAGTGTTATGCAGCCAGGGTAAACATTCTGTAGTGACACCAAATCAGCCAACTATCACCAATCTGAGAGGGGCCAAATTAAAAGTATGTGATCTTTAGAAACACCCACACATCCCAAATAATTTTAGTTAAACCAAGTATTTCATAAATAGTTATAAAATACATTCAGACTAGTAAGAAATACTTAACCTATGTTTGACAGATACCTAATTTAAACCTAATGAAATTATTTTTCATACCTGAGGTACCTGTTAGATAAAAAAAATCTGAGAAAGAAACATCCACATAAATTCCAAGCAGTGCATAAAGCTATAGCTGCTGCCATGCCTACACTGTCTTTAGAAGTCTGTGGTACAATTTAATCTACAACATTGACAGAAATGCAACTTACAATGCCAGAATCATTTAAAAGGAAATTTTATTTGTGATGTTTACATGTCAATACAAACATTATTTAGTAGCAGGAATGATTGCAGTAGACAATGATCCATTGTCTATCATACAAAGGAGTGGATTTTAAGATTTGTAGGTGTCAGGCACAGTTTTTTGGGAAACTGTATGTTGGCCAAGGTATTTTACAGCAGGGTAAAACATGATCTACAACAGAATTTATGAAAAATCAAAACAAATATTTCAGGTGCTTTCATGGTTTTTGTAACTTTTATATGCACCTGTTTGCATAGTAATGACAACTCCCTGATCTTCACATTTCATTAGTTGTCTCCTGAACTGCAGTTCGAACATTGAGTTCTTCCTATTAAGCATTTTCTATTTTCTTGGGATAGAGAAAATGCAGCAAGGGAACTTAATACCATCACTGGGACATTACCAGTGAAATACATTTACTCATTTTTGAAAGTGGTGCTGATGTGGTGAAAGGTGTCTGATTTAGGAGAATCATGATCAGCCATTCAGAGCTGTAACTGAGTCATTATGGGTCTACACTGAAGTAGCAGGAATGTTGCTGCTGGTAGAGGTTTCATAATGCACTTCAATTGTTAAAGCTTAGCTTCTTTTGAATTGCCATCGGGTTTTCCTTGAGCTAACTTTACCATAGCATCAGTTGATGCAAGAACACAGTGGGGAGTGATAGCCATTTTTATTTCAACAGGTGCATTATCATATAAAGGGTATGTCACTACACATGGCTGATCACAATATACTTACTGATTTGATGTCTCATCAGTGTGTAAAGCTTTTGTAGCCTCTGAAGAATAGCAAAAAATATGTCCGTCTCTTCTGCATGTCCAAAGTAAATCTACAATTTGCAGCATTAAATAACTATTTAGACAAGACTGAGACAGCACAGAGAACCCCTCACTTACTGAGATTCTTGCTGAAAGCTAAATTAGAATGTTGTTTCAGTTCCTTAAATGAAGTTCCACATTTCTTGACTGAAGCCATTCTAAACCCAAAATTCAAGACAGAACTATATGGGGGTTGCTGAAGCTGAATGAGCTACACACAAGATCCTATCAAAATTCTGTGAAGAATCTTCCACCAGTAGCAATTTATCTCCAGTGCTTGCTAAAACAAGTAAAGGGGATGAGACTGAATAAATTATGATTCACAAAGCTGACAAGACATATTCGGGGATTGCTTAAACAAGGTGTCCAATGAAAATGACAATAGTTAGTGTAAAAGAAAAAAACTTAATTGCAAGCAAGATTGACTTATTATTTGAAGATACTTAAAATCAGTTGTAGCAGTGACTCTTATAAGTTGGTCAGCTAATGTTAAACAAAACTTAAATTCTGGCAACCTTTTGTACATTTCATCTTTCAGCTCCTTGCAGTATTGTATAAAGTATGAAGTGAAATTGCTTGTCTCTTAATGTAGAGAAACAGTGTTTATTTATTAGCCATTTTAACAAAAATAAGTTATTCTCCATGAGTTTCCTCCAGTTCAGTACTAGTACTAGTGCTTTGATTTGAAGATATTATGGTTTTGTGTTCAGAGTACCTTATGTGTGAATTGCATAAAGTTAGTTTTAAGACTTTTCCATAATTTATTGAAAAATCTGGTATCCACCAGATATTGACCTATTATCCGGTATCATACAGGTAGTAAAATTAAGGTCAGACAGTCTAGATACTGGATAGTTGCTAGATATCCCCTTCATCCCTAGGATACACATGGAGTCCTTTGTCAATGATGCTGACAAATTAGATTAAAATTAGATGAACTTTTTTGTTCATTAATCCACTCACTGAACATTGTAAACTTTTCAGATGGCTTTTTCAATGTTGTATGGCCTATGAAAGGAAACACATGTACCATTCTTTCACTTTTCCTCCTCATTATGCAGTCAGAAACATTTCACATAGGTAAGAATATGGACATATTTAAGAGAACTTGACCCACCAACACTGATATGCTATAATAACCCCAGCAAACCAATTGATTTAGATCTTTTTGTTGACCTATTCAGGTATCTAGTACTACATTCTTGTCACTGGTGTCATCATCCATATTTTCCATGAAATATTTGACCTCTCTCTGTCTTCAGAACCAGATCTCAATTAACGTCATGGTGATCATATCAGCAGGTATGCCCTTAATTGGAACAACCTCTGCCCACAGCATGCATGTGTCCACCACTGTGAATATATACATGCAGCCTTCAAATGAGGAAAGAGGGCTGACTAGGTCAATGTGAACATGCCCGAACCTCATATGCGAGCAGATGAGGGACATTTTCTGATGTCTGATTTTGCTGCTTTGGCACTGATGCATGAACAAGCCCAGGCGCACTTATTTTTTCCTGATGGAAGACCACACAAATGAATTGAGCATCTGTTTGACTGTAGCATTGGAACCAGGTTGCGTCAGGTTGTGGACACTGTTGAAAGCCATCTGTCAAAACTGAGACATGATGTAAGGCCTTGGTTTGTTTCTAGATACATCTCACCATATACTTTCTGTGCTGAGGTTATTGTAGTTCAAAACAGGCAATAGGCTGGTGATGCTGATTACATCATAGGCAACTACTTTTCTCATATCATGAATGCCAATTGACAATAGACATCCACCACAGACATACATGATGTGTTTGGATGAGATGCAGTTTTTGGAAAAAGAAAGTCAGAGCACTTATGACAGGGAGCTTTTAGCAATCAGAGAGCATCCAACACTTCCACCCACTTGTCAGGGTCTGACTAGTTACCATTTGCACTGACTACAAATCTATCGTGTCAGCATTCCAAAAGTGCTCTCCACACCATTTCAAACACATTAGAGGTTGGAAATGTCCATTGACTTTTTGGTGTATTACTGCACCAATAGTGTATTGGCTGCCATCAACAGTAAAAGCTAAGTGCACTCCAGGAGCCAGGTGATTGAGTGCCACAGAATTGGTGAGGCTTTCTTGCAAGGCCTTGAAAGAGGTTTCCATCTCCAGGGTCCACTGGAGGGGGCACTTGCCTGTTGTGTTGTGGTCTGCCAGTTCGCTTCTGAGAGGATTTCATGTTGCAGGGGTTCCTGAGAGGTGGCATCAGTAAATATTAACCAAGCTGCGGAAATTCTTCAGTTTTTGATAATTCTGCAGCCATGGAAAGGCACATACAAATATCTAATCTCCCAGGTAAGGGTGTGATGCCATGTGCCAACACTTTAGAGCCAAGGAATGTTACTACACTTGTCTCCATTGAGCATAATTCCATAGTCAGTTAACCTCTGTCACACTGTCCTTAAATTATGTTCATGTAATCAGATATTTTTAGAACATACTAGTATGTCATTGAAGTAAGTGAAGCAAAATGCAAGGCCCCTTAAAAACAGAACCCAACCAAAAAGCATTGACACATCTGGGCAGCAAGTCCAGAAGGCATAACCAAAAACTCACGTAACACTGCAATGATAATGCCATTTGTACTATGTCAGTCATTGGTTGCCACTGGAATCTGATTATATACTTTTGGCATTCTAACACATTAAAAATGGTTATACCTGCCAGAGCACTGGTGAAATCCTGGATGTTTGGTACTGGGTATCTATCTAGGATTGTTCAGGCATTTACTGAAGTGTTGGCAGAAGAGCCAACACCGTGTTGCTAGAGGAGGCCGAAATGCAAGCGTTTAAATACACGTTGGCTGGCGTGAGGTCTGGAAAATGACAAGGAATTATAGTAGCCAAAAATAGTACATAGCTTCTGGAATACTTAACTTTAATCCATAATTGTAGAACATCGGTCTGACTGTACAAGCATCCCAAGATAAATAACAATCTCAATATAAACTGTTAATGGCGTCTTGCTAGGTCGTAGCAAATGACGTAGCTGAAGGCTATGCTAACTATCGTCTCGGCAAATGAGAGCATAATTTGTCAGTGAACCATTCCTAGCAACGTCGGCTGTACAACTGGGGCGAGTGCCAGGACGTCTCTCTAGACCTGCCGTGTGGTGGCGCTCGGTCTGCTATCACTGACAGTGGCGACATGCGGGTCCGACGTATACTAGCGGACCGCGGCCGATTTAAAGGTTACCACCTAGCAAGTATTGTGTCTGGCGGTGACACCACATTTACCACATGGTAACTGCTGTAAGATGCCATGAACCATACTTATTGCATACTAGATGCAGTGATGAGGACCAAGGACTGCCTGAACAGTGACTCCATCCTGAAGCATCTCTTTGAAAATAGCTTTGGTCTCGTGCAACTGTTCCAGTATGATCCTACAGGTGTGGAACAAAACAGGCAGCCCAGGGGTGGTAAAAATGTGGTGCACTATTGTGTGTATGGCCACGCCTCATGGCTTCATGCAAGGCAGTAGCCAAAGGAGGTACGAAGGGGGTCTGGACCCCTCCCTCTTCCAATGACCTGCCTGATATTACACATGACCTACTTGCTGTCTCCACCCCATCATTCCTCTCTCTGGATTCCAGCCAATATTGTTATTTATGTATAAGTACAATAATTGTTGCCTACAGTGGTAAAATTAAAGTTTGCAAAATGTTGCCTGATTATATATGTTACCGTGAATGACTGAAATTTGGGAATGTAGACTTTCACCGGTGAATGTCAACAGGTACCAAATAAGTCGGTGAAAGATCAAATATTTCATTACATTGTCGACACACACTGGAGAGGGTCCAAATGTACAACAATCACAGATATGCTTTGGTGGAGGTCCAAAACGGAAGAGTCAAAACAACAAGTGACTGACTCCGAGCAGAACAAAGGCTTTGGCCGGAGAGAGCCAATCAGCTTTGTCAGTTTTATGCAAGCTTTGATAACACAAGCAACGTTTTCTTAATTTTTTTTTTTCTGATACCCTAATTTTTACTAAATGGATACTGCAGTAAATCGTAATCTTTTTCATGAAAAGTTAATTGTCTTCTCGTTTACCTGCAATTAATGCATTTGTTTTTATTTTTCTCAAGAAAAGTATTCTAAAATACTTTATGAAGTGGTTTCTGCTAAAATTAAGTGCAACACACCTTTGGATTACAGACAATTAAAACATTTTGATGTTTTGAAAATTAATGAAGAAGAGAAGTTAATTGTACCATTAAAACCAGGGGAAACGAACATACAGTATTATGTTAACAATGAAGAATTGTACAGTTTACTATATGAAATTCACATCAGAATAGGCCATGGAGGAAAAACACATATGCTTAGAGTTGCAAGTTCAATACAAAAATATTACATATGAAGTTGTAATGTTGTAATGTTGTATTTAAATTTATGCAAACAGTGTCAAATGAAACACAGTGCACCTAAGAAATGTTTTGTTGTGAAACCAATGGTTAGCTCTGAATTAAACTCAAGATGTCAAATGATCTTGATAAATAGAGATGGCAAATATAAGTTATAATGGTGTGACTGCAGATGTAACAGATAAACTTAACTAAGTTTGTCCAGCTACGACCTATGAAAACTAAAAGAGCTGAAGAAGTAGTGCATCATGTTCCTTCAATATTTTTACCATTATGTGCACCAGCAATATTGCAATCAGATAATGGTAGCAAATATTTTGGATATGACATTATTACTAAATTCTCTATGTGGAAAGATGTTAAAGTAGTTTATGGAAAGCCTCGTCACAGGCACACAAGGCTCAGTTGAAAGGGCCAGTCAGGATATACAGAATATGCTAACTGCATGGATGAATGATAAAGACACAAATAAATGGTCAGATGGTTTATCCTTTGTTCGATTTGCCAAGAACACTACATACCATGAAGGAATACACCAAAGTCATGAAGCCATGTTTGGCGTTAAAGCAAAATGAGGCATAGCTTCGTCTTTTTTGCCTGGCGAACAAATCGCAAATATTGAAACTAAAGAACAACTCAAAGAAATTGCCAATACTTCTGAAACCAAAGAACAGCATGAAGAAACTGTTAACACTCACAAAAAAAAATTTGAGGTGTGGTCATAGTGAAAACCATATTCCAAAGAAAAATATTGAAGAGGACCTACAGCCTACAACATTTTCACATCAAATTCTGTCTGAAAAACATTAGTTGATTTCTACAAAAAGTGACTGTGAAAGAAAATATTCTACTGCAAGCAACAAAGATGTATTCATACATTATCACCAATATGAGCTGGAGGAAACTGTTTTTGTGAGGTTTGTAACAAGTCCCTGATGTCGACCATGGTCGTACGGATAGCTGAAATGTGTTAGTGGTTGTTGTTGGAATAGAAGACCCCAACTTCTATAAACTGGCAAATAAAAATGGTACCCCTCAAGCAGCTTTACACACATAATCAGTTCATAATTTCTAAAGAAAGGTTACTTTCCATAGATAAGATTTCTTTTCAAGAAACGTCACTGAGAGAAGCAGCTGAAGCTAATTCGATAAGTGAGGGACAAGGCTATACATGCTGTCATTGCAAAAGGAAGTGTTCCACTTGTAAAAGCAAGGGACTCTTGTGCAATTCAAAGTGTCATAATAGTTTAAGTTCTTAGAATAAATAAGATTTGAATCACATAAGTAAGTAATTTTTTATAACAATTATTTTCTTTACTCATGTAGAATGTGTGGTGTCACTGCCAGACACCACACTTGCTAGGTGGTAGCTTAAATCAGCCGTGGTCCATTAGTACATGTCGGACCCGCGTGTTGCCACTGTCAGTGATCACAGACCGAGCGCCACCACACGGCAGGTCTCGAGAGACTTACTAGCACTCGCCCCAGTTGTACGACGACTTTGCTAGCGACTACACTGATGAAGCCTTTCTCTCATTTGCCGAGAGCCAGTTAGAATAGCCTTCAGCTAAGTTAATGGCTACGACCTAGCAAGGCGCCATTAGCCTTACATAGCTTGTATCTAAAGAGTCTCACTTGTATAGTCAAGAGCGATGTACCACAAGGATGGATTAAAGTTAAGTATTCAAGGAGCTACGTACTTTTCTTTATAGCATTCATTACGTATCCTGTTTCAGACCTCACGCCATCCTTCGTGCACAAATAGCGTGCATCTCGGCCCCCTCAAACACTGTGTCGGCTCTCGTGTCGACACAACAGAATGTACTTTGTATTTTAAATTCTTGGTCATTCCTTTCAGAAAGGGAGGCGAAAAAGTTACGTCACCCTTGTGACATTTTATAGTGACTGAATGACGGAGAAGAAAATATAAATCTCCAACATGTTCAACATTCACCATTAGTGCATGGTGAATGTCAACATTTACTGGTGTAAGTCAGAAATAAGGGTATTTAGCAAATATTTTGGACATACACTAAGCGACTATGTGAATGTTGACATTCTCCGGTGAAAGTCAAGATTCTCCAGCTTTTGGTATTTCACTGTAACACATACATGATTATGAAATTTGAGCTATATAAACTTGACAGGAAAGGATTTGTATGCCCCTTGAATTAGTCAGCATCTCACACAAAACATAACAACAACAACATTATTTGGATTAAGTTTTAAATTCTTTGTACTTCGGGACAATGTTTTTAAGGGATTGTGGAGTTCTTTGTTTACATGTGATGTGTTACAATAGAGGAAGGAATGTGTGACCAATGGAGGTACTATATTTTACTTCTTTATTTTCACCTTTAGACGTACATTTAGTTTTTAGTCAAAACAAAAAAAAAACTCCTCAAAACCATGTTCTGAAACAGTATGACGTGTGTGTTGTCTCATGATTTTGGGGTAACTTGTGGCACTGTGTGGTGGAGAAACAAATACTAACACATGTAAATCTAACTGATGATGGAGGTTTAAACTTTCAAAATGCATTATGGATACAAATAAATCAGTGATTGGTAACAATGAGCTTGTTGTTTCATTTGAAAAGAACTGCATAGAAGGTGAGCTGAGCATCTCTTTGAAGCCTCCCAGGACTAAAAGCCATATGATAAAAGCATGAGCCTAAATGAGGAGAATTAGGGTTATTATTTATTTGTCTGCCGGGATGTTCTTTAATGCAAACAAAGATCTTCCTTATTTTGCAAGAAGTGAGACACACACGCGTAAATGAGGAAATTTAGGAAAATGTGTGGCTGGATCATTATGGATCCTTTGCATTTTCACCACCAAAAATTGTTCTAATTGTTCTAGCTTCTCTATCAAACAGAGACATCTTTAGTCCAAAAGCCATATCAGTAATAATCATGGTGTCCCAAAAAATTTATGCTTGCCTCTTCCTCATCACTTTCTCAGCTAAAATTCAGAGTGAAGTTAAAGGGAGATAGGAGTGCTGCAATATGACAAACCACTAAAAAGCATTGATGCTCCAAACTAAGGAGATTGCATCTCCACTTGGTGAAAACTCTGAGATCATTGTTGAATAAAATACTTCATTAATCTATAAGGAAATATCAGGAATAAATGAAAAAAATTGTCTTTTTATGGTCATCTCTAACAAATCAGATCCCCCCGCATTCTGTGACCAAATACTGGCTATGTCATTGCTTGACAGTTCACTGTTTTTCCTACCATGTGAAAGGTGTGTACTGCAAAATGACCCTTTACACTGGAAATAGTGTGCCCATTGATGGAATATATGAGGCAAGCATTTCGTAATCCATGGTCAAAATGGTTTCTGCGAGAAAACTGTGCCCAAAATTGGTTGAGTAATGTCAATCAACACAAATATCCATTTGCAGTACCAGCGAGTCTGACACCAAAACCCAAAGTCTTGGAACCATACGTGTGTATGACAGAATCGTTTACTGCCATTAAAGGGACTGCATTGGCTTGCTTAGCATCAGGAGAGTACATGGCCAGCAGAATGCTGATGTCCAATCCCATGTCGATTAAAAACAGTAAGCCTGAAGAAAAGTCACTGACAAACAGCCTCTGTGATGTTGCTGGAAACGACAGTGTCAATGTTTTACTGCAGCTGGTAGTACAGTGAGTAGTTGTATATGATGTGTGTAATGTAAAGCATCGATTGGTCCTCTGCGGTAGGTGCTGTAAATGGCTGTCACAGTCTGTTGCACCTAAACCAGATTATGTTTGGCATTTGAGTACAAAAAAAGTTTCAGCACTTCATAGCTTTTAACCAAAATGTCTTTGAAACCAGCAGATTTCTGCACTAGGTAGCTGATAACTGTAAGACCGGGGTGCAAGGGCATGGTGTTTACACATGCCATCTGCAGCCACAGTTCATAGTTGCACTGTCTGTAGATGCTTAGCTATCTTCTTGATGGTGCCATGGAGACTTTGGAGATTTTTGGGTACGATCAATGGTCATCAGGCAGCAGCAAAGTTTCAACTCATTGGACTGGTCCAGCATGGGTCACTTGTCTCCAGCAGGAATGATGGTTGTCACAGTGGCCACCATGATGCATGAGTTGAATGTGGTATGCTCTCTGTCAGCAATTTGCATAATGGCTATCCTTCATGAGCAATTAATGTTAGCTGAATGTGTGGTAGCTGTTATTGTTTCCAGATGTGTAACAGAAAAGTGTCTGAAATAATACTGGCATCAGTCATTGTATGAAAATGTCTCCAGAATTCGTATGGTGTCTTGTCACCATGCCTCTTGTCGCTAAGGGATCTGAGTGAGCATTTGATCCATTGGTTTTGTGCAATATGAGATCAGTGCCATTTTGAGAGTATTGTAGGCATTTTGAAGAGGATGGGAGGGGAATGTATCTGTGTAAATCAATGCAAATAACCTATACATGAGAATGCAGTTTCTTCTTTGGGCTCACCAATTATTTAGAAACAACAAGAACTGATGTATGTGTTTTATACATAGATGGTAGTATGATAGTGTTCACTTTTATCACACACAGCCAAAAATCATAATTCAAAGACATTGTCAAGCTAACGAGAACTGCTAAATCAAAGAGCATCTCCAACTTTATCAACTAATTGATACGTAACAAGTGCTTTGTTTGTCACTCTCACAATGTCTTTATTTAATGTCTTTATTTAATGGCATCTAGCAAATTATATAATATGGAAAGAGAAAAAGTTGTTCAGAAAATTCAGAAACACTTAGTGGATGAGTACCCACAGATGACGAAGAAGATGAAGAAGAAGAAGAAGAAGAAGAAGAAGAAGAAGAAGTAGTAGTAGTAGTAGTAGTAGTAGTAGTAGTAGTAGTGCCCAAAATCTTCTTAGCCATCCTCTTAGACTGAAATTTCTGAAATTTTTTTATCTACTAGTTAATCCTCAGTATTGCAAATGCTGTTAATATTCCTGTGTGTCTATCATATCAGTACTTTGATAGTGCAGTGGAAAATCTTAGTTGTACAAGAGATGCATACCCAGCTTGCTTAAGACAAAAGCTTATGTTGATTACTATACGTAGCTTGATTGCACATAGCTAAAAAAAAAGGGAAAAAAACTTTAATGCTTACAAATATTTCTGTTGTCAAGGTGATGAGCATAGGATATCCCATGCCAAACTATTCTAATCCTTCACTCTTTTATCACCTTATGAGTATTTACAACCATTTTTGTTCCACGATTTAACACACTTCATAATGATTTTATCTCCTTACCTTAAATACTCCTCCTGTGTCCAGCTTATATCTTACATTTTACACAATATATTCACCCACTTATTTCTGGTAAATAGCCTCAATACTACCTCTTTTCCTTCTCTGTGTGTGGCTTTCCCATTTCTTTGACACTATTTGTCCTGCTGTAGTCTCCTGTTACATACCTGGCTGCCTTTTGTTGCACTCCTTGACTTTCAAAGGTATCTTTGTGCATAATCCCATATCTCTGCAGCATACTCAAAATGTGACCTTACAAGCTACATTCTGTAACCTTGTTGACATGTATAAGACACATCCATGGTTTGTTTGCTGCCTCACCTATATGCAGATCCCAGTGAAGCTTCGCAGCATTCATTGTCTCACCCAGCTATCAGCATAGCTGTCCTGCTGTGATATCATCTGTTTCCAGTTAATCACAAATAACAGAACTGATTGATGACTGTACACCTATTTTATGCTAATGCTATCTCCTCTGCAAGTCCCAAAAATATCATTCCCTCTGTATTGTCAGTGACTTCAAAGTCCTTCTGCATCAGCTTGAATTTTTCTGTGCTTTTTATTTACTTACCTAGTATTACATCATTACTGAAAAGTATTAATTCAGATTCTCTTCTTTCAAAAATATCAGACACAAAACAGAAAAATCAATGACCTATTTCTATGAGGGAACATATACTGTTATACAGCTCACTAGTCTTGCATCAATCCCAGTCCTCACAACAAATTAGTAGCGTTATGTGATTTACCATATTAAAAGCTTTTGAGAGATCAATGGTTATATAGCCAAGTTGCTGTCTCCTTTCAATCACTTATGATCAGTCCCACTGAAAACCAGTTACCCATAACTCGCATGTAAACCCTACTCACAAGTAAGTGTGTGTGTGTGTGTGTGGGGGGGGGGGGGGGGGGGCAGATGAGGGAAGAACAAAAACACACACACACACACACACACAACAGAAAGAAACTTTACTAGCTACTGGAATAAATCATTTCTTGAACTACTTTTAATACACGTTGATTCCTATACTATCACCCTATTTTCCATGAAATGTATGTCAAATGCAAGATTCGGATGGTGCCAGAATTGAAATATTTTCTACTATTAGAATGGAAAACAAAAATATGATTTTTTCCTGACTTGAGGTATTTCTGGATTGTGGCCTTCAGTGGTTTATGGCGGTAATTGTGTTGTAGAGACATATAACTGGTATCATTTTCAGTTTCAACTTCTTAGCAAGTCATCAGATTAACTGTCAAAAAAGTTTTCTTGTAATATTCTGCTTTATCTTTCTTTTTAAACATATAATCTGATGAGGATTTGTTAAGAAGTCAAAAATATTTGTGTGACCTAAGGCTAAATTTAGTTTGCATTACAGTCACTGAATTCCCCAAAGGCAGCATGACTAGACTGTGTAAGCACTCTTTTGTCTCACTGTGAAACTTGTTCCATAACTTTAAAAATTCTCCTACCTAGTGCAGATGAGGGAAGAACAATTGCACATGTTCTTATACAACAATACTAGATTGAACTGTAAAATGTGATTGTGAAACAATTATAAGTAACTTCTTAATAAAGACTCACCGGAGGCCGAGTTTTATCAAAAGCACCCATGGCTATCTTGAATCCAGCTCCCTCAGCAAGGAGGACATTTTCTTTTGGTACTCTTACATCCTCAAATGTTATACCTCTGGTATCAGAACAGCGTTGACCCATATTAATTTCCTGTTAATGAACAAAGCATAATGTTAATAAATTATATAAATATATAAACAATACCTCTTATAATCACCAACAGTGTACTTTAAATAAGACTGCATAATAACAAGTAATGAAATTTTACTTATTGTGCATTTACAGTTTAGAAGTAAGAACACACAATAAAATTAGTAGGTGCATTGGGGGTATACAGGGCACAAAATCTAGCATACAGAACTGCCACCTCTGGCAACATACACATAGCATATGTGATGCTTTTCAAGAGGACAGAACAGTGGTAGGTCATGACCTTGTCAAAGGAACAATCCCAGTGTTTGCATGAAATGATTGTACTGTACAGTCATCATGATTTAGTGATTTAGATTTGTATAAATCTTCATTCTACTGAATATGAGGAAAATGTCTTAACAACTGCACTGCCTTGGTCAGTTGGTCACTATAGTATAACATCCGTTCCATTATACATAATTTTCACAAGATAAAGTTTGATATAAAAATAGATTTGCACCAATTCTTCACATCTCTACATTATCATTGCACATGCTATTGACACTTACTAGTAATTCCATGACCACAAACATGCTGTGCTACGGTCGCCTGCAAACTGAATAAACATCCCCCCCCCCCCCCCCCCCCCATGAGATAGTGTACTCAAGTGAATGAAAAGTCACTAGCATCACCTAGATCTTAGCACATGCTTTTCTCTTAAGAGAATTATGTTGTGATCATGTGTGGTAATGTGACAGAGTAGTGGTTAACAATGAAAGAGAATTATGGATGTTGTAGTTGTCCCCTAAGTAATATTTTAGCTGCCTTTTTAAATACAAATATTTTACTACCAATAATCTGTCTCATCTTCTTTGGAAATTTACTATACAGTTTTATTCCCTAATGAAGAATGCTGTTCTGAGATTTTCTTGTTTGTTTTTCTTCAGTAAATGCAAGTTCAAACAGGCTCTTGTTCCATGATTATGTCTAGATCTATTAATAAAATACTAAAGTTTTTCCTGAACTGCATAACACTCTGGTACCTGCACTCACTTGATGTAGTAAAAATACTCACTTACTTAAAATATTTGTTGATAATGAACCCAGATACTACTTTTAGTTATAATTCTCAAAGCCATTTTCAGCAATTTGAAAACATTCTTTTCTGTGGACCAAGGACACTAAAATGGACACTCATAGCTAGAAATTGCACTGCTATCATTATAACTGTACTCAGTTACTTAAGAAATTGCATTGATAATTAGAAAAATATTCAGCTAAGTTTGGATAACAATCCTTTAGCATTATCAGTAGTGTTTTTATGATGATATTTCCATCTCTTCTGCACTTTTTTCTGTATTTCTCAACTGAAAGATTTCAAATATTTTAATTAGCTTTTATTTAATGTCATCTAGATAATTACAAATCTTTTTTTCAGATGTTACTTATCTTAAAAGTACTTGTTCAATTGTTGTCCAGTAAAATTAATGAAACAGGAGTAATGTTAATCTGAATGATATTTTGCCCTACGCTTTAGCAAACACTGGCTTGAACAGAATACATGAGAACTAATATACCTTCCTAAGTTCAAACATGCAAGCATGTTTCGTAGTAAAACTGAGCTATGGGGTACCTGTGTTGTTTTGGTGTTTAGTTACACTGTTGAATTCCTGTCCAGTGAAAAAAATATAGAACTCTCTATAGATGAATTACCAGTGTAAAATATAATTACAATTTGCATGTACAGGTCACCAGATGGAGACCAAAGAGTGCTTTATAATCACATGGAGGAACTTTTGGAAGAAATTTTATCTCCCAAGAAAAATTTATAATATTGTCTTTGAATTTATTGGATTTTGAGAAATCAATATTGAAATCTCAATGCATAAAATTAAATTTACTGCAGTCATTCACCATAAGCTCAACTGTAACTAATCCAACTATAAAAACATCAACCTCTGCATCTATCATCGGCCAAATTTTGATAAATACATGAATTTATGCCTATAACATAGAAGTGGAAAACGCAGGTTTTAGTGAGCAATATGCTCAAATTCTTACAATGAACATTGCAGGAAACTCTAAACTCCATGGAGTACAATCCATTGTAAGGAATTTCAATATTAAAAAAAAAAATTTAAAAAAATCTGGAATACTTTTGTTTCCTCCTGAAAGGTGTAAATTGGAAAGATGTGTACAACTGTAATGATACCAATGAAAAATTTGATAAGTTTAAGGCCACATTTATGCATTTTTGAAATACCTTTATCCCTTTCCTGATCTAGGTGTTCTACATTTAACTCCGTTCAAAAAACGATCTTTTCTTGGGAAAAGCTATCATACGAAAATAAGAGAAGGTTGTACAAGTACTCCAAGCAAAATATTAGTCCTAATTCTATTGCCTGTTTCAAAATACACAAATGAAAACACACTAAAACAACGTGGCAATTTATAAGAAGATAACGGGTTCAAGGTTAATTTCGAGGTTACTTAATCACAGTAATACAGAGCTGATTATGAATAACAATAAACTGACGGTAGACAAGTAGCTAATGCTGTCAATCATCATCTCTCAAATATAGCACTGTAGTTGATAGATATATATCATGGCACACAGTCGGACAAAAGTCAGATCAAAAACATTATTGCAAATACATTATCCATGTATTCAATGACACCTGAGGAATTATCAACAATTGTAAAAGGACTGCCTAATAAACATTTAGTGAGTGCTGATGAGATACCAGATGATATCATCAAAGCTAGTGCAACATTTATTGTGGAGCCACTAGTAGACACTGAAAATACACAACCCTCAAATGATAACTTTACTAATAGCCTAAAAACTGCATAACGTAACACTCCTGCATAAGAAGGGTTCAAAATGTTAAACTGCTAATTATAGGACAGTTTGTTTTGTCAGGCTTCAGCAAAAAATGTTCCTTAGATGGTTAAAGAAAAGCTGATAAAGGACTCGCAACATGGTTTCAGGGCTGGCAAGTCAACGCAACCAATGTTTGCCTTTTTAAATGAAATATTAACAGCAGTGGATGATACACAACATGTATCATTAACATTCTAATTATAGTATGTAGTGAGGAAAATGCAACATTGGTTATGCATAGCTTAGCACAATGGATCTAGGTCAATAGCTTAATCATACATTTTGAAAAAGCTATAACAGGTTTTGCATTATGGAGATTTTGTATAGTGTAGAAGTTACCTGTTTTTGCAATGGGAGGAAAAAATATCTCAAATCTGAGTTACAGAAAAATTTCAGGCAAACTTATTAAAGAGGATTTGAAGTGGGAAATGCACCTCAACAATCTAAATTAAAAACTGAATACAATTACATGCTGCTCATGGCTGTTGATATGTACCATATTAATATAGTCTCTACTGTTGTATGGAATAATTTTTTGGGGAATTCCACAATTTTTTAAAAAACATTTCTACGCCTACATCAGTACTCCACAATCCACCTGACAATGTATGGCAGAGGGTGCTTCTGGTACCACTAACTGATTTCCCCATCCCTGTTCCACTAACAAATGGCATGTAGGAAGTGTGATTGTTGATAAGCTTCTATATCAGTTCTAATTTTTTTAATATTTTCATCATCATTTCACAAGATTTACATGGGAGGGAGTTATATGTTGCCTGACTCTTCGTAAAAAGTATTCTCTCAAAATTTTAATTGTAAACCTTTATGTGATGCACAGTGCCTCTCTTGTAGCATCTACCATTGGAGTTCATAAAGAATCTCTGTAACACTCTTGCATCAACTAAATGATCCCATAATGGAACACACTGCTCTTCATTGTGTATTTTCTCTCTCTTCCATAAGTTCTACCTGGTTAGGGTCCCAGACTGATGAACACTACTCAACAATCGGTCAAACAAGTGCCTTGCAAGCCTCTTATTTTGTGGACGAGTTACATTTTCTTAAGTTTACTCCCTGTTATCTGTCTGGTGTTGATAACGATGAAAGTAATCAATTTTTGACAATGTAATGTAATTTGATAGATAAAAATCTACTCACCAAGCAGTGGTGGTAGAAGTCATGTATGAAAAGAGTTTTTATTTATGCAAACTTTAGGAGCCAGTGGCTCCTTACCCCCTGCGGGTTCGGGGGTTAGAATAGGCCCGCGGTATTCCTGCCTGTCGTAAGAGGCGACTAAAAGGAGTCTCAAATGTTTCGGCCTTATGTGATGGTCCCCTCTCGGGTTTGACCTCCATCTTTCTAAATTATTCCGAAGAGCGAGCCAATTGGGGAAGGGCGCCTTACATGGTGCACTGTATCCATCGTGCGTTGAGACCTTTAGCCGGCTTTTTCATCGTTGCACTGGTGTCCCGCTCGTTTTCCATCTCTTGGGCGAGGATACGTCCCTGGGTGCGATTCCCACGCTGCAATCTGCAGTGTTTCTTTTAACTGCGATGACGACCTTGGACTGTTTTGCACCTAAGATCCAGCACGGTAGCCAGCCCGTTGTGGTGGGGCCGCCATGTACCCTCTTGGTTGTAGCCCCCTGACAACACAGGGATCGCTCTACTGATGCCTGCGCCGTTAACTCCCCACGTATGCCAAGGAGTAGATGCCCATCTCCTTGGGGCATCAGGACTCCCAGCAATGGCCATCCTGCCAGGTGGCTATTGCTGTGGCTGGGTGGCGCCCGTGGGGAGGGCCCTTGATGTACCACGCTTCATTGCGGGTCATCCGCCCTGATGCCACCTACTCCGACCATCTCTCGCTGGTGGGCCTCCACCACCAGTCTCTAAGCGATCGAGGTCTAACCTCAACAGCAGGAAATATGAACCACGATCATTTCCCTCCCTGGCCACTCCATGGGAGGAACGTATGGCAAAAGAAGGCAGTGGAGACTATTCACCCCGGTTCCTTGTGTGTACGCGAGTTGATGGGGAATCGTTTATGTCAACCAAGCCCCAGTTTTTTGTGGAGCATTTAGAGGACAAGTTCGGGGAGGTGGAGGGCTTGTCCAAGATGCGCTCTGGTTCCGTGCTCATCCAAACGGCATCCTCTGCCCAGTCACAGAGGTTGCTCAATTGTGACAAGTTGGGGGATATTTCAGTTAGCATCACGCCCCATAAGTGTCTCAACATGGTCCAGGGTATTATAATCCACAGGGATCTTCTTCTGCAGTCCGACGATGAATTACGCGCCAACCTCGAACGACGAGGTGTTCACTTCATCCGGCGTGTCCATCGGGGTCCGAGGGATAATCAGGTAGCCACCGGTGCCTTCATCTTGGACTTTGAGGGTGATGTATTACCCGAAAAGGTTAAGGTGATGGTTTACCGTTGTGATGTGAAGCCATATATCCCTCCTCCGATGCGGTGTTTTAAATGCTGGAAGTTCGGGCACATGTCATCTCGCTGTACTTCCAGCATCACGTGTTGGGATTGTGGACGTCCTTCGCATCCTGATACTCCATGTGCCCCGCCTCCTATCTGTGTTAACTGCAGAGAACACCATTCCCCCTGCTCGCCAGACTGTAGGATCTTCCAGAAAGAAAGGAAGATAATGGAATATAAGACTCTGGATCGCCTGACCTACACCGAGGCAAGGCGGAAATATGAGCGGCTACATCCCGTGCCCATGACATCCACCTATGCCACTGCTGCAACAGCGGTCCGATCCTCTCCCGTGTCGTCACGTACTGTTGCCTCTCAGCTATGTCACAATGAACCGGCCCCCTTGGTTGTGGGGGGCACTTCCCCCTCTGCTGCTCCATCTACTCCAGGAGCAACAGCACCCCAACCATCGGGGACATTCGTCCCCCCCTTCCCAGCCGGAGAAGCGTGGGGCTTCTTTGGCTACTCTAGCCAGGAAGGGGTCCCTTGGGGCCCTCCCTTCCCATGCTTTTCCCAGTGTCAAAGCAGACACCCGCAAAGTTTTGAAACAACAACCGGTCGCTGGTCATAGGGCTTCACGGTCGTTGTCCGTCCCTGAGACTGACCTAGTGGGGCCCTCCCAGCCAGACCCTCCAAAGGCACAGCGTGCGAAGCAGTTGAAGAAAAAGGCTCCCAAGCATCCTGACATTGCGGTGGCACCTGTCCCACGGCAACCTTCAAACTCTGCGTCTGAGGATGAGGTGGAGATCCTGGCGTCCGCTGAGAACCTTGATCTTGCCAGTCCCTCTGACGCCATGGAAAGCACTGGCACAGGTGCTCACTTGGAGGCAGCAGGTGACCCAGCGGCGTCTGCCTTCCCTGTCTCGTCACGCCTTTCCCAGCCATGGCCAATACCATCCTCCAGTGGATCTGCAGCGGTTTCTTCCACCATCTAGCTGAGCTCCGCCAACTTATCAGCCTTCACCCTTTCTTCTGCATTGCTCTCCAGGAAACTTGGTTTCCAGCAATGCGAACCCCCACCCTCCGTGGCTATCGGGGTTATTATAAGAACCGAGCAGCTTATGAAAGGGTGTCTGGTGGCGTCTGCATATATGTCCTTCACACTCTGCACAGCGAGTCTGTCCCTCTCCAGACGCCTTTAGAGGCTATCGCTGTACGTGTGTGGACGCCACAGGCTGTTACCATCTGCAGTCTTTTCATTCCACTGGATGGTGATGTCTCGCAGCATGTCCTGGCTGCACTGGTCGCCCAATTGCCGCCACCTTTCTTGCTATTGGGCGACTTCAACGCCCATAACCCTCTGTGGGGTGGGTCAGTGGCAACAGGTCGAGGCGCCATCGTTGAGCATTTCTTGTCGCAGCTTGATCTCTCGCTGTTAAATGATGGTGCCTTCACACACTTCAGTGTGGCGCATGGCACCTACTCCGCCACTGACCTTTCAATCTGTAGCCATAGCCTCTTACCGTCTGTCCAATGGAGTGTGCATGACGATCTGTGTGGTAGTGACCACTTTCCGCTCTTTTTGTCACTACCACAGCGTCACTCTTCTGGGCGCCCTAGCAGATGGGCTATGAATAAGGCTGACTGGGACTTGTTCTCCTCCACTGCCGCTTTTGAGCCTCTCTCTACTGACGACATTGATGCGGTGGTTCAAATGGCTCTGAGCACAATGGGACTCAACTGCTGAGGTCATTAGTCCCCTAGAACTTAGAACTAGTTAAACCTAACTAACCTAAGGACATCACAAACATCCATGCCCGAGGCAGGATTCGAACCTGCGACCGTAGCGGTCTTGCGGTTCCAGACTGCAGCGCCTTTAACCGCACGGCCACTTCGGCCGGCGATGCGGTGGTTCAATCGGTCACCACCGGCATCGTTACTGCCGCCGAATCTGCCATTCCCCGTTCTTCTGGGTCCCCTCGGCAGAAGGCTGTGCCTTGGTGGTCGCCTGAGATCGCTGAAGCGATTAAAGATCGCCGGCGGGCGCTCCAGCGTCACAAGCGACATCCCTCCATAGACCACCTTATCGCCTTCAAACGGCTGCGTGCGCGGGCCCGCCTCCTTATCCGCCAAGGCAAGAAGGAGTGCCGGGAGCGGTATGTGTCCACCATTGGCCTCCATGTCACTCCATCGCAGGTCTGGGCCAAGATTCGACGCGTCTACGGCTATCGGACCCCTGCCAGCATCCCTGCGCTCTCACTGAATGGAGCAGTTTGTACTGACTCCGACGTCATTGCAAATCGCTTAGCAGAGCATTTTGCTATGAGTTCCGCTTCTGCGAATTACCCCCAGGCCTTCCGCTCCATTAAAGAGCGGATGGAACGTCAGAGCCTTTCGTTTCGCACCAACCACCCAGAATCTTACAATGCTTCATTCAGTGAGTGGGAATTTCGCAGTGCCCTAGCTGCTTGCCCTGATACCGCTCCTGGGCCACATGGCATCCACTGTCAGATGCTGAAACACCTTTCAGTGGACTGCCAGTGGCGCCTTCTCGATCTTTACAACCGTCTTTGGGTCGAGGGGGAATTTCCGTCGCAATGGCGGGAAGGCATTGTCATCCCCGTTTTCCCCCCTGCGGGTCCGGGGATTAGAATAGGCCCGAGGTATTCCTGCCTGTTGTAAGAGGCAACTAAAAGGAGTCCCTCCCCCTCAAGGGGGTAGTTAGCGCCTGCGTCCGGAGACGGACGGTTCCACAACCTCTATTTGCGGTCATTTTGCTTTTTCACTTCTCGTTTCTTCCTTCCTTTGGTTGGTTCCTTTCTTTGCTCTTCTCCACCTCACTGTCTTCCTTACACTTTCCCCTGCAAAATCTCCTTGCCCTCTCATTGCCTTCTTCTCCTTGCCTTCTCATTGCCTTCTCATTGCCTTCTTCTCCTTGCCTTCTCTGGTCTCCGCCTCGGCGTTTGAGACAGTCTGTCCTCTCTCTCTCTCCCTCTCTCCTTTTTCCTCTTCTTCCTTCCTCCCTGTGCGCGCCTGAAGGCCGACCCACTCGTTCGCACGCGTAGCCGGTGACGGGGTAACGCGTAATTCCCCGCCCTCGGTATACATGTAAGGCACGCGCGTACCCCCTGGTAAAGGCCAGGCCCGGGGAGGGGTGACTGCCTGAGCTGATACCTTCTGACCATGCCGATTGGTCCCTCCGTCTGTTTCTTGGGAGGTGTGACCTGAGGTGTAAACATTCACCTAAGGCGGGAGTGCCCTCTGAGAGGGTCCCCACAAGGAAGGAGCGCGCCATCGGAGACGCTGGCAATCACGGGGGATTCCTCCGCAATGGTTTCCACTCCATCTCTCTCGACTTCTGCCCAAAAACGGAAACGTGACCAGCTACCAGTGACAAAAGTACTACTGCCTACCCCACAGTTCCTCGTCGTTTCTCGATCTGAAGACGGAAAGGATTTTTCCTCTGTCAACCCTTTCGTTATCCAGAAGGGCGTAGATGCCATAGCCGGATCTGTTAAATCTTGTACCAGGTTGCATAACGGTACCTTATTACTCGAAACTGAGAGCGCCTTTCAGGCACAAAAACTGCTTCGGGCCACACTCCTGTACACGTTCCCTGTCCGGGTGGAGGCTCACCGAACTTTGAATTCGTCTCGTGGTGTGGTCTATACTAGATCCCTCGACGGCTTGACTGACGAGGACATTCAATCTTTCCTCGCTGAGCAGGGCATGACGGCTGTCCATAGGGTCATGAAAAAGGTCAACAATGACCTTGTACCGACCCGGATACTTTTCTTGACCTTTGATAGTGTTAAGCTGCCATCACGCAGCAAGGCGGGCTACGAGGTTATTTCTGTTCGCCCCTATGTCCCGACACCTACGCGCTGCTACCAGTGTCAGCGTTTCAATCACACTCGACAGTCTTGTTCCAATGCGGCTAAATGTGTCACTTGTGGCAGGGATGCCCATGAGGGTGACTGTCCACCTCCGTCTCCTAGTTGTGTGAACTGTCAGGGTGACCATGCCGCATCCTCCCGCGACTGTCCTGTCTATAAGGAAGAACGCTGTATCCAAGAAATTCGGGTCAAAGAGAAAGTGTCTACCTCGGCTGCTCGCAAGCTATTGGCTAGTAGGAAGCCCACGCTGCTCCCAGCGGGGAAATACAGTACTGTCCTCGCCTCTCCTCGGACTACCAGGGAGGTGGCAACCCAGACATGCGATCTGACCTTCAGCACCACGGTCGTCCGTTCGGCCAGTGCTAAGATCGCGCGGTCGACGTCTCCTCTTCCTCCCATCACCCCACAGGCACCAGCCCCTTCATCATCTTCTGCTAAGACGAAGACCCAGAAGTCAGATGCACGGGCCTTCAAGAAGGAACCGTCCCGTGCAGACTTCCTACGTACCTCGACCTCCCAGCCTTCGACCGGTACTTCCACCAAACGACCTTCCAAGAAGGCAAATAGGAAGCACAGTTCTCCTTCTCCGCCACGGCGCATTTCTTCTCCTGCGCCACCCAGCGGTTGCTGCCCCAGGCCGTAGTCCGTTTCGCCTGGCTGCACCGCTGGTAGCCGAACATCTGGCCGTTCACCGGCGGAGGAAGCTCCCCCTCCCGGCCATCTTCCCAAGATGGCCGATGAACCTATAGACCCAATGGACGATGACCTTCCGCCTACTGATAGCGGCGGCAGTGCTCGCTCGAAGCCAGGCCCTCAGCAGCCTTCGAGGTGACCCCTTCTTTCATCTTCCTTTTACTTTTCTTACGATGGCACTTATTCACTGGAATATTCGCAGCATTCGCTCCAACCGAGAGGACTTGAAGTTGCTGCTCCGCTTGCACCGTCCGCTCGTCGTCGCCCTCCAGGAAACGAAGCTACGCCCTTGCGATCAAATTGCCTTGGCACACTACACCTCTGTGCGTTTTGACCTACCCCCTGTGGTAGGTATCCCAGCTCATGGAGGGGTTATGTTGCTGGTCCGGGATGATATTTACTACGATCCCATCACGTTGCACACCGGCCTGCAGGCAGTTGCCATCCGCATTACTCTCCCCACTTTTACATTTTCCATTTGTACCGTTTACACTCCATCGTCGTCTGCTGTTACCAGGGCAGACATGATGCAACTTATTGCTCAGCTACCTGCACCATTTTTTTTAACTGGAGACTTCAATGCCCACCATCCCCTTTTGGGCTCTCCAGCATCCTGCCCGAGGGGCTCCCTGTTAGCAGACCTTTTCAACCAGCTCAATCTTGTCTGCCTCAATACTGGCGCCCCTACTTTTCTTTCGGACACATCTCACACCTATTCCCATTTAGACCTCTCTATATGTACTCCCAAACTTGCACGCCGGTTCGAGTGGTATGCACTTTCTGATACATATTCGAGCGACCACTTCCCGTGTGTTATCCATCTCCTGCAGCATACCCCCTCTCCGTGCTCATCTAGTTGGAACATCTCCAAAGCAGACTGGGGGCTCTTCTCTTCCAGGGCGACCTTTCAGGATCAAACATTCACAAGCTGCGATAGTCAGGTCGCACACCTCACAGAAGTCATTCTCACTGCTGCTGAATATTCCATCCCTCACCCTACTTCTTCTCCACGTCGCGTACCGGTCCCCTGGTGGACCGCGGCATGTAGAGATGCTTTATGTGCTCGTCGACGTGCTTTACGCAGCTTTAAATGCAACCCTACAGTGGCGAATTGTGTCAATTATAAGCGATTACGTGCACAGTGTCGTCGTATTATTAAAGAAAGCAAGAAAGCCAGCTGGGCTGCTTTCACAAGCACCTTCAACAGTTTCACTCCTTCTTCTGTTGTCTGGGGTAGCCTGCGCCGGCTTTCTTGCACTACGGTCCACTCACCAGTTCCTGGCTTGACGGTCGCGAATGACGTCCTTGTGGCCCCTGAGGCTGTCTCCAATGCCTTCGGCCGCTTTTTCGCAGAGGTTTCGAGCTCCGCTCATTACCACCCTGCCTTCCTCCCCCGCAAATAGGCAGAGGAGGCTAGGCCACCTAACTTCCGCTCCTCGAATCGTGAAAGTTATAATGCCCCATTCACCATGCGGGAACTCGAAAACGCACTTGGCCGATCACGGTCCTCCGCTCCAGGGCCTGATTCTATTCATATTCAGATGCTGAAGAACCTTTCTCCTGTGGGTAAAGGTTTTCTTCTTTGTACTTACAATCGCATCTGGATTGAGGGACATGTTCCCGCATGCTGGCGCGAGTCTATTGTTGTCCCGATTCCTAAGCCGGGGAAGGACAAGCACTTGCCTTCCAGTTATCGACCCGTCTCGCTTACCAGCTGTGTCTGTAAAGTGATGGAGCGAATGGTTAACTCTCGATTGGTTTGGCTGCTCGAGTCTCGATGCCTCCTTACCAATGTACAATGTGGATTTCGTAGGCGCCGCTCTGCTGTTGACCATCTGGTTACCTTGTCGACCTTCATTATGAATAACTTCTTGCGGAAGCGCCCGACCGTGGCTGTGTTCTTTGATTTGGAGAAGGCTTACGACACCTGTTGGAGGGCGGGCACTCTCCGCACCATGCATACATGGGGCCTTCGCGGTCGCCTCCCTCTTTTCTCCGGTTAGCTTTATGTGGGTTCCTGGCCATGTCGGTATCCCCGGGAATGAAGCTGCAGATGCCGCAGCCAAGGCTGCGGTCCTCCAGCCTCGGACAGCTTCTTGTTGTGTCCCTTTGTCAGATTGTACCAGGGTAATTTGTCAGCGCATTTTATCGTTGTGGCATGCCGATTGGGCTGCACTTACAGACAAGAAGCTTCGGGCCTTAAAACCTCTTCCCGTGGCTTGGACGTCCTCCTCACGCCCTTCTCGGCGGGAGGAGGTAGTTTTGGCCCGGTTACGAATTAGACACTGCCGGTTCAGCCATCGCCATCTGCTGACGGCTGCGCCGGCGCCGTTCTGCCCATGTGGGCAATTGCTGATGGTCCGCCACATTTTAACTTCCTGTCCGGATTTTAACACCCTGCGTCTTGATCTTGGCCTGCCCTGTACTGTAGAAGCCATTTTAGCGGATGTCCCACGAGCAGCTGCTGGCGTTCTTCATTTTATCAATTTGACAACCCTCTCAAAGGACATTTGATTGTGCTGTTTTCTTTTTTAATCCTATGCCTGTCAGTCTGTCTTTTACCGTGTTTTCTGTTTCGTTGCTGTTTTAAACTTGTGACTCGCGGTGCATTCCTAACGTAGTCTGGGCGCTAATGACCGTTGAAGTTGTGCACCCTAAAACCACAAAAAAAAAAAAAAAAAAAAAAAAAAATATATATCCCCGTTTTGAAACCTGGAAAGACCCCTCTGGAGGTGGACAGCTACCGTCCCATTAGCCTCACCAACGTTCTTTGCAAGTTGCTTGAACGGATGGTGAGCCGGCGCTTGCATTGGGTACTGGAGTCTCGGGGCCTTCTGGCTCCGTCTCAGGGTGGGTTCCGTAAAGGCCGCTCTGCCACCGACAATCTGGTGAGCGTGGAGTCGGCCATCCGTTTTGCCTTGGCCCGCCGTCAGCACCTGGTCGCTGTCTTTTTCGACATGCGGAAGGCTTACGATACGACATGGCGTCATCACATCCTTTCTACGCTTCATGGATGGGGTCTTCGGGGTCCTCTGCCGATTTTTATCCGCAATTTTCTGTCGTGTCGTACCTTCCGCGTGCAAGTCCCGGCCTCGTATAGTTCCTCCCACGTCCAGGAGAACGGTGTGCCACAGGGTTCTGTTTTAAGTGTCTGTCTTTTTTTAATAGCCATTAACGGGCTTGCTGCGGCCGTGGGAAATTCTGTCTCCGCTTCCCTGTATGCTGACTACTTTTGCCTTTACTACAGCTCTACTGGCATTGCAGCTGTTGAACGTCAGCTACAGGGCGCTATCCGTAAGGCGCAGTCTTGGGCTGTAGTGCATGGGTTTCAGTTTTCGGCAGCCAAGATCCGCGTTATGCATTTCTGCCAGCGCCGAACAGTCCATCCTGAGCCGCGGCTTTATCTTGCCGACGAACTCCTTGCTGTGGTGGAGACCCACAGGTTTTTGGGGGTGGTTTTCGATGCCCGGTTGACTTGGCTGCCTCATATCTGGCAGCTTAAACAGACGTGTTGGCGGCATCTAAACGCTCTGAGATGCTTGAGCCACACCCGCTGGGGCGCCGACCGCTCTACCCTGTTGCGGCTCTACCAGGCGTTAATCCAGTCCCGTCTGGATTATGGGTGCCTGGCTTATGGCTCAGCAGCCCCATCTGCGTTACGGGTGCTGGACCCAATTCTCCACAGCGGGATACGCCTTGCCACTGGTGCTTTCCGCACCAGCCCTGTGGACAGCGTACTAGTGGAGGCAGGTGTACCTCCACTGCAGTTCCGACGCCAACGTTAGCTGGCCACTTATGCTGCCCATGTTCTAAGCTCGCCTGGGCATCCAAACTATCGTCTCCTGTTCCCACGATCGGTCGTCCGTCTGCCAGAACGTTGGCCCCGGTCTGGTTGTACAATAGCGGTCCGCATCAAAGAGCTTCTCTCTGGGCTTCAGGTTTTCACTGTTCCACCTCCTTTCCGGGCTACTTTGCATACACCCCCATGGTGTGTTCGTCACCCTTGCCTTCGGCTCGACTTGGCACAGGGCCCGAAGGACTCAGTCCCTCCAGAGGCCTTCCGCCGCCGCTTTTATTCCATCCTGGCCACGTATCAGGGCTCTGGCATTGTTTACACTGACGGTTCGATGGTTGCTGGTCGTGTCGGATATGCGCTCACTCTAGAGGACCGTTCCGAACAACGTTCCTTGCAGGATGGCTGCAGCGTTTACACTGCTGAGCTGGTCGCCATATCTCGTGCCCTGGAGTATATCCACTCCTGCTCTGGTGAGTCCTTCGTTATCTGTAGCGATTCCCTGAGCGGTTTACGAGCTCTCGACGAGTGTTTCCCTCGTTCTCGTCTGGTGATGGCTATCCAAGAGTCTCTGCATACTCTTGCCCATTGCGGCCGCTCTGTGGTCTTTGTGTGGACCCCCGGTCATGTCGGTATCCCGGGTAACGAACATGTTGACCGCCTGGCGAAAGAGGCCACCAGTAAGCCATCTCTGGACGTTGGCCTCCCAGAGACTGATTTGCGGGCAGTCTTCCGCCGCAAAATCTTGGCGCTATGGGACGATGAATGGCGCGAACTGACAACGCGCAATAAACTCCGTGATGTCAAGGAGACGACGGTTGTGTGGCGGTCATCCCTGCGAGCCACTCGCAGGGACTCAGTAGTTCTTTGCCGGCTCCGCATTGGCCACTCCCGGCTGATACACAGTTATTTACTGCGCCGGGAGGACCCTCCTCTATGTCGATGTGGGGCGGCTTTGACGGTGGCCCACATTTTGATGGCCTGCCCCCTTTTAGCTGTGGTCAGGCAGACTTTTGCGCTGCCTGATACGCTCCCTGCCCTTTTAACAGACGACTCCACTATGGCTGACTTAGTTTTACGTTTTATTCGGGCAGGGGGATTTTATCATTTAATCTGAGTGTTTCTGTTTTATTTTATTGTTTTGTGTTGATTCTGGCCTTTGGCCTATGATTTTAAACTGATTTTTTAATGTGTTTCTAAGTGGTTGGCTTTTCCTTTTTTATTTATATGGTCGGCCAACCACCGTCACACTCTGTGTGGTTTTAGTTCGTTTTGTCTTGTCTTTGTCTCAGTTTCTCTTGTTCTGTATCGTCTTTGATCTATTCTGTTCCTTGTTTTTATTCTCTGTGGGTGTTCTTTGTATTTGGAAAAAGGGACCGATGACCGTAGCAGTCTGGTCCCTTTCATCCCCCAAACCAACCAACCAGTGGCTCCTCCTTCTGGCAGAAGGGATAAAGGGGAAAGAAGAGGCATGAAGGGAAAGGGACTGGAGAGGTTTAAGAATAGGGATAGAGTTTGGAAAAGTCACCCAGAACCCTGGCTCAGGGGAGACTTACCAGATGGGATGAGAAGAAAAGAATGCTGTCTGGGGGTCTGCTTTTCCTGCTGTTTGTTTCATGTGGTCATTCTACTCAGGGTCACTCTGGACAGTTACTCCTTGACATTTTATGGTAGATGCTGTTTCCAGCAATTCGTCATCAATAGTGTAGTTGCACAGTAGAGGATTTCTTTTCTTATGTATGTGCAATATGTTACATTGATGAATAATGCAGGGACTGACAATCAGCCCTGAATGTAAATAAATCATATGCAGGTCATTCTTCAAACCAATCTGTCTTCTGGCATGGCTACTTTTTTATAGACAACTGCATAATCTCTGAACAGTCTTAGAGAGCGTCTGTCCCTTCCAACTAGATAATTTATGTACAATGTAGATAGTAATGGTCCTATCGTACTTCCTCGGGGTGTTCCAGAAGATACCTTTACATCTGTTGATTTTGTTCCATTAAGAGTGACATGTTGAGTTCTGTGTGCAAGGGAGTCCTGATTCAAGTCACAAATCTGGTCCAATACCTGGTAAGCTTGTATTTTTTTCATTAGATGGCAGTGCAGAGGAGTGTCAAATGCCTTCCTGAAGTTCAGGAACACAGCACAATGAGTTTTAAAATCTCCTCTGTTTGTGGAATCAAAGTTGATTTTCATAGAGATCTTGCATTCTCCAAAAAAATCATAGTTCTTGAACATAAAACATGTTCCATAATTCTACAACAATATAAACCTGCAATTATGTGCACCTGTACTATTACCTGTCTTGAAAATGGGAATGACCTGCACTTTCTTCCAGTTACCAAGTACCCTTCACTGCTCTAGAGAACTGTGATAAACTACTGTTAGAAATGGCAAAGTTCTTTTGTATAATCTTTGTAGAATCTTACAGTCCTGATGCCTATCCACTACTAAGCGACTGTACTTGCCTTTCTATTCCACAATCGGTTATCTCAATATCTGCCATTTTGACATTCATATGATGATTGGAAAATCATAATACAGTTCCTCTTTTCAGAGTGAAACAGCTTCAAGACTGAATTCAGTATTTCAGCCTTCTCTCTGATATCTTCCGTTTCGATGCCTGTGTGGTCACTGAGTGACGGAACAGATGATTTTGAACTGCTTACTAAATTTATGAAAGACCAAAACCTCTCAATGCTCTTAGTCAGACCCTTGGAAAAATTTCATTTTCAAAGTCATTGAACACTTCTCTCGTTGACCTCCTTATACTTAATTTTGCTTCATTCTGCTTTTGTTTGTCTGCTAGGCTTTGGCTTCTCTTGAATCTATGGCAAAGCTCTCTGCTCATGCAGCAGTTTTCTAACCAGCTATTAAACTATGGTGAGTCTTTCCCATCCATTAAGACGTTGCTTGGAACATACTATGGTTAGCCCACTGTACTCAGGTTTGGAATGCCATTCTCCCAAATTTATGTCTGGCCATCCTGATTTAGATTTTCAATGATTTTCCTAAATTGCTTAAGGAAAATGCGGGATGGTTCCTTTAAAAGGGCATGACCACTTTTTCTCTCTATCCTTCCATAATCAAAGCTTTTGCTCCATTTCTAATGCTTTCATTGTTGACGGGACTTAAACACTAATCTCCTCCTGCTCCTCCCTACAGGAATATACTTTCCTAAGGCATACTGAACTATGCTTTTGAGTTTTTCCCATTTGTGCTCCACATCTTCATCTTCAGCATTGCTACAAGTTTTATTTAGCTTGTGACAGTTATATAGACTAAAATCTTGTTTTGATTTACTGTCAATTTCAAGTGTTGTGTCTAGTTCTTATGATGCACAAAACGTCCTGGAGTTTTTTATATCTTGATGTAAACTCACACACTAATAGTGATTTCTATCAAGATATAAAAGCTCCAGAATGTTTTGTGTTTCGTAAGAACTAGATGCAACACTTGAAGCTGACAGTAAGTTGAAACAAGCTTGTAGTGTAAATAAATGAAGCTAAATAAAACTGTAGCAGTTAATTTGACTAATTCCTGAATAATAGCTGTAGCAAATTGCAGTGCAGCAGTGATAAAACTGTTTTTAAATTATTTTATTATGATGCTAGCCAAGATAATTACATAGCATGCCCAGAAACCTGAGATAAGAAAATTAAAACAAAAAAAAAAAAAAAATACCCTACAATGTACATAAGCTAGGAGGGATGCAACTCGCAATGTTTATCCTGTGATAGCAGTGCCTCTAGTGGTATAGAGATGAACTAAAAGACTGTTTTTCCCTCTTTTAACATGGGTGTTGTGCTTCTCTTTTTGTGTTGTTCTGTGGTGGTAGCAGCAGCAGCTCACAACTCCCATGATTGCCTTGCAATGTTACTCCAAACACCAGTTACATATAGAATGGATAACATTCATACGTGCTGAGAACTTTCCTGGTATGCATTGCTTAACTTATTTCAGTAATATGAAAGTGATGATGTTCAGTTACCTAACATTGTTATCCAAATTTTACCATAATTGTATGAAGTGGCTAGTAAACAAAATTACTGCTATACCAGACAGTCCTCCATTTGTAGATACTTGGTTCTACTCAGTTAATATATGTACTACTAACTCACTCCATCTTTGACTGAGGTCCTTGCAGTTCTGTCATTATGTTGTGGCTAATCTCAGGAACTACTGTAGGGATTTAGATACGGTTTTTCTCAATATGTAAGCTGATTAATGAGGAAGGTTTGTGAATATTATTTGCAGTTTTTTCATACAAATTGGCTGAACAATGATGAATAAGACTTCCATCATGGGGAAGACAATGCCATTGCCATCTAGCAGTGAATTATATAACTCTTTGAAATCATGGTAGCTCACACGGCCAGATGGTGCTGTCAGGGAGGTACCAATGTTACATGCAGAAAGATGCTGCATACTATTGTTCCAGGGATGGCAGAGGGTGTTCTGTGACACTGTTACATGGCAGTGTGTGCTACATGTTAGTGTTACATGGTGGAGGGTGCCCTGTTCCATTGTTATAATGTATGGGGCCCTGTCCACCATGTGACATTGACACAGGGTACCACCTAAGTGTCAAGTGGTGGAAGGGGAGTGCCCCATTTCAGTGTTATATTGTGGAGTGTGTCCCATGTCAGTCTTGTGTTGTGGAGGGTGCTTCCTGCCAGTACTGCACATGGCAGAGGGCACTACATTCCAGTGTCATGTGGCAGAACGTGTTCCATACCAATGTCTCCTGGCAGATGATGCTCTGTACCAGTGGTGTGTGGCAGAGAGTGCTTCATAGTGATGTTGCATTGGGAAATGTGGGAAAAGGTCTGACAGAATATGTAACTTGTGCTGGTCCGGAGCTGCAGTTGAGTGGCCAGTAAGTAGCTATACCTTGCACCAGTGGCCCATAAGCAAAATTCCCACTATGCTCATTGGGTCATAGACACTGCTACCCTCTTTGAATACAGGGTGGGTTGTTAGTGAAACTTAAGTACACTGTTAAAAATATATAGTACTGACTCTGATAAAAACTCAGATATGTGCATAAATTTATTGATATAGCTAACTGTGTTCGAAATGATATGAGCATTTGGTGTCATTGGCCGGGTCTTATTACATTCGACGCCACATTAGGTGACCTGCATGCCAGATGGGGATGAAATGATGATGAAGACAACACAACACCCAGTCCCTGAGCATAGAAAATCCCCAACCCAGTGGGGAATCGGATCCGGGCTTGTAGGACAGCAATCCATCATGCTGACCACTCAGCCATCAGGACGGACGCTAACTGTGTGAATGTTAAAGGACACCCTTTATCAAATATTTGGTAAGCAAATACTTACCTTGGTAACAAGGTTATAGCAAAAAACTCCAGAAAAATTATTAAACTTTTTGAAAAATTAATATTTTTGCTAAATGTACTGTTGTGGTAGAGTAATTATTATTGGCAGGTTTTTAATGTTTCTGGAACACAACAGACAAAAACGTAGAAAATTTGGTTAAGAACAATCTGAACATATAGCTCCCACAGAGGCTGTTTTATTGAAATAATTTTAATGTACTCTTTGGGACTGTAATATTTAAAACTAAATACAGTCTAGATCAGATCACTGTTTTCCTAGTGGAAATGTTCAAAACATTTACAAAGAGTATAATTAAATGACAGGGATACAGAATAGATTTTTTATTTTACACTCAGCCTCTTTTCTCTCAACTGAGTCATTATGAAACTAACCTGGGCTCTGTTTTATAATGATTCAACTGAGAGAAATGAAAGTTGGTTGGAAGTCATCACAGTCCATTTTTCTCATATCCTCCCTGTTTATTAATGGTATGAAATAAAAAAGTTAAATTGGGTCTTCTTTAAACTTAGCAGAATCTTGCACAGTTTAATTTCTTATTTATTAATGCTGATTTGTGTTTGTTTCTTTCTTTTCTTGTTTTGAAATTTCTTTTCTTGTTTTGAAATTTCTTTAAAAATCATTTCAGGTAAATTATTTAAGCACTCGTTGACAGAAACAACTTTTGCTACTGAAATAATAAGTTGATGAATGAAAATGAATGAATATGAATAATGCTGGTACTTTTTACCCTAATTTACATCTGCATTGCACCCACAACTTACTTCATTTCTATCACACAACATGTTTTGAAATACAGCCATCACCAGACACTGCAAATAAAATTAAATGGAAACGAATACTAATGTTACCTTCCAATGATGTGGTTCAACCAGGCTGAAGGCAAATACAGTTTTTAATTTTTCACAAACCTAATCATTTTTATAACATCAGTAGCTATTTTCTCATTTCTCATTTTATGACTTAAATTTTATTTACAGTATCCAGTTCTGTAATTGATACAAAATAACTTAAAATTATAGGCTGTAATTTCACTTCATTTTTAAAAATTGTTGTATTTGTTGACATTACTGTGTGTTACATGGTAGACTCGAAGGCATTATGTCTTACACATAAAGTACACTTAGAAATCACATTTAAAAAATGGAAAAAAGTAAATGTTACATGTTAATATAGCAATTCACATTTAATTCAGAACAAGATAGTTATATGAGAGACTATCAAACAGAAATATAAGAAATCAAAAAGTACAGTAGCTACCCTGTGCATTCACTGATACCACTAAAACTTGAAACAATATGAAACGGGGATAACTTTTTAAAACTTTTCTTTTTACCTTTCTCCCAGGGGTCACACCGGGTGTGTCTCTGTCCACAATGAAACCTGTGAATGCCTTGCTAGCAGGTGCTTTCGGGTCAGGATCAGTTCGAGCAAGAACGAAGTACCTAAGGAAATTCACATTTCATATAACTGAGGTAGAACTGCAGAAACCTAAAAATAAATTCTACAAAACACAATTCACTTGAATTTCTTCAGAGACCATAATGAACTTTAAAAACTGAGACTATGTTTCATGATACGGTACTTTACCGGCCTATATATAATCTCTATGGATTTGGTATGGTATGAAGCCCCCAATGCTGCAATCAGTCTGTAAATGCCATGGCATAGAAAGGAAGGAGGCAAGATGAGCATCTGGCAACCTATGAACATTATTAGGGACAGAGCACAAAGTCAGATCAGGAAAGAAAGGAGAATAAAATTGGCTATGTCCTTTTCAAAGGAACCATCTTAGCATTAGCCTTAAAAAATGTAGGAAATCACAGTAAACAATCTGCATGGTTGGTAGGGAACTGGAATTGATACCATTCTGAATGTGAGTGCAGTGTCTTATCATTGTGCTACTTTGTTTAGTGCCATGGCATGGCACCAAAGAGAGCTGTTGGGTAATTTCCATTATAAAGTTTGAATTAAATATCACAGCAGCAGTTGCAGAAGGATGGTATTCAATGAGTTGTCAACAAATCATTCACTACACATATCTAATAGACAACATGTCAAAAATTTGCAAAGAAACAGACTCATTATTCTGAGAACACACCTTATGCATTTTTCATCACATCTGGTTTGGAGTTCTCTTGCTGAAATACATGCTGAACTGTTTGAAAGGTGGGTGGTATATGATGGAATTCTGTTTAATTTTCTGTTCTTTTGTCAATCTAAGATTAATTGCAAACTCTCAGTATACATCTAATAAATTGCTGCAGATGGATGGCACTTCATTCATCATAACCTAAATTTTCATACAATAAAAGGTGGCCCTTGTGAACCATAATACACTTTGGGCTAAAACACCAAATTGCATGACCTTATCTCTTTCTTTTCATATTGGTCTTTTTTACTTACATTAGCTCTACCAGCTCTAAGATTTTCACTTCTAGTTTCCTTTTTACAAATAATGCCCACTGTTACTGACATTATTGAAAGTCAGGAACATCTCTCATTTGCAGTGACATGATAGAGACTATCCTCCACAAAAACCATCAGTTCAATTAGAAATTACCAATTACAGATATCTTCTAATGATCAATATCAGCACCTTTTAGTACTGTAGTTGCTGATTTTGGAAATATAAGGAACAGGAGGCCAGCTAACTTTTCATTCTTGCACTTATTGATGCCGTATTGAATAACTTTCTAAAGCAATGCCACACACAGACAACAGGTATTCACTGTACAGAAATGTGATGTACAGATAATATCTGGTCACTGTCTTTTAACATTGTAGGTAACTGTTGAAAAAACTAGGTATACCAACAACAGCATCACATTACATTTGCTCACTTATGCAGTGTGTTGTGGAAAACCAATTAAATTTGAAAACTGTGGTAGTGTACATATACATCACACTAGGAATAAAAATAGCAAACAATATTCATACATCAAGGTTATTGATTTAAGAAGTAGGATTGTATTATACTCAAGCCATATATTTTCTTAATTTATTAATAGATTCTCTGGAAGAAATTTTTAAGCAGTTTGTGTATTCATAATTTAAAGAGTTATTGTTACATAGGCATACATATGATCAAACTTATATTTACATGCAATGATAAAAATAACTGTGGACCAGTTTGTATCCACTAAGTTTATTTTTATCCTAAGTTTTGATTGCTCTAATTACTTTTAAAGGATCAGGTTTGTAAACACTGCACTCATCTGATTGTTGAGAAACAACACACAAAGAGCTTAACACATTTATTTAACAAAAACGACTTCCTATGAAGAAAGTACAAAAGCAACAGAGAAAAATGTTACAAGAGTACTAGATGCAAATTCAGGTGGTGATGATAAAGATATCTTTGAACATTTGGTCAGTACATCATTATCACCACCTGACACTGAAGAAGCAAATCATCTATCTGAAAATGAAGACAATTCTGACATAAATGATGAAAATGCAGAATCGGGTGACGACAAAATCAGTGAATATCTCAAAGGAAAAAATTAGGAGGAGTTAATTTTTTCCACAATTTACCAAGGTCGCTGCAGACAGCCTAACATTGTTATAGGTAAGCTGGAGTTGAAAGCTTATAGTAAAAAAATTTCAAAATTATGTGATACCACTCTACTGATTGTTAATTAACCTGAAACAACCGGTGGAATGAAAATTGTCAAATTCTCTCAAAAGCCCCAATCATGCATTATAGATAAACAGTGATGGCATCAAGCAGCATTGTATGCCTTATGTAGGTCAAAAAAGACTGCAATGAAGTATTGGTATATAGAAAAAGCCTGCCGGATTTCTGACTTCAGCCTAAACAGATGGTAGGTTGTGGATTGTCACTCTGTGACCACACTGATAGGGGTACAAAGAGCCCCATAATTCAAGAATCCATCACAATTGTCAGGCAACCATCCTTTCAAGCAGTTTTCAGAGCATGTTGGTCGGGTTAAGTAGTCCATACTTATTGATGGACATTTGGTCTTTGGCCAGAAGCTGTTTGCTCTTTGCTATGGCAAAACAGTATCAGCATTCCAAACCTTACACCAGGCAAACATGGTTGAAGACAATGAGTAGATGGAGCCTTTTAGCAACATTCGGATGTTGGATCATCTGATTGTGAATCAAATCAGGGCCTGGGGATGCACTGTGTGATGACTCAAGAGCCTAAAGCAGTTCCCAATCAGTAAAAATTTCATAACATAATTTGGGAGGGGGGGGGGGGGGTGTTCAAGTGCAGGGAGATGTATTCAACTTCTTTATATGTTGGAAAGATAGCCAGGTGAGAAGAGGTTGCCAGCACTGTCACAGAGAGGACCCCACGGTGTTCAGAATGGTCTGCCGCATTGGCACAAATACTATTCTGAAGAGAGAGAGAGAGCCAGAACAGCTGTTGATCTTCAGTAACTCAGAAGACTACTTAGCTTGCCACACAACTGTGATTAAAAGGCATACATTCTCAAGGAGGAGCCACAGCATTCCTTCTTCTTCATTTTAATGCTGAAATGCTACACGTAATTTTATCAGTAGGTTTGTATCCACTAAGTTTATTTTTATCCTAAGTTTTGATTGCGAACCTGATCCTTTAAAAGTAATTATAACAAACAGTGTAAACACTGCACTCATCTGATTGTTGACAAACAACACACAAAGAGCTTAACACATTTATTTAACAAAAACGACTTCCTATGAAGAAAGTACAAAAGCAACAGAGAAAAATGTTACAAGAGTACTAGATGCAAATTCAGGTGATGCTCTCAGACAGTACCATGAACTACTCGTGTATCTCAGATATAAGAAAATTGAAATATTTTTTATCAAAGTAGTGTAATAAACACTTAAATCATACTTTAGGAAAGGAAAAAAAAATCTAGAGAGAAAAGTCATACTACTGAACACATGAGGCACATAATTTTTGTTAATGGCACAATAAATCACTGTTTGACAACCATCACATTTATCCTCAGATTTTTGGTCTTGAGCTCTAGGACAGAAAATACACTACCCTGTCATGGATTCTGGTATTCTTTCATCTATTTTTACAATTGCAAATCTAAAATACGACTAATGGATTCACAGAGTACTCTACTTAGTCAGTTTTTTCCAAATGTCTTAACATGTATTGTCTGATCATATGTACAGCCAATGTCCTCGGCATAGAATTGTATCTGGTAATATTTAATAAGTTGTAAAATAGGCAGAGTGGCAAATGATGAGTTTTTCTGGCACTAGAATATGAATGACGTAACTGGTCAGACATGTCGACACCTCTGTTACACGATCTTCTTCATTGACTTCAGAATAAGGCCCTTCAGATTCTGAACTAAAGAGCATACGTTGTACTTCAATAATATCCTACACCTTGGTAAAGTTGAAAATCTGTTTGAGATATTTTATTCACCTAAAAAAAATTCAGTTTCCCCAAAATTTCCAATTATCCGTTGTAACAGTTTTAAAAGAATAAGTAATTTAAGCTTCTGCAGTAACACATTTATAGTTTCCAAGTTTAAAGTAAGTATAATATTATTTGACATCACACTTACACATATAAAGAAACTTAATTCCGAAATTTTTTATACTGCTTATGTTACCCTGTGGTGCACCTGTACCCAAAAAGTTAAATAATGTGAAGAAAAGGGTGACCACTGCTGACTCTGCAAGTCACAGCCATACTGACTTGTTACAGAATGAAACTACTGGGAAGCACAGAACTGCAGTGCTAACTGTTGGCTGTTAGTTACACTTTATGGGAGCACTAGGTTATAGGTGTACCCTAAGTAGCAGTCCAGGATTAATCAGATAGTGAGCCTTAGCATGAAGTTACTTAAAAGTGGGGAGATGGACAGACATGTAGCAAAAGTAACATCAGCTCATTATTAATCTCCCTCACACCCTTGTTGATGCAATCTGTCAGAGAGGGGTGAAGGTGACAGTAGAGGTGCAGTAACTGGTCTGTTGGGCGATGACAAGGAAGTGACAGGATCACTTGAAAGTGGTTAATGTCACAAATATTGTCATGTAGTGACCTTTGTAGCAAATCTATGAGGTCAGGGAAGATATTCTAAGGTCAATGGCTGAAAAGGTGACATAGGTGACACAGCAGTGGATGGGAATACTGTAACTGAGGTGACAGATCAAGCCCAGAAAGAAGGTGGTCAATGAGAAGGTCTCTACCAAATGAAATGGAGCTCCTCCACAGAGGGTGATGCATGTTGAAATCTCCATATAGGTTAAAAGGGCTCAGGGTAAGGGAGGAGGGGGGATCGGGCTGGGGGGAGGGGGGGGGGGGGAGTTGTTCAATTAAGCTGTTGATCTCAAGGTAAGGAGGTGCCCTGCCTAAAGGCAAATAAGTGTTACAAGTGATGATTACTGGAGTCATTGGTACTCGTACTGCTATTGCTTCCAGTGTTGTATGGAGGGAATAGACTCACTGATGATAACTGTGTGTACCAATGTACAGACTCCTGCAGAAGCTCTTCTGGGGCCAGTAAGTTCTGACAGAATGGTCATCAGCAAAATCTGTTTCTTGGAGATCAACACAGATTACAGAACAAGAGAGAATTAGTTTGTTCTGGCAGGTGACAGTAACATCCATTGCAGCAACACCGGATCATCACCTTGAGGGTGTCCTGGTTAGATGTGAAGGGGCCAAGATAAGAGGTCATGCTTCAGCGTCATTGAACCAATGTTTGTTGATGATGTTCCACTCCATATGGTGGCAGACAGAGTCTGCAGTAGTTATTTCTTCCTTTCCTATGCTGCAGTTCTACTCTCCTAACTCAGTCAATGGCTTGCGGCCCCATGTTCACCATCCATGTATTCACAAAACAGCTGTGAGCCCATGGAGGAATGTTATATATTATGATTAGGTGCTGGCCATTTATATAATGGTATTTTTACTTTAGTCACATTTTCACAGGTAATATGTATTTTGTTTGTAAATCTACCAATGCATACCACACAGCAGTGAGTTGTCACATGTGATCCATGGTATGTGAAAATAGTTAATTAACTCACAATCAAATTAGTATGTGTATAACATACTTATCATAGAAAAGATTATAAAAGGTCAGCTCTATGACTGGTATTATTTATGTGTGGGTATGACCTTACGGACCATACATTCAGTTCATGCACACAACTTTGTTCTTACTTGTGCAACTGAACCAGTCAGTTATCACTTCAAATCATAAGGACAGCTTTACACTATTAGCAACTAGAAGATTATGAATGTGGAAGCTGGTTTTACTAATGAACTACATTATTCAGCCAAAAATGAATTACTTTTTAATCTACTTTTGTTACAATAATGTTGTTGCTTATTTCCCAGTAACACAAGCACAAATAACTATAAAAGAAAACACTTACCAACTAGCCACACCACCATTTGTAATCCACATTTTCTGGCCATTTATTATGTATTCATCACCCTTCTTCTCAGCACGAGTTTTTATGCCATTAACATCAGATCCTGCACCAGGTTCAGTTACGCAATACGCCTGTAGGAACAATCACTTACACTTAACAACAATGACTTAACAAAGTTTTGAAAACATCAAGGAAATAGTTTTAAGTCTCCTGTTCCTGCTCCCCAGGAAATTAATTATGTGAATGACATTCCAAGTAGGACACTCAGGCATAAACAATAATTTGAAACAATACCTTAAGAACTAGAGGCAAAAGTTACCAGCATAAACAATTGTTCTTATAGTTTATTTACAGAAAATTAGTATAAATCAATAGAAAAAATACTTGCCTATCTTCCGAAAAGCAGGTATGCACTACATGGAAAGTTTCTATGAACACAAATTACGATACAAAGAAAGAATATGCATATTTGTCATGTTTTAATTTAGTTTTAACTTATGCTTAAATAAGCTGAAGGTATTAATGTAGGTAGTTAGAGCACTTATAAATGTCTTCATTTTCTTTTTAAGTTCTTCATCTGTCAAAATTATGATCACAAAGGCTGCCCTGAACAGTTGGACTCTTGCTAGAAATAAACCTAGTTGCATGTAAAGAGTTCTATATGTGTATTTTACATTTTATGTAATAAAATGGGCAGCATAGCTTAAATATAGAAATATGAAAATTCCAAATCATGAAGAACATTTAATCAATGTAATAAAACCTAATGAAAATTAAATATCACAAATTCTATATCAGTTCTGAAAGGCAATAATCTATTTATTAATATCAACACTGGTAATATTTAGATAAATTTGAAAGAAAATAAATGCTTTGCCCTTCAAAGGTGAAGGATTGCAAAATATTTTGTCAGTTGAAGAGACATGGTAACACACTGTCACTACTCAATACAGGAAGCAAAACTACAGGTACTCCTGATGGAGAACTGCAGGGTTCAGACAGAAAGTATGGCACAGGACATAAGTGTACAAAGTTTAGAGAAGTGAAAATATGGAGGCAGGAACAGAAAGGTACCTAAATGTAACAGTGACCAATAGTATGAAGATTAATGTCAATACAGTGCTGTTAAAAAGGTTCTGATAAGGGGAAATTCCTTAATGGAATAAGTTGTAATATTTTTTCTCTCTACATTGCAAGCACATTTCACATTTTGGACATGTGGAAGGGGGAGGAAGAATGCTGTAACAAGAGAACTTCTGCTCTACTCTACTCTACTCTACTCTACTCAGCATCCTAAGATTGTGGGTAGAGAAGGAAATGTCGGAAAATCAAATATTCTTAAGGGTGTTACAAAGCAGGGAACCAAGGCCACTACCGTCTATCATATAAAGATCTTAAATCTCTACATAAAGGCTTCACTAGAGCAGGAAAACAGATAAGTAAATCTACACAGATTATCAATGCAACAAAGATCCAGTTGGCAAGTTCCTGAAACAAATGACAGAAGGCAACATTTTAATACTGTTTAAGAAGTAGTCAGACCAGAGTTGATATATGTTAACAGTCTAGCCATGAAATTTGATAATCTGCTAATCTGTTTTGGGGTCTTCAAGTTTGTGGTGTAGTCTCCAAGATAAACAACCCCTATTTAAGGGCCACTCAAGAAAAGTGAAACAAGAAGTGCACTTCCTTTACTTATGCCTCATTTGGAGTCTTGAAGTTCAAAATAACATCTAAAATATTGGTATAGATCCTTCACAGAAGATTTATTAACAGGAGTGGAAAAATTATCTATGGATATTTTGAAGGATTTAATATCAGTAGCATGATTAAGGATCTGAAGTGTGATGTTTTAGCATATTAAAATCTTAGATTAGTGATTACCTGTGGTGTGCTATTGTATTCATCAGTGCATATCCTGATGCAAGAGGTCAATTCAGTGTGGAAAGGTGGAGGAGAAGTTGGAGGCTAGACAATTTTTATAAATATTTGCAACAAGTCACTTGATAGACATTTTTAATTTACAGTTAAAGAAAGAGGTACACAATACTAAGAGGAGCCTTAAACAGCTGACCTAACACACAAAAATTTTATCAATTCTTATCACTTTAACTTTGTTCATCCATTATTCTATGCATTCAGTCTTCCAAAATATTTTCGTGTTTGGTAGTAAATCTACACTACCTGATCAAAAGTATCCAGACGTCAATTAGTGGACATTATTTTGGGGTGTGTTCACCCTTCACCTTTATGACAACCTGAACGCTGCTGGGGACACTTTCAATGATGTGTCTGTTTGAGGAGGGATGGCAGGCCATTCTTCTTAAAGAGCTGAAACCAGAGAAGGTAGTGATGCTGGACACTGGTATCTGGAGTGAAGTCAATGAACTTACTCATCCAAAAGTTCATTTCAATTGTCCACAAACCACTGCTTTACAGATACTACTTTGACAGTCATTGTCTCTGAACTGCTTGTGTCAGCATGACAATGCACTCTGTTTTTCTACTGCATGCAGTACACAATGTTTTGAAATATGTTCATATTCTTCTGCATCTAGCATTTTCGTAAGCACAATAAGGGAATCACACCCTCACCATGAGCAACACCCCAATATTGTAACACCACCTGCTCCATACTTCATTGTTTGCACTACACATTGTTGTGGTTGGCAGGAGAGCCAACACCATGTTACTAGAGGAAGCCGAAAGGCACACATTTTAGCTCACGCAGGCTGGCGTGAGGTCTGGAACAGGACAAGGAAATTAGAATTTAGAAAAAACGGACATAGCTGGTGGAATACTTAACTTTAATCCATTAATGGTGAATGTCACTCTTGACCGTACATTATTCACAGTATCAATAGTAACTGGTAATGGCGCCTTGCTAGGTCATAGCAAGTGACGTAGCTGAAGGCTATTCTAACTATCGTCTCGGCAAATGAGAGCGTATTTTGTCAGTGAACCATCACTAGCAGAGTCTGTTGTACCACTGGGGCGAGTGCTAGGAAGTCTCTCTAGACCTGCCGTGTGGCGGCGCTCGGTCTGCAATCACTGAAAGTGGCGACACGTGGGTCCGACGTATACTAACGGACCGCGGCCGATTCAAAGGCTACCACCTAGCAAGTGTGGTGTCTGGCAGTGACACCACACACATGATGGCAGGTAATATTCTCTAGGCATTTGTCAAAACCAAACCCTTTTAACAGATTACCACAGGGTATAGAGTGGCTGGAAATGAGTGCATAGTGGGTGATTCAGCACTCCAAATCAGTCACATCACTGTTTACACCACATAAAATGTCACTTAGCACTGACTACAGGAATGTGTGGCATATAATGAGCTGTTCAACTACTGAACTCCTTTCTTTTTTAACTCCCTATGCACAATCATTGTGATAGGTGGACTGCTGGTTGCACTGTGGAAATCATGATTGATTCCTTCTGCTGATTTGGTGTGATTATTTACAACCATCCTCCACAGTTCTCAATGGTCCCTGTCCATAAGCACATGAGAACTGCCTGCTTTTGGTTTAGCTGTGGTTGTTCCCTCTCATTTCCACTTAATAATACCACCAGTAGATGACTTCAGCAACTATAGAATGGTTAAAATGTCCCTGATGGATCTGTTACTCAGGTGGCATCCAATGTCTAGTCCATGTTCAAAGCCATTGAATTCCCCTAATTGACCCATTCAGCCATTACTGCTTCTCTGCTGACAAGACAATACTCACTGCCTCCTTTTATGCTGGCAGATCCACCTCTCAAGACCTCTAATAATAAATTACACAGGGCGTCTGGATATTTTTGATCAGATAGTTCATATTTCCACAGAAGCACAAGCATTTTATTGTTGTTGTTGTTGTTGTTGTTGTTGTGGTGGTGGTGGTGGTGGTGGTGGTGGTGGTAGCGGTAGCATCATGATCAGTTTGCCAATTGCTCTTCATCCTTGGTTTGCAGGGTATCATGTGAGAAAAGGGCAGATTCCTTTTTCCTAGATTCCTGGAAAGTGTTTGATAAGATGCCTCTTTCAAGAAAGTTAAAGGTGTGAGCATACAGAATAGGTTCCCAGATACGTGAACAGCTTGAAGACATTTTAAGTAATGGAACCTAGTATGCTGTCCTTGATGATGAGTTCATCAGAAACAAGGGTATCATTATTAGAGCCCCAGGGAATTGTCATAGGATCACTCTTATTCTTCACATACATATATGATTTGGCAGATAGGGTGAGCAGCAATCAGCAACTGTTTGCTGACAATGCTTTAGTGTATGTGAAAATTTATTAAGTCATTGCAGAAAGATTGTCTGCCCCCGGTAGCCGAATGGTCAGCTTGATGGATTGTCTATCCTCTGGGCCCGGGTTAGATTCCCAGCTGGGTCGGGGAATTTTCTCCACCCAGGGACTGGGCGTTCTGCTGTCATCATCATCATCATCATCATCATCATCATCATCATCATCATCATCATCATCATCATCATCCTATCATCCTCATTGACTGCAGGTCACTGAAGTGGCGTCAAATTGAAAGACCGGCATCCAGCGAATGGCCTGCCCAATGGGGGGGGGCCCTAGCCATATGATTGAATAAACTGCAGAAAGATGTAAGATGACTTAGACAGAATTTCTATTCAGTATGTTGAGTGGCAGCTTGATCTAAACCTAGAAAAATGTACACTGAGGTGACAAAAGTCATGGGTTACCTCCTAATATCGTGTCAGACTTTTTTCCTGGCGTAGAGCAGCAGTTCAATGTGGCAAGGGCTCAACAAGTTGTTGGACGCCCCTGCAGAAATACTAAGCCATGCTCGCTCTATAGCCATCTGTAACTGTGAAGGTTTGCCAGTGCATGATTTGGAGCATGAAAAGTCCTCTCTGTAATGTCCCATAAATGTTCAATGGGATTCATGTTGCGTGATGTGGGTGGCTAAACCATTCACTTGAATTATCCAGAATGTTCTCCAAACCAATCGTGAATAACTGTGGCCCGATGACATGGCGCAGTGTGATCCATAAAAATTCCTTTGGAGACCATTTGCAGCCATTCATGAACATTATGACCCCAAACAACAAATAGTCAAACATCCAGAGGACCCAGTCTGTTCCATGTAAAGACAGCCCACACCATTATGGAGCCACCACCAGCTTGGACATTGCCTTGTTGATAACTTGGGTCCATGGCTTCATGGGGTCTGTGCTACATTTGAACCCTACATCAGCTATTACCAACTGAAATTTGGAATCATCTGACCAGCCCATGGTTTTCCACTCATCTAAAGTCCAAGAAATATGGCTGTGAGCCAAGGAGAGGTGCTACAGGTGATGCGTTGTTAGCAAAGGCACTCACATAGGTCATAGATATGTTCATCGAACATCCCACTTTGAGAGCACAAATGTTTGTGTGGAATTTTCAGTGCTTACAGACAAGCAACACTGCTTGATTTCTGTGGTTATTTCAGTCATTAAGTGAAGGCCTTCGTGGTGAGAGATGCCTGAAATGTGGTATTTGTGGCACACTCCTGACACTGTGAATTGCAGAAGTCGAATCCCCAAAAAATTTCCAAATCAATGTCCCATCCACTTGTCTCCAACTACCATTCCCACTGTGTGGCCATAATCATGTCGGAAACATTTTCACATGAATTACTTCGCGTATACGATACTACTGCCATCTGTATATGTGCACATTACTATCCTATGACTTGTGTCACCTAAGTGTGTGCAGATGTAGATCAGCCTATCTTGTCATAAAAACACACAGAATGAGGCCTAACTCATAATTATGTAACTTAAAAATTACAGCCAAATTTAACCTAGTTAATGAGATAGCTGCTGCCCCCAGTAGCTGCTGTTTGCCTGTTGTTGATGACTTACTACACTGCCAGAGGGGAAAGAAAATTAGGACACCCTTTTAGAGGTTTCCAATGCTCTCAAGATTTATTGTTATGACAGTGCATATGGAGTACATGAAATTATTACATTCACAGAGCAATAGCACAAATGATTCTGAGGTACCAGGTATCTACGCCACGTACTAATATGGGTGTTTCAGCATTGGTCAACTCCACAGGCAGCAATGCAGTCAATAACTCTGGCTTTTGGTCAATCATATGTAGGGCAAATACTATCCTGGGATATAATATGTCACGTCTGCTTCACCTATTCCTGTAGTTCTGTAAGAGTTGTTGGTTGATGAGTCACACAAGTCACTTTTCGGCCCATCATATCACACACACGCTCCATTAGGGATGTGTCCGGAGATCATGCTGGCCAGAGAAGTTGCTCTGCATCTTGCAGAGCACGTTGAGTTTCATGGGCAGCATGTGGGCCAGCATTATGCTCGTGGAACAACACATAACCTTCCTGTTGCAAGAATGGCAAAGGAATGGGTCTAACAAATTTCTGCACATAATGAGCACTGCTTAGCATCCTCTCCACAAATACCAAAGTTGAATGAGAGTTGTAGCACATTGCACCCAGACCATAAGGCCTGCGGTGGTGCCAGTGAGTCTCATAAGGTACATTCATCCAAGACAGTGTTCATGAGCTCTATGTCGTATGCACAAATGACCATCTTCTGCATGCAGGCAGAATCTCCTTTCATCACTGAAGACCAGGGTGCATCATTCTAACTTCCAAGTGATCTTCTGATGGCACCAATCAAGCCATGCATGTTGATGCTGTAATGTGAGTGGAAGACGGCTAGAGGTGCACTTGCCCATTGTCTCACTGCTAACAACAGATTTGCAACAGTTCATGTTGCCACGTCTGGGTTCACAGCTACCATAGCATAGTGAAGAGGGCTTGTATGATCTGTCACTACTGTCTCACAATGTGATGATCCTGGTGGGTGTCTGTGCTGTGTGGATGTCCAGAACCTCAGCTAAGGGTGTGGGAATGTTCACATGACTACTGATACCAGCATTGTTGCACAACTGACACAGTATGTCCAACTTGTGTGGCAATTCTCCAAAAGGACCACTCCATCACTTGAAAGGCCACAATTTGACTCCTTTCAAAATCATTCAGTTGGCTATAGGAAGCACAAATGAGTCCCACTGGCATGGTTGCCTGCTTGCTTCACACTTTTGCCTTCTGGCTGTGAGCATTCGTTATTAAAGGGCAGACACAGGTGGCACTCTGGTAGCTATGCCAATATGCTATCTGTTGGCAGATGATGTTGAAACTATTATCGGTACATCTACTATCCCCCAGTTGGCATATACCATCATCTGATCAAAATCAATGCCATCTTTCCAAGTGAACTGCTACTTTTCCAGGCAGTGTGTCTGCTTTATTACAATAGTATTTTTGAAGAAAATATTACTTAAATTTGAAATATCATATTCTATTTACAGCATATACTAGTTGTCTCCCCCACCCCATGAACCATGGACCTTGCCGTTGGTGGGGAGGCTTGCGTGCCTCAATGATACAGATAGCCATACCATAGGTGCAACCACATCGGAGGGGTGTCTGTTGAGAGGCCAGATAAATGTGCGGTTCCTGAAGAGGGGCAGCAGTCTTTTCAGTAGTTGCAGGGGCAACAGTCTGGATGATTGACTGATCTGGCCTTGTAACACTAACAAAAATGGCCTTGCTGTGCTGGTATTGCGAACGGCTGAAATCAAGGGGAAACTACAGCCGTAATTTTTCCTGAGGGCATGCAGCTTTACTGTATGATTAAATGATGATGGCGTACTCTTGGGTAAAATATTCCGGAGGTAAAATAGTCCCCCATTTGGATCTCCGGGCGGGGACTACTCAGGAGAACATAATTATCAACAGAAAGAAAACTGGCGTTCTATGGATCGGAGCATGGAATGACAGATCCCTTAATCGGGCAGGTAGGTTAGAAAAATTTAAAAAGGGAAATGGATAGGTTAAAGTTAGATATAGTGGGAATTAGTGAAGTTTGGTGGCAGGAGGAACAAGACTTTTGGTCAGGTAAATACAGGGTTATAAATACCAATTCAAATAGGGGTAATGCAGGAGTAGGTTTAATAATGAATTTAAAAAAAATAGGAGTGTGGGTAAACTACTACAAACAGAATAGTGAACGCATTATTGTGGCCAAGATAGAGATGAAGCCCATGCCTACTACAGTAGTACAAGTTTATATGCCAACCAGCTCTGCAGATGATGAAGAAATTGATGAAATGTATGATGAGATAAAAGAAATTATTCAGGTAGTGAAGGGAGATGCAAAATTTAATAGTCATGGCTGACTGGAATTCAATAGTAGGAAAAGGAAGAGACTGAAATGTAGTAGGCAAATATGGAATGGGAGTAAGGAATGAAAGAGGAAGCTGCCTGGTAGAATTTTGCACACAGCATAACTTAATCATAGCTAACACTTGGTTCAAGAATCATGAAAGAAGGTTGTATACATGGAAGGAGCCTGGAGATACTAGAAGGTATCAGATAGATTATATAATGGTAAGACAGACATTTAGGAACCAGGTTTTAAATTGTAAGACATTTTGAGGGGCGGATGTGGACTCTGACCACAATCTATTTGTACGAACTGTACATTAAAACTAAAGAAACTGCAAAAAGGTGGGAATTTAAGGAGATGGGACCTGGATAAACTGACAGAATCAGAGGTTTTAGTGAGTTTCAGGGAGAACATTAGGGAACGATTGACAAGAATGGGGGAAAGACAGTAGAAGAAGAATGGGTAGCTTTGAGGGATGAAGTAGTGAAGGCAGCAGAGGATCAAGTAGGTAAAAAAGTGAGGGCTAATAGAAATCCTTGGGTAACAGAAGAAATATTGAATTTGATTGATGAAAGGAGGAAATATAAAAATGCAGTAAATGAAGCAGGCAAAAAGGAATACAAACGTCTCAAAAATGAGATCGACAGAAAGTGCAAAATGGCTAAGCAGGGATGGCTAGAGGGCAAATGTAAGGATGTAGAGGCTTACCTCATTAGGGGTAAGGTAGATACTGCCTACAGGAAGATTAAAGAGACCTTTGGAGAAAAGAGAACCACTTGTATGAATATCAAGAGCTCAGATGGAAACCCAGTTCTAAGCAAAGAAGGGAAAGCAGAAAGGTGGAAGGAATATATAGAGGGTCTATACAGGGGCGATGTTCTTGAGGACAATATTATGGAAATGGAAGAGGAGGTAGATGAAGATGAAATGGGAGATATGATACTGCGTGAAGAGTTTGACAGAGCACTGAAAGACCTGAGTCGAAATAAGGCCCCCGGAGTAGACAACATTCCATTGGAACTACTGGCGGCCTTGGGAGACCCAGTCCTGACAAAACTCTACCATCTGGTGAGCAAGATGTATGAGACAGGCGAAATTCTCTCAGACTTCAAGAAGAATATAATAATTCCAATCCCAAAGAAAGCAGGTGTGGACAGATGTGCAAATTGCTGAACTATCATTTTAATAAGCCACAACTGCAAAATACTAACATTAATTCTTTACAGACGAATGGAAAAACTCTTAGAAGCCAATCTTGGGGAAGATCAGTTTGGATTCCATAGAAATGTTGGAACATGTGAGGCAATACTGACCCTACGACTTATCTTAGAAAATAGATTAAGGAAAGGCAAACCTACATTTCTAGGATTTGCAGACTTAGAGAAAGCTTTTGACAATGTTGACTGGAATACTCTCTTTCAAATTCTGAAGGTGACGGGGGTAACATACAGGGAGCGAAAGGCTATTAACAATTTGTACAGAAACCAGATGGCAGTTATAAGAGTCGAGGGACATGAAAGGGAAGCAGTGGTTGGGAAGGGAGTGAGACAGGGTTGTAGCCTATATATTGAGCAAGCAGTAAAGGAAACAAAAGAAAAATTTGGAGTAGGTATTAAAATGCATGGAGAATAAATAGAATTACAATGTCATCGGCGAACCTCAAAGTTTTTATGAGAGACAGCAAAGGACCTGGAAGAGCAGTTGAACGGAATGGACAGTGTCTTGAAAGGATAATGTAAGATGAACATCAACAAAAGCAAAACGAGGATAATGGAATGTAGTCGAATTAAGTCGGGTGATGCTGAGGGAATTAGATTAGGAAATGAGATGCTTAAAGTAGTAAATGAGTTTTGCTTTTTATGGAGTAAAATAACTGAGGATAGTCAGAGTAGAGAGGATATAAAATGTAGAATGGCAATGGCAAGGAAAGTGTTTCTGAAGAAGAGAAATTTGTTAACATCGAGTATAGATTTAAGTGTTAGGAGGTCTTTTCTGAAAGTATTTGTATGGACTGTAGCCATGTATGGAAGTGAAACATGGACAATAAATAGTTTAGACAAAAAGAGAATAGAAGCTTTTGAAATGTGGTGCTACAGAAGGATGCTGAAGATCAGATGGGTAGATCACATAACTAATGAAGAGGTATTGAATAGAATTGGGGAGAAAAGGAGTTTGTGGCACAACTTGACTAGAAGAAGGGATTGGTTGGTAGGACATATTCTGAGGCATCAAGGGATCACCAATTTAGTATTGGAGGGTAGCGTGGTGGGTAAAAATTGTAGAGGGAGACCAAGAGATGAATACAGTAAACAGATTCAGAAGGATGTAGGTTGCAGTAGGTACTGGGAGATGAAGCAGCTTGCACAGGATAGAGTAGCATGGAGAGCTGCACCAAACCAGTCTCTGGACTGAAGACCACAACAACTACTAGTTGTCTTCCAGTCTTTCAGTTTTACAGTGAATGCTGCTAATTGCCATATACCACTAGTTAACAAATCTTTCTAATCCTGCAATCTAGATATTGAGATAATCTGTAGAAAGAGATGCTAGTGAGGCAAACTTTTAATTTTCTTTTGGACTTCTAGGGATTTGCAGTTTCTTGCTTTATGTTAAGCGGGAGGTTGATGAATATCTTCCCCCCAGAGTACCTAACTGTACTCTAAGCCTTAGACTTGAATATTCTATAGTAACACATATCTATAAAACTGGAGATATGCAAACCATCTTGAATTAAGGACCTGGGAATTTTTTGTTAATGGCAGTAAAACTCAGCTTCATCTGAACTGTGCTTCACACCTTCACAATATGATAAAAAAATAATTTTCCTCCATGTCTGTCAGGAAATGTTCCCCAAGCCATTGTCCGATTGTAAAACAAAAAGCTTGATGATAATGCTATGAATTCAGCACAAGATTTTGATATTCTACTGGAAACACTGTCATAACAAGTCTAATTGCTACTTTTCAGTGACCTAGTGGTATTTGCAAGATCCTTTGAGGGTGTATTTTTCAAAATAATGAGTGTTGATAGTGCGTGCAGTGTGTGCACAAGTGAATCTACATACTCACAATAATAGCAGCTATATCACCCAGTAATAAATGACCAACTATAGATGTATTAATCATTGAATTTGGTGGCCAATGATAAGAAAGTGTCACAATGTCTGCCAAAGCTATTTTCTTGGGGCTCAGTTTCAATTGGGTCACTATTTTTTGCTTGTTTCTTTTTAAATAATGTGCCAAATTGTTTTTGCCTTATTACTGGAGTGTTTTATTTTTTGAGGGTAGTGCATGAGTTCAGCTGTTTAGTAACAGAATGGACGATTTTACAATACTGGTTGCAATAGAGGTTCACTCTTGACTACAGATTTTTCTCTGAATTTGGATTAAAGTATCTTGTGGTGCTCCATCAAAGAGTTATGCATTTCTTATCCTTGTTTCTGTTTGTTTTGTCTTTATTTGTTTAAGGCAAAAAAACAAGACTCAAAGTAACTACATAGGCTTTCCCAGCATAACAACATAATATTCTTCTTGCAGAACCACAAAGTCATCTTGAACAATATTTCCATGGTCATGCTGGTGCATGAACTCACCAGAACTGAATTCAAACTGTGAGCAGTGGCTCCTTTATATGCCAGAGAGGGCAAACAGCACATGTGCAAGAAATCATCATAACTGCCCTCCAGCACTAGAGAACTTTTAGCACCCCAGTGGTGAAAGCTAGCAAAACTGATAAATTGCTATCAAAAAATGTTCTGATAGTTTAATCAAAGATTGCTGTTTTTTAATGTCTGTTATAAATAAAGACAAGGCTACATTGCAAGAAAGATTTGGAATCCTGTTTTATCAATGTCAGATACTCAAATTTCAATAAATTCTTTTAAAACGCAGTTCCAATAGCGACATGCAGGGACAACCATTCACATCTCTTCATACAACAATTATGTCCTTTGGTAAGACAGTGTTCTGCTTCCACAGATTTCTCAGGCTGAAACAAATGCCTGTGGCACTGGTGCTCAACACATCAGTCCTGAATGTTATACATTGGTCAGACAATTCATATTTTCTCACAATGGTTCAAATGGCTCTGAGCACTATGGAACTTAACATCTATCGTCATCAGTCTTTCTCACAATGGCAGGAAATTTTGTACACACTGGTTTCCTCAATCCCTGAGCCAAGGAGCACTCTATCCTTGGCTAGCACATGAAAAACACTTTTGATATCGCATTTTTTTTTTAATTTCTTCCTATTTTCAAAGATATACTCACTGAAAAAGTAGGAATATCATTGCTTCACATGTATCTTCTAATGCACCCTGTGACAGTCCAAGATCCAGCTCTTGTGTCCAGCTCTCTGGTGAGAAGAGCTTATGGCATTTCAGATGCGAAGTCCACAGGACTCCTTGTATTGGAATGATGGATGAGAGATCAATGCATGCAGGTAATACTTGATTTGTGTGAACTTTTGGTAAACACTATGTCTCAGTGTCTCGTCATCCTTCCTGTAAGCCAGGACATTTAGAAATGGAATCTTTCCATCCCTTTCAACCTCCATCACAAACTTTAAGCTGGGATGAAGGTAATTCAAATGATCTATGAAATGGTTAAGAGTATGGTATGGCCACATGGGAGAGACAAATGTATCATCGATGTACCTCCAAAAACAAATAGATTTTAAAAACACCATTGTCCCCAATAGTCACCAATTTATTTAAGGAAATCTTTGAGGACATAGCACTGAGGATGAACTCCTTATAGCCACTCTGTCAGTTTGTTCAAAAAATTTGTCATTAAATAAAACAAGCTTTGATGTCAGCACATGGCGACAAAGCTTAAGAGATTCCCTCACCCAGTTTCTTCACTAATTAACTGCAAGGATTTTTGAAGAGCAACCTGAGTAAAAAGTGACGCTACACCAAATCTGACAAGCATATCCAAGGGATCAAGGCACAAAGACTTCACAATTGGATAAAAAGTGTAGAATTGGAAATATAATGTTCACATTTTCTGACATAAGAGCCTAGAACAGACACTAAATACTTGGCCAAATTCTAGGTTAGAGCTCCCAAAATAATCACAATCTGCCAAAACTGAATGCCTTGCTTGTGTACCTTGAGTAGACCATATAACCTCAGAGGTACAGCTGCAAATTTAGGTATAATACATTCATTGTGGCATTTGCAGTATTTGTTCGTTATATTGATACAAAAATGGTCAATAAAATTAAAAAGTATGCTAGTTTTGCCTAAGCACAGGTGAATATTCATTTTACTCACAGATAACCAGATCACATATTCAAGGATTTATTTTACTTGCACTTGAAGATATCATCATTACTGTTAAGTGTATCCTGGGAATGGGTGCATAGCTCTTCCTGGGTACTAGCAGACGGTGCACACAGGAGTGCCATCAGTAGACTGTCTTCAATGTTTCAGTGGCTTTAGTTCTTTACTCAAGAGGTTAGTCACTGTTCATCAACAGGTGTCATAATCTGATATTGTGGCTTGAGAACAGATGATGCCACACTATCACTTTAGCACAAAGTCCTAAATTTTGCTCATACATCAAGAAATGTTCCCATCACTGAATTCATGTGTGTGTTTGACTAAGAAGTGTCCAGCTTTCCTAAGGACTGAGCTTACAAATGAAGCAGTGTATGCAAGACCTCTTGCTTAAAGACACCATCCCTGCAGAGGAACATCTCCTCTCTCATAAGGGCAGCAGCTTTGTCCATTAGAGAAGACCAGGATTTAATAATTCTACCAGCAGACAAAGGCAGCACCATGGTTCTTCTTTCACAGAATGGTTATTCAGTAAAAATGGATCATTTACTTGAGGGCACAGCTTACTCCTGAAGAACAGCTCATTGCCTTATGATGGGCTTAGAAACTTCGTCCTGGTGCTGCCATTCTGCCATATTTATATGGTTTGCCTAACATACATAATCAAGGGACTGCACTTCAGTTGTATGTGAGTAATTTGGGTGCTCCCACTTACAACTTGGCCAAGTATTTAGCATCTTTTCTAGGTGCTTATATCAGAAGAAAATGTGCACATCATATTTCCAATTCTACAGTTTTTTATACAATGATTGAAGTTTTTCTTTCTTGGTCCCTTGGAAATGCTTGACAGGTTTGATGTAGTGTCACTTTTTACCAGGTTCCTCTTCAAGAATCCTTGCTTTTATTTGGTGAAGAGACTGGAAGAGAAAATCTCTAAGCTTTGTCACCATATGTTGACATTAAAACTTGTTTTATTCAATGACAAAATTTTTGAACAAACTGATAGAGTGGCTATGGGGAGCTGCTCATCCCCAATAGTCACCAATTTATTTATGGAAGTCTTTGAGGACATGGCACTGAGGATGGTATTTTTAAAATCTATTTGTGTTTGGAGGTATGTCGATGATATGTTTATGGTATGGCCATGAGGGAGAATAATTTTGACTAGCACACAAGAAACAGTGTGTTCCGCAGCTCAGTAAAGAATGACTCGGGATTGAGGAAAAAGCCCTGCCATTATGGGAAAGCTTACATTAGTCAAACAATTCATACTATTCAGGTCTGATGGGTTAGGCTGAAACAAATGCCTTTGGCAATGGTGCTCGAGAAATGTGGTGGCAGAACACTGTCTTACTGAAGGACATAAAACATAGTCCCAATAGCAATTTTCATCTCTTCATAATTTTAAGAGATCTATTGAAATCTGACTGTCCGTCAACCTTATAAATGGAGAAAAGGGTTACCCTGTACATAAGATTTGGAACCCTGTTTTCTCACACATTAAAAAGCAATGGGCTTTGATCTTCCATCAGAATAGTTTTTGAGGGTGATTTATTGATTTCATTACCAAATTAACCTCTCCTTGATGCCTCAAGATGCATCTTATCTATATAGCCCTTCCTTTGTTAAAGCCTTGGCATAAATTGCCTTTTCCACCTTTCTGACACAATGCCTCCTCATTAATTATCCAATCTACCCATCAAATCCTCAGAAACTTGTGAAATGTGGTGCTACAAAAGTATGCTATCTTTATTTTGTCTGTATTGTTCATTATTCATGTTACACTTTCTTATACTTTACGCTCCCAATACTTTCAGAAAAATCTCACTAACATTTAAATTTATATTCAGTCTTAACAATTTTTTTTTAAGCAACACTCTTCTTGCTAATGCCAGTTTTCATTTTATGTCCTCTTTACTTAAAGTGTCTTAAGTTATCTTGCTGCACAAATAACAAAACTCTGTTGCTGCCTTGAGTTTATCATTACCCATTCTAATACCCTCAACATTATCTGATTTAAACTGACTATATTCCTTTATCTCTTTTTCGCTTTTGTTGAATTTGATTTTGTAACCTATCTTCAAGTCATAATTCATTCCTCTTGGCTGATCTTCCAAGTCTTTGAAATATCTGACAGAATTAAAATGTCATCAGCAAACCTCAATATTTTTACTTCTTTTCCTGGACTTTAATTCCCTTTCCATGTTTCTCCTGAGTTTCCTTTGATGCTTGCCCAATACACAGACTGAAAATTAGGGATACACTAAAGACCTGCATCACTCCCTTCTCATTAACTGCTAACCGTACATGTCATTTGACTCATACCTGCAGTGTGATTTTTGTACAAGTTGTCGATAGTATTTTGCTCCCTGTATTTCATTGTCGCTAACTTCAGAATTTCAGAGACATTATTGTGATCAATACTACCAAAGGTTCTCTCTTAATCTATATATGCTATAATTGTAGGTTTGCCCTTCCTTAGATTATCTTCTAAGATAAGTCATAGGATGAATATAGATTTACATGTTCCCACTTTTTTCCAGAACCAAATCTAGTCTTCCACAAGGTCAATTTTCACAATTCTTCTACAAATCATTCTATAAATAATTTAGGTTAATATTTTGATCATGACTTGTAATAATCCTAGTAGCAAAGAGGCAAGTACTGACAGCTGTGAATATTACCTCACCTTCAGTTTAACATCCTTCTGGAATGTCTGAGAAAATTTTTCCTGTCTCAAATAATTTGCATGCTAGGCAGAATAGTTTTGCTGTGTTTTTTTCCAAAGGTGTCTATTACTCTGAGAGAATGCTGTCTACACCAGCTGCCTTGTTGCAACTTGGGTCTCTCAGTACACTATCAAACTACTCTTATACTGTCACACCTCTCATCTCATCTTCATGTACTCCCTCTTCTTTTTTTCCATAACATTTGTTAGTCTGACCTCTCCACAGATATCCCTCTACAGTGGTTTCACCTATGGTGTGTATATCGTTGAAACCTGTCATAGCACCAAGGCCCATGGTATTTAGGGCCAGAAGGGGGCTGGAGGGGGGTGGGCATAACTTTCCTCATATTGAAATACAATCATTAACTGTTTTGTTGTTCCTCAACTAATTTATGCAAGATTGCTTGTTCAGTTAACATTTTGAATAAAAATTCAAGATAAATATGCAACTCAAGAGAATTTAATCTTCCAAAGCAGACACATGATCCATTAAACAACATAAGAGCAATTTTAAATATTTTAAGACAACTTCAAAAGATAAGTGTAAGATAATAGTAAACTTTTGCCATACTTACTGCAAGAATTGGTTCTTCCACCATGCGTCCTAGATATTTTTTTTGCTGCTCTTTATTTCCTGCTAATATAACTGGAGATTGCTGGAAAAAAAGAGGAGTTTAAGTCTTTCTCTTTGTACTAGTGACCTTTGCAGTTACATCTACTCCAGATAAATATAACTCTTGACTGTGAGGATTATGCTATCGATATTAATTACACTTTGTTTCATGCTACAGATGTATATCCTGGTATTATCATTTGGTTCCCTTTTTTTTCCATTAATTTCTGCACTTCAAACATCGTGGGCCATTTCAGAGTTAATGTACATTCCACACTGTGTGCATAAGCTCTGCATTACTCTTCTAAACCCAGGTTACCCAACTTGTATCTCTAATCTTAAAAAAGAATCTGAGTTATCACAATATCAAGTATTTTTTTAAAAAAGCTGTTACCATCTTTCATGCAAGTTAAAATATCTTATAATTATTTTTATTTTACATCAATTAAAAGACACACGTAAAGTAATGAAAAATCTTTAACATAACCTGAATGTATGAAATATTTTCGATGTTGTAGATATCAGTTACACAGATAATGAGGATAGACATTCAGAACTTAAAAAGACCAGCTTTTACCTAGACCATCTATGAATACATTAATTCTCACTGTCATGCTTCCAGCACTGTGAAATCAAAGTTTACACAGTCTACAGATTAGTAATGGGGCTACCTCAGTTCATTAAAATTAAATAGCAGGCTATAATTGTTCGTTAACTGGCAAAACTTTTGTTTTAATTCAATTGCTGTATAAAGTCACTTTGTGTTGACACATAACAGATTGAAACTGTTCCAGGTGAGGACTCAAACCTTAACTTACCACTGCAGTGGTGTCTTGGTCCTCAACTGTACAGCTGTATATGGTGGTCAGAAACAGTAATGAAAAGCTTGTAAGTGTGTTGCAGGGTAGGTAGTGCCGATAAATAATTGTTAAGAAAAAATTCGTTGTGTTGTGGCATTTCCAAGTTAAATTGACATTGAAGTTAGCCAATCAGGTCACTGTGCATGCAAATTCAAATGGCCTGCCAGATACAATTAGTTTCAGCTGTTCTCATAGCACAGATGACAGCATATGAGACTGCTCAGCTTTTGGTTCTGGTTCAATCCTCACTCCGTGGTTCAGTTTTAAGAAACACAATTAAGAATACATTTGTGGACATTGCCTCTGGTGTACCACTTGAATTTCCATGTGCAATGGCCTGATTGGCTTACTTCAATACTAATTAACTCAGAAACATCACTTTGTATCAATTTTTTTCCTTAAAAATTATTTCTCAGCACAACCTACCCTGCAACATCCTTACAAGCCATCATTTAAAGTTCTTACAAAAAGTCTCAAAAAGGGCTTGACTGATTTACTCCAAATCTTATATTATAGAGCCAATGCTCATCTAAATATTCTTTTGAGTATATTTTTAATATATATATATATATAATACATAAATATATATATGTAATATATAAAGGAAAAATGATGTTACCAAAAATCCCAAAATTTCCTCTCCAATTTACTTCACACTTTTGCACAACAGTCTAGCATTTGGATGGACATAGGCAATATATGTTTTAATACTGTATACATAATAGACAAATGTATGCATAATACATAAAGTGGAAAAGCTGTTGCCAAAAATCTCAAAGCTATTGACCAATTTGCTTTAACTTTTTGCACAACACTCTCATATATGTTGTAGGAGTCATAGTGTCTATGACACATAGCACTGAAACATTCCCATACGTATTTAGCAACTGCAAAGCATTGACATGTTCACTAGTCGTACATAAAATCATCCATTTCACCCACTGCAGCTGTGCAGCAGGCTGTGTCCTCTTCTTCATCAGCTTGTAACAAGGGTGTCCTGGTGTCTGGTGCAGTTAATGCACGATGATGGAGAAGAGCATATCATCTCTGGTACGTGCTACTTGGCCACACTATCTGCATGTTGCATCACCTTTACACAGTAGGATAAAACGTCTGGCATTTAAAATGCCTTGGAGGATTTCAGATCAAAGGCTTTACTTTCAGTTGAATAAAGCCTGAGTGAAGATATATTCAGTTAGCACCATCATACTGAATGTGAATATAAATGCAGCAGTTTTTTTTGTAATAGGTCATCAAGCTTTCTCGTTAAACTGCATACTTAGCGGGGACGCTGCTATTGGCCGCTGGGACCACGTGTTCCACTGTGGCACCCCCACACTAAAAGTGGGCCAGGAGGTGCGCGCCACCACAGCTTAGGGTGCAGCGACCTCTATGGGTCTTCAACGTCCATGATGTCTGGTGCGGATTCAAATTCCGCGGTGCGCGGTACCAGATCCCTCCCCCCTCAAACTTACACGTAGGGGCGGAAACGCCCCAGACGGTGCCGAGGTGGGCGGCAGTGGGAAGAGGAACTGGGCGTATCAACTGCTAGCGGCGGGGAGGAAGGGACGCCCAAGGTATCCATGACAGCCGATCCAGAGTCCAGGGCAGGGGAGGGAGCTGCCGATCCACCCGGAGGTGGAGACAGCCGGCGGCAGGCCCGTGGAGTGATGGCAACCGGGGGCTGGGACGGTGACTCGAGGATCACGTCTGTACCCGAAGGAGGTAGGGAAAGAGGTGGCGGCAGGAGTTCCATGTCAGCACGACGGCGGAGCTGATTATGACGGTGGTGCTCCAACCCTTTCATCATCTGCACCGAAGTAACACAAGGACATCATCGACCACAGAGAGCCTGTGAGACAGGTGGCGCCAGGGGCTGAAATCGGACTGCATCCGACAAGTAACATAGGATGGCCACCCGTGGACTATGTAGTTGAGAACCTGCCGCAAGACAGGGTCGCGGCAGGTAGCCACAGTAACGTCAGCAGCCATAAGAGGAAGACCGTCCAGCACATCCCAGCGGGCGGAATCAATGTGAAAGCAGAGGACCTCCAGTTGGTCAAAGGCAGAATCGGGGCCCACTGGGCGACGTGACAAAGCGTCTGCATTAGCATGGTGGGCGGTGGGCTTATACCGGATGGTGTAAGCATAATTACGTAAAACAGTGCCCAGTGCTGGAGACATTGAGCCATCCGCTCGGGAAGGGGATAGTGGGGCCCGAAAAGTGTAACCAAGGGTTTATGGTCAGTCAGGAGGGTGAACTTTGTGCCAAAGTGATAGGAATGAGATTTTTTTACGTCGAACATGATCACCAGGGCCTCGTTTTCAATCTGGGAGACGTTCCGTTGCGCCGGGGTCAACGTCTTGGAGGCATAAGTGATGGGCTGTTCAGAGCCATCGGCATCCCGGTGTGCAGTAACGGCCCCAATGCCGTATGCCAATGCATCAGTGGCCACAACCAAGGGGTGGTCCGGAGAGAAGGGAGTAAGGCAAGGTGCGGACTTCAGCATCGCCTTTAAACGGAGAAAAGCCTGGTCACAGGCAGGAGTCCAAACAAAAGGTACCCCTTTGCGGCGCAAGTAATTGAGGGGTTGAGCAATGGAGGCAGCCTGGGGCAAGAACTTTAAGTAATAAGTAACCTTGCCCAGAAACACTTGCAGTTCCGATAAGTCCTTGGGACGAGGGAGGGCCTCAATGGCCACGACATTACGACCTGAAGTGCAAATGCCATCTTTGCTAAGCCAGTGACCAAAGTATTCCACTTCTGGTAGAAAAAAACAACACTTGTCCAGCTGACAGCGGAGACCAGCAGACTGCAGAGCGTAAAATAAGGCGCTGAGGTTTTGCAAACGTTCCTGATGGGAACGCCGAGTGACAAGATGTCATCCAGATAATTCACACATGCAGGGATAGGCTGGGTAAGCTGCTCCAGGAACAGCTGGAAAATGGCCGGTGCCAAAGAGACACCAAAGGGAAGGCGCTTGTAGTTATACAATCTGAAAGGCGTGTTGATAACCATGATGTTCTGAGATTCAGCATCCAAGGGCAACTGGTGGTATGCCTCAGCCAGGTCGATCTTGGGGAAAAATACTCTCCCCCGGCAAGCTCGGCAAGAAGATCTTCCTGTCGGAAAATGGGGTAAGTGCCAACGAGGGACAGAGCATTGGCTGTAGCGACTAAGTCCCCATACAGCCGAAGGGACCCATTGGGTTTCCATATGACCACTGGTGGTGTCGCCCATGCACTATAGGTTACAGGTTCCAGCACGGTAGCGGCCTGGAGCCGATTGAGTTCCTGCTTGACCGCTGGCCGTATGGCCACCGGAAGGGGCTGGGCCCGGAAAAAGCAAGGCTATGTATCCGGCCGGAGGGTGATGTGCACCTGAAAGCCCGAAGCACATCAGAGATCCGGTGCAAACAAGGGCGCGAAAGCGGAGCACAGATCGTACAAGTCCTGAAAGGGAACAGCCGTGGAAACGACCTTAACTTCGTCAAAAATTGAAAAGCCAAACAGTTGAAACAGGCCAAAAATATTCGAAGCCAATGGATGGTCAATGACAAAGAGGGTAAGGAGCTGCGGAACTTGCTTGTATGTCGCCTGGACGACGAACTGCCCACAAAGGGGAATGTAACTGTCTCCGTAGGTGACCAAATGGCGAGAGGGAGGCGACAACGCAGAAGAGCCCAGCCGTGTATATGTCGCCATATTAATCAGGGAGACAGTGGCCCCAGTGTCGACCGGAAAACTGACATCCTCAGTGAAAATGCGGAGTGTGAGGAAAAGCTTCCGCGCAGATGGGTCATCCTGTGGGAGGACCGATTGCAGAGCATGGACAGTATCTTGAGGCCCAGGAGGGGCAGGACTGGATCAAGTCGAGCGACTATGACAAACCAATCAGATGTGGCCCTCCTTGTTACACAGAATACACGTTTTCCAGCGGTGGGGACAATCAGCCCATGAATGGGCAGTAAAGCACTGTGGGCAAGACGGAAGTGGGCCACGTGACCGGCGGCGAGGGGCGACCGAAGGCGCCAATGCCACAGAGACGTCGGAACACAAAGAGGGAGCCAGCTGAACCACCACATCCCGGATCAGGGAGTGCACATACAAAGCCTTACACTGCTGATTGGTGCACGTAAAATCGCATTGACGACTGAGACCCTGCAAGTCCGTGACCCAGGAACAATACGATTGACCAGGCTGTTTATGGTGCTGGTGGAACTCCAGCCAAGAGGCGACTACATGGTAGCGTTGGGAATACTAGTTTGTCAGCAAAATACAGATCTCCTGGAAAGAGAGAGCCACAGGATCGGGAAACGGTGCTAACTTGCAGAGAAGAAAGAATGTGTCCGGAGAGGCCCAAGACAAAAACAACGACCGCTGCAAGGAGTCGTCCGTGACTTGAAAAGCTGTGAAATGTTGTTTCAGCCTATGTAAGTAGGGTTCCCAGTCCTCTTTAGCGTCATTAAAGGGTGAAAACGACGGCGGACACCCGAGGACCCTGAAGCTGGTGCGGTAATGCGTCCCGGGAATCGACTTTATCCGTTAGCAACTGCAGCGACTTTTGTAAGATGTCTAACTGGAGCAGCTGCTGCTGCATGAGCTGCTGCTGTTGCTCCAGCAGACAGACAAACTTCACTTCCATACCAAGAACGACCACCGGTTACCTCGTCGCCAAAATGTTGTAACTGCGACCAGGACGGTGGCGGGGTAGCACTGACGGAAGGTGCGGCGGGACCTGCGGAGAGGCCCGCGAACAACAACACAACAGAAAAGGATGGACACGACCAACATAGGACAGAATGAATATGACAAGACTGAACAACAGAGTCACAAAGAAACAAACTCGTACACGAACCAGGAAGAAAGCAGTCTAGCGCAAGCGAGAGTAGACTGACTGGATGGGCGAGTGGCCCGCGCTTAAGTATGCTCTCGGAGGCACCGCTATTGGCTGCTGGGACCACGTGTTCCACTGTGGTACCCCCACACTAAAAGTGGGCCAGGAGGTACACGCCGCCACAGCTTACGGTGCAGCGACCTCTATGGGTCTTCGACATCCATGACGTCTGGTGCGGATTCAAATTCCGCGGCGTGTGGTACCAGATTCTGTATTACGGTTTGTGTTATGTTACTATCTTGAATAGAAGCTTTATTGGGATGCCTACTGACCCATTCTCTCTCATTTGCTGCAGTGTTTTTACTTACTGATTTTATGCACATTCTGGTAGTAGTGTTTTTACTGTGTATATTGAAGCATATGTTGTTTTTGTAAACAGCTAAGGATATATACTGTACAATCCATCCAACAAGAGCCCCAGTTGCCTGGGTAACTGACACACAACAGGTTCCCCACAATCTGCACTAGTAAGCCAAGATCCCATTCCCCATGTCATAAAATGTTTAACTGTTGTGCACAATGGTGCTCACTGAAGCCTGTCCATAGGTTACAGTAAGGCAGGACTAATGCTGCTGGACAGCCCACAGCTTAGGAACTCATATCAGCAGATCCACAGATGGCCTGGACCTCTGAGGGACTTTCATGAAAGCACAAGTCTTCACTAATGAGAACATGCATGGGCAGACTGCTGTATTCTCTTATGTCTTAGTATAAGCTGTGACTTTGTCATCCATGGGGGATATTTGTTCCTTTCCTGTTTACTGACTGACATGTCTGTTACACTAAGTATTCCTTTGGATGTGAAATGACATTTCTGCTTGATGGTATAGAAGGCCTTGATAAGTAATGACTCCAAGTTTTAATGCAAAAACCCTTGAAACATTTTAAATAAAACAAATGTTATTAACATTCTAGATCTTCATTCTTGAAGTCTACATGTTTGCAGCCCTCTGCCAGTATAGGGCTCCAAATTGTAGCATGTAACATGGTGGTGTATAATGTAACTGCCGACCGGAGTGGCCGAGCGGTTAAAGGCGCTACAGTCTGGAACCGCACGACCGCTACGGTCGCAGGTTCGAATCCCGCCTCGGGCATGGATGTGTGTGATGTCCTTAGGTTAGTTAGGTTTAAGTAGTTCTAAGTTCTAGGGGACTTATGACCACAGCAGTTGAGTCCCATAGTGCTCAGAGCCATTTTTATAATGTAACTATGTCAGCATGTGAGGAACAGCACGCTGCAGTCAAGTTTTGAATTTGAAGAGTTCATCCACACATGGAGCATCCTCTCCTTCAGCATGACAATGCCAGACCACATGCAAGAGCTGCAAGAATTTGACACCTTGGATTCACTGTCATTTATAGTGGTGAAGTGGTGCAAGCAGAGGTGAAGTTGTGGCTCCAAGTCAGGCCTGTATGGAAAATGATCAAAGTGAAATCCTCAAAGATGTTCTCTAAGTTCTGGAAACAAATGAAAATTGGATGGGCCATCAACAATGTCAAACATTCTACAGTGATGGTATCAACAAACTGGTCTCTTATTGGGAGAAATGAATTTGTTGCCAGGCTGTTTATGTGAAAAATAAACATGTAAATATGAAGAATGAAGATGTAGTATGTTAATAATGTTTGTTTTATTCAAAAAGCCTTTAGAGTTCTCATATTAAAAATTAAGAGGCACTGATTTTCAGCGCATCATCATTGCACACTTCCAATTTACTTGCTGGACCAGCTTGTCAATCTTGATGCATTTTGTTCCAAATCTGTCTGCAGAGCTCAGGATTTACCCTATTTTATTGTTATTTCAATTAACTGTGAAGGGGAGGGTAAGAACTAGTTTCAATGAATGTTTGAGCTTGTATGCTTCACCATAGTTCTAGTTTATATTTTTTTTACCTTCAGCCAGTTCAAGAATCAACATAGGCATTTTTACTAATTAGAAGAATGTATATGACAGGAATAACAATTATTTTTCTCTGACTGGATTCTTATTTCACAGAAGTAAAGACATTTTATTCTTAGCACAGTGGAATCATTTATAATTACAAGGTAAGAACCCATTGGCACAGATTGCCCAATCATCAAAGACCAAAAAAGTTCAATTGGGGGAAAAAGCTTCTGTAGTTCCAAATTTTTGTACATTGGTAGGGGGTGAAGAGCCATGAACAACACATTAAAAATCCTGACCAGTAGGGTGTGAGCGTGGGACAAGGGTGTTTAAAGGCCATATTTTTATGTTTTTCTTGAGTAACTCTAAAACCGTGGCTTCTAATGAAACTATTTCCCAGCACAAAATTAAACTACATTAACTTTCCTACTAAAAGGTAATATTCATTTTTTCTCTAGGAGTAATAGTTTCTGCATTGCAGTGGATTGAAAAATAGCAGATCATTAAAAATATTGTTTTAAGGGTATAAAATTTATGATTATTGTTAAATAAAGTGGGTTAAGAGCAAATATTAATTGTGTATCCCTTAATATGGTTCTACTATGCTTAGATTAAGTACAAACTGTGGGGTGTAACAGGGTGGACAGTGGTGTTGGTGGAAGGTAGAAACATGAGGCAAGGGAGGTAGCCAGATTGTGGTCCTGCACTTCCCTCCTTCATAGGTCTGCAAACTGAAGAGCAAGTAGATGAGTTCCTTCACTCTCTCTATCCCACCACATCACAAGAAGTAACTAAAGAGTGTTCCACAAACTTTTACTGACTCTGCCACAGCTTGCCTTATGAATCATTGGTAGTGTAATGCATTTTGTGAAAAATAAATGCCCCTCAGATGTGTTTGTGCAGTAACACTGCAAGGAGTACATGCAGTGTATCCCAGGGGGAATGGTCAGTATTCACAGATATAACTCATTTGAAGCAAAAAACTTCATATGGACATATGTGTGTACCATTAGACCAAAAACAAATGTATAATGGAAACAATTTGGAATAGGGCATATTTGTCTTGTCCTAATTACTGGATTAGCTATGGTAATACAATTAACTGGCCACCAAGATTGCCAGACCTTATGCCATTAGATTTTTTTATGGGGTGGGATGAAGCCTGAGATGTACAAATCAAAAGGTGAATATGCTAGATGAACTGCTGGGTCACTTCGTGGATGCTGCTGCCCTCATTAGGGAATGTGCAGAGGCACTCAGAAAGCAACACACGTTCTCCTAAGAGTGCGCAAATGCAGTGAAGTTCACAGTGGGATATTCAAACATTTATTGTAAACTGTATAACAGCTGTAATGTGACATGTATGACAATTCTTAGAGGTGAATGTGTTAAAAATGCATATTTTTCAATTGATACTTTGTAAAATGCATGTTTCACTCTTCATTATGTCGTATATGTGTAAGCCTGACCATTTATTGAATAATACAGAAAATAATTAATGTATGAGCATATGCCCCATTCTAACTGTGTTCTATATCTGAAACCATTCAATGTGCATTGTTAGTGTTGTCAGCAATAGGGGGTCCCTTGAGTAACAGTCAATATTCAGGGATGTGTCACAACTGATCATTTTATGCAAAAAAAACTTTATAAGAATGCATGTGGACTGATCCTATGTAAAATGCTGCACACTGTTGTACACTGCTAGAAGGGAAATTAGTTCTTAGTCATCCTCTACAGCAGCTGCAGCATTCTACTGGGAAAGACAAATCCCTTACCATGAGCACTGCTGAACTGTCAGTTTACAGACAGACTATGTCTACTTGCATAAGAGAAATGCTTGGGAGGCTAAGTTTGTATTTATTTGCAGTTGTTAAATGTGCTATTATGTAAAAAAAACTCAACAGCTGGAGCTGTCATTTGTCTACTATAACTGAACAGCCTGCCTCGAGTGTGACATGCTGTTAATATGTATTCGACAGCACTGGTTTCATTGCCTTCATTACCAATTGGTGGAATGCTTTTCACAGCATCTGTTCTGACAACATTTGAAGATGCACTTTGGAACAGCAGCAGGTCACCTATGTGTTAAAGTAGTTCAGATATGCATTGCTTATCTTATTTTAAAATAACATCAGATTACTGTTATAGAATTCACCGTGATCAGTACCATTCCAACAGATGTATTCATATCTACCTTGCAAGATATGCTGTGAACGTTTGGTGAGTTGTTCAACTCACTGCAAACTACTATACAGGTGCCAGCAATTCCTGAATGGAAGAGATTTATGCAGTGTATCAGTGACACAGTTAATGGTGAGATATGCAGAACAACTTTCTGGTTCTTCATTAATTCAACACTAGCTGACTACAGCTTGTTTACATGGCTTTACAATACACTGTCAGTATAGACAGCAGGAACGTGGCACATTTATCAATCCAACCCCTTTCCCACCATCACTACATAGATCACTGACAACACAACACTTATGAATTAAGTGCTTCTCAGCCATTGTTTGTAGGAATGTATTTTAAATAAAGCTCACTTAAAAACTGAAAATCAGTACTCAATCAATAAACTGAAAATAATTATTCTACTATATAAACACTAGCCCAGAGAAGTTATTTTTCCTATTCACATAAGAGAACTAGACAGAGAATGCAGTGGAGGTACAGTCTCCCTAAATCAAAAAGTGAGCAGAATTCATGGTGGGGACAGTTGCCTTTCTAAGAATAATGCTATAACTGCCACACATTATGATAAAAAATCAATTTCTGATTTAGCAGTGTACAACATGGAGCTGAAATTTATGCAAATCTCTCAATATGTGTTTCTTGTGTTACTGTTACTAGAAATCATATTGTATCCCATATAGTGTTAATGCACTCTGCAAAAAAATAAACACCTTCCAGGCATATCTGCACACTGCATCAGTAGTGATTCATAAGGTAAGCTGCAGAAGAGTCATTATAACTTTGTGAAACATCCTGTGGTTGCTTCTTGTGATGCAGCTGGGTAAAGAGAGTGGGGACTCGTCACTCCTTGCTCTTCGGTCTGCAGACCTATGAAGTAGGGAAGTGCATGACAACATTCTGCCAACATACCTTCATTTGCGATTCTAACCTCCACCCCTGCCCCCCCCCCCCCCTTTCCTTCCATCCTGTTACACCAGCAAGAACACAATTGATCCCTTAATATGATTGTACTGTACTTAGGTGAGCTACACACATTTAATATTTGTTCTTAACCATCTTCATTTAACAATAATTACAAACTTTATATGAGGGTCACTTCAAAAGAAATGCACACTATTTTTGTAAAAATACGGTTTTCATTGTGATGAGTGAAAGTTTTACAGTGTGTAGATACATCCTTCCCACTTGTTTTCAAACTTAGTTCAACCTGTTACCGTGAGTGGCGCTGTCACAGCATGTCTTCAAGATGGCTGCTACACTTGAAGTTCGTCAGAAGCAATGTGCTGTCATAGAATTCCTGTGCTGTGAAAACGAGACAGTGGGAAACATCCACAAGAGGTTGAAAAAGGTGTATGGAGATGCTGCTGTCAATTGCAGTACAGTTAGTCAGTGGGCAAGCAGGTTACGTGATAAAAGTGGGCACAGCAATCTTGAGGATTTTCCTCGCAACAGCAGGCCTCGTACTGCACACACTTCAGAGCCACCATAAATTCTGATGCATATGTGATGACACTGAAGAAATTTCAAGCTCAACTGAGTTGTGTTCAACCACATCGGCAAAAGCAGGATGTTTTGCTGTTGCATGCCAATGCACGGCCACATGTCAGTCAAAAAACTATGGAAGTGATCACAAAACTTGGATGGACAACACTGAAACACCCGCCTTACAGTCCTCACCTGGCTCCATGTGACTATCATCTCTTTGGGAAACTGAAAGACCCTATTCGTGGAACCAGGTTTGAAGATGATGACTCTCTTGTGCACGCTGCCAAACAGTGGCTCCAACAGGTTGGTCCAGAATTTTACCATGCAGGTATACAGACGCTGGTTCCAAGATGGTGTAACGCAGTTGACAGGAATCGAAATTATGTAGAGAAATGAAAGTATTGTTCCTAAAGGATGTATCTACACACCGTAAAACTTTCAAACATGTAGAATAAAAGATGGATTTTAAAAAAATAGTGTGCATTTCTTTTGGAGTGACCCTCGTAACATTAAAACAATATTTTTTATTAATCTGTGACTTTTCCACCTGCTGCAATGTGGAAACTATTAATTCTAGAAAAAAAAAAAAATGAACAGGACTTTTCCTGAATGAAATTTAATGTAGTTTAATTTTGTGCTAGGAAACATTTGTACTAGAGGTCACAGTATCAAAGTTATTCAAGGAAAACATTAAACAGTTACACCCCTCACCACCTCCCACACTGAGATCCCACCAGTCAAGATTTTTAGTATGTTGCTCATTGCCCTGCCCCCTAAAAAAAAAAAAAAAAAAAAAAAAAATAGTAGGAGTCATGTAGTATAAGACATCAGTCATTCTCTCCCATAAGGTTTAGAAGATTGTGCACAAATACTAGGCTTCCTTACAACAGCCAATAGGCTGGAGTAGTCCATCAGCAGAGCACAAAATATAGCGAGCTGGTGGGCCAACAGACAGGACAGCACACTAAATGGGCTGAAGCCTGCAATAAGCACGACTCCAATCTCAACATACACTCCTGGAAATGGAAAAAAGAACACATTGACACCGGTGTGTCAGACCCACCATACTTGCTCCGGACACTGCGAGAGGGCTGTACAAGCAATGATCACACGCACGGCACAGCGGACACACCAGGAACCGCGGTGTTGGCCGTCGAATGGCGCTAGCTGCGCAGCATTTGTGCACCGCCGCCGTCAGTGTCAGCCAGTTTGCCGTGGCATATGAGCTCCATCGCAGTCTTTAACACTGGTAGCATGCCGCGACAGCGTGGACGTGAACCGTATGTGCAGTTGACGGACTTTGAGCGAGGGCGTATAGTGGGCATGCGGGAGGCCGGGTGGACGTACCACCGAATTGCTCAACACGTGGGGCGTGAGGTCTCCACAGTACATTGATGTTGTCGCCAGTGGTCGGCAGAAGGTGCACGTGCCCGTCGACCTGAGACCGGACCGCAGCGACGCACGGATGCACGCCAAGACCGTAGGATCCTACGCAGTGCCGTAGGGGACCGCACCGCCACTTCCCAGCAAATTAGGGACACTGTTGCTCCTGGGGTATCGGCGAGGACCATTCGCAACCGTCTCCATGAAGCTGGGCTACGGTCCCGCACACCGTTAGGCCGTCTTCCGCTCACGCCCCAACATCGTGCAGCCTGCCTCCAGTGGTGTCGCGACAGGCGTGAATGGAGGGACGAATGGAGACGTGTCGTCTTCAGCGATGAGAGTCGCTTCTGCCTTGGTGCCAATGATGGTCGTATGCGTGTTTGGCGCCGTGCAGGTGAGCGCCACAATCAGGACTGCATACGACCGAGGCACACAGGGGCAACACCCGGCATCATGGTGTGGGGAGCGATCTCCTACACTGGCCGTACACCACTGGTGATCGTCGAGGGGACACTGAATAGTGCACGGTACACCCAAACCGTCATCGAACCCATCGTTCTACCATTCCTAGACCGGCAAGGGAACTTGCTGTTCCAACAGGACAATGCACGTCCGCATGTATCCCGTGCCACCCAACGTGCTCTAGAAGGTGTAAGTCAACTACCCTGGCCAGCAAGATCTCCGGATCTGTCCCCCATTGAGCATGTTTGGGACTGGATGAAGCGTCGTCTCACGCGGTCTGCACGTCCAGCACGAACGCTGGTCCAACTGAGGCGCCAGGTGGAAATGGCATGGCAAGCCGTTCCACAGGACTACATCCAGCATCTCTACGATCGTCTCCATGGGAGAATAGCAGCCTGCATTGCTGCGAAAGGTGGATATACACTGTACTAGTGCCGACATTGTGCATGCTCTGTTGCCTGTGTCTATGTGCCTGTGGTTCTGTCAGTGTGATCATGTGATGTATCTGACCCCAGGAATGTGTCAATAAAGTTTCCCCTTCCTGGGACAATGAATTCACGGTGTTCTTATTTCAATTTCCAGGAGTGTAGATACTAAGGTGCCTCATATACAAGATCATTCAGTAAGAAGGTCTAGCTAATCCAGACACTATGTAACCATGAGACTTGTTCTGTTTGAATCCATGTTCTTACTACTGGAATAGCAAAATACTGAGTGCCTTCATACCTCTACATTTCACACCACAAAGGAGGAGCAGCCATGATAACCTTTCATCAAAGACAAGACCCAAGAACCTTATTGAGATTCTAAAATTCAGAATAATGCCCTTTCATCCAAATTTTGCGGTAAATGGGAAGCGCAACATGAAAGGTACCTCTCATTGTTGCAGTTGCCATGGTGTTACCAGAGTAGTGATATGCAGCACGAAATGTTAGTCTTAAATAAAGAATACAAAAAATAATCCTTTATTCACTCATTTATACCTAAGACATTTGGTGTAACTAATTGTGTGTTGTATAATGCTGTATCTCAGCATTGTGTCAGCGTATCCACCAGCTGCTGCTCGTTGTTCTGCCTGGCAAGGTCCAGGGGGGGGGGGGGGGGGGGTGGCTCCTCCCCCCGCCATCCCTGGCCGCACTGTCTGCCCCCACATGCAGTAGATCAACCACTACCCCTGCCTGGCCCCACACTGCCCCCAAGTGCAGTGGCGTATGCCCCAAGTCATCTCTGCTGTTGGGGTCAGCAGATGCATCCAGTAGCAGCCGCACAAGAGCTGTGAGGCCATTTGCTGCAGCGAAGTGTAGGGGCGTCATCTGCCTGCATGCCAATTTCAACTATGCCTTTATTGTTGCAATTGCAGACACAGATGTATGAGGTCTGATCAAAAAATTCTGGATCATTTGTAATTTCAGGCCAATGGTGTGTTGTAGTGAAATGTGGTTGGAATCCCTGCACATGTCTGTGTTTAATGTGTAACTGCCGGAAGTTTCATTGTTGTATGTCTGTTAGTTACTGTTCAGTGCTATACTGAGTAGAACATTGACACCTGAAAATTTGCAAACTGTGTGGCACAGAGTTAGAGGAGCAACACGTCTACATCAAATTTTGCATGGAACTCAAGAAAACCTTTACAGAGACACACCAAATGATGCAGAAAGCCTAAGGTGATGAGTACTTAAGTTTTACTTGGTATTACGAATGGTTCACATGGTTTAAAAAAGACTGGATGGAAGTTAAAGACAATCCTTGTTCAAGATGCCCTTCGACGTCTACTAACAACGCTCATGTCAGGAACGCCAATGAAATTATTTGTACCAGTCAAAGACTGACTGTCCAGGAGATTGCAGAAGACTGTAAAATTTCAGTTAGATCATGTCATGAAATCCAGACACAGCATCTTGGAATGCATCGTGTTGCCACCGAGTCTGTCCCCTGGCTCATGAGTCAAGACCAGAAAGACCTTCACCTCACTATCTGTGAAGAGCTTTTAGATTGTGCAAATGAGAATGAGATGTTCCTTAATAGAATCATAACTGGTGATGAGACATGGGTCTACAGTTTTGATATTGAGACCAAGGTTCTGTCTTCACAATGGGTCGGAAAAGGTTCTCCAAGACCAAAAAAAACTCATCAGGTCAGGTCAAATGTCATAGCCATGCTGATAGTTTTCTTTGACTCTGAAGGATTAGTGCACTCCTTATTTAAACCAAATATCTGTGTCAGCAGCTGATGCTAAACTGTGGCAAACTATGTCTTAAACACCATATTTCTCATATGGTGGCTTTCCCTTGTACAGGGTGGGGTAAATAAAAGTGGCCTAGACAAATGGATGTGATTATGAAACCATCTGTGACAGCGTTAACAGAGAAGGAAAAGATAGTTACTTCCAACAGGATGGAGCAACTGCCCATACAGCAAGCCAAACTTTGGAACACGTTTATACAATCTTCACGTCTGATAGATTTGAGGGCTCCCCACACAAAGTAATCCCACACTGACAGATCAGGTGACATGGGTCACCAGCTAGGGCCATGACCAGACTGACCTCAGCTAACAAGTCTAAGAACTGCAGTAGAAATTTAAATTCCAGCAGTCCAGCTTTGACCTTGTTTACCAGTGCCTAAAAGTGCCAAGAGTGAACGGTGGCCACATTCAACATGTCGGGTTAGCACTGTATTTTATTTCCTCTGCTATGTTTCTTTGTACCCTGTAACTCTGTCCTCTGGGCCACCTTTATTTACCCCCACCCTCTATTTGAGAATTATATGTCAAAATCATTTACAGTGAAAGCAGTGTATTAGATTGTAGTTGGATAAACTCTTATTAATCCACACTTTGAGCAAGTCAGAACAGTCTCAAGGCTGTTATTTTCTTCCAGTTCATCATTTACTTGTTACATGATCTCCCTGGGGTTGATTACCAATGTGACTTTGCCACTTGTCAATAAGTTCTTTGGAGGCCATGATTTGACACAATGCCTTTACTGCAGTTTAGAGTGTTGTGAATTTCAGTAGTGATAGGATATTTCGTAAGGCTTTTGCTCTGTAATAGTTTAGGTACTTGAGTGTACATCATTGTCTTCAATAACAAGTTCCTGTATGTGAAATTTTAATTGATTTAATAGCCCCAACAAATTCCCTCTGTCCTTCTGTATATAAAATGGGCATATTCTCTAGAACATGCTCTTTTTCTCTTAAGAATCATGATCACATTGTTATGGATTCATATAGTCCAATCCTAGCACTGACTGTTGGATTTACTGAGAGTCCAAAATTCTCACCCTTTATTGTAATCTAGAAGACACTGCTAACCGCTAAGCAGACCACGACTAGGCTGTTATATGGTGTCACCGCAATCCATAACTTCTGCTATGGTGCTGCAAAACACATGATGGCTATACCACTCAAGTCATGTCTGCAGCAGCCACTCAGGATTTTAGTGTATACCTCCAGACCACCAGACAGTGCACCAAGGGCTGCAGACAATAAAGTACCTTGCCAGGCAACAGCAAGAGATCCCTGGCTGCCTACACTTGGTCATCAGTTACTAGGGGGCATACCATTTCTTCCTTGAAACAGCTATTTAAGGAAACCCAGGGATCACTGTGTACAGTTCCCATTGATGAGAGTGGCTGACTCATGCACTGTCTGCTTGCAGTCCCTCAGTTAAGCTCCCATCAGCGTGCTGTTGGCAATGACAGAACAACACCAAGAAGAAGGCTTCTGCATTGGAAAAGAGCTTTCTTTGAGTGTTAGTGATTTCAGTGTTTAGTCCTGGCTCCAGGGAGTTAGGTGGAGTTAAATTCACAGAATGGTATTTTGTTTGGAACTGCAGAAGATGCAGAGTTAATTTCTAATTATAAATTGTGACAAACATATTTTTGGTTTTTGGAACGACAATAAAGAAGCTGCTGTACTCCTACTGGGACTCTCTTTGAAGTAGGAAAAAGACAGATTTTGCACCTTCAGAGGTGGCACCTAGCGATAGTTGGTAACACACTGCAAGGATTCTGTAGATGCTGATAGCAGTAATGCATGACAATAATATGACCAGTGATGTGCACCTACCTGGTCTGGCCTCCACCAACTGCTGAAAAGAATGACCTCTGCAGCCTGGATAAAATTTAGCCATGTGTTGGCCAAAGAACAGTTGAGATAAACATGGATGGGAGAAGATACTGTCAGGCTGTGTGTTTGGTACTGTAGTAGATTGCTGTAAAGATTGGACTTTGAGTCAGTCCAGTAGTACAATCCTATATCAAAGTTAGGTAAACATCCAGTTGCTGCTTTTTGGTGCAGATTGTTTGCTCTTGTCCAGATCCCTAAGGTGTCAGTCTGCTGCTTCTCTACTCCTGGCCACCTGTCTTCCTACATTGATATCTAATGAAAGCACACCACAACTGGCACTAGTGATTTTTGTGTTCCACCCTTCTACTGTTGTCAAGTCCCAGTAATGCGAAATACAAAGCAAGAAAATGGTGTCCAGAAACCACTAAATCCATGAAGGAAGAGTGGTAGACGAGTGATAGAATAGCCTTCTGTTGCGCTACTTGACTGTTTGTCACATGCTTACTGTTTTTTGTTTTGCCTGTTTTGCATTTACTTTCTGGTTCCTGTGCTGCCTTTGCTTTGCTTGATCAGCACTTATTTCCAATTGTGTGTGTTCTTATTTGTCATTTATTTGCAAGAGTGCATTTTCTTGCTACACTTGGATACTGGTATCATAGCAGTGCAGCAAATTCCAAGGCCTCAAATGCCTGCTTCTCAGTCAGCATTTAATCTAATGCAGTATTTTCAGTTTCAGAACCAATAAATGCCTCAACACAGGGACGCCATCAATCACTTCCTGGTAGCCCAGATGGCACTGAAGGCATCACCAGCAGCTCCAGCAGCCAGCAGCCTACACAACTTTCATTTGCACTGCCATTTCAGGAATTCAGTGAGATGAAAGAAGACTGGTCTGAGTATCTCACCCAGTAGGAAGTTCATTTCATGGCACTTCAGGTGTAAGGTACTGTTTAACATTCTCATTTTTTGATCAAATTAAAATTCTTAAATACACTGACTCTTCTTTGCAGCAAGTTATGCAAATTATAGACTATAAGGACTCTTGTGATAGTGCAGCAGACAGTTTTGAGGTAGCGCCTATTTGCAGTGCAGTACAGCAAAATACAATAGACTCGCCACTGACTGTGGCTGGCTAGGGAACAGCAAAAACAGCAGTGTAAACAGAATGTGAGACAGCAGGCTCATTGCCTTCACTGTAATTCAGCACCCAATCTTGTCCCTGATGAGAGGAAACTTGTGTTTCCTGCGGCAAGCACAGGCCTGTTCAGTCACTATATTTACAGAAACATAAAGCACTGCTTACCCAAATGAGCCACATTCTCTTTCAGGGAATTTTATGTTACCTTTGGTAAACAATGTTGACACTGAAGAACAGCATCATGTTAGCCCTAAAGTGAAGAAGTCACATACACTATGTGATCAAAAATATCCAGACACCCGCAAAAATATACATTTTTCATATTAGGTGCATTCAGCTGCCACCTACTGCCTGGTACTCTGTATTAGCAACCTCAGTAGTCATTAGACATTGTGAGAGAGCAGAATGGGGCACTCTGTGTAACTCATGCACTTCAAAAGTGGTGAGGTGATCGGGTGTCACTTGGGTCTTATGTCTGTGCACAAGATTTCCACACTCCTAAACATCCCTAGATCCACTGTTTCTGTTGTGATAGTGAAGTGGAAATGTGAAGGGACATGAACAGCACAAAAGCATACAGGCTGGCCTCGTCTGTTGACTGAGAGAGACCACTGACAGTTGAAGAGGGTTGTAATGTTTAATAGGCAGACATCTATCCAGACCATCACACAGGAATTCCAAACTGCATCAGGAGCCACTGAAAGCAGGAGGTGAGAAAATGTGGATTTCATGGTCAAGCAGTTGGCATTTACCGGCATGATACGTGGCTTTATGCTACATACACCAAGCAAGGTGTCGTTTGCTCATAACATTGGATGACTGAACAGTGGAAAAATGTTGTGTGAAGTGATGCATCACTGTACACAATGTGGCAATCTGATGGCAGGGTCTGGGTATGGTGAATGCCCAGTGAACACCATCTGCCAATATGTGTAGTGCCAACAGTAAAATTCGGAGGCAGTGGTGTTATGGTGTGGTCGTGTTTTTCATGGAGGGGGCTTGGACCCCTTGTTAGTTTGTGTGACACTATCACTTATTGCTACCCACCTTTGAAAAGAAATTCGGGGATGGCAATTGCATCTTTCAACATGATCAAGCACCTCTTCATAATGCAAGGCCTGTTGCAGAGTGGTTACATGACAATAACATCCCTGTAATGGACATACCTGCACAGAGTCCTGACCTCAATCCTATAGAAGACCTTTGGGATGTTTTGGAAAGCCGACTTCATGCCAGCTGCCCCCAGCCATGCAAATTTCATACTACACTTACTGCTTATACTGACCAGGACATTCCTGTCTTAAGTACTTGTAGCCTTCCAGCATCTTTCCAAAGCCTAACAAAGACAGTGACATTTACAGTGCTTTGTTCACAGAGCAGAGAAAATATTTTTGGATTGGAGTAATTTGATTTGTTTGGGCTATGTGTCGAGGAGAATGTACTTTCTGTTACTTCTTTTTAACCTCAGGGCAGTGTTGCAAAACTGTGTGAAGACTTTCATGATTAGCTGGTGGAAGTTCTAGGCAAAGCTAACAATTTTACTGCTCATATCATGATGAAGGACAATGTGCAGCTGTGCTTCTGTAGAGCTTGTCCTTTTCCATATGCTATTTATGACAAGGTGGCTCAGGAAATTTATGCATTGTGGAACAATGGTAGTATAGCACCTATTGCAGCTAGCCAGTCGGCATCACCACTTGTAATTCTGATGAAGCCTTCTGGCAGACAGAAGTTGTGCACTGATTTCAAAGCTACAGTGTACCGTCAGACTATCATTGATTCTTATCCATTGGGTGCTATGCTTACTTGCAAATACCTCTGGATGAACAGTCACTGCTCTCAGGGAAAGGAAAAAAATATACTGTAGTTATCTATCTTTCAGAGTCAGTATTATGCAGAATTTTAACAGGGACAGAACTGGCATTTTTTGTGCATATTTATGAATCACTATCTATGCAGTATTTTCAATATTTGGAAAGGTATGTCCAGGTCTAGACAGCGCCCCCCCCCCCCTTTCCCCCTAGAAACTATCATATCAGAGCTGTTGCCCATCTGGCGTGTTCAAGTTTCTAACATATGGCTGGTGCAGAAGCACTGCTGAATGGAAATTTCAGCACTACTTGGAGCATTTAACTGCAATTGTGCCTTTTTGTTCTACGTATTTGGCCAATGTTGTGGTGTTCGCTAATATGTTGTTCTTTGGTGCAACCAATCTTCACATGCTGTTTCATGTGCCATCAGTGGCAGACCTCAAGCATAACAAGCAAAAATGTGATTTTCTTTGACTGTAAATGGGACATGGCATCAACATCTAGGGTGTTCATCCATTACAGTAGCATTTGCTTGCTATCTGTGACCTCCCATCTTCTTGCAAAGTGCATAAATTACAATCTGGGTTGGGGAAGCTCACTTACTACATTCAGTTTATTCCTAACACCACAAAATAGTAGCTCCCTTGCATCAATTATGCCAGAAGAACGTCCATGCTTCACTCACTGATTCTTGCCTTGTACATTTTGTTCCTGACAAGCCAGTGATTTTGGCCATGGACATGTCCCCCTATGAGCTTCGTGCAATTTTATTGCACAGGATTGGTTCGGTAGACAGGCTAATAGCATTTGCTTCAAAATTGCTGATTAGTTGAGATGTAAGTTCTCACACTTATCTACCAAGTAATGATGTTTCATCATATCTTTTTGGTAGAAAATTTTACCTGATGACTGATCATACATGCCTTCAAACCCTGTGTAGCTCCTCCAAACTGGTTCCCCTTCATATGGCACAAAAGCTGCAATGATGGGCCCTTCTTTAGTCAAAGAACCAGTATGAGATTAGAAGTGAACTGATACACAAACATGACAATGTCAGCAATTCTTGCACCTCCCTGTTGGCCCAGATTCTGCTTTTGAGGCATCAGAAGCCTCTTATTGCTGCATTAATACTCAGGGCACAGATGTTTTGCAGGGCTTCTCACTCAACCGCCAAAGGATTTCCCAAACCACAGCAACAGATCTAGACTTACAGATTCTGTTGCACTATATCTGTACTGGGTGGCTGCAATCAGTAAATCAGATCCATAGATGGGTGGTTCACCGATACTTTGCCTGAACTCTGCAATCCAACAGGGGGTGATTTCACTGCGGACTGAGAATGACCAGTCATGGATGGTGATTCCCAGAGCTCTTCAACAACATGTGCTTTGCTTGCCCCACCAAGGTCATTGGGACATTCACACATTGAATGGATGATGTGTCAATGTGTCACCTGTATGGAGTATCTGTCAGTTCACTCCGCCCCCCCCCCCCCCCCCCCCAACAGTTCTTCAACTGGCCAAAGCCTCAGGCACCACAACAATTGTTGCATTTGCATGTAGGCTCTTATAGGAATACTCATAGGCTCATTCTCATTTATGCATTCAGCAAGTTTCCCTTTATGATTCCCATGTCCTTGGCAATGACACATTGTACCCTTCAAACTCTGTCATCAATTGTTTGCCTGAAATGACTGTGACAGACAATGGACCACAGTATGTGCCAATGCACACTGCTCCAGTTGCAACATCCTTGGTGGTGGCTGGCGCCTTCTCCACTGTGATAGCGTAACAGGGGAAACTCCCCATCTCACCCTCCCCCCCTCAGATTTAGTGGTAACATGGCCCAGTGGATAGCCCATCAAAAACTGAACACAAATCAAGCATGAAAATAGGAAGAATGTATACTGAATTGTGAAAAAAGAAGTGAAATAGAAATGGTGAACTGCCCAAATTCAACATATGCAACATTAAGCTAATTGTAAGAGCCACAACGTTTTGGTTGTGTGGTCATGATGGGAGATCTGTGTTCGAATCCCCCAATTTTGTTTTCTTCACTAAGTTATGAACTTTCCACCCAGTCAATGATATGTCTGTTCTCCTTCTGTAGTCTTGGCAGTTGTCATACTATACATAGGTTACAGAATATGGGTCATGTGGTAAGAATATATTATCATTGCAAGTAAACATGATGAAAATCGTGAGCAGGCAAGATGCCGCACAGATCTCTCACAGAAATGAAAATAACAAATCAACAGGTATTAACTATATTACTACAAAATAATTCAAGAGTCAAAACTCACAAAACAGAATGCAAGAGTCATAACTGTGGTACTTCGGTAAAACAAATAGGAGGTACGCATGTCTCCCTTACACCTCACTGTTGCAAATGGATGTTAGACCACGACAAAGACATAAATTTCAATACAGCAAACAGATATGTCAATGAGAGGACAGACAGTTCCTAATTCTGAGGGGGCGAAAAAATAGGGCACAAGGGAGATTTGTACATAGCCCCCCCAACCCCCTGCACAGTCTAACACCATGACCACACAATCGTGACATGCTGGCTGTTCGCATTCACTCAATGCTGCACATCTTGAGCTTGGACCATACACTGTTTCTATTCTGCTTTTTTTTACAGTTTAGTATATGTTCTTCATGTGTTTATTCTTGCTCTGTGTTCAGTTTTTGATGAGCTATACACTGGTCTATCTTAAAACTAAATCTGAGCAGGGTTCAATAGGGAGTATACCTTGTAAGTATCACATTAACAATTTGGTCTTTTTCAGGTTGTCTGGCAGCTCCAAGCAACAGGAGTGGGGCAGGCAGTTTGCTGCAGCAACATCAGAATCAAATTTGTTTTCATAAAATGTATGATCTGTAAGAGCAAAGTCAGCTGCAGGATGACACGCCTGCCTGACTGCCACTATAATCACCATCTCCAGCCCTGTGGTGCCCCCTACTGTGAGCACTGGACCAAGAATGGATGTACGTCCCATCACAGCCAATTTAATGCCTACAGCCTGCATCACTGGTTGGGAGGGGGAGGGGAGTGACGGGGGGGGGGGGGGGGGGGGTCCACTCTTTCCAATGACTGCCCAACTGCCCATGGGGTTGCAGCGGATGCCTCTCCAGCTGTTGCATCCCACTTCTCCTCAGGTGGTCCTTCACCTCAGAATGTAGTGCACACCCTCTGGCTGGATTTTCAGCTAGTGCTTCCATTCAGTTGCAAGGCATATGCTGGGGCATGGACAGAGGGTCAGCATCATCCTGAGCATTGGCTACTGTCTCCTCATTGTTACCATTGTTGTGTAGTGGCAATTGCACAGGTGCCAATGTGGGAGGAGAGCAATATACAGGTGGCAAAGTTTGGGGGGGGGTGGGGGTGGGGATGTGGTGTCGTTGCAATAGATACCACCAGAGGGGGCACCTAGTGATAGTTGGCAACATATTTCAAGAATTCCGTGGACACCAGTAGCAGATGTGCATCATTAGCTGTGCTGTCATCTTGTGCATCTGCCACATTCAGCCTCTAACAGCTGCCAACAAGAGAGACCTCAGCAGACTGGCTGCCATGTGGCTGAACTTTATCCAAAGGACAGTTCAATTGGTCATGGGAGAGACAGAGTCTAAACACACAATGTGATAGGCAGGATGTGATGGTAATGTTGTAGTGAACTGCTGTGAAACTTGGACTTGGCTATAGGATTGTACTACCAGATACTCAAAATTAAGTGAATACACAATTACTGTTTATTGGTGCAGATTAATTATTTGCTCTTGGCCAGATCTCTATGGTGACAGTTTGCTGCTCCCCTACTCCTGGGCACCTGTGTTCCTACATTGGTATGTCACAGTGAGATAACACATGCTGCACATCAAAAGTAGCTCCACGTTTCAAAGCTCATGAAATGCTTTCTGCATAAAGTTATTATAGAGGGAATAGGTTCTGGTTATTTGACAGACTGTCCAGATAAGAGATCCCTGCCCAGAGAGCTGCTGCTGCTGCTGCTATCATCACAGCTCCACATACGCCAATAGTCACAAAAAATTTCCCTCGCTGGGGCCACTGAAATATGAACTACTCCCTGCCCACAGGGGCATTATTATGAATTCCTATGGCCCATCCTATCACTGTGAATTGTAGTTATTGAGAGCCCAAGATTCTCATTCTTTATTACAATCCAGACTAGACTTAGATCACGTTGGTAATCTGGCATTTTATTTCGTCTGTGCTGTAGCCACATATAAGAAGGTGGATTATCTTTGTGTCATTGTTTCTTTGTCATCTACATACACAATGTAATGTTATTGTGTGAAAGCAAGTATTACGAACAATGTAATTGTTATTTATCCATACCATCATAAAAGGCAAGCACATTGTAACAGGTTATGGCTTGAGGATGGTAAATCTGTGCAGTGAACTGTGTATGTCCTGCTCGCAGGACAATTAATAACTGAAAAGTGTATTAGCTTATGTGACCAAAGCCAAAGAGCAAGGATGGTTACCACACATGGAAGTTTGTGACGAAACTAAACATTTTCATAGCATAATCCCATAGTTTTTCACGCATTAGAAGTGCTGTTCTGAATGCAGATAAGGATATGGATGTATGGACACTCATCTTTCTACATGTAAATAAATTCCTGTATGCACATATGGGAAAATAACAAAGGCATAAGTAGTTTAGACCACCCTGAAAACCTGCTTGCTGGTAAGAATAAGATTTGTTGGATGAATCTGTGGGATGCACTGTTGGACACCACATCATCCAGACCAGAAGAAAATGTATGGAATTACAAAACTCATTTTCTGGATGTAGTCAACAAACCACAGAGCATGGACAAACCAGTTGATGATGGACTAATTCCTCACATTATGCTGTGAGGTTTACCAAAAGTTTTATTTTCCAGGTGGGTGTATGTGTAACAAACAAAACTAGAAGTATCCCATTTGCTATTACTACTCTCCCATTAATATATTTTTTCTTTTCCTTTTTTTACATATTTTTTTAACCGCATTGTGCATATGTAGTATATTGCCAAATCTGTCCAACTATTGCTCAGATCATAGTCCATGCAGATCTATTTCTCTGAGAATAATTTTCAAAATTTTGATTATAGTTATGTGTTTAGTTTTAATGGAAATCTTATTAAAAGTAATGCATAATTGAAATTATCATAATGATGTTTAATGATAAAAAACTATTAATTAGCTCAATCAAAATTTATATACTGACACCTGCAATTAGAAAGCTATGACTCCCTACTACACAGTAATGTGTTTTGTTTTTTTTTTCCTGAGACTAATTAGCTTATCATATAATTAGTGCTAAGTCTGGAAACACCCAACATTCCTGTTGCCTTTTGTCCATTATTTAATGCCCAAGTTCACCACTATACTTTTGTTTCCCTGAGCATTCTGGACTAAATTGCACCCTTCATTAATCAATTAAGCCACTAATTAAGAATCAGCACAATTTATCATAATTTCATATGCAGCAGCTGTACTTGCAAATATGTAATTGTGAGTATAAAAAATAGTCCTGTAGACTTTTACTTTCTTTAGTTTTAACAACACCTTGTTATGTAAGACAAATTATTGCTTCAACATATAGCACACCCACTTTATTTATAAAGCTGTATGGTTGAAATTTACTAAATATATATTTTCAAAATCCAAAGATATTCATACACAAGCTGTTAAATAGCCTGCCTCACCCAAAAATGTTCAGTTTACTCCCCAAGAACACACTATGTAGTAAAGTCAGTGCCTATAAAGTACTCTTTTAGCAGTTTGACATACTTATTTGCATCAGCTTATCCATTGAAGAATATAGAAGTCTGTGAGCTATCACATTTGGAAACAATTAATATTTCCCCATTGTTTCTCACATTGAGAACATAACAGGACAAATTTCTTTGCATTTAGTGAACATAGTACAAAATTGCACTTCATAATTGTTTTTATAAACACAGTCTGTTTCATACCAAATTTTTATGGTGACTTTAATAAGAAACTGTTTTCAACTTCCTGTATCTATAAACTGTGAATTATGAGAAGGTGTTTCATGATAAGTGTTACCACTGAAACTGTCACTAGGTTGGTGGTGTAGCCTGTTAGAATAGAAGGGTAAGTGAACTAGTCCTCAACCAACAGGTCAATTTAAATTCAATAAGTGTGTGACTGTGTGAAACTAAGAAACAGTGATGTTGACTCAGTCACTGTATAACTTTGTTCAGTATGCCAAAAGTTTTCAGTGTGAAGACAATAAACTTGTCTGCCACTGAGAAGATTAAGAAAATGATGCTCAAACCAGGTTAGCACCGTTCTATAGAGCCCAGTACAATCAACGACCAATTTCACATCACAAAACATAGGAGAAAAGTTGATAAATGCAATTGTGGAAGAATACCTCAAGTTTATGGTAGTTTACTAATACAGCATTGTACAAAATCACAAAAGGGCTTTTCCAAACAAGGAAAGAAGAAGTGACCATACTCCCAGCAGTTGAACCATTTTATTTTCAAGTTTGACTGTCCCCAGAAGTAAGAATAATCAAAGAAGGGCTAAAGGAAAGCAGACAAGCCATTGTTTTGTGCACCTCATGTGTCTGATTTCAATCAGAATGAATGGATAACTGATTCTGGGGCATTATGTCTCACAATATCAAGAAAGGGCTGACTTTAAGATTTTGCACCAGAAAATTTCAAACAAAAAATTATGAAATGTGCTGATAATGTTGACTTAGTAACTAGTTTGAAAGAAAATACTATTGTACCAAATATATCTCCAGTCAGAAATGTTATTCTTTTAGTTGGCTTAACCACTAATTTATTGCCAGTTTCTGCTATGGTTATGGAAGTAATAAACATTATTTTTGCCAAGGGATATACATAAGGGGTTGAACTTCTTTGTTCTGTATCAAAATTAAATGGCATTTATGAACTAAAAAAAGGTTAAAGCTGTGTCAGTTAAGTATGCCCTAGCTGTTAGCAAGATTAGTAACATGTAAGACATACGGCATCATAGACTTGGTCATATTAGAGTTGATCCTGACTTAAGTCATATTTACCGAGTGGAGGCACAAAGTTGGAGTGTTATGATTTACCCCTGTTAAGTGTTAATCAAGTGGTTCAAATGGCTCTGAGCACTATGGGACTTAACATCTGAGGTCATCAGTCCCCTAGAACTTAGAACTACTTAAACCAAACTAACCTAAGGACGTCACACACATCCATGCCCGAGGCAGGATTCGAACCTGCAACCGTAGCGGTCGCGCTGTTCCAGACTGAAGCGCCTAGAACTGCTCGGCCACACTGGCCGGCTAAGTGTTAATCATGTGCACTTCGTAAGATGTGTGTCATCTTCCAGCCATATGAAATGTAAATTTAGACATCTTGGATGCTGGGGCAGAGGCATGCAATATGATTGTTTACATAAAGAACCATGTTTCTCATAGAGTGTTTAATGGTCAACTGACAGTGTTTAATCATAAGGCTACACAGGAGTTATGGAAGGGTAAAGTAGCATGTGTGAACAATTTAAAAGTGATTGGTTTTCAAGCCCTTCTCCATATACCAGACCCAAGTGGTATGTCCAGGGTAAGGCACTTGTTTTTGTAGGTGGTGATGAAATGACTGTAAGTTATAGACTAATTGATCCACAGAACCCCAAAAAACTGTGAAATGAGGGAGTGTTGTTTCAGTAGAGAATGTGTGCAGGACTGACAGTACCAAGACACCAGCTGTAAATGAAGATTGCTGTGTGTTCTGCCAGAATGGAGAGCAAGCTGAATGGGACACAGCACAGGAAGTAATGGAAATACTCGTGCTGAGAGTGACAGTGCAGACACCAATCAAGACCAGTACTACATCTTGAATACTAAGTCAGTGGTAGACATAGAGGAGACTAATATAGGTTTCTTCTGAAGCATCAGGGAGCACAGCAGCATTTCAAACACCATAACTAACAGAAGCAGTTGATCTAATTTCATGTTAATCTTAGTCAAAGAGCTGTTCAGTTTGAGCCAATCAGAACAACTCAAAAGAGAAACAGACTCAACATTTGTATAGTTCGTTGCTGAAGCTCTCTTCACTAGATAACTTAAATACTGTACCCCTAATTCTAGGCACCCACTACCACAACAAAATCCTTGTTTCCAAAATACAGTATTTGTTCAAATAACATATATCCTCTAACACATATCTAAAACATGCACTTTACTGCGAGAAGTTTGTGGCCTGGTACTCGTTTCTTAATTCTTCATGCAACAACTGGCCCAAACTTCATCCACAACTACTATTTAAGAGCAGGACTTTCCTCCTTTCTCCTACTTTCTCTGAAATATTTAGTTTCATATGGAAACCTTGTTGTTCCTTGGCTCTACACACATCTAGAGGAGATTCTTCCTTGTCTGAGTAGCAGGGCAAAGCTGTTTTCTGTGCCAAATAACTAAACTGTGAAATACTGTTCTTTTTCAGCACTGTTCTTTCACCCCCCACCCCCCTGCTTCCCAAAAGTCTTTAGAGTCTGTTTCTAGCACTGCCAAGCTGTGCTGTCCTCAAGGAGCCAGATTTTTCTTTCCTTACACTGTCAAGCTTTGCTTTAAAGACCCAAATTTTCACCTTGTATTCAGTTATTACTCATATCCTGTCTTGCATACAGACACAACAATACCACAGAAGAATCTCACATCACTATTTCCCACATCAGTACACCCAACAATGCCCACCACATACACACATACAATGAAGCCATGTATCACAACAGTTCTACTGCAGCCTGCAACTAACTTTCTTATGAAAGCTCAAACACTGAATTCTCCTTGTATTTGCAGACAAGCATGAGCCTACAAACAGTAAGTTACTCATTATTATGCCAGAGCAAACAACTTTTTTTGAGTACTGCAGTGCACTTCAAATGGAAACTACCAGGCTGTTGTAATACTCTCACAGTTACTCAACAACAGAAATCTGTTCCTTGTTCAGTGGTCATAGAGCCATTTGAGAACTATTCTGTGAACATCTCCATTGTCGAAAAATCTCTTTTCCCCCACATAAGCTTTTTCAGCTTGCTGAGAAGATGAAAATTACATGATGTAAGATCTGGATTGTATGGCAAGTGCTTGCAAGACTCCCACCAAAAACACTGAAGCAAAGCTTACGTTGTGCATACCCTGTGAGGTGTTGCAACATGATGCATATGCTTAATTTTCCACACCTCTTATTATTTATGCCATTGCACAGTGATTTCGGTGTTGCAAAGTATGAATATGCATTAATGTTTGAGCACTGTACCAAAATCTCTGTGTACACAACTCCTTTGCAGTTGAAGAACATGGTGGCCATGACTTTCCTTGCTGCTGGCACAACTCTGCATTCCTTCCACAGAGGTAAGGAGATGTCTCCATTCTATAGATACTCTCTTCATTACAGGTATGGAATGATTGAACCATACCTCAATGGTTTCCTTAGCTGCATCATTACTAGCAAGGTCTCCCATAGTGTGATGCCCAAGGAGGTCCAAAGATGCCACAAACCTTGCACCTTTGTGTGCAGGTGACAGTGATGATAGAACACAGTGTGACTACAATTTGTGATACTGCACCTGAAAGCTAGACATAGAATGAGTGTTGCCCATTGAGATACACATCTGCTGAAAAATATCCATGATAGTCACTCTGTTGTCTGTGATCAATTGAGGAACTGATTCACAGTAATTACAATGTCCAGGTAATGTCAATGGTTTTCCTTCCCAATGGGCATAGTCCGCAGCTCGTGGTCGTGCGGTAGCGTTCTCGCTTCCCACGCCCGAGTTCCCAGGTTTGATTCCCGGCAGGGTCAGGGATTTTCTCTGCCTTGTGATGACTGGGTGTTGTGTGATGTCCTTAGGTTAGTTAGGTTTAAGTAGTTCTAAGTTCTAGGGGACTGATGACCATAGTTGTTAAGTCCCATAGTGCTCAGATCCATTTTGAACCCAATGGGCATTACTTGGTCTTGGCCAAATTGTTGGCACCATTTCCCTACAACTGTGGCTGGACACAACATTGCATTTGACCCATATAGAGGCAGAATTTTAAGGTGGATCTGTGTGCAATTTAGACGTTTTGCCCCCTACATACTTCAACTATGGAGTACATTTCCAGTTGCCACACCTTTTCACTCACACACTGATGCATCTGTTATCAATATGGCAACAAAACCGAGGCTGCAGGAAACCCAGAACATATATTCTTTTCTGAAAATTTGCCACTCTTGTTGGACTTAGTGTGAGACAACATTTGTAACTTACTTTCTAAAGATCATAGATAATATGGAAACTTGGGCCAGCTAACAAAAGTACAGTGTTATACACTACAGTTAGGACATAATTGTACAGCAGATTGTGTGTATAGTTATTAAGTAACAAGACAAACAAAATGAAGTTGTATGGAACTTTGTGAATCTATAGAAAGCAAAAAATTTAAGCTTAGTGTGTGTTTATGCAATACAAATGATATTTTTTGTATAAATAAAAAATCTACTCACCAAGCAGTGGTAGGAGAACACAGATATAAAAAAAAGGTTTTACTTAGACAAGCTTATGGAGCCAGTAGCTCCTTCCTCCAGCAGAAGGGTTGAAGGGGATAGAAGAGGGGTGGAGGGAAAGGAACTGGAGATGTTAAGGAAAAGGGGTAGAGTTTGGAGAAGTTATCCAGAACCCTGAGTCAGGGAAGACTTACCAGACAGAATGAGAGAGAAAGACTGATTATTGGGGACCCCACAGATGAGATTTAGAAATCTGAGAGCTTAAAGGTGGAAAACAGGATAATATGCAAGACAGAGATTACTGATGAAACACCATGCATGAATTAACCAGAGTGGAAAGCTAAGTGCATTGTATGTAACAGAGGTGGGACGCGCACAGCGGAAAATAGACAGGTCAGAAAATGAAAGATGTAGAAGACTAAAATGGAGTGAAGAAAGGAGTAGTTACTGTTAATTTATGTTGATTTCTTCCATTTCAGTATTTTTTAAGGCCTGGTGGATGACAACAACCAAGGACACATTGTAACACTAGTTTCAACCTGCGGAGTTCCGAGAAACTGGTGTCTGGCGGCAGAACCTAGATGGTGTGTGTGGTGAAACAGGCACCGACGTCATGACTGTCATGCTGTAGAGCATGCCCTGCCACAGGGTATTGAGGGTTGCCAGTATACACTGTCTACCTATGCCCATTCTTCCAAACTAATAACGTGGTGGTAGTTGTGCCAGTGTAAAAGACTGAACAGTGTTTACATAACAGCTGGTATATGATGTGTTATTTCATAGGTCGCTCTGCCTTTGTTAGTTTATATTTTGCCAGTTAAAATTCCTGGAATCTCTAATTTCTGAATCCTGTACCACATTCCTTGCTGTTGATCTCGTCCTCACGAAAATCCAGCTACACACTTCTGTCCACATTAAACCTACTAACAAACAGTAGTACTTACATTTTGACAACTGCCATCCTTTCCATGTTGAATGTTCCCTCCCATACAGCCTCAGCGTTCAAGGCAAATGTATTTGTTTGGATGCAGACTCTTTACAGCAATACACCACCATTCTCACTTCTGCTTTTGAATGAGGCTGGGGTGGTAATTACATTCAGTGGAGACTGACTTCCCGGGCCATGGCAAATCCCTACATGGTACTGCTGATCTCTCCAAAAAACAACTTTGCTTAATAAATTGAACACCAGGATAATACTGAGTGACAAGCAGTGTGCTCCAGTTACTTTGACAAGATCATGGTTTTCTAAAATTATGCCCTGAAATGAGAGCCATTCTGTCTGAGATTTTGCCCACCACATCTAGAATAGTTTTTCGTTACTCTCGCAATCCCTGCAATACCCTTGTCAGACCTTCCGCTCCTTCAGCACCCATCTCCACCCCTGTGGCTCAGACACCTGTGACCATTCCCACTGCAAGAGTTGCCCTATGCACCCTCCTACTACTACCTACATCAGCCTTGTAACAACACATACTATCAAAGGGAGGGCCACCTGTGAAATGATACATGTCATATACCAGCTGTTACGTAACCACTGTTCAGCCTTTTATATTGCTATGACTACCACCAAGTTATCAGTTTGGATGAGTGGGCATAGGTAGAGGGTGCATACTGACAACACACAATATCCTGTGGCAGGGCATGCTCTACAACATGTGACCTTGGTGCCTGTTTCACCACATGCACCATCTGGATTCTTCCCCCAGACACAAGTTTCTCAGAACTCCACAGGTAGAAATTAATGATACAAGAAGTGCTTGGTTGTTGTAGTGAAGAAAGTTCTATTAAAAATGCTGAGATTTTACATTAGTGAATTAAGGCCAGGCGGGTCACATTTTAGTTTTCTACATCTTCCATTTTCTGACTTGTCTATTTTCCGCTGTGCGCATCCCACCTATGTTACATACAATTCACTCAGCTTTTCACTGTTATTGACTTCTGCAAAATGTTTTAGCAGTAATCACTGTCTTGCACATTACCCTGTCATCGATGTTCAAGCTCTCAGTTTTTTGAATCTTGGCCAGTGCAGTCACCAACAATCAGTCTTTCTTTTACATCCCGTCTGGTAAGTCTCCACTGACCCAGGGTTCTGGGTAACTTTTCCGAACTCCACCTATTTTCCTAAGTATCTCTATTTCCTTTGCCTTCACCCCTCTTCCTTCCCCTTCAACCCTTCTGCTGGAAGAAGTAGCCACTGGCTCTGAAAGCTCTGCATAACTAATACCTTTTTTTAAATGTGCGTTCTCCTACCACAGCTTGGTGAGGATATTTTTTATCTATCCAGTTACATTAAATTGTTACAAACTGATAGTTTTTAAAACACAAATAAAAAAAATAATCATTTATAACAAAGAAAATGAAGTCTTCTCTTACTCAGCTACATGGGAAGCTGATGTATGTATAAAGGGAAAAATCTCCTTGAGTATTACAATTACTGCTATTGTTCCACGCAAAGTCAAAGTACAGAGATACTATGTCTGATAATATAGACCATGATGTATAGCATACATGTGTTTTGTAAGCAATTTCATTTATAGTCTAGGTGCATTTTTTCAATATCCTAGTCACATGTGGTTATCAATGTTGTTTCCTCTATTATTTGCATAAATTGCTGCAGTTAAACAGATCCGGTGACAGCAGTGCTGTAGTAAATAGTGATTTCCAAATCCTGCTCAGGGAGGAATTTATACTATGACTGAACAATGAAGCAGTTTGTGAAGTGCATTGGGACAGGTGATTAAATTTGTGTATCTCACTGCACATTTGATAGCACAGCACTGAATTCATGGTGCCTCAAAAATCATACTGAAAGCAGAGATCTCAAATTCATGCCAAGGGCTCAAACATGGATCACATCTCCAGGAGTCACAATCAGTGACATATCCAATGAGAGACAATACAAAAGCAGGGTGAAACAGAAGTAATGATCAGTGAAAATGACAAATAGAAGTAAAGGTATGAATCTCAAAGGTAAGCTTACAGTTGTATTGATGAGGTGCATTATGAATAATAAAGAGAAAAAATAAAGTTGATCATGTAAGGAAAAAGAGTTTACTGCCAACAGTTTTAATTACTACAGAAGTAGTTATCAACCTAAGAAGAGAGAAACAAGTTTGTGAACAAATAATTATTTTAGAATAAAATAATTTTTCTATTGTGGTTATTACCAAGTTCTGCTAAGCATCTATGGAACTTTTTCATTCAGTTGATTTTTAAATAGGCAGATTATCTTTGCTTTTTAAATTAAGCTGTAATAATATCATTTAAAACAATAATAGAGAATCTGAATAAATTTTTGTTTGTAGAAATTCTACTGATCAGAAGCATACTCTAGTGTCACGGAATGTGGCAAACAAGAAAACATAGGTAAGGGTAGTGCTTTTCTTTCTTTCTCTGTCTATAATGCAAACAAAATAGACCAAAGACTGTCAAGGATTTTCTAGTAATACTAAATAAAATTATTTGTAATCAAAGGTTTATAATTTATAAAAACAGCTACCAGCCACATGTATGGTTTAAAAAGGTTTATTATCTTCAGACCACGACCGGTTTCGGATTTTTCTTTACAAATCCATCTTCAGATGGCAGTTACAAGCATTCTTAGTTGGACCTAGAATGCTTGTAACTGCCATCTGAAGATGGATTTGTAAAGAAAAATCCGAAACCGGTCATGGTCTGAAGATAATAAACCTTTTTAAACCATACATGTGTCTGGTAGCTGTTTTTATAAATTATAAACCTTAAGTACAACAGCCAAGTTTCTCAACATGTCGACTTTCGACAAAATAGCGTTATTTGTAATCAATTTGTAAGTTAATATACTCATTTCATGAAAGCCTTGTCATTCTCTGCTGACAATAACAAACATTTGACGTTCATGTAATAAAGAAACAAAATACAAGAAAAATCATTTTACACTTTGGTACATTTACACTTTTTAAGACTAGAAAGATGTTAGTGATATGTAAATGAATGAAAATTGGGAGTAATAATGTCTATAGAAATGAAGTGAAATGAGTACATTAACTTCGATGTGAGCTAGTGAAAAACAATAGCCTGCCTAAAACAGAGATCAGTTATTTAACTCATGTACAGCCTATATTGGAGTATTGTTCAAATGTGATGAATCCATACCAGGTCAGATTAATCAAGCATGTACAAAGGATGGCAGTGTGGCTAAACACAGGCCTTTTTGAATAATGAGAGAATGTAAATGAAATTCTTAAAGCTGGTGTGCACTCAAAGAAAGAATTAATGTCTCATGAAAACCTACTTAAAAATTTTCAGCAACCAGCTTTCAGGGTGGAAACTATGATTATTATTCAGGTTCCAGTATAATGACCTCATGATATCATAAAGGTACAAGCAAGTATCCATTCTTACACTCCACCTGAAGATGGATAGAAAGGAAGCTTAATTCATCCTATAATGAAAGGTATCCTCTGTTACACACTTCATAGTGAGTCACAGAAAGTAGAAAGTGCAAGTAGATGCATAATATATGACAGTAAAATTTCTTGCAGGTATCAAAAATTCTCATTTGTAGTGCTAACAAATGGAGCAAATGGAGCTGCTCTCAGGAAATGGTTGCATCAACAAAGGGCATGATCTTCAAAAAACTAGAATGACCAAAAGCCATTGTTCAATAGTCTACATGTAACTAATCTGACCAATACAGTGGTCTTATTCATAAAAATATTTGGGCTGAATGTTATATGAGGCTTACATGTTATGACAAATAGCTAACGCAAACAGAACAATTTTTAACTTCAGGTAGTAGGTTGTTCAAACAGTTTAATGCATAGTTCATGTATTTATGTGATTATGTTGTTTTTTTTAGGTTCTGAAAATCCTAATGCACCCAGTAGAACTAAACACATAAACATTCATATATTTCAAAGTTGTAGCTTGGTAACAATCCATAAGTTCCAATAAATATTATGAGCATATACTAAAAACTATGGCAACATATTAAGATTACTGGTTATGTTCTTACAGCAAGTCCATTGGCTTCTATAGCTGTTTGGATGCCGGTGCAGCCATAAGCCAGTTCCTCAACAATGAGACACCCATCAAATACACTCATATCCATACCACCTGAAACATATAACAGAATATTAACAACTTTAATACATTTGAGAATGTAAATAAAACTATATTCCCATCACTCTAGTTTGTAGATTGTAGATTGTATATTGTATTTTATTGGTCCTGTTGTCTACATAGCAGCTTATGCATAAGACATTGGACAAGTCAAGTTATATAAATACTTACGTGTAAAGTGTATTATTGTAAGCTTAAATATGTATGCCTTGAAATTACTTTCAGCCTGTATATTTATAACACATTTCATAAATTTAAATATTCTTCAATGGAGTAAAAGCAGTGATGCTGTAAATAGGACTTTAGAGATTTTCCAAATGTATTGACCTCATTGGTAGCTTTTATGTTTTCAGGAAGTTTGTTATAAAGCTTAACTCCCATGTGAAAAGTACTTTTTTGGCACAGTGCTGTGCTAATTTGAGTCATATGTAAGTTTCTGTTTTGTCTGGTAAAGTGCTCATGTATATCACAGTTTTTTTGTAGTGTCTGGTCCTTGCCTATTACATTTAATTTAAAGAACAAAAGGGTTTCCATAATGTATACACACAGTAATTGGGGAATACCAGATTTCTTAAACAGGGGTTTACAAGAGTCTCTAGGCTTGCACCCAAACAAGATTCTAATGGCCCTTTTTGTAGTTTAAAAGTGCTATTAGCTATTTTAGAGTTTCCCCAGAAGGTGACCCCATATCTAAGACGAGAATGAAAGTACGCATGATATGCATTCAATACTGTTTTCTCACTACAGCATGATTTTAATGAACAAAGAAGATAACATGTTTTGCTCAGTTCCGCATTGAGATATTCAATATGCTTATTCCATCTGATGTTACTCTGCAGCCAAAGTCCTAAGAATTTGGTTTCAGTACTGTTACCAACTGGTTCGTCATTGATAGAGACTGATGGGATAAACATGTCCTTGTTAGGAACATTGTGGAATTTTAGAGCAACGGTTTTCTTACTGTTTATTACAAGCTGATTACTCTGTGCCCAGCTGCTAAGTTGTTTCGCGACCGTGTTTACTGTCTGCTGTAACTGTTCATCGTCGTCTCCTTTTAGTAGAATTGTGGTGTCATCCGCAAATATGATTGATTTGTGTGCATCAATATTTAAGCTTAGATCATTTATGTACAGAAGAAACAGAAGGGGTCCCAATATGGATCCTTGGGGTACACCACATTTTATTTGTTTATAGTCAGATAAGTGATTAGATACAGTTTTTAGTTCAATATTTGTGTGCTTGACGCACACTGCCTGCATACGATTTGTCAGGAAGGACCTGATCCACTTGTTGGACAGACCTCGAATATCATATCTTTCTAGCTTTGATAGCAGAATTTTATGGTCCATCAGGTTTAGGATGGAACTGATGCACTCATAGACAGCAGTTGTCGTTGACCTCTTATTTCTGAATCCATGTTGTTCATTACATAGGATGCTGTTTTTATTTATAAATTTCATAAGTTTCTCATACATAACTTTTTCCAGTACTTTAGAGATGCAGGAGGAAATTGTATTGGGTCTGTAGTAATTTACATTGTCTTTATCCCCTTTTTTATATACAGGAATAACTTTTGATGTTTTTAACACATCACGGAAAGTGCCTGCCTGAAGTGAGCAGTCGCATAAATGTGTGAGTACTTCAATTAGGTTTGATGCGCTCTTCTTTAACATTGTTGCAGGTATACCATCAATACCTGCCGATTTGGAATTTTTTAGTCCTTTTATTGCTTTAGCTACTTCATCTTGTGAAACAGAACTGATGTACATTGATCCTCTACATGCACTTACTTTATATTCATTTGCCTGGATGCTCTTAAAGTTTGATTGTAACATATTTTCAGCAACACCTGTGAAAAAGTTGTTAAATGTGTTGGCTACTTGTAAGGGGTTTGTTACTTTTTTATTTTTATGTGATAGTGTTATATTTTTCCAAGGTTGTCTGTATTCTCCACATTCTTTTTTTATAACACTCCACATAGCCTTTGATTTATTAGCTGAATTATAAATGATTTCATCATTATGCATTATTTTTGCTGCCTTTATTACTTTTCTTAATATTTTGGAGTATTTTTTATAGTATGTGCGTACTACAGGTGAGGAAATTTTTGAGTTACATATTTCATGAAGTAGTCTTTTCTTCTGGCATGAAACCCTTATTCCCTTTGTGATCCAGCTGTTTGTTCTAGAGTTTCCCCGTATGGTTAATGTTTTCAGTGGGAATGTAAGTTCAAAGAAATGGGTTAATGTATCAATGAAAGTGTTGAATTTTTCATTTATATCGTTCATTTTGTACACTCCTAGCCATTTTTCTTTCTGTAATAAGTTGTTGAAGTAGTTCACATTATGCTGATTATAGCTTCGATATGCTGTTCTAAAAGACATGTTGTTAATAATACTGCCTTGCACTTTTATGCTTAATATTTGAGCAAGATGATCACTAAAACCTGCATTGAAAATTCTTAGTGAGGTTTTGCATAAACTCTTCTTTATTAGAAACTGATAAAGAGCTGTTTGACAAGTTTCTGATACTCGGGTAGCTGCTTTTACTTCAGCCTTTAAATTGTAGGACGTTGCAAGGTTCAAAATGGTCTCCCTATTTCCACTCTTCGTGAGGAAGTCAATATTGAAGTCACCACAGATTATCAATTCACAATCCATTTTATTTACTTTATTTAGCAATAACTCCATTTTGTTTAAGAAAAGTTCAAAATTCCCGGACGGTGATCGGTAAACTGTAGCAATAACCAGGTTGAACTGAGTAATTTTTTTAGCTGCAATTTCATAATCCTTTTAGACATTTGCCCTAGTTAAGTCAGTTAGTGTAATAAAATCTACATTATCCTTTGTGTAAATTGCTACCCCACCCTGCTTGCTGTTTTTCCTGCAGTAGTAAACAGCCAACACAAATTTGTTTATTTTCGTATTCTGGATTAATATATGTTAATAATAATATGAGTTGTGAAAATTTTTTAAACTAAATTATATTTTATAGATTTCTGTCAAGTAAATTATCGATGGCTTACTTTGAAGAGTTTTATTTTCTTTCAGATATTCTTGAGTGGTTGTAATATCTGAAAACTATAAGGTGGTGGTTGATACTGTTAGATAATGTAGTACTAACTTGTGTCCTCCAGCAGCTCAGGCCCAGTTCCAGGTCTTTAACATATAACTGAAATGTGCCTGTGCTTTTTGGTAAACCTTGACACAAAGGTCATTAACACCCTCATTGAAATACACTGTGTGATATAAAAAGCAAAGCACCTATAAGTGGAGGTGGAAATTAAGTTTTAATATCAGTGAGGAAATGACAATGCTGCAGATTAGACACTCTGATTGCACAAATGTAACTGTACTAGCCAACGGAAAAGGGGGGGGGGGGTGAAAGCTACATGCCAGGGAGATGAATCCCAGAAAAGGGAAAGAATCTTGATGAGCTAGTCAATCTAACGGGGAGCAGAGAGTCCAAATATGAAGAGAACAAGTACAGAGGAAAATGCAACATGTGACCTGTGAAGGCAACTGACAACTGAGCACACAGAAGCAGAGTACTGCACAAAGCAAAGGCTCAGTCTCCAGGCATTAAAATCTGCATAAGAATTTCTGGTCCAGGTATTTACCTTGGTCACTGGTTGTGCCCATGCCATGCTTCACACATGCTCTTCTGGAAAGCATTTTGTACTATTCCACTGTGATAACCACACCAGCTCCTTTGCATCCAACCTGATGTCTGCTGGTGGTGACACTAACCCCTCACACCAAAAATGGCCCAGTTTGTGCATTGACCTCTATTTTAAGACCAGAGGGTGTGCGAGATCCCCCAGTAGTGGATCAATCACCAAAGGAGACAATGATTATGCAGCTTGCTACACCAGAGGAATGGAAGATTGTGGAGGCTGCAGTAACAGTTGAACCACTGGCCTGGGCAGGAGTGAGATATCCACTATTCGCAAGCTGGGAATAGAGGGTACCAGTTCAGATTCCATGGGCCTTGTAGTGGTAGGTGCATGGGCTAGCTCCTTTGCTGCCCTAATTTGTGGTCGAAGGTAGGATGGTGGAAGCAGTGGTGGGGTGGTAGTGGATGAGTATGCTGCCACAATTGGGAGCCCTCCACTGGAGTAACAACACATCCAACCCTGTCATAGGGCTGGCTTGAAGATTGTGGCATTGAAGGTGCAACAGGTTGTGGTCCTGACTGACTGGAATGACATATCATCTCCTCCTGACTGACATCCACCACAAACAGCTGCCAGCCTTTGTGACCCACCATTAGATCCAAGAGCCACATGCGGTGGTGGCTGAAAGACCAAGCCCAAATGGCAGCCCTATGAGGAAAACACAGTGGGCCATAGGCCACAACACTCTGGGGCATGTGACTCACGAAGCAATGATTTAAAAAGACCCAGCTCCTGCTGCTCATGTGAACATTCTCCTGAACTACACCCATTAACCAGCATCACTTGCACTGTTGAGTTTTCTGGCTGTATACCATCATTTTAGGATGAGGTAGGCACAGACTTCTTCATTTGGATCTCAAACGTATGAACAAAGCACTCATCCTGTGAGTTAGATGCCTGGTGAAACATGGCAGTGGTCAGATGCTGGATACCACTGCAAATGCAAAAGTCTTCAGACTCCCATGACACAAATTGCCAACTGTTGTTGGATATAAGGGTCTTGGGGGAGCCCTTGATAGAAAAAATGGCTGATGACATGTTAACAATTGAAACACGTTAGAAGACAGCTTGGCAATGAACAGGAAATTTGACAGTGCATCAACTGCCAACAACCACATGCTTCCCAAAAAAGTCAATGTGCACCCTGTCCCAAGGATGCTCCAGGACTGGTCAAGCAGAAAACTAATACAGCGATGCAGCCTGGGTTTGTGTACAGACCATGCAAGCCCACATAAGACATTCAATACAGCAGTCAGTCACTGGCCAGTAGATGTGACAACATCCCATAATCTTCATATGAGCCATACCCAGTGCAATGCACACAGCAGCTGGAGTACATGAAGATGCAATGCTGTAGGGAAGATCACTCGACAACATTGCTCCTCTGTGGCAAGAATGAGGATCCCCCCTGGACAATGTTGAATCGCTCAAATACTGGAAAAATATACACCATGCTGAATCCACTCCAGAAAGAGTGCACTCTGGCCACCCCACCTGGACAGCTGAAACAATTTTCTGAAAAAGTGAGTTGGTGACCACAGCAGCCATGACCTCCTGCGCCATCAAAGGAAAATCCAGCAATGTCTGCTGCAGGCATCATCCAAGGCAAAACCGAGAACCTCCTGTCAGTCAAACTCCAGATCCTCTCCTGCTGGCAGCTGCAATATTGCATTCACATTCACAACGTGGACAGTGGAGTGGTACTGAGAGTGTCATAACAATAATTACTGAGGAAGTGTGTCCACCTCTGCCATCAAATAAGAGTCCTATCCACCAGTTTAGGACAAAGGCTGAATAAGGAAACCAGTGGCTTGTGGTTGGGAGATGAGTAGGTAACAGTGCTCCATACTAGAAAATGTGAAACTTTTTAATTTCAAAAATTATAGTCAGTACCTTATTATCCACCTGTGAATAATTACGTTGCGTGATGGAAAGCACATTTAATGCATTATGTGTTGGGCTGCTTAGTGTCACCCCAGTTCCCATGCAAGAAGACGATGCCAGTGCCATACAGGGATGCATAACAGGCCAGGATTAAAGGTTTATCCCAAATAAAGGTAACCAGACAGGGTGTGGAGCACAAATACAGCTTGAGGGATCAAAAAGTCCACTGATAATCTGTAAATCAGAAAAATTTTACATCCATTGTGAAGCCGGTGAAGAGGATGGCAGATGTGTGTCGCCTGCAGAATGAATTTAACATAATACAAAATCCTGCCTAAAAAGGACTGGAGCTGCTGCAGGTGCTTGGGCACTGGCAAGTTGATAGTGGCTATGATGTTGTTGCCTGTAGGAGAAAGGCACTCTTTGCTGTGCATGACCCAAAAAAATGTACTTTTGGAGAAAACATTACATTCTTCCAATTTGCAATCATGGTTGTTCTCCAGAAGGTATTGGGAAACCTCCTGCAGATTCTCTACATGTTGTTCATGTGTGGTGACCAAGACCCAGATGCCATCAAGGTAGTTTACACAACAAGGAATTTCAAGAATCAACTGCTTCAAATGTCTCTGATTAATTCCAAGTGCAGACAAAATTACAAAAGGCAACCAATTAACCTGTTAACACTCAAGGGGGATGTTGAACACTAAGAAACTACTGCATGTATGCATCACAAAAGTTGGAGCTGATGTCAGGGAGCCAGTATTTTTTTATGCGCCAATTCCTCCAGCTGTAGAACTGGATACAAATCCACAACACATTGTGTGTTCACTGTCTGCTGAAAACTACCGCAAAGGGACACAGCACCATCTGGCTTCTGAATCACCTCCAAAGGGGTGGCTCACTGATTTGTCAAAACAGCAAAACTGATGCCAAGGTCCTGCCAATGTTGCAACTTGCCCTCAGCCTTGTCATGCATGGTGAAGGGAATGGGGCACAGATGACAAAATATAGGTACCACCAATGGTTTAAGGGAGACATGCCTCAAAATGTTCTGCCTGACCCAAGGTACAATCGCAGAAAGGAATACAAATCTTGAAATGGGACCAATTGAAGCAGTAAGCATGCTGTTTCAAATATCTGCAGGCCAAAAATAACAAAAGCATCTAACCCAAAAATAATTAGTAATAATGGTGAATTTACCACTGACAATGTAAGTTGCCATTCCACATTCTCATAATGTGCAGAGGTGGAGGAGTGTCCCCCAAAGGAATACACTACATATCTAAGTCAAGATGGGTCTTTTGATAAACAGAGATCCTTGGGCTGCCCCATGTTGCAATGGCTGCTAAGTTAACTACGCTGACTATCAATCCTTTGTCTACCTGAAACTTAATCAGTTGCCCATCCACTATCAGCAATAGCATAATATGCTGGGGTGGTTTTTTGATGCATCAGATACAGTTTACAAGTCCAGGAAAAACACTAGGGATTCTTATTAACATCTCGTGGCATGCCAACTCTCGCAAACTGTGGCCAAATAGCCTATTTTGCGGCAGACCTCAGACGTGGCCTCTATGTGCAGGCATTCCTGGCAACGTGCACCAAGTGACAACTGGGGTAGGACCACTAGCTTGCCCATTGAGCAGAAACATTTGTGGAAGTGGAGTGTCACAAAGAACCAGAAAAATACCATGAGCAGGGATTATGATACACTTCAGTTTATGCACATCCACTGAGCGCAATGCAGGTGAAGACAGGCAGCATTGGAGCATTACTCCACTTGACTCACCAACAGTATTTGTGTGGCTCACCCCACAGGACACTAGAGACTGTTTACCATGCATGTTTAACATTGCTACCTACCAGTTGATGGAAAGCATGTCCCTTGCTGCTGCCATAAATTCATGTGAATCAGCAGTCTTAGAAATTTTGGCTAAAGAAGAGGCAGACAAGTTCAATTCCCCTGTTTCCACCTCTGACGAGGAAAACACGGCAAGTGCCATAACCTGATTTCCCAGGAACTTTGCTCAGTAAAATAGAAGCCAAAATAAGTGAACACATGTCTTGGCTTATCCATAGATACTCAAGCGCTTCTGAAGAAATAACCATCAAAGTTTTTGACATTATTTAGACAACTCTTAAAGCATGACTATCTTAGCACAACTGGTGGCACAATGGCTAGCACTGCAGGTCACAGCCTCTCACTTCGATGTCCCATGTTTGAAACCCAGTTATTATTATTAATTTTTTTTCTATCCATGTTTGTAGAAGGTTGCAACACAAATGTTTACCATCAAATTATAGGATACAAAGGTGTTATATTAACAGTAAAATTATAAATCAGTTTCACAACAAGTGACATACATACGCATATTGTATAATAAATGTATGTATGTATGTATGTTACTTTAACAAGTTACAATCCTTTTACATTCTTGTAGTCTTATATTTCATTTTTATATCAGTTCTGAATTCTTATATTTTATTCTTACATTTACTTTCAGGAAGATTTGGTGCATTCCCTTGGATGATACCAATTGTAGAAATACTTCGAACATAGGAATTCCAAACACCGCAAACATCATGCACAGGCAGGTTTGCCACTGTGATGTTTCTTTGTGTGAATCTCACTTGGAAAAGAAATGTCATTAACATTGCTGAAGATTTCATGCATTGGCAATAATTTTGTAGCAAACCACGCATATCAGATCACGAAAACTGGCACTTGCAATTGATTATGACCACTGCAGGAATTTCATTGAAAAAAATTTTAGCTGCATACACATGCCCAAGGCACTTGTGGTGCTGGTTAAACAGTAACCATGCTGCCACTATATGGGTTTGAGGACTAAACTTTGAGGAACCTTGTTAGTTGCTCAAGCAATACTTAAGTTTCCCAGGGTCAGTAGGTGGGTTTCAAATTCTGTACTGCCTTGTATAATCATGCACTGCTGGACAGTAATAAACAAACCTTATCAGTTGGATTGATGATATGCCATACCTGGCAGTGCAACAAGAAATAGCCCAGGTAATTGTTCCATATTTCTGTCAACTCATCAAAGACAGCGATTAGTGTCAGAGGCACAGGGAGGAAAGCTTTTCTGACGATGCCTCGCCTACTATCAGTGTCTTGTGAGTATGGAGAAATTCCGTATTTCTATTGAGCAGTTCCTACATCTGCTCCAGTTGCAGCTCTTGTTGCTGCTCTTGGAGGTGCAACTGCTCTTTGCACCATTGAAAAAATGCCAGGTTCATGGTGGCCACAATTTAACACTTTGAAAAAAAGAAGAGAGCCACATGTGCAAGAACATCAGACATTGCCATGAAAGTATGGGTGTAGGTGTGACAATGCTGTGAAGTAGTCACTGTTGGCACAAATGTAACTATACAGGCCGACAGAGGGTTGGTTGCACTCTAGGAAACTACATTCCTGAAGAGAAAATGAATCCTGATGTGCGAGTAAATCTATGGGGGAGCAAAGAGTCTGAACACCACATAGAGAACAAGTATGGAAGACAACACAACATGTGACCAACACAACATGTGACCAACACAAGTGACTGACATCTGAGCACAAAGAAACAGAGCACTGTGCAAGGCAAAGGCTTGGTGGCAGTAGGATTAACTCAACAGTTCTGCTAATTTCAATGCCCACAGACCATCAGGTAAACACCTGGGTCACTGGCTCTGTCCTTGCTGCACTTGATATTCACCCTCCATTACAGTCTTCTGTACTATTCCACTGTGATTGAGATGGATGCAGAGCAGCTGGCATGCTAGTGTCCACTGGCAAGGATACAAAAAAAATGAAACTTCACTTGTTGAGAGGGTATGTGATGTTGTTGCAGTGATTACAAAATAGCGTCAAATTTACAAATAACTTAGTAGTATCAGCCACTTATCAGTACGACATTGTACCGTACTGGCCTGGGGGAGTGCGCTTATTCATTGGTTACAGTGGCATAAAGCTATTATATCCTCTCCTGAGGCAAGCTGGTTCTCAACTGTTATAACTGATCATCAATACAATATCCTTAATAGTGACACTGCAACCAAACTTACGTCTGAGCTGGTCCCACACATGTTCTATTAGGTGCAAATTTGTGGATCTTGCTGGCCACAGGAGTACCTCAACATCATGCAGACAGGCCATAGAGATACATCCCACGTGTGGACAAACTATGTCCTGTTGAAAAATGGCACCGTGTTACTAGTGCATGATAGATAACACACGAGGATGCGGGATGCCCATGACATATCATTGTGCTGTCGGATTTCCTTCAATCACTACTAGCCATGACCTGAAATTATACTCAATCCCACCACACTTGACGATGCCACGAGTAATGCTGCTGTGTTTCTCCAGAACACTAGAAGAATGGGACCTCTCCCAGACCACCACTGTACTTGTCAATAATGGCCACCTGAGGTAGTGCAGAGTGGTGATTCATCACTGAACACAATGTGATGCTATTCATAAGCAGTCCACACTTCCTGGTCACAGCACAGCTTCAAATACAGTCTCTTGTGCTGTGGTGTTAAGAACAACCCATGCAAGGGATGGTAATTCCCTAGTTCAGCTGCTGTTAGTTTCTGACCAATGGTGTGAGATGACATAGAATTTTGCAGGGAGTGGTACACCAAAATTTGTGTACCACAAGCACATCACATTAGAGGATCCTGTTGTTTGGAGCAAGAAGACATTAATCATGTGATTATGACTTATCCATACACAAGGTCCGCATCTCACTGGAATAGCTAGAATAATGTGCACATGACTGAATAATAATCTCCATTGGTGGCAGTTTATTATTCATCACTTCCAGCCACTCTTCTTTCCATTGATGAGTGACTGCACCTCTAAAGTGAGATGATTAACTGCTTGCTTATAAGCCATATCTGTTGGTTCAGTTCCATGAATTCCCATGTGCCATGGCATCCATCAAAATGAGCTTTCCTTCCCTGGTCTTTGTATATGGAGAAAGGTGTCCTGGGTATTTTCGACTTGCTCATTGTCTGGGTACATGCAGTGTATAGATTGAAGGACTCTTGGGGAGTCAGAGTAAATGAGGATCTTCTCAGCATGTGTATGTCATCTGCTCTAGTTTCATCACCATCACTTATAAATCTGCATAAACCACAATAAATTTGTTTAGGAAATAAATTTTGAAGCAACTCTTGCACAAAATCATAGATCAAGGGAATAAATCATCATGTTTGTATCCATCTGTTAATGGAGCTGTATAATTATAGCTGTCACTCAACATTTTGTAAAACTTTGAGTTCAGAACATGTCCAAGAGAGCAGTTCTTCATGTACCTCAGCAGATCTAAAATAGTTGTTGGCCTCTTCAGTAAGATTATAATTATCCGGGCTGTTATGCCGTGGTCGGTTGATGAATTCTGTGTCGATTCCCAACGTTTCATCTCCGACTGCGGGAGACATCTTCAAGGGGCTCCGTAGCTTGATGGAAGGTCCAACACACCCACTGGCTCGCTACTGTCAGCCAGTGGGTGTGTTGGACCTTCCATCGAGCTACGGAGCCCCTTGAAGATGTCTCCCGCAGTCGGAGATGAAACGTTGGGAATCGACACAGAATTCATCAACCGACCACGGCATAACAACCCGGATAATTATAAGGGACATGATATTTCCGGCCATGAAAGTCTACATTTTAGTACTCTTCAGTCAGGTGGCAGAAATCTTCCACTATAGGTTAAGGTTAGTTGGTCCACACCAAGTGCCTCTCCATTACGCTTTGCACGGGTCTCAAATGGTTTAACTTCATGTAGGCACTAAATTAAAATCAGTTTCATAGCAAGGCAAGTGGCAATTTACTATACAGATGATAAAGTAACAGCAAATAACTTAGGCATCTGATACACTGTGAGGGACTGCTGCACGATGGCGACTGGGGGCACCCCAACCTCAGCATAGATGCTAAGTATGTTGCTGGAACTCCGAGCATATGCAGTCAGTCAACCAGACTGTGAGTCTGTTCCTCTCATGGGGGATAGCATCAATGATCTTGAGATAGATTTCACTGATAATACGTTGTATATTAACAGTTTAGTTAACATCGCAAAAAAGCATAATAAATACACCAATAGGCTTACTTTGTCTACTCTCCAAGACATTTTCTTAATTACTAGCATTATTTTTGTAAATGCCATCATCAGCTTCACATGATTTTGACATCAACATTTTACACATAGGGAAGCTTTCAGGTTTCCTATTATCTTTCAATCCTTGACTTACTTGAAACTGTCTTTAATGCTTCAGTTGGCTCTCCTGACTACTAAACTTTCATTCACTCAGATTACAATAGATTAAATTTTTCACTTAATTTTTCCTCTGTTGATAAGCTGGGATTCCGCTCCCCCCCCCCCCCCCCCCTCCCCAACCACCACCACCACCACCACCACCACCACCACCACCTCCACCACCTCCTCCTCCTCCCCTTCCTCTCTTTTCTAGTCCCCTGACGTTTTTAGTATCACTTTAAGTTGAAGGAATGAGTCATTCATCACAGAACCAAATTTACTATCAGTCATCTGTTTCCACAGTTTAGCAGCATCTGTCATCCCTTTTCCATTTCTACAATTGAAACTAAGAGGAACCAGGTTGCTGTATGTGGTCATTTAAACACAATAAATCAATACCAGTTGCCAACACAAATATTTATTTCCAAAAATGTATGTTCTATTAGTAAAACTTTGCCACTTTCATTTTGTAGCATTTTACTACTGAACTTACATTGCAGCTAAGGAAACCATGTAAATGAAGAAACTTTATATGAACAGAAGTGAAAAACTTCTTGTTACTACTTACCACATGATGCAGGGATGTGCGTATTTGCTAATCCAAGTGACCAGGCCTTTTTAAATATTTCAAAAGGGTATTTCATTGACTTGTCATACTCTGCAGCTACTGGAATAATCTCTTCTCTGGTAAATTTTCTAGCAAGCTCTTGTATTTCTTTCTGTGTGCTGCTTAGTTCTGAAATTGTCAGGATTCCAGCACTTCAGAAAGTTTAAAATATTCATTAGTTTAACAAGTAAATTAAGAATGTTTATTTATGTTTCATAATCTTAAATAGCTCCCAAGTGGAGTTCTTCTGAAACTAAGATCAGATAAACAGATCTCTCTCACTACAAACAGCAATAGTAGAAACATTAAGTCATAGTTACCAAATGTGAAAGGTTTTTTGTCATATCAGCAATTCACAGAAAACAATTTTACTTTAATGAATCAAAATTAAACCACTGTTAAGTTTCCCAGTTCACATAAAGCATGTCACTTAAGATTAACAGCATGTAAATTTACATCTACATCTACACGCTGCAAACAACCTTACAGTGTGCAGTGGAGAATAATTGTAGTACAACAATCAACTCTGCCCTTTCTACTTCATTTACAAATGGTGTGAAGAAAGAACAATTGTCAGGATAGCTGCAGGTGAGTGAATACATAGAAGGAAGCAATATGTCACACAGACTTTTTGAATGTAAGCTCTTTAAAGTTTTACGACAAAAACTCCCTGATGTGCAACACCTAACTTGTAGCATCTGCCACTGGAGTTTGATCAGCAGTTTTGTGGTAGTCTCGTACATTCTAAATGAGTCTGTAATTAAGTGTATACTATTTCTTTGGGTCTTCTATATCCCCTCTGTTAATTCTACCTTGTAATGCTACTTCATTAATGAACAATATTCATGACTATGTTGAATAAGGGATTTGTATTGTACTTTTCAGTGGATGAATTACATTTTCTTGGCAACCTGCCACTGAACCTCAGCCTGTCATCTGCTTTTTCTACAATGAGTTTTGTCAGTGTACCACTTTAGCATGCTATGAATTGCATATTTTATGGTTTGTTACTGTTTCCAGTGATTGATAACCAATTCAGCATGAAAAAATGACCTGAAGCCTAAGATATCACGTTTTTCTGTGTGGTATTTGACTGACACAACAGGCAGCATTGTTTGCGAGTCTCCCTGTTTAACACCAGTAAAATTAAAATGTTCTGTGAGGCCATTCATCTGCAGGTAGTAGGCAGTTATCATCCTGTGGATGATGATGCATCAATAAATTGTGCCTGGTACCAGCCTTGACAAATTAATGTTTTTTCATAACCATAAATCATTACATGTGGTGCTCCATACTTTTAAATGATGTCATCCACAATACATCTGCTGATTTCTGGAACTTTGTCAGATGGTACACCCTTTGTGACAGTACAGCAGGTCATCAGCACACACAACTATCAATCTATTTCCATTTGTGAACTCTGGAAATCTCTCCATGGGGTCAACTTCCAACTGGTGAAATTGAACAACTGCAGGAATGGCTAATGATACCTGCTTCCATTTCTACGAAGGGATTTTGCAAATTCCAGATGACTTAATGTTGGAGCATCATGAAAATACTTCAGTATCACTGACCATAAATGAGCTGGGATATTGAACAACCACTTCCATTCGATTCTGTCATAATTTTTTTTTATACCACATATTAGTCTGAATTCTCCTGTGACGGTTTATAACTCATTTTTCACATTAACAGACATTATCAATGGTGAAAGAGGTGCTAAATTATAGATAAAAATTCTAGGACTGACTGAGGATCGAAACCAAACATTTTTGGACCTGTAGGGAGGCACTTAACCACTGAACCTAATTGCTCCTTTCAGTTAGTCCACAGTGTGCAATTTGAAGTATATCTTCCTTTTAGGAAGCAGAGATGCCATGTGCCAACTTCTTTCTCTGTGAAGAGCACAGGGGAGAATCATAGGTCCTCTGACAAGTGGGTAACATTGTCTCTCAGCATCATCTCCAATGCCTTCTTGATTATACATTATTCAGATCAGTGCATGCTACATGAGTGCTAAATGGTGGTAGGATGACCTCTAGTCACAGCTAGGCACAGTATTTCATCTGGTCTGCCTTGTGTCCACTCGAAACTTGAATCCATTCAAAAATTGATGTAAAATGGTGAATGATTACTGACATTGTTCCTTAATCTAGCCAGGATCTACTGGTGGTTGAATAATAGATTCCTTTGTCAGTAGTGGTAGTATAGCAGGATTCTTCATCAGTGGCACTGAGCTGACCCGTCTGGACTGGTTCAACTGTCTTTATGTACATACCCTAAGAGAATAGTAGTGGCTGTTTATGGAAACCGGTCACTGAAAGCTCTTTTCCTACTTGTGGTAGCTGTGGTTATTGCTGGCATAGAGACTTTTTGTAAGGTTGAGAACCTTTCTGCACATGAGTTTGACAGTGAAGCACTATTCATCATCTGAACTCTTGACTAGAACTTGTCTACAATTGATGGCAAAATCTCCCACTGTTGTCAACAAGACAATTGCCCAAAGCTATCACTGTTGCATGAACTTGTGTAACTTCAAACAATGGAAAATCGAGGATGGAATGTAAAAATATTATGAGAAGAAAAGTTGCTACTGACCATATAGTGGAGATACTGAGTTGCAGATAGGCACAACAAAAAGATTTTCACACTTAAAGCTTTCGGGCAATGGCCATTGTCAACAAAGGACACACATATGCATACACTCACTCGTGCAAACGCAACTCACACATATGACTTCAGTCTCAGGCAACTGAAACCACACTGCGAGCAGCAGCACCAGTTCATGACGGGAATAGTGACTGGGTGGCGGAAAAGAGGAGGCTGCAGCGGCGGGGGGGATGATAGTATGGTAGGGTGGTAGGGATGGCATATGGTAGGGATGGCAGACAGTGAAGTGCTGCAGACTGGGTGGTGGGCAGAGAAGAGGCGGGAAGAGGAGGTGGGGAAGGTAGCAGAAAAGGAGAGAAATAAACAAAAAATTTTTAAAAATACTGGGTGTGGTGGTGGAATGATGGCTGTGTAGTGCTGGAATAGGAGCAGGGAAGGGCTGGATGAGTGATGACAGTGACTAACGAAGGTTGAGACCAGGAGGGTTACAGCCTTGTGGGATGTACTGCAGGGAAAGTTCCCACCTGCGAATTTCAGAAAATCTGGTGTTGGTGGGAAGGAACCATATAGCTCAGGCTGTGAAGCAGTCATTGAAATGAAGGATATCATATTTGTCTGCATGAATGGCCACCGGCGAACTGTGGCCAAGAAAGAAGTGGACCACCCTGTTGCTGAACACTCTGCCAGACAGCTTGTTGGTTGTCATGGCTACATAGAATGCATCACAGTGGTTGCAGATTACCTTGTAGACCACACGACTGGTTTCACAGGTAGCCTTGCCTTTGATGGGATGGTGATGTTAGTGACCGGACTGGAGTAAGTGGTTATGGGAGGATGTATGGGACAGGTCTTGCATCTTTGTCTATTACAGTGGTATGAACCATGAGGTAAGGGATTGGGAACCCGGGTTGTGTAAGGATTGACGAGTATATTGTGTAGGTTCAATGGACAGCAGAGTACCACTGTGGGAGGGGTGGGAAGGATAGTGGACAGGACTTTTCTCATTTCAGGGCACAATGAGAGGTAATCTAAACCCTGGCAGAGAATGTAATTCAGTTTCTCCAGTCCTGGGTGGTACTGAGCTACGAGGGGAACACTACTCTGTGGCTGGACAGTGAGACTTTTGGGAGGTGGCGGGAGACTGGGAAGATAAGGGACGGGAGATTTGTTTTTGTACAAGGTTGGGAGGATAATTACGATCAGTGAAGGCTTCAGTGAGACCCTTGGTATATTTTGAGAGGGACTGCTCATCACTGCAGATGCAGTGACCATGGGTCACTAGGCCGTATGGAAGGGACTTCTTGGTATGGAATGGGTGACAGCTGTCAAAGTGGTGGTATTGCTGGTGGTTAGTAACTTTCATATGGACAGAGGTACTGATGTAGCCATCTTCGAGGTGGAGGTCAACATCTAGGAAGGTGGCTCAATGGGTTGAGCAGGACCAGGTGAAGCAAACTGGGGAGAAGTAGTTGAGGTTCTGGAGGAATGTAGATAGGGTGTCCTCACCTTCGATCCAGATAGCAAAAATGTCAACAGTGAATCTGAACCAGGTGAGGGATTTAGGATTCTGGTTGTTTAGGAAGGATTCCTTTAGATGGCCCATGAATAGGTTGGCCTAGGATGGTGCCATGTGGGTTCCCATAGATGAACCCTGAATTTATTTGTAGTTAATGCCTTCAAAGCAGAAGTAATTGTGGGTGAGGATATAGTTGGTCATGGTGACTAGGAATGAGGTGGTTGGTTTGGAAATCATTGAGTGTTGGGAAAGGTAGTGTGGTGTCACCGCTAGACACCACACTTGCTAGGTGGTAACTTAAATCGGCCGCGGTCCTGTAGTACATGTCGGACCCGCGTGTCGCCACTATGTAATCGCAAACGTAGCGCCACCACAGGGCAGGTCACAAGACACGGACTTCACCTCGCCCCAGTTGTACGGACGACATAGCTTGCGACTAGACCTACCAAGTATTCCTCTCATTTGCCGAGAGACAGATTAAATAGCCTTCAGCTAGTCCATCGCTACTACCTAGCAAGGCGCCATGTGTATCATTGCTAATTGCTTACTACTATGCAAGAGATGTATTTCAACAAGAACAAGACTACATTAAAGTTAAGTATATTAAAATCTCTCTTCTTTTCTTTATAGTTTTCATCCAGTCTCCTGTTTCAGAATTTACGCCCGTCTGCGTTAGTTTCGCGTGCACCTAGCCACTCATTGTGTCGAGACCTTAGGGAATCGACACAACAATATTTTGGCGCCGAGGAGTGGTGCCGCGCCCACGTTGCAGTCTTTGTGTTATACTTGCTCTAATTTGCTTGTGTCATGGCTTCGCCGCATTCTCCAGATGTACTGTCCGAATTTTTTCGCTTGCAGAATCAGCAGACGCAGGCGTTATTGGAAGCCCTTGGACAGCTCGTCCAGGGTCAACGTGCGCTGCAAACCGATGCGGCGGCAGCCGCTTCTTCGCTACCGCAGCCACACAACGCTGTCGCACCGCCATTTAGGCCCTTTGAGGCCACAACCGAAAGCTGGACTGAGTGGGCCAGCCAGTTCAACTTCCACCTCACTGCTTATGGAATTCAAGGTAAAGAGCGGCAGCCGTTTTTGCTTTCTTGTGTCGGTGTGTCTACCTACCGTGTGATAGTGAAATTGTTTCCCCGACGCGACGTAGCAACTCTGTCCTACGAAGAAATTTTGTCTGCTTTGGATGCCTATTTCAAAGAAACAGTTAATGTAGTTGCCAAACGGTATACGTTTTTTCGTACAAAACGTACGGCCGGTCAGACTAATAGGGAGTGGGTTGCAACTTTGCAAGGACTTACTAGAGACTGTGCGTTTGCCTGTGAATGTGGCCTCCCATAGTCAGATACTATGGTGCGTGATGCAATTGCACAGAACGTTTCTGATGTTCGCATAAGGGAACAGATTTTGAAGCTAGTTAATCCCTCCCTGCAACAAGTGATAGACATATTGGACAGGCAAGACACACTTGACTTTGCTCAGGAATCATTTGAAACTTCGCCAGCAGTGTGTCACGTTAATCGGCCCGCCGGGCCCGCTGCACGGGACGCTAAGCGGCCCTCGCGCCCGACTTCGCTGCGGCCGCCTAGCTTGCAACCACGTGCGCCGCGTAAGCAAGCCAATGCAGTGAAATCTTGCCCGCGGTGTGCTACTAGACATTCGCGTGAAAATTGCCCGTCACGCCAAGCTATTTGCTTTTACTGCCAAAAGAAAGGACATGTACAAAGTGTTTGCCGGAAAAAGTTAAGATCAGACAATCACACAAATTCCAGGCCCTTTGCTTCGCGCCGGAATCGAACCCAGGACAATCAGGCTCGTGGACCTTCGCCCATGGACATTCATGTAGTTCATTCCCACCCGTCCAGTGACACTTTAGCTAACAGTGACTGTGTTCGTCCCACCCAAAGTGTGCGTCGACGTCGCCGGAAATCCCGTAAAGTCGCAAGTGCTTCTGTACCTGTCTCAGTTCACATTGCACGAGACAGTCCCTCTTGTCGTCAACAAGACAATAAACTTTTTGTGGACTTAGACTTTGCCGGAAAAGTGATCCCATTCCAGCTCGATACCGGAGCTGCTGTTTCATTGCTCAATCACGACACGTACAAACAACTGGGCCAACCGCCATTGCGTGCCGCAAATGTTACGTTAACTAGTTACTCAGGACAGCATATACCTGTGTTAGGACAGTGCAGCCTTATTGCAACATACAAGGGACAGACAAAACTTGTGTCCTTTTATGTTCTTCGTTCCTCTAGTGCAGTGAACTTGTTTGGCTTAGATTTGTTTCAATTGTTTAAGATGTCTATTGTAAATCAGGTCCTATCAGTGAATCAGACTGTGCCTTCCGCCAGTGTTTCTAGTCTTTGTGAAGAATTTGCAGACATTTTTGCACCGGGCCTTGGTTGCGCTAAGAACTATGAAGCGCATTTGGAACTGAAAGACAATGCGCAACCGAAATTTTTCAGAGCGCGCAATGTTCCCCACGCATTGCGTGATGGGGTCGCACGAACATTGGCCGAGTTAGAATCTCAAGGTGTAATTGAACGTGTGCAGGCTTCTCTCTGGGCCTCACCCTTAGTAATTTTGCCAAAACCTTCCGGAAAATTGAGACTTTGTGTGGACTTCAAGGCAACTGTGAATCCACAACTTGTGACTGCTACTTTTCCTTTGCCCCGCCCGGAAGATCTTTTTGACAAACTGTGCCCGGGAAAATATTTTTCAAAATTGGACCTAGCAGATGCGTACTTGCAGATACCTGTGGACGAAGAATCCCAGCGCGTCTTGGTGGTAAACACGCATCTTGGCTTGTATCGCTTCAAAAGACTGCCATTCGGGTGTGCATCCGCCCCTGCTTTATTTCAGCAATATTTACACACTATTTGTGCGTCGGTCCCTACGGCTGCGAACTATCTGGACGATATTGTGATCTCAGGAAAGACAGAAGCCGACCATTTGCAGAATCTCCGAACATTATTTCAGGTCTTGCGTCAGAATGGTCTTCGCTTGAGGAAGGACAAATGTGTGTTTTTTGCTCGTGACTTACCGTACCTGGGGCATGTCATAAATGCCCAAGGTATACATCCGAGTCCAGAGCACCTTCGTGCCATTCAGGACTTGCCGTCACCGCAGAACTTAAAACAGCTACAGAGTGTGCTGGGTAAGGTCACTTATTATCATAGGTTTGTGCGCAATGCTTCTTCCATTTCAGCTCCGCTTCATCGCTTACGCCGTAAAGGTGTTCCGTTCGTCTGGACGACGGAATGCGAACGCGCCTTTCGCCAGTTGAAATCGGCGTTACTTTCCAATACTTGCCTGACGCCATTCGATCCCCGAAAACCCCTTTTGTTGATGGTAGATGCATCGGATTTCGGGATCGGTGCTGTGCTTGCACACAAAGATGGCTCGCATGATCGCCCTATTGCCTTTGCGTCCAAATTGCTCTCATCTGCGCAACGAAATTATTCACAAATAGAGAAGGAAGCTTTGGCTCTTGTGTTTGGTGTTACCAAGTTCCATGACTTCTTGTATGGTCGTCACTTTACAATCATCACGGACCACAAGCCTTTGACATCGCTTTTTCATCCGACAAAGCCTGTACCTCCACGTACAGCGCAGAAATTCATTCGCTGGTCACTTTTTCTCTCGCAGTACCGCTACGATATCTTGTATCGGTCCACTGCTAAGCACGGAAACGCTGTTGCGTTGTCCCGTTTGCCTGTTGCTGAGGATAAAGCATTCGATTCTTCCGAACTTGCTTGCATGTTCATTGATTCGGCAGCCGATGACGTGGTCGCATCGTTTCCGATTGATTTTCGTCGTGTAGCTACAGCCACAGCTGCTGACCCTGTCCTTGCTCCCGTTTTGCGTTTTGTTGCTACGCAATGGCCCTTGTCAAAGTCACGGATCGAGGTTCCTTTGGTTCGCCGTTTTTTTGCTCACAAGGAGAGACTTTTTGTACGACGTGGTGTTTTGTTGTTGCGTTCCGATAATGATCAATCCCGAGTCGTGGTCCCACGTTCGTTACAGTCCTCTGTCTTAAAGCTTCTTCACCAAGGACATTGGGGTATAGTGCGCACGAAACAACTTGCTCGTCAGCACTGTACTTGGTTCGGAATCGATGCTGCGATTACGAATATGTGCTCCTCTTGCGTGGCGTGTGCCGAACAACAATCCGCACCGCCGCGGAAATTTTTTGCATGGCCGAAAGCCACTTCCCCTTGGCAACGCTTGCACATCGATTTTGCTGGTCCATTCTGGAATGCTCGATGGTTGGTTGTGGTCGATGCTTTCAGTAATTTTCCTTTTGTTGTCCGGCTGTCTTCCACGACGTCTTCTGCCACAATCCAAGCCTTGTCTGCTATCTTTTGCATTGAGGGTCTTCCGCAGACTATTGTTTCCGACAATGGCCCACAATTCATGTCCGCAGAATTTCAGTCATTCTGCCAGGCCAATGGTATTCAACATCTGACATCCGCGCCGTTTTCGCCTCAGTCAAACGGTGCCGCGGAACGATTGGTCCGGACTTTCAAGTCACAGATGTTGAAGTTGAAAGAGTCGCATTCTCGGGAGGACGCTTTGTTGCTCTTTTTGTCTTCATATCGCTCTCAGCCTCGCGATGGTCGCTCGCCGGCTGAGTTGCTCCACGGTCGTCCTCATCGCAACCTGATGTCTTTGCTGCATCCGCCACATCCGGTTCCTGTGCAGCGGCAGTCTCCTGCTTTTGCTCCTGGCGACGTTGTCTATTATCGCAACTATCGCGGTTCACAGCGTTGGCTCGCAGGGCGCATTCTTCGCTGCCTCGGCCGCGCGATGTATTTGGTTTTGGGGGCCTCTGGTGAGGTGCGTCGGCATCTCAATCAGCTGCGCCTCTGTCGTCGCCTGGGTTCTGCCGCTCCCCGTCTGCTTTCAGCGACGGAGCCGTCAGGTCAGCGCCCTGGGGACCCATCTACTGGCTCGCCTCATCCCCAGGTGTTACCGACGATGCCTTCCATTTTGCCTCATGGCGTCGCGCCGCCGCAGCCGCCGCCGGCGCCGCCAGCAGCGGACGCTTCGCTGCAGCCGCCTCGCGCCTCCCTGGGTCACGCGCCGCCGCTCGCTTCCCGTGACCAGCCGTCCTCCGCCATGGACCTCTTGCCCGCTCCGGACCGGATGTCGTCTTCGCCCGTCGGGTGCTCCGACCACATGGAGGTCGACCCTTCTGTCTCATTACGTGCGCATACACCTCATGTTGACGTGCACCCTGGACTAGGTTTGCAGGCGTTTCCTAGCTCCCCTCGGACCGAATGGCCGGGTGCGGGTGGCACAGCCTCGCCTGTTGTTAGGCTCCCCACCTCATCGCATACGTCAACATGGGGTCCTCCCCACGGCGGGCGGAAGCCTTATCTCACGACCGTTCGCCGATTTGCGGGGGAGGAATGTGGTGTCACCGCTAGACACCACACTTGCTAGGTGGTAACTTAAATCGGCCGCGGTCCTGTAGTACATGTCGGACCCGCGTGTCGCCACTATGTAATCGCAAACGTAGCGCCACCACAGGGCAGGTCACAAGACACGGACTTCACCTCGCCCCAGTTGTACGGACGACATAGCTTGCGACTAGACCTACCAAGTATTCCTCTCATTTGCCGAGAGACAGATTAAATAGCCTTCAGCTAGTCCATCGCTACTACCTAGCAAGGCGCCATGTGTATCATTGCTAATTGCTTACTACTATGCAAGAGATGTATTTCAACAAGAACAAGACTACATTAAAGTTAAGTATATTAAAATCTCTCTTCTTTTCTTTATAGTTTTCATCCAGTCTCCTGTTTCAGAATTTACGCCCGTCTGCGTTAGTTTCGCGTGCACCTAGCCACTCATTGTGTCGAGACCTTAGGGAATCGACACAACAGGTAGTGTTCCAAAGTGGTTAGGCCATGGGCATTAGGAATGTTAGTGTACAGGGAGGTGGCATCAATAGGGATGAGCAGGGCACCATGTAGAAAATGGACAAGAACTGTGGAGAGTTGGTGGAGGAAATGGTTGTTATCTTTTATATAGGAGGGTAGGTTCCAGATAATATATTGAAGGTGTTGATCTACGAGAGCAGAGATTCTCTCAGTGGGGGCATGATAACCGACCACAATGGGGTGTCCTGGGTGGTTAAGTTTATTGACTTTAGGAAGCATGTAGAAGGTATGAGTGCAGGGAGTGGTAGGGGTGAGTAAAGAGATGGATTCGAGGGGAGAGGCTCTGGGATGGGCCTAAGGATTTGAGTAGTGACTGGAGATCCTGCTGGATTACTGGAATGGGGTCACTGCGGCAAGATTTGTAGGTTGAAGTATCTGACAGCTGGCGGAGTCCTTCCGCCAGGTAGTCCTTGTAGTTCAGAGCAACAGTTGTGGAGCCTTTGTATGCAGGTAGGATTATAATGTCAGGATCAGTTTTTAGATGGTGGACTGCAGTTCTTTCTGTGGATGTAAGGTTAGTCAGCATGTTGAGGGATTTGGAGAATGATGGTGAGGCAAGGTTTGAGGCTGAGAAACTTGGGAAAGTTAACAGGGGTGGTTTGGGGACAGTGGGGGTGGATCACAGTTGGATGGAAGAATGAACTGAGTTAGGCAAGGTTCAATATTGGTCTTTGGTTGAGTCTGTTTGGTAGGGTTGGTGGCAAAAAAGTGTTTCCACTGTAGGGACCGGGAGAAGGACAGAAGGTCTTTGACAAGTCCTGCATGATTGAATTTTGGAGTAGGGCAAAAGGTGAGACCATTGGAAAGGACTGTTATTTCTGTGGGGCAGAACTGAATTACATTCTCCGCCAGGGTTTAGATTACCTCTCATCATGCCCTGAAATGAGAAACATCCTGCCCACTATCCTTTCCACCCCTCCCACAGTAATACTCCTCTGTCCATCGAACCTACACAATATACTCATCAATTCTTACACAACCCATGCTCGCAATCCATTGCTTCATGGTTCATACCCCTATAATAGACAACGGTGCAAGACCTGTCCCATACATCCTCCCATAACCACTTACTCCAGTCCGGTCACTAACATCACCATCCCATCAAAGGCAAGGCTACTTGTGAAACCAGTCGTGTGGTCTACAAGGTAATCTGCAACCACTGTGATGCATTCTATGTATGCATGACAACCAACAAGCTGCCTGTCTGCATGAATGGCCACCGGCAAACTGTGGCCAAGAAACAAGTGGACCACACTATTGCTGAACACTCTGCCAAACATGATATCCTTCATTTCAATGACTGCTTCACAGCCTGAGCCATATGGTTCCTTCCCACCAACACCAGATTTTCTGAAATGCGCAGGTGGGAGCTTTCCCTGCAGTACATCCCACAAGCCCATAACCCTCCTGGTCTCAACCTTCATTAGTCACTGTCCTCACTCATCCAGCCCCTTCCCTGCTCCCATTCCAGCACTACACAGCCGTCATTCCATCACCAAACCCAGTACCCCTTTTTTTTTTTTTTTTGTTTCTCTCTATTTCTCTCCTTTTCTGCTACCTTCCATGGTCCCCCTGCCCACCGCCCAATCTGCAGCACTTCACTGTCCGCCATCTCCACCATACTATACCTCCCCCTCCCCACCCCAGCCTCCTCCTTTCTGCCACCCAGTCGCCACTCCTATCATGCCCTGGTGCTGCTGCTTGTAGTGTAGTTTCAGTTGACTGAGTGAGTTGCATTCGCATGAGTATGCGTGTGCTTATGTGCGTCTGTTGTTGACAAAGGCCATTGGACCGAAAGCTTTAGGTGTCAAAAACTTTTTGTTGTTCCTATCTGTGACTCGGCATCTCAACTATATGGTTAGTTGCAAATTTGTGTAACTTTATCAGTCTAATGGCTGCTTTTTGGAAAGACAACAAATTTGAAGTGCCGTATTCTGTAATTGATTATTATTCTCAGAACACAAGGTCTTCTCTTCTTGGTGTATTTTCCATTTGCAACTCTGTACACACTGCCCTTTGGTATCATAGAAACTATGTTCAAAGATTCAAATACCTATTGTTACAAGCTGTAGAACACTAATGTTCCAAAACTGATCAGTGCAGGTTGACACCTTGGCAAATGCGTCCATTGAAAATTTTGATCTGCAGAGGCCTCAACTCCATAGATGACCACCACATTTCCTGATTTTTCATGGGTGAATAAGTAAATGAAACCTCATTGTGGCAACAACAATTTACCATGGAACATTGGAGAACAAATACAACCAGAGTATGGTGTTGTGCATAACTCTGCAAATTTGGTGTAGTCAGTTTCAGGTGAAAATGAAATGATCATATTCCATTGATGGCCGAGTGTCACCGTCTGGGGAAGTTTGGCCACCTAGTTGCCACATTGGGCATCTTGTGAGTTAATGAGGATGAGGACGCAACACCCAGTAACCCCAAGAGGAGAAAATCTCTGTCTGCTACACAACAGGCCTGTCTTCGACTCTTGACTGGGTCGGACACTCTGACTGCTCAGCCAAGGGGACAGCCTCAGGTTCTTGGTAAGTCTTGATGTCTTGAAACATAATAGTCATCAAACACTCTTCTTTCAGTACAACAGTGAATGCTGAGGGCGTCCACAATGACAAAATATCAGTGTGGTATCCTCCTTTCTCCAAATGTGCTTTTTTCTGTACAGTGACCAAATTAGTGAAGGATTTGGTCGAATTTGTTCCATCAAGAACCTTGGGTGTTTGATTTCTACAGGGCAGACCAACACTGAGGATTAAAGTTGGAAACCCTGGGATTATGTCCAAATATCAGAGCAAATGATTGATGATATTCTTCTTGAATTAAAAATGCCACCTCAGAGCTGGGTTTGAAGTTGTACACTTCTACTTCCAGCAATCTGGGTTCAGTACTAACAGATACCACAAACTCCCACATATCTTCTCTTATTATAAGCCATATTATTGCTGCAAAGCCCTCATAGCCTTCCATGACTGTCATTGTTATGACATTCACAAGTCTTTTGAATATCTTTCAGCATACTCATTTCTGGTACATTGCCTCAATCTGCTGGCCTTTCTTGTTTAATTCCAGTGTTGAGGTGACACCTTTTCTCTATTTAAGAGGTTTATTCTCACATGTTTGTAACTGTAAAGTGTTGTCAGGCTGTCTGTAGTACAGTTGTCATTTCTGCTGAACAGCCAACTTCAGCTCATAAGGCATCAGCCTCCATTGGTGATACATCAGGAGTTAGCAAGATTCATATCTAAGCATCTCATGAGATTAGCAAGTTGTCTGTCTAGGTTTCTGTTTGTGCTTTTATAAACAAATCTTAAGTTAACAACAATGAGATGAGTAGGATGTGTGCATGCTGTGTGCAGACGGAGGAGGAGCTGACAGCAGTTGGCAAACAGCTTAATAATATGCTTTTGTCTGTGGTCAGTCATATTCAGGTTGCTGTCTTGGGGTATAACAGTGCCAGAGAATCTGGCATATTGCATGAGACACCTCATGTGTTGCTTGTTTTGCCCACAGCTTCTGTTGCCAAGGAACCTTCCAGTGTACCCAACACGGTGAATTTGCTCTCTCAGCAGGATGAGTGGTGGGTGGTAATGCATTCACATCACTTAAGGCAGAGGACCAATGCTGGCAGTCTGGTCTCAACCATTCACTCTGTGAGTTGACAGGTGGCTGCTTCTTCAACATGGTTTGAGCTGGCACACAGGGAAAGGGTTTACTAGTTACCGGAAGCTCCAATGTTAAGGGTATTATGGAGTCTCTTAAGCAGATAGCATTCAGGGGCACAAAGAAAGCCAATGTGTTCTTGGTACATCTGCAAGGGTGCTTCATCCAAGATGTGGTGGAAACCTTGCCTGCAGCTATCAGCCGTGCAGGGTGCAGCCATCTGCAAGTACTGGCTCATATCAGCACCAACAAAACCTGTCGCTTAGGTTCTGAGGTCATACTCAGTTCATACAGATAGCTAGCAGAGCCAATGACAGTCCTTTGGCATTGAGACATGGGGAGTGTCTCAACCAAAGGCTTTGTTGACTCTGTGACAGTTTTGACCACAGATTTCTGGACAAGCATTATCATCTGGGGAACTGTACAACAACCCTTGATAGGTCAGGTGTGCACTACGCGAAGGAAGTAGCTACTCAAGTAGCAGAATACTTGTCAAGTGCACATGGGGGTATTTTAGGCCATGACATGTCCGAAAGAACAGATGCCACATATATATAATTAAGACAAGGACAGTCAATGGTGTCTTCAGTGTGGATACACTCCCGGCCCAAACTCTTATGGGAATCGATGAAATGCTGTGATTAACGAGAATAATGAGCAAGGGGCACTATGTTCTTAGTGTGTGGATAGGTTGAGAATTTGGTTCTGGTGGGAGGCATGCTAGGGTAGTTTGTGCAGTTGCAATGACCAATATGTCCAGGTGGTGCAGTAGTCAGCACATCTGCCTAGTAAGCAGGAGACTTAGGTTCGAATGCTGGTCTGGCTCAAGTTTTCAACCTTCCTCATTGATTTAAATCTATGCCCACCCGCAGCCAGTGTCTGTAATTCCTTTGTGTAAAAGTAAGTTTTAAATTTAGCCTAAGGTCGTTTCTCCTGGACAACTCCTTCCATTCCATGGAAAATTTTTGTTTAAAAACTTGTAGCTTGTATAAAAGAAACCAGTTTTTAAGTGTAATAGCATGAGAAGGACTAAAAAGTAGTATCTTCATTAATGTCAACACTTGTCATGAATACATATTCTGTAAACTGACTTGTTTGACATAATTTTGCTAAAAGAACTGTTCAAAAATCTATGGAACATATAACTAACAAACTAACTGTAATAGTTTTTGTTGATTGCATTCCTTAGTTTGGGTAAATCTTAGTAAAAACAAATTACACAGCAGATTCACATGTTACATTATGTCATTTCTAACTAAATACCTCTCATATCAAGACATCAACAAGGTTGCCAGCTCACCATTCATTTGAGCAGCTTACATGGAAAATTCGTAAAGCAGATTCACATGTTACATTATGTCATTTCTAACTAAATACCTCTCATATCAAGACATCAACAAGGTTGCCAGCTCACCATTCATTTGAGCAGCTTACATGGAAAATTCGTAAGGCTGATGGATCTGAGGTTAACCATTTAATGTGAGCCGACCGCGGTGGTCTAGCGGTTCTAGGCGCTCAGTCAGGAACCACGCGACTGCTACGGTCGCAGGTTCGAATCCTGCCTCGGACATGGATGTGTGTGATGTCCTTAGGTTAGGTAGGTTTAAGTAGTTCTAAGTTCTAGGGGACGTATGACCACAGATGTTGAGTCCCATAGTGCTCAGAGCCATTTAATGTGAGTTCTGCCCAATTTCAATAGTGAGACCATTGTTCTTTGCCTGCACTGGGTTCAAAACTCATATTAACTACAGACATGATTAAATACTGCAAAAATGTGGTGTCAGTAATCCACAGATAGGTGTTTACGACTTACAGCATTTGATTGTGGGATCTTTTGGATCCCAGAATCATGCTGTGTCCAAAGGCCATAGTGTTAAGGAGTCCCATTCACTGTAAGGAGCACTATATGGTTCCAGGTGTGGAGTAGTGAAAGACATGTTGTTATCCTCTAAACATCTTTCATGCAGGCAGAAGGTGGAGGGGTAGTTGCCAGTTCTACAGTAACAGTGGAGTCAGTATGAACATGACCATCTAAAAGAATATCAAGAATAATGGTTAAGAACTGACAACTCTATCTGCAATGCAAATTGGCCCACACCTATGAAGAAGAGGCATGGGTCACTATGTTAGCAACATATTTTTCGCAAAAACCTTTATTTGCGTATTTTATGAGATAGCATGCCCAGTCACTGAGCCTTATTTAGGCAAACATTTTCCACTGATAGATGGCACATATATCATTGGTGTACTATAGAGCCTATATTCATGCTACACAATGTGTTCTAACATGTATACAGAACCCTAAGTCTACATACTTCTGACTGGTGACTCACACTTGGCTCTGTAGTCTTGGCTCCTCACATTCCTATAAATTATAATTATCGTGTGGATATTCAGTTACCTATTTTCAATTACTTTCTGCTGTTTCAGTAGAGTACCTAAGTATTGATATTTTCCAATTTTATGTGGTATAGAGTTCCTAAAAGAGTGTACAGAATGACATGTTTTGCCAGCATAAGAAAATGTTGTAAGATCGACACACACTTAAAATGCATTATGTGGGGACGGAAAGAGACAAGAGTTTACCAATTTCAGCGATGAATACCCGCACAGAAAAATCTGAAATAGCATCATGTACTTTGAGATACATTAAATGAAACTTCTTTTTCTTATTAATTAGTTGTCAATGATTATATAGCATCATACAATACAGCTGTTGAAATTTGGCAGACATACACACTGCATCACGATACTTCCATTTGCTCACATATTTATTAGGCTTATATAAACAAAGACGAATGGCATTTGTTTCAATCATGTACCGAGTATTAAGCTAGAAGATCTGCTTTGGTCTCGTACATCAAACACATTCCTTACTTTACTCATGAAGTGGTTAGCTTTCTGCTTGCATCGCTACCTAATTGCGCATCCAATGCGCAATCTGGTAAAAATGTGGTGGCCACTCTCTCCCTATATAGGCTCTCTACAGTACATCTGCCTTGAATGCCTTATTGATTTCCTATGTTCACCATGGGAATGGTCTTTGATAAGGTGCTCCCATGGAAAGGGAGATCATCAGTTCTGCTGCTGTTAGTATTGTGGTAGTTTATCCTTCAATATATCCTTGATATTCCATTGCTCATTAGCTTAGGATTGTAGGGTAGTGTTGAAAGCATGCCAATTAGACTTATTGAAGGCTCATCATGATGGATACTCAGTTGGGTGATGATGTGGGAGAAACATGGCTATTGGAAAGTGATCTCCTTCACAGAGATTGACATGTCCCTCCACAGGATTGAGGGAAGGATGCTAAAACTACAGATTGAGAGATCAGTGACTCAATATATTCCATGTGCCACACTAAAATGAGTTGGAGTGCTGCTGTTCATTAATCATATGAGGATCCATCAATAAGTAATGCACCAATTTTTTTCCTCAGAACATATTTATTGTTAAGCATCAGAAATTTTGTGACAATATACGTCAACATATCTTGTCCATATCCTATTTTTCTATGTGGTCTCCATCACGTTCTATGGTCATATGCCAATGTTGTGGAAGAGCATGTATTCCCTGCTGGTAAAAGCTCTTGTCCTGTAGGCATAGCCATATTTTTGCTGCATGACTGACGCTCTTGCCATCTTCAAAGTGTGTTCTCTGTGGAGAATCTTTAAGCGGCCCTAAGAGATGGAAGTCCGAGGGTACCAGGTCTGGAATGTAGGGTGGATGAGGCAATGATGGGTTTTCAGACTTGTGTGTGGGTGTGCATTATCGTGTTGGAGCAAGATTTCTGCCGGATTCTTGTCCGATAGAACATGTCAGAAATGGTTCTTGAGTTTATTCAGAGTCTTCACGTATGCCTCTGAATTGACGGTTGACCCTCTTGGCATCACATCCACAAGAATGACGCCACCACATTCCCAGAAGACTGTCACCATGACTTTTCCAGCAGAAGGGGTTGTCTTGAATTTCTTCTTTTGTGGTGAATGAGGACGATACCACTCAATGAATTGAATTGCCATTTTGTTCCCAGTGCAAAGTGCTGCACCCAGCTTCCATCCCTCATAACAATCCATGAGAGAAAGGCCTCTCCATCAGTCTCAAAACACTCCAACAACTTACATGAAATGGCCATCGTGAGCCATCTTTGAATATCCAAGAGTCTCAATCATTCCAGATGCAGTTCCGATTATGACTGGTAAGTGTAGAGCCAATTGTCGAGTTGTGTTGCACTGGTCGACATGAATAATGGCATCCGCATGATTCAGCATGTCTGGAGCAGTGGCTGTGGCAGGATGTCCTGAGTGTGGCTGATCATGGAGCTCTGTTTCTACATTTTATGAGGCTGTAACTTACTTTATCCATTGCCTAACTGCACTCCTATCAACTGCAGCATCACCATACACTGTACACAAATGTTTATGGATGTTCACCATGGTTTCTTTTTCTGAACACAAGAATTCAATAACAGCACACTGCTTGTAATGTGAGTCATATGTAGATGCCATTTTGACACTGTACAAAAACTCTGCCATCTGCCAGAACAGTTCAAAACTTTGCCGGTACACAGAACAAACATCAAATGTGAGGCACCAACAAGGATGTTTGTCTATTACATTAATGGCTTTTTTTAAAAAAATGTGGGGCATTACTTATTGAATGACCCTCATACATTAATATCTTTAAGTTCCTCTTCTAAACAAATAATGCAACTGGATTTTCTAACAGCACACCACAAGTTATGGGCAATGGAATCACTGAAAAGGAGTAAAGGTGGAGGTAGCTGATGGATCCAGTTAGCTATTTGTTGATGTATCAGATGGCCAGCTGGATGAAGATAGACATTACTGAGAGTAAAAATCTATAGCTGTCCATATGTGCACAGTAACCACCTCCAACAATGTGCGGAGTCATACTGTAATGTCAGCAACAATTAATGCACAGACATCACCTGATACTGATTATGGGTCAACCCTCTTTTTGGAACAGGTACAACGATTATGTAAGTTAGGGGCATATGTATCAGAAAACAGTTTCCTAATGGACAGTATATTCTGCTGGATAAAATGATAGTAACTGTCTCAGTTCTGCTAGATGGGCCTGACGTATCTTCACCCTTGTTGTAGATAGGTTTAGCGAACTTTGCAAACATTGTGACACTCACTTGAACTGGATGTAGTTATTCATATTGTACAGGTGGTTGAGTGGTCAGGACTTTGGAGTGGGTGCCTGGTGCTGATATTAAACGAGAACAGGAGATCAGGTCAAATAAAGAGCATATATTTCAGTATAAGGAATACATGGGGTGTGACTGGGGTAGAAAGTTACCAGTTGTAGGCTAGTCTAAGAGATTGAACAAGCTAAAGAAGTGGGCAATAAGCTTGTGGTAAAATCACAGCTGGATGCATAGCCTCAGGAAATCAGTTTCAGACAGACAGAGCCATCTATGGACTGTCATAATAATGGGTTTGTGGTGTCACCGCCAGACACCACACTTGCTAGGTGGTAGCCTTTAAATCGGCCGCGGTCCATTAGTATACGTCGGACCCGTGTGTCGCCACTATCAGTGATTGCAGACCGAGCGCCGCCACACGGCAGGTCTAGAGAGACTTCCTAGCACTGGCCCCAGTTGTACAACTGACTTTGCTAGCGATGGTTCACTGACAAAATACGTTCTCATTTGCCAAGACGATAGTTAGCATAGCCTTCAGCTACGTCATTTGCTACGACCTAGCAAGGCGCCATTATTCAGTTACTATTGATATTGTAAATAATGTACAGACAAGAGCTACATTCAACATTAATGGATTAAAGTTAAGTATTCCACCAAGTACACCTTTTTTCTGAAGTCTAAATTCCTTGTCCTGTTCCAGACCTCGCACCAGCCTGCGTGAGCTTAAACGCGTGCCTTTCGGCTTACTCCAAACTTCGTGGGTTGGCTCCTGCCAATCCACAACAGGATTCATCAGACCATCAGGCATTTTAGAACCAGGTAATTGTCTTTAGTTACTTATTTACAGATTCCACACATCTGTTTATGTTTATGACTAAACACTGGCAAAATACATGAAACTTAATAGCACAAAAACTTCAAATAAACAAAAAATTGAGCATATTAGCTTTCATCACCACTTGTGCTGGAAGCAAAATACATACTTAAAAACAAAACAAACCTTTGTCTACTACATAACACATGCTGCATGTGTTTAATTAAATATTAAACTATGAAATAGAGGAGGTGATCCATCAGAAATGAGAACAGATTAAATGTAAGATTCGCTTTCAATGTCTGACAAACATTCTGTATGATATGGCAAATGATCAATTGTCTTACTGGCTTTAATTCAAATTTTTTATCACCATGCATACCCAAAAAGTTGAAGCATTTTAACCTAGTCAGTAACACCTGTGTATGTGCAACATTAATTTGTAGTGCTACTCTGCTTGATGTATGGAACAGAATTTATTATTTTTCTCGAATTGCAGAAGAGTCCATGCAGACAAACACTTACTTAGTCTTTGAGAAACACTAACCTGCTGCAGCTGTCTCTCCAAGTGGATTGTTGTACTGCACTGTACATTACTGGGCCTCTTTCACCTTTTGGTGATGTAAGACATATCAGTTGAGAGACGATGGACACAAGGTTTTTACAATATAACATCAGCATGGAAAGTATGTATTGCTACTCATCATACAGAGGAGGCCCTGAGACACTTTCATTGTGCCTGTCAAAGATTGCTAAAATATTAAAGTTTTCAGACAAAGTCCTTCTTCTGCAGTAGACAAACACACAAGCACAACTCACATACACGTGGCTACAGTTTCAGAGCACTAGAGCCCTACATTTTGGATATATATTTTGTAGTTTCAATATAGGAAAGAAATTTGTGGTAGAATTAAATTATTTAGGAGTAAAGAAGACAACACACTGAATAGTAAAAGCATTGAGTCGTCAACAGGCACATGGAAAAAGACTGAAAATTTGCCAGCTTTTGGACAAATCCTTTAACAAGCTGGAGAACCAAAACACACACACACACACACACACACACACACACACACACACACACACACACACACACCTTTGCAGCTACACTGTACCAGGTGAGCATAAAATGCCAGGATTGCAGTTTGGCAGGTGGATTGGGGTGAGGAGTGGCATCGGGTGTGGTGCATAGAGGGGAGAAAAGGTGAGAAGCAGGAGGAGGGATAGCTGGCAGCTCAAAGGGACACAGCCAGGGAGTGGGATAGGAATTCCAGAGCAGGAGGCATATACATCTACATAGTACTCTGCAGACCACTGTACGTTGCATGGCAGTGGGTGCCACAAACCACTATTATCCATTTCCTTTCCTGTTTCACTCACAAATAGACAGAGGGATAAATAACTGTGTATAAGCCTCCATATGGGCCCTAATTTCTCTCATCTTATCTTTGCGGCCCGTACACAAAATGTATGTTGGCGGCAGTAGAATTGATCTCCAGCTGGCCTTAAACGCCAGTACTCTAAATTTCCACAATAGTGCCTCATGAAAAGAGCATTGTCTTCCGTCCAGAGATTCCCATTTGAGTTCACAAAGCATCCTCATATTTTTTGCATACTGACTGAACCTACCAGTAACAAATCTAGCAATGTGCCTCTGAACTGCTTTGATGTCTTCCTTCACTCTGATCTGGTGGGGACCCAAAATACTCAAAAAGTTCTGAACAGTGGGTGACACTAGCATTCTCTATGCAATCTCCTTTATGGATGAGCTACTCTTTCCCAAAATTCACCCAATACAACAAAAGCGAGCATTCTCCTTCCTTACTATCAACCTCACCTACACACTCAATTTCATATTGCTTTGCAACATTATGCCTAGATATTTAATCAACATGACCATGTCAAGCAGCACACTACCAATGCCATATTCGAACATTACAGGATTATTTTTTCTACTCATCCACATTAACTTACATTTTCCTGCATTTAGAACAAGCTGCCATTCATCACACCAAAAAGAAATTCTGTCTAAGTCACACTGTATGCTCCAACAGTCACTCAAAGATGACACCTCCCTGTACACCACAGTGTCATTAGCAAACAGCCATAAATTGCTGTTCACCCAATCCATCAGGACATTTATATACATAGAGAATAACAGTAGTCCTATCACACTTTCCTGGGGCACTGCTGGTAATAGTATTGTCTTTGATGACCACAGCAGCAGGTGTACAGGATAGGAATGTGACACATGCAAACTGGAGATGGTGAGTTGTGCAGCACACCATGATGATGATGTGAAGGCTTGGTTGGGAGTGGGTGACAGGACAGAGAAGGGTGAGACTGTTGGATAGAGGGTGTTTGTGCAGTGGGTTAGCAGAGATTGAGGCCAGGAGAAGATTGTGGAAGTGTAGGATGTGTTGCAAGAATAACTTCCATCTGTATGGTTCAGGAAAAGTGGAGTTGAGAGGGAGGATCCAGATGGCACAGGTTGGAAAGTAGCCATCGAATGCGAGCCTGTTGTGCTCAGCAGCATGTTCTGCCACAGGGTGCTCAGTTCCGTTCTTAGCTACAGTATGCTAGTGGCCATCCACTCTGATGGACCGCTTGTTGGTGGTCATGACCACATAAAATGCTGTACACAACTCACTTTCAGCTCAGCATATCAGTTCAGAAAGAAGGGGTGACATGCACAGCATCATTGACCACCTCTAGACAATGACTACTCTATATAGAGCCTCTAACACTGTCAATGGTATGCCTCTCACCATTGAGAGGATACATACTGTGCAGACTAATTATTACTGAAAGGACAGCTTTGGGTGCTAGGGGGACAGTAATTTCAGCACTTTTAGTTCCTCACAAACTATTCAGACAATTGACAACACATTTACTTGCAGTAAATATTCTGTGAGACTGTATTTTCAATAGAGGATACATTGTACATCAATAGTAAATAAAAATTTCTACTAATGAACATATATATTTGGTCCTGCATAAGCGGTAACATTGTTGAAGCTAAATATGCCCTTATTATAATACTAAAAAGGTGGATATAATAAGCAGTAATCGTTACTAAAATCTTGAAATAATGATGGAGTATGCCCTCAGAAAACAACAGACAAATGGAAATTCCACTCATGGAACTGATTATATTGGTCATCAATTTTCAGTAATAAATTTAATAATGCATTGTAGATTGGTTTTTGAGAAAAAAAGTCACTGACAACCTAGATGAAATTTAAAAATGTTTATTGCTCTTAACTAATAGCATTTTTTACCAAAAGAGTAACCACTCAGTGGTTTCTTGTCAGCAACAGCACCACTGGAAAATGCTCTCAAGCCGCTTTGCAGTCCCCTGTGAAGGACCTGAGGAGGAGGATAACACTGTATGTAACTTGTAAGAAATGATATTAGTCACATAAGATAGTAAAAATAAATGTGTACACAATATGAAAAGAAATTTCAAGTATAGCACATACTCTAAATATTGTTATGAGAGAGAGAGAGAGAGAGAGAGAGAGAGAGGGTGGGGGGGTGGGGGCGGGAGGAAGAGGAGGAGGAGGAGGAGGAGGAGGAGGAGGAGGAGGAGGAGGAGGAGGAGGAGGAGTGGAAGGGGCAGGGGGAGGGGGAACTATTAGGCCGGTGGTGGAGAATGGCTTAAAACACCTAATTAAAACCAATTAATACTTTGAAAAGCTCGTAAAATGACATAATTTGCAGTGCCATTATTCCAAGGTCTGAATTTTGAAATAATCCAATAAATTTATAAAAATTAAAGTAATTGGAGGGAGCATTTTCAAGTAATCACTATTTTCCAGAAACTTCTTAGGAATCAAATTCTGTAATAGGATTTTCACTATTGACTCTTTTGCATGACATGATATGCTGGTCATAATTATCTTGCTAATATATGAACTTTTTACATTGAGAAATGTGAAATATTGTTCATCAGATATATTAAATAAGTTGTTCATTATGTACATCCAACATTATGAGATCCTCATTAATATAAAACATATTGCAAAAGTATAATGTGAGGTACATATTTTTCTGAAGAATTACTATTATTAACTTTAATGTTCACTCCAGAAAGCCTTAATTCTACGCTCCTCAGTAATGCAAAAAAAGTGGGAAAAATTGAAATTTATACATATATGGAAATTCTTGCACTAATTTGTAAACATATACTCACTAAAATATGTAAAATAATTTCTAATCTGTTGTGATAGGAACCAACAAAATACAATAATGTACAGTATTTACTTACACCAGTCCTAATTATGCACATAAGAAGTGTAAGTGTAACATTACAAAGCATTTGTAATATATCATATTACTGCCAATTTATATACACATAAATTTTTTCTGCTAATAAATTTATCATAGAAATAGGTATTGGCTATAAGCAAGTTCTTTCTCTTAAACTGTGCATTTCAGTAGCTGTAAAGTTATTGGATTTGCATCATGTTGCTGAATAACAGAAGTCTTTTTGGTCAAAATTAGTCCCTCTAACCTTTTGTGTAGATGATTTTAATCATAGGAATTGGGCAGTAACTTGATTTAAAAGAAAATACTGAGGAGCTTTTATTTGTATGTTTTGAACAGGTTTCTCTAGGCTAGTCTTGAATTAAAATTATTATTATTATCATTATTAGTAAGAAATATTACAGGCTCTTTCAATCTGACTAAGCCAATTTAAAAAGGCAAACATTATGGTTTAATAGATCATAGATAATGAGCTCATTATACAAAGGGTGCAAAATCAACCTGAACGAAGATGAGAGAAAGAGGCCAGGTATTTCTTTTCGGTAAAATGACCCTGAAATTTTTGTAAAATGATTTGGTGAGTTGAAGCCTGCTTTTTGTTAATTGCAAGTCTAATGCATGTCAGTTTCTGAACTGCATCTAATGATACAAAGTTAATTGAAAATGATATATCTACAAAACATTTACTGCTACAGTAATATCTGTTTAAATGATTAACAAGTCACTCATACCATATCAATACCCAGATGAGGAAGTATGTGATGTATGAGAATTAGATAGGACCTGCCATGGGCAAAGAAAAACTATAGGCAGGTTGCATTGGAAAGGTAGAATACCAGTACTTGAACACTACCATTTGTGTATGTAAGATTTTGTTTCTAAAATGATTGTACAGCCTATACAGGTATAACACTCAAAAGTGAGATTTGTATGATTGGCTAAGAGGAGGAAATCAAAAATAAAATGACGATAGCTTGAATAATTACTGTTTATTAAGCATTCATTATGCACTCCAATGCAGAAATCTGTGCCAGCTTACATTCATAAAATATATCTAGAAGATCAGAAAAGACCAGTTCAGAAAAATTTCCAGACTACTCCAAATATTCTCAAACCCTTAACATACCTCTCCCATATGTCCATGAAAATAAAATTAAAACAGGCTCTATCACAGATGTTCATGTAAGTAATCCTACCTGCACACCATACATGAACAGACTGGGAAGGGGTTGGAGAGATACAGTCATAAGCCACACTTTTGCCGAAATTAAGATATTCACTATGACATCCTTAACGATTCCCTCCTCATCTTGGATTGAAGTAGTTCTGTCTTTCTCCAACAGGTCGCAGGTGATGACATAGTGTGGTTCTATACTCTGCCACCTGATGTATTCTTCAGAAGATACATAGTCACAAGCCACATCAAAATGGCTAAATGCTAATAAACATCTGAAGGTGCATCACACATTCTAGGCGTATATGGCAGTGACAGAAGGATCAGAATCCCCATTTACACTGCTGACAGTGACGGTGATGAGTCTTGGTGTCCATCAAGCAACAGTACTAGCTCAGTAGATGTTTCGGTAAGTATACAAAAACATTTTTTACTGGTGATTATTGTTTGCTTGTAACATTGCTCTCACAGTTGATCATCGTTTTTTGTGTTAACGAGAAACCTTTAGAGCCTAATTTTAATGACTACTGATTACAGTAATAATATAGTTTTCATGGCTACAAACTTGTAAGAATATTTTTATTATCAATGCCATTTCAGCAGCATATAATGATTTGTGTGGCTTGTGACTATATGTCGCGGAAGTTCTGTGACTATTTTTCTATTCATATTAGGAGCTTGAAATAAGTAGAGCAAATGAAGTATCACCCCAGGAACCAAGCTCTTCAAGAAAAAGAAAGCGTAATATTGATCAGTGCAAAAAAATTAAGGCCAAACATCAAGGTAACATGGGTCAGCAGTACGTGTCTTCTAAAACCAACAAGACTGTTCAGGCAGCATCTTTGGTAAGTCCCGGTAGTTGTTCAAGCAAGTGCTATACGAAACTACTCAGACAAGAAGAAAATATTTTCCACTCATTTTAGGACATAGGAAATGTTAATGCTCAGAATACTTACCTAATGTGTTGTATGGAAATGGTACCAAAGAAGCGAAGGTTTGTTTCACTGTTTTTCAACACCAATGGACCAATAGTCACAAATTTACTTTACCTTGTTCTGCTTCACAGCTAACCAAACAGACTACAAAGCAACTTTCATCTAGAGCTGTGACGTTTTCATACAATGTGAAGGTAAATGGAACAGAAGCCATGATTTGCAAGCAAGATTTCCTCAGGGTTCATGTCTTACAGAACCACATATGAAGAGTGAGGAATTTGCAACAGCAACTGAAGTTGGGTCTCGCAGTTCCAAAAGAAGATGGTAGACGTTTGTATACTACATTTTACTATAAGGTATCCATTTTAACCAAATAAAATAATGTTGAAGTATAATAATAACACGAAGTAATTTACCAACTCATGTGGTCTTATATTTTGGTATAGCACTGAGGAAGTCTCTGACACCTTGCACAGCTTTGTCTTGAAATTTATGTGGATGATTGCCATGTTTGCCTGAAATAAAAGTCACTATAGCAAGCAGCAGAACTCCACCAAAGTATATTTTGCATGTGATCTCACAACTGCGTTCTTATTTCAGGACAAATACTCTGTGATACTGTAGGGACACCCTTTTCCTTGCAGTATTCAAAGCAAATTCAGGGCAATTTTTGTGTCCAAATTTAACATAGACTTCAAACTGTCAAAAAGCTACACCTGTTCAACATGTGATGCCTTTCTAACAGCAAAGAGTAACCCAGAATTATGTGCAGAAGAAATTACACAAAGGAAAAAACAACATGAGTTGCATCTAAGAAAGGCTGATAGTGGGCCAAATATGATAGTGTCTTTGACTTCCCTGACTAAAGAGAATGTGAAAGAGCACCAAGTAATAGCAATGGACATGCACCAAACGTTTCCCATGCCAAAACTAACAGTTGGCCCAGCATTCTAAAAGAGAAAAATATTGTGGTTCAAATAAGGTATACATGTTTCTGCGGAGTGAGGAGGATGGAGAAAGGGTTCAGATGAAGTTGGGACTTGTTTATTCAAATACTTAGAGATAACTAACACTTGAGCCAAAAATCGCTACATAATCACAGATAACTGTAAGGGCCAGGCAAAGAATTGGAAATGATTCTCATTGCCACCAAAAGATTTGAATCTGTGCAGCATTGTTTCTCTGGGTATGTCACACTAGACTTCCTTGCGATCATGATTGTTTCTCGCATAAATTTCAATGCGACCAAAGACATACAATAGTATACACGACAGATGAATGGGCAGAAGTAGTCAAATCTGCTAGTCCAAAAAATTTCATTTGATGAAAGTGCACAGACAAGACTTCAGAAGCTTGGGCGATCTGAAGTAATTAATCTCGATACCCCCTCTAAATAGATCTGGAGATCCCATTCGTTTTAGTGAAGCAACTCAATTTAAGTCCCCTTCATGATAAGTGTGAAGCACTGCTACTGAAATATAGGAACCTTTATGTCAGTGGATCTATGTAGCAACAGGAAAGGAAGGCCTGCTGAAGCAGATCTATTTCAGCTGCCAATAAAATATAGAAAGCCACTTCAAATTAATCAGAAAAAGATTGATGACATGGCATACATACCAGAAGCATATCAAAGCTTTTTTCGGTCACGTGCTTGAAATAATGAGAACGATGACGACGTAGAAGAACTTCCTTGATTTTGCATTCACGGTGTAAAATGAAGCATTAGATTGACTTACCTGTTATGTATGTGTGTATGTGAAAGTGCAAAAATTGTCAAGATTTACTAGTTATTACATAAATTTCAAAACAAAACCTTAAAAATGTATTTTGTGTTCTAAATTATTTTCAGGGAGACACAGTCATAAGTCAATTTCGACCACATCATAATTAAAATGACTTTCAAATTAATATTACATAACAGAAAGAAGATAATGTATTTTACACAAGGTTTACAATGTATTAAACTATAATTAAAAGCAAAAAGAAAGTGTCTGTTTTGTCTTCAACATTTTTATACTTCCATGGAACTTTAAAGTCACTTTATCTCAAAACTAGTTGAATGTGACTTACGACTATCTCTCTCCGACCCCTTCATTTGTAAGATACTCTACAGTAGAAAGTATGACCAGAAATGCTCTTAATACATAAATAAATAGATTTTCATTAAGAATTTCTATTAATATATTGCATCTGTTTAGTCTGATCAACTTATGTTACTCTGTTTACATTTATATCCTACAGATTAGTATTAATTCCTCTCTCTTGAAGCACTTACATACAGTCATAATCATCATGAGTATGCCAAATGTACAAAACATTTTATAAAGTGTGACTGACACATCAGGATGAAAAAAGAATGTATATTACAAAACAACATACATGATACACAAAGAATTTACCATGTGGTTAATAGTTAGATATGGAACTAAACATTGTTTGTTAAGTTACTTACCAAGAAACACAATAAAAGAATACAGTGCACACCAAAAAATTTCCAAATGTGATTAATAGTAAAATATGATCTAAACATTATTCAGTTACTTGCATAGTCATTATATACATAAGACAAATTACCAAAAGAAACAAAAATGCATAGAAAGAATGTACAAATAAGGAGCATTACCATTTATTTGGTAAATCAGGTCAGCTTTTCAGTAGTTTTCAGATTCTTAAACTGTGTAAACACTTCCTTTTTCAGCCTTTTTTTTGGGTCCTATTTTTACAGCTATTAAGAGAGGTGGCATGTTCCTGCACAACTAATGCACTGAATTCTTTTTAAATTTAGGCTGTAGGTATGTCTATCTTTAATGTTCAACAAGTATTGTATTGAGGCACCAAAGTCGTGGGATAGTAATATGCATATACACAGATGGTGGTAATATTGCATACACAAGGTATAAAAGGTCAGTGCATTGATGGAACTGTAATTTGTACTGAGGTAATTCATGTGAAAAGGTTTCTGATGTGATTATGGCCACACAATGGAAATTAACAGACTTTGAACATGGAATTGTAGTTGGAGCTAAATGCACGGGACAGTCCATTTCAGAAATCATTAGGGAATTCAATATTCTGAGTTCCACAGAGTCGAGATTGTGCTGACAATACCAAATTTCAGGCATTACCTCTAACCATGGACAACACAGTTGCCAACAGCCTTCACTTAAAAGCCAAGAGTGTTTGCATAGAGTTGCCAGTGCTAACAGAAAAGCATCAATGTATGAAATAACTACAGAAATCAATGTGGGGTGTTTGATGAAAACATCCATTAGGACAGTGCATGAAATTTAGAGTTAATAATAATAATAATAATAATAATAATAATAATATAATAATAATAATAATAATAATACATCCAACTGGCTGAGGAAGTCAAAGACATGTGGCATCAGGATAAAGTTGACATCATACCAATTATAGTATCAACTACAGGAGTCATACCACACAATATCCACCAGTACATCAATGCAATACAGCTACATCCAAACACATATATACAACTACAGAAATCCGTAATTATTGATACATGTTCAATTACCCGAAAGTTCCTAAATGCAATATAACACATACCGTACAGTTAATAGGAAGTGACGCTTGATCAAGGTCCGCGTCACTTTCCATTCTCAACCAGACTTAACGTCTGAGAAAGTAAAGAAATAATAATAATAATAATTTAATAATAAACCCCGTGGAGGCCCGGGAAAAGAATAGGCCTCCGGTATGTTCTGCCAGTCGTAAAAGGCGACGAAAAGAACAAACCACTAATAGGGCTAACCCCCCTTTTAGTGTGATTACTTGGTTCAGGACAGAACTAAAGAAGCCTCGGACAAGCGCCGTCATGGTCGGGGACGGCGCTTGAACCCTATGCCCGCCCACAATGGTAATGACACTGCTAGCCAACTGGAAAATGATTTAAATCCAAATAGAGGTGTTTTGCAGGATATGCTTCCTGCAACCACCCTAGAAGGAAAACAAAGACAGAGGATGAGATGGTCAGATGAAGTTAATCGACACCTCATGTTCTGTTATTACCAAGCAACAAACCTAGGAACCAACACAACTGGATACAGATCACAAGTATACACAACATTTATTACCAGATACCCAGAATTAAAATTTTTAACAGAACAACGTCTAGCTGATCAGATTTGTGTAATAATAAAAAATAACAGGATACCCCAGTCAGAATTAGAAAACATCAAACAACAAGTACAACAAATACTGGAACAAAATAATGTGCAATTAGAAGAAGAAGAAAATACAGTAATGGACTCAAACATCCCAGAGCAAACAAACAAAGAACAACACGCATCAATTAAACAATCAGAGGAAAATGAAATTTTAAGACAGCCACCAGCACAAGCACAAATAGAACACGAAGTGACACACATGTTAGATATAGAAGAAAAATTTCAGTTGACATATATAGAATACAAAGACACAAATACAGACATTAGACCATTCTTGCATAGACCACCAAATAGCCCACAAGTCGAAACAACAATAAAAACTATCAACACAATCATACACAAAAAAATAAATGAATACACAACTATGGAAGAGTTACAACTACTGGTTTATGTAGGAGCACTCACTACACTAAATATACACACTAGGCAGATATCAGAACCAACCAACACACAGAAGAAACCCACAAAACCAGCATGGCAACACAGGCTACAGATCAGAATAGAAAAACTGAGAAAAGACATCGGACAGTTAACACAATTTATAAGAAATGAAATATCAGACAAAAAACGAAAAAGGTTAGGTAAAATCTCACAACAAGAAGCAATAGAGCAATTAGATGAAAAGAAGCAAAAATTACAAGCTTTGGCGAAACGACTTAGAAGATACAAAAAAAGTGAAAATAGAAGGAAACAAAACCAAACATTCAACACAAACCAAAAGAAATTTTACCAAACAATAGATAACACACACATAAAAATAGACAATCCACCAAACATAAGAGACATGGAACACTTCTGGAGCAGCATATGGTCAAACCCGGTACAACATAACAGGCATGCACGGTGGATACAAGCAGAAACAGATACATACAAGATGATACCACAAATGCCTGAAGTGATAATTTTGCAACATGAAGTCACCCGAGCAATTAATTCTACGCACAATTGGAAAGCCCCTGGAAATGATAAAATAGCAAATTTCTGGCTAAAGAAGTTCACCTCAACACATTCACATCTAACTGAATTATGTAACAGTTACATTGCAGACCCATAGACATTCCCTGATACACTTACACATGGAATAACTTATCCGAAACCTAAAGATCAAGCAGACACAGCAAACCCAGCAAAATATCGCCCCATAACATGCCTACCAACAATCTACAAAATATTAACTTCAGTCATTACACAGAAATTAATGACACATACAACACAGAACAAAATTATAAATGAAGAACAAAAAGGCTGCTGCAAAGGAGCACGAGGATGTAAAGAGCAACTGATAATAGATGCAGAGGTGACATATCAAGCTAAAACTAAACAAAGGTCTCTACACTACGCATACATTGATTACCAAAAAGCTTTTGATAGTGTACCCCACTCATGGTTACTACAAATATTGGAAATATACAAAGTAGATCCTAAATTGATACAGTTCCTAAACATAGTAATGAAAAACTGGAAAACCACACTTAATATCCAAACAAATTCAGATAATATCACATCACAGCCAATACAGATTAAGCGTGGAATATACCAAGGAGACTCATTAAGTCCTTTCTGGTTCTGCCTTGCTCTGAACCCACTATCCAACATGCTAAATAATACAAATTATGGATACAATATTACTGGAACATACCCACACAAAATCACACATTTGCTATACATGGATGATCTAAAACTACTGGCAGCAACAAATCAACAACTCAACCAATTACTAAAGATAACAGAAGTATTCAGCAATGATATAAGTATGGCGTTTGGAACAGACAAATGTAAGAAAAATAGCATAGTCAAGGGAAAACACACTAAACAAGAAGATTACATATTGGATAACCACAGCGACTGCATAGAAGCGATGGAAAAAACGGATGCCTATAAATATCTAGGATACAGACAAAAAATAGGAATAGATAATACAAATATTAAAGAAGAACTAAAAGAAAAATATAGACAAAGACTAACAAAAATACTGAAAACAGAATTGACAGCAAGAAACAAGACCAAAGCTATAAATACTTATGCCATACCAATATTGACCTACTCATTTGGAGTAGTGAAATGGAGTAACACGGACCTAGAAGCACTCGATACACTTACACGATCACAATGCCATAAATATAGAATACATCACATACATTCAGCAACAGAAAAATTCACATTAAGCAGAAAGGAAGGAGGAAGGGGATTTATCGATATAAAAAACCTACATTATGGACAGGTAGACAATTTAAGAAAATTCTTTATAGAACGAGCAGAAACTAGCAAAATACACAAAGCAATCACTCATATAAATACATCGGCTACACCACTACAATTTCATAACCACCTCTACAACCCGTTAGACCACATAACATCAACAGATACGAAGAAAGTAAATTGGAAAAAGAAAACACTTCATGGCAAGCACCCGTATCATCTAACACAGCCACACATCGATCAAGACGCATCCAACACAAGGCTAAGAAAAGGCAATATATACAGTGAGACAGAAGGATTCATGATTGCAATACAGGATCAAACAATAAACACCAGGTATTACAGCAAGCATATTATTAAAGATCCCAATACCACAACAGATAAATGCAGACTTTGTAAACAACAAATAGAAACAGTAGATCACACCACAAGCAGATGTACAATACTAGCAAATACAGAATACCCCAGAAGACATGACAATGTCGCAAAAATAATACATCAACAGCTTGCCTTACAACATAAACTTATAAAACAACAAGTTCCTACATACAAGTATGCACCACAAAATGTACTGGAGAATGATGAATACAAATTATACTGGAACAGAACCATTATAACAGATAAAACAACGCGACATAACAAACCTGACATCATACTCACCAATAAAAAGAAGAAATTAACACAACTAATCGAAATATCCATACCCAATACAACAAATATACAAAAGAAAACAGGAGAAAAAATTGAAAAATACATCCAACTGGCTGAGGAAGTCAAAGACATGTGGCATCAGGATAAAGTTGACATCATACCAATTATACTATCAACTACAGGAGTCAAACCACACAATATCCACCAGTACATCAATGCAATAGAGCTACATCCAAACGTATATACAACTACAGAAATCAGTAATTATTGATACATGTTCAATTACCCGAAAGTTCCTAAATGCAATATAACACATACCATACAGTTAAAAGGAAGTGACGCCTGATCAAGGTCCGCGTCACTTTTCATTTTTAACCAGACTTAACGTCTGAGAAAGTAAAGAATAATAATAATAATAATGGCTTTATTCAACATTGAATGGTACACTGCATATGTACAAAGAAACAGTAATGATTAAAGTTATTTGTACAACACACAAGACACATTCTTCTGAATATGTCATTAATTTATAACAAAATTACAATAAGATGTTTACCGATTTCTATTCACATAATTTCACAAAGCATTTGTTGTTGTTCATATACATATGGTACTCTTCTAATGTGTAGAAAGGGTGTTTTACTAAAAGTTTCTTAAGCTGTTGTTTCAGTTTAATTGTAGGAAGAGCCATGACTGCACTAGGCAGTGCATTAGCTAATTTTATACCTGCATACTGAGGCCCCTTTTCGTAAAGTGCTGTTCTGTGGCTTCCAATGTAAAATCTTTCTTTATTTCTAGTATTGTACTGGTGGAAATCTGAATAAGTGTTTGGGTGCAGTCTTTTCACAAGGCATATGGATTTTAGAATGTATGTGTTTTTAACAGTTAACACCTCTGTTTTTGGAAACAAGTTGTGACAAGATTCCCTATATTTTGCTCCACAGATTATTCTCACACCCCTTTTTTAAAGAATGAGTAGCTTATCTAGATTAGCTTTGGTTGTTGCCCCCAAATTTCAATACCATAGTTCACGTGAGAGGAGAAAAGAGCATGGTATGCAGTCTTTAGGACTACAGTGTCTCTACAGAACTTGCTAATAGTACTGATTGTAAATATATTTTTTGACAACTTAGTTGCTAGGGAGTCAATATGTGTGTCCCATTTCTGGTTGCTTTGGATTGTTACACCAAGGAATTTTACACTAGACTCTTTCTTTACCAATTTGTTGCCAATGTATAATTTAATTTCATTATTCAAACTACTTTTGTTAAACTCCATCAAACATGTTTTACTGGTGCTTACATTTAAGTGGCTTTCATTAAAAAGTTGAACAATTTCTTTGTCACATTATTACACTCGGCCTCTAGTTCATTACATGATTCCTTTTTACACACAATGGACATGTCATTGGCATACAGAACAATTTTGGAATTTATAGTACAGTATTTAATATCATTTACATAGATCAAGAACAGAAGGGGGCCCAACACAGAGCCCTGCGGCATGCCATATTTTATGCAAGTAATCTCTGATTTGTAGACACCACTTTCCATTTTAAGTACAACAAACTTTTTTCTATTGCTCATATAACACTTTATTAGGTCATAAGCAGCACCTCTAATGCCCATGTTCCATAGCTTGTCTAATAGGATGTCAACATTTACACAATCAAAGGCTTTTTCCAGGTCTAGGTATACACCTGCCACATGTTCCCTGCTTTCGATACCCCCTAACACCTCTTCAATTAGTTGAGCAGATACAGTGCTAGTTGATTTACCTTTTAGGAATCCATTTTGATTTTCAAACATCAGGTTGTGTTTGTTAAGAAAGTTTATAATCCTGTTGTATATAATTTTCTCAACTATTTTGGAAAATACAGGAAGGATTGAGACTGCTCTGTAGTTTTCTATTTTGTTGTTGTCACCTTTCTTAAAAATGGGTGTTACCTTTGCTATTTTTTAGTCTGTCTGGAAAGCTGCCTGATTCTATTATATTGTTGACTGCTACAGACAGAGTTACAGAGACATTTTGGCTACAGGCTTTTGAAACATTAATATTTAGGCCATCATGCCCAGCTGAATTAGTGGGTTTTAGACAGATAATCATTAACTAATGATGCCAATTATTTCTGCACAGTTTGTGGGGGCTAGATATATACTATGGTCACATGTATTACCTTTAAAACTGTAATGCATGTTTTTATGTTTGTCATTTATGGCTTCCCCTACGGAAGAAAAATATTCATTAAAAATATTTACAACTTCCAGTTGGTCTTTTATGAGCATGCCATTGTGGTTAATAGTAAAGTCCATACAGGATTTGTCATTGCAGGTTCTAATACTGTTTATGACTGTCCAGATGCCAGCAGTTACGTTGTGTGAGTTTTGAAGCTTATTTGCAACATAGTTGCTCCTGGTCTGTGTGAGTAAGTCCTTATAGTGTGTTAGAGAGATTCCTGAGCTAAAGGAAGCCTTCAAAATATATCAATTATTCAGCATTGTACTGTGGAGTAGTTTTAATTTTTCCCTCGCTTCAGTGACATTACTATTTACCCAAATATTTTTGTTTATATTTTTTGTTTCTTTCTTTTTTGTGATTACAACTGGGCATTTCGTATCAAAGCAGTAATAGAAGTCAGCAGCAAAGCTATCATATGAAAAGCTATTATTTTCAAACCATTTTATTTGTGCTAGCATGCAGTTTAGTCTATTTATGTTGTCATTATACATTATTCTTTTAGTTACAAACTGTTGCTTTGTGGTGACAGTGGGGGCCTCATGGAGCTCCAATTTAAGCTGTACTGCGTGGTGATCTGAGACGGCTAGTTTTAAAACCGATGCACTGTGGGATAGGTGGGTCATGTTTGTTATTATGTTGTCAAGACATGTTTTACTATTGCCAATTTCTCTAGTGGGTTTCCGAATGAGTGGGGTCAGGTTAAATTCATCACACAGGCAATGTAACTTTTTGTGCTGACATCATTTGTTAATAAATCTATGTTTATATCCCCTGTAACTATAATATTTACATGACCATTTGGCCCAGAAAATGTTGTATCTATATAAACAAGCAAGTCAGAAAGATTTACAAAAAAGGTATCTGTATTTACTGCAGGTGGCCTGTAAACACCGATAACTCTTATGTTATCTCTACCCCATTTTAGGTTTATTGCAGCAAATTCTGAGACTCCTTCCAAGCAGAAGGCACTCACATCGATAACATTAAAATTACTTTCATTTACAGTGAAAATTGCAACACCTCCCCCAGTCTTGTCTTTTCTGCTGAAGGCTGTGCAGAATATCATACACAGTGGTTGGTACAATGAATCTCTGATTAGCATTAGTCAATGTTCAGTTACAACTAATATATTGGGTTTGTCAATCCGTGAAATTACATCTAGATCATTATGCTTATTTCTAAGACTACCAAGATTCTGGTGTATAATTTTGAGGCTGAGTTTTACCTGCTGGACCTTAGAGGATAATTTTGGACTAGCAATGAGGCCAGCAGGCTTTACAAGTTTCCCTGGGCTACGGCAGCAGATGACTGACGTAACTGCATTTGCTAACAGCACATCACCTTCAGCACCTCTGCCGAGCATGTGACCAGGCCGGTTGGATCCTAGGTGACTAAACAATGCCCTGGTCAGATGAGTCCTAATTTCAGTTGGTAAGAGCTGACAGTATGGTTCAGGTGTGGTGCAGACCCCCACAAAACCATTGAACTGAGTTGTCAACAATGCAACAATGCACTGTGCAAACAGGTGGGGCTCCGTAATCATGTGGGTTGAGTTTGCATAGAATGGGCTGTGTTCTCTGGTCTAACTAAACCAATCATTGACTGGAAATTGTTATGCTCATCTACTTGGAGAACATTTGCAACCAATCAGGGACTTCACGTTCCCAAACGATGATAGAATTTCTGTGGATATCAGTGCACCTATCACCAGGCCACAACTGTTCGTGATCGGTTTCATGAGCATTATGGCCAGTTTATGTGAATCATGTCAGGCAATTTGGGTGGCCGTATCAATCACATTTAACATTTGTGGCACATCAGTTCGTGCACAAAATCTTGCACTGGCAACATTTTCGCAGCTATAGATGGCTATAGAGCTATCATGGCTCAGTATTTATGCAGGGGCTTCCAATGATTGTTGATTGCATGCCACATCAAGTTGCTGCACTACATCAGGCTAAAGGAGGTCTGACATGATATTAGGAGGTATCCCATGACTTTTGTCATCTCAGTGTACGTTTACGAATAGACTGCCAAAAGTTGTAACGGCTAAAGTTTTCGTTTAAGTATGAAGGGCAATTGTATATACAAAGAGGTGGGATTTATCATTATCAGTAATTCTTTGAAATAAGGCCTGCATGATATCTTACTTTCGGTAATTCCAGAGATGCTTCTAATGGCTCGCATCTGATGAATAAAAATTTTCATGGCTCGTGGAGAATTATCCCATAGAAGAAAGCCATATCTTAGATGGCAATGCAAGAAGGCATAATAGGAGTTAATCAGCAGTTTTTCGGAAACGGGTGTGCGTACTTTTTATCAGTAAATAAATACTGCATTTTTCCAGACTGTCAACAAAAATAGGTAACTCGTGACAGCTTCCATGACATATAATCTGTGTGACTCTCCCAAGTTAATTGTGTATCTAGGTATATAACAAGGAATTCGATGGAAGGGGTCTCTACGTGAACACTGTACAAGCTGAAACAAATATTTAGAGGATTTTTATAGTTAATAGTTAACTCACTGGCTTCAAACTACATTGCAGATAACCTGAGGTAATCTATACTTTGCTCGTTCAATTTTTTTGTCCATAACGCTCAGGCAGTTCATTTATAAGCACTGATCCTTGAGGAATACCTCTATGATTTTTGGGGAACACCTCCAGTATCATCCAGCAAATTGTGATTTTTTATCATTGTAACTTGCTCAAGTCCACTAGTCTGGCTTCAGCACATAATTTTAATGCAATAAAATTTTCAGCAGTTTAAGCATTGATATCTGGATCCTAAAACCATACTGAAACTTACTTAGTCAGTATATTGTTTTTTGATAAATGAATACAAATTTGCTTTTGTATACAATATTCAATTATTTTGGCAAAATAGGTATGGTACCAGAGAAATTGTATGATAATTACTGGCGCAAGATTTATCACCCTTTTGTGCAATAGAATGACAACTGGCTTTCTTAGACATTGTGGGAAAACATCACCACCAGACATATTATGAATGTGCAAGAAGGGAATGATACTAAGTCCATTATATTTTTAATTACATAATTTGAGAAGCCATACATGCCGGTATCTTCTGATCTAGAGCAACCTAAGTTTTCTGTTGATTTAACTACATCATATACATCCGCTTTTCTCCGATTACAAGTTGGTACTTATTAGCAAACATGTAACTGACAGCAGGTGCTATGATATAAAACTCGCGTACTATTTCATTAAATTTGAGTGAGAGTTAATAAGTTAGTAGTAGGGAAAGATCATCTCGAAAGAACAGACAGCCTGCAACAAAATTCCATTTTAAGGCCGTTGTACTGAAGGAAGTCGACTATCAAGACGGCAAGAGTTTGATTGACAAATTAAAATTTTGTGCAGGTTCAGGACTCGAACCGGAATCGTGCACGAATGATGTGGCATACGATTCCACTCTCAAGGGAGATTCGCTCTACAATGTAGTGTTCGCTAAAGTTAAAGATTTAGTCGTGGAAATTCTTATACCGCTTAGGTAAGTTCAGATAATTGTCACAAAAATTTACAGCGGCAATATAGTTAGCTGTTCCGGCACAGTACCTTGTTAAATGAGGTCATGATGGACAGAAATCAGTTTCGCATAGACCTTCCGCTGACTGCTGAATACTTCTGTTAGCGGTATATATGTTCCTCGGACTTTACTCTTGCTTATCTAATCAAATATTCGAGATTAGATGCTCGGTATAATTATCTAGCGTAAACACAGGTTTTTGAGCTCAATTGTATGAGGCAGAACTGCCAAACATTGTTTACAAGCTATGATACGCTGAACTCTTCCGCAAATCTGACTTGTCCTACTTTGAAAGACGGAATGTGAAATTTTCGTATCGTGTCGTCTAGCGAAGAGACATCTACATATACATCTACATGGGTTCTCTGCAAATCACATTTAAGTGCCTGGGAGAGGGTTCATCGTACCACCTTCACAATAATTGTCTGTTATTCCAATCTCGTACAGCGCGCGGAAGAAACGAACACTTATATCTCTCCGTGCGAGCTCTGGTTTCCATTACTTTATTATGATGATCGTCACTTCGTGAGTAGGTCGGCGTCAACAAAATACTTTAGCATTTGGAGGAGAAAGCTGGTGATTGAAATTCCGTAACAAGATTCCGCCGCAAGCAAAAACGCCTTAGTTTTAATTATGTCCACCACTAATCCTGCGCATTTCAGTGACACTCTCTCTCCTATTTCGCGATATCGCAAAATGTGCTGCCCTTCTTTGAACTTTCGCGATGTACTCCATCAGTCCTGTCTGGTAAGGATCCCACACCCTGTAGCAGTGTTCTAAAAAAGGATGGACAAACGTAATGCAAGCAGTCTCCTTAGTATAAGTGTTACATTTTCTACGTTTCCTGCCAATAAAACGCAGTGTTTGGTTAGCCTTCCCCACAACATTTTCTGTGTGTTCCTTCCAATTTTAGTATGTTCGTAACTGTAATTCCTAGGTATTTAGTTGAATTTACGGCCTTCAAATTTGATTGCTTTATCGTGTAACCAAAGTTTAAGGGATTCCTTTTATCACTCACGTTGATGCTACACCGATAATTCCACCAACTCTGACTCTGGATTAAGCGGTGCCTTCCCATTGTCCCATTGGTATGTTGTGTATAGTGTAGTTTAACACTGCCCTCTTTACACCCGGCACTTGGCTGTGAACTGGCATATTTAATGGATGTTTGAAATTAGATTGCAAAGAACATAAAAATGATAGGAATATGGTTCTTGCATCATTTAAAAGGAAAAAAGTAAGAGCTTTACATGAATGTGAGTTTATTTTACAATATGAAATACAAATGGGTGTTATAATTAAAAAAAGAAAACACAAAAATATCGTGAATAAAAAAGTTTTACATGATCTCTCTCTTGAGTGGTGCCATTATTACTGTATCTAAATTTAAAACAAAATATCACTGGACTGTCTAATTGCAGGTACCTGTAAACTAGAGTATTTTAATAGTTCAGATGTAGTTATCCTTTGTGTGAAAATCCTGGAAACACTGTGGGACACAAAGACCAAGGCCACAGTCCTTGCACCACCATCTACTTTTCCTTCCTGATGCGCTTACCCGTCTCTTTCTTCCCCCTGTCTGAACATACTTTGCAATACCTAGTAGTATTCACCTTGTTTGCAGTGGGTGGGACCTTCTCTGGAAAGTGCCTTGCAAATGTCCTCTCAATTTGTGAGGATGAAGCGGCTTGTTGCTGAAAAATATTTCTGCACTTCTCAGCCAATTTCTTTCCCACTCTGTGAATTATGTCTACTAGGGATACATTCTTCCTAGTGTTCTCTTTATATAAAATAAAACTGTTAACAGTTGACACGATAAACAAGTGGGAAAACAGCTTTTACCACCACTTCAAAGTTTTTCGGGAAAACGGATAATAGCTGGAGAACTGATCTGCACTGTCAACCAAAGCTTTATTCTTATTGTAATCAATAATAACGTCTGGCTTTACAATTTCTGCTATTCCACCTTTGGCCCTCACTTCAATACTAGTGCTGGTAGACTTATGCTTTGTGGAAAGACAAAAAACATATCGTTTTGACTTCCACTTCACTGCCAAGAGATGGTGTTTCCTTTGAAAATCTTTCTTCTTTAGGTTAAGTGTTCTGAATATTCGTCGCAAACCTTTCCTGTTTTTCATTACAGTTCCCATTCCAAGAGCTTTATTTTCCCACAACATGTCCAAAAGAGATAGACTGGTGTAGTACCTATCCAAATAAATGCAATGTCCTTTGCCAAAGTACTGTGAACACAACCTTTTTACAAGGCCCTGGGTACTATTGTCAACACTGCCTGCAGAACCTGTAAATACATCACAGTTTAGCATATAACAAGTTGATGAATCGCAGAGAGCATACAATTTTATTCCATATTTATTGGGTTTGTTTTTTATGTATACTCTAAAGCTTGTTCTACCACGAAAGGGACACATTGCCTCATCTCAGATTTATGCCTCGACGAAAACTAATTTTGCGTTTGTTCACAAAGAAATCAAACAAAGGCCTCACTTTGTGAAGTGGGTCGTGCTTTTCTTCGCCTCTGCTAATGAACGTAGCACTGTAATTCAAGTGTAACATCGACAGTGTAGCGCAAAATCGATCGCGACTCAACAATTTACTCACAAATCCTATCTGCAGAAACGGTTCTGTTGACCAATAATCACTGATTTTCGACAATCTGACGACGCACATATTCAAAATAATACTGAGAGACCAGTAAATCTCTCCCAATTTTACTGCAGACCACTTATGCCAGAGTTTATTTTCAGGCTTCCATTGCGTTTCATTGTCGTAATAACGTTACCAGCGTACAGATTCGTTTGACTTTTGATGAGCCGAATAAGGTCGTCATCAAAGAAATAACTAAAATATCGAATCTCAAAAGTGGCATTTGAAAAATGCGATGCTACGCCGACAACTTCCTGGAAATCCGGCAGTGCTGGCTGATCGTCTAGTTCCGACCAATCTTGCTCTTTGTGCTCAGTGAGCCACACACGATCAGGTACCACAGATGGTGACTGATGGTCTGTACTAAAAGGTACTAAATGCAAGTGAAGTAATGAACATTACTCACAATCCAAAATGTGGTAATGAACTCTTCACTTTATGAACAATTGAGACAGATACGAGGTGCATTCAAGTTCTAAGGCCTCCAATTTTTTTTCTACGGACTGGAAAGAGATAGAAACATGTGCATTGTTTTAAAATGAGGCCGCGTTCATTGTCAATACGTTCCAGAGATAACGGCACCGTACGGCAGATGGAATTTTACCGCCAGCGGCGAGAATGAGAACTGTTTTAAATACTTAAAATGGCGACGTTTTCCTTACTTGAACAGCGTGCAATCATTCGTTTTCTGAATTTGCGTGGTGTGAAAACAACTGAAATTCATCGACAGTTGAAGGAGACATGTGGTGATGGAGTTATGGATGTGTCTAAAGTGCGTTCGTGGGTACGACAGTTTAATGAAGGCAGAACATTGTGTGACAACAAACTGGAAGAACCTCGGGCTCGCACAAGCCGGTCTGACGACATGATCGAGAAAGTGGAGAGAATTGTTTTGGGGTATCGCCGAATGACTGTTGAATAGATCGCCTCCAGAGTTGGCATTTCTGTGGGTTCTGTGCACACAATCCTGTATGACGACCTGAAAATGCGAAAAGTGTCATCCAGGTGGGTGCCACAAATGCTGACGGACGACCACATGGCTGCCCGTTTGGCATGTTGCCAAGCAACGTTGACGCGCAACGACAGCATGAATGGGACTTTCTTTTCGTTGGTTGTGACAATGGATGAGACGTGGATGCCATTTTTCAATCCAGAAACAAAGCGCCAGTCAGCTCAATGGAAGCACACAGATTCACCACCACCAAAAAAATTTCGGGTAACCGCCAGTGCTGAAAAAATGATGGTGTCCATGTTCTGGGACAGCGAGGGCGTAATCCTTACCCATTGCATTCCAAAGGGCACTACGGTAACAGGTGCATCCTACGAAAATTTTTTGAAGAACAAATTCCTTCCTCCACTGCAACAAAAACGTCCGGGAAGGGCTGCGCGTGTGCTGTTTCACCAAGACAATGGTGGTGGTTAGTGTTTAACGTCCCGTCGACAACGAGGTCATTAGAGACGGAGCGCAAGCTCGGGTTAGGGAAGGATTGGGAAGGAAATCGGCCGTGCCCTTTCAAAGGAACCATCCCGGCATTTGCCTGAAACGATTTAGGGAAATCACGGAAAACCTAAATCAGGATGGCCGGAGACGGGATTGAACCGTCGTCCTCCCGAATGCGAGGCCAGTGCCAAGACAATGCACCCGCACATCGAGCTAACGTTATGCAACAGTTTCTTCGTGATAACAACTTTGAAGTGATTCCTCATGCTCCCTACTCACCTGACCTGGCTCCTAGTGACTTTTAGCTTTTTCCAACAATGAAAGACACTCTCCGTGGCCGCGCGTTCACCAGCCGTGCTGCTATTGCCTCAGCGATTTTCCAGTTGTCAAAACAGACTCCTAAAGAATCCTTCGCCGCTGCCATGGAATCATGGCGTCAGCGTTGTGAAAAATGTGTACGTCTGCAGGGCGATTACGTCGAGAAGTAACGCCAGTTTCATCGATTTCGGGTGAGTAGTTAATTAGAAAAAAAATCGGAGGCCTTAGAACTTGAATGCACCTCATACATAGCTGAATCGTCACTTGTACTTTCGTCTGGAGAGTACGAATCCTCTTTGTCAGAATCGTCAATTTCTGATCCTGCATCTCCATAAATAATATCTAAGATCTCTGCCTCCATCAACTCGCTGCGCGATATTTCCACGGTCGTAAACACCTATGAATGAACTGCAGGTAACTTCGTCTTTGCAGTGCTCGCAGCCGCTCCCAGGATGAGATAGCCGGTAAGTGCTTGCCTCTTGCGGAAGAAGAATGAAATACCTCCTCATTAGTTGATGGCCGGCCGCGGTGGTCTCGCGGTTCTAGGCGCGCAGTCCGGAACCGTGCGACTGCTACGGTCGCAGGTTCGAATCCTGCCTCGGGCATGGATGTGTGTGATGTCGTTAGGTTAGTTAGGTTTAAGTAGTTCTAAGTTCTAGGGGACTGATAACCACAGCAGTTGAGTCCCATAGTGCTCAGAGCCATTTGAACCATTAGTTGACGAAACTGCTTCGGAGACGCGCTAAACGCGCTTACGGAGCCAAATAAAGGCTCGCCTGTACGGTATACGGGCGCCGTCGCCAACGTCAGGGCGGCCGCGCCCGTATGCTGTAGGGGCACCGTGCTGTAAGTGTTAACGAAAGTCTTGCTTCTATTAAATCTTGTGTTTGTTACTTTATTTCGATCAATTTCACTTTCCCGTTGCCAGGCCAAGGAATACTGTCCAGCCACCTCCCATCATTTCTTTGTGGTAAGTTAGTTGGTTAATTTGGGGGAGGGGACGACTTGTAAGTTAGACTGCATATTAAACATATTTCATTTTGTGTGGGCACCAACGCGTTATTTTATGTGAGTAACAGCTTTTGAGATTTGCAATGCTACGAAGGAAATTTTACCGGACGCGAAAATTTCTCCTGTTTCAATAACCAACGTAACACTGGTGCTAATTAAAATTAAGAAAAGATTTTTGACGTGGTTAGAGATACCACTCAGAGCGATAGTATACATAAATTTCAGAATTTATACATTACTTTTGTAGGAGAAAGAGACTTAAAACTTCATACTTGTTACGAGTTACGTACTGACACAATTGCATAAAAACGTTGAGGTGAGAAAAGTGATGGGATACCTCCAAATATCGTGTCGCACCTCCTTTTGTCTGGGGCAGTGCAGCATCGCGACGTGGCATCGACTCAAGTCGCTGAAAGTCCGCTGCAGAAATACTGAGCCATACTACCTCTATAGCCGTCCATAATTGCGAAAGTGTTGTCGGTACAGGATTTTGTACACAAACTGACCTCTCGATTATGTCCCACAAACGTTCGATGGGACTCATTTTGGACGATCTGGGTGGAAGAATCATTCGCTCCAGTTGTCCATAATGTTCTCCAAACCAGTTGCAAACAGTTGTGGTCGGGAAAATTGGCGCACTGTCATCCACAAAAATTCCATCCTTGGTTGGGAACATGAAGTCCACGAATGGCTGCAAATGGTGTACAAGTAGCCGAACACAACCATTTCCAGTCAATGATCGGTTCAGTTGGACCAGAGGACCCAATCCATTGTATGTAAACACAGCCCACACCATTATTGAGCCACCACCAGCTTGCAAAGCGCCTTGTTGACATCTTGGGTCCATGGCTTCGTGGAGTCTGCACCACATTCGAACCCTACCTGCACCTCTTTCCACTTGAAATCGGGACTCATCTGACTAGGCCACGGATTGCACTCTTTGCTAACAGCCTGGAACGGCTCACCTGGGCTCGTGATCACACCGGTTGGGAAAGACACTCGCGTTGGTCGTCTGCTGCCGTAGCCTGTTAATACGGGATTATTCGGTAGGACAGTGCGGCGAAATCTAGCGTTAAGTCCCAAATTTATTTCTGCGTTTATTTCACACAGTGTTGCTTGTCTGTCGGTACCAACAAATGGTTCAAATGGTTCTGAGCACTATGAGACTTAACATCTGTGGTCATCAGTCCCCTAGAACCTAGCACTACTTAAACCTAACCTAACGACATCACACACATCCATGCCCGAGGCAGGATTCGAACCTGCGACCGTAGCAGTCGCCCGGTTCCGGACTGCGCGCCTAGAACCGCTAGACCACCGCGGCCGGCTCGGTACCAACAATTCTACGCAAATGCTACTGCTCTCGGTCGTTAAGTGGAAGCTGACAGCCACTGTGCTGTGCGTGGTGAGAGGTAATTCCTGAAATGTGGTATTCTCGGCGCACTCTTGACACTGTGGATCTTGACTGCACTAACGATCTCCGAAACGGGGTGTCCCTTCGCATCGCTCGTGGCGGAGGGCCAATGTGGGGACTGGTCTACTGGCCTCGCCCATTAGAGTCCACAGCTCGTGGTCTAGTGGCTAGCGTTGCTGCCTCTGGATCGTGGGGTCCCGGGTTCGATTCCCGGCCGGTTTGGGGATTTTCTCTGCCAGGGACTGGGTGTTTGTGTTGTCCTCATCATTTCATCATAATAATCATTCATTAAAGTGGCAAATTGGACTCTGTAAAGATTGGGACTTCGTACAGGCGCTGAAGACGGCGAAGTTGAGCACCCTACAAACCAAACATCATCCTGTGAGTGGACAGGTGGCCGCTCCTTCAGCAGGGCCAGAGCAGGCACACGGGCGGAGAGGTTTACTGGTTATTGGGAGCACCAATGTTAAGCACGTTATGGATCCCCTTAGGCAGATAGCGTTCAGGACTGGAAAGTAAGTCAATCTGCACTCGGTAAGTCTGCCAGGGGGCCTCATCCTAGATATGGAGGCGGCCTTGCCAGTGGCTATCGAGGGTGCAGTCGTTTGCAAGGTGTGGCTTACGTCGGCACCGACGATGCCTGCCGCACGGGTTCTGAGGCGATCCTCAGTTCGTACAGGCGACTGGCAGAGGTGGTGAAGACTGCGAGCTCTGCTTGCACTCAGGGGCGAGGCCAGCAGTTTGGAGCATAATTCCCAGAGTTGATCGGGGTCCTTTGGTTGAGATCCTCCACTCGGCTCCAAACCAAAGGCTTCGTCGACTCTGTGACGGTGTTGGCTACAGATTTCTGAACCTGCGTTATCGTGTGACGTTTTTAGGACTCCCCTTGATAGGTCAGAAAGCAGTTACTCGGGTAGCAGAGTACTTATGGAATGCACATGTAACCTGCCAAGAGTAGACTGCGATGTCTGTGGATTCACTGCAAGGGGTAAAGGCAGATAGTCATGCGAAATACGTTTGAACACGTTTTCTGAAAACTGTCTTGAGCAGTTAGCTCGGCAGCACACACGCACTGGAAATATCTTAGACCCTGTAGCTACAAATAGGACTGACCTTATCGACAGTGTCAGCATAGAAACGGGGATTAGCGATGATGATGTCATTGCACCAACTTCGATTACGAAAGTCGATAAATCAGTCAAGAATGATAGGAGAGTGTTTCTGCTAGATGGAGCAGATAAGTAGTTATTAACATCTTACTTAGACAGTGAATTAGTATCATCTAGTTCCAGCAAGATAGATGTAGAGGAATTATGGGCAAAGTTTAAGCAGATGTAAAATCGTGGTCAGGAGATTTACGTGCTTGCTAAGTGGATAAAGGATGGAAAAGACCCACCATGGTTTAATAACAAAATTCGTAAGACCCGTACAACGTCATTTGACCATCGGACAGATTCCCGTGTGGACGACATAGAAATAAGCATACCAGTTCGATTTTACAGAGAGTACTCTATGGCAATGGCTGCTTACCTAGTTTGCATTTATCGTGAATCTCTCGCCCAGCACAAACTCCCAGGCGACTGGAAAAAAGCGCAGCTGACTCCAGTAAATGAGAAAGGTAAAAGAACGTACCCGCAGAATTACAGACCAATATCCCTAACTTCTGTTTTCTGCAGAATCCTTAAGCACATTCTCAGTTTGAATATAATAAACTTTCTTGAGGCTAAGCAGCTTATGTCCACGAATCAGCACGGTTTTAAAAAGCATCGCTCGTGCGAAATTTAACTTGATGTTTTCTCGCACGATATACTAAGAACTATGAATGAATGGCAACAGGCAGATTCTAGGTTTCTGGAAAGCATTTGACACGGTGCTCCATTGCAGGCTGTTAACGGAGGTAGGAGCATATGGAATATGTTCACAGATATGTGGTTGACTCGAAGACTTCTTAAATAATAGAACCGAGTATGTTGTCCTCGACGGCGGCTGTTCACCAGAGACAAGGGTATCGTCAGCAGTGGCCCAGGGAAGTGTGATGGGACCGCTGTTGTTCTCTGTATACGCAAATGATTTGGCGTACGGGGAGGGCTGCAATCTGCGGTTGTTTGCTAATGACACCGTGTTGTACGGTAAGCTGTCGAAGTTGAATGACTGTAGGAAGATACAAGACGACTTAGACAAAACTTCCAGTTGGTGCGATGAATGCCAGCTAGCCCTAAAAGTGGAAAAATGTAAGTTAATGCAGGTAAGTAGGAAGAACAAACCTGTAACGTTCTGATACAGTATTACCAGCGTCCATCTTGACACAGTCAAGTCGTAACTTTGCAAAGCCATATGAGGTGGAACAAGCATGTGGAAACTGTGGTAGGGAAGACAAATAGTCGACTTCGGTTTATTGGGAGAATCTTAGGAAAGAGTGGTTCTCCCGTAATGGAGACCGCATATAGGACGCTGGTGCTACCTATTCTTGAGTATTGCTCGAGCGTTTGGGATCCTTACCAGGTCACATTGAAAGAAGACATCGAAGCAATTCAGAGGACTGTTAGATTTGTTACCGGTAGGTTGGAACAAAACTTAAGCGCTACGGAGATGCTTCGGGAACTCAGATGGGAATCCCTGGAGGAAAGGCAGCGTTCTTTTCGGGAAACACTATTGACAAAATTTAGAGGACCGGCATTTGAAAGCCGGTCGCTGTGGCCAAGCGGTTCTCGGTGCTCCAGTCCGGAACCGCGCTGCTGCTACGCTCGTGGCATTTGAAAATGACCTCCGCCACGCACCTTCCGGCGGCTTGCGGAGTATCGATGTAGATGTCTACCATTCCGCGTTCAAAATTGATTATGGCCGCACTACGGGAACTAACAAAGTCGGAAACCTTTTCACATGAATCACCTGAGTAGAAATGACAGCTCCGCCAATGCACCGCCATTTTATATCTTGTTTACGCGACATTACCGCCATCTGTATATGTGCATATCGGTATCTCAGGATGTCAGTTTAGCGTATATAGGAAACGCGTAGCACAACGAAAATTTTAATACATTCTGTGTCGAGCGAGACATTTTAGAAACTAACGAAAAAAAGTGTGACCGTGAGAGAATTAGTTTTTGATATATGACGTGATAAGTTTGAAACTATTTACGACTGGGAAAATTTAATCTGTTCTGCTACGTTCGCAGGTTAGAATCCTGCCTCGGGCATGGATGTGTGTGATGTCCTTAAGTTAGTTAGGTCTAAGTAGCTCATTCGCTAAATAAGATTGTAATATCTCTCGACTTTTCAAAACTCTGTCTTCAGAGACCTACATCGTATGTGAATCTGAGATTTTTTACTTGACATTTGTGGAAGTTACAGGTTTTAAAGCGATTTTCTGTTGCCGTGGAGAGCGATGCGTCGTGGCGGCTGCCTGGAGACTGTACTTCACGCGACTACGCCGCAACTTTCGAGCTTAAACGTCAAGCGACAAGTAATTGAAATTACACCATTGTTTAATAGTGGTCATTGTTTAATAGTGGGCGTTTTAAAACATATTCATTAGATTTTCGTAAAATTTTGACAAGTTTTCGGTAACAATTATTTATTAAATGCTTTAACTTTCTGTAACTCTGCTTTATCAATTTTATAAAGTAAAGTTGCTTCCCTACTTTGCAAAATAACCATTACTGTGGAACCAGTAGGTGGTTAGAAAATTTTACTACTAGCAGAGGTACAAAAGTGGACGGTAGGTAAAATGTTGGCTTCCCCTGACATAGAACACCACGGGGTGAAAATAAGTACAGCTCACAATAAGCGTGTTGTTTATTGGGCAGGGTGGGAAAGGAAGGCCATGCATCCATGCGACGTGCGCGAGAAACATGGCGAGCAAGTTTCAAATGGTTCAGATGGCTCTAAGAACTATGGGACTTAACATCTGAGGTCATCAGTCCCCTAGACTTAGATGTGTGATGTCCTTAGGTTAGTTAGTTTTAAGTAGTTCTATGCCCGAGGCAGGATTCGAACCTGCGACCGTAGCAGCCGCGTGATTCCGGACTGAAGCGCATAGAACCGCTCGACCACAGCATAGCGAGCAAGTTTCACTTTATTTTATTCAGGCAATACCGCCAACAATAGCAATCAAACCCATCAAAACACTCCGTTCAATATTATATATACCGACAACTATATATATATACATAACACAACTATATATTATCTTAACTTCCTCAGTCCTTATGTAGCTTATATGTAACAGTCAAGTTTTACTTTTTTCTCGATCAAAGAATAAAGTAAACTCCCTGTTCTCACGTGCAGCATATATCTTACCCCACGTACTTTCTGTGAATCTCTAATTTTCGCTTCTGCATGTTCCCAATAAGTTGCAATATCTGCTTGTAGAAAGCTGTTTGTCGCAGTGTCAGAAACTAATTTTATTTCTCGGGGACACGCTATTTGTTTTTTGTAATTTTGGACACTTAATATAAGCTCAGGACTGAGGAGGTTAGTGAGACGGCTGGTAAACGATGTATACCGACTGAACGACAAAGCAGCCGATGGACAGATAGAAAAAGACCGAACTTGAGCTGTACATGCACAGAATGCGGCTTATACTGGGAGAGAATGTGCGTTTCTTTTAAAAATTTATCACACAAAATTAAAACACTGACATATGTTGTGTGAAATAGCAATAAGGACTGTCAATTCTAAAAGATAGAAGAATCTGTCGCTTACAACAGTCAGCTCTTCCGAACCAAACCGTCAAACTCCGGATACGTACACGTACGACAACGATTCTCATCATTTTTACTGATGTCACGATTTACAACATTATATTTATAACAATAACAATAATATTCAACGCCTACATAGTATCTAAGAATCCAGAGTGTAAATGAACATTAATACACACTCCTGGAAATGGAAAAAAGAACACATTGACACCGGTGTGTCAGACCCACCATACTTGCTCCGGACACTGCGAGAGGGCTGTACAAGCAATGATCACACGCACGGCACAGCGGACACACCAGGAACCGCGGTGTTGGCCGTCGAATGGCGCTAGCTGCGCAGCATTTGTGCACCGCCGCCGTCAGTGTCAGCCAGTTTGCCGTGGCATACGGAGCTCCATCGCAGTCTTTAACACTGGTAGCATGCCGCGACAGCGTGGACGTGAACCGTATGTGCAGTTGACGGACTTTGAGCGAGGCCGTATAGTGGGCATGCGGGAGGCCGGGTGGACGTACCGCCGAATTGCTCAACACGTGGGGCTTGAGGTCTCCACAGTACATCGATGTTGTCGCCAATGGTCGGCGGAAGGTGCACGTGCCCGTCGACCTGGGACCGGACCGCAGCGACGCACGGATGCACGCCAAGACCGTAGGATCCTACGCAGTGCCGTAGGGGACCGCACCGCCACTTCCCAGCAAATTAGGGACACTGTTGCTCCTGGGGTATCGGCGAGGACCATTCGCAACCGTCTCCATGAAGCTGGGCTACAGTCCCGCACACCGTTAGGCCGTCTTCCGCTCACGCCCCAACATCGTGCAGCCCGCCTCCAGTGGTGTCGCGACAGGCGTGAATGGAGGGACGAATGGAGACGTGTCGTCTTCAGCGATGAGAGTCGCTTCTGCCTTGGTGCCAATGATGGTCGTATGCGTGTTTGGCGCCGTGCAGGTGAGCGCCACAATCAGGACTGCATACGACCGAGGCACACAGGGCCAACACCCGGCATCATGGTGTGGGGAGCGATCTCCTACACTGGCCGTACACCACTGGTGATCGTCGAGGGGACACTGAATAGTGCACGGTACATCCAAACCGTCATCGAACCCATCGTTCTACCATTCCTAGACCGGCAAGGGAACTTGCTGTTCCAACAGGACAATGCACGTCCGCATGTATCCCGTGCCACCCAACGTGCTCTAGAAGGTGTAAGTCAACTACCCTGGCCAGCAAGATCTCCGGATCTGTCCCCCATTGAGCATGTTTGGGGCTGGATGAAGCGTCGTCTCACGCGGTCTGCACGTCCAGCACGAACGCTGGTCCAACTGAGGCGCCAGGTGGAAATGGCATGGCAAGCCGTTCCACAGGACTACATCCAGCATCTCTACGATCGTCTCCATGGGAGAATAGCAGCCTGCATTGCTGCGAAAGGTGGGTATACACTGTACTAGTGCCGACATTGTGCATGCTCTGTTGCCTGTGTCTATGTGCCTGTGGTTCTGTCAGTGTGATCATGTGATGTATCTGACCCCAGGAATGTGTCAATAAAGTTTCCCCTTCCTGGGACAATGAATTCACGGTGTTCTTATTTCAATTTCCAGGAGTGTACAAGTGTGCACATTCTTCTAAACACAAGCGTCATCTACATCTGCATCTACAGTGCTACTCTGCAAATCACATTTAAGTGCCTGGCAGAGGGTTCATGGAACCACCTTCACAACAGTTCTCTATTATTCCACTCTCGAACAGCGCGCCGAGAAAACGAACAGTACATCCTTCCGTGCGGCCGGCCGAAGTGGCCGAGCTGTTCTAGGCGCTACAGTCTGGAAGCGCGCGACTGCTACGGTCGCAGGTTCGAATCCTGCCTCGGGCATGGATGTGTGTGATGTCCTTAGGTTAGTTAGGTTTAAGTAGTTCTAAGTTCTAGGGGACTGGTGACCTCAGAAGTAAAGTCTCATAGTGCTCAGAGCCATTTGAACCATTTGAACATTCCGTGCGAGCTCCGATTTCCCTTATTTTATTTTGATGATCGTTTCTCCCAATGTGGCATTCAGAATTTTAGTCCATCCTACACATCTACATCTATGCCTATACTCTGCAAGCCGCTATGAACTGCGTGTCAGGAGGCAGTTCCCACTGTAGCACTTATGAGGAAAGCTTCCCGTTCCATTCGTGTATGGCGAAGAAGACTGTCTAATCTTGTCTTTGTGATTCCTGCAGGAGCTATACGCAGGGGTTATAGACTCTTAGTACATTTCTAGATTCGTCATCTGAAGTTGCTTCTTGAAATTTACTAGCAACGAGAAGGCCTCAGACACGGCCGACCGATTCAGCTCATATTTGGCAGATCACTTGAGTACAACCTAGCATGAAAAACTCTACGATATTTTAGCTCGACACCCCTCCTTTTTTGAGGAAACCCCCTGTAAATTTCATGATGCGCAGACTACTCAAATTTGACAAGATCGGTAGACGGTTGAAAACTGTTTCTAGGAAAATATGCGTTTCTGAACGCCATGTAAGATTATTAAAAATACTCAGAGGAAAGAAACAGTTACGACTGCCATTTGCGAGTCCATAAGGTAGAGGATGGTGAACAAAAGCGCCGCTGGTCTAGCGACCAACATACTGCCGCCGGCAGTGCTACGGAGCGATAACACGCCAGAGCCAGGAACTCACTGTAAACCACCTGTCCAAAGGTAGTAGTACCGTGCAAGTCAAGGTGACTAACAACGCAGCATGCGACAAGGTGCTACAGGAAACCAAACGTGTACCACGTTTCTGTCATCCCAACGGCACCGCATTACCGTCGATCACGGCGGTCTCGGCGTACGAACTATAAGGATATTTGAACTGCCATGAGAACTACCCGCGGATGCGCTCCGACCCTACACAATGTCATGGAAAACGTCACTGAAGGATGGGTGCAATTTCGAACGAATCCCATTTTAAATGGTGTCAGGCACGTTTCTATAGATCTGCAGTGTCACTTGCCCTCCTACCTTCGTATCGGAGGCTGCCGTGCCATTATAATTTTTGATGGTCCATCCCACACCCGTTCTGGTTACGGTAAGAATGGCCATTTGAGGTCTGACTGCGCTGACTGCCCTTCCACCAGCTCTCGCCACACTCGTGAATTCGCCCGGCCCATTACATAGTCTCTCTGAGCGGCACGTCCTGCCATCCCACCGTCCTTCAGACAGTGCAGTCGCTCCACCCAACAACATGGTCACCACTTAGACTCCTGCAACGGACGCCACGGAGATGGGTATCTCTCTGCAACACCTGCTGCACTCCTTCATCGTACTGGCCTAGGCCTTCGAAACTTCTCGACACACCTTCTTGCTGTCGTTCGACACTGCGGAAATCGTATGCAAACAACACTCACTGCGTTGACGCGAACGTCGTCGCCACTCGATCACGGCTCCTCACGACACTGTTACCGAACACAGTGGGATGCCATCGAACCAGCGGACAGTACCGCACAGTTATTCGCACTAGTCGTGACCAACAAGTTTTGCTGGATGGCAGCCAGTGGAGGCTGCCACGAACATAGTACTGACCGGTGCGCTTGCTGAGATGCCTGTCTTCCTGCCGACGCCTAGTGATCACTCTCACCGAGACGACGTGCACGTCGACACTGGACAGACCCTCGGCACAGGGGCGTGGGGTGATGACGTGGAGAACGAAATGCCTCCTTCACAAGACTGTCAACCGCAACCGCCCGATGAGGTTGCAGGTCGATATCGGAAATGATGCATGGCGGCCAATCGGACATGCCCTAGTTGTGGTCTCTGCCTGAAACTGCCACCAGCGATGACAGACGCATGTCCACCAATCCTAGCAGAGACATACCAATTCGCCAAATTGAACAACAACATGACTAGCACCGGACCAAAGCTGAAGCTCCTCCGTGATATGATTTTGGCATCTGATATCGACGTCACCCTTCTTCAGGAAGTTCGTGTTGCCACACTACCACTGTGGGTGCTCACTCAGGGTGCGGAGTGGCCTTTTACAAACCCGAAGGGATCCTGGCCATGGACATGACTCGACTCCCATCAGGCCCAGTTACAGCTATAACCATCCGGCCGGGGTGGCCGAGCGGTTCTAGACGCTGCAGTCTGGAACCGCGTGACTGCTACCATCGCTGGTTCGAATCCTGACTCGGTCATGGATGTGTGTGATGTCCTTAGGTTGGTTAGGTTTAAGTAGTTCTAAGTTCTAGGGGACTGATGACCTCAGAAGTTAAGTCCCATAGTGCTCAGAGTCATTTGAACCATTTTTGAACAGCTATAACCATCATTGACATGCACATCATCAATATCTACGCTCCATCTACCTCTACAAATTGTCGGCAGTGGCCCGTGTTCTTTCCAGATGACGTAGCCCCTATGTTTTCCTGACTCTACGATCACTTTGTTGTGGGCGGCAATTTCAACTGTGTTTTCCGCCGAGAGTACCACACACATATCTATTCACCATGCCCAACAGAGTGTATCTTGATTTCACAGTGATGGCTCTAGTTATACCCATTATGCAGTACATTCTCCGAGCAGACTCGAGCAATTTTAAGTCGCTGTCTACCCTGAAAACAGTCTCCCAAGCAGACGAAAGTAGTCGGACAAACTTCGTATGGGCTCAGTTTTTTAGTGCGGGTTGCCTACATCGAGGGCAGGTATGCACTCAGGGCGGAACCTATTGTTCTCCTTCCATTGGCAAGTGCTTAACCTATTGTATTCCTTTGATTGACAGATATTTACCTTATTGTTCTGCTAAAAGGATCGTTCTTTCTGATTGACAGGTCCTTAACCTACTGTCCCCCCCCCATACCCCTCATCCCCCACCCCCTCAGGAAACATCCACCCCACCCCTTCCTCTTCACTGCTACAAGTACACGTTCAGGTCTTAGTTATTGGAATAGCCCCTCTCACTCTTATGAATTTGACTATGTAATTAAATTGATCAATTCATTAACCCCTCCCCCTCTGGGAAACCCCATCCACTCCTTCAGAAAATGGCGGGAAGTCCAAATTTTGGCCAGGAAAAGAGCCACTTGGGTTAACTCCACTAACCGAAGACAATGGAGGGAAAAAAGGTCACTTGGGCTACCTCCACTAACCTAAGCCATCCAACTGCCACCTCTTCCTTGGAATTAGTGGGAAAAGGGGCAGTGTGTGCTATGCTGCTGGGTAAAATGGACATAAGTTTTTATTTTGCAGGCAGCTTTTTTTTAACAATTTGAGGCAGTAGCTCCTTCCAGTGTCTTCACCATTAGGTCCAGAGCCCTACTGACCTAGTACACAGTACCACAACCAGAGGGCACTGTCATCTCTTCTGTGACATAATCCAACACGGCGGTCTGGGGGGCAAAATGGCAGGAAAAGGACTCGGCCTATTCTGGGCTGCTGGAAAGGAGGAGTGTACTTTATTTATGTAGGAACAATTTGTTTAGGGATGGATTTCACATAGCTTATTTATCACACTGATACAAAACACTCGCTCTGACGTGCTTGGGGCAACAATACACAGCCTACAGACCTGCAAACTACTCGTAAGTCACCGAAATCATACACTACACAACATAAAGATCTGCAAACTACGCGTCAGTCACCGAAACAATGCAGTACACTGATGTACAGACACGAAAACAACTCGTAAACTGTCAAAATAATACATGTATAATGCTCTGCAAACAAGCATAATAATTGCAAACTGTCGAAATAATGCATTGCAAAGCCTACAGACACGTAAACAGTTCGTAAATTGTCAAAATAATGCATTTAAAACGTTCTGTACACATGCTCACTAGTTATAAACTGTCGAAATAATACAGTACACTGGTATACATACACCCCAACAGTTCGTAAATTACTGAAATAACGCGCAGCACAGCCTACAGACCTGCTTGTGAATTATAATGCAACAGACATGCGAACATCTCATAAATGGTCAGAACACTGCATGTAAAAGGCACTGCAAACACACTCACAACGCGTAAACAGCCGAAAATAATGCTGTGCACAAACACTCAGCGTACGTAAAACAAGCTTTCAAACTACCGTCAACCGCGACGTATCAGCGAACTTTTCCAACGGGCGCACATGCAGACGGCGCCGCCACTGCACAGGCACTTCGCAAGCGCAGAGAGAGGAATGCAGGGAGCGCGAGCCATTGCTCTCACGCTCAGGCCACTAACAGCCGGCAGGTGAAAGTCGCGTCTATTTTCGGGTTTACAGTTAGAGTTCTTAGTGTTATACTGGCGTCACATGTCTATGTCAAAAAGAGCAAAGTCACCCTCTGGACTCACACGCCGATGCCACCGACTCCAGATGGGAGATGCCTCTAGGCTGCTCACATATGTTTACCATTGTTGGTGTGATGCCTTTCTACCTGCAGTCCAGTGAAGACCTAATTGCCGAGCGACTCTCCGTCGAAGGTGCAGATAAAAGGCTGTCAGTGTTACACTGACGTCACAGGTCGCGCTATTGAAATATGTTGCAATGCTTCCCTGAATAGCACAGGGTTCATTGTTCCTAGAGATCCTAGCAGGACATGTTGGATGCATCTGGTCACACACATGTTTACTGTGGCTCACACAAAGCTGCAAGTCCACTGTCAAGCGAGAAACGTCTGACTAGCTACCCACCATCACAAGCGAACCTAGAAGGTTCTCAATATGATACTGAAGTTACATGGCTGTGTAAATAAGAGCCAAGTCTACCTTATGCAAATCGTAAAGTGTCACAGAAATAGTTAACTGTCACTTTTGTAGGAACTTTCGTGATGTTTCAGCTTGTCTCCATGGAAATTCTTGTCCTCGCAGGACCTGTTAACGAAAATAGCCCAGATTAACACCGATTGCATTCTTCCTAATGGTCCTAACGTGGCACCCCGTCTGTCACATGGTACCCTTCCTGGAAATCTTCAAGTCCTGCTCTCAACAAACATCTCCGAAACGCAAATGTTCTCACTGCTATGTAGAGACTCCTATGTCCCAGCGCAAAGAATGTCTTCCGAATGAATGGAGCATTCTCATTGGCTCTTACTGAATTTAGCTACCAAATCACTGATGCTGTGGGTGTGGAAGGACTGTTCGCCTGTTTCTTTCTCCAGACAAGACTTTCAGCGACAAAACTGTTTTGTATAGATCACCATATTGCACTGACAGTTAAGCCCTGCAAAGTGGCCTACAAGTCGACAAATACGGAAAGACTCTTGCACAATTACACTGCTCTGCCACTGAGGATGGCAGCTTGAATATTAGATCGTATAACCGATCTCAAACCCGGCAATATATCACAGCATACTGTGTCGATGCAGTAAACGTAGAATTCGTATCCTGCGCCATACAGAATCGCCCCTTTTACATAATTCATGTAGCTATCGACCGCCAGACATACATACATATACCGCGAAGGCAGACAGCATAATAATATGCATCGTATATACTCCTTGCAGCACTTGATAGTTTCCACAAGGTCAGGTGGTCATCCACTGCAACCGACAGTCACAAGTCATCTGCCCTCGATGCATAACCAGATCACCCTCAGCTGACTGGGGTCACTCTCAGGACTGTTGTACAAAGTCAGGGTCTGTTCCCCTCGGCACAAAGGTGTTACTGTTCCTGGCCCCAACCTGTTTGCTTGCTTGCTTTCCACAGCCATCTCTAGAATATGGGATTACAAGAACATTTAATTTCGCATGGTTTGCCAGAATATCATGGAATTTTCGCGATACTTCTCGATATCAAACACATAGCAATATCGCTTGCTTAACAGTATCCCTTGCACAGTATAATTCTGAAGATACCAAATAAAGATGGGAAATGTGAAGAAGCAGGCAACCGGACAATTTACATGGGAGGGAATAATGGTCCAGAGCAAACACATGTCCGTGTTGAATCTTCTCAAATTTCCACGCAATCACGAAAGCTGTCCAACACTTACTAAGTATTAGTTACCTGTTCAGCGGTATAGAGGATGACACGGTTAAGTCAGCTACATTCCTGCATGCCAACAGGGCTTTCCATTCAGACGGCTCCTGCCTCCTGCCGTTAATGGGGAACGTGAGTCATTCCCGCTTCAGGCCACCACCGGCTCGCCACGCACCCCTACACAGAATCATCCTATATATTTGATCGCTGTACTTACAATTAAATGTCACGATTGCGGTCTCAGTTGAACGACATTCGACAATGAGCGAAGTATCGAAATACACCCTGCTGACGGCTGTCGCTGTGCAAATAGCAATATCTGTACCATTCTGAAGACTTGACATACTCTCCCCTCTGCTACCACAGTATTCCACGTCAAATCCATACCTTACTTACGACTGGACATAGTCAATTCCTTTGCACGTGTCAGAACACAAACACATACTTTACAAGCCTGACGCTCAAGGCGAACCTATCACACATCCCCTGCTACTAAGTATAATACTTCGCCAATAACTGATTGCTAGCGATACGAAATAATACTGACCGAAAATCAACGATGTGTGGACATTACACCTCTCTTTCTAAGACGTAGTGGTACCACTCGCAAGAAAATCTTAGGAGACATCATCTTACAAACCGTCATATGTTAAAGAAACACGATCGCAACGACCATATTATTATTACAATCGGCCTTGGTTCTACAGGTGCACGCAAGAATCAGTATTAAAAGCTCTACTGGCTTTATAAATCGAGGTATGGCATTACCTCTGAATGAAGTGGTTTTTTTCCAGACGAATACCGTGACACAAAATAGACGGTGATCGCCGGAGTGTTTGTCAGACCAACAGTGCAGTTACATGTTGCAGACAATGCAACCTTGTAATAAAATTACCGAATTTTGAAAGTGATTCGGCTAAGAAGCGTGGTATGAAACTGGTATTTGCAACTCTCATGTCGCCGCTAGATATTTCTCCAGTATTTGTAAAGCATTCTGTCTCGATGCCATGTCAGAAGTTCTGCGATATATCCACTGGGTTATAGGCAATGGTTGATTGTGAAGGATCACAAACAGTAGATGGTGTGCTGACTGAGGTCGTAAGAAATGTACATCAGCTTTACGGATCTCTAGTGCTACAATTTCTGGTAGAAATTCTGTCTGTGATTTGGAATGAAATCTTTCCAGGCAATCAAATACCTGCATTGTATCCGATGGAGAAGTCCTTGAATGATTACAGCCACTAGTGAATTACATTTCTGGAACTCTCATATCTCGAAACGAGTCACCTTTTTCGAACCTATCTGCTACAGTAAAATTTTAGATAGTCGCTATGCCTCTTGCAACTGCTGCCATTTCTGCAGCTTTGCACATGTGATCCTTCCAATTTATTTAAGTCGGAACTGAGCAGAAGTCGGAGAGAGCTATATCCACCACCTTCTGCAACCCGTGTAGAAACAGAGTGACCCAAGGTAGTGCGACGGACCGTGTTTCGACCATTGGGTGGAAATGGGCACAAGTTATCGTAGCTCTGCCACCAATGTACGATGTGTAAGATCAGCGCCAAACGAAGCTTGCTCCTGCAACACGAGGTAGTTTAAAACACAGACGTGAATGGGCCCTGAGATACACGGATCTGCTTCAGACTGCAGCATCTGTATGTAGTTTGGGGATGCACCACAATGCAGTAGCAAAATCCTCGTCCTCCCAGTTCCCATACTATCACCCCAACATGCAATCATCATTATTCTGTACCATCCAACAGAGAAAAATTACGAACTCTAAAGGGTAACTTCATTCGATAGAGAACTCGATAAGATTTTTTTACCACATCTCTCTCCTTCCATACATCGAAAAAAAATACCGTATGCATACCAGCACCGATCACATGTGGCGATCCTATTAAATATATAGATATTGATCTACTACTCAGACCAGTTTTAAGTTTCATCACCTGTACTGTAGGAGGATGACCGTAGCCCACACACTATATTGTAAGTCACAAAAAACACTACCTGTGACCCTGTGTCACTGTTTGAAACATTTGCTTTTTTCCTACGGTAACACACTATGTACACTGCCATACATTTTGTTTTCCACCACGACTTCGAGGTCTGCATCAGGTTCTAAGCTGACATTACCACATTCTGATCCATTGCCTCTCGCAGAAAACTAGACGTCGCACGGTGTAAATCATGTTGTTACTGCTGCTACAATAACACACCACACACACTGGATGATTTTAAATAAAAGACAGTTACAACATAAGGAAACTGGAAGAGTTTGGAGAGGTTGTGGAGCGTTTCCAAACTGCACTCCTTAGGTGACTGAGGACCTCTGCATTTCAACTCATCTGTCATAGTGACGGAATAGCTGATGGCTGTGTGTTCTATTTCGACTGATTCCTCATATTGCAGTCATGTACGCGATCACTGTTTCGGTGCTAGCCACCCCCAGAAGGTGATGCCCCTCCACCAAAACTCTTTCTCCATCTCAAACAAACGATGTCAGTCAATCATTGTGTGGTAACAAACAGCATACCAGTGGACGGATGAGATGGGAAAGACACCGTCGATGTACTGTAATAATAAGCACCACAGTTGAGAGTGCAAACAGTTTTAACAATTTTACAGTAATTTCAACACCGACCAATGACGCGACAGCATGTTTCCCAATTTCAGTATCATTGCTAAACCGCCCATTTCCTACTTCACGAGTATCATTGCGAATGTAGATAGATGACTGTGCAGTACTTCCATTCATTGTTAATTTTCGAACATTAAAGTATACCAGACAGTGCTCTACATATTTCTAGCACCTCGAGCATAGTACACAATTTACAATTTCTCTCTGTGCGGATGGAAGTCACAGAGCATTCTCGCCGTCTTAGGATAAAATTAGAGACTGAAAGAACCCCTCGCACTGTCTTTAAATTGGTAACGGTGCTGCAGGATGGGTTGGTTAATCTGCAGCTGACCAGAAGTAGACTGCTACTTCGGCGTCTTGTGAATGAATGGAGCTTGCCGAGTCCTCGCCCATCCAGATGCACAAGATTTCTTCAGATGTGCCCATGTCGAGAAGGTTAGCACCCCTTATCAGTGTATAGTACCGGATTTGAAAGTGTTGTAATAGCAGACGATTAAGAAGAACAAGAAACAGTTGGTTTTTATGCATGATGGAGCTCCAGACGGACGGAGCTCGAAGTATTTTACGTAAATCAACTACGCTATCAGTTTTGAAGTATTGTTCTAGTGTGTGGGATCAGTACCAGGAGGGTACTGGTAAGCGAGAACATAAACACATTCACTCCTCAGGCTACACGGTTCTGCACTTAAAACAGGCTATAATATTAGATCGCTTCAGTTTCCGACTTGTCAGTTGTGTGGAATGCAGCGCTGTTAATATTCCACTGTAAGAAAACGTATTTCCAGCGCATGACATAATCCTCCTTGCAGGTTTCTCAACGATAAACTGTGGTAACAAACTGTAAAATGAAAAAACAGCAGTTTCGAATCCTGCCTCGGGCATGGATGTGTGTGATGTCCTTAGGTTAGTTAGGTTTAATTAGTTCTATGTTCTAGGCGACTGATGACCACAGCTGTTAAGTCCCATAGTGCTCAGAGCCATTTGAACCATTTGAAAAAACAGCTGCTCTGTGTGTGATATGTGCGCAGTATAGCTTTCCAGAGATGTACAGCGGACACTGTTCACATCTGATCAGGATTCAGAAATTATACTATGCCCTCATCAGTCCAGTATAAAATTATGGTTAGTAATGTAGAATAGCTCTTACAAGAAAACAGATAATCGCATAGCAGCGGCGTCCGACATGTGAAATTACACGTCATACCGCAACTAACTCTGTAATCGGCACATATGTCAAGCAGATGTATACAAGGGAATTGCAGTGTCTCACAAACACCTATCGCTAACTTAGTATCATCTTAGTTATGAATCTGAAGTCTCAATTTTATACCCAAGATGCGACAGGGGAATGGAGTACATCGTATAAATCTTTGTTCGTCTAGACGAATGTGTCGAAACACGATGGTCAAATTTCATCACACATGAGATACAAGTTCTCTGATGACCGAGAGGTTTGCTGATATCGATCACAAGAAGATGACATAGCACAACATACAGAACACGTGCTTGTATATGAATCGAATGTAGGCTATGTCACGCGACTGATGCATCCTCACAGAACAGCGGAAAAGATGGTCATATGACTGCAGTAATATCTCCCTCTCTAGAATGCATCATCAGTTTGCCATTAAATCGTACCACATTACAGCTCCATCTCAATCGATCGCTCTGTCCACACTCTGTTATCCTTTAACGCAGATGCTTGTAAGTTTAGAGGCAGATGGTTCTCTGTTTTCCTGAAAAGCGTCAAATATCGTAGTCAACTCTTCGCGGTATATATACGAATGTCTGGCGGTCGATAGCTATATGAATTATGTTAGAGGGGCGATTCTGTATGGCATAGGATACAAATTGTATGTTTACTGCATCGACACAGTACGCTGTGATATATTGCCGGGTTCGAGGTAGGTTTCAGGATCTAATATTCAAGCTACCGTCCTCAGTGGCAGGACAGTGTAATTGTGCAAGAGTCTTTCCGTATTTGTCAATTTGTAGGCCACTTTGCAGGGTTTAACTGTCAGTGCAATATGGTGATCTGTACAAAATAGTTCTACCGATGAAAGTCTAGTCTGGAAAAAGAAACAGGCGGACAGTGCTTCCACACCCGCAGCATCAGTGATTTGGTAGGTAAATTCAGTAAGAGTCAATCAGAATGCTCCATTCATTCACAAGACATCCTTTGCGTTGGGACATAGGAGTCTCTCCATAGCAGTGAGAACGTTTGAGTTTCGGATATGTTTGTTGAGAGCAGGACTTAACGATTTCCAGGAAGGGTACCATGTGACAGACGGGGTGCCACGTTAGTACCATTATGAAGAATGCATCGGTGTTAATCTGGGCTATTTTCGTTAACAGGTCCTGTGAGGACAGGAATTTCCGCCGGCCGGAGTGGCCGTGCGGTTCTAGGCGCTACAGTCTGGAACCGAGCGACCGCTACAGTCGCAGGTTCGAATCCTGCCTCGGGCATGGATGTGTGTTATGTCCTTAGGTTAGTTAGGTTTAATTAGTTCTAAGTTCTAGGCGACTGATGACCTCAGAAGTTAAGTCACATAGTGCTCAGAGCCATTTGAACCAGGAATTTCCATGCAGACAAGCTGAGCCACCACGGAAGCTCCTACAAAAGTGACAGTTAACTATTTCTGCGACACTTTATGATTTCCATGAGGTAGATTTGGCTCTTATTTACATAGTCATGTGACGTCAGTATAACATTGACTAGCTACTCACCATCACAGGCGCACCTAAAAGGTTCTCAGACGTTTCTCGCCTGACAGTGAACTTGCAGCTTTGTGTGAGCCACAGTAAACACGTGTGTGGCTGGATGCATCTCACATGTCCTGTTAGCATATTTAGGGACAATGCACCCCATGCTATTCTGGGAAGCATAGCAAATGATTTCTATAGCGCGACCTGTGACGTCAGTATAACACTGACAGCCTTGTATCTGCACCTATGATGGTGAGTCGCTCAGCAATTAGGTCTTAGCTGGACCGCAGGTAGAAAGGCATCGCGCCAGCAATGGTAAACACGTGTACGCGGCCTAGAGGGATCTGGAGTGGCGGCATCAGCGTGCACGTCTATAGGGTGACTTGGCTCCTATTTACATAGACATGTGACGTCACTATAACACTCAAAGAACTCTAACTGTATACCTGAAAATAGACACGACTTCCACCGGCTGGCTGTTAGCGGCATGGGCATGAGGGCAATGGCTCTCGCCCCCTGTGTTCGTCTCTCTGGTGGTGGTTTGTGCCCAGTTGGCCCTGCAAAGTGCCTGTGGAGTGTCGGCGCCGTTTGCATGTGCGCACGTTGGAACAGTTCACTTATATATCGCAGTTGACGATAGTTCAAATGCGTTTTTAAAGTGCTCTGAGTGCTTGTGCGCAGTATTATTTTCGGCTGTTTAAGAGTTCAAAAAATGGTTCAAATGGCTCTGAGCACTATGGGACTTAACATCTGAGGTCATCAGTCCCCTAGAACTTAGAACGACTTAAACCTAACTAACCTAAGGACATCACACATCCATGCCCGAGGCATGATTCGAACCTGCGACCGTAGTAGTCGCGCGGTTCCAGGTTGAAGCGCCTAGAACCGCTTGGCCACCGCGGCCAGCTGTTTAAGAGTTGTGTGTGTGTTTGCAGAGCCTTTTACATGCACTATTTTGACAATTCACAAGTTTCTTGCGTGTCTGTAGGCTGTGCAATGCATTATTTCGACAACTTACAATTAGCAAGCTTGTTTGCAGAGCATTATACATGTATTATTTTGACCATTTACAAGTTTTTCCATGTCTGTACATCAGTCTACTGCATTACTTCGGTGATTGACGCGTAGTTTGTAGGTCTGTATGCTGCGTAGTGCATTATTTCGATGACCTATGTGTAATTTGCTGATATGCAGGCTGTGTATTGTGGCCCAAAGCACGTCAGAGCGAGTGTTTTGTATCAGTGTAATAAATAAACTATATGAAATCCATCCCTAAATAAATTGTTCCTACATAAATAAAGAATACTCTTCCTTCTCTCCAGCAGCCCAAAAAGGCGGAGTCCTTTTCTTGCCATTCCCCCCCCCCCCCCAGACAGCCTTCTTGGATTATGTCACGAGAGAGAGGACAGCACCTTCTGGTTGCGGTACTGTGTACTAGGTGAGTAACGCTCTGGACCTCATGGTGAACACACTGGATGGAGCTACTGCCTCAAACTGTTTAAATAAAGCCTGCCTGCAAAATAAAGACTTACATCCATTACATCCATTGTATCCAGACGTCCAGCACACACTGCCCCTTTTCCCGCCAATTCCAGTGAAGAGGTGGCCATCGGATGACTTAGGCTAGTGGAGGTAGCCCAAGTGATCTATTTTCCCGCCATTTTCTTAAGTTAGTGGAGGTAACCCAAGTGCCTTTTCTACCGGCCAAAATTTGAACGTCCCGCCATATTCTGGAGGAGGGTAGGGGGTTAATGTATTGATCAGTTTAATCATGTAGTCAGTCAAATTGATAAGAGTGAGAGGGGCTATTCCAATAACTCAGACCTGAAAGGGTACTTTTAGCATTGAGGAGGAAGGGGTTGGTTGGAGGTTTCCTGAAGGGAAGGGAGGTGGATGGTGCAGGAAACAACAGGTTAGGGAGCTGTCAATCAAAAATCCTTTTAGCGGAACAATAGGTTAAGTACCTGTTCAAAGTTCAAATGGCTCTGAACACTATGGGACTTTACGTTGGTCGGGGTGGCCGAGCGGATCTAGGCGCTACAGTCTCGAACCGCGCGACCACTACAGTCGCAGGTTCGAATCCTGCCTCGGGCATGGGCGTGTGTGATGTCCTTTGTTTAGTTAGGTTTAAGTAGTTCTAAGTTCTAGGGGACCGATGACCTCAGAAGTTAAGTACCTGTCAATCAAAGGAGAACAATAGGTTTGCCCCTGAGTGCACACCTGCACCTGATGTAGGCAACCTGCACTAACAAACTGCACTCGTATGAAGTTTGTCCCGTTACTGACGAATGGCCCCTTGCACTTTCAGACCATTGCGCCATCAACTGTACACTCACTCTATCACCTCAGTCGACCTGGCGCAGGAAAGTGTTCTGGAAACTAAATACTTCCCTCTCTGGTGACCCACGCTGCCGACGAAGTGTTGCCACCACATGGACGTTCTACAAGAAGTATCTCCCACGGTACGTAACCAGCAATGCAACATGGACAAAGTGTGAGAAATCTGCACTCGCAAAGGTCTTCATGAAATGTGGCGCAGTATTGGGAGACCACCAACTTTCATGACACCATCCACAGCAAGCTCCACATGTTCCTCGCGTCACCTGATGGGCTTTAGTACGCTGGAATTCTCTACAGACATCTCCTCACTCTTCAACGAGATAAATTGTGCACCGTTGTGGTACATTCGCGACGACAGGACCTTCTACATCTGACCATCATCGTCGACGTCGACTTTTCGTCTCTGCTCTCACCACCTCCGATGGTACTCACCACAGTATGCAGGTGTAGTGATGTCTGCCGTTACTTTTATGACGACGATCCGATGTCGGCACCAATTACTGACTACCTCTGCCCCATTCCCGGACAGACCCTCACCACTGCAGAGTCGACACCAACGATGTCTGCGATCGCTGCAGATGAGGTGGTGGATGCGATAGAAAAGGGGGCGAAGAACAATTCGCCGGGACGAGACTGTCTTCCTTTGGAGATATACTGGGAATTCACCACTTTACTGCTCCCTCCTTGAACGGAGATGCTTTGGGAACTCTTTACTCTGTCCTCTCCAGTACCACCGGAATTTATAATCAGCGTTCATTACTGTAAGGGAGTGGTATGTAGAGACATTTGTCCCTTACGATGGCTTAGGCTCCGGTGAAAGAATGCCTGTTACAAAGTCTATGTGCACCTCTTAGTGGTGCACACATTATTTACATAATACACCTCTCGCAAACCCGTGGAGTTACAGCACCCAGACATTAACTGGCGGACAGTTTGGGGGTGCGTCACCGCATCCTTTTTATCATCGATCGTGTGTGCACTTCGGTATGTTCTTGTAAGCGGTAATTCCGACCAGTCGTGGACTTCATCATATAGGACTGGCTTCTTCGCCACTTTACTCTGACTGCCAGCTTGACGACTCCGACGAGCATCGACTGACGTGCCACCTGAAACGGGACATTTGGCTCCTTAACCAACGCATCGTAGGCTGTTATTTCTGTACCCCATCAACGATGGTTAGCCCGGAATTCCCGCTGTTACCCCAGACGTCACACTACCCTAAATACATTTTCCATAATGGTCCACATATCGACATCGACTTCGAGAATAGGGCTGTGATCGCACACAGTACCAAAAGCGGAAGATGTTGAGCCAAAATATCCTAAATTCCTTGATTTTAGGTTGCATACAATCTATCTGCAAAATACGCGCTTTCGCGGAATTGTTGGCGCCCATCTTGAAGCGTTTGCCAGTTCAGTTGTTTCAGCATCTCCGTCACGCTCTCATATGGGTAAAACATACCTGTAACGATTGATGCTGGCCTTCTCTATACACGTACAACATCCCCTGTGAGTCGTATTTGGTATGGGTCCCACACTTGAGAAATACTCTACGATGGGTCGCACGAGTGTCCTTTGTAGACTGACTGCATTTCTCTACTGTTCTAGAAATGAACCGAAGTCTGCCACCTGCTTTACCTGTGACTAAGCCTATGTGTCGCTCATTTCGTATCACTATAAATTGCCAGAGCTCGCGCAGAATTACTTGGCCGGTGTTCAGAAAGGCATTCCGGTTCGCAGCGCTGGGCAAGTGCACCCCTCTGTTCAGAAGTGTTAGCTGCCTCAGTTGCCTCTCGCCTACATAGCTGTGAGCCACATCCTTTATGAACACAACACTCTCTGCCTGCATCGGCAACATTGAGAGAACGGAAGAGTACGCTCGCCGGTTTCACTGCAACGTTTCTCAAACGATTTTAAAGAAACTATTCGGTAAAAAAAATTGTTCTCCCACAGCTCATAGCCTCATTCGTCATCTTCATGATGATCTGCCTATCACTTCGTTAACGGTCATAGTTATTATGATATTTCTACCTTTAGTAATGTACTGCACTAAATTTGAAAACTTTCCCATGAAAAAATATGGGTCACTATGAGTTTGCGTTTGGTGCGTGTTAATCCACATATTGCTGCATACGAAAGGAAGCTAACATACTGAATTTTTCTTTCTTTAAATTTGAGACGATATCTATATCTATCGCCAATCCCGTGAAGTTTGATCGTATGTAGTGCACTCACCCCGGATTGACTGCACAAACGAGAGTTGAAGTGAAATATTCATATTATCCTTCAGATTTCATAGACGGTTCGAGATACCTGAAATAATTTTTGGCAAACGATAGCATGCAAAGCGGAGAGTATTTTGTCACATAGCTTACATGCTAAACTTTCGTATCTACTGCGATATTCGAGTATTTACAGATTTTTTTCAATGATACAATGGAATTCTACTAGGGGCTATCGATAGCTGCTGAAATGAGGATTAGTATGGATTTTGTAACACTGTAAATGAAGGAATCTCAATTTTTTTTTGATCACACCAAGCATTAGCTTTTCATAAGTTATTAACCCTCACTTGTCCTCAATTGTATGATTAACAATAGATTGCTTCAGGATTCTGTCGCAGTTGCAGCTGCATTAGGATGTTAGCGAGGCGCAATTTTGTAAAAACCGTTGGGTTTTGGAAAGAAAAGATAATTTTAAAATGCCAACAAAAGAAAGAAAGAAATGTGTAAAAACAGGGAAAAATAAATCGCTCTCCGTGATACAATTTCGGCGTAATTTTGTTTCCAATGTGTTTTTAATAATAAAAGGTTGACTAATCGAAATATTTGTCGTACTGACATAACCTGTTAATGTGATCGTTTGCAGACTCGCTAGCTGTAGCTTATAAGTTCTGCAAGATACGCGTTTGTCCGAATGGTTATGCTGCAGAACTATACTTCCCCTACAATCTTAGTTGGCGAGCTGCCGAGCTGCACGCATCGCTCCCAATGCGCATAGTTGTGACTGTCGATAAGTCAAGATGTCTGGCGACAGAAGAAGAGGACGCCAACGGCAAAAAGTGAAAAAGTCACTACATGCGGAAGAAGACACGGACGCCGACTCATCTGCCTATGTAGAGGAGACTGAGAGAAGAACCGAAGAGAGACAAGCCGGAAACCGGTGAGAGCGGCTGGTCTACGGCGACAGAAATTTCTGACACGTAAAACGAGGAAGAAAACGCTGCAGAAGAGACGAGGGGTGACCAGCTGCCTCTCTCGCCCACAATGGTGGAAGAAGATCTGTCTCCCGTGTACATCCACTACACCGGCGACGTTCCACGGACGGAAATGGGTAGCGATCGGCGCTGCTTGCCGAGGCAGGCTACAGCGCCAGAGAAGCCGAGGCCACGTTGTCGAAGTCTGAGTAAAGAACAGCACGTACAGAGAGCGTGTGGCCAGGGGCTTCAGGGAGCACGTAGTGAAAAAGCCGACCCCAAACAACAGCAGCAGGAGCAGAAACGGTCGCCGTCACTTCCGGAAGGCGCTCGTCGAAGGGCTGCCGTGGCAAGTCAAGTGTCGAGAAGTGGCCTAACACTTTGAAAAATGGATCAAATGGCTCTGAGCACTATGGGACTTAACATCTGAGGTCATCAGTCCCCTAGACTTAGAACTACTTAAACCTAACTAACCTAAGGACATCAGACACATCCATGCCCGAGGCAGGATTCGAACCTGTGACAGTATCGGTCGCGCGGTTCCAGACTGAAGCATTTAGAACCGCTGGACCACAGCGGCCGACAACTCTTTTAAGAAATGGGCTTCTGGTGGGGTACGGTAAAGCTGCATCTTCGCTCAAACCGGCCGAGCCCCCCCCCCCCCCCCTCCTCATCTCAAGCTGTGAGAGTCGCCGTCCACACCCTCGGGATGGCGACAAGAGGCCCACAGCGGCCTCGAGAAGATATTCAGCATCAACAGAGTCTTGGGGATAGCTGTAACAGCCGACAAGGTACCCAAACAACTTGGCAATGCCAGAAATTTCGAGAAGTCGCAAGACACTGACGAATTGTAGCGGCCTGCGTACAGGAAACAGGATTCCTCGTTCAGTATCTGCTGTCTCTGAGGCTGCATCCACGTGTGCGAACTGCAAAGGCCCGCGCATGGCCAGCTGGTGCGGCTGTAAGAAATTCAGAGACGCGTCGAAGAAGAAACGACGTCGCAGGCGCGGCCGCAAGGCTGCCAAGAGGCCCAAAGGCGCGGAAACTGACGAGCCGCAAAAGCTCTACACTCCCCCCCCCCCCCCTCACCCGGCGGGAGTGAGGGGATGACAGACGAGGAGCGTCACCGCACCGACCACAGAGACGTCAGTGTAACAGTCCCACCCACCGGTGACAGCGGTAGCGCCGACCGCCACACCATCGTAGAAGGTGAGCCACACGGCGCAAAATCGCCGAAAGTGCTGATGAGCGCGGTAAAAACTGCGCCAAGTCGTTGGCAGCTGCGAAACGCGCAGCAGCAATCACGGAGCAGCCAGACAGACCGAGCAGACAGCAGTGGGAGCAGCCACCCTGACCGACTTGGAAGCCTCAGGTGCTGCCACTCGAACCGAGCAGGCAACTACAAAGGCAGCCACGTAGTTACAACGTGCCACACACACACACACACACACACACACACACACACACACACACCACGAGTCCCGCAGTAGACAAGACATCGGAGGTGAGCGTGTCACCTGGAGTGCCCCAGGGTAGGTCCGCTGTTGTTTTCTATCTACATAAATGATCTTTTGGATAGGGTGGATAGCAATGTGCGGCTGTTTGCTGATGATGCTGTGGTGTACGGGAAGGTGTCGTCGTTGAGTGACTGTAGGAGGATACAAGATGACTTGGACAGGATTTGCGACTGGTGTAAAGAATGGCAGCTAACTCTAAATATAGATAAATGTAAATTAATGCAGATGAATAGGAAAAAGAATCCTGTAATGTTTGAATACTCCATTAGTAGTGTAGCGCTTGACACAGTCACGTCGATTAAATATTTGGGCGTAACATTGCAGAGCGATATGAAGTGGGACAAGCATGTAATGCCAGTTGTGGGGAAGGCGGAGAGTCGTCTTCGGTTCATTGGTAGAATTTTGGGAAGATGTGGTTCATCTGTAAAGGAGAACGCTTATAAAACATTTATACGACCTATTCTTGAGTACTGCTCGAGCGTTTGGGATCCCTATCAGGTCGGATTGAGGGAGGACATAGAAGCAATTCAGAGCCGGGCTGCTAGATTTGTTACTGGTACGGAAATGCTTCAGGAACTCGGGTGGGAGTCTCTAAAGGAAAGGAGGCGTTCTTTTCGTGAATTGCTACTGAGGAAATTTACAGATCCAGCATTTGAAGCCGACTGCACTACAATTTTACTGCCGTCAACTTACATTTCGCGGAAAGACCACAAAGATAAGATAAGAGAGATTAGGGCTCGTACAGAGGCATATAAGCAGTCATTTTTCCCTCGTTCTGTTTGGTAGTGGAACAGGGAGAGAAGATGCTAGTCGTGGTACGAGGTACCCTCCGCCACGCGCCGTATGGTTGGTTGCGGATTATGTATGTAGATGTACACACTCCCAGGCAGTGGGACAAACCTTCTGCATAACGCAGCAGGAGGTGGGAGCAGACAACAAGTTGCGCGAGCACCTCCACAAAGGAGCTCAGAACTTCACCTTGCGGGGTGGTGCAGTAGAGCAGCAGACATCCTGCACGAGATGGGAACCACCGTCACGATCCCGAGTAAATATGAAGTACTGAGATAAGACGCCATCCTAACCTGCCAGCCAGTCATTACCTTCCCAGGACAGAACTCCTTTCCATCCAATTGATCCTTCCTCGTCTAGCATCCTTGGAACAAAACTACCGATTACACAGGTCTGCGACTAAAAAACTGCATAGGGTTTTTCAACATTTTCTTATAGATTTTGACCTCTCAAAAACAGGAAAAATATTCAAAAAATTCTGTCACATACGTTTTTATGTATATTGCAGTATTTATGCTCATTTGTAATAAACCTATGTGGTTTTTTAAATTTAATAATCATTAAAAATAATAAAACTATAATTGATAAAATAAACTTAAATTAAAAAAATTACAATGTTAACTATTCCTTGTTACCACTTGCATGTTTTACCTTGAACTCCTGGGCGCCAGAAGCAAATGCAAACAATCTTATTGTTCAGTTTTATCGTGTTGCGACAAGTCAAATGACGATTTGTATTTCGCATGAAATGAAGAGAAGCTCTCAGTAGAGATATTGCTGTTCAAGTGAACAGTGCTGTTGTTTCTGTCTAGTCATGGCTACAAGAGGCTGTGTTATTTCTCCAAACAGTTTTTGTTATATCTGTGGGGAATACACTATTAAAAGTCCACAGAGAAATATAAGTGATTTTGTGAAGAAAGTTTATTTTGCTTACTTTAAATTAAAATCTTGTGATCAAGGTAAACCATGGTCCCCGCAAGGTGTGTAGAAGATGTGAAGATCTTCGTTTGTGGTTTAAGGTTAAGAAAAACGCATTTCGATTTGGAATTCCTATGATATGGCGTGAGCACAAAAATCATGCCACTGACAGCAACTTCTGTTCAGTTGAAGTAAAGGGATTCAATTCAAAAAGCAAAAGAAGCATAAGTTATCCTAACCTTGACTCAGCTATACGTCCAGTGCTCCATAGCTCTAAAATACCTATCCCACAGCCACCTTCCAGTTCGGATGAATACCCGAGTGAGTTGGAGGACGAAGTTACATTACCTCCTCAGGGTGAATGAAGCTCAGATTTTTCTTCAGACGAAGATGAAAGGCCTTAACTATTTTCTCAAAGTGAGCTCAATGATATAGTAAGAGATTTAAGTCTTTCAAAAGATGCAGCCGAACTGTTAGGTTCGAGATTAAAAAATAAAAACCTTTTATCATCTGGCACCTCATTTTCATGGTGCAGACACCGAGAAAAAGAATTTACCCAGTTTTTCTCAAAAGAAGGAAATTTAGTTTTTTGCAATGATATGGAAGGACTCATGCATTGCTTTGATACGCAGTATGGTTCATCTGAATGGCGCCTATTCATTGATTCATCCAAAACTAGCCTTAAAGTAATATTATTGCACAACGGAAATAAATTTGCATCGCTTCCGATGGGACATTCTGTGCATATAGACGAAAACTATAACGATTTGGCCATTATCCTGGAAAAAATCAAATATCAGGACCATCAATGGATGGTGTGTGGGAACTTTAAAATACTCGCGATGCTTTTGGGTCAGCAGGCAGGATATACTAAATACCCAAGTTTCTTACGCTTGTGGGATAGTAGAACCAGAGAACAGCACTGGACTAAAAGTAATTGGTCACCCTGAGAAACTTTAAAACCTGGAGAGACAAATGTTATCAGTACTACTTTGGTACCACCAGAAACGGTTCTGTTGCCCCCTTTCCATATCAAATTGTGGTTGATGAAACAATTTGTAAAATCGCTGCAAAACGATGGGGACTGTTTTAAATATCTATATACAAAATTCTCGAAGCTGTCAGAAGCAAAGTTAAAAGAGGGAGTTTCCACTGGCCCCAAAATAAGAAAACTTTTAACCGACAGCCTCATTGTGGAAAGTATGAATGAGAAGGAAAAAGAAGCTTGGTTATCGTTCAAGGATGTAGTGCGAAAGTTTTTGGGACATACTAAGGATCCTGACTACAAAACCATTGTTCAACGTATACTAGCAGCATACGAACCTCAAGGCTGCAAGATGAGCTTGAAGGTCCATTTTGTGCACTCCCACATAGACAATTTTCCTGAAAACCTGGGAGTTTACAGTGAAGAAGAGGGGGAGCGGTTTGACCAGGATGTCTGTGATATCTATAGAGGAAGATGGGATGTCACTATGCTTGCCGACTACAGCTGGATGCTTAAGCGGTTAACTAAAGATGGAAATCTGAAAAGGATTCGGCGAAGTACCAAGGAAAAGAAGAAAAGGTTTCATAAAAAACATGAATAAGTATAATATTGTTACTATATGTCTCAAACTAATATTTCACTGGTTGTAAAAAAATATTATGTTTGATAATTTTGAATAAACGAGTGCTTTTACCAATTTTTTGTGTTTGACTTTGCAAAAAAACCTTATGTGATAGAAAAAACTGGATATCACTTCTGAAATCAGTGCATTCTAAAAGATATAATTCGGTAAAAAATCTCATGTAGCTGACAAAAAATTTCTTTGCAGACCTGTGTTACAAGAGGACAATCCTTGAAACCCATATCTAGATACCAAAAACCACTATACCAAACCCTGGAGATATTTCAGGAAGTCAGACGGGCAAAGCCCTGTGGTGTTTTCTATTTTTTACAGATATGCAGAGGACTTCCCTTATTGCACTGTTCGGTGTGGAAGAGAGCCCCCACCTCTACCGTTGTCCCCTCCCCTAGCGCCCAAGTAGAATTGCGTGCACTCTACTCCCAGATGTTAATATGAGTTGACTGATTCCCATTGGGACTCATTCTAGTCATAGGATACTACGTTTTTTCGTTTGTGGAGTGTAAAAATTAATATTTCTGAACATTTAACGCAAGTTTCTAATCTTTGCACCACGTCGAAATCTTATCAAGATCTGATTGAATATTTGTGCAGTTTTTTTTTGTTTTTTTTTGCAGACAGAACTTACTTATAGGTAGTTATTCCATCTGAGAAAAGTCTAAGGCTAGTTTTAATATTGCATGTGTGGAGATTAATATACAACATGAACAGCAAGGGTCCAACACACTTCCTTGGTGCACACCGAAGTTACTTCTACAACTATTGACAATTCTCCATCCGAGATAACTTGCTGTGATCTCTCTGCCAAGAAATCTGAAATCCACTCACAAACGTCGCTGGATACCCCACTTGATCTACTTTCGATGATAAGCTCATGTTGTACTAAGTCAAATGCTGTTCAGAAGTCAAGAAGAACTGCATCTACCTGACTCTCTCGATCCGTGGTGTTAAACCCGACTAAAGCTTTTCTCTCGCGACATCTTTCAGATGATCGATATTTTTGGAATCCGAGTCGGCTGACGTGACAGAGGTCATTCTGCTCAAGATACCTCATTATATTCCAGCTGAGAATATATTCTAAGATTCTGCAACAAATGGATGTCAAATAATTTGGATGGTAGTTTTGTGGATCACTTCTGTTACTTTCTTCCGACTGCTGGGCATGGTTTTTGAAGGACCTACAATATATTATGGTTAAAAATCTGTTGCAAATTCGGTGTAGATTATGCTAGAGATTTCTCCAGGTAGGGAGCTTTGTTCAGTTTTAACTATTTCAGCTGTTTCTTGACGTCATTGACACATCTACACTGGTAGAAAAAATTCAGTTTCCTCAAGGGAAAGGCTATTTTATTCGTAAGTAATGTGATGGCCAGCACAGTCCAACTTGGTGGCAGAGGCAGCAGCAGTCCCAGCACTCTTGACACGTGGGGTTACGCGTCTGATGGCCCAGTGGGGAACTTCATGTCCACAGATAGATTCTCTCCCTGGTGTGGTGTTTGTGTGAATAATAAAGAGGTGAGGCACAATTTTTTAGACATAGCCCAAGTGGATTTAAACTTAATGCTAATGAATTATAATGTCATAGGAGAGGGGAAAGCCAGTGATTATTTTTTAATTTCCTGCCATTTTAAACTTGGGAACCAGATTCTATACTTAGCACAAGTGACCTGGCAACCAAGCACGCCAGCTCAGTATCCTAGGGCCTGCCATCTTGGATTATGACATTATACAGGCTACTCCAGTGTCCCAAGGTCCATTGTACAAGCTGGCTCAGTATGCTTGGGTCCGCCATATTGGATTCTGGAGTTACTCTGTTTTTTCATAAAGAGCTGATCTGTCAGTTCATTATCCGTCATTCAGACCCATTTGACCACACTGAAAGCATCTGCAACGCGAAACCACTGTGCTATAGGACACAGAGCTGTTGCTGTGCACTTCCACCAACTCAGTATTGATTACTGCAACGTTGTTCCCCTTCAAATGCACAAATACAGTAAACAATTACGATATTCCCCTTTATTGAAAGTCTGCACCATTTTGTTTTAGCTCTTCTAGCGGCAAGCCACTATACTATAGCGTGGGGATTTCAATGTGTGCCAGGATGTAGACATGTACCTGCAAACAAATAAAAAATTAATTACCTAATTTTATTTTTTCAGTGTGATAATTATAGCTTTATGACTATCCCGCATACTACTTACTGGCGCATCCTACTTTTAGGCACTGATCCTTGCATCTTCGACGATTTGCACCACTGTTGGAGGAGGTGTCTGGAACAAGATTTCTGCCATCAATTTGTTCCTCTAGGCACCATCTACAATAGCTGAAAGTTTTGATATATCCATTTGAAGCACCTCACAGTTAGAGCTGCTCAATCTCAGAGTTACCTGATAGTTTGTATTCGGAACTATATATATATATATATATATATATATATATATATATATATATATATATATATATATATATATATATATAAGGTGTCCCAGCTATCTTGTCCACCCAAAACATCTCTGGAACAATAACAGCTATTGGAAAATGACTTTCCAAATATGTACATTCATGGGCCCCAGCCCTACATTGATACCGGTGAAACATTCTAAAACGAAAGCATATGTGTTTTTTAACAGTCTTATGTTTTTTAGATGGACCTCCTATATTTTTTCTTCAGCAATCCATAGCATGACAAAGCACATACACAATGGCGTTGATTAAATCGCAATATTCCCATTACATCCCGAGATATTGAGACGCGAAGTTGACGCTTGAAACACCCGACATGCGCTGCTAGCGCACGTCCTGAGGCTCAGGCGTGAACCCCATGCTGCCCGTAATCGCGATGTGATTGACATGTGTAATCACACCTCCATACTTATCAAGAGGTCCGAAACGAATAATACGGTCTGCTGCCATCAACTCTCATAAGCACATAATGGTTTCCCTCTTGCACTTTTTACGTATCAAAGTACACAATATGAACCAGTACCGATCGGTGTACACCCGTCAGGTTGTCTTATTCATCCTGCACACCCGTTTATCTAATGCGTTATATGACCCATTGTGCCTGTCGCGCAGGACCTGGCTCTACCTAGCCAAGTGTCCAACGTAGTTCCCACTACTGCCACAGTTACCACTTCGCCTTGTTTATGATTTTCGACCCATGTAAACTCCTGTACTCCACCACCCTCCGAGCATCCCATTTGTTGTTGCTTTGGCGTGCAGTACACCGCTTGCCAGTGTAGTCGTGCATCAGAGTAATCTAGTGACGGCACGGAGGTAGTACACATTGTGAATAAACGTTGTGTTGTGCAACTTATACTGTACAGTATAATGTACACACATGAAGATATGGTAGAAATGCTGCTGATCTATGGAGAACGTACGTTGACGGGAAATACGTTATGAGATTGCTTGTTTCTTGATAGTACTGTTAGAGAACATTATGATTATTAAGTTAATATGTCTGTTTTCTACCCTACTCTGTACCCTGTTGTAGGTGGACGAAATGCTGTTCAGGCAGAACGACTGTACAGAAGGCGATTCCCTGACAAGCCATCGCCTTCGCGCCGGATGTTTGGTCGTCTCACATCTCGTCTACGTGAAACGGGAGTCTTAAATCCAAGACCTCGACATCGTCCTAGAACACGCACAGATGAACGTGCTGAAGTTGCTGTGCTCGCTACCATAGCTGTGAATCCCCAAATCAGTACACGTCAAATTGAACGTGAAGTTGGTGTGTCGAAATCAAGTGCACAGCGTATTCTTAAACGTCATAAATTTCATCCTTACCATGTTCATTTACATCAGGATCTTCATGGAAATGACTTCCGCAATAGGGTAACATTTTGTCGGTGGGCTCAGCAAAAACTTCTGACTAATCCAAATTTTTTTGCAGATGTTCTCATTACCGACGAGGCATCATTCTCCAACAAAGGAATTGTCAATATGAGGAATATGCATTAGTGGTCCGCAGACAATCCAAAATGGCTCAGTCAGGTAGAGCATCAACGTCCGTGGAAAGTTAATGTTTGGTGTGGGATTATTGGAGATACCATTATCGGACCTTTCTTTATAAATGGCACCCAAAATGGCAGACAATACTCCAGATTTATACGACACAATCTTCCTGTTCTCTTGGACACCGTACCTCTGAACCGGAGAATGGTCGTGTGGTATCAGCATGACGGATGCCCTGCACATAACGCCTTACGAGCACGACGACTTCTGAACCGTAAGTTCTCTGGTAGGTGGATTGGACGAGGTGGCCCAGTTAGGTGGCCTGCCCGATCTCTGGACCTTACACCGCTGGATTATATTCTTTGGGGAGCAGTGAAGGTTGCTGTTTACCAACATGAACCAACAACACCAGAGGACATGAAGCAACGCATTATTGATGCTTGTACATCCATCAAAGAGGAAACAGTAGCACGAAGTAGGGCATCCTTCATCCGCAGAGTGACCCTATGTATGCAAGCCAATGGGCATCACTTTGAGCATGAGATGTGAACGCTATGTTTAGTATGTAGTGCTGGTATCACAGTGGAAGTTTCTACAAAGGGCCATTTTACCCAGTGATGTTAAGAAACATTTGTTTGCAACAATTTGTCATTTAACGCATTAGATAAACATGGCATTGATAATTATGTGATAATAAAACTAATTGGTTAAACATGTTTACATTCATCTTCTATGTCCTACCTGAATTTCCCAAAATCAAAACATTTTTACCTAAACAACGGTAAAACTTTTAGTCCACCTGCTCGTTTTACTAAAACCATCAACATGAATTTTACTGTTATGAGTGAATGATGAACTGTCACTTGCGCTAGATCTACAGTAAAGTAAAGTTTTAACGTTGAACGGCATTACCTTTTTAGTAACGGATTAACGATAAGCGAAGTTATCTTTGTGACTAACGTTGCGGTACACAGATATGTTACAGAACCGCATCACCCCTAGCCTATGGGATAAATACCTGCTGGAATGTACGACGTTAATGCAGGATGGCAGCAGACCGTATTATTCGTTTCGGACCTCTTGATAAGTATGGAAGTGTGATTACGCATGTCAATCACATCGCGATTACGGACAGCATGGGGTTTACGCATGAGCCTCAGGACGTGAGCTAGCAGCGCATGTCGGGTGTTTCAAGCGTCAACTTCCCGTCTTAATATCTCGGGATGTAATGGGAAGATTGCGATGCAATCAACGCCATTGTGTATGTGCTGTGTCATGCTATGGATTGCTGAAGAAAAAATATAGGAGGTCCATTTAAAAAAAAAACATAAGTTTGTGTTAAAAAACACATATGCTTTCGTTTTAGAATGTTTCCTAATATGTACATTCATGGGCCCCAGCCCTACATTGATACCGGTGAAAGTCATTTTCCAATAGCTGTTATTGTCCCAGAGATATTTTGGGTGGACAAGACAGCTGGGACACCCTGTATATATACAGGGTGAGTCACCTAACGTTATCGCTGGATATATTTCGTAAACCACATCAAATACTGACGAACCGATTCCACAGACCGAACGTGAGGAGAGGGGCTAGTGTAATTGTTTAATACAAACCATACAAAAATGCACGGAAGTATGTTTTTTAACACAAACCTACGTTTTTTTTTAAATGGAACCACGTCAGTTTTGTTAGCACATCTGAACATATAAACAAATACGTAATCAGTGCCGTTTGTTGCATTGTAAAATGTTAATTACATTCGGAGATATTGTAACCTAAAGTTGACGCTTGAAACCTCCGACGTTCAGTTGCGTGTTGTAACAAACACGGGCCACGGTCGGCGAGCAGCATCTGCAGGGACATGTTTACGATGACGACCGTGTTTACGAGTGTGGTTGTAGTGCACTGTTGTGGTTTTGTCTAGCTGTCGCAGTGTCCGCATGTAGCGCTTGCTGCTATTGTTATTCTGCACTCGTCTCCGCACGCAGACCAACTGTAGTACACCGTGTTACCAGACGTCTGTGATAGTGTAGTGTTGTAGGAACTGTGACCATGGTGTATTCGAACTCTGAAAAGGCGGAGATGATAGTCATCTATGGCGAGTGTCGACGAAATGCAGCTGAAGTCTGCAGGGTGTATGCAGAACGGTACCCGGACAGAGAGCATCCAACGGGCCGCACATTGCAAAACATCTACCGCCAACTGTATGCAACAGGTATGGTCGTAGCACGCAAACGGGTCCTTAACAGGCCCGCCACAGGAGAAGCGGGTGCAGTTGGTGTGTTAGCTGCTGTTGCCATGAACCCACCCATGAGTACCCGGGACATTGCTAGAGCCTGTGGACTGAGTGAAAGTAGTGTCATGCGCATACTGCATCGTCACCGCTTTCACCCGTTTCATGTGTCGCTACATCAGCAATTACATGGTGATGACTTTAATCATCGAATGCAATTCTGTCAATGGGCATTAACAGAGAATGCGTTGCAGTTCTACCTGTTTACCGATGAAGCGGTTTTCACAAACCACGGGGCAGTGAATCTACGGAACATGCATTACTGGTCCGTGGACAATCCTCGCTGGCTCAGACAGGTAGAGCGAGAGCGACCGTGGACTGTAAATGTATGGTGCGGAATCATTGGCGACCACCTCAATGGTCCTCACTTCATTGCAGGGGCCCAAACAGCTGCAACATACATCGCGTTTCTACAGAATGATCTGCCAACGTTGCTCGAAAATGTCCCACTGGGAACGCGTCGACGTATGTTGTATCAGCATGATGGTGCACCTGCACATTACGCAATTAACACTTGGCTGACCCTTGACAGGATGTTCGACGGGCGTTTCATAGGACGTGGAGGACGCATAAATTGGCCAGCCCGTTCTCCTGATCTTACACCTCTGGACTTCTTTCTGTGGGGTACATTAAAGGAGAATGTGTACCGTGATGTGCCTACAACTCCAGAGGATATGAAACAACGTATTGTGACAGCCTGCGGCGACATTACACCAGATGTACTGCGGCTTGTACGACATTCATTACGCCAGAGATTGCAATTGTGTGCAGCAAATGATGGCCACCACATTGAACATCTATTGGCCTGACATGTCGGGACACACTCTATTCCACTTCGTAATTGAAAACGGAAACCACGTGTGTACGTGTACCTCACCCCTCATGGTAATGTACATGTGCGTCAGTGAAAAAGACCAATAAAAAACCAATAAATGTTAGTATGTGGACGTAATGTGCTGTTCCAGTCTCTTCTGTACCTAAGGTCCATCACCATTCCCTTTGGATCCCTACGTAATTCGGTGCTCTCCGATACACACGATCGAACAGCGGAGGAGTGGTACTCAAGCGTCAACTTTAGGTTACAATATCTCCGGATGTAATTAACATTTTACAATGCAACAAACAGCACTGATTACGTATTTGTTTATATGTTCAGATGTGCTAACAAAACTAACGGGGTTTTATTTAAAAATACGTAGGTTTGTGTTAAAAAACATACTTCCGTGCATTTTTTTATGGTTTGTATTAACCAATTACACTAGCCCCTCTCCTCACGTTCGGTCTGTGGAATCGGTTCGTCAGTATTTGATGTGGTTTATGAAATATATCCAGCGGTAACGTTAGGTGACTCACCCTGTATATATATATATATATATATATATATATATATATATATATATATATATATATATATATATACACGAGGGCTATTCCGAAAGTAAGGTCCGATAGGTCGCGAAATGGAAACCACGGTAAAAATCAAAAATGTTTTATTTGCAACAGGTAGATACACCTTGCAGCTACTTATCTCCATAGTCGCCGACCCGACTTAGACGTGTATCGTAGCGTTGTACCAACTTTCCCATACCCTCGCTATAGAAGGCAGCCGCCAGTGCTCTCCGCCAATTCTCTACGCTGGCCTACGGCTCGTTGTCTTGTGCCGAAATGTTGTCTTCATAACCAGCGGTTCATGTGACCAGAGCTGAAACTCAGAGGGAGACAATTACGGGCTGTATTGTGGGTACTCTCACATTTCCATTTGAAAACGATGCAGGAGCATCTTCATTGCCCCTGCAGAATGCGGCTGAGAATTGTCTTGAAGACGAAACAGCACGACAGTTATGTAATGTTAGCTGCATAGCTTCAGGGGACATGTCCCACCAGGCCCCCGTACCTGGCGGCAGACACTATTTTCTAGACATCTTTACGCACTCACTGCGAGCTCAGAAATGAGAAGAGCGACGTGATGCTAACGGGGGTTATACTAGAGACACTACCCAACACATCTGTGCAAAGCTTTATCGGATTTTCATAGTCGTTTCCATTTCGTGACCGATCGGACCTTACTTTCGGAATAGCCCTCGTATATATATATATATATATATATATATATATATATATATATATACTGGGTGATCAAAAAGTCAGTATAAATTTGAAAACTGAATAAATCACGGAATAATGTAGATAGAGAGGTAAAAATTGACACACATGCTTGGAATGACATGGGGTTTATGCAGGATGGCGCTCCACCCCATATTGCTAGACGCGTGAAAGATCTCTTGCGCGCGTCGTTTGGTGATGATCGTGTGCTTAGCCGCCACTTTCGTCATGCTTGGCCTCCCAGGTCCCCAGACCTCAGTCCTTGCGATTATTGGCTTTGGGGTTACCTGAAGTCCCAAGTGTATCGTGATCGACCGACATCCCTAGGGATACTGAAAGACAACATCTGACGCCAATGCCTCACCATCACTCCGGACATGCTTTACAGTGCTGTTCACAACATTATTCCTCGACTACAGCTATTGTTGAGGAATGATGGTGGACATATTGAGCATTTCCTGTAAAGAACATGAACTTTGCTTTGTCTTACTTTGTTATGCTAATTATTGCTATTCTGATTTGATGAAGCGCCATCTGTCGGACATTTTTTGAACGTTTGTATTTTTTTGGTTCTAATAAAACCCCATGTCATTCCAAGCATGTGTGTCAATTTGTACCTCTCTATCTACATTATTCCGTGATTTATTCAGTTTTCAAATTTATACTGACTTTTTGTTCACCCGAACTTATAAATAAGAGGAAAGATTTAGTATTGTTGGCTTACAGAACCAGTGATACCCAAGTGGAGTTTAACAGCAGTTCAGTACCCCACACATCTCTATCCCAATAGCTTACTGGTCGTATCTGACTGCTGTGCGGAGGACACGTCGGACTGGTTCAAATGGTTCAAAAGGTTCTGAGCACTATGGGACTTAACATCTACGGTCATCAGTCCCCTAGAACTTAGAACTACTTAAACCTAACTAACCTAAGGACAGCACAAAACACCCAGTCATCACGAGGCAGAGAAAATCCCTGACCCCGCCGGGAATCGAACCCGGGCGTGGGAAGCGAGAACGCTACCGCACGACGGCGGACTGGTACGTGCACTGGAATGAGGTACTTACATTCAGCATTGTGGGGCCAGTTGAGGAGCTACTCGAACGAGAAGTAGCGGTTCAAAGGTCAGGGAAGAGACCAGTGGCCGAGCAAGCAGTGTGCTGGATCACTGAGCAGTGGTTACAGAATATGATCAGTCACATAAGAATAACGGATAGTAAAATTAATTTTCTCTTTTAGTTAGCGCCACTGCATACTCACATCGCATCCAAATGACGCCATTAGGCAGAGGATGAAACGGGCAGACTGGAAGCAGATCTTGTAATACCTAGACATAGCTATATGAATTGACTTGGGGTTGCAATCATATTCAAAACAGATTTCAGGTAAAGCACCCAGGAGACTACAGCTCACTGGAAACATACAACGTATGTACAGTGTAACTGTGTAGATTATTTAAAAAGTTCTTGTGAGATCCATCCATGAACACACTGAATTTTTTGCCATTTTTTCAATCCACTTACAAAGAAAGCCACCTAATTGTGCAGAGTGATGATAATGTCACAGAGATGCTCAACATCGGTTTATTTTCCATCACAGTCACATATAATTTCAACAAGAATTAACTGGCTTTGGCTGCCATCAGCCATCTTCAAACTGTGAGAGGGAAGCAGTAGTCAACTCCAACAGATTCTGAGAAAACCATATTGTGGACAGAGAGTTATAGCTTTGACAATGCGGTTAGTTTAAAGAACTTGGTGGTAAATGACTACTTCCTTCTGCTCTGAAGGTGTCTTGTGGGGCTAAACCGGTATATTTTTGGTTGAATTATGTGTGATTGTGCCACAAGTTAAACTATTTTTTACAGAAACACTCAATTTCCGCACACTGTCATGACTACAATAGGAATGCAAGAAAATAACATTATTAGGCAGCACCGTTCATCATTCACTGACCATTGGGTACAGAATGATTATTCGTATAAGAATAGTGGGTAGTAAAATTAAATTTTTGTGGCGTTGAATTTGTATCACTGCATATTCACACATGTATATGATAAACATACAGCGAGTTGATGGAGAGCTTTTGATCTTTTACCCAAAATGAATTATTTAATTTCTGTAAGTACTTTACTTTCCTCTTTGCTCAAGTTCCATTGTATAATAATGTAATGCGAACAAACGACCTACCAGGCTTTCTTAATCACGTGATACTCTATCCTGGTTATGATCTTCTGCCTAATAAATAGTGAAGTGCAGGCATCGTAAGTATAGTAAGCCTCTTTTGTAAGCAAACAGTAAGTATTTGGTATCCTGTCTGAAGTTGCGTCTATGAATTTTGTGGAAAATTGTGCCTGTTAGTGCCCAAGATAAGAAATGTGTCTAAAATGTTCATGGAGATGTTCCATACAGCTATGTAACATGCTGCACTTTTGCTTTCAGACATATACTTCCCCACTGATGAGCACATCCACAAATATTCTCTGATAAATTGTGTCATTCAGACAACTAATAACCAGAATAACGAGAACGATCTTTGAGTTATTAGCTAAACACTTCCAAATACACAGCGTCCGTCTTCACATAAAACAATGCACAAATTAAATAAATAGCAAAAACAATAACAAATAAAAATGTCTCGTATACGGTTAATGCTCCTGAGACATTATCGTAGATGAAAAATTCTCGTTTGTTACATCTGCCTTGGATGTATCTTTGATTGGCTGACATTTCTACAATGTGCGTTGCCAACATCTCTCCATGACTTTGGACCTCCAAAGCTTGATGGACACAAACTAATTGTTATGAAATCAGAGATGCAGATTAGGAGACTTAGTTTAGTTTCGTATACATTTCTATCCTTAAACGAAGTAACTTGCCTGGCATCATGGGAAATGAACACTATACAAACATGGGCAAAAGGGGAAGTTATTTGACAAGGGGAATTAGGCAGACAGCAAAAGATGCTGCTGATACGATGAAGGCACACGAAACGAACATGTCAAAAGTAATAAGTTAGTTGTTACAAGTAAGTTAAGAGTTTAAAGAAAATTATACTGGACCAATGGCAAAATATGCTGAGTTAAACAAAATTATTAGGAATAGCATTAAGAGAACGTAAAAAGATACAATGAAAATTTTATAAGAGAAACTGAAGAACCAAAAAAAAGAAGAAAGTAAACAAAGAATTATTGGGATGGACAGACATCATATTTTCATATTTTATCACTTAAGATGGCATAGTAACTAACAACAAAAGAAAGTACTTGGCCGCGCGGGATTAGCCGAGAGGTCTTTGCGCTGCAGTCATGGACTGTGCGGCTGGTCCCGGCGGAGGTTCGAGTCCTCCCTCAGACATGGGTGTGTGTGTTTGTCCCTAGGATAATTTAGGTTAAGTAGTGTATAAGCTTAGGGACTGATGACCTTAGCAGTTAAGTCCCATAAGATTTCACACACATTTGAACATTTTGAAAATTCTTCAAACATTCAAGTATTTCTCTAAATTGTTGTACAGTTCAAGAGCTGAATCACAAACCATAGTTATTTAATTATGAAAATAACGATGTTCCAAAGTAACATCAAATGAGGTGTATAAAGCCATGACAGATATGAAGAAAGGAAAGGCACTGGGAGATGATGTTTAAAACGTAATATCAATAGAATTACCAAAGTTATTTACAGAATATCTATGGAAGAAGACAATTCCCCCAAAGTGCAACAATGTTCACATAATTATGCTGCACAGTGAAGGAGACGGGCTGGGAATGGAAAAAAAAACTATAGCCTATCAATCCTGTCTCTGTTGTATACAAGACATTCATTAAAATTATCAGCAACCCAGTAGGAAAAACAATAGATTTTAATGCAGCAGAGTTGAAATCCAGCTTTAGCCGCAGATATAGCACACTGGTCCATCTGAAGAAGTGAATAAACTTTTAAAACAGAGAAACAAGTATTAATTACTCACAGGGTGTTGATACAGTCTGTAGTGACCTCAGCAAGCGACCTACCAAACGTGGAAAATGAAACATAATTAATGTGTGATATCTTTAAGATCAATTTCTTTTACTCTAGTTGTCTGACACGCACATCTCTAATTGTGACACGCTTTTGTAGATGCTAAATTATTGTAAAATAGACATGGGCTATTCAAGACGGTGTTTGGTTCAGTTAGAGTAGGTGTATACTTAACTTACAAGTTAAACATCCTACATAGATGAGTCTGTAAAGTGAACACAAGAGTATCTGGGGGTGCTACATCAATGGCTAAGCTCAACACCAGCAACGACAATCAGCAAGTGGAAACACAGCAGAGCACCCCAACTATATGGCACTCCGACGCAAGTTCATCAACTGATGACCACTTCAGGCTGTTTCCAACATCGACACAAGGTAGGACTCTCAGTCACTTCAGATTGCTGCTATTCTGGACCATGAGACCGGATTTATGGTTCAGGCAAACAGAGAGCATTTCAAACAACACCGCATCAGGGATAGCGTGGATCGATTTCATTGTGCTGTGGACCAGTTAAATGAAACACGAGTAGTTCAAGTGGAAGAAGTATTGCAAACTCAGTGTTACATTAAACTAAAAAATTTTTTCGTCAAACATTTCTCACTGACGCCAGAGACATGGCTCCAGAGATTACCTAGCGACGAACAATTAGGAGACAAGTCTCCGAAACAGTTATTGAAGGACATATTTGTTTCTGGAAAATACCATCTGCATGTTGTGACTCACAAGATTTCCACCTAATATTTGCGCCACTTCAGCTCGTTCTATTGGAAAAATCTGAGGCCACACCAAACAGCTTACAATATAGTGTTTTCAGTGTGGAGACAAAACAACATGGCGGGCGGGCCCGGACCCCGCATGATGAGGACGAGGCTGCCCAGTGGCCCCATATTGTGCATTACCTCCAGCGCGCATGCGCCGACAACTGCCCACTTGGTGGCCAGTGTGCAAGAGCTAAGAGCCCACATAGCGACGAACATGTGGAAGACACAGACACCAGGCTACAACCCCAAGTGGCGTACCCAAACTTTCCTTCAAGGACATGACGACAAAGAGCGTTTCAATAGTAGGAACTGGTGCTGATATCAAATATTTGGTAGTAATGTGCAAATATAAGTTGCACTCTGCAGTCACTGAAACACAACAGACGGCCACTAAGGGGCGCCAGTGGCTGTCGCAGACATCAAATTAGTCGCATCCGTCCTATGCTCCATCCACAGCTACAGCATTAGGTTTTCAGAACATGTACATTTCCACACATGCCTGTGCAGTCCAACTGTTTGCACCACACAAGAAAATGTTCGCAAACAATTTCTCACGACACCCCATCTGTACTCATATTAAGGCACCAGAAGAGAAGACCAATGTTTTAGGAAAGATTCAAGAAACGTACAGTATGTTGGCGGCATTGATTCACCAATGAACATTACCCTGTTGAGAATGTCCAACTGACAACTCTTTTGCAGCTTTTCACAAGCCGCAGAGGTGTATCACACAACGTTCTCCTCAAGTTTTGACAGTTCCATTAATTCTACTGGAACTCCGGAGATGAATTTCACACCAGTCCTGGGTTCTGATATCATCGTAATGGATGGAGTAACTAAAAAGATCAACACAAGATGCCATTGGCTCACATTTATGGGCAGATTTGGCAACATGAGCTTCGTGGAATTGCGTTTCGAAGACACGAGGACCTCGGTAAACCTTTAGCATAAGTTGTCAGATAGATTGCAGAGAATTGGTTTCACACATACTGGCATGCAGGGGGAGGGGAATGGTGGAGGGTGTGCTCGAGATGACCGTATGTGAAGAACAAACTATCAGAAACCCATTCCTAGTGGACACCTCAGCATGCTTCTATGGCACAGTTTCAAAGTTGAAGATATTTCTAATACACAGTTACTGACAGCTGCTAACAACTCGCATATTCAGACTTGTGGTAGGAAGCGTGTGGAAATGTGTCTCAATACTAACAGGAAAGTTCTTTGGAGCTTCATAGTAGCTGACGTCACAGACTCTATCATTGTGGCTGAGTTCCTCCACAACTTTCTATTAGCTACTGATCTCTTAAAATGGGCGGGAGAGGGGGGGGGGAGGAGGGAGAGGGCTCTCCTGTCATTAGCAGAGATAGATTCAATGCATGTCAACGTTCCTTTCGACTGTATCGTTCAGGAATTACCAAAGATCACACCTGCAGGAAAGGCAGGGTGTACACATAAATGTGATATGATGCAATATACTCAGCCGGCGAAGCTTAGCAGCAACTGGTGGTTTGGACAATGTCTAACTCTGGAGAAATATTTATCGCCATACGAGGACATAAACAGGCAAATTCAAAATGGTTCAAATGGCTCTGAACACTATGGGACTTAACATCTGAGGTCATCAGTCCCCTAGAACTTAGAACTACTTAAACCTAACCAACCTAAGGACATCACACATGTCCATACCCGAGGCAGGATTCGAACCTGCGACCGTAGCAGTCGCGCGGTTCCAGACTGAAGCTCCTAGAACCGCTCGGCCACCGCGGCCGGGACAGGTAATATTCAGGCGGGTATAATGGTACCTTGTGAAATGTCATTCGGCCTCGCTGCTCCATGTGGTTTTGAAGAAAAACAATATAGGACGTTTGTGTGGTGGCCACAGAGCTCTAAATGCAAGGAGTGCCGTGTCGTCCGAACAAGACGCAGCCACGGCAAAAGCACCACAGGTGCAAAGGTGCGAGCTGCTGCCGGTGCCAAAGAGACTCGCCAATTGCGCGAGTTCCACCAGCGCCATGGGCGGCGCTGTGGATAAAGATGTCGACTTTGCCTCGGTCAATTGCCGGCCGGGTACAATCCGCCAATGACTGGACGACAACGGACAGAAGCCTACTCGGAAAATAGAAGAGCAGCTCTCGCCCAATTGGTTATCGATAATCGTCCAGGGCTGACTTAGACAGGGAACGTCGTTTAAACTCTTAGAACATTGCAAATAATCGCAGGTAAACTTCACAGAATTGGACAGACAGTTGTAATTGCATTTGCTCTTAACCATTGAGGGCCTTTTTTGTGTTATATTACAAGAAGTGTTGCAGACTTCACTATTCGACTAGTGGCAAAGATAAGTAGACCTTTTAACTCATTCGTGTGACTTTGTAACCAATTTGTTGGAGTGCTGTATAACCTTCGTTCTCCTGCCCTGTTACCTGACCCTGGGTTGCAGCTGTGTAATAGTGGCCTGGAGAAATAGCCTTAGCGGTTTACTGCACCAGAAGCCGTTTAACGATCTCGCAGATTGAGCCTACCCTAACAACAGTGGCAACTCGGCCTCCACAGCGGTGGCGACGACACCTTTACAAAGCTGGAGACGACCGTTCACAAAAAGGAGAGTGTGCAATAGATATCTCATTTCACATGTGATGGATTTCAACAACGCAGCTCCGAAAGCACAGGTATTTAGTGCCATTGTGAGAAATCTCACCCGTAGCTTGGGTTTTATATTCTGTTACGTGATTGATATTTTGGTGTTCTGTGCTCCAGCAGAACGACGACACAAGACTAATATCAGGAAACTTTTTCAAAGCCCGTACAAATACAGTAAAGTGATCAACAAAAGCATCTTGGGTAGAGACAACGTGAACTTCCTCGGCTTTACCATGTCTGCAAGTGGGCACAGCTCGTATTCCGGAAAAAGTGTCAGTACGTAACATGTCAGTGCCGAAAATCTACAAGGTTCTGAGGCGTTTTTTAAGGATTCTTAATTACTATAGACGGCATACACCCCAATCCACGGAATTACAAGAGCCGCACATTTTGAAAGCCGAATATACGTCAGGCACACACAGAGTAAAGTGAATTCAATAGCAGTTGGAAGCCTTCCATAAAATCAAAGAATGTGCAGCACATGCCGTGCTTCTCACTCATCATCGGCATGATGCACCGCTGGCATTAATGGCTGGACGCCAACCAAACAGCTATTGGAGTAACTGGTAAATGGAGCCTGTCAAACTCAATTTTTTTTTTTTTTCGCAAATGCTCACAACGGCGCGACAAAAGTGGAGCGCGATAGAAAGAGAACTGCATCCGATCTACGTTATTATACAACACTTCAAAGGCTGCATGGAAGGTAAGCATTTCACTGACTATACGGACCATGCTTCTTTAACCGCTTTCTTTCCAATGATCGCAGCACACGGCTCACCCAGAGGATGCCGACGGCAGATACATTTCTCAGTTCACCGTCGCACGGCCCACCTAAACAACGTCGACAGGCAGACACATCTCTCAGTTCACCACCGATATGAGACATATCAGCGTCAGAAAAAACATTATGGCTGTTTTCTTCTCATTCTGTTGTGCTAGTATGAAGAACATTCCTTGGAAACACTTAATGGAGGAGCAACAGGATGATAACGACTTACAAGAGTGAGAGCTACTGTCAGGTTGCTCACAAAGAAGGTGATATGGCCGGGCATCAAAAAAGATTGCCATGCGAAACGTGTAAATGGTGCAACATTGGCAGGCACATACGGGCGCCGTTAGGCACCATCAATACGCCAACAGCACGTTTCATGCATGCAAATTTGGACCTTGTGGGACCATTGGCGAGTTCCGGTCAGTATAATTACGTTTTGGGAGTGACAGATACACTGAAGAGCCACAGAAACTGGTGTACCGAGCGAGGTGGCGCAGTGGTTAGCACACTGGACTCGCATTCGGGAGGACGACGGTTCAATCCCGTCTCCGGCCATCCTGATTTAGGTTTTCCGTGATTTCCCTAAATCGTTTCAGGCAAATGCCGGGATGGTTCCTTTGAAAGGGCACGGCCGATTTCCTTCCCGATCCTTCCCTAACGCGAGCTTGCGCTCCGTCCCTAATGACCTCGTTGTCGACGGGACGTTAAACACCACTAACCTAACCAGAAACTGGTAAACCTGCCTAACATTTGTGTAGGGCCCCGCGAGCACGCAGAAGTGCCGCAACGCGACGTGGCATGGACTCGACTAATGTCTGAAGTAGTGCTGGAGGAAATTGACACCATGAATCCTGCAGGGCTGTCCATAAATCCGGAAGAGTTCGAGGGCGTGGAGATCCCTTCTGAACAGCACGTTGCAAGGCATCCCAGATATGCTCAATAATGTTCGTGTCTGGGGAGTTTGGTGGCCAGCGGAAGTGTTTAATGTCAGAAGAGTGTTCCTGGAGCCACTCTGTACCAATTATGGACGTGTGAGGTGTCGCATTGTCCTGCTGGAATTTCCCAAGTCCGTCGGAGTGCACAATGGACATGAACGTATGAATGTGATCAGACAGGATGCTTACGTACGTGTCACCTGTCAGAGTCGTATATAGACGTATCAGGGGTCCCATATCACTCCAACTGCACACGCCTCACACTATTATAGAGCCTCCACCAGCTTGAACAGTCCCCTGCTGACATGCAGTGTTCATGGATTCATGAGGTTCTCTCCATACCCGTACACGGCCATCCGCTGGATACAATTTGAAACGAGACTCGTCCGACCAGGCAACATGTTTTCAGTCATCGATGTTCACGGGCCCAGGCAAGGCGTAAAGCTTTGTGTCTTGCGGTCATCGAGGCTACACGAGTGGGCCTTCGGCTCCGAAAGCCCATATCGAAGATGTTTCGTTGAATGGTTCGCACGCTGACATTTGTTGATGGCCCAGCATTGAAATCTGCAATAATTTTCTGAAGGCGTGCACTTCTGTCACGTTGAACGATTCTTTTCAGTCGTCGTTGGTCCCGTACTTGCAGGATCTTTTTCCGGCTGCAGCGATGTCAGAGGTTTGATGTTTTACCGGATTCCTGATAGTCACGGTACACTCGTGAAATGGTCGTGTGGGGAAAATCTGCGCTTCATCGCTACCTCGGAGATGCTGTGTCCCATCGCCCGTGCGCCGACTATGGCACCACATTCAAACACACTTAAATCTTGATAACCCGCTATTGTAGCAGCAGTAACCGTTCTAAAAACTGCCCAGACACTTGTTCTCTTATATAGGCAATGCCGACCGCAGCGCCGTATTCTGCCTGTGTAAGTTGCTTTGAGGCTTCAGTGTAGATTTACTTGCTGTCCTAGGTATGTACAAAATTTTAAAAATTTTTCTATCCGGGTCCCAAAGGCTGAATATACATGTACATACATGAAAATTTCGTTGAAATTTCTCAAAATAGGTTACTATTTCCTTCTGAAGAAGATGTTGTTAGCAATGTTGAGACCATGGTTAAGAGACTGAAGTAAACCTTCCATTTTGAATTTGATTGGCTGTTTATTAATTCAACAAGCAGATTTCATTCTACACTTGCTGCGCCAGCCATGTATAAAATTTAAAAATTTTTACTTGCCCAGGTCTCAAAATTTGTTTCTACATATATGGACATTTCGTTGAAAATTCTCAAAACTGACTGTTACTATTTCCTTCTGAAATGGTTCAAATGGCTCTGAGCACTATGGGACTTAACTTCTGAGGTCATCAGTCCCCTAGAACTTAGAACTACTTAAACCTAACTAACCTAAAGACATCACACACATCCATGCCCGAGGCAGGATTCGAACCTGCGACCGTAGCGGTCTCGCGGTTCCAGACTGTAGCGCCTAGAAACGCTCGGCTACCACGGCCGGCCTTTCCTTCTGAAGAAGACGTTTTTATAAACGCTGAAGCCGTGGTAAAGGGGATTAAATAAACCTCCCACTTTGTAGCTAATTGGCTGTTTATTAATTCTACAAGAAAATACAGTAAGAGTAGATGTCTACCAAACTCATCCCGAGCGGGAAGGCGTGCCGGACCACGGCACAAATCCGCCCGCCGGATTAGTGTCGAGGTCCGGTGTGCCGGTCAGTCTGTGAATGGTTTTTAAGGCGGTTTTCCATCTACCTCGGCAAATGCGGGCTGGTTCCACGTATTCCGCCTCAGTTACACTGTGTCGGCCATTAATGTGCAAACACCGCTCCCAAGTACGTGTACACCATAATTATTCTACCACGCAAACATTCTGGGTTACACTCGTCTGGTATGAGACCTTCCTGGGGGGTCCTCTGGGGGCCGAACCGCACAATAACCCTGGGTTCGGTGCGGGGCGGGGCGGCGATGTGGTGGGTGGACTACTGTGGGCTTGTGAACCACTGAGGGCTCCGGCGGGTCGAAGCCTCTCCGTCGTTTCTAGGTCCCCAGTTTAGTACATACATACATACATACATACATACATGCATACCTCACAAGCTATAAATTCTACCAATCTATCTGTTGACTAAGTAGTTGGGTAGCTAAACGCCAAATAAATACTATAGCAAAACAGAGTATTTCTCTCTCTCTCTCTCTCTCTCTCTCTCTCTCTCTCTCTCTCTCTCTCTCTCCCCCTCTGTGTGTGTGTGTGTGTGTGTGTGTTTTGTCAATATGGCAGCTTCGATTAGTTTTTTCAGTAAAGAGCAAAAATTCTGCAGCTTGGGTTGATGTACCTACTAAAGTTATTAAAGCAGTACAAAACATGATTGCATGCCCACTGTCTCAAGTAATCAACCAATGTTTTAGAAAGTACTTCTTCCCAGGTGCACTGAAGTGTTGTTGTTGTGGTCTTCAGTCCAAAGAATGGTTTTATGCAGTTCTCCATGCTAATCTTCCAGTGCAAACCTCTTCATCTCTGAATAACTACTGCAGCCTATATTCTTCTGAATCTGCTTACTCTATTCATCTCTTGGTCTACTTCCATCATTTTTACCCCTCCCCCTCACCCCACATCTCTCCAGTACTAAACTGGTGATCCCTTGATGTCTCAGAAAGTGTCCTGTCAACCGAATTCTTCTTTTAGTCAAGTTGTGCCACAAATTTCTTGTCCCTCAAATTCTATTCAGTATCTCCTCATTAATTACGTAATCCACCCATCTAATTGTCAGCATTCTTGCGTAGCACCACATTTCAAAAGCCTCTTTTCTCTTCTTGTCTAACATTTTTCATCGTCCACGTTTCACTTCCATACATGGCTATACTCCTAACACTGGAATCTACGGTCCATGTTAACAAATTTCTCTTCTTCATATACGCTTTTCTTGCCATTGCCAGTATCCGTCGGCCATCATCAGTTATTTTGCCCAAATAGCAAAACTCATCGACTACTTTCAGTGTCTCGTTTTCTAATCCAATTCCCTCAGCATCACTTGATTTAATTCGACTAAATTCCGTTCTCCTGGATCTGCTTTTGTTGATGTTCTTATCTTATATCCACCTTTCAAGACACGGCCCATTCCGTCCAACTGCTCTTCCAACTCTGTTACTGTCTCTGACAGAATTACAGTGTCATCGGCAAATCTTAAAGTTTTTATTTCTTCTCCCTGAAATTTAAGTTCTACTCCAAATTTTTCTTTGGTTTCGTTTACTGCTTGCTCAACGTACAGATTAAATGACATTGACGATATGTTACAGCCCCGTCTACCTGCTTTCTCAACGACTGCTTCCCTTTCATACCCCTCGTCTAAGTTGTAGATATAAGCAGACTGAAAAGACGAATGAAAATCTGCACTACCGCGAGGATTCGAATCCGGGTCCCCTGTCCACTAGACAGATGTGCTAATCACTACGCCACCCAGGTAAAGTTGCTTTCAACTACATGGACTACCCTAGCATGCTTCTCTCCTTAATACAGATTCCCATTCACGCCTCAGCCGGCCGCGGTGGTCTAGCGGTTCTGGCGCTGCAGTCCGGAACCGCGGGACTGCTACGGTCGCAGGTTCGAATCCTGCCTCGGGCATGGGTGTGTGTGATGTCCTTAGGTTAGTTAGGTTTAAGTAGTTCTAAGTTCTAGGGGACTGATGACCACAGCTGTTGAGCCCCATAGTGCTCAGAGCCCATTCACGCCTCGGACCACTAAGTTTGTTTCGACTTAGGTCTTTCTGTGCTCACTCAAATTCTTCTCGCAGTATCGTATCTCTCATCTCATCTTCATGGACTTACTCTTCCCTTTCTATAATATTGTCTTCAAGTTCATTTCCCTCGTGCAGACCTTCTATACACTTCTGTTTTCCTTGTTAAATATTTGACTAGCTGCTGTCCCACGACCACAGTGGATCAACAGAGATTCTATATACTCCTTCCACCTTTCAGGTTTCCCTTCTTTACTCAGTGTTGGTTTTCCATCTGAGCTCTCGATATTCACACAGTTGCTTCTCTTTTCTCCAAAGGCTTCTTTAATTTTCCGTAGCCGGTGTCTATCTTACCCCTAGTGATATATGCTTCTACATCCGAATATTTGTCCTCTAGCAATCCCTGCTTAGCCATTTTGCACTTCCTGTCGATCTCATTTTTGAGACGTTTGTATTCGTTTTCGCCTGCTTCATTTACTGCAGTTTAATATTTTCTTCTTTCAGCTATTAAATTCAGTAGGATAAGTCAGGATGATATTGTGAATCGGGTGAAATGGTGAATTGCTTTAATTCTTTACTGGTTAAACAGATGTCTGTATGTCTGCATGCCAACAGCCTCTGATCATCTGTGCAGTGTGAACGTGTTGAAAACCAGCTCCGTTTTAAAAACCGTAAGTACTTTGTACAAAACTGTTTTCGATGCTAAATAATTTTTATATGCTGCATGCATTTGTAGATGTTACTTGAGGTGCGTAGTCCGCGGGGTATTTTTTGATATATTCTGCCTTCTTATACTGCTTATGTACTACATAACCTAGAAATCGTAGCGTCCAGTGTTTTGAACTTCTTGCCGTGCTATTCACCGTTTCACCCATAACAAATGGGAGAAATGGTGAACTCGGACAGGGGTGATACGGTGAAGTACTTTTCTTATGTGTAAAGTATAAAGCTTTTATTTAGGTACATCCCAAGCAGAGTTTTTCACAAGTCATGAAATGTTATGTAAGGTGTCAGGCAAATCCAACACCTTCCATGAAAACCCTGACATGATAGCAAATCTGACAGTATGTCACATATTTCCTAATAAATCCTGACATTAAATTAACCAAAGTAATACGATCAACAAGTGAGCAAATGGAATACCACAGACTAACACAAGAACGCCTAAATGCATGTCATACCTTCCCATCGTGAAACAGACGGAGTTCCGAGGGGAGAAACGAGAACAGAAGCCGAGAGCAGAACCGTGTTAAGCTAGAAGGCCCTGCGATAAGGGACGGACACCCACATTGCCGGCCGACCCCCAAGACCACGCCCCAGCCCATGTTAAAAGATAGAGCCCTCCAGAAAAAGAACAGTATAGATCTTATGCTAACACTAAAAAGGCCACACCAGGTGCAAGTTTTAGTGTGAGACTATACGCGTCTCTGTTACGTAGCAAACATTAAAAACATTGCCCCACCACGAAAAGTATAACGTTTCTCATTGGATAGACAGAATTTTTGTAGGCGGAGCTTAAGGTTAACATTGAGACCCTGATTGGTCAGTTGAAAACACAGCCAGATAGCTTTCCTTAAACTAACTTCGGTAAATTGTAGTAAGGAGACGTTAGAAAGAGTTGCTTCCGAGACGGCGAGGTGTGTGGAGATGCGGCGGCCGCCGCCCCCTGACGCCACCTAAACACCGACAAGGTAATGAACGCACGCGATGCCGCATAACAGCGCATAAAGCTTCACTGAGAACTGCAGAAGCCTCATCTGTTACATCCCCTTTTTACGTAATACTAGTGTCGATCGTCAATTAAACTTCGTGGTATTCACATTTGCTATTAGAAATTAAAAATCTGAAACGCGATGATTTTTCTGTTATATAATTATTGAGAAGCCACATCAGCCACTGTAATTTACGACAAGTTACATAAGTAATTAAAGATAATTGAGGGTCACTGTAGACCATTTTTGATAGTTTTCTCTTTTATGAAACTTCATTTAAACCTAGATTATAGATGTGATATGGCATAGGTCATCCTTCGATCCATTATAGAACTTGGAAACCCGTTCAGGGAATATTCGTCACATTTTTGTTGAAGGCAGTTGGTTTTTATCATCCTGTATTAAAATATTTCCTTTTATTAATAGTGCAATTTATAAACGATGTTTTGTGAGTAGAATAAAATTTCCAGTGGTAAACTTAACTGCTTTTTCGATGTTATTTTACCAGCTAATTAAAAATAGGAAAGCCTTGAACCCCTTCCACTAAATTTAGTTAGTATTAAGATTCTTTTATAGGGAGTGCAGTGGAGCTGACGCTGAAATCATTAAGTATTTGGTTATATCATCACTAGTCTCACTGAACTCTTCTGAATTCTACACGTCATGTGTGGTCTGGCGTCTCCTTACCAGCAACAGGTCCCAGGTTCAAACTAGTCAATTCCCTAAAAAACATGCTCAGAGCGTCGTTGCGCGAAAGTGGTAGGGAGACACGACTTAGAACAAACAGACACCACAAAAAATGTTAGAGTTAGCGTTTCCTATCCCATGCGAGAGTTATATTCTGTTTTATCCGACGTCTCAATACCATCGTTAATTTAAAAATCGGTTTATATATATTTTTTGCGAGTACAGTTTGGTTTGTCAGTGATTAAAAAAGTAAATGTTCTAACTACCGCCATTGTTCCAGGCAAAGATGCCTACATTAAACAAAAGACAAAAAGGATCCAGCCGTGCTGATTGGACGGAGGAGCAACTTAACGATGCAGTAAAAGCGGTGCAAAATGGAATGAGCCTGAATAAAGCCTCAAAGGAGTTTCACGTTCCATGGTCAACGCTGAAGAGACGATTAGCAAACGGGTGCTTTACGAAAAAACCTTTGGGTGGGCCGGCTGTACTAACCCAAGAATGTGAGAAAAAGTTGGTAAAACATGTCATACAAAACTTCGGATTTGCACCGACAAGGACAGAAGTACGTACCATGGCATATAAACTAGCTTTAAAATATGACCAACATCACAAATTTAACCGAGAAAAGAAAATTGCTGTAATGGACTGGCTATATTTATTCTTAAAGAGAAATCCGGAACTCTCAATCCGCAAATCGGAAGGACTTTCACAAGCACGGTCAAGGGGTTTAAGTAAAAAAAAGGTTTCAGACTATTTTTCATTGCTGCAGAGCATAACCTCCTTGATAAGCCGGGAAATATATTCAACGTAGATGAGTCCGGACTTCAGCTGAATAACAGACCAGGTTACGTGTTGGCAGCAAAGGGGTCTAAGAGCGTTCCAGCGATAACATCCGGTGAAAAGGGTGAAACCATATCTGCAATCGCTTGCTGCAATGGAGAGGGAATGTATTTCCACCAGCTTGTGTTTTGAAGGGAAAAAATGAAAAGGCCGAGTACAAGGACGGTATGCCGCCGGGTTCCACGATTTTCATGTCACAAAAGTCGGCGTACGTAACAACTGATATTTTTCTTCTGTTACTAAGGAACCATTTTTGCACCCAGGAAGCCTGAGGGAACAGTCGTGCTTATTTTGGACGGACATAGCTCTCATTGCAGCAGCGTGGATACATTAGAGTTTGCACAATAGCCACACCACACACTATCTGCAGCCGCTAGACAGAGCATTTTTTAAAGCTCTGAAATTCTACTATTACAGTGCTTGCAATTCGTACATTAAAATGAATCCAAATAGGAAATTTTCGAGACTAGTGTTCTGAGGACTGCTTACAAAGGCATGGGTACAAGCAGCTACGACAGAGAATGCAATAACGGGGTTCAGAAGCACAGGAATCATCCCGTTTAATCCTGATGTCATCCCCGAATATGCGTTTTTGACATCAGCTTCAGATCAACATCAGGAAAACAACGAACAACATGAAAACAGACCTACTTCACTTCGACCAAGTTGTTCGCACTGGCAGGAGATACCTGACCCCTCGGAAGAAGCAACTGCAGACGTTGATAACGATCAGGGACGTGAACACATACAAGCTTCACCACAACTGGGCTGTTCGTAACGGGCGGAAAATCCACAGGAAAACATGCAGTCTTCATCAGAAGCAACAGATATGACTCGACAGTGGCAACAGAAGAATCTCAAATAACCCTTGGCAAACTCTTGGGCCATATTTCGCCGATACCTATCCTAGATAAAGTTGCATCTGCAAGGAAGAAGTCTAGAGCTTTAGCTGAGGTTTTGACTTCTCCAGAAAACATCGACAACCTGCGAAACAGAAAACGACAAAATGAGTCAGTGAAGAGTAGAGCAAATGCTAAAAAGAGGACCAAAGGAGAAACCGTAACCAAAGGAAAAACCGTAACCAAAGAGACTACCAAAGGAATGGATATCCAATTGCAAGACGATGATGACGACGCGGATGATGAAGAGTGTTGTAGTGTAGGGTGCGGTGACCTGTACAGTTGCACTAAAAAGGATGTGGATTGGATCAAATGTATTAGCTGCCAACGTTGGCTGCATGAAGACTGTTCAAAATATGAATCTGTGTGTGACGTATGTGGCAAAAAAGCAGGGGAAATAAGTTCACCATTTTACCCAAAGGGCATTTGCCATTTCACCCATATACATGGGTGAAATGGTGAAATTGATAAAAGTAAGTATTGTTTTTTTTAGCTTTTGTAGTGCCTTAAAGAGGATGTGGTACTGTTAATGTGTTACTTATGTATTTTGTGAAAGGAGAGTGTTTTTATTTTGTTTAAATAAACAATTTCTTGTCTTCTGCGAGGTCCAAATTTTTTGTTCACCGTATCACCCTGATTTGCTCTATATCTTCTGTTACGCAAGGATCTCTACTAGCCCTCGTCTATTTAATTACTTGATCCTCTGCTGCCTTCACGATTTCATCTCTCACAGCTACCCATTCTTCTTCTATTGCATTTCTTTCCCCCACTCTTGTCAATCGTTTCCTAATGCTCTCTCTGAAACACTCTATAACCTCTGGTTCTTTCAGTTTATCCAGGTTCCATCTTCTTAAATTGCTACCTTTTTGCAGTTTCTTCAATTTTAATCTATAGTTCGTAACCACTAAATGGTGTTCAGAGTCCACATCTGCCCCTAGAAATGTCTTACAATTTAAAACCTGGTTCCTAAATCTCTGTCTTACCATTATATAATCTATTTAAAACCTTCCAGTATCTCTAGGCCTCGTCCACGTATACGACCTTCTTTCGTGATTCTTAAACCAAGTGTTAGCTATGATTAAGTTATACTTTGTGCAAAATTCTACCAGGCGGCTTCCTCTTTCATTCCTTACCCCCAGTCCATATTCACCTACCATTTTTCCTTCTCTTCCTTTTCCTACTATCGAATTCCAGTCGCCCATGATTATTAAATTTTCGTCTCCCTGAACTATCTGAAAAAATGTATGATGCGATAAAAGAAATTATTCAATCTCTTCATCACCTACGGAAGTAGTTGGCATATAAATTTGTACTACTGTGGTAGGCGTGGGCTTTGTGTCTATCTTGGCTACAATAATGCGTTCACTATGCTGTTCGTAGTAGCTTATCCGCTTTCGTTCCTTCTTCAACCGCGTCTGTCGCGAAAGCAAGTTCCCATCGCAATGGCGGGGAAGTTTCCTTGTTCCAGTGCTGGAACCTGGTAAGAACCCCCTACAGATGGACAGCTACAGCCCTATCAGCCTCACCAGTGTTCTGTGTAAGTCTCTCGAACCGGCTGTGTTGGCCCCTTGAATCTCGGGGCCTCTCCAAATCTGGTATTACGCTGTTCTAACATAGCTCCGAACATGATCACATCATCTAAGTATATAAATATCCCGTGTCCCTGACGTCCGAATAATACTGTGTTCATGAGTCTCTGGTATGTAGCTCCACTAGCTGCTGTATTATTCCCATTCGTAATATTCTGTGTAATGCCCTTCTTTTATAGAAGAGGCTGCTTTCTTTCTATTATCCTCATTCAAAAGTATCTGCTGGTAACCCTTTGTACAGCCTAAAGCAGTGAAGTACTTGACTTCTCCTAAGCTATCTAAAATCCGGTCAATATGGGTTACTGGAAAACAAGAGCTAACGCAGATGTCATTTAATTCCGATTACCCGCAACTATTCTCCACTTTCTCTTCCCTGACGCATCCATCTCCTTTGCAATCATCAATAACGTGAAATTCCACCCACTTGTGCTCTGTATAATGATATGCTCTCTTAACATCGCATCTGTCTCGTTTTATAGGGGTTGATTTTGAGCCTCTGGTAGCGATACTGACTGTAGCATGCGCCTCTAGTTTCGACTTAATCCCATGCCTCACCGTCTCAGTGTATGTTAATCTAACTCTGGCCGTGTGAAATACAACATGATATGCAATACACAGTTCAATAATCGAACTCATTTCCTCTTTGTTTAAGTGATCCACTGGAACCATTTCCTTTAATCTACTAATTCGCTTATAACTTCTTCTTCTGTGGTATTCATAACACTCGTGACTCATGTTCCTCTCTGCACGGCCACCAAGGCTGCAGGCAAATACACGCCCGTTTGCAGCTGCTTCGGTATTCTACACTTTAATCCTTAAGATCTTTTGTTCTCGTCGGCCTACTCTTATGAGATCGCACAGGCTCTCTTTCCTTTCCGTCTGCTGCTCATCTTTGTTCCTTGTTTCCCTTAGAGTGGTGTCTTATCGCTTTTGATCTCTTTTGGTTCCATCTTCTCTGTCGGCTGTAAGTGTGATTCTACCTGAGTTCCTGCTGGTAGCTGTGGTGCCACATGTGCCCTCACGACCCTTTTCTCTCTCGGCGCGGCTCTCTCCCGTTCCACAAGATTCGCTGGTTCAGCTCCACTTCCATCTGTAATCGTACCGGTTTTGCCCTTTACCCATAGCATATTAGTTGCATAATCTGTGACTACTGTTAAATTCTCGCAGAAGTCTCTGCCTTAAAATTTCTTCATACGAAATATCCAACTCGCCCCCTATCTCTATCTGAGATCGTCATCTATCCTCAACGTCAACATCGCGGCTCCGCGCGGGTCCGTTACTTCTTTAGTGATCCCTTTAAGTTTTATTCTTGCCCACCGTACTCTTCGGTGCTGATTTCTTTATTACGCTTACCTGAGCGGCACTATCTGCAATGAAACTTGTGGTTCCCGTGATTCTCTGCGCCTATTTTAGACGTACGAAATTACTCCTGCTCTTGAAATCTACCGGGTATAACTTCGCTGTTCTTTCGTTTCTCGGCTTGTGAGTCTTCGTATTCACTAGCCTATCGTCGGGTTAAGTGTCCTGGTTCTTTACAAACGCAAAATATCACGTGTCTCGCCGGATCACGCGTTCTGGATGCCCTTGAAGATCTCATCGACGACACACCATCGGTCGCTTGCTTCCGATTTCCCTGTGATGATCTCCACATAATGTTTCCTCTATCCTTTTCGGCGGTGGTAGGCGGTAGTGTGTCAGTTTCTCTGTTCTACTACAACACTACTGGATGCTGTTTATTTTCCTGACGTGTTTCTCCATAGCGTAATTGCCCACATGATGGCCTCCTCTCTTACACCTAAAAGTATTCTCTCAGGTGACTGGATTCACCGAACTTATCGTTACAAAAGGCGATGGACGCTTCTTCTGTTAATGCTGGATCTACTGCTTGTGCTAACGTTTAATTCTCTCCCGATGCTACCACCACTGTTTTAATTCTCTTATCTTCTATTCCTTATATGAACACTGCTCGCACCAGCTTCCCGATTAGAGCATGGCTACAGGGAATATTTGATGCCCTCATCACTGCCTGAATGGCTTCTCGAAATTGGTGTTGCAATGTGTCAATGCGACTCGCCCATTCGATCGTACTTTCGGCCCTTTTCTGTATATTAGAGAACAATAAACACAGATGGTAATCCAAAGTCCGTTTTAACTAACAGTTCTCCGAAAAAATTATCTTTACATCTGCGCAAGTTCTTGTCAAATCGCGTTTGAGTAGTTTACACCGAGCTGCAGCCACAATCCTACTTTTTAAAAATTTTACTAGTACACTATGACTACAGCTTGGTGTTAGATCAAACTCTAGGTCACAGGTGACCACGAATTCGTATTAGATGTTTTTTCGACCTTTGTCACAGCTGTAGACTTCATTTCCATACTGTCTCGTGAGCCACTCACCGTGTTTCTCGGTCAGGTGGCGGTGCTGTGTTGACGTCTCGTGCAGGCGTGAGAGTGGAATTCGGTGCGGTCAACACACACCTGCCGCTGATTCGTATGTCGCTGTCCCCAAGCCCGGCTGTCGTAAGTGCTGCTAAGACGTACTGCCTCGTTTATTGCTGCGGGCTGCTCGCTGTGGTCTCGTAATTCTTCGACGCGGGATGGTGAGTTAACTCGATTTTTCCTTGTTGTCTTGTTCCTGCTGAACATCGAAAAGTTCTGCTTTCCCTGCGCACCGTACCTGACCTATCTCGAACTGGCTCGGCCTAAGACGGGCCTTGCTAGTTCTCCTACCAGAAAATCCTATCCTCCGTACTCTACTATGGAGTTACAGCTTTAAAGGTACTCGGCTAGGAATCGAATCATGAGCCCCATAGCTCTCCGACGTGGGTCAGGACATACTTACTTTAGAAGCTCACTCTCAGATCAGAGGTGAGGTCATCCGTTTTTTGGTACGTGAGCGGCTACGAGCACGAGTGAAAGAGCGACGGAGTCACGCTGAGATATATCAGATCTCTGTGGCTGGAGACAGTATGATGGCACGGGAAATGAATCTCTGGATCAGTTTGCTGGTCTGCTTCTTATTTCTTCTTTACGTGTTAGCAAGGAACATTCACAAGAGCACAGACACTGCTTTATAATTTCAGTAAGTATACAACGCAGACGAGGCTTACTAAACTCTCCAATCAATTACCAGAATAAATGGCCACCCCGGTCGATAATTTTATAAACATTTGGGTATACACAGTAATGTATGGTCTACAGACCACGAACCGTGTAGGTGCCAGATTCTATTGCCTAAGCGAACGTCTAGCTTCAAGTACTCGTCACAATGTGTGTGATACAGACATAGGTACAAGTAGACAAATGTACGATTGAAACTACTAACCCTTGCCTATAGGTACTTACAGATAAGCTTTGCAAGTCCTTCTTAGTTCACAAAGTTAGCTGTGTCTGACTGCTCACTTACATAGCATCTGCCGGAGGCCGGTCCGTCCGGGGCGGCTGTCGCTGGATCTCCAATCTTTGCTGGAATTGTCGTACTCTCGAACGTCTGTACATTTCCACGACTCTGCAATCTTCCTTTACTCGAGACATTTACTTAACCTTCACGCGCTCGCGCGGGCGGTGAAGTGACAGCCTTTTCGCAATTTCGCGCCATACTTACTCCACAAAGGTAACGAGGCGGCGGGAGGGACATGTATTCTCTAATTGCACTTTTTTCCGACAGATGCTGCTCAAAGTTCGTCCAACTCGCACCTCTCTGTCTCTCAGGACAAGTTCAAATAGGTCCGAACACGTTCTGCGGTCAGTTTACCGCCTTGCGAGCGCTTACGAGACTTTGTTCTACTCGTCTACTTCGGAATGTAAGTAAAATTGAGGAATTATAGGGGAATTACAAAAAGAAATATAGACTCTTCCAATTCTCTAGTGAATGTGCATGTGCCCCAGAATTTCAACATCAAGAAGGAGACAAAGGTGGCCTGCATGTACATTTTTCCGTTTACTTGACTTGGCAGGAATAAATTCGTTAATCATTTTTCAATTCAACACAGGTAATATGAAAGAAAAAACGAGAAGACAGTTGTAACATGCGTTATCTTTGGAACTGATGAGCGAAAACCTGAAAGAAAGAGCTAAATTGAAGCATTTACCAAAAGATTTGTTGGTATTTTTGGAAAATTACACAGAGAGTGATGTAGTTTATCCCAGCTGTATCAACCCCTACAAGGAGAGGAATATGTTATTTGTGTTGCTCAAAAAAAGAGTATAAAAACAAAGCGAGAATACGGTGAATGTGAAAGAAACGTCTGTCTACGACATTCAACCACGACAGTTACGTGCAATAATTGTTGTCAGCCTCAAAACGAAAATGAAATGGATACAGACTGATCAGCATTTTTCATCTGACAGAAATGTTTGTGGCGTTTTGAACCAAAAATTCTTTTTTGAAAGCAAAATTAGCTTTTCTTGTGACGAGTTAAGACAATAAATAATTCTAGTCTTAAGTATTACATTATATAGTCCAAAACATTACAATTAAAAAAATGTTCTTATATTTCATTTGGGCATTAGGCTTCCTTTTTGTATTCCATTGTATATTTTATTGTTCAATAAATAATTTTGATTACAAATGTGTTTGCAATATTGTGAGATATCCTATGTCGATATTTTATGGAAATATGACCTTTAAAAACGGAAAACCTCAAGAGATTGATGAAAACTCTCGGGCGGACGGCCGACCGCCCGCGCGAGCGCTCGCGTGACTATTTCTAGCGCGAGCGCATGAAGGTTAATAGAATTGGGAATCCTTCTTCATCTTTCCTCCAATGTGGGGCAATTGGCAAGTGCTCTGATCTCCTGGCGTCTTACAGTTTCTGAGCTGTTTCAGAGCCGTTTCCAAATAATTTTTGTCGACATGTTCCACTTCTTACGACCTCACATTCATAGAAAATATTCGTGACTCATCGTGCATGCTGTGGCTTGAGAGTGATTGTCGTGGACTTCCACTGGAAGCTCTACAGTTTTTATAATTTTGTCTCTTTCGGTAACAACTTCTCCTCGGCCATTCCAAATGTTGTGGATGATAAGCTTGTCTTTGATTGACTGAAACGAACCATTCTCGTGTTCACATTGACTTTGATGAGCAGCCTTGTGTTTTGCCTCCACTCATCTCTTCTCATCGCCTTATTTACGTTATCGTTGACGTCTCTGTGTTTGGGTTCGTCTTTCTCATTGTTTCGCCTTTCCTCTATAAGCTGTTCTATTTCGAGGCTGAATCTCGGATTTTTCTATTTTTTGAGTGCACTGATATTCTTTACTGTTGGTAATTTATGTCAGGAGTTGGTTCAGTTTCATTCTTCTTAAGTTTTCTGTTGGTAATTTCTTTTCTATACATTTCTTGAACTGACTTCTTTCCTCTTTCAACTCATTTATTGTTTTGTCGGATCTTCTTTTACTTCGTAAATTTTCCCTCTAGTTTAGTGCTAATATGGATCCCAGTTTTAAGTAGCCTATATTGAAGTGATTTATTACTGACACATTTTAGCACAATCGGTTGTTTGATGTGAGAATGTAATCTATATTATTCTTAACCGTGCCGTCAGGGGTATTTCAGGTCCACTTTCTTTTCGGATTTGTCTTGTAAAGTTTGTTCATGCAGTATAAACGTTCTTTCTTAGGAAAATTCGTCGCCATTTGTCCCCTCTGGTTTCACGTTGAAAGTCTAAACTTTCCAATGAAGGGATTGTCTTCTACGGACTTCACTCCTATCTTGATATTGCCGGCCGCGGTGGTCTCGCGGTTCTAGGCGCGCAGTCAGGAACCGTGCGACTGCTACGGTCGCAGGTTCGAATCCTGCCTCGGGCATGGATGTGTGTGATGTCCTTAGGTTAGTTAGGTTTAAGTAGTTCTAAGTTCTAGGGGACTGATGACCTCAGAAGTTAAGTCCCATAGTGCTCAGAGCCATTTGAGCCTTTTTTGAGAAAACCCACCACTGTCCGCAAACAGCTGGAAGTTACGTTGGCCACAGTCAACAGGATTCAGGCCACTTCTCAAAGCTTCAACAAGATGGGGCTTCAGTGACGGACTCTGCGACACCTTTGTTGCCACTGGAATCCCCGGTAAGCACGTTGTTGCTGCGTCATCTGATACGCAAAATCCGACCTTTCTGTCTTCAGTTAAGAGTAAGTGGTGAACGATGGTGGGTTCGCGAGTCTGGGCGGAGGGTGAAAGTGGGAACAGTCTGCACAGCTGATTATTTACGCCTTAGCAACAGGAATGAGCTGTTACCCAGTGGCCGGCCGGAGTGGCCGAGCGGTTCTAGGCGCTTCAGTCTGGAACCGCGCGACCGCTACGGTCGCAGGCTCGAATCCTGCCTCGGGCATGGATGTGTGTGATGTCCTTAGGTTAGTTCGGTTTAAGTAGTTCTAATTTCTAGGGGACTGATGACCTCAGAAGTTAAGTCCCATAGTGCTCAGAGCCATTTGAACCATTTTTTGTTACCCAGTGTTGGAAATACCTCTGAGCCAGCCTGGAACACCTCTCCTGTTGAGCCAATGGCCGACTTTCTTGCCCAGTCCAAACAAGTGCAGAGGCCGGGTATGCTAGTCATCGGAAGCTCCAACGTTAGGCGGACTATGGAGCCCCTCAGGAAAATAGTGAGTAGGTCGCAAAAGAATGCCAGTGCGTGATTGCCGAAGGATCTTGTCTGAGAGTGGAGAAGGCGCCGGCGGCGGCTATCAAACGCAGTGGGTGCATCCGGCTGCAAATTGTAGCTCATGTTGACACAAAAGACGCCTGTTGCTTGGATTCTGTGGCCATCCTTGGTTCCTTTCGGAAGATGGCTGATTCGGTGAAGGCAGCTATCATCTCACGCGGGCTGCAGCCCAAGCTCACTATTTATAGCATCGTACCCAAACTACATTGCCGTCTTCTGGTTTGGAGCACAGTAAAAGGACTAAGCCAGAGTCTCACACGATTCTGCGGTGGTTGTCGGTTGCGAATTTCACGACCTCTGCTATCGCGTTGAGAATTGTAGGGTCCCCCTAAATAGGTCAGGCGTACACTACACGCAGGAATAGGCTACTAGGGTAGCGGAGTACAGGTAATAATGCTGCAATAGTATTAGGAACAAAAAGTTGGTTGAAAATGGAAGTGAATACCAACGATGCAAAAAAATAAGATTTGAATATTTAAGATAAGGATAGGTTACATGTCAAAGGAGGCGTCCTATTCATTGCAGTAAGGAATTCGATAATATCTACTGAGGTTATAATGGATTCCGAATGCGGTTTAATCTGGGTTAAGTTGAGCATAAAAAATATGTTAAAAATGGTAATCGGATGCTTTGTAGTTTGCCTACGTCAGGACCTGTAGCGGTAGAGCGCTTCAGAGAGAGTTTGCAGGATTTAATGAATAAGTTTCCTGACCATGTTACTTTATTAGGTGACTTGAACTTACCAGGCATAGAATGGGAGAGTCATGAGATCAAAACTGGTGTCAGGTGAAGCAACTTCCCGACTAGACATTCAGAATAATGACAAACGAATCCCTGTCTCTAACTCGTGACGTTAACACCTCCAGCCTCTTAGTAACAACAAAACCTGAACCTCCTCTACGTTAACTGATTCGAAAAGTTATCAGTTATCAGGCAGTGTAGCATCTATGGATACGGGTATTACAAGGAGTGTTAAGAATGATAGATATTCAGCAGTTTGTATCCTGCCTGCTAAGCAAAAATATTTTACTGAGTGGTAAACATCAGATATTCAATGTTGAGAACGAATATGTAGAGTACAAATGGGAAAAATTCAAAAGGTATCGTTCAGTATACCCTAGACAAGTATGTTTCGAGCAACGTCTTAAGCGATGGGGAAGACACACTGTAGTTTAATAGTCGTGTTAGAAAGTTGCTACATAGTTAAAGAGAGCTTCATCGCAGATTTAATAGAAGTCAAAAGCTAGCAGACAAACAAAAGCTGAAAGAAGCGAAAATGAGCATAAAGGGAGCAATGAGAGAAGCGTTCAATGACTTTTAAAATAAAGTTTTGCCAACCGACCTTACTAAAAACCCCAAGAGATTTGGGACTTACTTAAAATCAGTTAGCCGATCGAAATCATCTGCTCAGTCATTCATGGACCATAGTGGCACCAAAAGGGAAGATGACAGAGAGAAGGCTGATATACTGAATTCGATCTTCCGAAATAGTTTCACCGCAGAAGATCTTAATACAGTCTCTCTTTATAAGCATCATACGAAGATCGATATTTCAGATATTGAAGTAAGTGATGGCGGAATAGAAAAGCACCTACATTGGCTAAGTAGCGGAAGGGCATCAAGGTCAGGTGAGATATCTGTAGCATTCTATAGAGATCATGTGAAAGAACCCAGTCCCCTACTATAACTTGCTCGCTTTCTAGCAGCAGTTTAACGTAGGCCGCTGGAGCAACGAAGGGTACCTTGTGACTGGAAAGTAGAGCATGTCATACCCGTTTTCAGGAAAGGCCGTAGGACAGATTTTGGAGAAAGAAATTCTCCTCCATAAAAACTCGGCTCGCTCCATCCTTCGACAGAGCTGTAGGCATTATCACCCAGGTTGATTCCGTGTTCCTCGACTTCAGGAAGGCATTTGACACCGTCACGCTCCGCCGATTGGTGGGAAAAGTACGAACTTACCGAGTATAAGATCTGATTTGTTACTGGATTCAAAACTTCCTTGCAGAGCGAATACATCACGTCAATCTTAACGGAACAAAATCGACAGATGTAAAGATAATTTCAGGAGTACCCCATGGAAGTGTGACAGGACCGTTACTGTTTACAGTTTATATAAATGATCTATTACAGGGATGGGCAGTTGTAGTTTGGGGGCCGCTTTTTGGAAGCAGAGGTTAGCGAAGGGCTGCATGTTTTAAAATGTTTGCATTCATTACTGCATGGATTTCAGAAAAGGTAGAATCTTAGTTGTACACACGACATTCGTCACTGATTTGCAGTTTTTTTCGGAATTTCGTGATTTCACTAAAGTTGGAGATTTATGTATTTGCTGTTGCATAGATTAATCGGAAAAGCACTGTGCGTCGTACTGTACATGAAAACCATGTTAATACCCTTGACACTCGACATGGTGGTTGATGGGAGCGCTTATAAATTGGAAATTTCTTTATGGTCACCCTTATTAGCCTCTGTGTCGAGTGTCAACTTGGTTTGCGCAAATAATATCTACACTGCGCATGCATATTGGTGTCGCTGTTCTGGTGAAGACCTTCGGTCGGGAAGGAAATCTTGGTTCAAGGCAGATTTTTCTGACTGTCTTGGTGGGCCGCACAAAATCCTACACCGTGCGACGTGGCGCAGTGATAAGCACACTGATCTCGCATTCGGGAGGACGACGGTTCTAACCTGCGTCTGACCATCCTGATTTAGGTTTTCCGTGATTTCCCTAAATCGCTTCAGGCAAATGCCGGCATGGTTCCTTCGAAAGGGGACGGCCGACTTCCTTCCCCATCCTTCCCAAATCGGAGGGGACCGATGACCTTGCTGTTTGGTCCCCTCCCTCAAATCATACTACCACCCAAGAAAAAACTTTGGTGGGCCAAATGTGGCCCACGGTCTACTATTTGCCCACCTGTGGTATAATAGAAAATGTCAGAAGGTTATTTGAAGATGATGAGGTTGTATACACGAAGATAACAGTGCCAAAAAACTGCAGTGATTTGCAAAAGGACCTGCAGAGGGTTGATGAATGGTGCAAGGTCTGGCAGCTATTAGTGGATCACTGCAGTTTCTGGCCAAAAATTCACGGGCATCATCGTAAGCACTTCCTTATCTTCGAGGCCATTCCAGGAATCCTACCATGCTCAGGCAATTGTGTGTCTAATGTTTTGCTGGTCTCAGCATCAGAACTTCCTTATCTCAGAGGTCATTCCAGGAACCCTGTCCAGCCACATGCACCACAGCCATACTGGCAACCCAGATACCGCTCCCCCCTCCTTGTGTCCCAACGCCCCTGCGCCACCACTTGGCAGCCAGTTGCATGCAAAATCAGCTCCCCACCCTTCGAGCATCCGTTTTATACTAAGGTGACTGCATGTGCATCATTATTTGCAATGATCAGCTGTGAAAAAGATGACTATTAATAAGTATTCTGTCAATCCATCTCTAATTATTATTATTATTATTATTATTATAGTATGGATATGCCATTATACTTGGCGCTTTGTTATTATTATTATTATTATTATTACAGACAAGGACATGTTAGCCGGCCTCTGTGGCCAAGCGGTTCTAGGCGCTTCAGTCTGGAACCGCGCGACCGCTACGGTCGCAGGTTCGAATCCTGTCTCGTGCATGGATGTGTGTGATGTCCTTAGGTCAGTTAGGTTTAAGTAGTTCTAAGTTCCAGGGGACTGATGTTAAGTCCCATAGTGCTCATAGCCATTTGAGCCAAGGACATGTTACAGGAGCATCCACTGCCATAGGATGTCTTCCTGTCATAGTGTCACTCAACTATACAGAAGCACAGCTTCGGGAGCAGTGACTCCAGGTCTGACGCTGGGCGAGAGCACGTAGCCATTTACTGCAGCGCCACAGTAGCTGCAGCCCAAAGAATGTATTCCTGACCTATTGGACCTGTTGCCATCTGATAATATCATAACACAACCACAGCGGCCTGAACCTGAGTCTCATACTGTATGTACTGGTGAGCAATAGTATTGTCCTGACAACTAGTTAACTGCAAGTGGGTCTAAACACGTAACTGCTGGTCAAGCACCTCACAGTGACTCTGATGTGGTGAACATCAACATACAGAACATCCATCAGCTTGATACTAGAATGCAGTATGCGTGGTTTGAATGGGCCTACGTGCTGTGTCCTGCTACTAGTGTATGTGCACCGAGAGTAGTGCCGCCCCATGTGTGGCCACTAGAGGCCACCTGTTTGTGTTACTTCGATCAGTTTCGTGTATCACTGCGTCACTACACTATGTGCGTAGTATGCTCGACTTGATAAAGAGAAAGATGATGACTGAATACAATCCATCACATACTCCTATTAACAATGTCATGTTAAAGCGTGAGGCACCAACTTTTTGCATTGAACAGGAGTCAGTTCTCGAGTTAAAATCAGAGGGAGCTAGCATATGTGCTAAACATTTTAGTGCGGTAAATTTAACTGGTCCGTGCAATCCTTTACTGCTTGCTACAGACAGACTGAGCCGTGGGTATTCTTAAATTATAACTCAACTAGAAGACTGTATAAATGGGTGTATTCATCCAGCACCAAAACATGCAGCTAAAAACCCTGTAGGCATAAAATCTGTGGAATCTGAATTTATTAATAGGAATGTCTAGGTATGTACACTACTGGCCATTAAAATTGCTACACTAAGAAGAAATGCAGATGATAAACGGGTATTCATCGGACAAATATACTAGAACTGACATGTGATTACATTTTCACGCAATTTGGGTGCGTAGATCCTGAGAAATCAGTACCCAGAATAACCCCCTCTGGCCGTAATAACGGCGTTGATACACCTGGGCATAGAGTCAAACAGAGCTTGGATGGCGTGTACAGGTACAGCTGCCCATGCAGCTTCAACACGATACCACAGTTCATCAAGAGTAGTTACTGGCGTATTGCGACGAGCCAGTTGCTCGGCCACCATTGACCAGACGTTTTCAATTGGTGAGAGATCTGGAGAATGTGCTGGCCAGGGCAGCAATCGAACATTTTCTGTATCCAGAAATGCCCGTACAGGACCTGCAACATGCGGTCGTGCATTATCCTGCTGAAATGTACGGTTTCGCAGGGATCGAATGAAGGGTAGAGCCACGGGTCGTAACGCATCTGAAATGTAACGTCTACTGTTCAAAGTGCCGTCAATGCGAACAAGAGGTGACCGCGACGTGTAACCAATGGCACCCCATACCATCACGCCTGGTGATACGCCAGTATGGCGATGACGAATACACACTTCCAACGTGCGTTTACCGCGATGTCGCCAAACACGGATGCGACCATCGTGATGCTGTAAACAGAACCTGGATTCATCCGAAAAAATGAAGTTTTGCCATTCGTGCACCCAGATTCGTCGTTGAGTACACCATCGCAGGGGCTCCTGTCTGTGATGCAGCGTCAAGAGTAACCGCAGCCATGGTCTCCGAGCTGATAGTCCATGCTGCTGCAAACGTCGTCGAACTGTTCGTACAGATGGTTGTTGTCTTGCAAACGTCCCCATCTGTTGACTCAGGGATCGAGACGTGGCTGCACGATCCTTTACAGCCATGCGGATAAGATGCCTGTCATCTGGACTGCTAGTGATACGAGGCCGTTGGGATCCAGCACGGCGTTCCGTATTACCCTCCTGAACCCACCGATTCCATATTCTGCTAACAGTCATTGGATCTCGACCAACGCGAGCAGCAATGTCGCGATCCGATAAACTGATAAAGGTCGGATTGCAGCCTATCGCGATTGCAAAGTCGGAAACGTGATGGTACGCATTTCTCCTCCTTACACGAGGCATCACAACAACGTTTCACCAGGCAACGCCGGTCAACTGCTGTTTTTGTATGAGAAATGGGTTGGAAACTTTCCTCGTGTCAGCACGTTGTAGGTGTCGCCACCGTGACCAACCTTGTGTGAATGCTCTGAAAAGCTAATCATTTGCATATCACAGCATCTTCTTCCTGTCGGTTAAATTTCGCGTCTGTAGCACGTCATCTTCGTGGTGTAGCAATTTTAATGGCTAGTAGTGTAACTGTTAGTGAGGTGCCCGTAAGGTTAACAAATCTACGTGGCAAGTGGTGATAGTTATTTTCCATTTTTGTGGCGAGCAATAATTTTGATTTGGGTTGTTTTGGGGGAAGAGACCAGACAGCGAGGTCATCGGTCTCATCGGATTAGGGAAGGAAGTCGGCCGTCCCCTTTCAAAGGAACCATCCCAGCATTTGCCTGGAGCGATTTAGGGAAATCACGGAAAACCTAAATCAGGATGGCCGGACGCGGGATTGAACCGTCATCCTCCCGAATGCGAGTCCAGTGTGCTACCACTGCGCCACCTCGCTCGGTAATAATTTTGATTATCAGAAGTCAGAGCGAAAGACAATTTAATAGGAGCTTACTATACAGGTCGCCTCTGAACTGCTCATAGTGCTGTTTAGGATAGATATATTGTCAGTGTTAACATACGGAATATTTCAATGTTGAGCGTGTGAAACTTTACCAAATATATCTATCAATTAGAACTCAAAATGTTCATTTATAATTATAGTCCTGATCCCGCTGAGCAAATAGAAAATAGAGACATTTCTGTTAGTGGACTGCATCTCGTGGTCGTGCGGTAGCGTTCTCGCTTCCCACGCCCGGGTTCCCGGGTTCGATTCCCGGCGGGGTCAGGGATTTTCTCTGCCTCGTGATGGCTGGGTGTTGTGTGCTGTCCTTAGGTTAGTTAGGTTTAAGTAGTTCTAAGTTCTAGGGGACTGATGACCATAGATGTTAAGTCCCATAGTGCTCAGAGCCATTTTTGTTAGTGGACTGGATAAGAATGTGGGCTTGTAGACTGCGAACTATGGCCAGTATGTTCTCAGTCGCTTTCTGGCTGACCACATAAATAGTTGCCAGGCTCTCGTAATAGACGGTGAACAATATTTCAAATATTTTCTCCTATTACTTCTGACTGATTATATACATTAATCACTAATACTATTAACCTTCCGCCCCACATCATGAAGTTCAAAAATTCAATCCCTAAAGCCCTAAAGTGACAAATATTATCTTTAAAACAACAAAAAATGTATTCTGATAAACAGACATCTTTTGGAAAACATACTGACTGAGTGTGGGACACTGGATATTATTGAGAATAAACCAATGTTAAATGTGCTTCAATCAATCATTGTTGTGATCAGTGTTACAACAAATGTTCAAAATAGTACATTTCACTTTCGCACAAAGCTGGTATCGACATACCGAGACAACCTGTGTTTGATGGGATATGTGTAGCATGTTCTGTATGTGTGTGATCTCTGCAAGATTTCTTGAAACTATTTCTTCCTATGAGAATATACTTCAGTTTTCGTGTAGCGACAGAGCAAGAAGTCCAGTGGCATGATGTCTGGAGATCTTGCAGACCGACGTACAGATCCTCCCCAGCTGATTGCTGAAGATGGTGGAAGCACTGGTTCTGCAAAATGTAACAGGACCACATCGTGCTGGAACCATAGTTTCCCTCTGATACACAGGGGTACCTGCTCTAATCATGTCAGCAGGTTGTCTTGCAAGAACATTCTGTACATTGGCTACCTGAGTTCAACATGCAATGTGTAGGGTCCCAGCAAGTAGCTGTCCACAATACTGGCCCTCATGTTTACTGTAAACTGTCTATGATGACCTCACATAACTGTTGTACATGGGTTTTCATCTGTCACATTCGTGGGTGTTACGAGAACTGAACATGCCTTCCCAAATAAAAATGCCTTCCCATCAGTAAACAGATCAACTTCAGAAAACTGAGGGTCTTTGGTAGCCTGTTGCAGAAACCAGCACACTAACTGCAGACGAGGTGTATAATCATCTGGTCCAAAGGCTTATACTCTTGTGGGATGGATAGGAAACAGCAGCTGCTCTTGCAATAAATTCCTCACCAAACTATGATGAACTCCAAATTGAGCAGCAATTGCTCGTGTGTTGTCATGCCTTGAGAACAGGCCAAAGATAAGTACATCTTCTTCAAAGGTCATTCAGAAAGTAAAGAACGTTTTTGTCTACAGAAATTTTTAAATGAAACTATATTTTACATACTGTTTTGATACCCAAAGCTACTAGTCACCATTCAAATTTAGGCACATGTGGTACCGTTTTACCAGTTTTTCTGTGCGTTCTGCATACTCTGTTACCACTAAGTTGTTGAACCACTAACAGCTTCATCATAACTTCTGTAGTATTGTAGACTCAAAAAAAATCTTTCAATTTGGGGATAAGTGAAAATCACTTGGGCAAAGTCCAGACTGTATGGCGGATGTTGAAAAGTTTCACACTGAAACCGTTAAAGCAAGTCTTGTGTCATTCCCGTTGAATGTGGGTGTGGGTTACCATGAAGGAGGGCGACTCCACTGGTCAGCATGATACGCCAATTGTTTTTAATGGCTCAGCGAAGTTGTTGAAGCATGTGAATGTAGGCTACTGCATTTATGGTCTCACCTCCAGTCATGTATACGTATATGTATATGGTGTCTGTTCTTTCGTCATCAGGTCATCAGTCCCCTAGAACTTAGGTTAGTTAGGTTTAACTAGTTCTAAGGACATCACACACATGCATGCCCGAGGCAGGATTCGAACCTGATCAAAAAGTCAGTATAAATTTGAAAACTGAATAAATCACGGAATAATGTAGATAGAGAGGTACAAATTGACACACATGCTTGGAATGACATGGGGTTCTATTAGAACCAAAAAAATACAAACGTTCAAAAAATGTCCGACAGATGGCGCTTCACCTGATCAGAATAGCGATAATTAGCATAACAAAGTAAGACAAAGCAAAGATGATGTTCTTTACAGGAAATGCTCAATATGTCCACCATCATTCCTCAACAATAGCTGTAGTCGAGGAATAATGTTGTGAACAGCACTGTAAAGCATGTCCGGAGTTATGGTGAGGCATTGGCGTCGGATTTTGTCTTTCAGCATCCCTAGAGATGTCGGTCGATCACGATACACTTGCGACTTCAGGTAACCCCAAAGCCAATAATCGCACGGACTGAGGTCTGGGGACCTGGGAAGCCAAGCATGACGAAAGTGGCGGCTGAGCACACGATCATCACCAAACGACGCGCGCAAGAGATCTTTCACACGCCTAGCGATCCTTTGTTTTTTTTTTTTTTAATAAAACCCCATGTCATTCCAGGCATGTATGTCAATTTTTACCTCTCTATCTACATTATTCCGTGGTTTATTAAGTTTTCAAATTTATACTGACTTTTTGATCGCCCTGTATATAGTTCTGGCAATACCGGCCATGACCTTACTCTTCTGTGCGGATGCACACATATTACCCGTACTCTTACGGGACTTGGTAAGAATATCTCCCACGAGTAATGAGTGTGTTGGGTAGGGACACTACGAATGTAGTGTGTGGACATATCAGGTGAGAATGCGGGTCTCGCGGGAGGCGTGCGCGAGATAGTCCCTGCAGTCGCACTATGCTCTGTGCCCTCGGTGGCTCAGATGGATAGAGCGTCTGCCAGGTAAGCAGGAGATCCCAGGTTCAAATGGTTCTGAGCACTATGGGACTTAATTTCTGAGGTCATCAGTCCCCTAGAACTTAGGTTAGTTAGGTTTAATTAGTTCTAAGGACATCACACACATGCATGCCCGAGGCAGGATTCGAACCTGCAGCGCCTGGAACCGCTCGGCCACTCGGGCCGGCGATCCCGGGTTCGAGCCCCGGTCGGGACACACATTTTCTCCTGCCCCGTTGATATAAATCAACGCCTGTCAGCAGCTGAAGGTATTAATATATAATTCTAATTTCGTTCCAGGCATCTAGTCTGTTTCTGGTGTGAAATATGATATCCAACCCTCATCACCAGTGACAATGTGATTCAAATATTTGCCCCAATCCTTTTCATATTGACTGAGAAATGTCAATGCAGCTACCAGTCGTTTGGTTTTGTGTTTGTCTGACAAAATTCGAGGAACCTAACTGGCACACACGTTTTTATAGCCCAGATCTTCACTAACAATGTCGTACAACACAGTTCTTGAAATGTCTTGAAAGAATGAGTACAATCCACCAATTGTGAAACGCCTGTCTTTTTGGATTTTTGTTTAAACCCTTGCTTTGAGTCTGTCAGTCGCCACTGAGGCCCAACCCGAGTGATCTTCATCATCAACATTCTTCCGTCCGCCATTAAACATGATACACCACTTCCGAACTGAAGCTTCGTTCATCACTTCACAGTAAGCCTCAGTTATCTGTCTATAAATTTCGATGGGTCGGGCTTTATGTGCGTTTGAAAATCGGTTAACACAGCGAACCTCACGGTTGGCAGGATCATCAGTTTCATCGCACATTTTGAAGTTGCACAGCTAAACAGTAAGCAACCGTATCGAATCTAGCTGCTGCCAAACTGAAGCGGGTGAACACCAAGGGCAGTGGTAGTCAGGGGCGGATCCAAGGGGGTCCCCCCCCCCCATTGCCCCTCCCCCCCCCTCTGGTGCTTGACCGATCTTTTTTTTTCCGACTGCTTTAGTATCTAGTATGTTTTACTTGAAGTCGAAGATGTAAACAATGGCACGCAGTTTGATGTAACAATTCAAAAAGAGACCTTGAAGCCTCTCCCATTTAGCGAATAAACTACAGAAGAAACAACTATACTTACGAATAAAATGATAATATTCGCTGAGGCATGAGCGATGTGTGCCTTTTTTAGCACTTTCGCTGCAGTGCCTATGTAAGATTTTGTTTCTAGTGGCAATTTGCAAAAGAGACGGTGTTGATAATTAATCGATGATCACCGAAGGAATACTTGAAAAATTCTCATTTGTTGCAAATAGTGAGAACCTTACGACAGTCCCTTTTATTCTGCAATTGCACATTTTCGATCTGGATGAACGCTTCTCCCCCATTTTGGCTTTCTTTTCACTTTTGATGCGGAATGTGAACAAACATTAATTAGCCAAATGTAATAATGTACACGAAAATAACGTCTGTGGATTCATTCACAATCCATTCTCTCATACAGTAAGAATATAAATGTTACGGTCAGCAGATTCAAACAGATATCAAAATCTAGAAAACTCAGATTCATTTCTCTTTCTCCAAAGTGCAGAGGACAACTCTGCCAAAGACTGAGGAAGATGCTTTTTCCTCATCAATATGATTTATTCTGAGGTACTAAGCGTATGCTTCTGCCGCAATCTGAAAAAAGCATGAATTTGATAACAGTTTTAGAACTTAGAGTTGTGGCTTTGTTCTAAACTGTTTGCTTATTTAGGAAGTCAAATCTTGAAGAAACGAACTGATGTTTGCAAATAGCCAAGGAAATTGCCGGAGTAGAAGGAAGAATCTGCTCTCGAGCTTGCTAAACTGTCATAACTGTATTTAAAGAAAAAATGAGCTCCTGTTGCTAGTTCATGAATTTTTATTGTTTACGTCCTGTTTCTGAATCCTATAATGCCATCATTCCCCACCTGCTTTTATTGATAATATATATTTCGCCACCAGTCAATAAGTATTTCACAGGACTCTGAAAACCCAATGGTACTCGGTCGCTGTAGCGGAACAGCTTTAGACGTTGTCATGAGCCGCGCGTACGCGAGGACTGGGTTCGTGTCCCCCGTTGGGTATCGGTGTTAGTGATGTCTGTAGATTAAGCTACAATAAGTTAGCACTAAGCTGTCTCAAATGACCACATTGTCAACAGGACGTAAAACAACAACGTAAAAAACTTAGGCTTCGCATTTTTTGCTTCTCAAATTCAGTGAAACACGATAGTGATAATGTAAGTCACCACTGTAGTAGGCCTAGAAGCGTGATTTGAGAGAAAAAAAAATCATATATTAGAAACTATTGCGAACCACTGAAGTCAAGAAGGTTGTGTTGAGGTGCGGTTTGACTGTTAAGAAACTGACAGCGTGCGAACGCTTTGGGTGGCCACCGGCATCGAGCTCAATATCCCTTACATACCTCGCCACGGTCAACGCCAAGTTTATCGTGACAGCCCTCAAACAAAAATTGGGCAGAAGAATATTACAGAGTAACAGTCTATGCTCCCCTACTGGACTTCATTATAACTGATTTACGAGAAAGATTGTCTGCTGAAACTTTGGATGTGTTCAACCTTTCTGTTTCCAGTCCAGAAAGTATTGTGAAGATCTCTGCAGGTGAAACTGATAAAATTGCAGAGTCCCTCACCAACCGCTTCGGTTCGTTGCTTGACGTGGACAAAGGCATTGCTTCTCTTATGTTACGGGATGAAACGTTGTTGTGGCGAGAGAAATGGAATCAAGAAAAGAAACGACAAAAAGAGCTTCCAACCATCGCCCTTGATATATTGGCTATATGTGATAAGGGTGCATATCCTATAATACGCAAGGTTTTATTGATCCTGGCAACGCTTCCAGTGACAACTGCATCTGCTGAAAGATCGTTTTCGTCGTTGCGGCACCTGAAAACTTATTTAAGAACATCGACGAATGAAAACCGCCTCCTTGGTCTTTCACTTATGCATATTCATTACCAGATTCCTGTAGATGTAGAAAAAGTAATTACAAGATTTTAAAAAAGTGGGCGTAGAAGGAGATTAGAATTTAATATTTAAGAGCAGTATTTTGAATATACATGTATATATAAAATGAAATTTAATATTGAATTTTTGCATTTTTGTTTTATTTCTTATTTTTTTACAAGAAGAAAGAAAGAAATTTCTTATTGTTAATATTTACATTCAAGAGGAAAAATAGCTTATTATGAGCATAAAATGACGTAATTAACAATATAAGATGATTTCCTGAACACAGTCAAATATCCTATTATAACTTTTCGCAGTCGTATTGTCATTGCTGCGTATAAACACATGCGCGAATTCGATGGCAACATTCTGTCAAATGAAAGAAATTGATGAACTAATTTCGAAGATTTAAGAATGGAAACAAATGAACATTATCATTTTTATAGATTATTTTACATTAGCAGACAAACACAGAGTTTTTCAAGTGCACGTGTCGTATTTGAAGAATATTTTTTAGGTAATGCAGTAAGTTATTTCATTAAACACACTTAACACATAGCGATACACAAACTAAAAACAGAATATATATATATATATATATATATATATATATATATATATATATATATATATATATATATATATAGCTTGTTCCACATGTGTTCATGAAGGAGAGATCTAGAGAACGTGCTGGCCATGGGAGTGTCTCAGCATAATGCAGACTGTTCATGAAGGCACATTCCGTGAGTGCATATATATATATATATATATATATATATATATATATATATAATGGTTTTATTTTGAATTAATTTTTTGGAAGGCAGGTACCAAAAAATTTGCCCCCCCCCTGACCGAGGTCCTGGATCCGCCCCTGGTGGTAGTGGCGGGCTGAGGGCAATCACGAGGCGAAACAATGCCTTCTTTACTTCCCGAACGACCCTCATTGATGTAGTCATTGTCTGCGGTTTGCTTGCATAAGACCTGTGGGCTGTGGTGGTGGTGGTGGTAGTTAGTGTTTAACGTCCCGTCGACAACGAGGTCATTAGAGACGGAGCGCAAGCTCGGGTTAGGGAAGGATTGGGAAGGAAATCGGCCGTGCCCTTTCAAAGGAACCATCCCGGCATTTGCCTGAAACGATTTAGGGAAATCACGGAAAACCTAAATCAGGATGGCCGGAGACGGAATTGAACCGTCGTCCTCACAAATGCGAGTCCAGTGTCAGTGTGCTGTCAAAATGCCAGTATTGTCAACTCAGTTCTGAATTTCAATAAATGTGCTATGTTTGAAGAAGGTAATTTTTGTTTGATCAATAAGCACACATGAGTACCCCAAGATGAAGGAGACAGTCAATAAGCAACAAATTATATTTGTTGCTGTCTCTGTCGTAATATCTGTCAGTTTAGGTACAAAATTTTTGAACACCCTGTACGTGTAGACGTAGATGAGAGCAAGGTGAAAAGTTTTCAACTTGTCACAGAGATGAATGATATCAGTGAACTTTTGTTTCCGTATTTTGGTAAAAGGTATATAATAACATAACTAAAGAGTCAGTTTCATCTGTGGGTTAGTTTTATAATTTTTTTCTGGCTATCTGCATTAGTTGTGTTATGTTACACTGAAATAGATAACATGAAAATTGTGTTGTTACTTTTTTTCAGTTTTCTGTCAAATGAAATTCATTAACATTTGAGGGTTAATAGTCTGATGTTTGGTTTTCAATAATGAAACATTGGTTCTAGAAGGTGAGTCATTAGTAGGACATACTGCTACCATAAACACAGATGAGAAATGCAGGAAATCACATACTATGATTGGATGATTGGCAGTGGAAGAGTCATAAAATAGCTATCTCCATTTGCCTATCACAATAAGTAGTATTAGCCGGCCGAAATGGCCGTGCGGTTAAAGGCGCTGCAGTCTGGAACCGCAAGACCGCTACGGTCGCAGGTTCGAATCCTGCCTCGGGCATGGATGTTTGTGATGTCCTTAGGTTAGTTAGGTTTAACTAGTTCTAAGTTCTAGGGGACTAATGACCTCAGCAGTTGAGTCCCATAGTGCTCAAAGCCATTTGAACCGATAAGTAGTATTCATTGTGCACTTTCCCTAAGGACTCAACTATGAGAAATCTTTGTGCTTTATGGGTACCGTATTTGTTGAATGCTTACCAAGAGCATATGTAAAAAGGAGTCTCTTATCAATGTCCGTAGCATTTTAAAAAGAATCCAACAAGTTTCGTTTGCCAATTTTTTACTGTGAAGGAGATGGGTGTCCACCACTTCATGTGCAGAATAAAACAGTAATCAAAATAAAGTGGTGGCCCTGTACAGAAAAGGTACAATTGATTGCATCTGCTTCAAATATTATAGGTAGTGATTTTTGGGATATGAAACAGATTCTCCTGATTAATTTTGCTTAAAAAAAAACAATAACCGGTAAAGGAAATGCAAATCTCCCACCTACAACTGAACAAGGTGGTGCAGTGGTTAGCACACTGGACTCACATTCGGGACGGTGGTGGTTCAAACCTGTGTCTGGCCATTCTGATTTAGGTTTTCTGTGATTTCCCCAACTCGCTTCAGGAAAATTCTGGGATGATTCCTTTGAAAGGGCACGGCTGACTGTGACCTCGCTGTTTGGTCCCTGCCCCCAAACCAATCCTGCCTACAGAGGTGCTCCAGCAGTGAAGGTTTTCAGGTATGACTTGTTGAAACACCAACCCTATTCACCAGACTTGACACTCTCTGACTTCTACATAATACCATGTATACAGAATGGCAAAAACGTTAAGCACCAAGAAGGAGATGAGGAAACAAAATAAAATAAAATGTCATGGATTGAGAGTGTAAACGTGATGTGATTACAAATTAAGAGTCAAATTTATAAAGAACTTGGCAGTATGAGCCCATTTCCCAGTATGATGTTGCACCCACTCTGTCCTGGATGCATGCACCTATTCACCTGGGAAGTGTGTCATAAAGCCATTGTATTCTGTCCTGAACAAACTGACACACATCTGGTGTAACTGGTTCTTGATCTCCTGGATACTGGCCCTGGGGTGGACCCTTAGCTTGTTCCACATATGTTCATGAAGGAGAGATCTAGATAACGTGCTGGCCATGGGAGTGTCTCAGCATAATGCAGACTGTTCATGAAGGCACATTCTGTGAGTGCATGAGCATTATCCTGTTGAAAGATGCCACCACAATTATGCCACATGAGAGATAATATGTGAGAATGCAGGATGTCCTTGATGTACTGTTGCCCCACCAGAGTCGCCGCAATCCCCCTCAGCCATGACTTGAGGTCACACCCAACGCGTACCAACACCATGAGGCCAAGAGTAACATGGCCGTGCTTCTCCATAACATTGGTAGAACGGGATCTCCCCCCAGACCACCACCATTTCTTCAACAGTGGTCATCCATTGTAGTGCAGAACTGCATTTCATTACTGACATAGTGTGAAGCCATTTATTAGCAGTCCATGCTTCTACATTATGGCACCACTCAAAACTCAGTTGTTTGTTTGTGTTGTGGTGATAATAGCCCACCTGCTGTTAGTCTCTGATCACTGATGACAGATGATACGAAATGCTGCAGGGAGTCCATTACTTATTTTCAGACAATAGGTGCAGATGTGAGGGCAGTGTAGCGTGCTCAGTGCACAATACGGTGATCCTCTCTTTCGGCAGTCAGATGTGGTCAACAAGAACCTCAATGATGAGTGTGTTTACCTTCACATTTACACGCAATCATGCATTAGGCCACTGTCCCATCTAAATGCCCCACAATTCTGGATATTGCACGATTCAACCAGCTGGCCAAATGGAGATCCAAAATGAGGGCCATTGGAAAATCTGTTAGTTATTGATAATGTTGTCTCATTTGCGTACGCACCGTCTCTGCGTCCTTTACAGTGGTCATTCAGCACTTGCTGTTCATGCCATTTATATACCATAGCAGACATGATAACAACACAAATGCATTCTGGTGACCATTACACTTGTCACTGAGAATTGTAATTCTAATCAGTTACATACCCACCAATCGTTGTATGTGTACAAAGTTACATTGACACCAGACCATATCTCATGGCTGCTTCATATTTTTGTCAGTCAGTGTATTATGTAATTTTTGGTTAGAAATCTGAGTGCCACATAGTGGTAATGGTAGCCATAGACAGGTATTTAAAGGACTTTCCAGAATCGTGCTACAGTGATGGGATCCACTCAATGCAAATGCTTTAGATAAAGGATATTGGCCAGAAAGATTACACATTTACTCTATTAATACTGGACTGGGATGACATATGATGTCAGATCACATTACAATGACCCATCCAAATTCCAGGACCCAATTCTGAATCCTTTATAATGCCTGAGAATGATTCAGGTACCTAATTATATTTCCAAGCTTAAAGCAATTTACTACCTTCAGAAGACAACAGTCAGTTCCTCAATCCACTAAAACTGAGCTTATTCTCAAGTGAGCACACTACTGAAAATATATTAAAGCAAATAAAATAATGGAACAAAAAAATCATTTTATTTCATACATTGTTTAAAAATTTCGTATTACTTTAAAAGCACTCCGTCTTCAGGCCACGAGTGGCCTACCGGGACCATCCGACCACCGTGTAATCTTCAGTGGAGGCTGCGGACAGGACGGGCGTGGGGTCGGCACACCGCTCTCCCAGCCGTTATGATGGTATTCTTGACCGAATTCACTACTATGCGGTCGAGTAGCTCCTTAATTGGCATCACAAGGCTGAGTGGCAACAGTGCATGGCAGCTGGATGGTCACCCATCCGAGCATCGGCCATGCCCAACAGCACTTAACTTCAGTGATCTCGTGGGAACCGGTGTATCCACTGCGGCAAGGCCGTTGCCTTCATGTTACTTTACACATAAATAATTAATGTGTTAGTGAAAATGTCATCTGTACAATACTAAGCAGATGAACAAATCACTTTTCCTTAAGACTGGCAGAGAAACACAACAAAAAGGCAGCTTGAATTTTCTCATTTTGAAAAGACAGAAGGAACAATCTGTTTTACTTGCTAAAACATTCTAAAGCCAAGTTTGCACAAATATTTCTGTATTTAAAACAACCAGTTTTGACAGACTTCAGGTTCAAATGGCTCTGATCACTATGGAACTTAACTTCTGAGGTCATCAGTCCCCTAGAAATTAGAACTACTTAAATCTAACTAACCAAATGACATCACACACATCGATGCCTAAGGCAGGATTCGAACCAGCGACCGTATCGGTCGCACAGTTCCAGACTGAAGCACCTATAACTGTTCAGCCACAGTGCAGACTTCAGGTCTTAAAATGAACACGTTTTGTAACAAAAGACTGTTTAAGTTGGACCTCATGCCAAGTTGTCATGTGGATAAAAAACAACGCACTGTAAAAGGTTTTTCATAACTAAAATATTTAAATACATAAAGCACCCTGTGCAAATGGCCATGTCCATATATACACCACTCACAGATCATTGTTATGTCACAAAAAACACAGTACAAAATAGTACATCTGTTTACATAAGCTGGACCTACATTGAAAAGCCGGCCGGGGCGGCCGAGCGGTTCTAGGCGCTACACCCTGGAACCGCGCGACCACTACGGTCGCAGGTTCGAATCCTGCCTCGGGCATGGATGTGTGAGATGTCCTTAGGTTAGTTAGGTTTAAGTAGTTCTAAGTTCTAGGGGACTGATGACCTCAGTAGTTAAGTCCCATAGTGCTCAGAACCAAATTTTTTTACATTGAAAATTTAGAGTATGTCCAGCCTATTTAAACAGATGTGCTACTGTGTACTGTCTTTTTTTGTGACCTAATAATCATCTATGACTGGTATATACATAGTGGACATTGCCATTTGTACAAGGTGCTTTATGTATTCAAATATTTTACTTATGACAAAACTTTTATAATGTGCTTTTTTTATCCATATGACAACTTAGCATGAGGTCCAACTTAAAATGAACATAAACAAATGAATAACAAAAGATCTTTTAAAGACCTCCTGAAGATGATAGCAAAGTCTGTTGATACTGGTTGTTTTAAATAAAGAAATATTTGTGGGATCTTGGCTTTAGAATATTTTTAGCAAAAAAAAAAAAAAAAAAAAAAAAAAAAAAAAGAAAAGAAAAGAAAAGAAAGAATACAGCTATATGTTTGAGATTCGCACATTTCCAAACTTCTTTTTTGTTCTTCCATCATAGATTTTTCTTTGTTTGTCTTTTTTAAGACAGTTTTTCATGCTGCAGTAGAGTACATCCCAGTAACTCTACTAATTGTTGGCTGGTCCTCATGTTGTTGTTGTTGTGGTCTTCAGTCCTGAGACTGGTTTGATGCAGCTCTCCACGCTACCCTATCCTGTGCAAGCTTCTTCATCTCCCGGTACTTACTGCAACCCACATCCTTCTGAATCTGCTTAGTGTATTCATCTCTTGGTCTCCCTCTACGATTTTTACCCTCCACACTGCCCTCCAATGCTAAATTTGTGATCCCATGATGCCTCAGAACATGTCCTACTAACCGATCCCTTCTTTTTGTCAAGTTGTGCCACAGACTCCTCTTCTCCCCAATTTATTCAATACTTCATCATTAGTTATGTGATCTACCCATCTAATCTTCAGCATTCTTCTGTAGCACCACATTTCGAAAGCTTCTATTCTCTTCTTGTCCAAACTATTTATCGTCCACGTTTCACTTCCATACATGGCTACACTCCATACAAATACTTTCAGAAACGTCTTCCTGACACTTAAATCTATACTCGATGTTAACAAATTTCTCTTTTTCAGAAACGCTTTCCTTGCCATTGCCAGTCTACATTTTATATCCTCTCTACTTCAACCATCATCAGTTATTTTGCTCCCGAAATAGCAAAACTCCTTTATTACTTTAAGTGTCTCATTTCCTAATCTAATCCCCTTAGCATCACCCGACTTAATTAGACTACATTCCATTATCCTCATTTCGCTTTTGTTGATGTTCATCTTATATCCTCCTTTCAAGACAATGTCCATTCCGTTCAACTGCTCTTCCAAGTCCTTTGCTGTCTCTGAGGTTCGCCGATGACATTGTAATTCTATCAAAGTTTTTATTTCTTCTCCATGGATTTTAATACCTACTCTGAATTTTTCTTTGTTTCCTTTACTGCTTGCTCAATATACAGATTGAATAACATCGGGGAGAGGCTGCAACCCTGTCTCACTCCCTTCCCAACCACTGCTTCGCTCTCATGCCCCTCGACTCTTATAACTGCCATCTGGTTTCTGTACAAATTGTTAATAGCCTTTCGCTCCCTGTATTTTACCCTTGCCACCTTCAGAATTTGAAAGAGAGTATTCCAGTCAACATTGTCAAAAGCTTTCTCTAATTCTACAAATGCTATAAATGTAGGTTTGCCTTTCCTTAATCTTTCTTCTAAGATAAGTCGTAAGGTCAGTATTGCCTCACGTGTTCCTATATTTCTACGGAATCCAAACTGATCTTCCCAGAGGTCGGCTTCTACCAGTTTTTCCATTTGTCTGTAAAGAATTCGCATTAGTATTTTGCAGCTGTGACTTATTAAACTGATAGTTCGGTAATTTTCACATCTGTCAACACCTGCTTTCTTTGGGATTGGAATTATTATATTCTTCTTGAAGTCTGAGGGTATTTCGCCTGTCTCATACATCTTGCTCACCAGATGGTAGAGTTTTGTCAGGACTGGCTCTCCCAAGGCCATCAGTAGTTGTAATGGAATGTTGTCTACTCCCGGGGCCTTGTTTCGACTCAGGTCTTTCAGTGCTCTGTCAAACTCTTCACGCAGTATCGTATCTCCCATTTCATCTTCATCTACATCCTCTTCCATTTCCATAATATTGTCCTCAAGTACATCGCCCTTGTATAGACCCTCTATATACTCCTTCCACCTTTCTGCTTTCCCTTCTTTGCTTGGAACTTGGTTTCCATCTGAGCTCTTGATATTCATACAAGTGGTTCTCTTTTCTCCAAAGGTCTCTTTAATTTTCCTGTAGGCAGTATCTATCTTACCCCTAGTGAGATAAGCCTCTACATCCTTACATTTGTCCCCTAGCCATCCCTGCTTAGCCATTTTGCACTTCCTGTCAATCTCATTTTTGAGACATCTTATTCCTTTTTGCCTGCTTCATTTACTACATTTTTGTATTTTCTCCTTTCGTCAATTAAGTTCAATATTTCTTCTGTTACCCAAGGATTTCTACTAGCCCTTGTATATTCATCAGGCATTTGTTATAACTGACACAAAAACAAATCTTCTTTCGCAGATTCTACTTCCTGTCAACAAAAAACTCCTATGCCATACAAAGATACTATTAGCATTCTTACTTGAACAAGTATTACACACTTACGAAATGTGCAGCACTCTTCCACTTTAAAAAACACACCAGTTATAAAATATAAGTCTGCACTATAGAACATGTATTGCACAATGCATGATGAAATGAACAATTGTCAACATCACATAAGCATGTGTGATTTTATAAATCTCTGAATAACATAGCACTTTGAAGACTCAGCAGCAAGGTGTAGTTCAAGTGGCAGACACTGTGCATTTTCACAATTTTTCTGAATTTTTTTAGCAGGGTACATTTCACAGAACTTAAGTCTGTTTATTGCATTTGAAAGAAGGGTCCTTTTTTTCTATGAAATACTTTGCAGAAACTTAGAATTACACCAATAACCAATTTTAAATTGAAATGAAAATGGGATTGTTTTCACAATAAAAAATTAATTTTCATCTTTCCTTTCCAGAATGGAGATTATTGGTTATTGTTACTAAAAATAAAGCTGTTTGAAAAGACCATTTTTTGTTGAACAATTACTAAATTACATTTGACTTAATATGAAAAGTTTTGAAGCATTTTTAAAGGTAAAGTCCTACATCACATTATTCACAAAATAACTTGGTATCTTTTCTTTCCGCTTTCCCAGACTTTAACCTTGCTGCATTCTGCACACATCTTACACCGCCTCTGAGAACATTTTGATTTTTCTGTATCTAGAATAATTTTGGAAAATGGGTTTCACTGAGTCTGCTTACAGGTGAACTATTTTGAGTGGAAGTTGACTCAAACAGACCTCATATGTTCCCAATTCAATGACGAATGCAACAAAATGTTTGCTAGCAGGCCTCACATTTTTATATAAAACATAAATTTACAATCATCATGAAACTCTTTAAAAAAGCTTTCTTCCACCTCTTTATTCGCTTTCTCTCAAAATTGTAGTTCCCCATTAGCTGGTAGCTGTTGTCCACATCAGCCTGGTTTTTACTACAATCCAAAATACAAGTAGGTTTCATCTTCTCTCTCATTCCTAATTTTGTCCTGACTGATGTTGGATGCAGTCATTTTGTGTTTTATCATCAGAAGAATTATATTCTTACTGTCTTTCCATTTCACAAACAGCAAATGAGTCTCCTCTGTGACATTAAAGCTGATTTTTTGCTGCTTCTGGGCAATTAGACCTTTCCTCTTTTTCAGTACAGTATTATAAGTCCATCTTGAAAATAAATACAAAGTGTGCAGCAGACAGCAAATCAATGCCCTTTCCACCATGTGGGACCTCGTGAGACACAGTGCATGTCAACAAGGGGAACGCGAATGCCGCAAAGCAATTAACGCATGGTGTTGTCTGCACTCCTTTTCTGCCAATATGAGTGACAAGTACTGTTATCTGTACTTTTTCACTGTAGTACAAGCATCAAAGTGTATCTTTATAAAGATGACAGATTTAATACAAATGTTGGAATACAGTTACAAAGTTGAGAAATGGGTGATATATATTCTACTTCACTTGTGTTTTTCCAGTATAATCCAAACAACATAGGAGCTACATGACTCACATTCAAAGTGTTAATAGGCAGCTTCAAACCCAGGTATGCTATTCAGATGAAGTCTTGACCAGAGATCAGTTTTTCTTTTCTTCGTCTAATGTAAAGCTGTGCTAATGATGCTGCTCATAAATATGTGATAATAAAATTTTTATATGTACACGTAGTGCCAGTATATGATTCAATAGCCTTGAGGCATTGATTGTATCTGAAGAATGCTTGTTTCCTTTTAATAGCCCCATGATTTTCCCCAGTAACACAATAAATACATTTATTATCGGCTTGCACAGTTTCTTGTTTCGTTAATATACTATGTTGATCATCAAGAAACAATACAACTGGCAAAAAATAGACATGAATTACCAGATACTTTTTTCTTCAGCAGACTGTGCCCAAGAATTTTGAAGTTTGTTAGTATTGTGTGCTTTTCTTAACTTACTAAGTTCATCATTCTTATTCTGCAACACATTTGATTGTTTGTTGCAGTTATATGGTGTTAAGTCTGGTCACGATTTTGTAATGTCGAGTTATTTTATACTGTCTTAACAGCAGCATCAGAAGAAAAACCAAAGTAGTTGTTTCCCAAACGTATTTAGGATCTAGCAATCATAAGAGATGGGAAAACGTACTTCAAATTTAGATATGTGATTGGTGAGAATAAAGGTCTGTAAACACATACTGTGCAGATATTTGTTTTGTCCACTAAAAATGTATTTTTTGAGTTCAGAAAAATATTAATGTAATAGGAATGAAAATTCAAAGCCTCTAACATCCAACAAGGAGAAAACCTCAGATATGATCAGCCGATTCAGCTCATATTTGAAAAATCACTTGTGTGCAACCAGAAATGAAAGATTAAGATATTTTGGCTCAACACCCCCTGCTGCACCCCTCCCCCCATGTTTGACTACTCCTTAAGTTAATGACACACAATCAACTCAGAATTGATGGGATCAACAGATAACTGAAAACTGTTTGTCAATAGGTAAGAAATTTTTCAGCTGCTGCTCATGTATCCATAAGGTACGAGATGTTCAACAAAAGTTCTGCTGGTCTAACAACTGAGGCATCTGGCTGGGAAGGAGAGAACATGTATTCAATTCTCAGTTGCATTCTGCAGTGGTATTTTTTTTTTAATCGAAACTTGTAGGACTAAAAAGTTAATAAAGTAAGTAAATCAATAAAGAATAGTGACAAAGTACACAAATAAATTGCTCATATGGCTTTGGTTAGTAAAGTTGCCTACGGGAACAATTCTGAATAAGACTGCTGCAAAGATGAGCATTTGATGCACATAATGGAAAAAAATAACCCTTGTTGCACTTGGTAGTGTACTTCAAATAATATATTCATTCATGGCACAAAATTCCATCGCAGCCTTTGGAAAATTGTTGTCTAAAGTTTTCTGATGCTTATAAGAAACAAACCTCTGAGTGTAGAAGAGGTCAGTTGTTGAACCAGTCCATAAAAATGTGATTGCATCACTAGATTCAAATCTGAGAAATTGGTGATTTCAGTCAACTGAGAACTTCATGGAGAACTTTTGTCTCATATTGGATTCCTGGGGTGGGCAAACTAACACTGTCATGTGTGAGAGCATGCTTATAAGTGATGAGGGTCACCAGATTGGAACGGTAGAAATAACACCACTAAACTGTACACCTGTGTTCCAGCCATTAGATGTTTACTGCATTGCCAAATTAAAAATTTTATTTCAAGGCCTCAAAATTACCGTCTGCTTCTGGAAACCCAGTTGGCATTGCACAACCAAGCAGATGCAATAACAATTCACAGCATAATTCACAATCAAAACTTTCATCGTCAATTTTTTAGATAATGTTATGCAAGAAAGAAATACTTTTAAATTTAGACCAATTTGTTTTACTCTGAAGGAATGATGCAGATGCACAAAGACTGCATTCGTTAAATCTTCTTGGTGCCACAAGTATATTTGCTTCACATATCTATATGACAAGTACCATCCAGGTAGCTGTTTGAAAAAAAACTGACGACGTGTAAAAGAGTGAGTAAAAGAGACATTGGAAATCGACCAGGGTAAAATTTTTAATTCTTTACTACTCAGTCATTTTGGAAATTTATTTGCCTACTTTTTCATTTTTCCCTACTGATTTGCTTACCTTATTAACCCTTCTATGCCTACCAGTTTTCAAATGGGATAAAAAGACATAAAGAAGGACTGCTGTATGCAACTGGGTTCTCTGCCCCACAGCCAGATGCTTCACTCACTAGACCTGTGGAGCTTTCGTTGAACAGCTCTTAGCTTTTGGGTGCATAAGCAGCAATTGAAATAGTTTTTTTCTCATGGTTTCTAGGAAAATATGCATTTGCAGATCCCATATATATTGATGAAAAGTGTTCAAGTCTGAGTCCTCTATTTATCCAGCCAATTCTGAGTTGACTGTGCATCATTAACTTCATGGATAGTTTTCCAAAAAAATTGGAGGGGGCTGTTGAGCCAAAATATCTTAAGTTTTCATTTTTTAAGTTGTACACAAGTGATCTGCTTAATATGAGCCAAATCACTTGGCCATGTCTGATATGTGCTCCTTGTGAGTAGAAATAGCAATTTTTCAATGCACCTATAGACTCAAAAACAAATCTAATGTTCAATCATTTTAGGTCATGAAATGCTAACAATAATCCAACAAAACATTCACCACTTCAGGATCATCTTACTGCACAATGTTTAGCAACCAAATAAAATTTCTGTCAAAGATAAATCACTTAATTTCTATATATTCATTGAATATGAAAAAGAAAACATCATTTGTAACTGGATAGTTCTCTTATGTGAGACTAGGAGTAAAAGTGACTTGGAGGGGGCTGAAGGAGTTGTAAGAGAGGAGTGTAAGAAGTGTTTATAATTACAAACAGGTAAATAATTTAGGGCATATACTAGCTCAAATGAAATTTAAAACAACAGAAAATTCAACTAAATACTTTATTAAATCCTGGGGTGGGAATATGTCAGTTATGATACAAATTACACAAGTAAGACTCCAACACATAAATGGAACGAGACTAACATTTGTCTTATGTAAAAATAAATTACTGTGTACATAATGAAATACTATTTAAATTATTTATAAATCCGATGTGACAATAAAGTAAACAAACAAGGAAATTATCTAAAAAGAAAACAAAACACACATTACAAATACTTTGTATGAAAATCTGTTTTGCACTTTGAATGTAAAAAATGTAAAATATTTTACACAATCAGCAATAAAAACTAACATTTGTGCTCATAATCAAACAATTATATATAAATAATTACATAGATTATTTAATACCACTTTCAAGTGCAATATACATAGTACAGTGTGTTTCTATTTAATGTCAGTACTATCCCTACAAAAACAGAATAACATTCAGTACACAATATGTAGAGACAATATGACATAGATTTGAACAAAACTAATCTTTGGTAATAAGAAATTTACAACATACATATACACCTTGAACTATACGTTATACACTAATCACAATTAATACAATCTCAATTAATAGATGAGATGTAACACAAATGTTGTAATATAGAAGTCTAATGAAACAACCACTGTGACAGATGAAATGTGTATCAGATCAAGATTAAAACATGCAGCGAGAACAGATAATCAGGTAACACAGAACTTCATACACATGACTACAATATTTTTTTCAATACAAGCCTATCATAAATACATGAGAAATTCATTTCAATTATACTGGTATGATCTGAAGGGTCAGCTGATTTAACATTCAATATTTTATATTTTGACACTTACAACAGCACACAAACACAATTACAGAATTTAAGTGCAATGACATTTAAGTAAATGACATCTATTTTCTTTAAATGACAATAAAACAGTACACATATTTCTCTGTTCATTGGCGACACAAATATAATACTAAGAGAGTAATTGTTTTTTATGATTATTTCTTTTTTCTCTAGTTTGAATACTCCTTTAAATAAATTTTAGGAAAAATCAAACTTCAAAATACTGCTTTGTTGTATTTAACATAATATTAATGATATTTGTTCACTGAAGTAAGAACACATGAAAGAGAGACATAAAAGGAAGCTACGGTAAAATAATGCTAGATTGCATTAATAACAGACTTACAAAAATTACTGGATTTGGTTTAAACCATTTACAAGAAGTGAGACATATACTAACTTCCAACTAGTTGTACTATCTTCATTTATAATTTAAACATAAATGCAAAGCACAGAGGAAGAAACTATTCAGAAATTTCTTCATCTATTAAGACTATTTCATGGGTACACTTCAAGGGTCATACATTATGATAGCAGTTCTAAGCATTGGTGCACCTGTTTAAATAGACTATTTCTGAAAGTGCAGTTCTTACAGCTAATGCTCTGAGCTGAAAATGAGTCTTGAATGGTGTCTGCAATGATGATGAGAAATGTTTATGACAAGATTTGGGACAAGCCTTTTTTTCTTACAACTGGTCTGAAATCCCTATGACAAAATAACAAACTTCATTCTCTTTCCAGCTTTCACAGCCTTTACCTGAATGTACCATTGAATTCTTTGTTAGCAAGAGAAAGTTTCTATCAGTTTCAAATACATTTTTATCTAACGTTCAGTACAACAGTGAAAAAATATTTGTGCAATGGAAGTTTTGCACAGCTGGTTAGTAAAATACCAATATCTAATATTTGAAAAATACTTTGCACATATTATTTCCTAGCATGTGATATATTTAATTGAAGAATGGAGTGTGCAAATAAAATACTGTATTTAAAAAATCACAGGTTTTAAGCTCTGGCTTCAAATGATGATTTCTTTTTAGTGAATTATTATCAACACACTTTAATACAATGCGTGATGAGAACTGGTTAGCTTTGTACATAATCAAAATTGTTCTCAGAACTGAAACAGCTTTACATGTGATGGCTACACGAAGAGAGAGGCAGTCTATTTTGAGTGAGAAGCAGCTAATAGCTGCAATAATATTGTAGGAAATAACAGTTATGCAAAAGTGAGAACATTGCAGTGACATTTTCATATATTCCAGATTCACATGGTAAAATTGTTGGTTTTATACAGTGTTGTGAACCCCATTAATAATGTGCAGCAAGTAGCACCCTATTAAATATGGGACAATTCCTGCAAATGTCCATCAAATATTCTTTCACTTCTATTGCAAGCAGCATCACCTTTTCCACCATTCCTTGCTATGACTGATATATGGTTATTACAATTCAAATCAACTTTCCAATTCATACAGGCCAAAATAACAGGAAGTGAGATACACAACATGCTTCAGACATATCAAATTAAGTTAACCTCAACAGAACCACACAAAATTTTGGATGGATTACAAGGAGAAAAAAATATTATTGTTACTGTATGTCCTATTGTGTATAGAATAATGTTATGACTTGCTGTTATGGTCTCTTTTACAAATACTGATACATGTTTTAAATACTAACATAGCCACAAACATTATTAAAAGTATCAAATCCACAGGCATGGCCATGTCCCATTTCACTCGATGAGGATACACTATAATATAACTGCTACATGTCTTTTATCACAACATTCTTTCAACATTAGGTCATTAGTTCCTTCAAATAGGTAAGCCATCACTCTCTCAAATACCATTCATCTATTCACATGTTACTGTTTCATAGTATTTCCATACAAAGAGGTATATACCAGCATGACAAATCAGATCTTAATATACTTGTCCTCTATTACTATCAGGCTATTATTTCACAATCACAGTAAATATGAGGTGACATCAAACATAATCTCATATGTGAGTGAAACATGGGTGTGAAGAAATGTGAAAAGCAAGAACTGCAGCATGACAATTCTCTTTTTAGCAAGATGAACTCTTCAGTTCACCAAGTTCAGGCAAGAGGTGGGAGCTCTGCCCAGAAGCATGTAGGTCATATTTTTCCTTCAAAGTAGCAAGTGCATTTATTAAACGAGTGTTAGCTGCATCTAGTGCAGCTATTTTGTTCTCCTGTGCTTCAATTACTCGTTGCTTATCTGACAGAACTCTTGACATTTTCTGTTGTTCTCGCTGAAGCTTATGTTCCTGAGCTTCAATAACACGTTGCTTGTCTAGAAGAGCCCTGGACATTTTCCGCTGTTCACGGTGAAGCTCTTCCTCCACAGAAACCAATCTGAGAAGCAAAAATTTTACACTGTATATCATGTGCATGTTCTACAAATATCTAGACAGTGTTCAACACTACAGAATTTAAATGTACATAAAAAACAAATAAACATGCAATAATCAGATATGCATACAATAAAAATAAAGCCATGTGATCAGTTTGCACATAAAAGAAGCACAGTGATGAAGTTGAGAGGTATCAGTACACATTGAAGAGTGTCTCTTACTTTTGTGTATTCTTTCACAAAGCCTATGGTGTCATTTTCTCAGTAGTTGAACATGGTGACACGAGACATTAGTTCAGAGAAATTAACACAGTTGTTGTAACAACAATACATTTTCTACATTTAAGCTTTGAATCATAGCCACTCAGCAACTGAAGAGGTCAAATGACAAAGAAAGGAACATGATTCAATAAACATACATGAGGCATTCTGGTCACTAGACACATAGGAACCAGTACATTTCTGACGTGAATGGCAGGAGATGGAGAAAATACACTGATATTTCTCAGCCGAGATATTAATAACATTACAAGGAGTAACTTTTATTTGTATGTATGAAACAGGACATGTACCTCTAACTGAAATAAGTAGAGGTGATATTGTAATGTGAAGAAAAGCCTCATGAATCTTCATGCATAAATAGATTCTCTCACTAAGAACTTTGTAAATTTCTCGTAAATAACTACTGTAATATTTTATATGTCACCTTATCAATGTGTATCTTATCATAACTTGTAGAAAAAGTTTATCCTAAAAAAAATGCTAAAAATAATTCATATCATTACTGAAACACCTCATTAATCATGGATGCAAATTTCACATGTGTGAGTACTACAATTGTACTGTGTACCTTTGCACAAAATCCTCAGATGTGCATTTAGATAATTAAATCAAGTTATAATAATTGAAGTAGTCATTGGAATAAGATTTTGAAATGAGTTATTTTTAAAACTGTGTTCCCTGTATAACCCCCTGTTCATTTGTAGTATTTTTGAAATCTCATCATTTCTTTTTGTTTTACAATCTGGTAAATAACTGCTAGTGCAAACCAGTGACAAAACCTACTTGAAATATTGGACTGATAGCTTGTCTTAGGAAACTGGCTGTACATACCATCTTCCAAGGAATGCAGTAGCTGTGAATGAACAGAACTGAACTACACATTGTTTGTTAATGTATATTATTTGATGTTATTTACACATCAAGTAATGAAACCCATTCCAAAAAATCACAGAAATGTGTGGAAAAAAAATCAAGGTGACAAACAACATGCTCACATTTCCACAGCTCCCACAAGAGCCATTGTGAAGACATAAACTAATTAGAGCTGTATGGTTGCAAAGGCATTGTTCTGAACAGACACTTATACCTTTATATAATTTGGAAATTTGAATAACATTAATTCATAACTTGTCAATGGTGACAAGGAGCTGCTGCCCTTTAAGCAACTACATAGATTTGCCTGAAATTATCACAGAAATTTTACATTTAATTTAATTTGCCATTAACAATGAAAACTGTAACAAATATGAATACACATATTCAACAAATTTATCCTAGGAAAACTCTGCTCACCCAGGAAATAAGAAAAAAGCAGTCTTCAGTTATGCAAAATTGCTGCATGCCGAGGTGTCCATTCATACTACACATTCAGTATATTATGCATATAATTTTCAATCAGAGTGATAACATAAATGTTGTTAGAATCCAGTACTTGGAAAACAGCATATGTTTCACCCTAGATGGGAATCTAATACTTTTTCCTCACTCACTTATCCTAACACTGTTCTAGCTCCTATTCTGAGCATCAAACATGTTTATCTCGTGTCATAGCCTTGATGAGAAGATGAAAAAAAGACAAATTTAATTAATCAATTTGTTTGTTTCTGTTGTGGCTTCATATCATTTGTAAATATCTGAATCCACATATCCTATTTAGTGTTTACATTCACCACCAACACTATCAAATAAAATATAAGAATAAGTACATCACAAATAGCAGCCCTTCTTAACGGATTCCTTTGAAAATAAGAAAATCTGTACCACTTTTACCAATGGCTTCCCAATGACACCTGTCGCATCCAGCTTATAACATTACAGAGCACAGCAGTTTCCCTGTGCTCCGCAGGCTGAGCAGTATTTGTCTTGAATTGTCCCTCACTCAGAATGTGGACCTATTTGCTACATAAATAGCAAAAATTCACATTCTAATAAAATACAGTGGCTCCCCCATACTCTACATAGGTTGCCTATGCAGGCATAATGAAGGTAAAATACAAGCAATACCACTGAGATCCAAAGTCTCATTGCCACATCCTGCAGTTTCTTAAATTAGCACAACTAATAGTATGTGGGTAGTACATAATGCTTGTCAAGCCAGTGGTGACGGGAAAGACAGCTGTGCCGTACAGAAACAAACAAACTTGTTTCCCATTAGTGGGCTCTTATATCACTAACATTCTGATAGAGACTAGAAACTGTACACAAATTAGTCTCTTCTGGATTTGATAAGAAAATGTATAAAACATGTAAACATTCATAGTAATCATAGTGCATTGATTTACTGCAAAGGATACATGGTGTATCTGTTAAAAATTGTTTTCATGAAGAAACTGAAAGGAGATCTAACAAAGAGGGATGAGATCCATATTTCCTTTTTAACACCAATGTATCAATTAAACATCTACATCTTTCAT